>NW_025334041.1:70351756-73169256 GCF_019186645.2 Phyllostomus hastatus | reverse complement strand
GCCCCGACTCCACTCTTCCCTTTTCAGTTTATCCCTTTTTGAAAACTTTCTTTAAAAAAAGATTTTATTTGTTTTTAGAGAAAGAGAGGGAGAGAAACATCAATGTGTCTTGCCTCTCCTGCGTCCCCAACTGGAGACCTGGCCCACAACCCAGGCATGTGCCCTGACTGGGAATCAAACCAACAGCACTTTGGTTTGCAGGCTGGCGCTCAATCCCCTGAGCCACACCAGCCAGGGCCCCTTTTTAAAAGCTTTCTAACGCACTACTTTCTGTTGCTTACAAACCTCCAACAAACCTCCAACGCATCTGTATTGACCATACAATGAACCCGGGGTCTCGCATCTTAGGCAGTGAGTACAATGGTTAGGGATGTGACTGCCTGGGGATTAAATGCTGCCTGCATCACTTTTTTTTTTAACCCTGGACCTAATGCATGGTATTCTCACTACAAAATGGGGACTTCAAGATGGTCGGATGTGGGGGGGAAAAACAAAAAGAAAACATGCCTCAGGTGCCCAGGTCAAGACAAGCTCATGGATCCCAGAATAAGTTAGTACATGATTTTCACTCCAAAGCTGTTTGCTGCTTTTCCAGAATCTTTCTTATAAGAGCTGTGTATAAAAACTCATCTACCGAGCATCTTTGGATTTCTCAAATTATATACACTCAGCTTTAGGAACACTTTGCCTCTTAGTCCTTATTTCCGCCATTTCAACAGGAACCACTGATGTGAGCCACACCTTTGAATACCTATGTGACTTATTTCCCATCTTCATTGTAAGCACTTGGAGTTCCTGGAATGTCTTTTTTTTTTCTTTTTGTTTTTCTTTTTTTTTTAATGAATATGAACACAGTTGCTTCCCCCCCACTATAAAATGCTTTTGTTTATTTTAATTTAATTTAATTTAATTTATTTTTTTTATTGTTGTTCAAGTACATTTGTCTCCATTTGGAATGTCTTTATTGAGAATTTTCTCAGTAAATATTTTATTGGCTTCAAGTCAGCCATAAACAGTATGGGGTATTTGGTTACTTGTTTTTCATTCAACAGATAATCACTGAGCAGTTCCTAGCAGTCTGTCAATGTGTTGGGGACTGAAATATAGAAAAGGATAGGGTCCCCGTCCTGGAGGGGCTGCGTTTCAAGCAAGGGAGACAGTGTCCAGCTACAGCTAAGGACATGGTGCGAGGGAAGCCTGGCTCCTAGGGGTGCCTTGAAGGAAGAGGGGGAGACAGGGTTGGGGTCCCCCAAGGTGGGCTAATTGACCTGGGGTTCCGAAAAAGTTGAGAATCATTTGAAGTTATTCAGAAGCAGCAAGGAAAAGTATTGAAATACTGGCTGCCCAGGTAACAGGGGAGGAGGGAGGGAGGGGAAGATGTGAACATGCACATGTATGTTTACACGTGGCTGTGCATTCGCAAAGGGAGGTGGGAGCCCGACTGCTCAGCGCAGTTGCTTGGAGCATCATCCTGTGCGCTGAAGGGCTGCAGTTCTGGTTCCCAGTCAGAGCACATGCCCGGGTTGCAGGTTCTGATCCCTGGTCGGGGTAGCCAATCGATGTTCGATGTTTCTCTCATCGCTGTTTCTCTCTCTCTCTTCTCCCTTCATTCCCTTCTCTCTAAAATCAATGGAAATGTGTCCTGGGGTGGGAATAAAAAAAAATTTTTTTAAAGGAGATGGGAAAGATTCACACCAGACTGGGGAAAGCATTACAGGGTGATATTTCCTTATGTTAATCGAGCTATTAGGAAAGAGAGAAAGGGAGAGAGAAGTATGTTTATTAAAGACAATTTGGAGAGCGGGGGGAGAAACTTTTTTTAGGTCACGTAATCATCCTGTCACCCAAAGATAACTATTTCAACTTACTGGCCCGGTTTCTCCCAGACCTTGTCTCAGGCATGTAAATTGCGTACTCATTTCTCTTTTCACATGTCAGTATCTTCATATTGAGGTATAATTTGGTGTCTTGCTTTTTCACATGATATTCTATCATAGTGTTCTCTGTAATTGACAGATTAACTATTCCCTTATTCATAGAAACTTGGGTTTTTCTGATATTTTATTCTATAAATAATAGTGCAGTACATGTCTTTCATGTATGAAGCTTTTTCTGAGTTTAGGATTATTACCCTAGAGTAGATTGACAGACATAGGCTTATTGAGTGAAAGGCGAGGAACATTTAAAGCTGTTCATCACATCGCTGAATTTCCCAGCTTTGGGCTGAACCAGTTTATATCCAGGGCTCCCGTAGAGGACCCAGTCCTCCTATACCCCTCATGGCACTCTTTTTTCTGTGGGACAGAAACAGTAGAAGTGTAAGTCCTTTAAAAAAAAAGTAATGGTCCTGGCTGGTGTGGCTTAGTGGATTGAGCACTGGACTGCGAACTACAGGGTCTCACTCAGTTCAATTCCCAGCCAGGGCACATGCGGGGTTGCGGGCCAGGGCCCCAGTAGGGAGCACTCGAGAGGCAACCACACACTGATGTTTCTCTCCTTCTCTTTCTCTCCCCCTTCCCTTCTCTAAAAATAAATAAATAAAATCTTTAAAAATAAACAAATAACAGCTTCAAGTTGTCACCTTTTTCCAGACCGTACACAAGATTCAGTCAGCTTGATTGTGTTGCTAGTGGAAAAGTCTGAGGGTGTGGGTGGATCGCCTCTTAATTGCTGTTAGTTTGTCCTAAAGGAATAAACGTTGTTCCTTTTGTCATAGACTTTGCACAGCTTAGTCCCCTTCTTGAATCTGAGTTCCCTCAGGATTAATGCTCTATTTAGAGGGTAAGAACATATAAATGTTCCAAGAAGCTCTATAGGGTACTTGAAAATCCTTTGAATCATCTGCAAGAATCTTGCTGATGGTCGAGGTTGCTAAGCTGACCAGAAGGAGCAGCTCCTGCCGCCAGCTGGAATGGTCACCTGCCGGTGGGAAATGGGGCCGGTTAGGTGCCCTGGGCCTCGGGGCCGCAGCCTGTTCCAGCCACACAAGTGTTGCTGTCGATGCTTCCTCCCAGCAGCCTTGCTTGCGTTTCTCCTTTGAGTTGGAACTGTGCTTTTCCATTCCCACACTGCTCTTGGAGACCTTCACATCTGAGAATAATTCATCGTTGGCTAAGATCACAGGGCTATCTGGCCCAACAATTTGTTGTCTGGCCTCTGCCTGGACACCTGCAGTGATGAGGGCAGCCCAGAGCAAATGGAATTCCTGCTTGTTCGTGTGACAGCCTTTCACTCTGCAGAAGACGGCCTTCCTGTGTTGTCTTCTGTTCATACTGCACGGCACCAGATGGCGTAGTTCTGAATGTCCTCAGCCTGCTGTGCCACTCTGGATTGCCTGGAAGGGTGTTTTCAAGACCAGAACAGCCTTTGGGGCATTGTGGAAGAGGTGGTCTCTTGAAGCAGCTTCTTTTTCAGGCACTCACAGGGCAAAGTTCACTCCCTCAAAGATACCATCACTTGTGTGGCTGTCAGTTCAGCCCTATCCACCTCTCCATGCCCATGCTCACCCTGAGTGGTGGGATGCCTTTGGGTGCAGGACTTCTTCTTTGTTATCTTTCATCTTTATGGGTTTATCTCAGTTTTTTGAAGTACTGTAGGGGCTATACGTGCAGACCCTAGGTTCAGGGTAGGTTCATTTCCTACTCTGGGCTCCTCAGATAACTTCCTGGTGCCTCAGTTCTCTCCTCTGTAAAGTGGGACTATAACAGCCCCCCACTGCAGGTGGTTGTTGTGAGGATTGAGTTAATGTTAGTCAAACAGTTAGAACAGTGCCTGGTGATGTAAGACATGGCGTGTTGGCCCTTATCTGGTCTTGCTGCCCTGTAGAGATTCCTTGGGATCTTCATTGTGTCCCTCCAGGTCTGACCAGGGTCCCCGATCAACAGCCAGCATGGCAGACGGGTTTAGGCTGCGCAGTGCAGAGCTGGAGAGTTAAGGCTTCAGTGCCATTTGTTCTGGCTTTCAGTCTTCTACTTGGAGGGTTTATTTTGTAGGGAGTTTTGTGTTTTCGTTTTTCGCTTGACTTGTGTTTGGTTTTGTAATTGTTGTTTTAAATCTCTCTCAGACCTTTGTGATTCTCAGCTTGACGAAATGATCTGAGTAGATCTTCCACATATCTCTTTTTCATTTCTCTTTAATCAGATCCTCTCCTCTGAGTTTCTACCCTCACACTTATTTGTCATTCAACAAACTCTGTTTCTGCCCCTCCTGTGGAGCCCTTGTTCTGTGGCAGGGGCCACAGCGGCGACGTGGGCGTCCTGGTGATGCCACGTACGGGGTGAAGTCTATGTCTCGTCCCCCAGTCTGCACGTCCACTGTGAGGCTGCAGTGACCCTTTTCAAGAAGAACTTGAATTTGCTCAGGCCTGTTCAGCATATGGCCATTTAACCCACGTGAGATCATAACAGCAATCTTTTAATCTTTCCTTCCACTATTTTCTCTTCTGCTCATTAAGAAACATCTCCACTATTATTTTTTTCTTCCCATAGTATACTCAGAAAGAGCAAGGCCTCAAAAAATATAAATATTGATGTTCTTCACCCACCTGGTTGTCATCAAAGTAGTTATCATTATCTATCCAGTGCTCTAATTCTTGGATATAGTCATTGTTGCCTTAACTTGGTCAGAGATCACAGCCCCAGGGACTGGAAGGAATGGGCTACACTTAGAACTTGGCAGGTAAATTCAGGAGAACAGAGCAGATTCTGTATTGTTCTTTCCTGGCCTGCAGGGTCAGCACACGGTTTCCTTGCTCGTTCTCTGAAAGCAAATTCAGAGAATTTTTTTATCTACCATAAAATTCACTTTTTGTGCAGTACAGTTCTGTGGGCTTTGGCAAATAGAACCCACTGCAGACATGATATAGAAAAAGTCAGTCGCTGCCCACCCCCCGCCCCACCATTCCCCTGGAGTTTGCTTTGTAGCATCCCCTCTGTTCCAGACCCTGACGACCACTGATATGGTCTCTGTTTCTATAGTCAGGTGTTTCCAGAATGACATGTGAGTGGATTCATACAGTGTGTAGCCTTTCGAGTCTGGCTTCACTCACTCAGTAAAATGCACTTGCGATTCGTCTAGGTCGCTGCGCATGTCAGCGGTTCCTTCCCGGCACCCTGCGGGTCCCGTTGTGTGCATGAGCCCGTGTTTGCAGACCCATCACCTGCCGAAGGACTCTGGGGTCCTTTCCAGTTTGGGGTGGTTATGTATATAAAACATCCACCTAATGTTTTTGCGTGAAAGAGCCTTTTCATTTTTCTAGTAATTTTACAGTGCGCCTCTGTTGTTCCACTCTGATTTCACAGCTGTGGGAATTTTGGGGAGAATCTGTCTGATAAATGACAGGTGACGCAGTGCTTTTTTTAAGGAATGCCCTCATTCTTTCAGAAAAAAGGATATGGAGAATTCCCAAGCAACTATGGAAAAATTTCTCACCTCCAAGAATATTGGTTTTGAGCCATATTCTCCATCCATTGGAATTTACTGTATGCCTGAAGT
Source organism: Phyllostomus hastatus (assembly GCF_019186645.2). Lineage (NCBI taxonomy): Eukaryota > Metazoa > Chordata > Mammalia > Chiroptera > Phyllostomidae > Phyllostomus > Phyllostomus hastatus. The sequence goes on along the minus strand of NW_025334041.1, from coordinate 73,163,763 downwards.
ATATCCCTACTTAAACTTTCATTCTTTGTCTTTGAGTTGGTATCTTTCTGAAGCACAGAAATACAATACTGAGCACAGGTCCAGGAATCTCAAAACAGGGTTTGTCCTCTGAACTGTGGATGCGTGGGAAGAATGGGGAGGTGAACGGCAGTGCGTAGACTCCGGTATTATTCTACTGCAAGGGAGGAGTGTTAGGAGTGGGATGAGGCCTGGGGATTTGCTTGTTTCTGAAGGGCATTCCCAAATCCTCCTCTGGGATAATTCCCCCACTACCATTTAATCAGCTCCATTAAACCCTGCCCTGTCTAGTGCACTGTGCTCCAGACACGGCTCTCCTGGGCTCTCAGTAATAGCTCAATTGTGTGTAAGTGGCTGTGAAGAGGCTCTGTGTGCTGGATGAATGGGCCCCGTCTCCATGGAAACCAGTGCCTGTGGAGGGGCTGGCCTTTGACCCACTGGTTGCCACCATACTGTTAACCACTGGTGCCTCTTGGGTTGAGAAAGAAAGCGAGGAAATGGCTGTCAAGGTTGTTTTCATTTTCTCTCGGTCTGGGCCTGGGTCCACACTAGGTACAATAGAACTAACACACCAGTATGAATCCACAGCACTGGGTATTAGGAGTTTGATGTAATCAGAGGTGCTGCCTGTCCTCACCTGCTGTCCCCAAGCCTTTCCCCTGCCCTGTGATGCAGAACTCAGCCACGTGTGGCAGGATGGGCTCGTCTGGGAGCTGCTTCCAGGGGCCGTGTGGGATGGGGGCAGGCACCCAGACCGGGAGTCGCTGAGCTGTGACCACGGGCACGTTTCCTCTCCCCACGGTGGAGCACATGCTCTCCCTGAAACCCAGGAGCCTGTGAAGCTCAGTGAGAAGATGTGGCCAGGATGTTGCAGCTGTGAGGTTCTCCACCAAGTGCAGCCCTTTGGCTGTGATAAAATCGTGGCCACACAACAACCTCGAAGGTCAGCCACAGTGGCTTCAGTAACCCTAAAGTGATTTCTCAGCTCAGGCTCAGTCTGTGTCAGCAAGTGTTTTAGTCCCTGCTCTCCCCCTACAAGTAGACTTTTTTACCAGACTCCATCCTTTGCTCTGAGCTGACTCGGGCCATCGTGGTTGTCCTGGACCCCTTGAAGACATCAGAAACCAGATCAGATATGTCCTCCCCAGACTGTCTCGCAGAGGCTCCCCGGGCCTGGGTCAGACCTTGGAGGCTCCTCTCCGAGGTGTGAAGGTAGGGTTAGGGTATGCACCCGCGTGTCGTTGGAGTCCAGGGTGTAGGAGTGAGCTGACAGGCAGGTGCTGGGCTCGTCAGGTTTCTGGCTGGGGACCACCCTATAAGACAAGTCAGGTAATCTCTCAGAGTAGTTTTCATTCCATAAGTGGAAAAGGAAAGTGACCTTTGGTTCCTGCAGGACTAACACCTGTGGGGGCCCAGGGGAGGGGGTGTTGTGTGTATGTATCCTTCAGGCAGTGTGTCATCCTGGAGGGACTGGGAACACAGGTAACAAGAGCCCCAGTCCAAGGTTCTGGAAGAAAGTCAGAATGCAAAGGTAAAGTTCCTTCTTTAGAGGCAGAAGCCTCAAAAGTTCCATTGCTTTCCAGGTGTTGTGCAGAGTGAGGGAGGAGGAGGGGCTGACTACAGGGGACATTTGTGATGATTGAGATTCCCGAAAGCTGTCAACTACCATGGGGACTGCAGAGCATCAGCTTCACCCACGTTGTGTTGTTCAGACAAGGCACCGCTGTGAGCTCTGTTACGAGTGCAGGTGGTCTGATCTCACGGCGACCACGTTAGTCTGGGAGCCACTGGTTACGCTAATCCACAAACGTATGGTGCTTCTAGATGTTGGGTTTGGTTTTTCCCATCTGGCCTGGAGCATGGTCGAAGAGGTAATTCATTTAGGGCACTTTTTAAGATTGGAGAGTCTGGAAATACTTTCAGGGTCTTTAGTTCTAAGATATTTGCTCAAACTGGATGGTTTTATTTAGTGGGGATTTTAAAACATTTCCTGCAACTTGCCCACAGTACTTGATCTTCTTAGATTCTAGGACACTCAAAACGAGGACGCCCATTGTGACTGTCCCTGGTTGGAACCCCTGTCACCTGGCAGTCTGTACGTGGCCACCGTGCAGCGTTTGCTGGATGCGGCACCCACGGCACTGTGGAGCGGCGCGCCTGTCTGGGCTGCAGAAGAGCCCCACGTAGCCTGCGTGTGGAGGTGGCCACGGGGTCATTCACTGGAAGCCGTTCAGTGTGCGTTTCCAGTCCCCCAAAACTGCCATTATCAGTGTAGGGACTGTTTACAGGAGGTTGGATTGGGGGAGCATTCCCATCACCTCGAGCTGTAGGGCTGCCGGAAATACACATATTAACCCTGAGCCTGGGGAGGGGAGAAATGAGTGTCCCTTCATTCTGCAGCTGTGTAAACAGTCCAGGGGGAGACAGCCCATGGGAAGCTAAGGAGAATGGGGGATGAGGGGGTGCTGTGGGCAGGAGCTGCCCAGCCCCAGGGCCTCTATGGGGGCCCTCTGAGGATTCTGAGGGGTTGGGGGGAGGGGCGGGCAAGAGCATAGGGGACTGTCATATACAGGCCACCAGGTTTTTCACATACGGAGGGCACACTTTTTCACAAAAGTAGGGGTGACGCTGAGTTGCAGAAAGTATAAACAGTCTGGCCCTATCTGACTGATAGAAAGGTGATATGGGAAGGCAGGGAAGGTGGTTGCATTCCAGATGAGACCTCTTCACCTGGGCACCATTGGGGTGAATGTGAAGAAAGGCTCTTCCTTCTGACCCAGTCATTTGTTCAAGCAGCAAACGATTATCAGGTCTCTCCTGTATACCTGGGACCATTCTGTGCAGTGGTAGATGCGAGGGAGTGGAGATTGAGTTGCAAGACTGGGCTCTATTTACAAAGAGTCCATCAGCCAGTGGAGAAGAAGTGACCCCTGTCTTGGCCCTTTCTGTCCTGGGAGGGGTTTGGGAGGGAGGGGCGGAGCCTAGAAGTCATTGCATTAGCGGCAGCAGAAGCTTTAGAGAGGTAAGAGGGCTGAGGATCTTTCGTTGGGGTGTGTCTTCCAGGTACTGGGGGAAGGGCTGGAGCAAAGAGGCTAGACAGTGACAGTGGAGGGAGGAGCATTGCCTGGGAGCCAGACCAGGGCTTGAACCTCAGCCCTGCAGGCACTGTGGAGTTGGACTTCACTTTCCTCTGAAATGCAGATCAGGAGGGCGGGTCTTAGGGTGGGATGTGATAAATGCAGCATCTTAGTGAGGACTAGCCCCTGTGGTGGGACCAGTCCACCTGCACTGCTGGGGCTACTCCACAGGGTCCCTTTATTCAGTCTTCATTCAGCACTGGTTTAGGGGTTGCCTCCTGGGAGCCACTCACTGACACAGGATCTGAAGTCTGTGCAGAAAACCTGATAGACCAGCTCTTCGACCCCAGGGACATGTCTTTCTACTCGGGAAACAGCGAACAAATGAAACAACTCTGCTCTGGCCTGGTGTGGTGGCTCAGTCTTTAGAACACCAAAAGGTTGCAGGTTCAATCCCCCATCAGGGTGTGTAAAGAAGGCACCCTATCCAATGATTCTTTCTCTCCCTTCCCTCTGTTTACGGTGAGGATTTTAAAAATAAATGAAAATAAAACAACACAGATAGTGCAGACAACCAAAACAGGATGACGTGGTAGTATTTGAAGAGCAACAGGGAGGCTGCCGAGGAGGAGACGGGAAAGTTGAGATGGGAGTGGCAGCCAGTGGTGAGGAGATCCAGGGCGAGGGTGTCCCTGGCAGAGGGCGCAGTTGAAAGGCCATGGAGTGAGGGCAGAGGTAGGAGATGAGACCGGAGAGAGGGGAGAGGCCAGATCAAATGGTAGGGTTTGGATTTTATTCTAAGTACAGGTGAACTGATTGGAGGATTATCAGCTGGGGTGAGGGGTAAGGGGAGGAGGGGGTATGACTTCTGACATAAATTTTAAAATAATTCTCCAACTGCACAGAAAAGGGGTGGAAGGAAAACACAGGAACTAGGTCTGTGTGCCTACTGGGAGGTGTGTGTAGCCCACCTCCTCCGCTGCACCCAGCATCCAGGCTGAGGGCCCCCTGCCACCCCTGGGCATGCTGGGGTGCCAGCCTGTGGGGGCCCCTGCCCTCCCTGGGGTCCTTGTACCCTCTCCCACCTGCTGCTGGGAGGGGTAGAGCCCTGCCCTGCCATGGGCAGAGCTCTGCCCGGTTCCCCAGGCTCTGGGAAATCTGTGTCCCCCGAACGCAGCAGGAGCAGTGGGTTTAGTGCAGGCCGGCCTCACACCCACTGTGTGGTTTTGAATCGGCTCCTCTTGGGCAGTGCCATCCCATTAAAAATAGGACGTGAGCCACCAAGGTAATTCTGAATTATCTAATAGCCACATTAAAAAAGACTTACAAGGAAACAAGTAACTTCATTTAATCATGTATTTTATTTAACCCAGTTTATCAGTTTATAATCACTATAAAAATTATTACTGAAGCTCCACATTCTTTTTCCACACTAAGTTTCCTACATGTTATACATGCACAGCGCTGTCAGTTCAAGTGCTCAGAAGCCACCTGTGAGTGCTGGCTCCGGGAGCCTCCCCTTGTCATCTGCACAATGGAGACGTCATTGTGCCTCCACCTCCCTCCCTCCGGTGGGCTAGTGGGAGAGGTAGCCTGGGGGCTGCGATGGAGATTTGATCATAAACCTTAGGCTCTCATCCCAAAAGGTGTGGTTGGGAGTAAAATGGCCAATGGGGAATTTCCCTCCTGATTCTAACAGCAATGGAGATAGTTGAGAAACATAGCCGACACTTAAAACCACAAGTTATCCCTGGCTGGTGTGGTTCAGTGGGTTGAGTGCCAGCCTGCAAACTGAAAGGTCGCTGGTTCGATTCCCCATCAGGGCACACATGCCTGGGCTGCAGCCCAGGTTCCTGGTTGGGGGCATGTGGGGGCAGCGGATCTCTCCCTCCCTTCCCCTCTCTCTAGAAAGGAAAAAATAAATTGTTTTTATAAAAACACAAATTGACTAAAATAGTGCCTGAACTATATGGACTAAATAAAGATGTGCTGGCAGAATTTAGTGTCTCACTGAAATTTGAAAAAGTAATCTTCCGCCAAAGAATGAAAGAGAAAGGTATTTTCTTCTAACTGTGGTTACAATAAAAGTGTGTGATGCTTTTTGTTAAGTTGTATTTTAATGGAAATATTAAATCTGTGACTTTTGTTTTCATTTTTAAGGAAACGGAGAAAGGAAGGAAGCTGGAGGGTTTTAATTCGTTATGCTAGCTTTGGATTCTGCAACATCAGGAAATCAGAAAGTACAAGTTCTCAGAGCAGTGACATTTAACTCGATTGGGAAGGGCACGCCCAAAGTCACCCTTTTAAAGGGTTTGTCTTCCTTTTCAATGTTCTTGTACAGCACGTTTTTCGGAGCTCAGCAGTTTTTGGTCTTTCTTTTTCAGTGTGGGAACCAGAGTTGGAACACTAGGGTTTTCTCACTTGCCTCTGTGAATGCCCTGTCCTCTGGGCCTTCAGTGTGGTAGCACTCAGTGAAAGTTTGTTGACCGACTCACAGAGCTGCCTGGAGGAGGGGGAGCAGGAGGGAGGGTGTTCACCCTTTTCTTTGGCCCAGAGGACTGGATGTGTTTTTAAGCAGTCCTTGTTCGTGTAAGATAATTCAGGCCCCAGGTGTAGTTTTATTTTATTGGCTCCCTTAAAAACTTGAAAAAGAATTAAATACAGCCACTGTTTTTAGTATTTTAATTAAAGTCTCTGTTAGGATTCTTATTTGTGCTTTAGGGCCAGATGAACTACATGGGTCTAGGAATAGTTTGTTTGTATTTCTCTGTAAATATTCCTTTCAGGTTTCTTTTCCTTTTTTTTCTTCCTATGGAGGGAATCTTTTTAATTACCTGGACTCTAAAAACATCTAGCTTTAAGAAGCTGATGAAAACTTCTTCCACTATCTGGGCCATTTCAAATCAAACCAAACATTTCCCTACAGGACCCCAGGGAAGCAAGTCTTTTCTATCCCTGACTCGTTCTTGTACTTCTTCCACGGGTACCACGAAGCTGGAAACATCGTGGCTGCTGCCTTCCCTGGGGCATTCCCACTGGCTCCGGGCTGCCACCTGCCAGCGTAGAATGCGTGTCAGAGAAAGAACCAGCCGGCAAAATGTCAGCACCCAGCCAAATGCACGCTTGTCCATTTGTGAACACATGGAGCTTGCTTGGCACTTAAGGATTTCTTCCCTTTTTCTGTGGGATGCCTAAAAAAAAAAAAGGAAAGAAAGAATGACCCGATCCTACATTGCCCTGAGGTTTTGACAGCTTAACTTCCTCGTCCAAGCCTGAGCACGGCCATTCTAGCAATACGGAGACACTGTCTCTTCTGGCCTCAGAAGCTGCACTCTGCTCTGTGTCTACTCTTCCTCTAGGGAGCAGCCACTGAGGTGTGTTTCCAGCCGGCCTCCCTCTCCTTCAATAGGGCTCGGCGTTGCAGTTTGTAATGACAGTGTGCAGGTGGCAAGCGTGAGGCCAGCGCTGTTCCCCAGGCGCAAGCTTCTTGAAGACATTCTCCCCTGTGCCTCCTGGTTCACAGCACCCTCCGCTCAGGCTACTCAGGGTGTGCTGCTTCCTCCATTTCTTCTCTGCACATCTCCAGTCCCTGTCTCCTTCAAGAAATCTCCCCTGACACTTCTGTCTCCCCTCTTTCTCTGCTTCCCTCTTGTTAGATGCAGCTATTTTGCCTCAAGACTTTCCTGGTATGCTGCTGCATTTTTTTTTTAACTCTCCAGTGAACAGGCATGTTTTTCTTCCCTTTCCCCGTTTGGATTACTGACCTCTCGAGGTGGTGCCTCCTACAAATCTTACAGTCCTCAGCACAGCTAAGTATCAGTACGTAGTAGTTACTCCATAATCAATAACTTGCATTGGCTTCTAGATGAGCCTTGTGTATCTTGGTTAACATGTGCAAAATTGCTATGCATTCAGCTCCAGTTTTTCCACCCTCAGCTTATTTTCACAGTTGGCATGCTATTTCAGAAGAACTAATTTTATAACGTGTTATGGCTACTCCTTGGTGGCATTAAGTGCTGAGATGCCCTTGCTGCCTCTGTTTTGATGAAAGGGAACACAGCGATGTCTGCAGATACCACCCAGAGGCGATCCAGAAGATTTGGCTACTGTAACTCATTGCCAGGAAGGGTGAAGCTAAATGTAGGCTTTTTACTAACTCAGATGGGGCTTCCACACTTTGTTTTGAGTTCCTAAGGGTCACGTTGTGCCTGACTCGTGGGAAGCATCATGTGACATCATGCCCTTCTCTGTGACTGTGCGAGGAGAAGGGACTGGGGGCATGCCTGGTGACTCTACATGGGGAAGCTGTGTGTGTACATTATTCACAGAGGATCCAGTTATTTTTGAAACTGAATGCAGAGAGAACTCATTTCTCCTGTGAAATCATTGTCTGTGTCTGAACAGCCTAAGAGGTACAGGGAGCTCAGCCAGAAAAGGGAGGGAGTGAGACCAGGGAAGATGTCTGGGATGGAGGCGGGGCGAGGAGAGCTACCTGTCCGAAGAGGCGGCCCGAGGCCCAGCTCTAGGGGTCTGAGAGGGCAGGATTCTTATCCAGTGTGAAAGATGAGGCCATGTTGGTTCGCTCATTCATTCAGTAGATACATATGGAGCCACCTACTCTGTGTGCCCTGCACCTATGAGGAGCCAAATACACGTATACACTCCCTGTCCTAAGGACCTGTACAGGCCAGCAGAGTCGGCCCCAGGGACGGAGCACTGCCTGTCGTGGACCACTGTGAACAGCACCCCGTGGAGGTGTGAGATGTAGTAGCAGAGGGCTCGGGATCCAGCCCCAGGGAAAGAACTAACAGGCCAGTGATGGGGAACCGGGCCTACCACTGAGGGCTCAGAATGAAGCCTGCCAGTTCATTTGTTTATTCATTCATTTAACTAACTCTTACTGGCCTCACTGGGAGGTGGCTTTTCAGTAAAAACCAAAAGGGGCCAGCTGTCTAGACACCTGGGGGAAGAGCATTCTAGGCAGAGGGAACAGCAAGTGCAAGGGTCTTCCGGATCAGGCGTGGCTTGTTCAAGGGAACAAGGGACCCAGTGGGGCTGGAGCTGAGGGGCCAGGGTCTGTGGGAGAAACAGTGAAGGAAATGTGGTCAGAGAGGAACCAGGGAGCCAGTCACAGAGGCCTGGCAGAGCGGGGTGAGGACCTCCGTCTGTGCTCTGACCGAGATGAGGAGCGTTCAGGGGTTGGAGCAGAGAGGTGATGTGATCTCATCCACATTTTAACAGCTCTGAGGCTGCTGTGATAGCAGTGGACTAAGGGGGCAAGGGAAGAAAATTGGAGGCAAGTTGGGGGACAGGGTGATTTCGATGGTGGCAGTAGAAATATGGGGGTAGGAGAAATCAGATTCCGGATCTGTTTCTGAGGCGAAGTGGCAAGATTGGATGATGAGGTACAAGAGGAAGAAGAGAAGAATATCTCCTGAGCTATAAGAAGGATGTAGGTACCATTAACTAAAATGAGGAAAACTGGAGAGGAACAGATTTGCAGAGAAAATAACCAGGAGGAGCTCTGTTCAGGACATAGCAGCATTTGGGTGGCTTTTGGGCACCCTGTGGGCACAGTGATGGGCAGCAGGGTGACTGAGTCGATTTCAGGGAAGAGGTCTGGATGGGAGAGACTTCTGAGTCATCAGCAGTGGATGGGAGGGAAAGCCATGAGGCTGAGCCCTGAGCCCTGCAGCTTTTACACCTCAGAGAAAAGAGCAGGGACTGGCCAAGGAGAGCGAGAAGCAGCAGCTACAGAAGGAGGAGGAGACTTGGAGGGCCCGGAGTTCCTGAAGCCAAGGAAGCCAGCTCCTGAGCCAGGTGCTGCTGGAGGGCCACATGAGGTGAGGGTTTAATAAATGAAGTTCATCACCATTGCCATAGAGGACAAGGAGCCACAGTGGCGAATCTTCGAGTTGCAGGATCAGGCCTCTTTGATATGAACCGACGGTTGTCCATACGCTGAAGGGGGTTCGTCAGATGGAAACCTTTGGAGGGCACCGCAGTGCTGGCTTTGGTTACTGAGTGACTGGCCAGCTGGCTTTCCCACAGAAAGTGCTCCGTCTGCGTGGCAGTCAGGTGTGCCTCCTGACTAGTGGCTTAGGGCAGGACCATCCACACTGTTGACTCCATGCAGTGGTGTTATTATTGCTGCTGCTAGTGGTGGAGCCTAGCTTGGTTCTGGCCTCCAGATGTAACGGAGCCATCCAGGGAGCTTAAATCATGCTCTGGAAGAAAACTGATGATGGACGCTTCAACACAAGGGAATGGGGTGGAGTTTTGGCTTCCAATTACAAATAAGCTTTACAAGCTTAGAGGAACCTTAGGCTGCCCTCAAAGGAAAACTCAATTAGATCAAAATGGATTTAATTGCTTAATGAATTCTAAATGTGTAAAAGTTTAAAGGCAAGCTTGTTCGGGGGCCAGGGATGGGGGCGTGCTACGAGGAGTGTCACATGCCTTTTACGACAGTGAAGAAGGAGACTCACCCCCGACACGAGCAGCCTCACCCACAGACGTCCCAGATTATATCGTAGATGCTTGGCTTATTGGCTGGTTGACATACCTGGGGACTCGATCCATTATCTCATTTGATCCTCAGAAAAGTTTGAAGAATTAAGGGAAGCTGGTTTGATTGCTCCTGTTTAATAGACAATGAACTAAGACTTATCGAGGTGGCAGACTCGCCCCCGGCAGGGCCAGGCTCTCAAGCCTGGTCTCCTCATTTCGACATCTGGCCTTTGCTGGGGGTGGGGGCTGCGAGGGGAGGAGGAAAGGAAGTAGCCCCTTTGACAAGTATATTCACAGATATTGCCACTGGCATTTATTAATAACAGATGTGCCAAAGACTCAGTAGAACCGGAATCCTAAGGACTCCCAAGCATTTAACACGGTATTTTTGTATCTCATGAAATCATGCCATCCAGTCGTTACCTGATACATGCTTCCCCTAGAAGAGTTTGACTGTCATCTGCTCCATAGATCCGGGTGACTAACAGCCTTCCTTCCCTCTTGGTCACTTGTAGGACCGGAACATTGTTCTGTGGCTGTTGTCACCAAAGGTGTGAATGCCAGCCCTGCAGTGAGGATGTACCTACATGCCATTTAAGTTGGAGGATTCGATGGCTCTTTTTCTCACAACACACAATTGACTGCTCTAGTACCAAGTTCTCTTTGCTTGCTCCTGCACTGGGTCTGCACCCCTACAGGGGGCTCCACAAGCCCATGTGCTGTGGGCAGTTCAACAGCACCCCCCCTTTCCCAGGGAAACTGATGCAGTGGACAGAGCTTCCCAGGACCTTGTTTTCCCAGCGACGTCCAGATTCACACACTACCTATTGCTATTACAGCATATTACACATAGTATATATAGTGCATGTGAAACGTTATAGGATTCGTATTATTGTAGTCTAGGAATATGACCACTATTATAGTCTCTCCCCCACACACGCACATTCACCCCATATGTCCTATTTCAGAAGATTTATCTTCCTAAAGGCCACGATGCTTCTCATATTTTACCTTAAACACTGAACACACATATAGGAGGCCAGAAAGCAACAGCTGAGTTAGAACAAAGTCTTTAAATTCCAGTGCCTGATGAAAAGAAATATCTTCCAATTAGACAATTCTTTTCTCATTTTTTTTCTGTGTCAAGGGGAATATTTTGAGAACCTTTGCACCAAATCTATTCAGATACTTGTACTTAACTTGCAAAACTTAAACATGGACTTTTTCTATTTGCACTGTTTTACAGGAAAAACTAAAATAAAATCCAGTCTCCTAAAGTGGCTAAATTTAAGTTTCAGTCGACACGGCGAGGGTTTGAAAACCAGCGTTAAGTAAAGAGCGTACCCGTGGCGTGGCTGCCTCTGTGCCCCGTGGCTCCAGCAAATTAAGCATTAATGTTGCAGCTGGATTCTGTTCCTTTGTGAACATGCAAATGAACATCTTCAGTGACTCCCTCCACCTACCTGCAGACTTACATACCAGTCTCCAAATGTGTTATTTGTTATTAAAATCACCGTATTTATGTGTAGGGGTTTGCAGTGACTTCCCCAGGTGTAGTGACCCTAACTGTAACCATGAAGCTTGTTCAAACCTACTTGAATATTTAAAGCAGAAGAAAACCTAGGCCAGGCCAAGGTGCACTGTTATCTGAGGGTGCTGTAGATGTGAAACCAGGTGGCTAGAGGTTGGTTGCGTTTAGTACTGTTAGGCTCCCAGGTATCTATCTTCCCATGTTAATGAGATAAATGTGCAATTGATCTGGATCCTTCCAAGTGATTTATTTTTAAGTTAGGAGTCATATTTCCAAATCTTTAGGCTTTACTGATACTTGCTTTTTTGTGTGAACAGAAAATCTAGGAGCCTGCTAGCTGGTCCCCTGTGGTATGGAGGACAGGTGTTCCCCAAGCATGGCTGTGGGGCACCTACAGGCTTTGATGACAAACAGTCGCCTGGTTATCTGGCCTGCTGTGTGTCACACGTACCTGTATGTGGGAGCCACCTGAGAAGCTTGCTGAAATGCAGGTTCTGCTTCAGGGGGTCTGGGGTGGTGCCCGAGACTTTGCATCTCTAACATAATCCCAGGTGACACAGAGTCTGCTGCCCCAGGGAGCACACTTGGAGGAGCAAGGCTGTAGACCCAGTAATTCTACCCAGTTCCCAAACTCCAGGGGTCAGGCCCCCCAGAAGGCTGTATCCATTGACCCTAGATTTTTCCTGTCCTTTCCCCTCCAGCTCCCACACATTTACCTTTGCACAGGAGAAAATGGTGAACATCTGACAATATTTGTTTAATTTTGATTGTTGGGGAGCCCTTTGGGAATTAGAGGTGTCTCAGTTGGGGAGTGTCTCAGTCAGCCCCCAACCCCCACCCCAAAACCATCAAGATTGTTGCATTGTACTTACATTTTTCCAAAAATGTGCATGATTATGGCTCATGGCAGATCCACCCACTTTGGCCTCAAGATAACTGAGGCCACTCAGCCTGGAGTGAGTGATTGGTCTGGAATCAACCCACCCCCTGTGGCAGTCAGTTCTTCACTGCCCTGTTTAGACCTGGCCTGAGCACTGACATTTTCTTTTACTGTCTCAAACGAGAATGGTCCTGGGCCTCTTCCAGCAGCCTCTGTCTCCTCCCAGGCTCTGCAATCCTGCGGGCGCTCCATAAATACTTGTTGACTGACTTGACTCATTCCCTGGGCAGAAAAGGGGGGCGGGAGGAAGAAGGGAAAAGGGGAGTGGACTTGGGTTTCGGTGTCTCCCAAGTATAATCAAGCAAGGCCCAGCCTCGTGTCTGATTGTTTGCAGGATGGCTGTTTTCATCCTATGAAATAGCATTAAGAAGTTTGATTTTTTTTTTTTGCCCCGGCCTGGTGGCTGAGCTGCTTGGAGCATCGTCCCATACACCAAAAGGCTCCATGATCAATCCCCGGTCAGGGCGCACACGGAAGGCAACCGACGACATTTCCCTCCCTGCACGCCCCCTTCGCTTCCTCTCTCGCTCTCCCTTCCTCTCTCTCTAAAATCAATGAACATGATAAACATATCTTCAGGTGAGGATTTTTTTAAAGTTTAATTTTTGTTATTCAATAATTACAGTTTCTTTCTTTGGGTGCCAAAGGGAGGAAGCAGTTCCCTCCAGAATTTCCAACATGGAACCCAGCAGGAGAATGACACTTGGGAAAAGAGGCCCCTCATAGTGCCGTGGCAGTGTGGGCCCTGTTTCTTGTGCAGTGTGAGCAGAGACCTTCAGGGTGTTTGCTCTGGTGACACCCATGTCCTTGCTGTTTGAGGGTTTAAGAGTCGGGTTTTCCCTGATGGTTCAACTGTGAGGATCTAAGGATACACTGTGTTCTCATACTTGCATACTGCACCTCCTTCCTGTCCTCCCCTCCAGAAGTGCAAGGGGTTTCCCTGGCTTGATGAAGTGTGCCAGGCGGGGTTAGGGTAGTTGTCACAAGGGGCCTGTTGCATGAAAAAAACCCTCTTCTTCAGCACCCTGAACTGTCCCTCAGCTGCCTTTTTGGGGTCTTGGGAACCTTCCCCAGAGCCTACATAATCTTTGTCACTTCTAGGAACCCTTCCTGGCACAAAGCCCCCATAACATCATTTACTTCAGGGTCTGAGCTCTGCTGGCACGTTGTCCTGAGGTTTTTGCACAGGGCCCTTGCCCAGACCTTTCATAGAAAACCCATAGGCTCCCGGGACAGGGCAGAGCCCTCAGTTTCCGCATCTGTGAAAAAGAGACACATGAGTCTGCATGTGCAAAGACAGTACAAGACATAATGTTTTTCTGAAGTGTTGGCATTATTTTTCTTTATTTTGAGCTTACTCAGCTCTTCTTTGGGTTCCAGTGTCTAAATGAATGCTCAATAAATGCTTCTTTTAAGTCAGTGATGGGGGTGTTACAAGCAGTGTTGGGCTCGTAGATGTTTAGCAACCTGCTCTGGGGGTGGGGGGTGCCCTACTGTGTAGTGTTTGTCATTTTCATGGTGTTAGTACTCCTACTGCAGCCCATTTCAAGCTACCAACAGGGCAGCCCTGAAGGCTGAGTTAGGAAGAGATGCTGGGAAACCAGGGCCGGTGTGCTCCAGTCTCCCGAGAGGCATCTGTGATAGCAGAAAACCTCGCCCCTGGCCTCCTCCCACTGCCGCACGCATGAATGGGTAGTTTGGCCTTTTAAAAAACACTCCGTGAAAAGATCTTAAACATAGCCTACTTCAAAAGTGGGGTTTTTAATAAGCCTGGCTAACCTTGTAGTACACTGTTTTGTGTTTTTCATGTGTGTTAAAAGCCCCAAGTTGTTCTGTCCTCTCCAAAGGAAGCTCTAAATGCAGGGACTTAGGCACATCTGGGCCACAGATAAATAACCTTTGAGAGACCTTTCGGAGCCACTTGCAAAATGGAAAGCAGAAACTGGAGTCTCTGAAGGGTACTCATTGTTCAGTCTGAGCAGCAAAAAGGTGCTAAAGAAGTAATTAAACAGGTGAGCGTGAGGGGCCAAATGCAGAGACCATGGCCTGAGGCCACCAGCAGGGGGCGAGAGCTCCGCCAGCCCCCATGCAGGAGTGAAACAGATGTCCTACTTCATGTTTAGGAGGTTGTATGGTTGGTTTCTTTGTTTGGGGGTTGGGTCTAATTTAGCAACTTAGGAGCAGAAAGAAAAATAAAGAAATTTATTGTGCATCTGAATAATGTTTTGGAATATGTAAGAAGAGGATAGTGTAAGAAGTAGGGAAGTCATTGCCCCACTTAATGACCCATATCTGGGTAGAATTTTTGTCTAGAGTGATAATCAACATTCATTCTCATCACACAGAATGAGAAGGCTTGTGGGGAAGAGATTTTAAAAAATCTCTGCCTTTAATTGTGTAGTGTATATAGCCTAAACAATGGGTGCTTACCATATTTTTAGGACTATTAAGACACACCAGATCATAAGATGCACCTAGGTTTTACAGGAGGAAAATAGGGGAAAATTTTTTGAAGCAAAAAATGTGGTAAAATATTTAATAACCTGTGACCCCGCTCCACTGCCACCGCCACCTCCACACTCACACAGTGAGCCAGGAAAGCTACATTTGGACTATAAGACACACACCCTCTTTCCTCTCAGACTTGGGGATTGTGTGTCTTATAGTCTGAAAAATACAGTAATACATGTGTTTCAGTAAAGGCTTTTTTTCTGGTGGCTGTGCTCAGCAAGGGGAGGGACCTGCCTAAGTCACACTGCTTGTCTGGGCACAGTTGACCAAAGCCAAGGCTCTGACCCCTGCCTGGTTCTGGTTTCCTCTCTCAGTGTGTAGTAAGGGGCCAGCTGGACAGAGAGCTAACAGGGGAGGATCAGACAACAGCTTTGTGTGAGATGCTCACCCTTCATCTCTCTTGTGTGTCTCTGCTTCTTGATTGTTCCCTGTGACTGACGTCTGATTCAGAAAAATGCTGTAAGGACTTCCAGCAAAGATGGAGATGTAGGTAGATACACTGTGCCTCCTCATACAGTCCAACCAAAAGAAGGACAAGCACAAATTTTAAAACAAAAAACAACCAGAACTTCCAGAAAATCAAACTGTGTAGAAGTCCGACAACCAGCGAGTTAAAGAAACATTCATCCAGACTGGTTGGAGGGACAGAGACGGGCAGCTGGAGCACAGAGGATGTGTGGCAAGGCAGTGGCTGGACGACCTGAGCGGTGGCCATCCCACATTTGCATGCGGATAAACCAGGAGGAACAACTGGGGAGCAAGACAGACCATGCAACTCAGGGTTCCAGCACAGAGGAAAATAAAGCCTTAAAATCTCTGACAGAAAAAACCTGTGGAGGTTCCCACAGTGGGAGAAACTCCCAGCCTCACAGATGAGTTTGTTGGAGAGACCCACAGGGTCCTAGAACGTACACAAACCCAGCCACCCAGGAATCAGCACCAGAAGGGCCCAATTTGATTGTGGGTATTGGAGGAAATAACTGAAAACCAGCAGAGAGTGGAGCATGTAGCATTGTTCCCTCTTGGACCCCTCCCCCACATGCAGCGTCACAATGTAGTAATGTGGGTTGCCCCACCCTAGTGAATGAACACCTAGGGCTCCGCACCTTACAACATAACAGGTGTGATGAGACCCCCCCCCCCCGCAAAAAATGGCCGAAACAAAAGAACAGATCAAAGCTCCAGAAAAAATACAACTAAGCAACAAAGAGGTAGCCAACCTATCAGATGCACAGTTCAAAACACTGGTAATCAGAATGTTCACAGAATTGGTTGAATACAGTCGCAAAGTAGAGGAAAAGTAAAGGCTATGAAAATTGAATTAAAGGAAAATGTACAGGGAACCCACAGTGAAAAGATGGAAACTGGGACTCAAATCTAATGATTTGAAGCAGAAGGAAGAAAGAAACATTCAACCAGAAAAGAATGAAAAAACAAGAATTCAAAAAAATGAGGAGAGGCTTAGGAACCTCTGGGACAATTTTAAGCCCTCTAACATCTGAATCATAGGGGTGCCAGAAGGAGAAGAACAGGAGCAAGAAATTGAAAACTTATTTGAACAAATAATGAAGGAAAACATCCTCAGTCTGGCAAAGGAAATAGACTTCCAGGAAGTCCAGGAGCTTAGAGAGTCCCAAAGAAGTTAGATCCAAGGAAGCACACACCAAGGCACATCATAATTAAGTTACCTAAGATTAAAGATAAGGAGAGAATCTTAAAAGCAGCAAGAGAAAAGCAGAGGATTACCTACACAGGAGTTCCCATAAGACTGTCAGCTGATTTCTCAAAAGAAACTTTGCAGGCTAGAAGGGACTGGCAAAAAGTATTCAGAGTGATAAAAAGCAAGGACCTACAACCTAGATGACTCTATCCAGCAAAGCTATCATTTAGAATGGAAGGGCAGATAAAGTACTTCCCAGATAAGGTCAAGTTAAAGGAGTTCATCATCGCCAAACCCTTATATGAAATGTTAAAGGGACTTATCTAAGAAAAAGAAGAAAATCAGAACAATGAACAGTAAAATGACAAACTCACAACTATCAACAACTGAACCTAAAATAAAAACAAACTAACCAAATGACTAGAACAGCAATAGAACCACAGAAGTGGAGATCACATGGAGGGTTATCAGTGAGGAGGGGGAGGGGTGAGAATGGAGGAAAAGATACAGGGAATAAGAAGGATAAACAGTAGGTGCAAAATAGATGGCGGGGGGCGGGGGGGGGGTTAAGAATAGTGTAGGAAATGGAGAAGCCAAAGAACTTGTAATGTATGACCCATGGACATGAACTAAGTGGGGGAATGCGGGTGGGGGGGGTCCAGGGTGGAGGAGAACAAATGGGGGAAATTGGGACAACTGTAATAGCATAATCAATAAAAGATATTTGAAAATATTTTCAAAAATTAAAAATCTGGGGGGAAAATGCCGTAAGAAGCAGCTACGTACTGCTTGCCACTTAAACTAGCTGAGTTTCCCATTCTAGTTCCAGTTGCAGTGAAAAACTGTAGAAGCTTCCCACAGTGTTCCAGTTGTGTGTGTGGTTGCGGGGAGAGGGGAGTAACCAGGGGCTGGAAGGAGGTAGTATAACAAAGGCCTTAAGGGGAGTGAGTGGTCACTCAGGGTAACAGGAAGCCCTAGGGTTGGTCCCCATCCCACCCGCCCCCAGGTTAGGCTGTGCCTCTGGTTTCCAGTGGTTCCCTTCTATTGCAGCTCTAGCCTCGGCCTGAATTGGCAGCTGTGCGGACTGGCCTCTGTGCAGGCACAGAGCTGTGAGATAACTCTCGTCCACGTTGCGGGTGGTTACACCCTTGTTACAATACACAGACAGCTCCCCAGACAGACAACACAGAATGAGTTCACTTCCTGCCACACCCTGACCCGAGTCTCAGTGTGACCCCTGCAAGAGGTCCCAGCCCCTTCACAGCTCTTCCGTGGGAGTTTGGGGAGTCCCTGGCTCCAGGGAGGTAGTGGCAGAACAAGAGCCAAGAGGGAGAAGGAGGAGGCCAGGAAAGAGTGGTGTGTGCAATGGAGCTACTATTCCTACAGCCCGTTTCTGAAAACCAGTTCCAGAACTGTCTGCACACAAACAGTGTCATCTCACTAAGCAGTGAGTCCCCAGTAGCCTGTACCACAAGCGCCCCTAAAAACCTGGGCCTCCACCAAAGGTCACCCCTGTACAGGGAGCCCTAACCCAGCCCCTCTCAGCCCTTCCATCTGATGGGGAGGCTTAGTCCTACTCTGCTCAGGCCCAAAAGGGCAGGATGAACCTTCTAGGGCTAAATAGATGACAGCTCAAGGAAACAGAAGTGCTTTCAGATTTTCAAACCTACAAGCTTGATCTTTGTTGCCTATGATAGCAAATTAAGCCTGGGGAGAGCAACACAGCAGTTTTTCGGAAGGCCTAAAATTAGACTTACGCCACCCCCAAAAGAGACCATTACTGTCCACCCAAAGCATGTCACGACCTGGAAGATGATCCACTTCCATGAAAACCAGGTAGGATGTGTGAACCGTGCAGTGTCACTTGAACAGTACGCTCGGAGCTGTATTGCAGTGAATACAAACGTTAGGGATCTGTGTTTCTGAAGAAGAATCAGAAGACCTCTAAACTTTAGAAGGTTATGATTACTCAGGAGTGGCAAACATATTGTTTAGTTTGATTTTTAAAATTAGGGTGTTGGTAGTCATCGTCATGAAGAATCCAGCTCCAGGTCAGAAGTGCAATTCCTGTTTTACCATTGTTCCTAAGGGCAGAAGCCACATGCTTCCCATGGGGGCCAGGCCTTGTCTGCGAGGCCACTGGACCCACCTGGTGTGGTGTCTGTGCTTCAACCTGTGCCACCTGTCCATGCTGGAAAACCAGTGCGCAAGTACTGGCCAGGTTCCTACTGATTGAGGGCAGTGGGTGGAGCATTGCAGGAGGTTCCAAGACCATGACCGTGTGATGTCTGCCTGCCCCTCTGTTAGGGCAACAAGACCAGTGGCAGAACTGACCTCAAGGCAGAGAAAGGTCAGTGTCCCGAGAAGTGTGATGTACTTTGGAGCCTCAGAGAAGGAGGAGGGGTGTTAAACCATCTCCCCTACCTTTAAAAAAAAGTTCCCACTTTGTGTCACCGTTATAAGGGCTCACCTAGTTCAGGCCCTGTGCTTTGTAAACAGTAGCTCGGTTAAACCTCAACACAGCCTTATGAACTGAGTTATACTAATACCTTTTTAACAAGTGGAAACCGAGACTCAGGAAAGGTGCCTTCGACCAAGGGAACAGTTGGGATTAGTCCTGGTTCGGCCAGGCCCCAGTGTGTGACTGAGCAGGGAGCAGGGAGTGTCAGCAGGAGTCCTGGGGCCTTCTGAAAGTTTAGCCTGAAGAAGCTTGTGGGGCTGGCCGGAGGTGGCAGGGGTGGGAGAGGAAGTCCACTTGCTTTGAGGAAACTGAGGGTCCTGGAGCAGGTGGAGGGGAGGAGCCCTGCTGATGCTTTGTTTGCGGTTCCTCCTCCCGCACCTCCTGTGGACCTGCTGCTGCTGCTGCTGCTGCTGCAGACAAGCCGGCACTCAGATTTCCTCTGTAGCAATGACCACGAAGTGATGCCCTGAGCAGCACCAGGGGCCCTGGCGATTCATTCCGACGTGGGGTGGACGTCACCTGTGAATTAGGGAGTCTTCTGAGTCATAAAACCTTTCTAAAGGAGCACAGGTTTATTGCATCTGAACTTCCCCAGGAGTTTGAGCCAGGCTGGCCAAGGGCCCCCTGAGCAAGGGCCTGTGTGTGTCCACCGCAGGTCAACGGCGCTCTCACCTCCTCTGTGGGCTCAAAGGTTGTTTCACAGCCTTTTAAATACCCCCACTGCAGTCTTGTTTGCAGTTAATTTGCACTATCTGTAAAGAAAGGGTTTGCCCCATAATGGCTACTCCAGCACCCCGACCCACGCTAATGAGTTTTGCCTGTGTAAACCATATTAATTGTGGTGGTTGCTTTTTAATTGTCCTTAAGTTTCTTGTATGTTAACTGCCCCAGGGTTGGAACTCTGGTTTCTGTTTCCGTTGGGGCCCGTTCCCACCCCTACCCCCAATAGCCTCCTTTCAGTCTGCACCCCGCCCCCTCTCACACGTCTGGTGTTAGTGCCATGAACAGAATAAGGACCAGAAAAAGTCTCGTTGGCCTGAACTGGGAGGTGTGGGCAGGCGCGAAGCCCAGAACTTCCAGGTCAAGAGAAGAGGGACTTTAGATTGTCATGGGGGTCGCCCTGATACAAAGAAGGACCCCCAGCAGAGCTGAGCACAGCTGGGGCTGGCTGCCTAGAGAGAAGGGCTGAAACTGGAGCCAGACCACCACCTGGAGCGTGGAGAGCATCCAGCCTCCTGGGGGCCGCCTTTGTCTCAGTCCTGGTACACACAGGTGGCCCTGGACAAGCTTCACCTGGGAGCCTCTCAGGCTCCCCGCCCCCCACCCCGCCCCAAGACCTCTTGACCTAGAATCTGCATTTTAACGAGGCCCCAGTCAGATTCATATGAATTTTCTGCTTTGAGAGGCTCTACTTCTGCAGAGGCTGCGGTAGAATCACCTTGAGGAGCTGCTTTAATACTAATCCCAGGCCTGTGTCTTGGTGCTCCGGTTTTCCCCTTTCCCCCTGCTGACCTGCTGCTGCTTTCTCCAAGTTCTTGCATGTGTGTGCACCTGCATGCAAGACAGTGAGAAAACGACAGTGGTGGGGAGTCCTGTCTGCCAGTGGCTTTTGTTGGGGCTGCACTTTCCCCGGGAGCCTCAGGGCAGGAGCCAGAGTCACCTGCTTCCTGCTCCATCTCCTGAGGACCCGATTAGGCCTGAAGAACGAAGAAAAGCTGAACGTGGTGTCCCAGGCCTGCCTGAGGGCTCCCCATCCCTGCGCTGTCGTCCCTGGTCCCTGCGGGCCTCGCCTGGGAGCAGGGGGTTCTTTTCAGGCCTGAACCCAGTCACCGATTGGACTGTGCGGTGTTAGGGAGCACAGCCAACCCTGGCTAGTCCCTCGGGCAGTGGTTGCTTCACAGTGACTGACCGGGCCTGGCGCCTGGAGCCTTTGTCTGGAGCCCATTGTCTGGTTGGTGGGTGTTAATCTGCAGCCCCTGAGAAGCTGCCTGGCAAGTGGGAGGTTAATGTGCAAACAGCAGGGAGCATTGTCAGCCTGTGAAGCAGGACAGCAAGTAGGAGGGAAATAGTTAAAAATCCTGTTCATGGTCTGGGAGAGGAGGGAGGGTGGGCTCAGGAGCAGGCCAGGCTTGTGCTAATCTTGCTGGAATGTAACCAGTTCGGGCAGTTTCTGGTTTAGGCGTGCCCCCAGTCCCCTCTACCTTGGGCTGGCCCAGCAGCCCAGGCGCCTGGGGGCCCCCTTTGTGTGCAGCAGCCAAATGTTAAGAGAGTTAGACTGCTTAAAGTTGAGAGGAAGGGAGGACTCGCTGTACCCCAGGCCTCAGAAGGATGTTCAGTGAGGCCACTGTGCTCTCCTGGGTGCGTTCGGAAATCTGCAGCTCTCCTATCTGTCCTTGCAGGATTTAGATGGGGTAGGGGTGGGCGTAAGAGAATGAATGTTCCTGAAGATCCCAAACCTGTTTGGTCAGGCTGCCTTGCTGCCTGAGGGCCTGGGAACGCGGAGGGAGAAGCCCCTTCCGGTCACGCTAAACTGTAATAGTGGGGCCTCGTTGGAGAGGGAGGCGAGGAGGGACTTCGAAGGGCGTCAGCTTATGTGTTGTGTGTTAATGCTTTACCAAGGAAAATGTGTTCATGTGTTACTTCTGCGATTTGCAGTCAGTTTTTAAAACATTGTTTGTCTTGGTCTGGGTAGTGTTTGTTATAATATGTACATATTAAAACTTCACTGAGCTGCATGTATACAGGATTTGTGCACTTAACTATATAAGTTTTATACCTTAGTTTAAAAAGCTAAAAAAAGAAAGAAAAAGTATCTTCCTTCCCGACCAGCGAGGCCTTGCTGGCCAGCACGGCCGTGGGGAAGGCGAACAGGGCTGCCCAGAGGCCTGGGCACCTCTGAGCGCCCAGACAGGCGTGGGTCTGTGCGCTCCGCGTGGGTGTTTGGAAGCAGAATGTAAGTTGTCAGGCAGCAGCTCCCGCCTCAGGGGCTTTAGGTGAGGCCTCCCGGGGCCAGCTGTGGGGCTGCCCTGGCCGCCTGTCCTGCCCTGAGTGGCTTGCGGCTCACGCCAGGGAGCCTGTGTCCGCGGCACAGCAGGTGCACCCAGCAGGCAGAACCCCCGATCCCTCCGCGCTATGCCGCCCACCAACAAGTCCGTGTTCTGAGGATTGAACATGACTTGCACGGTTCCTTCTGGCTCTGATTCCATGACTCAGGATCAGGAAATGATTTTCCTCTGAGTATTTTTAGGCCATGAGACTCAAATCCTAGCTGTGTGGCCTTGGTTAATTTAAAATCTCTCTAATCTTAGTTTCCTCATACGTGAAATGGGAATAACAACAACACTGAACTCAGAGGCCTGACGAGAGGATTACGTGAAAACTAATGTTGTTGTACTCGTTATCGGGGGCAAAGGTTAGCCTCCAGCACCAGCATAATCAAAACCGCACAGCACTGCGCATCGCCTGGTGCCCTTCCTTGTATACACCGTCGCTCTTAGGCCTGAGCAGGAGGGACCCTCGCTTTCAGCGGCCTGCTCTGCCACTCTCCGCTCTGCCTTCCCCACAGGGCAGAGCATCCAAGGGGCGCAGGAGGCAAGGAATGGGGCTCTGAGACTCCGGGGCTTGCGCCAGTCTCTTCCTGCCTTGTGTTCTCCTGGACTTGGACGAAGCCCCTGGCGTGCAGCCCCCTAGGTTCGGGGGTGACCAGGGGCTCTTGGCTTGCCTGGAGCAGTTCCCGTGTGTGATCCTGAGACCTTGTGGTACAGGATGGACCTGGGGATGGAAGAAAAAGGTCCAGAAAGCACATTCTAGTCCAGAACTCAGAAGTTGAGGAATTCTAAGTTTGAACCTAACCTTTTCATATTATTGGAAAGGTCTATTTGTCAAGGTGGGAGAAAGAGTACATATAACAGTTGGTTAGCTTGAGCCATAACCTTAATACGTCGCCGGCATGTGATCTCGATGTCCCAGGGCCACCGGTGTGCCCCTCCTTCCCTAAGCACAAGCACTGACCTCAGACACCCCCCGCCCCACCCCGCCATGGCTGCCTCTAGGAAAACACTGTCCTAGATCCTCTTAGTTGAGGAGCTTTGCTTCTTTATGAATACATCAGTTTTAGAATACAGCCCTGCTGTGTGAGTTGTCAGGGTGGCGGGCCGGACTTTCCATTCTTCAAAGCCCACGTCAAACACCACCTCTCTGCCTCACTGCACAAACGTGCGTGCTCCGTGGCACTTATCACCTGGGCACAAGTCCCATCTGAAACCACCTCCTGAGCCACATCACCTCGCACAGTGCATGAGCATGCTGGGTGTGCGGTGAGTATTTTCGGAATGAGAGGCAGTGCTGGCTACAGACAAATGAGTGTTCTGGGGGCCTGGGTTGGTTTTCACCAACTGCTGTGTCAGGAATCCCTTCCTCCCTGTGAACCTATCCAAACCCTGGAGAAAGTCAGGCAGCCAGCCTTTAACAAGCCCAATAAACCCAGCCCTCGTTTTTATTATCTTTGGGGTGGGTTTGCTTGGGAATTTATCTGTAGCAAATCTTAGTGTTCAGCTGCTGTGAGGCAAATTTTTTGCATTCATTTATTCTTTCAGTGGTTTGGCCCTGGAAAGCAGAGGGCGGCCTGAGGGAACATTGTGAAAGAATTTAAGTTTGTCTTTGGTGATAGGAATTAAACAGCTTCTCTAGGCCTTGCCCTCAAACTTCAGCCCAGTTTACTATTGAAAATTGTGTCTCAAGGGGTATAGAGGTCCGTGGGATAATGGAGACTGAAAATTTTTTAGATCTAGCCATTCTGTTTTCTTTTTTCCTTAGAGAATAATCTTTTGGAAAATAGTTGGATGAATAACACCCTTAGAACCTAACAATTTTTTCAGTTGAATTCGAGCCTCAAGTCACAGCTTGATTCATTTTTTCCCTGAACAATGGACAGTAATAAATGCTGGTGGATTGCTGTGGACTATCAGGAGGTGGAATCAGGAGAAGAAGGGGAGAGGCAGGCTGGCCGAGAGGGTTTCTGAGCAGGGGCCTCCGAGAGGGACACACACCCCAGCAGACTTCTGGGGCTCGCACCAAGTACCACCTGCTCACTTCTCCGTTTCCTGGAGTCGATCAGAGCACCTGGAACTAAGACATCCCTGAGGGGCAGTCCCTGCAAACTCACACTCATTCATTAAGGCAAACACTGCTCTGTCCACAGTGGTATAATAACATCAACAAGGAGATATGGTAATAATAGCTAAAGGCTGTTGAGTGCCTGCAAGGAGCCAGCCCTTCTTCCTGCATGGTACCTCGCCCGAGCCTCAGCACAGCCCCACTTAGTCACCACCTCCGCTTTACAGGTAGGCAGGCTGGAACTGAAGCTGAAGAAGGGATGTTGATGTTTCTGGTTTCATCATTTAAAGAACCTTGTATGTGAAGTTCAGGCCTGGCTATTTGTTAAGATGGTTTAGTGGTCATTTAACAAATGTGTTGAATATTGTGCAGTGACCTGCACCACAGATACAAAAGTTTTCTGTTTTGTTTTGTTCTTTAATACCTCTCTCCTTCAGGAAGCTCGGTATCACCTCAACCCTTTCAAGAAAGAACAGGTACATCCAAGTGGCAAAACCTCTAACAGTGGTCCTCAACGCTAGGATGTAAAAGCAGTTCTGCTGGGATTGGGGCGGGGGGGTTATTACAATTAGTAAGCATTTGCTTACTCTTGATCATCGTATCTGCTTGTTACATCTCCTGATCCTCCCTTCAGTAATCTTTCCACCACTTTAAATTAGTATCTTTGCGGTTTAGAGTTCCTGTGTAATAGTTGAACGCATATTCAAGGGCATTGTTAAAGTTTTTGACTATGTATGAAATTATTGCTGGGGTATGTGTGTGTGTGTGCTCCAAAGCCAGAGCTTTAAAGTTTACTTCTAATAATATTAGTAGACTTATTTAAGCCCCTAAACCCTACCATAAAGGTTAACTATAGTACCAGAAGGCCCACTGGTCTGTATATGGGGGCATTGGGTTTCCATGGAGATGCATCACACACACCAAACCTGGATGCCCTGCTCAGTGGCCTTGTGATTATGAAGCTCGGGAGCTCAGGCCCACGGAACCAGCCTGCTGAGGGTCTGCCATAGCCAGCTCCTGGCGGCAATGCAGAAGAAGGGGTGGAGGGTGGGCTGTACGTGACTCTGCCACACTCGTGGGTCTAGACAGAGAACGTAAGGGCGAGAAGATGTGCTCTGGCTGTGACCAGAAAGAAGCCAGCCTAAGCAATCAGGGTAAGTAGAAGTAGATATTGTTGAAGCTAAACAGAAAATGATGTGGGTTCTGGGCTCT
Organism: Phyllostomus hastatus; assembly: GCF_019186645.2. NCBI lineage: Eukaryota > Metazoa > Chordata > Mammalia > Chiroptera > Phyllostomidae > Phyllostomus > Phyllostomus hastatus. Next base: position 73,138,728 of record NW_025334041.1, on the reverse strand, counting down.
TCTCCTGAGGAAGTCTCTCGGTTCCCTCGGGCCTCAGACAAGCCAAGTGGAGGAAGGGAGAGAGCAGTCTGCAGCTCAGCAGCTGTGGCTTAGAAGAAAGTGTGTGTCTCAAGTCCCCAGTAAAGATGTGGTGGTTCCAGGCATTGTCATTGAAGACTCATTAAAAATCCAGGTTCTGAGTCTCCCAGGAAGATTTTTTTCCCCAAAGATATTGCCAAAATGGAAAGAAAACCAACTGAAGAATGAGCCGTTATATACATGGGGGATACCCAGCAGCCGTGGGGTGTCCTGGGAACCCTGGAAGTAAGTGGAGAGTGAAGCCGTGGGTTGTGGTTCCTGGAGTCAGTGCCTGCGTTATCCTGGAACCAGTCCTCTAGCATATTCCCATGGGTGACTGAACTATGTGGGGCCAGGGGAGCTTTGTGCTTGAGAGCAGGGAACTGGAGAGTAGAGCTAGGTATTTGCTGCGTGCTGTGGCTTCACATGCACCCTGTTCTCACCCCTGACTTGCCACCCTAGAAATCAGAGAGAGGCCACCATGAGGCCTTTCTTCTGTATAAGAAGGGCCTCAGTGTCTGTCTATCTGTCTGTCTGTCTCCATTTCTCTCCTTTTCTCCCCCTCATACATTGTAATATTTATATATCTTCCAAGTGCAACTGGAGAGAGCTGAGGCCCCTCAGGAGCCCCTTGCTGGCACCTGGGACACTGACCAAAGGTGCGTGGTCCAGCCCCAAACAAAACCATGGCAGCTTTTAGCCAAAAAAGCTCAGGAACGTGGACAGTGGAACACACAGAGAACAGAGTACTGTGGGGTGGCTGGAACACGGTGGGAGGGTGTTGTTGGGGGTTGGGGGCAGGTGGCTGCAGATGAAAAGGGTCAGCCTAGGCGGTAATGCCCATGGAGCAGGCAGGTGTTATTCTGCAAGCCTTAGGGAGCTGCTTGCTCTCTCAGACACCGCCAGCAGCACGAAGGATGGGCTGGCCTGGGGAAGGGCTGCAGGTGGGACATGGGTTGAGAGTCACTGCAGAGGTCAGGACGTTAATGAGGAGGATGGAAGGGGAGGAATGAGTTGAGAGACTTTTCAGACTTACAATGAGTGGCTTGGCCTTTCATCAGATGTAGGGGTGAAGGAAGGAAAGAAGAAACCAAAATCATCCCCAAGTTCACATAACAGTCAGGGTGACCACCTGTCCTGGGTCACACTGGTTGTCTGTTGTATTAGTCAGTGTTCTCCAGAGAAAGAGAACCAGTGGGGTTTTGTGTGTGGTGAGGGGTGTGTGTGTGTGTGTGTGTGTGTGTGTGTGTGTGTCTGCACACAGTTATGGGGAATGGCCAGTCCTAACATCCGTAGGACAACTCGACAATTTGCAGAGCTGATGGTTTAATTTTTAGTCTGTGGTCAAAGATCTGAGAACCAGGACAGAACGACTTCTGAAGGCTAACAGGCTTAAGACCCAGGAAGAGCTGATATTTCAGTTCTTTTTTGACTCCAAAATCAGGGGGAAAGCCCATGTCCTAGTTCAAAGGTCATCAGGCAGGAAGAAATCTCCCTTACCTGGGGGAGGGTCAGCCTTTTTGTTGTATTCAGGCCTTCAGCTTATTGTGCGGGCCCACCTGCCTTACAGGGGGCAATCTGCTGTACTCTGTCTGCGGATTCAGACGTCACTCCCATCCAGGAACACCCTCACAGAGACACCCAGAATAATGTTAACCAAACACCCGGGCACTCCGTGGTCCAGTCAAGTTGACGCATAATATTAATCATCACATCCAGTGTAATTGTTAAAAATGTTTGCTTTTCAAATGAGTCCTGGTTTGTTGGATATTAGGAAACTGGATTGGTGCTGGGTTTTGATGAGCACGTGTGGGATGGAGCTGCCTGCAGCAGGATGCAGAGAAGGCAGTTGGAAATGAGGGGTGAGGGGTTGAGGGGTGAGGGGCTCCAGGGAGAGGCTGGGCCTAGCCACAGGGATGAGAGTGTGCCGTGTGGGTAGTGACCAGCCTGGGTGGACGAGATTGCACAGGGAGGAGGACTGAGATGCCAGCACTTCAAGGGTAGGCCAGGACACTGCAGGTGGGGCAGGGGGGAGTAGAAAACCAGCTGGAAGGGGTGTCACAGAAGCTGAGGGGCTTCTTAAGAAAGAGCCCTGAAAGATAACATTGAATTGGGTGGTTAGGAGGTCAGCAGTAACCTTAGCGAGAACAGTGGGAGCCAGGGTGCAGGGGCTCAAGGCATCAGAAGTGGGGGAAAGGCCCACAGTGCGTGTTTTGGGTTTTTGTAAAAAGACTGTAAGGAAGAGATAACAGCAGCACGGGGGCCCACCCGGCTGTGGAACTCTGGCCAATGGCACTGATTTTCTTTACGGGGAAAAGTGGAGGTTGAGGGGGAAGAAATTAATGACCCACTCGAACCGTGACCTGGAGTTTAATGCATCATGTGTTTCAGTGACTCTGAGTGAGCACCCCTGACCTCGGAATTGATGAGTGGTTTGGGGGCATTTAATACAACGTGGAAAATCAAAGGGGATCAAATAGAGAGTTTTGGTCAGTGACCTTAGATGGGCCACATTTACCCAGTCTGGCTCTCCGACCTTGGATGCGAAAATGGAGTTGTCACTCAGTTCAGCGATTGCCATTCAGAGTCAGTGGTTAAGAACCTGGGTCTCTGAAATAAAGTGGCAGAGATGTGGGATCCTGGGGTCATCAGACACAGGCACTGAGGGAGGCCCAATCACCTCTCACCCTGCTCCCTATCAGCTCCTTGTGGAAGTTAGGTTCTATGACCAGGCTCATACACGGGCCATGCCCAAGCTCAGTGCTGCCAGGCCGCCTGGGAAACATGAGATTCAAGAAATGGTTTTATGGCTCTCTGAAATGCACCATCCTTCCTAGCTCAACAGTCCTAGCCTGGGCGCTTGAAATTCCTCTAAGACCAGTCCCCGGATTTGGTTGGAGAGGTTGGGAAATGCGTGGCAGCCCCTCTCACAACCCAGAAATGAGGCCTGTAATGTGCTGACACCATTAGGAATGTACAGGTGCTGGCCGTGATGGTGGATTTGCCCGATGACACCAGCAGCAGTCGCGGTGCAGACGTTTCCTGTGTCCCCCTCTAACGGCTGATTTACGAGACGCCACCAGCACAGCTCTCAGATTGAGGATTCTCCATATTTACCAGGAACTTCCACTTTGAGCCTTATCCATACAGTCAGTACTCTGTAACATGGTATTCTGGTCAAGGTTTTGTGTAGCAGCAAACCATGGTACCTGGCACAAAGCAGCACCAAAAAACACTCAATGAGCCCTGGCTGGTGTGGCTCAGTGGACTGAGTGCCGGGCTGCAAACAAGTTTGATTCCAGGTCAGGGCACGTGCCTGGGTTGCGGGCCAGGTCCCCGGTTGGGGGTGTGCAAGAGGCCACCAGTTGGTCATCGTGTCTCTCACACATTGACATTTCTCTCTCTTTCTCCCTCTCTTCCCTTCTCTGTAAAAATAAATAGATAAAATCTCTAAAATCAATAAACTTTTTTTTTTTTTAGTGATTTCCACCCTGCCCTGGGTCAGTCACTTGGTTGGAGCATCATCCCATGCACCACAAAGTTGCGGGTTTGATCCTGGTTCAATCCCATCAGGGTACACACCTCAGTTGTGAGGGGTTTGGTCCCCAACTGGGGCACGTTCAGGAGGCAACCCATCCATGTTGCTCTCTCTCTCCCTGCCCTGCCCTCCCTTCCCCCCATCTAGAATCAGTAAACATATCCTTGGGTAAGAATTTTAAAGATAAATAAGTACAAATGATTTCCACTGTATATATTTGTTTTTAAAGGCAATATAAGTTTAACCAAAGGGTGGGGGGACACCCAAATCTTGTCATCAGAGGTAAGTGCATCTCACCTCTCAGTGTATATCCTTCCAAACCTCTCTTCAACACGTTTATAAAAATAAACATTTTATGAAAGTGGGGTTCTATATGTTTTGTATCTTCTTTTTTTTTTTTACTTGAAGTGTGTAGTAAACACCTTTTCATGTCTGTAACTATTCATGTACTTCGTAAATTTAGATATCCTAACTGTAGTATAATATACTTAATACCTGTGGCTATTTATTTTAAACAGCTCTTCAATGAGCATTCTTGCAGCTATATTTTGCTCCCATCCTTAATTATTTCCTGAGGACACATTCCAGGAGTGGTAAGCCTTTGGAAGAGTGAGTGCATACCTCCAAATTGCACAAGAAAGGTTTACTAATTTACTCCCCCACAAGCAGGGAAGAACAAGTAAGTGCCCAAGGTAATTAAAGAGGAGAAAGGCCTTTGGCAATTTGACAGATTAAAGAAAATATTTAACTCATGACTGAGTTTATAATTTTTTTATCCTAAATTCTGCAAACAAATGGAAGTGGAGCCCAGAGATTGTCTTTGAGTGTTCAGGTAAGTGCCTGGCCCTGCAGGATCTTCGCTGTCTGACCCAGTAGGCCATTGCCTCTAGGACATCTGTGGCCCTTTCCTAATGTGGTTTGCAGTAGGGCGTATGTCCTAATCCAGAGCCTTTGTTCCCCCATCATTGGTTTAGCATGCTTCCGGTGCATGCATGGGAACCACCAGGGGGCAATGTGGAGCCATGGCCACACTCAGAAGGTTTCTCCATAAGGATGTCTTGAATAATACAATTACTCCTTTGCTGTGTGTTATATGAGATGCTGATTGGCATTCATAATATTGATTTGCTTAGGGTGATATTTTACTTCCTTCCAATTATTTTTATATTTTCCCCGATAGTTTATATGTTGGTTGGAAAATATAACCTGATCCAATCCAGCTCTTCTACAACTAGGAGCCAGGACGCCCAGGTTGTTCTAATCCCAGCTCTGCTAGTGGTCTGAGTGAGTGCCTTTCTCTGAGAAATGCCAGGATGGGCTGGGGAAATGATGTGGGTTTTTTCTCTTCCAACACTAGTATCATGAAAGGGTTTACTAGCGTAGCCTTTGGGATGAGACTGGACCCGGCACATCACTGAACCTCTCTGGACCTTAGTCTCTTCATCTGCTCAGTACAAAGAATAATAGCATTGAGTTACAAGGTTGCAAAGGTAGAATGAAATAACACATGAAAGTACCTTGGCACAGTGCCTGGCACAAGGTAACTAATCAGTAAACATGTTTAAAGAAATCTCTTTAGTCTTCTATGCAGACAGTGTGCTGTCCTCGCTTCTGCACGTATTTATCTGCTTCCCCGAAATGATGCCAATATTAGACAGAGTGTGAATTTCAGAAATGCTCTATCCCACAGCAAGGCTGAGCCGCATAGCCCCAGCATCGTGGCCTCAGCTACAGAAGAACTAGGGTATATCGGGTTATTTTTTTGTAATCAATAAATAAACTGTAGGGGGAAATATTTTAACAGTTGGAAGCAGATATGATATCAGCAAATGTTTGTTTGATGTGATCAATCTTATTGGTTTAAGTAAATGAAGTCTTTATTGACTGATAGACTACCCCTCTGGCAGTGGACGGGCCTATTCACTCCACTGGTTGTCTTCCCAAAAGGCTCTGGTTATCACTGTTCTCACCTTCGGCCAAGCAAGATAGGGGGTCTCCAGCGACAACCCAAGAGCAAGGCCAATGTTTCCTTTTGGCCTTTGGTCTTTGGCTACATCTCCACCTGGAGCTGACTAGGACACTTATGTCTCTGATTCAGTAAACTCTAAAACACCCTGCAATAGTCATCGAGGACCTCTCACAAATGATGTGCTGGCCCAAGGGCTGTGGGGACCCAAGGGAAACATAAGATTTGGTTCCTGCAGCCAAGAAGCTTAGAGGGAGATGGGGGAGGGAAGGCAGCAGAGTGTGCAAACAACATGGAGGAAGGACTGAGCTAAGACAAGGAGAGAGGGGTTAGGGAGCCATTGCAAGGTCAGGAGTAGCAGAGATGGAGAAAACACTGTGGCAGCCAGTGGACAGGACTTTGTGATTGGCTAGGCAGCAAGCGGAGAGGGAGAGGGTGGAGGGAAAGATTTCTGAGGTTTTCACCTAGCAATGCACAAGAGGATGGTGAGAAGCATATGGGAAGAACATAGTGACATGCTGGCTTTTAGGCTAGTGTGTAGAACCTCTTCCGGTTCCCAGAGGCACACTCACCTGTAACTCGCTGCAGCCTCTGGATGACCCTAAACATGTGGTTCTCCCACAGTGATCCTCAGGTATCGTCTGTTTGCATCATCTTTGCCACATAGCACCTATACTATTTGCTTCATATTTTTATTTGAATTGACTCACTTTTTCCCATTTCAAAAAAATGGAGCTTCAGCCCTGGCTGGGTAGCTCTAACCATTAGAGCATCATCTCAGTACACCAAGGTTGCGGATCCAATCCCCAGTCAAGGCATGTACGAGAAGCAACCAATGAATGAATGAATGAATAAGTGGAACAAATCCACATTTCTCAAAAAAAAAAACAATCAATCAGTCAATCAAATTTTTTCAGATGGAGCTTCATTGTAAGCAACAGTATCCAAGAAATCAAATCAAAGTTATCCTTTTATGTATGTGTGTATATATTATATATATTATATTTGTAATGCCTACTAGAGTGAATAGTTTAAATACTAAAATTAGATGTTATGTAGCAGAGTCGAGATGGGAATTGGGAATGTGTTGCAACACCTTTTCATGATGGGAGGAGAACTCGGCACGGTGAATTTAGGTGTTGTGATAATCTATATAAAGTATCTACTTAGAGAATGCCCACATACTCTAAGTTAATGTTAATTTCTTATACTTTCTTCCACTACCCTAGCTTCCTGTGCCCTTACTTCAGTATAGATGCAGAATCCATTTGCAGTTCCCCGTGAGTGGCTAACCCACTCGCGTGCATGCATTTGCATGCACTCTAGGATAGGCTGCAGGAACCTATGTTAAAGGCTTCTCTATCAGGAGGGATGGCCCCTGTAGGAGTGGCTGGCATGACCCTGTTCCCAGCATCCTCTCTTGCCTGTCGGGTCAGAGTTCTCTCCCAGCACTGCCCGTCTATTGAGGGACCTCCTCAGACATTTCCCATTTCCTGGTGCCCAAGGGTTGTTGACTTTGGCCCACTGATAGGCCTGTGGCCCAATGGAGAAGGGTTTGGAGACAGACCCTTCTGAGCTCGGCACTGGGAGGCAGCTCCAGGCCGCCTGGCAGTTCTTTTGTGTATTTTACTGGCCCGAGATAAGCACTTCCTGCTCCCCATTGATTATACACAGATCCTGCTTCCTTTCTCCTCAATACCTGGGATGCTTTCCAGCTCCTCCTCCCACGGGGAAAATCCATGCACTTCAGAATTCCCAGGCCCGCTTCTGGTCAATGGGCTTGCTGCAAATCATAACTGGTTTTGCTGTCCAGCCACATTCCTCGTGGCTCCTCGCATCTGTCTAGGAACGAGGTCCTTGTGTGCCAACCAGGGGAGAAGTGCTCCAGGCCCGCTTGCGGCCTCTGCTCACCAGCTGAAGGGAGTATCTATCAACCTTCCAGCTTGAATTGGAGAGGACAAATAAACTGTGCCATACAGGTCAAGTTTAGCCAACTGTCAGTGGCTGCCTGGTGTACTGGGTTGAGGATCCTGAAGTCTTCCCAGCATGCCTGGGGAAGAGTGGCTGTCAGGGGTACAGGGGGTGGGGGTGGCAGCGGCGGCACTTACACCCCATATTTGCTATCCCCAGATTCCAAGATAAGATTGCAGCTTCTAGAAGACAAAAAAGCAGGCCCCCCATACCCTTCGAATCATACCATAAAAGTAAAGTTCTGCATTCTGTTGCCAGCCGCACCAGCAGCTAGTTCGTGACCTTGCGTGAATCCAGGAGCTCCCAATAGGCTCTGTTTCCCCTAAAGTGGGGATGATGATACCTGCTTTTCCTATATATCGGGGTCGGTTACATCAAATGATACAATTGGCATACAATGCTTTAAACAGTGAGGTGACTGTAGAAGTGGATCCTGCCTGTATTCCCCCGTTCAGATGCTGCCACTTTATAAAATCTTTGGTTTTCCCGTGAGAATCCTACTCGCTGTAATCCCTCCCTTCTCTAACCTGTCATTTGCTGGCTTATATTCTAGCTATTCATGCACTTAAAGGTCTTTCCCGTGAGATGTCATCGACATCGACAGCCACCTTGTGAGGAGGTGCCCACTGAACCTGCGTGGAGTGCCCTGCACCGCGTGCTCGCCGTGTCTCCATCAGTTCTGTGTGCAAGCAGGCCATTCTGTAAGAATCGGAAGCCACCTAGTAGCTCTCAGTAGCACAGTTTCGTGTTGTAGAAAGGTATTTCTAGGAAAAGTGAAGGAGGGGCCGACCACATGGGGAGGGAGACAGGAGTCGTGGTGACGGTGCGGAAGAGGATTTGGGACCCCTTACTTTCCGTCTGCCACCCTGTTCTCTGATGTGGACCGCAGACACTTTGTCATCCCGAGGCAGAGTGACCTGCAGCCCACCACCCACCACCCCCTTCAAACTCCCAAGAGCTTTCTGGATAGAAAGTCTGGGGTCAAGGGCCCAGATGCAGACAGAAGGCTGCTGCAGGGGCTAGACATGAAACAGGCAGGGGCCGAGCCCCTCAGCCCTAGAAAGATGCTGAGGATCCACACAACATGGAGGCCAGCAGGAGGTGAGGGAGGCGTCTCAAAGACATTGAGGTCGATTTGAGGCTTCTAGTTGGGTAAAGTGAAGGCACGGTTTAAGGGAATGAAAATAACTAATCTGAGGGTTACTTTTAATCGCTTTGCCTACTGTTGCAGTGGTCATTGTAGAAATTTCAGATGGATAAGGAAAGCACAAAGGAAAAAGTAAGAAAACTGCCCGCAGCACTAAAACCCAGTGAACACGTTTCAGTGACTGCCATTCCTAGTTCTGCAACTGGCTTTGCTCACTGAACAGTTTGCCCAAGACATTTATTTAGGCCCATAAACACTGGTCAACCAGAGGGCCCACCCACGGAACCTGAAACCACAGCAGCCGAGGAAGAGGGTCTCCCAGGCAGGAACCATGTTTCCCCAGGGCTGCCAAACAAAGTGAGGCCTAAGAGATGCCCGTAGGATTTGGCAGATGAAGGTCAGGTGCCTTTATTCTCTCTCCTCAGTCCTCAGTGGCCATACAGTAATGGAGGTAGCGGCGCTGGAATGGAAGCCAGTGGTGAGGGCTGGTGAGGAGGTGGAAGCAGCGTGTGCAAGAACGGGGCAGGGAAGGAGGGAGAATGAGAAAGCGCAGCTGTGCACCAGCTGCCCCGTTCGCCCAGCCACACGCATGGCTGCTGGGGCCCTTACCCCAACCCCCAACTCATACACGCCTATCAGTCTGCCCTTCTTCCATCTGAGCAAAGGTCGTATGCAGAAGAGGCTGCGCAGTCCTGTGGAAGGTGTGAGGAGCCACGGGGACCCCTCCCCAGTGTGTCTCAGCCCTGCCTGCCCCTACCCCTGCAGACTGCATTCCCACCCATCCCTGACCCCGGGAGACTGTGAACCCACTCCCTCTTGGCCACACACATTTTTTTTCTAGCCTTCAAATTAGAACATGTACATTTGACAATTCCCAGCCTCACTTACAATAAGAAATGGGAATTGAAACTACAATGAGCTACTGTTTTCCACCTGCCAATTTGGCAAAGATCAATGAGTTGAATAACACTGGGTGGGCATGGTTATGGGAAATAAGCTCTCTTGTGTTGTTGGTAGCTGTGTAGACTGGGAGGTAATACTTCTCAAAACCTAAATGTATCCTACGACCAGACTCGTTCATGAACAAAAGGACGAGTGTTGGAGGATATCCGTCGCAGTGGAAGGCTGGGAAGCACCTGCCTGTCTGTGAACATGGAAGCGGCCGAGTGCTTCGGCAGCTCCATGTGGAGGGACACGGTGCAGCTGTTCTCGCCGTGAGGCAGCCGTCTGTGCTGCTGTGGAATCAGCGCTCATTTGTCGCTAGGTGAACATGATGGGGGCGCATGTGCAGGCCAGAGAGCAGGGCAGAGGCCAGTAGGGCCCAGGCAGATGGTCTCACCTGATGGGAGGGGCGTGCAGTCTGCTTACCCCGGACATGGCCATGACAAGGCCCAAATCAGTGGGAGAGGAGGAAGGGCCAGGCAGCCACGGCGAAGCTTCAGCTGAGGGCCATGTGTGTCAGCCTTCCAGGGCCGTCTGATGAGCAGAGCCGGCAGTCCCAGACGCAGGCCCTGAGCCCCACCCCAACTCCCTCTGCTCCCCGGGCAGCGGGCAGTGCCTCTTCCCAACACTGCCATCAACGACTCCCCAGTGCCCCTTGAAACCATCCATGGGGGGAGTAGAGCATTTACCCCAAGGATACCAGCACATGCTACAAAGCAGGGTTTGTGTTTGTGTTTGTATTTTTGCTCCAAGAGCCAGTTACTAAGCATTTACCGCTGAACCAGAACCTCACTCATCGGAAAGCACCCAGAGATGAGTGAGTGGCCAAACTGTATGCTAATCAGCTCTTCCCTGTCCTGGGGTCAGGTGCAGGCCAAAGGCTTATTAAACAAAAATAACTTTTAGTGACTAAACACATACCTCTTAAGAGCTCACCACATGCCTTAGCACTGTGCTCGGTTCTCTCCTGAGTGGCTGACATACTTAATAATCACCGTGCTAGGTGGTAGGTGCTGCTATTCTCCTGCTGCAGGTGAGACATCAGAAGTTCTGTGAGGTGAGGTAGCCCCCTCAGGCAGACAGTTTGTACGGGGCATCAGCCAGGACTCCCGATCCTGTGCCTGCTGAACACCTCAGCCCAGTCCCCTCTCCCAGGAACCGGCTGTGGTGTGGGCAGACGGCCGCACTTGGTTTTCTTTTCTGCATAGGAGGCCGTCTGGTCCCAGTCCCTGCCTCCAGGCTGATGAAGTAAAATATCCCCGTTTTAAAGGTGAGAGGGTCAAGCCCAGAACCCTGGTCCCTTGCCTCCTGTGCTGTTCTTCCAACACTGGAAATTGGCCTGTGGGAGAAAACCAAAGGTTTTATGGACAAACCTTTGGTCAGGTCTGGCAGGCAAAAGTGGCAGGTTCTCTGAAATGAGAAGGGGAGAGAATACTAGGACTCCATCTGGGAAAGAAAGGGAATTATTGGGAGAAAAAGGAGGAAATGCGTTTATGGGGCAGTTGAAACCCAGCCAACCCACTCTTCTTTCTGAGCTACTGTTCTGCCATGAAACACTTTTGGAGCCCCTCTGCTGTCAGTGACCACATGACCCTCTGCTGTCAGTGACCAATGTTAGAGAGAAGTCACCTCCTTGGTTTAAAACACTGCAAAAAAAAGTGTGGTTCTAAATAAGTTTTCCAAGGAAAATGATTTCCATCCTATTTAATTGAAAAGTAGCTTATTTTAGGGCAATATGGACTTATTTATAACAATTCCCCAGTCAAAACCCCAAGAAGGAACGCACCTTCCACACCTGAGTGAAACGAAGAGAAGGATTGTGTCTGGGATTTGGGGCTTTCCCCAAACTAAACGCATGCAGAAACTACTCACCCTTAGGAAAGGAGACGGAGGATAGGAGCATAAACCTTGTTTGTTTATTCATTTGCTCCTGGAACATCGTCTAAGCCATCGTGTTTGGGAACCAGTTCTCCCAGTGCTTTCAGTTTGTCGTCTTCAGTGACTCCTGGAAACTCAGCCCTTGTTCCCACTTGGGAACGCCCTTCTACCTCCTCACTGATGAGTTCATTGCTCATTATTGGTATATTTTCAAATTTGAAATAATGCATGTCCATTTTGACAGAAAATAGAAGATCTTAAACAGGACTCTAGGAACTGGCAGAGAAGGGGGCCACCACCCCCAAGCTGCATTTACAAATTCTTGGCGATCCTAAGCCAATTAATGTGAGAACCAATCACGCAAGAGTGAAAGGGGTTCCGTTGTATGCACTCCACACCTCTAAAGGGTTCGGAGGAGGCCGGACAGTCCACTGTCATGGACGTGGAAACCGGGGTCACGGCACTGATGACGTGCTGAGGCTTGAGGTGGGACAGACACGTGGTGAATGTTGGTTTCCAGGTGAGGAATTGGAGGTGCAGGCATGACCCTTGAGCTTACAGTCCAGAGCACAGACAGAACTTGTAAATGGATGACAACGCCGCATGCTGAGTGCCACGGGATCACCCAGCACAGCTGCGGCACAGAGGGGAGAGCGACTGACTCCCGTGGAGAGCGGAGAAGGCTTGTCCAGGAAGGTGACTGAGATGCTGGGTTTTGAAGTAGGAGTTAAAGCTTCACACCAGTAAAGCATACGCTAGGCTGGGGACCAGCTGAGCAATACGGATCTATCCTGAAGGACTTCAGTGCCGCTAGTGTTGGGGGTGGGAGCTGGAGGGTTGAAGCAGAAGGGTAGGTGGGCCAAATGACTGGTAAGTACCCCTTTGCCTAGCAAACAACCAAGGAAGCATTTGCAGGAGGGGAGAGATCTGATAGGCTGGTTTTTAGAAGTCTAAACTCTCAATAGGAATCTTGGTGAGAAATGATTTCATCACCAGTTGTGGCAAAATAGAGTAAGGAGAAACAGATCATTTGTTCATTGTCATTTGTAATAATTCTCGATGTTAAAAATTGCCTTAAAAAGAAGTGGAGAGCATCGTGTCCTCATGGCTGTGTGGTAGGCAGCTGTCTGTCTGCGAGCTTGGGTTTCTAGGATGTTTTCTCGGAAGGCTGTGTGCACAATACAATTTCTGAGAGGGAGGCGTGGGAAAGCTTCTCTTTATTAAAGGGGTCCTGGTTCTGGGGTCCCAGAGTCTGTTTACTGCTGGGGAACCAGAGAGACAGGAAAGACTGGACAGCTAGAGAAGAGGGTCTTTCTTTCTGCACCAGGCCTGTTCCTCCCACCACAGAGCAGTAGAAGGGATTCTGTGGGGTGGGGTGTTCTCACCTGGGAATCTTTGGGGATGACTCGTTTCCTTGCTTCCCACTGTACTGCACCCCTTCGGGGAGCACTGCTGTTGACTCTGTAACATGAAGCTTTGCTTCCTCTCCTGCGTAGGCCTCACTTAAAGGGTTTTCTGTGAGACCGTGTGAATGGGGAGAATGTGGGCGTCTTCACCCACAGTCCTGTCCACACCAAAGCAAGCTGGGGGAGGGGCCTTCCCTACCTCCTGGGAGGCGGAGGGTTAATCCCCGTAGCTCATTGGCAGCTCGGCCTCTGTACAGAGCATGCTGGGATTTCCTCCCAGCTGTTTTACATCATGAAGATTTGTGTGTTGGGGAAATTCCAGGGCACAGCTGCAATTAATCTGCTATATAGTCTTCAAGCTAAGCAGGGAATTCTGTAGGACCAAGTCTCCGCCTCCCTGCAGGAAAGGGGGCTCTGGCTCCTGGCGGGAGCTCCCTTCACAGGGACCCTTCCCCAGGCCCGAGTCCGACAGAAGCAGCCCACCCGGCCAAGCGGCCACCTCGAGGAGGGCCTGGGCAGGGGCCCAAGATGCAGAAAGGGGCCCAGAACATTAAGTAAGAGGAACAGCACCCCTTATAAATTACAAAGCCAAAATAACTTCCAAAGCCACACTTGACAAAGATGTCACAAGAAAGAAAACTTTTGTTCTTTCTTAGGAATGTTGAAGCAGAAATCCTAAAACACTCATGGTCAGCATTCCACAGAATACTGCAGGAACAAACAAGCCACTCTGACCAAATAGATTTTACCTGAGGAACACAGAGTGCGTCCATGCTGGGACCCCGTCCCTGGGCAGACACACACCTCCTGGATGCTGTGGGAACACAGAATCGGTTCCAGTGAGAAGGAGCAGAAGCCTTTTTATCAGGGTCTAAACCACAGCCTCCCTCTACCTCACTGTGAACCACGACAGCGGAATCTCCCCAAGTGTGTTCCGTGGAACCCTGTTCCGAAAAAGAGTTCCTGCAAGATCGGGGGACTGTGCACCTGTCCCATCTCAGAGTCCCAGCATGCAGCAGCATATTGAGCAGTATATATACACCAAGGGTGGTGTGCTTGCCATTTGGGTAGTTCTGGGTGTTTTTTGGTTTTTGAGTATCAGGGAGATTCCTTATCCCCTTGACATCTCATAAGCAGTGGCCATTGCTGTGGCTTGGCCGTCGGTTGCACCGCTGCCACACAGGTCCCGTGTTTCACATTCCACTGAGTGTCCGCAGGGGGCGGTGGCTGGACCACCCTTCTGCATACTGCGGCCTGGCTACGACACACCAGTCAGGGCCCCGCTGATGGAGCCCATACTGGCCTCAGAGAAACCAGTTTTAATTTGCCCACGTGCCATGATCGTGAAAACGTCTTCATCCCCAAGGACATGCTCCCACCAAGGAGTGGCTCCCCTGGGGTATCCTGGGCCTGGCTTACATGAGAATTGCAATCAAGAAGTTTATTTCCACTGAACATTGAGCTGTACCTGACCTGGGGATTCAGAACTACCCAATCACCTCTAAATTTGTCGGGGAGGAGAACAGGGGTGTTGCTGGCTCTTTCTGCCCCTGTGCCTGGTTCTGGGAAGGTCCGCTGTCCCTCTAGAGTGCTCCTTTCCCTCAGAACTGCTATCCAGAGGCATTTCATGGCTGAGCTGCAGGGGGCACCAGTGTTTTTATCCGTCTGTCTCCCCCCAACTCCACCCCATCACCACCACCTTCATTACTTCAAAATCTTGAAAATGCAGAAAGGTGCAATAGGGGAAGTGACAGCCCTTCATTTCTCTGCTTCTCAGAGTGTATCCCTCTCCACACACAGCACCCTCCGCCTCCAGGATGGGCTGGAGCAGGAGGGGTCCTAGGCTAGACAGACGCACAGTATTCCCAGGACCACCTCTCCTCAGCTGTCTGACAGATCTGCAAGGGGACCAGACTTCTGAGGTGGACAGAGCTGAAAATTCCCACCCACTTCCGAAGCTTCCAGGTCTCAGCTAAAGTGAGTGAGTGAACACGCAATGCAATATACAGATGCTGTATTATAGACGTGCACTTGAAACCTATATAATTTTATTAGCCAATGTCACCCCAATAAATTCAATAAAATTTTAAAAAATAAAGCCAGTGAATGAGAGTGGACCCTGAGGCCAATGTGGCCTCCTCCTCCCACCGGAATTCCACACTTCTGGGTGGTTAGGTGAGACACCAAGCACGTGATAGATAACCCAAAACAGCAGCTATTACTAAAATCCTCACTGTGGGTGGTGTGTGATTTATTATACGTTTGCACCTTGGTAGCTCCGGTGCCTCGGCAGACTGACCGTCACACCACACAAACTATATTGGGTACCAGCTCCTCACCCCGAGGAGCAGTGGTCTCATTGGGGACAGTTGTGCTCCTCCAGAAGACATTTGGCAAAGTTTGGAGGCATTTTTGGTTTTCACAAGTAGACAGGAGGATGGGGGTGTTGGCATTTAGTAGACAGAAGCCTGGGTTGCTGCTAAACATCCTACAATGCACAGGACAGCCCCCCACAATGAAGAATTGTTCCGCCCAAAATGTCAGTAGAGCCGAGGTTGAGAAAGCCTGTGTTAGAACCCTACAAGCCTCTATGCCTGATGGTCTATGAGGTCATCTGATAAGACCCAACACTCCAGCAGTGTCCCAAACTAGGGTGCAGGCAGATGCCTTGGACCACCCCACATGGTGTAAGAACAGCCTTTGCAAGCCAGCAGGGACGAGGTATGCTCAGCATGCATCTTCATGATTCTAAATAGCGAGTCAGGTGTCCATAGAGCTAATGGATTTTAGGAGCCTTCTGTTGTATTTTGAGGGGAGTTGTGGCGGGGACACTTTTCTTTAGCAACTGATATTTGTGATTATAGTTCAACTTCAAACAACAAATATTTTGGTAGTTGCTTCTAGGGAAATAAGTGTGATGTTTAACACTCAAGGGTAAGCTCTGTCCCCCTCATTGGTCCCTATA
This sequence comes from Phyllostomus hastatus, assembly GCF_019186645.2. Taxonomy (NCBI): domain Eukaryota; kingdom Metazoa; phylum Chordata; class Mammalia; order Chiroptera; family Phyllostomidae; genus Phyllostomus; species Phyllostomus hastatus. Next base: position 73,122,858 of record NW_025334041.1, on the reverse strand, counting down.
GGAGATCATTGATGTGTACGTCTTCATTCAGCTCCTGGGTGGCCAGCCTTGTTCAAGGCAGGAAAGGAGAGAGAAAAGCCCATGAGAGTAAAGGGGGAGCTGGGGGGCTGGAGGGGCGGTATTTAAGAAGCTGGTGTTGTGCCCTGGCTGGTGTAGCTCAGTGGATTGAGCACAGGCCTGCAAACCAACGTGTCACCAGATCGATTCCCAGTCAAGGCACAAACCTGGGTTGCAGGCCAGGTCCCCAGTGGGGGTTGCAGGCCAGGTCCCCAGTAGGGGTTGCATGAGAGACAACCACACATTGATGTTTCTTCCTCTCTCTTTTTCTCCCTCCCTTTTCTTCTCTCTAAAAATAAATAAATAAAATATTTATTTTTTAAAAAAGCTGGGGTCGTGAACAGCTTTAGGACCCATGTTGTGGTGAAAAGTGTGGAATTTGAGGCTGAGAGACCTCTGCCCAGCTCTCATCGTGAAGTTGGGCTGAGCTGCTTACCTTGTGTTTGCCTCCCTCAGCTCACCTGCAGACTTGGGGGGGTGGTCTGCCGGACTCGTCACAGCAGGGTGACTGCGGAGACTGATGGGGGTATGTGTGTCAGGACACTTTGAAAACTGCCAGTGTAGCAAAAATGTTATTCACTGAGAAAATTGGTTTTAACTAATGATAGCAATATTTGTTGGGCTTTTTAAACTTGCCATAAACATTTAAATAAATCCCAGCTCAGCCCTGGTAGAGAGGGAGGTGGGTGGGGGCAGGAAGGGTGGAGGAAGAAGATCGGACCCCCAGAGGACGGGCATGGAGGCGAGTCCCATCGTAAGGCTGGGCCTGCAGGGGCCGGAGGACCTGGCACAGAAAGACCACCCCTATGCCCAGGGCCTCCTGCAGCCAGCCTGCGGGGCCCATCATGCCCGCCGTGTGCCTCTCCCCTGGCCCCTGGTAGATGCGTCCTGGGATTATTATTCTTGCCTGTGGACACTTCTGAAAGCCCAGCCCTGCCCGCCCCACTCCCTTGATCCAATCTGGTGCTCACAGTCAAGGCCAAACCATGGCTTTTCCTGGGATTGTGTGGCCAGATCAAGGGATGATTCGAAGACTTCTTTTTGTCTCTGTATGAAACTCTTCCTGGAGCCACCATTTCCTGTTAGAGATTTCATTTTCCAAGTAGCCTCGACAATTCGGCCAAGTCTGCATGGCTGGTCTGCTGCCCGGCAGCACCGTGTCAGTGTTGACACTGAGACAACATGCGTGCTTTTGCTGCTGGCAGAGACTGATGGTTTGCTTGTGGAAATCACAGCTGCCATTTATCAAAGGTCTCTCATATGCAAAGCACCGTGCTCAGTACTTGACACTGTCCCTAATCCTCCTAACAACCAGTAAAGTTAATGACAATGACCTTGCTTTACAGACTTAGGAACTGAGACACAGGGTGATGATGCTCACCTGGGGTCACACCACTCGCCTGGGCAGAGAGAGACCCTAAACCTGTGGATGCTCAGCTCCAGGGCCCCTCGCGCAGGCAGGCTCTCCCAGGGCCTCCCTGCCTCTCTCCACGGACTCTTGCCAAAGACCGTGCCATGCCAAGGTTAAGGAGAAGCCTTCGTTTGTTTAAAGAATGTGTGTGTGTGTGTGCACACGTGCTGTTTCACTATTTGGTTTGGATTTTCTGCAATAGTGCATGGTAAAAGGCAGGGTGTGTACTGGATTATCTTTTCAAGGTTGAAAAACACTATAATGAAGTAAGTTCTGCACCTTGAGTATGAATAGATATTACCCATGACTGTGCAAGTGCCAGGCAGATGGTTTTTATTCATCTACTCACCAGATCCTTCTGGAGAGGCGATTTCTTAGGAAGCATTGTGTTTGATGCTGTAGGGCATAGAACTGAATGGTGTAGGAATGACATCTGAGAGCCTTTGCTCCCTTGGTGAGCCCTGCTTGACCCAGGACTACAGCAAGGAGGACATGACCTTCACCAACAGGCTCTTTGAACACTTTGGTCACTGTAGGGCTGTGCGTGTTCCCCCAAATGACAGCTGTTGGTGGTAGTGGTGGTTATGCATGTACACTCTGCCTCGGGGCATTTGGGCAGCACGGGGCGTGTGCCATTGCAGCGAATCACATCTCTGACTCTCCAGCAGCCCTGCCACAGGGCTCCTCCTCTGCTCACCAGCTGCTTCATGTTTTCTGTCTCCCATACAGTACCTGCAGATGAAATGGCCCCTCCTGGATGTCCCCTCCAGTGCTACAGTCAAAGACACCAGGTCACCGTCCCCAGCACACTTGGTAAGTCTGTCTCAAAGTGCTCAAGGAATGAACACTCACACTCACCTTGTCTGTCACTGCCTCCCCTCTGCCCTCCCGAAGCTGCTGGGTCTGGTGGTATTGCCTCCAGTGTGTGAGCAGCCCAGCCGTCAGGGCTGTAGCAGCGAGGCTGTGCACTTCTCCACCCCTTCCACCTCAGCAGCATCCCACCTGGGGTGCTGTGTGATTGGAAAGGTCATCTGGCCCTGACTGGTAACCCTGGCCCTTCCACTGGGCAGTGGTGCTTGCTCTTCCTCTGTCGGAGCTCATGCAGCCTCTGCTTCTCCCTTGGAGCTGCAAGCGACAGTTGAAGCAGCTCTTCTCTACAGTGTGTTCTGGAAAAGAATGGAGTAAGACACATGCACGTGAAAACCCATGGGGCAGCCAAGGTTCTTCCAAGCCCTGTGGCTACACAGGCTGCAGAGGGCAGTCTGGATGGTTCTGGGAGACAGGAGCAAGGGGCCCCATCAGGTCTCCTGACCACCTCAGCACTTGCACTGGACTGAAATGGAAAGCAAGTAAGAGATGATCTTGGAATCTTGCATTCCTTTCCTGGACTTTTAAGGCCAACCCTTACCTTAAGACTACATATCCCACAAGCTAACTGGTGTTACCCCTGTACTGTGAGTCTCAGAGTCACAGCAGATGCAGCTAGAAGGAAGCCCAGTTGGCATGATCTAGCCATTTACAGATAAGGAGACCTGGGAATGCATTGTTTTTTTAAACTTTATTATGGAAAATTTCACCTCTTCCTTTCCCCCACACTTCCCCTCCTGCTACACTAGGTGGTTTTAAAGCAAATCCCAGATGTATTATTTCTTTGCATTCAAGACATTTCAAGATAATACTGATAATACTTTTTCATTATAAGCTTAGCATCTAGTTGAGGAGAAAGAGGGTATACATAGAGATTGATACTGGTGCTTCGAGTCTCTGATCCCCAGTAATCATGAACCGCTTATGGGAACCAAGCCCTTGGTCCTTTACAAAGTGCTGTCATGTGTAGTTCTCGGATGGCTGTCACAGCCCTCCGCTGGGGAGACAGCTGGAGACCACAGTCCACACGCTCTCTGGGAGAGGCCAGTGTCTGTAGGCAACAGTGAGTGACAGGACCAGCCGTCCGGTGCAGGCTGCCCATGAGAGGTTCTGTGGCTAGTCATCAGACATGAGCAGCCGCTGAGCAGACATCCCAGGAGCTGAACAGACACCCCAGAAACAGGCCAGGGTGGTGAATGCCCCTCCAGGTGCCTATTTCAGATGGCAGAGCACAAAGTACAGGTGCCCTCTAGTGGTGAGAGTCTGTCACGGTGGAGGACATGGCATCCCACATCCACCCTACCACAGACCTAGCTGTTCCCTCCCAGCCCAGTTCTCTTTAACTGTTTCAGTCTTTGCTGCCCCCACCCACCCTGCAGCATCCTACAGCCCACTCCAGCCCTCGATAAGGCAGGGCCCTCTCCTCTCTTTCCTCCACATACCATCTCTCTGCACATTGTCTAAAATCTCCATCTACTTTTAGAGAAGTGAGTTCCCTTTAAAACTAGCACGTGCACTCTTTGAGTTTGCCATCCTTCCTGTTACACAGAACAACCCGTGTGTGACAGATAAAATAAGAAGCCTGTGTCCAGCTCTCTTCTGCCTGTGAGCATTATCCTTCCCCACCCCACTCCCATGTTTCCTGCCCAAGTTTTTGCACAAAAGTTCGATCTTCCACCTCCATCCTTGCGTCATTTATTCAGCCAACCCATTGCAGCCTGGCTCAGCTTTCCACTTTACCATCTAATACCCAAGTCCAGTCGTTTTCCCTGCTTTCTCTTCTCCATGACACCTGGCAGTGTTTTACAATCCTCTGCTTTCTACAATTCCATTGTCAGTTCTTTGCCTTCTCTAAGCTTCCGTATCCTTTCTAGACGCTTTCTCTTTCTTTTTTTAAGATTTTATTTATTTATTTTTACAGAGAGGGGGAGTGCGAAAGATATGGAGAGAAACATCACTGTGTGGTGGCCTCTCGTGCGCCCCCTGCTGGGGGCTGGCCAGCAACCCAGGCATGTGCCCTGACTGGGAATTGAACTGACAACCCTTTGGTTCACAGGCCAGCATTGAATCCGCTGAGCCACACCAGCCAGGGCTAAACTCTTTACCTCAATCAGTCAGCTGCTCATCTTCACTTATTACCTTAGTGAGACACAAAAATATATGAAATTCCTGAATTCTAAGCAAGGTTCTATATCCTTAGCTCTGCCTGCCACACAGACATCCAGCTGTTGAAAAGGTGTGCTCCACAGATCTGGATTCAGCATTGTGGGGCTTCTTACTTTGTCTGAGTAGAGCACAAACAGTTGATAAATCCCCCCGTAGATAGCAAAATGGATATTTTCTAGTAAACTGCGTGTTACCATATTCTGTAGTCTCATGTGGGAACCAGAAACAGGCCTCAAAAGCTTAAGGAACATTCATGGGAGAAAACCTTATCATTGACTTGAAATTCTACAGGTTGGAAGAAGCACTGTTTTAAATTGTTGAGTCCAAGCATCTCATTCCAGTGCCTGGGATACGTGGGAAGGACGGTGTGTGTGCGGCAGCTGTGTGCTGCAGAGCATTCAAACTCCAGCTTCGCCTTTAGTTGTGCAGCTTCAGGCAGATTGCCTCATCTCTCTTTACCCGGGTTTCCCCACCCATAAATGGGAATTAGAAAAGGACCTGACCTCTTAGAGTTGAGCAAAAATGAGCCAGTGCATTGTGATAAATTTACAATTGTGCCTAGCACAAAGTAAGCCGTGAGCGACTATTAGCTTGCTATTGCCGCTGCCGCCACCACTACCACGGCTGTTATTAAAAGGGGGAAAGACAATTAAAATACCATTTAATTAGCGGTCTAAGAGGTCCTGAATTAGGTGCCAGATCAAATGGATGGATTGCAACGGTAGTAGAGATAATGAGCCTGTGGAATTTAGCATCTCCTCTTCCCGAGTTATGATTTAGTCTGGGGTGGGGCTGGCATCTTGTGTTTTAAGCTCCCCGGGCGTTCTGAGGGGCAGGCAGCGCTGAGAAACACTGCCCTGCCTGCACACCGAAGGCAGAAGGGGAAGGAGTTCTAGAGACAATCTCAGTGTACCGGGGGCCGGACTCTCCGGGCCAGAGGCAGAGGCAGGACTTAAAGGTTACTGAAGCAGTCATGGAAGTTTGGACACTGGCTTTTTTATTAGAAAAATGAAAAGACTTGATTATTAAACTCATTTTAGAGTTGTGAGCCAATTATTCCTCAGTGAGGGTTGCCCTGAGAGAAGGGCACACAAGGCCAACAGACTGAGATGCACAGGGAGTTGGTGAGTCAGGTCGCAGCCGCCTCTCCCAGAGACGTGTTTACACAGGTCGTCACCAGGTCGGTGTGGGGATGGAGTTAAGTGTCATTACCTCTTGGATTTTATGCCTTCCAAACAAGCTCTAAAAGCTAAGCAACAACGATCTTTTATATGTAACCAACCCCTCACCATGGCCCCATGTGCCTAGCCCATCTTTCCCCACACTGTCTCCCTGGAGCTCTCTGCCCAGCCACACAAAACAAGTAGACACACTGCCAGAGTGTGGCCGACACAGAGAAGCAGTTGCATGTTTTCTTCACATTTATGTTACCCAACACCTGTCACGATGCCTGGTGCACATGAGGTGCTCAGGGGACATTTGTTGAGTGACTAGACGAAAAAAATGGTCTGGGGAAGAATAGATACAGCCCTCCTAAAACCCCTCTCTACCCCTGGGTCCAATCCCTCTTCTCATTCAGGACTTTTTTTTTTAATTAAATCTTTTTTTAACCGTGAAAGTAGTTCACGCACTGTGTAGAACCCTTGGGAAAATGCCAAAGCACACAGAAAAAGACCTATCACCCCACAACTCACAACATTCTGTTGTGTAGCATTTCCATCTTGTTCGTGCACATGCACTTGTAACTTGGCTTCTAGGTGGTGACCTTCAATGAAAGCAAGCGCCCTGTTTCGGGATTGCGAGTTGGGCCACGCTCAGAAGTGTGTCTTGAAACTTTGTGTCCCGTGAGCGGTTGTCAAGCCAGCCTCCTTCTCACGAGTGGCTGGCCTGCTGCTCCACCGCCGAGCTGAGCAGCCAATGCCTAGCGTGCCCGTCCTCGAGTGGAAACACTGGCTGTAGTTTCCCTTTAAACCTGTAGTGCCTCTGTCTTCTTACCAGTGTACCTGTGCAGACCCAAAACAATTCCAGAACTCACCACGTAGCCCGTTACTGCTCTATTCTACCTCCAGTGCTGATTTCAATTCTTACTGCACGCAGTGTTCCCTTTTACTTGGAAATAATTTTAAATGTCTGAGAAAACTGCAAAAAATAATACAAGGAACTCCCATACACACTTTATCCAGATTCAAAAGTTGTAGCCAATGCTCGCCTGTACTCGCTCTCCTTGCACACACGCTGGTCTGGGTTTTGCTTTGTTTTGTTGTTTAAGTAATTTGAGAGTAAGTTGGAGACATTGTGCCCCTTTAACCCTGAATACTTTAGATGTATTTCCTTTGAACAAAGACATTCCCTTATGGCGACCACAGTACAGTTACCAAAATCAAGAAAGTAACATTTTGTATTATTAGCTAGCTCACAATATAGATTCCAGTTTCAGTAAATGGTCCAGTAACTATTTGTTACAGCTGTGTGTCTGTGTGTATGCGCGTGTGTGTGTTTCTGGAGTTAGTCCGGAGTCACACATTGCATTTGGTTGCTCTGCCTCTCACATCTCCTGTACCTAGTGAAGTTTCTTTGCCTTCGTCTTGCCTGACCTGACCCTGGCATTTTCAAGGATGTCCCTCAATTTGGGTTTATCTGATTGTTTCCTGGGTGTGCTTGGCAAGAACACCCTGCACTGACGATATGCAGAGTGCATCACAGCGGGAGGCAGCCTGCAGCGCCCGTGTGTCCCATTCCGGTGACATGCATTGTGACCACTGGGTTTTGGTGGTGTCTGCCGTGCGTCCCCACTGCAGTGCTCTGTAGGAGAGGCCTTGGAGCCCCGTGAACGTCCCATTTCTCACCAAACGCTCACCCACGAGTGTTGGAAGGGTTGATGGTTACCTGTCTCCGTCATTCCTTCCATTAGCTTCTGCTGTTGAGATTTAGCTTTGGAGAATCCTCACTCATGTCTCCCAGCTTAGCAATCTTAGTATGGAGCCAAATGGTCATTTTGGCAAGTCAAATCTGTGTGCACTGATGACCCTGAAAAAGAGGATAGAGGAGAAAAACGGGGGGTAGTCTGTAGACAGTGTTCCTGAGAGAGACCAAAGCAATGAAAGAAGGCAACAACAGATGAAAATCAAAGCAAACTTCAGGAACAAAACCTTGAATTTATAGATTGGAAGAGCTTACCCGAATTCTACAAAGTAAATGAACATTGACATTTACAACAATTTAAATTGCAAGGATTTAATTCTTTTTTTTCCCCACAACATCTATGTGTGGGGGAGAAATGGCCAGGGCCAAAGGGACAAAAACAAAGGTAACGTCAGGTTCTCTTTTGCAACGTTAATGTCAGCAAACAGTGAGAAGGAGGAGCTTTGATGGGAAAGATTCATCCCAGAGTTCTCTGCCTGCTGTCGTTTGCAAAGACCTCAAAAGTGCCGCTGCGTGGAAGGGCCAGAAGGCACTCCAGTGCCCTGAGCAGTTTATCTCTACTGTTGCCTGATGAGGAGGCTTTTGACTGATCTTTCTATCCTTCATAGCCTGTAGCACGCTGCTTGTCATATATTAGGAGCTCTGGAAATGTTTGGTAACATGTTAATATAGACCCTCTTCTGCTCATCTTTCTCTCTAGTCCACTGGCCTCCTCGTGGTTCCTCAATGTGCTGAGCATACACCCGCCTCAAAACCACTCTACTCGTGTTCCTTCTCCAAAATGCTCCTCCCCCACCTGTCCACACATCTAGCTCCCTCCCCACTTCCTTCAGGCCTTTGTTTGAAAGTTATTTCTCACTGAGGCCTTCCCTGGCCAACTGTGTAACTTCCAACCCATTCCCCCTTCATTTCTCATCTGCCATCCCTGGCTTACTTTTCCCCCTTAAGCATTTTTCACTGTTTAATATATTATTTATTTAGTTAGTTTATTGCCCGCCTCTTCCGTTAGAATGTAAGTACTGTGAGGACAGGTATTTTGTCTAAATAGACAAGATTCTCCAGTGCGTTCACAAGACCTAGAGCGCTGCCTGGCCCGTAGTTAATACAACATAAATACTCGCTGTTCTTATTGTTGTTCTTGGTATTTTCTTTATTTTTTTACACAAAAACTCACTGAGGTAGTGTTACAGAACAAAGGGGGGCCTGGGTGGCCAAGGGCGATGTACTATTACCGAAAGGAACCCCCCAGGTTCATTATGTCCTCCACCTTATAGGAAAGACATCTCTCAATGCCAGAGATTTGTGAAAAGGAAAGGAAATGTTTATTTAATGCTATACAAACTTAGAGTAGTGACCTAATGTCTTCATCAAAATCCCAAAGTCCCTTAAAACACCCACAAACACACACAGTCCTTCCTTCCCCCTTTGTCCAGTCTGGGGTACTGTATCTCAGGGAAAGAAATAGAAGTCCGTGGCTCAGGCAGCCCCTTGTTCTTCTCAGTAATCCATCCTGGCTGGTAGGCCTCCCTCGGTTCCCAGCACCATCGGCTGTGTCGACAGGATCTCTGCTAAAGCCGGGTGGTGGTTCCCCCTTCTAAAGCTGCAGGGGTCCCCACTCTGGCAAAGCCGCATGGTTCTCTCTCCAATGGCTGCCGAGTCTGGGTTTAAATCCCCACGCCAATCTTCCTCTGCAGCCCTTCCTCTGACTCCGCCCACAATTAGTTACATTTGCCAGCACTCTCATATTCTTCCAGCTTCACTGAGCTGCCCTCGTGAGTCTGGGCAGGTGTGGCCCCCACGTCCTGGAACCATTTTCTCCAAGCTCTCCCACAGGTGCTGTAACTTTGGGGACCTGTCCTCCAGTTACATCTTGGTGGGGAAGTTACTTCCATTCCCCTGGCTCAGAGCATGGCCACGACTATTTAAGATATCTATGCAACTAGTTAAAGGTTATAGATATGGTAAATGACCACACCAGAGGTTAGCTGCAAAGCTGTTGCTATGCAAAACAGCTCTCAATGGCCCTGCTCCATATGTCCCTTCCCCCAACCCACACCTTTGGGGGAGGGGGGTGATGAGGACATCCTAATATTTCCTGGACACCCTGAGTTCTGGGTCCCTATTTGGGGTCCCCCCCCTTGGCGGCACCCTGTTACAGTATCACTGACACACTGCACTGCACAGGTGTACAGCGCAGTGACTGGGTGTCTGTACATACTGCTGAACGATCGTCACAGTAAGTCTGGTTTACATCCATCACCATACATATGTTAAACAAAAACTTTCACAACCGAATACTTTTATGAAAGAAAGGATTTTATTGAGCCACATGCTAGCCAGACGAGGACCAGGTCCTGGGACATGCAGTCTGAATTGAACCACGGGCAGCAGGCCTGATGGAGAAGACATGAGCGCTGTCTGCTCCATCAGGAGTAGACTGCTGCACTGTTCCGGTGCTGACAGGCTCTTTTGTACAGTAAGTTTGGGGGAGAAGATGGAGGTCATTTTGCTACAGATAAAGGGGTGGGAGAAGGTGAAGAGGGGCTAGTTCGGGGTGGGTGCAGTCTTTTATTGGTTTTGGCCCACAACTGTGAACTGATTAACCTCTCTTGTCTCTTCCTTCCACCCTTCAGCCTGATGTAATTTAATTTAAGGCACCTTGGAATTTTTTTCTAGTCACATAGTTACAGAATTTTTTTCCCCTATAATGAAAACTTTGAAGAATTATTCTCTTAGCAACTTTGAAATATGCAAATAAGATGTGTATTCCGGAGGGCCAGATAGTTCAGCAGTTCAGCCGCGCCTTCGGAGGTGCAGGTTCTGCCCACGTCTGCTCTGACAGCCTGCGGCCTCCTGGCTGCACACCTTGGTGCCTGTGGTGTAAACCGAGGGCCAGAAGAGAGGAGCCCAGAAAAGAAGGCCTCGGGGAACCAGGCAGCTGTCTTGCAATACTTGATGAGTTCTCGTTGGGTAGAAGGAATAGTCACTGAAGCGATGTGCCAGTGTATGGGGCTAGGAGGAAGGCAGCTAAGGAGTGAAAGTGAGGATTTCCTAGGAGCTGGAATGGGGCACATGCAGAGGAAGTTGTGCTCTGAGCAGTGAGTCTAATTACCTCTAAAGGGAAAACAGATACGGGTATCCTATTGAGGTTGGGGGTGGGGACACGGTCCTTTGTATGTTTTCATCTAAAACATCAGGAAGAACTCCCCCTTTACCGTTCGCAACATGAGGGGTCAGTACGCAGGGCCTTCACTTCTGTGTTGGTTGTCAGCACACTGCAGTGCAGGGCGGGTCGCCTGAACCCGGCTCCGTGGATTCACAGGCGACTTAGTTTTACCCTGGCCACGTCGTTAAGTTGGAGTGTCATCCCAATACACTGGGGTTGGGGTTCAATCCCCTGTCAGGGCACATACAAGTATCAACCAGTGAGTGTACCAATAAGTGGAATAATGAATTGATATCTCTCTCTCTCCCTCTCTCCCCCCACCCCCCTTCCCTCTCTCACTCGCTCAAAACAAAAGAGAAATCAATAAATAAATTCTTAAAATACTAATAATATCACAAACCAACAAAAACATGACAAAACCGACATTTTTTATTGATTGAGTTGCATGATCAAAAACACTGGGAGACCCCTGGCCTAGCTGACAGCGTGACGTGTCCCAGACACGAGAACCGGAGACACGCTGAGCGTTGCAGCTGGAGCCCAAGAGCCCTGGGAAATGCTCGTTCTTTCACAGACGAGCACTCTCAGCAAACTGCGGGAAACGGGTCCCCTCCTGGCCCCCGACCACTTCAGGTCCCGTTCTCCTGTGTGTTACAATGCTGCGAGGGGGCTGGCATTTCAGGAACAATTCCAGTTTCCTTTCCCCGCAGCCCTGTGTTTAAGCACAGATTCTTGAAAACACTTCTGGTTGTGAAAAAAGAAGGTTGCCTCTATCAGTAAATAGACAATTGAATGAAGATAGAAAAGATTTCTTAAATAAATGAAATCAGGTCTAGTTAGTAAACCAGTGAAACTCAGGGTATGTTTCCTGGACAGTCTGCTGGCCAGTCTGGGGCTGCTTTGTGGGTGATGCCTCCAAGGCAAGGCTCATCTTTGCCTTAGCTACAAACCCTGTCCTTATCTCTGAAATCAGGATCAGGAAGAAGAGCAAATAGTGAGTGAACACTAGGAGCCAGGAGGCTGTGTGAGGGCCTCACACAAGCTGCTGAGAGGTAGCTCCTCAGTCTGTGGTGGAGCTGAGTGCTGTTGGCTCTACTTGGAACTTGAAATAAGTCCTAACCCTGGCCAGGTAACTCAGATGGTTAGAGTGTCATCCAGATATACCAAGGTTGCAGGTTCGATCCCCTGTCAGGGCACATACAAGAATCAAGCAATGGGTGCATAAATGAGTGGGATGATAAGTCTATGCTTCTCTCTCTCTCTCTCTCTCTCTCTCTCTCTCTCTCTCTCTCTCTCTCTCTCTTTCTCTCTCTCTTCTCTCCCCACAACCTTCTTCTTTCTAAAATCAATAAATTTTAAAAAAATTAAAGTAAGTGCCAAACAGTGGGAGAAAGGATACACATTGCTTCCTCGAGGATAGGAGTTTAAAGAAGTTTGGCTTGGACCAAATCTAGAAACAGACTGAAGTAGACATGAAGCACTTGGACTAGGAAAGAGTTGGGTGTGCTTGAGTTGGGTGAGGCATCACCCACAAAGCAGCCCCAGAATCCTAAAGAAAGGATTTAGGTCCAAGAGGGCTCTGCCATGCTCTTTGGAGAAAGCTGGCTTCAGCTGCGGTGCTGAGCAAACACCCATGCCTTTGCTTGTGCGTGCTGTTTCTACTGGGTTATCACTGTGAGGTGGAGGGTGGTTCCCGGCTTTCCTACTCGGGGCCTGAGATTATGCGTGGACATCCTTGTCCTGAAGGCAGCTGAGGAGAAAATGAGCTGGAAGTTTTGCTGGGATGGTAGCCTCCAAGGAGAGCCTTTCCTGAATCAGCCCTAAAGAGCCCGCCCTCCTCCCTTACCAGCCACATCTTCTGACTCTGACTGACCAAGGAATAGCGTATCTTCCTTACTCTTTCTGTGACTCTCCATTTTCTGGACAATGATGCCACCTACTGGAGACCTGTAATAACAGCATTTAAGTGAGGATACCTACATTTTCAAATGTAACTCATATTTTCCTGCTTTGTGAGTTTCCTGCCTTCAGTGCTGCTTGGCCTCCGGATGAGGCCAAAATCAACAGCACTTAGGCAGTCAGGATTTCATAATACGATTAAGTGTTTTTAAATATAAATATATAATCATTACACTGTACACTTTCAGTACATTACAATTTTACTTGTCAGTTATACCTCAGTAAAGCTGAAAAGTCTTTTAACTAAAAATATAGCTACAAATGATGTAAGTAAAGTAAATGTAAATAAAAAACATGCACAAAATGTCTAACTGGATGGAGACACACCAAAATGCTAACAGTGACTTGATAAGGCTGGGGTGATAGTGGTTTCCAATGCTTTATAACATAACTTCCATTTATTTCTTAGAAAATTTGTGTTTGTCGTAAGTATACATTTTAACTAGATAATAATTAAAAGTTGGAAAATACAGAGAGGGAGACAAAACAAAATCACCCATAGTTCCACCACTCAAACATAACTACTCTTTGTATTTTGTATTTTGGTGTTCTTCTGTTTAGTCTTTTTTATCATGGAGGTTGTTTGTTTGTTTGTTTGTTTGTTTGTTTGTTTGTTTGTTTGTTTGTTTGTTTGTTTGTTTGTTTGTTTAGTTGTAGTCATTCTATAAATCTGAACCGTGAAGGGGGGACCGGGCGGACCGGGCGTGCGGCACTTAGGAAGTTGTTCAACACCAGGTACCTGCAGGGCCCAGTCAGGTGCCAGCGCCACCTAGTGGCTGTGGTTCAGAAGGTCTGAACTCTCAGCCTCACATCTGCGGGTCTGGGAGCAAGAGCCTTGGGCACCGGGCCTTGCTCCAGGACTCAGCCTCCCATCTCTGCCTGACATACTGAAAATGGACTACGACTTCTGCCAGCACAGAGATGCCTAGGAGATGTACAGACTGGAGTTTGCATTGTGAGCACCCAATGGGCACCACGTGAAAGGGAAAAAGGGCTTCTAGAATCTAAGAAATGGAGAGTCTAAACTTAAGACAGCAGTTTGGAGTTCAAGCCCTTCGGCTGCCTTCATATCGCCATCCTTTTTACAAATCTCTTTGTTAAACAGACAAACTAAAAAAGTATGTCTATCCTATCTCTCTGACCAAGATGTTTTGATCAGGTTCTTGGGGAGGCCGATAAATCAGAGAAAGTGGTGGTGTGAGCCCAGTTCTGCCGCCTACCGGCTTGGTGTCCCAGGCTAAGGCACTTGATCTTTCCGAGCTCATTTCTTCATCTTCAGATGGCGATAATCATAGCTCCTTTGGTAGGTTATAGTAAGGACCAAGCATTACATCTAGCCCTGTGCTCGTAGTACAGGATAAATTACAGCTCTTTTTATAAGATCCTATTGTTAAGTTAGATTACTTCAAAGCATTTTAAAAGTTGATTCAGCTTACCGATTCTAGGACATGAAGGTTTTTCCCATTTTTAGCATTTCTGAAATTGGGATATGTCCATGATATGCCAGGGTTTTTTCTCTTAGTAGTTACATAAATAATGGTACATGCCCCTTCCATTCACCAGCATTTCCAATGAAACCATGGGGTAATTCAGTCAGCAGAGTGGGGTGTGACTGGAAGTGCCCAGGGGTTGTGTCTGTGCGGCCTGGAAGTGACAGCCGGCTGGTTATGTGAGATCTCACGGGGGGCTGTTTTGAAGAGGGTGCGTGGGAGGGTGGGTGTAATGCCTCCTCTGCTACTGTCTCTCAGGGGCTGTAGGAGGGTTGAGGGCGGTGTCTCCTGGAAAATCCCTGGCACAAATTCGACGCGGTAAATAATAGCTGATTTTACTCTCCGTCTCCTTGGCAACTGTCCCTAGTCTCCTTCTCTCCGTCTTTCAGTCGAATAAAGTTCCTGTTGTTCAGCACCCGCATCACATGCACCCATTGACACCCCTCATCACCTACAGCAACGACCACTTTTCCCCCGGCTCCCCTCCCACACACCTCTCCCCGGAGATTGATCCAAAGACAGGTGAGTCTGCGGCTGCAGGGGCTGGCCCCGTGCAGGGCTCCAAGGGGGAAGGCAGGGGCGGGCTGCTCTTGTCAGGGAGTACCCACTTGACCTGGGTTCCACTCACGCCACCAACTCTTAGTTGGGCTGTAGCCCTAACCACTAACTGTAGCCACATCGATTCTTTTCATCTGCACCTTCTGCTACACCCCAGGGTTATTGTCAGGGTGGACGGGAATTAAGCGACATGGGGCCTGGCTTTATTCTCCCTGAAATCTAGCACACTGCAGGCAGTGCCTCCCTAAACCCAGACCTTTACTCTAACCTGAACATTTCAAGTAGTTGGGCCTAGCCAGGCTGTACAGCAGCAAGGCTGAGTCGGCTTCTTTTAACTTGTTCACCAGACCCGTCTGTCCCGGGGCGCCATAGTCTTCATGAAATTCCTGCAGAGTTACCGTGGATCAAAGTATTTGGGGGCCCTTCTTTAGAGAAACAGTTGCTACAACTTACAGATAATAAGGAGGACAGATGTGGACTTGGAATCCAAAGTTTGTTTCTCCATAGATGAGGCAGGTTTCCTAGAGAAGTAGTGAGCTACTGGCTCTGGGGACAGCTTGGGTCCATCAGTGCAGAATTTCCTGTCCCTCTCTTGGATCCCAACTCCAGTATAAGCAGCTGAGAGTTAACGCTGCCAACAGAAATGGGACCCATGTAGCCAGAGAGACTGCATTAGTCCGGCCTTCCTGAACAAGTCCTTGACCAGCTGACCAGCGGAGCTAGGGAGGTGGCGAGGCACGGATAGCGAAAGAAAGGATCTTCCAGGCTCCAGAACGCCTGGGTGGGAACACGGCACGGAACCTCCCAGATGATGTTATTTTAAAGTGCTCCAGCAGGGCCAGGGAGCAGTCTGACACATCTCTCTTTGGAAGCAGGAATCCCCAGGCCGCCTCACCCATCTGAGCTGTCTCCATACTACCCACTGTCTCCCGGAGCTGTCGGACAAATCCCCCACCCCCTCGGCTGGCTCGTCCCACAGTAAGGAAACTTGGAGCCTTTCTCACCCTCATTCCTTCCTTCTGTTCAGTTCTGCTCTGTGCACCTCCAGCTGCCCATGGGGTCTGTATACAGCTGCCCCCCCCACCCAGGTTCCCAAGCCTTACTTCCCACTTCCCAAGCCTTACTTCCCACTTCCTGCCATTTATTTCTCATCCTTTCCCCCCAACCCCTCTCCTTCTCTGTCCTGAACACTCCCATTTTACCCAATATGCTGACCAGATTCCTTGCTCCTAACCCCTGCAGGCAAGGACAGCCCATGTACTCCCTTCCTCCTGGTGGCTTCAGGCACCCGTACCCTGCACTCGCCATGAACGCCTCAATGTCCAGGTGAGTCCGGAGATGGGCTGTGAACACAGAGGGGCAGTGCAGGGAATGGTTGTCTGCTAGTGTCCTTGCCACTGCTGACGATTAAACAGCCTCCTCCTGGCAGCAAACGAGGAGGCCCAGACTCGCTTTTTCCCCCACCTCCCTGGTAAGAAGGATTCTCATGCCCACAGGGTCACTTTTCCCCCATCTCTCCAAGAGAAGAATTTCGAAGCCTTGGCTCTCAACCTGCTGGTCACGTGTCCCCACATGCTGGGCTTCATGACCGTGAAGCTCTTTTTTTTTTTTTTTTTCCCCTTACCTAGCTCCTGATGTGTCTGATCTGGACACACTCTGAGAACCACTTCTTAGGGGTTCTGTAGTTTTCCCAGAACCCACCACCATACCCCATGGTATTTCATCTGGCCTGCTTTACTTGCTTGCACTACCTGCCTTACCTTTGAGTTTGGAAGCTCCGTGGATCTCAGTACTTCTGGTGCATCCTTTTTGTGGCCTATCCATGGAGATGATCGTACTACCCACTTTTCACTGAAGCAAAACAGAAAAACATAATAGTACATACATACATCTTAGGTATACAACTCATTGGATTTTTACAGTTGTACACACACATGTATAGACCAAAAAAAGGAGAAATGTGTGGAAAGTCCACTGAAGCTCTTTTGAGTACAGTCACTAAAGCCAGAGACTGGGAGATTGATTTTCCTGAAATGATGTCAGGGGAGTGGGGAGTAGAAGGGGACTTCCGCCACAGGGACCAGCTCTACCTGACAACGGCACCTCTAATGACAAAGGAAGTGCAACCCACGTGAGCCCTTATTTTCCCGTTGTGTACCCTGTTCTGACCCACGATACCATCTTGTCTGTTTCTCATCCTACTCGCTTCCAGCACCAGAAATAGGAACCCTGTAGGGGAGGGGGGGCTTGTTGGGTGCTTCCCAGACCTGGTTCTGTCCAGCAAGGTCAGTGAATGGCTGTCCATCCCTCAAACTCGGCCATTGCAGAGTTGTTTACGTGCCTCTGCACTAAAGGCAGGGAGCCACCCGAGTCCTCTGCTGGGTGACAAGCATTCAGCCTGACTCCCTCTTTCGTCCTTTCAACCTGTCGCACAGCCTGGTTTCCAGTCGGTTCTCCCCTCACATGGTGGCTCCGGCCCATCCTGGTCTGCCCACCTCAGGGATTCCTCACCCCGCCATCGTCTCCCCCATCGTCAAGCAGGAGCCGGCGCCCCCCAGCCTGAGCCCAGCTGTGAGCGCGTGAGTAGCCCGGGGTCTGGGCTGGGGTGGCCAGTCTCTGGGCGATGGTTGCCATGTATTTTTCTCTCCTAGTGGCGTTCAGAGGGTGGCCCTGCAGCCTCCCTCCGCAAATCCTCTCCCCTAAGAACAGTCCCTCTTGACTCTTTGAGACATTACACATCTTTTCTCACATTAAAAAAAGCTTTACAGTCAGGATTTAGAGGCTGCAAGAGAATCAGAGAAAGCTTTTAGTTTCCCTCCCTCTGGAAAGGAGTTTTCCCACCGTCACATGGCTGACCTGTGGCTGAGCCAAGACAAGCACCAGGCTGTGAAGGGCAGGGCAGCCAGTCGGTGCCTCCTGGCCCAGGAGAGCCCCTCCCCTGCGTCTGCCAAAGGGTCCTGCCCCCTCCTCTCCATCACCATCACCAGTGCATGTCAAACCACTCTCTGCTCCTTCATCACGAAAGTCTCCTTTCATAGATACGGCCTAGGTGATCCAGAGACTTGGAGCTACTAGTGGGAGATTCTCAGGTGCTGAGAGCAGCCACTTGAATTAGCATTGAGCGACTCATCTCCCCCCAGCGCTGTGGGCCCTTAGCCGCACAGAGAGGCGGGGACTGGGGAGCTGGATGGCAGCTGACACGTGTTAACCTATTCCCAGGAAATCACCAGTCACGGTGAAAAAGGAGGAAGAGAAGAAACCCCACGTGAAGAAGCCTCTTAATGCCTTCATGTTGTATATGAAGGAGATGAGGGCCAAGGTGGTGGCTGAGTGCACCCTGAAGGAAAGCGCAGCCATTAACCAAATCCTGGGGAGAAAGGTAAGATCCGCGCTCACCCTCCAGGTGGTGTGGGCCGTGTCCCCTGCTCTCATTGCTCCCTGCCCTCTCTGGCCCTCTCTCCCACAGTGGCACAACCTGTCCCGAGAAGAGCAGGCCAAGTACTACGAACTGGCCCGGAAGGAGCGGCAGCTTCACTCCCAGCTCTACCCCACCTGGTCAGCCCGGGACAACTACGTACGTGCCCACCCAGGCCTCAGGAGCAGCACAGGCACGAGGAAGGGGGAGAGGGGAACCAGCCACCTGGATGGAGGACTCTTAAGGCCAGGGAGAAGCCCGTGTTTCTATAGAAATACAGAAGGCATTTCAGTTCTTGGGAGATCAACAAGGACATGGTTTTGATGTCCTGACAACAGACTTAAATTGGTGCCCCTTCCGTTGGCCTGGACCCATCCTTCAACTCCCTACTTCAGGGAGCAATATGAGCCATGAGCTAGCTCCCGGTGGTAGAACGCCCCTGGCCAGGGGTTCCTAGTTTAGGGCTCAGAGACCAGTGCGTGCACCTCAGCTGGCATGTCTGATAATTCCCTGAAGCTACGCATGTTTTTGTATGTATGTTCTTACTTGCTTTTTTCTGGTAAGAGGGTTTGTAGCTGTATTAGACTTTTCAGTGGGACCTAGGACACCTCAGGGAAAGATCAAGAACCACCATGCTAGGGAGATAGATGGAAAAGCAAGCCTGAGTGTAGTGAGAGGCGAGGCCCTCCAAAGACCAGGACACCCGACTTAGAGAGGAAGGATTGAATGGGGCAGGGAGGGTGGCACCCCTGGACGGGGTGGGGCCCATCTAATCTGATTGCTCCCCACTTCCTATCTGGACACCACCCTGAAAAGCCAATTGCTCTCTCAGGGACCTCTTCCTTTGGCCATATTTTTTAGGGTAAGAAAAAGAAGAGAAAGAGAGAAAAGCAACTGTCACAGACACAGTCCCAGCAGCAAGTCCAAGAGGCAGAGGGTGAGTCTGGAGGAGGTCACTGCCTTTTTTCTTTGCCTTCCCGCTGTCATGGCTGCCCCCACCTGCGCATTACACCTGAGTCTGTGATGGGTGCGATGACAGTGCTGGATTCCAACAGCTGCCATTTGCCATGTTTCAGGGCCGCTGCCTCATGTATACTCAAGTGAGTGTTACTTTTAACCCCCTTTTTAGAGACGACCAATTAAGAGGCTCAGAGAAGTTAAGGAATTTTCCCAGTCACTGTGCTGGCTAAATGGTGGGGGCAGAATTGGGTCCCAAGTACTTTCTCACTTTGAAGCTTAGGAGCTTTTGCATTCACTTCAATTGCGTCTTAGTGGGAGGTTAGTTTGTAAAATCAATGCATGAGGTGAAAACTGAATGTAGTTGAAATTCCCTTAGGAAGGCAGCACCTTAGAGACTGACATATCACCTGTCAGCGAGTCCAACAGAATCAGCTTTGCCTCCAGTGTTTTTGGTTGGGCGAACACCAGAATAGTTTGCTTCAGTTTGAGGGCCACTTTGTGCCAAAAATATGTACACCAGAATTGCACCTAGTGGGCGCAGAGGTATTCCCGCTGTGACAAGCATTTAGGTCACGCCTCCATCTCCTGCTCACGCCAGGACCAGTGTGAAGCTGTTGCTGCCCTCGAAAGTGCTTTGGCTCCTCGTCTTCCTTCCTTCCTTCCTTCCTTCCTTCCTTCCTTTATCTCTCTCTCTCTCTCTCTCTCTTTTCCTTCCTTCTTTCCTTCCTTCCTTCTACATGATTTGTGTGTTCATCTACATATGAGCACACATAAATAATGTATGTGATGCAAAATCCACTGCACAGCATGCTGCTTAGCCGGTGCTACACCACCTCGGACAGTACCGTAAACTAAAGATTTTTAAAGCAAATTGAATGCAGCTCCATCCTCAAAAGGATGAAATTTAGGCAGGGAAGGTGATGAGCTGTCTTCCTTCCAGTCAGACACTGAATCATTCTTGGTCACTTTGGCATTGCCCCTTCTCTACGCTCTAGGCGTCCTTGAATGCAGCTTTCTAGTCCTGAAAGCCTTGGACATGATTTCAGTTCCTCACTTTATTCCCTGGAAGGATTATTTTGTTTCCAGATGCCGCCTCCACCTCAACTGAGATACTAGCTGCTCACTTCCTCTGGGTTTTTTCCCCCTAGGTACTCTGGCCTCCAAAAACAAGAAGCCGTGTGTTCAGTACCTGCCCCCTGAGAAGCCCTGTGACAGCCCTGCCTCATCCCACGGCAGCATGCTGGACTCTCCGGCCACCCCCTCTGCAGCCTTGGCCTCACCAGCTGCCCCTGCTGCAACCCACTCAGAGCAAGCCCAGCCTCTCTCCCTCACCACCAAGCCAGAGGCCCGGGCCCAGCTGGCTCTCCATTCGGCTGCCTTCCTGTCCACTAAGGCTGCAGCCACATCCTCTGCCCAGATGGGCAGCCAGCCCCCACTCCTCTCCCGGCCCCTCCCCCTCGGGTCCATGCCCACAGCTCTGCTGACTTCCCCCCCTTCCTTCCCGGCCACGCTCCATGCCCACCAGGCCCTCCCAGTGCTCCAGGCCCAGCCTCTTTCCTTGGTCACCAAGTCTGCTCACTAAGCTGCCCTGTGACCTATGCAGGCTGTCAAGTGACCCATCGAGTAGTAATGATTCAGAAGAGAGAAAAAAAAAGGAAACTTTATTGGTCAATATTTGACCACTCTGGACTGTTCTGTAAAGTGACTGGTAACAACAGTACTTTACATTTTGTAGATGTAACCAGTAGCTGATCGTAAGGCTTTTTTAAAAAATAAAACAAAACTCACAAAAAAAAAAAAGTATTTGAAAGAAAGAGAATTGAAAAGTAGTGTGGCATTCTTCCCATACGTGCAGTGGTGGGTGGACCTGAGCAAAGACCCCCTTCTCTCTACCTCTGATACTCGCCTCCCCCCTTCTGGTGCCCCCAGTGCCCGGGCCTGCACCCGGCCTGCATGGCGGCCACTGCTGCGAGTTCTATCCTGTCGCTCTTCGTCAGACCCCGCCCCTGGACATTAGCTTTTACCTCGCCCAAGTTTTTCTCTTTTGCTCAGCTCCACGGGTTCCTGCCTACATCTTCCTCGTCCTCTGCCCGCTGTAAGACTGTCACCATGTGAGAAGACACTTTGCCTGGTTTGTCTCCACCAGCACCCCCTTTCCTGCAGTGGCCCCTAGCCTCCAGCCCCCAGCTTTGATGGGGGAAAAGGTCCTCTGAAGTGGTTCTTCCCTGCATTTAAAGGGACTCAAGGTGCCTGCCACTTCCTTAGTGACGAAGTCTGTGTTCCACCCCTTTACCAGTCAAGGTCGGCCCCCCACAGTCCCAGAGCGGCGGCCAGCACCTGCTCCGGGGACTGGCTCCCGTCACCCGGGTCAGTGCTGGCACAGTCTGCCAAAGTTCTGAAGACCGTCCTCCCTTCCCCATCACCTCACATGCTTCTGTGTGTATTTCTTTTTGTTTTTATGGGGTTTTTGGAGCAATTTGAACTCCCAATAAGCTGTTTATTTTCACAAAAGAAAATAAAATTGCAGTTGCAAGACCTTTTCTGAGTGTTTTAATCCCTTTGTTGAATCAAGCCCTCTTCATATCGCGCCCTGTGTGAGATTTTTGTGGGCGCGCAAAGAGGGTTAGCACTCGCTGGACAGGGATATGTAACAGGCATGACACGGCTAGACGAATCCAACTCGGCTGCGAGTGTACAGCGACCGGTCAGCATCAGTAATTGATATCTGCAGGGAGGGACTCTTGCTTCCATTTGCCCTGGAATCGCTGAGATATGGGGGATGACCTTCATCTGCTTTGCATAGTACCTAGCACCATAATTTTTACTTAATTTTTAAGGATTTTATTTATTTTTAAATAAATAAATAAAAAGCGGGGAAAAGAGAAAGAAAGAGAGGGAGAGAAATATACATCTGTGGTTGCCACTTGTTCATCCACTACTGGGGGCCTGGCCCGCAACCCAGGCATGTGCCCTGGCTGGGAATCGAACTGGCAATCCTTTGGTTTGCAGGCCCACACTCAGTCCACTGAGCCACACCAGCCAGGGCTAATTTTTTTGTAACAGCTCTATTGACCTATAATTCATATAACATATAATTCACCCATTTAAAGTGTACACTTCAATGGTTTTTAGTATGTTCAGAGTTTTGCACCTATCATCACAGTCAATTTTAGAACATTTTTATCACCTCAAAAAGAAACCCCATATATACCCTTTAGAAGTCACCCTCCATTTCTTCCAAAACTAAGCGACCACTAACCTACTTTCTATCTCTGGGTTTGTCTGTTGTGGACATTCTGTCTGAGTACAATAATACAGTGTGTGGTTCTTTCCCACTGACTCCTCTCGGTGCATTTTCAAGGTTCACCCATGTTGTACCATGTATCAGTACATGTTTTTAAATTATGGGAAATATACATGACAAAATTTATCATTTTAAGGGTACGATTCAGTAATTATTCAGGTATTATTACATTCATAATGTGCATACATTATGCACACTATTATGCACAAACTGTTTCCAAAACTTTCCATCATTCTAAGCAATCTCTATAACCAATAAGCAATAACCCTCATTCCCCTTCCACCCAGCCCCTGATACCTCTAACCTACTTTCTGTTGCTATGAATCTGCCTACTTTAAATAGTTCATATAATTAGAACCAAAGCATTTGTCTTTTTGCGCCTGGCTTTTATAACTTAGCATAATGTTTTCAAGGTTCATCTGTGTTGTCACACATATCAGAATTGCATTTGTTATTTTAAGCCTTGATTAAACAGTTTAGTCTTTTCTTTTTTATGAGTATTTGCCAGGTTTTTAAAATTGTGGTAAAATACGTACAACATACGATTCACCATATTAGCTATTCTTAAGTGAGCAATTTAGTGGTGTTAAGTGCATTTACAAGATTATGTATCCCTAACCACTACTGATTCCCCAAACAGAAGCTCTATACCTAGTAAGAAATAACCCCCCATTCCCTTCTCCCCCAGATCTTAGGAACTTTTAGGCTGAGTGGAATTGCTGAGTCACAGGTAATTCTATTTAACTTCTTTGAGGAATTGCCAAACTTTTCCATAGCAGCTGCAGTATTTTATATTCCAGCCAACAATGTGGGGTACCAATTTCTCTACATTCTTACTTGCACATTATTTTCTGTTTATTTTTATTATTATTATTATTATTATTATTTTATTATTTTATTATAGCCATCCTACTAGGTGTGAAGTGTATCTCCTTGTGATTCTTTTTTTTTTCTTTTAGAGAGAGAGATGAATGGGGAGAGAAACATCGATTTGTTGTTCCATTTACTTTCGCATTCATTGGTTGATTCCTACGTGTGCTGTAACCAGCTGAGTTGTCCAGCCAGGCTCTGTGATTTTTTTTTTTACAAACAAATAATTTTAATTATTTATTCTTTTTTTAAGATTTTATTTATTTTTAGAGAGGGAAGGGAGAGAGAGAGAGAGAGAGAGAAACATCAATGTGCAGTTGCTGGGGGCCATGGCCTGCAACCCAGGCATGTGCCCTGATTGGGAATTGAACCTACAATGCCTGGTTTGCAGCCCGCACTCAATCCACTGAGCCATGCCAGCCAGGGTTAATTATTTATTCTTAGAGAGGGTAAGGAATAGAGAAAGAGAAACAGCAATGCAAGAGAGAAACAGCAATGGGTTGCCCCTCCTATGCTCCCCAGCTGGGACCGAACCCACAATCCAGCCATGTATGTGCTCTGAACCGGCCAACTTTCGCTTTGTGGAAAGATGCCCAGCCAGCGAAGCCACATGTAATTTTGATTTGCATTTACCCTTACTCACGATGTTAAGCATTTAGTCATATGCTTATTAGCCAGTTGTTCAGACACCATTTATTGAAAAGACTATTCTCTCCCCCATTGAACTATTCTGCACTCTTGTCAAAAATCAACTGGTCATAAATGTATAGAGGCTTGTTTCTGATCTCTCAATTCTATTCCATTCATCTATATGTCTCTTTTTAAAAATATTTTATTTATTTTTAGAGAAGGAAAGGGAGGGAGAAAGAGAGGGGAGAGAAACAGCGATGTGTGGTTGCCTCTCATGTACCCCCCACAAGGGACCTGGCCCACACCCCAGGCTTATGCCCTGACTGGGAATTTTACCGGTGACCTTTTGGCTCACAGTCTGGCACTCAATTCACTGAACCACACCAGCCAGGGCCATTTATATGTCTTTAAGCCAGAACCATAGTATCCTAATTACTGTAGCTTTGTAGTTTTAAGTTTGGGAAGAGTGAGTCCTCTAACTTTGTTCTTTTTCAAGCCTGTTTAATTAAGTATTCTGAGTCTCTTGCATTTTTGTCTGAATTTTAGGATCAGTCTGTCAATTTCTGCAAAGAAGCCAGCTGGGAATTTAATAGGGATTGTGTTGGTAGCTCAATTTGGGAGCATAGTCATCTTAACAAAATTGGGCCTTCCAATCCATGAATATGGAATGTCTTTTTGTCTATTTAGGTCTTCATTTTCTTTCAATAATGTTTTATAGTTTTCAGAGTATCAGTTTTGCATTTCTTTTGAAAAAAATTATGCATAAGGACTTTATTCTTTTTGATGCTGTTGTAATTATTTTTTTCTTTTTGTTTTTTAATCCTCAACCAAAGGCATTTTTCTTTCATTGCTTTTAGTGAGGGGAAGAGAGAGAGAGGGAAACACTGATGAGAGAGAGAGAGAGACATTGATGTGAGCCAGAAACATTGATTGGTTGCCTTCTCATATGTGCCCCAACTGGGGATCGAACCCATAACCTGGTATGTGCCCTGGCCAGGAATCGAACCTATGACCTTTTGGTCTATAGGACAATGCTCCAACCAACTGAGCCACACCAGCCAGGGTTGTCATTATTTCTTTAAAATTCCAGTTTTCGATAATCCATTGCAAGTGCATAGAAATACCATTGGTTTTATATTGATCTCACATCTTACAACCTTGCTGAAGTTGATCTAACAAATTTTCAGAAAATGCTCAGGATTTTCTTGACACAGGATCATGCCATCTGCAAATAGAGATAGTTTTACTTCTTCCCTTCAATCTGGATGCCTTTATTTCATTTTCTTGCATTAATGTCCTCAGTACTTCTAGTACAAAAGCAAATAGAAGTGGTAAGAACAGACATCAGTCTGTTCCTTATCTTAAGGAGAAAGCATCCAGTCTCTGGCCGTTAAGTATAATGCTAGTTGTGAGGTTTTTGTACATGCCTTCTTTCAGGTTGAGGAAGTTCCCTTCTTTTCCTAGTTTGTTGAGTGTTTTTTTACCATGAAGGGGTGCAAGGAAATTTTAATATTTATTCAAGTTACCTCCTACTACTCCCTTAAACCAAAATTGGTATGAGTTAGGAGTTAGTGCTAAAATGTTCCTTCTCTACTCCTATCCCAGGTAAAAGCAGTGCCTGGAGAAAAGCCACACACATGAAATAGGTGCCACCATAGATCTGCAGTGCCAGACAGCCAGGCCTTCAATACCATTCAGTTATTACACTTGTTCTTTGTCACCTTCTTCTCCTAACTCTCTAAACAACTCCTCCCTCAGGCCCTCGATTTAATTCCCACTTCCTCACTCTCAAAGACTGCCTTGCCTCTTAGAATATCAACAAAATCGAGGCCACACTACCCAGTCTCCTCTCGATCCTCCAGTTTGCTTCAATCCATCCTTCCTCTGCCAGAGCCAGGGCCACCCAGTTCCCAACCTGTAATCTGCTTTCTGTGGGATGAAAAATTAAAGATGCCACAAGGAATAGAAACCATAACACACATTGAAATAGAGGCTCGCACTTGTCAAAAGCAGATAAATGGTAACGCATATGTTGCAACATACCACGGACTCTTGTGGATCACCTGTGCTCTCACCAAGGACAGATTTTCCTGAGACACAGGTGAAAAGATACTTCTCTTTCAGGAGCATCTATCAGGAGGCCGGAGGGGGCCGGCCATGGGCAATATCCTCTGTTGCAGAACAAACAGTAGAAGAGCACCAATGGCGTGGTGAGAGGTGTATGGAAAAAAGTTACCACGAAAGAACAAAACATTTACACTCTGGAGAAACTTTTGCATGGACCAGCACACCAAATGTTTGCAGAAGCATTAAGAGAGTAAAATCAGCCTGGGCTGGTGTGACTCTGGATTTCTGCAATTGAAAGGTTGTGGGTTCAATTCCAGGTTAGGGCACATGCCTGGGTTGCATGCTGACCCCCAGCTGGGCAGGTGTGTTAGGCAATGGATTGATGTTTCTCATGCACATCGGTCTTTCCCTCTTTCTCTCCCTTCCCCTCTCTCTAAAAATATGTAAATAAAATCTAAAAGACAGAGAGAGAAAGCAAATTCTAAAAACAAACCAAATGCCCACTGAAAGGGGAATATAATAAATTGAGGTGTATTTTGATACAGCATTGATTGGGACTGAGTGACTGTAACAATAATGTTGCTTCATAAATGAAATCACAATAGGATATGGAGTCTAACACCATTTATACAAAATTTAAAAACAATAAAAAGAAAAGATTATTTCAGAAGATAAACGATGTGACTAGTTGTAGCACCAAAACTACAAATAATTTGTAAGACAAGAATTGTATGTATGATTTTATAATTTACTTTTTTTTTTCAGTTAATAAGTTATATGCAGAGAGATGCCTATTCAGAAAAGATCCAAAATTTTCATGATAATAGCTCTGGATTACAGGATATTTTTATTTTCTAACTTTGGTTTATCTTTATTTTTAATTTTTAAAAATATTTTATTTGCCCTGGCTGGTGTGGCTCAGTGGATAGAGCACCGGACTGTGAAGCAAAGGGTTGCCAGTTGGATTCCCAGTCAGGGCACATGCCTGGGTTGTGGGCCAGGTCCCCAGTATGGGGCGAGCAAGAGGCAATCACACATTGCTGTTTCTCTCCTCTTTCCCTCTTCCTTCCCCTCTCTCTAAAAATAAATAAAATCTGTTAAAAATGTATTTTATTTATTGGCCCTGGCTAGTGTAGCTCAGTGGATTGAGCTCAGGCCTGCGAACCGAAGCATCACTGGTTTGATTCCCAGTTAGGGCACATGCCTGGGTTTCGGGCCAGGTGTCCTCTGGGGGGCGTGTGAGAGGCAACCATACATTGATATTTCTCTCCTTCTCTTTCTTCCTTACCCTCTCTCTAAAAATAAACTAATTAATTTTTAAAATATTTTATTTATTTATTTTTAGAGAGGAAGGGAGGGAGAAAGACAGGGAGAGAAACATCGATGTGTGATTGCCTCTTGTGCGCCCCCAGCTGTGGACCTAGCCTGCAATCCAGGCATGTGCCCAGACTGGGGATCAAACTGGCAATCCTTCGGTTTGCAGGCCAGCACTCAATTCACTGAGGCACACCAGCCAGGGGTATTTTTAATTTTTGTATAATGACTATGATAATAATAGTAACTTTTGTGAGCTTTAATTACATGCTACTGTGTTAAGTACTCTGTGTGAATTATCCAGTTCTCAACACTTTTATTCCCATTTCATAATGAAGAAATTGGTACTTAAAGCATTTAAGTAAATTGCCCAAAGTCATATGAATTACTTGTCCAATAAATATTAAAGAGTAACAGGGACTATTTTTGTCCTACCAAATTGGCAGGTTAAAAATACTCAACTGCTGCCCTGGCTGGTTCAATTCCCAGTCAGGACACATGCCCAGGTTGCGGGCCAAGTCCCCATTTGGGGGCGTGCAAGAGGCAACTGCACACTGATGTTTCTCTCCCTCTCTTTCTTCCCCACTTCCTATCTAAAAATAAATAAAACCTTTAAAAAAACTCACTGCTGTCAAAGGTTGAGTAAGATTAATATTTTCGAGGGTCTATCTCATCTTAAAATGTACCTAGCCAGTATAGTACCTGACAAGAAATAACTGTTACTAACAGTAGAACGCTGAAAATAATCCAGATCTCCAATAATAAGGGAACTGTCACAAAAATTACGATCAATTCATAAATTACTTTTTAAAAAGATTTCACTTATTTATTTTTAGAAGAGGGGAAAGGAGGGAGAAATGGAGGGAAACATCCATGTGAGCGAGACGGTGCCTCTTTCATGGACCCTAACCTGGACCTAACCCAGGCATGTGCCCTGACTGGGAATCAAACCTTTGACATTTCGCTTTGTGGGACAATACCCAACCACCCGAGTCACCCCAGTCAGGGCATAAAACATTTCGTATGAAATCATTAACAATCATGTTTTTTGAACACTATTTAAATTAGTTAGAAAAACAGTTCCTATATTTGACTTTTGAACTCCATGTTCACACTTGCATCTCCCCTTGACTCACACCGGAAGCAAATTCCTTTTCTGTGCCCAACCCCCATCAAATCTGGTTTTCCACACCAGCGACTTTGAACCGGTGTGCCACAAAAATTTTAAAACATGCCATACCTGACTATTTAGTCAATGGCACTGACCTCTGTTCCCTTAGATGGTCAAATAAAAAAATGACAACAGCCAACACAATAACCTTCCTGTATGAATGCATGGAAATTATACCTATTTTGTGTTGGGTTAGCAAAAATATATATTTTTTTGGTGTGCCGCAGAATTTTAGTGATTAGTTTTCACCGTGAGATGAAAAAGGTAGAGAGTTGCTGCTCCACACCTTTGTCACCATCACCACCACCCTGCCCCCACCATATGCAATCCCTGTCCAAGGCCTGTTGGTCTTACCTCCCAAATTTATCTTAAGTCCTACCTCTTCCCTCCCTCTCGCTGTCCCAGTCTCCTAACCAATCAACTCCTAAATCCACTCTTCCCTCCCCACCCCAAGAGTAGATTCTTTATCCTACAACCAGATTAATCTTCAAAAATATCGAACTTGGGTTATATCTTTTCTCTACTTAAAACCTCTTTGATGACTTCTCATTACTATTAAGATAAAACATAAAGCCCCAGGTATGGCTCACAAACTGCAGAATTTGGACCCTTCTTTACTGTCCTGCCTGGTAATGTGAACACAAGATCAGGCTTAACAATTTGCCTTTCTTTTCCCTGCATTGTGCACCTGCAAAACTACCATCCTTTAATGTTAGTCACATACTTATGGGACTTGGAGAGAATTTTCTTTTAGATACAGATTCATTTACCAATTCACTTCCTGTGACCAAAGCAATCATGGTTCTCAAATAATTTGGTGAATATTTTGCCCTTTTCTCTGATCTTTATTCTCTCTTCAGTAATCAGGGGTGTGCGGAAGAGATTTTCATACAACAGAGAAACATTGAGCAGCATATTGAAAAGTTTTTTTTTAAGATTTTATTTATTTCTAGAGAGGGAAGGGAGGGAGATAGAGAGAAACATCAATGTGTGGTTGCTGGGGGTTATGGCCTGCAACCCAGGCATTGTACCCTGGCTGGGAATTGAACCTGTGACACTTTGGTTCACAGCCCGTGCTCAATCCACTAAGCTACGCCAGCCAGGGCTTATTAAAGAGTTTTTTAAATAATGGAATAAATTACTTACTCCTGAAAGCTATATTTATGCCATGAACGGTCTCTTCAGAATTTCAACTGCCTAGAACTGCATGCAATGTCACGCAAAGATCGTACCAACAGGCTACAGGGAAGCGTTATTGCCCCCGGCAGCTGTAGCCCTTTTCGGTTGGGGTTACATTTCAGTCTGCGTTAACGGACATATTTTCTGATGCCCTTTTGTGTTTGTTAGGTCAGAGTCGCTCAAGAAACCAGACGGACACAGGGAGCCAAGGAGCAGGGTTTATTAGCGGGAATAAGAGGGGAAGTGGAGCCAGCCAAGGGAGGTTGGGGAGCCACCCAAGGGAGGTTAGAACTTGCTCGGTTGTTTTTAGGGCAGGGTTTTAAGCGCAAAAACCCTTGAAGGGTAACTGGTTGGGGTGTCAGAATCTAATCGGTTAGAGCTGGTTGCTCGGTGCCACTTCTGCTGACCACACATCTTGTCAGCTGTGGGTTAAAGCTGCATCCTGTTATGCCGGATAGGCCGACCCGGACCCCAACCTTAGCCAGGCATCTGTTTGTCCCAGGTAGGGTCTGCAGGCCATTTCCCAGGCAGGCAGTTTCCCATGTAACAGTTTCCAACGGTGATTTTCCATTCCTCCTAGGCCTGCCTAGGTCTGTCAGTGTTCCATAAAGGCATATGCTCTGGAAAACTCACAGATCACTTACTTCTTACTCAGGGCTCCCCCCGTCATTCTCCTTGTTTTGTTGTCTGACAGTCCTACCCTCATCTTAAGACTTATACAAAAATAGCAGGTTCCCATCTGCCTCCAGGCCTCTGCTCATCCTGCACACTCAGACAGGAAAGCTTCTCCTCCTCCTCCCTTCAATCTCTCCTGGGAAATACCTACACTCTTTGGTCCTCAATTCAAAGGTCCTCCCTCAACAGAGTTTAAGCTTCTGTACTTTTTACTCTGAGCACACACATTTGTGTAAATACCTGTTTAATATTTGTGAGCCCCACTAGATTACATGTTCCATTAAATTACAGTCTATAATTTTTTATTTATTTTATTTTTAAAAAGATTTTATTTATTGACTTTTGGAGAAAGGGAGAGAGAAAGAGTGGGAGAGGAACATCAACATGATGTTACAGAACAAACAAGGGGGGCCTGGAACAATATAAAGACGCCCCCAGGTCCATTATGTCTGCCGCCAGAGGAAAGACGTCTCTCAATGCCAGAGATTTGTGAAAAGGAAACGTTTATTTAATGCTATACAAACTTAAAGTAGGGACCTAATGTCTTCACCAAAAATCCTAAAGTCCCTTAAAGCACCCACAAACAGACACAGTCCTTCCTTCCTCCCCCCTTTGCCCAGTCCAGAGTACCGTATCTCCTAAAGCTGCGGGGGTCCCTACTCTGGCAAAGGCACGCGGTCCTCTCTCCCCGGACCATGGGAGTCCCCACTCTGCCAGAGCCGCGTGGTTCTCCCTCTCAGGGTTGCAGGAGTCTCCACTCCGTCAAGGCCACGTGGTTCTCTCCCTCAGGGCCGCGAGAGTCTGCTAAAGCTGTGCGGTTCTCTCTTGCAGGGCTGCGCATGATTCTCCCCCTCAAATGGCTGCTGCGTCTCTGTTTAAATCCCAGTGCCAATCTTCCTCTGAAGCCCCATTTCCGGCTCCTCTCACAATTGGCTACAGCTGCCAGATTCTGGGCAGGTGTGGCCCTGTGGTGTGGAGCCAATTATCTCCAGGCTCTTCTGGATCTTATTACAGATCCCTATTTGAGGCTCCCCTCTTGGCTGCACCCTGTTACAATGTGATTGCCTCTCTTGTATTCCAAATGGGGACCTGGCCTGCAACCCAGGCATATGCCCTGACTAGGAATCAAACCAGTGACCCTTTGGTTTGCAGGCCAGCTCTCAGTCCACTTAGCCACACCAGCCTGGGCTCGTTTTTTATTTTTTAAAAATTGTTATCCCAGTCCAATTATACATTTATTGATTTTAGAGAGAGGGAAGAAGGGGGAGGGGGAGAGAGAAACATTGATCAGTTGCCTCTCTGCATGTACTCTGACTCTCTCACAGGAACAGAAACTGCAACGGAGGCATATGCCTGGATCGGAATCAAATCCATGACCCTTTGGCGCACAGGATGGTGCTCCAACCAACAGTGCCATACCTGCCACAGGTTAAAAAAAATTTTGTTAGAGAAAGAGAAACATCAATTTTGTTGTTGTTGTTCCACTTACTGATGCATTCATTGGTTGATTCTTGTATGTATCCTGACCAGGGATGGAACCCGCACTTTGGCTTATCTGAAGATACTCTAACCAGCCAGGACAGGGCCTATCAATTTTTTAAATCACTGTCTACAAAGCACCTAGCCTGATGCTTTGATAAAATGATTTCAAGCAACTAAAAATACATACATATATAACATAACAGTAATTTTAAACTGTGGGATACAAAACTGTTTACCAACTGGTTCTAATTTGGGAGAAAATTAACGTGCATAGAAAAAAAATGTGCCGGCTGGTGTAGCCCAGTGGATTGAGTGCCAGCCACAAACCAAAGTCACTGGTTAGATTCCCAGTCTGGGCACATGCCTAGATTGCAGGCGAGGCCCCCAGTGTGGGGCAGGCAAGAGGCAACCACACATTGACGTTTCTCTCCCTCTCTTTCTCCCTCCCTTCCCTCTCTAAAGTTAAATAAATAAAATCTTTTTTAAAAAACAACAAAAAAGAATGTTATTACCTAATCAAAAATGTTAAATGTTTGCAAGGCAGAAAACACACTAAAACATTGAAACTGACTATCCCAGAAGAGTGTGGCAAGGATTTTGTTGTACATGTTCGCTAGTTTTTCTACAGTGAACATGAATTACTTTTATGACCCCAAAAAGGACATGCTCTTTAGGAAAGACCTTTGGCAACTTCGAGGGCAGTTTGCTGGAGTTGGGAGAGAGGGGAGCCGCGATGCGAAGGCTCCCGCTACAAAGGTGACCAAATAGAGTCTGTTGCGTGGGAGAGAGCGGAACACAGCATATGTGTGTGCTGCGGAGGAAAGAACCACGAGAAAGGGAGAAACACGGGAAACGCTGGCAGAGGATGGGGCGAAGAGGCACCGGCCCCCTGCGACGTCACTCCCGTGGGACCGTCCACTGGCCGGGGGACCGGAAGCAGGGTGGGAAAAAAGGAAACGGGGATTGGCGGTCTGTTGCGGGTGCTACTAAGCAAGGAAATCAGAATCGGGTGAATGGACCCTCCACAAGAGACCGTAAGACGCCCGCACTGAGAACCTCTGCCACAGCTGGAAAAAAAACAGTGGAACTACACACCACCCCACCTCTCCCATAACCCCTTCCCTCATCCGGGAGGTGCTGTGGAAGACAGGCGCAGGAAGGGGCGGGGCCGTGAGTACCCAATCCTTGCGCGATCTCGCGAGAGCAAGCAGAGCAGGGAAGCGCAGGCTGCAGGATGCGGTTCCTGGTTGTGTTGGTCGTACTGAGCGTCACAGCGGCGGGTAAGACACCCCCCCCCCCCCAAAAAAGAAGTCCCACTCTCGCCCGGGACACATCACCCTCATCATGCCTGGTCTCCATCTGTGCTTGCTTCTTCTCTGCCCGACCCATCCTTCCCCTCGCCTTCACCTTCACCACCAACGTTTGCCAGTTGCCCCAGTCCCTTCTAGCTCTGAGGATTCCTTTTTCCCGACCTGCTTTGCTTCAGGGCCAACTGGTTTCTCTTTTTCAGGAGCCGCGCTGCCCATTTCTCGTCCATCAACCGATGAAAAACTGCTTCTCAATCGGGAGAAGGGAAAGACTGCAGAAAGTGTCCCCAGCCAGCCCTACCCGAGTTATCAGTCTAAGAAGGAGAAACCCGCTCCCTCTCCCTCTCCCTCTCCCGCAGAGCTGCCTAAGGAAAACGACAATGTTGAGATGACCACACCACACCTGTCCACCAGGGACAGTTCTGACAAGTCAGAGAAAGAGCCCCAGCCCAAGAAAAATACTTCTGACAAGTCTGATCAGGAGCACAAGCCCACGAAGGACCCTTCTGACAAGTCGGATCAGGAGCACAAGCCCACGAAGGACCCTTCTGACAAGTCGGATCAGGAGCACCACCAGCCCCGGGAAGACACTTCTGACAAGTCAGAGACAGAGCACAAGCCCACGAAGGACCCTTCTGACAAGTCGGATCAGGAGCACAAGCCCACGAAGGACCCTTCTGACAAATCGGATCAGGAGCAGCAGGACACGAAAGACACTTCTGACAAGTCAGAGAAAGAGCACCATCCCCCAAAAAATACTTCTGACAAGTCTAATCAGGAGCACAAGCCCACGAAAGACACTTCTGACAAGTCGGAGAAAGAGCACCAGCCCACAAAAGACGCTTCTGACAAGTCGGATCAGGAGCACCAGCCCACAAAAGATAGTTCTGAGCCTGGAGGGGGTTCTCCACCCAAAGGAGAGAAAGAAATTGGCCCTGCCTCTGGAGAGAACCATGAAGGGACACTTTTGGATTCCACAAATAGGAAGAAGGATGACCTTTATAAGGACAATCTTGGAAGTGCCAGTGCAGAGAGCAGCCACTTCTTTGCTTATTTGGTGACAGCAGCCATTCTTGTCGCTGTCCTCTATATTGCCTATCACAACAAGCGGAAGGTAAGTCAACAGTCACCTTAAGAGGAATGGGATATCCTCTCCCCTGAAAGCTTGGAGTATGCGCTAGTATTCATCATTTATCTGCCTGTGAGCACTGGGGATTTCAAGACATTTCAGTTTTGTTTTGTTTTCAGATCCTGCTAGGCTCTACTCTTGTTTTATAAATTATTTTCATGTCTGTTTCCTCTGAATGTCCTCTGCTGCCGCATTAGGTGCTAAGTGAGGACATTACTACCAGTTTGACCTGAATTGGGGTCTCCTCCTATAATCTTGAACTTAGATCCTTCACAGCCTCAGAGGACCTGAGTAACTGACAATTTGTAACTAGAGCATTTATTTTCCTGTTTCCACTCTCAAAACAGTGCACCATTTCTGAGTTTTCAGTCTTCCACCTGCAGTGGCAGAAGGAAGTTACACTGTTTTTGACTTCCACAGCAGAGAGCCCAGGGGTTATCTTCTACAGTCATTTGAATTTCTGATTAGAAGAAAGACCAGAAAGTGTATGGATATACGCATCTTTTACTTCTTATTTTTTAAGTATTTTATTGGTTTATTTTTAGAGATGAAGGGAGGAAGAAAAAGAGGGAGAGAAATATCAATTTGTGGTTGCCTCTTGCACACCCCTTCCTGGGGACCTGGCCTGCAACCCAGGCCTGTGCCCTGGTTGGGAATCAAACCAGCAAACCTTTGGTTCACAGGCCAGTGTTCGGCCACTGAGCCACACCAGCCAGGGCTCATCTTTTACTTGTTTATCAGGGTTTGGTGTGCGCTAATATCTGTGTCACTTAGCAATCACTCCAGTGACAAAATGATTGCATTCTTTATTAAGCTCTTAAGAATTAAGTACATAGTTTCTGTAGCCTGGTCAAAACTGGAGAGCTCAATCATGACAGCCATAAGGCCTATGGCTATAAGGAATGAGGGAAGACATTTAGTTAAAATGGTGCACTCTTTGTTCTACATCCAGCATCATGGAGAGTGACCTTAGGCATACAATGAGAGTGGTATGGTTAAGATGAGGCAAAGTGTGGGCTGAAAGTGTGCATTAGCAGAAAAGAAAAAGAATTGCTTATGATTTTTTTGAAAGATTTCATTTTTAAAGGAGAAGGGTGGGAGAAAGAGGTGGAGAGAAACATCAGAGAAACATTGGTGGGTTGCCTCTCACACATGCCCCAGTAGGACACCAGACCCTCAACCCAGGCCTGTGCCCTGACCGGGAATCAAACTAGCAACCTTTTACTTTGTGGGATGATGCTCTGCCAACTAAGCCATGCCAGTCAGGGCTGCTTATGATTTTGCAAAAGGAAAAAAATGTCTTATCTTGGTGCTCTCCAAGGAAGAGGTGGCAGATCTTTGATTGAATACTCTTGAGTAAATCAACAGATTCCCACAAGCTAGAGCACAGAACAGCCTTCCTCCCTCTGTTCTTTTCTATTTAGCAGTATACTAAAGCAGATTCTAATAGAACTAAGCCCTGTCCTCCTTAAAATTGTTATAATTTAAACAGGCTTCTTTATGGGTGTACTGCTCTTTTTACTGTCAGGGTTATTAACAAATACACTACCAGGTGAGTACCTCTGATTTCAGAGACTGAAATATGTCATTATAGAATCACTTGTTAATGATACTCTTTTTTTTCTTTCCCCAGATTATTGCTTTTGTCCTGGAAGGAAAAAAATCCAAACTTACTCGGCGGCCAAAGGCCAGTGACTATCAGCGTTTGGATCAGAAGGTAAGGAAGGAAGACCCAGGTCCATGGGAAGGCTCTGCAGCCGGGCCCAGCAGTGGGCTTGCATTTGGCACAGAAACAGCAACTGGTTCTGGGGGTGCTGGTACCCTTGCCCCTGCCCTTTTCAGACCACAAAGTAGAGACATCAAATGTGCGTGTCTATAGGGTTAGAGCTAAAAGACCTTTAATTACTTCACAACAGGTCCCTCCTTTGACAGAGGAGGAAACTCAGGTCCAGAAATCATTTTTCCCCCTTAAATTCTCACCTTAAATATGTGGCAAAATCAAGGCCTGATGGCAACTCCCTGGGCTCCCATCCTGTATTTTTCGTCCTGTCAGCACTTCACAAATTTTCTTAAGCATTGTGATAGAAAGCAGCCTGATGCACTATCTGTGGGGTAGAGCCCATGCTCCTGCATTTCCAGGAGGTTCCCAGATGGCGTAAATGCTGCTGGTACCACACATTAGGGAGCAAAGCACTAGACTACACTCCCTGAAAATAAAGGAATCCAGAAACATAGGCCTCCAGCTTTCCAGACCAGCCCTGCTAAGCGCTGTTGACTAGATTTCCTGAGTGCAGCCAACCCATGCCCCTGCCAGAAAGCAAAGACCTCCTTCCACCCTTCAGCAGCGGGAGCCGAGGAAGGTTCTCCTCAAAGGCAGTTGTCGAAGCACAGTGTACTCCCACTGCCTCACTGCTGGCAGGCACCTTTCTGTTCCCCTTCTCTGTAGCAACAACAAGGGCATTGGTGAAGAGTTGTTGGTGGCCCAACTGCAAGTTGTTCCCAGACTTCCTACAGGGAACACAGTTCACACATACAGCTTGTACCAGCTGTAGAATAAGCTACTTGGCTCAGTAGCTGACTGGCCCAGTAGGTCACCTTCATCGTGTAGCCCTGGCCAAGTACCTTTCCAGATAGTTGCCTTTAAGGATTGTCACCCCCCTTGATTTATACATTTTTTCTGATTTTAAAAAAGGCACATATAAACAATTCAAAACAACATAGAATGGTACAAAGCAGCAGCCAAGATTCTCAAATTTCCTCCACCAAATGTATATTTTCTAGTGTATGTTTTATTTATGTATATTTAGTATATATTTTTATCAAACCTACTTGTAAAATAATTTTAGGTGTTTTTATTTTATCAATGGCTGTTTTTATGGTGGAGGGTCTTAATTCTGGGTTTTCTTTTTGAGCTTCAACTCCTTTAAAATCTTTTTCCCCCTAAAAAATCATGGCAGTAAGGTATATTCCTCTGGAAGAAGAAGAACGTTATCAGTGCATTGTGTTATTTTCGTTTCAGATGTGATTTTTCTGTTTTCGAGAACCTCGTCCTCCCTGCTGATTTGTTTCTAAATCAAGAGAAATGAAGAGCAAAGTACTGTGAACTAAGGGACACCCCCGAGAGTTTGGTGGCAATCCAGGCTGGCAGAGGCGGGGGTTTGGGTTGGGGCATTGCTTTGGGTTTTGCACCTGCACTTTGGTGACCTTGTCCTCCCGTGCTCCCATTATCTGCGCTGGCGCCTTCCACCTTTGCCCCCCTGAGTGGGAGTGGGAGTGAGCGTGTGGGAACCCAGCTTTGACCAAAGGGAGATCCCAGCCCCAGGCAGGCTAATACTGCCGACTGTCCTCCCTGGGGCCTTGGCTCTGCAGTAAAGTTATCCCTTGAAAATAGCATTGCACTGGCCACTATTTATGTTTGCAGGCCTAGGAGAAAACTCAGGAGGCTGAGGTACTTTTCTACCTGGGCCTCTTATTTTGAGGGGGGATGTGCCCTGAAAGATAAATAATGTGAATGTTGCCGGGCAAAGGGCTACATTGAACACAATTTTTTTCAAAGGCTTCAGCAGCAAACCAAAACAGCTTTAAAAAAGCGTTTTACTGCCTGCTACCCGCAAGTTCAACCTGTCTAGTTTAAGTTCTTCACATGTTTATGATATTGTCATATGACTTAGGACAAAGTGAATCAGCTTCCATTTGGTTGTACTGAACATAAAACTGAACTTCCCCAAGTTCTGGGAGTAAAGCTAAAGCTGTACAGCCACTGTTCTCGTCGCAGATTTTTAAAATATACTTACGATTATTGAAACACCCTTCTTTCTTACAATCATAGCAGGAAACTTTTAGAATAGGGTAAGTTCATGCTTTGTACAAGAGCACATGCAGAAGGGTTTTGGTTTGGGTTTTGGTCTGCATTGTTTTCAGAGGTCTTTTATGAAATAGGTTCCCCACAAACACTATTTTGCCTGTCTTGCCTAAAAGAAAATAGACATATTTAGGAACTAACTGTACTCTTTCTTTTACCTTAATCTAATTAATGGTCTTCCCAACTGATACAGAATGCTAAGGGTAGTTAAAATTCTGTCCCATGGGGGGAGTTATGAAAATTTAAGAAATTTAGAGTTCCCCCAGGATCACTGAGGGTAGTGTCTTGGATCAAGCTGTTCAGAGTCTTATGTAAATCTCCTCTAGCTGTGCTACCCTATTACAGAGAGCTGGGAAAAAAGTTGTTACTGCAGAGGAAAAACCGAAAACAACCTCAGGAAACAGAATGTGGGAAGTGAGGGGAATTCTGTGCTGCCGAAGACAGTCTACGGAAGGGACCATCGTGTTTGTCACGTTAGCTTCCACCTCGCTTAAAACAGTTCCTGGCTGTGAGTTGAGCTTTTCACCCAGTGCAGGTGGAGATCGAGGATGAGTGAGTGCTCTACTTATGCCCCAGTCTTATGTTGGAAACCTTTCTTGCAGTCAGAGGAATCTTCTAGCAGGCTCCCCTAGCACTCCTTAAGACCATGGTTATTTTATTCCCTGTTCTGTCCGTCCCTGCCTTTCCTCCTCCTCGCCAATGTTTTCTATTCCTCCCTCTCTAGCACTTTTCCTCCGACCTTCATGCACGCACAGACACCCTCTGCCCCACCCCCTGCAACCATCCATCTTATTCAGTCTGCTGTTCGACTTCTCTAGGAAGTAGTGCTTCCCTTACTTTGCCATTTATTCTCTTCATAATTTTTACAAACTCACTTTGGTCCCTGCCTTTCTACTGTTTTTCTCTAGGTTCAGATCCAGACATATTGTCAAAACTTAGTCTTGACCTTGACAGAATTGGACACTATTGACCATCCAAACAAATTACCCTCTTGTGGTTGCTCTGACATACTGCCCTTATGTCATGAGCTCCTTGGCCTCACCCTGTGCTGATGGGAGAAAGCCCCTCAAAGGCAGTTCTCTGTATTCCTTTGTC
This sequence comes from Phyllostomus hastatus, assembly GCF_019186645.2. Lineage (NCBI taxonomy): Eukaryota > Metazoa > Chordata > Mammalia > Chiroptera > Phyllostomidae > Phyllostomus > Phyllostomus hastatus. The sequence goes on along the minus strand of NW_025334041.1, from coordinate 73,083,802 downwards.
TTCTCAGAAATTCATTCATTCTCCATCCTCTGAGTGGCTACAGAATCTTTGTCCTTGCCTAGTTCCCAGAGGAACCAGTCCTGTCATGTGCTGGATATTCCAGCATGGTTGTCCTGTCGTCACTGAAACGGAATTCCCTTCTACCCATTCAACTGCCTCCCTCAACTGCCCGATTCTTTTATCCTCTCAACTCCAAACTACAGACTATTACCATTTTTATCACTTCACAAAAATCTTATCCATTTAAAAAAAAATTCTAGCTACAATCTTTCCATTTTCCCTGCTTCCTTGTCCCATACCCATTTCACCTCTTTCCTGGATTTTTTTTTTTTCAGGAGCTACCTTAATTGGTTCTCCTGTCCATCTTTTCTTACGAACATAAAGAGGCCAGGTTGATCTTTCTGAAATACTTGCCTGGATCTGAAGCTTCTGTTTGTGTCCCTCATGGCTTAGAGACCCGAGGTTATAGGCTCTGCAGGATTCAGGACTCTGCACACGGGCACTCGTTTGCCCGTCTTTCTCTGCATTCTGGCCAGGCCAAAGGCCCCTTGTGTTGGGTGTCTGTCCAGGCCTGCATGCTTTTTGTTCTTGCATTCCCTGGTTTCCCACAGTTATTCTGTGGTTAGGTTGCCCTCCCTTCTCTTTTTTTCCTCTTACCTCCCCAGACTTTGTTTTCCTTGGGGCCCAGCTCAGCTTTTCCCATGCACCTCCCTAACTTCCCCAACCTTGGGATTGGCTCTTCTTATTCTCCTGTAACAGCTCTTAATATTATGTCAGTCACAAATTTTGAAACTTCAGCAAAACAGGGCAGTCAGTATTTGATGTCTCCAGTCTCCCCAAGAAAACCAAGCTACCTGAGTGTCCTGGGCACCGTCTGCACTTTGGCCTAGCATGGTGACGTCTCTCAGGTACTTCAGTTCAGTTTCTTCTCCTCCCAAAGGAAATGTTTTCTCTGCTCGGGACCTCTGGATGTGACTTAACTGAGGTCTCACCCGGCTCTTTCTGGTTATTGGTTGCTGTCCTTGACTGATGGACTTTGCTCAGTGAGGAGCAGAAAGGAAGGTTGTTTCAGGAACCGAGGGTTGGTTTTGCTGTGGAATCTGCACACTCCACTTTTTGAGCCTCTGAGAAGTATTTCTTATGGTGAAAGAGTACAATAGAATTTAAGTTTCATTTAGAAATTGCACTGAAGTAAATCTCTCACACCAAAGGAAAACTTGTTTTCTGGGTAGTTTTTGTTTTTTGAAGCATGTTTTTCTAGAGATTGTGTGTGGATGAGGGTGAGCTGGCTGAGGTATCTCTTTAAGCCCGCGGAGTGGGGGGTGCGTACGGGAGTCCAAGAGAGGGACCCCTCTCTAGACAGTTTTAGGCTTCCCTTCCTGCCCCCAGCTTTTGGTTGAAGGGTGGTTTCTGTCAGGAGGAATCTAATCTAAGCTCCAGTCATGGATGGGACTGGAGGAACTTGTTCCTCTGCAGGATTACTGAGTAGAATTGTGCAGACTCCATTCCTGGACTCTCCAGGAGCAGAATACCTGTCACATCAGAAGGCTAAGACAAGTTGGAAAGACCAATTAGTTTTTTTATACACTTTCACATTTCTTTTCCCATCATGGCTTGCAATGAAATATTTGGTAGTAGAATTATAAACCTCTAAAATTACCCTGATGGTGATTCTCATTTTGTTCTCCAATTCATGTTGATTAAATCAGAGAAAACATAAAAGGAAGCCTGCCTCTTGTTTGTACAGGGTGAGTTGGTACACAATGCCGCATGTGTGTGGAAGGACGCGCGCTTTGCACATGCTGAGTCTTTGCACATGCTGAACCGTTTGGACAGGGAGGAGTGTTATATACCAGACCTGGTAGCTCTGCTAGCTGTTTTCTGAAAACTCTTGCTAGGGAATTGTTTAGTATGACCTTGCTTAAGGATCCTGGGAAGAGATTTTCAGGTTTAATTGAACTGTATATCCAGAGCAAAGACTGATTCTTAAGTTAGAAACTCCTCTGTGAAAGGGTTGACTCTGAGCTGTATAGTTTCAAGCTGCCAACAAAGCCAGCCTCTCCGCACTGATATATATATATATATAAGATATGATAGATATTCCTTTAATTCAGAAAGCTACCATGTTAAATGATTGTTGACATTGTTTCCCTGCTTTTTTGTTTACCTAATTAGTAGATTGCCACTGTTTTGCAGTGTTTTATATTTTCAGCTTTTGTAATTTAACTGTAATTTTTTAAAGCTTGTTTGGTCTAATGAGTATTTTTCAGTACCTAATGTTTTACTGAGCTTCTATGAATGCTACTTGATGTAATTTTGTATTATTGCACAGAAACTGAAATAAACTTCAGATACTAAAGCCATGGATCATTTTATTTTTACCCTTTAGTCTTCATTCACCTTCTCATCCAACGTCCAATAAACTGGAAATGCCATTCTGGGCTTTGTATATATACATCCTGTAGCTTTCCCTGCTGTGCTGGTGACCGATTTCCAACCCCACTTGTCCTCTGCACCAGGCAGCCCGTTCTAGGTCTAGGAGGCAGCTAGCTGGGCCCTTAGTCATTCTTCATTATTCATTCAGTTACCTCTTGGAACTTGCCTCTGCTGTACTGTTGGCCTGGAATGCTCTTACAGCCTGCTTCAGCCCCGTGAAGTCACCCTTCCAGTCCTCTGCCCTACTAGTATCACCCTTTGCTCTCTATCTTTGGAAGATAAGGCTTGAGGCTCCATGAGGGTGTGTCTTGGTGCTGGCACATTGAGAACCCAGGGTCACCCTAATTACAAGGACAACAAACTTAGGGCCTTGGCTGCATACGAATTGGATATTATCTTGTAACACATACCTTGCTAAGTAATACATCTTGTCATTACCTCCAGCCCCCACTACCACATTGAACCTATCACAGGTCACCCTCTGAAAGAGCCACTGGAACCCACCAAAAATAGGATCTGGAGTCCTCTGAACCCATGAAACTTTGACCAAAACCTCACTAGGCACCTTTTTCTTTACCAGTGTAGACTGCGGCACAGACTGCAAGTGGATGAGGAAAAGCCTCGAGACGGCTGGTCTAGCATTTTCAGGGGTTCTAGCCCCCTGACCAGAGAATATTCAGTTTAATTGCTGAGTTAGGAGGGATGGGTGTGGGGTGCTGAGCACTGCTTAATGAGATATTAAGGCTATCCAAATCAGTAGGCTCCTGGGGCCTTTTATTAGGGCTGGCATGTTACAAAAGGTGTGAAAGATCATCCCTGCCCCAGCCAGAAGAGCTTCATTTGAAGAACTGTGATCTGTGCTAGCCCTATGCGTCGGATCTCCATTCAGAAATCAAAAACAAATGAGAGTGCTTTATCTAAGCAGAAACGAATGCTGAAAGACATTATAGCTAAGTCAGCGGCCGTGCCACAGCACTGGCCAAATTCCTCCGACTCATCCCTGACTGGACTAATTGTTCTTCTTTTGTGCCTGGATCCTTGAACCAAGCTTCTTGAGGTCTAGGTACAAGTTCCGCTTCAGGATGGCACCACTGCACAGAAGGGCCCCTTGCAGGGCCCCCATCAACCCACAGGTGAAGATATCCTGGCCTAGGAGACAAGAGGAGAGACCCATGAGCAGCCCCCCAAGTAGGGGGGAGGGTAAGGGCTCTCGTGTTCATCCCTCAGTGCTGGGCCACCCTGAGACAGCTTCAGATCAGGCCCAGGATCCATGGCCTGCAGAGGCAGCCCAGGGCGGGTGTAGGATGCTGCGGGGGCAGAAGGGCCCAAAGATCCAGACAGAGGACTGTGGATGATAGGGAGGCCTTGGGTCTCAGCTCTTGACAAGATGAGGCAGTCAGTGTACCTGTCAGGTAGAGGTTGGGGATGGGGCTTTGGGCCCTGATGGAGACTATTCCATGAGGATGCAGGCGGCTCAGGTCGTGGTCAGCCCCGTAAGTGGCACCCTGGAAAGCAGCCAGATAGAACTGATTGGTCAGCGGTGATCCTCCAGTCACACTGTCCACCTAAGAGACAAAAAAGGCAGCCACAGGGTGGGAGTGAGACCTTGTCAGATCCTCATGTCTTCCTCTTCTGCTCTCCTTGAATGAGCTGACAGCCTGCACGGGTTCCCTGCCTTCCCCGGAGCTCAGTTATCTCAGGGTTTCACTTCCCTGCCCTGAAGAAAAGGGAGAAATGGCACCAAGAGTTCCCACAACCATATGGTCTACCTACCTTTCCCTCCAGCTGTGGGAACAGCTTCATGACAACTGACAGAGAGGCTTCAACAAAGGTGGTTTTCAGGGTCTCATAGTCGCTGCTCCGCTTTCCTTTTGGCTCCTCCCACCACTCCTCAAACCACTCGTAGGAGGTGGGCACCAGCACAATCATCGTGGACCGGTCTTGGGGTGCAAAGCCAGGGTTATTGCTGCCTGGCCCCTTCCTACCCCACCCTCTCCCCCGGGACCTCAAGCCCCACCTGGAAATCGGTCCTCCCAAGTCGGGTCCTTAGCTGACGGGGAACCAATGAAGAGAAGAGGCATGTGTGCTGCCGCCTTTTCCCTGGGCATGGAGAGGTAGCGCTCCATCCTGAGGGTGAGAGGGGTGTGGCTGCCAGCCCACGGCCTTGGTCCTCACTGCCACCAGCACCACCCCAAGGACAGTTCATCACCAGGGACGCCCCTTTGCCCCCAGGGACGAGGCTGAGGCACGGCCTAGGTGTGGAAAAAGCCCTTCCTGGGGTAAATTCTTGCCCACTTCCTCCCATTCCATCTCCTGCTGCTGACTCCCCAGTGTCCAGGGAGGAAGCGGGCGTCCATGGGCTGTGGGCCCATGCTGACACTCTCGCTCCCCCCCGCCCACACACACAAGCCTTACGCTTTGTCCATGTCTGTGTCAAAATAAACATAGTAGTTGGTAGACTGCAGCCCCAAGTCCTTCTTGGTGCCTCGTAGGCAGATGAAGACAGACACCATGCCCAAGCCTGGCCGTACCATCTCCAGCTGCTGCTTCACACCTGCCAAAGACAGCTGGTGAGGGCCGTGCGCACTGCGGCCCGAGAGGGCCACCTGCCCCGGACAGCCTGCTGCAGCCGCTCACTGCACCTGCAGCCTAGCCTCAGTTGCCAGCCTAGTGCTTGGGCTGTTTTTATCATGTTATTTCAACTGTAACTGTTGAAATAACAATTAATTGGCAGGGCCTGTCTCCTCCCTCTCAAGGACATAGCGCCAGACTGACTCTTCCACCACCACCCACTGCTCTAGCACCTTAGAAGCCAATGGTGCACAGCCTCCCTAAGCCAGCCCACAGTGCCTGCAGGACAGTCTCAGACTAACTGCCGCCTACCTTCCCCTTATGTCTGAAGTTAGGAGTGATGACTGGGCTCCACGCTATAGAGACCACACATTGAACAGTAGTTTGTTGTAAGCCTGAATTCCAGTATGAACTTTGATACAAGCCATCTAATAAATGAATATACACAATTTATAATGTGCAGTGCAGTCAATACAAGGCTTCGAAACAGTAAGCAATACAAAGGAACAAATTCGAACAACATTCCTGGCACGTGGCATTTCAGGGTTCAGCGGCGGTGGAGGGGAGAACAGCACTATGGAGGGAGGCAACGGCCATCTGCTGTCCCCCAGGACCGAAGCAGCTGGGCTTCCCCACCTCTCAATAAATCACCCCAGACAGGTTTTCCAGAAATTGCTCTTACAATTCTTATCCTTTGTCCCCATTCCCATTCCCAGCCCCAGCCCCAACACCTGCTTGAAGGGTAACACTGGCAGCTCTGCTTAATTCATTTTGCAACTATTTGTCGAGGACAAAATGTGCTGAACCCTCTGCAGGCCCTGGGGGTGCTGTAAGGAGTCAGACATGCTGCCTGTCTACTGAAAAAGACTTTCCTGAAATAAGCTGGACAGCCTCATAGAGGCTGCAAAGAACTGAGTGCTCCAGGTGGCGTAACCATAGAATCTACTGAAAACAGGCCACTTTTAAGAGCAAAAGGGAGGACTATCATAATTACAGTAAGACAATTGGCATAAGATGCCCCACCGTGATGGGGGAAGGGGAATGTGGGCTTCCGCAGCTGCGGTCAGGAGCAATGGACCACCCTGGGGCCACAGGAGCACCTTACCGCCCGGTCCCAGCGTCCGGGGGTAATCACACTTCTGGCACTCCCTCTCCGGTGGGGTTGGGTGGGCACAGAGAGAACCAGCGGCCCAGAAGTGAAAGCCCCTAGGCTTTCTGAAGCCCCTTAGAACAGCAACTACCTCTACCCAGCCCCTTTGCCCTTTCCCCAGCTAGAAGAAAGAGGTCCAGGAACCACATACCTGGCAGAAAAATATAACCTAGGGTCCTGAAGAAGGCACAGTTACACCAACCCTTTCTTCTCCACACCAGTCTTTGCTTCCCTTACTACTGTGATGAGACCAGGCTTCCCCACTCAAAAATGTCCTCTCCGAACCACCCCCAGTCACCACCCCAAGGCTCAGCAGCGAGGTTTAAGAAAGGCACGCTCATTCACAAAGGTTCCCTCTGCCTGACCATCCCACCTCCACCCACAACCCCCACCTGGCTCCACCTGTCCGACAGGCCAGCAGATACCTGGTTCCCATCTCTGACATAGGAAGAGAACTATGAAAACGTCTACCCCCAACAGCTAGAAACAAAGGAGTCCCACCACTGGGATCTCTGAATTAAGCATCATCTCTGTCACTGCCTGAAATATTCTCAAACTGGGATTTATCTGGGGCAGCATCCAGCTCCCCAACCAAGGAGGCAATTGGTCCTTCAGCCAGGTGGAGGCTGGCACCATTAGCCTGTTTTCAGGGCTGAGCTACCTATGCACAATGAGAGCTACTATACAGTGAGAAAAGGCAAGCTGGGAAGGTAACATGGCTACCTGGAGAGAAGACAGACCTGGGTGGGACCCCAGGACCTCTTAGAGGACAGCGTCAGGGATCAGAGATGCTGGGAGAGAGGGAGGGAGGATGTACCAAAGGCAAAATCTGGTGGTCAGTCCACCCAGCCCTACCCCATTGCCCTGCACCGGCAGTCTCAACCTCAGCCCACTCAGCTCACCCAGTCTGAGGGAGGAGGCCTTCGCCGGCAGCAGATGCTGGCTGAGGCCCAGCCAAGTAAGGCAAGGGAATGAGAAGGCTGGTTTTCAGTAGAACATATACCTTGGAGCCAAGTACAACTGCCACCCACCCTCTCCCCCACAAGGAACCCAGGGCCTCACTTTTCTGCTGAACCCACTCTGCTGACCACCTCTCCAGCTCCTCAAACAGTAGCCACCACCCCCATTTCGGGGGTGGAGAGCCCCCGCCACTGCTCTCTGGGCTGCTCCTCTGTGCCCTTCCATCTCGACCGCATCGAGCTGCTCCCGTCTCCACCTGCAGCCCCAGCCAGAGGCCTTTAGCTACGCCCCTCTCGTACCCTCCTGGGTCACTGGCCCCTCCAGGCCAGCAGCCTCCTTCCCGCAGGTCACTCCAGTAACTTGTAGTGACACGATATCCTAAAGTCCATTTCAAAACAGTTACCTCTCACCTAACTTTGGCTGAGCCACTTGGTTCCTCACATGCTGACGGGCTTCCCTGCGCCTTTTAGTGAGGTCCTGTCTCTGGAAGCTTCTCAGACGAGAGGGGGCCAAGAGCATTCTCATCTCAGCTTTGCCACCTGCGGTTAGGTGGCCTTGAGAAGTTCTTTCCCCTACATGGCCTCAGTTTCCCCAGCCATAAACATCAGGATGATGACGGCTCCTTCCCAGGTAGCTATAAAGGTCAAACGCAATGACCCACCCAGGGCCAATCGTGACTGTGCCCACCTGTTCCTGCTCCTCCACGAAGCCAGACTCTTCTTTTCACACATGGCTTTTCAGAAGAGATGACTACACTGAGGTTTTTTTCTACCTGGCACCCAGATTTCGGGCCCAGGTTTCAAGGAACAGAAGCTAAAAGGGTATGTTGCAGCCACAGCCCCAGTGAGGAGCTGGCTCTGAAAGAGGCAGAAAAATATACCCTTGCTTCCCAAATAAGGCACCCAACAATTATGCCAAGCCTTCTTCCTCCACGGCAGCCTTAGCTTCCCTTACTGGTAATGTCAGACCAATCTTTCCCACTCAAAATAAGTGAGGAATTAGGGAAGGAAGCAGAATTTATATGACAAACTTAGTGAAAACCCAAGAAATGTTCCTTTTGGACTCTGCCCACCACCATTAACCATTAGAGAGATGATCTGAGATCTAGAAAAACTGGAAATGGGAAACTCAGAATGGAAACTGAGGAGAGGAGTGGGCAGAGTGGTTGAGATTACAAGGGGGAGGGAGCAAATATGCCAAGAATGCAAAGATAAGTAAGGACCACAGGCTCTCCGGGGTGATGTGATACAAAGAAGTTGTTCCCAACCCCCACACAGAGGCCTTGCTGGTGCAAGTCAGAGATCAGCGTGTTCATCTTTTCTACTAAAGGGCAGTCAAAGTGCAGCCACCACCCAGGGAAAAGCATCAGCCAGGCAACGCTGGGAACTTGGGAGAGAGCCAGGCAGCCTAGGCTTACCTGGCAGGCAGCAGGGCGTTCTCTGGCAATAAGTACTTGTAGGTATTGAACAGTCCTGCATCAGAGATCACGATGGGGCAATAGATGTTCACCAGCTCTTGACCCTTCTTCACACTGACACCTGCAGGCACAAGAACTTGACTGAGGTTCCATGCACTCCAGGAGAGAGAGGAAGGCTCATGTCCCAAACAGGTCTCTGCAAGACTACGCTTCATTTTCTCAGACCTGAGCGTCCAGCCTACCCGGGGCCAGATGGGCATGCCCCAGGCAAAACTGTAAAATAAGCAGAACATACTCAAGCACTCTGTGTCCCCCATTACTCCGTGCTCACCGTCCCTAGCTTTCTCCCCACCCGGCACGGGCTCCCTTTTCTTTAGCTAAACCCAGCACCCTTCACTCCGACTCCTTGTATCAGCCTCCCACCTCGTGGGCCCTGCTGCATGTCCACCTCACTCCTAGTCGCTCCCTGAACTATTAGGTACAACCTGCTGATAGTCAACATTTTTTACTTATAAAAACAGCAGTTTCCAATGATTAAAAAAAAAAAAAGCAGTTTCTAATGGTTCAACCTAGTTTTTTCAGGTGCTTAACATATTCAGCTCTTTCATACCTCCGTGCCTTTGCACATTCTGTTCCCCTTGCCTGGAATAACCTCCCCCAACCTCTGGCTAGCTTCTTCTGACCCTTTATGGCCTGGCTTGAGCACCTCTGCCTTCACTCCAAGGCCCTCCCTGTGCCCCCATCCTAGCATCCCCATTCACCTGCAGTTTTAGCACATTACTTCTGTACGGCACTTAAACTGGGTCACAGTGATTTTCCCTATGAGACTGGAAACTTCCTGAGTTAGAGATTAGGACTTGTCTTTTTATTTTCATCTTTTATCACCTAGCACATGAAAAATACAAATACATATATTCTAAACCAAATTTAATTAAACTGATAGACCCACCTTGCTTCATGGACCCCTTTGGCTGGAAGGAGAACTTATTCGTGAAGATGAGAGAAAATCTCACACTGCCGACAGCCACCTCTTTCTCACCACCGGCAAGAAAGAGGTGGCTCTCTTCTCTCTACCACTCTCTTCTACAAATGTGTTCTCAGAGATCACTAATGGCTTTTCCTCCCTTGATTTTTTTGGTGCACTGGGCCACCGACTCACCACCTCCCCCTTAAAAGGTTCCTCTGCTAAATTCACAGTCATACCAGCCCTATTTTCTTCAGGCCTCTCTCTGTCCCCTTCCCTGATGCTTCTTAAGCACCCACAAGTCATGGATGGCCTGCTCCATTTCCCAGAGTCCTTCATAAAGTTCTCCCACAGTGGGATTTTGACCCTCTGTGCAGATAACAGCGAAGACCCAAGCCAGCACAAGATTCTAGGCCCCACTCTGCCATTTACAGGTTGAGGGCAGGGTATTCTGCTGGCCTCCACACTGCCCTAGGGAGTGCCCAGATTATGTATTCGTTCCATAATCACTCAACAACACTGCATTTACTGAGTGACTATTATGTGCTAAAATCTATAGACAAAGATTAAAAGGACACAGTCCCTACACACAATGAGACCATAGATTACTGGATAACTATTCTTATCTACTGAATACGTAATTAAGTACTGTTCTCTGCAAACCATGAAATCCTTTACCCTCCCAGCGTCCTCTGTCCCTTCAGACTAACTGCTTTCGCGGAGCCCTGCTCTGGGACAGGTTCCAGCCTTTAACCCCTGTGAGGAAGTCAGTTCTGCTACACCTTCTGCCTTCAGTGCTTCTTTTTCCCTGCAGCCCAGGTCTCTCCCACCCAGCCCAGGGCCCAGGAAGCGCAATGCAGGACTCTCACCACAGGCTTTCCCGGCTGAGTCCAGCAACACACTCTGCACAGAGGCCCTCGTCAGGACAGCGCCACCGGCCCGCTGAATCACAGGGATGGTGTGAAAGGCGATTTCACTAGAACCCCCTCGAGGGTAAAAGGCCCCTTTAATGTAGTGGTCAACCAGCAGAGCATGCATGGCAAAGGTGGTGTGGCTGGGGGTCACACCTACGGAAGGAAAGAGGGAAGTGATGAGGCAAATGTGGGCAGCAGCACCACTCAGAAAGGGGCGTGATTCCTGTCAGAAAACATGCCCTGGCTGGTATGACTCAGTGGATTGAGCACAGGCCTACAAACCAGAGGGTCACCAGTTCAGTTCCCAGTCGGGGCATGTGCCTGGGTTGCGGGCATGTCCCTGGTAGGGGTGCACGAGAGGCGGCCACACATTGGGGTTTCTCTGCCTCTCTTTCTCCCTCCCTTCCCCTTTCTCTAAAGGTGAATAAATAAAATCTTAAAGAAAAAAGAAAACACACAGCATGAGTCCCGGGGTTCAAATGATCCCCATGGATTGGGGCAGCTGGAGGGCCAGTTTCCATGCAAATATGGGGTACCTTACAGATCTTGGGGCCAGTGGGACTGGCCCCACAGTGGGACTGTCTTCCCTGCAAACTGCCATGTTGCCGAGACCAAGGAGGCCAGTGCTGGTTGAAAAGGAAAATCATCCAGTGTGTGGATGCAGGAATTTTTACCAGGGAGTGAAGCAGGTAGGGGGGAAGACTCCTCACCCCTAAGGGTTTATACCACATTTCAGTTAGCCATGCACATTCAGGACGCAAGACTAAGAGCCAGAAGGGCACACCTCCTCCTCCAGGAGCTGCCCAAGGCCCAAGGCCAGCACCTACCATATGTGGGGAAGATGTAGCTGAGCACTGCCTGGAGCTCCTGGGAGGCGGGCAGCTGCCGCAGGACCTCAGCCAGGCTCTGGGTGGATGCGCGAAGGAATGGAGAGAAACGGGTGAGCAGCCCACACTTGTTGAGGAACTGAGCCACAGGCAATGGGAGGATCTTCACCAAGACAGCATGAACGGCTCCTCTGGCTACCAGCTGAGGAAGAAAATGAGGAGGGAGGCACAGGTCTCATTTCTAGAACTGCCAGGACAGAACCACCATTCCAATCGCCTGCACCAGCAGAGGGCCTGGCAACACTCACCCCTGCCTGAACTCGGGCTCAATTTGGATTTTTAAGAATCTGTACTCTGAATTCTTCCAATTCTACACTCAGATGAGCCTTTTGCTTTTCAGTTTCCTGCCCAAATTCTATTTGAACAACCCCAATCTGGTCTCAGATGAAGTAAAAAAGGGTAATAATCGGACCATATGAAAGCCATCCTGGTCAGGGAAGAGAGCATGGTACTCCGCAGAGGCCAGAGTGACAGCGGCAGCTGCCAAGCCCAGGCTCCAGGGGCGCAGAGGCCGGCCCAGGTGGGGACCGAGAGCAGGACAGGCAGGACTGTTCCTCCCCTCCTGCCTCGCCCACCAGCCACTCCACCAAGGAAGAAGGTCAGCCTTGTCAGGAATAAACAAGGGGATCCTTCACATGTCCATGTTACCTTAACCAGCTTTATATACTTGTCAATGGCAGCTTCTTCCTGGGGAAACTTCTCCTTGAGACCCTGAACGTAGGCTTTCTCCCCACTGTACATGGGGAAATCCTTTCGGCCACTGGGCCCGTCTAGTACCATGATGTCAAAGGGAGAGGACAAGGCAACCCAGTCCAACTGCCCCTCAGTGATCTGGTCCAAAATAAAACGGCCAAAGCTGCCTTCCTCCATCCTCCCGATGTAATGGATTCCTGTGTTGGGGGGGACAGACAAACAAGGTATCTTAGGATGAGGGGACTGAGCCCTGCAGAGGTGGACAGAGAAGCAAGGTGAGAGACGTAGTGGTGTCTGGCTGAATCCACGCCCAGAGGAGGTGTCCGCCCTTGCTGTGGGGAGGAGTTAGGGCATAAACCACCGGTTCCCTGCCCATTTCAGCTCCCAGTGGGCATGCTACCAGACAAGGAAAGAGGTGCCCAGAGAGAATACAGGGCCTCCAGAACAACAGAAATGCCCTGCACCATCCCACAACAGCTGCTCCAAGCCTCCTAAAGACAGAGCTGTGCTCCCAACCCTTTTCCACATAAACCTTACCTGTGTCAAATTCAAGGCCATCCTTTCCAAAGGTGTGACAACAGCCTCCTGCCTTGGTATGTTGTTCCAGCACCAGAACTCGCTTGCCAGCTTTGGCCAGAATTGCAGCTGCAGCCAGACCCCCAAAGCCACTGCCAATGACCACCACATCCAGCTTCTCTGGCACGTGGCTGACTGAGAAAGCTGCAACAGAGAGGACAGATGGAGGGCAGGCTCTTCAGGCAGGGGCAGTGGAAGAGCAAAGATATGGAAACTAAAGAAGACTTCTCTAGCTTATACAATGCTAGAAAAGTCTAGAGCAGTTCTGCACAGAGCTTCTTATGAAAACATCACAAATGTTTTACCTGGGAAATGCTCAGGACCAGCCAGGCAGATTAAACAAAGTGATTTGGTTTGAACTGAACAGATTTAACCGAAGTTGCTATGTACACGGGGACTTTTCCTACTTTCAAAGATATCAGTGAACTATTACAGGAATAAAAGCAGAAAGCTATAGGCTGAGAACCCTGAGTGCCGACACGGAGAACGAGGGAAGGAAGAAAACAAGGAGTCGGGGGACAGGAGCACTGTGTGGCGGAGCAAGCTGCTGGCTCACAGGACTGTCCATTCACAATACAGTTATCTTTGGAAAATGTGGGGTCTGAAAGCTCAGTGGGGCAGCCTGATCGTATGTTGATGGTCCTTTAAGATCCAGATGCAGAGGCTCGGGCAGGACCAAGCTGTTCGGAGGCTGCTACTCTGAGAAATCACGGCACCACTCCCTGACACTGGGGAAGTCTGGAGGCAGGGCTGAGGGGCAGCACCTGAACAGGACACCCTGGGCAGCGGGGGTGCCGTATGGGCACTTCCAACACCAGCTCTGTTCTTTAAAGATCACTTCCCAAGATTGAGATTCAGAACTTCTCAAGATGCAAGAGAATGTGGTAAACTTTTAACTTTTCAGATGTTTTTTAGAAAGGCCTATTGTTACAAATACATTTCATTTCAAAACCCAGAGCATGTGGAAGTGTAGAATATAAATACCTGAAACAAAAGGCTCATAATACAATGCTTACCAGAACTATGTATGGTACACTCTGATATTTTCTATTTCACTGCATTTGAAAATGCTAGTTGCAACCCACTAACTTGATTTCAAGTCCCATTAACAGATCACGATTTGGTCTGAAAGAGTTAAACTAGTCATCCAGTTTTTAGACCAGCCCGGGTAAGTGGAATGACTTGCTACTGGTGACGCAGTAAATTAGTGACAGAGTCCAAGCTAAAACTCTGCCCTCAGAAGTTCAGACTAATAGTCCTTCCACTTAGAACAGTGTTGTCCCCAACTGTGAGGCAAAACGTGACACACAAAAGTCTAAAATTGTCCAGTGAGAGGGACCTTCGAGATCAAACAGGGGATCCAATTTAAAAAAACAGCAGAAATCTTTCTTTCAAACTTAGGAGGAACCCCAAAATATATTTTAAACTTGACAGCAAAGGTACTCTGACGGGAGAGTGGTTTCTGAGCCTCTCCCAAAGTTTCAAAACCAGGGTTCAACCATATGAGCTGGGTCCAGGCATAATCCGTCGAATCACTTAGTGGGCAAAATGAAATTTCCTGTACAGGTTGAAAGAGATTTCTATGCAGCTCCCCGACACCCCTGGGTGCATATGGAAAGGTTAGTGAAAAAGTTAAGGTCCTAGAGCTAAATAAGGGAAAGGTTTCGTCTTGTCTCTCACTTCTTGTTAATTTAGCCATGTTACCAAACTCAAGGCGTTCAACACTTGGGGTGCTCTGTTCAAGAATGAGACATGGTACCCTGGCTGGTGTGGCTCAGTGGATTGAGTGGCAGCCGACAAAAGGTCCCTGGTTTGATTCTCAGGCACTAGACAGGGCACATGCCTGGGTTACAGGCCAGGTTCCCAGTAGGAGGCGAGCAAGAGGCAACCACACATTGATGTTTTTCTCCCTCTTTCTCTCTCCCTCCCTTCTCCTTTCTCTAAAAATAAATTAATAAAAATATTTTTTGGGGGGGAGAATGAGGCATAGTTGTCACAAGGTAGTTTAAAGGAGACATATCTTGTGACAAGCACATCTCCTTGAATAGAGCACCCCAAGTGGTGAACCCCTTGAGTTCAGTAACCAATTTGGCAATTCCAGCTGAAACTCTCCTAAAAGGACTCCCTGTGCAGCAGTCAGCAGCAGCAACTCATCCAGGGCTTACTGGCCGGCATCTCCACTGGACAGAGGATCTGTTCTATGGGAGACTCCCAGAACTGCTGTCTGGCCTGCCTCCGCAGTGAGGAGGAGCGGCCACCTAACCCTGTTTCCTGGAGTACTTCAGAAGGGAGGCGGGTAGGTCAGTCCCTGTGGTCACTTTAATCAGTGTTTCTATGCATGTTTTGGGTATAGGGTTGTCGGAAAGGTAGTTTCAGTTCTGGCGTGCACTTGGTTTCTGGTTGGTCGGGCAGGAACTGTCTCTGGAAGGCAGGATTCAGGGCCTAACCTCCGTCTAACACTTGGGGGCTGAGGAATGCCTGCCAGGCAATGTAAGACATCCTTGGATTATGATCTCTGGTGTGGTTGTCTGGCATTCTTTGTGCCTTTGCCTCCTAGGGTTTCAACATTTACGAACCACATAGGCGCCGCTCTCCCTCTGCAACCCCAACCTTGCTTCCTTTAATCCAGGGGGTGCACTTTCTGAAGCACCTGCAGCTAGGGTGGTGCTCATGATGGGAAATGGGAATAGCACCCCAGCAGTTTCCTGAGCAGCAGCGAGGTTCCCATCAGACGGGCCACACCACCTTCACTGAGAAGGCTCAGGGTTCCCAGTGGAGGTGATCTGGGACAAGCAAGACTGATCAGCAAGGGTTTCACTGTGGGACTCCGCTAGGCTACGGCTAACGAGGCAAAGACATATGCTTGGGGTCACATGGGAAGAATTGCTGGTTTTATCTATGAGCTATCTGAATAAGACTCCCATTGGGGATCTTCCTCTGAAGGATAAGGGGGAAAAAATTACATGCCACATCTCTTCAAAGAGTCTCACTGCTACAGAGAGATGTTCTGTAAGCAGATGTGATTTCAGAAATTTTACCAAAGGTATGGTAACAGGCCAAGTACCATCGGAGTATTGAAAAACTACATTTTTTAAAATGTAATTTGAGTCAGCTTTATTGGACTTGCAAAACAAAGCAGGGATGGGCTTCCTAGCCACATGGAAACGACACAGGGAAATGAACTGCTTTTTTAGTAAGATGTAATTTTTTTTTTCTTTTATCGATTCTAGAGAGAGAGGGAAAGGGAGGGAGAAAGACAGGGAGAGAAACGTCAATAGATTTCGTCTTGCATGTGTCCTGACTGGGGACTGAACCCACAACCCAGGTGTGTGCCCTAACAGGGAATCAAACCTGCGACCTTTCAGTTTCCAGGGTGGTGCCCAACCAAGCAACACCAGGCAGGGCATTTTTTTTAAGTAAACTTTTACAGTGGTCTTAAAAATCAATCTACTAATTCCCTGTCCACTCATCTGCAAGGATGAGATCACTGACTCCAGGAAGGTGCACTCATGCATTATCTCATGTCAGAGCCCAATCAAGCAGACTCTCGAGACCTCAGCTTCTTTTCTGAGCAGCTCCTCCTCTCTCCTCCAAAGCTGTGGTGTGGAACAGGTTGAGGTGAGAGAGTTTGCTCTCTGTATCCACTAGATGCTTCTAAGCTGTGTCTCCTTCTTGGGGAGTGGCCCCACTCAGCCAGGGCACCGGCCCCTATGGCTTTGGGAGTCTGCTGACTGGCAATGGGATGAGCTGACCAGGACAGTTGCTCTGCTGTGGAAGCAGCAGGTGGAGCAGCCCAGTGTTTTGTCACAGCCAGATGCAGTCATGGATGTTTAGGAACAGAACACTGCACTGCTCAGGCGTGTGCTGGAAGGGAGACAGGTGCAGGGAGGCCACACCACACTGAACCTCTTTTAGCAGAGTGGGTCTGAATGTGAACCAAACCATTAAACAAGGCATCCTGGGCCTGTCCTCTGCCTTTCACAATTCCACATGCCTGGAACATGCAGGATAAGCCCTGCAAAGGCCTTTTCAGCCCATGTTCTCTAGAAGTCCCGAAGCTAGAGGGTTGAGAGGCACTGCGACCTGTAAATGTAGTAGGAGGTGACTCTGCCAGTGTGAGCCTCTACAACCAAAAGAAGTAGTGAGGTAGGGTTTTGGATAGGAGTCCCCTGAGTCCTTCACTTGCTGAAAATAAAACTTTCGACACAACCAGGTCTCATCCTTGAATAGCAGCGAACCCCTTGAGCTGGGTAATAGCCACCGTCACATTAAATGACAAGGCCTGAGTCTTCTTGTATCTCAGCTACCAACATGCCATCCAGACTGAGGAAGACCCAGAAACTTCAGGGTCACATGAGCCATGACCACTGGCACCATCTGCCACATTGGCAAGTACAGAAAGCACCTGGGAGGCCCAGGTAATGCTGGTAGTTTGCATCATCACAGGATCAACTTCGACAACTTTCATATCACTTTGAACTTTCCCAGGTCACTTTGGGAAAGTTGGTAAGAGGCATGACCACTTAAAGAGGAACCAGAGCTTCTGCCCCACTGTCAAGCTTGATAGACTGTGGACCTTGGTCAGCGAGCAGACATGGGTCAACACTGCCAAAAACAAGACTGGAGCTGCTCCCATCATTGATGTGGTGCCATGGGGCTATACAAAGTTCTGGGGAGGGAAAGCTCCCAAAGGAGCCTGTCGTTGTGAAGGGCAAATTCTTCAGCAGAGGAGCTGAAGAGAAGATTAAGAGTATTGGTGGGGCCTGTGTGCTAGTAGCTTGAAGCCATGCATTGGGAGTTCATTAAATTCTCACAAATGGCACTGGCTGGTGTGGCTCAGTGGACTGAGAGGTGACCTGAGTTTTGGTTCGCCGGTTCGATTCCCAGTCAGGGCACATGCCTGGGTTGTAGAACAGGTCCCCAGTAGGGGGTGCACAAGAGGCAAACACACATTAATGTTTCTCTCCCTCCCTTTCTCCCCCTCTCTCTCTCTCTTCCCCTCAGTCTAAAAATAAATAAATAAAATCCTAAAAATAAAATCCAAAAAAATATTCTCACAAATGAAAAATAAACAAATGAATGAATGGATGAATGACAGGGTCTGGACTTGACTTTGCTTGGCTCTGCGAAGACCCTGGCAAACAGAGGACGGTGCCCATGTCCATAGGTCCACAGTTCTCCAGCTTGCCCAAGCAAAGACGGAACTAAACCCGGGCGCCTCCGCGTGCCTCAAGCCCTCCCAGAGCTTTACATTCTGAGAAACTGAGGCCCGGATCAGGCAGCAGCTTGCCTGGCCAGAAAGAAACTGCAAAGCAGCGGAGCTTCAGACCCCAAAGTTTCTTTCGCTGACCTTGTTTTAGGACCTTCTTCCGGGACTCCTTGTCCGTCACCAGGGGCGCGGGTGGTCGTTTGACGTCCTCGGAGAAAGGATTCGGGGAGCTGCTTGAGAACAGCCCCAGGTAAACTTTGCGGAGGACGGCCAGCAGCAGCACGGCCAGCAGCACCAGTGTAAGCCACATGACGCCTGTCCGAAGACTGGGATCACGCTGATGGCGCCCAGCTTTGTGGCGGTGGTTCCACCCTGTTTGTTAGTCCCGCCCTGCCGGGAGGCGGAGGCAGCTTTTCCCGTTTTGCAATCCCGGAATTTTTGGCCAGATGCCCGAACTCCAGAGCAGGTTGACCCTTCCAACTCTCCGTACTTCCGTGGCAACAACAGCGTCTCCGCGGGCCCGCTGGGCTTCGGCAGTAGGGGCCGCCGGGGAAACCAGTGCGCATGCGCGACAGGAGCCTGGCGAAGGGGCAAGTTCGCGGTGGTAAAGCTCCTTGAACGACTGGGACGTCTCGGGCGAGCCCCGGGGACCTTAAGGAGGGGGAAATGTGGGATGCAAATGATGGCCCTTGGGCAGGGCGAGGCTGAAAGTTGCAGGACTCAGAGAGGAACCCGACGGGAAGGCTGGAGACCTGGGTCCGCACTCGGCTGTGGACTCGCTGAGAGACCCGAGGCAAGTCGCTTTGCTCAGTTTTCCCCACCGGATAGAGAGAACCTGTGCGTCCGGAAGCCCCTCACATCCCTGGCTGGCTGGCTGTGTGGTTGGGTGGAGATCTCTCGAGATCTGCGCGTCGCAGCCGGCGAGCCCCTTTTCTGCTAGCCCCTACAATAGACCAATAGCTTGGGCCGCGGCCCCCGCTTCCCCAGAATGGCGTTGCTTGCGGCGGGGGCCTCCTGGCGTCCCCAGGCCTCTGGCTGGGTCCCCGTGGCACCTGCCTCTGTGGGGCCGTGAGGAGCCGTCCAGCGATCAGCCTGATGAAAGGATCAGAGAACTATCATTCCTATGTGCGCATTTGTATTTAAGGTATGGACCCAGTTTCTAAAGTAAATACCTATTCAGAGAGTTTAAACTCCAGCAAGCAGTTAGAAAATCAGACCCGCAATGAAGTCCCTTACCTAAAGTGGATGCATCATAAGTATTTCATTTAAAATACTTATAGGACCCATCTTTATAGGAAGGTCATTTCCTCAGGTTCAGCTTGCCAAATATTGGTGGGAGTGACTTAGAAACTTCACGTACTTGCTCGGTTGACAGTGTTGGCTCTTTCCGTTCTGTTACAGATAGTAAGTGTCCGGACACTGTTGAAGACACCAGCGGTGCTCCCACCAGAACAGAGACACTAGCAGGTGTGTAAAGCTGCTCATGCTTCTACTCTGCTTGCTTCATTTCATGCACAGTAACAGAAGGGCCTTCCTGAGATTGCTGTCACCTTACCTGCCTGTCACCTTCCCGAGGTTGGCCTATGTATGAGTGTTTTGTCATGTGCGGTCATGGAGGTCAAGGAGGAGGGAGAAAAAGGAAGCAGATGCTGAGGCCCCAGAAGACATAGTGGGAGTGAGCCGGTTCCTGTGGTGCCATGAGTAAGGGGCATTGCACTCCCTTCTAAATTACAGTGAGCCAGATGCCCAGCCCAACAGCAAGAGGTAATCCTGCTCTTGGTTTTAGGAATCAATGTGTCTTACCCCAATGGAGATTCCTGTTTGCTACTGGCATCCAGTTCTTAGGGAATCCAGATCATATTCTCACAGTGGAAAGCTGACATCATACAGATGACATCCTCCTTCCTTAGTCACCCGAGTCTGTGATTGTGTGAGGGCCATCTGCCCATTATGATCTGGCTTTTTGTTGTGATGCATCCATGAGTCCAGCTCCCCTATGATGATAGATGTGCTGTCTTCCTCGGTGCACATGGAATGAGAGACTGAGAGACTGAATTAGCCAAACTGGCTAAGCAGCTGCAACATGCACAATATTGGTGGCAACTGAAGAAGGCTAGGCATTGTGCTGCATTTTGAGTTTCTACCATTGTGGGAACCAGATCTAGTACTATAAGCCCCCAGACCCAAGGCTGAGCACTTCACTAAGACTACCCTTCAAGGTGCCATCCATTAGCCTCACCCCTTTGATAATGGGATCTGGAGTACCAGATCCCATTAACTTCATTGTCAGAAACAGAATTCCACCACTTACAGTGGTGCTGCTGCCTTCTGGATACCAAGAATCCAGCGCCTAGACTCCCACAGGGCCCCCTTCTTTCCATCCAGTGGCGTGGGTGGTAAGAGGGAGGCATTTGGCTAAAGCAGCTTATTTATTCATAATAAATTTATAGCTGCTTAAAGATATTTTTTAACTTTTAGGTTTATAAACTTCTATTTGTTTTTTTTTTTAAGATTTTAGTTATTTATTTTTAGAGAAAGGGGAAGGGAAGGAGAAAGAAAAGGAGAGAAACATGAGTGTGTGGTTGCCTCTCCCATGCTCCCTACTGGGGACCTGGCCTGCAACCCAGGCATGTGCCCTGACTGGGAATTGAACTAGCAGCTCTTTGGTTCTCAGGCCTGCATTCAATCCACTGAACCACACCAGCCAGGGCCATTTTTAAATGTATTTTATTGATTATGCTATTACAGTTGTCCCAGTTTTTCCCCCTTCCCCCCCTCCACCCAGCACCCTTCAGTCCCTTCGGCAATTCAGTCCTTTCTAGCCTGCAAAGTTTATTTTGAGAAATCAGCTGACAGTCTTATGGGCACGCCTGTGTAGGTAACTAACTGCTTTTCTCTTGCTGCTTTTAAGATTCTCTCTTTCTCTTTATTTAACCTTTGGCATTTTAATTATGATGTGCCTTAGAGTGGGCCTTTTTGCATCCATCTGGTTTGGGACTCTCTGTGCTTCCTGGACTTGCATGTCTATTTCCTTCACCAAATTGGGGAAGTTTCTTTCATTATTTTTTCAAATAAGTTTTCCATTTCTTGCTCTTTCTCTTCTCCTTCTGGCACCCCTATGATTGAAATGTTGGTGCATTTGAAGTTGTTCCAGAGACTCCTTACCCTATCCTCGTTTTTTTTGGATTCTTTTTCTTCTTGCTACTCTGATTGAATGTTTTTTTCTTCCTTATGTCCCAGATCGTTGATTTGATTCTTAGCTTTGTCCACCCTACTGTTGATTCCCTGTAAGTTTTTCTTTATTTTGCTTCGTGTGACCTTTATTTCTACCTGGTTCTTTTTTTGCTGTTGAAGTACGCAGTGAGTTCCTTAAGCATCTTAATAACAGTGTTTTGAACTCTGCATCTGATAGATTGTTTATCTCCATTTTGTTTAGCTCTTTTTCTGGAGTTTTGTTCTGTTCTTTCATTTTGGCCTTGTTTCTTTGTGTCCTCCTTTTGGCAGCCTCCCTGTGTTTGTTTCTATGTATCAGGTAGAGCTGCTTTTACCCGCTGTCTCAGCAGCATCAGCTAGTGTAGGAAAGTGCCCGGTAAGTTGGATGGGGCGGAGCCTTAGGTAATCACCAGGGCAGGGCAAGCCGTATGAATCAGGTTGATGGAGTCTCCAGTATGGTGTTGCTGCTCTGTGGCTCTGTGTGGGGGAGGGCTCAGAAAGGGGACAATGGTTGCAGCCTGGCCTCTGGAGTTTTGTCCAGGAGGAAGCTGTCCTCTGGCACTCACCCTAATGCCAGACACTTCAGCTTCTTCCTGTATGGCACTAGTGCCCTTCAAGCTGCTGCCCTAATGCTGGAGCTCAAAGAGAGTGAGTCTAAGTAAGTACTAAATTCATTGCAGGCCCTTTAAGAGGAGATGCCTGGGAATCCTGTAGTTTGTTCTGCCACCACAACCCCCACTGGTTTTAGAGCCAGAAGCTATTGGCACTAGAACCCTGGGCTGGGTGGTCTGGTGTGGGTCTGGGATCCCTCACTCCCAAGATATCCCTCTCAGTGTTTATCTACCATATGCCGGTGTGGGACTATCTCTGCATCTCCATGTCTCCATCCCTCCTACCCTTCTGAATGAACATGACTTCTTTAATTCCTTGGTTGTCAGACTTCCATACGGCTTGATTTTCTGACAATTCTGGGTGATAGTTTTGTAATAAGGTTGTAATTTTTGCTGTGATTGTGTGAGGAAGCCGTGTTTACCTACATTTCCATCTTGACCAGAAGTTGCTTAAAGATTTTTAAAGTCAGTTTTTCTCAACAGAGGCATAACTGAATAATGAAACCAGTTTTGTTTTGTTTTTTTAATTTTTTTCTTTTTTAGAGGGCCAAGCCTTCAAAGACCTCAGGGACTTCTCTCAGTACCCACAGAAATCTCCTACACCCTGGCGATGACACGTAGGGACTTTTTCTCGCTCTATGTCTGAACGACTGCCAAGAAGGAAGGCAAAGGTAGAACGGTTGGATCTCTGGCTCTCCCCGTAGCTTCTAATCTCAGACCCTATTAAACTCCTTTCTGAACCCAAGGACAAAGCTCACTTGAACAAATGATTTTGAGTCATGAATGAAAAATCTTGCTCTTTCCATAATGAGAAAGAATTAAAAAATGGACAGGTAAGCAAGCACTTCTATTTGGGGAAAAAAAAAAGGTGTTGGTTTGGGATATGTCGTCAGTAATAAGAGCAGGTATCAAGAGAACATAAAGCTTTGCTTCGGTAGTGGACGTTTACATTTTTTTAGCCTTTAGCTATTATAAGCAGCGCTACAACTAGTGACACTGTGAGCATCTCATTTTGCATGTGGATGAGTGTGTCTGGTAGATGAATCCTGGAGCGCGACTGCAGCCCCAAAGTGTGCAAAGCACGTATGATTTTGCCAGGTGCTGTCGAGTAATAGAGGTAATAACAGTTCACTCTGCAGGGTTTGGTCTTTGATAATATGCTAACTGAAAAATACTATCTAAGAGTAGTTTTAGTTGACATTTCTCAACCTTACCAGTAAGGTTGAGCATTTCTTTATATTTAAGAACTATTTATATTTCCTTTTGTGTAAACTGCCCATATCTATGTCTGTTTTACTACTGGGTTTTTTGTTTTTTTTTTCTTACTGGTTTGTAGGGCTAATTTTTAACATACTTAGTAAATTAGCCCTGTATTGATGAGATGAGTTGCAAAAAGTTGGTCCGGTGGGTTTTTTTCAGGCTCTAATAGGGGACAGGTTTGGCTGAGCAGAAAGGGCAAAAGTGAGGGGACTGCCTCACTGAACTTCACTTACTGAGAGCCCTGAGACCTTTAGCAGAGCCAAGAAATCTGTATATCTCTATAAGAATCTTTTTAAAGATTTTATTTGTTTATTTTTAGGGAGGGGAAAGGAAGAAGAGAGGGAGAGAAACATCAGTGTGTGGTCGCCTCTTGTGCACCCCCTACTGGGAACCTGGCCCGCAGCCACGGCATGTGTCCCAACTGGGAATTGAACCAGTGATCCCCTTGCTTCACAGGCTGGCATTCACTCCACTGAGCCATACCAGCCAGGGCTATATAAGAATTTTGAGATAACATTAACTCAGCTTTTTGTAGTTTTTGAAACTAGGTTAAACAGCTTTCTTTTATCGTATTCCTTGTAGTTAATGTCTTAGGAGTTCACCAATTTTTGTGTGTGTGGTACTGGGTAAAGGTGTGACATTTAAGCTGTTGTCTGTGGGGACTGGCATGAGCCCAGGAGATTGACTCTGGTTTGTCTTTCAGATTGAAGGTGTGTCTGCTGGGTACTCTCCACCATGTGACAAGGACAACAGCGCTCTTCTGGCATTCCGAGAAATTCCTGTACATATTGCCCACACTGTAGTACCTCCTGCCAGTATTAGTTTTTGTTGCATGCCACTGTGTGGTGCCAGGAACACATGACACAGGATGGCATAGGCCTTGTCCTCTGGGAGCTCACACTCAGAGGAAGGCATGTAGGGCCAAACAGCCAAAACAAGCTCTATCTAATAAGATCATTGCTATAGTGAAGCAGAGTATAAAGTGCAGCGGGAATAGCAGAGGCATACTGCAGTGTCAGCTGAGTTGTGTGCATTTTTGTTTGTTTGTTCATGGAAGGCAAACGCTTATCCCCACATCACCCAACTTCTCATCGTAGTTAGAGTGTTCCAGGGGCCTCTCTTTAAGACTGGCTTTAATCAGCCCATCAGAGTAGACTTAGATGTGTCTGCCCTCCAGCTTCAAAGACATTCAGTACAGTGGGTGGGGTGTGTTCACGTGGAGGGGGGACATCGATTCCACCTTCATACTAAAGATCGCCGCCCCCACAGATCTCACAGTTGAAGAACCACCGCATCCTTCAGGCCCTGACAGCAGAAGCCTGTGGATGGACGCCAGGAGGTAAGGTCCTTTTCGGGCCCCTGGAGCCTGGGTGGGCCCACGTCAGAGCTGCCCCCCCGTGGATCTGCTTTTCATCATTTGAATTTCTCTCACTACTTGTCCTACAGACGTTTGTAGATTCATTATTCAAGGGGAATTTGAATCAACACTGAAGGTCAAAAGATCTGAGTTCTAATCTAGCCCCACTAGCCCTGCTAGTGACTTCCCACTGTGTGCCTTTGGGCGAATCATGAAATCTCTGTGTCCACAGTAGAAATATTAATACCTCTTTTATCCTTCCAAGGATATTATCATAATGAAATGAGACAGTATATGCAAAAAGGCTTTGAAAAAGCATCCTATTTTACGTGCTTCACTTGGTTCTTTCCTACATTACTGTATTTCAGGTTCATTCCACAGAAAGGCATAGTCACTAATTCAGAAGTGCCACTGCTGGAGCCAAATAGCTTTGGCTTAAATACTGGCTCTCTCACCCACCAGCTACATGAGTTGAGCAAGTTACATAACCTTCCTAACCCTCACTTTTATCATCTATAGAAAGGATTGTATCAGAACATGTATGATGGGGATTTTGTAAGGACTAAATGAGGCAAGGTAAAGTGCTTAGCACACAGAATGTAAATCGCAGTGAGACCTTGCAAACAAAATGTAATCTCCAAAATATGAGGCTTATTAAAATATTCCAAGGCAGAAAAATTATTTGGAAGTTGATGAAGTATATTTTAATAGTAGTTTATTTTTACTGTGTGGTGACAAACCTAACATTTATTAGAGATTTTTTTACCTTAAATGCTAAAATATTTTATATTTTAATACAGTTAGCATTATGTGCCAGATATTTTTAATTGTTTTAAACAATTATAACTTATTTGAGATTGCTCTCAGCTAATTTAAAGTAGCAGGCTGACTAAATCAGCCATGCTGGTTACCATGTGAGTAAGTGGGGAGCTTAAATAAAGAGGCAGTTGGAAACAGGAAAAAAGACAGAACCATACCTAAAGTGAGCTGCATTTATTACCCTGGAGATTTGTGTTGCCTGTGGGTTGTGTTAGGAGGATACTTATTCATATAAGTATCATCTTCAGATGGAGGAGGAGTCTGCCTGGTTCCAAAAGGAAAGGAGGGACACTCTTACACGGTTTGGATATTTGGCACCAGATGACTAGGTGCCTATGTTACCAGGCAGTTACTAGGTTGAGACCTGTACTTTCAATTGACTAATCTACTGTGACAGCAAAGTCCCATACCCTTGCTGGCGAGGTTTCTGCTCCTTGTTCACAGTCCATTGAGTTGTTTGCTGGTGAGGGTGTGTGGGGTGAAAGATTGGTCAAGTTGCTTGTCACAAGGACCTGAGGGGTAAAGAGTCAGTGAACCTGGGTGTGGCTCAGGGATGAGGGGTGAGGAGCCCCTTCAGCATCATAACGAGCATTCGCTGCTGCTGTTCCACTCTTCTTGTTTTGTTCAGCCACTTTGTCCCTCATTTTTATCTCCCAAGGGTCCCGCATGCTGGAAATAAGTTTTGTTTGTTTGTTTGTTTTACCATTCATGGTTGAGTGTTCTGTATCCTGTTGAAGTTATCCAGCTTGGAAGCCCTGAGGCTCTGTGTCTGCTGCCCAACCCAGAGTTTGGGGCTGGCGGGACTGAATTTCCCAGAGGTCCAGACATGCAGGACCCTAGACTCATCTCATCTGTCACCACTGTTCACTGCCCTGCTTGGCCCAAGTCCACGACTGTGACCAGACTACCTAATATATATTGAGCACTTATCTTTGGGCCACATACTCCCCTGAGAAGCTGGAGTTACATCATCCTTACACTAGTCCCATGAGTGATGGTAGATGTTTGAGTAACTTGCCCAAAGAAAACAGCTAGTGAGGGGTGGAGAGGAAGACGTGCCCCAGCAGTTAGACTCGAGAGTGTGCTTTTAGTAACCGTCCTCTACTGCTTCCTAGCAACCCTCTCTTCCTCATTATCCACTAGTGTTCTGAGTTTGGGGTAGGATTCTATTTAATTTGCAAATATACTTTCAAAATAGTTTGTCATCATGGGATGTCCTCAGCCAAGCGTTCAAGACAGAAAGGAACAATTCTAAACTGCTTTTATCACTGAGGCTAGAGGGATCACAACTTCGGGGGTTTAACTGGAGCCCTTCATCCTTCCCACTATTTGTTCATGTCCTCCCAGCAAACAGGAAAAGGGACAGGACAGCTACTGGTGGTTTGGGCTTGAGAGTGACACCTGTGCTTTGGAGACAAGGGCTGTATAGTGGCTATAGAGGACCTGTCCTGCTTCTTTTTTTCCTCTGCTTCCCCCCCCACCTTTATTGTGCTGTTATTCGTTTATCAAATGCTTGCCGAGCATGTATGTACTGTGTGTCAGGCTGTGTGCTGGGTTCTGAGAGCCCTGCCCTCATGGAGCACCCAGTGCAGTGAGAAGGATGGTCACAGCACTATGATGAGGCATCCGGGTGAGGGCGCTGCTCAGAACTGGCAGAGGGATGGGCAGGAGCTGCAGTAGAGGGGCTGGAACCTGGGGTGCCGACTCTGCAGAGGGAGAGCAGTCTGTGCCAAGGCCTGATGGTGGGAAGTGTGGAGGAACTAGGTACTTCTGTGTGTCCTAGGGCAGAGATAGAGAGGTATGGAGGGTCCAGAGTGTGAAGGTACTTAAATGCTATGCTTAACAGTTGGCTTTCACCTTGAGAGTTTTGACCAGGTGGGACATCAGATCTGCCTTTTCAGTAGCTCACTCTGGCAGCCATGTGAAGAGGGGGCCTGAGGGCAACAAGACCCAAGGCAGGCGGATGTGGCTGGGGGCTGAGCGTGAGCCAGACTACCTAGATCTCAGAGGGTCTCCTTCTCTCACCATTGCAGTTGTGAGCACGGAGGTGCTCAGAGCCCAAGGAGAATGGGAAGCCGTGGACAACATCCAGCCAGAGACAGGTAACTGTGAGAATAAATAGCAGCTGATTTTATCTCCATGTAATCAGCTGCCGGTAAAGGCGCCGTCTCACATGTGAGGCTCATGTCTCTGTGACTCTGGGATTAGGAGACAGAATTCTTGAGTGACCTTATTTGAGCTTTGTGACAAAGAATAAAACTTCCAAAACCAAAGGCTGCATTCTGGAGGGAATGGGAATGAATGGCTCGGAGAAAGGGCCGAGAGAAGACGGGGAGGACCTTGGTCGGGGTCTGCCTCTGCAGGGCGATGAGACTAGGCAGGAGGACGGAGGCAGGCAACCAGGGCCCCGGTGTGAAGTTGAGCAGGTTGTTCACTGTACAAGGAAGCCCCTGGAGTTGGGGGCTGAAGTCTTCTGGAAGGCTCAAAGGGCTTGGTGAAAATGGTCTCACATCCCTTTCTGAGAGCTATAGGGAAGCAGAACTAGGACCCATGTCTAGCCTGAGTCCCACTTGAGCTCCTGGAGAGATGTTACTGTTAACTGATGAGTTAATTCCCTATGGACTGGAACAAAGGATAGAGAGGGGGTCATTCATATGCAGGGTGCGAGAAGGAGCAGAGTAGAAACTGGGAAAGACCCCTAAGCAAACCTGTGGCATGCTCTTATGTGGGTCCCTACTCCAGTCAGTGACTGGCCACCTCCAAGATGGGTAGAATTTAGGGAGCCCGTGAGGGGCATATCTATCCCTCCTTGCCCCATAGGTTGGCGGTCTGAAAGGGGGGTTGGCCCAGCAGACAACGCCAGCCCCTTGAAAGAGGATTAGTTAGTAGCTTTGGGTGTCTGATGTTCATAGCTGGAAGCCAGGTCTGGGTTTAGAGGTGACCACTGGAAGGCCTCAGTAAATGGCTGCTGACAGAATTTCAACTGTTGTAAATGCTGGGGTGTCTTCCTCTTCATTTTGCCACAGGGAGCCAAACCAGCTCAGACCAGCCTGGACAGCTCATCTCCTTCAGTGAGGCCCTGCAGCATTTCCAGACTGCTGACCTCTCCTCCTTCAAGGTATGACAGTAGCGAGGTTTGGGATCCAAGCAAAGCACCTTCTTCCAGGAGCCAGGTTTTTATCCCATCAGGACAGGGCACAGGGCAAGCAGGATGGAAGCTGCCAGCTGAGGGCCCTGTCTCAACCAAAGTAAAATCTTAAGCACAGGGTCATGGTTGCCAAAGACTCGTGTTTATGCAGGGCTCCAGTGGCCTTTCTGGGGCTGTAGCCCAGAGCTCATGTGACCCTGTCATGCAGAGGTCCCTGTAGCTGCTCCCTGCTCTTCCTTCCATCATGGGGTGGGGAGGTCTGGAGTCAAATGCTAGGTAGTTCCTTGGGGAAGCAGGGTAGACTGTCCAGAGAAATGAGCTATTTGTGGCTAATGTAAGAAAATCTTCCATTCCCTCAAGGTATCAGAAGCTATCTGGGAATTTAAAAAATTATGTAAGATTGAGAAAAGAAAGACTATTGAGACTAACAGCTGGTGAGCTTTCTGAGGCATCTTGAGTGACCAGGAGTAAGTTTAGAGGAATGGGATTTCTGATCTTCTACCTGGAACCTGGCCCAAGAGAGAGGCTAAGAAGACAGGAGTCAGGTTGCCAGAAGCTGCCCAGATCAGTTTGTTAAAAGACTCGTGACAGTGGCTCCTGAGTGATGAGAAGTCAGCGTGGTCTGGTTTGGGAAGGGCTGGTTGTAGTAGTGGCATAGGCTCTAGCTACCCCTCAGAAGTATCTGGCTCCAAAAAGGTCTCCACTAAACTCCCGTCCCCACTGGCTCTCTCATCCTTGAATTTGAGAGTGCTGCTAGATTTTATAAACCGTGTCCTTTGTAGAGAGACAGACACACAGGGCTACATACAAGCAGCCCTGATGGGGAGCCCAGTCTGGTGTTTGTGAGACCATGTCGGGGAGTCCCTACAGCCAGGGCTCTCTAGCCTCTGTGACAGTCACTGGAATTGCTAGTTCTAGAAGAGCCCAAAGGACCAAATGTAGACAACTAACTGATAATGCCTAGGCTTGGGGACCTCTCTCTCTGTTACAAAGAACCTGGGAGCTGGGATAGCCTGTCTCCAGGGATTCCACAGGTGCTTCATGCTTCTGCCCCCTTTCCCTGGCCCAGAAACCAGCCCAGGGGAACTACTTCTTTCTGCAAGAACGGTCTCTGTACTCAGCCTGATGATAAGTTCATCAAAGCAGGTGCAACCAGCACACTGCCCATGACCTGCAACTTTCTCCCCAGAAAAGAATCCAACCAACAATCCGACGGACTGGGCTCGCTGCCCTCCGGCACTGCCTCTTCGGGCCTCCAAAGCTCCACCAGGGCCTCCGTGAAGAAAGGGACTTGGTCCTGACCATTGCTCAGTGTGAGTGCACTGGTGAGGTCAGGCAGACAGCACTGTTGGCCCACCCTGGTATGGAGCCTCCCCCAAGGGTCTTGCATTTTCCATGTTCGCATGAGGAGCAGGAATTGAGGGGTAAACATTGGGAGAACAGAGTGTCTTGAGTACAGTCTGGACCTACCTTGAGAAGCACTCAGCCTTCCCCCTAAGGGCAGTCCAACAGAGAGCATGCGTGTGTCTTGGGGCAGGTGGCCTGGATAGCCAAGACCCAGTGCACGGCCGAGTCCTCCAGACCATCTACAGGAAGCTGACAGGCTCCAAGTTTGACTGTGCCCTCCTCGGAGATCACTGGGAAGATCTGGGCTTTCAGGGTAAGAGAGAGGAATGGTTCTCCTTCTGTTCCTAGACCTCTGATTCTAGGACCAGAGTGATCTCTTCCTGTCATGCCAGCACCATGAGACAGGGTATCTGAGGGAAGGGGGGCATCCAGGGAGAGGGTGGAACGGATGCAAAGGCCTTGACATGAAGCATGCTGAACTCCGATAAACTGTGCGGCCGAGGTAGAGAGAGTGACAGGAGAGGCGGCCAGCTGTGGCCTTGCAGACCATTGTAAAACACATTTCCAAGTGAGCTGGGAACCGTTGGAGTGATGTGATGTAGAATCTCATTTTTTCTTTTAAATTTTCCATGAATATGGATGAAAATTTTATTTTATTTTTGAGTGAAACAAAATGATTTCTCCTGGTTTTGGATTGTGCTACTCTTCAAAATCATCAAATCATGCTTGTGTAGAATAGGAAAATATCTTAATTTTTTTTTGTTTCAAGTGTACAATTTTATTACACATTATTGGTCTACATTATTGTGTTTTCATTATCCAAAGTCAAGTCTTTTTTTAATTTTTTATTTTTAAATATATTTTATTGATTATATTGATTATGCTATTACAGTTGTCCCATTTTTCCCCCTTCACTCCCCTCTACCCTGTACACCCCCTCCCACCCATATCCCCCCCTTTAGTCATGTCCATGTGTCATACTTACAAGTTCTTTAGCTTCTACATTTCCCATACTATTCTTAACCTCCCCCTGTCTATTTTCTACCTACCATTTATGCTACTTATTCTCTGTACCTTTTCCCCCTCTCCTCCTCCTCCCACTCCCCTGTTGCTAACCCTCCATGTGATCTCCATTTCTGTGGTTCTGTTCCTGTTCTAGTTGTTTGCTTAGTTTGTTTTTGTTTTTGTTTTAGGTGTGGTTGTTAATAATTGTGAGTTTGCTGTCATTTTAGTACACGTTTTTTCTGTATCTTCTTTTCTTAGATAAGTCCCTTTAACATTTCATAAAATAAGGACTTGGTGATGATGAACTCCTTTAACTTGACCTTGTCTGGGAAGCACTTTATCTGCCCTATTATTCTAAATGAAAGCTTTGCTGGATAGAGTAATCTGGGATATAGGTCCTTGTCTTTCATGACTTGGAATACTTCTTTCCAGCCCCTTCTTGCCTGTAAGGTCTCTTTTGAGAAATCAGCTGACAGTCTGATGGGAACTCCTTTGTAGGTGACTGTCCCCTTATCTCTTGCTGCTTCTAGGATTCCCTCCTTCATTTTTACCTTGGCTAATGTAATTATGATGTGCCTTGGTGTGTTTCTTCTTGGGTCCAACTTCTTTGGGGCTCTCTGAGCTTCCTGGATTTCCTTCAAGTCTATTTCCTTTGCCAGAATGGGGAAGTTCTCCTTTATTATTTGTTCAAATACGTGTTCAATCTGTTGATTTTCCTCTTCCCCTTCTGGTACCCCTATAATTTGGATGTTGGAACGTTTAAAGATGTCCTGTAGGTTCCTAAGCTTCTCCTCGTTTTTTTGAATTCTTATTTCTCCATTCTTTCCTGTTTGGTTGTTTTTTTCTTCCTTCTGGTCCACTCTATTGTTTTGAGTCCCAGTTTCCTTCCCATCACTATTGGTTCTCCATGCATCTTCCTTCATCTCTTTCATGGTAACCTGCATTTTCTCATGTAATTTGCGCCCAAAATCAACCAATTTTGTGAGCTTCCTGATCACCAGTGTTTTGAACTGTGCATCTGATAGATTGGCTATCTCTTAGTCACTCAAAAGGATGAGCCCTGGGGCATTGATCTGTTCTTCTGTTTGAGACATGTCTCTCTCTCTCTCTCTCTCTCTCTCTCTCTCTCTCTCTCTCTTTCTTTTTTTTTGGGGGGGGGGTCTGGTCGCTCCTGTTACGGTGAGGGGTGGAGCCTTAGGTGTTCACCGGGGCTGGGCACCCCAGTTGCTAGATTGTGATGTTGTATGTGGGGGCGGGGGAGTGGGTGGGAGGGAACAATGGCGGTAGCTTCATTCTCCTGGGACCTCAGTCCCTTCTCTGGGATCCTGGGTTGCACGCTCTGCCCTGGTCCACAATCGCCCCCTCACTGGGTCCGCCAGCTGCCGCTTGTGTACTCAGGGTCCACCCGCTGCGATCCTGCGCGCCCCAGATGCCTTACTCGCTTCCAGTTACCTTATGCGCCCAGTTTTCCCTGTTCTCTGCGCGTCGCGCCCCGCGCCTGGGTGCTTGTCTCTGCTGCTCCTACTGGTCTGGATGTACGAGTCTACTTCAACTTCTTGGCTGTCCGACTTCCATTCAGATAAATTGTCAGTTCTGGGTGTTATTCTGCCTCTAAATTGTTGTTGTTCTAATCTTGGTTGTGCGTGGAGGTACGGTGCGTCCACCTATGCCTCCATCTTGCCGGAAGTGGAAAATATCTTAATTTAAAAAGGAAACTCGATACACCCATAATTAATGGGCAGTCTGCTGGTATTGACGACATGTTTAAGCCCTTTGTTTCCCCTCATCTATAATTATCTTGAATATTTCCTCTGTTTACATTGAAAATCCACGAGCGTTTGGTTTTTGTCTCAGCCATTAAACAATTTAAAAATCCCAAGAGAAGCAGAATCTATTGTATTTACCCATATATTTATTCTTTTCATTGTTCTTTCTTCCCATCTGATATTCCTAGATTCCTTGTTTTATCATTTCCTTTCTGTTTCAGAAATATCCTTTAGCCATTTCCTTATGTAGGTCTACTGGCAATAAATTCTCTTACTTTTCCTTCATCTGAGAATGACTCATTGCCCCGTTATTCCTAAAGGGTCATTTCTCTGGGCATAGAATTCCAGGTTGGCAGTTCTCGTTCAGCACTTGAAAAATGTGCTGCTTCCTTCTGGTCCTGATTATTTCTGGTGAGAAAGCTGCTGTAATTTGAATGGTTTCTCCCTGCTGGTTAAGGAGTTGTTTTTCTCCCTTTCTGTTGTCAAGATATTTTTTCTTTTCTTCCTTTTTTAAAAAGAAAACCTTTTTTTTTTTCTTTCTTTTGGGGGGGGGGGTCTTTGGTTTGCAGCAGTTTGGTTAGGATGAGTCTTGGTGTGGATTTCTTTGGGCTTACTCCATTTGGGGTTTGCTCAGCTTCTTGAATCTGTAGGTTTATGTCTTTTGCCAGATTTGGTAAATGTTCATCCGTGACTACTTGGAGGACTCTTTTCAGCCCCACCCCCATGTGGGCTCCGATGACACAAAAGCTGTCTCTTTGTTTCTGTTGCACATGTCCCATGAGGCTCTGTTGTTGTTGTTGTTGTTATTTTCATCTCTGTTATAGCCCATTGATCTCCGAGGTACTATTCATTTTGTTTTGTTTTTTCCCTTTTTTCAGCATGGGTAATTTATATTGTTCTATCTTCAAGGTTGCTGATTCTTTCCTGTTGTATCTCTTCTGCTGCTGAGCCCATCCATCGAGTTCTTAATTTTAGTTATTATTTTTAGTTCTGAAGTTTCTGTCTGGTTCTTTACATCTGATATTTCTTTACTGAGACTTTATTTTTTCATTTGTTTTCTAAGTGTGTTAGTAATTATTTATCAAAGGCACTTTTATGATAACTGCAGTGGTCATTTTCTATTGTTGCTGCAACAAAGTATCCCGAGTTTAGTAGCTATAACAACACAGATTGATCAGTTCTGTAGTTCCAAAGTCTGACCCGGGTCTCACTGGGGTGAGAGCAAGGTGGCAGCAGAGCTGCATTCTTGTGGGGGGGCTTCAGGAGGGACTCCGTTTCCTTGCCTTCTCCCCCTTCTAGAGGCTTCCCGCCTGTCTGCTTCCTTCTTCATCACATCTCTGAGCCTGAATCTGCTCTCAGATCTGTGTTTCCTCTTTCACTTCTTCCCTTGGGCCCACCCACCCAGACAATCCAGGATACTTTCCTTATCTGCTGATGAGCAGCCTGCAGTCTTAATTCCCCCTTGGCCTGCAACATGACCTGTAGGTAGGTTTTGGGACTTAGGACAGGGATGTCTTTGGAGGGGCCATCATTCTTTCTGCCTGCAGCAGTTGCTTTAAACTCCTTACCAGCTAATTCAAACCTCGGGGTTCTTTCAGTGTTGCTATCTACTGATTGTCTTTTCTCGTCCAAATTGAGATTCTCCTAGTTCTTGGTGTAACAAGTGTCCCGGGCATTTTGGGTATTGTGTAATGACACTCTGGGTCTTCTTTAAATCTTCTGTTTTAGCAAGACTCCTCTGATACTGAGCCAGTGGGGAAGGGGCATGTCACCGCACTACTGCCGGGTGGGGGTAGAAACCCAGTTACCCCACTTGGCATCCACTAATACCACTGGCCAGTGGGGGCCAGAGTGCCTCATCACTGTTCCCATGTAGCCTCTGCTGACATCCACGTCACTTCCACTGATACCCCCAGAGGGAGCGGGGGTGCTCCTTAGCCCCAGGAAAGGATAAAAGTCCCACTTTTCTGATTGCCCTGCTAAGGCCATCTAGTTCTAGTTAGGGGAAGTCTAGGCTCTCTCCACTTGGCCTATGACTAAGTTGTTGAAGCTCACAGGAGCAGGAGTTGCATTAAGCATTACTCCCTATCACCCTCAGTGTCCTCGTGGTTTCTGTTATAGGAGCAAATCCAGCCACAGACCTGAGAGGAGTGGGCTTCCTCGCCCTCTTGCATCTGCTGTACCTGGTGATGGACGCAAAGACCTTGCTGATGGCCCAGGAGATTTTCCGCCTGTCTCGTCACCATATCCAGGTGGGGCTTTGGTGGGAAGCCAGCAGGGAGAGCTGGGGAGCTGAGACCTGGGCACAGGGCTCTTCTGAGCTGCCAGGCGGGCCTCCTGGGTAGAGTCTTGGGTCGCTGAGGGCTCTTAGGACAGCTGAGGCAAAGCAGGCGTGGTCTTCCCCTGTCAGTGCAGGGATCGGAGCTCCGCCACTCATTAGCATGTGTGTCAGGGGTCGCCTCAGTTCCAGAGTCTTGGGCTCCTCATCTGCACAGTGGAAAATCCTGGAAACGTCAGCTGGATAGTTGGGAAAATTACACGAGGTAATGTACAAAAGCACTAGGCATAATTGTGATGTTAGTGTTCCTCCTCATACTCCCTGAGGAAATCCCAGAGCCTGAAGGAGGAGAGTCTTTGTGTGCCCCAGAGTTTGCCTCTGAGGGTCAGGTGACGTGTGGATGTACTGACAGGCCAGGAGCGGCGCCTGTAGGCCCAGGTGTCTGTCCAGGCCTGCTCTCTGGGGTTGGGTTTGATGTTTTCCGCAGTTAGTAAAAAGTGGTACTCCCTCCATTTAAAAAAAAATAAATAAATAAAAAACAGATTTGACCTGTTCTTGAAGCCATTCATCTATCCCAGATTCATGGGACCTGGAATTAATTCACTAAACAAATATTAATTCAGCATCTCCTTGCTAGTTGTTGCTCTTCATGCTTTGAGATACATCTGTGAGCAAAACTAAGATGCTTCTAGCAGAGGAGACAAGACAGTAAGCATAATACGTACAGAAATTATGGGGTGTGTTAGATGGTGATAAGTGCTAAGGAGAAAAGCACAAGTGGGGTAAGGCTTGGAGAATGTGGGGAGGGGGTTATAGTATTTCATGGTGTAGTCACGGTAGCTTTCATGAGAGGGCAAGAGTTACAACAGGCCGTGAAGAGGGGAGGATGTTAGCCAAGCTGGTTTCTGGGGGGAGAGCATTCATTCCACGCGGAGGGAGCAGCTGCTGCACAGTCCCACAGAGGGAGTGTGTCCCGCATGGGAAGGAGCTGCAGGAAAGCCAGCTGGAGTGGAAGGAGGATGAGAGGGCAGGAGAAAAGGAGGTCCCCAGGTGATAGGGACCAGAGGGCATAGTGCCTGGCAGGTATGATAGGGACTTTGGATTTTCTCTGAGCAGAATAAGGGTTTTCAACAGCCTGAAGTACATGATTCAGCTTGAAATTTTTTAATGGATCCCGCCAGCTGCCAGCTTGAGGATAGTCTAGGGCAGTGATTCTCAACCAGCGTGCCACAAGAGGCACACGGGTGTGCTGCAGGACTTTCTAAAACACGCAGCACCTGACTGTTTAGTCAGGGGCACTGGCATCTTTTCCCCGTCAAGTAAGAAAATGATACCAGTCAACACAACAATAGCCATCTAGTGTGAATGAATCAAACTATACCTATTTTTTTGTCAGCTCAAACAAAAAATGTATTTTTTGGAGTGCCACAGATTTTCAGTAATTAGTTTATGTGTGCCATGAGATGAAAAGGGCTGAAACCCACTACTCTAGGGCGTTACAACCAAGCCAGAAATGACGGCGGTTCTCAGAAGAGGTGGTGTGAGACGGTCCAACGCTGGCTATAGGATCTCGAGCGTATGGGCTTAAGAGAGTAGATCCAGCATAAGTTTCTGATGGACTGGATGTGGGTGTAAGAAAAAGAGAGGAGCGATGATTTTTAATCTGAGCACCTGGAAAGATAGAGCGGCCGCCAGCTGTAAAGGAAAGGTAAGAGCAAGTGGGAGGGTTCAGTTTGCCATACCAACGTTAGGTTGAGGTTGAGCACTTTTCTTAAGGACGCTGCAGATGTCACGTGCCCTTCTCTGTGCCTCGTGCCAGGAGCACGTAATGCCAGCAGGTCTCACTGCTGGCGAGGCCAGCCTGGACCGTGCGGGTAAGGAGATAGCTGCTGGGTCTGCACTGTGAAGTCCCTGGTTCTCCCTCCGTGATTAATAACTGCGTTGAGGAAAATAATTTGCAACTGTGCAGATATCCTGTTTGTCCTCAAACTTTGTTCTAATGCCAATTTTCTGTTTCCCTCGTCCTCTTACATTTATTAATTCTATAAGAATTAATAAAATTTGTAAGAAGAATTGTCTGTGCTCTTCTATTATTCAGTTACTTTTTATATCAGCGTGGACTCACAGATTATTTTTAACCCTCTGTGTTATAACCCAACATTATCATTTCTTTCGTTGCTCACATTGTTCCGTCTTTGGCCATTTGAGTGTTCCTGCAGGGTGGCCCTTTCACCACACCCTATCCCGAGAACTTTTACTCTCTGGACACCAAAAGGTGATCTAAGTTTACCTTGTATTTTCTCTGAATAATTCCCAGCCCTGGAATCAACCACTTCTCCAAGGAGCCCTTGTTCCTTAAATTAGAGAA
Source organism: Phyllostomus hastatus (assembly GCF_019186645.2). Classification (NCBI taxonomy): domain Eukaryota; kingdom Metazoa; phylum Chordata; class Mammalia; order Chiroptera; family Phyllostomidae; genus Phyllostomus; species Phyllostomus hastatus. The sequence continues at coordinate 73,046,853 of NW_025334041.1, read as the reverse complement.
TGATATTTAGAAACCAAGATCTGAGCGCCAGGCATTCTCACTGCTATTAAGATCTCACTCCTTCTAGGCCCTCTCAGCGGACCGAGCTAGTTACATGTGTGTGTTGCTGGCTCACTCCCGACTCTGGTAGGAGAGATCTTCAGGAGCCCTTCATAGAAACAGGCAGGCCGTGTGCCTCTATGCTGCCTCAGGGAGAGGAGCCTGAGAATTAGTGGCTGAAGGTCCGACCTGCAGCATTTCAATCAGATCATTTTATCTTATAAGGCTAGAGTTGGGCAGGCCTGAGGTGCAAAAAGTGTTGTTGACCATATTAATCCTTAAGTCCCAGGACCTCAGTTTTTTTCCTTTGTAACATGCGAACGTAACTACAGCCCTGTAAAATTATTCTAAACTGAAGATAAACTATGTATGCCCTGTCTGATAAGGCTCAGTGGATTAAGCGCTGGCCTGCAAACCAAAGCGTTGTCAGTTCGATTCCCAGTCAGGGCACATGCCTGGGTTATAGGCCAGGTTCCCAGTAGGGGGCTTGTGAGAGGCAATCACACAGTGATGTTTCTCTCCCTTTCAATCTCCCTCCCTTTCCCTCTGTCTAAAATAAATAAATAAAATCTTTAAAAAAAAGATAAGCTATGTGAAGTGTCAAGCACATTAGTTATTTAGTGAGTGTTACTTATCAAACTAATTTGATTTCAAAAAGTAAAAATACATTTTTACATCTTATCTATAATACATACATAAATATATCTTATGTGTTTTAAATCCATGAAATACATGCGTGTGCACACACACACAACCTTCATAAAGTAGGACCTTCAAATCCAAAACTTCTTAACTATAAAACAAATAATTAGACGGTTCCTGCCATGTAGGCATTTTTTAATGTATAATGTTTACTATATATATCTGTGTTTTGGGGGAAAAACACTCATTAAATCTTAAGACTTCACTTGTGCCTGTGTACAGCAAGAAGCACTGGAGGAGGCAGGAGTGGGACTTCATGAGTCCCAGGTCTTGAGACACAGCAGGACCCCACAAGCGAGAATGTGGGCGTATTCTGTGGTTGTCGTGATTCAGGGGGCTGACATCCCGGTTGGGTCTGAGAACTGTACCAGTTAGCTTATGAAACAGTGTGGTCTCTCACATTGACTCTGCTTCGTTACAGCAGACTTCTGGTGTTGAAGAGTATCTTAGCCATCACTGGTCCAGCCCTCATTTTAGAGATAGGGAAATAGAGACCTAGAGAGGGGAGATGGCTTGTCCACGGTCCCACAGCTGATGATTTCCAATAAATCATCTCAGATCTCAGTTTCTCCCTTCTTGTGACTTATGAAGACTCTCGGAAGACCTTCCTGCAGAAATATAGAAGCCAGAGCAGAGGGTTATGGCCAATTCAGAGTCCTTCGTTTGTTTTCAAGGATAGGCCTGAATGAGGTGAGGGTACCAAGCATGTCAACACGGGATGGAGGAGCATCCCAGACAGGGAACAGCAAGGTGAGAGGAAGCACTGGGCACTTGATCTTCGTGGACCCAGGCTGACCACTCTGACCAGTCTGTTCATCCCTTCGCTTGCTGGCCTTTGTGGAATTTGCTGGGGGTTTTGTTTATTCTGCAGTACTCTCGTATGCATGTCAGAAAACATGGAAAAACAGTAGCTCATTAAATAAAAGGGCTGGTATAGGTATCATTTGGCTGTGGTTTGAGGCAAGTCTTTGAACCTCTCTATGCCTGTTTGCTGTTTTATGAACTAAGGGGTTTGGCCTAAAAAATTCTAAGATCCTGTTCAGCTTTTTATATACATAATTCCTTGAACTATTAGTAATTCCAAAGTTTTAAAATAAAACTTGATCTCAAGAGGCTATGGATCTTACCCCTGCTTAAGAGACAGAAACAGATGGGTTCTGGTACAGAGTATCAGAGGAATTGTTAAAACTTTTCCTTATGGAAATCAATCTCTCTCTCTCTGTCTCTTTAAAGATTTTATTGATTTATTTTTAGAGGAGAAGGGAGGGAGAGAGGGAGAGAAACATCATTGTGTGGTTGCCTCTTGTGCACCCCCCTACTGGGGGCCTAGCCTGCAACCCAGGCAGCATGTGCCCTAGACTGGGAATCAAACCGGCAACCCTTTGGTTCCCAGGCCTGCGCTCAATCCACTGAGCCACACCAGCCAGGGCATGTTTATGGGCATATCTTTAATTACAAATAAAAATTTTATTCAAGTTTTCTACTTCTTGAGTCACTTATGGTAATTTTTTCTAAAGGAATGTGCCCATTTTACTTAAATTGTCAAATATATTAGCATAAAGTTGTTCACAATATTTTCTTAATATCCTTTCAAGGTCTTCAGGTTCTGCAGTGATATGCCCTTGTTCACTCCCAATGCTGGTGATTTATGTCCACTCTCTCTTTTCCTCAATCAGTCTAGCTTGCAGTTTACCAGTCTTACAGACTTTTATAAAATAAAATGGTTTTTGGTTTAAAAGAAAAAAGATCCTATGAATATTGAAAACACAGGGTTTTCTAGGAGGCAGATATGAAATTGGAATAACAGCTGGGGGATACAGCCCTGCCAACAGCCATTCCTGTTTCTCTCCGATGGGGAGAACTAAAGTTTCAGGTGCCTGTGGTACATCCTGCCAAAGGGGAACTGGCCCCAAACTAGAAACCCTGGGGAGATGGACCCCAGGGCTCCCATGGGCCCCAGCAGTGTGGAAGTGCTCAGCCCACGCTGTCCTGAGAAGGAGTGCTGTAGCAGACATCGAGAGATGCAGCCCATGGGGACGAACTGCGGGCACGCACGTTGTAGTGATATTCACTCACACACAGCAATTTGTATTTGATCGCATCAGCATGACAGACCTACAGAAGGGTAGGGCAGAAATGATCCTTGTGAATCTCCTTTTCACTGTGAAGCAGTGTGAGGATCAGAGAGGTCAAATACTTCTGCCCAAAGCTGGGTGGCTCATAAGTGGTGAAGCTGGGCCTGCCACCCACATCTCCTGACAGACAGTGGGCGGGCCCCTGACAGCAGCGGTTCCCCGCCAGCAACACAAGTTAGAGACACCTGAGGGTGCAGACGCCCAGCACCCTCCCCAGAAGTACTGAATTGGAATCTCCAGCAATGGGGCCACATCAGCAGCCACCAAGGACGATCTGGTCTTCCTCTTCAGTATTCAAAGGTGTTTAAGCCCAAACATGAGGCATGAAGAGAAGTGAAATTCTATTTTTTTTTAAAGATTTTATTTATTTACTTTTAGAGAGAAAGAGAGGGAAAGAAACATCAAGGTGTGAGAGATATATCCATCAGTTGCCTCTCACACACCCGCAACTGGAGACAGGGCTAGAAAAGTCAAATTTTAAATGGAAATTCCAGTGTCCAGGTCTGGTTTCTTCTGCTCTTAGTCAGTCCCCACACCCAGCCTCAGTGTAGTATTTTAGAGTGAAGGGACACTTTTCAGATCCAAGGGAACTGCCAAGGGAAAGGAGACACTTACATCTGAATTCCAGATTTTCACTGCTTTTTAATAAGTGGGCTTCAAAAGAATGTTCTTGAAAGTGAATGAATGCTAGGTTTAAATCTTCTGTTAATTATGTTGCTACCATATTCTTGTTCCCTTATTTATTTTTAGACTGAAAAAAATCAAGGGAAGGGGTGATATTATGCAAGTATATATGGTAATTAAACAGGCAATACATGAAGGTATAAATGACCTCAGCCACACACACTGAGGCAACGCTAATAATTATGAACGTTTGTGAGCACCTACTCTGGCTGATGCTGTGCATGTGTGATCTAAATTGCTCCTTAGAGCACCTCTGTGAGGCAGGTTGTGGGATAACAGAACATGTAAACCATAGGTAATTAAAGCTATCTCAGAATTTTTGTATTGATTAGTGTCTTGACGGTACCCAGCATGGCCCTTGTATCGGGGTGTCAGGGTCCTCAGGAACCCTCAGGTTCTCCGACTCACTGGGAGGACTCGCAGCTATGACTTAGCATAGCCTAAGCAAAATCAGCAAAGGGAAGAAGTGCATGGGACAACATCTGAAGGAAACCAGGTGCAAGCTTCCAAGAGCCCCTCCCAGTGGAGTCACACCGGACACACTTAACTCCTCTGGTGTTGCACTGTGCAACAAATGAAGTGCTGCCAGCCAGGGAGCTCACTGGAAATTCAGTGCCTGAGGGTTTTGAGGTGGCTGGTCACGCAAGCCCCATCTAATTAGCCCATAACAGAATTCCAGAAGGGGAAGCAGATGTTTAACACAAACCATATTATTTGCACAAAGAATTTAGGCACAGCAAGTCATGCTGAGGGAACGGTGGGAGTATCTCAAAACCCAAGCTCCCAGGTGCTAGCCAAGGGCTAACCTTTAGGCAGGCCTTTCTGAGGACAGCAGTCTCGGGCCTGCTGCGTTAACTCAGCGTTTATTTGCTTCTTGATTTTGAGAGATAGGAAAGCTGGGTCTCATAGAGTGTGGGTGGCCTTCCCAAGGACACACAACTAGCAGGTGGCAAGGCCAAGCTCTGGGATCCAGGTGTCAGAGGAGACCCTGAGGAAAATCTTCAGACCCTGAGGAGCCGAAGATCCTCTACAGCTCGGTCAGCGCTGTCTGACTGGACCCTCGGCCATAACGGACATACTCTAGGTCTGCAGTGTCCGATCCAGCAGCTAAGCAGCTGTAACTATTGAGTACTCAAAATATTGCTAGGATGACTAAAGAGTGGCATTTAAATTTTGTATAACTTACAGTTAACTGAAATTTAAATGTCCATATGGGACAGCACAGCACATCATAATGTAATGAGTTTTCTTCTCAGGGGAAGTAGATGGGATAAACAGACTTTGTCTCTGGCTCTAAACTAAGGAATGCACTGATCTGTGAGCCCCTCTCAGTGGATGTCCTTGTCTGTGTGCAACAGTGCAAACTAACAAGTAATATGCAAAAAGTTTTCATCTGCTTGGTTTTTTGTTATTAAATAGGAAGGAATTTACTTCTCCAAAAATAAAGCACTGCAGTGGACCCCCCACAGGGGATCCTGAGGCCCAACCTGGTGAAGTGCCCCGGCTGTACTCCATGCTGCCCCCTCTGGGGAGTTTGGGCTTCACAGCCAGTCCTGAGGCCTCGGTTAAGAGAGAGGGGATGTGCCAGCAAGTCAAGGCTGACTTTCTACCTGTTTGCATCTTTTCTGATTTTGGATGAAATGCTTATGCGCAGTCAAATAACTCGAAGCCTAGAGAAGGGAAGAAGTGATAGTTAGTTACCTGGGCCTCACTCCTCTTGTGTTCATCCTGGCCCCAGGGGGTAACACGGTCCTTGGGTGGCACATGGATAGGTCTGGTGAAGGCTTACAAGAGCTAATGGATCGGGATGTTGAAGAGGCGGGAGAACTCTCCCAGGAGTTATGCAAACCAGCTCCGGAGTGAATTAACCTCAGTTGGAATCCTGGTTCCACTGCCTTAGGGAAGAGATATTCAGGGTCACTGAACCTCAGTCTCCTCATCTGTAAGATGGGACGGTCATGGTGAACATTAGGTGTAAGCACCAATAGTATCGCAGCTGCCTCTGGGTCATGACTTTTGTCACGGCCCTCAGGCCAGACTGGGTTGTGGAAGATGAGAACACGGAAGGCAAGACCTGGGCTCCCACTGACCTGGTACCACTTCCATTGCAGCAATTCCCCTTCTGCCTGATGTCCGTGAACATCACCCGCATTGCGATCCAGGCCTTAAGGGAAGAGTGTCTCTCCAGGTGAGTCCCCACACTGCTCAGCCCCCAGCCCAGCTCATTAGTGACCCAGCAGGGCCAGGTTCCCTCCCTCCCTGCCTCATTCTCCCCAGCTTTCTTCCTCACCTGCTGGCTTCTGGGGGCACTAGGCAAAGTCCCCGTGCACCCGTGCCCGTCCCTCAGCCCATCCCTCCTCCCCAAGCCTGCCTCAGATGTGAAGGCCATCTGGGGAACAGCTCCCCTGGGAGAATAGTGGGGGAGGGCGCCCAGGTGTCAGCTTTTGTACCCTGCTGAGTGGATGACCTCCCTTGTCCTGCAGGGAGTGTAATCGGCAGCAGAAGGTGATCCCAGTGGTGAACAGCTTCTATGCCGCCACCTTCCTCCACCTCGCTCAGGTCTGGAAGACGCAGCAGAAGACCATCTTGGACTCAGGCTTTGTCCTCAAAGGTATGCTCTTTCTTCTGGGGAGACCTCACTCCTGAACTGCTAGTGTCCCCAGGCTCAGGGGCCCCAGGGTGGGGGCGAGACCAGTTTTGGCTGCAGTCCCCTTCCAGCCCACCCTCTGGGGCCTGATAGTTCTCCTTTCTCTGCTACCATCCCCTGCGTTTCTGCTCTCATACCCACAGTGATCCTACTTTCTGAGTCAAAGCGGGGTCTGACTGTTCAAAGTTGCCATTGTCCTGGCCAAGGTGGCGTGTGGCCCCTGGGGCACATGTGGCTCCTTGATCTCCCCCTCTGGTGAACTCCCCCTCTTAAAAGTCTCCTTCGCCTGCTCTCCATAGGCTCAGGGTTGGGTGCACTTGCTTGAGCTGCTGGGCCCCGGACTGTGCAGTCCAAAGCCCCCTTAAGCCTTTTGCTCCCCAATGTCTTCTGTTCCAGACTTGGAAGCGTTGGCCAAGAAGAGCCCAAGGCGGCTGCTCAAGACCCTGGAGATCTACTTGGCCGGCATATCGAAGGGACAGGCCTCCTTGTTGGCAGCGCAGATGTGCTATAGGGCACAGGTCCCTCGCTCCAAGGATCTCACTTTCACGGGCGTGTGTGACCTGCCCCCGCCCTCCTCCGAAGGCACACGGCTGAGCTGACCAACCTGAAGCTGGCTGGCTGAGGGACTGCAAGGCTGGGCTGCCGGCAGGCCATGTCAGGAGCGCCCTGCCTGGGCCAGGCCCTTCCCATCTCAGCAGAAGGGATGTAGGCAGCTCCCCGGGCTGGTCAGAGGAGCCGAGGACACATCGGGCATTCAGACTTGACCCACTCCCTACAGATCTGCCTCCGAGCAAGAACTTTGCTGGAACCTTCGTTGGACCACAGGTTACCAAGTTGGGTTCCAGGTCATCTTGATGAGAGTGAAAGGATCATGAGGTGGGAGAGCCCCATCTGGATGTTCACACATCCCCACGTTGAAGGACATTCCTAAGCAGGGCTTTCAGGCCTGTGCTGGCCTTAACAGGGACCAGACAGGAACACAGGGTAGTTAGAATTTGAAGGGAGAAGCTAGCAGTTGCAGCAGCCAACAGAGGGCAGCATGAACCAGACCAAGCCGCCCAAGGCTGCAGCTGGGCTGGCTTCACTCTCCTCCATCCAGCAGGCCAGTACCTGGGTCCCCCCTGGGGTTTCTGGCCTTGTATTTAACCCACTCTACTATCCCCCACCTCTCCTCCCTGCCTTGTGTCTCCACTGCTGCCCAGCCGCCTCCCAGCTGGGCTTCCCCGTGGAGCCTGTGCAGTTCCCATCAGAGATGGTTTTCTAGTCTGGCTGAGGGAAGGAGGACGTTCACACATCAGCAGTTACTGAATAAAAGAGTTGTTCTGGGATAACGGTTCCACGTGCTTTCCTCCAAGACGAGCCTTGCGCCTTCCTGGGGCCCTGTTAGAGCCAGGCACTCCAGCGGGCCAAGGCACTGGTCGTGGGCTCCAGGAGAGGTTGCTCTGCCCTGGCCAAACTCCCACTGAGTTCACATGACATCCACCCCACACTGGCAGGTCCAGAGATTCTTGTGTACTCCAGGCAGCGGGCGAGGTGCCCCTGACTCTTGTTAAGATTGACTGGTGTGAAGCGTCCACACTGGGTTTTTCCTACATTCGATTCTGGGGAAGCTGGCTCTGTTGCTCCATTCACACAAGGGCTGAGCTGTGAACAGGGGTGGGCAGGTGAGAGCCCCACTACACTGCTCTCCTGTCCTCTGCCCTCCTTCAAGTCACGGGAGACCACTGTCCAGCCCCTGCAGGCCTCTCCAAATCCAACCCTCAGGAGGCAAGGCCCACCCCTCACAGAGGTGGGGACGACACACACCCACCACGTGTGAATGGGTCCTTGTAACCGCTCTCAGCAGGATACCTCTCAAGGGTGAATGGAGCCTGCAGTTTGCCTGTGTCACCTTTGCCAACCTGAACTGATCCTGTGTCTCACTTTTTCCAGCCCGGTGTGCTTAGCTGCCCAGCAAAGATGGCAGGGAGACTGGCGGGGCTGGAACACAGGCCGCAGCTCAGCCTCCACGATGGGGTGTCAGGTCCAGTGGTTCCTTTCCTGCAGATTCCTTTTGCTTGCTCTGACACCAAGAGGCCAACTCAGCAGACCTGACCATGAATACTCACAGCACAGCAAGGGCCCAGGCGAGGGCGGCCTCTGCAGGCGTCCTTCCTTCTCCATACAACGCTCTCCACACAGCAGTGCCCACTGCTTCACCCTGGGACACTAGCAACAACACATCCCAGGGGTGAAGTTGCAGTTCTGTTGATGGACCGTTTGGGGGAGGTGTGTAAAAGCCCTCTGTGAGATGCAAAAATCTTGATCTACATTTTCTGGTGTGTAAAGGTCTGCCCTAGGCTTGTCATGGGAGAATTAAAATGCTTCACAGCCCTAAAAATGTCAGAGCCAGGGGTTTGGTGCGGCCCTTATTCCCCTTTGTAAGACATCCCTGGAGCTTCTGGTCAAGATGGCAGAGCAGTGTTATCCAAAGAAAAGAAAATCTGGTGTGGCTCGGTGGACTGAGTACCAGCCTGCAAACTGAAAGGTTGCTAGTTCAATTCCCAGTCAGGGCACATGTCTGGGTTGCAGGCCAGGTCCCCAGCTAGGGCATGCAAGAGGCAACCAAATCTCCTATACATCAATGTTTCTCTTCATCTTTCTCCCTCCCTTCCCTTCTCTCTAAAAATAAATATATAAAATCTTTAAAAATAATTTTTTTTTTAATTCCCAGTACACGCTCTGTGGAGATGGTCAAGTGGATGGATAACTGGCTGTGTCTGTGCAGAGAGAAAGGGATATGCAGGGAGCTTTTTTATGCTTCTTGGCACAAAATCAACAATGAACTTGTTCAGAATTTCTGTTTCGGATGGAAGAATCAAGCATGTCAGAGCTCAGAAGCCAGATGGCCCTGAGGGCACATGAGTGAGGACAGCCACGGCCCAGACAGACCTTGAAGACACAATCCCATGCTCCCCCAACCCATGCCCTCCAGGATGGGAATATCTTGGGGCTACTCTGTATTCCCCCTATTTAGCTATCTAGCCCCTCTGATATTCCAGCCACCCCCCCAATTTCGAAAGAGCATGAACTAAGGCCTAGACAAGGAAAGGCAACCTGGCCAGGATGCAATGGAGGCAGGCTGAGAACCAGACCCATGACTCTTGTGCTTTTCCTGCAACCAGAGGTGGCTCTGGGCTCATCGGACTGGTAATGCTTGATGCAATGTGCTTACAAAGTGACAAGCCAGATGTCTGCACCTTTGCTTGCTGGGCGTATGTCATTGGAAGCTGCCTTGCAATGGTTTATGACGGCAGCTGGGGAAATACTGGCTTGAACAAAGAGGCATCCCCAGCCTGTTGCCATAACCTCCTCCCAGCTGGGAACGTGAGACTGATCTGAACCCCTGGCTGAAAGTGATCCTGCAGCCTGGCACTGGGCCACCTCTCTACAGGGTTCACAGCAGAACCTGCCAGGTGCACTGGGATTCCTGGCCCCCCTGCCTTAATTATGCAAAACCAGCTGAGGCCTCTCAGGGGCGGGGAATTGTCCCTGGGTTCCACATTACCCCAGCATGAGAATAAGTCCCTGCAAGGAGACAGGGCAGACAGAATTAGTCCAGGGCAAGCAACGCGGGCAGAGAGTGGGGAAGACACTCGTCTCCTTTATTGAACAGCTCCAGTGGCGCCTTGGCGCCGACTAGGCAGCAGGAGGAGGAGCAAACAGGCAAGCAGGTGGGCGCAGGGAGATGTTTCTCTTACTTCCAGTTCTTGAAGAATTGCTTGAAGATGGGACTCTCACGGCCCTGGGGCAGAATCTCCACCTGCAGGGACAGCAGGGAGACATCTTGCTCACAAGGTTGCCATCTCTGCCTCCACCAGGCAAGGCCAGAGCCACAGAGAAGGGTGCTGGGCACTCGGCCAGTGTCCACGCTGTCCAGGCCAAGGGTGCCCCTCCAGATAAGACAAGAGATGAGAAACATTACAGAGACACAGCTGAAGGAGACTGCTTCCAGGACAAAGGTGAAGCTTGGCAGATGCACCAGTTACAGAGGAGCCTCACCAGCTCCCCTCAAAATGACTTGTGGAGTCACCGAGCTTGGATGAGAAGGGGCCATAGCAGCTCGGGGCAATGGCCCAGAGGAGGCGCACAAGCTGTCCAAAGGTGAACCCACTCTCTGGGCTCTCAAGGCAGCGTTGCCAACATCCTCTTAGAAAATATGTACTTTTAAATCTTTAAGGATTGAGAAGGACTTCCCCACTGGGGAGTCCGGTAGGGAGGCCTGACTGTTCCCGACCATGTCTGAGGCCTTGCTGCCCTTCTTGTCCGGTCTGAGGGGCAGGAGGCCGTGGGGAGGCCCCAGAGGAAGGCTGGGGCAGCAGGTGTCCCCTCACCTGAGTGTTTGGGGCGTACCGCATGCGAGAGATGAAGTCCTCGGCCACTTGGAGGGCCGCCTGCCGCTCCTTCTCGTTAGCTTTCCGCCCTGGATCAGAGGAAGGAGAGTTTTCACAAGAGCAGGAACACTTTCTACCCCACATGCCATTTTTCTTCAGGAGATTTAAGGGGGTCCACAGAATGGCTGGCAACTTTTAAAACAAACGGACCAGGAGGTACTGAGAATGCTGAGGGGCTCCCTAGAGGTGCAAAGTCAGCCCCTCGACACTTCTCCCAACCTGGCAGCTCCAGGCCAGATGGAAACAGCTTCCCTGCCTGCTCTAAGCACCAAAACCTGTTCAGACCAGGGCCGCAGGAACAGTCACGAGGACTAGTGTGCCCTGGCGTCAGGCGTAGAGCCGTGGCCCCAGGACCACGCGACTCCAGGACCCCTCGCCTCTTGAGCCCCAACTGCACTGTTATCAAGCCTTCCTCATACAACTGACCAGGACAGAGGGTGGTTTCCTCCAGTCTTACTCCCATAATGCCAGGTAGCAGACAAGGGCCAACAGCTATGCCAACGAAGAGCATACAAAAAGGAAGACACCAGAGTCCATTCTCGCCTGTACGTAGTCCCTATAACACAAAATAGGCTCCAGCTTAAGGCACTTTTCCAAGGCAACAAGGTAGTGAACTGGGGTTGGTTCTCCAGTGCTAAAAACAAACATATCAAAACGGAATCTTGTGGTGAAGGTGCCCCCTCACCCGACTTAACACCCAGCCTCACGGCAGTGGAATTTTCTCACAGGAGTGGAATTTTCAAACGACCCAGGCCTGGAATTCCCTGGTAGCACTAGTGAGGTAATCTGGCTGGTATGACCCCTGCCTGCCCCTAAGGGGAAGTGGCCTTGCCTTAAACAACCCAGTCTTTCCACTTCTTTACCCCACTCTCTTATTCTTTTCTTTTACCCTAATCTGAGGATGTATTTATTGACTTGAGAGTAAGCAAGATAGAACATTGATCAGTCGCCTCCCGCACACACCCCATCGAGGGATCAAACCCACAGCCTAGGTATGTGCCCTGACCAGGAATCAAACCCACAACCTTTTGGTAAACAGGATGGCGCTCCAATCACCTGAGACACCGGCCAGGGCTGTACCCACTCTTTCTGCCCATAGAAGACTTCCACTTTGTGCAGCTCCGCTCAGTACCTTTCCTCAGTACCTTGGCTAAGGTGCAGCCTTGTTCATGATCTTTAAATTTACTGGTTGAAGTTTTGTTCATTAACACTGTAACTGCAGAACCAGCTCAGACTGGAATTATCCTTTCTAACATGAAACTGAGTTGTTTTTCAGGGTCAACAAAACAAAATTGTTAAGTCATACAGCCTAAGCATTCAGAGAAAATTTTGACTTTCAGTAACACCCAGTACCAGTTTTGCCCCCAACCTCATGAAACCAAAAAGGCTGAGACGTGACCGGGACTTGATCATGGGGATCTTTTCAGAATCGAAGGGTCTGTTGTCCAGAAAGGTCAGGAGCTGAAGCCCTCCAACTGAAACCTGCCCTGCCAGCACTTCCAGATGCCAGACTGTCCTTCCCCAGCCCCCTACCAGCTCAAACCCTCCATCTGGGGGGTGGGTTTGAGCCTTGCTCCCTGTCTCCTTGCTAGTCGACTTCCCAATCAAGCTTTGTTCTCTTCTCAAAAGCCAGCGCCATAGGACTGGCTTCTGCGCATGTCCGGCAGCAAGCCCTTGCTTGGTAAAAATACCACCCAGGCTGAAAACCCCAGTTAGCTACAATCTGACTAAATTAATGTGGATACTTCCTGTGATTTGACCAGCAACCCACAGGACACTTTTCTTCCTGGCTGGAGTTTCCTGTTTCTTCTCCTCTGGTTTGTCTTTCCTAAATGGTTGGGTCTTCATTTGGGGTTAAATACATGTCTATGGACACCCCTGCCCCCATTCGCCCCCCATGCTTGGAACTGGTTCCATGGGAAGGTACCCTGTGGCAGGAGGGAAAGGCAGCCCTAGTAGCACAACCCACCCCCCTTGACACACACACACACACACACACACACACACACACACACATACCCTTTAACTCTCAGAAACCTGCCACACTGCTTGCTGCTCCGGGCCCTTCCCTGAAGCGACAGTATTATTGCCTAGGAGCCGCCACACTTAGAACACCTAACGCTTCTCTGTCTTCTGACCAAGCTAGGGCTGCTGATTCTTCTTGGCCTTGGTTGACCCCACAGATATTTACTGAGCAAACACATTATACCATCAAGACACTAGAGATGATATGGCTCCTGCTTTCAAGCAGTTCAAAAGCTGGTCGGGGAGGTAAGGCGTGCTCGTGAAAAGGCAAGTGTGGAGGAGGTGCGAGGCTCCCAGGGTCCCTCAGACACCCGGCTGTTTCAGCACTTCAGTCAGAACACGGAACAGACCTCCGCACAAGTGTTTCTCTGTCCAACCAAAACAATGTCTCGGAAAGACAAGTTCTACCAGTGCAATACCCACTGGATAAAGTGAGATTCTATGTACCTAAAATTCCTGTCACACCTCAAGGCAGAATGGTAGGAACGGGGTGCTGGGGGCTTCTCGGGCTTAGCCCAGACCTAGTGAATCAGAATGGGAGCGGGCGGGAGAGGGGTTGTCCAGCGCTCTGTTTTCCCAGGCCCTCGGTCCTCAGGTATGCTAGAGGTCAGAACAGTTGCCAAGAATTTAGGGGATGGGAGCAGAACAGAGAAAACCCTCAGTCTGGACGTCAGGTCTGGAGTATCAGCTCGCACAGGCTATCTTCTGAAAGCAGCCAGGCAGGCCCAGCCTTCCAATGGGAAGCCTGCTGGGCTTAGAGCAGGCGCAGGTCTTGGGCTGGAGAGCAGGAGCCTCACGTACCCTTCCAGATGTAGATCTTGCCACAGAGCCCGTTGTCCAGCACAAAGCAGTCATCAGGTATCAGCAAGTCAAGGGCAAAGGGGCTAGAGTCGGCCACTTTGGTCAGGTGCATCTGTCCAGTGGCATCCGAGACCTTGGGGAGGATGTGTCAAAACAATATAAACATGGCCACTTTAAAAAGGAGCTGAAGCTGAGGTCCCAGAGGAACTGCCTTGCACGTACACATACCTCAAACTTTTGGAATGTTAAATAGGACAAAGTAACATTTAGACTGGGCCTAAGCAACTCTGTGTTTCAAAGAACTGTTTGCAAAGATAACAAAAAAGCAGGTATGATGCCAACTGGACTGATGACTACAAGGCGGAAAATCAAAAGCATTCAGAATTAGCATCACTGTTTTATTGTCTGTTCTCACAGAACTGCCTTCTTTCTGTTGATGTAACTGTCCTCCTTCCCTTTCTCAAACACCCTTTGCCTTTGTCTGCTGATCGGAACACTCTCTGGGCTCCTGCCTGAATCAGTGAGTCCCGAATAGCTATTCTTTTGATTTCAAATAAACGCTTGGTGCCTCTCAGTTTGAAAGGCCTTTATATCTTCAGGTTAACACAGATGAGCGGTGTGGGATCACCCTCCTCCTCCCAACACACAGTCCTAACCTCCGTCCAAGGAGGGGGCTGCCTGCCTGCCCCACAGCCCTGGTCCACTGCCCAGGCCCAAGGAGCAGACAGGGGCAGGGAGAAAAGCTCTGACCGGCAAATCCTGGGCAGCGCCCACCCTCACATCACGCTCATCACTGCAGCCCAGAGGCACCAAATTCATTTGGAAATTAAGTGGACTCCACATTACAAATAAATGTAAAGACGTCAAAAAGTAAAGCTCAGTATCTCCTTCAATTCTCCTCCAAAAATGGGCTAGAAGTGAAATAGCGTATGTCTCCTCAGGAGGGCCAGGCACCCCTCCACTTCCCCTCCTCCTCTCCCTCCCAGCCCCGGGTAAACCGCCCACAGCTCTCTCCTCCCCCTTCAGCCTGCAGTGCATCAGGCTCCCACCCCCTGCCTGGGCCCCAGGGCCGGCCCGGAACACCCACCTTGTACAGAGACGCAGCCTGGGCATTAGTCTGGTCAGCTGTGAGGTCTTCCTCAGGGTTGCCCTCCTTCAGGGCAGGCTTGGCACCCAGGACCTGCAGGAGTCAGGGCAGGCCAGGTTTCCAGGGGCTCCCATGCAGCTGCCCCAGACCTTCCCAACCCATTACACTCGGGGCCACTGGCAGGACAAACTGACCCGCACAAGGGTGCCCAGCAGAGGTGAGTGAGGGCTGGTCCAGCCGCCCCACCTGCCAGGCCACTGGTCCATCTGTCCACAGGGGTACTTTACTCAGAATCACAAGGCACCCTACAAGCAGTGGCCCAGATGCTGCCCCCGCCAATCTGCGACCGAACGCCCCCATGTCCCCAAGCTGATCACAACCTCTCAGCAGCTTCTAAGCAGAGGCCACCCACCCCAATGTCCCCTCTACCTGGATCATCTCGGCAGGCTCCTCCCCATCTGTAATGATCTCCACCTGGGCCTTGCCCTGCCGCTCGCTGTCCCGGATGGCCAAGGCCAGGTCCCGTGCCTTGTTGCGCTCCAGGATGTTGGATTTTCCACCACACCAGACGAAGATGTTCTGCAGGCAAGTGGAGGCCCAGGTTAAAGAAGGCCTGAGAATGGTAATGACAACACTCCACAAGAGTGTTCCTCCGCCCAGCCACCCCCCCACCCCCCGCTCTCTCTGCTGTTTTTCTCCACATCACTTATCAGCATATGTTCCAACATCTTTACCTTGTACATGATCTAGCTCCCCTGAGTAGAGTAAGCTTCATTAGGGCATGAGTGCTTAGTTTTGTTTTGCTTTGTTCTCTACTGTATACCCAGTGCTAAAACAGACTGGCACATATTTAGGCACAAAATAACTATTTACTGAATGAATAAATGAATGAATGAGTGAGTGAATGCCATCCCTGAGCATCCCAACTGCACCCCTGCCAGGCACGGCCCTCATCTCCTCTCCCTAGCTGGTCCTCCTGCCTCCATCTCACTGCTTCCAGTCCATCTTCCAAACAGCTCCTGGGTTGATCTTCCTGCCCAAATCTTCACCAGAAGAGGTGGTCCAGGCTTCTCAGTCTCCTCCTGGGTCTCCCCATCCTTAGCAATTTGCGATCCCATGGCTCCTGTCTGCACCGTGTCCTTGCTGTTAACATGCATGTCTACACCCTTACCCACCTCAGTGCTTCAGCTCACCTGCCCCTTTGCCTGGAATGGCTTTTCCCCTCCGTGAAGGTCTAGTCAAATGGCACCTTCCTGAGACAATGGCTTTGGCTCAGGTTTAGGAGTCCCTCTCTGCCCAAGCTCCTCCAGCACATGTCCCTGCCGCTCTTAGAACTCTCATTGCATACTGCCATGGATTACAGTGAGTGACAGGCCAGGTCTTGGCTGCCTCCCCGGGGCAAGCAATTAGCGGTCCCCAGGCTAGCTCAGAGTAGGCATCACAGACTCACTGAGTGAAAAGAGGAGTGAATAAATTAATGAACGGTCCAGCAGGCAGCTAACTCAGAGGTTCAATGGCTCTAAAAGGAGGGAGGCTCCAGTGCTAGAGGCAATGGCTAGATAGCAGAGGGAGATTTCTGTCCTCCTGAATACAGGGATGTTTCTAAGGCTGGAGCAGCCCCACTTGGAATGACTTACAACTTCTTAGCTTCTCTCCTTCTCCCCTGGCCTCCTGGTCCTTGTTCTTTTAGAGACGGTGCCCATACAGAGAGCTCCGTCCCACCCTGCCAACCCACCTGGCCCAGGTCCAGGATGAAGCAGTCCCCCGTATTGAAGCTGTCCCAGCTCAGTGCCCGCTCGGTGGCGCGGATGTTCTTCTTCCCCTTCACCTGGTAGAGTTTCCTGATGGCAGCTGGGGTGGCCTCTGGGGAGATCTTGTGAAATGCTGACTCCACTCCGCCTTCCTGCAGCCCAGATGGCCAGCCTGAGTGGGCTGGCGGGGGGCCCAGGGACCTCCATACCCCATCCCACAGGGAGACGGGCAGAAAGGTAGGGAGGACCCGGCCCCGAAAGACCTGGGCCTTTTGCAGGGTGAGAACCAGGTGGAAGGGGGACAGGCTGAGAGAAGCCACAGGGTGGGCTGACCTGGTACTTGAGGCCCCTCGGGAAGTAGCTCATGAAGAGGTCGGACTCGTTGCCCTGCACCTCTCGGTGCTGCACAGGCCGCTCCCCCAGCAGGGTGTTGAGGTGCACGGCCAGCACAGCGCAGGCCCCCTGCTCATCCCGGGATGACTGCTGGCCTGGGGTGGTGGGAGGGGGCAGGGCCAGGCCCATGAGACCCACGCCAGCCCCGAGGGCCCCAATCCCCCCTACCCTGCAGCCCCTCACCTATCCACAGGTGCAGGTGAGACAGCTCTTCTGGGCCATTGTGAAGCACTAGGTAGGAGTCCCCCGAGAAAAAAATGCCATGGTTCTCGTAGGCCACTGGCACCGGCTTCAGCTTCTCCACCCGCCACACATGCAGGCCGGGGTCCTTCACTGATGCCGGGAATGGAGAGCTGCTGTGGGAGGAGATGGGGTCGGCCTTGAGCAGAGAGACGAAGCAGGCCTGGGGAGGAGGGGTGCTGGGAGGAGAGGCAGCCCTTAGAAATGAAGGAGGGGAGGGTGAAAGGAGATTGGGGCACTGCGTACCTCTGGGGGATGGGTGCGTACATGCTGCTTCCTGATCTGGTAAGACAGAAAAAACCATTGTCATTACAAATGTCACGACAACCACCTTTCACATTGATCTGGGGAGGCCCTTGCAGGTGACCAAGTGCTGTCATATTTATCAACTCTTCTCCTCCAGGACCCCAAGAGGTTATCCCTGGCTCCATTATACACACAAAGAGACAGAAGCTCAGAGAGTCTAAGTCCGAAGTCACACAGCTAGTGAGGGGCGAGGGGAAACCAGGCCTCCGGGCCCTGGGCCAGCGTCTTCCCTATGCTGTGACCACCCAGCCACCTCTCTTCTGCTTGCCGACCTGTAACTCTGGGCATGGCGTGAGGCCGGAATATAGCTCTCTCAGCCACAACTGCTTATATTACAAAAGTCTAAAATCAACTGTATTTGGGTATCCACAATTAAAAAAAAGGGAAAAGCAAATTAGACCCCAAATAATCAAAAGAAAATAAATAATAAAAATGAAAGCAGAGATTAGTAGAAAACAACATATAAAATGGGTAATTCCTTGAAGAATATAAATTATAAAAGTTCACTTAAGAGAAATCGATTAGAGCCCTGGCTGGTGTGGCTCTGTGGTTGAGTGCCAGACTGAGAACCAAATGGTCACCAGTTCGATTCCTAGTCAGGGAACATGCCTGAGCTGTGGGTCAGGTCCCCAGCTAGGGGTGTGCAAAAGGCAACTGATTGATGTATCTGTCATATATCAATGTTCTCTCTCTTTCTCCCTCCCTTCCCCTCTCTCTAAAAATAAAGAAAGGAAATCTTTAAAAAAAAATAAAAAATAAAGGTGAGCTTCCTTGAAAAAAATAGATTAGAAATAGTTCTAATATCTATTAAAGAAATGGAATTTGTACTTAAAAAGTACTCCCCCACAAAAAAAACCCAAGTCCAGATATATCATACTAAAAATTTAAGAAAGACATAACACCAATTCTATACAAACTCTTGCATGAAATAGAACACTTCTCAGTTTATCCTACGTTGCCAGCATTATCCTGATATGACAAGACCAGATATTTATATTACAGCAAAGGAAATTAGACCAATATCACTCCTGAACATAAGGCACAAAACACCACCAAAATTTCAGCTTATGGAATTCAATAACATAAAGGATAAAACATGTGACTAAATGGGCATTTAGCTACGGAATGCAAAGTCGGTTTCATATCTGAAAATCTATTACTACAATCACCCTATTAACTATTCATTTTTATGTTTTTAAGTGTAGGTGCATTTATTTATCTCTTTATTTTTATTTCAATAGATGCAGAAAAAGCTGCTAGAAAAATTCTACGTCCATTCCTGATTTTTTAAAAAAACTTTCAAAGCAAAAGAAAAACAATAACCTCCCCCCAAATAAATAAATAAATAAAAACTTTCAGCAAACTTCCTTAACCTAAAAAGACATCTACCAAAACCAGAAAAACAAAACAAAACAAACAAATGAACAAAACCTACAGCTAACATTAGACTTAGTATTAAATGCCTTCTCTAAGTCTAAACTCCCTCTGAGGAATCTCACCCATCCCCAGGCATCAGCTGTCCTTTCTATATATCCAGTCCCCCTTAAATGCCAGGGTGATGAACATCTTCTTTATTCTTTAGGTCAGTGACAGAAACCTCTTTTGGACAAAAATTATTCAAGGAAAAAAATGCTAAAAGCAAGTACTTAAAAATATCTTTAAAAAAAATTTTATTTATCAGCCCTGGCTGGCGTAGCTCAGTGGATTGAGCGTGGGCTGTGAACCAAAGTGTCGCAGGTTTGATTCCCAGTCAGGGTACAAGCCTGGGTTGCAGGCCACGACCCCCAGCAACCGCACATTGATGTTTCTCTCTATCTCTATCTCCCTCCCTTCCCTCTCTAAAAATAAATAAATAAAATCTTAAAAAAAATTTCATTTATCACAGAGAGGAAGGGAGGGAAAAAGTGAGGGAGAGAAACAAAAAATGTGTGGTTGCCTCTCATGTGCCCCCTACTGGGGACCTGGCCTGAAACCCAGTCGTGTGCCCTGACTGGGAATCGAACCAGCAACCCTTTGGTTTGCAGGCCGGTGCTCAATCCACTGAGCCACACCAGCCAGGGCTAAAAAGTATCTTTTTTAAAAAAAGATTTTATTGACTGAGAATGGAAAAAGAAAGCCGAAGTAGGTGCACTTTGCTTCCTTGCACAACCAAAAGAAGGACAACCAATTTAAAAACAAAAAACAACCAGAACTGCCAGAAAATTGAACTGTATGAAAGTCTGACAACCAAGGAGTTAAAGAAGAAACATTCATCCAAATCCATAGGAGGGGCGGAGAGTATCTGCGGCAACGCAGTGGCTGGCCAATGGGGTGGTCCCATATTTGGGTGCAGATAAATGGGGAGGAACAACTGGGGAGCAAAACAGACCGTGCAACCCAGGGTTCCAGCACAGGAAATAAAGCCTCCAAACTTCTGGCTGGCAAAACCTATGGGGTGGTGGTAGCAGGAGAAACTGCCAGTCTCTTGACAGCAGGGAGAGAGCCAAGTAAGGCATTGTTCCCTCTCTGACCCTTTTCCCACAGACAGTGTCATAACGCAATAACGTGGGTTGCCCCACCCTGGCAAATACCTAAGGCTCCACCCCTTACAACATAGCTTGCACACTGAGACAAAGAAACATGGTCCAAATGAAAGAACTGACCAAAACTCCAAAGAACTAAGTGACAAGGAGATAGCCAACCTATCAGATGCAGAGTTCAAAACACTGGTAATCAGGCTGCTCACAGAAATGGTCGAGCATGGTCACAAAATAGAGGAAAAAGCGAAAGCTATGCAAAGTGAGATGAAGAAAAATATACTGGCTGGTGTGGCTCAGTGGACTGAGCGCCAACCTGTGAACCAAAGGGTCGCTAGTTCCATTCCCAATCAGGGCACATGCCTGGGTTGCAGGCCAGGTCCCCAGTAGAGGGCGCATTGAGAGGCAACCACACATTGATGTTTCTCTCCCTCTCTCTCCCCCTCCTTTCCCCTCTGTCTAAAAAATAAATGCACATTTAAAAATAAAAATTCAGTAAATGCAGTAGCTACAGCTCTACCCACTGTCTCTTTCATATGTTCCCATTACTAGAGGGTTTCTTTTTTTAGCTTAAAATGCAAACCCCACACCAGCAAAAACTGCAGCACGATTTATGCTGTGCACTGAACAGCATTTTTATAAGGTGAGCCCCAGGGGTGCAGCATAAGAGCCTGGGCACTGGAGGGTGAAGAGGCGAACTGGCACCATCAGATTCCTGGGGGCTGGGGAAGCAAAGGAAAGTCTTTGGGGGAGGTGGACAGAAGAGCAGAGGGGATGAGTCTGAGCGGCAGACAGCGGGAGAAACAGGAGCAGTGGTGATGGACGTAAGATACCACCTGAATTATGACTTTTTTTCTTTCCTAACTTACAACATAGCCGATGGCATTTTGGGGGGAACTACACTTCCCCAAAGGGGGAGACAGGAAGGGTGAGGTTTGGAAGCAGGAACCTGTAACATTTCTGCATCCCACAGAGAGTCACATGCTGTGCCCACATCCCCCGCAATGGGCAGCCGGCCTGTGACTCACGTCCAAAGCGGTGAGGCAGTGGCCCTCAGGGGGAGAGCTCAGAGCAGAGTGGGTGTGAACAAGAGGGCCAGTTGTCAGCTTCACTCTTTTTCGTTCTGTGTTACTGATCTGAGAACTCAGGCTGTAACTCAAAAGCAAGCAGCCCACAGGTGGGGACCCAGGCCTGGAGAGCCACTGCAAGGTCTTGATGAAAGGGGTTGGGCGGCCTGCTCCTTCATCAACCTGGCCCTGAACCTTGGCCACCAGAGAGAATTACCTCAGGATCTCATGAAAACAGGGATGCCCAAACCCTGGCCTGGAGATTTGGATTCCACGGGTCTGGAGAGGGGCCTGTGCACTAGCACCTTGAACTTATGTTGCAGGTGATTCTGATGCTGCCAGTTAACTGTGTAGAACTGGGTCTCAGTTGCCTGCCCACGAGAATGACCTGAAGGGCTGTAAAAAGTCCCGATGCCCAGGCCACATAGCTGACCAGTTAAAATCAGACTGAGACCCTGGCTGGTGTGGCTCACTGGACTGAATGTTGGCCTGAGAACCAAAAGACCGCCGGTTCGAATCCCAGTCAGGGCACATGGGTTGCAGGCCAGGTCCTCAGTATTGGATGTGCGAGAGGCAACCAATCAATGTACCTCTCATACATCGATGTTTCTCTCCTTCTCTTTCTCCCTCTCTTCTCCTCTCTCTAAAAAGAAATAAAATCAGAAACTCCAGGACGCTCACACTTCCACTGCCTCTTGGATCCCTGCCCCTCAGCCTATTGCTCCAGGAGCTCACAGGCAAGGATCCACCTCACCTCTGGCCTTTCACTCTCTCCTGTCCTCCCAGCCCCTCTGCCCAAGCACACAGCTCTTTGAGCTTCCTCACTGTACACCTCCCTCCTCACGTCCGTCAAAGCCCCCTCCTCTCTGGGTCCATGTCAAGTCCCAGCTGTCCAAGGAGAATTCCAGAATATACAGTAGCCTCGGCCTTGTCTGGGAGTTCTCCCAGCCCTCACCTGGGAGCACACACTTCAGTCCCTGCTTGCAGGCTCCCTTCTAGTAGGACCTGACACCTTCAAGTCTCAACCAGAGGAGGGGACATGCCTGATCCTCCTGCAATCCTCAAGCAGCCCCTGAAAGGCTCTACTCAATTCCATTCATAGTCTGTGCAGGGAGTGTGGCACTGGGCAGAATGGGGAGAGGCGGACTGAAATGAAGAACCACCACCTGTGGCTTACAGTCTCCCAGGAGGGGCCAAGAAGCAGGGAGCTGTCACAACCACTGGGACCACAGACAAACTTCCTCTGGGTGGCAGATGTCAGAGAATCACATGTCAGCATTAGAAGGAGCCTTAATGCTTATCTAGTCTTACTCTACATCCGTCCCTCACACAGGCACAGCGCAGAAATCCCCTCTTAGCATCCCTCTCCATCCTCTTCTTCCTCACAAGGCACCTCTTCTACACCTCTTCCATCACAGCCTTGGCCTTTCCCGACTCTGCACAGTACAGTGAGTCGTGGGCCTGCCTGCCTTTCCTGCTAGACTCTGAGGGCCTTTTGGGCAAGGACTGAATCTAGCTGGAACCTCACACTGTGCCTGATACCCTGCAGGTGCTCGGAGAATGTGTTTCATTAACTGGACTTGCTGGGCTCAGATAATTGGACCAAATGGAAGCTGAGAGCACAGGATTTCAACAGGCTGAGACAGGTGAGGGCAGCCCCAGGCAGAAAGCATGACTAGGGATCCCCTCAGACTTTCCTGGGGCAGAGGTTAGGGGAGGATGCCTGCCCGGGAGCCGGCCTTTGAGGAGGTGGGGGCGGGGGTCTTGCTCATATGCCTACCTTTAAGGCAATGCTTGGGGGCTGTCAAAATGACAAAGGTTCCTAGTGGATATCTTTGCTCCCTGATTCCATTGATCCCTAACAGGTTCCTTCACCTCCCAGTCCCTGTTTCTCCCTGGTAAGAAAATGAAACAGTCCCTAAACCTCTCCCCCAGAGGGAAGAGGGGTGAGTATCAGCACTAGAAACAACCCCCCCGCCCCATCCTTCCAGTCTGGGATGGGAAGCATTCTGGGAAGCTGGGTCCACAGGCTGCGCTCAAAGACTCTTCAGCCAGTTCTCTCACCAAGTAGGACCTCTGTCCTTCCTCCTGCTCCACCTTCATCTCCCTCTCCGAATCCTACCCCAGGCAGCCAGCCAGACCCTTTGCTGGGGTCTTGTTGAATTTGCAAAATAATGAACTGGAATTCAAATGCTTGGCCTGCTCCTCTAGCCCCTGCCCCAACCACTCCAGCCCACTTATCTACAATCACACCACAGTCCTGTCTTAGGGACAGGTATCCTCAAATCTGAATGTACTTCCAGGCTGGCTGGGGGCCTTCAGGGGTCCAGCCAGCCCTCACCTGCCCACCTAAGATAGTCCCAGCCAGCCACTGCCCAGCCTACTCTCACCGTTCTGCTGCAGCTCTGCTTCCTCTTCTGCTTTGCAGGCTCTACTTCCTTGCATCCTGCCCCACCCCAGCCTCTCACTTCCTTCTGACTCCTCTGGGGCTACTCCACCCACCTGCCCCACCCCTGCTCCAACCCCAGCTCAAGCTGAGGCGGGGCTGGTTCCGGAGAGGCACCCATAGCAAAAGGTGAACGTCCACCCTAGCCCTGGCCCGGACCTCCCCATTGGCTTTAGCCAATTGCCAGCCCCTCCTCCAGGGTCAGTCAGCATCTCTGAGTCTGCGACCAATGAGAAGAGCCACATACAAAGAGGAAAGCCACCACAGGCCCTGTTCCCCACTCACCAGCCTCAGGCAGGCCTGTCTGCCCAGCGCCAGCCTCTGCTGGGTTAGTCACTTTTTTGGGTGGTGTCACTGACTCTGCAGTAACTTTTTCCTCCTCCCTGACTTGTCTTTTTCCTTGCTCTGAATGCATTTTTTTAATTTTAATTGGTTTTTAGAGAGAGAGAGAGAAACATCTTTCCATTGCTCCATTGATTTATGCATCCATTGCTTCTTGTGTGTGCCCTGACCAGGGATCAAACCCCTAAGCTTGCTATATTGGGACGACGCTCTAACTAACTGAGCTATAAGGCCAGGGCTAAATATTTTTTTTTCTTTTCCCATCAGATGGGTAATGTGCCGATGCCATCACAAGGTCTAAGGGAGGCACATCCCACACAAGAGCATGCACACCCAATCATCACTCTACAAACTACATAAGAACCCTGAATGCATTTGTTTTTTGTTTTATTTTTTAAGCTCAATCCCAAGGCCCTCGAAATATTCTTTACTGATTCTATACTGTGCCCTGCATGCTGGAGGCCTTTCAAGTCTACTCTCGGTCAGCTGTCATGCATTCATTCGCGACACGTTCACTGTCTGTCACACAGTCTCCACACCAGGCCCTCTAGGGGCAGCCATAACAGTAAGTGTGGTTCTGGCTTCACCCAGGGTCAAACAGCTTGCCTACATCACATCCATAGGACCCTAGAATAGGCTGGTCCAACACGCTTGCTCATTTTCCAGAGGAAGAAACTGAGGCCCTGAGAACACGAGTGACTTGCCCACGGTCATGCAGGGAGCAGGAGGCAGAGCAAGGGAAGCTTCCACGCCCTTCTGAATCCATGAGGAAGGCTGAAGCGGAGCTCGTGTGTGCTCCAGGAGAAAGTGAACACCCAGCTACCCAGGGACACTCCTGTGGCTCCTCAGCCAGGCCTGCCCTGGCCCAGGGCTGGTCAGCAGGATAGTTAGAGATAAGGCTCAGCCTTCAGGGGCAAGGCGCCCCCAGGAGGAGATGGTGTGGGCAGTGGAACTAAATCAATCCATGTGTTAAAATTTCTGGACCGGAGCAAGATGGGCAGATAATGTTCTCTTCAAAGAAACACAAAATCTAGCTGGCATCTGCGTGTCTGAGCAGCTCCCCGGCCAAACTGCTGGCTTTAAAACTAGGGTAATCTGGGTAGGACCTCTAGCAGGGCCTTGTCCCCAGGAGAACCAGAGGCTGGGCAGATAAACTGGTACAGCGGAAAGAGGTGGACAGTCTGGCTACTTACTGGCTGCGCTTCCTGGGGCAAGTGACTTAACTTCCTGGAGCCTCCGTGTGCCCTATCTGTAAAATAAGAATAAAGATAAATGTGGAGATTATGAGATTGTATAATTAATCAGCAAATAATAGATGCTTAATAAACCTGGCCTTTTTTCTCTTCTCAACACTGAGAATTTACTAAGGGGACCTCAGTAAATGGGCACAGCATCTTGGGAAGCAAGGCCCCTGGCCCCTCCTCCAGCGCAGAGAAATGGAGTTAAACTACAGATCGCCCCTCCTGTTCCCTGTCCCCCACTCCCACCACTGCACATCGGTCCACTCTCCTCTGCACCCGCGCAGAACCCGGGTGGCTCTTGGTTCCGGCCTCTGTGTGCCCACCTAGGGCACAAGGATGAGGACTCATTGTTCTCTACACTTAAGCCTTACCTGGGTAAAGGTGCCCCCCCTCCCATCAACCACAGAGGGAGGGAAGAGGTTTGCAAATTAAGAAAGGAGTAGATCTAGCACACTTTAACTTTAACAATGTACAAGATTCTACAAGTTGTTTTTCCTAGACTCACATTTTTCCTCCCTGTCCGGTCTCCCCCAGTAGGAACGCTCCGTTTGCCCGAAGAGAAGTAAAATAAAAGCTTTCTTTAGCAAGGACCCGCCCTCTCCCGCCCCTCCTTACGGGAAGCCAGGAGACATTAGTCACGCGGGGGCGCCCCAAAAGGAGAGGGGGAGCGGGGCGCCCGAGGAGGCAGCCCCGGTGCAGCCAAGCGTCGCTGAGCCTCGAAGGGAGAGCCCGGGCCCCCCAGCGCCCTGGCGGTCAGACCCCTAAGCGCAGCAGACCCGCTGGCACTTCAGCGCCTGTAGTCCGGGACCCGAGCGAGTAGATGCCTGCGTGAGTCAGAGGGCGGGGCCGGCCTCCTGAGCCGCCCGGGGGCGCTGCTGAAAACTGACCAGCCGTTGCCGCACTGTTCCTCCAGTCGTCCTTCGTGGGACGCAGGTGCGGAAACATACATACAATTGGGGCAGGTACTGAGAAAGCTGAGACAGCCATGCTGCGCGGAAAAGGGCCTGAGAGGGTCTCTCTGGATCACAATGAGGGTAACAATCTAGTCAGTCGGTGGAGCCTTGGCTCCAATCGAATTACAACAGTTACTGTTCCTGGAGCGCCTACCCTGTACTTTCTGCTTTAAACGTGATCTCGGCTGGTCCTCACACCCACCATCATTCTGCCTAAGAGATGATGATTCAGGGAGGCTCAGAGAAGGTGGATGTCATGTAAGAAACGTCCAAACTTGTAGGAGGCTGAGTTGTAAATGTCAATGTAAGAAAAGTCCAAACTTGTAGAGAATATTTGTGAGTTTTTTTGAGCCAAATTGACAATTGCTGGAAAGCAAAGTCTCAACAAACTGGGAAAATAATCTAGAAAATGGCAGTTTTACAGCTTATTTTATACATTGGAATCAAAGCAGGAGATTAAGCGGGGGGGTTACATGAAATTTATTGGTGGTAGATTAGGGAGAAAGCAAAGCAGGGAAATCTCTCAGACTGGGTAAGAGTAAAACAGAGATGCACACTCTGAGGGTGGGCCGTGACAGGGCTGTGAAAGAATTCGAGAAGAGAAGAAAGTGTAGCAGGGGTGTCCAACCTTTTGGCGTCTCTGAGCCACACTGGAAGAAGAGTTGTCTTGGGCCACACATTAGATAGGTTGAGACACATAATCACAAAAAATCTCATAACGTTTTAAGTAAACTTACAATTTTGTGTTGGGCCGCGTTCACAGCCATCCTGAGCTGCATGTGGTGTAATTAGTGGCTACAGGTTTGACACCACTGGGTGAAGAGTAAAGATTTTATTCACTCTCCAAGAAAGGAGAGGGGCATGGTGTAGAGAGACATACCAGCATTGAGGGGTGGGGCTTTGGACTTTCACTGGATTATAATTGGATTAAAAAAGAGTGGGGGGTTGCTGCTGTGTGGCCCCTGGGCTGTTGGGGCGTTGTAACCGAGGCTGCAGTCCTTCCCACGATATCTTCTGCCTGCGGCTGTAGGGAGCGGTTAGTCACGTCTGTTCTTGCTTTCAAGCTCAGAAGAATAAAAGGGCAGTCATGTTTAACAGGTCAAAGGCCTGCTGGGCAAATCGCTGACTTTGTCCTTTCACACACTTCTCTTACACTGGTGGGTGCAGGGTAGTTAACATTTACAGCACACAGAGATGGTTTGAGGGAATGGGACAACAATGAGGGGTTCTGTGGTCTCCAGCTTTGGTGGTGGGTGTGCCCTGAGGTGTCTGGAGATGCTATGACATTTCAAAGGAATGTTAACTTTGATGCAAAGAGACAACAGACAGGCTCACTTAAGGTGAAGATTGACCTTTGTCTAGGAAGCTGCAGGCCTAGGACGTCACTACCTGCCATGGTCCTCTTTTAGTTAGGAATTTTTTATGTTCACACCATCCTGTGTGGTTATTTTTGGTCTCTGAGAAGGTAAGGTCTGCCGTGAGGACGACCCTGAGTTTATCAGGTTTAGTGTGTGCCCCCTTTTCATCTACACTTCCCCTTTGGGTCATAAATCAACCGAAAGATGCATTAATGACCAACCTCTTGATTGGATAATGTGGTCCCACAGTCCCTCGGGCAAGACCATAACCTTGGATAGAAGTCAAGGCTGAAACTTTCTCCAGAGGGAAAGGCAGCATGGAAGAAAAGGGGCCACGTGATACCCTGACAAGCTCAGGGGAGGCCTGTGAGACAGCCTTACCAAGTCAGAGACCTAAAGTAACCACAAAGGAGGGTCTGAAGTGAAAATTTATTAACTGAAAGCAGTTTATGGCAGGAAAAATATGTATCCAAAGGTCAGTCTTTACCTTAACTGAGCCTGTCTATGTCTTTTTGCATCTATGATCACATATCTTTGGAATATCAAGGTAACTTCCCTTTATTCCCAAACTCCTTGGGCACAAGCTGAGACCACAAACCCCCTTCATTGTTATTGTTATGTTAATTGTTGATTGTCAACTATCCCTCACCCACCCATGTAAAAGAAGTATGTGTCTATCATTTTACCTTTTATCCCATCCCAGAGGTTTCCCCACTTTGCTTTCTCCTGCCTCTGCTAATCTATCACAGTGGACTTCCTGTAACCCCCTATGGCTCCTCCTTTGATTCTAACGTATAAAATAAGGTGCTACACTGCCATTCTCTGGAGCATTTCTCCATCTGTTGAGGTATTGCTTTCTGGCAATTGTTGTCAATTTGGCTCAAATAAACTGACCAAAAATTTTCTACAGGCGTGAATGTTTCTTATGTTGACAGCAGGTAAATGGGAGGCAGTTGGGTCACATGAGCCTTCACTAAGAAACAAACAAAACACTTGTCCCAGCTGAGTGGCTTGTTGGGTTGAGTGCCAGTCCCTGGCTAGGGGCATGCGAAAGGCAATTGATGTGTTTCTCTACTTCCCTTTCTCCCTTCCTTCCCTTCTCTCTAGAAATGAGTAAATAAAAAGTTGAAAAAGAAAAAAATAAGAAAGAACCACTCTCTCTAGCTGGTGTGGCTGTGTTGGGTGGCACATCACCCTGTGTGTGCACTGAAAGTTCATGAATTTGATTCCTGGTCAGAGCATACACCCAGGTTGTGGATTCAGTCCCCGGTCTGGGCGCATAGGGAGGCAGCCGATCAATGTTTCTACCTCATATTGATTTCTCTCTCTCTCTCTCTCTCAAGTCAATGACTTTATC
The DNA here is from genome assembly GCF_019186645.2 of Phyllostomus hastatus. Classification (NCBI taxonomy): domain Eukaryota; kingdom Metazoa; phylum Chordata; class Mammalia; order Chiroptera; family Phyllostomidae; genus Phyllostomus; species Phyllostomus hastatus. Next base: position 73,018,330 of record NW_025334041.1, on the reverse strand, counting down.
CTTGCGTGAGGATAAAAAAAAGAAAACAAAAAATAACACTGGATAATTTCTAACCTACAGGCTATCATGATCCAAGTTCCGCTGTCTGTCTCACTTTTCTGTGTGTTGCATCTAGAACACAATTTACGTGCAGTTGAGGGCACACCACACACCTCTCCAGTTTTCACAATCTGACCATGAGATCAGTTCTCATTCATTGGTATTATTATTGTTGTTATTATTATTTTAGTGTTGCCTATTTATTTCCCATTGGAAGCACTGAAGTGTTGTTCATTATTAATCTGATTCCTGCTAGTTGTGCAATTGGAACTGTAACTTTAAGGGTTAATCAGGCTAAAGCTGTAAGAACACAACAGTGTAAATTACAATTGCCATCTAAAAGTGCCCAGAGGCCAGGAGGATAGTAAGAGTGTTGTAAGTAGATCTCCTGTGTGCTTCAGCAGCCATTGCAGAGGCCACGTTTTTATGACACTTCAGCTTCCGTCTCAGTGAATATACTTAGTAGTCCTTGTTGGGTTGGGGGTAAGCCTTTTCCCATAATTGGGTTCTAGTATTTTTACATAAAATTTCTTTTTCAATGTTCTTTTCCTTTAACCTTTTGCAACTTCTCTTATTCTCAGTTAGCCTCTTTTTACTCATTCAGAAATAACCAATAGATTAGAACAAACTACTTCCTTTTAACTTCTCTCAAAAACATACATATCCCTTTCCTTCTTTCCGCAATAACATTCCTGTTAAATTTCAAATGAGAAACCATAAAAACAGTGCTATGGATAATACAAGTTATACACTTTCAGCAGTTACGAACACTTGGGCTATATAAGGACAGGGTTTGAGAAAAGCCCAAAGAACAAGTGTAACTATTATGATGACTAATATTAGCAGACAGGTAAAGACAACCAAACAATTTTTTTTAAAGTTCAACACCAGCTTGTGAGAAGATAGCCTTGTGGATGCTTGGAACAGCTGTTTGCCTTTGATGTGGACAGCCTCGTGTTCTTATTCTTGAAGAGCCTTAGATGTCCGCCGATAAGGTTCCTTTCCACAAGGTTGCAGAGAGTCTTTAATTGATGTCTTTTCCAGTGGACAAAATCTGGTTGTAAGTCAGTCTTTGAAAGCTTCGTCTCCCAGGAGCACACTGTGAAATGAATTGGTTACTAATTTATCAATTTTTTAAAGCTGGTTAATAAGTCCTTGAAAATAATGTAGAATGTCTCCCTTAGTAAGGTGGTTCGTAAGTCCCTTCATCCAGATGCATTGGGTGACTGGTGACTAAGGAGGAGAAAGGCTATATTTTACCAAAAGGAGTAGATTTAGGGTGAGGAGCACTCTAGGGAGAGCTTTTGGCCAAGGAAGATTAAAAGCTTCTGAAAATTTACCTCGTTGAGTTTTAATTGTACCATTTGTACATTCCACCAATTCAGAGCACTGCGGAGATAAGCACAGTGAAAATGCTATAGACGAGGCCAAACATCACGAATGGATTGCATTGTTCGCCCAGTGAAATGAGAGTCTGTCAGTCACTATGTAACTCAGAGAGAATTCCCCAATTGGGTATTTTTTCCCCATTAATAATTAATTACCGGGACTTCCGGCAAGATGGAGGAACTGGTGGACGCACCATACCTCCTCGCACAACCAAGAATAGAACAACAATAATTTACAAATATAATATCACTCAGAACTGTCAGAAGATTTATCTGAATGGAAGTCGGACAGCCAAGAAGTTGAAGTAGACCCGTACATCCAGACTGGTAGGGGACGACAAGCTGGGAGGGCGCGGGGCTGGCCCGGATCGGCCGCGCACGGAGGTCAGCGGAAATTTGGCGCAAAATCGGCACCACAGCCATCCAGGGGCACAAGAACGTAGCGGTGATCTCTGAGTACGCAAGCAGCGGCTGGGGGAACCAGTGAGGCAGCGATTGTGGACCAGGGCAGAGCTCGCAGCCCAGGATCCCAGGGAAGTGTCTGAGCCCAGGAGAACCGAACTGCCGCCATTGTTCCTACCCGCCCCTGATCCCGCCCCCGCCCCCACATATAACATCACAATCTAGCGACTGGGGTGCCCAGCCCCAGTGAACAACTAAGGCTCTGCCCCCCACCGTAACAAGAGCGACCAGACCGGAAAATAAATAAATAAATAAATAAATAAATAGGAGAGACAGGGAAAGACATAAGACATGTTTCCAGCAGAACAGATCAGTCCCCCAGGACTCATCCTTTTGAGCGACTAAGAAATAGCCAATCTATCAAATGCACAGTTCAAAACACTGATGATCAGAAAGCTCATGGAATTGGTTGACTTTGGGCGCAATTTAGATGAAAGGATGCAGGTTACCATAAAAGAGATGCAGGAAGATACGCGGAGGAGAGCCAATAGTGAAAGGAAGGAATCTGGGTCTCAAAACAATACAGTGGACCAGAAGGAAGATAGAATCAACCAAGCAGGAAAGCACGATGAAATAAGAATTCAAAAAATCGAGGAAAAACTTAAGAGCATCCAGGACACCTTTAAACGTTCCAACATCCGAATTATAGGGGGTACCAGAAGGGGAGGAGCAACAAGTGGAAAAGTTATTTGAACAAATAATAAAGGAGAACTTCCCCAATCTGGCAAAGGGAACAGTCTTCCAAGAAATCCAAGAAGCTCAGAGAGCCCCAAAGAAGCTGGACCCAAGAAGAAACACACCAAGGCACATCATAATTACATTAGCCAAGGTAAAAATGAAGGAGAGAATCCTAGAAGCAGCAAGAGATAAGGGGACAGTAACCTACAAAGGAGTTCCCATCAGACTGTCAGCTGATTTCTCCAAAGAGACCTTACAGGCAAGAAGGGGCTGGAAAGAAATATTCCAAGTCATGAAAGACAAGGACCTACATCCCAGATTGCTCTATCCAGCAAAGCTCTCATTTAGAATGGAAGGGAAGATAAAGTGCTTTTCAGATAAGGTCAAATTAAAGGAGTTCATCATCACCAAGCCCTTATTTTATGAAATGCTAAAGGGACTTATCTAAGAAAAGAAGATAAAGAAAAGACATGTATAGTAAAAGGACAGCAAACTCACAATTATTAACAACCACACCTAGAGCAAAACCAAAAGAAACTAAGTAAACAACTAGAACAGGAAGAGAGCCATAGAAATGGAGGGCACATGGAGGGCTAGCAGCAGGGGGGTGGGAGGAAGAGAGAGGGGGAAAAGGTATAGAGAATAAGTAGCATAGAATGTAGGTTGAAAATAGGGGGAGGGCAAGAATAGTACGGGAAATGTAGAAGCGAAAGAACCCACAAGTATGACACATGGACATGAACTAAAGGGGGGCAACGTGGGTGGGAGAGGGGGTACAGGGTGGAGGGGAGTAAAGGGGGAAATGGGACAACTGTAAGAGCATAATCAATAAAATATATTAAAAAAATAATTAATTACCTACCATTACAGCTGTTGCTCTCCTGCAAGGGGATGCCTCAACTAGTGAGCAAACATACAATTCATAATGAACCCATATTCATATCCTTGATATGGTTGCATTTGGATGAAATCCAATTACATATCTCAAATAGACCTAAAGAAAGTGGGAAGTATCCTTGGGACCTGTGATTTTTCCAGGGTTATACAGATAGAACATATGCTATACACTTTATGAGCTATAGTAGGAGGTTTCCAGTAATATTGTTTATTCCATGAAATCATCTTTTCAGGACCTCAATGCATTAACTCATACACAAGTTAAAGTGTAGGTAACTGAGTCCCTGTAGGTAAGACTGGTTTCTGACTGGGTCCGAACTATATCTGTTTATCTGGGTCAAAGGTTTCCTGTTTTTGTTTCCATATCCTCCTTTCTTCTTCTGCAGCTCTAAAAGAGAGTCTTTTATTGCCTCAACAGAAAGAAGAAACATTCTTAGGTCTATTGAGCAAGGTAATTTGGCTACTTACTGTTGCCTGTCTAGTTGTAGCCTCAGCCAAATTATTTCCTTTTGCTTCCATGGTGGCCACTTTAGAAGATCCTCAAATTTTGATAATTGCCAATTGTCTTAGTTAGATGTATAGCATCTAATGATTCTGCAACCTGTTTTCTATTCTTTATGGGCTGTCCTGAGGAAGTTAAGAAGCCTCACTACTTCTACACTATTCCAGAGTTGGGAGCTACACCAAAGGCAGAGAAGCTATCAGTGCAAATATTGGCTATTTGATCTTTGGCCGATTGACAAGCTTGAATTAGAGCAATTAATCCAGCATGTGGACCAGATCATGTTCAGGTAAATAAGAACCTTCAGTTATGTCTGCCATAGAAGTTATTGCAAGTCCGACTTGATAATGTCCCTGTTCATCTTTCAGATAAGATCCATCTGTAAACCAAATTAAGTTAGCATCATCGGGAGTTTTCTGTAAACCACTTCTAGGAACAAGGAGGTTGTTAATAAGCACAACGCAATCGTGGATGTCTTCATCCTGCAAAGAAGGGAGCAAAGTTGCTGGGTAAAGATTGTTTTTACATTGAGTTAAAATAATATTAGGTGCAAAAAGCTGGAGTACTTCATGAGCCAGGCGACTGATGGAAGTGTTTAGTGTGGTGAGAGTTCAGTGGGGATTCAGAACATAAATAAAGGAGCGCCCATAACTATTTCTTCTGTTTATTTGTATAACATGGCTGTAACAGGGACAGCTGTCATGCAGGGAGAGAGCCCTTTTGCTACTGAATCTAACTGCTGACTATAACATACAATAGGTCTAGGATAATGTCTGTGTTTTTTAGGTAAAATTTTTAAAGCATTTCCTTTATTTTCTTGTATAAAAAAAAATAAAGCTTACAAAAGGTGTCCCAGCATGGGAACTTTAGATAATTCGTTCTTTAGAGCTGTTACGGTTTGCTTCCTTTTTGGGCTCCAATGGGTCAGGTTGATCTGATTTTAATAAGACATATAGAGGCTGGGCCATTAGTGAAAAATTTGGAAACTAATTGTGTCAGAATCCAGTGAGACTCAGGAAACCTCTAAGCTGGTTTTTATTGTTTGGTTGTTGGTTTTTAGACGAGGAAAGGATTTTACTCCTCTGAATCTCCAGGATTAATCAGTAGCCCATTTTAGATATTAAATGACCAAGGTATTTTACTTGGGGTAAACAGAATCAAAGCTGTTACAGTAGGCAGCTAGTTACATATTAACAAAAGAGAAGAGAGCCAGACGCCTAATTAAACTGGATTAACTAGGAAGGGGCTTCACAAAAACTGCAGGGAACAGATGCTAACCCCCAAGTAGGCACAAAAGACTGATTTTCCAATCTCCCCAGGGAGCAACCAGCCTGTTCCTTTAGATTAATGGTGGGTGTTGGGGGATAAAGACTAAGGAGGAGCCCTGGCTGGTATAACTCAGTGGATTGAGCACAGGCCTGCGAACTAAAGGGTCACCAGTTTGATTCCCATTCAGAACACATGCCGAGGTTTCGAGTCAGGTCCCCAGTAGGGAGCATGCCAGAGGCAACCACACACTGATGTTTCTCTCCCTCTCTTTCTCCTCCCCTTCCCCTCGCTCTGAAAATAAATAAATAAAATCTTAAAAAAAAAAAAAGACTAAGGAGGAAATTGGAAATTCCTTTGCTGGGCACATGCACAATAGAAGCCAGATTACGCAGGGGAGATCCTTTTACTATGAAGCATGCACAATAGGAACAAAAATGGCATCCATAAAGGCGGGGAAAGAAAACTGGAAACAAAGCAGCTAGGTTAAGGGCATGAAATCCTGGAAGATCCAGGAAACAGATTGGATAGGGGGAGACACCAGCATAACCCTGGGAAGATCCAGGAAAAATACTGGGTGGTTTGAAAGAAAGCCTACTTTCTCCCAAGCCCCCAAAAATATAATCAAAGCTTAACAAAGGTGCAAGTCTCATGCTCTCTCTTTTCAGCAGTTGTGTGGGCCAAAGTGTAATACGGGTGAAATGAGGTCCAGAACTTGGGGGGCAGGCCAAGAAGCCCCCAAACCCCCATTAATATGGCTAGGGGAAGTGCAGCAGGGTCATTGATGATTACTTTGCACATCTAAAGAACTTGGCCTGTGTTTTAGTAATGCTAATAACTATGCCTGTTAACAATGGCAGCAGAAAAAGGAAGAAGCTACTAGAGTAATGGCAAAGGTAGCCGATTGTGGGAGGAGTTGGAAATGAAGTTTTGGAGGGAGATCTGCACTGGGATTTAAACCCAAGTATGGGGCAGCCATGCTGTCTTGGTCACATGGCTTGAAAGGAAGCAGAAGGACCCCCCCCCCCGCCCCCGCCAACCCCGGCCCACCAGGAGGAGGGGCTATGAAGTTTTGTGTGGATTAAGAGCAGGATCCTAGCCGAGCACAGACAACTGAGAGAAGCTGAATGGGAATCTGCCTTGCTGAACTGCAGGCCTCTATTTCTTTTCCTGAGAGACAGTTCCCCTGACTGGCCTGGTTTGGCAAGGGGAGGCAGGACTGTGTGTGTGTGTTGGGGGGGGGGGGTATTTAGTTTTAAGGGACTTTGGAACTTAAAAACAGAATCTACCATTATTCTGAAGCTGTATAACTTTTGAATAAACAGTTCCTTTCCTTTTCATAAGTCTCTGGCATTGGGAGTCACGTTTTTTTTTCGGTGACGGGCAATAGAACCCAGAGTGGTTCTGTTACAAAAGTGCAGCAGTGATCACAGTGATGGAAACAGAGACTAAGCTAGACTATGGAGCCTCAGATGCCCGGCTACTGGCACTGGCAGCTCTGGGGCCTGGCCCTCCTCCTGTGCATGGTGGGCCCAAGTGCAGGCCTGTGGTTCCAGAGGCCAAACTTCTTCTGCAGCAAGACAGAGCTGAACCACCTGCTCATGGACGAGACATCACCTACACCCTTCCTTTATTATTACTCCAATAAATCTTGCCAATATACCTCAAATCCTCCTGTGTGTGTACCCCTGAAATGCATTTCCTGTGATAGCATGGAAGAATCTTATTTCCTCCAGCAACACTTTGAGACCCCATGTCCCTTTATGGCTAGCTACTATAATAGGTAAGTTGTGTCCTCTTGGGAGTCTAATACATCCTAGAGCATGAAGGTAAATCATCTACACCCTGGATTAGGGTGGAATCTCTGGGAAATTCAACATCATTCTAATCAGAGTTTAGCATCTGAGAGAAATAGGTGGGGCTCTCTATATACCCCCGAGGTCATTGCTGTCCAAGTACACTCAAAGAGGGGTTTCCTGCCTTTCTTCTTTTACAGAAATGCTTAAGAAGGCGCCACATAAATTTATCACTGAAAAATATTGGCAGTCTGCTGGAATGGCTGATAATAGGGTTAAGTGGATTTGGGACCACAGAATGTCTTTATTTATAGCTATGAGATTCTGTACAAACTTCCATTCTTTCCCACTTGGTTTCTTTACCAGAAAGATAAGAGAATTACAGGGGCTCCTACAAGGAATTATAAACCCCCTTTTAAAGTAATCTTGTGTGATGGGCTTAATTCCAGCTAGTGCATCAGTTCTTAAAGAGTGTCGGTGACTATTAGGCAGAGGTAAAGTATTGTCAATAGTTATTTTAGTAGCAGAGGCTAACTTAAAACTTAGTCTTGCCAATATATGTACTGGAAAAGGCCCAAAGTTGCATTAGAATGTCTGTAACAAACATTTAGCCAGTCTCAAGATTAGTTTCCTCTTGTAGAGATTCTTTTAAAATCAGTATTTTTCCAACTGGTTCAATATCTGATTTGTTTAGCTCTAAATACATTTCACCCTCTGGGAAAAGGATATGTGGGCATCATGGGTTTCAAGAAAATCTCACCTATCAGGTGAATTGGGTCAGATTTGACTAGTAAAAATGTAGATTGCCCCATAACATTCCCTTGTTGAAAGGGGGCGTTTCCTTTTTTAAAAACAGATATTGGTTGGTTAGGTGTCCAGAAGTTTTTGTATGATTTGTACAGAAGTTTACTCCCAGGGAGAGTTGAGTAGGATTGAGAACAAGTAAAGTAGCCCCAGTGTTACAGAACAGAACAAGGGGGGCCTGGGACAATATACTATTATTGAAAGAAGGCCCCGGGTCCGTTATGTCCGCTGCCAGAGGAAAGACGTCTCTCAATGCCAGAGATTCGTGAAAAGGAAAGGAAATGTTTATTTAATGCTATACTAACTTAAAGTAGTGACCTAATGTCTTTATCAAAAATCCCAAAGTCCCTTAAAACACCCACAAACACAGTCACAGTCCTTCCTTCCTTCCCCCTTTGCCCAGTCCAGAGTACCGTATCTCAGGAAATGAAAACGAAGTCCATGGCTCAGGCAGTCCTCTGGTTCTTAGTTAGTCCTCCATCTCGACTGGGAGACCTCCCTGGGTTCCCGGCACCCTCGGCTGAGTCGCCGGGATCTCTGCTAAAACCAGGTGGTGGTTCCCCCTTCTAAAGCTGCGGGGGTCCCCACTCTGTCCAGGCCGCGTGGTTCTCTCTCTCTGGGATGTGGGAGTCTCCACTCTGCTAAAGCTGTGTGGCTCTCTCTCCTAAAGCAGCACGGTTCTCCTCCTCAGGGCTGCGCATGGTTCTCTCTCCTATGGCTGCGGGAAGGGAGAGTCCTCACTCTGCCAAAGCCGCGTGGTTCTCTCTTCTCAGGGATGCGGGAGTCTCCACTCTGCTAAAGACGCATGGTTCTCCCTCCTAAAGCACCACGGTTCTCTCTCTCTGGGATGCGCATGGCTCTCCTTCTCAGGGCTGCGCATGGCTCTCTCTCCTAATGGCCGCCAAGTCTGGGTTTTAAATCCCCGCAGCCAATCTTCCTCTGCAGCCTCATTTCCGACTCCTCCCACACTCGGCTTCACATGCCAGAACTCATATCCTTCCAGCTTTACTGGGCTGCCATCATGAGTCTGGGCAGGTGTGGCCCCATGTCCTGGAGACAATCTTCTCCGAGCTCCCACGCAGGCGCTGTAGCTTGGGGGATCTGCCCCCAGTCACTCTTGGTGGGGAAGTTACTTCCATTCCCCGGCTCAGAGATGATCACAGCTATTTAACATATCTAAGCGACCAGCCAAAGGCTATAGATATGTTAAATGACCATGCTAGAGGGTAGCTGCAAGGCTGTTGCTATGCAAAACAGCTCTCAATGGCCCTGCTCCATTTGTCCCTTCCCCCAACCCACACCCTGGGTGGGGGGATGGAGACATCTTAAAATCTCCTGGACACCTTAAGTTCTGGACCCCATTTCAAATGTCCATTTGGGGTCCCCCCCTCTTGGCTGCACCCTGTAACACCAGTACCTACAAGGGTCTTAGTAGTTTCCTCTTTTATGGTAATTTCAATTTCGCCTCAAGTATTAGTAAGGAGAAGGGGAAATGCCCTCTCCTAGTCCTCGGAGCAGTCCTATGCTTGCTAATGTTTCTCTTCTTTTTCTAAATCCCATTTCAGTTTTCTGTTGTTCTTAAGATAACCCAACTTTTTACAATCCAAGGAAACCTAATATAGTAATTCTGTTGCTTTGCTCTCAGAAACCAGTAGGTGCATTAATTGGAATAAGTCACAACAACAAGGATCTTATGTTCCAAGACTTAAATCAAATTTCTTTGCAAACCCATCAGGGTTCTGGAGAGGGTTGGGGAAATCTTCAGGTAGATTCCTTAATTCTGTCCTAGTACAAGGAGAGTAGATTATGACTGATTCTCCTTATCCTGAGATGAGCCTTTCTCCAAAGGGAGATGCCAAGATGTGTGTGTGTGTGTGTGTGTGTGTGTTTAAGATTTTTAAATTTTTTTTAGAGAGGGAAGGGGCGGGGAGAGAGAGAGAGGGAGAGAAACATCACTGTGCGGTTGCTGGGGGTTATGGCCTGTAACCCAGGAATGTGCCCTGGCTGGGAATCGAACCTGGGACACTTTGGTTGTGTGTGTGTGTGTTTTAATTCTAGTCTATCCTCATCGGGTTTTCTATTCTGAGTGTCCTCTAGGTCAGTAGGGAGCTGCAGTGGCAGAGGTGTAAGAAAGAAAGGAGTGGGAGGACGAAAGGAGAGCGTCTGGACAAGGAAGAGCACAGAGGGGCAGTTGGAGAAGAAGTGGGGTGTTGGCATTGAGTGGCTTGGGGAGCCTTCTTTAGCTCAGAGACAGTCTCTAAAATTTCTGATTAACAACCTGTAGAGAAGAGAATTCATCTGTGCTCCTCCTAGAAGCTTCTAATGTCCAAACAAGATAAGCTTCCTACTCATTCAGTTTCATTTTAGGGGTGGCTTTTTCAAATTGTGTGCACACAAAATTAATTTCAGTGTCAAAAGAGCTCCATTGTGGCCATCTTAAGTTAATACTACTTCTGGATACATCTTCCCACTTGTGTAAGCAGTGGCAGGAAAGGCTCCCTGTGAATTATACACCTACAAGGATATAAATAGGGGCTAGGGGCTTGTCAGCCTTGGTGGCATGATTTCCCAGGTTAATTTTAGTTTTCTTTTGAGATCTGCAGAGTCTGAAGAAATTGCAAGGGATGTGGGTGGTAGGTTGAAGTGTGCTGCTTCATGGGTTGAGCTGCAAGGGGCTGTCACCACCTTAGTCTCGTCATCCCTTTGCGTGTCTTGTTCTCGCTCCAGCTAATACAACTGTGAGGACTTAGGGTGCTATATAACCAACCTGTTTGTGTGTGTGCCCCCAGGTGAATCAATCATTCAATTATAGTTGTGTTGGAATTCCCTATGGGGCCCTGCATATTTTGAGAAGTGCCCTCTGACAACACCACATAGATTCTCAGTCACCTAAGAATACCTGAAATTTGAGCTGGAGGGAGTAAATGCCCTTTATCTCCAGAGCTGAACAAGTTCAGACTCATTTATCCAGCAAAACGATTTGTTCGGACTCTCAGTAAACAATTCCAATGGAAAGGCCAAAATTAAAAACCAGTCACCCATTGTTTCCCTCCTATCTCTGAGTTATCTCAACCCTTATTCTTAGCCTGGGTTATCTCAAACCTTAACCTTTAGTGCTACCTCAAGGATTTTTTTTTTTTTTTTACTTTATAAGAACAGGTCAAAATCAGGGCCTCCTACCTTGAAACAAGGTGGTCTGGAATTCTAAGAAAAACTCACCCAAGTTTACTCAATGCAAAGCAGAGAGCTGGTGGGGCACAATGGAGCCCTGCTGGTACTGAGCACCAGGTCCAGGTCTGCAGAGTGGTCCTAGGTGGGTTTCTTTAGAATCCTGCTGACTGTGCTGAGGAAATGTTGATATAAAAACATCCAAACCCATATAGATGGACAGCAGACATATGAAAAGATGCTCAACCTCTGTAATTATCAGAGAAATGCAAATTAAAGCCACAATGAGATACCACCTCACACCTATCAGAATGGGTGTCAACAATAAATCAACAAACAAAAAGTGTTGGCGAGGATGTGAAAAAAAGAGAACATTTGTGCACTGTTGGTGGGAATGCAAATTGGTGCAGCCACTGTGGAAAACATTATGGAGTTACCTCAAAAAAATAAAAATGGAACTGCTTTATGATACATTGATCCTGCTTCTGGGTTGATGCGATCACCGACTGGCAGTGACCACGGAACACTGTGAAACACTGTGTCAACACGCGAGAAAAACTTACACAGAGACAACCAGGTCCTGTGTGGAAGGAGGAACAGAATGGCCACTCTCTCTAGTGGGGAGCGTCCCATTACCCTGCCAGAGAGGCTTTTTATTGGTTTCGTTTGCATAAGAATTCAGGTAAAGCTCATTACTCATTGCCAGGAAGTAAGCGTCAAACAATAGATAACAAGAAAGTCTGAGGGCCTATTGTGAGTGAGGGTCAAAGAGCTGTAAAACTTTAAGGAACAAACTTACTTCTTCCTTGGACCCTTCTCATTCAACTGAGAGCATTCTAAACAAAGCAGGTTTCACAGGATTTTACATATTCTTTCTTAGGCCTGATCACCCGGGGAACCCGCCCTTTTCAGCACAGGGCTGCACCACCCTCTGTCATTGTTTCAGGCTTAAGTCAGGCAGGGGAAGTAAGGCAGCCAAGAGATAAGGAGATTTTCTCACAGACAATGAGGACTCAGGCTTTGTCAAAGCCAAGGGGCGAGGGTCTATCACCCCCTTTTGCTGTAGCCCCAAAATCCTTCCTTGGGGGCCTCCCACGTGATCATGCCTGTCTTAGATCATTCCCCTCTTGGGGAATCTTATCCATCATTGGCTAACCAACCAAGCATTGGGGGCCAGTTATAGATGAAGTAAAAGGAGCAGAAGTGGTGCTCCTTCCAGGGAGATAAGCCTGTCTCCTTGGTGGCTTACGGTTCCAAGGTCATTCCCTCAGCCTTAGCCTTGGCGGGGGTTACAGCTTCTGATACCAGGCAGGGCGGTTCCCAACACCAGGTATATCCCAGAGAAACCCAAAACAATAATTTAAAGAGATATGCATCCCTATGTTCATCACAGCATTATTTTTACAGTAGCCAAGATATGGAATCAACCCAAGTACCAAACAACAGACCAGACAACTATATTAAAAAGTTGTGAGATTTATATATATATATATATATAAATCTATATATATATATCAACCATAGTGGGGAAAAAGGAAATCTTACCACTTGCAACAGCATGGATGGACCTACAGGGTATTATGCTAAGTGAAATAAGATAGAACAAGAAAAATACCATATGAGTTTACTTAAATGCAGAATCTAAAGAACAAAATAAATTATAAAAACAGAAACAGATATAGAGACACAGAGAACAAAGTGATAGTTGCCAGAGGGGAAGGCTGTTAAGGGACTGTTAGGGTGGTTGGTGACAGCAGCTGTGAAAGAATTCACAAAGAGAAGAAATGGCAGAGAGCAAAGTTTATTCACTTCCCAAGAATGGAAAGGGGCTAGGCACAAGAAAATGCACCAGCAGTGAAGAGGCTTTGAATTTTTATTGGATTATAAAAGGGAGGGGGTTGATATGTGATGGCTGGGCTGTTAGAGGCATTGTAACACAGGAGGTTTGGGTTGGTTTTGTGTGAGCTATAGTTTATGCCAATGTTATCTTCTGCCTGTGGCTGTGGGGAGCAGTTAGCCATGTTGTGTTCTTGCTTTCTGGTAATTTCCAGTCCTGAGGACATAAGCTCAGAAGAGAAAAATGGCGGTCATGTTTAACAAGGTCATAGGCCGGCTCGGCAGATGGTGCCAGGATAGCAAATGGCACCAGCTTCATCCTTCTAGGGACTGGGTGGAAAAGGCGAAGGGATTAAGAAGTACAAATTAGTAGTTACAAAATAGTTATCATAGGTTTAAAGTGCAGGGAATATAGTCAGTAATACTGAAATAATTGTGGTACCAAGTGGGTACTGAAAATATCGGGGGGATATTTTTCAATAAAGTATATGATTATCTTACCACTATGCTATACACCTGAAATGAATATATAGTACTACTGAGTCTCAATGGTAATTGAAAAATTTTTTTAAAATATGTTCAAACCTGTAGAGAATTTTTGAGTTATTTGAGCTAAATTGACAATTGCCAAGAAGTAAAATCTCAACAGAGAAAATAATCTAGAAAATGATAGTTTTACACTTTTTAAAAAAGATTTTAATAAGCCCTGGCTGGCATAGCTTAGTGGATTGAGCTCGGGCTGCGAACCAAAGTGTCACAGGTTCGATACCCAGCCAGGGTACATGCCTGGGTTGCAGGCTATAACCCCCAGCAACCGCACATTGATGTTTCTCTCTCTCTCTATCTCCCTCCCTTCATTTCTAAAAATAAATAAATAAAATCTTAAAAAAATAAAAGATTTTATTTTATTTATTTTTAGAGAGGGAAGAGAGAGAGAGAGAGAGAGAGAAACATCAATGTGCGGTTGCTGGGGGCCATGGCCTGCAACCTAGGCATGTGCCCTGACTGGGAATGGAACCTGTGATGCTTGGTTCGCAGCCCGCGCTCAATCCACTGAGCTATGCCAGCCAGGGCTACACTTTTTTTATACATTAGAATAAAAGGAGGAGATGTAAGAGGGGGTTACATGAAATTTATTGGTAGATTAGAGAAGTGGGAGAGAGCGAAGCAGGGGAATCTCTCAGAATGGATGAAGAATAGAACAGAGACACATGCTCCCTTATGCTGGTGGGGACAGGGCAGCTAACATTTACAGCACAGAGAGATGGTATTTGGGGGATAAGACAACAGTGGTCTCCAGCTTCGGTGGTGGGTGTGCCCTGAGGGCTCTGGAGATCACTTTGACATTTCAAAAGAATCCGATCTTAGATGTAAAAGACAACAGTCTCACTTAAAGAATAAGCCTTGTCAAGGAAACTACAGATCTAGGATGTGACCATTTGCAACTCATTTTTTAAAAATGTTTATTTATGGACTTTTTTTAGAGAGAGAAGAGAAACATAAACTTGTTCTCCTTATTTATGCATTCATTAGTTGTTTCTTTTTAAAAGATTTTATGTACTTATTTTTAGAGAGAGGGGAAGGGAAGGAGAGAAGGAGAGAAACATCCATGTGGGAGTGAAACATTGACCGGTTGCCTCTTGCACCCCATCTAGGGACCTGGCTCACAAGCAGCGACCTTTTGGTTCACAGGTCAGCACTTAACCCACTGAGCCACACCCACCAGAGCTGTGACTCACTTTTAATCAGGAGTTTTTATGCTCAGAAATTCCTATGTGGTTACTTTCGGTCTCTGAGTTTGCAAGGCCTGCCAGGCGGGCCTCCCCTGAGCTTCTCAGGGTTAGTATGTTGGCCCCCTTTTTGTCCACATAGAAAACTTGTCTGGGATCACACTGTCAGTTTAGTAGTAAAACCAGGATTCCAACCCTGGCAGTGCTAGACCTCTCCGGCTTCCTCTTCATTTAGAGGAAATAGGCTAGACAGTGTCTACATCAGGAGGCCAGGCATTCTGGCAGTTAGTCAGGCAGCAGATGATCTGCTCTCCCACTTTGGCTTCTAAATGAGGAGAGCCATGAGCATTGGGCAAACCACATGAGATGTCAGGTGACAAAAGGCATCGGGTTCAGGGCATGGCCCTCGTTCCTTGACACAGTGGAAATAGGAATTTTTCCTTTCTTGAGAAGCAGCTTCAAAATTTTGAAGCAGCATGAGTTTCTCCAAGGGCCACTGATGGGGCCTGGGGTAAGGGAAGCAATTCAAAGCTTGGTTCTACCCCTCTCCATTTGGGTGACGCTGGGCAGCCACACTCTACTGAGGAATGCTTAGAGACCATTCTCCCTCCCCTTGTCCTCCTTCCTCTGACCAGCTGCTCACCTGAAGACTCAGCTTATAAATCCCTCCTCTGAAACATGTAGTGATCCCTAACTCCTTCCATAGTGCCCCCGAATGCTCTGGGCATCAAGGCCACAACATCATCTGGGTCTACAGTCTCCAGAACACTTTTCAGCCACATCCCACCAACAAAGGTGGAATTATATCCATGGGCAACCTGGCCAACCCCTGGCCTGCTTCCAGACAGCTACTAAGTAGGCATAGTCCTTCCAGGGTATCTCCATTTTCTATATTTTTTAAGGTAAAATTTATGGTGAAATGCATAAATCGTAAGTGTACAGTCAAATGAGTTTCGATATATGCAGTTTCGATATATGCAAACACTCCTGTCACCCAAGATACCCCTACCAAGAGATAAAACACTTCCACTACCACCACCCACAGGAAGTGCCTCTTCCACCCCTTAGCTCCTGCAGCACAGGGGCCATGTCAGGTTACCCTTGTGACCCCAGGACCCAGCAGAGCATTCAGCAGGTAATAGATACTTCAAAATTTAACGAAAAAAAGTATTGATTTTTTTAGAGAGAGGAAGGGAGGTGGGGGGAGAAAAAGAGAGAGAAACATCAATCTGTTGTTCCACCCATTTATACATTCATTGGTTGATTCTTGTATGTGCCCTGACTGGGAATCAACCCACAACCTTGGCATATCAGGACAATGGATCTAACCAACTGTGCTACCCAGTCAGGGCCAAAACTTTTTTATTGATGTTTTAAATAGAGCAAAATCCCCACATTCTAGTACTGCTCTAGCCTCTGTCACTTTGGGAGAGTTGCTTAAACAGGTTCCTTGCCCTTGAAGTAAGGACTAGACCCTAGCCCTCCTACCTTGGGGAAATGTGGGGGTCCGCTGAGACAACCTGTGAGAGGCAGTTTGAAAAAAGGCCTGGACACGTGCAAGGGCTGTGACCATTATCATCATCATCATTTAACAGTTTTTAATGAAAGCTGTATATAAGATTACTCCTGCAACTTCTCAATTGTTTTGTCCTTATATTTGCCCTTTTCCTTTCCTACTTGGTGAGATTTGGCTTTATGTTTAAGGATCTTTTAACAGTCTCTGTCTAGTCTTAGTCTAGTGATGACCACCTTGCTGGGGGGAGCGCCACATGAACAGCTGCACCATTCGCGCGCTCCTGTTGCACCTATTCAGTGCAGGGGACATGTTTCTTCCGTACAGCTGGACCACTTTGCCAATTTGCTGCTCTTTGCAGTGTCCTCGCAAAACCCGAACATTATCCTTTCAGATGGGCACGGATCAAACATGGTGCTTCTGTCTCAGCTCTTTGGAAAAAGAAGACATAACCTTCTTGTGAAGGACTAAATGGGAAGGTGCATTGAAATGCCTTTTGCATTTCTTGCTCTGGTCAGAAAGGGACTGAATTTCATTTTGGTCACTGGTGCTTTAGCGATGGCCGCAAATGGAATGAATAACCATTATTATTAATAAACTGCTACTCCTAGGACAAACATCTGGCTGAAAGTAACCCAGACAGGAAGGCATCAGACATTGACTTCCAGACTTGGCTGCTTGGGCTCCGGCCAAAGTCTGAGGGTGCCAAAGATGGCCAGCTTTTTTTCTTCTGTGCCCATGGACCCAGGCTGTGAACTGATTTTCAGGGCCATGAATTTCCTGAAATTGCAAAGGATTCTCCCCAAGCTGTCACACAGTCCTCTCTGAGCCTCAGTTTCCCAGTAAAATGCAGGTGCTAGACAAGGACAGTCTCTTCTGGCTCCTCTGACTCCAGCCTAGAAGCACAGTTTAGGCTGAGCTGTTCCCCTTCCTCAGCCTGTGGGGCTGACAGGGATCTGTCACAACACCTAAAAATTCCAACACCAAAATTCCCCAGAATATTCTTTTGACAGCATTGACTCACAATGCTTCTAGTCCTTAAATATGGTCTGCAATGAATTTTTCTAGGTCATTGCAACCAGTTCTAAGGAATGGCCAGGGGTCTGGATGGCCTTTTTTCTTTTTCTTTTCTTTTTTTTTTTTTTTTTGCATAAAGCTCAAGGTTTGAAAGGGTTTTGTTTGTTGTTTTTTAAATCACTGGTAGATGCTCAGAAGCATTCTGGACAGTGACACTCTGGAATTCCATGGTCACTTCTTGGAAAAGCGGCACCGTTCAGTACAGTAGGAATGAGTGGGCCAGGAGGAGCTCAGGAGGAGCACCGTGATGGCAGGGAAGGACACAGCGACTGGGGCAGAAGGGGCTGGTTCCCAGGGAGGACACAAGAGGGCAGGTGTACCTCTCAAGCTTAGGGTCACACCGGATCCTCCCACTACTGTAAGGTCATGATAAGAGCTAAGTGCTGGCACTATGTGCCAGGCACTGTCCTTTTTATAATTTTTCACCTAACCCTCCCATTTGCCCTCTAAGGCAGACGTCTTATTATCTTCATCTTACATATAAAGAAAGTGAGGTCAAAATAACTTCTCCAAGACACACTAATTAAGTGGCAGGAAATGGGTTGAGAGCTAGGTGGTGGGACCCCATGCCTCCCCTCCCAACCCTTACTGCCCTCAGCCCCCTGAGGTGGAGCTGGGTGGAGATGCACCCCCCCCCCACCTCTCCCAAAGCCCACCCTGCTCTCAGCACTGAATGCCAGTGCCAGCTGGGTTTCTGCTCACCCTCTAGATACCTTGTTTTTTGTTTTTGTTTTTTAAGTTTTAATTCAAAATATATTCACAAGCAGTTGCAAAAATAGTATGGAGTATTGATACATGCTACAACCTGGACAAACTTTTAAACATCACTCTAAGTGAAAGAATCCAGTCACAAAAGACCACATATTATATAATTTGATGTGTATAAAATGTCCAGAATAGGTAAACCTACAGAAAGATTAGTGGTCACCTAGGACTGGAGGGAATGGGGAGGTTCTTAGGGGGTGACTACTAATGGATTCAGGTTCCTTTCTGAAGTGATGAAAATGTTCTAAAGTTAGATTGTGGCCATGGTTGCACTGTGAAATATACTAAAAAATAACATTGAATTGTACACTCAATAAAGCTGTCAAACAAAAAATAAAAGTGCTCTGAACCTGTGAGAGGCAAAGCCATCCTTGACTCACTTGCACCCCACTTAAAATAGAGAGATCCCATGTCTCTATTACCCAGCCTCTCCTAAGGAGGTCATCTTATGTAACTATATAAAGTGTACCTTCCTCTTTAAAGTGGGGATCTTGAAGGTCCAGAGCACTTATTTCAGCGCTTCAGGTTCAGATCCTGGTGATAACATCTCACCCATCCCCTGGCCTTTACGAAATACCCAACCCCACACACAAACACCATTTGACCCTCAAGACAAGCCTGTGAGTCAGGGCCGCCCCGTTTCTTGGTTTTCTTGGTCACAAGATGCTTCCTTCTACCCCGAACTCCCTCTGTAGGGTTTGCCAAATTTAGCAAATAAAAGTTTTTACCTGTCAACCCTGTAAAGCAATCAGTTCTAATGTGCCAGCCAGTCCTGGGCGGGACTGCTCATCATTTTAAGACAGTACTGATTACAGACTTTTAAGAACTGAAAGGGCTCTCTCTGGACCCTCTCCTAGACCAGCCTTTGGTCTGGGTCTCCCAGGCCAAAGCCTCACTTGGGCCATTTTCTCTAGCCTTTCTATTCGTGCCTCAGTTTGCCCACCTAGAGGCCAGTCCTGCATTCCCCTGCAGATACATCGCAGGGCGGCGGGCGGGCAGGCAGGCCAGGGGGAGCCCGCTGGAGTGGAGAGCCCCGCTCCAGGGCTTCTGTTAGGATTTAGGCAGGCAGGAAAACGAGGAATAAGGATGGCACCGCTCCGGGTTCGGCCTGGGTACGACCTCCCCTCCTCCCAAGCCGGGACTAAAATCCCAGCGAGGGTGGATTGAGACCCCTTTGCCAAGCCCAGGTCCAGTGGACCTTCACGGACCTGATTAGGAGCCCAGAAAAGTCGCAGCGCCCCTCCGGACGCACTCGCAGACTGACGCCCACTCCCCTGCCGGCCCCGCCCCCACGAACTACAATTCCCAGCAGGCGCGGGCTGCGGGACGGGAAATCCAGGAGGAGGGCGTTTGCCACTGGAAGACTGCGTTCTGCGCGGTGCGAGCCCCATCGCCGAGTGGGGGCGCCTGACGGGAGTAGCGGGGCATCTCTACGCGTAAGCCCGGCTCCCCGGCTCTGTATACACCGTTCCCCGTGGGGTCGCCGGCGCGAGCCCTCCTCCCGAACCTGAGCCCCGCCCCACCCTCGCCTGTAGCTGGGGCTTCGGGGAAAGGGATGGTGGGTGGGGGCTTGGGCCGGTCGCCTGGGAGGGATGCGGGGGGCGCCTCCCTGACCTCTCCTTCAGCACCTGGAGCGAACTCCCTTTCCTGGACGGAGGAGCATCTCCGACCTGAGGCTGGACTAAGCCTGTTAGGGCCCCTGGGTGGCCGGCAGTGCTCCTCAGGAAACCCAAGAAGGCTTGATTCTCTGCGTCCTGGGATGTAGGTCCGGGTGTTCGTGCCCAGGCTTCAGCTTTGCATGGCAATGCCAGGTAAGGCTGAGGGGACCAGGGCACTCCCATTCAGTATGTTCTCCCTCAAAGTCCTAGGCTCACACCTCAGGGTCAGGCGCCAGAACCTTTGTGCTGACTTCCCATGTTACCCAAGGATTCCCTGTGGCGCTGCAGAAAGGACTTACCAAACCCTTAAGTGCAAGCCAGGAGCTCAGGGGTCCAGCCTGTTCGGTGGGATGAGCTGTGCTGAGGCCCCACTTCATTCACTCTCCGGGCCCAGGGCGTTCTCTCCAGAGGCTTCTTCTCAGCTGATTTCTGGCTCCCAAGTGGGGATTCAGGTTACACCTGTATCGGGAGCAGTGACACCACAGTGACCAGCAACACATTGGACTTTGTGTCTCCAACCTCATTTTCAGCTTTTACACTTTCTGATCTGGTCATACACTGCTATGTCCCTGACCATCAGCGTTGATAGGAAAAGGCCCAGTATAGCAAGGACCCTCTAATGTCGGTGAGATTTTATTTTTCTGTAGTTAGTTCAAGACCAGCTACTTCCTAGAAATACTCCATTTAGTAAGTGGGAACTCCAGAGAGGATGTGCCGGTTGCTCAGATTCCCTTGCTAGCAGGAGTTGGGATCATCATAACTGGTCAGGTGGTCTCTAAGCATGCTAATTTTTGTCTGGGAAGTTCTCAGAGGCTTGGTTTTCCAAGCATTTCTGTTCAGACAACCAGCCTTTTGTTGAGTAGCCTTTCTGGCCCTAGACACAAAAGATAGATACCATAGAAACTTGGAGACTTGCACTGCCCCAGTTCCTGGGCTTGTTAATAGGAGCCTGTTCTCTCCTTCCACAGTGAGCTTCTGCATTCCAGGGCATAGCACCCGACTTTCGAATGAGTAAGAGCCTGTGTTACCTGCGTGTGATGTGCCAGAAGCCATTTAATGCCCATCTCTGCTTCCTGAATATACAGCCAGCAGGGTGCAGTTAAAGTCACAGGGCAGTGTTAGTAGGTCATTGCAAGGAATGTGGCTGAGGGTACAGTGTACTAAAAGTTGGGTTCTTTCCCCTTCAGTATTTTGGGGGCCACGCAGGAACATACATACTCTGCACATGGAAATGCCTGCACCTACACTGTTACACTTCCTGGTGCAACTACAGGATTCCCACTGTGGCAGAGATATCTTTAGCCTATGAATGCTTTCGATAAAAGTTTGTTAAAACTGGCATTTAAAGGGGGGAGGTAGAGGATGGTAGAGGGGATTAAATGGTGATGGAGAGAGACTTGATTGGGGTGATGAACACAAGACTGTGTACAGATGATGTGTTGTAGAATCGTGCACCTGAAACCTGTGTAATTTTGTTGACTGTCACCGCAGTAAATTCAATAAAAAGAGAAAAAACTGGCTTTAAAAAAAACACAAAATTCATGGTTTTAATAACACCTTCTATGTAGAGTGGAATTATGGTTGAATTTTTGTCTTAACATTGTTTGTACATATATTTTAAATCTTTCATGTGTATAGGACTTCACAGGTTTCGCAGCAAGGTCTTTGTATCAATAACAGGTAATAAAACTGGTGTCGGTAGTCCTACAGGCCACGTCCCTCCCTGTCAACCAGTCCCGGAGGTGAGGGACAGCTGCCCTGCTTCTTGTCACCACCAGGGGTCACCCTTTCCCGTGGAACCACTGCTCAGGCCCCTATTATATGGCCTGGGACTGGGGTGAGGGACTGAGGGCTTTGGTTCTGTGTGCATAATTAGATGGCCTTGGCCGGAGGCCCGGCATCCACCTCCGCTTTAGTCCCAGCTTTCGTTGGTAAAGGTGGGGAGGGTGATCTCCGGACCCTCCACACCCATCAAAGAAGGATGTGGGGATGGAGGCACATCCGGGAACGTCTGTGTCCTGTCTTTCCTGAGGCAGAGGTAGAAGGCCAGGCCGGTTTTCTGGTCTCTCTAGGCTCACCAGTCTTGAGACAAAGGAACTAGGGTGCAGCGGGAATAGGAGAGGCCTGGCTCCCGGGCTCTGGAAGAAGGAAGCCTAAGCAGGGCCGCATTGCAACCGGCCGGGGAGTTGGGGGAGGGGACCTGGGGAGGAGGTCGAATGCCAAGGAGGAATACAGACCCCTCCCCTCACACTCTGGAAGGTAAATCGAGAAAAGGACTCAGTAGGATGCCATCCAGATCGACAGACTTACCCAGAGAGGAGTCCTTGGTAATTTATATACATGTGGAGGAGGGGATATCTGCAGGTACCAAGGAGGGAAAGGAGCTCAGGACACTGCTCAGTCTAGGGCTGGTGGCCAATGGACAAGAAAGGAGAAAGCCACGGGTCTTTCAGAAGACAGAAACCAAGAATGTTTGCAGGGAGGACAGCTTAGAGTACGATTTGAATCCACAGATATAACAAATAATTTTTGAGAGCCTGCTGTGCCAAGCTGTGGACTGTGCTCTTGGAATTTGGGGGTGAACCAAACACACAGTGGCAACCCATTTAGAGGGCTTACAGTTGAGTACCAGTCTATAGTGTAGCCCTGAAATGAACCTGTAGGTTTAACTGTGGTGGGAGCCCCAAGAGTGTAGGGGACAGACTGCCCTGGTTTAGGATCCCCAACTTAAGCTGTGGACTGCAGGAAGAGGGCCAGAGTGAATCAGCAGAAGAGTGGCAGGTACACAGCCCTGAGATAAGGAGCCTGGCCATGGCCGGGTGCCTCGGTCAGTTGGAGCGTCATCCTGTGCTCCAAAAAGGTTGCAGTTTTGATCCCCTGTGGGGGTGCCTGCGGGAGGCAACCAATGAATGTTTCTCTCTTACATCAATACTTCACTCCCTTCCTCTCTAAGATTAATAATTTCTTTTTAAGGAACAGAGGGGGACTCTGGCTGGTGTGGCTTAGTGGATTGAGCACCAGCCTGTGAACCAAAGAGACACCGGTTCGATTCCCAATCAGGGCACATGCTCTGGGTTGTGAGCCAAGTGATATCCCCAGTGGCGGGCGCTTGAGAGGCAACCACACATTGATGTTTCTCTCCCTCTCTCCTTGCCTTTCCCTCTCTCTAAAAATAAATAAATAAAATATAACTTTAAAAAAGGACAGAGGGGAATAAAGGGGGAAAATGGAACAACTATAATGGCATAATCAATACATTAAAAAAAAGGAAAATTAAAAAAAAAAAGAAAGCCTGTTTGACCCTAGAAGGGGATGAAAGAACCATGTAACATCACGTGTTTGCACCTTACCTGGGCTTCCCAAATCCTCTGGGCTCTTTCCTGGATAGAACCTGGGCAGTGGGCTAATGGGTCAAGTTTAAAAACAAAGGAGCTATGGTGATCTGCATAATAAGGAGCTGAGGTTGGGGGGAGAGGGCTCGGTCTGGAGGAAGGAGAGTGTGCTTGAACCACCTGTGGAGAGGACATTGCCAGGTGCAGAGATAAGAAGAGTGGATTTGGGAGGGGTGGTCAGAGGTTTTTGAAGTATAACATACATATAGAAGAGTCCTTTTTAAATTTATTTTTTTTACTGTGTTTTGCTATACATTTAAGAGCACCCTCCTTTAAAGATCTAAATTCTTCCAACTGAAATTTCCTTAAGTCAATAGGGTGCAGAATGGGCCACCTGGGGCTCCAGTCATGGAACCCCAGAGAGAAGGCGGGTGTTAGGCCATGGGAAAAGGGGAGAAGCTGGGGCAAGAGAAGTAGGTAGTGGCCTGATCTTACAAGGCAACAAGAAGCATTTGGGGTCCATGCAAGGAGTCATGGGCGGTCACTCAAAGACTTTAGGCAGAGCTGTCACAGGACACAGTCTGCTGGAGCAAAAGTTCTGGAACGGGAGGGGCAGGGGGTGTGAAACAAGGGTGCACTGCCCTGGCAGGGGCCAAGGGAAGCAGGGCAGGCGGTGCCAGCTTCTGCACTTCACCCTGGAGGCCAGGGAAAGCCAACCTCAGCTTTCAGCCCAGCCCTAACTCTTGGAATTTATTGAAAGCTAGTGTACTGCCTTCCAGAAAAACAAAGACAAACTATACACCAACTTTTGTATCCACGTTCAGGAGAGATAGAGGGAGGGTCTGTTACAAATCTCTGAAGGTGCAGCAAAATCATGTACCAAGGAGGAACAGGAGCCAGAGACCCATCTTAGGAAGCTTGTCTGGGCCTCTGTCCATCTGTCCATCAGTCCTCCATCTCCCATTACAGGTGCCACCCGAGTAAGCTGGCTGGGCAGGCCTGAGAGGACAGCGGGCTGCAGAGGAAGAGGGGTCTGCCAGCTTGTGCTAAACCAGCCCCGACAGTTCCCTTCATTCCTCTTCTCACCCTATTGCCAACCACCTTGCTTCAGGATTGTTCCCGACATCCACTAACCCAACCACAGACAGTTCAGTTGGAGCTTGACCTGCTCAGGTAGAAATATCCTGAGGGCCACGTTCTCCCTTACCCGCCCACAGGACCTAGTTCTTCACCCCAGGCCTCCCTCCACATCCCTTCATGTTCAGGCCTGTCCCATGCCTGCCCCTCTTTCTATCCAACCCCTTCCACGTGCTCCTCTGGATTCTAACTCCCCTAGGAGAAAAATCATTGTATTCTCAGTGCCCTCTCCCTCTATTTCCCTGGCCACAGGGAACCTGGCGGTCCTATGCTGCCCTCACCTTCCCAGGCCCTACCCTTGGCCTCACCTCCCATCTAGAGGGCCCCACCTGCCCCTAGGACATTCTTCTTCCAGCACTTCCTTGTGTTTGGAACATGTATTGATTGCCCTGGCTTGTGTGACTCAGTTGGTAATGGAAAGGTTGTGAGTTGGATTCCTGGTCAGGGTACACACCTAGGTTGTGGGTCCAGGCACATGGGGAAGCGACCAATCAATGTTTTTCTCTCACGTCGATGTTTCTCTCTCTCCATAGCTCTCTCTCTCAAAGCAATGAAAAAATAGCCTTGGGTGAGAGTAAAAATAAATAAATAAATAAATGTATCTGTATTGACTTTTATTTTTAATCATAGAAAATAGTTAGTGTTTGTCATAATGAACATCTCGAGAGTCTAGAAATACAAAGCTGTGGCACAGTCCTACCTGGTCTGACCTTCCTGGGAGATGTGTGCACCTGGCTGCAGGGTTTAGACTCCTGGCTTCCAAGGGGTCATTTCACTGATGCTGCACTTTCCTCTCTAAATTAGAACTCTACTTCAGGCTGACAAATAATTGATTAAAAGAATTCTGTAGCTCACAGCCTTTCCAGGAGGGCTACAGAACCAGCCAGGGACCATGCCCCAAAGGTTACAGCCAAGCTGGCCTATTGGAGGCACCCCTGAGCACAAATACCACCTTTTGCAGCACAACTGACCCAGACCCCGGGCAGGACCACTAGGATCTCAGTCTCCTCGGCCACTGGAGACAGGATATGGTTGTCACCTCTTCCCAGGGTGGAGTCCTCTTTGTGCCTGCTTCATATTCAAAGTCTAGCACGAGGGCATTTGATTGGCAGAATGCCTGCACCCCAGCTGCAAGGGAGCCTGGGAAGGCCTCATCTGGCTTCTGTGAAAGGAAGGAATATTCTTGATGGAGAGCGCCCAGAGGTAGGAAACGCAGGAAGGCAGATGTCCCCGTCAGTTCTCTGGGAGTCCAGCCACCTCTGTTTCAGCAGCTCCTGCTTTACGAGCCACACCCCTCACGTCTGAGACCTCAAGCTACAGCCTGGTTACCTGCCCTTCAACTTCTCAGAAACCACCTGTCCGCACACTGCTCCCTACTGTGCTCCACCAGGGGTCCCAGCTAGACACCACCACCTTCTCTGTCTGCTGACAGCCGTCTCAGCCATGGCACCACCACTCGAGAAGAGCTGGCATCCACTGTGCACACTATGTAGTTTCACATGTCGTCATGTCATTTGGCCCTGAGACCCACCCCCGGCCCCTGCCAGGAGGAATGCCTTATTAATACCCCCATTTACGCACGAGGAGATGGGAGCCCGGAGAGCCGGAGCCCATCTTTGGGTTTGCTCCTCTCTCGCTCACAGTGGCCCCTTGAGAGCAGGGTCTGTGTCCTGCTCCTTCTCTGCTGGGGACCCTTGTTTCCCAATGAGCTACAGGGTGCACGTGATCCTTGAAGTGTCCCAGCAGTCACGTCTTCTCAGGCTCCCACAGAACAGCCTTTCTCAAACTTGACTGATCACCAGATTGATCTAGGATGCTTGCTTGGCATAATCTAGATTCCTAATTCTCTCCTGGAGCATCCAGTTCTCACGATTTCAGGAAGGCCAGGAATCCAAGACGTTTGACAAGTCCTCTAGTGATTCTTATGATCACACAGACCAGGAAATACTTCTCCTGGTAGCTGTTTATTTCCTTTGGGTGGACTTAGACTGACCTGGGCCTGTAAATTATGGGCTGTTCTCAACGGAGACCAGAACCTGAATAATGGACGGGGAGAATCACTTTGTGCTCTGGAAGGACCATAAAACAGGGAGTCATGTGCTGCCAGACAGTGGTGCCCTGACACCTTCAAAATAGGTTTACAGAAATTCTAGTAAACTCATCCCAAGGAAGTAGCCATGGTCGTGCACAAAGCAGTCCTGTGCCAAAGCGGGAGACTGAGGATGTCCACTTGTGCCCGTGTGACTAGCAGGATGCAGTGCTGCAGGCCTGGCTTGGGGGGTGGGGGGAGGCAGAGCCAGGAGGCAGGCCTCCTTCCTCTTCCTTCTCCCTGATCTGTCCAGGCCAGTGACTGCCCCGAGATGGTGGGGATTCCACCCTCTGCCTGGGGCCCTTTGGCTCACCTAGGCCCTGACATTTGCCTATGCAAAGCCCTGCATGGAGGGAGGGTGTGGCTGAGTTGAAGGCAGTATGGACTAGGAAACCCACTCAGTTTGGTGTTTGCAGTGGGGTGGTATGTAAAGTATCTTGAAATCTGTATTGCTTGCCCTGGCTGGTTTGGCTCAGTTGGTTGGAGCCTAGTCCGTAATAGAAAGGTTGAGGGTTCGATTCCTGGTCAGGGTACATACCTAGGCTGCCAGTCTGGGTACATAGGAGAAGTAATCCTTTGACTTGCTGACTCTGGTGTCATAGGAGGTCTCCTCGGGTGAGGTTAGTTGCCACCTGTCCTTATGGTCCAGATGTGGAACAAAGGTCAGCTGGGGAGTGGATGTCAGGGTGGAGACCCCACCTCTGACTCCGGGCCTGGACTGTCTCTTTGGTTTTTGTCTTCTCGCTTTTCCCACTGCACCAAATAGGCTCCCTATTAAGCCACCCCAGTGACTCTTCATGGCTTCTTAAGCGCTTTTCACCTGCAGGTCTCAGAAATCACCTGGTCTTCCTCTCTGAAGGCGGTGGCAGTCCCAGCCCCGGTGCTCTCTCTGCATAGCCCCCAGCACCGTGGCCTCCAAAGACGCAAGCCCATGGCCTTCAGTTCTCCTTCGTGCCAACAGCCAGGACCTCCCCAAAGTAAAAAACACAGGAAAGTCACAGTGCCCCAGAAAGGCCTTACATTCGTGATCCCGGGCTGTGTTTTCCCGTTTCCTGGTTTCAACAGAATCAGACACCGAGCTCCAGTCCTTCTTTGTCCTCCAACTCTTCCCAGAAGTCAAAGTTCCTAAACTCACTCAGGTTACAGAGCACCGGAAGTCATGGGCTTGTTAAGGAAGTCCGAGAGTACCATGTGTCCAAGTTCATCACAGGAAAGTGGGGTCAGGACCCAACCCTAGGTGAAGCTCAGGGTGGCTCAGTTATTTGTGCACAGGCTCTGGGCCGGGCAAACTTTGGGTTGAAACCCACCTTCCACACTTACTAATTACGTCCCCTTGGGAAAGTCATTCAACTTCTCAGAGTCTCTCAGTGCTATGGATTGAGTTGTGTTCCCACAAGATTCATATGTTGGAGCCCTAACCCCCAATGTGATTGTATTGGGAGATAGAACCTTTAGCGAGGTAAATGAGGTCATAAGGATGAGGCCCTGATTCAACAGGACTGGTGTCCTTATAAGAGAAATTGACAACAGCCCTGGCCAGTGTGGCTCAGTTGGTTGGAGCATCACAGAGTAATGAAAGGTTGCCAGTTCAATCCCTGGTCAGGGCATATACATAGGTTGCCATTTTGATCCCTGGTCTGGGCACCTACAGGAGGCAACCAATTGATGCTTCTCTCTCACGTTGATGTTCCTTTCTCTCCCTTCTTCCCTCTCTAAAGCTAATGAGAGCCCTGACTGGTGTGGCTCAGTTGGTTGGGCAACATCCAGCAAAGTGAAAGGTCACCAGTTTGATCCCCGGTCAGGGCACATGCCTGCATTGTGGGTTCAGTCCCTGGTTGGAGCACATACGAGAGCCTGATCAATGTTTCTCTCTCACATCGATATTTCTCTGTCTTTGCCTCCCTCCCTTCCCCTCTCTCTGAAAGAATAAATAAATAAAATCTTTAAAAAAATAAAAGCAATGAGAAAAATGCCCTCGGGTGAAGATTAAATATATTTTTAAGTAAATAAATAAACAAGTTAATTAATTTAAAAAAGAGAAAGTGACACCAGAGAGCTCTGTCCCCACAAGCACAGGGGAAGGGTCATGTGAGGACACAGCAAGAAGTTGTCTGCAAGCCAGGAAGACAGCTCTCACTGGAAACCAACTGTTATGACACCTTGATCTTGGACTTGTAGCCTCCAGAAGAGAAAATAAATTTCTGTTGTTTAAACCACCCCAACTGTGGTATTCTGTGATGGCAGCCTGAGCTGATTCATACACTCGGTTTGTTCATCTGAAAAGCAAGGATAAAACCAGTCCTTGCATCGTGAAGCTATTGTGAGAATCCATTGAGGAAATACACGTGTACTGCCTGCCGTTCAGTTTTCCTACAGCACCCTCAGCTCAGTGTCTGGTGTATAGTGGATGTTTAATAAATACCCACTGAATGAACAAATACACCCATCAGAAAAAGAAGCTTTCAAAGTAAATAGGACTGCATGTCTCTGAGCTTGTCACTAACCTCCATTTCCTTGGTTATTGATCACAACTCATCAGCAAGTGACAGCAGGTATAAAGGATTTAAGAAAAGGGTCTGCAAGGGCAATTTCCTGATTTTAATTGGATCTGCCCATTAATGTCCTGTCTTCTGAGAATTGGGAAAGGGTTGGTCTGGCTGATCCCAGGTGAGTCTGAGCCTCCAGGAGGAGGGGAAGTTGATCAGAGAGCTGTGGGAAGCCACCGATCCCCGTCTCACTTTGCAGGCCTGGGTGCGGAGGGCAGAGCCCTTCCTCCTGTGGGGCGGAGGGGCTGGAGAGCACAGCCGTGGGGGCGGGAGCTGGGCCCTGGCGTCGCAGTGGGTGAAGTTGGTCTGGGGTTGGAAGCCACAGCAGGCCCACCTTCCAGGTGCTTGTGAGATGCAAATAATGGGAACAATAGGGGCTCTGTCCCCAGGCCCTTTGTGGCAGAAGCTGGACTTTAGGGAGGCACAGCTCCTTCACCTTGGCCATGGTGAGACTTGGTTCTGGGGCAGCCCCAGGTGCACAAACCTGCCCACCCGTGGGAGCCCTGGACTCTGGGCAGGAAAAGGCACCCAGCTGAACTGACCACTCCCTGACCCCCCTCCCTGACTCTTTCCAGGACAAGCTCAGGGGGAGCAAGCCCCGGTGAGTACTTAGCTCCTCACTTTCCATCTACCCTTCTCTTGCCTCCACCTCGCCACCCCTTCCCTGGACACAGCCGCCGTTGGAGCGGTGCTGGCTGTGCCTGGGCCCTCCCTGCCCACCCAGTGGGACCCTGCATCCACCGCTCTGTGAGCACTAGGGCTCGCCCACTACCAGCTGCTCTTGGGCACCGGCTCACCCAGCTGTGTACCCAGGGTCACTAGCCTTGTCCTCAGGTCTTAACTCCTGCTGCCCTGCCCCAGGCTGCTGTCACACAGCTCCAAGGGGCTCCATTCACATGGTCGTGGATGTGAATGGCCTGGGACAGTGCAGTGCCTGGCTGACAAAAACTCAAGGGTCGCTTGGGCAGAGTTGACTACAGTCTTATTGCAGGCTGGGACCACCCCTTCCACCCCCCAAATGTGTAGGTAAGTGACACAGTGGGTGAGGGGGGTCTGGCAGAACAAGGTCCCTTGTAATTTTGAGTCTCCCCTGAGTGGCCTTTTCACCATCTGTGCTCCTCATAGTCCAGCACTGCTGAGTCACTGGGGCCTAGCTCTGCCATCTGCCTGGGTCAGAATGAGAAGCGCGTGGGGTAGGGACTGGCCTAGGTGCAGCAGGCAGCTCACTGGGAGACGTTCCACGATGCCTGCGTCACTGGCCCTGCTGCAGTGCTGGAAAGGCCCTTCGTGAATGGTTCCTTGGAGCCAAATGAAGCATTGAGTCCCGCTGTGGAAGTGCAGATGGTTTATTGTATTGGGGAGAGAAAGTCATTGTGCTAGACAGGGGTGGGCTGGGAGGAGATGAGGCCAGTCTCATCAGTCTCCCCTCCAGACTCTCCAGGGTGGAGAACAGAGGTCTCCTGCCTGTCTCCTCTGCCTACCCCCGGGGCCTGGAGACACAGGGTAAGTCCAGCTGCTGAGCCTGGGGCTGGGGGTGGGGGAAGGCAGGGGCCACCACCTTTGCTGCACTTCTTCCACCCTCCCTGTGCTCCTTACTCCTTCCCGAAGGCTCAGGAAGAGGAGGGAGAAGAGGAAGATGAATATGAGCTGCCCCCCTGTGAGGCTCCGCTCAGGAAATTAGTCCCTGCCCACCTTCCTGGAACCGAAGAGGACTCTTTGTACCTGGGTGAGGGCTGGGAAGTGGAGGCAGAAAGTTTGGGTGGCCGGGCAGGACAGGAGGGTCCCCACAAGGGCAGAGGCCGAAGACCTGCTCTCTTTTGTGTCTGCCGGGCAGTGATGGGATGCCTCAGCTGGCAGTTGCTGGGGCCTTTTGAATGAACAGGGACAGAGAGAGAGAGAGAAATGGAGAAAGGAAGAGAGGAGGAGGGGAGAAGGAAGGCAGAAGTTGGGAAAGGGAGGGGAGTCTGGAGGGGCAGCGTAACCAAGGCAACAGTGGGAAAGCTGGAGGCCCCACTCGGTCCCGGGGGCCTGGTGTTCCTTCTCAGAGATCCCCGCAGTCTCACAGCAAGGGTAGAGGTGCCCAGAGAACCCACTGGCATCCCACCCCCACCCCTGCAGCTCTCCAGGCTGGCCAGATAGGGGCAGGGAAGCTGGCCGTCTCCAGTTGCCATGGAGACAGGACTGTCGGGAAGCCAGTAAGCTGGGAGGGCAAGGAGGGAGAGAGGAGGAAACAGAGGCTAGGTGTGGGGCGGGAGGAAAATGGGAACCTACTTGGGAGGAGCTAGTGACTCACAATGCTTGGGGTCTTTTCCAGATCACTCTGGCCCCCTGGGCCCATCCAAGTCATCAGCACTGGAGCCTGAGCCCGAAAAGGTGAACAATCTCTGTACAAGCTCCCCCTTTCCTGTCTGCCCCACCCCAGGCTACCGTTTCCTGTGAATAAATCTAAGAGGCATCTCATTTGCAAGACCCCCCCATCTGCATTCAAGAGACCCCTGAAAAATTAGATGCATCAGAAGCCTGAACCCTGTGAACAGTCACTGCTCCCTCTGTCTGGCCTGGTCCTTTCATCCTCCCAGTCAGCATCACCCAGGACTTGCCTTCTGGCCAGAGGTGGGAAGGTTGGGGGGAAGGAGACAAAACAGGCTCTGCTGCCCCTCCTGGGACCCCAGGGCCCAAGGACCCTGCCCCACTGAAGAGGGAAGAAATGCCCTACTTAGCCGCCAATCATGGCCAGCTCTCATCCCCCACAATCCTGCTTTGGGCTTTGAAAGCTACCGCTCTCATCATTCACTTTTATTGGAACAAAAAGAAAACCAAGGAGAGATTCACGACGAAGAGCCACAGGATCGAGGCAAAGGGAAGGTCACCCCCTTGCACATTAACTCTGGTGTCACTGTTTTTGGCATAGCTATGCATTGCCCTACCATCCTTGCCTCCCCGTGCCTGTTTCCCCTCCGCACCCCTCTGCACCCGGTTCTCCCTCACCACTCGTTGTGTCCACAGCTGAAGTCAGCCCTGAACCTGCAGGAAGCCGTGAGGCAGAGACAGCCTTCTGGGTGGCGAGGTAATGGGGACGTCCTCTCTCTCCAAGACCTACACTCCCCCCTGCCCTGAGAGGGGAGTCCAGCCCCACAGGGGCAGAGCTGAGCGGCCTTGCAGTTGGTCTCGTGCTGTACCCGGTCACTGCACACCCCCAGCTGCTCCCTGTTTTCACCTGCCCTGCCGATCCCCGCTAAGGTGGGCAGTTGAGGGGACTGAGGCCCCAGACACGAGCTGCTTTGCCTGAGATCACACAGAAGCAGAGTCCGCTGTGGTCTCCAGTCAGGTGAGGGGCCTGCAGGGCGCCTGGTCTGCCTGAAGCACCCTCACTATTGAGACACATCTGAATGTCACCCCCTACCAAGGGGCCCTCTGATTCCATTCATGTCATTATTGCCTCCACCATCCAGAGACTGTCCCCTAAGGTAAGTGCCTGGAGGCCTATGACGCCAGAGCCCTGGATGTCAGACGGGGGAGGGATCTTAGCCAGCACGTTTTTGTCTGACAGGGGCCCCAGGAGGGGCAGCCTCCTCCTGCGCAAGGTCAGCTAACCTGAGGCACATTTGTGTTTTACATGCTCAGTGGTTGGTAAACCTTCATGCCCTTGACGGGGGTTTGATTTTTGGAACAGCTCAAAGTCATTTGGAGCCAACCCTGGCAAATCAATTGGGAGGTCAAGTCAGGCAGCACCTTGGGGTTGGGAAGTAAGGTGACGGTGGTGAGGGTGGCTTCCCACCAGGGCTTCGGTGTTAGCTCTGAGGACACCCCCGGATAAGATTGAAGGATGCTCCACTCCTCCAGCCTGTGTCACTCAGTTCCTTTCTCCCCACGCTTATGACTGACGCTCCTCTCCTTTTCCTCCCAGAGCTGACTGCACCAGCCCGCGTGGTGAGCAGCCCTTCCATCCCCAACTCACACTCTAGGGTTCTGGCTAGGGAGCTGGCAGGGTTGGTGTGGGGTGCCTGGGAGGGCCGGGAAATGTCCCTGAGATCGAGGAAAAAGGCCCAGAGCTGAGTCCCTCCCTGCTGGCCACAGGCCCCTGGCAGGGTGTCAGCCACTTGTCCTGGGGGTGCTGCCCAGAGCTACTGGGGATGGCCTTGCCCAGAGCTCCCCCTGGCCACACACACTCTGAGAACTGGAGCCTGGGAGCATCTCTGAGAGGGAAGACGCTCGTGCGGTGCCCCCCTTTTAGGCCAGGGAGCAGTTTTAATCATTCCAGTTGGCTCCCAGAAAGAGGTTTACTCCCCACCCCCAGTGGGGGCTCTGCCCTCCCTCCCACTCACTTGTCAAACCCTGGGTCCCACACACCCCTCCCTCTCTCCCTTAGGTGCCAGGCTCTGCAAAGGAACCTGAAGAGGACATCTACCTGGAGTGTGAGCCCAGCCCAGGTGAACACTTCCCTCTGCCCCAGATCCATCACGCCCTGAGGCCCTCAGCTGCCTGCAGCAAGACACATATGTCTGACTCCATTTTCCTCCCTCGTCTTTTCTCACCACCCCCACCAACACACTCTCATCTTTGGACACATGCAGGGGCACACATACTTCCTCCTTCGGTCCCAGTCGGCCCTCTGCAGGGGCCGCAGGGGAGGGACCCCCTAGAGCCTGGGCTGTGGGGGGACTGCCCAGCGGTTGCAGCCTGGTTGGAAGGTTCCCAGGAAACCAGGCTGCAGGGCAGCGGCAGGCCAGGCCCTGCAGCTGGCCTCAGCCCCTCCCTGGCCGGTGAGGTGTTCGTTCTAGCCTCGCTCCCAGCCCAGCAGGGCCTGCCCTCTGTTTTAGTCCCTGCTTTGCCTCAGACTCTGAGCTCCCAGGGCCCGATGCCCCCAGTCCCTCTGCCAAGGACATCAGTAGTACACAGGTAAGTGCCCCACCAGGTGCATGTGAGTGTGTGAGTGTGAGTATGTGTATGTGTGTGTGAGAGAGAGAGAGAGGGAGGTACACAGGCTTCCCCAGCCCTGACCCTGGGACCTCTGGGTTCACTGGGCCTTTCCTTGTGAAGGAAGTAAAGACCTTGACCTCTGTTCCCCAATTTCCTCCCCCCAGGCCCACCAGAGCCCCCCAAGAAGCCCAGAATGTAAGAGGCTTGTGGTTGGGGGAAGTGAGCAGGGAGGGAAGGAGACTGGAGGTGGGACTTCAGGCCCAGAGCAGCAGGCCTGCAGGGCCAAGTAGCTTCTGACCAGACCTCCTGTGTCCCAGGAAGCCGCGAATGCCATCTCAAAAGGCGAGTAGAGACATCTTCAATACAAACCCTGGGGGGTCCTGCCAGCTCCCACCCCAGCCACAGCCCGCGAGTCACAGACATTCTCACAGCCCCACTCACCCCACTTTGCTGAGGGGGTCCCTGCAGCTCTGCCTCCAGTTGAGAGCAAGCCTGAGACCCAATTGGGCATTTTCTAGGGTCTGCATCAAAGCAGAAGGCTCCCAGCCTGTACTTCAGGACCACCCCTCACTTAGAGGCCCCGTGTGGCCTCGCTGGTGGGTCCCACCAGAGCCCCAGACCTGGAGAGGAGGGGTGAAACACCGGGGGCCCTGCTACGGGTTTCCGCCCTATGCACACGCCCCTCCAACCTCCCCCACCCCTGCGGCTGGGCCCCAAGCCTCCTTTGTCTAATCCCCTCCCAGCCCCAGCGCTATGATCTGCTTCTTCCAGCAGGAAGGAGCTCCTCTCTGTCCTCTGCAGCCCCCACCAGAAGCACCGCAGCTGCTGAGGTGAGGAGGGGCTGGGAGAGGGCTGGGGGAGGAGGCCTGCCAGGCACGCTCTTGGGCTGTGTCCACCACTGCAACTCGCATTGAACACGCGCATGTGGCACCATGCTGGGTACCAGGCACTAACACATCTTTGTTCAGCTCGCACAGACTCAGTCTGGGGAAGGCAGCTGTGAACACAAATAACTGCACCTGGGGTTCTCTGCTCCCCACCCCCTCCAGTTTGCCAGCACGCAGGCTCTGAGTGTGTGTGTGTGTGTGTGTGTGTGTGTGTAGGACAGCGGCCTGCTGGATCAGCCTTGGTACTCAGGGAACTGCGACCGACATGCTGTTGAGAGTGCTCTGCTCCAATGCCAAAAGGTGGGCAACCTCAGAGCCCCTGGGCCTTCTCAGTAACCCCTTCCGCTCATGGTCTGTGGCTGGCTGAGCAGGCAGGGATGGTGGGGCAAAGCGTGGGGGGTGGCCATCGAGGGTCAGGGCTGCAGGTGCACGCGTGGAAGATGAGGCTGATGGAAGGGTCTCCCCCACAGGACGGGGCCTACACCGTGCGCCCCAGCTCAGGCCCCCGTGGCTCCCAGCCCCTCACCCTGGCAGTGCTTCTCCATGGCCGGGTCTTCAACATTCCCATCCGGCGGCTGGATGGTGGGCGCCACTATGCCCTGGGCCGGGAGGGCAGGCACCACGAGGAGGTGGGTGCTGGATGAGGTGGGGGACTGAAGGGTAACAGGGACACAGCAAAGAAGTGCCCTGGGCCTAGCTGGGGGTGTTTGCCTAGGGAAAAACCCACATTCTGTGTTTTTCTGGGGTGGGTGGAAATGACAGTAGCCAGTGACAGTTGCCAGAGGTCCACCTTCCTCTGGAGAAGGCCCTTCCTCTTGCTGTCTCAGTCTGCACAGGGCCTAGGAGGGGGCATTTGTACCTGGAGTGAATCAGCTGGGAGGAGGGCAGGGCCCAGGTAGTCCAGACCCCTGTCTGTGCCAGGGCTCAGCTGGCGCCCAGGACTTGCTGGGCTGCACACTAGAGACAGTCACCCAGCACCCAGCTCCGCATGCTGGAGGACAGGGGCGGAGGCAGGTCCCCAGCGTTATTTCCATTTGGCCTGGGAAACATGATTTGGTCAACAGCACGCCCCAGGGTGCCGTCACAGGTAAGTTGCATAAGGCCAGGAGTTGGGTAGCACAGTGGCAATGGAGCCTTGTGACACAAACAGGAAGGAAAATATTTATAAAAAGTCAACAAGCCCTCTTGCCAGAGGCCAGCAGTTCCTTCAGGAAGTTTTTCCCAGCACAAGGCCACAGGGACTCACCGATGCCTCGCTTCTCTGTCCAGCACTTCTCCTCTGTGGTGGCCATGGTCCAGCACTACATGCAGCACCCCCTGCCCCTTGTGGACAGACACAATGGCAGCCGGCAACTCACCTGTCTGCTCTTCCCCACCAAGCCCTAATACGTCCCAGCAGATGTCCATGCCCACCTCTGGCCCCATGGGCTGCTCCTGCCCCATCCACCTGTCCACCTTGGGCTACGTCCCTTCTCCTCTCCCAGGTCTCCACCCTTCCAGGCCCTCCTTGTCTGCTGTCCCAGTTCCTGCAGGCCCTGATGAGAGGCACCAGAAAAGGTTGCCCAGAGACCCCATACCGTGCTCACCCAGAGCCCAGCCCTGTGCTCCCTGCTGCCTCTCATCCCCAAGGCTGGGCAGTAAGGGTCAGGCAGGGCCCCCATTCTCAGGTCCCAGGAATGGCTGTGCTCATCCTGTTGCTAGGGCTTCCCAAGCAGCTCTGGATGAAGGCCTCAGGGGAGCTGAGCCTCCTGGGGACAGCATGGGCACTGCTGGGACACGAAAAGAATCCTCTCACATTCTTTTGAAGGCTTAATACAGGGCTGGCATCTTGGAGGGACTTGGTTGCCCTGCACAAATTTTGCTTTCAATAAATACTTATTGAATAAATTCCTGAATTTGCTGAGCAAAGCAGAGGTGGCTTCCATGGGGCTCCAGGTTCTCAAGTGTTCCAGGGCACGGCTGAGTGCTGGAAGTGACAGCAGTGGTGGCCTGGCCAGGGTAATAGGGCCAGCCCTATTTCTGCCCACTGACTGGGGCCTTTGCCCTTACATGGTCTGTGCTAAGGACCATCTCCAAGGTGGCTGGTTTTTGTTTTGCTTTGTTTGCGGTTGGTCAGAGAGGGTTAGGGAGGGAGGCTCAGTGTGTATCTGCCACTCCGTAAATGGTGAGAATAGAGTTAAGTACTGGCAGACCCCAGGAAATCCCTGGATACTGGGCTCGCCAGTCCTAGAGTACTAAGGGTGGCCCAGTGGCGGCGCTCCGAGAGCAGGAGAGGCCATCCGGGCTTCACTGGTGGCAGGGTACAGGCCGCGAGGCCCAGCGCGCTCCAAGGCTCGGAGCTCGGAGATCGGCGGCGGGGCGGGGAGAGGCAGGACTTGGGGAGGCGGGAGGGTCCGGGCCTGGCTCTGCGCCCAGAACACCGGGTGCCGGAAGCGCCATGTGACTGTGACTCTGCAGAAACAACGGGCGGCTCTGCGGCGCCCAGCGCGCAGGCTGGCACACAGGGCCTGCACTCCTACCCACTTCGGCCCCAGGCCATGCCTCCCGATGGACCCTGGGCTCTGGGCAGGCGGGAGGCGCGGGATTCCAGGGGAGACCGGGACAGATGTCCGAGGACACTGTGGAGTGCGAGTGTGAGGCTGGGAGCGATCTTGGTCAGGGCCTGCCCATTGGGCGTTGAATGTTGCCGCCGTCATTACCGCTCTTGCAAATTACCTTGTCTGGGCCTGGATTTCCATTACAGAAGTGAAGATAGATAATCGTCCCTACCCAATTATCCCAGGGTCAGGAAGCTTAAGTGAGGCTTTCCTCATAAAAGGACCAGGACTGTGCCCGGCCTGATGCACAGTACTCTAGCTCCTCTCACCCAAATAAACACTTTCCAGTCGCAGCATGGGGGGAGTTCTCTGCCAGGGCGCCAGGAAGAGGATCAGGACGGAGCAGCTGGCACAGGGCTGGGGGAGGATGAGCCCTGCCGTATATGTGGGGAGTGGATTAGCAGCTGGGGGCTGTAGCAGAAGCAGGGGGATAGGAGGCCCTCAAGACATCCTCTCTCAGTTCTGTCAGCAAGCTCTGGCTCCCTATAGGTTCTGGACGGGAGTGGCTTCTCCTCTACATTTTCCTCAGAATGACTCCAGGGGAGTGGCCTTTACAAGGACCCACTCCCAGTTGAGGGACTAAGTTCAAGGAACTAGCTGGCCTCCTTGCCTTCCCTCCCTGGGAGAAAGAGAGAAGGAGCAGTCCCGGCAGTGGGGACTGTCTGCAGTAAGGGACCCTGAATGCCAAAAAGCATGGTCTGGAGAGTAACTCAGCCTGGCTCCTGCCTCCCCGGCCCACAGTTCTGTGTTTCGATGTCTCCTTTTCCAGGAATCATGGCTCTGCCAGCCTGGGCGCAGGCACTTAGGACACTCCCTAGCAATGGCCTTTTCACTCGCCCCACTGCTGTGCATCCGGGGCCTGGAATATAGTAGATGCCAAATGTCTGTTGAGTCAAAGAATAGGTCAAATCTACCCTAGATTCTTTAAGGCTGATAACATTCCTTAAAAATTAAAAAAAAATCCTCACGTGAGGTTGTGCGTATTGATTTTGAAGAGAGAGGAAGGGAGAGAGACAGACAGAGAGATACTGACATTTGGTTGCCTTCCACGCACGGATCTGCAACCTAGGCGTGTGCCCTGGCTTGGAAGCAGCGACCTTTTGGTGTATGGGATGATGCTCAAAGCAGCTGGGCCACCCCGTCAGGGCTGATAACATTCCTTGATTTGGGCTTCCTTGGAAAGAGACGTGTCAAAGCCAGTGCTGCCCAACAGAAGTTTCTGTAATGACGGGAACATTCTACATCCATGTTATCTCGGACAGTAGCCATGAGAGGTTATTAAGCACTTGAAATGTGACTAGTGTGACTAAGGAACTGAATATTTTTTTAAAGATTTTATTTATTTATTTATTTTTAGAGAGGGAAGGGAGGGAGATAGAGAGAGAGAGAAACATCAGTGTGCGGTTGCTGGGGGTCATGGCCTGCAACCCAGGCTTGTGCCCTGACTGGGAATCGAACCTGCAACACTTTGGTTCACAGCCCACGCTCAATCCACTGAGCTACACCAGCCAGGGCCAGGAACTGAATATTTAATAATAATGTAATTAATTTTAATTAATGTAAGGACCCACTTATGGTTCATGCTATCCTACTGTTCCAAGTCTGTTGCCTTCCCAAGTGCAAGGGGTAGGGTGGGTGAGAAAGCTGCAAACGCTGGTGGAGGGTGGGGAGGTAGGTCTGGAGGAGCCTGGGAGGCTGCTGTAATGAGTGTGGGCGAAGGGGAGCCGTGGAGGCCCCGAGCAGGGGGGCGCAGGAGGAATGGTATTTTAGGAGGAGAGCTCCAGCTGTGAAGTGCTGAATGGGTTGAGGGCAGCAGAGAAGTGGGGAGGACAGTGAGCGGCTGCTGATAAGTCTGTGATCAGCAGGTGAGAGACGATACTCTTGATTGGTTTGCCGTGCCAGTGTCCCTGCACACACCTCATCCCCACCTTCTCTTACCCAGCAGGCCAGACTCTAGAAAATTCCAGGCAGGGTCACCAACGGGGGGGTCAAGTCTTGGAGAAATGCTATTTGCTGAAGAAGCCCATATATTACTGAGAGTGGTTATCTGTCTCCATTGGCCAGGAAGGATCTGTAGGACTGGGGAGAGCCAAGGAAGTGCGTAGCGGGGAAGGACAGGAAAGCTGCAGTTACCCACCCTTGCAAGACCACACCTGCCGGGGCCAGAGTGTGCTCTGCAACCACCTAGCAAGCTCTCAGCTGTGGTTTCTCAACCTTGGGGAAAACCGGCACTCTGGAGTCCAAAGGACCCAGGTTTGAACCTGGCTCACCCACTCACTGCTTGCATGAGCCTAACCTCTGTCTCTTCACATTTAAAATGGGGCTAATAACATCTACTTCTTTGGATTGTTGTGAGGATGAGACATGATGTGTATGAGATATACTTAGCCAAACCGGAGGCTGACACAGTGGGGCTAAATGCCTTACACCGAGTAATAATCCTAACTGTGAGTAGGTCCAGCCCGATTCTGGTCCCACCTGAGCACTCCATGTTCAGGGGCTCCCCCTGATATGGGCTTCCCCAACACACACACGTACATGCGACCTTTAGGTATTATAGATACTGTGATTGCTGTTTTGTTTGCTTACCTGGCTTTCCCATTCCCCTCCTCCTGGTAACACCACCTACTTCTCCCTGCATAGGACCAGGCATGTGACCCACTTCTGGCTAGGACCAAAGCAGGACCAATCAAACCCTTCTCTGAGATGGATTTATTGATGTTGAGAAGGCCCCTTTCCAAACCTGAGTTTGGGCTGCAAACAGTTACCTTCCCCTCCACATGGACAGAGCCTGTCTGCAGAAGTCAGGCAAAGACAGGTAAAAAATTGGTCTCGGAGACATTGAATGCTGCCCCAAAGTTCTGGCTTTTGCCACAGTGCCCCTCCCAGCTGTGTGAGCTAGACATTTCTTTTTAAGTCTAAACTAGGGGAGTGTGGCCTCTGGTATTTGAAAAGAAGATGACTGCCTGGTGCAGGAGGCCCTTGTGTCCTTGGAGTCTGGGATCATTAAAGAAGCACCTAAAGCACAGAGTCAGTGGTGGAACCAGAATTCTGACTTGCGTGGCTGGTTCCAGACCCTCCGTGAACTACACCACACATCACTCACAAATATTTACTGAGTGCGCACTTTGTGCCAGATACCAAACTAGCTTCTCATTCCTCCTCCAGCACCTGCTCAAGGGCTCTCCTCCCCACTTCATTCCCATTCTCCAAGGACCCTCGAGTCAGGAGATATTAAGGAAAAAACAGCTCTTCTCCTCCAAGACAGAACCCAGAATACTCAATGTCTTTCCAGAATCAGTACTCCCAGAGCCCTCCTCCTGTGCCAAAGATATGAGAGGAGCCAGCCACCTATCCACCTACCTGCCTGCCTGCCTGCCAGAGTCTGCTGAGCAGGGAGCCAGTCTTAGCTCTGGCCCCGGGCACCCTGACAGAAACCCTGCCTGCACTGCACTGTAAGCAACTATAATCCTGCTGCCCTGATGGCCACTGTGACCATTTATGGGGATACTAAGGCCATTTTAAAGTTGCTTTTGATAGCCCTGACCAGGTGATTCAGTTGGTTGGAGCATCATCTTGATATGCCAAAGTTGCAGATTCAATCCCTAGTCAGGGTACATACAAGAGTCAACCAATGAGTGTGGAGGTAGGTGGAACAATAAATTGATGTTTTTCTCTCTTCCTTCCTCTCTCTAAATTCATTCAATCAATCAATCAATAAAATTGGGACTTCTGCCCAAGATGGAGGCGTAGGTAGACACACTGTGCCTCCTTGCACAACCAAGATAGGGACAACAGTTTAGAAACAGAATAACAACCAGAACTGACAGAAAATTGAACTATATGGAAGTAGGACAAACAAGGAGTTAAAATAGACATGTTCATCCAGACCAGAAGGAGGGGTGGAGTCCGGCAGCCGGGGCAAAGAGGGGTCAAGGCACAAAGAGCGGTGGGACTGGGCCCATAAGGCATCCCGGGCATGCAACACTGCAGTGGGCAGACTCTGGGTGCAGGGTGGCAACCAGAAGACCCAGCAAGGTGGGATTGTGAAGTGAGGCACTGCGAGCAACCCAGGGTCCCAGCGCTGGGAAATAGAGCCTCAGGGCACTAATTGAAAACACCTGTGGGAATTGAGGTGCCAGGAGAGACTCCCAGACTCACAGGAGAGTTTGTTGGAGAGATCCACAGGGTCCTAGAATGTGCACAAGCCCACCCACATGGGAATTAGCACCAGAAAGGCCCAGTTTGCTTGTAGGACACAGTGGAAGGGACTGAAATCCAACAGAAAGCGGACCAAGCACCATTGTTCCCTCTCGGGCCTCACCCCCACATATAGCGTCACAACCCAGAGACTGGGTTGCCCTGCCCTGGTGAACACCTAAGGCTCCGCCCCTCATACATAACAGGCACAACAAAACACACATACACACACACAAATGGCCCAAACGGAAGAACAGATCAAAGCTCCACAGCAAATACAACTAAGCGATGAAAAGATAGCCAACCTATCAGATGCATAGTTCAAAGCACTGGTAATCAGGATGCTCACAGAATTGGTTGAATTTGGTTGCAAATTAAATGAAAAAATTAAGGCTACGCTTAGTGAAATGAAGGAAAACGCACAGGGAACCAATAGTGATGGAAAGAAAACTGGGACTCAGATTAATGGACTGGACCAGAAGGAAGAAAGAAACAACCAAACAGAAAAGAAGGAAGCAACAAGAATTAAAAAAAATGAGGAGGGGCTTAGGAACCTCCAGGACATCTTTAAATGTTTTAATATCCGAATTCTATGGGTACCAGAAGGAGAATAGGAAGAGCTACAAGTGCAAAAGTTATTTGAACAAATAATAAAGGAGAACTTCCCCAATCTGGCAAAGGAAATAGACTTCCAGGAAGTTCAGAAAGCTCAGAGAGTCCCAAAGAAATTGGACCCAAGGAGGAACACACCAAGGCACATCATAATTACATTAGCCAAGGTAAAAATGAAGGAGAGAATTCTAGAAGCAGCAACAAATAAGGAGACAGTAACTTACAAAGGAGTTCCCATCAGATTGACAGCTGATTTCTCAAAAGAGACCTTACAGGCAAGAAGGGGCTGGAAAGAAGTACTCCAAGTCATGAAAGGCAAGGACCTACATCCAAGATTGCTCTCTCCAGCAAAGCTTTCATTTAGAATGGAAGGGCAGATAAAGTGCTTCTCAGATAAGGTCAAGTTCAAGGAGTTCATCATCACCAAGCCCTTATTTTATGAAATGTTAAAGGGACTTATCTAAGAAAAAGAAGATAAAAAACATGTATAGTAAAATGGCAGCAAACTCACAATTATTAACAACCACACCTAAAACTAAAACAAAAACAAAGTAAGCAAACAACTAGAACAGGAACAGAACCACAGAAATGGAGATCACATGGAGGGTTAGCAACAGAGGAGTGGGAGGAGGAGAGAGGGGGAAAAGGTACAGAGAATAAGTAGCATAGATGGTAGGTAGAAAATAGACAGGGGGAGGGTAAGAATAGTATGGGAAAGGTAGAAGCTAAAGAACTTACGACACATGGACGTGAACTAAAGGCGGGAATGTGGGTGGGAGAGGGTGTGCAGGGTGGAGGGGAATGAAAGGGGGGTAATGGGACAACTGTAATAGCGTAATCAAGAAAATATATATTTTCAAAAAATCAATAAAATTGCTTTTGACCTATGTTCTCCCAGCTGTTCCTTTCCTTTGCTTTGCAAATCTGGCTGAGGAGAAAAAGGGGCACAGGAGTAGGACTTCAGGGTCACGGTCTCCAAGTCTGGTCCTCAGAGCAACCATGGACCGAGATGATGATGACACCGGTCAGTAACAAAAGGAAACATGCAACCCACCGAGGGAGCTTTTCCTGAAGCAAAGAACCATTCTTTAAAGGGACATAAAATTCTTCCTTCTTTTTTGGTGTTAATATATACTTTCAGATCACTTGATTCTCCTGACCCTTATCTTTAAAATGGGGTGGAAGGGACAGGGTGGTTGGCCTACATGGCCTCGGAGGGCCTCCTCAGCTTCAATGTTCCAAGATCCTCAGGCCCTGGACCAAGTACACTGCTGCCCGGACTGTATCTCACGGCCTGGCCGGCCTCTCCCACATTGTCCTTCTCCACCCACATGGATCTCTGCTCAGCCCCACAAAGCTGGCTGTCTTGGCTGAGCTCTCTGGCCTGCTCCTTGGGAGAAGCGCCCCATCCTCAGTGTACTCTGGATTACATGATAAACCAGGAGGTACAGTTTATAAAAGGCAAACGTGGTTTTGAATAGCCTAATGTTTGTCATGAGATAAGGGGTGGATCAAGCCCAGCCTCCACACAGGCCTGGAAATCAGAAGAACAGACGTCAGAGACCAGGAGCAAAAACCCAAGAATAAACACCAATGTAGGAACTGGGGAGAGGGGGAACATCAAAAGGGATGGAAGTTCTCGCTGAAGAACGGTATCATGAACTTAGAACATCAGAGCTGGGAGCCACAGGCCATCTTGTGCTGTCTCCTTATGTTACAGATGAGGAAATGAAGAGCCAGGGAGGGAGCAGGAGACTGTGATGGGTGGGAGTTATATACATTTCTTTCTCTTGCATCACCTCAGCTGGGACTAAGGCCTAGAGATGGAAAGGAATAGAGGGGAACTTGGAAACTGAGTCCAGGAGAGACCAGAAGCATGAAACTGGGGCTGACCCAGGCCCCAGGCCCATCAGGAACCCTGTGTCCTGCTCCCCAGCCTGCTCACTCTCCCTGCCTTCTTGGGGCTCCTTTTGTTTGCCCTCAGCCCACAGCTCAGCTCTCAGTACATCACAGACGGGCCCCAGTGGGCCTGAGCGGGAGGCTGGCAGGTGAGCACTGGCCAGAGAATAAGGAGAGCCGACGGATGCTCTCCAGAGAGCCTGGAAACTCCACACACCTCGTTAAGAAGCTGCGGGAAGAGGGGAGTTAAAGAGGGACTGTCATTGCACTTGGAGCAGACTCCACTCCCCCACGAACTTACACTTTTGTGTCCTAAGGGGATCCAGGGGCAGACAGGGACCAGGCAGCTTTCATGGATGCTATAAACCCCAAATACTGGGGCTGGGCTCAAGGGAAAAGAGTAGAACCAGGAGTGTGTCTGTGAACCTCCTGCCATGTTCAATTCTGAGATGAATCAA
This sequence comes from Phyllostomus hastatus, assembly GCF_019186645.2. Classification (NCBI taxonomy): domain Eukaryota; kingdom Metazoa; phylum Chordata; class Mammalia; order Chiroptera; family Phyllostomidae; genus Phyllostomus; species Phyllostomus hastatus. The sequence goes on along the minus strand of NW_025334041.1, from coordinate 72,974,074 downwards.
ATAAATCAAGCGTGAGATGAAAGACCACACTGGAATTCTCCCCATACACTTCCCGCCCATGTGTGTAGCACTTGCAGCTGTTGGTAGAGGGTTTTTATAGAAGTAATGTCAGGGGCCAGAGAGAAATCAGGCGCAAAGTTCCCATATTGACTTGAGAGATGCCACCCACTTTAGGAAGACTTCCAGCAAGGAGACTGCAGGCAGGCTGGGAACTCTCCCAGGGCCCTCAGCTGTTGTCTGCCCTTGATCACACAGGCTGTCTGCTGCCTGGGAAGCTGGAAGCTGAGGCAGCTGTGTGACCCGGAAATGGGGTGCCCAGGCTTGACTGCTTTGCCTTGACACCCTCTGTCTGAGACCAGGAGGTAAGGCCAGGTAGTCCCTGAGAGCCTCCTGCCTAATTCCGAGGGCCTGGGAGTCAGCTCTGCAGCTGATGCAAGGCGGGGGGGTGGATGAGCTCAGCCTGCCTCTAGCACACAGAGCTTCTTGCACCTCACCGCAGTCTAGAAAATACACCTGTTTGTTACTTTCTACCTTGGCCTTCCTAGATCTTTACCTCTATTCCTTTCGGAAGTATAGCAGGGCCACCTAAGATGGGAAACTGGGGTGGCTCTGAGCATTTCTCAGTCAGCCCTGCTCCCCTGCACGGCAGCCTGTAAGTAGTGTGAGGAGCCAGAGCCCTGACTTTAGGGGGCCTGTCTGGTGGAATGGAGGGCCTAGGCACCCCACCGCCCTGAGGGAGCTCATTTCCATGTGAGCCCATTTCCTCTTCAGGGAGCAGTCAGGTCCTCTGATCCCATTAGAAGGATGGGCCTTCCTCCGCCGGCCCTCACCTCTCACTCCTGAAGCCCAGGCCTAAGGTGGGAATGCCAGGGCCCTACCACCTTCTCAAGGACCCTCACCCATTCAGCTTCTATTTACTAAAATAGGAAATAATAATAATAATAATAACAACAACAACATAACATGGGTAACATGTGTGCCTCCTTTTATAAAGTGCTTTCATGACTAATTAGTGCTTTGAGGGATCCCAGCAACAGCGCTGTGACATCGAGGAGGCCCTAGGTGAAGAAGCTGAGGTCCAGGGAGTCCAGGGAGTTCCAGTGGCAGAACCGAGTCACACCCACGGGGTCTTCCCACAGCCTCATGCTGCCTAAGTCCTGTCCCACAGGCATGTTCTTTTAGGGGACCCAGTTTAGACAGAAACTTTTCTTAGGTGCAAAAGGCTGGGAGAATAGGACTTGTGGATTTGGGGTACAAGCTTGGGGCCAAGCCTGTCTGGGAAGGCCTAGAACCGTTCTGGGAGCAGAACACGGGGAGGGACCTGGGGCACTGGACTTGCACCCCTGCGCCAGTGCTGCTCACTCAGACAACAGCTCTGGGTCACACCGACCTGGAGCTGGCACTAGCTGGGCTGGGGCTGCTGCCTGGGGCTGAGGCAGCAGCGGTCGCTGGCCTCCCTGTGGATGACAGGGTTGAAAGACACCGACCTTGCTCGTCATCTGCCCCGTCCCACCTTGAGCCCGCCCTTTCTCCTCAACCATGCCTGAACCTCTCTGGGTGGCCAGGCGCACACCCGCACAACCCGAGAGGCAGCTTCTGCTGCTGACGCAACTGCTGAGGCCGGTGAGTTCAGGCTGCCAGGCTCCCTGGCAGGTGAGCACACAACACCCACTGGAAGGTACAGCCTGTACCAGCTGCACCCGCCCCTCCCGACTCGGGCTCCCGCCTGGCGGGAAAGACTTTGGTGGAGCTGGAGGCGAGGAGGGAGGCAGGTGTGCCCTTCTCATTGGAAGGACACAGAGGCGAGATACCTAGCTCTGGGGCCACGCGGCCCGGCCTGCAGGGCACTCCGAACCTGTTTGTTGACTCTCCTATCTATCCTGTTACCAAGCCCTTGTGACCAGATGAGCAGCATCTACCCAGCTCCCAGCTCTGCCCTGCCTCGAACCCATTTCTAGAACTGCTAGAATCATTTCTAAGTTTGAAGTATATTTATTTTTATATTAGAGATTACAATCACATGGTAGTAAATTTAAAAAGTATAAGAGCATAAGACAGAAAAACAAGCGTCTCTCCCACGCCTTTCTTTCAGCTGCCCTTCCTCCTCCCCAGAGAAAAGCAGTGTACCAGTTTCTTGTTTGTCTTTCCAGAGATAAGTTAGATTAACCACTGGGTTTTTAAATTAATTAATTAATTAATTTGTAGGGAAGGGAAGGGCAGGAGAAGGAGAGGGAGAGAAACATCAAGGTGAGGGAAAAACATCGATCGGTTGCCTCTCCTATGCGCCGACCAGGACTGAACCTGCAACCCAGGAATGTGCTCTGACCTAGAATCAAACCGGTGGCCTTTTGCTTTGCGGGATGATGCTCAACCAACAGAGCCACACCGGTCAGGGCCAATATAGTGGTGTTTGATGATCACAGCTCACTTAGCCAGGTCACATGTTGCTTAACTTTTCTGCTTGGGGTAAGAAGGGAGAAATTCCCCTGCTTTGAACACTGCTTGAGAATGGACAGGAAGTGACTACAGATAAACTCCCCACAGCAGGCCCGGGTTTCTGTTCTCGCCCCTTCCCTGCCCTTCTACCTGTTACTTCACTGGATGCTTGAGGCAGAAGTGAAGAGAGCATATAGCATTGGCCCCTTTTCTTAGACAAGAAGCTGAGGAGCCGAGCTGTTAGGGGACTGAAGATGGCACAGGAAACTGGGGCACCCTGCTTTTCCCATCCCATCACCCCACCTCCCTATTATCTTCTCTTTGCCTTCTAAATGACCTGCATTCTTAAATGTCTCTTTGCCATAACTAGATTGAGATGTGAACATCTTAAGGGCAGGGTCAAGGACTCTTTCCGCCACCTGCTCTGAGCCGGACTCTGAGCCGGACTCTGAGCCATGCACCCCCTCAGCAGTGGTCGGTGTGGCCTGAATCACGTCACAGAAGCAGAGGGTGTGCTGTTCTTCCAGGGGCACCCAAGACCCTGAAGTTTGCTACCTGGACACACACACACATCCCTGACTGCCAAACTCACTGACCCACAGGCCCGAACCTCATTAGTCTTTTTTTTGCATGGTTGGCTTAGATTATGGCCTTGCTCAGAAGGCCAAGGTTGTCAGTTGGCTCCCTCTGGGCAAGTAATCCTGAGGCAAAACATTTGGTTCCTTGACCATGAACTTTACCAAGTGCTGCAAATTACAACTAGATGACAAAATGAGCCTCTCCCTCCATAAAGTACAAAGTGTATGGTTCTCGAGCTCAGGGGATGACTTCCTCTGTGACCCTCTCCTCCTCGCTGCTCCTCCCCACCCCCACTTCTATGATCCTCGGGGTTTGTCTGGTTCATCTGCCCATTCTATGTTTTATGTAAAGACTCCCTTCAGCAAAGCAGGTCTCACTCTAAAGGTCATAGAGTGACCAGAATAATTAGATTCTCAGGAAACAGGGTAATAAAAAGGGACAGTGGCTTCAGAAGGTATGAGCTGTACCTATTAAGTGAGGCAGCAGGAACAAGGGGGAGATAATTTGTTTCCGAGAACAGCGAGTATCTGCCATGGCTGGTTTGCGAATTCAGTCTCAGTTCTAGTGTGGGTGTGAGGACGTCAGTGCGATGCGGGACTCTGGAAGGGAGGGGCTGGCAGGGAGGCTTGTGGACCAGAGGGGCTGCTAACTCGAGACACTCTGAGGGCTGGGCTGCTGGAGGGAGAATGGTAGAAGTCGGGGTGCTGGAATCAGAGAGGGGCTTCCTGAGCACGGAGAAGGGCGAGCGAGGGGCAAATCTAAGAAGCCACAGGGCTTACAAAGAGTGCCACCTGGAAATCAATCTACTCATAAAACAACTCTTCTGCTCTCACAACTGTTTCCCCTTCCTGTGTTCTCATTCTGCTCAAGATGTCACCATCCTGGTAGGCCACAGCAGCAGGTCTGCGGTCAGGATCTCACCTGACTGTCACCAAGCTCTCCAGGGACCAAAGCACTTTTGTGGGATCTCAGACCCCACCTGCCTTCCTGGAATTCTAGCCACAGCCTCCTGCCAAACCCTGCTCCTCACCACACTCCACAGCCTTGTTCCCTCTGAATTTCCACCACAGCTGCCTATGTGGGGCCAAGTTAAACCTGACTGCGAGTGAGGGGTGACTGCTAGATGAAATTGTTTTGTCAACCACTGACCACTGAAAGTGGTAGTCTCTCTTTAGTATAGCATAATGATACCATTGCTCCAGAGAAACTATTGATAACATGCTAATAGAATCACCCACCTGTAGCTGGGACTTAGTCCGTCAATAATACTTGCAACAGCAACACAAGCGTTCACAGCTGGTGAACACCCTCACTTGGTCTCTGGGTCTCCATTCTTTCTCGGTTCCCCTTCTCTTTCACTAGCCCCTCTTTCTCTGTATAGTTTTCTAGTTTCTCTTCATTTTCCTGATGTCTTTACACTGGAGGGTCTCAGGACTCAGTTTTTCTCTTCTCCGTCCTCGCTCACACTCAGATGACCTCATCCAGGTCAATACATTTAAGGGCCATCTCTCTATGGGGACAGCTCCCAAGTTTATATCTCCATCCCTGGTCTGTTCCCAGAACGCCAGGCTTGAGCTGCCTACTCAGCACTTGACCTGGATGTCTTGTAGACAGGCGAACACACTATCCAAAATCAAACCTTTACTTTCTCCCTAAACCTGCTCCTTCTACAGCCTTCCCTAGCTCAGGAACCAGTGGTCAGTCCAAAAAAGAGTTCAAGAGTTCAAGGATTCTTCCTTGATGTGCTTCTTTTGCTCACACTTCATAGTCAACATACATCAGTAAATCCCATCGGCTCTACCTTCAGAATATATCTGTGACTTCCCTTGCTGCCACTACTCCTAGGCACTGAGTCTTGACGCAGCCTACCAAGTTCCGTGTCATCTGGCCCACTGCCACCTTCCTGGTGTCATCTCCTGTTGCTCCCCCTACTTTGCTCCTGCCACACTGGCCTATTTGCTGCTCCTCCGATACCCTAGCCTACTCTTGCCTCTAGGCCTCTGCACAGCTCTCCTCCAGGCCTGCAGTTTTCTCTTCCAGGCACTTGCTCTCTCATTTCCTTCTAGTCTTTGCTTAAATGTCACCTTTTCAGCAAGACTTCCCTGGACCACCCTATTTAAGATAGCAAACTCTTCCATGCTGCATACTCTAGATCCTTTTATTTTTTTTCAAACTCTAAGAGAAAATGTACTTAGAAAGTCAGAGGTAGAAGAAGTGAGCTTAGAAGAAATGAGCTCAGGAAACCAGTTACAGAAGCAAAAGAAGAGTCCTTGGTGCTTAGGAGAGAGACACAAGGAAAACACATGATGGCGGGGGAGGGAGTGGGGGAAGGGGCTGGCGTACTTGGTAGAGAAAGCCACTCATTGCATTTATTTTATAGCGCTTATCACAACTTGGCATATTGTGTGTGTGTGTGTGCATGAATGTGTACACATAAAAATATTTTTGGTTTTCTATTATCTGCCTCTCCCCTTTAGAATATGAAATTTTCTGAGGGTGGAGAATTTGTCTGAACCATGTACTGCAAGACACCAGCATCTCAAACAGTTCATGGCACATCGCTCCTCAGTTATTAAAGTTGTTGAATGAATGAGGCTTAAAGAGGTTAAATTAGTTTGCCAAGGCCACACAACTAGCAAATGTATAAATTGAGGGTTCACTAACTTCCCCAAGTCACAGAATGAGGAGGAAAACTGAGATTCAGGTCCAGGTTTGAGTTAGTCTCTATCTGTAACCACTGGATTCTCCCAAGGCCAAATAGCTGGATCCCCCCAACCACCACCTTACTGATCAATACCCTGCTCTTCAGGGTATTAGCCTCTCCCTAGGTTCAATTCAGTCTTTAGAAAGCACAATAAAGTTTATGTTCTTTGTATAATTATAGCATAATATGTATTCAGCCTAGAAAATAGGAAAATATATGCCCTGGCTGGTGTGGCTCAGTGGATTGAGTGCCAGCCTGTGAACAAAGGGTTGCTGGTTCGATTCCCAGTCAGGACACATGCTTGGACTGTAGACCAGGTCCCTGGTGGGAGGTGTATGAGAGGGATGTGCCCTCTCACCCTCTCTTTCTCCTTCCCTTCCCCTCTCTCTAAAAATAAATAAATAAAATCTTTCTAAAAACTAAAAAAATTGTTTAAAAAAGAAAATAGGAAAAAGAATTTTTATTTATTTTTTTATTACAGTTGACATACATTATTATATTGATTTCAGGTGTACACCCCAGTGACTAGACATTATATAACTTACTAAGTTATTGCCCTGATAAATTGAGTGCCCATGTGATACCATACATAGTTATTAGAATATTATTGACTATATTCCTTATGCTGTAGTTTACATCTCTGTGACTATTCTGTAACTACCAATTTGTACTTAACCCCTTCATCTTTTTCACTCATCTCCCCAACCCCCCTCCCATCTGGCAGACATCAAAATGTCCTCTAGGAGTCTATTTCTGCTCTCCTTGTTTGTTTATTTTGTGTTTTAGATCCAGTTGTTGATAGATATATGTTTATTAACATATTGTTCATATATTTTTAAAGATTTTGTACATTTATTTTTAGAGAGAGGGGAAGGGAGGGAGAATGAGAGAAAGAAAAATCGATGTGAGAGAGAAACATCAATCAGTTGCCTCTCTCATGCTCCCAGACCTGGGACCATACATTGGGACCGTACATGAACCCGTAACCCACGCATGTGCCCTGACCTGGAATTGAATTGGTGACCCTTTGCTTTGTGGAATGATGCCCGACTAAGTGAGCCACACCAGTCAGGGCTATTGTTCATATTTTTTTGTCTTTTTTTTTCCTATTAATACTTCTTTAAAAAGACCCTTTAACATTTTGTTTACACAGGTTTACTGGTGATGAACTCTTTTAGCTTTTTCTTGTCTGGGAAGCTCTTTATCTGTCTCTCAATTCTAAATTACAGTTCTGCTGGGTAGAGTAATCTTGGTTAGTAGGTCTTTGCTTTTCATCACTTTGAATATTTCTTGCCAAGCCTTTCTGGCCTGCAAAGTTTCTTTTGGGAAATCAGCTGACAGTCTTATGGGAACTCCCTTGTAGGTAACTAACTGCTTTTTTCTCTTGCTGTTTTTAAGATTCTCCCATTGTTTTTAACCTTTGACATTTTAATTATGATGTGTCTTGGTGTGTGTCTCTTGGGTTCATCTTGTTTGAGACTCGTTGCACTTCTTGGACTTGTATGTCCATTTCCTTCACCAAATTAAGGAAGTTTTCTGTCATTATTTTTTCAAATAGGTTTTCAATTTCTTGCTATCTCCCTTCTTCTGGCACCCCATGATGTGAATGTTGGCATGCTTGAAGTTGTCCCAGAGGCTCCTTATACTATCCTCATTTTTTTGGATTCTTTTTTCTTCTTGCTGTTCTGATTGGGTGTTTTTTGCTTCCTTATGTTCCAAATTGCTGATTTGATTCTCAGCTTCACCTACTCAACTGTTAATTATCTATAAATTATTCCTTTCACTTAGTGTATCCTTGATTTCTGAGTGGTCCTTTTTTATGCTATTAAGGTTATCACCAAGGTCATTATGCATCCTTATAACCAGTGTTTTGAACTCTGAATCTAGTAGATTGCTTGTGTCCATTTTGTTTATTTCTTTTTCTGGAATCCTGTTTCTTTCTTTCATTTAGCACATACTTCTTTGTCTCCTCATTTTGGCAGCCCCCCTATGTTTATTTCTACATATAAGGTAGGCCTGCTATGTATCCCAGGGTTGGTAGTATGGCCTAATATAGTAGGTGTTCTTTAGGGTCCAGTGGCACAGACTCCCCAATCACCCAAACTGGGTACTTGAGGTGCACACTCCGTGTGGGCTGTGTACACCCTCCTCTTGTAGTTGAGACTTGATTGCTGTTGGCATGTCAATGGGCAGGATTTATGCCCCCAGCCAATCAGCTACAAAGACTGCTGCTACCATTGACCACCAACCACCATGGGGGATCAACTGTGCAGTGACCCACCTGACAGAGCAGGACTTACTTCAGCAGGCCTCTGTTGCCCACCGAGTCCACCCTTCGAGTGTATTATTTGTGGAGGTGTTTGGGTGGTGAAGCTTTTAAATGGTCTGAATCTATCCACTGGGTGCGCTGGCTCTGGGGCCTCCTGGGAGGTGCAGGCCAAGGTCAACCACTGACTGTGTTATGCCCTGGGCTTCCCAGTATGAGCTGCACAGGGATCTGCAGGTGGCTGCTACTTGCGCTAAGCTTGGAAGTGCCCAGGTGAGGATGAGCTGTGAACCAAGGCCAGCTGCTGTTAGTGCCAGGCCTAGGTTCACTTAGCAAGAGGTTCGGAGCATGCTGAGGCCAGATGCTGCTTGTATGAGAGGATTTAGGAAAGTCTGGAGCATGAGCCAAGACAGCCACTGCAAACAGCTTGGGTTGGCTCAAAAGTTGGATGAGGTGGGGCCTCAGGTAATCACCAGGGCTGGCCAACAGTGTGGGCCAGGTTGATGGAGCCTCAGATATGGCACCCACCTGCCCACTTCTCTCTGGGATAAAGCTGTCCCTACAGCTCTTGCCCTGATGCTAGACAATTCAGTTCCTCCCCATATGTCTCTGGTGACTTTGGAGCTCAAAGGGAGTGAATCTGACTAAGTCTGTGTTTAGGCCCTTTAAGAGGAACTTTCTGGGACTCCAAGCCCTCTGTTTCCCTCAGAGTCTCAATCCATACTGGTTTTTATAGCCAGAAGTTATGGAGGCTTTTCTTCCTGGCACTGGAACCCTGGGCTGGGGTGCTTGGTGTAGGGCTGGGACCCCAGGCTCCTCAGGGGGACCTCTGTAGTCAAGATATTCCTTCTAATTTTTATCCATTACATGTTGGTGTGAGACCAGCCTGGTCTGTGTCTGTACTCCTCCTACCAGTCTCCATGCGGCTTCTTCTTTAATTCTCTGGTCCTAGGACTTCCATTCAGCCAGATTTCAGGCAGTTCTGAATGATTTTTGTTCTGTAGTTTAGTTATAATTTTGATGTGGTTGTGAGAGGATGTGAGTACTATGTTTACCTATGCTGCCATCTTGCCTAGAAGTTGGAAAAATATTTTTAAAAAGCAGGAAAATATTTACCAATTGCCCAGAGTCCAGAGACCATTGTGGTTACTATGTTGTTATTTTATTCCAGTCTTTTCTATGACATTGTGCATATTAAAAACATCATTATAATCTGGGCCACTAGTCACAATCCTTCATTCTGACTAATCCCAACATAAGAAGCGAACACATATGACGGTCACAGAAAGACAGTCAGGCTTCAAATAGAAGACCCAAAGGTGGAGATAGCACCAGGCAGTGGAAGACAAGCAGGAATGGACAGGAAGGATCTGAGGGGGAGGAGGTGAGGGATGGGTCGGCTGTCTCAACAGATGTACCAGGGAATGTAAGTATAGTCAGTGGGAGGGAGGAATGGAGAGCTATGAGCTGTAGCTGAGCCTGTGAAATGTGAACTCAAGAAGGACACTTCCAAAAATTCCTGCATGGGGGGTGGAGATACTGAATATACAGAGACTGTTTAGGATAAAGGATTCCTATAAAAAAAAATTCAGAGGCAGAGGCAACTGACCTAAAGAGGGCCACTCTCAAGAGTGACTGGGTGAAAAGAGGTAGTTTTCACTGAGACTTTGAAAGGGGTGAGGTGCCTGAAGGACAATTCTGGATGTTGATAACTGGCAGAGAGCAGCTGTGCAAGCTGCAATGTCCTAAGGGCCATTGTAAACACAGATGTTTCCCTGAGAAGGAGAGACTGGTGTGGGGAGCAGAGGGAGAGAAATGAGCATGGGAAATTTTCCAAACAAGACCTTCTAAGTACCCTTCACAGCCCACCAGCTCAAGCCTGCACTCACTTGCCTGGTCTGTGGGACCCACCATACTCCAGCACTACTTGCCTCCTGCTGTTCAGGAAGGGCCTCCACTCCAGATGGAGCTGTGCCTTCTCCAGCATTGGCGGTCCACCACATTACATAGCTTGCCCCCATAAGCTGGGCTGCTGTCTTCTCTGATGGGTTCTACGGCTTGCTCCCCAGCAGGCACATAGCATAATGGCCACAAATGCCCCTTAACTTGACTTCCCTTTTTCACTCTTCTCTTGCCATCCAATTCCCCACTTTGTCAGTTTTGCTTTCTGCTTTGGCTGAGCTTAATTCTGAGAGTTGCAGGTAACCTTGGGTGTTCCTGTGAAACACTGGTGATTGGGGCCCAACAGAGCCTGGAGGGCTGGTGTCTAGTACAGGTTCCTCTAACAACTACCCAGACCAGCTTTAAAGTGTCTGCACATGTTCTTGTTGAAAAGCAGGTACTGGTTCCTGTGGCCCGAGAGCCTGTGTTGCTGACAAGTTCCCAGGTGACGTTCATGGATTCTACTTGGGGAGACAAGGGCTAGGTGCCTTTGAGAGACCAGTTTAATTCCTCTCAGCCCTAGCTTTTTTCACCCGCCAAATATGACTCTGAGCATTTTACTGGGTTACTTCAGAATCAAATGAGTTAGTGTTCATGAAAATAAAACGAAAACCAAAGACTGAATAAATGTCAGATGTCACTGTCTATCTCAGGTGTGGCTGCCAGGATGAATGTGATCAAATACGCAAAGGGCCTTAGCAGGTGTGCAGTAAAGGTTAATTGTACACGTAACAGCTTGATACCAGGTAAAGAGACTGCTAAGAGAAACCACACCCACATTTCAGGCAAGGGATTAGTCAGGTCTGGGATGGAGGCAGAAGGATGGAAAGGAGGGAACATGTTAAGGGCACACAGTTCCCTAGGCCTACATCTTTCCCCACCCCCAGCAAGAACAACTCCCTCCCTAGAAGCCAGTCAGAGCTCCCTGCTCCGTCCTAAGAACCTCCACTAACTCAGCTTTTTGTAAGAAGTCATGACTTGAGTTCTTACAGTTGCCCCACTTGTCTGAGCCCTCTTATCCTGGGACTCTGGCGTTGACCTTAACCATATCTCTCTATTTCCTTCCATGGCCCCTGACCCTGTCCCATTATCCCATCACCACTGTCACACACTTTTGATGTTCCTAACAGACTTCCATGCTGATGCCAGCCTGTTCCAGGTGGGGTTCTGTTCTGCCTGGTCTGCATGACAGGTTATACACCCACTGCCATCTCACATCAATGGGATGAATGTGAAAGCCATTACTAGCAGCTGGTGATTATGTCGTGTTGACTAACTGTTGCTTGTGCCAATGGAGAGTTGAAAATAACTCCTGGTTTCAAATCTGGGGCGGGGGGTGGAAGAATGATGATGTCAATTTGGACCAATAAGCTCGAGGGCCAGGGTTGGTCAGACAGCAGTGTGGAACTTTCCCTTGGGAAGGTGGACATGTGGGACTGAAGTAACCAGAGCGCTCAGGCAAGAGTACTGGGGTTGGAGACATCCATAAACATGTAACTGCTAAATCTGTATGGAGAGAAAAGAACAGAACACTAAAGATTAGACATTTGGGAACATCTCTGTCAACCCAGGAAGCCAAAATAAATTTCTCAGGAGACAGTCATTCTGACAAGATTCTCAAACAAACTGTGCTCTCTCAGGTCCTAAATGGCTGCCACCCAGGCCCTATCCCGCAGGGAGCTATAGGGAGCGGACGGGAGGACAACAGAATGTGGGTCTCACTTTTCTGACAGGTTCTCAGGCCAGTGTTTCTCCCTTGGCCTTCCCTTTCAGTGCCCTCTTGGAGACCTCCCCAGGGTCCCCCTGCCTGCACCAGCTTGTGTTTCTAGACCATCTTCTCCCTCATCCAATTCAGTAGAAGCAGAGACTTGGAACCAACTCCTCCCCCAGGAGCTGAGAGGGGGGCCTCTCTCATTCTGTCCTCTCCCTCTCATTTCCCCCTTCATTATGACTGATCAAAAAATGGGGGAAACAAAAAGAGCCCCATATTTCAACCTTCTATGTTCTAACTGTAGTAGATCCTATGGGACCATCTGTCTAGAGCCCTTTCCTAAGGATTTCGCTTCTGTTTCTCCATGACCTGTGGGAGCTGCCATGTTAGAAAATAAGACTCCACCTCATCCCCCTCCCACTCCACTATTCGGCCTGGTTGGGACAGGGATCTACTCTCAGACTAATCCTGGTGCTCTACTCTCCTTGCCAAAATTAATGGGTCTAGGAGGACCACCTGACTCACACTGGACTAATGCTCACTTCCCCAGGGTTTTTGGACTGGTGTTTGAGAGAGTCAAAAGTATTTCTCTACAAAAAATTTAAAACAATAAAAAGTCAGTAGAAATCAATTAATATTTCTATCCTGAAATCCACTAAAATGACAGTTGGGGAATTATAAAAAGGCATAAATGAACAAGAATAAAGGGAACTTTGGGGAATTTAGAGCAACAAAATTTTGGGAGCTGGAAAGCAGATGGTTGAGTGATAACTGAGTTAGAAGACCTGAGACAACTGAACTCTAAACTGGCTGTGTGTGAAGCCAAGGAACAACCCATTTACATCATAGAAATTCCAAAAAGCTTGATATCGGAGGCACACACTCACTCAAAGGAAGGTTAAAGGTGGGCTTAAAAACAGGACTGATTAAATGTCTATTTAAGAAGCCAATCTCTTCCCAACTGTCCTTAGTGAGTGTCCCTCCTCCACCCCAGCAGAAGACACTAGAGACCTCCATTAAGAAAGATGAGCCCTGGCTGGTGGGGCTCAGTGGATTGAGTGCTGGTTTGATTCCAGGTCAGGGCACATGCCTGGGTTGTGGGTCAGGTCCCCACTTGGGAGCAGGTGAGAGGCAACTGATGAATGTTTCTCTCACACATCGATGTTTCTCTCCCTCTCTTTCTCTCCCATTCCCTATCTCTGAAATCAATGAACACGCCCTTAGGTGAGGACTAAAAAAAAGGATGAAACAGGTTTTCTGGACCAGGAGACATCAGCCACAATGGAGGGCGTAGGTGTCCCATTGGAAACAGGGTGTTTAGGCAGAAGCGCCCTACCTGCTAAATGAGGAGGCCACCACCTGTCCTTTCTCCTCCTGCAAGCAGCACACAGGCAGACAGCCTTATGCCCTCTGCACAGCACACTGGAAGAAACTTTTCTGTGAAATCTGACCAAGCCAAGAAAAAGACCTGCAGATACTGACATCAGAGAATTGACCCAGTGAATTGACCCAGTCAGATCACCTTGCAGCGAGGTCCCCAGTTGATCTGCCCTGCATATGCACATGGGACTTCCAATTAGCTTTATTTTGCCCCACTCCCCAGGATGATGGCCAAGTGAGACCCAATGGCCACCTTATAGAGCAGGCCCAAAGAGCAGCCTGTACAGACTGATTCAGGTCAGAGGCACTGGGAAAGACTTCTTTAAGATGATGAAACTGATAGAACATCCATTGTGTTCAAACACACTGAGAGATTTATACCACTCTGGGAATGATTAGCAATAAGTATGTGGAAAGCCAGGCAAATGAATGAAAATGGGACATTTAGTGACTCTGGGGATAGTAGAATTGTGCAGAATAGAGAACGTATCTATTAGGATAATTGAAAGGTTGGGGTAGGGGGTGAGGTGGCAGGGTGTGGTCTGTGGGAAGTCAGTCTCACCTTCCATGATAAGAATTCAATATATAGTACCCGAAACTCTTCCATGGGTGCCAGAGACAACACCACTACCTTTCCCATGAATTTTCCCTTTTTTGTTTAAGCTCATCAGGATTATTTTCTATTGCTTGGAATGAAAAAAGCTAACACGTTAGCCACATGATCTTCAGTCACTCACTCCCTAGCCCTCGGTTGGTGCTCCCCACACTATTCTTTGATTTTATACACCTTTCAACAGTCAATCTTTTTCACCTCCTCTCTCCCCTAATTCAGCCTTACTATAAGTATCTGCCACACCCATTTACCAAAACTCAGCTTCCTTTGAGGGTGGGGTGTGCCTGCGTATGGTGTCATAGTGAAAGATGTCGAGAAACTTTGAACAGAGGAAGCCTGCCTAGGGCTTCTCCCCAGATGATCCCTGTGGGGGAAGGCTGGCAGACCATGGAGCTGGGTTTCTAAGAACTTAGGTGTGATTCTACTGCTCCCCAATCTTGGACTTTCAGCTTTGATTGTCTATACTTTAAATCTCAAGTTGACTTATGCATAATTTGTTATCCCACCTATATCTTAAACAAATTCGAATCAACTTTACAAAATTTATAAAATATAGGCAAAAACAATTAAAAAATAAAGACAGATCAAAACTCAAGTAAAAAGGTCAGAGAAATAAATGTTTCAAGAAACCTGTGATGATAAATTGATATAATGAAATGGTAAATCTTTTTTCTTTAATCCTCACTCAAAGGCTTTTTTTTCCCATTGCTTTGAGAGAGAGAGGAAGGGAGAGAGGGAAACATCTATGAAAGTGAGAAGGTTGACTCCTCTTGGTCAATTGGTTGACTCCTCTACTGGGGTCTGCACCTGGACAGGGGATCGTCTGTGTCCCCACCAGGGGTCGCACATGCCTGACCAGGAATCGAACCCACAGCCTGGGTATGTGTCCTCACCAGGAATCAAACCTACAACCTTTTGGTTACAGGATGAAGCTTCAACCAATGGAGCCACACCAGCCAGGGCTGAAGTGGTAAATCTTTTCCAAGTTTTTTGGTGGGTAAGACAAAATAGATATCACATAATTTTGGAGTAACTCAACATTAAAAAACATTTATTGAATACTGAAGCATTATGGATTGTTTCACTGCATATAACAGACTAAAGTAATAACAGTATGTTTCTTCTGAGGATAACAGAAGTCTGGAGGTAGGGAAACCAGAGTTAGTATGGCACCTTTCTGGTCACCAGGGACCTAAGATTCTTTATTGTTCAATGCTCCTTTTCAAGCTACAGCTACCACATTTGCCTTCTAAGTGGACATAGAGATGAAGAATGAGAAGAATATTTCCCTTCTATTTAAGGAAGACTTCCAGGAAGTCCCATATAATACTTCCACATACATTTTAATATCCTGAACTTAATCACATGAACACACCCAGATACAAAGGAATCTGGGAAATGTCATCTTTTGGCTGAGTACACTGCTACCCAGATGGGATCATGAATGAGTGCTGCAGTAAGCAACAAGGAGTTTCTGCTACAAACACTCACTATGTGGCAGGTGCTTCTGGGCCCAAGAAATACAAAGATGAAGATGACACATTCCTGCCCTTAAGCAATTCACAAATGTTAGTAAGGCACTAATGATCAACTGAATATAATACTATTAGAGAAAAACATTTTATAAAGATGTGAACAAAGAATATGGGAGGAGAAATGAAGTAGCAATGAGTTTTGTCTAGAGACATAGGCAAAAGTCATAGAGAAGGTGACCACACAGTTGGGCCTTAAACAGAATAGAAATTCAGAGCAGAGGCAAAAGCGTTTCAGGTGCAGGAAGGAGCATGCACAAGGAGAAGCATAAAAAAGTGGATTCTTCAAGGGTTGTTTTCATAAGTTCTGTATGTCTTTACATGGGGTTGTCAGAGTCCTGGTAGAAGATAAGGCCAAAATAATGTGGTGAAGGGCCCAGAAAACTCCCCCGAAGGCAGTTGGTGATTCTGGAATGAACAAAAATCCTTGAAGGCTTAAGCAGAGGTATCATGGGATCAGATCTCTATGTTCAAAAAAGAAACATGAAATGAGAGAAACAATGAACTACGCCAGAGGCGACATGGGAAACAAAGCATTGGGCTAAGGGGCGAGCTAACTGTTCAAGTGAGTGTTACAGACCTTGGACTAGGCAGAGGAGCACATGGGAATAGGGAGGAGGGAATGGTTTTGAGAGACAAAAGTTGGCTAATCGTGGGCTGGATGTGGAAGAATGAGGATTAGGCAGAGACAACTAGCAAGCACTAAGGTGTCTTGCTAGTCAACCCCTCAATGGCTTCTGATTCTCAGTCTTTCCTATCTCTTCCCTAAACAAGGTGCCACCACGTGCCTGGTACTGGAAATTCAGTGGTGGACAAGGCAGGTGTGCTTCCTGCCCTCACAGACCTCATGCCTCGGGGGTGGGGGGAGAGATACAGATTAACCGAGCCATGTAAACTCAGTGTGGGGTCAGGCACAGTCATGCCCTAAGAGGAAGCAACTGGGAGAAGCAATCTGAGGAAAACGGGAGATGAGTAGCACAGCAAAACATGGGAATCAGCACTAAATCTGTCCACTTGGAGACAGTTATGCAGACTCTGGGTTGCACTGACGCTTCTGTAGAAGGCCCAGTGCCCTGCCCCCACCAGCCAGTCTCTAGGGGTGTACATCAAAGTCTAAGCCTTCAGTTAGTGAAGGCGTTTCTTCAGGCACCTGAGAAGAACGTTCAGCATCCATCTGGCCTAGAATAGCACGCTGTGCTAGTAAGCGTGTGAGGAGGTAATTATTTTCTTTCCCAAACTGTAGGTGGGAATGTGTAATGGGCTAGGCCTTTCTAGAAGGCAACTTGACAATAAATATAAAACACTTGGGGATATACATTCCCTTGACCCAGCGATTCTTCTAGAAATCTATCTCAGAGAAATAATTAAGGAAGTGAGCAAACTGTTTCTATTAGCAAAAATTAGAAATTTTCTTATTGTCTAACAATTAAGAATTTGTAAGTAAATTAATGGGATGGAATTCCACTCAGCCATTAACATCTACCACACTCATTTTAAGGTGTATTTTGAATAGCTAGGTAAATAAGTGAATTTTCTTTTTATTATTGAGTAAACCATTTTGGTTAAGTTTTTCTTTTAAAGTTTATTCTATTCTCATTTGAGAGAATGAAGGGAAGGGAGGGAGACAAACATCGCTGTGAGAGGGAAACACGTCTGGCCGTCTCCTGCATGCGTCCCAGCAGGGATCGAGCCTGCTACCCGGCCCTGGGCCCTGACTGGGATGGAACTGGTGACGTTTCACTTTGCAGGATGACACTCCAACCAGCTGAGCCACACTGGCCGGTGCTGTTTTGGTTAAGTTTTGAACAGTACAGAAATTTAAGTTCCATGATTATGCATGCCATAAAAGCTCTTGATAATAAAAGGAAATTTCAGTTTAAGTTATAGTTTTTCTAAATTTTTAACAAATATACCTTTTCGAAGACAGAGGCTATGCTGCAGACAAACCTCCTGCAATGAATTACTTCACTTTTCAAATCAACTCTACACAGGTAGTGAATCTACTGTAATCTACTGAATTACAATCTGAACTGTACATTCTATTTTCAAGTATTGAATTAGTGTATTTTTGCTAAAGACAATTATGTTTATAATTGAACTAAAGTTTACTATTTTAGTATATACAGTAGTTGAATCATTATATTCTTAGAGCAAAGAACAAATTAATGAAGTGCATTATAAATATATTTGTGAAATTATGATACCTTGGAATAGCAATAGACTGATACCAGGAAGTCTAATGATCCAGAAAAATCTAATAATCTTGCATGTCCCAAGAGTAATCTATGCTTGGTTATTGAACTTTTACTCTATTATCCAAATCTGAAGCATGCCGAAAATTGTCAAGAAGAAAAGTAAAAAACAAAAATAAATTTGATTCCAGGAGGACATACAGAAAATCCAAAGACACATGAAACGATGTTCAATATCGCTAGGTATCAGAGAGATGCAAATTAAAACCACAATGAGATACCACTTCACACCAGACAGAATAGCCATCATAAACAAAGCAACAAACAACAAGTGTTGGAGAGGTTGTGGAGAAAAGGGGACCCTAGTGCGCTGTTGGTGGGACTGCAGACTGGTACAACCACTATGGAAAGCAGTATGGAACTTCCTCAGGAAACTAAAAATGGATCTGCCTTTTGACCCTGCGATTCCACTGCTGGGACTCTATCCTAAGAATACTAAAACACCAATCCAAAAAGAACCTGTGCATCCCAATGTTCATAGCAGCACAATTTACAATAGCTAGATGCTGGAAGCAACCAAGATGCCCATCAGTAAATGAATGGATCAAAAAACTATAGTACATTTACACAATGGAATTCTATGCAGCAGAAAGAAAGAAGGAGCTCCTACCCTTTGCAACAGCATGGATGGAGCTGGAAAACATTATGCTAAGCGAAACAAGCCAGGCAGTGAAAGACAAATACCATATGATCTCACCTTTAACAGGAACCTAAACAACAAAACAAAGAAGCAAGCAAAATATAACCAAAGACACTGAAATAGAGGACAGGCTGACAGTGACCACAGAGGAGAGCAGAGGGAATTTCAGGGGACATTGGGAGGGGTTCACAGGAATAAACTTAAAGGACACATGGTGAAAAACTAGGGGGAGGGTGGTAATGGGAGGGAAGTGGGGAGGGGTGGGGGGGCTGGACTGGGAGTAAAAAGGAGAAAACTGTATTTGAATAATGATTAAAATAAAATTAAAAAAAAATAAATTTGATTCCAACTCCACCACTCAGAGACAATTCACTGTTGAGATTTAGGGACATTCATTCCGGATGTTTCTATATGCAAATATACAGATAAGAATGAGAATGAAAAAAATGAGTATTTGTGTGTATAGGTAAGAAAGAGAAATCGTTTTATAGAGAATGGAAATACCTACAATTATCATTACACAAAAAGAGATCACACTTCTCTTTTAAACAAAAGCATGACACTTATCAGAAGGAAAAACTTGAAGAAATTCTTAAACTGTAGAAAATATTTCATTTTTTTAATGTACTTTTTTAAAAAACGATTTTATCCATTTTATTTTTAGAGAGGGAAGGGAGGGAGATGGAGAGAGAGAGAGAAACATCAATGTGCGGTTGCTGGGGGTCATGGTCTGCAACCCAAGCATGTACCCTGACTGGGAATCGAACCTGCAACACTTTGGTTTGCAGCCTGCGCTCAATCCACTGAGCTACGCCAGCCAGGGCTGAAAATATTTCATTTTTTGACAAAAGATTTTACTTACTTATCTTTGGAAAGAAGGGAAGGGAGGGAGAAAGAGCAGGAGAGAAACATCAATGTGTGAAAGAAACATTGGTTGGCTATCTCTCACATATGCCTCAGCTGGGGACCAGGCCCACAACCCAGGCATGCCCTGACTGGGAATTGAACCAATGACCTTTCACTTTGCAGGACAATGCTCAACCAATGAGCCATGCTGGTCAGGGCTCAGAAAATATTTCTTAATGCCAAGAAATACAGCTTCCTAAAAATAGCCCTTTAAAATTAAGAAAAAAGGATAACATTGAAAGTTTTGAGTCATTTTTAAAAACAACATGTTTCAACTTTTGACAATATATATTCACTTCCAGCCAAGAATCATGAAGAAATTCCACACACTTTCCTTAATTTCCTCTCATGCAGCCTCCTTCTAATTTTGTTGATTGTATCATTTTGACATGGGAAAGGTTAATAATATTTATATTCCATTATTTTATCACAATTCCCACAGCTGTCTGGTTGGTTCTATTTTAAAATGGATCTGGTGTTTTTTACCATGACTTCATTCCTATTTTTGGAGCCATTCCTTTATTGGGGGGATTTTTCATCAAGTAGTGTTTTTTTTTTCACATAGGTCTAATGGACTTTGCATGTTTCAAAGGGTGTCTTTATACTTAAAGTGCAAGTTGGGTAAAAATTCTTGGGTCAGATCTTTCTAGACATTATTCCCTTGACATTTACTCCAGACCCACAATTTTCAACCTTTCTCATCTTATGGCACACATAAACTAATTACTAAAGTTCTGTGGCACCCCCCAAAATATGTTTTTTGCCAATCTGACAAAACAATAGGTATGATTTTGATTCATTCACACCGGACAGCTATTGTTGTGTTGGCTGTTGTCATTTTTTAATTTGACAATCTAAGGAAAAAGAGGTCAGTGCCCCTGACTAAATAGTCAGGTGTGGCATGTTTTAAAAATTCTTGCAGCACACCACTTGAAAATCGCTGCTCCAGACATGGCTCCACAGACCTTTCAGGACCTCACTCCTTTGCCTTCTGACACTGAGTGCTGCTTTGGGGTTTGCCTAAGGCTAACTGACATTTTTTCCTTGGACAGGACTTGCTTCTTCTACTTGGACACACTTAAAATTCTTTTCTCTGATTTCAGCAACTTCACCGAAATCTACCTAAATTAGTGTGTTATTTAGGATATAAATTCAGACAGAAACCCAAAAAACAGTGGCTTTGAAAGACAGAAATGTAGCCCTGGCTGGCATAGCTCAGTGGATTGAGCTCGGGCTGCGAACCAAAGTGTCCCAGGTTCGATTCCCAGCCAAGGTACATGCCTGGGTTGCAGGCCATGGCCCCCAGCAACCACACATTGATGTTTTTCTCTCTCTTTCTCCCTCCCTTCCCTCTCTAAAAAAATAAAAAAGAAATAAAATCTTAAAAAAAAGACAGAAATGTATTTGTTTGTCATTTAATGATATAAACTGATGCTGCAACAATGTTCTAGTGAAATTGTCAGAGTTCAGTCTCTTTCTATTTTGTTGCTCTACCATCCTGAAGATGTTGTCCTTGTCCACATAGATGAACATGCATTTTGTAGTTAACAGGAAGGGGAAGAGAAAAAGGGAAGAGCATAGCATTCCTTCCCTTTAAGGAGATTCCCAGAAGTTGTATATAGTAATCTTTGGCTCATGTCCCATTGGACAGAACTTGGTCAAAAAACCCTATCTAACTGCAAAGGAAACTGGGAAATACAGCCTTCATTCTGAGTGACCACATATCCAGTTAACAATATCCTACTATTACGGAAGAAGAGAGGATAAGTATGGAGAAAAATTAACAGTCCCTGCTATGATCAATCTGTATCATTTTTTCCCCATGGGTTACGGCCTGTCCTTTGCTTCTGTAGATTCAAATCTTTATTTTGGGAAAGTTTTTTTCTGTTACATCTGTGAATATATTTTTTTCTGTTCTATTTATTGTATTTTCTACTTTAGGAATGCCAAGTACACATCTTTTGTACTTCTTTTTTTTTTAATGCTTTGTGAGCTGTAGAGATTTTACTTATTTATTTTTAGAGAGGGAAAGGGAGGGAGAAAGAGAGAGAGAGAAACATCAATGTGTGGTTGCTTCTCATGTAGCCCCCACTGGGGACCTGGCCCACAACCCAGGCATGTGCCCTGACTGGGAATCGAACCTGCGATGCTTTCGTTCGCAGCCCGCGCTCAGTCCACTGAGCTATGCCAGCCAGGGCCTCACATCTTTTGTACTTCTGTATGTCTTTTTAAGTTTAACATTTGTACTTGTATTCATATTTTTTGTACACGTCTCCCATATTCATTGTGTCTGCACCTGGATGACTCCCAGAACGAAAGAGGGAGAGGAGGCAGTAGGTCGTCTAGGTGAGAATGAAGGTGAGAACTCCTGGTCCCATGCCCAGGTGGACCCACACCTACCTCAAATGGCGTGATGCCAGGAGGAAGAGTTGATATTGAGAGAAAGAGTAAAGAAATAAAATGGAGTCACTATGGGCAAGCTGCTAAATTATTAAAATCAAGTAGGCTGAAGCAAAAGAAAATTATTCTTGCTTTACCTAGCCTAGCAACTTAAACTTTTGGATTTCTCAGTTATGCCTCAGTGCCTGGATGCACTTAAATTCCATAGGTAAATCTCTGAAGAACTTAAGAAAAAATGTTCATGTGCTGCTGATGTACATATCTTTTACAGATTACCACTTGACGTGCTTAAGAAAGAATGTTTCATTTTCCAGACTACCTGGCATCTATTATACAGGCCACTGGTCACTTGGAAGATCACCATCCTGAGCCAACAGCAGGCTAAGAATGCAGGACAGACTTTTCTCAAATGTGTTCTTTTTACTATAAAAACTCTCAAACTGGGGAAGGCAGCAGCACCAGATCCAAGATGGTGGCCAGCAGGAGGCCGATGAAGGAGCTTGAAGAAATATGCAAATGTGAATGAAAAACCTCTGTAACATCCAGGTTGATGAAGCTAATTCATTGACTTGGCCAGGGCTTGTTGTTCCTGACAGCCCTCCATATGATAAGGGGGCCCTCAGAATCGAAATCAGCTTTCCAGTAGAGTGCCTGCAAACCACCGGAGATCACATTTAAAACAAAGATCTGTCACCCCAACATCCAGGAAAAGGGGCAGGTCTGTCTGCCAGTAGTTAGTGCTGAAAACTGGAATCCAGCAACCAAAGCCGACCAGGTAATCCAGTCCCTCACAGCACTGGTGAACGAGCCCCAGCCCGAGCACCCGCTTCGGGCTGACCTAGCTGAGGAATATGCTAAGGACCATGGAAAGTTCTGTAAGAATTTAATAACGTTGATTAAATGGCAACCCAGCGTCTGTGGTGTGTGACTGAACTCCAGCCTGGCCTGGCCTGCTTGGGAAAACCCTGCAATATCAGGTCTGTGGCCACCCCAGGGGATGGCCTGCCAGCTAGAGGACACTGCTCTTTCGAGGAATTTCTTATCAGAGAGGCTGCTGAGGTCAAAGGTCGTCACTCTTCCCTGCAGCCATTTTACAACATGTGCTGGTCACTGCAGACAACACTAAACCCAGAATGTTCACTTGAAATGCCATGGTCACCTGTCAGCAAGTTCCATCCGAATGTGCCATGGAGCTCGCTCGCCAACTGCTCAGTGCAGCAGCCCCACCTCAGCCTTCCCTCAGCGTGCTCTGACCCTTTGCAGGTTGGAATTGGCAGGACTCAGCTGCAGCCAGCATGGGTCTGGGGTCACTGGCACCCTGCTGGCCTCTCCTTTCAAAGCAGCTGGCCCGGCCAGCCCAGCCCAGGAACAAGACAGCCTTCCCTCTCCCTCTGGACTCACAGTCTTTGCAGAGTTAAGCTCCACTTGAATCTCACTCCATAATACCTTTTACATGTGTTTTGTATAGTTTCGACTGCCTTTTTTTAGTAGAAATAAAAATTGACCTTAGAATTTATCCTCAAAAAGCAAAAACAAAAAACCCTCTCAAAATTTTCTTTCTTCTTGGAAACACCCTTGGTATTACCTGTGGTGTTTTTTTTGTTTTTTGGGGTTTTTTTTTGGTAACAGATTTCTTTTTAATCCTCATCTGAGGACATGTTTATTGACTTTAGAAAGAGAGGAAAGGAGGGAGAGAGAGAGGGGAAGAAAATTTAATGTGAGAGACAAACATCAAGCAGTTACCTCTCATCCACACCCCTGCCGGGGACTAAATCTGCAACCTGGGCATGTGCCCTAGCCAGAATCAAACCTGTGACCTTTTGGTTTACAGGACAATGCTCCAGCCAAGTGAGCCACATCAGCCAGAGCACCTGTACTGTTTTTGATTGGCAAATCCTAAAACTCTTGAATAAATATTTATCATTTATTTTTAGCCAAAGCCTCCTGTTTTGAGCTCTTCTGACAGCATCTCTCCCCACTCAGGAGCTCTGAATTTATTCGTGCCAGAAGAGGTATTGTGTTAGTGCCGAGAGCTCTAAGCCATGGCCTGGAGGAGCCTTCATGTCAGAGCTTGGTGCGTAGACAAGGGTGGGGTGGCGCAGGTGCCAAGAGAAGTCAGCAGAATCTTGTAGTGCCTGGGAGGGAATTTGTACTTTATCCAGAGCAGTAAGGAGCTGTTAAATGTTCAAGCCAGGAAGAGGCAGGGTAAGATTTTTTTGAGAGATATGTAATGATCTAATGTAAGACCATTAATTCATTCAAAGGATTCTATACTGCATTAATCACATTGGCATCCACACAGATTACAGCAATGCCCATATACGGGTAAAACACATTTTCATTCTATGGACAATAATTGGCGCATGTCATGATTCAGAGACCCTTTACAAAACTTTGGGCCCATACCTTCCACTGCCCTGGGGCTCGGGCTCACAGGCTCGGCACTGCGGGCCTGGTTAATGTTGATGCTGCACTGTTCCTCCTCACAGCAATTAGCAGCGAGTTCAGCTTCTTTCCTCAGGTTGGAAAGATCATGTCCCCAGCATAAAGAGGAATGCTTGCCTTCCCATTTGCTATAAGGGCAAACACTTCTAAGTCACATAACGGCTGTTACTTCTGACCATTTAAATACAGTTGACCCTTGAATGGTGTGGGGACCACGGGTACTGGAAACTCATGCACTCAATTCTGACTCCCTCAAAACTTAACTACTAACAACCCCCTGTTGACCAGAAGCCTTATTGATGACATACACAGCTGATTAACACATATTTTGTATGTTATATGTATTATAGTCTGTATTCTTACAGTAAAGGGATCTAGAGAAAAGAAAATGTTATAAAGAAAATAATAAGGAATAGAAAATACATTTACAGTATTGTACATATTTATTAAAAAACATCCACGTATTAAGTGACCCCCACAATTCAAACCCTTGTTCAAAGGTCAACTGTATATTCAAACAATTAGGGAGGACTGATACCTAATACATATTTATACCAATTAGGACTGTTAGAACTAATAAATATTATTATGACATCAGTTTTTAATTTGCCTGACTCTTTTAATCCTCACCACATCTGCTGAGGTAGATGCTATGAGCAGAATTGGAATTAACTATCTAGTTATGTGATCTTTTGTTCAGTATCTGTGGCTTGTGATATGTTTAAGAGAGCAAGAAGCGTGTCTTTCTTGTTTACCTGTGTTTCCTCAGTGCTGCATACAGTGCCCAGATGTGGTATACATTCAGAATGCATTTGTCGAATGGATTTTTGAGCCCCCCTTTTACAAGTGAGGACACTGAGGCTCGGAGATGTTAAGTAGCTCACCAACTATTAGGTTGCCAGCTAATCCAAACCCACATCTGTTAGCGTCATCTTCCCACTGACCCCCAGAGAACTTAAGGTTTTGTAAGGATCTCACAGCTTGGTTAAGTTCATACCTATTAAATAGAAAGCTACTGAAAGATTCATTAACACCTTTTAAAAAATCTTAACCATTTTGAAAACATAAGACAGAATTCAGAGGTGAGCAACAGGAAAATGGTTATGTTTAAACTTGCCACGTCTCATAAACATACTACACTGGGAAATCCACACCTGGCATTTGAGAACAAAAGCTGGCATAGAACTTGGAGGAAGTGTTGTTAGGAATTTACCCACTTAAATCTTCCTAAGCTTGTTATCCATAAAGAAGGTGTTTTCATTAAAATAGAGATCGTTGTGGTTTTACAGCTTTTCCCCCTCAACTGTAATCCTTATTGGGGGAGGACTCCAGTGTCATGGGCCACAGGACATTCACCGTTCTTACCGTACTTATTTGAAATAGTTGGCCAAAGGGGGCTGGGTCCTGATTCTAGACCCTTCATCACAACCAGCCTGGCCTGGGCACAAATTCTCTTCTAAATACTCAGTACTTTGGGGCCTCTGGAAGAAGCATAGAAAAATAAGATTACCATTGCCCATGGGAAGGATATTG
Source organism: Phyllostomus hastatus (assembly GCF_019186645.2). Taxonomy (NCBI): domain Eukaryota; kingdom Metazoa; phylum Chordata; class Mammalia; order Chiroptera; family Phyllostomidae; genus Phyllostomus; species Phyllostomus hastatus. Next base: position 72,948,736 of record NW_025334041.1, on the reverse strand, counting down.
ATGTAATTTGTACAAGCTATCTATGGGGACAGAGGGAACTGAAGTCCCTGGGAAAAGTCTCCATTGGGAATAAGTAACAAGTCTTGGGCTATTCCCATGCCAGTCCATTTCTAGGCAGGAGTCCAACCAAGCTGCCAGGCAGGCCCTTAGCCAGACAATGCAAGAGCAATGATGTGTGAAGTGCAGGTATTGCATCAACCTAGATATGAACCCGGACCTTGTCTTCTGTCCAGGTTCCATCACCCAGAGTGTGACTAGAAGGAGAAATGCAAAACACCAGCATATGACTTCAAACTTTCTCTCCTCACTGTAACAAGGGTAGAGGTCAGAGTGCAAAGGTCTTAGAAACTTGAATTCCGTATAATTTTAGAAACTAACATTGACATAGATTTTGATGGTCTCTGAGCCATCTCTGAGCTGCAAAGAATTTTCACATGTACCATCCTGCTGCAGTGGACAGACCAATGTAATTATTCCCAAATTAGAGACAGAGAGAGTATATCACACATCTAAAGCTGTGCTGGTTCCCCCAAAGCCAGCCTCCTGGTGGACTGTTGCTCAGTCATGTTGTTTTGCTTGCATTTCTCTCTAAGTCGATCAGCTACTACTTTTACATCATTCGTTCTCAACCTCTGGTGTCTCATCAGAGAACCTAACAAACTCTTTGGATTCTCTTCCCCTTGAAAAGCACATCTATTCACCACCATACACGTGCATGTGCACACACACATGCAAACACACAATTGTATATTAGTGATCAGGGCTCTCAGAGATCCCCTGAAGACCACAGACATGGGGCTGAGAACCCTCCTACAAGTAATGTGTGTGAGACCGAAGGGGCATAATAACCACATGCAAGGTATGAACCCTATTTCCTCGTTCAGCAAATACGCTGTAGAACACATTGTAGGGACTGCCAGAGAAATCTGATTTTGGAATATTAGACTTTATGGAATTTTCTTAGTTGATGTTAGATTAATTTTCTTAGATGTAATAATAATGTTTATGTATACAGAAGAATATCTTGATTTTTAGGAGATGCTTAAGTATTTAGAGGTGAATATCATGAAGTCTGCATTATATTTTCAAATGGTGCAGAAAAAATATAGGAAGATGTAAGTTTGAACCATGTGATATTTGCTAAGATTATATAATTTTTAATTTATGAAAACAGAAATTGTGTTTTATTTAACCTAATTTAAAAGTAAATTCAGCAAACTATTAATAGTTTAATCTATGCCGTGGTATATGGATAGTTCTTCCAACTTCTCTGTACATGGGAAATTTTCATGATAGAATGGGGAAAAAAGAAGTTTCTGTTTGTCATAGCTTTCAGATCTACCCCTCTATAAGCTATCTATTGCTATGTAACAAATTACCCCCAGATTTAGTGGCTCAAAACAACAAAAATTTTTGGGTATGCACCCAAAAGAATTGAAAGCAGAGGCTTAATAAAGAGTTACTCGTACACCTGTGAACACAGCAGCATTATTCACAATAGCCTGACAGTGGAAGCAACCCCAGTGTCCAGCAGTGGATGGATGGATAAACAAGATGTGGTACATACCCACAATGGAATATCATTCAGCCTGAAAAAGGAAGGAAATTTTGCAATGTGCTATACCACGGACAAACTTTGAAGACATTTTGCTAAGTGAAATAAGCCAGTCACAAAAGGACAAATATTATATGATTCCACGTGTATGAAATCCCTAGAGTAGTTAAATTCACAGGAACAGAAAGTAGAGTGGTGATTGTTGGGGACTGGGAACTTCACAAGGCCCTCAAAAGCTGCATCCCATTACAGCATTAGTTCAATATCCAGAATTTCGTTATTTAAATCAGGACGAGGTGTGGATCAAGCCTGTACTATATAGTTCCTTGAATGTACTTCCCCTCAGCAGTGGTTGCTGGAGGGGAGAACAGGGAGCTAGTGTTTGATGCACACAGAGATTCAGTTTGAGAAGACGGAAGAGGTCTGGAGATGATGTCCTGAGTACTGCAGTGTGGGCGCAGGCGCTTAATGCTATGAACTGTACACCTGAAAACAGTTAAATGGTAAATTTTATGTTATGTATATTGTATCACAATAAAAAGCACATTTATAATCTCACAGTGACATTTCAATATACTATTCAGTACAATTAAGTCATGAGGTCCACTGAGAAAGAGAGATCACACGAGCATGAGGACCGGAAGGCAGGGCTCTTTGGGAGCCTTCCTAGAAGCTGCTGACCACAGTTTTCCCTCTGGACCCAATGATTCACATCCCCTCTCACATGCAGAATACACTCACTCCCTCACGAGGTCCTCAGAAGCCTCACCCCATTACAGCATTCATTCAATACCCAGAATTTCGTTACTTAAATCAAGGCCAGTGTTGATCAGGCCCCTGGTACAGTTCTTTGAGAGCACTTCCTCTCGATCTGTGGACCTGTGAAACTGAACATATTATCTGCCTCCCCGTGATACACACTATATGCACTAGTGGAACAGGCATAGGATAAATGCTGTAGACATTCCTTTCCAAAATGGAGAAAGTGGGAGCCATAAAGGAGTCCCACAAAGGCTCACAGCAGTTCCAAAATCCAGCCAGGCAAATGCCGGAAGTTACTTAATTAGGTTTCAAGAACTAGGAATAATTGTCCATGGTTCTAGGTTTTGCCAGCTGGGCCTTTCTTTTTCATGAAAGGTAGCACATGTGTTTGTAGATGAGTAGGTTTCTCAGCCTTTTTCCTGGCATTAGAATTTGGGATGTCCAACAGCCTTTTTTTCGTTTGTACTGTCTCTGTCCCTTTCAGTCCAAGCTGGCACTGCTTTTGCTGATATCATTCTCACAAAAACTTAGTCGGTTTCATGTGGTTCTCATTGGGATTCACCCCATTGGACAAAAGTTACATCCACAAATCTCTGAGATAAGCCCTTCTCCTTTTCCTTCTGCTGAGACAGCAAACAATGCCCTTATGTTTCTTAGAGGTCCTATTGTTTGAGAGAATCTGTAAAACACACATCCTTTAAAAGGTCCTTTGTGTCCCTTTATGCTACTGTGAGGTACTGCCATTGATATTTCTGAGGTCTTACCAAAAGACTCACAGTCACACCATTTGCTGCTCTATCTTCAGGTCACTGTTTGAATTGCACCCGGGATTTCAACTTTTCTTAGAAGCCATTTCTTTCTTTTAGCATCTTCTGCCTCTGGACAGGCTGAGCATTTGTAAAATCACCAAATCCCAGCTCCTTTTTGTTTAACAGTCCTTCCCTCAATTTACCCCTCTCCTCTTGCATTTTACTATAAGTAGCAAAAAGAAGACAGGTGTCAGCTTAGTCACTTGGCTTGGAAATCCCCACAGCTGCCTACCACTACCCCTTTCCTCCTCATTCCCACTGTTGCTGTTCTCTCCGGATGAGCAGTTCTCAAAGTTTTGGGGGTCAGGATTGCTTTATACTCTAACCATTATTAAGAACCCCAAAGAGTTTTGTTTATGTGGATTATATCTACCAATATTACTGCATTAAAAATTAAGCATGAGAGTGCTTGCTTCAGCAGCACATGTACTAAAATTGGAATAATACAGAGATTAGCATGGCCCCTGTGCAAGGATGACACACAAAAAATTAAGCATGAGAAATTTCAAAAATATTTATTAATTCATTAGAAAAACCATTATAGGCCCTCCTCTAGCCAGGTGTCCTCATGGGAGTGACATGATCTTTAAACCCTGTGTGGCAATCCCTGATGCGCCACCATGATGCCCACAGAACCAGGGTGACCTGGAAATCCAACTGCTTCCTTAAGATCCAAACTTCTAGATGATTATCCAAACTGCTCTATTGTGGAGGCAGACAATGTGGGCTCCAAGCAGATGTGGCAGTCCTGCACGTCCCTCCTGGGAAGGCTATATGCTGCTGGCAAGAACACTGTGATGGCAACCCAGCTCTGGAGAAACTCTTCCCTCATATTTTGGGGAAGGTGGGGTTTGTGTTCACCAAGGAGGACCTCACTAAGATCAGGGACATGCTTATAGCACAGGAGCTCCAAACTCAAACCGGGGAGCTGCTTAAGTGTTCATGATATTCTGGAAAAAACCACCCAGAGGACTAGCAGATGTGGACATGCCAATTATTACTCACATCACAGGGGAGCGCACTGATGGCAGTGAGTTGGTGTGAAGGAGACCGCACCTCTTCTAGCCTGATGCTCCTTATAAAGGGTCCCAGGCAAACGAGGCACATGTCCTGTGGTGACTCTAAACTACATTACCTCAGTGTAAAGAAAAGGTCAAGAAGCAGCCAGGGGATAAGAAGTTGCTCCCAAAAGAAGATAAGGAGGACGTTACAATTCATTCCCAAAACAATACACATTCCTACTGGCCAGAGGCTGTCAGACCAGCCCTCAGTTATGGGAGGGGGAAGGGCTGTCTGTTGATCCCTCAATGCTGCTGGCCAATAAGATGCCAGCTGCCACCCATGCTGGTGCCCCTGCCCCATGTAAAGTCACTGTGCCAGCCCAGAACCTGGTCTGGGGCTCGAGAAGACCTCCTCCTCCCAGGCTTTAGGCACCACCACTAAAATCTCCAGGGCACCACTGAAATCCTGAGTGTTGAGTGATGTGCAGCTGATTGGGACTGGAGACAAAGTGGGAGCCAGCGAAGCAACACGACTGAGCATGCTGAACTTTGCTCCCCTTCCCTTGGGGCTGACCGTCCTTCAAGCATTTGACAATGGCAGCATCTACAACCCAGAAATGCTTGGTGTCACAGAGAAAACTCTGCATTCCTGCTTCCTGGACACTGCAATGTTGTCAACATATGTCTGCAGACTGGGTACCCAAGTGTTGCTTCAGGACCCCATTCTATCATCAGAGGGTACAAGCAAGTCCTGGCTTTGTCTGTGGAGACTGATTACACCTTTACACTTGCTGAAAGGTCAAGGCCTACTTGGCTGATCCATCTGCCTCAGTGGCCGCTGCCACCACTGCTATTCCTGCTGCTGCCCCAGCCCCAGCCACGGCTGAAGCAAACAAGAGTTGGAGGAGCCAGACAAAGATATGGGATTTGGTGTCTTTGACTACTCACCAAAAAGCAACCAGTTCAGCCAGCTTTATTTGAGTAAAGCCTAACTTCTCTTAAAAAAAAACCCCACCAAAACCCTACATGTTCAAACATTGATGATGTCATCACACATGTCATGCAGCCTCTGGAAAACTCTGCAGCATACTCAGGATATCATGAGAGTAAAGAGGGCAAATAATATCTTAGTATTGTTATGAAAATAGTTTTGACCTCACAACCCCCCTGGACGGGTCTTCAGGACTTGGATTGTCTGAACCACACTTTGGGAACTGCGTCTGAATCATTCTCCTCAAAGCAATAACTTCCCATCCCCTCAGGAGCAAGTTTCAGTCCCTTGTCCTTCCACACCTGCTTCCTCCTCAGCCTTCTACTCACCTCCAGGACTCCAACCCTGCTGGCCATCCCCGCACTGCCTTGAAGCCTTTATTCTTCCTCCTCATACTCCCCATCGCTCAGTGGTCATTGCCACCACCAGACTCCTCTCTGTGACCACATGAGCTCAGAGTCATGAGGCGCCTTGGATTCTCTGCTCCCTGCTAGCTTTGCTTACATTTTCTCATTGGACTACAAATTACACAGTGGGACCCTAACATATGGCTCAGTTGGTTGGGCATCACCTGCAAAGTGAAGGGTCACCAGTTTGATTCCTGGTCAGGGCACATGCCTGGGTTTTGGGTTTAGCCCCTGGCTGTGGTGTAGTCAGAGTGCATATGAGAGGCAACTGACTGATGTTTCTCTCTCATGTGAATGTTTCTCTCCCTCTCTTTCTCCCTCCCTTCCCCTCTCTCTAAAAATAAATAAAACCTTTTTAAAAATTACATAGTAGCATATGCTTCTTTAAGAAAAAGGGATACAGAAATATATAAAATAAAAATAAAGTCTCTTTACTCCCACTCCCCAGTGGGTAAATACTATAGACTGCTGGTCAGGCATTCTTTTAACACACACATATGTCAGGTGTGTATATCTTTTTGCTTTTTTTTTGTTTTTTTTTACAAAAAAAGGACCATATTACATATATGTCCTGGAACTGGTTTTCTCTCTTTCTTCCTTTCTTTCTTTCCTCTTTCCCTTCCTTCCTTCCTTCCTTTTCTTCTTTTTTCTTTGTTAAATATTTTATTTATTTTTAGAGAGGGAAGGGAGGGAGATAGAGAGAGAGAGATAGAAACATCAATGTGCGGTTGCTGAGGGTTGTGGCCTGCAACCCAGGCATGTACCCTGACAGGGAATCGAACCTGCGACACTTTGGTTTGCAGCCCGCGCTCAATCCACTCAGCTACGCCAGCTAGGGCTTCCTTTTCTTCTTTTTTCTTTCTCTTTTTTCTTTTGTAAAGGCACTGTCAATATTCTTTGGATAGATCTACTACATTTCCCCTCAATTTCCCCCCTCCAAAAACAATGCTTATTTATTTGAATGTTTTCATTAAATAAGTTCACAAGGGTAACAGTCTTCAGACAAAGTACATTTGGACAAAAAAGGCCAGTGTTTTGAGTTGGGGGCAAAATATTGAGTTAGCAATTGGGCTAGAAACCTGTAATATTTGAAAGTATTTTACTTTTTACATTTCAATGATATAAAGAAAAACTATGATTCAGAAAAAAAATGTAAAAAAAGACACTTAAATGAGAAACAAAATAATAATTTAAATGGGGAACCAATCTGTACCATTGGAGGAATATAAGTAAAGACATTCTATGCTTAAGTTTTCTGTAAGAGGAAAAGCCTCACACTTATTAACCCAGACTAATAAAGAACCAAGTGTCTGCCGGGCTGTCCCGCTCTGGGTGACATCTCCCCTCCCACACTGCTCTCGATGCCCACTTCCCAGTTGTTGGGGACCTCCTCTGTTCTATCCCCTTTGCCCTCTCCCAAGCAGTCATGAGCAAAGAAGTAGGCCAAGTGGATAGGTTTCCTTGAAAAGTGTGCAGAATTCCTGTCCTCTTTATCTCCACTTTCCAAACACCATCGGCTTGAGCTTTTGTCATTTTTCCACCATAAGAACACAATGAAAACCACCCACGAGGAAGAAGACAGGATATCCCCACCTTTGTGAGTTGGTTCCTTGTGACTTGAGCTAGAAATGTATAGTTCCTGTATTCAAGGAACAAGAAAAGCACACAAGAAATCGAGTCCCAGCATCTGTCCCTATTTTCAGAGCACTGTGGAGATCATGAACAAAACCAGTTAAGCAAGAAATTATTCAGAGTTTTGAGTTCTTTTCCATACTAAAATTTAAAATTGTTACATAAATTGTAAATCTCTCAGCTCTATCCTTTTATGGTTTTTGTATTTTCAGTCTTGCTTGGAAAGAGATTTCCAAATCCCAAGATTTAGGGGGGAAAAGAAGTTATATATTTGACTTCTGGCCAAGATGGAGGTGCAGGTAGACATACTGTGCCTCCTCGCACAACCAAAATAAGGACAACAATTTAAAAACAAAAAAACCAACCAGTACTGACAGAAAATTGAACTGTATGGAAGTCTGACAACCAAGGAGTTAAAGAAGAAATATTCATCCAGACAGGTTCTAGGGGCGGAGTCGGGTGGCTGGGTGGAGAGGACTCGTGGCAAAGCAGTGGCTGGCAGACCCTGGGCATGCAAGGCGGCAGCGGGTGGACTCAGCAAGGGGGCTCGACGCACAAGGTGGCTGGTGGACCAAATAGTCCCACATTTGTGCACAGATAAACCCGGCAAAACTGGGGAGTGAGACAGACTACACAACCCAGGGTCCCAGCTTGGGGAAATAAAGCCTCAAAACATGGTTTGAAAACACCTGTAGGGGGTTGAGGTTCTGGGAGAGATTCCCAGCCTAGGAGAGCTCCTTGCAGAGATCCACAGGGTCCTAGAACATACACAAGCCCACCTACATGCGAATCAGCACCAGAAGGGCTCAGTTGGCTCGGGGGAAGTGGCAGAAGGGACTGAAATCCGGCAGAGAGTGGACCAAGTGCCATTGTTTCCTCTTGGACCCTGCCCCCACATACTGCGTCCCCAATCCTGTAAGTTGCCCTGCCATGGTGAACACCTAAGGCTCCGCCCCTCACTATGTAACAGATATTTCAAGACAAGAAAAAAAAAGGCCCAAGCGAAAGAACAGATCAAAGCTCCAGAAATAATACAACTAAGGGACAAAAAGAGAGCCAACCTATCAGATGCACAGTTCAAAGCACTGGTAAGCAGGATTCTCACAGAATTAGTTGAATTTGGTCACAAACTGATGAACAGATTAAGGCTATGCTAAGTGAAATAAAGGAAAATGTACAGGGAACCAATAGTGATGGAAAGAAAACTGGGACTCAAATCAATGGAGTGGACCAGAAGGAAGAAAGAAACAACCAAACAGAAAAGTAGGAAGAAAGAAGAATTCAAAAAAATGAGGAGAGGCTTAGGAACTTCCAGGACATCTTTAAACGTTCCAACATCTGAATTCTAGGGGTACCAGAAGGAGAAGAGGAAGAGCAAGAAATTGAAAACTTATGTGAATAAATAATAAAGGAAAACTTCCCCAATCTGGCAAAGGAAATAGACTTCCAGGAAGTCCAGGAAGCTCAGAGAGTCCCAAAGAAGTTGGACCCAAGGAGGAACACACCAAGGCACATCATAATTACATTAGCCAAGGTAAAAATGAAGGAGAGAATTCTAGAAGCAGTAACAGATAAGGAGACAGTAACCTACAAAGGAGTTCCCATCAGACTGTCAGCTGATTTCTCAAAAGAGACCTTACAGGCAAGAAGGGGCTGGAAAGAAGTATTCCAAGTCATGAAAGGCAAGGACCTACATCCAAGATTGCTCTCTCCAGCAAAGCTTTCATTTAGAATGGAAGGGCAGATAAAGTGCTTCTCAGATAAGGTCAAGTTCAAGGAGTTCATCATCACCAAGCCCTTATTTTATGAAATGTTAAAGGGACTTATCTAAGAAAAAGAAGATAAAAAACATGTATAGTAAAATGGCAGCAAACTCACAATTATTAACAACCACACCTAAAACAAAAACAAAAACAAACTGAGCAAACAACTAGAACAGGAACAGAACCACAGAAATGGAGATCACATGGAGGGTTAGCCACAGGGGAGTGGGAGGAGGAGAGAGGGGGAAAAGGTACAGAGAATAAGTAGCATAGATGGTAGGTAGAAAATAGACAGGGGGAGAGTAAGAATAGTCTGGGAAATGTAGAAGCTAAAGAATTTAAGATGCATGGACATGAACTAAAGGGGGGGAATGTGGGTGGGAGAGGGTATGCAGGGTGGAGGGGAGTGAAGGGGAAAATGGGACAACTGTAATAGCATAATCAATAAACTATATTTAAAAAAGAAGTTATATATTTGATTTTAGCACTTTCAATATGGTTAAACTCCTCAATCTATCTGGAATTTATTTTAGGGTCTTTTCCCAAATTGATAGGTCAAGTGATCCCTCTAGTAGCATTACCCTATTTATTTGAAATGTCCCCTTTAACAGGTAAAGTATTCTTTTATTTCTGCAGCTATTTCTAGATTGTATTTTGTTCCGTTGATTTGTCCTATTGATTCTGTCTGCCTCACACTGTTTTTATTACTATAGCTTCAAGGTCTGTTTTGATATCTAAAAGAATATCTTCTCATTTTTCAAGAGGGGAAGAAAGGGAGAAAGAGACAGGAAGAAGCATTGAGGTGTGAGACATATTTATCGGTTGCCGATCACATGCCTCCAACTGGGACTGGGCCCACAACCTTGGTGGCATGTACCCTGACCAGGAATCACATTGATGACCTTCTGGTTCACAGTCCAGTGCTCAATCCACTGAGCCACATCAGCCAGGTCTCATTTTTCTTTATTTTCCCAATTTTTCATAACTTTTTTGGTACTTCATTAGTTTTACAACCCAAAGTAAAACTGAGTGTATTTTCTCATCTGAAAAGATCAAGACTTGGAATTCTACAATCATTTTATCTGGATATCAGCAAGGCCCACCCAGGAAAATGGAGTCTTCTCTGTCTTTCAAGCAGAAGGGATCCAACACAGGGAATTAGTGACATGAGACAAAAGGACTAAGAAGCCTAATGCAAGAATAGGAAGCTATTAGAAGGGGGACGCAAGTGGAGGAGGAGGAGGAGGTAATATTACAGAGTAGGAGTCACGTGGTGGGACCCAGAACTTCACAAATACAGCCTGATGGGAGCTGGGACCATGGAGGGAGGCCTGCAGAACAGCTACTGGAGCCATGTAGGAGACATAGCTGTTGCCAGAGACACCCCAGGAAAGAGCAAAGAAGAGAGGAAGAGAGAGAGAGAGAGATGAGGAGAAATACTGGCTTCTCTCCTCTAAGCTTTCGCTGGTGCTTCCCATTGGTTGAATCAACCTGGAAGCCAGGGAGTAAGGGAGCCTGGGAAATGTAGTCCTCCTCTATGATAGCACAAAGGTTAGGAAAATCAGGGAATTAATCAGAGCACAGTCAGTTGGCTACAACTATATACTAGTAATCTGGAGAAAATTAAGCTCAATTTGCTTCAGCTTTTTCCTCAAAAAAGTAGGGATAAATAATAGTAGTACTAACCTCACAAGGCTACTGTGAGGATTCAGTGCATTAATATGTGTTAAATACTTTGTAAGCATTTAATAAATATTAATTATTATGATTCTGTAAAATGAAGATAACCATTCCTATCTTGCAGAGTTATACTCAACAATAAAGTGAAGTAGTGACTGTAAAATGTTTGCATGGTGTTGTGTACATAATACTGGATTCGTCACAGATGTTAGCTCTCCTTGTGGCCCCAATGCCTCACTCTTAGTACATGCTGAACAATGTCTATAGCTGACAATAATGATGGCCTTGGCCTGGGGAGAAGGCAGCTTCCTGAGAGTTGGGAGGGTCATTCTTGCTCTGTTGGAGAGCTAAGAGGACTCTGGAGGGCTGGGACTTCAGGGGTCTGGGCAGCGCACAGCTTGACATCAGCTAGTATACCCATGTATAGAGGTGCATTTGAAATGACATCCTGCATCCTTTTCAGGGGGTTCTGCTCCCATTGGTGCCCCTTTTTGGATTGTAGTGTGTTCTTCTTGGCTCATGGTAATAACTTCATTTTTATCACATACATGGTATGAACATTCATGAGTGTACAATGCCCTCTGTGTGTTGAGTGCTCTACAGTTTATGGACATTGCCCCATCTGATTCTCCCAATAAGCCCTGTAATGCGGATCAAGCAAGCTTCACTATTGCTGCTGTACAGCAATGGAAGCCAAGACTCCAAGAAGACCCAAAGGCCCACAGTGACTTGGGATGAAGCCACCTCACTCTAGTTCAGGATTCTTCCTATTAATATCTCAGGCTGCCCCCCACAAGCATGTGTGGGTTAATGTGTACACACATACATTTGCCTACCACCACCACCACCACCACCACCACCACCACCACCACCACCACCACTACCACATATATAATAGATTCAAAATTCCTGAAGGGAAGTTTCATGCTTTTTCAATCTTAGTATCCCCTGCAACAGATAGTGCCTGGCAGCTAGAAAATAATAAGTGATTGTGAAATTGAGTTGGCTTTAACTCCTGAACTGGGCCCCCTTGGGGGACTGAGAGGGGCACATAGATGAGGATCACTGCCAGAACCAGAGTTCAGGTCCAACTTGAACAAACTCTGACAGTGGTCTGGCCCTTCATTCTGGCTCTATCCAGACCCTTCTCGGGCCACTCACAGAGAAGAGGGGCCTCATCACCAAGAGAAGCTGCAATGCCCTGGGAAGTGTATCTGCCCCCCTGGCTCTGTCCCAACGTGCCTAACAGCTTCTTCTGGAGGGTGGGGGCCCTAGAAGGCAGAAGTTTGTTCTAAAACTATGGTGCTAATCAACCAATTGCCTCGGCTGCCCACTCAGGGCCTGGCATTCACACTCATCCCTGGCAAACTAATCAGAGAAGAAGTCTGGCAGGTGAGCATGGAGCACTGGCAGGAAGCATTGGAACTGCTTGGAACACTAAACATTACAAGCCTGAATTAATAAAGTGGATTGCCATTAGGACATCGCTGTCTGCCAGGCTCTTCTACATAAATATAACTGGTTCTACTTTTCACTCAGCCAAGGCAGGAATGCTGCTGAATTCTGACCCTGCCCTTTGTACTGGCTTCAGCCACAAACTTGCTCTCCTCTGATATTTTGCAAAATCTACATACGGATTTGGCTTGGCTTTGCCTCTGTGCTTTTTCTCCTTATCCTGAAATTGGAGGTCACTCTGTACTGTCAGCTTAGCACAGGTGGTCCAGGCAGCTGCCCACACCACCACTATGTGCTTTGGAGAGCCCTGGTGACTGCCGCATTCTCCTCTCTGCCCACAGAAGTCCCAGTGCCCTTGAGAGTCAACAGGAAAAGGCAGGGTCATGAAATAGGCTACAGGTAGCGAGTGGGAAGAACCAAAACCAAAGGTTTCACAACAGCCTGAGAGACCCTGTTTCTGGAATATGCCAGGCCCACTCCTGTTGCTGGGTCCATGTGTCACTCGGTGCCTAGAAGCCTCATGCTCCCTCCAGCTTCCTGTTTGGTGCTTTGTTCTAAAGCCATGTTCTTTCTCACTGAGGCCTTCCTTGACCCCCGCTCTCTACAGCCTTCATTCTCCCCCCACCCCCGCTTTTTCCTTGGCACCTTTCACCATCCACCATATCTCGTTGGCTACTGGTGTCCCACCTCGGCAGTTTTGTCTGTTTTCTCACTGCTGCATCTCCAGCACAGACACATTGCCTGACCCGTAGCACACACTCAGTAATATTCATTGAATTCTTGCATGAATGAGGCTGGACTCTGATCTGACACCAGGGAGCCATGTGGTTTGAATCTCCCTTCAGGCCTGGCTCAGTTCATCTGTCTAATGACAAGGGCATATGTGCTGCTGTGTAAGCTGCCTTCCGGCAGTGATTATTGATGATTTCAGGCAATATCCTCTTACCACCCTAGAGCGGCTCAGACACAGGCAAGAGGGATGGGAGGCAAGAAGCAGCTGCCAGATGACTAGCTGGGATCTCAAGTCATCCACCCCCACTGTTAATCCTCAGTGAGGCTCAGGATTATTAGCTCTTGAGACTCACATGACCTCCTGGCTTGACCAGGCCCTAAATGACCATGAGATGCACTTGAAAAAATAACTCCATCATAGGGAGGTAATACTGAGGCCTAGAGAAGAAATAAAGATTTGCTGAACTTTGTACAGAAATTTTGCAAAATTAGACCTGATGTGGCTCTCATTCAACAAACACTTCTCAGGACTCCCTCTGCACCAGGCACTGTTCCAGGCAGGAACAGGGCAGTGAACCAGAGGGACAAGGTCTGGACTTGACCTGTGTGTTTATTGTGAGTCCTGGTGTGCCATTCCTTCCCAAGGCCTGGGGCCAACTTCCCTGTGACCTCCTGCTCTTCAGCATCTGAAATTGACCCTGACCTATTAGCCACACGTAGATGGATAAACCCTTTTCATCTCATGTAGATGGATAAACCCTCTTCATCTGCACTGATTCTGCCACATACCCCTCCTTCATACCACACACATCAACTTTGTACTTCTGTCTAGCTTTCAGGCAACTCCAAAGCCCTTCTTCATTTTTACCACTCCCCAACAAACTCACCTTCTGTATGTTGGGGCTAACTTTCTCAGGGGCCCCCAACCTACACTGTATGTCTTCTGTGTTCAGCACCTTCATCCACCTTCCCTATCTGAATCATCTCTCCTCTCCTTCCCTCCCCCTCCCCTCCCCTCCCCCTCCCCCTCCCCCTCCCCCTCCCCTCCCCCTCCCCTCCCCTTCCCTTCCCTTCCCTTCCCTTCCCTTCCCCCTGCCTCTTCAAAGCTGCCCATTACAGCTAAATCAATTTCTCACCTTCAGGGGGAGGCAGCCTTCCTCACATCCCAACTCTTGATAAACTCCCCACTACCTAGAATGCCCGCTTACCATGGGTGTGTTGTTGTCTGTACACTCGTCTTTCCATGTAACTACTGGCTGTCTGAGGCTGTTTTGTGTATCTCTGTCTCATCTCTCCGTGAGACTGGAAACTCCCTGAGAGCAGGGGTAACTTTCACTTTTCTGTATCTTATACAGCCCAGTACCCATTCACTGGGCAATCAATCAGTGATAGATTTGACCTGGATTCACCACATTATGATATTTAAGAAGAATACATTTGGGGAAATGTTGCGCGTGGGTCACCGGCCAGCAGTGACCACGGAACGCTGTGGATGGCTCGACGATAAACACGCGAGAGAAAACAACACATGCACAGAGACAGACTAGTTTCTGTGGGGAAGTAGGGACGAAATGGCCACCCCCCCTAGTGGGGAGCACGCTGATTTACAGTCCATACCTGCTTTTATTAGGCTCATTTTGCATAATAATTCAGGCAAAGTACAATACTCATTAGGGGGAAGTAAGGAACTATAGAAAACAAAGAACTCTGCCAGTCTATTGAGTTGGGGTCAAAGAGCTGTAAGACTGAGGAACAAACTAACTTCCTCCTAAGACCCTTCTCATTCAACTGAGAGCATTCTAAACAAAGGAGGTTTCACAGTAATTTACATGTTCTTTCTTAGGCCTGATCACCCCGGGAAATCCGCACTTCTCAGTACCGAGCTGTACCACCCTGTCATTGTTTCAGGCTTAGGTGGAGCAAGGGAACTAGGTAACCAAGAGATAAGGAGATTTTCTCCCAGACGATGAGAACTCAGGCTATGTCAAAGCCGAGGAGCGAGGGTCCATCACCCCCCTTTTGCTGCAGCCCCCCAAGTCCTTCTTTTGGGGGGGGCCTCCCAAAAGTGATCGTGCCTGGCTTAGGTCATTCCCCCCGTGGGGAATCTTACCCGTCTTTGGCTAACCGACCAAGCTTTTTGGGGTTCAGTCATAAATAAAGCAGCAGAAGCAGCATTCCTGCCAGGAAGATAAACTTTTGTCTCCTTGCTGGCTTACGGTTCCAAGGGCGTTCCCTTAGCCTTAGCTAGGCGGGGGTTTCAGCCTCTGATACCAGTCAGGGCGGTTCCCAACAGGGAAATGTGTTATTTTTTATAGATATAAGGAGAAAAATGTAGAATGCCAGTTTGGAGTATGGTCTGATCACCACAATGTAAACTACGTATTCATCTGGGTAAAACTGCAAGGCAATTGGTGAGAATAGAGTTTTGTTAGAGAGATTTGTTGCACTTATCTGTGAATGTTGCTAATGCATTGTCAATGTAACATCACGAAAACCTGTAGAGAACTTTTATAAGAGTTTATTTGAGCCAAACTGACAACATGAGAAAGCAAGGTCTCAAATGCTCTGGAGAATGACAATTTTGAAGTGCCCTTTATATATTTGGAATTAAAGAGGGAATTAAGGAAGATTACATGAGAGTAGGAGAAAGCAAGGCAGGGAAATCTGCATGATTGAATTACAGGATAGTTCACAACTCCAAACAGTATGAAAAAAGAGGATTATTGGCTTTTCAAAGGCGAGTTAACATAGATGCACAAGAATAGTGGACAGGGCTTGCTTAAGGCAAGGATAAACTTTTTATAGTCCTGGAGCTGACTACCTACCAGGATCTGCCCAGTTAGGAATTCATGATCTGATCACCCTGTGAGGTTACTTTCAGTCAGATTTACTACAGAGCCCCCCTGCTTTTTGTCCTTCATTGTTTATGGATTTGAAAAGATTTTGAAAAATATGTGGAGAGCTTTAAAGTGTCCTGGAAACATTCCAGTCTTGGGTGTAAACTTATTAAGTCTTTCTTAGGAAGTAAGAGAGGGGAGTACAGTGGGCAGGGTTGACAGTCCTTTAGAGACTTTACTCTAATCATTCACACGCAAATAACTGAGCAATGGGAAAAGTACCTGAAGCTCACTTTTAACTTGCAAATATTATTTCACTGGGGATGGGACAGAAAAAGAAACAATTTAAAATAACCCAGTGAAATCACATGAGTATAAGGATGTTTTTTTTTTCTCAACAAGAATGGGAAACTCCCTGAGTTTCTTGGTGCTTTGTACTCCAGTAGTAGAGCGTGGGGCTAGGAAAGGGAGAGGGTGGGTATACCTGTCCACCTAGGCAAGAAGTGTTCTAGACACTGGCTTTCTTTGAGTCCTTAATCTTCTCTACATGTTTATTTTGTCCATATCAGATATTGGCTTTCAAAGATGAGGACTCCATTCTCTTTTCCTGCAAAAGAGATGGCCCCACAGTACACCTAACATCTAAGAGGAACCTGAGAGGTCATTGGTCCAATCCCCTCGTCAGACATAGGAGAACTAAATTCAGAGAATGAGCATGTGCCAAGGCCATGCAGCCAGGGATTTGTGGGGTGGGGTGGGAGGAAGTTTTAGAATGCTCTGGAGTATTCAAGCCCAGCCGTTACACTGTCACTGTTTAGCCTGAATATTTAGAATGTCCCTCTGCTAAGAGTGCATTGAGCACATATCCCTTGGGCCAGAAAAATGGTAAAATACCAACAATAAACAAACGATGTTCTCTACCATTAAGGAACTGAAAATTCAGAGGGAGAGGTGGGGCAAGTTAATGGATGAACACAAAGCAGAAAGGAGGGGGGGTAGCAAGAGGCATGTTAAGGTGGGCCAAGAAAGGCTCTGTCATTATTAAGCTGGGCCTTGAAGGTTTTCACCACAATGCGAATGAAGTCAGAGGCACCATACCAATTGAACTGACTTATCAGATACTTATTGGTCAACATCTACCACGTGCTAAGCAAAGTTCCAGGCACTTGAGAAGCAAATCTCTGCCCTCATGGAGCTTACATTCAAGTAAAAATGGGAACGGATATCTCACAAAATATATGAGTAAAAGCAGATTACACAGGCTGGAGAGATTATGAAATTGTGCAACCACTGTAGAAAACAGAAAGGCAGTTCCTCAAAATACTAAACATGGAATTATCATTAGATGCAGCAATTCCACTTCTGGGTATATACTCACCCCATGCAGAAATCTGGGGTGAGTGGTCCAGATAGAGTGATTGGCAAGTACAAGAGCCTGAGGCAGAAACAGCAAGGAGGTTAATGTGCCAGAGCCATTGCTGTGAGCATCCACTGGTTTAGCTCTGTGCTTCTTCATCAACACCAATAGTACTAAGGAACCTGCTTAAGAGTGGAGCTGCGAAAAGCTTCCCCCTGCCCTGGGGGAAAATGCACAGTACATAGGGCTTTATTTGGGTGAGGGGTCAGGGGAGTGACTTGGTTTTATTAAACTTGTATCAAAGACACTGTAGACGCTAGCAACTATGCTTCTTTTAGAAACATGACCACTCAGACCACAAGAGCTGCATGTGACCATAACTTCATTTCTCTGGAAAGAATTCTGCTGGGACAGGAACTGAGAATTCTTTCTTCATGACCTCTGGGTGAGTTTGTGTTCTGTGAGAATATTGGCTTTTGCATTTCTCATTAACTGCTCTCATAGTTCCTGGGTTTAACTGTCAATAAACTCTTTTATGACTTTCGCCCCCATGGAACCAAGAATAAAGGTGAGTAAAGAACTCATCCAAGGCGGAACATTCCAATAGTCTGAGGTGATTCCTTTTCATAAAACCTAAAGTTTCATGCCAGGGGATTTATAGAAAAATAAAGCCAGAATAGTCAAGTGCAAATGATATCATTATAATGATGTGAGACGGAACCTTTCTTTCAAGGTATTTTAATTGCCAGATGCAAAAGATAGTAGAAACTCTTCTTCTTGAAATCTTGTCATCCTTATTGCTAATGCCCAGTGGAGCTGCATTAAAGACTCTAGAATATTTCTGATGACATGTGATGGCCAAGAGCCAGTAATGACTTCAGAGTGAGCTTTCTCAACCTGCCAGCCCACCATGTTGGCTAGACCTAAATGCCAGCTGCCTGACTCAGTCTGATTTGCAGCTCCATGGATTGTTAGTCCGTCCTCATGCAGAAGCTGATGATACTCACAGTAAAGTTTTTAGGAAACTAGTCTGAAGTTTAATGCTGAGGAATGTGGTGGACCTCACAGTAATCTCCAGAGGGATCTTCTGTGTAAGCCGCAGTGTTCTGGAAAGAGCATGGGAAGGAACAGAGGTCAGGAAGTCTAAGGTTTAATCATGGGTCACATTTGTGCTGGATATCTTTAGTGTGCTTAACCTACCCCAGATCTACTCCTTAGTCTTGTCTAACCAGCTCTGTGCCCCAGGAGAGTGATCTATATTGATCTTAACAGGCTACCTGGTTTTATTGAGGCCGATGAGGATCTCTCAGCAGGACAGACAGGTTGAGTGTTAGTTCCCCTGATGTCCTAGGTCTCTATGAGCCACTGTATCCTACTACTGCAAGGTCTTTCTCCTTAGGTTCTGGCAACTGCGCCTTCCTCTCTCCCTCACAGGCCTAGGTAGCTCTGCATAGCCCCACACTGTTGCTTGTAGTTTCCCCTCACCCTGTCCCCTCTTTACTGAAATCTGCTGAAATTGCCTAGTTAGAATGTGTCCTCCAGACCCTGGCTCATACAGCTACTAATGAGCGAGGTGGCCCTGGTCTCACCAACATAGGCACCATGGCTGTGGTTTACTCATCTTTAAAATGGAAATTAAAATGCCAGCTCTTATAAACTTATTTCTCAAAGTTTTCACAGGATTACAATGGAGATAAAGCACTAAACAAATGTTTTTAAAACATGCCCCAGATGAAACTGCAGGACAAAATTCCAGGAAAAAAATAGCCCTGGCTGGTGTGGCTCTGTGGATTTAGTGCCAGGCTGCGAAGCAAAGAGTCACTGGTTCGATTCCTAGTCAGGAAACAAACCTGGGTTGCAGGCCAGGTCCCCAGTATAGGGTGAGCAAGAAGCAACCACACATTGCTGTTTCTCTCCCTCTCTTTCTCCCTCCCTTCCCCTCTCTCTAAAAATAAATAAATAAAATCTTTTTAAAAATTCTAGAAAAAAAACAAACAAAATGCTGTGAAGCAATCTACCAGGTCCAAGGTTCATAACACTGTATGCTCAATGAACTTAGGGGAAGAATAGATGAACTCAGTGAGAACTTACACAGAGAGATAGAAACAATTTTAAAACACAATAGGAAATAAAGAATACAATGACTGAAACAAAGAACATAGTAAATAGAATAAACAGCAGATTAGATGAAGCTGAGGATCAAATCAGTAATTTGCTAAGACAAGGTAGCCAAAGTGCCCATTCAGAACTGCACAAAGAAAAAATGAATTTTAGAAAATGAAGATAGATTAAGGTACCTCTGAGACAACATTAAGCATAAAAACAGTCTCATCCCAGGAGTACTGGAAGGAGGAGAGAGAGAACAGGAGCTTAAAAAACCTATTTGAAGAAATAATGACTGAAACTTCCTTAACTTGGAAAAGGAAATAAGCATACAAGTCGATGAAGCACAGAGGGTTCCAAATAAGATGAATCCAAGAGGCCCACACCAAGACACATCGTAATGAAAATTCCAAAGGTTAAAGACAAAGAGAGAATTTTAAAAGCAGCAAGAGAACAGCAATTAGTTATATACAATGGTGTTCCCATAAGACTGTCAGCTTATTTTTCAACAGAAACACTGCAGACCAGAAGGGACTATCATGAAATATTCCAAGTGATAAAAAGCAAGGACCTATATCCAAGATTATTCTACCCAGCAAGACTATCTTATTTATTTATTTATTCATTTATTTATGATTTTACTTATTTATTTTTTAGAGAGAGGGGAAGGGAGGAAGAAAAAGAGGGAGACAAACATCAATGTGAGAGAGAAACATCGATCAATTGCTTCTTGCACATGCCCCAACAGGGGACTGAACCCACAATCTAGGCAAGTGTCCTGACCAAGAATTAAACTGACAATCTTTCACTTTGCAGGATGACACCTAACTAGCTGAGGCACACCAATTAGGGCACTGGCTCTCATTGAGAATCAAAGTGGAGATAGTTTCCCAGACAAGAAAAAGCTAAAGGAGTTTGTGACCACCAAACCAGTATTGTAAGAAATGGTAATGGGACTTTTTTAAGAGGAAAAATAAAAAAATATGAATAATAAAATGGTAATAACTACACACCTATTAATAATTACTTTAAACGTAAATGAATTAAGTGCTCCAATCAAAAGACAGAATGGCTGAATGGATAAAAAAACAAGACCCTTACATATGCTGCATATAGGAGACCCCTTTCAGATCAACAGACAGACAAAGCCTGAAAGTAAAGGGATGGAAAAAGATATTTCATGCAAATAAAGAAAAAGCTGGTGTAACAATTATTATATTAGACAAAAACAGAGTTTAAAACAAAGGCTATAACATAACAAGAGACAGAGAAAGACATTGCTTAATAATAAAGGGATTAATCCAACAAGAGAATATAACCCTTGTAAACATTTATGCACCCAATGTAGGAGCACCTAAATATATAAGGAAGATATTGAACAACATAAAGGGAGAGATCGACAGTAATAAAGTCATAATAAGAGACTTTAACAACCCCATTGACATCAATGGATAGATCATCTGGACAGAAAATCAACAAGAAAATAGCTATCTTTTTAAATAATACATTAATTTTAAAAAGATACTGTATTGATTATGCTATTACAGTTGTCCCATTACCCCCCTTCATTCCCCTCCACCCTGCATACCCTCTCCCACCCACATTCTCCCCCTTTAGTTCATGTCCATGCATCTTAAATTCTTTAGCTTCTACATTTCCCAGACTATTCTTACTCTCCCCCTGTCTATTTTCTACCTACCACCATCTATGCTACTTATTCTCTGTACCTTTTCCCCCTCTCTCCTCCTCCCACTCCCCTGTGGCTAACCCTCCATGTGATCTCCATTTCTGTGGTTCTGTTCCTGTTCTAGTTGTTTGCTCAGTTTGTTTTTGCTTTTGTTTTAGGTGTGGTTGTTAATAATTGTGAGTTTGCTGCCATTTTACTATACATGTTTTTTATCTTCTTTTTCTTAGATAAGTCCCTTTAACATTTCATAAAATAAGGGCTTGGTGATGATGAACTCCTTGAACTTATCTGAGAAGCACTTTATCTGCCCTTCCATTCTAAATGAAAGCTCTGCTGGAGAGAGCAATCTTGGATGTAGGTCCTTGCCTTTCATGACTTGGAATACTTCTTTCCAGCCCCTTCTTGCCTGTAAGGTCTCTTTTGAGAAATCAGCTGACAGTCTGATGGGAACTCCTTTGTAGGTTACTGTCTCCTTATCTGTTACTGCTTCTAGAATTCTCTCCTTCATTTTTACCTTGGCTAATGTAATTATGATGTGCCTTGGTGTGTTCCTCCTTGGGTCCAACTTCTTTGGGACTCTCTGAGCTTCCTGGACTTCCTGGAAGTCTATTTCCTTTGCCAGATTCTCCTTTATTATTTGTTATTATTATTATTATTATTATTATTATTATTAGTTGTTATTATTATTTCCTTTGCCAGTTCTCCTTTATTATTTGTTCAAATAACTTTTGCACTTGTTGCTCTTCCTCTTCTCCTTCTGGTACCTCTAGAATTCAGATGTTGGAATGTTTAAAGATATCCTGGAGGTTCCTAAGCCTCTCCTCATTTTTTTGAATTCTTGTTTCTTCCTTCTTTTCTGTTTGGTTGTTTCTCTCTTCCTTCTGGTCCACTCCATTGATTTGAGTTCCAGTTTTCTTTCCATCACTGTTGGTTCCCTGTGCATTTTCCTTCATTTCGCTTAGTGTAGCCTTCATTTTTTCATCTAATTTGTGACCAAATTCAACTAATTCTGTGAGCATCCTGCTTACCAGTGTTTTGAACTGTGCATCTGATAGGTTGGTTATTTCTTCATCACTTAGTTGTATTATTTCCTGAGCTTTGATCTGTTCTTTCATTTGGGCCATTTTTGTGTGTGTGTGTCTTGCTGTGCCTGTTATGTATGAGGGGCGGAGCCTGTGGTGTTTACCAGGGCAGGGCAACCCAGTCTCTGGGTTATGACGCTGTTTGTGGGGGCAGGGTCTGAGAGGGAACAATGGCACTTGCTCCGCTTTCTGTAGGGTTTCAGCCCCTTCCATCCCTTCCCCCAAGCAAACTGGACCTTTCTGGTGCTTATTCCCATGTGGGTGGGCTTGTGCATGTTCTAGGACCCTGTGGGTCTCTCCAAGGAACTCTCCTATGAGGCTGGGAGTCTCTCACTGAACCTCAATCTCCACAGGTGTTTTCAATCAGTTCCCTGAGGCTCTATTTCCTGGTGCTGGGACCCTGGGTTGCTCACAGTGCCTTGCTTCACAATCGCTGCCTTGCTGGGTCTGCCGGTTGCCACCCCGCACCCGGAGTCTGCCTCCTGTGCTCCCAGGGTCCACCCGCAGGGGTCTTGCACACTCAGGATGCCTTATGCCCCCAGCCCCACCACTCTCTGTGCTGCAGACCCCTCTCCACCAGGCTGCCCGACTCTGCCCCTCCTACCGGTCTGGATGAACATGTGTATTTTAACTCCTTGGTTGTCTGACTTCCATACAGTTCAATTTTCTGTCATTTCTGGTTGTTATTCTGTTTCTAAATTGTTGTTGTCCCTATCTTGGTTGTGTGAGGAGGCACAGCATGTCTACCTATGCCTCCATCTTGGCCGGAAGTGGAAACAGCTGTCTTAATTAACACATTAGACCATACGGATTTTAAAAATATTTTATTTATTTATTTTTAGAGAGAGGGGAAGGGAGGAAGAAATACAGGGAGAGAAACATCTGTGTGAGAGAAACATTGATCTATTGCCTCTTGCATGCCCAAATGGAGACCTGGCCTGCAACCTAGGCATGTGCCCTGATCTGGAATCAAATAAGCAACTTTTTGGTTTGCAAGGGAAAGCCCAACCCACTGAGCTAAACCAGGCAGGGCTACAGCAGGTGGATTTAATTGATATTTTTAGAACATTTCACTCCAAAGCAGCAGAATATACATTCTTTTCATGAACACATGGAACATTTTCCAGTATAGGTCACATGTTAGGCACCAAAACAATTTCAATAATTTTAAAAGATTGAAATTATACCAAGGTGGCAGCCATCTTCTATTGGCATCATGGCTGCCCTCAGACCTCTTGTGAAACTCAAAATGATCAAAAACAAGATCAAGATAAAAAATTTTATCCAGCACCAGTCAGACCAATACTTTAAAATTAACTATAACTGGCAGAAATCCAGAGGCATTGACAATGGGGTATGTAGACAATGGGGCATTCAAGGACCAGATCTTGATGCCTAACATTGGTTATGGGAGAAATAAGAAAAGAAAGTACATGTTGCCCAGTGGCTTTTGGAAGTTTCTGGTTCCCAACATCAAGGAACTTGAAGTGCTGCTTACGTGCAACATATGTTACTGTGCTGAGATTGTTCACATCTCCTCAAAGAACTGCAAAGCCATTATGGGAAGAACAGCCCAGCTGGCCATGAAGCAAAGAAAATGAATACACTTCTTGTGTGCACAATGTATCTGTGTTAATAGAATCATAAAATTCTGCCAGCTGGTAGAAGGTAGGACAGGAAGGAAGGGAGGGAGGGACGGAGGGACAGAGGAACAGAGGGAAGGAGGGAGAAAAGAAGGAAGAAAGATCATACCAAACATTATCTTTGATCACAATGATATAAAACTAGAAATCAGTTACAAAAAGGAAACTGGAAATCAGTTACAAAAAGGAAAAAACACATAAAGGCTAAATAACATGCTACTAAATGATGAATTCATTAACAATGAGATCAAGGAAGAAATCAAAAGATACTTTGAGACAAATTATAATGAAAACACAATAACCCAAAATCTATGGGGCACAGCCAAAGCAGTTCTAAGAGGGAAATTCAAAACAATACAAGCCTACCTCAAGAAACAAGAAAAATCTCAAATCATCAATCTAATCTTAAATCTAAGGGTACTAGAAACAAAAGCCCAAAGTGAATAAAAGAAAGGAAACAATAAAGATCAGAGCAGAAATAAACAGAGTCTAAAAAAATACAAAATATCAGTGAAACCAAGATCTGGTTCTTTGAAAAGATATAAAAAAACTGACAAACCTTTAACCAGATTCATCAAGAAAGGAAAAGAGAAGACCCAAATAAATAAAATAAGAAATGAAAGAAGATAAGTGACACCACTTATATTTCTGACACTACAGAAATACAAATGATTATAAGAAAATACTATGAACAATTGTATGCCAACAAATTGGACAGCTTGGAAGAAATGGGTAAATTCCTAGAAACATACAAAGTTCCAAGACTGAAACTAGAAGAAACAAAAAATCTGAACAGACCAATAACTACTAACAAAATCAAATCAGTAAAAAAAACTTTCAACAAATGAAAGTCTTAGACCAGATGACTTCATAGATGAATTTTTCCAAACATTCAAAGAAGAACAAACACCTATCCTTTTCAAACTATTCCAAAAAATTGAAAAGGAGAAAAGGCTCCCAATCTCAATTTATGAGATCAGCATTGCTCTGATGCCAAAACCAGACAAAGGCATTTTTTAAAAAGAAAGAATTATAGGCCAATATCCTTGACAAATATAGATGCAAAAATCCTGAACAAAATATTAGCAAACCAAATTAAGCAATACATTAAAAAGATCATACACCATAATCAAGTGGGATTTAGTACTGGTATGAAAGTTTGGTTCAATATCTGCAAATCAATTAATAGGATACACCACATAAACAAAATAAAATATAAAAGTTATATAATCATATCAATGGGACAGAAAAAGCATTTGAGAAAATCCAGCATCCATTTATGATTAAAAACTCTCAGCAAAGTGGGAATAAAGGAAATATACCTCAACATAATAAAGGGCATATATGACAAACCCAGGGCTAACATCATACTCAGTGGGAAAGAGCTAAAAGCGTTTTTCTTAAGATCAGGAACAAGACAAGGATGTCTACTTTCACCATTTGTATTCCATGTAGCATTGGAAGTCTTAACCACAGCAATCGGACAAGAAAAAGAAATAAAAGGCATCCAAATTGGAAAGGAATAAGCAAAACTGTCTTTATTTGCAGATGACATGATATTATATAGAGAGAGATCCATAAAAATTCCACCAAGAAAACTATTAGAACTGATAAATGAATTCAATAAAGTAGCAGGATACAAAAGTAATATGTAGAAACTGGTTGCATTTTTATACACCAATAACAAACTCTCAGAAAGATAAATTTAAAAGAATGATCACATTTACAGTTGTATCAAAAATAATACCTAGGAATAAATTTAACCAAGAAAGTAAAAAACCTGTACTCAGAAAATTATATATATTGAAGAAACTGAATAAGATACAATTCAATGGAAGCATATACTATGCTCATGGATAGGAAGAATTAACATTGTTAAATTGTCCACACTAACCAAAGTAATGTATAGATTCACTGCAATCCCTATCAAATTATCA
Organism: Phyllostomus hastatus; assembly: GCF_019186645.2. NCBI lineage: Eukaryota > Metazoa > Chordata > Mammalia > Chiroptera > Phyllostomidae > Phyllostomus > Phyllostomus hastatus. The sequence continues at coordinate 72,923,303 of NW_025334041.1, read as the reverse complement.
ATAATATTTTTCAGAGTACTTAAGAAATAATCCTAAAATTTATATGAAACCACAAAGGACATCAAATAGTCAAAGCAATCTTGAGAAAGAAGTACAAAAGTTGGGACTATCATGCTACCTGATATAAAACTATACCACAAGGCTATAATAATCAAAACAGCATGGGACCGGCGTAAAAACAGACAAATAGATCAGTGGAATAGAATAGAGCACCTAGAAATGAACCCATGCCTATATTGCCATTAATCTGTGACAAAGGATGCAAAAATATACAATGGGGTAAAGACAGTCTCTTCAATAAATGGTTTTGAGAAAACTGGAAAGATACATGCAAAAAAAAAATAGATCACTTTCTTACACCACATATATAAACTCAAAATGGACTGAAGAGTTAAATGTAAGATCCAAAATCATAAAACTCCTGGAACTAAACATAGCAGTAAGCTTTCCAACATTGCTGTTAGTGATATTTTTTTGATACGTCTCCTCAGTCAAGAGACACCAAAGAAACAATAAACAAATGAGGCTACATTAAACTAAAAAGTTTTTGCTCAGAAAAGGAAATCATCAACAAAACACAAAGACAACCTATGAATTGAAAGAAGGTATTTGCTAATGATACACCCCATAAGGGGTTAATGTCCAAAATTTATAAAGAACTCATACAATTCAATATCAAAAAAACAAATGATCCAATTTAAAAAGTGAGCAGAAGACCTGAATAGACATTTGGCCAAAGAGGATATACAGATGGCCAATAGACATATGAAAAGATGCTCAACATCACTAAATATCAAAGCAATGCAAATTAAAACCACAGTGAGATATCACCTCACACCTGTCAGAACAGCTATCATCAATAAATCAACAAACAAAAAGTGTTGGTGAGGATGTGGAGAAAAGGGAACCCTTGTGTATTGTTGGAGAGATATCAAGTTGGTGCAACCACTATGAAAACAGTATGGAGGTTCCTCAAAAAATCAAAAATAGAACTGTCGTATGAGCCAGCAATCCCACTTCTAGGTGTTAATCCAAAGAAATCCAAAATATTAATTTGAAATGATATCTCTACATCTCTACATCTCTATATCTATCTATCTATCTATCTATCTATCTATCTCTCCCTATGTTCATTGCAGCATTATTTACAATAGCCAATATATGGAAGCAAAGCAACCTGAAGTGTCCATTGATAGATGATTGAATAAAGAAGATATGGTACATATCCACAATGGAATGTTACTCAGACATAAAAAGAATGAAATCTTGTTATTTGCAACAACATGAATGTACCTAAAGGGTATGCTAAGTGAAATAAATCAGACAAAGACAAATACCATGTGATTTCACTTACATGTGGAATCTAAAAAACAAAATAATCAAACAAAAGAGAAACAAGCTCATAGATACAGAAAACATTTTGGTGGTTGCCAGATGGAATGGGCATTGGGGGCCTGAAAGAACACAGTAAAGGGATTAAGAAGTACAAATTGGCAGTTACAAAAGAGCTGTGGGATGTAAAGGACAACATAGGGAATATAGTCAATAATACTGTAATAACTGTGTATGGTGTCAGGGGGGTACTAGATATATAAGGAGATCACTTCTTAAGTTACATGAATGTCCAACCACTATGCTATATACCTGGAACTAATATAATATTGAATGTCTACTATATTTGAAAAAAAATACACATGGGTTTTTATTAAATACCCAAAAACTACTTGAACTTCACTATGATAAACATAAAGACATTAAGTGGCTTGTAACAATTAAATCCTAAAATCTATCCCCAAATCAGGAAGGTAGATAAGACAAAAACATTTCTTTTTTCTTTTTTAAAGATTTAATTTATTTACTTTTAGAGAGAAGGGAAGGGAGGGAAAGAGGAGAGACATCAATGTGTGAGAGATACATCTGATCAGTTGCCTTTTGCACGCCCCCAACTGGGGATCTGGCCCGCAACCCAGGCATATGCCCTGACTGGGAACCGAACCAGCAACCTTTTGGTTCACAGGCTGGTGTTCAATCCACTGAGCCACACCGTCCAGGGCCATTTTCAATATTTCATATCCATCAGGATAATAATGATTAATCTTTTTTTTTTTTAAGATTTTATTTATTTATTTTTAGAGAGGGAAAGGAGGGAGAGAGAGAGAGGGAGACAGAGAGAGAGAGAGAGAGAGAAAGAGAGAGAGAGAGAGAGAGAGAGAGAGACATCAATGTGTGGTTGCTGGGGGTTCTGGCCTGCAACCCAGGAATGTACCCTGGCTGGGAATCGAACCTGGGACACTTTGGTTCCCAGCCCGTGCTCAATCCACTGAGCGATTAATCTTTTTTAAGAAAAATTTCTAAACATAGATAAGAACATGTTTTTCATTATGAATAAAAATAGCTTTGTTCTCATTACTAACTATCAAAAAGTAACTTACTTAGTAAAAAGTATATTTGGGGGCTTAAAAGACTGGTATTGACTTTAAGTGCCAGTCCTGACATATTTTATATGTCTAATCTTAAGCAAAACACTCAATCCCTGTAATGGTTTTTTTTTTTTTTCAGATCTGTAAAATGGGGATGATACTTGCCTCCCTTATTCACATATGAGGTAACAGTGAAAGTCCCTTATAAATGAAACCAGGCTATTTTGTAATAGATCCTCCAAGGCTTCTTTAAATCCATCACCTCAGATTATTCTCATCTAATTAGGGTAAGTGAGGGCACCGAAGACTGACCTGATTTGAGAGAGAGATGGCGTAGGTCTTGGGGAAAAACACTGAGGGGACCAGGCAGAGAAAGGGCATGTCTGATTACCCTAGCATCAAGGAGGTTTTAGCTGGTCTAGCTGGCTGCAGTCCAGACACAGAAGTGAGTTCAGCAGTGAATAAGACAAGTCCTTGCCCTTGAGGACTTTAGCCTTTAGCTTTTAGCCAGGGATCTGAGTGTAACCCACTGAAAATCCTTCAAGAGGGGGTTACAACCACCAAAATGAGTGGTTCCCACAAAGCTCCACACTGGTTGTGCAGGGTAATATCTGCCTCAGGCTAATAGAAAGAGCTCCGTGCACTCAGCAGGGAGTGGGCTAGCTGTATGGCAGGGTAAGAACTTCAGGAACATAGAAAGGGGCCAGATTGTTGGGGCCTCAGAGCCAGGCTTGATAACATGTGTATTGCATGCATTAGGAAACAGAAAACCACCATAAGTTGTTGTGCAAGAGTCCCAAGGTGAAAGTAGATGTTTACCAGGAAGGGTTTTGCAAAGATAGGTAAGATGGAATCATGAAGAGACTTCAAAAAGAGAGGGAGAGAGAGAGGGTTTGGGGTGAGAAAGAGAGCGTGGGGGGGAGACCTTTTTTACTTTCATTTATTTATTTTGCATTTTTATTTATTATTTTTTATACTTTTATTGTTGCTCAAGTATAGTTGCCTGACATTATTTATTTGTTTTTAATTATATTTGCTTTTATATATATATTGTTTATTCTATTACAGTTGTTCCCACTTTTTCCCTGCCTCTTATAACCCATGAATTAGGATAGGTGGTTCTACTTCCTACCAATGGCAAGTTCTTCCCAGAATATTTGTTTTCCCTTTAAAAGAGGTTTATTTACCCTTCAAAACAAGAAGCTTATACAACTGTGAGGTGATGGTCATGGCCCCGCAGGTGCCAAATCAGATGAGGTTTCTACTCAAGGCCCTTGGTCTTTAAAACTGCTTGTCACATTCTACTTACTAAAGGCGTGGGGGGCGGGGGCGGGCGCGGGCAGTTTTAAAATACATTTGAGCTCATTCAATATTAACTGACTGGTATATCAGAGATGACCACTGAAGTTTAATTTTGCATTTTTTCTTTTGTAATCAGCTTTCCTTTATTATCAACTCATCATGCATACTTGGTCCAGCAGCAGCTGCCTTTTTGGCTATCCAGCCCAGGCTTTGGCTTGGCTCAGACCCAGAAGCACCTGGATTGCTTCCCTTTTGTCTCAGGCCCAAGTTGTTTATTTGTCTTCCCTAGGCTATCTGAGTCATTAAAAGAAATATATTAGTTTGCTTTTTCAACTGCTCTATTCCCCAGAATTTTGCTTCCTTATTTTATGCAGGATAGGATAGAGTTATGCTGGGTATTTTATAGCAGAATTTGGGGTGTGAGTCGGGGAGGAAGGTCTAATCTGAAATAGAGGGCATTATCCTTTTTTTTTTTATCCCCTGCATTATCATACTCACAATCACATCACGAAATGCAACAGTTATTGGTACCGAAGATAGGAAAGGTACTGACCTACATACACATTATGATTCCTGCTTACAATCTGGAAAGGCAGGAAGGAGGGAGGGAGAGAGGGAGAAACATCGACTGGCCACTTCCTCTGTGCCCTGACTGAAGGGATCAAACCCACAACCTTTTGGGGTACAAGATGATGTGCTAACCAACTGAGCCACTTGGCTAGGGTGGAAATGAATTTTTAATATCACTTTCACTTAGGTGAAGAAATATTAAAGCCTTTATTATCTTAAGAAATGAGTTGATCAGAATGCTCTTTCTAGATCCCTGTTTGGTTTTTATAGAGCTTTGGGTCAACAGAATTTACTTCTGTCTGTGGAGCTCTAAGTGGTGCTTGTGAGCCAGAGGGAACCCAGTCAAGTCACAAGGGGGTATTTTCTAAGTGGCCCAGGCAGGTTGTCACGTCTTGAGCCCAGAAGTGGGGGCCATCACAGGGCAAGCTCAAAGCCCATTTCTGACAGGTCTGATAGAACCAGAAGATGAACACAGCAGGGACAGAGGATTCAAGTTAGCTACCTAGATAAGTTGAAAATGTATAAACCTTAGAATCCAGAAATAAAAACAGAGAAGATCTTGACCATAGGCCTTAGTTGTCACATGTAAGAATGTCATAGCAGCACTGCCAGCAATAGCAAAAAACTGCAAACAACCCACACAGCCATTGAGAGAATGAAGAAGAAAACAGAGTATTCACAGTAGAATATTACATAGCTATATGCCACAGCATAGACAATTGCCACAAACTCCAGCAGTGCTGTGTGGGAAAAGCAAATCAAAGAATACATACTGCATGATTTATTTTACACAAAGTTCAAAAACATGCAAAACCAGTATATGTTCAGGGATAGGTATTTTTAGGGTAATATATGAAGAAAAACAAAGGAATACCAACTAAAATTAGGAGGGGGCTGGGGTGGGAAGAGATGTAGAAGGGGGATTCAATAATTTGGGTTTTACTTATATTTTAAGCTGGGTTATAAGTACTTGGGTGTACATTTTTAAATGTTTTGCTTATATAACCTATTTTTATGCATTTAATATTTAATTAGATTTTGAAAAACTAGATAGGGGTGGAAGTCTCCTGCAAAGACGTAATTACAAAGCCTTATCCTCATAATCCTGGAACTTGAAACTCGTTAACTCTCCCTTTGTTTAACAGCCAGATAAACAAAATGAAAAGGCCAAGTATATGAAAGAAATATATTAATAGATGAAGAAAAGTGACCTGAGAACCTTAGGTTTCTCTGTCTTCTGGATCACATTGGCCTTTTACCATTTCTTCTTTTTTTTAAAATCCTCACTGGAGGCTATGTTTATTGATTTTTTTTAGAGAGAAAGAGAAACATTGATATGAGAGAGAAACATCAATTGATTGCCTCCTATATGCGCCCTGACTGAGGACAGAACCCACAACCTAGGTAGATGCCCTGACTGGGGATCACACCTGCAAACTTTTGGTATATAGGACTGCTCCAACCAACTGACCCACTCAGCCAGGGCCCATTTCTTCTTTTTAATATTTCATTTATTATTATAGTCAAAAGCAAATCTGCCCTGGCTGGTGTGGCTCAGAGGACTGAGTGCTGGCCTGTGAACCGAAAGGTCGCCAGTTTGATTCCCAGTCAGGGCATGAGCCTGAGTTGTGGGCCAGATCCCCAGCTGGGAGCGTGCAAGAGGCAACCAATTGATGTATCTCTTACACATTGATGTTGCTCTCCCTCTTTTTCTCCCTCTCATCCTGTCTCTCTAAAAATAAATAAATAAAATCTTTTAAAAAGACATTTCTTACAAAAATAAACAAATTAGTTAACAAAAAGATGTTTCCTGAGAATAGATTAGATTGTGAGGATTGGACATAGGCTGAGCACAGTTTAGATCATAAGGAATGGACAGTGGAAAGCAAGATGTACGTGGGTCCTGCCCTCATAAAGACAGAAAATTAAGCGATAAAGATAAAGGAGGTCAGGAGCTACACAGAAGTATAGGAAGCTAGGAGAGCACAAACCATCACAGGCAACTGAGCCTTGGGAGATGTATTGTAGAGAGTAGTAAGAGCACGCTTATTGTATGCCAGGCCATGTTTTAAGCACTTTAGCTATTCTATACACTATATGTTGAGTCATTGAATTGTCACAATAAACTTAATGAGGTAAGAGCTGTCACTATCCCCATTTTACAGATCAGGAAACTAAGGCATGAAGGGGTTAGGTGACTAGCCCAAGGTCACACAGCTAGGAAGTGCTGAGCCAGGATTCAAACCCTGACACACCAGTGTGGTTAAGCACCACGTTCTCTTGCCCCTCATGCTTCCCTGAGCAAAGGACAGTCTGGCTGAGACCTCAAAGATAAAGAACCATCAAGCAGGAGTAGAGGAGGAAGATGAGAATTCTGAGCATGTATGTATGCCTCACTTGAAGGTGGTAAATACTGGCGCTCAAGTAAATATTTTGCCACAAAAAGTATAAAAGATCCAGCTGAAAATAGTTCTCCTTAATTTCTTTCTCTCTCCTTTTTTTCCCCCTAGACCTTAGTCTAGAAGAAGCTGTGCAGGGATGAGGTGCAGCCTGGTGTGTGGGAGGTGGTCTGGGCTCTGTCAATTTCCCCCGGCAAGACACAGACCGTGGTGCCAGGGTTCTGAGGGTTTTTAAAGGCCTGTTGCAGCAACTGCCAAGGCTCCTGGGAAAGTCCCCAGGCATCCAGGATCCTACGGCCTTGGCAGTCCCTCTGCCCCTCTTGGCCTCATTTCCCAAAAGGACCCAACATTAATCAAGCACAAGAACCTGAGGCGCAACCTAGCAAACAGCTGGCAAATTAATTTTAAAATCCAATTTAAACTTGTGTATGTGTAAGTCCCCGTGTATTCCTCTAGAGGATTCTTTCAAGTAGAACTTTTTTAAGTCAAATAAGGTAAACTATATTTTAATTCCCATCGAGCCTCAGTGCAGGGCCCGCAGCCTCCGGTCAGTGCTAATTCTCTCTAAGTGCCCATAAAAGCAAGTCACAGCTGGGAGTCAGGGCGACTCCAGAGCCCAGAGAGAAAGGTCAGGGCTGCTGACATTTATTGTGTTAACTCTGTTGATGTGTGTTTGGCTTTGTCTGGCAGGAGAGAAGAAATAGAAGACATGAATTACAATTGCTGGAGTGGGGGAGAGCGAGGCTTCCGGGATCTGCCACATGTTGTCCAGCTTCCTAAATCCTGGGCTCCCTCTAGCCTCCTGCCAAAAAAAAAAAAAAAAGGATTCAGAAGAAACAAGAGTGAGGAGAGAGCAGAGTTCTGTGGCAGGAAATGGAGCAGAGAAAGCAAGAAAGGGGACACAGCTGCCAACACTTCATAATACCTGCTTGTCTAACTCAGAACCTGTCTTTTTAGTGATTCTGTGTTTGCCAGGTCTTGGCCTCAGGCGCCAATGGTGAGATAAAGCGTCCTGTCCCAGGGCCAGCAGTAGAGCCTGCCCTGTGAGGATGACAGCATTTTGCTTTTCCTAACAAATGCCTTTTGCATTCAGCAACCCAGATTTATTTGTCTGGGCTTTTCTTCTTTCTGAGGCCTAAGCTGGGTAGATACATCTAGAGAATTTCTGCAGTTTTTTTTTAGGCACTTTCTAAATTTCATTGTTCCTGCCTCACATTTTGTCTTAAAGGAACAAACAAACTTTAGGATAACCCAAAATGACCCTTGGCTACCTGAGGGGTCATCCTGCTGTGACCATCCCCCTGCCCAAGCCAGAGTCATCATCCATGCAGGTAAAAGTTTTGAGTGACTGGAAGAAGGGAGCAATGCTGGACAGACATCCTGGGGAAGAGAGGAGGGGTCCTGGCTAGGACAGGTGGGTGGGAGTAGAAAGAAGCTCCTGACAGAAACACTTGATAATTTGGCTGCTGTGGTGGGACCCAGGGAGGCACTTCAGGATATGACATTCAGGAAAGAAGGCACTTCTATTAGGAGGTGAGCAGGGCAAGGAGCCAAGTCATAGGAGGGCTTTTCCATGATATTATAAATGTGACTCCCTGGGCCACGACCACCCAGTGTCTGCAGCCATGAAATGGTCACAATTTCACTAGGCAGCTCATAGAATAATGGGTACCAAGCCCTAAGCACATGCCAGGGCCTGGTGTATGGTAAGTGGTCTCCAAATATGAGCCAGTATCATGATTGTTATTGAGCAGAAAGCTGCCTCGCCAGATATTTAGCCACTAGCCCAGTGCTGTCTTCAAAAGCAACCTGGTCTATGTCTGAGTCCCTTTGTTTTTGTTTCCATAATAAATGTCTCAAAGCCTTCTGGCAATACCTGACACTGCATGGTTTCTAGACAAACCACCTTCTATAGGCAATTCAAGTTATTAATGACCCTTTATAAACATTTTAAACACAGTACCAGGATTGAATCTAATATTTCAGGTATTATGTGACCATCCAAGAATACAGCAGAAAAGAACCCCTTCAGTTCTCTCACCTGTTTGTAAACAAACCATTATGCCAGGCATGTGTGAAATGCTGGAGGTATGAAGATGAATAAAACAGTGCCTGCTGTTTGCAATAGCCCCAAATGGGGCTACTATCATCATACTCGATGGATCAATAAATTGTGGTCCATTCACACAATGGAATATTATATGGCAATGGAAATGGATGACGACTGCACACAACAATACGAATGATTCTTACAAACATGATGTTGGTCAAAAAAGCCAGGTACAAAAGAGTACATACTATCTCTGGTTTATTTTTAAAAACTGTACAGAAACAGCTGAAACTAATCTATGCTGTTGAAAGACTGGATAGAGGTTTCCCTGAGGAGGGAGACAGAGAGAGTAAGAGAGCACAGGAGGCTTCTGGGTGCTATAATGTTTGGTTTCTTTAATCTGGGTACTGATTGCATACATATGTTCAGTTTGTGGAAATTCTGTGAGCTCTACATTCATAATATGTGCATTCTATTTTGCTTGGATGTTATGTATCAGTAAGAAGTTAAGGGGGGAAATATCATGCAGAGGACCAAGCTAGTTGGAGGAGAGAGACAGATAAATTTAGTTTATCACAGTAAACACCATGATAAAGAAATATATAATGTGTGATACAGTGATGTAGACAGAATAAGGAACAAGTAACTGAGGTTCAGAAATGGAACAGAGTTAGCAGGCCTCCTGGAGGGGCTCTAGAGCAAAATAGGAGCGTTGAACCTCATCCTCCAAGGCTGAATACTTGGGAAAGAAGGTGAATACTATTTTAGATACATTTATAGAGAGAGGGCTGAGATGTTAAAGACCTTACCACCCCCCCACCCCAGGGCCTCATTGACTCCCTGATGAGAGTAGAAGTGAAATATGAGAAGTGAACATGGTGATAATTTAGAATAACTGGGGAATGAGAGCCAGAGTCAACCAGAGATAAATAAAAATAAATTGATGGGTTGTATGGAAAGAGCCCCGAGAAGGTATAAACCATAAACTTGAAGTGGGGCCACTCTCATTAGTTGGATGGCCTTTTTCAGGATCATAAACAGAAAATCCAGGTTTAGGATTTTACTTGAAAGATGTGGCAAAAGCAGAGCAACTGGCAGTAGTGAGAGAACAGCTTCAAATATCAGCTCCAGGGTTCAGCCGGGAGCAGAGAACAATAGTCTTGATCCCACCCCACCTTCAGTTTTCCTTTCATGGCTCCTGATTACTACTCAGCCTCACTCCAGGATCTTCTTTCTCTACTCAACAGTGAAGAGTTAGGTGATCTCTAGAGAGTCCCACCTTGAACCAGGCTTTTTTTTTTCTTCTTTCTTTTGGTCTACACAATTTCCTTATGATCAGTTTTGAGTACCTAACCTGATCTGATGTATTCCAACTCCAAACCAGAATTCTCTGAGTTCCCTACCTATATGTCTATTCAACATGATCAAATTCAGTATGTTCCTCAACTTAATATGTTCAAAAATTAAATTCATTATTTTCCTCCCCACCATCTTCTGGGCTTTGACCCTCCTGCTGAGTGTTTCCTTGGACAGCATCACCATCCACTCAGCTGCCTAGAGCAGGTGCCTGGGCCTCCAGCCCTCCTCGCCCAATCAGGCATCAAGCCTGTCAGTTTCCCGTTTTAATAATAACTGTCCTCTCTGGGGCAGTCTCTTCACATTCACTTTTATTTTCTAAATTTGAGCCGCCTCCTTTGCAAAAACTTTATGGCCAGTTGCCCTGATTCTATTGTCACACTTCCCTTCCAACCTCCAGGCCCTGGTGGTCTTCTAAAATTCAGATGATCCAGTCACAATGCTTTTATTAATGTGGCTAAAGCAAGGTGATACTGTGCCAGGACATGCCACAGTCTCCCATCTAAGGGACCTCTCTTTTCTCTCTTCTTTATCCCTCCATGTCCTTGTCTTCTTTTAACATATTTATTTTAAGAAAAGTCTTATATTCACATGGTATATAAAAAAGTAGACATTACAGAAAAGTGTCAAATAAAAAGTGAGTTATCTCTCTCTCTCTCTAAACCCCAGTCCTACTTTCCAAAGTTACTATCACTTCTTGCATACATCTCCTGAAAAAAATGTCTGTGTATCTCTGTTTATCTATTTTTTTCATTTAACACAAATAAGATAATCACTTCTTGGCCTTTTGGCTAACACAAACAAGATCATAATGCTGTGCACATTAGTTTTTTTAAAAACAAAACACACTTAGAAGATCTTTCCACGTCCACATATATAGTTTTACCTGATGTTTTAGTGACTGCATACTTCTCCATTACATAGATGTATTTAATCTGCTGGCTGATACATGTCTAAGTGATTTCCAATGTTGCAGTAAACATCCATGCCCATCATTTTGGCATAATTTTGTGGGAATATCCCTTGGGTAAATTCCTAGTGGTTGAATTGTTGAGTCAGTGAGAACAAGCATTCAAAATGTTGACATTGCCCTCCAGAAGAGTTGAATCTGTTTACACTCCCAGGAACACTGTAGGAGGGTGCATATTTCCCATAATTTTGTGAATACTGGGCATTACCAAACGTTTGTTCACCAGTCTAATAGATGACAAATGGAATTTCATTGTTTTGTGATGCACTTCTTTAATTATGAACTAATTCTTTAATTAACTGAAGACCTTTCACACATCTATTAGCTATTTCTTTCTTTCTTTTTTTTTTTAATCCTCACCCAAGGACATGCTTATTGATTTGAGAGAGAGGGGAAGGGAGGGAGAAAGAAGAGAGAAATAGTGAAAGAGAAACAGCAATCAGTTGCCTCTCACATGTGCCCCAACAAGGGGGAAACCCGCAACCCAGGCGTGCATCCTGACCAGAAATTGAACCTGTGACCTTTCGGTTTATGGGACAAGGCTTCAAACAACTGAGCCACACCAGCCAGGGCTATTTCTTTTTCTTGTAGACTACTCATATCCTCTGCCATTTTAGTGATTAGTTTATGAGTGTGGGTGTTTGAACCATTGTCTAGTATCCCAGGAAACTTAATATATTAATATAACTCTGTGAACTTCATTTTTGCCCAAGTATGAGCCTTAACTAATCAAAGAGAATTAGTGGTCCCTGAAAGTTCAAATAAGGAACTGCTCTAATAAGGAGCTTCTATTCACTGGCACTTGGCCCAACCAGCTGACCACACCCTACTTCTTATGTGACCATCATCCCAAGAAAGAAACCACATACCCATCAGCAATCACTCTATTCCCTTTTCCTGACAGCCCCTGGCCACCAATAATCTATCTCTGTAGATTTACCTACTTTGGACATTTCACATAAATAAAATCATACAATATGTGATTCTTTGTGACTAACTTCTTTCACTTAGCATAAAGTTTTCAAGGTTTGCCCATGTCATAGTATGATTTAATACCTCATTTCTTTTCATGGATAAATAATATTCTATCATATGGATATACTACATTTGTTTATCCATTCATCCATCAATAGACATTTGGTTTGTTTCTACCTTTGGGCTGTTATGAAAAAAATTGCTATGAACATTTGTGTACAAGTTTTGCATAAACATATGTTTAACTCTCTTGGTTATATATTCGTACCTAGGAGTGGAGTTGCTGGGTCACATGGTAACTCTATGTTTACTATCCGAAAAACTACCAAACTGTTTTCCATAGCAGCCACACCACTTTACATTCCCACCAGCAATATGTGAGTGTCCCAGTTTCTCCATATCCTCGTCAACACTTGTTATTGTCCACCTTTTTTATTATAGCCGTTGTAGTAGGTATGAAGCAGTATCTCACTGTGGTTTTGATTTGCATTCCTTTAATGACTTACGTTGTTGAACATTTTTGCACGTGCTTATTAGACATTTGTATATCTTTTTTGGAGAAATGTCTATTCAAATCCTTTGCCCATTTTAAAATTATATTTCTTATCTTTTTATTGTTGAGTTGTAAGAGTTCTTTATATATTTTGGATACTGAAACTTTGCCAGGTATATGATTTAAATATTTTCTCCAATTGTGTAGGTTGCCTTTTCACTTTATTGATAGTTTCCTTTAATGTAGAAAGGTTTTTAATTTTAGTGAAGTCCAATTTAACATTTACTTTGGCCGATTGTAGTTTTGAAGTCACATCTAAAAAACCTTTATCTAGTCCAAGGTCACAGAGATTTGCTCTTATGGCTTTTTTTCCTTTCCTTTTCTTTCTTTCTTTCTTTCTTTCTTTCTTTCTTTCTTTCTTTCTTTCTTTCTTTCTTTCTTTCTTTCTTTTTTGAGGAAGTTGTGGTTGCAGTTGCAGCTCACTGCTGTTCAGCCCACTTCTGCTCCTGGCTCACTACTGTTTGCCCTTGCTGAGGAACAAGTCGGTCAGGAAGCCTTGCCTCAGCAATGGCTTTTAAAGATACAGGAAAGACACCCATGGAACCAGAGGTGGCGATTCACTGAATTAGAATTACTCTAACCAGTCAGAAAGTAAAGTCTTTGGAGAAGGTGTGTGCTGACTTGATCAGAGACACAAAGGAAAAGGATCTCAAAGTAAAAGGCCTAGTTCGAATGCCTACCAAGACTCTGAGAATCACTACAAGAAAAACTACCTGCAGGGAGTGTTCTAACACTTGGGATCGATTTCAGATGAGGATCCACAAGCAACTCATTGACCTGCATAGCCCTTCTGAGATTGTTAAACAGATTACTTCCATTAGTATTGTGCCAAGAGTTGAGGTTGAAGTCACCACTGCAGATGCCTAAATCAATCTTTTCAATAAATTGACTATCAGTTGTTAAAAAAAAATTTGCTTTTATGTTTTTTTCTAGAAGTTGTTAGTTTTAGCTCCTGTGTTTAGGTCTTTAATCCATTTTCAGTTAATTTTTATGTGTAGTGTGAGGTAAGGGCCCAATTTCATTATCCAGTTGTCCTAGCATGGTTTGTTAAAAAGACTATCCTTGTCCCCATTGAATAGACTTGGCACCTCTGTCAAAAATCAATTGGCAATAAGCCCTGAATGGATATCTCAGTTGGTTAGTGCATCATTCCGACATGCCAAGGTTAGATCCCTGGTCAGAGCACATACAAGAATCAGCCAATGAATGCATAAATAAGTAGAACAACAAATCGGTATCTCTGTCTCTCCCCACTCCCCCTCCCTCTCTCTAAAAAGAAGTTTAAAAAATTTGCCTTCATATCCAAATTTATTTTTAAAAAGTCAATTGACTATACAGGTATAGGTTTATTTCCAGACTCTCAATCCTATTCCTCCAATATTTCTTTAATATGCTTCATATTATGTATATAAAGAAATACTGTAAAGAGGAAAGGATATTTGTAATTATTATTTGGTTTCCATGAGAAAAACCTAGAGGGATCCAGTTATTATTAAAAATTGCCCTGGCTGGTGTGGCTCAGTGGACTGTGTGCTGGCCTGTGAACCAAAGTGTTGCTGGTTTGATTCCCAGTCAGGGCACATGCCTGGGTTGTGAGCCAGGTCCCCAGTTGGGGGTGTGCAAGAGGCAACCACACATTGATGTTTCTCTCCTTCTCTTTCTCCCTCCCTTCCCCTCTCTCCAGAAATAAATAAAATCTTAAAAAAATTATCTTTGGTGATTTTGGTTGCTTAGAATAAATGAGTAAAAATGCAATACGAGTCTTCAATACCTACTCTCCCTACTCATGTGCTATGACATGTGTCTGAGGGAACTTCAGGATGAAAACATGGCAGAAGGCCAAAGGGAAAGGTCAGAGCCTGGCACTTTCACTGGTAGGAGCAGTAGACCTGGCATGGGCAGGAGTCCAAGGAGAGGGTGGAGTCTGTGCATACCAGGTCATGCCAGAAAGGGCTACCCACAGGATAGATTGTGGGAGACGGTTCTCAAGGCTCAGCCAGAGTCCAGGCACCATGAATGAAGTCCAACCTCCAAGTGAAATGCTCAATCCAAAGGGATGCCTAGGGAAGTATCTCTGAAATTGATTTTCTGGAATAGGGTATCTCAGAACATTGTAATTTAAGCTGGACTGTGGGCAGTATCCAGGGTATGTGTTGGTGGGGGGGAGGGGGTGGATGAGATCTATTTTTGACAGTTTATTTTGTGAAGTTTATATATTTTTAAAAATTAAAATTCAGTTGTCTCCCTGGGGACACATGATTTCAGAAGAACCAACACAATGTAACATGAGGTGGGTGTCCTTCTCACAAAGGGCTCTGCAGTGATGCTGGTATCTCAGAAGCAGGTTGCCTGGATTTGGGAACTTCCCACATGACCACAGGGGTATTTCATGTACCAGAGAAATGCCTAATCTCCCCAGGGGAGCTGACTACACTGAAACCTCTTCATCCACCACACTCCACATTCTAAAGGTAACTCACTTCTGCTGTTGTTGTTAATTTTTTTTGTTTTAACTTATAGAGTAATTCTTGCAAATTTTTACAATTTTAAATAACACAGGAGTAGATACAGAAAAAGTGTAAATCTTACCCCACAGAGGTAGCCACTGTAAAGTTTGGTATTTAGACTCCCAGAATTTATTCTATGGATACAAATATATTATATACTTGTATATTTGGACTTACACGTATACAACAATTAAAAAAATTTTTATCCTCACCTAAGGATTTTTTTCATTGCTTTTAGAGAAAGTGAAAAAGGGAGAGAGCACAAAGAAGGGAGAGAGGGCAACACTGATATAAGAGAGAAGCACTGATTGGTTGTCTCCCATATGAGCCTGGACTAGGGACTGAATCTGCAGCCTAGGTATGTGCCCTGGCCAGGAACCAAACCTGCAACCTTTTAGTTATGGGACAAATCTCCAACCAACTGAACTGCACCAGCTAGGACTGTATATAACAATTTTAACAAAAACAAGATGATACTCTATATTGTTGCACATGTTTTTTACACAGCAGACTATTACGGACCTATTTTCAATCTGTACAGATAGTTCTATCTTGGATTCTTTTTTAATAGCTGCATAG
Organism: Phyllostomus hastatus; assembly: GCF_019186645.2. Taxonomy (NCBI): domain Eukaryota; kingdom Metazoa; phylum Chordata; class Mammalia; order Chiroptera; family Phyllostomidae; genus Phyllostomus; species Phyllostomus hastatus. The sequence goes on along the minus strand of NW_025334041.1, from coordinate 72,907,622 downwards.
TATTCTATTGTGAATCAATTTAATTAATGTCTCAATTTTCCTATTAGTATCCATTTATACTGTTTCTATACTTTTGCTACTATAACAATGCTGATATAAATGCACCCAACATATTTACACATAGAATGCTAATATTTCTTTAGAATGGATTGCTAAAGGTAGAACTGCAGAATACTAGGGAATGTGAATTTAAATTTATGAGAGATATTAGAAAGGATTCTTAACTGGCAGTATATGGTTGAGCTTGAAAATTATATATAGAATTGTGTGTAAGTGGTATACGTTTCCAGGGAAAGAGAGATTCATAGCTTTCTTCGGATCTAAAATTAAAAAAGGCTATGAACCATTGAATCACAAGGAGCTGGCATTTTCCTGTGGCTCTGGACCACAGGTAGTGAATTTGCAGGTCTTGAGCAATACTGAGCAGGTACTTGTCCAGCAAGGGCCACTTCTGTCCAGGTCCAGGACTAGCTGCAATGAGAGCAGGTAGCAGCATTCACCAGTATGTCTTGCTCCTGGAGTAAAGGTGAAGTGCCACTCAGAAACATAATCATGGCCACTAACACTTCCTGTGTTCCTGGATGGTGCTTGGGCTCAATTAGATCAGATATGCGTGATGCAGCGGTCAGCTGGTATTCTTGGTTCTCAGGTTGGGAAGCCATTTCCACACTGCCTATGGCTTTGTCTCCAGGTAGTGAGGACAGTGGCCAGCCTCAAATCCGCTTCACCACCTCTCCCTGCCCATGTCGCTCTCATACCCAGTGTCTATAAGCCTAGCCGAGTGGGAATATTCCCTATCAGACCCAGAGACACAAGTCTGTGGTAGTCCACGGACAGGGGCCTTACACTCTACAGGGCCATGGGCTTCATCATTTAAGACTTAGGGTCTTATAGCTTCATTCCAATCCTCAAATGAAATGAAAACAAGGCTGCAGGGTACAGGCAATCTGGATACTGACTTATGAATTCCAGCAATAACAATAATAACCCTGCAATGTTTCCAATAGCTCAGAGGTTCTTACCTGGGGAGTATATTTTTTGTTGTCACAGTGTGATGGGTTGGGGGGCAAGGTGCTATTCACATCCAGGGAGTAGAGGACAGGCTTACTGCTACATGTCCTTCAAGGCACAGAACAGCTTCCCACAACAAAGAATTATCCAGCACAAAATGTCAATACTGCCAAGGTTGGGGAAATCCTGCAAAATATTTGATTAATAGCACTACACACTATTTTGGATGAGAGAGTGATCACACTGTTGATATTACTTCCACATGCTACTTGGACCTATTCACATAAAATTTCTGCCTGGGCCATCCTGGGTTGTCTCTTTTACAATCACTCACACAAACTCAGAGAAATCCATTTCTAAACAACTGAGGTCGAATTCTTAGACTACCCTTTCCTCTCAGTTGGTCTAGGTAAGTGGTCTTCAAATTTTTGTAGCTTTTAAGTCCAAAATATATATATATATATATTTTAAATTATATGCTATCAGCATATTTTAAAGTAGATATATAAAGTTTTTCATCATAAGTACTGTTGAAAATTTGTAACTTTCATTATGTTGTAAATATTGGCATTTAAATATAAAAACTATCATTCTTAAATATACCCAATGGCATCTAAATATCATAGTTAATACCCACCATCATTCATTTCTAAAATACATGAAGAAAAAATAAGTACTTGAATAAATTCTCCTTTAATAGTGAGAAAAATTTCTGTTGTTTCTTTTTCTCCATGAACTCCAATCTACTTCTCCAACAGAATTTTATACTAATGTAATCTATTTTATATTTTATGTTGAAAGTCTTTGATCACCTTCTCACCTACTCTGTACCAAAATATGCATATAAAATAAAGTATATTAAGAAGATGTTTATTATAAGAGTAGAAATATTTCCTTTGGCTTGACTTATCAATATAAAATCAGTCCACAGATGATCAAAATATGAAATATAACTTTTTATAATTATCAATTTTAAAAATGTGTGTGTGTTTTATGAAGTGGATGGTTTTCCTTTTCCCAATAATTTTAAAATCCATGGAAAAATATTATTTACTTTTAGATAGAGACAGGGTTCACTATTGATTCTAATCTTATTTTTCACTTTTATAGATGTTACTGGGTAACTTTGTTCATATAAATAGGTAAAGTTATGAAAAGTTTTGTTAGAACAATTAAAAACTTAATGTTTTTAATTTCTTCTGAGTTAAATGCCAAAATAACAAAAATCCACATAGTGATCTATCATCCAAAATTATGTGAACCATCAGTTAAAAACATCATGAATTCATCGAATTATGTGGAAACAAAGGATTAGACAAGATTTAACTTGCAAAAAAAATTGTGTTATCAGAACTATTAATTTTCTCAATGCCTTTGTTAAGCACCCTAGAGATTCAACTGGGTAAGAGATCTTCCTTCTTTTAATAGAAAAAGAGAAGGAACACCTGCCCAGGTGGCTCAGTTGGTTCAGCGTGCATCATCCTGTGCATTCAAAGGATGCAGGTTCGATGCCCAGTCCAGGCACACACCCAGGTCACAGAGTCAATCCCCTGTTGGGGCGCTCACAGGAGGCAACTGGTCGATGTTTTCCTCTCACATCTATGTTTCTCTCTCTCCCCACCTACATCTCTTGCTAAAAATCAATAAAAATAACCTCGGGTAAAGGTTTTAAAAAAACTTTTTCAAACAGAGAGAGGGAGACAAGGGCCACTTGTAAAAGGATAATTGGAAGATAAGAATATATTCTTCCATCTCAGGCATATCAGTTTTAGAAAATAGTTCATATGGGAGTTGGGGATCTGGAAATTGATTCAATTAAAACTACCAATGTTTGAGCAGACCATGGAGAGCTTCATACAGTCCTAGTGCCCTACCCCGAATTGCGGACTGCTTGTCTAGATCCTTGCTACTCAAAGTGTAGTCCATAGTCCAGCAGAATCAGCACCACCTGGGAGCTTGTTAGACATTCAGAATCTTGCTAAAATGCATATATTAAAGAGATCCCCAGGTGATTCATATGTACATTAAACTTTGAGAATCCATCACTTACAGCAAATGTGTCCATGGTCCTGAAGAATAACACTTTAATCATACATATAATATGGGTCTTGTAGGTCTCTTGAAGGTGTAAGGTTATTACCATTGATTCAACCACTAACTGGATAGCCTAATAGGTTTTGACACTGGCTCTTTTTTAGAATCACCTTAGTTGTTTTTAAAATTATTTTTTAAATTTTTCAATTATAGTTGACATATAATATTATATTAATTTCAGGTATATAACATAGTGATTAGACGTTTATATAACTTACCAAGTGATCACCCCAATAAGTGCTTGTTTTTTAAATATACCCAAGGCTTGTCCCAAACCTAGAGATTCTGACTTAAGTCTAGGGTGGGGTCCAGGCATCAGTTGATTTAAAGTGCTCCAGGTGATTCTAATGTGCAGCCAGGGCTGGAAACACAACTGTTCTTCCAAATTACTTTCTTTTTTTTTTCTTTTTTTTAATTATTTTTTAATCATTGTTCAAATACAGTTTTCTCCTTTTTACTCCCAATCCAGTCCCCCCTCCCACCCTCCCCACTTCCCTCCCATTACCACCCTCCCCTTAGTCTATGACCATGTGTCCTTTAAGTTTGTTCCTCCAAATTACTTTCTTGAGAAAGGTTGCCCATTACTCTGAATCCTAGCTGTTGTAGTTGACAAGGGACCCCAGAAACAGATTCTGCCAGTTCTAACCTGCACACAACCTAATCTATAATAACTGGGTTGAAGCCTCCAAACCAGTTAGAAGCCTGAAAGGAAGGAACCCATGTAGGAACCAGTACAGAGGACAGGTTTGTTCCAACAGGACATACTGAGTGACCGCTCTGCAAGACTACCTTCTTGTGATAGATGCCACAAACCCTTTGGGATTACATATAAAGGGTAACATCACTCCAGATCAAGTTTGGGGGCAAAGACTAGAGCTCTGCTCCCCAGAGGATGAGAAGATCTCGACCTCAGTGCATCTTGACCATGGTCTGGTTTGTACTATTGTCCTCTGCCAGGCTGTTAATTATAATACAATTAAACCAAAATCTCTGTACATTTCTCTTCATTGCAGGGTAAGTGGAGGCAGTCTGGCTTCCTCACCCAGGTGTCTGGGTAACTAAGGGAAGCTGTGTCCCATAGCCTGATAACCAGTGTTCTCATAGCCTTGAGACTGGGTCTGATAAACTGCTCCCATAACATGGAGCGGGCTCACATGCGAGGAATTATGTAATGTTATATAATGTTCTGGCAGTTTTCCAGCTTTGGTCCCTTCTAGTACTTAAATTGGTAGGGACTCCCTGGTGGGGGCAATGATGGGAGACACACACAAAGGGACAGGTGCCACGATGGGTGCCACGCTGGGGAGCAGGGGCCGTGACATGTGCCATGCAGAGATATGCAGACAGACACACAGCTTGCAGCATGTGTGGCTCACCCACCCAAGAATAAAGGCATGTCAGACATCCCAACGGCTCCGTGAATATTTTTCCATCTGCACGAATACCATGCACCTGCCTGGCCTTGCATGGTGGCAACACATTCATGGACTGTCTTTTTCAGTTAAATGGACTGTAAGAACACCGACTACTCTGGCTTCCCGGAGAATTGGGTAGCCTCGAGGACTGAAAAGCTATCTAAGTACTGTATGGCAAAACACCTTGGCAAGCATGTAAGGTCTCTGTGAATTGTAAAGGCAACACCATTGAGGACAGGGTCACATGCTCCCAAGTACCTCACCAATTCAGCATTCTCTCCTAGGGGCAACTCTGTTCTCCCTCAGAGCAGAATTGGGTAAGACAAAAGATAGAGAAGTCCCTTCCTACTTTTATGCCAACAGCCTCAGTTTAGCAGGGGATAGAACAGGATCTTCCCTCGGCTGCCTATGGAGGGAGTTCACCATGGAAGGATTCCAAGGCCAAATCAGGTATCAGTGAGAGGTTAGTCCAAATGCACTAAGCCAAAAATACATACAAACATACATGCATACATACATGGAAAAAGAGAGATGAAAAGGTGGGGCAGGGAGCCTCAAGTACCAAGCAAACAAAGCTAGAGATAGAAACAAAAGCAAGTAGGTATATACTAGTAGGACGAAGCTGGCAATCATCCAGGGGCAAATTCAGCCCTGAGTTCAGGGCAAGTCTAATCTAAGGCCAGTCGAAAGATTCCTGAAGTGTTGGGGAGGGGCCTAAAGAGGAAGTCCCCAAAAGGTACACTATCTGTGAGGAAAAGCACCAGCCTTCAGAAGAAAGCTGAGCATTGCAGGTGGTAAGTATACATGATAGCAAAAACAATCTCAACTTGTCCCAACAAAGATACAGGCATAACTTGGAGTTATTTCGGGTTTGGTTCCAGAATAAAGTAAGTATCACAATAAAGCGAGTCATAATCTTTTTGTTGGTGGAGGATCTTGCCTTAAATTTGTAACAATTGCAACATCTGTGAAGCTCAATAAAGTGAAACTCAATAAAACAAGATGTGCCTGTACTGATGATTCAAGTGAATACAGCCATGGTTCTAGACAACAGCCAAGTGTCTAAGAATCAGCAGAAATGGTGAGAGTAAATCCCTACAAAAGTCCCTTGGCTCAATCCTAAGAGCTCCATCCATACTTGGATGGGAGAGAGATTTGAATCCTACACCCATGAAGGGCACCGTTAGAATTTCTGGAAAGCATCATCAGAATCATGAAAGCTCCACCAGAAGCCAAACTAGTGGGGAGCTAGAGACCAGCATCCTCTTATTTAGAGTCCTTCTATCCCCCCTGTGCCTTGACTTCCCCAAACTCACCCTACAAATGAACTAATTCATTTCCCAATCAATAAGGTTGAGCATCTTTTCAAATGTTTGTTGACTATTTGTGTCTCCTCCTTGGTGAATTATTCACTTATATACTTTTTCTAGTTTTCATTGGGCTGTTTGTCATTTTCTTATCAATTGGTAGTAAACCCCTTTGTGGTAAGTGTTGCAAAAGTTTTCTGCTATGTAGTTAAGTCTACCAACCCGTTTCTTTGTGTGTTTTGGATATTCCAGCTTGCTTGCAAGTCTCCTAGAAGTATCCCTGGCTGGTGTGGCTCAGTGGATTGAGTGCTGGCTTGAGAATCAAAGGGTCATTGGTTTGATTTCCAGTCTAGGGCACATGCCTGGGTTGTAAGCCATGTCCCCAATGGGGGCATGTGAGAGGCAACCACACACTGATGTTTCTCTTCCTCTCTTTTTCCCTCCCTTCCCCTCTCTAAAAAGAAATAAATAAAATCTTTTTTAAAAAAGTCTCCCAGAAGTATATTCTCTTACCACTTTTCATTTGTCATACTAACTACAATTAAAAAGAGTGATAACAGCATTGATGAGAGAGTTGGGCAATGATATTCTCATAGCCTATGGGTAGGAATGTGAGTTTTACAGCCATTTGGGAAATAATCTGGCTGTAACTACTACCATGTAAAAATGCACATATCCTTTGCTTCAGCAATCCCATTTTTGGGTCATCTTTTCCACAAAAATAAAAACACTGATTCACAAAAGAATGTATACAGAGGAATAGAACGAAGAAATAAAATGGAGTCACTGTAGTCAAACTGGTAAATTACTAAAATCAAGTATGTTGACAGATGAATAAATGATTCTGTTCTTGTTTTAACTAGCCTGGGAACTTAAACTTTTGAAAGTTCCAGTCCTGCATCAATGCCTGGATATATACCAAATCTCCAGATAATCTGAAAAACTAAAGAAAGAATGCTCATGTTTCCAGACCACCTGATATCTAGCATCCAGACCACTGGTCATCTAGAGGATTTCTATCTCAGATCAATCTAGAGGCTAAGAATACAGAACTGAGTCTTCTCAAGAATGTGTTCTTTATCCATGCCACATCCACTATGAGGATGAAGACCATTCTCAGCAATCAGGCCATCCACATTCCAAAAAATGTCAACATCACTCTGAAGGGATGTACAGTTATTGTGAAGGGCCCCAGGGGCTGCCTGTGGAGGAACTTTAATCACATCAATGTAGAACTCAGTCTCTTAGAAAGAAAAAGAAGAGGCTCCAAGTTGATACTGTCTTATTTTAGCTTCTCTAAGGTACTAATAAATTTCCTCAGCATATTCAGTCACATTTATCACATCTGTACCAGTATCTGATGTGTTTTCAGGCTTGGAATAGAGAACTGAAGCTACAGCATAAGGGAAACTGTGCTAAAATCCAGCAGGAAGTGAAGGTCTGACTTAAGTGTCTACTGTTGTCTACTTCATACACATCCTCAAATGCCATCCCATTGCTCCCTGTGCAGTTGTTTCTGTCTTCTTGCTCACACTCATCCATGCAGGTAACGTAGGTTATCAAATCCTTGCTTGGCTGACATATGGACCCCACATTCAGAGAGCGCTTTCTTCTGGCTTGAGGGAAGACAGTTTCTGATCAGGAGAAAACACCTAAGTGTTTTGATCCCCTGGCCACAGGTCTTCCTGAACTGCCCATTCTCAGTTAACTCACCTGGCACTCTTCTTTTAGGGGATCTTGGCCTAGCCAGTCTCTGGTTATCATCTGACAGGCATGAGGACCTCAGGACATGGGAGCCAGGACTACTCTGCTGAGAGCTGCTGAAGTGCATCACTTCAGTCTCCACAGGCTGCTGCAATCAGAAAAGGAGAAAGAGAAAAGCTGGATTAGTCAACCTCTTCCACCAGGAGCTCCAAGGATGCAGCAAATCTCTAGGACAGACAGCACTAAGACTATGATCTTCCCTGCAATTGTTATGGCTGAAAGGGAAAAATGTATGTACTCTTTACTCTAAGAACTCTTAGTTTTTCTTTCTTCCTCAGAACACTCTGAGGAAGAGTGCTAGGAAGATTGCCTAATTGTTTTTCTGGTTTGCAAATCCTAGTCCCTTAAATAAATCTTTGCCATTTATTTCTAGCCAAAGCCTCCAGACTCTTTTTGAGTTCATTTGACAGTATAAATGTTAGATAGAACAAGAGTCTCAAGGTCTGGGCAGTTCTTACTAAATGATATCTTGCTAAATGTTAAAATTTAGCAAAGTATTTTGTAGATACAGTTTTAAATAGGACATGCTTGACAGGAACTCAACAGGATGAGTGTAGCTAACTGCAAAAAAATCAATATGTAATTGACTAAATAGTGTATATAAGCAATAGCTAAGCCTCCCTTCAGGGAGGCCGAGCTTTGGGTATGAACCCCCTGTCTCCTTTAATTGCTGCAAGTAAATAAAACTACCAAATGACAACCACATCTTGTTCTTGAATAGGACATCCCAAGCGGGGAACCCCTTGAATTCCAGAACCACATTTGGCAACTCAGGTGGAACTCTCCTAAAGGGACTCCCTCTGGGCCTGGTATGGATGCTCGGTGAAGCAGTCAGCAGCAGCAGCTTGTCCAAGGCTTACCATGCCTAGGTCTCCACTGGACGAAGAATCTGTTCTATAGGAGACTCCTGCTTGAAGCAGACCACTGGAATCGCTGCTTGGCCTGCCTCCACCGTGAAACAGTGGCCACCTGAACCTGGGTTTTTTGTTTTTGGGGGGTTTTTTTGGTTCTTCAGAAGGGAAGTGGGTAGGTCAACCCATGGTTGCTTTAGTCATTATCCCTGTTTCTATCCCTGTTTTGGATATTGGGTTGTCAGAAGGATAGTTTAATTTCTGGTTCTCTCTTGGTTTCAGGTTGTGTGACACCAGATTTAGGGTCCCACCTACGTCTAACTCGGCGGTTCAGAAATCAATCACTGTAGAGCAACCCAAAACATCCTCCGGTGACAATCTCTGATGTTGCTGTCTGGTGGTCAGGGAGCCCTGGGTCACTGATAGTATTTTTGGTGAGCTAAATGTTATGAGATCATAGACTCTACCACCCTTTAGTTTGTCTTGTAGAAGGTGGATTTTGTTTTTTTGTGTGTACATTTGCCTTTGCCTTGCTTCTCCTATGTGTAAATGTCCTGGCAATGGGGAATGCAAATTAGGTGCCTGAATGCAGCCCCTTGGGGTGCATCTGCCAGACATGGGTAAAAAGAGTAGTGTTTATTTACTTAAAGAAATTAAGTATTTATACAAATTAATGTAATAAATGGGCCAATGGTAGGAAACTGCCTGTCCTGTCCAAGGTAAATTCAGGAGGCATTGTTTTCTCAGTGCAGCTTCTTTGCTTCCTCAGGTTTCAGCATATCCCATGAGACCATTTACTTTATACACAAAAGCTTCTCCCCTGTAACTCCCACCTGGCCTCCATCTGAGGAGTGCACTTTCTGGGGCACCCACAGCCAAGGTGGAACTCATGATGGGAAATAGGAATGGTATCCAAAACTTGCAGTTCCCTGCACAACAATGAGGTTCCCATCAGACTGGCCTTGTGGTTTCCAGTGGAGGTGATCTGGGATAGAAGAGACGGTCTCTTACCTAGAAGACAAGCAAGACCGAGCAACAAAGGTTTGGCTATAGAATTCAGGGGCCAGTCTATGGTTATTGGTGTAAAGATATATGCTTGGGGTTATATGGTAAGAAACTGGTTTTATGTATGAGCAAAAAAAAAATGAAGCATGTTTTGTAGGCTGTTTTAATAAGACTCCCACTGCTTCCCTTTGTCTGAAGGATAAGGGGGGAAAATTACATGCCACATCTCTTCAGAGTATCATTGATATAGAGAGATGTTCTTTTAGCAGGTGTGATTTCAAAAATTTTATCAAAGGGGTGGTAACACAGGTCAAATACTGTAGGAATATTGAAAATTAAAGAAAACTAAGATTACCTGATTGGATTGGTGCTCCCCTCAAAAGAGAGATAAAAGTCTGCTATGATTTTAAAATGTAGGTAGCCCTGGCCAGTGTGGCTCAGTTGGTTGGAGCATCATCCTGTGTACCAAACGGCTGTGGGTTCTGGTCAGGGCAATTACCCAGGTTGCAGGTTTGATCCTGGTCAGTGTGTGTAAGGAAGTCAACCAGTTAATGTTTCTCTCTCACATCGATGTTTCTCTCTCTCTCTCTACCACCCTTTAAAAATCAATAAATATATATAAATATATATTTAAAAATTGTCAAAAATGTAGGTAGAATCAACCATATGTACATATTTTGACTAACAGAAGCCAAAAATCTGGGCTTCCTAGCCACATGGTGTCGGGGAAGGTGGGAACGACATCGGGAAATGAACTGCTCGTAGTGTGATGAAAAATTTGTTAAGAAGTCATTTACTGATTCCCTGTCCACTTATCTGCAAGGATGGTTTCGAGTGGGCAGGTACACAGCCATGCATTCCCTTGTGTCAGCCCAATCAAGTTAAGAAGACTCCTGAGACCTCAGCTTCTTTTCTGAGCAGCTCCTCCTCTCTCCTCCAAAGCTGTGGTGTGGAACAGGTTGAGGTGAGAGAGCTTGCTCTCTGTATCCACTAGATGCTTCTAAGATGTGTCTCCTTCTTGGGGAGTGGCCCCACTCAGCCAGGGCACAGGCCCCTATGGCTTTGGGAGTCTGCTGACAGGCAGTGGGATGGGCTGACCTGGGAACCTGCCCTGCTGTGGAAGCAGCAGGTGGAGCAGCCCAGTGTTTTGTCACAGCCAGATGCAGTCATGGATGTTTAGGAACAGAACACTGTACTGCTCAGGTGTGCGCTGGAAGGGAGACAGGTGCAGGGAGGCCACACCACCCAGAACCTCTTTTAGCAGAGTGGGTCTGAATGTGAACCAAACCATTAAACAAGGCATCCTGGACTTGTCCTCTGCCTTTCACAATTCCACATGCCTGGGACATGGGGGCAAGCCTTGGGGAGGCCTTTTCAGCCCATCTTTTCCAGAAGTCTGGAAGCTAGAGGGCTGAGAGGAACAGCAACCTGTAACTGTAGTAGGAGGTGACTCTGCCACCGTGGGTGTTTTAGGCTGGAGAGAAGAGGTGAAGCAGGGTGGTGCCTTATGTGAGTAGCCTTTCATGACATTGCTGATTCTCCTTAATTTTCCCATTTCATTATCTTAACGACCTCTGCCTGCAGCTGTTTCCAGTATCTTCTTGAGGTCAGAATCGGAGTTTCATGCCTAATGTTTCTAAACTGGGGATGGGGGTGGAGGGGGTGGGAGAGTCACAGTCTGTGAAAGATGTAAACTATGGGTATATAGACCCAAGTGATCTGCTCATCAAGCCTTGTCCCATGCTGAACTAAAAGGAGCAATGAAGTTGTATAGACACAGCTTAAAGAAATAATACCTGGGTTTGGACTCCCCAAGACTGTTCAAAATGACAGTAGGGCAGCTTTCACAGTGGCCATAATAAAGGGATCAGTGAGCTCTCCAAATAATGTGGGCCTTACATTCTTTATGGAGACCACAGTCCTCAGGAAAAATACTCAACCCTGGCCAAACTATACTAGGAAACCAGCAAGACCTGGCTTAAATTACTACCAACTACTCTGACCTGGATCACCTCTGCACCTAAAGAAATTAAGTCCTCTTGATTTTGTGTATGATAGGTCTTCATGGGGCTCCTCCCAAATTTTAGGATGCCCAGGCCCATTAGTAGAACAGGCTGTTAAACATGTTATCCAATTAGGAAAGGTAACTGAAAACTTAAATCTAATTTAAATTTACCAACACCAACAGATACAGATACACCCATATGATCCAGGGAACTGAGTATATTTAAAAACCTGGAAATCAGGATCCCTGAAAGATCAACTGAATCCAATATGGACAAGTCCTCATTTGGTATTATTAACAACTTATTCTTCTCCGAAACTATAAGATAAAGCTCTGTGGATGGGATATAGCTTTCTCAGATGAAGCCAATTATACCACCCAGTGAGAAAGAGGAAATAGATCCACAGTACTGCTGTGAACCAGTCTGACAAGTGATGACCATTCACTATTATATACTCCTGTTCTCAGAAACCCCAGAATGTAGGGCACCCCATAGTCAGGCACCCAGAGATTTTCACTCCTCCAACTCAAAGATGTGCCCCATTCCTGTTGAGCAGGAAGCAGTTAAAGAAGTATGGCCTATATCCCCATGCCCTCAAGAATGAGGAGTGAAAAAATCTTAGGTAGAACTGTTAGACAGGAGAAGGGTCTCAAGGTCTGTGCAGTTCTTACTAAATGCTGTCTTGCTAAATGTTAAATGTAGCACAGTATTTTGCAGATGCAGCTTTAAAAAGGATGAGCTTGACAGGAATTCAACATGTTAAGTGTAGCCAACTGCAAAGAAGAAATCAATATGTAATTGACCAAATAGTATATATATAAGCAATATATATACTTCAGGGAGGGAGAGCTTTGGATGTGATTGTCTCCTTGACAATTACATTTTGTTCTTGAATAGAATATCCCAAGCAGTGAACCCCCTGAGTTTAATAACACAAAGATGTTAAGTTCATCAGCATTTGTGTAGGGCAAAATGAGAAACAGCCTGAATTTCAAACAGTAGGCAACAGCTAAATGAATTGCATGGTGGAGTTATAGTGTAGTATATTTTACTGTTATCAAAAATAATTATTTTGGTCCTGGCTGGTGTGGCTCAGTGGATTGAGTGCCAGCCTGCAAACCAAAAGGTTGCTGGTTCAATTGCCAGTCAGGGCATAGGCCTGGGTTGCTAGCCTGGTCCCCAGCTGGGGGCATGCAAGAGGCAACCAATCAGTCTATCTCTTGCACATTGAGGTTTCTCTCCCTCTCTCACTCTTTTTCATTTTTTAAGATTTTATTTTAGAGAGAGGGGGAGAGAGAGAGAAAAACATCAATGTGTGATTACCTCTCACACAACCCAGGGTTGGGGACCTGGCCTGCCACCCAGGCATGTGCCTGACTGGGAATCAAACTGGCGACCTTTTGGTTCACAGGCTGGCACTCAATCCACTGAGCCACACCAGCCAGGGATTTCTCCCTTTCTTTCTCCCTCCCTTCCTCTCTCTCTAAAAATAAATAAAATCTTTTTAAAAAATTATTTTGCAGAACAATGAGAGTGTACTTAACACCATAAAACTGTAAATGTAAAAATGGTTTAAATGATAAATGTGTTGTTTACTTTACCACAATAAAAAAAATAGAATGACTCTATCTCTGCATAGTGTCTTGGAAAAATGGCCATGAAAATTGTTAAGAGAAACCCACATTAAAGGTCAAATGTGTGTTTGTGTGTGTACATGTTCACAGAAAAAAGGCATGCAAGAATACAAACCAAATTTCATCATTAATCAATTCATGTAGTGTGAAGTATTTATTATTTGACTTGTGACAAGGGGCATTGGATTTAGAGCTCAGAACCAGGCTAAAGTTCCAGTTCCATCACTGATCTGATGTGTGACATGGGCAAATTACATGTTAGTTTCTTCATTTGTAAAACAGGAAAATAATACCTGCCTCATTAGAATTGTTGTGAGGTGGAAATATCAGAACAGTGCCTGTCATGATAAGCTATATTGTCATCATTATATTATTGCCTCTTTCATTGTCCTTGTATTCTCTGCATTCTTCCATCTCTCACTATTTTATTAGGATTGAGAAAAGATCTGATTAACTACCAGGAGAGAAAAACAGAAAAACAAAAACAAATTACAAGAAAAGCCTAAAATTGAGTGGATTCAAATAGCACTTATTTCAGATCACACTAGAGATAGCTTGCTTCTAAAGCTGTCTGAGATGATTCTGAGGCCCTTAAGGACTGGTACAATTTTAGGGACTTCCTTCTTCTTGGCCTGTCATCACAGAGAAGGTACTCTTAAGACACAGCTTAGGAGCTTTTTCCTAAGCATCTCTACATCTTCACTATTGCTCTTTGGTATACCCAAATCAATAGCTTCTTGCAGTGCTAATGCTTTCTCTTACTAACTAGAACTCTCTCCTTGATGGTTGACTGATAAAACTTAGAGTTGTTATATGTGCTGTCTGAGTCAAAAACACCAGTTTATCCCATCTACACCTTGTCTCTTTCATAGGACTACTACCACATTAATATTCTTTGGGTTGAAAAATCTGGCACCTTTTAGGCAGTGATTACATTTTTTCCTATGTGTTTTAGAACACTTCACATTCAGCAAATCTCATTAATTTTAAATAGGAAACAAACCAGTAACTTCTCCTGGTTTACTTTATCCTAAGGGCACTAATGTATGGAATCAGAAATCTTCTTTCAGAACAGGATGGCAATGAACTTCCCTGATAGTAAAGAGCTCTTGATTTTATTAATTATGCTTGTGATTAAAACAAAACAGTAACTCCTTTCATTGATTTTACATGATCTCCAAGATTTCTCATCTCCTCATTTCCTTCTTTCATCTCTTATATTTATTCTTCTTTCCTCTTGTTTCCTTCCCTTCCTCTCTCTTCTCTCTCTCAAAACATTCTTAAGCACCTTCTGTGTGTTAGGCACTCAGCAACAAAGGTTGAGGAAAAGAGGACCTTCTCATTGTTGTGGAGTTTACACATGTATTGGGAATTGAGACATTCATTAAATAATCACCAAATCTGTAATTTCAGACAGCACTTGGTGCCATATAGGAAAACACAGAACCCTGTGAGAAATCTGTTGGTGTAGGCTTCATCCAGGAAGTGTCAGCTGAGCTGGAGTAGGAAGGATGAGGAGGAGTTAGTTATTTCCCCTGCATTTAGACAACCAGTCCCTGGGTCTGCCTGATAGGAGGTGCTCATAAATATTTGGGTGAGGAAGGGACAATATGAAAAATGTGTCCTGCTTTGTTTTGATACTAATCACTTAATAAAATTGAGTGTTACTAATGAAAGAAACCCAAAGTAAAAGTGACACAAGATGATGATGAAGAAGTAGCAGCTAAATTACACTCAGGCCTTTCAGGGTATATGGAGTCTTTATCCTAACAGCAACTGGAAGCCACTGAAGGATTATTTATTACAGCTGACATTTTTTTAAAAAATGCCTATTATGTGCGAAATACTGCGCTAAAAACTTTACTTGCATGCTTTATTTAATCCTTGAAGCAATCATATAATAATACTATTATGCCAATTTTACAGACTGAGGACACTGAAGTGTAGAAAGGTTATTTGCTCAAACTCTTAAATGTACAGAGGCTGGACTATATTATAACCCCTACTATCAACCAGGATATTACACATGTTATGAGCAATAAAAAGTATGCAAGTATGAACAGCTAATCCTACTCTCCTTGGCAGGAACACCCCCACTGTGGAGTTGGTAGGAGAGATATCAGGGTTTAATGAACTAATCATTGAATTGAACTAATCCCTTTTTCCAACTCCATATTAATCAAATAACCTTGTAATTATTTTCTGGCTTCCCATATAGATTTTTCTGCAGGAAGATAATGCACTGACCAGTCTACACATGTAGTTTGTTCCAGTTGGCTATTTTATTGCTCATTGTGGATTAATAGATTGGCATTCTACTTTTTTTAAAAAAAAAAAGGTGAAATACACTAGAATATATGAAATAGGTATCTTAGTTTTTTTCATGAAATTAGTTTAAAAAATAAAAATATTGTCTTTTTTATAATACCTGCTTTGAGTGACCATACATATATGGTCATGAAGTCTAGAGATGAGCCCTTTCTTTATCTTCTTTGTCAAAGTCCCTAGCAGAGCCCAACAGCTTCCACTGTTTTACAATTAGCAAACTCCTTTCCTTCCGCATGCACTCAGAGGATTGTTCTTCATATGAAGATAAGCAGCAGGAGATTGCTACTGGGGTCTCATTCCTGCCCCCGGGGTAATATACACCCTATCCTAGGAGCAGGCGGGTCCCCAATAACATCATTAAACCCGATGTTAATGTGCTTGGGGCCACAACCACAGCAGCCGCTGCCAAACCTGCACCCAATCTGCAGTCCCTACACCAGACGAAAGGACACCCGTCCTCCTTTCCACTTCCGGGCTCCTTCCAAACGGGGACTCCATGAAATCTGTTACTGACTCCCTACTCCTTGTTGGCTCAAGTTTCGTTTCTTTTTTTTTTTCCCCTCTCTACAATTTCTTTAATAGGCAAAACCGGGACAAGTGCAAGTGGACATTTAAAAGTGAAAGCTTCATGAAACGTACCATTTCTCCTCATTAAGATGTCTGCTTAATGACATACACGGGCTAAACAGGGCTTTCCTCCAAGACAAATAAATATTCAAGCCTCTTGAACAGAAGATTGAAATGACACGATTTCCCCCCCCAACCCCCCCCCCGGCGACGTATGAAAAGTCAGCAAGTGCAAGGTCAGCTTTGTGAGAGGCCTCCTTTCTTGAAAGGAGAAAAGATCGGAGCTGAAGGATCAACAAAGGGAAGGGCCTCTCAGTAAGTTTAGCGCTGGGTGTGCAAGGAGGACTGCAATCGTTTAAATGGATGACAAAACTTTCACTATTCTGCTTTTCAGCCATTTTCACCACAGAGTCTTTAACCAAGAAATTACATACAGGAACACATCTTTCTAGCCAAAAAAAGAAAAGAAAAGAAAAAAAATTACTAGCAACTAAGCGTCCCTCCTCAGGATTTCCAGCTGCCAGCAGTATGCAGGGTTGGGGTGAATTAGGCGGTGCGAAGAAGCGTACGCCGACCAGCCAAGATGGCCACTTTCACAGGACTGAGGGCCACTGGCTCCCTGTCACCCGGGCATCCTAACGTGGGGGCGCCGGAAAAACCCACGGGAAAGAGCCAGAGGACAAAACCATCACGATTCCCATCGCCACCGCTGGGGGGACGTAAGCTCGCCGCCAGACACCCGAGCCAACGGTCAGGAGGGAGGTGCCATGTCACAGCACAAGGGGAGCAACTCCACTAAGTCCATGTTGCTTTTCCTCTCACATTATACACAGAAGGGTACAACGACCCGTACACTCGTGTTTCAACTTATCCCTTGTTAGGAGTGCTTATGATAGCTAAATATTCGCCAGAGGGGAGCAAAGCCCCCGCCCCCTCTCACTGCCTCGCAGAGTGGTTTAGCCCCGGCTCCCCTCGGCGTACCGCCCCCTCACCCTCGGCGCTAGCTTTGCACAGGCGCGCAGCGTCGAGAGGCGGGCCCAAGCCCGGCGCGCGCGGGCGCTGTGTATAAATACTGCGCCGCGTCGCCCGCAGCCTGGTTCGCTCCGCACCGTCCGCCCAGAGTTGATCCTGTTGTTCTGCTTGCGCGTTTCGCAGTCGTCGCCTCACTGCTCCCTTTTCTCTTTCCTCAACGTCACTGCCACTCACCGCCACTCACCAACACCAACATGAACGGGCAGCTCAACGGTTTCCACGAGGCGTTCATTGAGGAGGGCACGTTCCTCTTCACCTCAGAGTCTGTGGGGGAAGGCCATTCAGGTGAGATGACGGGGCCTGGCGCGAAGTGAGGGTGGAGCTTAGGGCCCGCCCGGCCAGGCTGGCTCCGACCGGCTGACGGTGGCGCCCTCGTAGGTTGCCCTTGCTTGCTGGGCTGTGGGAAAAGCGGCGGCCGCGCGCCCTCCGCGTGTCGCTCTCGGTGCTGAGCGCGTGTCCGCCGTTCCCCTCCCCCTTCCTCTCCTGCACTCGCATCCGGCCGCGCGCTCCGGCACGCGGAAGATTCCAGAAAACAAGAAGGGCGGAGGCCGCGGAGGCTTGTGCTCTACTCGGGGAGGGCACTGTTTCTTCCTCTTCGTCCTGCTCTGCGAAAAACCTCGAGTGGGCGACCCGCCCGGAGTGCTGATGCCCGGGCCTCGGGAGCGCGCTCCCCGCATTGCAGCGGCAACCACGTGTCTGCCTCATGTGGCATCTGGGTCGGGCTAGTGGCCGTGTTGCGGGGCTGCTGGAGCGTTCGGAATTGTGGAGTCCGGGGCTGCGACCCAGGGACGTCTCTTCCGAGTTCCTTGGCTTGGGTCACCACTACTCTCGGAGAATACGGACCATCCGTTAGGCAGTATATGGCCTCGCCTTTGAGGTGACAGTCTTCAACTAAATATAGCGCGTGTTGGAGAAGGCATGCCTTATTTGGGCCGTGCTTGAAAAGGATGGAAGCATGAATTAAGCGTAAGTTGACATTGTGTTCTAAAGTTTTTGGTGCTTACCGTTAGGCAGGTTTTACCTCGTTTCCTTCTCCGGGCTTTGTCCACTGGTCCGCCATTATGGGGATCAGTCTACACGTGGACGAATGAAGCTCTTTCAAGGAACTTGAAATCAATCTGAAAACCTCACCTGGTAAAGAGAATTATTTTGCTGGGCTGCTTCTGCTCTTAGGTTGACGACAAAACATACTTATCTAGCGTGGTGGCTTAAGGGTCCGTTTCTCCTGTAAGCCTACTGTCCCTTTGATGAAATTCCACAAGCATAATCTAGTGCTGTAGGAGAAGACAAAACCCAAGACCCTGATGAGTAATGGTCGGATGACTTAATCATTTAAGTCACAGGTATTTGTAACAGTTTGTAGATTGTCTTGAACCTTTGGCTTGAGTGGAGTGTACATTTTGCTTGGGTATAGAAAGTTAAGGAAAGTGATATTGGGGTATTTCTGTTCTTTTCCCATAAAGGAAAAATCAACAAGGATGTGGAAGACATTTGGGCATTTAGCAGTCTGGCCAGTTTTGTTACTAGCCTGTGTATAACAATCACATAATTTGCCATTTCATGCCTTTTGTTCATAAAGTGTCCTTGCTTTCATTGTTTAACTCTTTTGTTGATGTCATTTCTCATTGCCCTAATTGGTGTTCCTCAGATCAGGGAAAAATTGATGAGAAGAAAAGTTTACCTTTCTGGTTGGTTGGATTAATAATGCAAACTTTAAGTTTTAGGGGTAAAATGTTAAGTATGGTTTGAAAATTTAAATCAACACTAAGGCCAAATGTTTCCTAGCTTTCCTGTTAGATGTGAAGATAAAACCGTTCTATTTCTATTTTCACTTGCATAATCTTGATAATGTGGCTGTTATATTTAACAGTGGAAATTGTTTTGCCTGAGAAGTTAATTTTTCAAAATGTAACATGCTATGTTACATCCAGTACTTATTCTTTAGGTAAATAGTTTCTAGTAAAACCATACTTTAATTATACAGCTGTTAAGATCTCCATATTTGAAATGCTGCTGAATTGTACACCTGAAAATGTTTAGTAGAATGGTAAGACTTATATAGGTGTTAGCCACAGTAATGAGAAGAAAGCTCTACCAAAGATCTTGATAGCTGTAGTTATCAGGAAGGGGCATGGCATAACTTATATTAACAGTAAGTTAAAGAAATTGAGCTAGGAATTTATTTTTCCCCCCCAGATAAGATTTGTGATCAGATCAGTGATGCTGTCCTTGATGCTCACCTTCAGCAGGATCCTGATGCCAAAGTGGCTTGTGGTAGGTTCAGAACACTGCTGCTGCTGCTACTTGTTTTATTTTTTAAAGATTTTATTTATTTTTCTAGAGAGGGAGGGGGGTGGGGAACATGGATATGTGAGAGAAACATTGATTGGTTCTCTCTCGCATGCCTGCAATCAGGGACCTGACTGAGAATCAAACCGGCAACCATTTGGTCCACAGGAGGATGCCCAACCCACTGAGCCACACTAGTTAGGGCCAAAACCCTGCTTCTTACCAACTAATGAAAAGGTAGCATGAAAATTCTACAAGTGATACTTGAGTGTGAACCTCTGTTTTATTAGAAACTGTGGCTAAAACTGGAATGATCCTTCTTGCCGGGGAAATTACGTCCAGAGCTGCTATTGACTACCAGAAAGTGGTTCGTGAAACCATAAAACACATTGGATACGATGATTCTTCCAAAGGTATATTTTAATGAGTTGGTTCTGCTAAGCTCATTTTTCCCAAATTTTCTTCAGTGCTCTCTAGCTCCATCTTCTAAAGATGTTCCTGTTAATCTTTAATTCCATTTGTGTAGTTTTATTATCCTTTTGTTCCAGCCCTGTTCATCCTCTGAAAGTACTAAGTTTTAGGTATATTTGATTTCTTTAGCAGTACAGGTGATTCTTGAATAGCACAGGAGTTAAAAGCACCAACCTGATCACTAGCAGCCTCCTCCTCTCCCCCCACACACATACACAATTGTCTATCATTTACGGCTAAGTGGTAGATGTGTTATTCAAGGGTTGCCTGTATAGAATCCCAAATAATTATTGCAAGATGGTATTTACTATAGCTTTTTTAAAGAAAACTGCTTCGACTTATTATAGGGTTTGACTACAAGACTTGCAATGTGTTAGTGGCCTTGGAGCAACAATCACCAGATATTGCTCAAGGTGTTCATCTTGACCGGAATGAGGAAGACATTGGTGCAGGAGACCAGGTATTGTGATAGGTGCTATCTGCATCTCTTTTAACATTGCATTTTGAGGCTTGGATTGATAACATTGGTGACTTTCCTTTGTTAGGGTTTGATGTTTGGTTATGCCACTGATGAAACAGAGGAATGCATGCCTTTAACTATCGTCTTAGCACACAAGCTCAATGCCAAACTGGCTGAACTACGCCGAAATGGCACTTTGCCTTGGTTACGCCCAGATTCTAAAACTCAAGTAAGTGATGATCATATAGTTAAATTATGTATCTGCATTGGCCCAGAATATTAGTGAAGTTACTTGATTAAAGCTAATTGAAAAAAGAAAAGACTAGCATTTGTCTTTTGTAACTTAGGGTAGAAAACCAAGAGTAAAACATGTTTAGTAGACTGATGTCTTGTGTTGCCTTCAAGGTGACTGTGCAGTATATGCAGGATCGAGGTGCTGTGATTCCCATCAGAGTCCACACAATCGTCATATCAGTTCAGCATGATGAAGAAGTTTGTCTTGATGAGATGAGGGATGCCCTAAAGGAGAAAGTCATCAAAGCAGTTGTACCTGCAAAATACCTTGATGAGGATACAATCTACCATCTACAGCCAAGTGGCAGATTTGTTATTGGTGGGCCTCAGGTAAGGCCTTACAAATGTCAATTCAGTATATTCTTTTGGATCTTCTGTGGTGGTTACTGGCAAGAATTTGGCCACTATCACGTTTTCTCATTTGGTTTGTTGTGTTTTTGTTTGTTTTGTTTTGTTTTGTTTTTTTGGAAGCCCTACCTGTGAATTTCTTCTGCTGAGTGATACATAATAGGCATTTAACAAACTTGATCTAGAATCACTAACTGGGAAGGATAAGATATAAAGTGACTTTAGATACTTGTAATTTCAGGGTGATGCTGGCTTGACTGGCCGGAAAATCATTGTGGATACTTATGGCGGCTGGGGAGCTCATGGAGGAGGTGCCTTTTCAGGAAAGGATTATACCAAGGTGGACCGTTCCGCTGCTTATGCTGCTCGTTGGGTGGCAAAATCCCTTGTTAAAGGTGGTCTATGCAGAAGGGTTCTTGTGCAGGTATGTATTCTTTAATAAAACTGGAGTGATTCAAAGGCATGTAAGTGGGAGGGCTCTTTAATAAAACTGGAGTGATTCAAAGGCATGTAAGTGGAGGACATTTAGTAATTATCTACATGTCTTTTTTTATACCAGTGTATGCAAGAGTGTGGATCTGTTGATAACAGACTCTTACGACATTTCAATCGTTTCAGGTCTCTTACGCTATTGGAGTTTCCCATCCATTGTCTATCTCCATTTTCCATTATGGCACCTCTCAGAAGAGTGAGAGAGAGCTATTAGAGATTGTGAAGAAGAATTTTGACCTCCGCCCTGGGGTCATTGTCAGGTAAAGATGGTAAAGCCTATTGCTAGTGAAAAATATTAAGGGTGTGGGGGTGTGAATATGTACGAGATATTTTCAGGTCTGAGGACATGAAGGAAGACTCCTTAAGTATGAGGGCATTTTTAATTTTCTAGAAATGTGTTGGTGTTATAAGTTGCCTTCAATAAAGGCTTAAATTGTTAAGAAAAATCCAAAAGTATAGTGCTCCATGGCTTGGACTTAGCCACCCTAAAGTCTTCCACATTTGATATTGGGCTTTGGGCTCATCTTAACCTAAGAATGTTTACTTAAAAGAAATTAGTACAGATAAATGCGATGTCGAAAACCATTAATAAAGAAAATAACCATGTAGGGTGTGGGCATGGGACTCTGGTGGTAAGTATTTCATGATCTTAAATGAGCTTTTAACACTTGCAATTTCTCAGCATAATGACAAGTTTTCGTATTTGTTGAGCCAGGGATCGAAAAACAAGAACTATAGTTACTAATTAAGGACTGTGCAAGGAGTTTGGACACCAGGGAAGTAACAAACACTTCTGCCACAAACTTTTTTCCTAGCATACTCCAGGGAACTGAACTCATTTGCCAGAAGTCTTGAAAATGAGTCTTGCTGATTGTTTTTGCTTAATTTTAATGATTGCTACATATTAAGTTACGGACTTATATATTCCAGGGATCTGGATCTGAAGAAGCCAATTTATCAGAGGACTGCAGCCTATGGCCACTTTGGTAGGGACAGCTTCCCATGGGAAGTGCCCAAAAAGCTTAAATATTGAAAGTGTTAGCCTTTTTTCCCCAGACTTGTTGGCGTAGGCTACAGAGAAGCCTTCATGCTCTGAGGGAAAGGGCCCTTCTTCCTAAATTTTCCTGTCCTCTTTTAGCTCCTGATCAATTGCAGTCACTCTAGTCAATGACATGAATTTTAGCTTGTGTGGGGGAGTGTAAGTTCCGCTTGCTATTCTGTCCCTAGGTTTTTTGTTCATTATAATGAATTTAGTGAGCATAGGTGATCCGTGTAACTGCCTAGAAACAAACCAACAACACTGTAGTAAATAATGCTTTGAAATTGAAACTTTGTGCCCTATCACCCAACCCCCTAAAATTCTAATTGCATTGACTTGCTCACCAAATGCTGAAAATGTCCTTGTAATGTGCACGTAAAGTACTTGTAGTTCCATTATAGCTTCTGTCTGGCAATGCCACAGCCCTGTCAGCATGAATTTGTAATGTCTCGAGCTCTATTATGGATGTGAAGCTTTCCCTTTACCCTCCCTATAACATGATCCATTTTTAATTATGTAGCTCTTTGTCAGGGAGTGTTCCCTATTCAGTCACTCTTGCATGTAACGCAAGTTCCAGTTGGAGCTCTAGCCTGACATTAAAAAAAAAAGGGGGGCAGTTACCATTAAACCATCTCCCTGGTGCTTATGCTCTTAATTGCCATCTCCTAAACAGCACCAAATCAAATCTCTCCACTTACTCAGCTGTCTTTTGGAGGACGTACGTAATAAGGTTTTTTAGTAAACCAATCCTATGCATGGTTTCAGCACTAGCCAAACGACCCAACTCCTAGCTCTAAAAAAACAGGCACTTGGCACCCTTGTGATGTCATACAGAGAAGTCATAGGGCAGTACCTGAGGGTCTGTAGGTTGCACACTTTGGTACCAGATAACTTTTTTTTCTTTTCTTTATAAGAAAGACTAAGTACTCCACACTGCACAATAACTCCTCCCAGGGTTTTAACTTTGTTTTATTTTCAAAACCAGGTCCAATGAGCTTTCTGAACAGCTGGTGTAGCTACAGAGAAACCAGCTTTCTTCAGACAGCAGTGCTTTTGGCGGGGAGGAGGAAAATCCCTTCATACTTGAACATTTTCTAATTGCTTATTTATTGTATTCTGGGGTATGGCGTAAGTACAGAGAAGCCATCACCTCAGATGGCAGCTTTTAAAAGATTTTTTTTTTTTTCCTCAACACCATGATTCCTTTAATGTTTCCAGCATTCCCAGGTAGGCCAAGGTGTCCTACAGAAAAACCTTGGGTTAGACCTACAGGGGTTCTGGCTGGTGTTAACAAGGGAGGGCAGAGCTGGTGCAGCTGGCCATGGAGAAAGCTGACTTGGCTGGTGTGGTACAGAGAAGCCAGCTTGTTTACATGCTTATTCCATGACTGCTTGCTCTAAGCAGAAAGTGCCTTTCAGGATCTATTTTTGGAGGTTTATTACGTATGTCTGGTTCTCAATTCCAACAGTTTAATGAAGATCTAAATAAATGCTAGGTTCTACCTTAACTGTGTCCATTATTTTAAAGTGTTTTGGTATGAATATGATCTGAAAACATAATCTCGAACCCTGATTAATCGTAACTAATCAGTTGTTCTGGGCAATCATCTCAACCCTAACTACAGGCATTTATTTATAATAGGCTTGAAAATCTTACCCCTTAAGATTTGATTTTGGTTTCTCAAGTGTTGCCTTTTTCAGCCAATGGAGTAGTAGCCCATTTCATGTGTCTCCTTACTGCAATAGCCATAATTTAAATTGCCAGGGTTTCAAATTATCTGAGATAAAGGAGGTAAAAACCACTAATAGAATACAGGCTTCCCCCATTTTAAATTGAAAAAACTCAAAGGGGCGGGGGGGGGACGACACGACCAAAAACCTGCCTCATAGGATTCCTTCAGTTAGCCCAAATGGGTACTAATGTATGTCTTTTGTGAAAGTGAAGTGGCTTAATGCAAACATGGAAAGGGACATACCTGTATTTATGAAAGTGGTACTGTTAGTCAAACTTTATTTTTAGACAGTTTGCAGGGCGGGGGGACATCGACTGGTTGCCTTTCATGCCCTGGCACAGACAGAACCTGCAATCTAGGCATGTGCCCTGACCCAGAATCAAACCGGTGACCTTTTGCCTTGTGGGACCATGGTCAGGGCCAGTCTTGAAAATTTCAACCCACTACATTTCAGCTTGACTAATGTGAAAAAGTAGCATACCTTAAGTATTAATCCCCTTATAAATAAGTGTAAAAGGCTGCAATTACATGTTCACACATTACAATCAGAAAAGTTCTTAAACAGGAATCACCTTGCCATCTAAAGTGATAATAAATGAACTAAAATATAAAGTAACAGTGGAGAGACAAATTTCCAAAAGGTTGATCTGTATTTGTAGCAGTTTACAGAAAATTAATCCACATAGTTTTAACTATCTTTTCTTGAGCCTAGGAGCTAAAAACTACAGACAGGAGCCAGCTAGCATGCTGATGCTTTGATCTGCAGATGTGAGACCCAAGGAATGCTTGCTTTGTACCTGTTTCCCTGGAGGCTTAAGGATTTAGAAATGGAGGGGAGGCCAAGTTATATCTTGGTATCAATGGAGCTTTTCTAATTTGCTCAGGAACTTTGAGAACTTCGGCTTTCATGACACACAAAAGCTCTAGGATGTAAAGTTTGTAGATGTCAATCAGTGCATTATGGTCTAAGGTTAGGTTAAGTTCACTGAATAAGGTGATCTGAGGATGTCTGGATGCCTGTAACCTGGTGGGGCAGCACCAGAGAAGTAACTGCCTTGTGGTTAGGTTCAATATTTGCTAGGAAGATACCTAAGAAGTGTCCTCTATCATACACTGGGGGAAGTGGGGGAAGAGAATTTTAGAGATAGGAAGGTGGAGGAGCACTAACCCAGGGAGGATAGTAGGAGCAAAGGCATGAAACGGTGAAGGTGGTTACAAACAGGAATGTATGATCATGAGACGGTGAAGGTGATTACAATTAGGAATACGTGACAAAAGACCAAAATGCTGGGCACAGAATGAAAATACTAAAAAGTATTCCGGCCAAAAGGACATTGATACCTTACTCCCAAAACAGCTGCCCTTGCACAAAATCCAATTTACTCCCTTGAACAACTTAGACCAGTATTAAGATGACCATACATCCTCTTCATCCCATCCCAACATCTTCATTGGGAAAATGAGTCAGTGTTGGTATACTAACAATTTGGGAGTCTGCAGCATCCTTGTCTACATTAAAAGTGCTTATGCAAAAGTCCCCTCACAGTGAGGAGCTACTTTTCTTACCAAAGGGAAGAGGGTGATGGTGGTTAGGGAACCAAGTTTAGCTGAACTTAATGGAAAAGGATGTAATATAATGCTGAGGTATAACTGTCACTGAGAGATGTGCAAAAAGATTAAAATCAGTGTTTCCCCCACACCATTCTTACTAAGTGCTCAAGGTACACTGGCACAGCCGTTGCATACAATGCTTGTATGAATCAGAACTTACTGCCAGGCCCCACATGGCCTCAGTGGGGTACCCTTATTCAGGCCCCAACTGCATAACCACATTATAGCCCTGCTCTGGTCTCCCTAACTGGATTCTAATACAAAGGCTGAAAGGACACAGAGATGAAAATTTTAAGAAATAAGAGAATCGCTAGGTCTTGAAGTTATAAGAAATGCAAGGAAAAGATTTAAGGCCAATGACTCAAATGGCCAAAAGGTCAAGACACAGTTGTCATTCACTAATAAAGGAGTAGGTCTTGAGTTGGGGATGAAGGTAAGTTCTGCTCAGGACAGTTGGATAGCTCTGTGGGACATCCAGGGGGAAATAGGTATAGTCTAGGGCACAGGAAAGAAAGCTAAGCAGCATCACTAGAAATCATGGAATAGACCTAATCATGCCAAGTGTGTACAGTGGAAAAACTGCCTGGGAATGAGGTCACTGTCCAAGCAGGTAAGGTGGGGTGGGCCATAAGAGAAGCATGAAAATAGATGCAATCCTTTATCAAAGTTACTGGGATTGCCAATTTACTACTATACTAATCTCTGTTACAAAACTGAGTTTTAAGCCTATGCATTCTCACTTCCTAGCCTGGTGCCAGGCCTTTGAATTTTCACAGAACTGAGGAGCTTCCATGATCATCTTTGTATATACAGACCTACAAAGTGACCAGACATTCCCTAATACCTCACCAAGTTTGGTTAATACTTCACACTACCTTCTCACTAAATGATAGAATAATGCTAAAAAGCTTATTTTTTAGGAAAAGACTACCAATCATCTAAATTTCCTTATTGGTTTAATTCTGCTTTATAACTACTCTCATAATTGCTAGTGAAAAACTTACCAGCTGTATAGATAGAAAATTGCTCTGTGTGCATTTCGAACCTGATCACCATCCTAATCATACTTAAGAAAACAAGTTTTAAGCTATGTTACTCCAGAATTATTATGATTCTGAAAATTACAAGAGGCAGGGTGCAAAACCTTAAGTCAGACAGGAGGTTCAAGCCATCAATCCAACCCTTGCTAGGTTTATGTCTGAACAAATATTACTTGTCAACCTCAGTGCCTTCAATTGTAAAATAGTGACCATTAAGGACTAAATGTAATAACATAGTCACAGTGCTTCACACAGTACCTAGCACATAACAAGCACTTGAGAATAATTAGCTACTATTTTCATTACAGTATATCAAATATAAGGATTTTTTCAAATTTCCACTGCACAGGTAATGGTCCTGTAACTGGCTGCTCCCACATCTGTACCCAATGTCTGGCCCCTTTAGAACTCTGAGTGGGTATGGTCAGAATTCAGTTCAGGAGGATCAGAATTTGAAGAATCTGTGTTGGAAGGACTAGACTCTCCAACTGGCTCAAAGGGTCGCAAGTTTGCATAAGTCACCTCTTGGGCCAGTTGCTCCAGGGACGGGCGGCCTAATGCCAGATTTCGAAGTGAGATACAAGTCATCAGGAAGCTGAAAGAGAGGAAAAAGGCCATCCAGTCCAACCTCCTGTTTCAGCATAGACATTCCTACCAAAGCCCTTGGGGAACACTTGGTCCTACCTCCTCTCACTCAAGCATAAATAAGAATTGCCCTCCGCCCCAGGGACCCTCGAATCCCAGATGGAAGGGCACCCTACTTCTTGTACAGTCTGGTAGAGGATTCCAGGGTGAGGCAGGAATAACCCATGGGGAGGCTAGAGGTAAACTGAGGCAGAGCAAGACAGCAAGGACATCAGACACAGGTCACTTACTCTCCCGTTGAATCAGGAAGAGGAGAACAGAGGAAAAAGGCTATTTAGCCCTAGATTGCCCTTTCCTGGGAGAGTGTCACTACTTTTACCCTCACTAGAGAAAAGTTACCTGGCTTGCAAATATCTGGTGACACAATTATAAGTACTGCTGGTAAAACTTACCTGCGGCGAAAAATGTAGACCTTCCGCAGCAAGAAGCGGAAGAATCGCTCATGGAAAGGGGTGTTTCGCCGGCGTTCAATTTCCTGGAGTCTTTGCTGGCGTTTAAGAAAGGTCTGAACCAGAGGTGTTGGCTCAGGACCTCCTTTTACTTCTCCTTCCAGCAGAGGTTGCAGCTCTGGAGGTAGAGGCCCCGTTTCTGCTCAGATGTCAGCAAAAAGAGGAATCACTGAGAGAGAGATCATTCTCTCTTCTAGAAGTCCCCTTTCAACTAGAGGCTTCAAGTTCTTTTTTTAATGACTAGATCCTCATTCGCTACCCTAACTTCTCAGGGGCTACCTCAGCCCAAATCTTTATATACTCACCACTTCCATTCTCCACCTTCTCTTTCAATTCTTGCAGATATGCCAGGTCTTGCTCCAGTGTAAGCTCCGTAGTGTTGACATAGATGTACATGTAACACGAAGGACTGGGTGATATTGTGTACACCTTATGGTATTCACCAGCAGGCAACTGACAGAGGAGCAAAATGCATTATTTCAGTCATAAACTTTTCCTAGCCAGCCTATGGGCTCCTAACACTACCCACTCCCCCACCCCCCAGGCATCTTCTCACTGTGACTTGGGAGTCCAAAAGAGCTGACCTCTAGAATCCTGTATGAGACTATTCACAGCCAGGGGTCTTTGCTTTTTGAGGCCTCACTGCATTACTGGTATGGTCAAGTATTTTGAGTCTGTAATAAGTTAACTCCACTCATCTAAACTTTTCTGCTATTGTTAATTCCAGCAAAATACCTGCATTTTTTCTCCTTCCTGAAGAGTCTGGTTCTTCTGTTCTGCCACCAGCTCCACAGTAACCTCCCCCTGCAGCAGCTGGATGCTAGTGTTGCCCAGGTCTTCACTCACAAAATTCTCTAGGTGCAGCCCTGACAGGGGCAACAAAGTTCCCCAACTCACACCATGGCAGAGTGAACTCACTCCCAGCGAGAACAGAGACATCACAGTTTCACCACCTCCACCCATCAGATTTCATAAACATTCCTCTCACCAGGAGTAACCCCTCCCCTCTCCACCACATGCAATGTCCCTGACCAAGGAAGTGAGGAAGAAAGACAGCAAAGCCTCCCCAAGCTTTCTTCCATACCAGGGAAATCTGCAATGAAGACCACCTCCGTGTGGTTATCCAAGCTGCTCTTGATTTCCTGTAACTTGGCCCTCCAAGGGGAGAGATCCATCAAAAGTGGCTGCAGCCACGATGTACGCTGGAAGGGGGACCAGGCAGCCTGCACAATGTCCACACGAGGGTCAAAAATCCTTAGGAAAGAAAGCCATGTTTTAAGAAGGCCACAACCATCTACCCATTAGTATTTCCAGTTGTTTCTTTCATCACCATTTCCAATAGAGAGAACAGGGTTTCTAGACAGAAAAAATGGCCTAAGTCAGCATGTTATTACCAGTCCCGGGCAGACAGAGAGGGGAAAGAGATTCTGGAGCACTGGGAAGAATGAGGATTAGTGGCCATCTGAGAATTGTGTTAAGTTTCTAGCAGAACAAGTCATTACCTTTTCTTTGGGATGATGGTGCCCCCTGCTGGAAGCAATCAGCTATGCCCACAACTACGTCAACATGGATATGCAACAGAGGACAGCCTTTCAAGCAAGACAACACTGGGGAGCAGGGGCTATTCATCTTGGCAAAAGCAGCTGGACTTCATTTCCCCCCCTCCTCTGCATCCCTTGCCCACCTCTGCTGGAAGCGGTCATTGATGGAGACCCAAATATCAAAGTAGATCTGGGGCTCAGTAACATTGTACTTGGGAAGCAGGCGGCTCAGGCAAGTGGCATATTGCTTCAGCATGTCCGCGTGATCCTTCCATCGCCGGCTCTGTGTGAATACCTGTCCCAAACCCCCATGTTAGTCCCACCTCATTGTTATTGACCTACTGGATGAGTCATGCACCACCAATGGTACAAAGAGATCTGGCTGTTTAGATCAGAGGAAAAAAAAAACAACAAACTTGTCTCTAGGGAAGGGTTTTTCATTGCTTGGCTAATGGTGGTACTTACCTTTCTTAAATCAAATCTCAAGTCTAGGAAGTGAATGATATTGCCTTATTTCAACCCACATAAAAGAAGGTTCAACCTGGTTCCTCAGAAAGGGCAGTGACCCAAGTTTGTTTTAATTGTGTTGAGGCCCAAATCAGACCCCAAAACTCAAGGGAACTTTGAAGAACAGTAAATTATCAGCATCAGAAATCTCACCCCAGGATTAAGGTAGCCCAGCTCGCCAGTGCGGCCATCACGGTAGGTGATCTTCACGTGCTGGTGGGAACGGGAGTGCACCATCATGTCCCAGGAATAGCCATATAGCCCATTTGTCCAATTGTTATAGCCCTAAAAAACAGGGCAGAGGAAATCCGCTCAGTGGTTCTTATGCTAATCCCATCTTCTACCAAGAAAGGGCTATAGTACCAATCCCTTTTTCCCCTCTACTGCTGTTACCTCTGCCACTTTCCAAGCTAACCCCTGCCCTATACATACCTGGGTGAGGAAATGGGAATAGGGCAGGAAAAGCTGCTCCAGGAGGTAGAGCAGGGTGAAGGCAGCACCTAGCTGATGGCGCAGGCCTGGCTTCTGGCCGCCTTTGGCCCGGTTCCTCTTATACATGCAGGAAGCACTGGGCTGAGGGGCAGCCTTGAGGGGCAGCAGTTCTTGCAGCCTTTTGGGGCAGTTAGACACCAGCTTCCGAGGCCACTCAGGGGAGCAGAAGAGAGGGCTGCTGGCCAGCATGACATAGGGGAACATACCTAGAAAAGCAAGGAGAAAATAAGCATTTCAGGAGTTTGGTTTGGGGAAATGTAGGTAATTTCCTCAATACCTTTCCCTTAAGAAACCTCTCCCAAGTATCCCACTTATGACAGAAGTTCTTAACTAAAAGATACTTACTTTCACAGATTCCTTACTATACAATACCAGCTGAGCCCAGAAGCCCCAATCCTCTCTTCCCCATTTATTTCCATTCCACAGTGATTGCACCTGGCCCAGTTTAATTCCCATTCTCATCTCCCAGTCCCAAACAATGCCTTTGGCAAGTCACTCCCTGCACATGATGGTTTCCTATTTCCTACCAGATGATAGGTACTGACCAATGCTGAAAAGCTGAGAATTCATGCAGTGGAAGTAGGTCACAAAGAGGAGGCCAATGGATCTTGAAGCATCGAAGAAGAGCAGGAAACCAGCTGAGAGGTCAAGCAGCAGTCCACACCAGTGCACCACTAGCAGACTCGTCATCTCCTCGGACAGTATCAGTCTGTAGACGTCAGGGACAGGGTCAGGCACCAGCCCACTGAAGAACCCAGCTTTCACAGCACATTCATAGCAAATGTACACTGGCTACCTTGTTCTTGCTAAAGGATCCACCTAGCAGGTAGGTAGAACTGTGCACAAAGATAACCCATGGGTTTCCCAACCCCTTTACATTTCCACATTTTAGGTGTCCAATTGTATTCAACATACCCCATGTAATAAGCAAGGGCAAATCTCCTAGGGAAAATCTGATTGGGAAGTGTGTGTGTTGTGTGGGGGGCAGGTTCCTCATAGAGGTTATAAATGAGAAGAAACTTTAAAAGGTGAATACTTGACTAACATGACACCGAAGTGTCACAGGACATAGGAAATAACAGAGAAGAAGAAAAAAGAACAAAGTAAAATAGAAAAGAGAAACGAGAGGAAGAGAGAGATCAGAGAGGCAAACCTCTACTTTGTAAAAAGCTGGTAACACTGGTTCTGTCAGGGCAGGGACAATGCCTGTCCGCCTTCTCAGTTGATGGCTAAGGAATCCTAGTGAGAGGCTGGATGGCAACCCAAGGACACAGACACCACCCATGGCAACTGCTCAGGGCATCAAGTCACCTAGTTCTGGCTCTTTCCTTTTCAATTTTCTTTCCCTTCCTTCCCCCCATACCATAAGCTGCACAGGGGCAGCTAGGCCTAGATCTTTTGATGTCATCAATTCTGCATTCTGCTGAATAGAGAGATAAGTGGACAGAGGAAAGCATGTTGCAAACTGAGGCAACGTAGGAACTGCAGACATGACAGAGATAAGTCACCCACTCTGGACTTGTGCCTCAAGGAGGCTTCTGCCGACTGCCACTCACTTGAAGGGACTGAAGAGCCAGTGCCGGGACAGGTACTCCATGGAATAGCCCTCCACCCAGTCTGCATCCAGCTTTTTCACACCCGCAATGAAGTACACAATGAAAATCTGCAAACACAAAATGCAAAACAAATTATTAAAACAAAAAAAGAACCTTATTTTGTGCAGTCAAAAATAGAGTAAGTTCTCATCTCAGTTCAGGGTCCAAAGGAGATTAGTTCCATCCTTCTATTCACTCATCTCAGATATTCACTCGTCTCAGATATTCTCTCATCCAACAAGTACCTACTGACCTCCCACCAGAGCCAGGCACAGTATGAGGCACCAAGGAAAGTCATGAAGCATAGACATTATTCTCTCACAAGGATTCTAACCTGGCAGGGACAAAGCTCTATTCTTTCCATGACAAGATGAGAGAGCTCAGAGATTAGGGTATTGGAAACAACAGAAAAGCCAGCCTACCCTTCCAGCAAAAGGAAAAAAGGGGAAGATCCAGGGAGGCTGAGTAGAGCGCAGTCTGGCAGTGGGATGGCCACGCTGACAAAGGCTATCAAAGAACACCTCCCCCTCCTAAACTCTTGTACCTGGCCACGCAGCACAGCATAGTTCCAAAGGGGCACGTGGGCATTCCGCTTTCGGGCATTCAGCAGGCCATCCACAGACCTACACCAAGTAAGGTAAGGATTGAGGAGAGCTTCTGAGTCCAGCCATATTTCTACCTTCTTTTTTCAATGTAATAATCTATCTCAGGACAATTCCCGTATCTTGTCTGGCCCACTGGGCTATTTTGAGGCCCTTTAGAATATGAGCAATTTTTAGCGGTGATTATAACTCATAACTGAAATCTTACTAATGAGTCATAACAACAAGTTGTGTTTACGAAAAAAAAATTCAGTGTTTATCATTAGTGAGCAAATTAGTTTGTCCTAATAAAATCAATCAGGAAAAAAAATGACAATACTACAATATGACTGAATTTGAAAAAGAATGAATTTGAGGAGTGTTTAAAAAGCTTAAGGTGTACATAAATTCTACAGTACATTTTTTTAAAAATTTCAGTATCAAAACAAACTAATGTTTCATAGACCTGGATGCCAGTACCTAGTGCCACAGGGTACCTACTAACAGCCTACCTGGGGGGAGAACTGATAAACCCAGGCTCTAGGACTAGATGTATTCTGGGGAGGCAGAAACAAAGCGGGTTTTCAAGATAGTGAATGAGCTGAGAAGTTGGGAAAGAGGCAGCTTACACTGTGGTCAAGAGCACTGCAATCTGCAGTTAAGGAGAGCTTGATTCTCACTTGTGCCTCTTCCTGCTATGTGACCTTGGCAAACCTTTTACTTCTCTAAGCCTTATTGTCTTCATCTATAAAATTAGAACAGCACCATGGACTTCATGGTGTTAAAATGAGGAAAAATTAAAGTGTTAGATGGCATGTGGAAAGCCCTCAGTAAGTGATAGGTTTTTTTCAAATTGTGTAAAGGCCATAAAAATAAAACGTTTCAGAGGTATTCTGTCAAAACCACCTCTTAATTCTGGCCATTCTGAATGAGTTTTAACAGTTTACAACAGGATTATTTGTATGTGTGTATTAACAACGAAACTTAATGACTGATAAATCACTAACAAATTCAATGCTTAAGATTTTTTACCTATACATCCTCATTTTATTAAGATGTATTTGCTTTTCACTTAATATGGAAAGAATCCTTAAAGGTCAACTGCCCTGCCACCCTGTCTCCAGATCCCTTCTCTACTTCCCCTGAAAGATGGTCACCTAAGTGAGAGGTGGGGGAGGGTTACCTCCTCCCAGGACAGCACTGCTGAGCAGCCCTACTGGGCTCTCTCCTTCTGTCATGACTCTGCCTCACAGCAACTTCTACTCTTGGCTCTAACTCTGCCCCTCTGGGCTCACAGAAAGTCTGCTTCCTCTTCCACATGACCACCCTCGAAGTATCTGAAAACAGCTATGTCTGGCTTTAGTCTTCGTCTTCTCTCTAAGAGGATTACAGGAAGTGGAATAGATCAAGGCACCTGGGGAGATATGGAAAAAGTGAAGGGGTGGGAATGAAGCCATTTTGCTTTGTGACATCCCAAGTGTTCCAACCTGACTGACCCTTCTCCCTCCCAAATTCATCCAAATTAAAATGTGACCTTTGCCAAGCATGGTTGAAATTGTGCTTGCTGGGGCAAATTCTAGGACTTCAACGGGTCCCTATCTCTGGTAACCATCCTGACCCAGCCAACACCTCCCCTTTTTTCCCCAGACTCATACCAGTAGTGGTTTGCATCCATGAATGTCAGCTGAAAAGCCAATAAACCATACAGATAGGAGTGGTTGTTCCACGATGTCTTGTCCAGGAGAAACACATACCAGTATGGCAGCAGGAATAACACACAGCTTATCCGGTAGCACAGGCCCAGCATCATGCCCAGTGCCCCTGGGATTTGTGGGGGAGAAGATTAAGAGGTCAAAGGGTCATCACAGGCCCAGCTCCCCTAGGACAGGCTGTGAGTGAGATTAAGAAAAGTCCTCAGACATTTTATAATCAGGTACAACTAAGTGAAAATTAAGTGTTATTTTAGTATTTTTTAAAAAAGAGCTATAGGGTCATATCTCAGATGACACATAGGTCAACAGGGTGAAACTATGATCACAGCAGAAGTGAAATAAGGAACCCAAGACCTTGATCATTCACCAACATGCTTTGTATTTCTCTGTTTTAGGTAGGCCAATCAATATTCCCACAGTTTTCCTCACCTAGAAACATGATGGTATAGACAAGATACATCCAATCAAGTGGCAGTGGTTGCAGGGCATTCAGCAAGGGGAAGCGGCACACGTCTAGCCCATCCAGGT
This sequence comes from Phyllostomus hastatus, assembly GCF_019186645.2. Lineage (NCBI taxonomy): Eukaryota > Metazoa > Chordata > Mammalia > Chiroptera > Phyllostomidae > Phyllostomus > Phyllostomus hastatus. The sequence goes on along the minus strand of NW_025334041.1, from coordinate 72,872,782 downwards.
ATCTTCGGTCCAGGGAGCTGAGCCCCCGCTCCTGGGGAATGTCCAGTGCCATCAACAGCCCTGAGAAGGCAGTTAGGGGCGGGGGGGGTGCCATCAGGCTTCATCAAAGGAACCAGCCGACTGAACCTAGCTCCAGGGTCAGAAGTCTTCCCTAATCCTGGCTCTTCCATTTATTCATTCATTAAACAAAAATTACTGACTGACTACTATATGCTAGGCACTATGCCAATTGTGTGATCCTAGCCAATTCCCCCATTTGTAAAAGGGCACTCATAATATTTTACAAAGTTACAGAGAGGATTAAATGAGAGAAGCATACAAAATGCTATAATGGCTGTTCAGGTTTTGATAGTTAATATTTATACAGGTCTGTGCTACAGAAAGTAGTCTAGGGTGGTGCTTCTCAACATTTTCCACTTCTTGGCATAACCAGAAACAGCAATGTTTGGCCAACACACTGGAGTAAACAGAAGAGGCTATTCAGGTCAGGAAGCCAGCCTTAGTTAAAGCAGAGTTTTGCAACCTCTGGACCATTCACATTTGGGGTGGTTAATTATTTACTGGGAGGGGCTATCCTGTGCATTATAGGTCAATTAGCAGAATCTTTGGCTCCTATGTAGATGGAAGTAGTCATCTGTCCCTCCCAACATACATATGACAAATAAAAATGTCTACCGACATTGCCAAATGTCCCCCAGGGAAGCAAAAATGCTCCCCGTTGAGAACCACTGAGGGATTAATAGTGCAGAATATCTGTAACCCATTCAAAAGGAAGCTCTGGATTAGGGAGTCACAGCCAAAATGTCCTCCCTGTCACCTCTGCCATTTCTCTGAAGTTTAGTCCTCTGCCTCTATATTTCCTCCTCAGATCAAAGTATTTCTGGCCTCCAAATCCTAATCAAAGGAGACAAAACTGGATTTGATCCTAAATTTCACAAATACTTCTTCCAGCATACTGATACCTTCAGCTGTGAGGAAAAAAAAAGGAGGTAAGTCCACCAATCAAGTAACCAAGAAACGGACAAGGGACGGGTGTCATTCTACTCCAACCACACTGGTCCCTCCCAGAAACTAGACTTACCAAAGAGAAAACGGAAGACAGCCAAGCTTGCAGGATCCGTTGGTCGATTCAGCAGGGTCACAAGGCTCCCCCAGCTGGATACATCTGTCCACTCAAAACCCACGAGTTTCCCCATGCAGCTGGCCTGACTGGACTTTAAGGTCTGTCCGGCCTTGCCTTTCTGTAGTTTATCTGCAACCAATAAATAGAAAAAGATGTGTTCGTGTATGGGGTGTTGGTGTTTTAAAATCGGCTCATTCCCAAATCACAGCCCGAACAGCCCAGGGTTTCTGTCTACCCGGGTTCTCCCACTCATCTCTACCAGAAACACCCCTGAGGTGCAGCCCCTGCTCCAAGATCCTCCAATGCCCCAGAACCTCTCTCAGACTACAGCCCCCTAACCGCTAATCGAAAGTCATTATCATTCCGAAACAGCAGACTGTAACCTCTTTCTACAAGCTCCTTCCCAAGAGAACCCCCTTCCTTCCCCAGGTCCTAAGGGACAGTCCTCCTGCCTCCGCCACTCTGAGACCAGCGTCTCCCCCCTCTTTCCGCCACAGGCTGGGGCTCTGAGCCTACCTGAGCTGGGAGGGCCCCGCACAGACCTGGCCGACACCGCCATGGTCCTGCGGTCCTGCAGAAGTCAGTTTTCCACAGCCACCGCCTCCGAGGTAGGGCGTAGCGAGTTGCAGATCTCCTAAGCCACGCCTCCCGGACACATCAGCTTGGAGCGCCCGGCCGGAAAGCGCCGGACTGTCGTGAAGTGCGGTAACCGGAGGCTCCTGGCTCCCCGCTTGGCGGCAGAGTGCGAAGCTAGGAGCCTTTTGGACAGAGCCGAAGGCGGCGAAGCAGGTCGATGCAGGCGTGACAGGCGTGGGAGGGCCTTGCTTCACCTCGTGAGACTGGAGGCGTGAGGAACCGCACTTCACGACAGTGAAGGCCTCCTAACCCTTCTCCACTCTTTCAACTCTAAGAAGACTCGGATTCCTGCAATTTCCCTGGTTCCTTCCTCGCCCCCGGTGGGCCTCTCCATAACGTGAGCAGCGCAGGCGCATAGTTAGACTCTTCCCCAGAGAGGTTGACCGCTGAGTTGAGGACGTATCTGGAAGGGCTGCCCAGCCCAGAGAAAGTGCCCAGCTTCCTTTATTTTACCTTCCAGTACATGCCAAGAACCAGAGGTTTGAAAGCAGTCGAGGAAACCAGAACAACGTAACTGGAGAAATGATGTAGAATGTGCGGTTCCTCTGTATGTTGCAACCCGTCAAGGCCGGGCAGATCCACTCTTGCCTCTGGGAGATGGAAGAAAATGCGTGTAGCCTTGGGGATACTTGTCATACTTGTATTCACGGGTGGGCGAGCCACGCACACTGCAAGCTGCGTGTGTAACTAGTGGTAAGCCCCTCCTTGTTTAATTACTAGAGAGAAACAAAGCTGGAAAACTGCCAGAACATTATGTAACATAATTCTGCGCATGTGAGCCCTCTCCATGTTATAGGAACAGTTTAACGAACCCAGTCTCAAGGCTATGAGAACACTGGTTATCAGGGCTTTTCTAAGGCTATGGGAACACTGCTCCCCTTAGTTACCCAGACACCTGAGTGAGGAAGCCAGACTGCCTCCACTTATCCTACAATCAGGAAGATTTTTAGAGAAGCCAGTCTTCAATAGCACTGTAGTATCTTACTTCTCTGCCCTGGAATTGGCCAGCAGGCTAAGAGGAGGGCATACAGGAGCAGCAGCTCTCACGGTTTTTGGTCTTAGGACTCCTTTACACTTTACAAGCCATATTGAAAACCTTAAAGAGCTTTTATTTATGGGGATTTTATTTACCATATTGAGAAATGTCTGTTGATTCACTAAAAAGGTATGCCAATTAAATGTTTATATAAACAATGTTTTTATTAATAAAAGTATATTTGCACAAAAATTTCTCAAAAAGTGTAGTTCATATTGTCTTACATGTGAATCTCTACTGTTAGAGCTTAATTGAAGACAGCTGGATTCTCATAACTGCTTCTGCATTGGATCTATTGTGAAATGGAGTTGACTGATACAAGTGTAAGAAGGAAATCTGGCCTTACAGATACTTAGTTCAGAAAGGGAGAAGTATTTTAATAGCCTCTTAGATAATTAAGGATATCCTTTGATAGTACACCTAAACTTATAAGTGGTAGTTTTTAAAGGTTACTCAGATATGGAAATTGAAATCAATGAACTTTATGCTCAGTTATATTAAAACCATCAGTATATCTTGTACTTTCAATGGACATTTTACTCATGCCATGATATTATAAAATCACACATGAGTAAAACATTGGAAAACAAAGTCATTTACTGTCTCATTAGGTATGCAGGTCTTCCAAAGGCAGAGGCTCTTAAATATAGGGAAGCTGCCAAACTCACAGTGGCCAATACAAATTCTAATTTTTTAAATTAGAATTTTAGTTTTTCACCTGAAGGTTTAAATTTTATCATTGACAACAATTACTGTCTATTATTTTTCTTGAAGGTTCAGGCTCAGTCCCTTCATTTTTAGGAAAATATCAGTCAAATGTGCCAGTCTGAATAACTATAGTTTGTCTGATGTCCCTTCAAGTAAATGGTGCTTAGTTATAAACAAAACAAACAAACAAACAGAAGATGACAAAAGCAAAGCTGCTCAACATCTTATTAGGAAATTGAAAATTAAAACAACAATGAGATACCTGTTAGAATGGTTGAAATCCAAAGCACTGATAACAACAAATGCTGGTGAGAATGTGAAGCAGCAGGAACTCTCCTTCATTGCTGGTGAGAATACACAATGATACTCCCACTTTGGAAGACAGTTTCTCATAAAGTTAAACATGCTCTTACCATATGATCCAGCAATTGTGATCCTTGGCATTTACCCAAACTGGGTGAAAATTTATGTCCACACAAAACCTGCATGCAAATGTATAGCAGCGTTATTCATAACTGCACAAACTTAGAAGCGTGTAAGATGTTTTTCAATAAGTGAATGGATAAACAAACTGTGACACATCCATACAATGGAATATTGAGTGATAAAATGAAATCAACTTGTGAGGGACATAAGTGACTCCACCTTAAAGCTAATCCACCACCTTCACTCCCTCTTCCTTCCCCAAGGTGAGCTCTGAAATGCAGCTCACAGCTGACCACAGGACTCCTATTACTTCTCTCTGCAGGGTAAGGAGCCCTCAGTGTTTCTGTTACCTCGCCCTGGCACCCAAGCCTCTGAGCATCTGATCCCTTTGATTATCCACGCAGCTTTCTCACTGTTTTCAGAATCTGGGGGTGGAAGGTGCAGGGACCCATTTGCTTTGTTGCTGCCCAAAACTGCTTTTTGTATGTAAGTTCCCTATTAAACTCTCAAAACCAACAAACTGGACTTGTCTGCTTCAATTTTTGGCTTATCAGCTGCTTTGGCTTTTGGGAGCTGCTTTGCATACATGGCCCTTTCACAAAATAATGCTATCAAGCCACTAAAAGACATGGAGAAAACTTAAATGCATATCGCTAAATGAAAGAAATCAATCTGAAAAGGCTATATACTGTATGATCCAAAGTATGTGCAACCCTAGAAAGGGTAAAACTATGGAGATAGTAGAAAGATCAGTGGTTGCCAGGGATTGAGGAGAGGGAGGAAGGGATGAATAGGTGGAGCACGGGGGATTTAGAAAAATGAAAGTATTCTGTACAATAATGTATTTGTGTCATGGTACATACATGTTAGACTTTTGCCAAAACCCATAGACTGGCCCTGGCCAGTGAAATTCAGTTGGCTGGAGCTCATCCAGGAACCATAAGGTTGCAGGTTTGATTCCTGGTCAGAGCACATACCTAGGTTGCAGATTTCATCCCCAGTCCCTGTGCGTACAATCCTTGGGTCCAGGCGCATAGAGGAGGCAACCAATTAATGTTTCTCTTCTCTCTTCCTCCCTCTCTCTCTCCAAAAGCAATGAGAAAAATGTCTTCAGGTAAGGATTAAAAAAAAAAAAGGACATAGAATGTACAACACAAATAGTGAACCTGAATGTAAAGTACGGACTTTGTTAATATATCAGTGTTAGCTCATCAATTGTAATAAATGTAAGATGTTAATAGAAACTGGGAAAGTGTGACGAGTTGTCTGCATTACTCAAAAAAATAATAGTTAATATGAAAACTAAGGTTAGCTCAGCTTGTAGTTTAATTGCACAAATGCTTTTTCTTAGAACTGTCAGACAACAACCATCCATGCATATGCAGAAGTACTGTGTGCATAGTTCCCATTTCTTCACACAAAATAGTAAAAAGAGATGTACTCTAGTATCAAGGATTAATTAATAATTTGTACTGCTTCATTAAGGGTGTTCTTAATGGAAAATAGCATTTTTAAATATGTATTTTTTATTTATTTTTAGAAAGAGGGGAAGAGAGGGAGAGAAACATATGTGGAAGAGAAACATGGATTGGTTGCCTCTCGCACACACCCAACTGGGGACATGGCCCACAACCCAGGCATGTTGCCCCAACCAGGAATCCAAATGGAGACCTTTCAGTTTGCAGGCTGACACCCAACCCACTGAACCACACAGTCAGGGCAAAAAATGGCGCTTTAAAAAATTGCAAATGCACAGCAGGGAGGAATGCTATGACTACTACTACAACTTGGTGCCACTGTGTCATTCTGCTAAGTTGTCAACAGTTTTACCCACCTTTGCTTTTGTATCATCAGTGCAAATGTCCACAAAGTTAAAAAGGCAAATAACATCTCAGTATTACTATAAAAGTAGTTTTGTCTTTGAAGACTTGAGGGGTTCATGTTGAAGACCACTATCCTAAAGGAAAAGAATGCCAGGGGTAGATGTAAAAGTAGGGATTACTGAGGACAAATGTATTTGGCGGGTGGAATCACTGGGCCAACAGTGTTCCTGCTGGTGAGGATCTAGCCCACTTCTAGGCCATCCTAACATGCAAGGCAGGCCAAATCTCTGAAATCCATTGATCCATTTAGGTGATGGATCTTTCTCTCTCTTATTTAGTGAGAGAGGAAGGGAAGGAGAGAGGAAGAGAACATCAATGTGTGGTTGCCTCTCGCACACCTCCTACTGGGGACCTGGCCCACAACCCAAGCATGTGCCCTGACTGGGTATTGAACTGGTGACCCTTTGGTTCACAGGCTGGTGCTCAATCCACTGAGCTACACCAGCCAGGGCTAGGTGATGGATCTCTTAATCAGCTGTCAAACCTCAGTCCAAATGAACTCCAAGTGGGTTGGGAAGTTTGGGCTAGCTCTTCTAGGACCACTCAAAATTAGATGATTCCATTTAGTTCAGCATTTATGATCTATGTGCCAAGAACTGGACAAATTAAGTTGTGGCCTCTGTCCTACAGGAGTTTCAGGGTGAGGAAACAATAATAAAAGAATATAGAAAGTAGAAGAATGTAGAAAATTGTAGAAAAGAATATAGAAAGTAGAATGTAGAAAATTGTATTAAATACAGTTCAAAGTGCTATGGGAGTATTGACAATGAAATGAACTAAGGCTGGAAAAATCAGTAGTTTTTCAAAAAACTGAGGTGAGCTTTGAATGATGAGTACAATTTTGAGAAGAGAGAGGGAAATCAAAAGTTTCTAACAGTCTTTTGAAAAGTTCTTAATAACTCTGTCAATATGGCTCAGGTGGTTGGAGTGCCATCCCACAAACCAAGGGGTCACCTGTTTGGTCCCCAGTGAAGGCACACGCCTGGGTGGCAGGTTCAGGTTCGGTTCCCTGCTGGGCATATGGGGGAGGGGCCAACTGATGCTCCTTTCTCACATCAGTGTTTCCCTCCTCTTCTCCCTCCCTTTCCCTCTCACTACAATTAAAAATTAAGAAAGAAGTTTATTTACATAAATACATAAAAAGTTCTTAATAGTCTTCAATGAACTAAGAGCATTCTAAGTAGGAAAAATACAGCTAATAAATGAATACTTCTCATTCCATGATCTTAATATTTTTGGTTCAAGGTTGATCTTCATTTCATCCTTCCATAACCAACATACAAAGACCCACAGCATTTAGCATTAATTTATTCACAAAAAAAGTCCAAAATTTAGGAAAGAAATTTCTTTATGGGCCCTGGCTGGTGTATCTCAGTGGATTGAGCGCGGGCTGCAAACCAGGCATCGCAGGCTCGATTTCCAGTCAGGGCACATACCTAGGTTGCAGACCATGACCCCCAGCAACCGCACATTGATGTGTGTGTGTGTCTCTCTCTCTCTCCTTCCCTTCCCTCTCTAAAAATAAATAAATTAAATCTTTAAAAAAAAGAAATTTCTTTATGGGTTTCTGCTAATAAAATGTATCTTGTCTTGGTTCAAGCATTGTGGAAAATAGTGTGGAGCTTCCTCAAAAAATTAAAAATGGAATTGCTTTATGACCCAGTGATTCCACTTCTGAGAATGTACCCAAACAAACCTGAAACACCAATTGAAAAAATATGTATATCCCTATTTTCATTGCAGCATTTTTTACAATAGCCAAGATATGGAAGCAACCCAAGTGTCCATCAATAGATGAGTCGAGCTTAGCCATGAAGCCGCAGGTGCCAGGAGGCTGGTGGAGGGGTGGGCCTGGACCCCCTGGTTGCAGTTACTGGGCCTGCAGGCTGCTGCTCACCATGCCCAGTGAGGACCAGTACTTCCAGTAACCAGCACTTCCAGGACCCCGATGTTGGCTGCTGCAGGAAATACTTCCTGTCTGGGTCCAACATTGTCTTCTGGGTGCTGGTTACTGGACACCCTATTCCTGGCCATCGGCCTCTGGGCATGGGGTGAGAAAGGCATTCTCTTCAACATCTCAGTGCTGACAGATCTGGGAGGGCTTGACCCCGGTGAGGCAGTTTGTGGTGGCTGGAGGTGTCATTTCGGTGCTAGGTATTGCTGGCTGCATTGGGCCCTCCAGGAAAACAGCTTCCTGCTTAAGTGTTTCTCAGTGCTTCTCAGCCTCATCTTCTTCCTGGAGGTGGTGACAGGGATCCTGGCCTTCATCTTCAAGGAGTAGATACAAGAACAACTGAACAACAATATCAAGACCTAGCAGGACGACACTGACCTCCAGAACTTCATTGACTTTGCTCAGTAATACTGGTCTTGCTGGGGAGCCCAAGGGCCTAATGACTAAACCTTAATATCTATTTCAACTGCACTGACTTGAACCCCAGCCAGGAGCTCTGTGGGGGGTGCCCTTTTCCTGCTGCGTGAGGGACCGTATGGAAGATGTTCTCAACATCCAGTGTGGTTATGATGTCCAGCTCAAACTGGAGCTGGAGCAGCAGGGCTCTATTCATACTAAAGGTTAAGTGGGCCAGTTTAAGTGACCACAGGACAACCTGATCATTGTGGCCTGTGTCTTTGTGGGCATAGCCCTACTTCAGATCTGTGGCATCTGCCTGACCTAGAACTGCATGAGTATTATCAAGGCAGTGAATGCCAACTGGTGAGGCTGCCACACTGGCCATGGCTACCTGCCTGGCTTACCCAGGGACCCTCCCCTGTGATGTGATGGGCAAGGCTGCAAGAGATATCTCTGCTTGGACCTGAGCCCTACGTAGGGCTTCTGTATGGGTGTGCTGTGTTCTGAGAAAGCCACATGGCTCTGCCCAGGCTGCCTGTCCTGGACCTGTGTGCTTGGAGAGTGCATGTGGCAGTGTGCACATGCACAGGGAGCCCCTGCTCCGCTGTTGTTGTGCGGTGGGCTCTCCAGGGGACTAGGAAGGGTGCCAGCTTGGACACACCTCTCTGTGTGGTGGTGTGGGGCAGGAGTTTGGGGCTGCTGTTGCCTGAGACAGGGCCTCGTGCAGATTCAGAGCTCTCTTCTGTATTAGCTGTGACCTTGATGTTCCAGGAGCATGCTTCAGCTTCAATGTCTCAGACTCAAAAATAAGTCCAAGAATTTTCTCTCCCTTGCTTGCCTCTCAGAATCAAACATGATGATGGCTACAAACTACTCAAATAAACAAAATCTTGAGAACTCCCCTGCTCCCCCCCTAAAAAAAAAGATTAAAAACCTATGGTACAAAGCAAAACAGAGACAGACCCATAGAAAGAGAGTGGCATGACAGCTAAGGTGGGGGAGGGTAGGGGGTGGAGGAACTGAACAAAAAGGAAAAAGGACTCAGATGTGGACAACAGGGTGGTGATTGTGGGGAGTAGTTATAAGGTGATTAAATGGTGATGGAAAAAATATATATGGTGTCCAGCAGAAGTAACACCTGCTTGAGTATGGTCGGTAGGGTACATGAATGTCTCACATGAGCTGGACAGCAATTTGAACATTTTGCCTAAAATGTCATATGGTGTGCTTGAGTGTGATATTCCTATGTTACAGAATTACATTCTTATGATTTTGTAATAAAAGACTTTGTATGAAGAAAGGGGCTTTATTTGTGCCAGATGCTGTACAATTTTTTTAAAAAATGCTGTTTCTGAAAAAGGAAAAACAAAAACAAAACTGTGGCACATATACATAATGGACTACTACTCAGCCATTAAAAAGAATGACATTTTACCTTTTGTGACAGTATGGATGGACCTAATGAGTATTACATTAAGTGAAATATGTCAGACAGAGAAAGACAAATACCATATGATCTCACTTATATGTAGAATCTAAAGAACAAAATAAACAAACAAACTAGATAGAAACAGACTCAGAGACACAAAGAACAGACTGAGGAAAGAGGGGTTAGGGTGGGGTGAAGAAGGTAAAGGGATTAAGAAGTACAACTGGTAGTTACAAAGTAGTCACAGAGATGTAAGTTACAGCACAGGGAATACAGTCAATAATATCACAATAATTGTGTGTGGGGCCAGGTGGGTACTTGAAACATCAGGGGCACCACTCTGTTAAATATGTGATTTTCTAACCACTATGCTATACATATGAAACTAATGCAGAATAATATTGAATGTAAACTGTAAATAAAAAATTAAAAAATATATTAAAAATTACTTTTCTGTCTTCACTGTGGAAAAAGAAGTTCTCTTTCAGATCTCTCAGTTGAATATCCCAAACATTTAGTGAGTGCCTATCATCAATGTAAGAAATGTCCAAACCTGGAAGAATTTTTATGAGTTGATTTGAGCCAAACTGACAATTGCTGGGAAGCAAAACTTCAAAAGATTGAGAAAATGCTCTGGAAAATGGCAGTTTTGCACATTATTTTATACATTACAATCAAAAGAGATGGGGCTACATGAAATACATTGGTGATAGATTAGAGAAGCAGGACAAAGCAAAGTGGGGGGGCATTTGGGATGGGATAAAAAGTAAAATGATAGGCTCGTATTTCTTTTATATAGGTGGGTACAGAATAGTTGACAGTCAACAATTACAGTAGATGCTAAAGATAATACACAGGCTCAATTAAGGTAAAAATTGACTTTTGTCATGGAAGATAGTAGCTTAGGGCAATGACTGCCTGCCATGACCTGCTTTTAGTTAATAAGTTTTAATTTCAGACTATCCTTTGTGGTTACTTCACGTCTCTGAGTTTGTAAGGCTGCCATGCAGGCCTCCCTGGAGCCCATCAGCCCCTTTGTGGCCCCTTTCCATCCACACTGCTATATGTAGGGCATATGTTATTTTCTACAAGTGGCACAAAAGTAAAGACTCAGCCCCTGCCTGCCTTCACGGAATTTAGAGTCTCGAAGGAGTCAAATGTGTATGCAGTTCATAGCAAAACATAGTATATTTTCTATAAAAGGTAAAATAATGGAGATCAGAAAGAAGTTAACTTCAGTGGGGAAATCTGGAAGGCTTCATGGAAGCAATGTCTTAAATATGGATAGACTTTCCATATTTAAGTGTATATGGAAAGTGTATACGGGCAGTGATGAGGGAACCAGGATATTTACTCATCATGAGAAAGGCTAACTTGAGCAAAGGCATAAAAGGGAATGGTGTACTTGGGGAAGGGTGTGCAATTTGGTATGACTAGGGGCTGGGAGATGAGTTTTAGGGGATAAGTTTGGAAAAGCATGTTGATAACAATCTCAGAATGCCAAATTAGGGAATTTGGGCTTTACCCTGGGGGCAAGGTGGAGAATTTTCAAATTTGTGTTTTGAGAAAATAACATGTGAAATGGATGGGAAAAGAAAGGTCAATTTGGCCCTGGCTGGGTGGCTCAGTAGGTTGGAGGATCGAACTTATACCAGAAGGTTGCAGCTCTGATCCCTGTTCAGGCAGTATGCAGGAGGCGACCAATTGATATTTCTCTCTCATATCGATGTTTCTCTTGCTCTTGCTCACTCTCCTGTCCTCTCTTTCTGAAATCAATAAACATATCCTAGGTGAGGATTTTAAAAAATTTTTCCATAAAGGTCAGTGGATGGGTCGTCCCAAGAGGTAACGTTGGCCATTATCCAGGAAGCAGAAGCTGGTGTGGAAAGGAGGGTGTTGATATGGGAGACATAACCACCCGAGAAGTCGTCTAGACTTGATGACATCCCATTGCACATGTAGGATGGCTCAGGGATTTCTAGCTTGGGACACTGGTTGAATGGGAGCACTTACTACCCAGGAGGAGAAATATTGAGAAAAAATAAAGGGGCCAGTTTGGCTCTTAGAGGCATCTAAGGATTGTCCATACATAGGGAGAGGCAGCAATGGCAATTGGGAGGTGTCAAGGCTGGGGATACAGATTGGGGCTTGTCCATTAATGCCTGTTGAATCATAAAGGTATTGTTACGGTAAAAACTTGGTCCATTGGTGTGCAAGTAGGGTTTACTGGTGATATGTTCTCATGGAAGAGAATGGGCCCTGCTGAGGTGGTGTAGAAAGGCAAGAGCAAGGGTGGCAAGGGCAGGGGTGGCAAGTGCTGAGGGTGGCAAGAGCCCCAGGTTCTTTGTTCTGAGGACTTAGATAGTTGGCAAGGTGAGGGTGAAGAAGTTACATATTGACCGACGGGTAAAGGTGGTTCCAGCTTTCTGGGGGAAGGGATATGACTACCCACTCTTAGGTATGCGTGGGGATCTGTTAGCTCAAATCCTCATCTTGCTCCAAACTCCATTTGTTCCTCTTGTTAAACAGATATGTGACAGGAGGCAGTTACCCAGAGTTATTTATGGGCTCTTCCTGTGAACATTAGGGACGCCCTGGTAAAACAGATAGTGACCAGAAGTAGGCAATTAACCAAAGTTGTTTTATGGGCTTCTTCCTTTGCAGTTTGAAAGGATGCATAAGGATCACCCTTGGCCTACGATGAAGATGTGGTTTTGGATTTAGAGCAGTATCCTGGCTAGCCAAGCTCGGATGATGGGAGGAAGCTGGGATACACACGGGAATCTGCCCAGCTAAGCTGCAGACTCCTATTTCTTTTCCTGAGAGACCATACCTCTGACTGGCGTGGTCTGGCAAGAGAGGACAGGACTGTGTGTTTATGAGGGTTTTTTGTTTCTTTTTTTTTTATTGTTGTTCAATTATAATTGTCCCCATGTTTTTTTGTTTGTTTGTTTCTAAAGGGAGTAATATTTAACAGCAGAATTTTGCCACTATTCTAAACCTGTATAACTTTTGAATAAATAAGTCACTTTTCATAAGACTCTGGCATTGGGAGCCACAGTTCTCATTGGCAGCTGGCAATAGAACCCAGAGCAACAGAACCCATTAGTTCCATTACATTGGGACTATTGGCATTTTGGTCTGAAGAATTCTTTGTTGTGTGTTGTGGAGGGCGGGGAGGGGGGTGTTCTTTCCATTGCTGGAAGCTTAGCATTCTTAGCCTCTACCCACTAGAAGCCAGTAGCACACCTGCCCCACCAACACCTGAGGTGTGACAACCAAGTGCCTTTAGATGGTGTCAAATGTTCCCTGGCGGGCAAAATCAACTCCACAGAGAACTGTTTCTCTAGGAGAGCATGTAGCTAAAAAGAGGATGATGGCCAAGGGCAGAACCTTCAGGTTCTAAGAGTGCTGTCGGAAAGGAAGAGAGCACATTGCGAGACATGGGGGTGACGATGACACAGATGCGGTGGCCAGTAGTGTAACAAAGAGGGGTTTGGAGACAAAAGAGGCCTTGTCAGCGGTGAGAGCTCTATGACCCTTCAGGATCTTTTCCTGGAAGTTACCGACAGTCCATTTCTCCTGGCACAGAGCTTCCCTTGACTGTAAGAGAATCAATGAATTTTGTTTCTCTTCTGGTACCCTGTGAATATTACCATTTCAGCTCATAGTATATTATTGGGTGCCTTCCTAAAGATCTCACCTTCTAAGGATATTAGCAAAGTGGTATTTGTCATGACAAAGGGTAACATTGTAATATTTGCATAGGTGAGGTCAAGCCTATAGGCATTCTGCATGGTGAAGGTGAGGGTGAATGGGTCGCAGGCCCAGCTGTGTCCACTTTTGAATCTCCCTGATGGTTGTGGGGTCTAGGCCAAGTGTCAGCTCCCTCAGGACACCAATGTATGTCCCAGGCTGGTAGTAGCATACCAGACCTCAGTAACTCCTCAACTATTGTAACCCTGATTTCCTTCCTGGGGATTCTCCTCTATCGCTTGCAGCTCCCCTGAGAAATCCTACTCTGGCCTTTTGTTTCTTGGTACCCCTCTTATTCCCCTACCCACCACCCATCTTAGTATCTGGAACTCTTAATAATAGTAATCACCATAGCCACCATTTCCTGAGGGGTTTCTAAGTGCCAGGCACAGAAAATTAGGTAACTGAGTCCTAGAGACATTACAGAAGTTTGTCCAGGGTCACATAAATATTAAGGTATAGATCAGCATGTCAAAAGAAATATAATTTGAGCCACATTTGTAATTTAAAATTTTTATTAGCCTAATTAAAAGAGAATAAAAATGGATGAAATTAATTTTATCAGCCCTGCCTGGTATAGGTCAGTGGATTGAGTGTGGGCCTGTGAACCAAAGGGTTGCCAGTTCAATTCCCAGTCAGGGCACATGCCTGGGTTGTGAGCAGGTCCCCAGTAGTGGGTGCTCGAGAGGCAACCACACATTGATGTTTCTCTCCCTCTCTTTCTCCCTCCTTTCCCCTCTCTAAAAATCTTTAAGAAGAAATGAATTTTATCAGTTTTTAATTAAAAATTAATTTTTATCAATTTTTAAATTTAAGTCAATATATCCAAAACATTAAACGACATGTCATCATTATACAAAATTACTACTGGGATATTTATATTCTTTTTCTCATAAGTCTTTGAAGTCCAGTGTGTGTTTTACTTTTACATCACATCTCAATTCAGACTAGCCACATCTCAAATACTGCACAACCACCTGTAGACAGTGGCTTCCCTACCGGACAGTGCGAGTGCATGTGAATCAAGATTTTGGACCCACCCCACTTGGCCACATTGCAGTCTTTCTACCAATGGCAAGGAGGGGGCAGCCAAATTCTCTGTGAAAGCAGGCTGGTATTGTTCATCAAAACTCAGGTCTGCAAAATGTAATAATCTTATCTAATTGGGGATAAGATTTCATTATAAATTAGAATAAAGTGTCTCAAGATGCTACAGAGGACCAACATTTATTAGATCCCTTAAAAGTATTTGTTAGAGGACTTCTGGCCAAGATGGAGGCGTAGGTAGACACACTGTGCCTCCTTGCACAACCAAAATAAGGACAATAATTTAAAAACAAAAAAACAACCAGTACTGACAGAAAATTGAACTGTATGGAAGAACAACAACCAGGAGTTAAAGTAAACATATCCATCCAGACCAGTAGGAGGGGCAGAGTGGCAGGAGGGAGGGGGCGGAGTCGGGGGGCGGGGGGAGTTGAACGGCCAGGGCAGAGAGGACTCACAGCAAGGCTGCGGCTGGTGGACCCAGCGAGGTGGCAGATTGTGGAGGGGTGCGGCGCATCCAGTCCCACATTCATGTGCAGATAAACCAGGTGAAACTGGGGAGTGAGACAGATCATGCAACCCAGGGTCCCAGTTCGGGGAAATAAAGCCTCAAAACATGGATTGAAAACACCTGTGGGGGTTGAGGCAGTGGGAGAGACTCCCAGCCTCACAGGAGAGTTCATTGGAGAGACCCACAGGGTCCTAGAACATACACAAACCCACCCACACCAGAAGGGCCCAATCTGCTTGTGGGAAGTGGCAGAAGTGACTGAAATCCGGCAGACAGCAGAGCAAGCGCCATTGTTCCTTCTCAGACTCCTTCCCCACATGTAGTGTTACAACCCAGCTACGTAAGTTGCCCCACCCTGGTGAACACCTAAGGCCCTGCCCCTCATACGTAACAGGCGTGACAAGCCAAAATAAATAAATAAATAAAAATAATGGCCCAAACGAAAGAACAGATCAAAGCTCCAGAAAAAATACAACTAAGCAACAAAGAGATAGCCAACCTATCAGATGCACAGTTCAAAGCACTGGTAATCAGGATGCTCACATAATTGGCTGAATTTGGTCACAAATTACATGAAAAAAATGAAGGCTACACTAAGTGAAATAAAGGAAAATGTACAGGGAATCAATAGCGATGGGAAGGAAACTGAAACTCAAATCAATGGAGTGGATCAGAAGGAAGAAAGAAACATCCAATCAGAAAAAAATGAAGACATAAGAATTCAAAAAAATGAGGAGAGGCTTAGGAACCTTCAGGACATCTTAAAATGTTCCAACATCTGAATTCTAGAGGTACCAGAAAGGGAAGAGGAAGAGCAACAAGTGCAAAAGTTATTTGAACACATAATGAAGGAGAGCTTCCCCAATCTGGCAAAGGAAATAGACTTCCAGGAAATCCAGGAAGCTCAGAGCGTCCCAAAGAAGTTGGACCCACGAAGGAACACACCAAGGCACATCATAATTACATTAGCCAAGGTAAAAATGAAGGAGAGAATCCTAGAAGCAGCAAGAGATAAGGAGACAGTCACCTACAAAGGAGTTCCCATCAGGCTGTCAGCTGATTTCTCAAAAGAGACTTTACAGGCAAGAAGGGGCTGGAAAGAAGTACTCCAAGTCATGAAAGGCAAGGACCTCCATCCAAGATTGCTCTATCCAGCAAAGCTTTCATTTAGAATGGAAGGGCAGATAAAGTGCTTCTCAGATAAGGTCAAGTTCAAGGAGTTCATCATCACCAAGCCCTTATTATATGAAATGTTAAAGGGACTTATCTAAGAAAAAGAAGAGAAAAAACATGTACAGTAAACTCACAATTGTTAACAACCACATCTAAAACAAAAACATAAACAAACTAAGCAAACAACTAGAACAGGGACAGAACCACAGAAATGGAGATCACATGGCGGGTTAGCCACAGGGGACTGGGAGGAGGAGAGAAGGGGAAAAGGTACAGAGAATAAGTAGCATAGACGGTAGGTAGAAAATAGACAGGGGGAGAGTAAGAATAGTATGGGAAATGCAGAAGCTGAGGAACTTATGACACATGGACATGAACTAAAGGGGAGGAATGAGGGTGGGAGAGGGTGTGCAGGGTGGAGGGGAGTGAAGGGGGGGATGGGACAACTGTAATAGCATAATCAATAAAATATATTTTTTTAAAAAGTATTTGTTAGAGTAGCTGACATTTCCCCTGGGAACTGTTACTTCTTCTGGGATGAGACAGGAATGTTTCTCTCCTTCTACATGTCCCTGTTATTATTATGCTGTCTTAATAAACACCATCCAGGAAGAGCGGATTTTCTGTGACCTGGAACCAGGCTGTTGGAGAAATCCTTCTCCCTGGACCCCCTGTCTGATCCACAGAGCAGTTCTCTCACCTTTTCTGATCTGGCTCACCAACCCCAGTGATGGTGGTCCCTGAAGGGAAATGCAAGACTATGGAACTCTGGAAGGAAGGGAGAGGTTGGCTCACTGTCATCTTCCGATGCACACAGTGGACAGGCCTTCACTGCAGGCACCGTGCTAGGCACACTGCAGGTGCTCTACTTTTACCGCTCACCCCACCCTCTGAGGTCAGCCTTAGCACCTGCAAAACCTAGAGAGGTGAAGAGGTTCATTCAGGGTCATGCAATGAATAACCCACAGCTTTCTGATACCTGCATCCAGGACCACAGCATTCCAGACTTTTGGGAATTAGTGCTTTCTGCTCACCCACAGACATGGAACCAAGGGTTGTCCAGCAAGAAATATTTACATCTGCTTTCTGCTTCCATGTGAAGTGGGTCTGGCAGGGTGCTTACAGATGACTGAAGTCTCCAAAACTTGGGGTCAGACATTTGAACATAAAAAAAGAAGCTGGTTGCCCTTTCTGTATCAGGGCTCTAGTCTCAGGAAACCCGGGAGGGCTGCTTCCTCTTTCTTTTCTGATTCCTGGCAACGGAGAAGACTTTGGGTGCTGGGGAGCCCTGTTGCTTTAAGCCTAAGCCTTGGTTTGGGAGGAGACTGGGAGGGCAGTGGAGGTGCCGCCTACCTGGGGAAACCTGAGTGAGGTGTGGCTGGAACTGCACGGAATGCGAAGTGGGAGGGGGCGGGCTGAAAGTTGGAGAAAGCAGGAAGTGAACCCAGGGCGGCCGGGAGGAAATAAACTAAGCGAGTTCTGCCGCTGACAGGCCCGAGCTGCCGAGACATGGTGAGCGCGCTGGGAACTAGGAAGGGGCTGATTTTAAGACAAGCCAGAGGGGCTGGGGATCAGGAAAGGGGAGTAGGTGGCAAGTTAGAGGATCGGGCCAGTGCTGACTGTGACCTCTCTTTGACAACTGCAAATAGTTCTGAGCTGCCCAAGCTGGTGTTCCTGCTCCTTCTCTATTCCCTCCCTCCCCTGGCCTCCGTGCAGGCCTGGAACAGGGCTTCGGTGGGGGTGGGGAATCCGAATTCCAGGCAAGGAGTTGCCTGAGGGGCCTTCATCTCCTCCACTTCGCGCACCCCCCTTCCGCCCCAAGCCTGGTGTTGTGACATTCCTGGGCAGCGCCTCTGCTGTTCCCAGTGTAGACTCCAGCCCAGCGATATAAGCTCTCCTCTCCGCCTTTCACTTTATCCCTATAGAGAAACCCAAAGAATTTGTCTCTCAGGGTGCAAGGAATTGCCCCCCTTTCTATAAACTTGAGCAAGAACTAAGGGTTTGTAAAAGAACCAGAAGTTGGTTATCTGTAATAATCTGTTTTGCACCCACTCCCTGCCTTTGTGTCTGGAGATCCATGGAAGGGAGGAGCTTAATAATGTTTTTCCCTCCTTGTTCAAAAACCTTACCATGAAGCCTGAGGATGAAGTATTAAGCAGGGAGTACTTGCCCTCCATTTCCCCCAATGCCCAGGCTGCTGTTTTTATTTAATATCTGCTTAACTGGTGATGGCTTGGTTCCAGCACATGGTGCTGAATGGTGGTGGTGGTGGTGTGGGGAAGCAGAAGTTTGTGGCCCAACGGCTCTATCATGGGACCTTGTGAGGGACTTGGAGTTGGAGCCTGGCGACTGGTGCTCTGGGTTGCAGCAATTAGGCTGCCCAGGAAGCCGGTGCCGGAGCAGCTCTCCAGCTGCCTGAGGAGAGGGAGGACTGGGCCAGGTGAGGGTGTTCTACTGGGCAGCACAGGCGTTTTTGATGAGGACCCTGTGGGATCTGGGCATTAGTAAATAGTTGGGGGTGTCCTGCATTGTGAGACGCCAGCTCCGCACGTCCTCTCTAACCCTCTGTGAGAAGCAAGGAAGAAGTGAGGGGTTCAGTGCTGTGCTTCTCTTTATTGTTAGAGGCCCTGAGAGCCTGAAAGGAAGTTTGATCTAGTCTAGCATCACGGGCTCAAAAACGCGTTATTTTTTTATTACATTCTCTTTGTAGAGAATTCAAGCTTTACAGAATGCTAAAGTCCATCTTAGACCTTCCCCTTCTCTGGCTTCTGATGCAGAGTCTCGGTTCCTCTATAACTTGACTTAATTTAACCCCTGTGTTGCTGCCCAGGAGGATGCCAGTGGAGGTGGAGGAAATGATCGAGTGCGGAACTTGCAGAGTGAGGTGGAGGGAGTCAAGAATATTATGACCCAGAATGTGGAGCGGATCCTGGCCCGGGGAGAAAACTTAGACCACCTTCGCAACAAGACAGAGGATCTGGAAGCCACAGTGAGATGGGGAACCCACTGGGGGCAAAAGAAAAGAGAGGGAGGGAAGATCTTAGAGAATTTGGGGGTTGGTGGTGTTGGGACAAAATGAACAGGAGGGAAGTCTGTTTTTACCTGTTTTGGGAATTGATGTAAGCCGAGCCCCAGCTTCTCATGCTGTTCTACTCCACTGATAGGTACTCATCCAGGGAATGGGCCCACTGGCTGGGGTTGGTGGCTGGGGCTGACCCACAGAGGCATTTTCTGAGACAGAGGAGTGAATCCAGGCATTCTTAGGCTTTTCTCCTATGAAACTGATTTTCTTTTTGAAGGCTGCCTCTGACAATCATTCAAACCTGGCCTCCCCAGGGCAAAATATTGGCTTTGGAAAATCCTCCTAGGGCCTTTGACCTTCTCCAGGAGTTATGAGGCAGAGGGTGAAAAACTGGTAAAGGCTTGCTGAGTCATCTTTAAGAAGAAGCTGGGAAGAGCAGTGAGATTCTTTGGTGGTGACCTCTGCTAGCTGAAGGCTAAGATAGTGTCTTCCATCATCTCGCTGGACCTCATTCTTTCTCCAGCCAGGGGCCAAAGCCAGGTGCTCAGGAAGGGAGTAACTCTAAAGTTCAATGAAGTCTGGAGCCTAAAGGTCCTTGTCCATGGGGAGACACTGGCTGTGGCTTTATGAGTCCTTTGTGTAATCATGGGCATAGCTCCTTCATCTCCCTGGGGCTTAGTGCTTCTTTCCGCAGCCTAACCTGGGGAGCGTGGCCCAGTGAAACTTAGTTTCTGTGCCTCCAGTTTGGAGAGGAAGCAATTTCCCTCACTTCCAACCACCATATTCCCCTCAACCCTTCTCCAGCTTCTGTAGTCCCCACGCGGCAAGGAGTCATGGGACCTGGGGAGGTGCCGTCCTGGTCCCTGTCCCTCCCAAGGGGTGGATTGTGCTGCCAGTGTCACACCCCCGGGTGTGAGCACGTGTGAAGGTTCCTACACTGTGCATGACAGTGTGGGGTGAGAAGAGAAGGGGGCAGGGAGGGGGCCGGCAGGGGGAGCCCAGGATTTCTCAATTTAAGCTTGGCCCAGCAGATGGTTATGAAAGTACTATATTTGTCAGGGTAGGGGGACAGGACACTTACTATTTAACAGTCTGTTACCTCAACTTATCACTTAAATATTTAGATGTATGGCATGTGGGTCTGTGTTTGTCCTTTTGTTCCAGTGGGAGGAGGTACTGAGTCACTCTTTATTGTTCCCTGCAGTCCGAGCACTTCAAGACAACCTCGCAGAAGGTGGCTCGGAAGTTTTGGTGGAAGAACGTGAAGATGATTGTCCTCATCTGTGTGGTTGTTCTTATCGTCGTCGTCTTAATTGCTCTCTTTGTCTCTGGTGTCATCCCCTAAGTGACTTAGGGAGCCCCTCCCACCTTGCCCTCCTTTTCTTGGCATTCCTCCATGGTGGGCGTCTAGAGGGGCCCTCTTTCCCATCAAACTCCACAGGGAATGCTGCTCAGTCCTGTGTCCCCTCACTCTGAGGTCCCTCTGCCACACTGTCTGCCCCAGGAAGGACCCCGGTCCCCTGAAAGGAGAGAGCTGGAGTGTGGCTGCATTTCGTAAGTCCTCAGAGTTGGTTGGAGAGACCCGGGGAGCCCAGTATGTGGCTGGGACACTGATGGTGCCTGGTGGGCAATAAAGACCCTTCAGAATCCCTACATTTGTGAACATTTGTGAGGTGCTTTCTCCCTTTACATTTGGTCTTTGGCCCTTTTCTCCCTGAGGACACCCTCTGGCTGAGATTCTCCCATTTGTGTCCCAAGTTGTTGGCGAGGGGGAGTGTAGATTTGGAAAAGAAAGATGGAGCCTCCCTTTTTTTCTTTTATACCCCCTTGCTCCATTCAAGATCACAGGTCTCAGGAACATTTTCTGGGAGCCTCGGCACATGGAACATGCAAAACCTTCACAGCATTTTAGGATGGTATGCAAGACTCCTGAGTGTCCCCCTTGGGTTTTGCCATTTCGCTTCATTACGTTTCTGATGGAAATGTTAACTGAGACATGAGGCCTACCTGGACTGAACATCCAGGAATCTGGTTAAGGGCCTCCGGCCTCTCCCATCATTGCCGTTTCTCTTCTGTGACCTTGTTGTAGTCTAGAGTCGGGGTCAGGGGAACTGGACTGCTTTTCCTTCTCTTGTGGTTCTGCCAATTCTATTTGTCTTTTGCCTGCTCCTGCCCTTCTGAGACTTAGCAGGGCCGCTGGGTCTCAGCTGCTCTCAGGAGGCGAGCATCCCTCCCGCGTGTCCTGTGGCTGAGCACAGTCAGTATCACAGGACAGGGCCTCTGGCTCTCCTTCCCCTCTGTGGACAAAGGGACTCTGTCTTTGTGCCTCCCTCCTCCCCACCAGGTTCCACTGCCATTGTCACTCTTTCCAGTGCCCAGTCTGCCTTAGTTTGGGGAAAGGCTTCTTGCTCTCTCTGTCCCATTTTCCCCATAGGTTTTCCAAAATTGAAAACAAGCTCTTTGGGGAAGGAGTGTGGGATGGGCAGCATCAGGAGACGGGATTTGGGACTAGTACTGCACCAAAAACTGGGGAGGAGGAGGAAAGCACAGAACAGACTATCGGATAGTTTTGCCAGGACGATGTCCATCCTCTGTCTGCTCTGTCCACTGCTGGACTCCAGGGGCAAGGAACTGGGGTGAAACGTCTTCCTTGGAACCCAGATTGTCCAGGATGGGGGTTAGATTTGTGCTCACAGGCAATCAACCCTGGAGAGGGAAGACATCAACCCCCTCCCTCAAGAGGGGCCACATATTTTATTCAAATTATAGGAGAAAGTTTATTTAGAAAGTTACAGAGGTAGTAGAAGTGAGTGAACTGGGCTGCCTAGGCTCAGGAAATGAGTCACAGAAGCAAAAAAAAGGGTCCTTTGGGAAAGTCAACGGTAAAGCGCCTGAGGGGAAGAAGGGGGGGGGCAGGGAAGGCCAAGAGGGGCCACATTTGAGGTGATGGGGGTGGCATGGGGTAGGGTGAACAGGTGATCATTGACCTCCCTACAGCAATGAGGAGAGGATGAGGATGGAGAGATTCACCTCGGGAGGACTGTGGGGGGCAGTAAGCACAACAGCCTCACACCTCCCTCCACTGAGGAAGGATCAGATCCGGGCAGCACTGCACTTGCCCTCCTGGGAAATACAGAAATGCTAGAGCTGGCACTTTCCCCATGCCCAGTCTGTTTTTTAATTGAGGTGAAATTCACATAACGTACCTTTGACCATTTAAAAATGTACAATTCAGTGGCAGGTAATACATTCATAATGTTTATTGTGAATAAACTTTTTTTAGTTTCAAAACTTTGGGGGGATCTGTTTTTGGTTAAGGGTGAGATGCTGGCTGTCCAAGGTGTCTCCAGCGCCCAGCAGTGCCTGACAATGGTGCTCACACAGTTGCTTGTTGAGCGAATGAACCGTGCCTCCCCAAGTAAGCCCAATCTATCTGATCTTGGATGCAGCCCCAGAGAGACCTCGCTGAGCCCCGCGCCGCCCCCCCCCCGCCCCCACACCGTGCCCATTTCTTAGATAGGGCCCGGAGCTGTAGCCAGCGTGTAGACCTGGTGCCAGGCTCAGGCTCAGCCCCAGTGCAAGAGGCTGGGGAGTCGTCTGAAGCTGGGTGGAGGAGGCACCCTAAAAACCCTCGTCGTAGCAGACTGCTTTCGATTTTGGACTTAGTATCCGCTGCTGGGGAAGGCGGGACGCACCCCCCTGTTCCCCCGCCCTTCCCCGCCCCTCTGCTTCCTCTTGGCTCGGGTGTGGGAGCCTCTTTGCCCGCTGAGGTGCTGGAGCAGCCGGGCAGCGACTGCGACAATGGTGAGGGCCCGGGCCGCGTGGGGCGGGCTGGGAGAGGGGTAGAGGGTGAGCAAAGTGTGTGACACAGGAGTCCGAGGGTGGGGGCACTCCCGGGACCGCAGATCCACAGGTGAGACACCACACCAGGGACAGGGCTGGGGCCGGAGCCTCCACTGCCCTCGCAGATGGGGAGGGAAAGTAGAGTGAGCCCCATCGGCTGCCCCTGTCCCACAGGCTGCCCCTGTCCCTGGTGGAGCGAGTGATACTTGGCTTGCACTTCCGTGAGCCTAGTGGTTGCGAACATCAGCCTCAGAGTCAGACTGAGGTCTTGGTGATGGCCACTTACCTGCTCTGTGATCCTGGGCAAGTCATGTAAACTCTCTGAGCCTCCTTCTCCTCATCTGTGAAGCGGGGTCAGTAACACCTACCTTGCTGGGTCCATGTGAGGTTAAAGAAAATAGAATGGCAGAGACCCACCTGCCCGGCACTCGGCACTGGGAACCCTCTCCTGAGAAGTGGTAGGTAACTTGATGACCTCTAGCCCTTCCTGGGGCTGTGAGGAGTCAGGCCTGGCCCGGGGAGTTGGAAACCTGAGCAGATGAGGTGGTTGGAGATTGAGCCAGCGTATGGCAGGCTATTGGAAAGGAAAGAGAAAGATGTTTACTGCCAAAGTTCCACTGAAGTTATCAGTGTGACATAGGTCTGACTCCCTCCTAACCCCTATCTAGGGACACATTCCTGACATGAGTCATCCACCACTCCTGCTGTAGATTCCGGCCTCTGCCCTCCTTTGCCATCTCTGAGGCAAAGGTGTCAGGAACAGGTGGTGCCAGTTGCTGTCCTCCCCTCCCCTTGGGAAGATGGGCCCAACAGGAAGCGGCTTGGGGCTTTAAGGTTCTGTTGCAGAGAAGCTGGCAGAGGTGTGATGGAAGGGTCGCTATGGGTTGCCATGCCTGGATGGCCTCATCGCCAGGGCTCTGGAGGCAGGAAGAGGAAGCTGGGCAGGAAGGTAGTGCTGAGCTCTAAGGCCATGCCAGGAAACTGAGGGTGGCTCTGGGAATGGGACAGAGTCCAGACCCCACTTCCCATCATGCAGGGCAAGGGATCAGGCAGGGTTAGGGGTGGCCTTCCAGCTGGCCCTTAGCAGCTGGGGAGAAGAAGCTCCTGAAATGAAGGCTGAGGGTAGGATAATTTATTGGGGGACACTGGGACACTTGGACTCTCACAGGTTGAGGCAAATAGTAGATCAGAGATTGGGAAGGGTACATTGATCTCTCTCCCTGTCCCATCTCCTGTCCCCATTCCTCTGTTCTTTCATTCCAGCCCTTTCCCTTCCTTCTTCCCATCCCCCTTCCCTACCTGGTTCTTCTTCCTTTCCCTTCTCTTTTCCTCTTCTCTGACTTAATCAAGTATTTCTTGTTTTTCCTTTGTACCAGACATGGTGATGGAAGGGTATCAAGGATAGGGTAGGGACAGTGATGGGAAAGATGGAAATAGAATGGGTGATGATGTGAATTCATTCATCTTGTAGACAGTTCTCTCTCATGTGCTGCCTAAAGAATTCTGGTTTTGGCCTCCACATGCAACAAGTTGGGTTGACAGCATCAAAAGGCCTGCCAAGTCCTTAGCCAGCCAGCTGAAGCATTTGGCCTCTCTTTGCCTACATTTGGTTTAACACAAGTATTAAGAATGTGATCCTTGCCCTGGCCAGGTGGCTCAATTGGCTGGAGTGTCATCCATACACCAAAAGGCTGTGGGTTCGATCCCTGGTCAGGGTGCGTACCTAGGTCGTGGGTTTGATCCTCAGTTGGGGCTTGTGAGGGAGGCAGCCAATCCATGTTTGTCTCTCACATCAGTGTTTCTCTCCTGCCCTTCCTCTCTCTCTGAAATCAATAAACATATCCTCGGGTGAGGATGAAAAACAAAGAATGCGATCATTGAAAAAGAAAAAAGAATGTGATCCTCAGAGTTTGTGTTGGTTCAACTCCCAGGACTTCTACTCGCTCGCTCTGTGACTAAGTGGATGATTTACCCCCTCTGAGCCTGTTTCTTGTAAAGCTGAGATAATAGTAATGACCTCATTAGGTTGTTTTGATGATTATTAAATGAGATAAAGCTAACAGAAAGGTAGCTTTAGCTCAGCTTTAGCCCTGCTTAGCTCAGAGTAGTGTCCACTGAATGGTGTCTGTTATTACTATCAAGATGTAACACCTTCTCAACAGCCTGTAATGCAGGGGTGTCAAACTCATTTTCACTGGGGGCCACATCAGCCTCGCGGTTGCCTTCAAAGGACTGAATGTAATGTTAGGACTGTATAAATGTAACTACTCCTTAACAGTTAAGCGAGAGCTCGGTGCTGCCGCTGGGTAGAAACAAGGCGGAGGGCTGGATTCAGCCCATGGGCCTTGTGTTTGCCATCTGTGCTGTAGTGCCTGATGGAAATAAACTAGATGCAGGTTCTCAAAGGCCCGTGTAAAGTTTTGTATGTAGGTTAGAAAAAATCAAGGGCACAAGTTTACCACAAGAAGGAGCTTTCTTGGCTGTGTATTTTGTAAAAACATCTAAAAGGTTTTTTTGAGCACAAGTATTGTGCAGTTCTTGGGATCTGACTGTTACAAAAAAAGCTGGCCCTGGTGTGGCTCAGGGGAATGAGTGCAGACCTACAAACCAAAATGTCTCTGGTTCGACTCCCAGTCAGGTCCCACGGGGGTTGCGGGCCAGGTCCCCATTTGGGGGCATGTGAGAGGCAACCGATCGATGTTTCTCTTCCTCTCTTTCTCTCTCCTTTCCCCTCTAAAAGTAAATAAAAATTTAAAAAATAAAGCTAAGAAAAATTGGACTACTATTTATTGAGCATCTAGTGTGTCAGGAATTGTGCCACGCATTTTATTTCTTGTATGTCGCATGTCCTAGGTAATATTATGGTAGATATTATTGTCACCATTTTATAGATGAGGAAGTGGCAGGTCAGAAAGGCCACGTCCTCAGTCTTCAGTCACTCTGCTGGTGAGCAGCAGAGGCAGGGGTTGAAGGGACCCAGGGCTGCAATGCAGAGAGCCCTGCCCTAGTCTCTGAGCTCAGGTGAGGAAGGGGCTGTTACACCTGGTCACTGCGCAGGTCCATCTGACCACTATGACGGCAGTTAGAATAGGGTTTCTTAGGCACCAATTTAGAGCAGAGACAAGAGAGTTAGGACAGGGAGATTTTGAGAGCTTTGTTTTTAGAGGAACTAAGGGCATTTGGCCTGGAGAAAACTGAGGGGACATTTGAGCAGCGAAGGAGGGGAATTCTGTATAGAGGGTCACTGTCTGTCATGAACATTTCATATATACTTACCACCCTCTGTCTGGCAGCATACTGGTGCTCCGCTCTCCCCCCCCCCCCGGCTCACCACCTCAAGCCCTTCAGGCTGCTGGCAGGGCTGGGCAGTGCCTCTCTCCCCTACCCGTCCTCTCTACACTCTATGTCCCCCGCCACCCGCCCCACCTGGTGAACATTTCACACCCTTGCTGATGGCACTTCTCGCCCCCTCTGCAGCCACCCTGCAGGGGTCGCAGGGTGGCCCCTCTGGCTGGCCTCTCTGCTCTAAGTTTTCTCACTGCCATCCATGCCAGTCTGCCACCAACAGAGAAACTATCTGAAACACCTCTACAGTGTTGTCCTTGGCTCAGAAACCTATGCTAGCTCTTGTTCTATCCCTCCCTCCAAGTGAGCTTCCTCTTCTTGACTTCTACTGCTTTCTCCGGCCCGTCCTGCCCCTCTGCCTTTGCCTTCTGCCTGGCCCTTTGCTGTCCCGAGTGTGTCTCTGTCTCTCTATGCCCGGGACGCCCCAGCTCCACCCCATCCTTCAAGGGCTCGCCCCACCTGTCTGTGGAGGTTCTCGGGAAACACCCTTCTGCAGGCAGCTCCAACACTCTTTGTATCTCCCAGTGCAACTCCCCACTCTTCTCTAATTGTGTCCAACATGTCTCCTTCCTCAGCCTTTAGGTGTCTTCCTAAGAACAGGTGCAATTCATTCAGAAAATATTTTCCACATGGTTTCTGTGTGCCAGGCACTAGTCTGAATTCAATGTGGCAGCAGGCAGCTTGGCCTTGACTCTGGTCGATACTTCCTTCCACATCCTATAGTTCTTTAGTTGAGCGGGGCCAAGGAAGGCCAGAAACTTGAGCCTGAGGCCTCTGTGTTTCTTGGAGTGGATGTGTTCTTTTCGGTCTGGACCTACCTTGGTTCCAGATGGGCCTGGCATCTAGTGGGGGAAGGAGGCCGCAGATTGCAGTGGGAGGCATGGCCAGCCCTCCTAGAGAATGTGACCCGATGTCACCCCACATTGGAGAATAAAATAACAACAGCTGTCGCTTTCAGGGTAGAAAAAATAATATCCAGTATCCCACTGATCTCTCATAGTGATTCTCATTTTTAAATCTTTGTCCATTTCCAAGTTTTTGCCTTGGATGATTTGAATGTGGGGAATGACTTGGACTGTTTGTAAGTGAGAGGCTCTGCCCTGGCTGGTGTGGCTCAGTGGACTGAGTGCCGGCCTGCAAACCCGAAGGTTTCTGGTCAGGGCACATGCCTGGGTTGCAGGCCAGGTCCCCTGTTGGGGCATGTGAAAGGCAACAAATTGATGTTTCTTTCACACATCGATGTGTCTCTCCCTTTCTTCCCCTCTCTCTAAGAATAAAATCTTAAAAATAAAGTGAGAGACTCCAAATAATAGGACCTTGTTGAATAATCTAGTCGTCATAATAGTGTTGATGATTGTGGACTCAGGAACAGGTAGAGATGAGTGCAGCCTCCCCGCTCTCTTTGTTACCCTCCTCGTTCCTCAGATACTACTTCACCTGGCCTGTGAGCACACCCATCTGCCATAATTTGCTGTCTCCTTTTGAGACAAATATTGCTTTTCTAGCTCGTGAACAAATATTGACCTGCTTGGGTTTCAGATGCTACCCCTTGAAACTCCTGCTGGGTTAGATAAACACACTGGGGTAAGAGCTCTTGAGAATAAGTTGCTTTTGGATAGGCTATAATGCAACTGACATACTCACTGAGTCCTTGCAATGGTCAGCACTGTGCTGGCTCCCTGGGGCCCTGATTCCAGGCTGACAGAGGAAGGGCACTGGGCCCTGGCTTCCCTCTGGGAGCTTGTGGGCCAGTGGGGAGGTAGGAATCACAAACTGGGAATGCCTGGAGCTTGTGTGCAAGGCACCTTTATGGATCCTGAATGAAAATTCTTGCCCGAGTAGGCAGTGGTCCTCTGTGACCACTATCTCCCTTCCTTTTCTGTAGTTTTAAGTGGAATTCAGTCTAGTGCCAAAGTGTCTGCGGCAGACAATGGGCAATGTGTTTTGGCAGGAAAGGGAGCTTGGCCAATGATGTGTGGGGAGGAGATGAGAAGAGGGATGGGCTGTGGGGGGTCTAGACTGGGAGGAGGGAATTGCTGTGGTTTGTTAATCCTCTTGTATTCAACTCCCTGACCTGTCCCTCCACCCGCTCCTGGGCCTTCCGCTCTCCCCAGGACCTCCTGCCCCAGGTCTCTATCAGTTGCATGCGTCCAAAGCCCAGTTCCTTTCTTGTGACCGAAGGTTTTTTTCCTCTCCCTGTTCTCTCAGTGTCCTGCAGCTTGGACCCTGCACCTCCCTTCTCAGTCCTTTGAAATGAACTGGGTACTTTTGTCAGTTAGGGCCGCTGCCCAGGCTGGGGGATCCAGGACTTGATCTCATCTGTGTGAGTCCAACCCCAGCGAAGATCCTGGCTAGCCAGAAGGATGGAGGTCAGAGGCCAGGAAGGCTGAGATTCCAGGCAGAAAGGGAGTCAACCTCGAGCATTGACGTGGAAGCAGATTAGGCCAGAAGGCAGAACTGGCTTGACCAGTCACAGGCTCGAGGAGGGAGATCTGATCTTAGTTTGTGTGTGTGGATTAGGCAGAGACTATAATGTATGATGGTCCAAAATTACCGTTCTAGCTCAGTGGGGTAGATTTTTCTTTTTGGCCTCTAGCCAAGTAGCTTGGTTCCCTCCTCTTTGCTAGGGGAAGCCATAGGGCAGGTGTGCACTTGTTAGAGGCCATCCTAGAGCAGGCGAGCAAAATGTTTCCTTTGTGCAGGGGTGGGGGTCCTGGGAAGGTCCCATCCTGGGGGTACCTTAGAGGAAGCTGAGATGCTGGAAGCCAAGACTGACCTAGCATCTGTTTTGATGGGCAAGAAGAGGGGCCTATGAGACCAAGGTGAGCCATACACACTCGGGAAGCCGGCCCTCGACTCCACACATATTGTATCCTTACACAAAAGAGCCGTTTCCCCTACCATACATTACACACATGTGCACGTGTACACACACAGTGAGAGCAAGGAGACCTCTAGGTCTCAGGACCAGATGAGGGCCAGGTTGGGGTTTCATTCAGCTCTGACCTTGGACTTGGTACCCAGGCAGGGAAAGAGTTGGAGCGGTGCCAGCAGCAGGCGGACGAGGTGAAGGAAATCATGCTCAAGAACTTTGACAAGGTCCTGGAGCGCGATGGGAAACTGGCAGACCTGGAGCAGCGTTCAGACCAACTCCTGGACATGGTGTGAGGCCTGGGGGAGCAGAGAGGTGGGGAGGCTAGGAGCCATCCGAGGGAGCAGTTAGGCTGTGTTCAGGGTCTCCAGGCCCTTGCAGGGACCTCAAGGCCAGTGTGGGGCCTATGGGTTTCTTGAGCCACCCCATCCTAGCTATGCAATGGGTAGGTCTTGGTTTGAAGCTGTGGAGCTTCCCAAAGATTGAGGCCTGACATTGCTAACTGGGGGTGAACCCATGGGGCCGCAAGTCAAGGGCTACACCAGTGTCTGAGACTAGGAGTCAGGCCGGGAGGATCCCAGGGCAGGGTATGTGGGGAAAGGGAGCATGCAGATGGAAAGGATGCAGGAGGAGACTACATCTTGCTGGGGTGGGGTTGGGAGGAGCAGGCTCTAGGGATCTGCAGAACCACTAACTCTCATCCTGTGTCTGGGGGCATCCACAGAGCTCAGCTTTCAGCAAGACAACCAAGACCCTGGCCCAGAAGAAGCGCTGGGAGAACACACGTTGGCGTATCTACCTGGGACTGGTGGTGGGTGGTGGCCTGCTCATCATCCTGATTGCATTGCTGGTCATCTTTCTCCCACAGACAAGTGAGGGCAGCAGTGCCCCACAGGCCCAGGATGCAGGTGCTGCCTCGGGGCCTGGGGACTGACCCAGCTGGGCCTGGAGGAGAGGCCAAACGGCCTCAGTGACTGGTTCTGGATTCCAAAGAACCTTGGCATTTGCTCCCACCTGAGCCACCGCAGTTAGCGCCCAAGGGCAACTCCAAAGTGTGCACCTTTGCATCTCCTATCACGCCACACACTGGCCCTTGAGGGCAGCCTGCTGCACTGGCCATGCCAGGCTTGCCCCACTTGGAGCTCAGTAAACACTGCTGCTTGGTTAAAAGCTGCTGTTTGATTAACAGCTGGTGTGTGTGTGTGTGTGTGTGTGTGTGTGTGTATCTTTCAAGGTCTCCAGTTGGCTCATTTTGCTCTGCCTTTACCCTTTAGGCTACTTAGAAAGGCTACCAACCCAAGGGCTCCATTCTTGGGAAGTGGCCCCTTCCACTCACTTCCTTACTTGATCCAACCCTACACAGACAGGTGTAAAGGCACAACTGCCCCCAAACAAGACCCATCAAGTGTTGCCCTCTGAATGTGTTTCCCTGAGAATGAAATCTGTTATTATTCATTCTGGGGAGGCTCAGAGGACCAATGGCATTCCAGATGGGATGGCAAAGAGGAAAGCACTTCAGAGATTTTTATGTCACGAGGCTCTCACCTTCAGATAGACTTTTTGTCTTCTGAACACTTCCTCTTCCCCAGTTTCTCTGCTCGTGTTTTTCCTGAAGCTTTACATCAGATCACAGATGAGGCAGGTGGCAGTGGAAACAAAAAGGGCCACTGTGGTGCTGTGATACAGTCACAAAGGATGACCTGGGGTTTACCCTGTGGGAAAGAATTTGGAAGCCCTGGCTGGGGAGCTCAGTCAGTTAGAGCATCATCCTGATACACAAAGGTTGGGGGTTTGATTTTGGGTCAGGGCACATACAAGAAGCAACTGACCAATGAACGCATCAATAAGTGGAACAACAAATTGATGTTCCTCTCTCTCTCCCTTCCTGTCTTTCTAAAATTAATAATAATAATAATAATAATAATAAAAAGATAGGCCTGGTTGGTGCGACTGAGTGGATTGAGTGCCGGCCTGTGAACTGAAGGGTCGCCAGTTTGATTCCAGGTCAGGGCACATGCCTGGATTTCGGGCCAGATCCCTGGTTGGGCGCATGTGAGAGGCAACTGATTGATGTATCTCCCTCACATCAATGTTTCTCTCCTCTTTCTCCCTTGTTTCCCCTTTCTCTAAGAAGTAAATAAACAAAATCTTTAAAAAAGATAAAAGTAAAAAACACTTTGAAGAAAATAGAGAATTTGAGCTTTTTAAAGCTCCAGGGCCAAACAGGCCAAGTAGGCGGTGACTTCAGTGACCACAGGAAAAAAAAATCTTTGGGTAAAGGCCACAGAAGGGGAAAGGAAGCCCTACTAAAACCTCAAAACCACGGAAACACGGTAGCACATTCCTTGGGCTACTTAACTGCATTTCCAACTCAAGTGGGAGTGGAAAGTGAATTCAGGGTCAAGCATGGATGAGAAGTTCCTTATTAGGTAGAGAGAGGGCTGTTGCCAGAGAAACTATAAAAAACCCAGGAGCTGTGTGGACCCCTCACAGAGCTCATGATTTCAGAGGCAGAATAGTGAGAAGCTAGGAAAATTTCTTGGCCAGTGGAATGGGGAAACTGAGACAGACAGCTGAACAAGCTGACTGAGCAATTTACAGCCAGGTACAGAAGGTCACCAGGTTGGAAAGCCTCAGGTGCCTAGCGACGGGCAAAACTGGTGCCAGACCTCATCCCCAGGGTGGCCTTTCTTCCCCTGGCATATTGCTGGCCATGCAATTTAGACCCCCCTGACCTTTCCTTCCTAGAGAAAATATCTGGGCCTCAATAGCATTGCAGCTCCAGGCCCAGAAAAGTAGCAAAACCAGTGGCAGGTCAGGATCAGTTTCAATGACTAATGACTCCTGGCCCAATTAATAGAGACTGTGACCTTGAAAAGACACACCTGGTAAAGCTGATGAATATTCTATTGAGATCCTTCCCTAAGATCTCCTCTAAACTCCCAGCCTTTGAAACCCTTAAGACGAAGGATCCAGGACACACTCTCCCTTCTGGCCTGTGCCTTTCCCGTCTTTCCCCACCATAGGCATGCATCTCCTGAACTCTAAGGGATCCCATGAGACTTGCAACCAGGGGAGCAATGGGCAGCAGCAGCTTGTCCCAAGCCGACCTCCCTGAACCTGTCCCCAAGGCCCCCCTTTTCTCTTACTTCCCTGTGAGCTAAAAGCAGCCCTGCCTTGGCTCACTTCTTTCCCCTAATGTTTCCAGTGAGCCAAAGCAGCCCTTCCTAGGCCCTCTCCTGTTGCTTCTTCTGTCCTAAGCCCTTCCTTGTTTCACTGTCCCCAGCTTTAATAAACATGCTCTTGAAAATCACCAGGACTTGTGTAGTGAAATCTTTCCTGCACGAAGTCAAGAACCCACGAGTTACAGGCTGGTCCAAGGCAGACTCACTCTGGGCTGGCCCCTGACCTGTAACACTCCCACTGGGCTCACTGCCGTCTTCCTTCCCCAGAAGGATGGAGGAGAGCACTTGGCCTTCACTTGGATCCCATGTGAAAGTGGGCAAGCCACTTCCCTCACCTGGGCTTTTTGTGTGTAAAAAGGAATAACAACACTTAGCTCCCAGGACAATCGTGAGGATTATTTACATGTGTGTAAAATATCCACCCATCAGTGAAGGTTCTAGATGCCAAATAAATGGTAGCTATCATCGAAATCATTTAGTGCTCAACTCTGCCTCATGTTGGAGTCACACGTAGAACTTATAAAAATACCACACCTGGGCCTAGTTCAGTTAAATCAGAATCTTTGAGGGTTAAGTATCAGACTATTTTTTACCCCTGAAGCTGCAACCTCTCCTCTTCTCCAGGAGACTCATGGGTAGCCAGGGATGCAAACTACTTATTTAATTCAAGCCACTACAGGAGCTCAGGGAGAAGTTAGCAATGGGCTTTAGGTCATACTGATAGTCTCATGAGCTGGTAAGGCCCCAGGTTCCCCAGCAAGTATCCCTCTATTGGTTGGGGAGGTTTCCCACCCACCCTTTACTTTTGTGCCTAAAACAAAAGAAATGAGTAGAAAGTTTTGGAATTTTTTTTGGGGGGGGCGGGGGGGGCGTCGGTTCGGGGAGGAATCAAGCGCCATCTCCTGAACCAACTAGAACTCAGGGGTTCATTAATGCCCGGTGGGTCAAGGGTAGAGCAGCGGGAAGTGCCCTGACTACGGGCTCTTCCGCTGGTCTCTTAGACCCCTGAGCCCCGGGCCAGCGTCTCCTTTCCGAGTGACCTTCAGCATCTGCATCGCTAAAGCACTCTGAGCCACAGAACTGACTTGACGACCCCTACATCCCACTTAGCTTTTCAGGAGCTATTGGGCGCGGTCTACACGTCACTCCCACATACCTATCCACTCTAGCCTCAGGCTCAAAAGTTTTGTATTCAGCCCCAGCCCCTGCCATTGGCTCTTGCCTTTGGCCACCTGATTTATTTGAGCCAATGAGAGGTGAGAAAATTAATACTTCCGCTTTCTGTTCGCCTAATGAACCACCGTGTTCTCCTTTCGGATGCTATGATTGGCCATATTCTCTCATCTCGTCAGCTTATTGGCCAGCACGGCGAAAACGTAGTCATAAGGGTCCGAGGGCTGCTGTGTCAGTCAGCTGGGCTGCTATGGCGTCCTACTTTGAGGAACACGACTGCGAGCCCACGGACCCCGAGCAGGAGGCCCGAACCAACATGCTGCTGGAGCTCGCTAGGTGGATGGCCGAGGCTGGGAGGTGGGGCCAGGGAGCAGATTTCTGGGTTGGGGCTGGCTGGAGAAGACGGGTTATCGGGGGTAACAGATTCTGGGGAGGACGGATGAATGATCTGGAGTTAGTCTGGAGGCCCGATTTGAGGGAAATCGATCATTTGAATCGTCTGTGGGCCTCCCGGCTAAGGGGATTCAGGGAAAGGCTGGATGGAGTAGGGGGAGTCGGTGACGGGAGGGCAGCGGGCGCTAGGAGGTGTCGGAGGACAGCCGTGGGGGCGGGGTAAAGGCCGAGTAGGTGTGAGTAGGTCCATTGGTTAGGAACACCAGGCACGTGGACACTGCCACATGGAATCTGGCTTTACCAGGTCACTCCTGGGTGGCCTGAGTAACTTCTCTGAGCCTGTTGCCTCAAATGCAAAATGAGAATAAACAGCCTGCGTGCTTGAGGTTGTCTGATAGCAGCTGTAAACCATTTCTCACTCTGCTTTTAATCTAGTGAGCACTACCGATTGGGGTAGCTAAATTTATTACCACTAGCTCCACAAGGTATTTACCTACTGATGCTGAGTGCATTGTGGAGGCAAAGAGGAAGTATGGTTTTCTTTGATTCTGGCCTTGCGTCTTTCTTCCCAGGTCGCTTTTCAATACTATGGACATTGGAGGCTTGGGATTGGTAGTAGATTGGGAACACCACCTGCCTCCGCCTGCTGCCAAGACTGTGGTTGAGAACCTCCCCAGAATAGTCATCAGGGGCTCCCAGTCTGGTGAGAACACTTTCTGTTCTTTGGGGCAGGTCCGCCAGATCCCTTCCCCCACAGTCCCTCTCAAGTCAGACTGTGCACTGGCCCTTCAGTTTTACAGGCCAGGTTGGGGCAAGTGTCCTTTAGGAGTGGGAGCTGGGAGGTGGGGCCTGTAGCAGCTGTCCTGATGAGCGCTCCCTCCTAAAGAGCTCAAGTGCCCCGTGTGTCTTTTGGAATTTGAGGAGGAGGAGACTGCCATTGAAATGCCTTGCCATCACTTCTTCCATTCCAACTGTATTCTGCCCTGGCTGAACAAGGTACTGCTTCTTTTCCCCCAGCCCTCACTCTCTTCAGTTTTCAAGCCCCTTTCTTTTTATGAACTGCTGGGGATTCAGAGAAGGAAGGGTGAGGGTAAGAACTGGGAATAGGGGATAGACATTAACTTCTAAAAATCAGACCTGGGCTGGAACACTCTTTGACCCAGTGTTTTACTCCTGTTTTACCCAGACAAATTCCTGCCCCCTTTGCCGCCATGAGCTACCCACTGATGATGACACTTATGAGGAGCATAGACGAGATAAGGTAGGCACTGGTGGTAAGTGGAGGGGGGCGGGTAATAGGGCTCCTTCAGGCTGTTCTTGATCTCCCACCTCAGCATGCCTGAGAAGTGAGAGCTAGTTCCATCAAAGCTGCCCCATCCCCTCACCTACAAGCCCTCAGATATGGCCTCTGCCTCTTTCCTTCAGGCTCGCAAGCAGCAGCAGAAGCACCGACTGGAGAACCTGCATGGAGCCATGTACACATGAGGTGGCTGGGGCTGAGTGGTGGTCCTCCACATCTTCCTCTTGAACCTTGAATCCTCATTAAAGGTTTCTTTACCTATCCTGCGACTGCATTGCTCACAGGTCTGGGGCGGGGGGGGGGGGGGGGGTTCTGCACCTTCCATGAGGGTCCTGCTGCTATTGGGGAAGGTGGGCCTGGACTGCAGAAGACACTAGGATACACATCCTTCCCTGCTGGCCTGAGGGCAATGGAGGCCCAGGCCAAGAACCTGGCCACTGGACCAGCTAGGACTTGGGCCTGTGTTCATGGCTAGAAAGCAAAATATGTCACGGTCTGGCACCCAGTAGGCATTTAAAGATGCATCCCTCTTTCCCTGCAATTTTTAGTCAACCTTGGTTGACTATATTTCTTGCTTCTAACATTTTTAAAGCTGCTCTTTACACAACCCTCTGCACCCCTACCCCTTATACGAAGGAATTGAACTTCAAACCAGACTTTGAGTGGGGAAAGGAAGTGTGGGATGATCAGATCAGTCAGTTCTTTAAACTGTTTAAAAGCCCAAACAGGGCTTCAAACTCTTGAGGGGTATTTGGCTAGCACCTGCCATCCTGTTTCTGGCAGCCCTGCTCTCAAAGAGCACTGGGCACTCAGGACTCTTCCTAGGGGCACGGGCTTCTTCCCATTCTTTCTCAGGGAAAGCTGACCTGAATCAGGCCCTCTGACTCTCCAGAACAGACTACAAACATGCAAATTAGAATTCTTTTAATAGATATATATATATATATATATAAAAGTACTAAAATACCCACATGGTTCTGCTGTGTTATTTGCCCTAAAAAAAGTAAGGGGCAGAGTGAAGAATCCCAGGGCCCCAAAGTGGGCCTTCCCACATACTAAGGCATGTCCCCTACCCCCAGCACTTCTATCCTTGCCATTCCCAGCCCCCAATTCCTGCAGCACAAAACCCCAGTAGTCTGGCCCTGGCACTGGGGAGTAGAAGGCACCTGAAGGGTTGGCTGGGTGACTGAGGATATATGACCTTTAAACATAAAGACAGTGGGGAGCGGGTCGTGCACAGCTCAGGCAGCTGCCAGGGCCCGCTCCTCTATGGCACAGGTGGGTGTGGGATGGCCCCTCGTCCAGGAGCAAGGAGGCCTATATCCCAACAGAATACTTTCAAAAATTTTTTGGTATGAAATAAATGCAAAGACATAGGTGGGGAGCAGTGGAGGCTGGGCCAGCCACCCTCTCCAGACCTCAGATCATGGCTATGCTCTCAGGGGCACAGTTGAGGTGAGTGGAGGTGCTGGTGCTCCCGGAGGACTTGCAGGCTCGGCCGGCAGGCTGCAGTGCAGCCACCAGTGTCTCTGAGGAGACTGTCCCAAACTCGTAGCAGAAGGTGCCGTAGAAAATGAGGATGTCGATGACAAACACCCACTCACACAGGGCTGCCCCATGCTGCAGCTGAGAACTCTCATGGATGAAGAAGACGCCGCCTGGAATGGGGCTAAGGAAAGGTCCAGTAGGATGTGGGGGGACTGGCAACACACCTGCCTTCCCGGATCTGTAACTATGCTGGGGAGAAGGACTAGGCCTGACATCTCGGGAGCGGGGGTGGAAAACCACACTGGGCAGTGGTATCTGGAAGGTGTGCCATTCTCCCCCAGTCATGTTGGGTGAGAGAAGGGCTGGGCTATCTTGGAAGGATACTGAGGATCAGGACGACAAAGGCGATGGCTGCCAGCACAATCCTCAGGTAGGCCATAGCTAGGTCCTGGGGGGCGGTGGCCCCGTGGTAGGAGAGGACACAGTGCAGGCAGACAAACAGCAACCCGGCCGGGAAGGCCACACCAGCTCCGATGTAATGCAGAGACTTAGCATGATCCACCTAGGCCCAGAGAGAAGGCTCATCAGTGAAGTAGCCCTGCTCCTCTACCCCTTTCATAGCTCTTCTTTCTCTTCCTCCTCCTTCTCCCAGGCCCTGCTTCCCTCACCACCAACCCCGAGGGGCTGCCTCTGCATCTTGGGTCAACCCTCAGGAACCTTGAGGGTCCGGGCAGGCAGCTATACCCTTTTACGGGAAGTTCAAGAGGTGGATAGGTGGGTCTACCTGAAAGTTTCCGACCACCACAAGGCCTGCAGCATTGGTGCAGCCTGTGATGAGTGTCGTGGTGTTAATCCAGGAATGCCGACTCTGCTCCAGGAGCTGCCCGTAGAGCAGGAGGCAGAGCAGGGCCACTGGGGAAGAAGAGCATGAGTGGAGCCTGCTAGCTCTCACCCCTTCAGACACTCTGAGAGCCATGAGGGAATAGATGGGTGGGTGGTGAATTGGGTTTCCTCAGGTTCCAGCCAGCAGAACGGCCGTGTGGGAGTCAGCCTCTGGCTTTCATGAAACAGGGATAGAAGTGGCCCCTCTTGTTTCAGCCCTTGGTTGGGTAGCCCTAGGTAAGCAAGGGCTTCCTGGGGGGAGGGTGTGGAGGGATGGGCTGGATCGGGCTGGCTATGGGGGCTAAGGGCACAACTCACCCATGAAAGCACCCACGTTGCCAATGAGGCTGAAGAGGCAACTCTCTGGGGGATATGTGCCGCACTTGCTGAGGGGAGGGGGGCAAGGACAAAGTGAGAGAGGGGCAGGAGCATCAGAGGGCCCCCCTTCTGGCCCACTTGCTTTCTCTGTGCTTGATTTAAGCCACTGATTTATGAGAAGGACCAGTGTTTCTCACAAACTGGTCCCAGGCTGGCACTCCCTCCCCTCCAAATAAAGCAGAGCTTATGTGTGACAGGTTAGGAAGTACCCAGGATTGCTGGGCAGACCCTGAGATTTCTTGGACTCCCCAAGACTGTCGAGGTCTGTAGCTGGTTTGGCTGTCCTTGAGCCAGATCTTGAGCTGGGCAATCAGAGGGCTTCAGCTTAAATTTAGCTATCTCTACTTAAGAGCTGCATGACCTAAATGGATGACATACCTCAATTTCAGTTTCCTTGCCTATAAAATAGTGAAAACAATAGCTGCCTCAGTGCTGGGAATTAAATGGCGTTATTCATGCAAAGCGTTCAGCACAGTGCCTGGCACACAGTAACTGTCAAGGGGCACTGTTATTAAGTGCTCTTAATATAATTATTATTCCTGTGAGACCCTTTGGGGCAGGCCTTTGCTTGATGAGACGCTTGGCTGGGAGTCTATCAGTGCCTTGGATCTCTGATCTGCCCAGTTTCCAGGCCTTACCTGATGAGGGGGACATCATCTAGGGTGCAGCAGGTCTTGGGACCCCCTTGCTCAGTGGGGTCAGGAGAGCAGGACTCGTTGTAGGACCTGGAAGGCAGGACAGAGTAGATTGGTGGAAACTGGTTCCCTTAACCACCGGGCCTTTACTTCAGAGACCACCCTACCAGACCTCCCATATCAGGGAGCAGAAGAACCCACTTCCCAGGGCCTGCCTGAGACGGAAGCCGAAGGGGCGAAGGGATGATGGGAAGCAGGTAAATGGGCACGAAGCCATGCCTGGGGAGGGCAGGCGCGCCAATGTCAAAGAAGAGCAGTGAGGCTCAGGGTCTCCGTCTGGCTCGCAGCAGCCCTGGCCCAAGAGGGAACAGAGATGAAGGGAGCTTTAGAGTGAAGCTGCCTGCAGAGTGCGCCATACCAGTTCTCCACAGGGCACACGTGGCGGTTCATCACGGCCATGGCATACCTGTGGGAGCAGAACTGTCACCTGACAACCCTCCCAGCCAAGCCCAGCCTTCCCCCACTGACCACTGTCTTTTCCCTTGATTCTGGCCCCATTCAGCCTCATTGTCCTAGCTAGGGATTCAAGCTGGGGTGGCCCTGAGGCCTGATGTTACTCTAGAACCCACCACATAGCCACAAACTAGAGGATCTCTGGAAGTTGCTCTGACTAGCAGTAGGTCTTTTGGGGCCACCTTGCTGGACAGCTTGTCCCAAGGGACTGACTGTGTGCCCAAACACCAGGCCAGGCTTTGGAGACAGATGACCCTGGGTATCACCCTGGAGCCTGCAACAGGACAAGGGACTTTGTGTGTCCCATCAAGCTCCTGGCTAGGTCCTGTCCCTCCTCAGCCTGGGCCCATTTTGTTCCCTTGCTGTCTCCCCCTCCCCCTCTTTACTTACACAGTCCATAGGCCAGTGATGGAGAATGCTGACAAGCTGACAGGAAGGAGGATCCAGGCGGTCATGAGGGGGGGGAGCCAGGGTGGTAGTAGTGTGGGAGGGATGACAAGAGGTAGGTGGGGAGGAGGGGGCAGGACCAGCTACCTTAAGATACTTCTCCAAAACCATCAACTGCCCCAGCCTGGTGGAGAGAGAGGGGTCAAAGTCCAGGGTCCAGTGAATGGCTAAAGCCGTAAGGGGTGGGGTGTTAGGGCATCACCTGATTTGGAGCACCCACTGGAGCTAAGTGCCCATATTTTGGGCTCAGCCCACACCACAATGTGGTCACCTCTGGCACCCACTGGGGCCTCCGCGTCCCACCCAAAAGCCACCGGCTTGCTTAGGGACTCAGGCGGCGCCATAACATCTGCACAGGTAGTAGTCACCCTCCCTCGCCTAAGGTAGCCAGGCTGGACGCCAGGCTACAGTTAGGACGGTCTAGGGGACAAGCCAAAGAAAGCCTGGAGGGGATCCAGGCCCGGTAAAGGGGCGACTACCGCACCCTGGGGGAAGGGCGGGCTCAAGCGGGAAGCCCAGCCCGGCCGGCGAGTCTCCGGAACTGGGGAACAAGCCTTCTTCGGTGATCCTTGGGGGTCCTGAGAAGTAGGGGGCCCAGTACGCACCTCCCCAGAGCGCCCCGCGGCTGCCGCGCACTACTCAGTCCGGCGTGGCGCCATCCGGGGCTGAGGCCCTCAAAGCGGCCCTGCAGGTTTAAAGGGCCGGCGGCCACGCCCCCACCCTAGGCCGCGCGGCGCCGCGCCGCCCGCCGGGACCTGGAGTCCGTGCCTCGCGGGCCCCCGCGCTCGGCTCCGGACTACAAATCCCGAGCCCCAGCGCAGAGACCCGGGGCAATGGACGTGCTGTCCAGCCTCTGGGACCCGGGCACGATGACTTCGGCAGCGGCTGTGACTCGGAGATGTCCAAAGGATAGTTCCGGCTCCCCGTTCCTGCGGTGGAAGCTTCAGGAGGCGGGAAGCGGTGGTGGGGGTGGGGGTGGGGGTGGGGGTGGGGCGGTGCAGCACCTTACAGCATCACCTGTGATCGTCATTGTGCACGTGGCTGAAGGTAGCCTCCCTACGCCTCTGGGCACATTCCACGGCGGGGAAGGGCCGACAACACAGACTCCGGGTTATCTTATCGTGGCGCCCCATGCCTGCCTCTGTTCCAGGCTAGGTGCCTCGCAGAGTAGCATAGCTCTTCCTTAAGGTCAAGCACCCATGATTTGACTTATGCTTCCACGGACGCAGCAAATTCTGGAGGGCGCTACTTTCACCGGATACGTTTTCAAGGGTACAAGTACACATAGTACTACTGTCCAGAAGTCAGTCTCCAAAATATGTTATCCCACCGCTCAATACTTACTTAACTTGAAGCACAGAGGCAGAGGCCAATTCTAAGTAGACGCACATGGCCAGGTGTTGGTATGCAACAGAGGAAGGTGGGAGACCCTGAGCAGTTTAAGAAAAGGAAGCAGGATATTGTGGAAATAAATTAGCTACCAGCTGCACACCAAAACCTACAGGGCAAGGGTGCCCTCGTGGTCCTTTTCCTAGTTAAAAAGGCGGAATACTTCTTTGAACATACCAGAAGGGTGCCTGGAACTCTAAAAGGAAGCCCAGCATCTGTTGGGAGCTTTTGTGAGAAGACACTGGCGCCAACAAATCATTATCTTAAGAGCATGGGCCCAGGCTGCCAGGAGGCAGGGAGTTGTCAAGTTCCACAGCATGGGTGAGGCAAAGGTAAAACTGCCCAGTACTGGGAAGAAAAAGCAGATAAGCTGGACAATGGCTTGAAAAAAAGAGAAAGCTTTTTTGGATCCAGTGGCAGTTAAAAATGGAAAGAGGAAACCTGTTGGAGAGACCTTTTCCAAATTGCATCAGGACAAGTAGTGGAAGCATGGCTGTATGGAGTGATTACAAGATGACCAGGCTGAACGGACCAGTGGGATGTAAAATTCAGTCCAGCTGCTGCTGGCTGTACTCAGTGCCCCAGGACAAAGGGGTCCCTCTTTCCGATTCACAGTGGCTCCATCTTCTTGCTCAGGTGTGTTTCTGCTGGCACAGGCCCTTTTTCTCATCTGCCCAATGGTGCTATGAATCCTCACCATTTCCTATTTCATCAGTAGCTTTGCCATTTTTAGTCAATACTGTTTCTTACTGATCTGGGTTTGTGTTCCTGTCCAACCTTTATCTTGGGGTTGGCCCGAGAGGACTAGTCAAGTTCTAAACTGGCTGTTTTAACATAAAGTGGGTAGACAAGCACTGTAGAGCTGTGACAAGGGAGATTTTAGCTTATATGACATTGTAAGTAGTCCTTAAAATAGAATTACCCCCCAAAATAGAGCTCCCTGGGACTGAAAGGCCCTTCATGTGTAGTCGGTAAAGGGGGAGTCATGTATCAGACAAGTAGGACCAGATGTCTTTAAAAGTCTCTTCCAGCTCTAAAGCCACATGAGTCTAGATGTTATGTTCCCACCAGGACAGTTCTTAAAATAGGCTAAAGCAAGAGATAAGATTTCAAATGCTGATTCTGTGGTGCTGAATGAGGTCAGGGGCAGGCATTTAACCTTCACTTTCCTTACACACACAAGTGATTTCACAACTCTTGGCAAAAACAGTGCTGTAAAAATAATGTTTATTGGTTAAAAACAATACTGTCTTTGAAAAGTACCTTCCTTCCAGTATTTTCAAATTATTTGCATACTTCACTTTATTCACCCACAAAGCAGAAACATTGAAATGAGAAAACAGAAGACTCTATGGCTTTTATACATTTAACATCACAGCATAACCAGTGCAACCAGTCTGCTGTTCTGGTGGCTTTGAGAAGGCAGGGGAGCTCTTCACTCAGGTTTTCACTTCTAGTATCACTCCAGTTACTGAGGAAATTTGGGGTGGGTGCCTATGGCTTCTTTTTGAAAAAAGATTTTACTTACGTATTTTTAGAGAGAGGGGATGGGGGAGAGGGAGAGAACCATCACTAGGTTGCCTCTTGTACACACCCTGACTAGAGATTGAACTCGTAACCCAGGCATGTGCCCTGTCCAGGAATCGAACCATCGACCTTTTGCTTTGTGGGACGGTGCTCCACCAACTGAACCACACCCATCAGGGCCTTATGGCTTCTTAGCCATCTAATTCCTCAGGGCGAGGAATTCAAGGAGGGAACTTAAAATGTTTCAAATAATTTCCAACATTCCAATGTGATTCTCCCAAAATCTCAGAGGTAGGAAAATAGCCTGTCTTTACTTCTCTTTCTATATATAAAGGTTTCATTTATATTTGTGAACCAGTTGGGATCTACTACCCAACCACCTACAAATCCCACTGAATGCAACGCAGGTTGAATACCCACTACCCTAGGCTCACCTCTAGTTGGCAGTGCCCTCAGGGGAGACCACGGAGATGGAATGTCCCTTTCAGAGGCTCTTCCATGGGAGAATTTGGTACTGCCCACGCTGGTCCTGCTATCTGGCCAGCCTCCACAGGCTCCTACTCTCTCTCACTCAATACAAAAATC
The DNA here is from genome assembly GCF_019186645.2 of Phyllostomus hastatus. Classification (NCBI taxonomy): domain Eukaryota; kingdom Metazoa; phylum Chordata; class Mammalia; order Chiroptera; family Phyllostomidae; genus Phyllostomus; species Phyllostomus hastatus. The sequence goes on along the minus strand of NW_025334041.1, from coordinate 72,829,724 downwards.
TTTACATTCTTTTCTTGCTTTTTGTTCGTCAAAGATTTCCATGCTTGCCAACTGGCTGGAACTCAAGCTTTAGTGTTTATTTTTGCACAGCCCAAACCCCTGCAAACCCCAGCTTCCTTTTGTATTTCCCACTGTGGCCCAGGAAACACAAAACCTTAAAATCCAAGGCTTACCCTCAGTAAGTGAAGGAACACTTACATAAGATACCTATCAGGCTACCAGACTATTTTTTAGATAGCCAAGAATGCATCTAGTCAAGTGGGTATGGAATCTGCTGCAGCCTGCTGGAAAGCTCCAGCTAGTCCAACGCTGTTGCCATTACACCATACAGCACCGGACAAATCCCTTTTGGGAACAGCTAGAGCCTATGGGAAATGCTCTGAACATTTCCCTTGATGGAAAAGCACCGATTTTGAAAATAGGTGAGAGACGTCTGGAGGCAAGCCTAGTGAATCAACTGGGGCCCAGATAATGGGTGGCAATAACCAATGAGCCTGTGCTAGAAAGCTCTCTGATGGCTGAGGGCCATCACCAGAGAAGCATTTCAGGCACGCCTGGAGCAATGGCAGCCTCATCACCAATAATTCTTCTCTGAAGGACTACCTCAGTAAGTACCAGGCCTAGTGATTTATAGAGTCATACTGCATAAATTCGCTAAGAATTAGAATACCTTCTTGAATGGAAAATATTTTGTATTCACTTGATAGGCAAAGTGCTTCAAGAAAAAATTTACATGCAAGCAGTTCCCATCAGTTTCTTACCTGAGTGTGTATGGATTACATGACAAATACATAAAGATAATAGGTACATGCTTCCCTTCTCACAAAACAGAATAGAGGCTAAACTTTCAGGTGCTATGCCCAGCCTCTTCTGGTCTTGTTTCTAAATTTCTATAATAAATCCAGGAAGCAGGCCATTCAGCTGTGAGAAGATGGACCCCAAAGGTATTTCCAGATTGGGAAGCCCAAGAGTTCCAATGAGATTCTATGTCCAAGTCAGAAGATCAGTTGAAGAGCTGGAAGACTAAAATAACTGGTTCTCTGAGCTGCAGGGAGATTGGGATGATGGCATAGCCTCCTGGACTCAGGAAGCTCTGGAGGGTAGTTAACATTGTAAGTCAAAAGGCACTTGGAGTCCAGCTGAATAAATAGAGGGCAGACTTTCTCCTTTGAAAGTAGAACTGTGCTCAGGACTGGCAAGGTTAAGGCCTTTAACCTTGGGCCAGCTCTTTGGGCCAGGAGCACTGTGGTCCCTTCACAACCAGGTCCTTTTAACTTATCCGCCTCACTCACCTTCCGGCATTCTTCTGTCACTGCAAGCTGTGGCTAGTTGCATTTTAATAATGTGCTTTAAGAGTGCCCTCAGGTGTCCTCTAAGAGAAAAGCTGCTGAGATGGACCAGCTAGACTGATCTTGAGACCCTGATGTGGAGAAACCCCTGGGGCAGGGGGACTTTGGTTTCAAGAAGTCTCAGTGCTTGTGGGCTCATGTAACCCCCAAATTTCAAGTCACTGAGGTTAGGCTACTGTGCTGGAAAACTTAAGTGGCAGGGAGCAGAATGGATGCCCTGTGAATTTCTCAGAATTCAGCTTCAACCTGCATTAGGCAAAATGTTCACTTAGGTGAAAGCACTGATATTCCTGGCATGTTTATTCTAAGGATTTGTTGGGAGATTATATACTCTTGAAAGTCAGGAAAGGAGAAGGAATGGGGCAGGAATGAGAGATGTTCATTTTACTTCCTTTGGGGTATTGTGCCTTTTTTAATCTTTGCAACTATGGTTCCAAACAGGCAATTATTGCTGCTGAATTTCTCTTTAACAGTTCAAGACTGTTAAATCACATTTGGAAGGGCAGTTTCAAGCATGTTTTGATAATTCCTCTTTAGGGATGAGGTTGAAAGCTAGAATTCTAGTCTTAACCAAGGAAAATTTTGCTGCAAGAAATTCTTGAAATTTAGTTTTGGCATCATCTTCCTAAGTCTCCTTATCTAGATGGTGCAAAACAGTGGAACCTGACAGAAACTTGAAAAAGCCATGGAAGGAGAGGGAGACACGCTGGCAAGTCAGCCTCAAAAATGAACACCTCTCCCTGTATTGATATCAGATTACTGGGAGAGCTCGTCAGAAAGGTATACCACCAGGACCCCACACCTCCTCAGTCCTCAGCAGCTGGAGGTGCACAGTCACACTGCAAGGCAGGGTGGAACTGATGGACTCTGAGACCAAAAGATGAAGAAAAGAACAAAGAGATAGAAAAAAAAAAGATCTAGAAGAACATGAATGAAAGTGAGCAGATGCACAGTAGAAAGGAACCATAAAATAACAAACATGGCTCATGAAGCTGGGTGGAGCAGCAGTGGCCAGGTGTCCCAAGGCATATGAACTCAGCAAGAAAGCAGCACATTGGCATAAGGCTTCTAAACCTTGGCTCTCCTGGGAGTCTCTGCTCTTAGAACACCAAACTAGCCCAAAATTCTCAAAAATCCCAAATTAGGCTGGTCAAATGGGCCAAAATACAAGACTGGCTACAAGGGAGTTGGTCAGGCACAGCCGCTACTATACCCTTTACTAGCAGCTCTGGTAGGTGTCTGTGTATTTGTGTGTATGTGTCTCAAGATCAGCCTAGACTGGTCCTGGCATCCCCAAACTAGGGGTGAACTCCCTGGGCAGTGACTCCAGCCTGGAGGGAATGCCTTCAGCCTGGTCAGTGTCGGCTCTGGCGCTTTGCAATCTCCTCCTTGATGCGCAACTTGAGGGCCTCTCGCATGGGCGGATCCAGAGGCGTGTGTGCAGACACCTCCTCACTCACCCTTCCTGGATCATCGTCCTACGTGGGGGAAGAGTCAGGAAGCTCAGGGCCTGGCCTCTTCTGGAAAGACCACCTGCCCTGTCCCTAGATAATACTCTCAAAGAATTCCATTTGACTCATAACTTCTTTCCAGTGCCTGTCATTTCCCAGGTATCCCCTGTAACACTGTAACAGTGATTCTCAACTGAGGGTCATGAACCCTCTCTGTTGCCCGCTGAGGATCACTGTGTGATGGAAGTTGCGCTCAAAGGCATTGCCCAGCAGTCTATGCTCCCATATGGAGCAGACACTTCCCTCTGACCCTGATGAAAGCAGTGGCTTGGGGGCTGGCAGTGATTTCTACCAGTTCCTAGGACCTTCAGGCCGTAGCTGTTTCCACCAGGCGTACCTGATACACGATAACTGATGTGACTTCCCCGCTGTCCGCCTCATATTCTAAGCAGAAGAGCTGATGGCTAGAAGACTCTGGCTCAGAGCCTCCACTACTGCTGCTTTCACCGGACTCTTCACAGTCTGGGTTGCTTGGGTGGGTAGAGCCATCTGGAAGGATGAACCAGAAAGAGAAAGAAGAGGGGAAGGCTGCTGGAGGCCCTGACCACAGAGATAAAAGCCCCAACTTTTTAATGAGTGTCAGTCAGGCGTTTTATTTACCTTTGTATCCCTGCTCTAGGGCCAGCACAGACCTGCCATACAGTATGTATACAGTATACATTTGTCTAGTGAATAGGGTTGGAAGGTGGTAGAAAGGTGGATAGAGCTCAGCCTGGGTTCAAATGCAGGCTGTCATTTACTAGCTCTGAGATCTTGGCCAAGTTACTTGACCTATCTCTGCCTGTTTTCTGGTTGTGAAACAGAAACACCAATTCCTGCATTATGCAGCCCTACGATAACTATATGACAATGTACAGAAGCCTAACAACACTTTAAGTAATGCTCAATAAATCTAGCATCATTTGTTAACTATTCTGATCTTAAGGTCTCAGGAAAACTGGGAAAAAAAGGCCTTTTGGTAGTTTGAGGCTTCAGTCCACAATTATGTCCTGATCACCTACAGCTGTGCCCAGCCTTTTCTGTTAGGCAGTGGGAATACTAATATACAGTACGATGGGGAAACTGGCAGGCAACTTCCTGTTGGCTTCAAAGTATGTGTTTTAATAATGATGTTTAACTGGGGGCCACAAGCCCTCCCTCTTCTCCAGGAAGAATAGCTGGTCGGAGTTTGGGGACCGTCCAAGTGGAGGTTCTGGGAAGGGACTTAATGAACTTAACCTTGGGAAATAAGTATATATTTTTTCCCCTTTTTTGCATATAGAGAAGGGGAGTGCATTGAGGCAGAGGGTCCCGGGCCAGAAGACAGCGCAAACTTGGAGGCAGGCAGGGCGGGAGGCCTCACCTCGGTGTCGCGGGAGGTACACTTGCAGGTCCGGCTTGCGGGGCCTCGTCGGCGCGGGCGTGTGCCGCCTCCTGGCCTTCTCCTTGGCTGCCTGCTTCACCTTCTTGTCGTAGTCGTCCCTGAGGGGAGCCGAGCGGGAGTCAGGGACAGCCAGCCTGGACGGACCCGGCCAGGCAGGGGTGGGAGGAGGGCGACGGGGTGGGACGGTACCGGGCGAGCTGATTCCGCCGGATGTGGTGCACGAAGCCGTGACTCATGTCCAGTCGCCCGCCGGGCTTGCAACAAAGAGCTGCCCCTGAATTCGGTGCCGCTTCCATCTGGAGCGCTGTGCGCGGAGCACCGTCACCCCAACGGCCTCCCTCCCTTCGGGAGAGCTCGGGGGCTCTCCTAGCTCGCCTTCCGGCCTAGCGCCCCGACCTTCCGCCCGGAAGGGCTGCGGGGCCGAGCGGCACCGCGCGCGGAGTTCTAGCTCGGGTGGGTGGTGAGCGCGCGCATCTTTTCTGTGTAACGTTACCTTGAGAATGGAGGATTTCGGCTTACTGCTCATACGTTAGAAGATTCTGCACCCATGACACCACTCAGCGTTAGCTGTGGAGCCTTCCCTTCCTTTCTCTAGGGTTAGGGTGCTGTGAAACTCCGCCACTATATGCGTGACCTCGGTTTACTACTGAACCCTGCTGTGCCTCAGTTTCCTCATTTGTAAATGGGGACTGGAGAGCACCTTGAGGACTTTTGAGGAGGCTAGTGCTCTTGCAAGATCTGCAGCGGCTCCTGGACCTTGCGCCGGAGCTTTGTTGTCGTCCCGTTGCTGCCCGGGCCCAGCCCTGGGAGGACCCGCGGCTTTTCAGGGGTCTGGGCGTGTGCCATTTTCGAGTTGCCCTTAAAACACACACACACACACACACACACACACACACACACACACAAAGAAGATTAGGAATTCATGATTAGAACTGGGACAATCCACGGTGCACGCGCACACACAGCCGAACACCGCTGATCAATATAACACGCGGTTGACATGACGGGGATGAATCTCGAAAGAAATACGGTGGAGGGAAAGGGGCTGCGTCGAAAAGGACGCCCGTGTGTTTACTTGTATATGAAACGAAAAAATGCCAGCTAACCTGTAGTGACAAAGCAGACATTTTTGGGGCTGGTGGGTAGATTATCTTGATCGTGGTGCTGGTTTTAGTGTATATATCCACTTGACAGTTTTGAGACAATTGCACACTTAAAACGTGCTGTTTTATGTCAAAACACTTCAGCAGAGCTGTACAAAGAAAGTTCCGAGTCGTGAAAGTCACAAGCCCTGAAGCCTCAGCTTTAGTAGTGTCACAGTAAATACCCTCTATTTCACGTTTGCACTATCGTGTAATAAGACTAATCCTCTAAATGTGGAATTAACTAGAGACTCAGGGTTACTGCAGGCAGGGGATGATTTGGGGATGTCGCCTAGTTCTCCTATGCAGGGGTGTCGGTCTCCGAAGCGCGGAGACGCCCCCGATTTTGGCTTCGAGGCACACTGTGTCTTGAAGAAATCTGGGGCCCAATGGGAGCTTTTTTTAATCCAGAAATCCGCAGTCAGTTAAAAGTTCCAGCCACTTTAAACTGGAAATTTCGGGTAAGGTGGCAGTAGGCCGCCAGATGATTCTCAGCTGCGCGCGCAGCCACAAAGAGGCCGACAAAAGTGCAGTACCTCCCAGTTTCCTGTGATGTAATTTGTCCCCATTGGCGACTCGTAGAGAACTTTGAGTTGGATAATAGCGCTGCTCCTGATTGGCTGTTTGCGCGCGCTTGGGAGTGCCAGGCTCCTGCGCGGGGCGAGTCTGCCGGTAGTGGCGATGTCTGGCCGGTCCAAGCGGGAGTCTCGTGGTTCCAACCGCGGGAAGCGCGAATCCGAGTCACGGGTCAGCTCGGGTCGCGTCAAGCGTGAGCGAGATCGGGAGCGGGAGACCGATGCGCCGATTACCCGGGGTAGCCCCGTGCGCGTGAAACGGGAGGTCGAGCCGGCGAGCGCGCGCGAGGCCCCGGCGCCCTTCTTGCCGGCTGTGCGGGTGAAACGGGAGCGCGAGGCGGACGAAGACTCCGAACCTGAGCGGGAGGTGCGAGGTGCGCGGGGCCGGGGAGGACTCGGGGTCTACTCTTGAGTTCTTTTTCTCCTTCCAACTTTTCTTCCTTGAGGGAACTGCATACTTCACCGGGGTCCGCGACTCGACTTTTGACTGCGTCTTCAATGAGGATAGCACATCTTAATAATAACCATAGTTACAATGTTTCTAACAACAGTAGCAGCAGCTTTCCTTTATCGAATGCCCAACGCGGGCCAGGCGTTGTGCTAATTATTTTACAGGTGTCACCTTCTTCAGTTTTTACAAAACATCTGAGGATTGAGTGTGGTTGTAATTTCTGGAATTAGACTATTCAGAGTTGATTAGCGTTGAGAGGCTGAAAGTCTGGATTCTGATCTTGACTCTGTGACTGAGTCACTGTGGTTGGAGAAAGCGGGTTTCAGGTGTTTGTCTCTCTGAGTTGGTGGAAAATAGTCCTGGAACTCAGGACCTTTGATTCTGACAACTACCGGTGTCACTGCTCTTCCCCTTGCCCCGCCCCCCCATGACTGTCCCCCTTTCCTATTCACTCATTCTACTTCTGTAGTAATTTTCAACTTGATCATATCTCAACCAATCATGAAATAGGTTTCCACCACTTCTGAAACTTTCCCTGTTACCTCAATTACATCTTTTGCTTCTGTGAACTTGTAACTCTTGATTTGATGTTTCTATGTACTTGTTTCCTGAGGAGTTTTTAGGACCCTACTGAAGGAGCAGGTGAAGGGTGTTACTAGGCTACATGCTAAGGGTAGGGTTTCGGGGGAAGGTATTTCTCATTCCCCAAGACTTTATAATTCTGCATCTGGTCCTGATTATCTGTATGTGATTATACTCTTTTTTAAAAAGTTATTGCTGTTAGAAACAAACATCAGTTTTCAAAAACTATTTATTTATAGAGATGGGAGGGAGAGGGAGAAAAAGGAGAGAAACACCGATTGGTTGCCTATTGTACATGCCCCAACCAGGGATGGTGCCTGTAACCTAGGCATGTGCCCTGACCAGGGATCTGGCAACCTTTTGCTATGCAGGACGATGCCTAACCAGCTGAGCCACACAGGTCAGGGCGAGAAACATCAATTTTGTTGTTCCACTTATTTATGCATTCATTGGCTGACAATTTTTTTCCATTGGTTTTAATTTAATTTAATTGATTTGTTTATTTTTAGAGAGACAGAGAGGGAGAGAGAAAGAGAGGGAGAGAAACATCAATGTGTGGTTGCCTCTTGAGCTTCTGCTACTGGGGACCTGGCCCACAACCTAGGCATGTGCCCTGGTGGGAATTGAACTGGCGACCTTTTGGTTCACATGTCGGCACTCAATCCACTGAGTCACACCAGCCAGGGCACATTGGTTGACTCTTGTATGTGCCCTGACTGGGATTGATCCTGCAATCCTGGTGTATGGGGATGATGCTGTAGCCACCTGAGCTACCTGACCAGGCCCTTATATGATTATATTTTTGTATTAACTCTTAAATTTCTTGCTTAGGGTCCTATGTTTGACATATTTTTGCATTACACATATGGTCCAGAATAGCACATTGCTCATAGAAAGTGCTTGATATTCTTTGAATAATCTAGTTAGTAATTTCAGGGTATTCTCTAATTTTCTGTACTTAAATACTCTGTGAGCCTCATGTTCCCCTTGATTTGGAACAGAAGTTGTTTGTTAGATATTTTGTGGAGTTGTGGTATGTAGATTGTTTTCTCTGGGACACACTGAGATCCCAGTTGTCACAATTTTTTTTTCCTTTTATCATGAAATAGATCATAAGTACTTAAATGGGCTGGATGTAATGCAGAAGTACATTGTAGAGTGTGGATGTATACTGTTAAATCTATCACTTGTCAAGAATTGTGAAGGATCTACTCTGTTTGCAAGCTACCAAGTTAGCCTCTCACAGTTTCAGGGATGCTGACAGAAGACATGGGACTATTGGACCTGAGACAATTTATTACAGTAGTAACAGTAGTCAGAATGGAGCATTTCTCCAGTCAGTTTCCCACAGTGCAACATGAAGGGAACCCAGTGGGCTCAGTGGGTGGCCTCACAGAAGGGAAACTGAGATTAGAGAACCTGGGTCTTTTACAGTGGGCTGTGAGATTGCCTCCCTGTTGTTCTGTAGGGAGATATTATCCTGGTCTTCTAAGGTTGTTCACTATACAAACATCCTTTTAAAAAAATATTTTATTTATTTAGTTTTAGAGGAAGGGGAGAGGAAGGGAAGGGGAAAGGGAGGGACAGAAACATCAAAGTGTGGTTGTCTCTCACCCCCCCCCCCCCCGGGGACATGGCCCCCAACTCAGGCATGTGTCCTGACTGGGAATCAAACCAGTGACCCTTTGGTTTGCAGGCCGGTGCTCAGTCCACTGAGCCACACCAGCCAGGGCTACAAACATCCTTGACAAGATAGTTTGGAGGCAGTTAGTGCCTCTGGTCACAATACATGCAGAAACATGAGAAGACCCTTGGAAAATTGTTTCCTAACACTGTTCAGCTTAAGAAGTGGGATATAAACAGAATTGGAGAAGGTCTTGTAGGCCCTTTCCCAGTTATATCTGCCTTCTTTGCTTCGGTAATCACTTCTGAATTTTTTTCTAATCACATCTTTTATTAGTTATAGTTTTACCTCATATATGCATCCCTAAGTAGTACCATGTTTTGTTTTGTATTTGATATAAATGGAATCACACTGTATGTAGTCTTCTGATTTGCCTTTTTTTTTGCTAGCCATATTTTTGAAGTTCAGATAGATGTTCATGGCTACATGGTGTTCCATTAGTGATATATGAAAACATATTTCTCCATTTTATTTGTGGTAAATATTTGGATTGTTTCCTGTCTGGGCTTTTTCAAACATTGCTGCTATAAATGTTTTTTAGTCAAGCACTCCTGGTACATGTTTGCAAAAACTTCTCTGCAGTATATAAACAGAACTCTGCAGAATTTCAGCTTTGATCTTGCTATAATGTTCGCTAGGAGGTGGTAACAGTTTTCACTCCCACCAGCAGGACACGAGCATTCTCGCTGCTCTGCCTATTAGCCAACATGTGGAACTTTCTCATTTTATTTTTTCCTCTGGTAGGTGTGAAAGTGGTATATTATTGTGCAAGGAGACTTGCCTTTTCTTGATTATCGATGAAGTTGAACATATTTTTTTATGTTTGTGGGCTGTATTCTTCATTTTCTGTTGGGTTGTCTGTTTTTCATTGCTTCACCAGATTTCTTTATGTACATAATCTGCAAACAATTCATCTGTTGGTTATATGTGTTTCAAATATATTGTTTTAGTTTGTGGCTCATTCCATTAGTGGATTTTTCTGGGTGTAGCCAGGACACATGTATGGGGGCTCACCCTGATTAATTTTTCCCCATTTCTGTTTGGGTATTTGACCCTGAGTATGGCTTTCCCACGTTCACGGCCTGTGGTGATTTCCCTTTCAGCAAAGAATGGCCGAGTGGATTCTGAGGACCGGAGAAGCCGCCACTGCCCGTACCTGGATACCATTAACAGGTCTGTAGGACCGGGATACCTCTGCAGGCAATTTTTTGGAATGCACATTGAACAGCACATGAAAAAATTGTATCTCTTTTAAAGTTTTCTGCCTAGAAAATTGTGCTTCTTACCATGTTTATTAATCTTTGCTCTTCAGTTTAAAGAATCAGACGGCATGTTGTTTTAGGGTGCACATATCCACAAAGAGCTTTTAGCTCACTTTGAATTTGTGTGATGAAATAATGGGGTACATAGTGTTAATGACAATAGGAAATTTAAGTATTATTTATTGACTGCCACTATGTGCTAGATACTACTGTAGGTGCCTGGGATTTGGCAGAGAAAAAAAGACAGAAATATATCCTAATGCTGAGGTTGCTACCTCATCCTTGTACTTTTTTTTCTGATTTCTGGTGATGTCTCAGGATGCTTTTCAATTTATACTCTAGAGGCTCTCCATTGTTGTTGGCATGAGCCATTTGTGGCTGTCGAGCATTTGAAAATGTGGCTTAAGGAACTGGATTTTAAATTTAATTTTAATTATTTTAAATTTAAATGCCAATAGCTATGTGTGGCTAGTGGTTCCTTTAACAGACTGTACAGCTTTACCAGGACCATTACCAATTAATTAGAGTTAATGTTTGAGAGCAGATCCTTTGTCATCTGTGGATTCAGTGGAGGTGAAGTTTTTTTGTCCCTTACCTCCCCAGTACTCACATACCATTACTTTGCACTTGAACAGGTAGATCTATTTGTAGGTCTATTTGTTATTTTCCTGACGCTCCTTAGGCTTCACATTTATTTTTATAGGGAAAAATAAGTTTTTTTTTATAAAGAGGCTTTATAAAATTAACCTTTTTATGTCTTTCTATCACTTGTCTTTTAATTTGGAATTCTGCTGGGGTCCTGTTACTACTCCTGCAGTGGCTTCCCCTCCGGAGAAAGTGACTGCAATGGAGTGTTCTCAGCTGGTTGTAAATAGTAAAAAGAAGGATCATTGGCATCGTGTGTCCGGTGGGGATACCTCGACACTACTTTGGGCCCTGGTGGGTGGAGGTGCTGTATTAAATGTCTAGGTAAGGAATAGTTAATGTTCCCCATGATTTATATGTGGTATTGAACCATTCTCTGCAGGATGCTGTGTGACATTGTAGAACACGGAGCCAATGCTGCTTTACTTGGGTGTCATCGTCCTAGACATTGTCTCTATTAATTGCTTTTGTTTTGTTTTGGTTCTTAGGAGTGTGCTGGACTTTGACTTTGAGAAACTGTGTTCCATCTCCCTTTCACATATCAATGCATATGCCTGTCTGGTGTGTGGCAAGTACTTTCAGGGTAAATAAATGTTTTTGCATTTATTCCTAAAAACCTTACTAGGTTTTCAGCAATAGCCACAGATCTGTGCCAGAGAGATTTTTTTTTTTTTTTTAAACTAAGCTGCTGTTGTTAGGAGTACTGTCTAATAATCCCTCTCTTTGGCTGCAGGAAATTCAGTACTCTCAGAAAGTCAGTAGGAGGCTCTCTGATGACCAGAGCCTGAGTGCACCCTAAGCGGGGAAGGACGAGTTAGTGCAAGACTGCGTGGGAGAGCCCAGAGACTCTGGGCTTTGAGTCTCTGGTGTTTTCCATACTCGTGTCTTTGTCTGAGAATCTTTTGGCTCTAAGGACTTTTTCATTCTGTTCTTTTCTGGCAACTTATTGCAAGGAAAACCTTCCCAAAACCAGAATTTATTTATAAAAAATTATGTACTTAATCTTACATGTTTAAACTTCAGTTACCTTTTAAAGTTCTTCCCATTTGATGCAATAACATTTTTCCACTATTCAGAACAGTTTTTGAAATTGTTAATTTTGATGACTTTTAGTGTTTCTGCCATTTTTGTTTCATCTCTTCCACATCAACAAAATGTTTCCCTTTGAGGATTTTTTTTAATCTGGGGAAATAAAAGTTTTTTGGAGTGAGATCAGGTGAATAGGGAGGGTGGGGCACAAAAAACATTCCGTTTTTTGATCAAAATGTGCTGAACACTCAGAGCGGTGTGGGCAGGTGCACTTATAAATTGCCTATTAGGAGATGGGCAAACATGTTGAAAGAGTCTTTAAAAAAATTTGCTGAAGCCCAGTGTAGCCTTTGACAACAGCAGCTGGTACACTGATACAGATGGGTTCCTAGAACACTCACCTAGCTGGGGAAGCCTGTACTACAAGGGGCCTACACTCCAGAAAATAATTCAGGGTTTTTTTGGGTCCCCCGCTGTATTGTATTGAATTCATGCAGAACAAACACATGCTATGTACATAGTATAGTGGAGGAGTCAAAAGAAATATAAACTATATTCTGTACTCTTACAAGGATCTTACAGTCAAGGTTAACACATAACTATCAGCAAACTCAGTAAGACCATAAAGATTACTGCTGGACTGTGTGGCACTAGATATAAATAAGGACAGTAGGAGTTGAAATATGTGAGTACAAATAGTTCTGTTAGCTGGAGTGTTTGTGTTGAATTCATGGAGGAGATGGAGGTGGCACTTGAACTGGCAGGACTTGTAGGTTTTGAGTGAGTTAAAGGAGAGATATTCTAGAGAGGGGTGGCAATGATGAACAAAGGTACTTAGGTACAGGATTGTCCTGAATGTGGGCAGTTGGGAAATCAGGACTCAGTGATGATGGACTGTCACAGCGTGTGTGCGTGTGCGTGTGTGCATATCTGTGTATGTGTGTGCATGTGCTGTTATAATATACCCATAGATATTCTCAATTTCTGATAATACATGAAGTCAACTTGTATATGTATATATACATGCACACACATTTATATTTCATATTCATACATAGGAAATTAGTTCTCCCAACCAATGTCTTACGCCATCCAGGGAATAAAGTGGCGATTGTGCTATTCTCTTGCTAACTGCTGTGATGAGAGAAGTTCATGTGGGAGACTCATTTCATGGATGGCACAGTACTTTGTTTTTGCTAATGTTAACATGTTACAGTACAAAATAATGAAAGGAAAAATTGAACTTGATCTTTGCCTTTCTGGAATATGCCGTTTCTTCTACAGCCTTTCATTCTTCCTTGTAGGCCGGGGTTTGAAGTCTCATGCCTACATTCACAGTGTGCAGTTTAGCCACCATGTCTTCCTCAACCTCCACACCCTCAAGTTTTACTGCCTCCCCGACAACTACGAGATCATCGATTCCTCGCTGGAGGATATCACGGTGCGTGTCCCAGAGGGCTGGCTTGGAACTGGCTCTCCTAAGAACCATCCCAGGGACCCTGGGATCTGCCTCAGCCAGGGGAGAATCTCAGCTCCTTGGTCTTGAAGAGGCTTCTTTCCCTTTGGGAGGAACCAGGGAAACTGAGAAAGGAGGTCAGGATCCTTGATTATGGCCCTCGGTCTGCAACGTAGCCATCATTTCTGCTTTTAATGTTGAGGGTTGAGACCGAAAAAATATGGTTACTTATGAATTGGCATGAAAGCATTTTTATGGAATAAATTATCTTCCCACACTTGGAGTAAGGACGTGATTTGGGCCTGGAACAGGACAGCGGGTACCAGGCTGCATTGCTGCTCCCAGCTACTTTTGATACGTTATTGCCCCAATGGCCACCTTGTCCCCCTCTTGGTTCCTGTTTGTGACATCTGCCAAGAGTCACTGTACTTAAGTGGAAAGCATGGAAAGTCCTTTTGGGCTTTGATTAATGTTGGATCTTTTAATTATTCTTTTCCTTTTTAGCAAGTGGCTACATATTCATTGCACTGAAAGCTCTTTTTTAAGGAAAGGTCAGTGTTTAGAGTAGTTGAAATACTGTTACACTTATGCTACTTTTGTAATTTTTATAGGCATATTAATAGTTGAAGTTAAACTAACTGATCATGGACATTATTTACAGAGGGAGAAACGAATAAACTCAGGATTTCGAAGGGGGTTAGTAGTGACTTCTGTCCAGCCTGTGACATGACACATGTAGCTCTACAACTGGGAAGGATCCGATCCTGCCCCTCCCACCCTAGGGAGCCGTGAGGTCCCTCAGCCTTCCACACTGGGGTGGAGGCGCTCCTGCTCTGCACTGGGCCCATGGGCCAGCTCTGTGTGAAGTCTCACTTAAGACCCAGACCCCTGCCACCTTCGGAGACTTGAGTGTCCTGCAGCTTGTGCAGTGGTTTACCACAAGGTTGGCTCGACCTGAGGTTTGAGGAAAAACCCGAGATTCAGTAATTTTGGGTTAAACACGGCTATCGTCTTCTAGATTAGTAATGTGGAGAGAGCCTACTCCATGTTACCCTAGCCTTTATACCTGTTGTGGGGAGCTCTTTGGGTATGTGGTGAGATGTTCATGATGAAAGGGTTTTTTGTTTTCGGCAGAAATTGCTATTCCAAATATATATTGTGAACTAGGCGGCCCTAAAACAACGTAGAATTTTCTTTTGCTTTGCAGTATGTGTTGAAGCCCACTTTCACAAAGCAGCAGATTGCAAACTTGGACAAGCAAGCCAAATTGTCCCGGGCATACGATGGTACCACTTACCTGCCAGGTATTGTGGGCCTGAATAACATAAAGGCCAACGACTATGCCAACGCTGTCCTTCAGGTAGGATCAAGAAGGGAACAGTGAGGGAGAGGCATAGCAAGGGAACACTGTGGAGGTCAGCCAAGAAATGACCACCTCTGCTAGAGTGCAGTCAGGTGGTCCCCAGACCTCCACGTCTTACTGCGGACTCGGCTTGAGTATTTGTTCTGCACCAAGCAGAACATTCCTATGTCTGCTCAAGGCACTGCTGCAAGATGGTGAGCCCTTTCTCAGCCTCTGGGCTCAAGGTCTCTGGAGCAACCAGGGGATGAGAGACAGAACCTGTGTGTGGCCTGGCAGTACCCGATGGGAAGTACACATCCTAGGCGGTGCAAGTACTCACTGTGCCAGTCGTCAGATGTCTTGGCCCCACCTGTGTGCTTAAGCCCTGAAGTAGGAAGGGCAAAAAGTGGAAGTTGCCCTATTTGTAATTAAGTTTTATTATTTAAAATATTAAATGAGGGAGAAAAATAAAAATTAACGAGTAATATGTGTACATTTCAGAAAAATTAGAAGATATCGGTAAGTGTAAGTAAGAAAATTAAACAATAATCCTACTTTACCAAAAAAAATCATAAACATGAGCCCTGGCCAGATGGCTCAGATGGTTGGAGCATTGTCCATACCCTGGAAGGTTGTGGGTTTGATTTCTGGTCACAGCACATACCTAGGTTGTGAGTTCGATCCCTGGTCAGGCACATTCGGGAGGCAACTAACTACATCGGG
Source organism: Phyllostomus hastatus (assembly GCF_019186645.2). Taxonomy (NCBI): domain Eukaryota; kingdom Metazoa; phylum Chordata; class Mammalia; order Chiroptera; family Phyllostomidae; genus Phyllostomus; species Phyllostomus hastatus. The sequence goes on along the minus strand of NW_025334041.1, from coordinate 72,814,610 downwards.
AGATGTATTTCTCTCTCCCCTTTCCTCCTTCCTTCCTTCCCTCCCTCCTCTCCTCCCAAGCTCAAAATGTGCTTGCTAGGGCTCATTTTTTTTCTGTTACTGCTGTTATAATGAGTATCCTACTTCTAGTCTTATACTTTATGTGACAATGTTACATTTTGTTATGTTCTTTAACCTTCACTTCTTTATCAATGCATCTAGGACCTAGAATCTAGGCAATAGAGGGTTTGTAGCAATTTGTAAACCCACCAGCAAAACAAAAGGGTATTCTTCATTTTGCATTATCACTGTTACCACTGAATTTTTTTTTCCATTTTGATAGGTATATCCTTTTTTTAACCTACCTTTTAAAAAAAATTCACTTCTGAAGTTGATAATACATTTTTTCATGAGTAGTTGGGTTTTATGCAGTCAGTTTTCTATTGGTAGTTCATTTAACTGAGCTTTAATAAGTATTTTAGCCCTTTTCTATTGTGTATGTTGCAGCTATTTCCTTCTAGTTCTTGTTTTAGTTTTTAAACTTTGTTGATGGTATTTTTGCATAAAGAATGCAGTATAAAAATTAAAAAGAATATCCGTTAGTTTTGGTGTCTGCCACTGGTGTCATGCCTGGGAAGAGCACATCCTTAGGGGAACAGAGGCTGCAGACTGTCCCTCTTACACTCTCTCACAGCTTAGTGAAGACCGCTCCCGATGGACAGATAGGGTTTGGACATGGTCAGGGTGGTTAGCTTGGTTTTGTGATGGGTTTTAGTGTCCGTAGGAAGTTCTCTTTATTTACAAAAATGAGTCGGTGAACAAATCCTCTGTGAAAATGTTTCCATTAAAGTAAGGATTGAATGGCCCATGTACCCTGAATGGAGACTGGATAATCTCTCTCCGAGGAAGGACACCTACTATTTGTATTGTTGCTGAAGCCAGAGCATGGGTAACGGAATTAGGATAAACTTTACCATATTTTTCCCCTTTTGAGAGAAACTAACTTCCTCCCTCCCTCCCTCCCTCCCGCTGAGCTAAACTTGTAGGGGTGCAAGCTTTCCTCTTTGCCTCTGGGGTCATGATGCTCTCTGCATCCTGAGTTGTCCTCCCCAGCTTCTCCTGGGTTTGTTGTATTCAGCAGAACTCTCTGTCCTCCTCTCTAAATGCGTTACTCTGCCAAAGAAAGTTGTGCTCCTAGTACACCCAGTGCTGGTGAGGACTCATCAACCTGTCAGGAAGGACTTGGGGGAAGACTACATTTATTTCTAGTCTGTTCTGTGGTCTTCGCCCTGCCCCCAGTTCCCCAGCTTTGTTGCTCACACTAATGAGCATGTATTCCTTAATGAACTAACGTGGCTGGTATGTCTTTTTGCTTAGTGAGCTAAAATTTATTTTTATTCCTTTTGACCATTTTCCATCATAGCATTACTTTCACTTTTATATACATTTGTGTGGTTTTATTACCATCTTTTGTTACTGTATTTGAGGAGAACACCAACTTTTATTAATATTATTTTAATGTGTGTTTGAGAGGTGGGGAAATTTTCATCTCCAGATAGTTATCTCTGCCTCAGCCAAGTGGACGATGAAGAGTATTTGTGTTTCTAGCCTTTAATTCTTTTTTTAAAAATACTTTAAAATTTATTTTTAGAGAGAGGAAGGGAGGAAGAAAAAGGGAGAGAAACATCAGTGTGCGATTGCCTCTTCTGTATCCCGCTGGGGACCTGACCTGCAGCCCAGGCATGTGCCCTGACTGGGAATTGAACTGGTGACTTTTGGTTTGCAGGCTGGCACTCACTCCATTCAGCCACACCAGCCAGGGCCTTTAATTCCTTATGAATCCAAACATAGTCATAGGCTTAATTAGAGGAAAAGGAAATTATTAAATAAGCTAGTTGGTGAATAGGGATTTCAATACTTTTTAACAACAACAACAAAAAAACCTAAGTGTAGGAAACAGAGAAGCCAAAGAACTTATATGTCCAACCCATGGCATGAACTAAGGGAGGGGTGAATGTTGGAGAGCGGGGGGTGCAGGGCAGAAGGGGGATAGAAGGGAGAAAAAAATTGGGAAAACTGTAATAGCATAATCAATAAAATATACTTTAAAAAACTTGTGTTATATTCATGTCAGCAAAGTGTGCAGAATTGGTCTTTGGGTGAAGTTCTGTGTGAAAGATGTTGTATGACAGTGTGGTGGGGGAGGTTAGGGGCTGGAGAGAGTGAGCCAAAAGGAAAAAGGACTCATGGATGTGACAACATTGTGGTGATTGCTGGGCGGAGTAGGTATAAGGGGACTAAATGATAATGGAAAAAGTACAATAAAGATTAAACAAAAAAGAGGAGATGTTGCTATAACATGAGCTCTAAACATGAGTGTTAACGTCTCACTCTTTAAGGCTGTCGCAGGCACAGCTCTGTTAGAAGAACTTAGTTGGAAAAGCTTGGCTCTCAGGGGCCTTCCAAAGGGACTTTTGATTAATCAGAGTGTTTGACTCCAGGCTCTGTCTAATGTTCCTCCTCTTCGGAACTACTTCCTGGAAGAAGACAATTATAAGAACATCAAGCGTCCTCCAGGGGATATCATGTTCTTGCTGGTCCAGCGTTTCGGAGAGCTGATGAGAAAGCTCTGGAACCCTCGAAATTTCAAGGCCCATGTCTCTCCCCATGAGATGCTTCAGGCTGTTGTACTTTGCAGCAAGAAGACTTTTCAGATCACCAAACAAGGTAATGAGCAAGTCATTCGTATTTTTTGACACTGTGGACTGAAGCTGCCTGGCCCAGCCAGAAGACTGCAATTGGCTGGACCCTTGGTTCCAAGGGAGAATGATGAGAACTGAGTGGAGGCTGGGAGGGAGGGACTAGATTGTTTGGTTTATAAGCCACCATAAGGAGCTTGGATTATATCTTGATAATAATGGGGAGTCAGTGAAGGCTTTTAAGTAAAGATACAACATCAGATATGTTTAGAATTGTTACTCTGGCTGAGGAATGACTTAGAGGGAAAGTTCAGTAATGGCTTTTGGTGGGTGATGAGATGCAGGTTTGGAGTCGAGTTGATAATTGAAGATCCCGGTTGGATCAGAGAGCCTCAGGAGAGAGTAAAGGTCAGAAGACTTAAGAGCTTGACCTTGAGCATTTAATGGCCAGACAGAGGAGGATCTCCAGGGGGTGGATAAGGTGGCATGGCCCAAGAAGAAGACCGCTGGGACACAGAGTCCGGCCAGCCAGTCCGCGGTTTGGGTTATCGTGCTGCCTTCTTGCTTCAACATGTCCCGCTCTTCTTTTTCAGGGGATGGAGTCGACTTTTTGTCTTGGTTTCTGAACGCTCTGCACTCAGCTCTGGGAGGCACAAAGAAGAAAAAGAAGAGTGAGTCCTGCCATTTTGTAAAAGAGAGCTCTTTTTTGTTTGCTTCCTTTTAAGAACCTGCACACTTCTTATCCTTTTCTAAATAACTTTAATCTTTTTGTGTTTGGATGGCGTTTATGGACACATGGGCTAAATTTTGTTGCTGAATAGGCCCCTCTCTAGTTTTCTTTTTTCTTACAGATTTTATTTAATTTTATTTGTTTTTGTTTTTTTCTGCTGAAGAGTTGTATTTGTCACGAGAAGCAGAAGGAAGCCACTAGTGAGTGACATCTTCTCCCTGTCCACCCATGGAAATATTTATATTGTTGACTTTTTTCTTTTTGTTGTTGTTGTTTTTTTCTTTCTCAATTTTTTTCTCCCCTTTATTCCCCTCTGCCCTGCACCCCCGTCTCCCATCAGCATTCCCCCCGCCCCCTTAGTTCATGTCCATGGGATGTACTATAAACTCCTTGGCTTCTCCATTTCCTGTACTATTCTTAACCTCCCCCTGTTTATTTTGTACCTACCATTTATGCTTTTCGTTCCCTGTACCTTTCCCCCCATTCTCCTCCCTCCCCCTCTCTGCTGAGAACCCTCCATGTGATCTCCATTTCTGTGATTCTCTTCCTGTTCTAGTTGTTTGCTTAGTTTGTTTATGTTTTTAGGTTCAGTTGATAGAAGTGAGTTTGTCATTTTACTGTTCATAGTTTTTGATCTTCTTTTTCTTAGATAAGTCCCTTTAACATTTCATATAAGGGCTTGGTGATGATGAACTCCTTTAACTTTACCTTATCTGGGTAGCACTTTATCTGCCCTTCCATTCTAAATGATAGCTTTGCTGGATAGAGTAATCTTGGATGGAGGTCCTTGCCTTTCATGACTTGGAATACTTCTTTCCAGCCCCTTCCTGCCCACAAGGTCTCTTTTGAGAAATCAGCTGACAGTCTGATGGGAACTTCTTTGTAGGTATCTGTCTCTTTTGCTCTTGCTGCTTCTAAGATTCTCCCCTTATATTTCATCTTGGGTAATGTAATTATGATGTGCCTTGGTGTGTGCTTCCGTGGGTCTAATTTCTTTGGGATTCTCTGAGCTTCCTGGAAGTCTATTTCCTTTGTCAGATTGGGGAAGTTCTCCTTCATTAGTTTTTCAAATAAGTTTTCCATTTCTTGCTCTTCCTGTTCTCCTTCTGGTACCCCTATGATTCTGATGTTGGATGTTTAAATTTGTCCCAGAGATTCCTAAGCCTCTCCTCATTTTTTTTAATCTTTGTTTCTTCATTCTGTTCTGGTTGAATATTTCTTCCTTTCTTCTTCAGATCGTTGATTTGAGTCCTGGTTTCCTTCCCTTCACTGTTGGTTCCCTGTATATTTTCCTTTATTTCACTTTTCATAGCCTTCACTTTTTCCTTGATTTTGCGGCCACACTCACTCATTTCTGTGAGCATCCTGATTACCAGTGTTTTGAACTGTGCATCTGATAGGTTGGCTATCTCTTCATCACTTAGTTCTATTTTTGGAGCTTTGATCTGTTCTTTCATTTTGGCCATATTGTTTTTGTCTCCTTGCAACTATTAGTTGTAAGGGGCAGAGCCTCACATATTTGCCAGGGCAGGGCAACTCACATCGCTGCAGTGTGGCACTGTATGTGGTGGTGGGGGGGTATCCCAGAGGGAACAGTGCCACTTGCTGGCCTCTCTGCTGGCTTTCAGTCACTTCCCTGGCTACCCACAAGCAAATTGGACCCTTCTGGTGCTGATTCTTGGGTGGGTGGGTTTGGGTATGTTTTAGGATCCTGTGTGTCTCTCCAACGAACTCTCCTGTAAGGCTGGGAGTTTCTCCTGCTGCTGTAACCCCCACAAGTTTTTACAGCCAAAGGTTTTGAGGCTTTATTTCCCCATGCTGGAACCCTGGGTTGTGTGGACTGTGTTGTTCCACAGTTGCTCCTCTGGGTTTATCTGCATGCAAATGTAAGGCCACCAGCTGCCGCCTTGCTGGTCCTACTCTCTGCCCCAGCTGCCTGTCTCTGTTCCTCATAACAGTCTCGATGAATGTTTCTTTAACTCCTTTTATGGGCCAGGCCTTGTATGGGCGGGTGGGTGGTCAAAGGGCATTATGTGGAGAAGACAGACATAAAAATTATTCACACAAATAATTATAAAGCTACCATGGTGATATACATTACAAAGGTACTTCTGTGTTTAGTGATAGCTTTGGGTTTTATGCTAGAAGATGTTGGTTTATTTCAGAAATTTAGAACGTAGGACTATTATGGAAATACTTTCCAACCTGATAGAATTTGCATTTTGATTTGTGTTTGTACAGCTATTGTGACTGATGTTTTCCAGGGGTCCATGAGAATCTTCACTAAAAAGCTTCCTCATCCTGACCTGGTGAGTAGGTTGAACCTGAGTCTCAGACTGAGTGCATGTAGGGTTGATAAACAGATGCTTACAGAACCAGTACGGCCTCTTGCCCCAGGAAGAGGGTCTACAAAACACCTGCCAGGTGCTAGTTCCCTCAGGTTCCTAGCCCATTAGTGTGCCTTGAGTTTGGGAGTTAGTGGTTGGGTAGGGTCTGCTGGTTTAAGTGGTCTGGTGATTGGGTGGTGCTGGCGTGTTTTTTCAGAAGCTCAGATAAGCGTTCTAGATCTAGCTTTTAAAATAGTCTTGGTATTTAAGTAAAATCTCTGAAGATAGAAGCCCATATTCTTGCATTAATCTAATTAGGTGGTGAAGCTGCCCAGTCTGTTGACTTCACTTCATTAAAAAAGGAAGCACAATGTAAATGTAACAAAAACATTGTTTTTCTATCTGTACTGGTCTCTTGCTCCTTACATTTCTTCTTCCCTTCCTTTTTTTCATTTTTAGCCAGCAGAAGAAAAAGAACAGCTGCTTCATAATGATGAGTACCAGGAGACAATGGTGGAGTCCACCTTCATGTACCTCACACTGGACCTTCCTACGGCACCCCTCTACAAAGATGAGAAGGAGCAGCTCATCATCCCCCAGGTGCCGCTCTTCAACATCCTGGCCAAGTTTAACGGAATCACTGAGAAGGTAGTCCATTTGCACACCTGCTGCCCTGCAAATACCTCTTTCTTCCTTGACTCCCCGCCCCCCCCCACTTATTTATGCATTGGTTGCTTTTATTTGTTTGTTTGTTTGTTTATTCTGTCATAGTTGTCCAAGTTTTTTCCCCTTTGCCCTCCTCTGTCCAGCCCATGTCCCCTTGATTTTTAGTTTTCTTTTCATTTTTCTTTTTATACTTAGAAATTGCCACAGGTATGTAATACATTATTCTGTTGTAAAGTGTATTGTCCTAGGTGAGCCTCTCAGACCCCATGCTGTTTCTAGCTGATTGCTCTACAACTCTTAGCTGGAAGTATACTGTCCTCTCTTATATTTTCAAATGCCCCTTTAAACCTTCTGCCTCTGGTTAGTATGGAGGAAGGAGGGGTAGGTAGGACAGCAGAAAATCAAAAAGTAGGAAGAATTCCCGTCTTTTAAAAAATATGACATTAGTATTAAAGTGGAAAAAACTAATTAAAATATAAATAAACAAGTAATTTATTCTTACTGTATCAAGTTAAAAGTTTCTTTTTATCTAATGAGCTGTTTTTGGTTTAATTCCCTTCTTCATCCTAGATAGATTTAATCCTTTATTAGCAAAGACTCTTGTTTACACATATTAAATACCAACAAGAAAACTAGTTAAGGAAAAGAGGAACTTTATTGGAAGGCATGTCTTAGGGTCTTAGGAAGGCTTGAACTGAGCAGGATGGACTTGGGAATGACAGAAACTGGAGTGAGGGCATTCTCAGAATTGGTGGTCTGCTGACTGTCCCTTAAAAGAGCTGCTGTTAGCCCGATCTCAGTGGCTGTGGTACGCAGCAGCTGCCTGTCTGCTCCTGGTTCCTAGGAGGGGGTTGGAAGGCTCGCTTGGATCAGGTGTTCTTTCTGGTCAAGGACCCTGTGAATAGGAATCTTTCCTTAAGAAGGAAGTATTGTGAGCTCGGCAGCCAGCCCTAGAAGTCTCTAGAACACACCTCCCTGACTGCCATTACTGTTTCCATCCAATACCCTAGTCAGTTTTCAGGAATTGTTAGTGAGCATAATACGCAGAACAAGCACTGGGTGGCCCTGTGCAGTTGCAGTTGACCAGGTCGCAGGCACCAGTATATGTGTGTGCACGCACGCGTGCACACACACACACACATACACACACACACACACACACACAAAGGTAATAGTATCTAAAATGTCGTTTCATTTTGGGGAGGTGAGAGAGAGACTTTAGGGCTTGTATAGCTCAGGTCTTTATTTTATTGGTTTTAAGTGACAGACCTGGGAATCTAAACTCAGATTTTTCTTCTCATGTTTTCAACTATGTCACTTGATCCCTATTATCACTGTTTAAACTTAAGATTCCCATGGACCCTGAGTATTGATTTAAATTTATTTTTACTATAATATTACTTAAATTAGTATAAACTTAAATGTTGCTATAAGTTCCTTATACTTGCGATTTTAAGCAAGTATAAAATTATAGCAAACTTACAAGTTACATACAGACAAAACTTTGAAACCATTAAAAATGATTAACAATGCTATTATAATGTGTTTGTTCAGCTAAAACCAAATTGCTCCTTGGTATGTGAATGTGGTACTAATGGTCCATGGTGAAATTATCCCCACCACCCCATGCTTTCTCATTAACTGCTAAGTAATCATTGTAGGCTGACAGTATTGAAGTTTGTTTTTTTTTTACTTGACTTTAGAGAGAGGGAGGGACAGACAGGCATCAACTTGGTGTTCCAATTATTATTATTATTTTTTTAATAAAAACTTACATTTCTTTTTTTTTAAAGATTTTACTTATTTATTTTTAGAGGGAAGGGAAAGAGAGAGAGAGAGGGAGAGAAACATCAATGTGCGGTTGCTGGGGGGCATGGCCTGCAACCCAGGCATGTATCCTGACTGGGGGTGTTCCAATTATTTATACATTCATTGGTTGATTTTTATATGTGCCCTGACCAAGGATGGAAGCTGCAGCCTTGGTGTATTGGGACAATGCTCCAACCAACTGAGCTACCTGGCCAGAACTATTCTTCAAATTTTGAATTTTGATCTTTTCCCAGGTTAGTGATATACTGGGCATTGGCAGCAAGCCACAGCTTCCAGTCAGCCATGCAATCATCAGAGTTAAAAGTTGATGCTCTACAGTGTATTCATTGTGTTAGATGATTTTTTCCTACTGTAGGTTAATGTAAGTATTCTGCACACCTCAGTAGGTTAGGTGTATTAAACGCATTTTCAGGTTACTACATATATTTTCAGCTTACCACACCCCATCATAAGTAATTGAGGAGCATCCATATAATCTAAATACTAGTCCCTTATCAGATGTTATGACTTTGCAAATATTTTCTCCCATTCTATGGATTGCATTTTCACCCTCTTGATAGTATCATTTGAAGCACAAAAGTTTTCAGTTTTGATGAAATAAATCTGTTTTTTCTTTTGTGTGCTTTTGTTGTCAAATGTAAGAATCCACTCTGGCTGGGTGGCTCAGTTGGTTGGAGCATCGTCTTATACAACAAATAGTTGAGGGTTTGATTCCCAGTCAGGGCACATACCTAGGTTGTGGGTTCAATCCCCAGTCAGGGCATGTATAGGAGGCAAGTGCTTGATGCTTCTCTCTTGCATCGATGTTTCTCTCTCCTTGCCCTCCTCTCTCAAATCAATAAAAAGCATATCTGGGGTAAAGATTAGAAAAAAAACAAATGAAAAGGAACAGTAAGAATCCATTTTCAAATCTCTGGTCATGAACAAATCCTATGTTTTCTTATAAGACTTTTGTAGTTCTAGCTCTTACATTTCAGTCTTTAAACCATTTTAAATGAATTTTTGTGTGTGGTGTGAGAAAGTGTCCAACTTCGTTCTTTTGCATGTGGCTCTGTAGTTGCCCTAGCACTATTTGTTGAAAAAACTTTTTTTCTCATTGAATGGTGTTAGCATCCTTGTTGAAAAAGTATTTCACTCTAGACACATAGGTTTATTTCTGGACTCTTCATTCTTTTACATTGATGTATATTTTGCTTTGTAATTAGTTTTGAAATCAGGGAGTGTGAATCCTCCAGCTTAGTTCTTTTTCAAAGAAGTCAGCTGGATTCTGACAGGGATTATGTTGAATCTCTGTAGATCATTTTGGGGATTATTGCCATCTTAATACTAGGTGTTCTGATTCACGAGCATAGGATGTTTTTCTATTTGTTTATACTTTTAATTTCTTTTACCGGTGTTTTACAATTTTCAGAGATAAGTTTGGAACTTTTGTTAAATTTATTCCTGAATATTAAAAAATTTTTATTTATTGATATGAGAGAGAGAGTTCAGTTTGTTGTTCCACTTATTTATGCATTCATTGGTTGATTTTTGTATGTGTCCTTTCCCAGGATCAAACCCACATATTCCTCAATTGGGACAACATTCTAACCAACTGACCTACCTGGCCAGGACTATTTTTAAATATTTTATTTTTTTATGCTGTCATAAATGGAATTGTTTTCTTCATTTTAGTTTTGGATTATTAATTGCATGTATGTAGAAATTCAGTTGGTATTTGTATATTGTTTTTTGTGTTCTGCAACCTTGCCAAACTGTAATTCTAACACCTTTGTAGTGGACTTCTTAGGATTTTCCATATATAAGATTGGCATCTGCAAGTAGAGATAGATTTACTTTTTTTTTTTCAGTTTGGATGCTATTTATTATTATTTTTTTTTTCTTGCCTAATTATTCTAGTCCACAGGTGGCAAACACAAGGCCCGTAGGCCGAATCCGGCCTTCCAGCTTGTTTTTCCAGCCCTCCACCTTGTTTCTACGTGGCGGCAGCACCGAGCTCTCACTTAACTGTTAAGGAGTAGTTACATGTATACAGTCCTAAAGTTACATTCGACCCTTTGAAAGCAACTGCAAGGCCGATGTGACCCTGGTGAAAATGAGTTTGACACCCCTGCTCTAGTACAATGGTCAGTAGAAGTGGCAAATGCAGACATTTTTTGTTGCTCGTGATCTTCCAGGAAAGCATCCAGTCTTTCTCCATTAAGTGTGATGTCAGATATGGCTTCTTCATCTGGCTTTGTCAGATTGAGACCGTTACCTTTTATTTCTAGTTTGTTGAGCGTTTTCCTCATAATGTTGGATTTTGTCAAATGCTTTTTTGTGTCTGATGAAATGATTGTATGGTTTATACCTTTCACTTTTTATTCTATTAATATAGTATAGTGCATTGATTGAATTTTGAATGCTAACCCACCTTTATCTTTCTGGATAAATCCTACTTGGTCATGGTGTATAATTCTTCTTACATGTTGTTAGATTTGGTATGGTAGTATTTCGTTGAAGATTTTTGCATTAGTATTCATAGAAATGTTGATCTGTAGTTTTCTGATGATGTCTCTGACTGGTTTTGGTGTCAGGGTAACACTGGCCTTGTAAAATAAGTTTGGAAGTATTCCCTCCTCTTTCATATTTGGAAAAGTTTTTGAAGAATTGGGGTTCATTATTCTTCACACGTTGGTAGAAATTACCAGTGAAGCCATCTGGGCCTGGGCTTCCAGGTAGTTTCTTTGTGGGTAGTTTTTTGATAACAGCTTCAATCTTTCCTTATAGGTTTATTCAGATTGTCTGTTTCTTAAGTTTTGGTAGTTTGTGTCTTTCTAGGAATTTTTTTCATCAAAGGTATCTAGTGTATTGGCATACCATTGTTCCTAGTGTTCCTTTATCATCATTGTTATTTCTGTAAAGTCAATAGTGTCTTCATTTTTGATTCTGATAATTTGAGTATTTTCTTTTTTCTTTGGTCAGTCAAGCTAAATAAAGCCTTGTCTTTTTAAAGAACAAGCTTTTGGTTTTACTGATTTCAGAAATATTGTTCTATTCTCTATTTCATTAACTTCTGCTCTAGTATATTTTGTTTCCTTTTTCTGCTTGCTTTAGGTTTAGTTTGCCTTTATTTTTCTGGTGTTTTAAGGCGGAAGGTTATTGATTTGACGTCTTTCCTGCTCTGATACTTGAGCACTAATTCGATAATTTTCTTTCTATCTCTAGGAATATAAGACTTACAAGGAGAACTTTCTGAAGCGCTTCCAGCTCACCAAGCTGCCTCCATATCTAATTTTTTGTATTAAGAGATTCACTAAGAACAATTTCTTTGTGGAGAAGAATCCAACTATTGTCAACTTCCCTATTACGTGAGTATTAACCTGCTTCATTTTCTCTTAGGGGGAGTGAGCCTGAATTTCTTTTCATGTTTTTGTACCACTATTAATTTTGGACTGTTTAGTTGGAAATCACAAGTAACAGAGCCTACCCATATTATATAAGTTAAGAGTTTTTATTTGAAGGCTACAAATGTTTCAAGGTTCTCAAGGATAGATGTTTACATGGAAGCTGTCCCCCCTTTATCTTTCCTGTTGCTTGCTGGGAATTGTAGTCTTTCATTGTAGGGAAAAACAGCTGATAAAAGTAGGGTAGGACAGGTAGGATTCTGCCTGGCTTTGAAGATCATCCCGAGCAGTTCAGGTTCGTCTGTTTGCGGTCATCACATCTTCTTGCACACTGTAGTTAGGCATGGACAATGAAGATGACTCCAGATTTGTTTCTCATCTTGGGGTCCTTCTATCTTATTTTTCCTCCAGAGGGTAAAGTCTGGAATGTGTCCAGTTTTTCCCTATTGATGAGGAAGTTGCAAATTTTGATGTATGGCCTTATTTTTAATTAACCATGCAGTTGTCTCTTTATGAACATTTGTGAGTATTTTAATGCAAAATTGGGAGGTGTTGTACCAGGTGCTTTTACTTTGCCATCCTCTAACTGAGAAAGCTCCTGTGAAGCCCTTGTCAGGGTAGGCACTTGGCTTTCGTCCTCAGAGACATGGTGTTTCACACGTTGAAGAAGGTATCTGTGAGAACATAGAGAAACAAGTAGCGGGGCTGGCAGGAAGAAATGTGGGTCTCTGTGTGTTGACCTTTAACTAAGGTAGCAGTTTCTTGTTGAGGGAAATTTGGATGAATATACGATAAAACTAACATGACGGAGAGTTTAATAGTGTTTTTTTTAACCAGTGAAAAGTGGTATGGGAGCTGTAATGGACAAATGCTCATCATCTTTTCTTTCTCCCTTCATCCCCCTCCATTACTCAGTTGCCCAGACTGTACCAGGATTGCCGATTTTCTCCTTTGGAAATCGTTTCAGTTCTTAACTCTCTGTAGTGTTTAAGAGGGCGGTATCTAAAATTAAAGAGGTCTGTTGCAACCAGGGGAGCAGTGGGCAGTGGCAGCTCATCCCAGGCTAACCTCCTGAATTTGCCCCCAAGGCCCAATTTTCTCTGACCTTCCAGTGAACTAAAGCAGCCCCACCTAGACTGTCTTCCTGTTACTACTTCTATCCTAAGCCCTTCCTTGTTTCACTGTCCCCAGCTTTAATAAACATACTTCAAAATCAAAAACTAATTAATTACATTAAAGAGGTCTAAGTTCTGGGCTGTCCTAGCTGTGTGACCTTGGTCAGGCCATTTGCATATTCTGGATGTATTGTCTCATGGATAAAATAAGAGGCTTTAACTAGATGATCCCTAGGGGTCCTTCCAGGTATAACATTTTATTACTTCTGGGTCTGTGATGACCAACAATTCGAGGACAGTGGGAGGGAGGGAGAGAAAACCTCTAGTTAGAAATACAGGATGAGTTCCTTTTCTCTTTTGCCCCATTTTTCTTCCTGTTCTTTCACTAGCATCTTGTTTGTGTGAAATTTCCATATGAGGAGGCCAGCTTTCTGCTACTGTGAGTGGGACCACAGAGGAGATTTGTTTGAAAGCCAGCCTATCAGGGTTTTATTTCAGAACTGGACTCCTGTGAATCGCCACAGTCACCAGGCTGTTCCTGGAGGGAAGGAGCACTCTGGACTCTAGGGCAGCTCCAGAGAAAGGAAAGCTTTGTATGGATAGTAGCTCCTGCTCAGTCACCACAGAAATTTCCTTGCTCCATTGGTTTCTTTTATATTGGGCCTGGAGTATGTTTGTTTTGCCACTAGTTGCATTGTATTTTTGATAATTGTGACTTCAGTGATTTGTCCCTCAGAAAGCTTACTTTGGAGAAGCTGAGAAAAAGGTTATAGCTCACCTTTAAACAGCATGGGTTTGAATTGCGTGAGTCCACTTATGTGTGGATTCTTTTCAATAAATATAGTATGCCCTTTATATCCCCAGGTTTTGTATCTGCAATTCAAACAGCCTTGGATTGAAAACAGTATTTTCAATCCACGGATGGGAATCCGAGGATGCGGAGGGCCAGCTGTGTGCATTATTGCATGCCATTTTATAGAAGGGACTTGAGCACTGGGCTTTGATATCTGTGGGAGGTCCTGGGACGAGTTCCCTGTAGATACCAAGATACAACTGTAGTTAAGTTTTGGGGGAGTAAAAAGATATACATGGGTCTTTGGCTGTTTGGGGGATCAGTGCACCTGGCCTTCACGTCATTTGAGTGTCAGCTGTAATCTTGACTAGTCAGCCTTTTGGAGAATGTCAAATTGTGTGACTAATTCTGGAAACCTGCACTTAATTTCTTATGTACTGAAATTACTTTTAGAGTAATTTGGTTTTAGATTAACAAAATCCCCATTCTTGAAAAGGACCTTTTTCGTGCCTAATTCTTCTCCTGTGTTTTATTCATAACACATCTTTTTAGCAGAGTTTATCAGACTTGCAATTGGGTGCCCTCTGCTCATTTGGAGATAGGGTTTTTGGAGCACAGGTTTAAAATTTTACTTTCAGCCCTGGCTGGTGTGGCTCAGTGGATTGAGTGCCAGCCTGGGAACCAAAGGGTTGCTGGTTCAATTCCCAGTCAGGGCAGATGCCTGGGTTGCAGGTCAGGTGCCCAGCAGGGGCCGTGAGAGAGGCAACCACACATTGATGTTTCCCTCTTTTCCCCACCCTTCCCCTCTGTCTAAAAATAAATAAATAAAGTCTTTTAAAAAAAGGTAAGGTTTTACTTCCAGCTAATTAGGTGTTCTTTAAATTGCGCTGTTCTGATAGGGATATGAGTATGGTAGTGTCCTTTGCCTATTTTCTAAAACAAAATGATGTAGCATATCTTCATTCCCTTTTGCCACTTAAACAGTTTTGGTTCAGCCATAAAAACTTGAGTATAACTACTCCTGAAGATTTCTCAAGGACTCTTTGAGACAAGTCTGGACAGCCATTGTTAAAGCAGAGGAGGAGAGGACTCGGACAGTTTGGCTATCTAGAGCTCTCATGGATTTTTTAGGGCTCATGTATAAACTGTAACGTTGAATATGTATTGCAGTTTATATGGGGCACTGTTAGCCTGTAGAAATAAATAGCTAATGCTAACTCATAGAAAAACTACATAATATACCTAATTAGAACAAAATTGCATGTTTGTTTATAATTACATGGTTTACATTGAAAAGGTTTTATATTTTTTGGATAAATAATTTACTTACAGCCTAAAATTCAAAGGGAGATAGCTACCTAGAAGTCCTGGAAGTGACCCCTAGATGTAATAACCACCATTAGCATGTCTTAGGCATTCTGAGGATGACATTGCTGTGTTTTATGTTATGAGTGGTGGCACGTCAGTTATACACAGATTGGAAATATGATATAATCTCTCATTCTACCTTGTATTACTTAAATTGTTTAAATGTTTGTAGATTGAAGAGGCTATATTTTCCCTAAAATTATGTAGTTAACATAGTCTCTTAATATTTACATTAATTGTCAATCTTTCCCCATTTAACTATTTGAAAGTTCTTAATAACTGTCTTAGCGTTTATTATAGCCCTTTACTTTACACTAACAGGTATACATTTATATTCAACTAATGGGTAGAGTTCAACAAATAAAACACAAAAAGATATTTTATTTCAGATATAGTAAGAATTTTATTTTATATTTGAAAGTGTTCAGATATTAAAAATAAATTTGATGTTTCTAAGCCCCAGTTGAAGGAACCTAGTCAGTAGTTTTTTTCAGCAACTAACAGGAATTGGGAAGCTGTGGGGTAGCCAAGATGGGTCACATAAAGAAGAGAAGGCTGGGCTGCACAAGGAGGGAGAAGAGTAAAGCTGGGGTCAAAAGCAGGAAAGAGGGCAAGTAGCTCTTGCAGGTCCTGCTTCTTCTCCTGTGCCTGGTTCCAGCTGCATTTCCTAGTCTGAAAAAAAATTTTTTTTAAGATTTTTATTTATTTTTAGAGAAAGGAAGGAAAAAGTGAGGGAGAGAAACATCAATGTATAGTTGCCTATCACGTGCCCCCTGCTGGGGACCTGGCCCTCAACCCAGGCATGTGCCCTGACTGGGCATAGAACCTGTGACCCTTTGGTTTGCAGGCTGGTATTCAATCTGCTGAGCCACACCAGCCAGGCCTGAAAATAGTAAATAAATTCCCCTTTTGCACTTAAGCTACAGGTTGGTTTCTATTACTTGTAACTATTCTGTGTGGCTAACAAGAAAGACAATCAAATAAAGAAGCAGTGTCCTAGAAAATCAGAAAAATAAATCAGAATGCCTGGTTTGCCATACTGGACTTGTTACTGTGATTACATGCAGTGGCAGCCCACATAATCATGTGGTCAGGTCTTCCATAGCCTGAGGCCAGAGACCTGGCATTGCCTGAACACCAAAGCTGCATCTGATTCCCAGGCCAGGCAGAGGATGAGGTGGTTACGCCTGTTGTCTCACTTAGTCCTCTCCATCTCATCATAGAAGAGCGTTAAGTCATGTAACTTGCTTAAACTCATGCATGGCTCAGAAGTGGAAGAGCCTGGATTCTAGTTCAGGTCTGATGACTCTAGGCCCTACACTACACTTGATTGCTAGAGATGCTTTTAAAGTGTGCTTTTCTCACAGAGTCAGTCTTTCTAGTTTGGCTCATTTTTATGGCAGATTATGTGAATTTCCACAAACATGGGCTTCCTTGGGCCTGCAAACCTGCCTAGATCCAGGGTTCTGAATACAGGCCCCAACAGATTTGGGGTCCATTCGTGTAAGACAGTTGTTGTAACCTGGTAGTCTTTGACCTTCTGGCTTTATTTTTATCATCACCAGAAATGTGGATCTGAGAGAGTACTTGTCTGAGGAAGTTCAAGCAGTACATAAGAATACCACCTATGATCTGATTGCCAACATCGTACATGACGGCAAGCCCTCCGAGGGCTCCTACCGGATCCACGTGCTTCATCATGTGAGTAGCACCGGGTGGCAAAAATAGGTGCTGTTTCTTTGGCGTTACAAGAGGGCAGCTCCCTTAAGTTTGCCCTTTCTTTATACTGATGTTGGGATTCTGCAAGAAATAAAGCTGTTACCGGTGAGTTAAAGGCAGTGGTTCTCAATTTTGACTGCACATTGGACTCATTTAGGAATTTTAAAATAAATCTGATGTTTGGACACCACCTCAGGCCAATCACATTAGAACCGTGTAATTTGTGTCTGTTGGTTTTCAAGTCTGCTAGAGGACAGGGATGCTGCTGAATATTCTACAATGCATGGGAAGCCCCCAAAGCAAAGAATGATCTGGCCTGCAATGTCAGTCAGGGTTAAGAGTCAGCATTAGAGTATCTGGAGGTGGGAACCAGGTGCTGCTGATGTGTTCAAGTTTCCCAGGAGGGTCCATTTCATTGTGTAGCCAGACCAGAGCCTCACCCCCGACCGTGGAGTCCTTGGACCAGCAGTACTGATGTCCTGAGAACATCATTAGAGATGCAGAACCTCAGGCCCCACCCAAACCTACTGAGTTGGAAGCTGCACTTTTTAAAAAAGATTTTATTGATTTAATTAAATTTATTTTTATTTTTAAGTTTTTAATTTTTTTTTTTTTAGATAGAGAAGGGAGGGAGATAGAGAGGGAGAGGAACATTGATTAGTTACCTCTTTCATACCCCTAACTGGGGACCTGGCCTGCAACCCAGGCATGTGCTCTGACTGGGAATTGAACTGGTGACCTTTCAGTTTGCAGGACAATGCCCAACTCAGTAAGCCACACCAGTCAGGGTTGTCTATTTAATTTTAGAGAGATGGGACGGGAGGAAAAAGAGGGAGAGAAATATTGATGTGAGAGAGAAACATCGTACGCTCCCTGACCAGGACCAAACCTACAACCTAAGTATGTTGTAGTATGTCTAAGTATGTATGTGTCCTACCGGGAATTGAACCCATAATCTTTTGTTGCATGGGATGACACTCCAACCAACTGAGCCCCCCTGCCAGGGCAGAACACTTTTTTTGAGGATTTCTGTGTTCTGTGGGGTGGGGGGTGGGAATGTCCATTTTTAGTTTCCAATAGTGACGCTGTGCCTCCTAGGTGAGTGTGTCCAGTTGGTCATTTCTGAGCAACAAAGAGACATCGTAGGTGAGGAGTAGAGGACTTTTTCTTTTTTTTCTTTATTGTTCACCTAAATTCTTCTTAAAATGTATAGTGTTTGGACTCCATTGTACTTAAAGGACTCTTTGGCAGGAATTGCGTTTACCAAGGTCAGCACCCTGAAAGCTCTTTAAACTGAACAATGCCTAGCAGAGGTCATGCACCCTTTTACCCAGAGCTTTTGTGGGGTGATGGTCTCATGGCTATTATGGTTCTTCTTCTGACTGTGGTCCTTTCTCTGTACACACTTTTGGTTTTGGGGAGCAGACTAACCAGCCCTTCATATTTTTTGCAGGGGACGGGCAAATGGTATGAATTACAAGACCTCCAGGTAACTGACATCCTTCCCCAGATGATCACGCTGTCAGAGGCTTACATTCAGGTGGGTTGGCCCCAGGCTTGGTGAGTGCCGAATCGATGGGGTCAGTGAGAGGAACAGTGTGCATGAAGGCAGGAAGTGGGGTTGAATTACAGCCTTGGTTAGGTTGGGTGCCCTTTGGGATGCACTGAGGAGTGAGATTATGTGGCCTTGAGAGTGCAAGGGATTTTCAGAGAAGAGAAGAGCAGGGGAGTATGGAAGATTTCTGAGTGAGCAAGGAAGTTATGTTTATGGTCAGGTTAGTTTTGCAGAGGTGTGTGATCTGATTTCAAGGAGGTGGAGCCTGGAATCATCAGAACACCAGTTAGGAGTCGACTCTGCAGCTCTCCCCATTTCTCTAGGCAGGTTTAGCACTGTCTGTGACTCTATGGCACCTTCTACCTGTCTTGATTGGAGCACCAACTGGCTTATTTTAACTGTGTTCTCTATTGGATTTGAGAGCCGGTGTGGAGCAGAGTGTCTGTCTTCTCTTTGTAACTGCTCTAGTGCCTGGTGAAGAAGGAAGACAGACTACCAACAAGTTCTAGCTTTATAGAAAAGAGGGCAGACCCTTCTCATTCAAGAGTTAACTCCTAGCAACTTTGTCTAAGTTTATATAGATTTGACTGTGAGTTCTTTTTTAGAAAGGGAGTTCGGAATGAGAAGTAAGAGGAGGGGGATGGACGGTTTGAAAAGTAAAAATCGAATGAAAGGTAATTTTCTGAAAGATGAGTTATCTTCAGGGGACTTAACAAATGTGTAAGTTGAGCCACAGGCTGTCCATTGCCTAGGGTAGAATAGGTATTTTATGAATATTTGTAGGTTGAATGCCAGCTCATAAATATCTATTGTACTCATTTCTTACAGATTTGGAAGAGGCGAGATGATGAAACCAACCAGCAAGGCGCTTGAAGGAGGAGAGGTCAGGCTTTGCTTCCAGGGGATGTAGGATGAATATGTAAATAAGAATACTGGAGCTGGAACTGAACATGGGCTGGCTGGCCCAATCCTGGGGCCAGCCTGGTTTGCGTGGGTTTTGGTTCACACCGGAGCGTCAGAGGGCCCACCGGCCTGGGACCGCTCTGCGCTGTCACTCAGCTGCCCTTTGATCAGTCTGTGGTAGATTGATGTTCTTCCTATCTAGCTCCCCTGACTCTAGCAGGCCAGACTCCTTTACAGATGTGTGTAATTTATTTCTGAGTAGCTGCGAGTAACTGAAGGACGAGATAATTTTTTCTAAGCATCCAAGCCTCAGGATTCTAGGAACAGGAACATGAAGTCAGTAGCACCCTTTTCCCATCATAGGTAGAGAGTTTTCCTGTGGGTCTCATCCTTTTCTGACATGTTTTAGGAATGAATAAAATGTTTTCCTGTTTTTAAACCAGCCTCTTATTTTATGTCCTTCTCTTAGGCAGTTTCTTTTAAGCCTCACAAACTGTCTGTCCTACAGTCTGTCATCTGGTGGACATCATGCTTGTGTCTTCCTGTCAGCTCGTGGGTGGTGTGTCAGAAACAAAATATGTGATTAAAAGTGATAAATTATAATTGTACTTAACAAGAAGCCTGGAGGTGAGTGGTTTCAGCCTGCAGTGCAGGGCTGTGTGAGGGAAGAGGGAAGGAAAGGGACCTCACTGCAGTGCAGTTCTGAGTCTCAGTGAGGCCAGTGGGGAGCCCAGCACAGCGATTGCCCGTCAGAAGAATCAAGCAGAAACGGCTTTCATCAAGCCCAGTCACTGATCAGGAGCAGTCTGGAGAAGCGAGACTGTGGCCTGAGCACTGCGCCAGATCTGAAGATGCGGGACAGCTGAAGACACTGCAGCTGGTGGCAGCTGGTCAGCTACAGCAAGTTCTCTTAAAGGGTGATGGGAGCTGCACTTCTGTGGCTGCCACCCTTTACTTCTGGGACACTGTGCTGTCCTTTTTTGCCTCTCCGACAGCTTCAGTATTTGCAGCCTCATCTTCCTTCATCCAGCTGTTAAACGTTGGGGTTCCTCAGGTGAGGCCCTCTCTTCTCCCAGTTTACTTTTACCGTGGACCATTTCAACTATGCCTGTGGCTTCACTAGTCACTTTAGGGGAGATGACTCCAGTCTTAATCCCAGACTTCAAATTGTTGAATTTAGAGCCAGCTGCCTACTTGATATATTTTGGGTGTCTTAAAGTTAACTCAATTGCAACATTATTTAAAACCTGAGCTTATGAATTTTCTCATACTCGATGCCTTTCCTGGTTCCTATGTAGGCGAAGATTTCCACCATTCATCCAGTTACACGAGCTAAAAATTATTCTTCTCACATCCTCACTTTCCTTGTCTAATCCATTACTAAGTCCTATTAATTTCACTTTGTTTCTTGAATTTTCCCACTTCTTTGCATTCTCTGCTAATGTCTAGTCTAACCTAGTGTTAGCCTAGTCCAGGGCTAATCAGGAGAAAGAAACTACAATAATTTGATCAGGGGGAAATATAGGTTCAAGAATTATTAACTATAATGGGATTAGCAAGTAATAGAGAACTCTAAAGAAGGTAGGAATAGCATAGACAGGAACAGCTACCTCTCATAGGGCTGACAGAAAGTGTCCAAAGCTGAGATCTAGACCCTGCTGAAAATCTTCCCCCCCGGAACCTGTCAGAAACCCTTTCAGTGTGTTAAGAAAAGCTGTGTATGGGGCAGCATCTCACTTTGGTACTAAGCTGCCTGTGGAGTAGGGGTGTGCCCAGTGAAGCTGGGGGGTGCAGGGTGCTGCTCTCTGCTGTGCACGGCAGGAGCCAGGCGCCTGGGAGTCTGAGCACTGCGGGAGCCTGATGCGGGAGGAAGCTGCATGTGCTGCTTTCCGTGAGCACGCTGGCACCTGGGAAAGCAAAGCCCTTCCAGCAGTGTGTCTCCAGCATCCTCTCAGACAAAACTTCAATTTCAGCTGAAGGAGAAATTTAAAGGTCCCAGATCCACCTTCCCAGAGTAGGCAAAGAAGGGTGAATGTGGAGCTGAGAGTGCTGAATTAGTAATAGGCGCAGTCTGCCTCTTTGATGACTCGGCTTCCGTGCGTGCGCACTCACATCGAACTCCTGTACGAAGACAACAAAGGAAACTATTTCTGCCCAACAAAAGCAACTAGCTTTACCAGTGACCAAGTTTTCAAACTTTTCTGAAATGAGATATACAGTCCCAAGAGTCACGGATTAATGGCTAAATGGTTTATTCCTCAAATCCAGTTTATTCTGTTACCTAAACATAGTTGTGAAGGTAGCTTCCAACAAATTTCATATAAAATAAAAATGGAAAGGAGAAAAATGGTTAGCATATACAAATTATGGAGGTATGACAAGCACATGGAAAATAAGAGGAGTTACTTGTCCTCAGATCTGTGATTGGTCACAGTGCAGTAACTGACACCTGTCCTTCCACTGCCCTTCCGTGCTTACTCTGTCCTAAGCCTGGACTGCAGCTCTGGGTTCTTTACTTGGTAGAGTGATTCAAATCTTTAGTCCCCAAGAGCCTGACTCCTCACTTGTCCCACCGCTGCCCGTTGGACAGTCCATCTTGCCTGCACAGTGTAGAAGGAACCCAATTTCCCCTTGATAATCAGGGGCAGTCACTCTGTCCTTTTTAACTCTTGCTCTTTTACCTCTCTGACTTCACATACCTGCTCAGTACCATGTATATTTCTAACTGATAGCACACATTCCACTGAAGAATTCCATTTTTCTGTGATTCTGTGGTTAATGGCTGTCTTCCCATTAGACTCAGCTCTAAGAGGAAAGACAGGAACTGTTTGTTTTATGGGAATGCTTGGCACTTAGGAGTTAATCACTAATGTTCATCGAGCAAATGGCATCATGCCAAACCTCTGTTCTGAGTCCATATCCTTCTGCCCAAAATATTTTGTCTCTACACTCTCTCAAGATGTTGACAGTTAATACTGTTGCCTGGAGGGTTGGGGACCACTGCTCAGAGCTGACTGTCATGTCCTGTGTACAATAGCTTAAGGTCCTTTGTGGGTAATGTTAGGGCTTGCTTCCACCACTGCTCTCCCAGCTGGAGGCCTGGCTGATGTGTCTTACAGCTGTGACCCCAGCATCTGCTTCCTCTTGGAGACCTCGAACCGCAGATGAGACTGAGATTCCGCTTTCTCAGCTGGAACTCACAAAGGAAAAGGTACATATGTGGAAAACGTATCTTAAATTTAAAAGACGTGATAGGGGAAAACTTGCCACCTACAGGACAGTAAGTGAGTGAGTACACCTGGTATATTTTTCCTGGTAGAACAGTGGACAGAGCACTCCAAGGGAAAATCGGTCAAAACACTCACATGAGCGTTTCACAAAAGGTGAAATATAAATGGCCAATAAACATGTAAAAGGTTAGTAACAAAAGAAGTGAAAAGTGGAACAACCAATGAAGTCACTTTAGTATTTTAGATTAGCAAAGATTTGCAAGACTGCTAATACCCACGTGGGTGGGAGTGGACACGGTCCCCGCTTCCAACTGGGGTGGGAGTTGGAGTGCTGCACACGGAGGGCAGCTTGGTGACACCGCCTGCCTGCGTGAACAGTCAAGACGTGTAGGTTTTTGCCCCCAAACTTCACATCTTGGAACTGATCAGATATTGATAGTTGATATTTAAGAATGAAAGTTTGTATATAAAGAAAAAAATATGAGCCAATTAACAGTGATGATATTTATATTTATTGATCTGGAAAGGTTATTTTTGAATGAATAAAGGAGTTTACAAAGCAGCGTGTATAGGATGCTCCCATTTAAAAACCTGTCATACCTGTTTTTGTGCGCATGCAGAGGAAAGCTCGGAATGATACGTGATGTTACAATGTGTTGTGGATTTTAAACCTCAGTCATTAACGAGGGAACATACATGTCACTGTTTTTATTTCTCTATAATTGAACTAGATAGTTTTGGCTCTTAAGCCCCCACATGTCCTATTTCCATTTGAAAATAACTCAGTCTGTCATTGTTTAATAATACTCAGTCCCTCCTGGATAACTACCCACTGAATCCTCCTTCTGTTCCCTGGGAGTGATTCACAGACTGCCAGATCACGAGCAGCGAGGTTGGCAATGTGCTCTCAGTGATCTGTAGGGCTTCACCGAAGCATCATGCACCTTGCCTGGTCTCCATCTTCCTGTGCGCGCATTGGCGGCACATGTCAGACTTCTCTCAAGGTCCATGAAATCTGTGAGCGCTTTGTCCACAGTTATGGGTTCTTGCGGGCCCACCATTTTTCAATTCTGACCGTCTCTTAGGCCAGTTGTGTGAATGCTCCCTCATCGGGGCACCCTTTGAGCCAGTCCTCAGGTCTGTCTATGCCTCTCTTTAAGGCTGTTCTCTTCATTCTCATTAATGTATTGGAGTCAAGTTTCCCTAAGGAACTTGTGTTCTCACATCACACCCTGGAAAGTGAAGAACAAGTCCTCTCTGTTGTTGGGTCCTAATTCCTCCTGGAGCTTTCTCCCTGCTCTCCTTTCAGATGCAGGATGCTGGGCACCTGTCGGACTCTCTGACTCAGCTATGGCCACTTTCTGCCAATTCTCCCATGAACTAATTACCTGACCTCCATTGGCGTGAAGCCTCCTCTTCCATTGTCAGGAACTCCAATGCTTGCCTGTCTGATAATCTATTAATGCCTCCCCTCCTTTACGTTTTGGCTCTTTAGCTTCCCAACCAACCTTTTTAAAAAATGTAATAACTCGTCTTCTTTTTTTAAAATTAAAAAAAATATATTTTATCGATTATGCTATTACAGTTGTCCCATTTTCCCCCTTCACTACCCTCCACCCTGCACACCCCCTCCCACCCACATTTCTCCCCTTTAGTTCATGTCCATGTGTCATAAGTTCCTCAGCTTCTACATTTCCCATACTATTCTTGCCCTCCTCCTGTCTATTTTCTACCTACCATCTATGCTACTTATTCTCTGTACCTTTTCTCCCTCTCTCCTCCTCCCACTCCTCTGCTGCTAACCCTCCATGTGATCTCCATTTCTGTTTCTGTCTCTGGTTCTGTTCCTGTTCTAGTTGTTTGCTTAGTTTGCTTTTGTTTTTGCTTTAGGTGTGGTTGTTAATAATTGTGAGTTTGCTGTCCTTTTACTATACATGTTTTTTTTTAATCTTCTTTTCTTAGATAAGTCCCTTTAACATTTCATAAAATAAGGGCTTGGTGATGATGAACTCCTTAAACTTGACATTATCTGAGAAGCACTTTATCTGCCCTTCCATTCTAAGTGAAAGCTTTGCTGGATAGAGTAATCTTGGATGCAGGTCCTTGCCTTTCATGACTTGGAATACTTCTTTCCAGCTCCTTCTTGCCTGCAAGGTCTCTTTTGAGAAATCAGCTCACAGTCTGATGGGAACTCCTTTGTAGGTTACTGTCTCCTTATCTCTTGCCACTTTTAAGATTCTCTCCTTATCTTTAATCTTGGCTGATGTAATTATGATGTGCCTTGGTGTGTTCCTTCTTGGGTCCAACTTCTTTGTGAGTCTCTGAGCTTCCTGGACTTCCTGGAAGGCTATTTCCTTTGCCAGATGGGAGAAGTTCTCCTTTATTATTTGTTCAAATAAGTTTTCCATTTGTTGCTCTTCCTCTTCTCCTTCTGGTACTCCTACAATTTGAATGTTGGAACGTTTAAAGATGTCCTGAAGGTTCCTAAGCCTCTCATTTTTTTTTTTTTTTGAATTCTTGTTTCTTTCTTCTTTTCTGACTGGATGTTTCTTTCTTCCTTCTGGTCCACTCCATTGATTTGAGTCCTAGTTTCTTTTCCATCACTATTGGTTCCCTGTACATTGTCCTTTATTTCCCTTAGTGTAGCTTTCAGTTTTTCATCTAATTTGTGACCAAATTCAACCAATTCTGTGAGCATCCTGATTACTAGTGTTTTGAACTGTGCATCTGATAAGTTGCCTATCTCTTTGTTGCTTAGTTGTGTTTTTTTCTGGAGCTGTGATCTGTTCTTTCATTTGGGCGATTTTTTTTGTCTTGACGCGCCTGTTACATAGTGAGGGGAGGAGCCTTAGGTGTTCACCAGGGCTGGGCAATCCATGTGGCTGGGTTTTGACACAGTATGTGGGGGCAGGGTCCAAGAGGGAACAATGGCGCTTGCTCTGCTCTCTGCCGGATTTCAGTCACTTCTGCCACTTCCCCCAAGCAAACTGGGCCCTTCTGGTGCTGATTCACGTGTGGGTGGGTTTGTGTACATTCTCTCCAATAAACTCTCCTGTGAGGTTGGGAGTTTCTCCCGGCACCTCAACCCCCACAGGTGTTTTCAATCTGTGTTTTGAGGTTTTACTTCCCCTCACTGGGACCCTGGATTACGCAGTCTGTTTCACTCCCCAGTTTTGCCTGGTTTATCTGCATGTGAATGTGAGACTACCAGATCTGCCAGCCCCTTGTGCGCTGCACCCCTCCACAACCCGCCGTCTCACTGGGTCCACCAGCCCCCTGACTCTGCCCCTCCTACCGGTCTGGATGAATGTATCTACTTTAACTCCTTGGTTGTTTGACTTCCATAGAGTTCAATTTTCTGTCAGTACTGGTTTTTTGTTTCTAATTTGTTGTTGTCCTTATTTTGGTTGTGCGAGGAGGCACAGTATATCTACCTATGCCTCCATCTTGGCTGGAAGTCTAAACACTCTTCTTTATGGGACTTTGATCTTGCAATTGAAATAATGACTTTAAAGATAATAGCCTGCTATAGATTTATAGAACTCTACTTAAAAGTTTAAATTCAGTGGCTGAGAATTTGTGTGTATCATCCTTTCCTCAAGAGCAGGGCCCTGGCTGGTATGGCTCAGTGGATTGGGTGCCAGCCCGCAAACCGAAGGGTTGCAGGTTCGATTCCCAGTCAGGGTGCATGCCTGGGTTGTGAGTCAGGTCCCTAGTAGGAGGTGCTGAAGAGGTAACCACACATTGATGTTTCCCTCTCTCTTCCTCCCTTCCCCTCTCTCAAAAAATAAATAAGTAAAATCTTTTTAAGAAAAGAAAGAAGGTTGTCTAGAAAGCTCCCACTTGGTGCTTGAGTGGTGGATGGGCATGGAAAATGGATTGAAAAGAATACATCCTGCTCTAGTGCTGTCCTCGGACTGGTGGGGTTGTGGGTGAGCCCCATTCTTGTTTGGTCTGCAGTTTCTGAGTTTTCTACAACAAACAGTAAAAAATATAAGTTCCTTTGTAAATTAAAGGACATTTCCAGGCATTTAGGTCTTTAATGCTAAAGGTTTACATATTCCTTTTTCTGTGTTTTGAGTTTTTGGAACCCTAACCACCTCACCTCATCACTGTGAGTGGGCTCTGGGATGGGGAGTTGGAAGGGGGGGGGGGTCAGGCTAGAAGCAGTTATAAGAGGGAGAGGTCACACAGGCATCTACTTGTTCATCCAGGAGGGGAGTGAGGTAGGCCCCCAATTAACTACCTTCATGGTAGTTAACCATGAAGCAACTTAATGGCAGCAATTTAAAGGATAGTGTCTTTTTCTTTTCAATACAAGGAAATAGGACTTTATTAGCATTGTTGTAGGCGCTGCATGACACAGGGCCTGATCCTTAGCACGCATAACACCATCTGAGCTTTGAGGAAATAAATCAGCACAAATCTAAACAACCTGGCATTTGAGATAAAAGTTGGATTCTCACCTTACAAAAAGATAAAACAAAAACCCCTTTTTACATCTTAAGCAACAAAACATTTAAAATATGAAAGTTTGCCCCGTCACCTTCCCACCAGTCCTTGATTATGCCAGAGATGTTCTGATTAAAAAAAAAAAAAAGGTTAAAGATTTCATGTGTCTTTTATGGCACTTTATGGTCTCATTTTTTATTCTTCTAAATTTTGAATTTTGTGAAAGTGCTAGCACAGTATTTATAAAAGCTAGTGTCTTGCATAGGGGGAGATGGAGTGAGGCGGGGCCCAGCTCCTATCCCTCTCTCCTCTTGGAGCTGGGGGAGGATGCTGTGGGGCCGTGGGGATTGGCTGGCTCCCGTGGGGAGGGGAGGCTGGGCTGGGCTGGAGCTCCTCACAGACATCCTCCAGAAGATGCTCCGTGGCCATGCCTCACCCCCAGAGAGGAAGCAAGTGGCTCCGGTTTTGAGCTACAGTTACAGATAGGATGGATAGGATGGGCAAGACTGACGCAGGACTGAGGGCACAAGTTGCAGGCTCGTGATCCATCAGCTTAAGGTACAGATTTTTTTTAAGGTTTTATTTATTTATTTTTGGAGAGAGGGAAAGGGAGGGAGAAAAAGAGGGAGAGAAATATTAATTGGTTGCCGCTCCAATGCCCCCAACCAGGGGCCTGGCCTGCAACCCAGGCATATGCCCCAACTGGGAATCGAACCAGTGATTCCCAGTCTTTGGGTTTGTTGGACTGTGCTCAACCCACTGAGCCACACCAGTCAGGGCCTTATGGCACTTTTGAGGAAAGGATGTGAGTATGGGAGTGAAGGCTGCTTCTCAGTGGGGGCAGGGAGTGAGGAGAAGCCTTGCTCTGGAGTCCTGGAGATGGCCTCACCGGTCCTTACTTGGCTTCCCCTTCAGCATCGTATCTTTGCTGCGGACCTGTGGCCAGTTGATGGCAGAGTTGGGACCAGAGCCCGGGCCTGCTGTCCCAACCCACTGCCCTTCCTGTTTCAACAGGGATGGTTGGCCTGGTTCTTCCTGGTTTGGGGAGACCTGGGAGCTGGGAAAAGGCGGCTGCCCCTGTCTCCTGGGCAGCTCCCTGACCCCTAGGTCCTGCTAGCTGTCATAAACTGGTCCCTGTGGGACAGGTCTGAGTTGGGGCAGACATTTTCTCCCTGTATTCTCCCTGCTGCCTCCCACAGGGGCTTGTGATCGTAGGTTCTGGGAGCAGGGCTGGGCTTCCGGCTCAGATGGAAGGGGTAGACCCTGGGGTGTGAGCTCCGGGAGGGCAGGGGCTCCCCATGGTACTCAGTTCTAGCCCTTGCCCCTGGAATGTGGCCTGGCTCCAGGACACTCACTATGTTTTGAAAAAGTGAGTTTAGAAATGAATAAATGACCACTGTGTTAGGGGCTGGCTCTAAGCTGAATTGTAAAGTGGACCAAGTTTGCTCTCAGGGGGCTTCAAGTCCACTGTTGTTGTGGCTGTCCCTCTGAGGGCCACTTCCCTGCCCCAAGGACCCTGGTCACAGAGGCTCCATGTGACCCGCCCCTCTGTCCTAAGGTGATGACTCTGAGGTGAGACAGAGGAAGGAGAGTGTCTCGGAGGGAGGGTCAGTTGATGGTGGAGTTCCTGTCAAGATTTTGGGCAGCAAAGTCTGGTTTCCCTTGAGTTTCAGGAAAGGTTGGCCTTGGCCTGAATGCATCAAACACTGAAGTTCAGGGAGTGCAGAGGGTGGGTGAGCTGTGGCCTGTGAGGAGGAGGGAGCAGCTGGCAGCAGCAGCTGCCTTTTCATGCTTGGGGAGCAGAGGGTCACCCTCCTGATGGGTGCAGGCCCCACCCCTTCCCCCAGCGGGGGGCTGGACTCACCTGGCACGGCTCTGAGTTCCCATCAGAAGTGGGGCTCCTGGACGCACTGGAGAGGACTGAATGTGGTTGCGCATGCCCCCAGTGCCTGCCACAGGGACAGGGTTAGGGCCTTAGCACCGCCTCCCCCCCACTCCCTATTTCTAGCTCTGAGGGGCATGGGAGGCTCCTTCTGAAGGGGCTGCTTTCACTTCAGCTGGCAGGTGCTCTTGGTGTGAACTCCTAGGCCTCTCAGGCCACTCCCAGGCCATGGGGACTTCGGGGTTTAGAGCCGGAGGAAGTGGGGTGCTCATCCCAAGACACCCACTTTGTGAGCCCACCAAGCATACATGACTTCGTCAACAACCCCACCCCATAGCGCATGTCAGAGCACACTCCTTTCAGCTGCCTTCTCCCTCAGACTCCTCCTTTCTCATTCTTTTGTGGCTTTTTCCTGAGCCCTCTGAGCCTGCCTTTTCTATATTAAAACAGTGAGGGGAGGCGGCGTCCTGGGCCAAGGGAGTAGGATCTCTGTGGATCACGGACCAGAGAAGGTGGGGGGCTATGGGAGCTGAGGAAAGTCATGGGACCACCTGGGAGGGGAGGGCACACCTGGCAGGTGGTGCGGGCATCCTGGCCCCTGGCCGTCAGGCTCTGCAGCTGCACGGAGTGTTGCTCCACAAACTGCTCACACTGAGGAAGGATAAAGTCACTGTGTGGCGCACCCAGGCCTACTGCAGGACGCCCCTCCTTGCTGCCCTGGCCTCTCCGTGGACCTGGCTGGCTCCAGGGCTCCCTGGGACCCGGCGTAGGTCCAGACATCAGCCCCCCGAAGCAGTTGGCATGGGCTGAAATGTAGGTTTCTGTTGGGAGACCTGGGCATCACCATCCCCTGCCCCTGAATTTCAGTTGTAGAAGAAATCTTAAAGCTTATCTTGTCCTTGAGCCATGATGTGGGCAATGGGGGGCATGGACAGGGGAACACCAGCAGGGAGTTGCCTCCTGGGATCTGTCTTACTTTATGGAGCTGTCATCCACCCTCAGTACTGGGACTCTAGGGCCTTTCCTTTTGCAAATGGGTTTGTCCCCAGTGAGTCACACTGGGAGGAGGGATGGGGCTGTGGCAGGACTGGACCTTGGAGAGAAGCCTAGGCCCTCTCCTGCTCCAGCTGGCCCCGGTGTGACTCATCTGATAGATAACGGCCCCACGCCTCGTCCACTAGGGAGGACTGCTGGTCCTTCGAGCCCACGCCCTTCGACCAGAGGCCACTCCTGACCATAGCAGGCTTTGCCCTATTACAGTCCCCTCATTATTTGGCCCACATCCTGTCTGAGCTCCTCGATGTCAGGGGTCTGGCCCACTCTGTACATCTCTGACTGGGAAGCCTTTCCTGGCTCAACCCTGTGCTGTGGGCAGGCGCTGGGTCCTGAGTTCCTGTTGCCTGTCCTGTACCTTTTGCCTGTCCTGCTGGAAGCTGAGGCAAGCCTGGTGCATCGCCTGTGGCATGGCCTCCTCACTGCTGTTCCCTGCCTGGGTGGTCACGGACACGCAGAGCTGGCACTTGGAGTCGTCCGGTATCCATTCTCCCCACAGGGACTGCAGAGAGGTGAGGCCTAGACAGGAAACAGTCAAGGTCACCCTGCAGAGGTGTTTAGTTCCTGTCCTCTGTGGTGCAGGGGAACCAGGGGGGTGGGGGTCATGCAGGGCTGGGGGAGGGGGCTGAGAGTGGGCAGTGGCAGGGCTGGGGCAGCAGGCTCACCTGGGCCAGCACCATTCTCCAAAGAGCACCGGAGGACGAGGCCGCAGACCAGCTGGGGCAGCATGCGGCCCAGCAGCACGTCCAATAGGATGACAGTGTAGCGCTCGGCCAGGCACTGGCAGATGCCGCCTGCCACCAGGGGCACCACGTGGCACACCTGGGCCACAACTGGGGCCAGTACACTCTGGGGTGGGGCCAAGAGAGGGTAGGGTGGAACCTTCCCTTGCAAGATCTACTCTGTGCCAGCGCCAGCTGGGCACTTTGTAGACATTCCCTTGTTCCCTTCTGAGAATTATTATGCTGTTTACTGATAAGGACACTGAGCATCACCGAGTCCAGGGGACTTGCCCTGAGTCAATAAGTGAACACTGGAGCCAGGCTGTGGACCCAGCTCTAACTAAAGGCTGAAATAACTGAAAGGGTCACAGCTAGTCCAGAGACGTGGGCATCACCATGGTCACACACTTCCTGGAGGGGAGGTGGACCACATCTGTGTCTTGTCCCTCCTGACCCACAGGATGGATTAGTTGGTGGCTCCCGGAGCCAGCACATCCCGTGTTCCGGGAGCTCCAGGGGAAGCCAGGAGTTCCCCCACCCATTTCAGTTTCAAACACGAGGTCTGAGCTGGAGGGTGGGGTGGGAGGCCACAAAACTCCAGCTTGTGCCTTTACTCCTTCGTTCACTCAAACAATACGTGTGAAGGACCTGCATGCAACAAGCTGGCCTCGGCCCTGCTCCTGCTCGCAGCTCCTGCTAGGAGTAGGCACAGGGCCGTGTATGGGTGTGACACCTTTCACAATATATACCCACCTGCTTGCATGGGAGCCCACACTTGGCCTCCAGACAATCCCCTGCTGTCAAAGGCCAGCTCATCCACTTGTGCCCTGGGCTGCCCTTCCCCCTCCTTCACAAGGGCTTTGCCCTGGATTATCCTCGCTCTCCTTCCTCATTGCTTTTCCCATCAGCCCACTGGTTGGTCTCACTGATGTGTGAACATGCTAACACAGCTTCTGGGCTTAAAAAGACTCACCCATCTCTGCTCCCCTTCCCAAAAGAACTTCTTGAAAGAGTGGTTCATACTGGCTGCTCCTTTTCTTTCCCTCCAGTCTCCCTGGAGCCCACTCCTCTTGGGCTTTTGTCCCCATCACTCCTCCAAAACAGCTCTCAAAGTCACAATCTCTGTTGCTGGTCCTCTGGTCATGTTGCCTTTGCTTGACTGAGCCGCCTCCTCCACTCGGTCCACACCATGTCCCCTATGATCCCACTCATTCCCTTGGACTTAAACCTCATCCTTCACCAGCAGTTCTCAGAGTGATGCTCTGACCTGACCTTTTGCCTAAGGCTTGGGTATTCAGCTGCTTGCTTGACATGCCCTCTTGTATGTTACACAGGTATCTCAAACTTGACAATGGTAGGGAGAACTCCTTTTTTTTTTTTTGCCCATGTCTATTTCTTCTCAAGTTTGTCCATCTCAGCGGGTGGCATTATCAAAGACCTGGTTCCTCAAGCCCAAGTCACCATCAATTCCTCATTTGTCCTCACTCCACAAGTTCCATTCATTACCAAGTCCTGTTGAGCTGACCTCCCAAACGTACCCTCAGCCTACCCTCCTAGTACTGTCTTCTCCCATTTCCATTCCTGCAGTAATCTAGATATTCTCCTTGCTTTCATTCTTGCCTCTCATCTGCCCAATACATTCTTCAAACACAGGAGAGTGGTCTTTCTGAAGTGTAAATCAGATCACAGTGTTCCCTGCTTGAAACCCTTCACTAGCTATAAATCGCATTCAGAATAAAACCTAGAGTTTCTTAACTCGGCTTAGACCTTGCTACGTGGCCCGGCTGTACCTAACCCTCTGCTCACTGCTCCGATCACTCTCCCCCTGGCCTGCCTGCTGGGGCCACACTGGCTTTCCTCAAGCTTGCCAAACTCATTCTTGATTGACACCCTTTGTCCATAGGGGCCTTGTTGACCTTTGGGTCTCAGTTTAATGGTCACCTCCTCAGAGACTCTCCCTGACCAACCACCTAACCCCAACTCTTGACTATCACCTCACTTCTTAGACATTTTGGGGGGGACTGGGCAATCTGAGCTGCCCTGCCTACCCTTGGCCCTGGTGACCCTCTCTCTGGCCACACCCATCCACCCAGCCATCCACCCACAGCCAGAACAATGCAGGAGACCTGGATTTTTCAAAAGGCTCTCCTAGGTCCTAGAGTCCTGCAGCTGTGAGAGGCCCTGATGATGGGTCTCTAAGGGGGTGGCCTGACACTCAGAGTAAATAGCAATAAGGAAAGCCAAGTTTGGTCCTGGCTGGGTGGCTCACTTGTTTGGAGCATCATCCCATGTACCAAAAGGTTACAGGTTTGATTCCCAATTGGGGCAGGAATGGGAGGCAACCAGTCAATGTTTCTCTCTCACATTGATGTTTCTCTCTCTCTCTCTCTCTCTCTCTCTCTCTCTCTCTCTCTCTCTCTCTCTCTCTCCCTCTTCCTTTCTCTCTAAAATCAATGAAAACATGTTCTTGTGTGAGGGGGGCGGGGAACACAAGCCCAATTTGGAGGTGATGAGGTGGTTGTTTTTCATAGGCTCTTTTCCTAGGATGGACCAGTTGTTACAGCTCCTAGCTACAGGGGACCGAAGGAGGATAGCAGTGGACCTAGCCCCTTCCAGAAAGACCTACCACAGCTGCCAGCATAGGTTAGGCTAATGGCCCCAGCAGGGGCCGCCTCAGCCCAGAGCCTGGATCCCAGAGCCTCCGGCTCAGAGTCTGACCTTTGCCACCTCCTGTCTTACCAGCCTGCATCCTAAATGTGCAAGGTGGCCCCACCCCCTGCCTGTCCACGGTTGCTCACCCTGTACGGAACCTTGCAGTAGAAATGAGTTGGGATTAGGGTGGGGCTTTGTGGAGAGTTGCAGCCAGGGATGTAGCTTGGGGTCCGCTCAGGGGCTTGCCCAAAGAGTAGAGAACTGCTCTCCTCATCTGTTTTAATTCTCTGCTCTGAACTTATCACTTTCTGAAAAAATCACCACAATGCAAACCTGGAAGAGCAGGTACCTCGTCTGCTGCCGTGAGCCCTTAGTGACCAGCCGGCCCGTGGATCTGGGAAGGGCTGATGGGGCGGAGCGCCTCCTCCCTTGGGCCCCATTTTAGGGCAGGACAGCACTGGGTGATGGTCACTACAGGTCTGGAAGATTCCAAGTTGGGCTCAGGTAGGGAGAGGGGTCCATCTGTGGAAGTTCTTTTGAAAAATTAAAGGGTGTGTTCTACAGAGACCTCTGGAGACTCTCCGTCAGTTGCTGAGCTGCTGGTGGGCAAGACGGGGTCTCGTCCTTTTTCATGCTTTGACACCTACATGGTCCCTGCCTGGCTTATAGCAGGGGACTAACATTAGTTGGATGAACTCTAGGCCTGGCACCTGCTGGGCCCAAGCCTGAGCTCCAGAGTCGCTGGGGTAGGGGCAGCACACGAATGGCTCTCCTCCTAACTTCTGGCAGCCAGCTGCCCCTGTGGGAGGTGTGAGGAGGGGTAGGGGGGTGGGTGGAGCTGTGGGGGGCCTCACCTTGGGAATCACAGCTTGGACCCGATTGAGCAAAGTCCTGCAGAGCCAGCAGTAGGGGAGGGGGATGGGGAACTGCTGCGCAGAGAGATCCTAGAGGAGAGAAGGGCAGGTCGAAGTTGGGTGGGCACCAGGAGAAGGCATCCTCCGGGCTCCTCTTCTGTCCCTCCTGCCTCAGGCCCTGCTAGAGCTGCTTGTTTCCCTTCCAGTTCTGCCCCCACCCAGGGCCTAAGTGCTCTTGGGCCTCGGCTGTGCCCTAGCTCTCTGGGTCCCCACCAGGGTGGGGCCTCCCTCACCTGTGTCTGAGGCCCTGGCTGCTCCCAGAGGGCCCTGGGCAGCACTGGAAGGACCAGCCTGTTCAGCAGAGGGTCCGACAGCTCCAGCTCCAGCCTGGGCTCTGAACGCCCAGATTTACACAAGCCCAGGTGCTCACAGATGGCCCTTGGGTTCTGGGGAACAATGCAGGGTGAGGGGGTGATTAGGGTGGTGGAGGGCCCCCCATTCCTGCTCAGGCTGGCTCAGGGACTCAGGGACTAGGGCTACTGTCTTTGGCCTGGGATGGCCGGGGCAGGCTGGGTGGGGCTGGGGTTAGAACTCTGTGGCGGGGGTGGAGAGACAATGAGGCAGAGATGGGGCTATGCGGAACTTCAGGACAGGGGCCTGGGAAGTGTGTGAGCAAGCGTGAACATGTATGTTTGTCAGAACAAATGAGTGTATGTATGTGTGTGTGTGAGAGTTTGTATGTGTGAGTATATAATGGGTGGGTTTTGTGTGAGACTGAGTGTGTGCATGAGTGTGTGACTGGGCATATGTTTGTGTGAAGGGTGTAAAGGAGTGTGTGGTGTTTGTAAGTGTGCGGGCCGCCCTGGTACAGTGGAGCAATAAGACTGTAAACTGGGCGCCTGGACGAGAGGCATGGCATCTCCTGGACTGGTTGTGGGCAGGGGTGTGTGTGTGGGGGGCATGCGTGTGCATGTGTGTGGAGGGCTGGGGTGTAGAGTGGGGGGGATCTCTGGGCCTGTGTGGGCAGGCAGGTCGGCAGGCCCTCACGATCTGGCTTTGCAAGTAGTCGATGACCAGCGGGAAGTAGGCTTCAAGCACATGGTGGCATCGGGGCACCAACAGCTTCAAGGGGAGGATGTCACACTCGTTCTCCAGAAACTTCCGAATTGTGTCCTGGGAAGCAGGTGGGAGCCAGCAAGGGTGGAGAGAGGACAGTCAGCCTGGTCTCCCAGAGGTCAGCCTCTGCCCAAGTCCCTGCACACAGGGTCACCACCTGGCAGATTGGTCACCCCTTTCCCAGGGCACTGGGGTTCAAAAAGTGCGAAGGAGTAAGTAGTTGGCACAGGTAAGGCCCCTTTAACCTCAGGGACAACTGTCTCTGGCCGGGCTGCTGAGCTTACTCCCAGAGCTCTCTCCTGGCCAGCAGATGCCTGAAGTCCCCAGGCAACCTCAGGGCTCACCCCTGGTCAGGAAATGGCCCCTTTAAGGAGCTAACCTCTTTTTCCTGCTCTGTCCCCCATCTCTTGGCCCCCAAGCTTCACCCAGGGTCTGGGCCCCATCACCTGGAAAATGGCCTCCTTGGTCATCTTGGTGAGGGTGTTGATGATGTCGTTGCATTCCTGGCACAGGTCATCCTGGGGAGGGGCACCCCCAAATGGGGGACGTGAGTGGAGGCTCTTTCAGGCAGAGAACAACAGGGCACTCCAAAGCACAGGGACAGAATCATCACACTCTCTCCCACCCCCTCCCATCCCCTAAGGGCTCCCCAATCCCCCACATCCATCCAGAGCCCATGCAGCACGCTCTCTCCCAGACCTTTGTCCCAGTGTGTGATACTCACGGCTCCCGCATGTCCCCAGACCTCCTGCAGGCAGTGCCCCAGTGCTCTGCACTGCAACGCTTGCTCCAGGCTTTGGCACCAAAATTCAGGGCCCTGGGCACAGGCCTGGGATGAGGTGGTCCCTACAGCTTCTGTTTGGGGCCAGAGGAACCTTGGGATACAAGCCATACCTGGTACCCTGACCTCACCCACCCCCCAAACCCACTTTCTTTTTTAAAAAATTTTTTCAAGGGATTTTATTTATTCATTTTTTAGAGAGAGGAAGGGAAGGAGAAAGAGAGAGAGAGAAACATCAGTGTGTGGTTGTCGATTGTGCACCCCCCATCAGGGACCTGGCCAGCAACCCAGGCATGTGCCCTAGACTGGGAATTGAACCGGTCACCCTTTGGTTCCCAGACTCACTCAATCTACTGAGCCACACCAGCCAGGGCTCCAAACTCACTTGCATCGGTAATGCCTGGCCATTAAACATGCTGGAATCAGACAGCTGCTCTAGTGCCCACCAGCTGTGTGCCAGAGGACAAGCCCTGGGCCTCTCTGAGCTCATCTTCCTCATCTTTGAGATGAGGATGACATACAGACTAGGGACAGGCCTGGCACAGAGCCAGAGCTCAGTAAGTGGGGGAAATGGCCTTGATGCCCCTTGACACCTGGCCCCAGGTGGGAGAGAGGTGAGGAGAGGCTGGGGAAACTCACCAGCCCCTGTGCCACAGAGTGTGGGCAGCAGCAGCAGCCACAGCAGCAGGTGTGACTTGGCCATGACACCTCCACAGCCTGGACATCCTGCTTGAGGTGAGGGCCCTTATAGCTGTGGGCGAGGATGTGGGGGCAGGGTTGTGGGAGCACTGGTGACTCAGTGTTTGTCTTTGTCCTGGAGAGCCCTTCAGGTGCTTGGATTGCCCCTTTCCCAGCAGAGACACTCCTGCTTGCCCCCGACCAGGTCCCTGCCTCCCGACCTGAAGCCTGTTCCCACTCCCCTTGCCCCCTGCCCTAACTCCCATGGGCTGGGACACCTGGCTCACTCCACCCAGGAGGCTCTTGAGCCTCCACATCTGGTCCCATCTGTTTGAGCTGTGGGAAAGAAATGGAGGCAAGGCCAGGGCAGCCAGAGTGAGCCCCCCCATCTCTACCCCAAGCCTCTTGGGCTGCCTTTGTTCTTGAGCAATGCTCTTAAGAGCTTCCTGCCTGGCTCTTGACTCAGGGCAAGCGCCAAACCGGAGACCCTCTTAGGCCACTCACCCCACTCCATCCTTACCTTTCCCCTAGAAAACTCCTCTGTTTCTATGGACACATGGTTGGTCTTCGTCAGGAGAGTGTTGACATGCAACAAAGAGGAAGCTAAAAGGCAGAGAAACTGGATGCAAGGAGGTAGGGGCTGGGATTCCCGGAGTGGCTATTGGGCAGCCCTATCCAGGGGATGCTGCCATGTCCTCCGGGTAGGGGCTGGGGCGCAGCTGGTGGTTCAGGAGAAAGAAATCATCCTCTGCAGCTGCAGAGGCTCTCAGGTCAGGCCCACGGGGCAGGGCACACCTGAGGGAAAGCACATCATCTGACATGGGGCAGACGCTGTTGCCAGCGGAGAGGGGACAGCTTTAGCTCATTGCCACCACTGGGTGACCCGTTTATCTGTGGCCAGGGAGCCCTTGAGACTCTGGGAAATGCTCTAACACTCACGGTGCAGCCAGGGCAAGGATTGTTGCCACGATGAAAATGGTTGGACACAGGGTGGTCAAGTGATACCCTCAAGGTCACACAGGGGTTCATTTGTGTTGGCCTTAAGTTTCGGTTGGCCTCAAGCCCTTGTCAGCATGACAAACACAGTTGCAATCATGAGAATCAACCAAGGATGTGTGTAAATGTGTGAGCAAAGATTGGGGAACCTGCAGTCGCTTACAGGCTCGAGGAAATGGGACTAACATGTGCTTGTAGTTTCGTGTTAAACAAATGGTACCTGGGGAGGATACAGTCTGGCCTGGCGGAGCAAGAGAGCAGGGATTGGGGGGTGGCTACCTGGGGTGCTGTATGGATCAGGGTAGTGTAACTGCTATAACAAAGAGCCCTGGTGGAGTCCCCTGGCTTTCCACTGTACATACTTATTTCTTACCCACATCGAAATGCAGAGCAGTGGGTGAGGCTCTGGTCCACACAGTCATTCAGGGCCCCAAGAGCATCCCTCTTTGGGCCCTGCCTTCCCCCAGGGCCTGGAGTCCTCCCTGGAGCATCTGGCTGGCAGGTCACAGAGAGAAAGAAGGGTAGACAGTGAGGGAGGTTTGGGGGCCAGGCCTGGGAGTGGTGTCTTCCATTTCTGCCGTCAGTTCATTGACCAGAACTCAGTCTCACGTTCCCACCAAACCATGGGGAGGGCTGGCAGATGCGATGTTCCTGTGTCCCTGGGGGTGAGGAAAAAGCTCTGAAGGTGCATAGTGTTAGTGCCTGTACTACATTGTGAATGTAATTTATGCCCCTGTACACTTAGAAATGGTTTAAATGATAAATATTGTGTTATTCGTATTTTATCAACAATTTTTTTAAATTGGGGGAGAGTGTGTGGGGGAGAAAGAGAGAGAGAGAGAGAGAAAGAGAGAGAGAGAGAGGAGGCAAGCTGGGGATGGAGGAGAGTTTTGTTTTTCTTTCTTTTTAAAAAGATTTTATTTATTTAATTTTTTAGACAGAGGAGAAGGGAGGGAGAAAGAGAGGGAGAGAAACACAACGTGTGGGAGATACATTAATTGCCTCTCGCACACCCCCAGCTGGGGACCTGGCCTGCAACCCAGGCATGTGCCCTGACTGAGAATCCAACCGGCAATCCTTTGGTTCACGGACTGGCAGACTGGTGCTCAATCCACTGATCTACACCATCTGGGCTGTTTTGGTCGTGAGAAGTGTGAGGCTCTGAAGTAGGGGACTTGAGAGAACAGGGGG
The DNA here is from genome assembly GCF_019186645.2 of Phyllostomus hastatus. NCBI lineage: Eukaryota > Metazoa > Chordata > Mammalia > Chiroptera > Phyllostomidae > Phyllostomus > Phyllostomus hastatus. Next base: position 72,775,933 of record NW_025334041.1, on the reverse strand, counting down.
CTGAGACAGAAGGGGATCAGTGAAGTGTTGTTGCAGGCTGTACATTAAAACCTTTTTATGTCCTTTGAGAGGTGCAAGTGAAGAGCAGAATTCCTTTTCATTCTGTTTGTGGTTTGGGGCTGCATTTCTGCGGTGTTCGTGGGGATGAGTCATCAGGGTCTGACTCTCCTCCCCTCTCCCATAGAGGGAGGCCGGGGCTTCGCATCTCAACACAGACAGGCTCCGAGAGTCCACAGTGAGTGACATTTGGCTTCAGAGGCAGGGATGTTCTCTCAGCATCTGTCAGGTGTCCCTTCTCTCAGGGCTCTGACCAAAACTTATTTGTCTGTCCACCCCATCGGGTATGCCCTCCTCTCTGTCTCTAAATGTACACGTTCCACAGGAAGGGAATGTGTCTGTCTTATTTATTGTTGATTCTCAAGACCCAGCATGGTGCTGGGAGCATGGTGGCTACCTTTCCGAATGACTACCCTTTTCTTTTTCCTTTCTGCTAATAGAATCTAAATTTTGTTCAGGTTCTGGGTGTTTTGGAGAGCTAATTTTTTACCCAGCCCCGGGGATGACCCGAGAATAGGCCACGCCCTTTGCCAGTAATCACTTTGGGGCGAGCGTGTCTTCAAGTTCCAGCTAACCAGCAGGGGTGGGTGCACTTCTGGGAAATGCTTCCTTCCTGGTCAAAAAAGACAGAGGAGAGGAATGCCTCTGGGTCCCTTCGGATGTTCCTATGCAGAGCTGGAATGTTGCAGTGCTGGAAGCCACTCTGTCTGAAGAAGGGAGGAACGAGAGAAGCACAGAGAAGCAACTCAGAGCCCTGACCCGGCTGAGCTACTGACTTAATGACTCCTGAACACTTTTTGTCCTGTTTGTACATTTTCTCATCAGATATTCTGTTATGGGCAGCTCAATCATGTTAACCAAAGGCAGAAGTAAGGAAAGAGAAGGAATTAGGAAAGAAAGAAGGAAATTAAAAAGGAAGAAATAGAGGGAGGAAGAGAAGAAGAAAGGAGGGAGGGAGGGGAAGAAGGAAGGAAGGAAAGAAGGAAAAAAGGGAGGGAGAGAGGAAGGAAGGAAGAGGGAAGTAAGTCCATTCTTTCCATCCTTTACATGCAGATTAAATTCCATGTCCTCCAAGGAGGTCTCCCAGGTTCTCCCCTCCTGGAGCCATCTCTCCCCCTCCTGCTGCCGTCTGTCCTTCATGACCTCTCAGCACTGCCAAGCTCATGTGTCCATCTGACTGGGAGGCCACAACTAGAGCCTCAGCCATGACCCCGCCTGGGGTCCACACACCTTTGATTCTTCCCAGTGCCTGGGATGGGGACCCGTGGTGCAGAAGCACAGGGGTCTGGGGAACTCTCAGGAGAACCCTCTCCCTAAGGGACGAGGGAGGCTGCAGACTTGTCCTTCAACAAAGCCTCAGTTACCAGAAGGGAGGTGGGGTGGGGCGGTGGGAATCTGAGCTTATTTAAAAGAAATTCTTACCTGAAGACTTGTTTATTGATTAGAGAGAGAGGAGGAGGGGACAGAGAGGGAAGGGGGACAAAGTGGGGGGAGGGGGGGAGAGAGAGAGAGAGAAACAACAATGTGAGAGAGAAACATCCATCGGTCGCCTCCCATAAGCCCCAACTGGGAATTGAACCCACAACATTTTGGTGTATGGGACAATGCTCCAATCAACTGAACCACAGGGTAGGAATCTGAGCTTTTTATGACATTGGTCATCTACCAGCCCAACCCTTTCTGCTCAAGCAAGACCTGGGATCTAGGAAAGGAGAGAGTAGACAGAGCTGTCCCAAAACACCTTTGTGAGTGGCTGAGATACGAGGATGTCATGGATAGCATAACCCAAGAAAAGTACTGATAGGAAAAGCCTTTCTTTCATTGCTGACACAGGACGTGCCCAGAGATGGCCAGAGATACTTGGGAGACCAGGAGACTTTTAAGGGATGAAGTTCTCGCAATAGCTGGAAGAGACCCTGAAAGTTCAAGTTATTACTCTGGCATTGCCTCCATTTTTAGGCCTGTGTTGTGACAAACTAAAGAGATAATGCTTCTATTCATTTATTTATCTTTTAGTCACGCATTCAATTAAAAATACATAATCAACAACACGTTGTGTACTATTCTAGGCACTGGAGTTACAAGAGTGAACAAACCTGATAACATTCTTTCCTGCAAGGTGCTTCCCTCCTCCAGGGTGCTGTTTAGGGAGGCAAGTGTCTCTGTCATTGAACTTCGGACCTCAGGGGCAGGGAGCTCACCTAATTCTCATCTGTGGCTCTCACAGGACCCTTGAAAGCATGGAATCCTAGCTAGACCACCAGGGAGTACTCTCCCAGGACCCTTGAGAGAGGTTTGTCCACAGTGGGTGTGCAAACAAATTTCCTAAATCAGGTGGTCTTGATGGATTAATCCTGTTCACGATATTAATAGCTTAACACATGAACATCTTCCAAAATGGCACTTTTGTATTTTATCCAGAAACTAGAACTATCTGAAAACAAAGGATGAGCTAAAATCAACTCGTAAGCTTTCCTAAGCTAGTAAAAAAAATGGACTTTGGGAAACATTTTTGTTATTTTTATGTTAATTAACTTATTTATTATTGCAAAAATACTTGTATCAGGTATTTTAATGCTACAAGTAAAAGACAACTTGATGTGAACTGACTTATACATGAAGGGAGTTTTTGATTTATGTAATTGAAAAGTCCAGAAACAGATCAAGTAGTTGTTTGTGGAGCTTGGTCCATAGGCTCAAATCATACCACCAGGCCCTGACTTCTCTCAGTGCCTGTTCTCTGCCTTCCAGAGTGTCCTCCTGCAGCTCCTGGTGCTCCCTTCTCAGAGTGAAATGGGTACAGCTGTTTCAGGAGCCACACTGTCCAGGCAGAGAGTGGGGATCCTCTGGTAGCTCTGGTGATAGTTAGAGAAAACCTTTCTTCCATGAAGCCACTGCAAACATCTCACATCTCATTGGCTCAGAATGGGGCACACACCCATCCCTGACCCATCACTCTGCTGGGGCAGTGGGACGTGCTGATTGGCTGACAATAGACAGGGTTCATTTGCAGGTGGCTGAAATGAGGAGGGGCAATGCCCTTAAAGTCTTGGTGCTGACACAGAAGGAAGGGAGTGGGTACCGGGAGAAGACAGTGATAACTGTCACTGTAAGAAATCCATGCACGGACGTGGGCCATGGAGAGAGGAAACGTTCCCTGTAGCGCTAATTTCAGAGAGGGACTTTGGTAAGTTTTGGCTGGGTTCTCTTCCAAGATTTTTCCCATGCATATGTCAACATATATGTTACATATATATACGTTTGTATGTGTAGCAAGCTGAATGCCTCATCCCCCACCCTGTCCCCCAGAGGTTCCTTTCTAATCCCAGAATTGTGGACTGTGCTGAACTATCACTCCTGTGGTTAGGTTGTTTATGTGGTACAGTTGACGTTAAGATGGAGATGGATTATCCACTTGGGCCTAACATAATAACATGAACCCTAAAAACAGAGAACTCCCAACTGGAAGCAAGAAGGGAAGTCAGAGGGATTCAGAGTGCCTCTGCTGCCTTTGAGTGTGTAGGCGGCCAGGAGCCGAGGGATTCAGGCAGCCTCTAGAGGCTGAGAATTGTCCTGGCTGACAGCCTGCGAGGAAGTGGAGACCTGAGTCCTACAACCACGCTGAACAGAAATCTGTGAGCACCCTGGATGAGCTTGGAAGTAGATTCTTCTCAGGGCTCCAGATAAGAGCCCAGGTGGGCCCACTCAGACTTACAATTTTTTTTTCACTTTTTTTATTGCTTTTCAAATACAGGTGTCTCCATTTTCCACCCACCACTCCCCCGATCCCAGCCATCCCCACTTCCCACCCTTGATCCTTCCACCCTTTGGCTTTCTCCATGTGTCCTTCATACATGTTCCTGAAAACCCTCCCGTTCCCCCCCCCCGCCATTATTCCCTCCAACCCCCTCTCTGGTTACTGTCCGTTTGTTCTAAATTTCATTGCTTCTGGTTGTATTTTGCTTGCTTATTTGTTTTGTTGATTAGGTTCTACCTATAGGTGAGATCATATGGTATTTGTCTTTCACCACCTGGCTTACTTCACTTAGCATATGCTCTCCAGTTGCATCCATGCTGTCGCAAAGGGTAGGAGCTCCTTCTTTCTTTCTGCTGCATAGTACTCCATTGTGTAAATGAACCATAGTTTTTTGACCCACTTACTTACTGATGGGCACCTAGGTTGCTTCCAGCACTTGGCTATTGTAAATTGTGCTGTTATGAATATTGGGGTACATAGGTTCTTTTGATTTGGTGTTTCAGACTTAAAACTTTCTTTTATTGATTCCAGAGAGAGGGACGGGGGGAGGAAAAGAGAGAAAATATTAATGTGGGAGAGAAACATTGATCGGTTGCCTCTCACACATGCCCTGACTGGGGACTGAATACGCAACCCAGACATGTGCCCTGACAGAGAATTGAATGGGTGACCTTTTGGTTTCTGGGACAATGCCCAACCAACTGAGCCACACCAGCCAGGGCCCCACTCACACTTTTAACCTACAGAACTGTAAGATAATAAACGGTGTTGTTTTAAGCTTCTGCATTTTTTGTGTGTGATTTGTTATGCAGCAATAGGAAACTAATAAAATATGGAAACTTTATTTGATTAAAAAGGGATTATCCTATGCCTAATATTCTGCAACTCTTAACTTTTTTCCCCACTTAGTTTATCTCAAACATCTTTTTTAAAAAAGATTTTATTTATTTATTTTTAGAGAGAGAATGGAGGGAGAAAGAGAGAGAGAGAGAGAAACATCAATGTGCGGTTGCTGGGGATCATGGCCTACAACCCAGGCATGTACCCTGACTGGGAATCGAACCTGCGACACTTTGGTTCCCAGCCCGTGCTCAATCCACTGAGCTATGCCAGCCAGGGCGTCAAACATATTTTTAAGTTAGAACACATAGCTTTAACTAATTAAAAAAATAATTTTTTAATTTATTTTCAGAGGAAGGGAGAAAGAGAGGGAGAGAAACATCAATGTGTGGTTGCCTCTTACGCCCCCTACTGGGAGCCTGCCAGGGCAACCCAGGCATGTGCCCTGACTGGGAATCAAACCAGCGACCCTTTGGTTCACAGGCTGGTGCTCAGTCCATTGAGCCACACCAGCCAGAGCAATTTTAACTTTTTTTTTGTTCTTACATAATATTTCATTTTCTGAGCTATACCATAATATACTTAACCATTCCCCTATTGATGGATTATTTTCATGTGTTCAGTATTAGGAATAATAACTCAGAGAATACTCTCTATGTGTCTGTTTGTGGACTTCTCTCAGTACTTTTAGGTAGGCTAACTCCGAGCATTGCTGAAAGGGTCAGTGTATTTACAGTTCAATGAACACCACCAACAGCTCTCTAAAAGTGTTCTGTTGATCTTCCTTCTGTGAAGGAGACTTTCTCCTCCCTGCAACTGTGAATATTTTTCATTTTAAAGTGCATATAACAAAATTCCCTATAGTGACCATTTTGAAGTGCACAGTTCAGCGGTATTAAACACAATCACACTGTTGTGCACCCATCACTACCATCCATTTCTGAAACTTGTCATCTTCCCAAACTGAAATTCTGTACCCATTAAGCAACAGATAACTCCAATTTACCTTCGCCCCTGGCGGCTGCCATTCCACTTCTTGCCTCTGAGATTCTGACTGCTACTCTAGGCACTTCATGTGAGGGAGATCACACAATGTTTGTCCTTTGGCACTGGCTTATTTCATTGAGCATCGCAGCCTCAGGTTTGTCCATTTTACAACGTGTCAGGATTTCCCTCCTTTTTGAGGCTGCATAATACTCCATTGTGTGTGTGTGTGTGTGTGTGTGTGTGTGTCTGGGCTCAAGGAGAAAGAGGTCCAGAGAGGTCTCTTGTAGGCTTCTGGGCCTCCTTTTGGCAGGAGAGGTGCTCTAGGCCTCCCCTCTCAGTCTCCCCATGTAGGAAGGCCCTTCAGGTAGATCCCAAAGGGGATGGTGGTGGCTATGGCTGGAACCTGTGCAAAGTATTAAGGGAAAATATGGAGCCTGAGTGCAGGGAGATAGTAAGGAGCTAGGAAAATTCCTTGGCGAGTGGAACAGGGAAATAGACAGGTAGCTGAACAAACTGGCTGAGCCATTTACAGTCAGCCGGGTACAGAAGGCCACCTCCCTGGAGGGAACACCTAGGCCTCAGCTGAATTTCACTTCCAGACCCAGAAAAGGAGCAAACCCAGGTGGGTGATGTCAGGACCAACTCTGATCACTGAAGAGCCCCTGCCCTGTCACTGACCCATCAGTGGAGACTATGATTCTGAAAGGATGGACACACCTGGAAAGCTGAAGAATACTCTTTTTATTGTTAATTTTTTAAATCCTCACTCAAGGATATTTTTTTCATTGCTTTTAGAGAGAGAAGAAGGGAGAGAGGGAGAAGGAGAGAAGCATCAACTGGTTGCCTCTTGCATGTGCCTGGACCAGGGATCAGGGATCAAACCCACAACCCAGGTATGTGCCTTGACTGGGAATCAAACTTGCAACCTTTCAGTTATGGGATGAAGCTCCAACCAGCTGAGCCACACCGGCCAAGGCAGATGATGAATATTCTATTGAGAGTCTTCCCTAAGATCTCCCCTAAACTCCCAGACTAGAAAACCCTCAAGACAAAGGACCCAGTGCATGGTCTTCCTCCTGGGAGGCCTCCTCTCCTCCCCCCACAGGCACTCATATCCTAAATGCTAAGGGACCCCATGAGACGTGCAACCAGGGGAGTGAGCAATAGGTAATCCTAGCTTGTCCGGGGCTGACCCCTGAACCTGTCTCCAAGACTCTCTTTTCTCTGACTCACCAGGAAGCTGGCAGCCGCCCCCCCTTGGCCCACTTCTTTTGTATAACATTTCTGGAGAGCCAAAGCAGCTCTCTCCTGTTGCTTCTTCCATCTTAAGCCCTTCCTTTCCCACTGTCTCTAACTTTAATAAACATCCTCTCAAAATCACCTGGACTTGTGTTGTGAAATCTTTCCTGCATGAAGTCAAGAACCAGCAGGCTACCACACACTACCAGTGGGCCCTAGGGCTGGGTCCCCTTCCCGGTGACTGAGGAAAGCGTGTTAAGGAAGGAGGGGCTGAGAGGAAGCAGACACTCAGGCAGGCAGAGGAGGAGGGAGGGTCCGGGGAGCCTGGTTGTTGAAACTGCCTCAGGACAGGGGATGGGGTGATGGCTGCTTCACCAAAGGGAAGAGAAACTGATTCTTACTGAAAGCATGCCAGCTACCATTCCTACAGGGACAAGTGGCTTTCCAGGAGAGACTGGTCAAGTTACGGTATCTGATGGAGCCCTGGCTCTGTGGCCAGCGCCCTGACAGGCACGAGGTGGCAGGTGAGTCAGGGCCAGAAGGCTGGCTGTCTTACTGAGGAGAAATAACAAATGCCTTCATTGACCAGGAAGCTCAATCTCAAGAAACTCTGGTTACAAAACCCCAAAACTTAGTAACTTAAGACAACAAATGTTTGTTTCCTGCCCGATCTCATGCACATGGTGGGTGGCCAGGGGCTCTGCTCATTACAGCAACCTGGGTGCTGGCTGACACACAGCCACCATCTTGAACATTGTCACTCACCATGCCAGGGGCAAAGAGAACTGGAATGCTTTGTAGTGGCTGGCGAATGTTCCAGAGGGAAAAGGACACACTTCTGCTTGGGTGTATCTTCCAGGCACAGGCCACCTACATTCAAGGCGGCAAGGACATGCAGTTCTGACACTGACCAGAAGGCAGAGATCGGGTGTGAGGTGCAGAAACGGCGGTGCTGAGCCCTGGGAGCCCCACACCTCCTCCCCTGGTGGCTTTAATTTGCTGAATGTGAGCACCATGGCGGTTCAGTCTCTTCACACCCCAGGCCCCACACTCTACAGGTGTTGCTGTGCTTTGTTGAAGAAGGTGCTCCTTCATTATAAGCCGATTAAAAAAAAACCCAACCTGCTGTTATTTCTTGTAGCACCAAATACCTGTACTTTAGAGCATCTCAACTATTGTCTTTCACTACTCACACTTACCTGTGTGACTGTGTCCCACAGGGATGTAAGCCCCATGAGGACAGACCCTATGTTTGGTCACACTCATCTTCCCATCCTGGTACCTCTCGGAGCACCGGGCACAGAGTGGGCATTCAATTAATATTTGCTGAATAGATGGACATGGTCTGAGGCTAGGAGGTGGGGTGGGGTGTGCCCTGCTGACTGGTTGGGGGGTTATCCAGGAGGCAATCTGAGCAACCGCTGGGAGGGACCCCCTCCTAGGGGAAGAGGGGACCAGCTCAGAGCTTGGGCCTGCAGCACAGCCCCAGCATTTTGGGCTGCCCCAAGTGTGGGACAGTTCCAAAAACAGCCAGATGTGTCCCCAGCCCAGGCCCCAGGGACTCTTGACCAAGTCCCAGGGACAGACACCTGTGAGTAAACACTTAAAGAGATGCTTCAGCCAAAGCTCAGGGACACGTTGGTTCATGTGGCTGCACACACTGAGGAATCAGAGCGGCATGAGGGCTTCTTCTCATTTCAGGATAGACCCTCGGTGCCCTGGGATCTCAGGTACCAGGGGACAGACACAGTCCTGGCAGAGAGGGCCACATCCATCAAGACCCAATGGCAGCGCAGTGGGAACAGTGCCCGTCACTACACTGCAGCTGGCCCGACTTACAGCTGAATGAGAACAGACACAGTTGGAGGGAAATTTATAAGAGGTATGAAGTCCTGCAATGGCCCGTGAGGTATGGGACAATAAAATATGGTTAAATGTCACCATCCTGAATTTATTCACCTGGTGGTGTTCCTGGGGAAGCTCAGGTTAGTAATGGAAAAAATACAAATACAAGTAAAAGGCTGACAGGAAGCATACCGAGTGGTTGATAATGACTATTTTTTGGTAGAAGTATGTGTGATCATTACACATTGCCTCTGTACTTAAAAAAATAAAAGGGCCAGACAAATAATGAAACAAAAGAAAGGAAGACTTCCTTCCCTCCTCAAATATACTAGCAAACAAGAAGCTATTGGAAACCAATTCAAGTTAGTATAGATTCAAATATATTAGCAAACAAGAAGCTATTAGAAAGAATTCAAGTTAGTGTAGATTCTGCCCTGTTTTGGTTGTGTGGCAAGGCAGGGTCTATGAGAATCAGTAGTACTTAGGGCGGAGCAGGAATCCCCAAATGTGGGGGGTCAGCCTGGGGAATAAGATTCTGGAAGGGTGGGAGCAGTGTCCCCAAGCCTGTTACATGAGGGGGCACTGGATGTGGCAAGGGTCTGGTACCTGGACACCCAGCAACAAAAGCCAACATCCAGGTGAAGCCTCAGGCTGTCTGGGAGGGAGCCGATAGGTGTGAGGTGGGGCAGCGGGGAGAGGTGAGGGTGCAGAGGGGGCTGGCAGAACCCTGATTTGAAGGCCTCTGGATCCAAGGTCTTATCAACCCTGGAGGCCAGAGGTGGAAGTTGCCATGACTTTGGAGTTTCTCAACGGAGGAGACCATGCGATAAGGGTGGTGCTAGGATGGGAGAGTTATGAGAAGTGATTCGAGGGAGAGCAAAAGATGGGTACGAAAGAGAAAAGGTAACATATGAGAATTAACTTCTGAGAACAGAGGCCTAGGCCAGGGCTGGGCCCTTCCTGTGGTCTGGAACCCTGAGAAACCAGTCATGGGTGGAGATGTGCTAACCACCCGGAAAACAACTGACCTCTCCTTTGTGTCACACTCTGTGACTCAGTTGGTTGTTGGCTTGTGGTCAGGAACACATCCTCAGGTCTGATCAACAAGGACAGGACAAGAGTCAGTTCTCACCATCTGATCTGTCTTTGGTTGGCCATGGACAGTTAGCCTGCAGGAGCTTCTGTCCAAGACACAAAACAGGTGTGCCTGTCATTTCTCAACCACCAGGCAAGCTTCCAGGGTCACCGGGCTGACTGAGCACCAGAACGCGTGCACTGTCTCTGTAACTTCTGTTGCAGAAGGTACCCAGGGATGCGTCCAAAATGGTGAGAGGAAACGGTGCCACGCGAGGCTCCTTCTAGTCACCCATCCATTTATTCTGTCCATCCTGTGAATTTCCCTCCTTCATATCTCCTTGCAGACCAATCTTACCCATCAATCCACGAGGACACGAGGAGGGTCACTTTCCTGGCAGCCGTAATGGTTTCATAGTTGTATACTTGTGTCAAAATTCATCAAATTGTGCACCTTAGATCTATGCAGGTGACTGTATTTCAATTATATTTCAAGAAAATTGGAAAAAAGGAAGGTTAGTGTGTATCAGCAGGTCAAAACGGACAACAAACATCTATCAACTGGAGAAGGAATAAATTATGCAATATTCAAACAGTGAAATAATGTTCAGCAATAGAAAAGAACAAACTCCTCACACACACAACAATGTGAGTGCATCTCGCACACATCAGTGGGGACCCAAAACAGTCAGACACAGGAGAATCCCTCCTCTATGCTTCTATTCATATACATTTCAAAACCAGAGAAAAGGGAACTATCATGCTGAAGGGTGTGTGCTAGATGGTAAAACCATAAAGAAAACCAAGGGCGTAATTATCATTCAGGTCAGGGCAGGATGAGCTTAGAGGAGCAGAGAGGAGAGATGGGAAGGGCTTCTGGGGGCGCTCACATGTTTCTTGGCCCGGGTGGTTTTTACACGGATGTTTGCTTTACAGTGAACCACTGAGCTTCTATTTTGTTTTGTGCACATTTCTGCATGTATTTTACATTTTATAATTAAGAAAGGAGCAGCCCTGGACAGATGGCTCAGTTGGTTGGAGTGCAGTCCTGCACATGCAGAGGCATGGGTTCGATCCCCAGTCAGGGCATATACCTAGGTTGTGGATTCAGTCCTTGGTTGGATTGCATATGGGAGATAACCAACTGATGTTTCTTTCTTTTTCTCTCTCTTCCTTCCTCTCTCTGTAAAAAATCAACAAACCTATCCTCGATTAAAAAGCAAAGAATGGAGCAATGGGTATGTATTATGCTTATATGGAAATATGAAAAAGAAAGTTTTAACAGTAGTTTCCTCTGAGGAGGGAGACTATGAAGCAGTGGGAAGGTGGAGGCCTGTAAGTTGTTTTCCTTATGCTTTTCATAACTAAAAAATTAAATTTTTAAATGCTGTTCATAAGTGAAATACAAAAATTTAAATCATAAACGCATGGATGACAAATCAAGGAAGAGGCTTTCCAGCTTCAGGTGCTGCCACGAGAGTCCAAGCAGAAGACGGATCAGGCAGCATGGCTTGTGTGTGTAGGCGAGCACGTGTGTGCGGACAGGGAGAAGGGAAGAGGAGACAGAGGGGACTTCAGGGAAATTCAAAGCATCAGAAAGACTTGATTTGCTGTTGCTGGCTTTGAAGATGGAGAGGGCGATGAGTCAGCTTTAGTCAAAAGAAGGAAGTCTTTTGGTACTGGAAATGCTTCTGCCCCTAAACCTCACATTTCCATGACCTTGCTTGCTGGAGAAAATAGAAGGGGACAGAGAGATGGCCTTGGGGTCAGCCTCCCACATCCCCTGTGAGTGCATCCAGTTGTAGAACTGATTTCACATCCAGCCCAAAGTGCAGTGACTTCTGGGAAGTGTGAGCGGACTGCCCAGCCTTCCAGCTAGAAGGAAGGAAAAATGGACAGGGAGAGTCACCTGAAGGTCTTTATCTTCGTCTTGCTTTCCTCTCCAACACATATTTTGGGTGGTAAGCTGTTGCTGAGAGTTCTTGTGTGTATGTGTGTGTTTTCACTTGGTAAAAATGTTTAAGTTTGTATCTTCAAGTTGGCAGTGAATCTCAATTACTAAGTTTGCATCCATGTTACTTTTGAGTTAATAACAAATTACAATTTGTAATATACAATGTTCCCAAACAGTTATAAACACTTTTGGAATTATTTTTTTTCTTTTTATTTATTTTTAAAATATATAATCTTTTTTAAAAAAATATTTTATTTATTTATTTTTAGAGAGGGAAGGGAGGGAGATAGAGAGAGAGAGAGAGAAACATCAATGTGCGGTTGCTGGGGGTCATGGCCTGCAACCCAGGAATGTACCTTGGCTGGGAATTGAACCTGGGACACTTTGGTTCCCAGCCCGCGCTCAATCCACTGAGCTACGCCAGCCAGGGCAAAATATATAATCTTTATTATATTTTTCCCATTACCACTCAGTTCCCTTATAGGAATTATTTGGTTTTTACTAGAAAACATTATTTAGTAAATAATATCATAGTCCCAAAAGATATATTATGAAAATGTACGAAAGATAGTAGGGGTGAGGGAGTGGAGGCTGTTCTGAGTCATCATTCTGTCTCATTAAAAAAAGTTATGATTCTTACTGTACTTGTAAGTTTTGATTAGTTTTAATGTTATATCTAAATTGTTAAAACATTAGCAAATTATTATTGATATAGGCTTTTCCATTTGCTCAAGATTATGAATTGTAAGTGAACAAAGCATCACTTGCAGTTAACAAATGGAACCACAGGCAATGGGATGACTCAAAGTAAGCCTGTGACAACTAAACCAGTCAACTGGAGCGATGAGAAAACTACCGACAAAGTGCGACCAAGGAACGTCCATCTCACAATGCCCAGAGAGTGGCACTGCAAGCAGCAGGACGACTGTCGAAGTGTGCGCATGGTGACCAGGTGTCAAGAGGATGGATTAGGGAGCTTGGGCAAGAGTGTTGTTCAGGGCTCCCATTATAACTAAGGTGGGATAAAAAGGGCAAATAGCGAGTGTTATTCATATGTGTGAGTTTTCTAATAGCCTGACCCAAGGCCCTAACTTCTGACCAGAGGCTATAAAAGTCATAAATTAAATCTTCGCTGTGGAAATGACAGCCAGCCACCCCAGTGCTGGTGTAGAAGGGACATTGACAAAAGAACACACATTCCATGCCTTCAGGCTGGGTCTCTCAAATCAGAAACAAGGACTGAAACCTAAATTATAATTACTCTAAAGAAATAAAAATATTTTTGATATGCAAATGAAACTTGGTGATTTTAGAGAAATTCAGGTAATAATCTACAGAGCTATTAGGAACTGGGCAATGCAAAAAGCCCTAAGAAAAGGAAATATAATAATTTGAGTAAATAGACAGATGTAGTATTTAGCAAACTTAATGCCTAATAATAGTATAAAGTATCTGAAATAGGACATAATGGCAATGTTTACCAAAAGTAAAAGGTCTATGAAGGCTAGCGAAATGTAAAATATTCATAGCTTTTATTGGTGTTTTTTCTTCTCATTTCAAGTGTGAGGATTTTAATAATATTTTCCCAAGTATAAGCAAGAATAGCAGACCTGCCATGGAGGGGCTGGTTTGTGTCATGTCACTGGGACACACAGCAGTTTTCTAAAGAAAGAGCAGTTGCTTTTTAGTGAAATTTCGGGCAACCTGCTGAAATACATCAGGATAATACCCTGCTTCCTTGTATTTTCATCCTCTGCTTTTTTCCACCGGGTCATTCTTAGGGACGAATTTCCTATTTTATTTCAGGTTTAGTGCCTTCCATCATTCTACTTTCCACTCGCATTTCATTTCGTTGTACCGAGATGCCATGTGGATAAGCTCCGAGCCATACGCACACGAGCAGGACAGACAGAGCGTCCCTCCCTCGCACTGCACTGTCCTCCACCGCGGTGTCCACGGCTGGCCCGGGCGGGGGGCGGGGGAGGAACCAGCTTCCCAGGCCACCTGGGCACGCTTCATCCTAGCCCTTCAAAATTCTTCCTAAAACTGTTTTTAGAGATATATAAGAGATGACTTGGAGCTCTGATCAGTGTGGCTCAGTTGGCTGGGCATCCTCCTGCAAAGCGAAAGATCCCAGGTTCCGGTCCTGGTCAGGGGCGTGCCTGCCTGCGCCTGCGGTTTGTACCCAGCTGCGCTGTGTGTCTCCCGCTGCCGCATGGGTGATGTTTCCTTCGCACTCTCTTTCTCCCTCTCTCTAAAAATGAACAAATAGAATCTTTTTAAAAATGACTGGGAAAACAGAAAGCTCTGCTCATGGTTGGAAAGTGACGACATTTTTCCATATTAATTTTTATTTATTTTATTTATTATTTATTTGTTTTTATTTTTGTGTTTTTAAAAAATTGTTCAATTACAGTGTCCCCATTCATGCCCCACCCCTTACTCTCCCCTGCCCTACCCACCCCACACCTCCCACACACCCCCTTGTCTTTGTCCTCGGCGTCTTTGTACCTGATCCTGGATTTAATCCTCCCCTTCTTTCCCGGTTAATCCCCTCTCCCTCGCCTCTGGTCACTGTCAGTTTGTTCTTTATTTCCACGTCTCTGGGTCTATTTTGCTCGCTTGTTTTGTTGATTAGGTTCCACTGATAGGTGAGATCACATGGTATTTGTCTTTCACCACCTGGCTTATTCACCTGCTGGCTTAACTTTTAGTTTTAACAAAAATTAAAATGAGGATTACAGTGTTACATTTTATTTATCAAAATATTTCAGTACTATTTGATTTAGTATTTAGTATATAAAGTATGATTTATGTATACTTTTGGTATATAATATTTTACAGTATATAAAATATCTGAAGTATGATTTCAAACTAACACAACATCAAGGGAAAAATCTGAAGGAGAAAACTGCCGTAGCCAAACAACGAGGTGTTTCCAGAACACTAGATACTCAGGTCGATGAGACAGAACAGAGAGTTCAGAGTTTGATCTTATTACACACAACTTAACATATGATAAAATAATCATTTTGAATCAGTAGGGAGGATGAGAGGAAAATATACTCAACAGTTTTAAATGAAATAAGCAGCATTTTGAAAAGAAGGAATTTTGTGCACTCCATACCTTACTAAAATAAATTCTAGAGGACTGAAGTGTTACATTGAAAAATATATAACCACAAAAATGAGAAAAAAATTAATTATTGCTAAGTAAATGGGCAATGACAACTTTGGAAACTGAAGAAAGATCTCATAAAGAAAGAGACATTTTTGACTACAGAACATGAAAAATTTCTATGCACAAGGAAAAATTTGCTGAAGTTTAAAAGTCAACCAAGAAGTAACAAAATATTTAGAGGAAATATATCATACCATTAATATATTTATTACATAAAGAATTCTTACAAATTGAAAAGAAAGTAAAGTCCAATGGGTAATGGGCAAGGGACACACACAAAAAATTCCTCCAAGTAAATTTAACAGTTAGAAAATATGGAAAAATAGTTAACTTAATTTGTAGGGCAAGTGAGAATTAAAACTACTGCTATTTTTAATAGCAAAAACTCACTACATTTGCAGATTAAAGACTGATAATACTTAATGCTGGTGAGAGTACAGGAACTTGTACTAATGGTGTACACTAATAGAATCCTTTTGGAGAGGATTTGATAATGTTCATTAGGAACCATAAAATTGTTTGTAACTTAAGAATTTTTTAGACAATCTTTTTTAAAAATATATTTTATTGATTGTGTTATTACAGTTGTCCCATTTCCCCCTTCACTCCCCTCCACCCTGTATACCCTCTCCCACCCACTTCCCCCCCTTTAGTTCATGACCATGTGTCATACTTATAAGTTCTTTAGCTTCTACACTTCTCATACTATTCTTACCCTCCCCCTATCTATTTTCTACCTACAATCTATGCTACTTATTCTCTGTACCTTTTCCCCCTCTCTCCTCCTCCCACTCCCCTGTTGTTAACCCTCCATGTGATCTCCATTTCTGTAGTTCTGTTCCTGTTGTCTAGTAGTTGTTTGCTTAGTTTCTTTTGGTTTTGCTTTAGGTGTGGTTGTTAATAATTGTGAGTTTGCTGTCCTTTTACTATACATGTTTTTTTTTTAATCTTCTTTTCTTAGATAAGTCCCTTTAACATTTCATAAAATAAGGGCTTGGTGATGATGAACTCCTTTAACTTGACCTTATCTGAGAAGCACTTTATCTGACCTTCCATTCTAAATGAAAGCTTTGCTGGATAGAGTAATCTGGGATATAGGTCCTTGCCTTTCATGACTTGGAATACTTCTTTCCAGCCCCTTCTTGCCTGTAAGATCTCTTTTGAGAAATCAGCTGACAGTCTGATGGGAACTCCTTTGTAGGTTACTGTCCCCTTATCTCTTGCTGCTTCTAGGATTCTCTCCTTCATTTTTACCTTGGCTAATGTAATTATGATGTGCCTTGGTGTGTTTCTTCTTGTGTCCACCTTCTTTGGGATTCTCTGAGCTTCTTGGACTTCCTGGAAATTTATTTTCTTTGCCAGTATGAAAGTTCTCTTTCATTATTTGTTCAAATAAGTTTTCAATTTCTTGCTCTACCTCTTCCCCTTCTGGTACCCCTATAATTCGGATGTTGGAATGTTTAAAGATGTCCTGGAGGTTTCTAAGCTTCTCCTCATTTTTTTTGAATTCTTATTTCTCCATTCTTTCCTGTTTGGTTGTTTCTTTCTTCCTTCTGGTCCACTCTATTGTTTTGAGCCCCACTTTCCTTCCCATCCCTATTGGTTCCCTATGCATCTTCCTTCATCTCTTTTATGGTAACCTGCATTTGTTCATCTAATTTGTGACCAAAATCAACCAATTCTGTGAGCTTCCTGATCATCAGTGTTTTGAACTGATGGGTTAGCTATTTCTTGGTCACTCAAATGGATGAGTTTTGGGGCACTGATTTGTTCTTCTGTTTGAGCCATCTCTCTCTCTCTTTCTCTCTTTTTTTTTTTGGTCTGGTCGAGCCTGTTACGTATGAGGGGCAGAGCCTTAGGTGTTCACCAGGGCTGGGCACCCCAGTTGCTAGATTGTGACGTTGTATGTGAGGGTGGGGTCGAGAGGGAACAATGGCAGTAGCTCCGCTCTCGTGGGACCCCAGTCCCTTCCCTGGGATCCTGGGTTGCGCGGTCTGCCCTGCTCCACAATTGCTGCCTCACTGGGTCTGCTGGCTGCCGCCTGTGTACTCAGGGTCCACCCGCTGCGATCTTGCACGCCCCAGATGCCTCACGTGCTGCCGGTTGCCTTATGCGCCCTATTCTCCCTGTTCTCTGCGCCGTGCCCCGTGCCGGGCTGCTGGTCTCCACCCCTCCTACCGGTCTGGATGAACAGGTCTATTTCAACTTCTTGGCTGTCCGACTTCCATTCAGATAAATTTTCTATCAGTTCTGGGTGTTATTCTGCCTCTAAATTGTTGTTGTTCCAAACCTGGTTGTGTGTGGAGGTATGGTGCATCCACCTATGCCTCCATCTTGGCTGGAAGTCAGGCAATCTTTTTATGAAGATATGATTTATGTGTAATGAAATGTATAGTTATTTTCCCCATTTTTATTGTTCAATTACAGTTTTCCCCATTTTCCCCCCATTACTCTCCCCTGCCCTACCCACACCCCCATCCTCCCCCGGCTTATTTTTGTGAGCTCATGAAATGTATAGTTCTTTTCTTTAAAAGATTTTATTTATTTATTTTTAGACAGAGACAGGGAAGGAGAAAGAGAGGGAGAGAAACATCAGTGTGTGGTTGCCTTTCATGCATGTCCAACTGAGGATCTGGCCCACAACCCAGGCATGTGCCGTGACTGGGAATCAAACCAGTGACCTTTTGGTTCGCAGGCCGGTGCTCAGTCCACTGAGCCACACTAGCCAGGGCTTGTCTTTTTAATTATAGTCATTTTAATGCCATTATCTCATAGTTTTAATATACAATTACTGCATGACTTAGGATATCAAGCACTTTTTCAAGTGTTTGTTGGTTATTCTTCATGTTCTTTTGTGAAGTAACTGTTCAAATGATGTGTTCATTTAAAAGTTGTATTGCTTTGTTATTATTATTGAGGCAATAGTTGCTACAATAAAGAGCTCACAAATAGACCTACACTTACATAGTACGTTAATTTCTGACCAAGGTGCCAAAACAGTTCAATGGGAAAAGGAAAATATTTTCACAAATTGACCTGAAACAATGGAACTTCAGCCCTGTTCACTTGAGATGAATCATATACCTAAAAGTAAAAATTAAAACTAGAAAACCCTGAGAAGGAAATAAGAGGATATCTTCATGACCTTGGAGGAAGCAATGTGTCCTTGAAGAAGAGACAGAAAGCAGTAACTTTCACACATGGTTCTTGGGCTCCTGGGCTTGACTTGCAATGTCCAGTCCATGGGGCCCATGACTAGGAAGACAGCAGGTCCTGCGGAGGTGCTCTTCACATGGGACCCCCGAGGCCTGGGTGGAGCTTTGTGACTAACAACAGGGACTGTGTCCTGTACCCCTCAACACCCCAGGCAAGGACTTAATGAAATATCTGGTCTTACCAAATTCCCCACAACAAAGAAAGACATGAGTCACCTTCTGAGTCCCTTTCCACTTAGTTGCTGTGGTTTTCTCACATTAGACCGAGGTCTCCACAAGTGTTCCGAGCAGAGGAGGTCTGCTGACAGGAGGCAGGCATTACAGAGGCACATGGGGTAGCAGCTCCACGCTGGAAACCTAGAGAGAGGAAGAGCGTGGAGTTGGGGAAAAACTTGGGGTCTGGAGTCTGATGGGCCTGGGTTCAAATCCTCAGACCTTTCCTTTTGGAGCTGTGTGTCCTTGGGTAATTCACTAGACCTCTCTGAGTTTGACATCAATCGACCAATTGGTCCGAGGGCTGTTTTAGGCATGGTGGGGAGGTGCTGACAGCAGAGGCAGCCCTGCCCTCAAGCAATGCCTGTGACTCAGCTTTACACAAACAAGCTCCTTCTCCTAACTTCCTGGCTTCACTACCAGTGCCTCAGCCTCCCAGGCCCCAAATACTGTCAAACTGCTAGCTTCTCTCTTCCATTTCCTGTATCCAATTAGCTACAAAGTCTTAGCAACTCTTCCTTAAAAATGCCTTTTAGCAAGAAGTCCTGCTGTAGTCGGTACTGCCATTGTTGATCTGACTCCTGTTCCTTGGCATTCTTCCTGGCAGAACTCCAATGTTATTCAATGTGGCATAAAAGTCCAGCGAAAGTCTTCCTTTCCTATAGCCCTTTGCATCTGGGAAGCTACTGAGGTGTACCAGGGATAGGTAAGCTGAAGTTTCTAGGCAAGGTGAACTTTTCTCACATTGGTACCACCCCTTCCTACTTCACTCTACTTTTCTACTTGGGATGAGGCCCTGAAGTGTGGAGGAGCCTCAGCAGGCTTCTTGAGATCACGAGGCACACAGTCTGAAGAAGGTGTTCCTGTCACTCACTTGGACTATTGCAGGAGCCATCAGAGGGCTCCCAGCCCTTCTCTGCAAGTGGAAGTGTGGAAGGGACCACTTGGGTCCCAGACTCACACGACTGTAGTCGCAGTTCATCCCTAAAGTACAACATTAGGACACCAGGGGGGACGATGGAGAAGAATCTCAATTTATAGACATGAAAAGATGTTCCTGATATTTTGTTAAACTTAAAAAGCTGTTTAGAAGTCAGTTTTTATCATATGTAGTTATACATAAACATGTGTTTATTTATAAATGCATGTATTTAAAAGTGTAAATGGATATTCCTGTAAACATTTAACAGGCTTAGTTATATCTATCTGGTGAGCTTATAAGTCATTTCATTTATTTTTTCTTACTTATCTGATTGAATGTTTTTTCAATAAAAAATAAAAATAAGAGACAAAAAGTGCGTAAAATGCTTAAATTCAATGCTCCTTAGTTTGGTATTCAGTGGCTTCCACAATGGGCAGAAATAAAGGTGGTGTGTTTGCGTGTGTATGGATCTGTAGTGTTTGAGAGTGTGACTGTAAGTATGTGCATATATGTAAGTGTATGGATGTTTGGGAGTATGTGTGTGTCTGAGTGTCTGAGTGTGTGTGAATTTGTGAGTGCTCTGGAGAATGTGTGACTCTGAGTTAGCGTGACTATGTATATGCAAGTGATGTGAGTGTGACTGTGTATGGTGAGTGTGTATGTGTGTCTGCTTCCCTGGGGTTGGGGAGAGCAACCAGAAAGGATTCAGGGGGCCCCCACCATTCTTGGGTCCATCCCAGGGCACAGCAAGCCTGCTTCTCCAACTTGGGACCCTGCCTCCATTTGCGCAGAAATGGAGGCGAGAGTGAGGACCCCCAGTCGGCCTCTGGGGAGGGGCCTAACTGTCTGCTCTTTGTTTCTGTGACAGCTGCTGCTCCTGCTCCAGTGGCTGCGAGGCCAGTAACCCTCCTGGTCACATGAGCCTAAGAAGGTGACCAGATCAGCTATTGTCACTCAATCTTTAAAGGAACTCCTACCAAAACGTTTTGTGGCTAAAGATGTTTGGGAAAAGCTGAGAATTTGCCTTTGAGGATCCGCAACACACTGGCGAGTTAAAGGCTTTGAGAAGTCCTGTGGAAGTAACCCTGGTGAACCTTGCTAGACCAGCATTACCCCCTGAGGACAGGGACCCTCTCTCCACTCCCCCACAGCACCTTTAACCTCCCTCAGAGCTAGTTTTCGCAGAAGCTGCCATGGGGCACGGTGAGCCATGAAAACAGCCTGCATCTGCCTAGTACATGGCAGGCTGCAAAGCTTCCTCACACACATAAAGATGCCGCCATGGAGCCCTGTGGCAGGTAACGCTGAGCTCATTTTACAGGTAAGGGGACTGGAGACCCAAGAGATGGAGCACCTTGCTCAAGGTGCTCAGCCTTAAAAAAGCCTGCCTGCCTTGGGACTCTGTCCTCTTTCCTGCTCACAGAAGCTAGTGTAGAGCAGGGCCCTGAATGGGCTCAGGAAAGATGAAATCTTTTAGACAAAAAGGCTCTGCTGAAGCTAAGGACACAGCCATGAGGGGACTTCTGGGAGGTGGATGGGGTCGAATAATTAGCGATGATATTGACGGGGCCTGAGATGGGAGATGCCGAAGGGAGGGTTCCACCTGATCTTGGCTGGGTGCACTTGCCATCTCAGCAGCCAGAAGTGAAGGATCCCAAAGGAAGTAGAAGCTGAGTTCTAGTCCCCCCACCCACTCAGCTCAGAAAACTCTAGTCATGTGTGTGTGTGTATGTGTGTGTGTGTGTGTGTGTGTGTGTATGTGTGTGTAGGGAAGGGGAACGATAGGGAGCATAGAACCTCTGAGGTACCACTCCTTCCCCCCCACCACATGGTAGTGATGTTTGTGGTAAACCCTGTGACACAGAGAGGTGGCCTACCAGAGGAGAAGGATGTGGCAACGTCACACGGCTGGCTTCTCAGCCTCCATAAAACAGGGTGTGGGGAATACGTTGGCAGCTGCCCCACCATGGCCTCCTGGGCTCTCCTGCTCCTTGCCTTGGCGCTCCTGGGCTCCCCAGGTAAGGACAGTCTCCTCAGTGAAGATCCCGACAACTCCACCAGTCTCTCAGCAGCTTTCTCATCACGGAGGCCTTTCCCGCTGTGCCTGGTGCAGCTGCAGCCTGTCAGTGGCCTGGCCGATGGGAAGAGACAGCCAGTGGGAGGACATGAGCCCTGGCTGGGGCTCTAGTCCCACCTCAGCTGGTCATTGGTGTAGCCTGTGTCCCCGCTTTTCCTCCCTGGGCTCTGCCTCTTCATCTGGGTTATGAAGGTCATTGGCCCATGTCAGAGGGTCTGGTGTTGCTTCTGACCCATACTGGCTAGGGTTTCGACAGGGAGCCTGTCACTGCCCATTCCCTGTTCCACACATGCACCCCCTCCCAGGCCCTGGAGTCAAGGTGGGCTCCGAGGGCTCAGCTGAGGGTAAGGACACTGCAGGAAGGGAGAATGGGTGGGGACATTTTTTGGAAGGAAAGAGAAAAGTAAATGCAATCTCTTGAAAGGAGATGAGGAGTTTCCTTTTACATCAACCCTCAAATCTGTGTGTGTATGTGAGAGAGAGAGGGATGGGGGGAGGCATGTGAGTAGGGGAGAGGGGACCAGTCTTCTGGCTTTTTAGAAGGAACTCGAGAGTGTGTCTTTTTTGTTTGCTTGTTTTGTTTTATTTGTTTTGTTGTTTTTGCTGAGAGTGGGTCAGCACAGCCCCAGAGCAGCATGGGAGGAGAGGGCCCCCCAGACTCCTCACAAAGCCCCGCTCCCGTCCTGGGCTCCCCACCGGCCAGGAGAACGAACTTTTCCCTCTCGGTCCACCCGTGGAGGAATGCTGATGCTGTTTCTTCTCCAGATTTGGCCTTTTCTAGTCTGACCCCTGAGTGCTCTGACCTGGCCACGACCAACCCCTGTGATGGAGAGAAGCTTTGCCAGGGCCTGGCCCAGGAGGGCCCCCAGGTACTCAGGTTCCTGCTCACCTCCCACAGACTCTCTCCTTTCTCTCCTCCTTGGACAGTGGTGGGGCAAGGGCTGGAGGTCTCTAATGAACAGGCAAGGGGCCGCAGGGGCTGTAAGCTGAAGACTCTGCTTTTGCTCACACCCATGCCTGGTGGGCAGGGTGTTACATTAGTCTGGCTGGGCCCTCCCCGAGAGGGTCCTCTGGGGTCTGGCAGGAGAACTGGAGTCCCTGCGGGGCTGGGAGAGGTGCTGTGGGTGTCCAGCCAGTTTCAGGGTCTCTCTAAGACTGGCAGGTGGGTGGGCAGGGGCCAGCCAGCTTGGTTCAGGCCCATAAGGACAGAAAGATCATAGATGATTCTTCTGGCTTTGGGAGTGTCTGAGAGACCACCTTTCCTGACAGGGTAAGCTGCCGACCACAAGAAAGGAGCAGGGCTCCATTACTTGTTATCTCTGTCAGAAGATCATGAAGAAACTGCAGGAAATTGTGGGAGACCAGCCTAATGAGGTGAGGCTTGTGGAGCCTTTGGCCTGCTGGTCAGTGGAGTGGGCGGCCTGGGTGCCCAGCAGGCCTCCTCAGAGGTGGACACTGACTGGATGAGGAGGGCACTGGGTGAGGGCCAATCCCCATTGGTCCAGAGCTTCTCAGCAGAGAATCTGTGGGCCCCCTTATGTAGCTGAGGATGGACATCAGGGAAACCTGGGAAATCATGGCCCTCTGGGAGTGTGCTCGTGGGGGGAAGAGTTTGCATGGTTTCCACGCAATTCTCAGGGCAGAGTTTGAGAGGCTGCTCTGGGGGGCCTGAGTCAGTACTGCAACTGGCTGAATGGCCTAACAAGTCATTAATATGTTCTGAGCCTCAGTTTTCTCAGCTGTGGAATGGAATGGATGGTAATTCCCACCTGGCAAGTTGCCTAAGCCTTTTAATGGAGCGAAGGGTGGGGTGTGCTCCACTCTACTCCGGGCACTGAATGATGCTTCACAAGTGAATGTGTCCCAACCAAGAACCATTGTTTCACTCTCCCTCCCTCTCTCTCACGCCCCCACCCCGCTTAGCATCTTGGCACTGCAAGGCCTGCCTGCAGGCCTGGGTCCTCATATTTATCTTTCTCCACTGGGATGGCAGTAGAAAATAGTTTAACATCAAATATGCCAAGGCTCCAAGCTCTGATGCCCTCCTAACCTTCTCCACACACCTCCTGTAGGTGCAAATCCAGCCAGGTCCTGCACTCAGGGAGGTGCACAGGCAGAGCCTTTAATGTGGATCTGGCAGCTGTGGACAACATTCTCCACACAGAGGAGAGGGGGCACCTGTGCAGGGAGCTGAGACTGGCAGGGCCAGACATCCTTCTCTCAAGAGCTCCTATTGGCCAGGCTTTGGCCAGGGCCTTGGGGACTGGGAGCGGGGGCTGGGCCATGCCTCTCTAGCCTTCCCTCCCATGGCTGCCTAGCACTAGCGTTCTGCACACAGCACTCCCATCTCTGGAGCTGCTGGGGCCTGCAGGGGCGGCGGGGGGAGCTGTCCAGGGCTCACTGGATTCCTGTGTCCTACCGTGATGCTGCCACTGCAGGACACCATTGCCCAGGCTGTGTCCCGGGTGTGTGACAAGGTGAAGCTTCTGAGAGCCTGCTGCAAGAAGACCATGAAAAAATTTTTTGGACGCATCTCCAAGGACGTCATCGCTGGCAAAACTCCCCATGCGGTTTGTGTGGACATCTCTATATGCAAACCTCAAGCAGGTGAGTGCAGAGGTGACAGCAGGGACTCATTCCTGGAGGGCCCCAGACAGCCTCCCCACACATGTGTGACAGGATTTAAAAACACAAAGATACATGGAAAACTTCATAAGCAGCTCATACGTGTCCCTCCATGCTTCCTCGTTATGACACATTACTTCCCTCACTTCCAGTATGGGAAAGTGTGGAGAAGTTGGGTGGGTGGGCTTGAGCTAGAAAGCTTTGAGGAACACTCATTAAGAGCTTTGAGAAATATTCATAAGATCAGATCTTTTTTCCACAGGTCATCCTGGAGTAAAATCACGTCTCCACCTCTCCTCAGATGTGTGACTCTGGGCAAGTAAACTAGCCTCCCTGAGCTCCATTTTCCTCATCTGTGAAAAGGGGATAATGATTCCTGTTTCTGAGGTTGGAATGAGGGTGAATGAGATCATCATGTGTAAAGAGCTTAGTACCAAGGAAATGCTCTTGGATTGAGATATTCAGGAAACACCAGAGCCCTGATCAAACTCCCATCCCCAGCCTATCACAGAGGGCACCAAGGCTGCATCCATCCCCATGACCCTGAGGGCCTGAGAGCTGGGCTTGAGAATCCTTCTGGGCAGGGAGGGCTCTGCCAGCCTCTTTCCCAGTGCTTCCCAGGCTCTACCCAGATAGAACAGGCCATAGCTGCTGGGGAGGGGGTCTGGAGGAGCCTCACGATTGGCTCTGGCAGCTTCTCTAGCCCTCACTGATGCTTCCGACTTGATACTGGCAGACTTCTTAGTGTGAAGTCCCCATCATTTCCTTTTATTATAGCCTGAGGCTTTTACCTTCAAAGTCCCATTACCCGCATAGGCTCCTGACTGGCTTCTGGGATGTGACTCTGGTGTGTTCAGCAGAGAATACGCCCGAGTCCCTGTGTCCCCCAGAGACCCCACATGTCCCACAGCTGGCTCTTCTCTCCATTCTAGGTCTCCTGTGAGCCTCTGGGGCCTCAGGCTGCACCCTGGGGAGAAAGCACAAGAATTCCAGCACTGGCTGCTGTTCCTTCCTTCCTAAATCCACAGCCATTCTCTAGGTTCTCTCACCTCCCTCCTCCATTGCCTTCCTCCTCTTGGAAAATAAACTGTTGTGCAAGGTTTTAGTGCAGCTTCTTTTCCTTGGGTGGATTTGAGGGGAGGGTCCCAGGGGCATGCTTGGGTGACACACGCATTCATTCGGTAAAGTTGCTTTACGGCCCCCACTCTTTTACATGCCAGGGATTTAGTTAGTGGTGAACAAGGCCACTTTAGCAGCTCTTACATATGTAGTCACAAAATACTGGTTGAGCACACGCTAGAACCACATGTTACTACAGAGGACAGGGTCCACGGCAGGTATGCCCCCAGGAGATTTCTGAACAGCTGGGGAGAGCAGCAGGGTCACGGGAAGAGTTCTTTTGGTCATAAGAACAGAAACTCATCATCCTTTTGCTTCTCTCTCAGCAGCCAGCTTTCTCTTATTGTTTGGATGAGTATATTATTTAGGATTTGTTTCAAGCAACAAGTCTTAGTTCACTCTGGCTTAAATAAAAAAAGGTAACTTATTGACTCAAATAATTAGCCAGTCCATAGATAGCTTCAGGCACAGAATGATCCAGAAATCTGGGTCATCACCAGACCTCCAGTCCTGTTTCTTCTCTGCCATCCTCTCATTTCTTGCCACCTCTACATAGTACAGTTGACCTTCCTTCTTGCTAGCAGAAATGGCTGCATCAGGTCAAGACTTTATGTCTAGACAGTATGTTGTCTGTAGCTTCTTTTCCAGTACCTTCCTTGGAAGAGAAAAGGGGCTTCTTCCTCGGAAACCCCATCAGGTTTCTCCTCAGGTCTCATCAGCCTGAACGGCTAGAGGCCCACCTGAACGATCACTGTACCCAGGGCTGTGGGAGGTACTGAGGAGCAGGAGACAAGTCTAAGCACGCTCCTGGGGCGGAGGTGGGCCTGTTTGCCCTAGTCATATAGTTGAGAATGGACATGAAAATCTGGGAGAGTCTGTTACCAGAGGAGGGGGAAATAGGTCCTGGCCACCACAAAGAGCCATGGTGTGTCAGTCAGGTTTCAATAAAATAAAATAAAATAAAATAAAATAAAATAAAATAAAATAATTAGCCCTGGCTGGCATAGCTCAGTGGATTGAGCGCAGGCTGCGAACCAAAGTGTTGCAGGTTCGATTCCCAGCCAGGGTACATGCCTGGGTTGCAGGCCATAACCCCCAGCAACCTCACATTGATGTTTCTCTCTCTCTCTCTCCCTCTATTTCTCTCTCTTATTTATTTAAATAAATAAATAAATAAAATCTTAAAAACAACAAAAAAACCCCCAAAGAGGGTACATTAATGGGTTTAAAAAAATAAAAATAAAATAAAATAATTCAAAGGGACTCCCATTGGTGAAATCTGGGACAATTTGAGTATCAAATAGCTAATGGCAATAACTCATAACCCATTGGGTGAATTAGAATCCATATAAATATAAATAATGAATTAATAAACAAGGGATAAAAGAAAATGTTACCTTACAAGAGAATGCCAACTAATAAATGTAGACATAGTTGCAAAGTATATCTCCCCAATATGCTTACTAATTACTTGATGTTAATTAATACATTTCATTATTATTTAATCTGAGAGTGGAGAAACCTGGAAGACAGGTGATGAAAGTTAACATCATGGCTAATGGGACAAACCCACAGCATGAGCTTCACGATACAATGCACTGAGAGGGGCACAACACTTCTGCTGCTGCTCCTGCTGGAAAGCATCAGTCACAAGCAAACATCAGGCAAACCCAAACTGACATTCCGTACAGTAGCTGGCCTGTGCTCTTCACCACACCGAGGTCACAAAAGACAAGGACAGATGGAAATGCTGCTCCGGATCAAAGGAAGCCAAAGAGACACATTAATCTAATTGCAACACATGATCCTGGTGCGGATGCGGGTTACATGCTGTTGAGTCGGCTCTGACTCCTGGACACCCCGTGAATGAGTGATGTCCACAGTGTCTTGTCCTCAACAGGCCTGCTCAGCTCCTGTAGACTCATGCCCGTGGCTCTCTTCTTCCTGAGTAACTTAGCATGCTTTCCAACCCAAGACTCTTTTCTTTCAGCACTTTCTAAATTTCAGTTTGAACTGTCTCATCACATGGTTTTCAAGGTAAAATGAAAAAACAAAAAGACAGGAAAAAGTCCACACTACATGTGCTTGTGCCCGTGGTGTTGCATCACCAAACACCTACATCATGCAGGCACCCCTGTGGCTTTGGGATCCAGACCTATAAAGGACATCATTTGGGGCAATCTATGAAATGTGACTGGACTCTGTGATGGTGATATCGTGCTACTGTTAACTTTCTGATTTTGACGGTTATACTGGGTTATATATGAGAATGTCCTTCTTGTAAGGAAACACACACTAAAGTATTAAGGCGGTGATAGGGGTATTGTATCTGCAATTTACTGTCAAATGATTTAAGAAAATGGTAATATGTACGCACAGCAAGACCTTGAGAAGGCACATGCCACATATGTGTGGTAAAATTTAGTAGTGGGGAGTCTGGTTAAGGTAAACAGGGGCTCTTTGTATTAGTCTTGTAACTTTTTTCTAAATTTGAAATTATTTTAACATAAAAGTAAATGACACATTAAGTTGACTTTAATAAATGGATAGGTGGTGGTGACATTGACCAGACAGAGGTGGGGAAGACTTTTGGATGGGTGGATTTGGAGGGAATAATGAGAAGTTCTGCTCTGGCTGTGTGAAGATTATCTCTCAGCCACGCAGGTAGAAATGCCAAACAGGCCATGTGGATGGGGAGGGGCCACTGGCCCAAGATCCACATTTGAAGTCCTGGAATTGAATGGGATGGCCAACAGCAGCGATTTTCAACCTTTTTCCTCTCATGGCACACATAAAGTAATTACTAAAATTCCACGGTGCACCAAAAAATATATTTTTGTGGATCTAACAAAAAATATGTATAATTTTGATTCATTCACATTGGATGCCTATTGTGTTGGCTATCATTTTTTTTATTTAACAATCTAAGGAAAAAGAAGTAAGTGCCCCTGACTAAATAGTCTGGTATTACAGTTTTAAAATTTTTCTGTGGCATACCACTGGAAAAATTGCTGGCTTAGAGTGAGTGCGGAAGGATAAAGCCGATGTCCAAGGACAGGCCAGCTAATCAGCAGGTGGAGGTGTGGGTGGTGGGGGTGGACTCAATTTTGATAGATATGTATTTTTTGCAATTTTACTGTTCATAGTTTTGATTTTCTTTTTCTTACATATGTCCCTTTAACATTTCATATAATAATGGTTTGTTGATGATGAACTCCTTCAGCTTATTCTTGCCTGGGAAACTCTTTAAACTGCCCTTCAATTCTAAATAATATCTTTGCTGTGTAGAGCCATTCTTGGCTATAGGTTCCTACTTTTCATGACTTTGAATATTTCTTGCCAATCCCCTCTAGTCTGCAAAGTTCCTTTTGAGAATCAGCTGACAGCCTTATTGGAATTCCTCTGTAGGTAACTAACTTCTTTTCTCTTGCTGCTTTTAAGATTCTTTTTATCTTTAACCCTTGGCATTTTAATTATGATGTGTCTTGGAATGGGCCTCTTTTCATCCATCTTGTTTGGGACTCTGTGCTTCCTGGACTTGCATGTCTATTTCCTTCACCAAATTAGGGAAGTTTTCTTTCACTATTCTTTCAGATAGATTTCCAATTTCTTGCTCTTTCTCTTCTTCTGACGCCCCTATGATGAGAATGTTGGACCTCTTCAAGTTTTCCCAGAGGCTGCTTATACTTTCCTCATATTTTTTCAATTGTTTTTTCTTCTTATTGTCCTTCGTGATTGTTTTTTGCTTCCTTATGTTCCAAATCATTGATTTGATTCTTGGCTTCATCCACTCTACTGTTGTTTCCCTGTAAATTGTTCTTTATGTCAGTTAGTGTATTCTTTGTTTCTGATTGGATCTTTTTTATGCTGTTGAGATCCTCACTAAGTTCCTTGAGCAACCTTAAACCAGTATTTTGAACTCTGTATCTGATAAATTGCCTATTTCCATTTCGTGTAGTTCTTTTTCTGGAGTTTTGATCTGTTTTTTCATTTGGGTCATGTTTCTTTGTCTCCTCATTTTGGCAGCCTCCCTGTGTTTTGCTTCTGTGTATTTAGCAGAGCTGCTTTGACTCTGTGTCTTGGTAGTGTGGCCTAAGGTAGTAGGTGTCCTGTAGGGTCCAGTGGCACAGCCTCCCTTATCACCCAGCTGGGTACTCAAGGTGCATGCTCCATGTAGGCTGAGTATTTCCTCTTCTTGTACTTGAGCCTTGGTTGCTGTTGGCAGATCAATGGGAGGAATTTACCCAGGACAGTCGCCTTCAAGGATTGGCTGTGACTGTCACAGGTGGGCACAGGTAACCAGGTTCTTAGTGATCGGGACAAAGAATTGAACCAAACACCCAGAGTTTATAGCAGAGAAGATGGGAGCAGGCCATCTCCAAGCAAAGATTGACCTCATGGGCTAGAGGGACTTTATTCTTATAGGGCAGATCCTTCCTGCCTAGTTTTGGTGGGCTTTTACTGAGTATGTACAAGTAGTTGTATTATTTTAAAGCTACCACTCCTTCTCCTGGGGTTTCCCTGTACTAGGTTCACCTTTCCCTTTGCCAGAGATTTATAGCTCTTCATGTTAGAGATTGGTGAAAAAGAAAGGAGTTATTTACTCAAGTTATACAGACTAAAAGTAATGACTTAATGTCTTCGTCAAAATCCCAAAGTCCCTTAAAACACCCACAAACACACACAGTCCTTCCTTCCCCTCTTTGCCCAGTCTGGGGTACCATATCTCAGGGAAAGAAATGGAAGTCCATGGCTCAGGCAGTCCCCATTTGTTCCCAGTAATCCATGCTTGGCTGGTAGGCCTTCCTTGGTTCCTAGCACCATCAGCTGTGTTGCCGGAATCTCCAGCTAAAGCTGCATGGTGGTTCTCTGCTAAAGCCGAGTGGTGATTCCTCTCATGGCTGCGGGGCTGGGGGGCGGGGGTGTCCCCCTGTGCCAAAAGTGCACGGTTCTCCTTACATGGCTGCAGGTGCATGATATTCTCTCCACTGCCACAGACACATGGCTCCCTCCTTACATGGCTGCAGGAATCTCCACTCAGCCAAAACTGCATGGTTCTCTCTCCAATACTGCCAAGTCTGGGTTTAAATATCCTTCCAGCTTTACTGGGCTTCATCATGAGTCTGCGCAGGGGTGGCTCCATGTTGTGGAGCCAATTATCCCCAAATTCTCATGCACGCACTGTAACTACGGGGAGTTGCCTCCCAGTTACATCTTGGGGGGAAGTTCCTTCCATCCCAGAGCATTGGCTCAGAGCATGGCCACAGCTATTTAACATACCCATGAAACCAGTTAAAGGTTATAGATATGTTAAATGACCACACCAGAAGTTAGCTGCAGAGGTTAGTTGCTATGCAAAACAGCTCTGAATGGCCTTGCTCCATGTGTCCCTTCCCCAAACTCACACCTGTGGTGGAGGGTAAGGACATCATATATATATCTTTCTAATATTTCCTGGACACCTTGAGTTCTGAACCCCATTACAAATCCTTCTTTTGGGGACCCTCTGGCTGCACCCTCCTACATGACCACTTACCAACAACCTCTGTCTTCCTTGGGAAATCAGCTGTATGGGAGTAGGGTGGTGGTGCTTTGATGTGATCTGTAGCTGACCACTGCGTGCATTTGCCCTGGGATTTCCTGGGTGGTGCAGGCCAAGGTCAGCCCCCACCTTTTTTCCCCCCAGGCCACTGTTCTTGAGCTATAAAACAGTGAGATGACTGCTACTTGTGCTGGGCTTGGAGATTCCCAGGCAAAGCCAAGCTGTGAATCTAGGCTGGCTGCTGCTAGTACCATGCCGGGGCCTCTGTTTGATAAGATTTAGGAAGTTGTGAAGCCTGAGCCAAGACCAGCCATCCATATGGAAAACCAGCTTGGGTGGGCTATGAATTGGGTCAGGTGGAGTCTCTGGGGATCTCCCAGGCAGGTCATGCAGTGTTAGCCAGATTGATGGAGTCTCAGATATGGCACCAGCTTGCCAGGTCTGTGGGGGAGGGTTTAGAAAAGGGACAATGGCCTCTGCTCGCTTTCATGCCAGACACTTCAGTTCTTCCCTGTATGCCACTGGTGCCTTTCAAGCTGCTACCCCAGTGCTGGAGCTCAGAGGGAGTGAGTCTGAGAAGGTGAGTCCATGTGTGGGTTCTTTAAGGGGAACTGCTTAGGGCTTTAGATGTTTCTTCCACCAACCCAATCCCTGCTGGTTTTTGCATCTAGAAGTTGTGGGGTCTTAATCTTCTTGACACTGGAACCCTGGGCTGGGAGTCCTCATTCCCAAGATATCCTTCTTGAATTTTTATTCACCACACTTGGGTGAGAGACCAGCCTGTTCTGTGCCTGCACTCTTCCTACCACCCTAGGTGGTGTGGTTTCTTTAATTATGTAGTATTAAAACTCCATTCATCTTGATTTCTGATGGTTCTGAGCATTGGTTGTTCTATATTTTAGTTGTAATTTTGATGTGGTTGTGCAAAGAGGCGAGTCATGTCTGCCTATGCTACCACCTTGACTCAGTACATGACTTTTTAATATTGTGTGTGTGAAATATGAAGTATGCATGAGCACTTCTGTTGAATTTGATGGCTATCTCAAAGAAAAGCACTTGTGAAATTGAGTCACAGCTGAACTACCTATTTTATCAGGAAACACTATTTTAAAAGTTGTGGTAAAAAACACATAAAATTTACCATTGCTTTCACTTTAAAATGTACAGTTCAGCGATGTCCAGTATTGCTTTGAATCAGATGTCCAGAACTTTTTCTTTTTTCCTTTTTATTAATATATTTTATTGATTATGCTATTACAGTTGTCCCATTACCCCTCCTTCATTCCCTCCACCCTGCACACCCTCTCCCACCCACATTTCCCCCCTTTAGTTCATGTCCATGTGTCATAAGTTCTTTAGCTTCTACATTTCCCATACTATTCTTGCCCTCCCCCTGTCTATAATCTACCTACCATTTATGCTACTTATTCTCTGTCCCTTTCCCCCCTCTCTCCTCCTCCCACTCCCCTGTTGCTAACCCTCCATGTGATCTCCATTTCTGTAGTTCTGTTCCTGTTCTACTTGTTTGCTTAGTTTGTTTATGTTTTTGTTTTAGGTGTGGTTGTTAACAGTTGTGAGTTTGCTATCATTTCACTATACATGTTTTTTCTCTTCTTTTTCTTAGATAAGTCCCTTTAACATTTCATAAAATAAGGGCTTGGTGATGATGAACTCCTTTAACTTGACCTTGTCTGGGAAGCACTTTATCTGCCCTTTTATTCTAAATGACAGCTTTGCTGGATAGAGCAATCTTGGATGGAGGTCCTTGTTTTTCATGACTTGGAATATTTCTCGTCAGCCCCTTCCTGCGTGCAAGGTCTCTTTTGAGAAATCAGCTGACAGTCTGATGGGAACTCTTTTGTAAGTGACTGTCTCCTTATCTCTTGCTGCTTCTAGGATTCTCTCCTTCATTTTTACCTTGGCTAATGTAATTATGATGTGCCTTGTTGTGTTCCTCTTTGGGTCCAGCTTCTTTGGGACTCTCTGAGCTTCCTGGACTTCC
The DNA here is from genome assembly GCF_019186645.2 of Phyllostomus hastatus. NCBI lineage: Eukaryota > Metazoa > Chordata > Mammalia > Chiroptera > Phyllostomidae > Phyllostomus > Phyllostomus hastatus. The sequence continues at coordinate 72,743,284 of NW_025334041.1, read as the reverse complement.
TGGAAGTCTATTTCCTTTGCCAGATGGGAGAAGTTCTCCTTTATTATTTGTTCAAGTAAGTTTTCCACTTGTTGTTCTTCCTCTCCTCCTTCTGGTACCCCTATAATTCGTATGTTGGAACATTTAAAGATGTCCTGGAGGTTCCTAAGCTTCTCCTCATTTTTTTTGAATTCTCGTTTCTCCATTCTTTCCTGTTTGGTTGTTTCTTTCTTCCTTCTGGTCCACTCTATTGTTTTGAGTCCCAGTTTCTTCCCCATCACTATTGGTTCCCTATGCATTTTCTTTCATTTCTCTTATTATAGCCTTCATTTGTTCATCTAATTTGTGGCCCAAATCAACCAATTCTGTGAGCATCCTAATCACCAGTGCTTTGAACTGTGCATCTGATAGGTTGGCTATCTCTTTGTTGCTTAAAAGTATTGGTTCTGGGGCTTTTAATTCTGTTTGAGCCATCTCCCTCCCCCTCTTTGGTCTGGTTGAGCCTGTTACGTATGAGGGGCGGAGCCTTAGGTGTTCACCAGGGCGGGCCACCCCAGTCACTGGGTTGTGATGTTGTATTTGGGGGTGGGGTCCGAGAGGGAACAATGGTGCTTGCTCCGCTCTCTGTTGGACCCCAGTCCCTTCCACTGCTTCCCCCTAGCAAACTGGACCCCTCTGGTGCCAATTCCCATGTGGGTGGGCTTGTGCACCCCGTGGGACTTTCCAACAACCTCTCCTGTGAGGCTGGGAGTCTCTCCCTGAACCTCAACCCTCACAGGTGTTTTCAATCAGTGTCCCGAGGCTCTATTTCCCAGCATTGGGATCCTGGGTTGCACTCAGTGCCTGGCTTCACAATCCCCGCCTCGCTGGGTCTGCCAGTTGCCACTTGTGCGCCCAGGGTCCACCCACTGCGGTCTTGTGTGCCCTGGATGCCTTACATGCCAGTCCCAATGCTCTCTGCTCTCCACGCCAGGACTCGCACCTGGCTGCCCTACTCTGCCCCTCCTACCAGTCTGGATGAACGGGTCTATTTTAACTTCTTGGTTGTCTGACTTCCATACAGTTCAATTTTCTGTCAGCTCTGGTTGTTATTCTATTTCTAAATTGTTGTTGTCCCTATCTTGGTTGTGTGAGGAGGCACAGTGTGTCTACCTATGCCTCCATCCTGGCCAGAAGTCCAGATGTCCAGAACTTTTTCATCTTGCAAAACTGAAACTTCCTGCTCATTAAACAGCTCTCCTTTTCCCCTCCCCCAGTCCTGCTACAACCACTCTAGTTCCTGTTCCTATGAATTTGCTTACTTCAGACACCTTATATAAGTGGAATTACGTGGTTTTTATCTTTTTGTGACTGACTTATTTCACTTAGCATAATGTCTTCAAAGTTTGTCCATATTATGACTTGTGACAGAATTTATTTTCTTTTTAAGACTGAATAATGTCATTATATATTATATGATCACATTTTGTTTATCATTCATCTGTCTATGCACATTTTGGCTCCTTCCACCTCTTGGCTTATTGTGAATAGTGCTACTATGAACATGAGTGTGCAAATATCTCTCTGAGATTTTGCTTTCAAATCTTTTGGATATATGCCCACATATGGGATGCTGGATCATATGGTAGTTTTATTTTTAATGTTTTGAGGAATCACATACTGTTTTCCACAGTGGTTTCACTATTTTACAACAACAATGCATAATTTTTCCACGTCCTCACCAACACTTGTTATTTTTGTTTTCTTCTTTTTTTAAAACAACCATCCTAATGGGTGTGGGGTGATATTTTATGGATTTGACTTGCATCTTCCTAATGATTAGTGATGTTGAATATCTTTTCATATGCTTGCTAGCCATTTGTATATTTTCTCTGAAGAAATTTCTATTTAAATCCTTTGCTGATTTTATAATTATTTGATTTTTTTGTCATTGAGTTGTAGCTGCTCTTTACATATTCTGGATATTAACCCATTATCAGATATAAGGTTTGCAAATATTTCATAGTTTGCTTTTTCACTTTGTTTTTGTATCATTTGATGTGTGTGTGTATATATATATATATATATATATATATATTAGAAAATATTTAATGTGAAAAGAAAGGAGCAAAGAAGAGCTAGAGTGAAAAAGACATGAGACATATAGAGAACAAAAAATAACATGGCAAATATAAATCAAACCATATCTATATTAACATTACATGTGTATATGTTAAACAACCCAATCAGATGCAAAGATGATCAGACTAAAGAAAAGGAAAACGAGATCCAATTGTGACCTGTCTATGAGAGATGTACTTTAGATGCAAAGACACAAATAGGTTAAAAGTAAAAAGATGATAAAGATATATCATAGAAACCACAGAAAAACTGGAGTGACTGTGCTAATACTAGACAAAATAGAACATTTTTAAAAAGAACATGGAATAAAAAATGACAGAAAAGAAGGGAAATAGATAATTTAATAGTAATAGAGACTTCACTATCCAAGTTCCATAATTCATAGAACAACCAGATAAAAAAATCAATGATGAAATAGAATGCTTAAACAACACTATAAATGAGACAAACTTAACAGACATATATAGAATTCTCCATCAAGTATTATTCTCAACTTCATATGAAACATTATCCAGGATAGACCATATGCTAGCTCATTTAAAAACCTCAAAAAATTTTCCCTTGTTGGTGTGGCTCAGTTGGTTATACAACATTTTACAAAGCACAAGATCGCCGATTCAATTCCCAGTCAGGGCACGTGCTTGGGTTGCAGTTAGATCCCTGATTGGGGCATGTACGAGAGACAACCAATCAATGTTTCTCTCTCACATTCCTGTTTCTCTTACTCTCCCTAAAAATAAATAAATAAAATCTTTAAAAACCTCAATAAACCTAAAAGGATAGTAATACAAAGAATATTCTGCCACAATGAAATGAAATTGGCAATCAATAGCAGAAACAAATTTAGAAAACTCACAAATATGTAGGCATGAAACAACACACTCCTAAGTAACCAATGTTAAAAGAAGAAATACAAAGAGAAATTAGAAAACTTTTTGGTGAATAAAAATAAAGAGACAATATGTAAAAACTTAGGGCATTCTGCTCAAGTAGTGCTTCTTGGGAAATTTATAGCTATCAATGTTGATATTGAAAAAGAAGAAAAATGTCAAAACAACCTTCCTCATTAAGGCTCTGGAAAAAGAAGAACAAACTGAACCTAAAGCAAGCAGAATTAAGGAAATAATAAAGATTAGAGCAGAAATTAATTAAATCAAGAATAGAAAGAACAATGAAACCAAAAGCTGGTTCTTTGAAAAGGTCCACAAAAGTGACTATTTCAGTTAGACTGACCAAGAAAAAAGAGAGAAGACTCAAATTACTAGAATCAAAAATAACCAAGGGGATATTATGATTGACCTTACAGAAAGAAAAATAATTATACTATGGCCCTGGCTGGTATGGCTCAGTATATTGAACACTGGCCTGTGAACCAAAGAGTCACTGGTTTGACTCCCAGGCAGGGCACATGCCTGGGTTGCGGGCCAGGTCCCCAGCAGGGGTTGCGAGAGTGGCAACCACATATTGATATTTCTCTCCCTCTGTCTCTCCCTCTCTTCCTCTCTCTCTAAAAATAATTAAATAAAATCTTTAACAAATGATTATACTATGAACAATTGTATGCCAATAAATTAGACAATTGAGAATAAAATGGGCATGTTCTTAGAAAGATAAAACCTACTGGAACAGGTTCAGGAAAAATAGAAAATCCAAATAGACAGATCTATAGTAAGTAGAGAGATTGAATTAGTAATGCAAACAACTATCCACAAAGAAAAGCCCAGGTCAGATACCTTCTCTGATGACTTTTACCAAGCATTAAAAGAAGAATTAATACCAGCTTTTCAAAAACTCTTCCAAACAATAAAAAAGGATGTCCTGATGCCAAAACCAGAAAAAGACATTACAAGAAAAGAAAACTAGAGACAATATCTCTTATGAATATGGGTGCAACAATCCTCAACAAAATACTACCAAATTGAATTTAGTAACATATAGAAAGAATTATGTACCATGACCAACTAGAATTTATCCAGGAATGCAAGGCGATTTAACAACTAACAATCAATTCTTATAACTAGCTATAACAATAGAACAAAAATAAAACCACACGATATTCTCAGTAAAAGCAGAAACATCATTTGATAAAATTCAGTATTGCTTCATGTTAAAACACTTAACGAATTAATAACAGAAATTCTTCAACCTGATGAAGGGTGTTTATGAAAAGCCCAGAGCTTCATGATGAAAGAGGGAAATGCTTCCTCCAAAGGTCAGGAACAAGACAAGGATGTCTGTCTACTTTTGTGACTTCTAACCAATATTATACTGACCATTCTAGCCAAGAAAATTAAGCATGAGGATGAAATAAAAGCCATCCAGATTAGAAAGGAAAACGTACAGCTCTACTTACAGATAGCATCATCCCGTATATAGAAAATCCTAAGGAATTCACTAAGAAAAGTGAATCAAAACTGAGATGTATCTCATGCCAGAGACCTCCATTTTCAAAATTATTCAAATTGTCCAGCACTAGAATTCACTGGATTGAAGTTAATCAGAGGCTGGAAGGAGGCTTCTAACTGTATTTTTGCGCAGGCAAAGCTGATCAAACTGACTTAGGGCAATCACTTCAAAATCTATATAAAAATTCCTGGCTGGTTGCTGTATTGCTTTTTATCAATGCCCCAGTGCATAAATTGCTTTACAGTGGAATTTAACAAAATCCAAGTTCTTTTCTATCTGAGGTCAGTGTTTGAGATTTGCTGACTTGAGAAGACTTCTTCACAGCTGTCTCTTTTCCTGTTTCTCTGTAATAAATTAGTCAGCTTGCAGTTTAGCCTATATCTCCAACGAATGTATTAATCTCCCTCCAAATGTCTTTCATCACTGCTTTCACTGTTTTTGAGAGCACCCTGAAGCTTGAATCTCTCCACACTGGGTTGCAAATAAAGTTCTTTTACGGAGGAGTTTGGGGTTCTCTATTTATAGCCTCATTCTCCTTTCTGTGGGAAATCTCTGAGCCAAGGTTCTGGTGATGCAGGTGGGGCCAGTGATGTGCTTCTGTGTGTCACCTCCACTCTGCAAGTTGAGTGCTAGCTTTTGGGAAGGCAGTAGCCCCAGGTCTCCTTGGCTTGCCTCTCCTATTGAGAGTCTTCTGCCCATGAGCTGGGGCAAGAAGAAGTTGTAGCCCCAGTATTTTCAGCCATCCGCACTCATGCAGAGCCTCACTCCCACCAGTGGGAGCTCAGCAGCAGAAGAAAGACCTACCTTTTAGCTGCTCCCACCTGTGACTTAGTCTTAGCAACAGGTAGCTAGGATCAGGATATATTCTCCCAAGAAGATGACCTTCTGTCCTGTGTTCTTGTCTGTACAAGTGTGAGCTGGGAGTGTTGTGTGTGGGGGGGAGGGCAAGGAGGAGAAAATGAGTCTTGTTGAAATACCACAGACTCTTGTAGTTCTTACTGAATTTTAGTAGATTTTCTTGAAAAAATATGTCTATATTTGGTTTATGTACTAGGTCAATTTTCAGATAATTTAAATAGATGTTTAAAATTTTTTTCATCAGTTTTTCTGGGAAATGGGTCCATTGAGCATCTTTTAGGGGGTTCAGAACAGGCCTCCGAAAATGTGCCACTTTGGTATATGAATTATTTTGAGTTGAAGGCAGTAGAGATCCAGTGGGCTCACGAGAAACTTTTACCTCTCCTTTAAATAATTTAAATCAGGGGCCTTGCCCATAGGAAAAGTTAGCAATAACTTTTTATGCCTTATCTACAGGGAAGGACAAATGACTAATTATTGAACACCCATTCTTTTTGTTCTACAATGACCTTCCTCTCTGAAACTCTGGGTGCCTTACCTCATCCATAGCTCAGGATGTCATATATACCCCATTTTCCCTTTCTGTGTCTGAACCTCCGTATGTGGGAGCTCTGACTCTTTCACATATCTGGGGTTCCCGTATGTACATATGTCATTAAATTTAGTCATTTTCTCAACTTATCTCCTGTCTATTTGATTATTAGACCAGCAGAAAGAATCTAGGAGGATAGAGGAAAGATTCTTCCTCCCCCACAATCTCATGCTGGTAGAGAAACATTCCTGAATGTTTTCTTTTGAAAAGTTGTAACTACAGATAAACGAGAAGGCAAGTCATATAGCTTTTGTCAGCTGCTCAGTGTTCAGTGGCTTAATGGCCTGTTGCCATGGCAAGGTTGGGAAGACAGTGATGGGTAATTGTGTTTACAATTCTAAATGCTTTCCACATATTGACTCTGAACCCAGTTTTACCAACGTGGAGGCTGAGGCATGGAGAAATCAAATGACATGTCTAAGGTCCCACAGCATTGGTAGATTTAGGATTTGGACCCAAGCAGTCTGGGCTCTGTACCTCTACACAATGCTGCCTTTCTCCAAGGAGTGAGGTTTGGATTCCCTTATAACTGGGGTAAATGTCCATCACAGTAAGTAACTTGGGCATGTGTCCTTGAGGAACAGCAGGACCAGAATGTTCTACATACAACTGGAACTGGTTAGAGACAGGAAAACAAAGAAATTACCATGCTGACCATTTCTTTCATCCTAGAAGTCAGGGAGTTTGACCCTGCAATGTTCCCAGCACAGATTTGAGGAATGAGGCAATAGAGAGTAGGTGATCACTAGGCTTTCCTTGTGACCTTGAATAAACACTTGAAATTCTACCCTTCTCCTCCCTTTCCATAATAGGTAGCCTGACTTTGTCAAGTGAACTCAGGCTTTCTATGGTCTGATCCGAAGTTTCCAGCTGGAAGATGGTTAGGGCTAGTGAATTTTATAAATTTATTTTCTTTTTGGTTAAAATCTCAGGAAGCTCATTCCCTAGTATTAGAAGGGTCACATTTGGCCTTTGGATCCCACATTGGACTTCCCTAGGGAAGAGAAATGGGGAATTCCTTCTTCATTAAGATGAGCTGGTATGTGTGCCAGATTCATTGATGTCAGGCAACCAAAACTGACTCAGGCTAAACTAAGAAAAAGGAAGTGATTGGGTGGTCATGAATGCCACAGGGTAGAAGGGAAGGTTTAGAACTAAGCTTGAACAGACAGGAGCAAGGCAGCTCAGAAGGCCTGGGAAGCAGGGACAGCTCCATGTCCTGCCCAGGTGCAGTCATGGGGATGAATGAACTTCCACCATTCCTCTCTCCCTTGTGTTTCTTGCTACAAAGCCAAATTCCTGGGAAAGCAACAGGCTAAGATCAAATGCCTGTCTTCGGTTGTTCCAAGCAGTGAGAGGGAAGTCAGGCTGCAGGAGATGTGAGTGATATTTTTGGTTTATGGAGTGGGAGGATGGATCCCTGGGGATGGCTTACTGTCCACCAAGACTATACATAGAAGGTGCCAGATAGCTCTCCAGGAGAAATTAGAGTGATGTTGGGAAAGTGGGGTAGATGCTCTATGACCAAACAGTGTCAAATGTCCATCCTAGCTTTTGCTGACAGGTATGTGCTATCCCTGTGGTACTTCCAAATAGAAAGACATTTTGGTGATAGGAATTAGAAACTGAAGATTCCTGGTCATAGGGGCTTGCCTGTCCCTAAGTAAACTGTGCTTTCCCATACTCAGACTGAGAACCTTGGAGCTGACTCAACAGAACTCCATAGTGCCTCTGTGGGCCAAGAGGAAATGGTTCCTGTCCTGGGGGCAATGCTCTTAACCCCAGTGCTGTGCGACACAATGTGAGTGAAGGCCAGAGTCAAGGGGCTGCACAGCTGTCAGAGCTAAAGTCCCAGAATTTGCAGGTGGTTTATTTTTAAAAAGGTCCATGGTTACCTCTAAAATAATGTCACTGCATGATATGGTGTATTGAATGGGAAAGAAAGGTGAAGTGTGCTGCTAGGAATGCTGAGGACATCCCCAGAGACATGTTGGGTTTGTGAAAGTCACTGTTGTGAGACTTAGTGAGATGGATATGACTTTCATTTTACACTGTTTTGAGCTCTGGACCCAGGTGACTATTCGGGAGCCCTCTTCTGCTGTACATGTCAGCTTCACTTGATGAATGAAAGCATTTTTTAGGGACTAAGGACTGCATCTCTCCAGGATTGACCACTCACACTAACCCTGAGGGACTTTCAGCTTAGAGGATCCTCTGCTCATCAGCCTGGAACTACCCTCTGGGAAGAGAAAGGCTCAGGGAATCTAGCCATTATAACTGTGCAGAAATCTTATTTTCTTTAATTTACTCTTTTACTTTTATTTTTTTTTCCTTTGACTTAAACTGGCCTCACCCAGAACCCTGCCTCACCCACCGCCCTCTCCCCTGAATAATCATTAAGTCCTCAGAACAATGAAATTCTGATCAGTATCCAATAGTCTTAGAAACAAGGTCATGGGTCTGTTAACCACGAAGATGGAGTTTTCTTTTTCTTTTTTTAAGTGTATTTTGTTGATTAAGAGGACAGTTGTCCCATTTTCCCCCTAAATGATAGCTTTGCTGGATAGAATAATATTGGTTGTAGGTCCTTGCCTTTCATGACATTGAATACTTCTTGCCTGCAAAGTTTCTTTTAAGAAATCAGCTGACAATCTTATGGGAACTCCTTTGTAGGTAACTCTGCTATTCTCTTGTTGCTTGTAAGATTCTCTCTTTATCTTTAACCCTTGGAATTTTAATTATGATGTGTTTTGGTGTGGTCCTCTTTGGATCCAATATGATTGGGACTCTCTTCCTGGACTTGCATGTCTATTTCCTTCACCAAATTAGGGAAGTTTTTTTCATTTTTTTCACTATTTTTTCAGATAGATTTCCAATTTCTTGTTCTTTCTCTTCTCCTTTTGGCACTACTATGATGCAAATGTTGGATCTCTTCAAGTTGTCCCAGAGGTTGCTTATACTTTCCTTGTTTTGGGGGGGGTTCTTTTTTTCTTTTTGTTGTTCTTCGTGGTTGTTTTTTGCTTCCTTATGTTCCAAATCATTGATTTGATTCTTGGCTTCATCCACTCCACTGTTGTTTCCCTGTAAATTGTTCTTTATTTCAATTAGAGTGTCCTTCTTTCTAACTGGGTCTTTCGATGCTGCTCAGGTCCTCACTCATTTCCATGAGTATCCTTATAAACAATGTTTTCAACTCTGCATCCAATAGTTTGGTTATTTCCATTTTGTTTAGTTCTTTTTCTGGAGTATTGATCTGTTCTTTCATTTGAGCCATACTTCTTTGTCTCCTGATTTGGCAGCCCCTCTGTGTTGGTTTCTATGTATTAGGTAGAGCTGCTATATCTCCCAGGCTTGGTTGAGTGGTCTAATATAGTAGGTGTCCTGTAGGGCCCAGTGACACAGCCTCCCCTATAACAAGCTGGGTACTCAAGGTGTGCCCACCATATGGACTGCTTACACCCCACTGTTGAAGCCTTGATTGCTCTTGGCATGTCCAAGGTCAGCCACTGCCTATGTTCTGTCCAGGGTCATCACACAGCATAAGCTACAAAGTGATCTGCAGTTGGCTGCTACTTGTGCTGGGCTTGGAGGTACCCAGGTGAGGCCAAGCTATAAAGCAAGGCTGGCTGCTGCTAGTCCCAGGTCTGGAGCAACTTAGTGAGAGGTACAGGGCTCACTGAGGTCAGATGCTGCTTGTTTGAGGGAATTTAGGAAAATCTGAAACCAGGGCTTTATTTTTTTTAATTTAGTTTTTATTTTATTAATTTTAGAGAGAGAGGGAGGAAGGGAGACACAGAGAGAGAAACATCAATTTGTTGTTCCTCTAATTTAAGCATTGATTGGTTGATTTTTGTATGTGCCCTGACCAAAGATTGAAACTGCAACCTGGGATAGTTCTAACCAACTGAGCTACCTGGCCAGGGCCTTACTTTTTTGGCTGCAAACTCCTGTCTGTGTCTCACTGGGCTTTGATGCACTCAGACAAACAGACCCCTTCAGTCTGGTAATACCATCTCACCCTGGGGAGCCATGGTTCTCAGGGGCGGAGTCCAGGCTCCAGTCAATCAAGTCCCTACCCCCACTAATTAAAAAAAAATTGAATATAATTTACATGCAATGAAGTGCTCCAGAGGGTGGGTTTTGACAATGTCTGTATCAAGTGACCATTATTCCTATCAGGATACAGAATAATTCTTCCAGCCCAGAGCTTTCTTCTGTGTCCTTTTGTGGTCAGTAGTCAAGTTTTAGTGAGAAACTTTTCCCAGAAGAAGAACCACTGCCTCTTGGGCCCACCTTCTTCTCTAGCAACACCCCTGAGGGCACACAACTTGATGAAGTTCTCAGGCCTCTTTAGGGCTCACACTTGGCCTAGGGTGGGCCACCCATATAATTGGAGCCCAAGTCTATTGCCCGGGGCATAGCCCAGACAAGGTGGGTTTCATTCTGATGCTGTTCCTTGGTAGAAGTTGATCCTGGCCAGCATTTGCCTATTTGGCTTTCTTATCTGATGCAAAGGACCAACACCTTCCTTGCAAGACTTCTGTGATGCCTGTTGAGGTCATTTGCCTATGTGCCCACCATGGTGTAAGCTATGCTGTGAGAGTCAGGCATTACCTGGAGGTGCTGAGGAGCCAGAGAAGAAGTTCAGGCAGAGAATGAGGTGATCAGAATCGCAGTTGTCCTTAGTTAATAACAATTCTCTGCAAGCTGTGCCCACACAGAAGTTGGAGCCATCAATTTGCCTTGCTGCAGGCTTGGCCCCTGTTCCAGCATTCAGGCACCTGCCCTATTCCCCTGTGCCTGGAACCCTGAGCTTGGAGGTGGGCTCCTGTCCTGAGGCACAAGACTCATATCACATGGCTCCCTTATGTGTCTGCCTGAGAGCCTGTGATCTCTCCTAGTGTACTCCTGAGGACCATAGGCTCCTGTCTCCTCAGAGTCATTGTTGGATGCCCCTCCCTAATTGCTCAGGTCATTCCCACTCAAGATGCTTTGGGCCCTGGCCTGGTGGCTCAGCTGATTAGAATGTCATCCCTCACACCAAAAGGTTGTGTATTTGACCCCATTCCAGGTGTGTGTGGGAGGCAACTAATTGATGTTCCCCCCTCTCTCTCTCTCTTTTTCTCTCTTTCTTCCTCTCTCTCTAAAATCAATAAACATATCTTCAAGTGAGGATTAAAAAGAAGAAGATGCTTTGGTTAGGAGTGGAGAAATCAGAGCCCGCAGGCAGTGGCTCTCACTCCAGCTCAGCCTAGGTATTAGAAGCTGGGTGCTGGGGCAGAGGCCAAAGGTGGGAAGGGATATGGACCCCAGGTTAGCGGGACCCCAGGAGAAAGGGTGGGGTAGGAATGTGTGCTGGTCCAGGGATTTAAGGCTCAATCTGATGCTTTGAAGGTGGACCCAAAGCAGCTCAATGTAGTATGGTGGGAATGTATACTATGTTTTTGAGGACAAAGACACTTTTTACAATCAAAGTATTTTATGGAGACCACATGATAATTTTTTTTCTTTTCTTTTCTTAAAGATTTTATTTATTTATTTTTGGAGAAAGGGAGGGAGAATGAGGGAGAAAAACATCAATGTGCGGTTGCCTCTCATGCACCCCCAAATGAGGACATGGCTGGCAACCCAGGCATATGCCCTGGCTGGGAATAGAACTAGTGACCCTTTTAGTTAGCAGGCTGGCACTCAATCCACTGAGCCACACCAGCCAGGGCCACATGATACATTTTGTACTTTAGTTAGATTAATTCATTAAGATAATTAATATTTAGTGTAATTATAAATAGTATATAAAACTTAATAAAATATTGTCATATGAAATATCTGGTTAGAATATTAATAATTAAGAAAGTTACTATGTTCAATAGCATCTTTAAATGAATTTGTATTTTATTCAAAGCTGCATGTACATGCCTTTAAATGATGTTTTACATCTAGGTTAATATGTCATTGGTTTGTTTCTGGCTGTCTAACCTTTGGAATAAACTCCTTGATGGTGCTGGCTGCCCTCATGTTCTTGGGACCAGGCAAATCTTACTTGACCATAGAGAAGTTCACCCACCGGCCTAGCCTAAAGCCTAGGGCACAGTGAGGTGCTGGGCCAATCAGAGAGGCCTCTCTCTGGAATTGGAACTAACAGGCCCAGAGGGAGGAGACTCCTGAGAGTTACAGTCTTGGGGCTGGGGCAGCCATAATGGCTCTAAGCAAGCAGGAGCCATGGAGGACCGGAAATCATAATGAAGCAGTCAATGAAAATGAACATAATAATAATAATGGTTACATTGCAATATTATCTCATATAGTCCTTGTGAAAACCCGAGAGCCCTGTGTGGTTTCCCCGTGAGGGAACAGAGGCACTGAGAGGGTACATAACCTGGTCAAGGCCCACAGTAAGGAAGTGGCAGATTCAGGATTACAGCCCTGGCCATCTCTTGCCCTCTCCCGCCACTCAAGGGAGCAGGCCTGGTGATGCTAGCAAGGTGTCAGGGTGTGGTGACTCCCTGTAGCCATCTTGATTTCCTGAGTCTGCATGTCTTTTGCTGTGGTTGCGTTGCCACAGGATTTCACCGTGGGCCTTGCATCCTCCTCCAGCACTTCTTCAGCTCTGTCGAGTGGGTCTCTGTTCCTCGCCTCAGACTGAAACTCTGGTTTCTGTGGCCCAAGGCAGTGGGGTTGCATGGAGGGTTCATGTCCATTTATAAATTCTTGGGGACCCCACAGTATGATGGGGAAGGGCCCTAAGAAACTGCTTAGTTCCTTACTTCTCTGTGGTAGTTTCAGTAAGTCCTGTCCCACTTGTCCCCAACTTCCATCCCAGGGATGATGTTCATTTGGAGGCCTGAGGGACCTGACTGGTGCCCACCTGGGGGAGCAGGTGCCCTGTGGCAGGTCTGCTTTGGGCAGACTCGCTTGAGTTCCCTGCTGATTCTTCACAGGTGTGCTTAGATGGGTGGCACTTTTTTTTCTTTGCTAAAGTTGTGAATTATTTTTTACATTTTGTATGTGGCTATCTATTCCAAAGGTGTGTCCTGTGTCCAGGTGGCTTGATTGATATCCTGTGATGACTTCATTACTGAGATTCACTAGGAACCCTACTGAAAGTCAATGGTACAAGTGCTGCCATCTACTGGAGAAAAATTATGGTAGCTATTTCATCACAACTATTGAATACATGAAAAGAAATTTTGTGACAAACCTCAAAGCTCCCAACCTCTTACTTATTTCCCTAATTTGGACTGGTATTATTATGGGTCACCTTTTTGTAAAAGCAATTAGATAACAATAGAAAATTCTGCTTTATTTTCTAATTAATAGCTAATAAAAATGTGTGATATCTATCTAGGGCTTCCTATGTGCTAAGCATTTTACATACATGATCTCTTTCATTCTCACCAAAATCTTATGAGCTAAATATAATTATGCCTATTTTATGTATAAGAAAGGTGAGATTCAGAAAGACTAAGTAACTGCCTACTTCCAGAGCTCACTTTATTAAACATTAGGCTGTCCTGACTCACCTTTAACTTAATATCAGATCATTAACATCCCATTGTTTGACTTAAATCGCACACTTTTTTAAAAAAGGCACATAAACCCTGAAAATATTTCAGGTGTATTCCATGGTTAAGCAGATAAGTAAATATATTATGGGCAGTGAAAACCACATTTTCACTGTTGAAATTGGAGTAACAAAAATGGAAAAGGAGAGGCTAGAATGAGCCCTGTATATTGAACTGGATTCAGAAAAATTGACATGAATTCATGGTTTTTTAATCATAGGTGATTAGATATAGAAATAGAAATAGATGTAGGTGGGTGTGTATGTATGTTTGCCTGCAAACATATTTCCTTTTCCTAGCTTTGTCCTCTGAGAGGGACTGGAAATAATGATACCCCAGCAGCTATGAGCATACTAGCTCCTAGATCTTGGCTTCTAAGTACCATTCTCTAGTAAAAAGAACCAGGGAATCCTTGGAGAAAGGTCTGATTCTAGAGCTGGGACAGGAAAAATACCAATAAGGCTGTAAGATTTTGCAGTGCTATAAAAAAGTGTTCAAAATGATGACACTATAAAAAGTCATAGAAGCCACATTAAAGAGGTTCCCAATGGCCAACTATGAGACAATTTGAATAACAGATAAATAAAGATAGTACTGGATTCTAATGCATAGAATAAAGTAACTATCCATATTGATAGAAACGAATAATTGCAAAAATAAATAAATAAATAGATAGATAGATAGATAGATAGATAGATAAATAAGAAAGGAAAGCTTTTCCTTACAGTAGAATTCCAGTTAGTAAACGTAGAAGGAATGATGAAAGTGGGAAATCACCATCTGGCCAATATCACAGTCTTAACTGTCTCAGGCAAGACCATCAATGAGTGCTGAAGGTAGTGGGTACAAGTACGATGAGAAGCAAGACTGGTTCAGAGTCTGAAGCTATCTTCCCACAATCTGCTTATTAACTACAAAGGGAAAATAGCATCTTTGCAGTGGACAAACCTGGCAGGCACCATATCCACACGGTCAAGCTTCGCCTGACCAGGAAGTAGGTGCAGCACCTTTGCCCGCCTCCTTGTGTGGTGCGCTGAGAAGGACTCAGTACCCACTTCATGGTGTTCCTGCCAAAAATGCGTAAGCCCAGTCTGACCTTGGGAAAACACCAGGGATACCCAAAGTGAGGAACACGCTATAAAAGAATTGGCCACTGCTCTTAAAAAATGTTATGATCATAAAAGACAAAAAAGAAATGTTGTGATCACATGATCACAAGGACTGAAGGGCCTGTCCCAGACTGGAGGAGACTATGGAGACAGGGCAACTCAGTGCGGTGTGTAAGCCCGGACAGATCCCGGAGCAGAAGAAGAACCTTAGTGGGGCAGTTGGCAAAGCTGGAATGAGAGCTGGAGATAGTGTTGCACCACTGCTCATATCTCGGTTTCGATCGGCCTGTTTTTAATAGACGATGTTAACACTTGGGAAAGCTAAGTGAAGGGTATATAGGAATTTTTTTAAAAATTACTTTTGCAATGCAGTTTAAGTCTAAGTCATTTCAAAATGAAAAATTGAAAAATTAAAAAGAAGCTTGTAATCAAATATATAAGGCTTGAAAATGCCTTCAAAAAGGCATCGCAAAGTATATCAGGATTTCGAGTGCCAAAAGTTTAAGTCCCCCCAGGCCAGCGCCCACCCTCTCCGGTCTTCAGTCTCCACCCGTCACATGAAAACCTCCATCTGACTTCTGTGTGTGTAAAACACAGAAGAAGAAGAATGGAAGTATTTTGGCAAATATTGCAACACATATGTAAATGTTCACTAGATGTTTTCGCTGAGTTGTAGAACACACATCACACTGACCAAACCCTCCATTCCAGTTCTGGAATGTTCCAACCCCAGTTTTTGGCTTATGTTTCTGCACTTCACAGACATCCCCTGAAGCTGCACCCAGTGTGACCCTGAGGATCACAGGGCTTACACTTCCTGCCTTCACAATGCTGGCCCTTGGGTGATACACTTGAGGCTAAAGGAAGCCGGTCATAACTGCTGAGTGCTTAAAATAATAATGATGATGATGATGACAGCTAAGTGATCACATGCCAGGCAGTGTTCCAAATGCTTTCATGCTTAAACCAACCCTGGAGGAAGGGCGTGTTAGTCTACACACTTTACCGAGAGGGTGAGTGGCTTGACTTGGGCCTTTCTGTCCCACATGCTCACATAGTGGCTGCTGGTGGGCCTCAGAGCCCACGTGCTGTGAGTGAGAGAGTGCAGCGGTGCAGGGCTGAACTGTGGGAGGCTGAACGCAAGGTTGCTGAGGTTAGCCCAGACCCCTTTTGTGGGTGCGTTATAAATCCTTCTCACTGTCTCAGAACAAGGCCTCTGGGAGGTCGTCCTGGGCCCAGGTCTCATTTTCCAGAGCTGCAGATGTCACTGGAAGGGGCTGGTGTGTGGACTTCCCATGGTACCGACTCTTTTCTTGTTAGCCTTGGAGCACTTTTTCCTGCTAAGTGCCACAGTTGGGGCACTTGGAGGCCCTGATTCATGGGGGTTCCTGATATTTCTCCTTCTGGTCAAAGTCACTCCTGATACCCAGGGTGTCTGAGACCATTCCTGTTGCTGGGGGGTGGGAGGTAGGGGGACAGGGCTGACTCCTGAATGGGACAAGCATCCTTTTTGTGCAATTTGGAACTGAAGTCTGAATGGGAACAAAACTGAACAGCCACTTACCCCTCAGTTTTCCTCTCTCCTCTTGTCCTTTGAGAAGACAAGGAACAAGGGACTGGACTAGGAGCTCTACCTGACCTTGCTGTGTGACCTTGAGAGAGGCCCTGTCCTCACTGGGATTTGGTGAACTCAGCTGTGAACGAGGGGGTGGGCTCTGATGATTTCTAGGGTCTTTTCTAGCTTCTGTAATTTGTGGCGCCAGGATCTTGTGACAGGGCAAAAGGAAGCCAGGCCTGTTCCGGATGGACTTGAAGGTGTTTGGTCTTTACTCCTCTGGAAGAGCTTGGCTGAGGTGTTAGGGAGGGGCCATCATTGCTGCGGCAGCACACAATTGGGGCTGAGGTGACTCAGAAGTGAACACGCCATGTGTTAAAATAGGAGTTGGCGTTTCTGAGAAGGGAAGTCCAGAAGCTGGCCAGGATGGGATTAGCTGTTGATAAGGGGCTCAGCATTGTTCTAGCTCTCCCCTGAGGCCCACACCACATCCTAGAAGAGGAGAAGCCAGGCCCCCTGGGCCCTCACAGGGCTGGGACAAAGAAGAGGCTAGCTGAGGATGTGGCTCTGGGGGCTGTGAGAGACTGTGGCCAGGAAGAAGCGGGGCTGTGCAGTGGTTAGGAGTGCATCTCCGAGTCAAGGCCTCTCTGCTCTGGGTAGCTGAGTGCCCTGGACTATCCCTTGACTGTGATTCTCACTCCAGCACCAGAGCGGGTGGACCGGGGGTAACCGAGTGAACCTGAAGGCCTAATAGGTGATCTGAAACTGCCGGCTGAGCCCAGCAATCCTGGGCAGCCCCGCCCCCACCCCTAAAGGTCTGGGCCAGAGCCAGGGAGGGTAGTGTGGGGGAGTGGGGAGCTCTCCAGTTTAAGACTCCTTAGTCCTGAATGTGAGGAAACCACTATTTACTTAGTGTTCAAAAGTGTTCTACAGAGGTGTGTTGTAGAATGTTCCTGGGCAGAGGACAGTGGGTGAGATGGAGCCTGAGCCATGGGAACTGCAGGGGTGGGTGAGGGCCTGGGGCTCTGCAGCAGCCAGGGCGAGGGAGCCTGGGTGAGAGAAGAGGCCAGCTCTCCTCAAACTCCAGGAAACAGACCCAAGGCAAGGTGGGTGCCAGCCCTCTTGAGAGCTGAAAAGGGGCCAAAGAAGAAGGGTCTCAGGAGATTTTGTGAGAACAGGAAAGGCTCAGATTTAGGTTCCAAGAAGGTGCCTATGGGGGCAGTGGACATTGGTGGCTCTCCCTAGGGTTGGTTGCTGGCAAGTGACAGAAATCTGCTGTTGTGGGCTTAGCTCAAGAGGACACTAGAGCAAGGGTCTCACAGAGCCTGAGCACCACCAGAGTGTGAGAGCGGGCGCCGGGGCCTTGGAAGGAGAACATCGGGCTCTGAGTCACCATCAGCCCACCTCCGTAGGCTGTCTGGTCAGCTGTTGATGCAGTTTGTTGACAGACCTGGTCTCCCAGTTTGACCACTGTTGCTTATGGCCTCAAGTGACCTTGCCTCACATGGCAGCCACAGGCCCTGAGACAAGTCGCCTTGGAGATACAGTGAAGGATGTGTGCTCGCCAGAGACCCTGTGGCCCGGCCTCCTGTCCTGCGGGCTGGCCTGGTGAGGCGGGCCCATGGAAATAACGCGGGAGCCCTCTGCTTCTGCATCCCAGAGGGGTGAACTGTAGAAATCAGGGGGTTCCGGGCCAGGAGGTCGGGCAGAACCAGGGGCGCAAGATGGGGAACAAGGGAACCTCTGAAACCATGGCTCCTGGTGAGGAGAAACCCAGGAGGGAGCTGGCAGGGAAGGGGGACCCCAAACAAGCCTCCACACCCAGGAGTGGACAGTTTGCTTACAGAGGAAGGAGAGTGGTTTGAATTTTTATGTTAGAATTGCCCATGAAGAGAATCTATCATCTGGTTGCCACTGATATAGCAAAAAGTTCTGATTTCTCTAGGAGGACATTTTTGCTGAAGATGGCCTTAGAAAGAACTAGAGAAGTTTAAGAGTGATAAAATTTTCATACCCAGTAGAGAAATTCCCTGCCTGGAGAGAAACCAGAGGGGAAAAAAAATCAAGAATGTGTGTGTGTGTGTGTGTGTGTGTGTGTGCGTGCGTGCGCGCACACGTGTGCGCATGTGTGTGCAAACTTGGACCCTACCTCAGTGAAGTCAGAATCTCCGGGGTGAGACATGAACTCCCCAAGCGATTCCCTGGTCTCAGGTCATGTCTTTTTTTTTTTTTTAAATGACAGGCACTCGGGTATTTGGAGATGGCTGATGGAAGTCCACGTGGCAGGGCCTCGGGCTTTGGAAACTTGTGCCTAAGAGCCTCACGGGGCAGAGGGTGCTTTTACTGCCTCCGTTTCTCTCAGTGAAGCCACCTGCTCCTCAGCAGGGCAGCCCTGGCTTCACTGCCACCAGGTGCCCAGGTAGTCGCAGGCATTCACCAAGTGGGGGCGGCTGCCGGAGCATCCCGCCCTTCGGCAGCATGTAGCAGCGGTGAAAGATGGAAGCGGTGCTTACAGCCCTGCAGCACTTGAAGGGTGGCTGACCATCCTGGTTTTCTGGAATTTTCCAAGTTTTAGCACTGAAAGTCTTGCATCCCAGGAAACCCCTCGGTCTTGAGCGAACTGGGGCAGCTGGGCGTACAACGCAGTGGCTTGCCCAGGGGGAGCGTGTGTGCGGAGGGACGCTGTCAAGCATCAGAAGAGCCCAGCTGACCGCGTCCAGCACCCACCCACGGCCCCCACCCACGGCCTTCCAGAGACGTCTCTTATCAGGGTGTTCCAAGTCCTGCGTCGTTCTCAGCGCCGGGCTCTGCCCTGTCTTGAAGAATGTTGACTGTTCTCACACCCACGCATGCACATACACAAGCGAAAAAAGGGTAGGTATTGTTTAAACTTAAAGCAGGTTATATTCTAGGAAAAGGTGGTATAAATTGAAAAGATAAAAATTGGATCAATTTTCCCACAGAAACAATAACACGATGAGAAGCACTGAGCAAGGGAAACAATTCTATAAAAAGTTCTACCCTGGCCATGAAAAATTTCTCTAAACTCTAATTTTCTCTGAGTTTTTCTTTCAGCAGCAAAGTGGTCTCATAGGCAAATCTGACCCAAAATATAGTTAACTGAACATAAAATGTCTGTACTCTACACAGTGTAAGGTCCCTGAAAGTGTATACAAATCAAAGAAAAACCCAAATCTGTAAGTAGTCACATGAAGTGTTCTTTTATTTGTAAAAGTGATTCCCTGCGGATGGTGACAGGATTAGCCCAAGAACACAGACGCACCAGCCACGGACACAGACCACAGTGTGGGGACGGCCAGAGGGAAGGGGGCGGGGACCTGGGTAAAGGCAGGCAAAGGGGGTAAAATGGGGACACCTGTAACAGCATCAACAATAAAAAGAAAAAGAAAAAATGGCCCTGACTGGTGTGGCTCAGTGGGTTGGGCACCGTCCTGCAAACTGAAAGGTCGCCGGTTCAATTCCTGGTTAGGGCACATGCCTGGGTTGCAGGCCAGGTCCCTGGTTGGGGGCATGTGAGAGGCAACCAATCAATATTTTTCTCCCTTTCTCCCTTCCTTACCTTCTTTAAAAAAAAAAATCTTAAAAAAAAAAGAAAAGAAAAAGAAAAAAGATTTCCTGTTGAGGGTTCACACAGAGCTGTTAGAGCCACGATTCTCTGTAGTGGCTGCATGTTGGATCTACATGGGGAGCTGTGAAACCTACTGATGCCGGCATCCCGCCCTAGAGACTCTGATGAACTCAGGCTTGGAGGCTGTTGAGTGGCAGCTGCTCCTCGGGCCAGGAGCCAGTGAGGCTTGCTGAGAGGGAGGGGCAGTCTGCCTGAGGTCTGTGGTTAAGGCCTAGGGTCTTGAGTGCTGGAACACTGAGGCAGATACTCATTGAAAAGTGAAACCTCAGAGTCACTGGAGGCAGCCTTCTCATTTTGCAGATGGGGAAATAGATCTAGAGAGATGAAGGGATGTGCTCAAGTCTCTTAATATTTAGAAGTAAGATTACAACATAGGCATTTTGATTCCTCATCCTGTACTCTTTCCACTTTTTGGTAGTTTTAAAATATGCCCACCAATTCCTTGATACTCTTTAAAAAGTAAAGCTTAATTCCCTTCCCCATGAATGTGGGCTGACTTAGTGACTCATTTCTAATGAATGGAATATGGGGGAATTGATGGTTTGTGACTTCCGAGACTAGATCATAAATGTTCTTGCTCCTCTTCACCCCCAAAACATATGAGATAAAATCTGTCTTCCTTAATTTGACCCTCTGTAATTAAGAATGGACATTAGCCCTGACTGATGTGACTCAGTTGGCTGGTTGTGGTCCTGCACAGTGAGTGGTTGCCAGTTTGGTTCCTGGTCAGGGCACCGGCAGGACGTGGCCAGTTGTGTTTCTCTCTTACGCTGATGCTTCTCTCCCTCCCTTCCCCTCTCTCTGAAAGTAAAATAAATAAAACCTTAACAAACAAAGAGTGGTTGCTAATTTATTTCAACCTTTGCATGCTCTGAAAGAGCTATCATGTAAATGAGTTGGGAAGGCAAGTTTACAGTAGAGATGTTTTAACTTCTGAAGAGAAAAAGTTGACTTTATACTTCTTACAAGTACCCCTCTGAAGCACTATCACTAGCCCCCACAGAGTCAGAAAAGATGCCCTTCCTTCCTTAAGACACCCGACTGCCTCCTGCCAGAGAACTGCAATAAATGTCCAAGTTCACAATCACTGCAATGTGAAGGTGGCCCCCACAGCTGTGCAGAGCGCTCGTGGGGCCTGCGTGCCTGGAACCTTGGCTTGCTAATGAAGTATGGGTTGTTCAGGTTCCGAAGGTTGTCTACTCCAGAAGGTTCTACCAGCTTCTACTTGGACCTACTGAATGTCCTTTAAATTCAAGCACTATATTTCTTTTAAAAAATCTATCTTTTATTCTCTTCTAATTCCTGTATCTCCTTTGCTTGTTATAATCTGGTTAGTAGAAATGTACTAGGTAACACCCTGTCCTGTCCTGGTCAAAGGGACCCATTTTTGTGGGCTGCTCCTCCCTTCCCCCAGCTGCCTGAGCTGCCCTGCTCCCCTCACCTGCTCCAACCAATCCTGCTGGGCTCCCTGACTTACACCCCTGCTGCTTCCTCCCACAGCTGCGGGAAGCTCTGTGAGCAGGGGCAGCAGGGGAACAGAGACTCAGACCAAGGGGCTGATGAAGCTGGCAGGTGGAGCCCCTCCCCCAGAGTCCTCAGCTTTCCTTGTTAGAGGAGGAAATGTTTTATGGGTGTGAAGACAGTGGACTGGGTGCTGGCCATGTGGGAGGTCAGGTGGGTGAGCCAGGCAAGCAGTCAGAGTATCCAGGACCGGAGGTGCAAATGGACACTGTGGATTCAGGCAGAAAAGAGTGTGGTCCCAGGGACATCAGCTGAAGAAGCCAAACCGCTCTCCCAGCACCAGGAAATAGGGTCTGAGTACACAGGGCAAATGCCCCTGAGAGCAGTGACACGTGGCTGAGACTGGCCTGGGACAGAGGCTGTGGAAGTCCGTTTCGTGCCTCCCTCATGTGGAAGGTCCTGCTGGGAGGAAGCACTGATGCTGGGATGGGTCTCTACTCGTGAATTCCAATTCATCGGTAACCTCAGCGTGTGGCCTTGGAAGAGGCCCTTGGCCTCCCTGAGCCCCAGTGCCCCTGTCCATGAGATGGGATAAGGCCCACCCTCTCCATCGCAGACATGTGGTAGGAGGACAGGGGTTCTGTGAGATCAGTGGTAAAGAAGGGGTCTGCAGAGACGTGGCTGGAAATCGGGGAGTTCCAGGCCAGGGTAAGGAATCCCAGTAGTGGGATGGAGGGAAATCTGGGATTAGACTCTCCCCAGACTTCTATATAGGTAGGGGACGGAAGCACCCCACCTTGACCTTGGGCTATTTCTAGAACGCTGGCCAGGACACTCTCTCTGTGACAGCAGCAGCTGGCCGCCTCCCCACTGGAGCTGGCCGACTGCTCTTCAGCCCTCGGCCCTGGCTGGACCCGCTCCAGGCTGGGCTGGCGCCTGGTGAGCTGCAGGAGTGGAGAGGGGGCACAGTCCCAGCCCAGCCATCTGGAGAAACCCCACTATCTCAGAGGTGCTTCAGCTCCTGAGGGGAATAAAAAACATGGAGAAGACTTTGAAGGAGCCGTCCGCGGGGCGAGGCTGATCGGTCCATTGGTCAGTGATATCCGCATCACCACCATCACCCTTTGCAGAACTTCTCGTCCACTCATTCCTCCATTCAACAGATATTTATTGAGGGCTGACAGAGACCCCACAGAGCTTATAATTTTATGAGTAAACAAGTAAATAACAATGAAAAACAAATGCAATTCCACCTTGTGATAAGAGCTAACAAGGAAATGCGAAGAATGTAGCAGAGGTGGGGCCTCCGTGAGGAGGTGTCTTGTAAGCTGAGGCTTGAAGGATGAGAAAGAGTCAGCTGTGCAACTAGTGCAGGAATGGGTTCCAGGCAGAGGGAATGGCATCCGCATAAGCTCTGAGTCAGGAAAGTGTTCAGTGCCTTAGTGATAGCAAGGAGTAGAGGGGGACTGGGCAGAAATGAGTGAGGAAACCTGGGTGGGAGACTGGGTCAGACTGAGAGGCAGGGCTCAGGTCCTGCAAGGCCTTTCAGGCTGTAGGAAGAAGTTTGGATTTTCTTCCAGGTATAATGGGAAGCTGCCCAAAAGTCCAAGGGAGGTAGTGATGGAGTCTGATTTGCACTGTAAAAAGGTTACTCTGACTGCTGTGTGGACAGAGAGAGAGTAAAAGTGGGAGACTATTGCAGCAGTTTGGGTGACTTGCACTCCATTTGTGTATGAGACAGAATGGGCTAGGTTGTGTTGCAGTAACAAATAGCCCCTAATCTGAATGGCTTAACATTACAAATATTTATTTCTCCTAATGCTCAGTTTTTTGTAGGTTAGCAGAGGGTCTCTGCTCATTTTAATGTCTCAGAGATCTAGGCTGATGGGGTCCCCATCTCAACATAATTTCCATAATCCCCAGGGCAGGAGGAAGGGACGTGTATTGGCTCTTCCCCACCAGAAGTGACAGATGTCTTTTCTTCTCACATGTTGTTGACCAGGTCAATCACATGGGCACGCCTAACTTCAGATGGTGTGGCAAAGTGCCATCTTACCATGTATTCAGGAGGAGAAAAGTGGGACCACACTTATGACCATTACAGGCCATGAGAGTAGAGATGGAGGGACATAAATGAATTCAAGACAGGTTTTGAAGGTAAAAGTGGCAGGTTTTCCTGATGAGTTACATGCAGAGAGAGAAGAGCCCAGATGGCTCCCAGGTTAGTGGTTTAAGCATCTGGCTGGTTGGTGGTCCTGTGTGCTATGGGGAATAATACCGGGTGGGAAATAAGCTTTGAGTGCAGCAGGAATTTGGAATTTGGCTTACTCAAGTATAGCAATTGAATTATGCAAATCTTCTGGAGCTTGGAAAAGAGATTTGGGCTCAATACAAATTCGGCATCATCAAATACAGGTGGCCCCCTCCCGGTGTGGCTCGGTTGGAACGTCGTCCCATAAACCAAAAGGTTGAGAGTTTGATCTGTGGTCAGGGTACGCACCTCGGTTGTGAGTTTGATCCCTGGTTGGGGCACATATGGGAGGCAACCAATGGATGTTTCTCTCTCTTTCTCTCTGTCTCTCTCTCTTCATCACTCTCTAAAAATCAATAAACATATTTTTTAAAATATATAGGTGGTGATTAACACCCTGGGAATGGATGGGCTAGGTGTAGACGAGCAAGAAGGCATGGGGATGAGCCCTGGAAACCCCATCACCATGAGGGAGAGAGGAGAAGCTAGAGAGAAGGAAGGGAGCTGAGGAGTGTGTGCCTCCAATGCCAGGAGCACACAGGCTTCTAAGGGGGGCTGCTGAGGGGTACACTCTGATGAGATAGAAAAGTGGCCCCAGATTTGACATGTGCAGTTTTCCCTCAAGTGGTGGGGAAAAAGCCCCTTTGGTGTGGGCTGAGAAAAGGATGGGAGGCCTGGAGGTGGGTAGGGCATGTGGAGACGATGCAGTGGAGAAGGGCAGCCTTGTCTAGGCCCGAACGATGCCCGAGGAGCTAGTCCCCTGCCCCCCATTCCTTGTCTCTCATCAGACAGTCCTTCGCCAAGAGGTAGGATGGTGGCCTCAGCTCCAGCCCCATTTCCTTGTGCAAGCTAGTAAGGGCGTGGATTTCTTCCCTAGAAATCTCAGTAGAGCGATCATTGCTTGCCTTGAGTCATGTTTCTTTCTTTGCTTGGACTAATCTCTGAGCCAGAGAATTCAGGGTTCTAGTTGTTGCAGCCTAGATGGTGCTGCCCATAACCCCTAGAGATAAAGGTGGGGTCAATGGCACCAGAAGTTCCATTGGAGAGGAGGCTGACCCCCAGGGAGCAGGTGTGAACTGACCCCAAAAGGTGCCAACTCACCGGGGCATGAAGTGCAGCCTGGCCACTGCTCCTAGACTCCGGGACCCTGGAGTGGGCCACCGTCTAAGTCACGGAGCTAACAACTCACAGAGTTTGTTTTTAAAACATTCAAAAAGTACAGAAGGACATGTGAGGATATGTAAATCTCAGTCCCACCCCCACTGGTCTCCCAGGTCACCTTCCCACAGTCAAACCTTGTCACCAGTTTCTTATGAATCATTTCAGAAATTATTAGTGCTTATGTGAACATGTGAATGTATGTCCCTTTTCTTGCTCTCCCTCCATTTCTTTTCTTTTTCTCCTTCTTTCCTTTCCTTTCTTTCTTTCTTTCTTTCTTTCTTTCTTTCTTTCTTTCTTTCTTTCTTTCTTTCTTTCTTTCTTTCTTCCTTCCTATATGTACTGTTCTGCCCTTTCTTTCTACTTATCAATATTACTTGGTGACTGCTCTATCTCAGTACAAAATAGGTGCCTTATTCTACTTATTGTCTGCATAGTACTTTATTGGATGAATATACCATAATTTATTCTAACCAATTTCTTGTTAAATTGGTTATTTCCAATCTACTTTATTAAATGACTGTACCACAATTTATTTTAACTGATTTCCTGTTAAATTGGTTGTTTCTGATCTTGTGCTAGAACAACAATATTGTAATGATTATTCTAGGTCATATGCTTTTGCACACATGTGAGAACGTACACAGACCTCCTCTGCCCGAGATAAGACTTTGAGTGTCACTGCTTGCTCTAGGGCGCTGCTAAATCTCACTCAGTTCCAAGGACCTCTAGTCTTTGCCTCTTAGGGCAATGTTCTAAATTCCTGGAGGTAGAATCTGACTAACTCAGCCTGTGTCAGGTGTCCATGGGCACAGATGAACACTTTGGGAATGAATGGTCTCACCTCAGAAAGAGATGTAGACGAGTTAGAGGGTGCAGGAATGAGAACTCTGTCAGCCGGAGGCTGGGGAGAGAATTAGCAGCCAGCCAAAGGGAAGACAGGCAGACACACCCCTGGTGAGAGATGTCAGTAATTCAGAGATGGGACATTTATGACTGAAAGAAAAACTCAGTGGTGGGGGAAGTCAAGAACCCAACTAGGTGCAGAAGGAAAAAGGATTTTTGAAAGAAGTCAATTATTTTTCTCACAGCATAGTGAGTTTAGTCAGCAACACTGTATTATAAACTTCAAAGTTGCTAAAAGACTAGATCTTAATTGTTTCTACCACAAAAAATAATGACAATTATGCGACAGGATAGAGGTGTTAGTTCACACTACAGGAGATAACAATATTGCAATAGACATAAATGTATCACATCAACACCCGTAAACCTCAAACACACACAATGTTTGTTATACGTCAATTATAGTTCGATTTTTTAAAAAGCAAGCTGATTCACTGCCCAGAACCTCTGATCTGTTCAGGGATCGGAGCCCCTGGGTTCTGTAAATGTGGGGAATTGTGTGGGGGAAGGAAAAGGCCTGACTACAAGAAGGTTGGCTGAAAGTCTGTGTTCCACCCTGCAGAGCCCCACCCCCACCCCAGCAGAAAGCCAAGCAAACCTTTTCTGGAGACACTGAACCAGAGGGACATAGCTTGGGGATTCCAGGGAGGGCAGAGGCAGGGACAAGACAAAGACACAAAAATGGGATGATTAAGTTAATGAAGGACATGGCTGAGTCTCCACTCAAAAACCCTCGAGTGACCTGCAGTGTTGACAAACCCAGCACTTCCACACAGAGCTTCCAGTGAGCTTAAACTTTTTACAGATGTGAAATGTCATGAATGCAGAGGAGAGCGTAAACCGCCATGTGCAGCTTCAAGTGTGACCTAAGTGGCAGGTGAAAGGACAGAACGTCCCCAGCACTGCAAGGCCCCTGGGTCCCCTTTCTGTGGCTTCCCATCTCATCCTTCTATCACCATCTGGGCCTTTGTCCCGATCACCCTTTTGCCTTCCTCTGTGGTTGAACACCCAGCACATCTGTCCCCACCCAAGCAGTGCACTGTGATGAGCGGGGAACCGCCAGCTCACACCCCCGTGTGAGGAGAGGGCCGCCTGCACCACTGGGTGGAGGCTCCCAGGAGAGGAGCCGCTGGACCAAGTCTGGCTCAGCCTCCCTGAGAGCTGCCGAGAAACCTGTTGGAAAAGTCATCGGGTGAGGTCACCAGCTCAGAGCCACCACCGAGGGGGATTTGACTGGGTTTTCGCAGGGACCCCAGGTGGATTCCCATCAGAGACATGGTCTGCTCTGTCTGTGGCTGAACCCACCCCCATGAGCAGGTCGGAGAGAGCGCTCAGCTGAACCTCTGCTGCAGGGAGAACGGGAACTTCATCTGCACACGCGCCTGACTAGCCAAGTCCAGACAAGCAGCTGAGCCCGGCCAGACCCCTGGGCAGCATTCTGCCCGCAGGTGAAGCACATGATGCCAGGCAAGGCAGTGAGCAGCTTGCTGATGGCAGCCCTCGCCATGCCTGTGTCCAGCCGGCCTGGTTCTCTCCAAGTGCCCAGCTCCCTTCCTCCTCTCCCTTCCCCACGGCTAGCCTGAGAACACCTGTTTCCTGCCTCCCTCCTCCCCGACTTTCACATGCCCCAGTAACTATATGGGAAAAGGGTGTACTCCAGGTAAATTGTGTATGTGTGTGAAAATGACCTTTCCCCCCTTTCCACTTGACTGAGAGTTTTCTGGATTTGTAAGCCTATATTGGAAATAATTTTCCTTGCAAAATTGCTTCATTGTCTTCTTGCTTTTAAGGTTGCCATTAAGCAGTCAGAAGCCATTCTGCGTCTGAGCCTTTTTTTGCTTCTCAGTCTCTCCTCCCTGAAGCTTCTCAGATCTTACCCCCACAGAACTCTGAGATGTCACCACAGTGCGCCTTGGCGTGGGTCCATTTTTATCCATTTTTTCTGGGCACGTACAGGTCTTTTCAATCCGAAAACATGCATCCTTCAGTTCTGCTCACTATTATTGAATTGTTTCTTTATAAATCCCTCCCCTCCTCCATCTCTCTAGAACTCAGAAAGAGCGATTTCGATGTTAGACTTCCTGTTCTAGTTTCTCTGATTTTCCATCTTTTTCCTTTTAACTATACTTTCTAAGAAATTTCCTCTATTTTTTCTTCCTGTTGGGTTTTTAAAGTTTACTTTTTAAAACTTCTAAAAATCTGCTTATTGCTCCTTTAAAAAAGCAATCTCTTCCTATTTGATGGATACAGTAGCTTTTCTCATATCTCTGAGGATGTTAAATTAATTTTATTAAAATGACTAATAGTTTTTCCCTCACACACAATTGCCTGTTTTCAGGTTGTTTTTCATGTCGATTCTTTTTTTAATTGAGATATAATTGACATATAACATTATATTAGTTTCAGGTGTACACCATAATGATTGTATATGTGTATATATTGATCACCAAAGTAAATCTAGTTCACATCCATCAATTTATATACTTAAGATTTTTTTCTTGTGAAGAGAACTTTCACGATCTAGTCTCTTAGTAACTGTCAAGTACACAGTACAGTACTATTAACTGTAGTTATCATCAACCCCCCAGGATTTATTTATTTTATAGTTGGAATTTTGTGCTTTTGACCACCTTCACCCATTTCACCCACCCACCCCCATTGCTTCTGGCAACCACCAGTCTGTTCTCTGTATCTGTGGGGTGTATTTTTTGCTGTTGTTTTATTTTTAGATTCTGCAAATAAGTGAGATTATGCAGTATTTGTCTTTCTTTGTCATAAATGTCAGAATTGCCTTCTTCTTACATCTGAATTACTATATATATAAAATATTTTCTTTATCAATTTATTTGCTGACAGACACTTAGGTTGCTTTCATGTACTGGCCACTGCAAACAGTCCTGCAGCGAACATGGAGGTGTGGACATCGTCCCAAGCTAGTGTCTTCGTTTTCTCGGAACAATGCCCAGAAGTGAAGTTGCCGGGTTATATGGTTGTTCTAGTTTTAATTTTTTAAGGATTCTCCACACTGTTTTCCACAGTGGCTGCACCAATTTCCATTCCCACCAACAGCCCATGAGGGTTTCCTTTTCTCCACATCTTCGCCAACACTTGTTATTTCTTGCCTTTTCGATAATAGCCATTCTAACAGGTGTGAGATGATGATTAGTATGCTGAGCTCCTTTTTATGTACCTGTTGGCCAGCTGTCTGTCCTCTTTGGAGAAATATCTCTTTAGATCATGTGCTTATTTTTAAATCGGATTGTTTGTGGTGGTGGTGGGGTTGGCTATTGAGTTGTATGAGTTATTTATGTATTTTTTGTACTAACCCCTTACTAGATATATGATTTGCAAATATTTTTTTCCCATTAGGTAAGTTGTCTTTTCATTTAGTTGACAGTTTCCTTTGCTGTGCTAGGCTTTTCTTCTCCTTTCTGTTTGTTTGTTTGTTTGTTTGTGTCAAGGGCTTTAGGCCTTTCCTCATGGGCTTCTCAGATTCTAAGTTTCCTAAAATCCCACACCTGGAGGTAAAGGTCTGGCTGGGTGACTCTCAGGGCCCAGTGGGGACGGGGGGAGAGCCAGGGGTCTCAGCAGTCATCATACTGGACAGCAAAACCATCTGTTTCTCTTTTGGAGCCCACACCCTCGCCTGTGCCAGCTGGCCTCTAATCCAGGGTCCCTCAGTTTCCTTCTTGCCAGAGAAGACGCTTTTGGGTTCAGTCAGATGAGGGCATGCAGCAGCCTAGTGTTGCGGGCAGGAGTGGGGGGGAGGCCAGGGAGCCGCAGTCTCTCACCCAGCAGCCCCTCATCCCCCCAGTTTAGGCCCCTGCACCCTCCACCCCGGAGTTTCCAGGGGCTGACCTCTTGAGAATATCATCACTGGAATTTTACGGATGAGAAAAGGCTTAGATAGTGAAGGAAGCCACTGCAGATCCCACTATGAGTTAAATTACAGCTCTGAGTTGAAAAACATCTCATGCCCGGTCTTAGCTGTTCCTGGCGCCGTGTGGCAAAGAGGCATTGCCTGGACAGCTGTGAAGTGGAGACTCCAGGGAAATCAGTCTTGAGGCTCTCAGGGAGTTGAGAAGTTTGCCAGATAGCTGGTCTCTCCTGCTCAGCCGAGGCCCAGGGAGCCACCAGGGGGCAGCAGAGGAACGCACCGGTGGGGCTGCTCTGTCCCCAGCTGACTGCAGCTCCTGGGCTGTCCTGAGTCAACTCGGAGCGGCTGGTGGCCCAGAATAGCAAGGGGCTCTAGTTCACGTGGGTACTCCTTCCCAAGTTTCGAAAGCCCCTCACGTCATCCCTATCATTTCACAATCCTGCTCATAGAGCACTTTTTCCATCTTCCTCCAACAGGTCCTATCTGGCTGGTGCAGAGAAGGGCTCCCGGATACATGGCTCCTGAGGATGGCATGTTAGATGCAGGGCTGGATGCTGGGAATAACACAAAGCAACAGCGAGTCTTGTCCACAAAAAAGCCCGTTAGGTAAACGAATAACCAAGGAACCGTGTGTGAAGTGCAATAATAGATGTACGAGTGAGATGTGAAGGCAGCACGAAGTGGGGGGAAGAGGGGCAGAATTATAATTTAGGGATTTAGCTCCGAGGTGACTCCAGGGAGCGTTGCCTGTGGGCAGGAGTCATTGGTCCTGAGCTGAAGCAGAGAAGGAGGCTGAGAATTCTGCTCTATAAGGATGTCAGGTAAAGGGTCCCAGGTTGAACAATATTGGATGCTAAGAGAATGCCAAATGTCCTAGAAATCATAAAGTTTGCGCCTCTAAGTTCTACATCAAGGTGTAGGTTGGAATTGCTTCCACTTGAGCTCTGGAAGATGGTGCAAAGGGTGAAGGAGGGTAGTTAGGAAGTTGTTCTGGTCCGTGGGCTTCAGGACCCAGCAAAGGTAATAGGGAAGAGACCCAGCGTTGTCTACTACCTCTGGGCTAGGCCCACAGCAGCCATGGTCCTTGGTCTCCAAGGAGGACAGGAGAGTTTGGACCAGCCCAGATGTTCCCTTCCCAAAGCCAAGGACTCAGGCTCTCAGGTTTACCCCAGCTGGGATTATCCAATGTGACTCCAGGTCTCCACCCAGCCCAATCCCCAACCCCCAAAGTTTGAAATAAGCCTGGCTGAGTGAGTGACTGACAACTGGAACTTATTCTTGGCTGATATCTGTGTGGTCCCTGCAGCTCTGACCTCCCCCAAGTTGTCCCAGAAGGGAGTGGGGTAGGAGGGGGAAGGCAGAGGCACAGTAATATTTGCCCCCTGCAGCCCAGCAGCCTTCAGTCATGCCCACCCATGGCACCATAGACACGGCTGTGCTGCCCCAGGTCTACAAGAAAGCCTGTGCCACAGAGGATACCCCCTCTTGGCCAATCTTTCATTTTATGCCCAGTAACTTCTGCCTGAACAGGCTAATCCCTGATGGTGGTTTTAAGTATGGCTGAGGGCAAAGGAGAGGGAAGGGCACGCAGACCCGGGTGCTCAGCGTGGCCACAAGCAACACATGGTTTTGTCCTCCTATGCTTTTTCTTAAAAGTGCACATGCATTTCACCTTCTACTTTTTAGTGTGTCCTGGCAAGTTCTAGCATAAAAAACAATGTTTTAAAGGACTTACAGTTCCAATTATTTTATTTTATATTTTTATCCTCACCAGAAGACATTTTTTCATTGCCGTTTTAGAGAGAGAGGAAGGGACAAAGAGAAACATCAATGTGAGAAGCATTGATTGGTTTCTTTCCATATGTGACTGGACTGGGGATCGAACCTACAACCCAGGTATGTGTCCAGACCAGGAATCAAACCCACAACCCTTCGACTACAGGACAACACTCCAACACACTGGGCCATACTGGCCAGGGCTATAGTTCCATTTAAAGTGAGTTAAATGACTCATTTGGTTTTTTCTCAGTTCTAAATGCTGTCAATTGCAAAAAAGCACTATGGACTTAAGGACATTTTATTTTATTTTATTTTTTGAGAAGAAAAATATGTGGCCACTTTAAACAAACACATCAATGCATTCAGATTTTTAGGAATGTTAATATATGAAAAAATGTACATCTTTGAATTAGGGACATTCTCATTGGTAATTTTCAGCCTCCAAAAAAACTTCAGAGTAAAACCACTTTCCCGGAAAGCGTGTGATGCTTGCCCTTGGCCTCATGTCCGCATGGTGCAGCCCTGGACAGTGCGAGGCTGGGTTGTGCTATTGTGACTTGGCCCCTGGTTTCTCCCAAAGAGATTTTTTCCTGGTCATGCTCAGGGCTTGAAGTTCTAGTTAACCAGACCATTCTGGTTAAATGAGGGTTGCTCTCAATTCTTTAAAAATTTTAGACTCTTGGAGTTAGAGATTGTTCTAAAATATAATCTCATTGATATGAATTTAGTGAATACCTAATGGGGGCCTATCTCTCTCCCTCTATATCGTCATCTCCAGAATGTGAATGGACTCTCACCCTAGCGATTCTGTTCCTCAGACCCCCCAGGGCCTCCGTAAGTGACCCAGTGAGAGGAGTGGGGGTTGGGGCTGAGTGAGAACCCACTCCATTGGTGTGTTGTATTGTTTGGCCTAGTACTTTGTCACACATCATCTCATTTGTTTCTTGCAGTGACACTGGAGATATTATTACCATAGATATTCTCACTGGACCAAGGGAGAAACTGAGGCTCCGACTGAGCCTCTTGCCCGGTGCCGCATGCCGGGCGGGTTGCAGACGGGCCTTCTGGCGTGCGCTGGTGCTCAGTCCCCGTGCATCCCCCTTCCTCGTGTGACATCTGTTTTGCGGGAAACACCAGGCAGCTTCAGTTTTGGCTGTTCCAACAAAATCAGGTTGTTTTTTTTTTTTTCGCATCCTTTCCCCACCCAGAGGGGCAATCCCAAATAATTCTAAAACTTTGACGAGAGACAGTGAGACCTCTGGGTTGTGTGTGGGTCTATGACCTATTTAAATGCAATCATTCAGTAACTATTTGAGCCCCACTGTGCTCTGAAGGGGGCAAACAGGTCACCAAAGTTGGCTCCTCCAGTGTGTCCTCAGGCCTGTCTGTCAACCCCACAAGGGCAGGCCCCAGTGACCACATGTCTGTAAGAACCCAGTCACCCCAGAGCTCTGCCAGACTGCCTCTGCTGCCCTTGAGGCACCACTTCTCAGTGGGCAGATGGGCTGATGGGCCGTGAACCCATCTGCTAACACAGCAGTGTGAGCTCAGTGTGGTGAAGAGCGGCTGGAGCTCAGGCGGGGGCTCTCAGAATTGGCTAGTGGACGAGGGGCACAGGGTAGGGTCAGTAGGGGGTAGGGGGAAGTCATCACTGAGGAGGAGACATTTGAGCTGCCCTCTGAAGGATGAAAGAAATTCACCAGGTGTATAGAGGGCATTCTTGGCAAGGGAACAGCGTGAGCAAAGCTCAAAGGGAGTACATAGCGCTTAGAGGAGGATATGAGTATGAAAGAATATGCACATGTGAGTGTGTGTGTGTGCCTGAGAGGGACAGAGAGACAGAGACAGACAGAGACTCTTATTTGTGGGCTCTCTCTCCTCAGTGTCTGTCTTCCCCCATGAGCCCTTCCCCAGGACTTTTGGCCTCGCCTTGAACTCTGTGGGCCTCTCCCTGCTCCTCTCTGGGCTCAGAGCTCCTGCGCTTCAGCCCCACAAGTGCTTCCCTCTTCCCTCGGCAGCTCTGTGCCCTGACTCAGTTCTTCCTCAGCCTGCCTGAAGCTTGGCTTCCAGAAGGACACTTGATCCCACCCCATGGCTGGCAGCAGGGCACGGCCCTTGGAGCAGCTGCGTTGACTCCAGATGGAAAGTGTTTCGAGAATTCTGACATGACATCACCCCTTTACAACATTGTGCTGACAGTAACTGATCTGGGAGTGGCCAGGTAAAGAC
This sequence comes from Phyllostomus hastatus, assembly GCF_019186645.2. Lineage (NCBI taxonomy): Eukaryota > Metazoa > Chordata > Mammalia > Chiroptera > Phyllostomidae > Phyllostomus > Phyllostomus hastatus. The sequence continues at coordinate 72,709,792 of NW_025334041.1, read as the reverse complement.
ATTCACAACCTTGCCTCTTGTCAAGGGCTGGCTTAGATCAAGGAGCTGGCTTGATGGGTGGGAATCTAGAACCAAGGGTGGGGCCTTTGGGGTTTCCAGGCCATCTCTGAGAACGGCCTGTAGGTAAACTGATGCTCTTCATCCATCCCTGGTGACTTGAGCCCAGTGGAGGCCCTGCACTCACATCACTGGCTGTGGGCAAGGCTCAGTTTGGCTGCTCTGGGCTCTCCTGTGCGCCCCCCCTCCAAGCCCCAGGCCTAGGCCATCTCACAGGCCAGGCCCCACTCCCACAGGCCACTAAAGCTCTGCATGTGGCCTCTTGCAACTCAGCCCTCCCTGCCCTGCTAAGCCCTACTCAGCCAGTGAAGAGCTGGGGCTGCCCTAGCCACATGCCGGAGGATGAAAGGGGAGCGCCCTGTCACAGCTGACATCCGCACCCTGGGCCCCAACCCAGGACTTTTCTTCAAGGCACCATCTGTCGCCTGGGAGGGCTGAGGAGGGACAGAAGGCTGGCACAGGGGCTCAGAAGGCAGGGCTGGGGTGGGGGAGTCACAGGGGCCTGCCCAGTGGTTTTGAAGTCCCCCTGGTGGGAGAGCACCCTTTTTGCCCCCTCTTCCTCTGCCACTCTCACCCACCTGTGCAGAGTTTGGACCTGGGGCTGAAGAAGAAAAGAGTTCAAAGTGGTCAGCCCCTAGCTCAGGCTGGCTGAACTTCCCTGGTATCTAAGAGCACTCCCATCTGGGGAAGCCAGAGGGCACAACCAGATGGTTTCCAGCCCAGGCGAGCATCCAGTTCCAGGCATCACAAGGTCACCAGGGAATCATGAGACAGGAGTTGGGCACCGAGCATCAGGCCACAGGTTGGGCGCCTGGGGTTGGTGCCCTGGCTGGCTCTCTGCTCCTCCCCAGGAGCAGGCCATCCTCCCAGCATCGGGCTGGACACGGCCAGAGACTCCTCTGTGTGAGGGCAAACCCCCACTGATCAGGGCTGTTAGGACAGGAACACGTTCACAGGGCCTGGGGAGTGGGATAGTTGTCAGGGCCTCTGCTGCCTTCTCCTGCCTCCTGCTACTTTGGAAGGTATTAGTGGGTTGGAGAGAAGAGAGAAGAGAAAGGTAAGGAGATTTGAAGATCAGGAGGGAAAAAGAGAAGCATGAGAGAAACATGAGAGGGGAGAAGAGAAAAAAAAGGAGGAGAGGCAAGAGGAAGTGTTAGGCTACAGGTAACAGAGCCTGTGATAACATTGGCTTGAACAAGACAGTGGGTTCTTTTACATACAGTTCTTGGTGTGTGGTCCAGGGCTAGTGTGGGAACCCAAGCTCCTACTCTTCCCACCATTTCCAATCATCCCAAGCTTCAGTGCAAAGGAAGGGGTAGGAGAAAGGCATAGCCCTTATTTTAGGGACACAAGTGGGAATTGCACATGTCACTTCCCCTGCTATCTCACTGGCCAGAATATAGTCACAAGAGCTACATCTAGCTGCAAGGGAGGCTGGAACATGCAGTCTTCTCAGCATCTATGGGTTCATAGTAAAAGGCTCAGTGAAAAACAAGCAGACAATGGATATCAGGGCAGAGAAACAAAGAAGAAGAGACGCTCTCAGAAGGAGGAGGGAGGAAACAGGAAAGGAAGGAGAGACAGATTTTTTGGAGCTGCTTGTACCCAGAGTCAGACCTGATGTCCCAGCACACCCGGTCCCATCCCAGGGTGATCAGGTCTAGGGGTTTGTCAGAGGCAAGTTCCCTGGGGGCCAGAAGATTTTTTCCTTCCCCAGAGATTGATTAATGTGCTGCTGGGCCCAGACCTGAAGTTGGCTGTGGACATGTTAATGAGGGCCTTCAGAGAAGGGCTCTGTGCCTGACCAAACGGAAGAAGACAAAGCATAGGTTTTACATTCCCACTCAGCCAAGAAGAGGCTGTCGAGTGTACCTGGCGGTGTGAGGAAAGATGTGACAACTCGTACTGAGTCATCCTTTCAGACTCTAAAGAAGGAACTTGTCCAGTTTTCTTCAAGGTCTGTGAAGGTGCATAAAACATGGGATCATCTCATATATCGATTAAGTTGCTTTGGGTCACAAGTAACGGGAAACACAACCACAATATTCAAGAAGAGTACTTATTATCTCTGAAAACTAGAGATCCAGAGGAGGGCAGTTCTGGGATTGGTTTATTCAACAGCTCCATGATTTCTGAATTCTGGTTCCATTTTTCAGAAATTCTCATGGCTTTTCCTTTTGGTCATAAGATGGTAGCTGATCCTCCTAAAATTGCTTAAAGGAAGGAAGTCATCTTCTTACCAGTGTCATTTATCTGGGAAGAAAACCTTTCACAGAACCTGTCCCTCAGAATTCCCTTTCTCTTGGCTAGACTGGGTTATGTCTCCATCTCTCAACCAACCACCAGCAAGGAGGAACGGGGTCACCACTCCTTCGGGATGGCTGGTCTAGGCTGATGATGATTCATCATCTGGGACCACCTTCGCTGAGCACACTGCAGCTGGATCCTGAACAAAGACAAATTCTGTTTTCAGATAAACAGGGAGCCCTGGCTGTGGTTTGGGCTAGGACAGACATCAATAATCAGTTATAGCTCTCTTTCTCACAGGGCCTTCACCCACCAAACAATGCTGGCACAGGAGATAAAGCATGTGTCATCAGATAATGGCAAGTAAGAAGTCATAATTCAGGGCATCTTTAGTGACCCAGTCATCTTGTCATTACTTCATGTGGTGCCTTTAAATATGTCTACAAGTTCTTTGACAATCCTTCCTTTAAGCATTGCAGCTAATTCTTCTCCCTTTCAGTACAGTCTGGATCTGGTGTTTCCTTTCTGGTTAATGGAAAATGGCAGGGGTGATGGTGAGCAAACTTTGAGACTTGGTTATAAATGGTGGTGTTGATTTTGTCTTGTTCTCTCTTGGATCATTTGCTCTGGGGGAGGCCAGCCCCAGCAGCCCCAGCAGCCCCACAAAGACGTTCCATGCGGGAGGAGCTGAGACCTTCTGCCAACAGCCCTGTGAGGGAGCCATTTCTGAAGTGGACATTTCAGCCCCAGTCACGTCTTTGGATGACTGCAGTCCTGGCCGACACCTTGACTGCCACCCCGGGAGAGACCCCAGGCCAGAACTCCCCAGCTAAGCCACTTTCAGATTCCTGACTCACAAACATCATGACATAATAAATGTCTATTTTTTGTAGGCTTCGGGGTAGTTTGTTATGCAGCCAGGGCTGGGACTGGCATGGAACAAGAGAGGAAACTGGGGCACAACACTGGAGGCCCACCTCCGAGAGTGGGCGCCTCCTTACCTTTTGAGTCCTAGGTTCCTCGCTTGCCTCACTGTAGTCCCAGCCCTGTGTCTAGAAGCTCATAAGTCTCTGTCCACTCTCCGCCTCCCAGCACACTCTAGTTCGCATGTAGGGATCCCTGGGGCTCTGAAGAAGTTGGCTCCATCTCTGGTTCCAAGGGGGGAACGTATGACAAAGCCTGTCAGCACATTCCAGTGCCCTTAAGTCACAGTGATGGGATCAGCTGTGGCAAGAGGCTCTGTCCTGTACAATCAGGGTAGATGTCAATTGAACCTTTTGCTAGGGATGCTGGTTGAACAAGGTAAGTGTAACTCTGAGGACTTCTGGTAGAGTTTTGGGGCCCTCTGAGGGGAGCCAGTTTGGGGAGAAAGGGGCTGGCAGGGTACAAAGAAACTGGGTGCTTGGTGATATTGTTCAGCTGCTAGATTAACGCCTACTTGAAGCCAGCCTCGTCTCTGGCCTTTACAGCCTAGTGAGCTAAGAATTTCCCTTTAAGCACTTAAACCAGTTTGAGTCTGGTTTTCTGTTACAGGCAAAGGAAAGCACAACTGTGATGTTAAACACACAGAGGAGACCCCACATCGCTTACTCACACAGATGCTGCCAAGGATCCAGCTGCTTCACACTGTGCAGAGTATCCAGATGTTTCCGTTAAAGCGTTCTTGTTTCAGCCAGATGTTGAGTACCTTGTACATGGAAGGTTAACATGATTTAATGTTTAAAAGCAAACATCCTTCTCTCCCCCTCCTCCTGTCTGGTGCCTACCCACTTCCAGGTGGCCATGTACCACCTGAGTCGTCGGGCAGGTGCCATGTTTCATACTAAGATATCATGTTATCCGCCTCCTTCCTCAACTACCATTTGCCCCCTTCCTTCACTATTTGGGATGAGGACTGGCATCTATCCTAGAGTGCCAGTCTAGAAGCCAGGCAGCAACCCATGAGTGGTCTGGCACAAAAAGATGATGTGGGACCAGCAGAGCCTTTGTCTTTCTGAACTAAGACATCCTGAAGGAAGCAGTTAGAGACAGGGCCACAAAGCAGAGATAGGGCCATGGGAGAATGTTAAGCAAGCAAAAGTTACGTAGAAGCAGAAATGGGGAACAGGAGAAGCTACAAGGAAAGAACCATCCTAGAGTCCAGAGAAAGAATAAGCTCGTTGCTCGTGAGAAGGGATGGAGTCGATTCATAGAACAGGCTTCCTGAGACAGGGAGGGCACCACTGAGGAGATGGAGATCTGTTAGTCAAGATAGGCTAGATTTTGCTGTGGAAAAAACCAACCCCTGAATCTTAGTGGCTTAACCCAATAAGAGTTTATTCTTGACCACCCATGACCTGTCCAATGGAGGCTCCGCCTAGACACATGCTTCCAGGATCACAGGGCAGGGGAAGGAAATTCAGCTAATGCTCATCAGCTCTTAAGGCTTCTGTCCACAGGTGACACATGTCTCTTCTGTTTGCAATTCACTGGCAAAAGTAAGCCTTATGGCCATGCCTAATTTTAAAGGTAGGAAAGTCATGTGATACTATTGTGTGCATGAAGAGGAGAAGCGTGAATATTTATGACTGCCCTGCTGATGTCCACAGAGAGGGGAGCTGGTCCCCAGAGCTGCTGAGATGCTGCAGGTCCAGATTTCATGAGGCCCTGACACACTGTGGTCCTGGTTTATACTCACGCAACATCTTCATCATTCTTATTGCTCCACGTAGGACTTGTGATGCCCACCACCCTCGTGGGTGCATATAAACACACACACGTGCTTATTTTTTGCAGCTTAAGACATCTCTCCATGGCTTCTTATTTCCTTTGAAGCCTAAAGCTAGCACAAATCATTTTTGTGTCTCTTTTTCACAGCAAGGTGGGGGTTGACAGGCCCTCCTGCCTTGGGACTGTCAGAGAAGACTGCTGGGAACTCTGTACACACTGAGACTCACCTGCCAGGTAAGAATCAAGTCCATAAAGTTATTTAGTGCATTCAGGGTTTTTTGGCCAAATGCTATGCTAAGACTTTTGTCCAAAGTCCCCCATTTAAAATACTTACAACCTGCCCTGGCCCAGCGGCACAGTTGGTTGGGGTGTCATCAGGTTGCGGGTTCCATTCCCAGTCAGGGCACAGGCCTGGGCTGCAGGCTCAGTCCCTGGTCAGGATGCGTATAGGCAGCAACTGATCAACGTTTCTCTTTCACATTGATGCTCCTCTCTCTCTCCCTTCCTCTCTCATGAAAATCAATAAAAATATATCCTCAGGTGAGGATTAAAAAGTAACAAAATACAATAAAATACTCTGAACCTCATTTTGCAGATGGAGAAGCTGTGGCATAGAGAGGTAAGCGACTCCCTTGGGGTCCGACCTCATATCTGCGCCCTCACATTGCAGTGTCACCCAAGAGAGGTGGTGAGGAGGGTGGAGGGGCCTTCCCCGGCAAAGGGTGGTTGATTTGGGGGGAGGAGTGAGGAGGGGTGGAGGCTGCCTCAGGCCGGCAGAGAGCTTTCCTCCAGGGAGGAAGCAGCTTGGGGTCCAGGAGCAACACGCTTAGTGGGGCAGGCAGGGTGCGGCATTCTTCAGGTGGTCTCGGGCCCAGACTTGAGCGCCTCTTGGAGAAGACTGAGAAATTGAAAGAAAATAAGCTGTCTTTGTGCACACAAAGTGACCAAACTGTGGTCTCTAAACATCTTTTCTCACTGAAAGGAACCAAGGCTTCTTGGAAACTTGGCTGTTTGCAGTTTCGGAGCATGAACACGCAAGATGGGCCCAGAGCATCTTACATCAGAAGGCAAGAAAGCCCCCAACCACCGGGGGTAATGACAAAAGGACTCGGGAGCCAACCTGAAGGAGCTTGTGCTGGACCAAAAAGGGTCATTTGTGCATCAAAAACAAAACTAAACAAGTAAAATGCTGCGGTGTATTGAAACACATCAAATACTTTAAAAATACATAGGTTCACATGATAATAATAATGGAAAGACATTTGGAGAGTGCTCAGAGAAAACTAAGTAGAACACATGCAGCCCTATGTTCCCGGCAGCATTATTTACAGCAGCCGAGATCTGGAAACAGCCCAAGTGCCCATCAGTAGTTGAGTGGATAAAAAACTGTGCTACATTTACACAAAGGAATAGTACATGGCCATAAAAAGAAGGAAATCTTGCCTTTTGTGACAGCATGGTTGGACCTGGAAATTATTACACTAAGTGAAATAGGCCACAGAGAAAAATACCACATGATCTCACTTATATGTGGACTCTAGTGAACAAAATAAACTGATGAACTAAACAGAAACAGAGGCATGGATACATGGAACAGACTGACAGCTGTCAGAGGGAAGGGGGGACCAGATGACAGAAGGTGAAGGGATTAGCCAAAGAACATACATGCACACACACAGACACAGACCACAGTGTGGGGATGGCCAGAGGGAAAGGGGTGGGGGCTGGGTAGAGGTGGGCAAAGGGGGAAAATGGGGACACCTGTAACAGCATCAACAATAAAAAAAGTTTAAATAAATAAATAAAGAGCAAGAAGTTTTTGGAAAGCTAACTTCGGGGCCTTCCAATGATACAATGAATTGAGGGGTTCCCATGTACTCCCCAAACTCTCTTTCTGGCTTTGCTTAGGCTTGAATTCCACCATTAGAGACTATTTTTTGGGGGTTAATAAATGTTCTGAATCAAAGTGAAAGTACCCTTGGGAAAGACTTGTTAACTACTTTTCTCATGAATTGTGATGGAGGAAAATTGGAAAGCTCCTGTGATTCCTGGGGTCTGGACAGATAGGGGTATGGCTGGAGAAGGTGGGTGTGGAGAGGCAAGCAGCGTGGCAACATCACGGAGGTTAGGTGAACCCCCTGGGCCGGCCACCCGGAGTTCAGCTCTCGGTAGCCCAGTCAGACGGAGTCTGGCCCAGCAGGTGGAATGAATGGCAGAAGTGTGTGTTTTGTTGTAGCTGGGGGATTGAGACACATGTTGTCCTGCTGCCATTTTCTGGGGGACACTGGACGGGGCTCCTGGCCTTTGTGACTTCCTGCTCCAGCAGAGCTGCAGTGTCACAGCCAAGCCCTTCCAGCCTTTGCAAACTCCATCAGACTCTTCACCCTGGGACCTCTTTACTACTACAAGGCTCCTTTAAGATGCCGGGCCCTTCCCTGCATGGAGAAGCTGGCACCATGGAGAAGGGACCCACCACACAGGTCCCAGTGTGAACTCCGAGCTACCTGCCCTCCCCCTCTCTCACGGCTCCCCCCACTGTCCTGACATGCCCAGCTTCTCGAGTGACAGCCCGCTCTCTCCTGGCTCCTGATGCATGATTGCGCTTCTCAGGCTCTGCGAAGCCTGGGACCCTCCGTCTCAGCCCAGGCCCTGAGGTGTCCTTGGTCCTGGAGTCCTTTTTTCTTTGCTGGTCCCCTCATGGGACCCTTGCCCCGCCTCCCCAGGCAGGAGGTTCTTTGCAGCCCTGCTGATCGGCTCTGTGGCTCGGCCAGATTTGTGGCTGGTCTGCCTTCACCCTGGGGTCTGCTAACTGCCCTCACTGTCCTTTCCCATCCTACCACCTCACCTAGCCCCTTCTGTCCCTTAGGCCTCTCTGTCCCTGTCACTCCCTCCCGGCCTCAAGGCCCTCTTCTGCTGAGAAGAGCACCAATATTCCAAGTCTGAGCCCATCCTTCCCTAGTACCGCTCAGCCCACCTCTTCCTCCGGGGCTGAGCACCCAGCCTGGGGCTGACCGATGGAGCCCCGTCCCCACACTCCCAGCCCATGACTAAGAGCACTGGCTGAGCTCCCCTGTTCTGAAAACTGGCCTTTGCCTGACCCCATGGGCAGGCCTGGGCACCAGCCTTGGCCCTCCCCAGCTGGCCTGTCCCCGCTGCCGCCTGAGCCTGGGTTATGACATCTTTCCACTGAGCGACTCTAATTTTGAGAGGGCAAACACAGCGGCGCCCACAGGCATCTGCACATGCTAGCACACATACACACGCACCCCTCTTTGCCCTGACACCTCACACGCTGGTGTGAAAATCCGGCTGGCCGTGTTTGTTTTTCTTCCTCTCGTTTCCCCTTTAGAACAAACAGCAGTGCTGTTACGCCGACCACCCTCTCCCCTGTCCTCCCCTGGAAGCTGTGAATGAGAACAGAGTGTGTCTTTTAGCAGGAGGCAGCAGCCTGGATGAATCGATCGGAGCCTCAACGCCGGCGTGAGCATGTGTGTTTGCTTCTTAGAAACTCATTGCATATCCCGGAGCTATTTTTCCATGTGCCTTGGAGCAAATGCCTCCCCACCTCACCCCCTCCTTTCAAATTTTATTTTAGTTCATTTTTGGTCCCAAGCATTTTGTTTTCTGTTTTCTAAAAGGGAGCCCGAGTCTGGGCCTCAGAAAAACAAGGCCGAGCTGCCAACTGGAAATGTTTGCTCTGGGGGCGAGTTCGGAGGCTGGCGTCAGGCGGGGCAAGATCCGTGCCAGTGGAATGCGATTTGGGGGGGAAGCTGCAGGTCACTCAATCGCTGGCAGCCTGCCCGGGAGCAACTGGATGCTTTCTGGGCTGTGTGTGTATGTGTGTGCAGGCTTTTTTCCCTCATGCAAACAGAGCCCCGGAGACGTGGAGACAGAAGCATTAGGAAGAAACTAGACAGGGGGTTGGAAAATCAGGGGAACTGGCGAGATTAAGTGGGCGGGGGTGTGGGGAGGGTGCCAGGATCAGAGCGGCCACTTTATCCAGCATCCATTGTGTTCTGTGTCCAGAGCTGGGGGCTCCTGGGAGCAAGGGAAGATGCAAACCACCTCGGCCCCCAGAGACTCATGAGCTCTTTGGAGGAACAAGGCTCTCAGTACAGAATGCCTGCAGGCCAGCCTGGAAGTTCTCCAGAGCTGCATAAATGGCTGAGGGTGTTCAAGGAAGGCTTCCTGGAGGAGGTTCAGGGTCCAAACCCTGAAGCATGAAGTGCTGTCTTGAAAGAAAAGGAGTTGTTCCAGATAATGTTGGTAGCTACCATGTGCCACGCCCTGTGCTAAGCCCTTTACACTGATGACCCCCTTTAATCTTCCCATCAACCCTACAAGGGTCAGTAATCTTTCTATCTTTTGAAACTTTGAAAATGAGGAAACCGAGGCCCAGGGAGCTGAGGAGATTTGGCCAAGTTCCCAGCTTGTAAGTGGTAAACCCAGGGTTCAGCTCGAGTTGGTCCACTTTAACCCTGGCTTTTCTGACCACACTGAGGGTCCTTTTCCATTTGGCCAAGTCCCCTGGTTAAAGGCCTGTTTTGGCTTTTTACCTTTTTTTTAGGGTTTTTTATTTATTTATTTTTTTTGGTCCCTGGGAAGAGAACTGTTCAGTTCAAGGCGGGCTCTGAGATGCGAGGGTTGACTGTCCAGAGGGCCGTGTGGAAAGTGCTTGGAGATCAGAGAGGACCCACTTCTACCCAGCCGGGCCCCTCCTACAGCCCGGCTCACCTCGCCAGCCAGCAGCCGCGGTGCCTTCCGCACTCCCTGGCACACGCTCTCCACACGCGGAGTTCTTTCCCACCGCAGATGTTCATTTGGGACTGCCCACTTTGGGGGTCCTCAGAAGTTGTCCATGGCACTCTGAGTAGTGCCCGAAAGCGGGGTGAGCCAGACAGAGCGGGTTTATTCAGGGCAGCCAGCATGGCCCGAGATTTAGTCGGGAGGCCTGGAGCCGCCACCGCCACCGCCTCTCAGGGATGACGAGCGAGCTGTTTCCCTGATCAGGTTCCAGTTTCCTCAGCTCTACAACGAGGAGTGGCCGGGGTGGCCTTGGAGCTGTCGCAGGGGGGAGGGGAAGAATCACGATGGCAGAACTGATACACTGGTGTTGGGTGGGTGGTCCGAGGAACTTGTCTAAGGTGCCCAGCCCATCGCAGGAGGGTTCTTTGCCCGGGGAGGCAGGGTCTATCGGCAGCCCAGGAGACTAGAGGGAAATCAGCCAGGAGAAGATGGGAGCAAGGGCGAGGAGTCACGGTCAGGACAGTTGGAGCTGAACTTGTCTGGCAGCGATCAAGCGGACAGTGGTCTGTCTGATGAGAACAACGGCATGGGCCACTGGGGGATTTTGTTGTCCTGAGGCTGAATAGTTGGTTATTCTCACCCATTGATTCTTTTACCTAATTGATCACTAGTGTCAGGTAAACACTGGCGTGGGTCACCTGCTAGATCATCTGCTTTGGATGAACTGACTCATCAGTTCCATGAGACAACTGATTTTTACCAATTATTTCCAGGAAACAGGGCGTTTACTGAAATGAACCAAACCCAATAACCGTTTTTGGTTTTTGCTTTTCAGAGACAGTCTGGATATGACACCTTTGGTTCTCAAGAGACAAGCCACCCGCCACGTACCCTGTAGCCTGATCCCCCAGAAGGCTGGGGAAAACCCTGCGAGCAGTGGAATTTGGGACTCAGTCTCCCCCTCAATAAAATGGGGAAGTTGGAAGAGACCCACAGTAGCAAACACAGGGTGTGAACACCACCGCCCTTACTCTCCCATCCGTAGCAGACATTGCTAATCAATTACAACACTCATCCCCAGGGAACCCAGTCGCAACCTCAGAATCCTTTTCAACACCGGGCTTCAGGCGGCCCCTACCAATCAATTAGATTTGGCATGTGTGATAAAAAGCGTTTGTCCTCTCAGCACTAGATGATCCCCAAGCCTCCCTCCAGCTGTGCTGATCTAGAATTGCAACTGATTAGGTGTCTGAGGCCTCAGCCTGGAGACCACCAGATCGCCAGCTGTCCCTGAGGCTTCCCAGGTCTGTGGGGCTGCCCTTGAGCGAGGCCATGGCTGAGCTGGTGCCTTATTAATTTTCCTCGCTGCTAATAAATGTGCATTGCGTCAGCTCCGTCCTGCCCCCTCCTGTTCTCCGGCTGCCGCCATCAGCAGGGACTTTTTCAAGAGCTGTAAAAATAGTTTTTTTGAAGAGTCTGCACAGAAGAGGCAGCCAAGGCTTTTTGTTTCCTTTCTTTTCTGAGGGAATGGGGGAGATGGGTAGGGAATACTTCACAGTGAAGGAATGTGCTCCTTGGAGAATTTAAAGTTGTTTTTCTTAAAATAAGAAAAAGGAGTTATCACTCTCTGGTTTCACATCGAGCCACAGAGCGCGTCTGTGAGGATTGGTAACAGCTCCCAGGAGATCACCGGCTTAAGTCGGACCTTGTCGGGCTGTTGGTGGACAACTGGGTCCCGAGGAACAAAGCCCTAATGCGCCTCCTGCTCCCCACCCACCCCTGGCCGTTCAGCTTCCGTGGGCCAGTGGGCCAGATGGCTCCCCGAGAAGGCTTGTCTTGCCTGCAATGGGGGTTAGACGTAGAGTAGAGCTTTCTAAAAAGCGAGTGTTTCACTTTCCCCATCAGTGCTCTGGGTTATGAAGAAACTCGAGACAGATGCTAAGATGCTAGGGATGAGAGGGCCCTGAGGTATGTGGGCTTCACTTCCTCCCTACGCTCCCCATTTTATAGATGAGGGGACAGCCTTGCAGGGGGTTGGGGGCAGGGGCAGCAGCTACCAGAGGGACGGGCATTTCACTGATGCTGGAAGAAGATGCATCTCTTGACTCCCTGACCAGCAAGTCAAAGCTGCAGAAGAACTCCAACAGCATCATAACCCAGAGCTTCTCAAGCCAGAGTAATATACACCCCTGTCTTAAGAGGCAACACACTGTCACAGAGCCCTAGGATATAATTATACTCTTATGCTTTATACTTTTAATTTTTATGTAACTACAAACCCAAGCAAATCATTAAATGAATAAACAAAACCATAAAGATGATAAAATTCACACTAACAACATTAAGTTAATATCACAGATAATAATGGCTTTGCTGAAACAGAATCCATGGGGCGGAGAAGAACAGCAGGAGACTCAGGGACTTCCCATCAGAAGCCACTGCAGTGAAGGCTCCTGGGGAGAGGTAGTGTCAGGGGAGAAGGAGGGCCAAGTCAGAGGCTGGTCGGAGGGAGCCGAGAGACGCAGCTGCTTCTGGGCAGCACGCACGTCTTCTTAGGGGGTTATTTGCCCAGCACAGCCTGGCTCACAGTGTTCCTTCCACAGGCAGGTCTCCTTGAGGCCCAGATCACTCTGTCACTTCTTAGCAAATCCTTGACAGGGAGGGCAGTGCAATGTGGTCATGCCCTCTCTCCTCTGCCATCTTACCTGCCAATGGGAAGAACCCTCACTGGGCTTTGTGAAGGCGCAGGTGCCCCCTCCACCTCCCACCTCCTCCGGGGGACAACACAGACCAAAGGCACGATGTGTGAGCGGATCATGCAGTGTGGTGCAGCAGGGGAGGCTGGCGGCCCTGCTGTAAATGGGTGTGGAGGGGAGGTCTCAGGGAGGAGGTGGCATAACAGCAAAGGCTTGGAGGAGGTGAGGGGACAAGCCATGGCATTTGTCAGGGCGGTGGTCTCCCTGGCCAGATCCTGCTGTCCTCCTAGCCTGGTTCACATGCCCCTTCTTCCAGAAAGTCTCCCACATTTAGGACCCCCACAGCTTTTCCTGCAGCGTGTGTCACTCTGCACCGTGTCTCATAGCTCTCTTCAGACTTGTAATCTCTTTCTCCTGGACCTGGAGCCAGGGCACCACATCAGAAGGGCAGCTCCTGAGAGCAGGGGCTGCTGTGTACTCACTGCTGTGTCCCCAGCCTCAGCAGGTGGTCTGTAGGGTGCAAACTGAGTTGTTGGAGGTGGGCCAAGTTGGGGATGGGAACCCTCTGTCCTCAGCACCTGAGCTCCTGACAGTAGACACCTCGTTTTTCCGCCTCAGTCCCACCTTAGGTTCAGCATAAGGTTTGCCAAGTAAATGAATGGCTATTGATTAGGACTTACTGCCCCTCACTCAACTGATCAGACCCCAGGTCAGAGGTAAGAGAATGAGTTTGATGGGACCACCAGTTCTCAGTGGTCAGAGCAGCTGTTCTTGCGATGTGATTAACTGTCTCTGGATTCCCTGGTTTCTTCTGTCAGTGCAGCTGGTTGAATAGCTGAGCAAGCCCCGGTCTAAAATGAGCAGTGGGCTTTCCTTCATTCAGTAAATATTTATTGAGTACCTACTGTGTACCAGGAATTGCTCTAGAGGCTGGGGTCCAGCAGGGAACAAGGCAGGCAGAAATCCCCGCCCTCACAGAGCTAACATTCTAGTGGGGGAGACAAGCAAACAAAACATCCATACATAATAGTGTCAAGATGATGGTGGTGAGTGCATGAAAAACTAAAATAGGGAAGAGGTAGAAAACACTGAACAGGGAGGGTACACATTTTATATGGGGTGCTCAGGAACAGCCTCATTGAGAAGGTGACATAGAAATGCCAGAAATGCGTGACGGAGTGAGCCATCGGGCTACCTGGTGTCAAGCATTCTAGGCAAAGGGAACTGCCAGTGCAAAGGTCCTGAGGCAGGAGGAACTGCTGGATAGGTGTGAGGAGTGAAAAGGAGCCCAGCATGGTTAGAGCAGAGTGATGGGTGGGGGTGGGGGTGGGAAAGGGTAGAGGGGACAGGGTCAGAGAAGAATGCAGGAACAGATGTCAACTTTGGCTCCTATTCTGATTTTTTTTATTTATTGGTTTTAGTGAGAGAGGGAGAGAAACATTGATTTGTTGTTCCACTTATTTATGCATTCATTGGTTGATTCTTGTATATATGTGTTCTGACTGGGGATCGAACCTGCAACCTTGGTATATCAGGACAGTGCTCTAACCAACTGAGCTACTCAGCCAGGGATTGGCTCCTACTCTAACGTTCCAGTTTGCTGCATAACAAACTACCCCAAAGTGCAATGGCTTAACACACAATTTAGTATTTTGTTCCCATGGTTCTGTGGGTTGACTGGGCTCAGCTGGGTGGTTCTTGCTCTAGTCCTCCCATGTGGTTGTGGCCAGAATAGAAGCTGGTGCTGCAGGCTCTGAAGACTTTACTCACAGGTCCAGCACCATGGAGCTCTCCAGGTGGCCACTCTTTCCAGCATAATAACTTGGACTTCTCATAGTGTGACTAAGGGCTCTAATAGGCAGGACTCAGAAATAGCCCATTCCCTTAAAGCACAGCATCACTTCCATGTTCACAAGGCTCCATTAGCCAAGGAAGTTGCTAGCTAGCCCAGATTCGCAGAGGTGGAGAATTAGATGCCACCTCTCTGTGCATGCAGGGAGAGAAGAAATTCATGGCACCCCCTAACACATCTGAGAAAAAAAATAGGAAGTCACTGGGAGCTTGGGAGCAGAGGAAAGATATGACATGCCCTATGCTTTCACAGGGTAACCGGCCAACTGTGTGGAAACCTGACACCTGCCTGCCCCTCACGCCAGGCTCCTCCTGTTGCTTATTGAGCACCTTCTTACCACCTGCCCCACTGCAGCCATGCCCTGTGCAGGGGAACCTGCTTCATTCACAGAAGAGCACATACTCACTGAGAAGCTGCACCCTCGCTAGGTCTCAGAGGAGTGCTGAAGGCCTCCTTCTCTCCCTCCTGCAGCACCCTCATCTGGCCCGTGTCCTAGACCCAAAGACTCCCAATGTTCCATAATTGGAATGGTCACATAGAGAGAGGGAGGTAGAGAGAGAGAAGATTGGAGAGTAAGTCCCAAGGAGCTACCTGCCTGGCTGCCTCTATGCTGCCGTCTGGATCTGACGTCCTGATGTTTGATGGTGGCAGTGTGGGCACTATCGCTTGTGGGCTACCAGGTTGATGGTATTCTACTTTCTGCTCATGGCCGTGGGTGGTCCTGTCCATAGATGCCGTGAGTATGACTCCAGGGGACACCAATCACATGCGTTCTGCTTCCTCCTGGCAGTCGAATTTCCATCTTTCCCCCTTTCTTTAATGGGTGACACATCCACTTTAGAACAATAAGAACATTCAGAAATGAGGACTCTAGATTCAGGAATGTAGGGCTTTGTGGAACAAGTGTCCAAGGTTCCATCTCACCTGCCCAAGAAGATAGCAATCACTGGCTGCCACCCTGCACACCTGTCCTGTTCTCACCCATGGAATGACACCAGTGTTTAGATACCAAGATGTGGGATCCATATGCCTGAGACTCTTGAATGTCCAAGGTGGTGCCCCTGCCATCTGACCCCTACCTGGAAGGAGCTGGAGGGGCACTGGGCTGGCCCAAGGGAGGCCAGCAGCTCCCGCTGAGGGGTGGAAAGCAGGAAGCTCACCCAGGCTGGCAGCACCTGCAAGGACCCCCAGGCTGCCAAGCTGGCCAGGCCTACAGGTCGCCCACTTACTCACCTCCCACCCCCATGCTGGTCACTGAACTCTCTGGAGACAGGGAAGCACATGGCTCAAAGCTTGGGTTTTGGGGTCAGCGGGCCTGGGTTCAAGTCCCACTTCTGTTATTTCCAGTGTGTTGGCAAGGCTTGTCCTCCAGGAGCCTCATTTCCTACCTGCAGAGTGGCTTTGTCTCCTTGGGCTGCTGTAAGGATTTAGTGAAATCACTTCCTGTGTGGCAATAATTATTACTGCCTGGCTTTCTAGCATTTGTTCCCAGTGCTTAAGCCATAAGCTCTTGCCTTCCCTTCCTTTTTTAGTTTTCTTCCTGTTCTCTGGACCAGTAGTCCAGGGGATGTGGGACCTTGCAGTGGCAGCATCACGCTAGCCTCAGACAGTTGATTCAGTGGGGGCGGGGGGGTGATTTAAAGAAAGTAGGGTATAAGTTTTCTTGGGGTGTCTGCATTGTCCTGTCCAAGGCAAGCAGTGAGACTGCCTGGAGTCTCGAGCACCTTTCTTCTGGCAACTCTATGAATTCATGAAATCCACATTACTGTCATTGCAAGGCCAGGAACCTGGCTCCACAGTCCGCAAGAAGTTCCTTGCAGGAGAGCGATGCTGTCTGTGTGCAAGCCGGGAAGTGTTACACCACCAGGGGGCGCTGCCTGGCTGGGATCTCTTCCCACTTCTGGAGGCAGAATTGGAGGACTGCGTTAGAAGCTTAGGCTGGAGGTAGGACAGCCTCCTTGTGGACAGGTAGGTAGACCGGCGTTGAAAGTCTGCCACTTGACAGGCTGGGAATGACAACAGGGAAACTTCACATCACTTGGGCCCATTACAGTTGGCCTCCTGTTCCTCTAAAGACCATTCCATCTTATGACAAAGGGGATAATGCCCAGATAACAAGCTGGGACTCAGGGAGGTGCAAGGGTGTTGAAGGCCACACAACGGGCAGCGGTAAGGCAGAGATCCCTCCCAGGCTTGCCTGATGTCAACCCCGGGGTTCTGCCATTTGACCAGCAGGAGAGGCTGAATGGTGAGAGGGAAGGAGTGTGTCCTGGGAGACTGGAGGAAGGTCTACATTCCATTCCACCTCCACCCAGTACAGTTGACCATTCCTATCCACTCCCTTCCCCTGCTGAGACGCCATGGATGGGATCTCAGGGAGCTTCTCCTCTATTTGGGGGAATTGGTGAGGCGCTCAGGATCAGCATGAGTGACAACCTCGGTACTTGACCAAGACATGTGATTTTCCTGGCCCACAGCCTAGCCTCTTTAGGAATGATTTTCAGTCACGCCAGAGACTTCCATATACCCCAACTAGCCATGGGCACCCAGTTTGCAATTGCAGCCCCAGTCTGGGGCAGGTGCCTGGCTAGACGGAGCCTGGGCATCTGTGCTGACACAGGGTGCTGAAGGCCACCATCCACACTGTGTCGTGTCCATGCTGAATGCTGCACGTGTAGCCTCCTTTAATCCTCATGCCAGCCCTGTGAGGCACACAATTATGATCTGCACTTTACAGTGGGGAAACTGAGGCCCAGAGCATACTTTAGCAGCTGTGGAGAGGAGGCTTTCCCCAATTTCTGCCACTGACTGGATAGATGCATGGAGAGCAGACAAGCTGGGGTTTAGTGTCTGGCTGGGATCTGGAGAATGAAAAGGGCATGAGGGCTGGTCGTTCTTCAGCAAAGGTTTCCTGGGCATCAACCCTTCAGACAGAGAAGAAGGAAACAGCAGCCTTCCAGGAGCTCACAAGAGCTCAGACAGGTTCCCAGTGGAGGACGAGTAGTAGCAATACTTGTGAGTGAGCATGTGCAGAGGCCAGCAAGGGTGACAGGCGGCTGTGGTAGTCAGCCAAGGCTTACAGGAAGAGGGGAGAATGGAAATGGCCACCAAAGGGTAAGGAAGATTGTGCTCGGCAGAGGGGAGCTACGGGAGACCTTTGAGCAAAGGCCAGCACTTTAGGGTCCTGGGCTGGGTAGGGAAATAGCAAGGGGACAAGGGCTCCTCGATGACACACTCCTTTGGCCTTCAGGGTATAGCTAAAGTGCAGGAAGACACTGGGTGTCCAGGGAAGGGTGGGGTGCCTTGAAGAGCAAATGCACTGTGATGCTGGAACCCATCTCAGTGGAAAAAATGAGGTTTTGCATTTACTATAATCAGAAAACTGCATGCCTTCTCCATGTGTATCCCCGTAGGGCAGTGGATATGTGAGTGTATGTTTGAAGCCTTATGTCAAAGTCCCTTTACATGCATGATCTCTTTTTATTTGCCCAACTACTCTGAGAGGTTGGCTGGACAGAAATATCCTCAAGGTCAAATGAGAAAACAGCTCCAGCGGGATAAAATGTCTTGCCCAGGGTCATGGGGCTCAACAGTTGAAAAGCCAAGACTGATCTCAGGCCCAGCTCTACGCTCCTGCACCTGAACCATCTGCCCAAACCCCATCCTACCTCCCGGATTGGGCATGCTGCAGGCCACCCCCACTCCCAGGGCATTCTCTTCTGGACTCTGGACTGTGTGTAAGCCCTGCATTTCCCCAGGAAAACCCGCAGCAGGCCTGGCAGATCTGAGGATGGGAATGCAGGGCTGAAACTAGAAAGAGGAAGATCCCAGTGGCTGCAGAGGCCAGAGCCCAAGGCCAGGTCAAAGGTCCATCTTCTCTTCCCCAACTGCTTTGAGCAACCACCATCACCTTTAGAAGGAGCTGCCACAGAAGGGACCTGTGAGGAGTGCAGTCCTGTGCTGGTCCTCCAGGGCAGCCTTGGGATGTGGGGCTTGGATGAGGGCCTACTAGTCTGACTCCTTCTTTCCAGAGTCTCCAGAGCAATGGTAGAGAACTGAGGGCCTGTGGAATTGCATTCTGACCAATAACTCAGGCACTGGAAAGGTCTCACTTTATGCCAGGCACTGCTCTGAATGGTTTGCACACATGTGTACAATGAATCTTCACAAGCCCCTCAGGAGGAAGGTACCCTTTATTACCTCCATTTTCAGACAAGAGGGAGGCACAGAGGTTCAGTAACTTAACTCAAGGTCACTCACTTTGTAAGTGGCAGAGCTGGGGTTTGAACCCAGAGAACCTGCCTCTGAGAGCTATTCTGCCTCTGTTATTAATAATAATAACCAAAGCTACCATTCGGCTCCTGCCTGCTATGTGCCTGGCACTTCTTCACAGAAAGGCAGTGACTGAGGTGTTGACGTTCTGTGCATTTCACAGGTGAGCAAATCCAGGCTTAGCGGGCAGCCTGGGGTGAGGTGACTTTGGGTTCTCACAGCTGCTAAGTCTGGCTAAATCCGAAGCGTGCACCCCACTTGGCCCCTTGAGGGCCCGTTTGACTTGCTGTGTGGCTATGGAAAGGCACACTCCTTTTCAGACCCTCAGCTTCCCTATCACTGAGGCCTTCTGCTCCTGTCCTCTTCGCTCCGGCAAGTGGCAGAAAGGGGCTGCGGTGCCGGACACTCCAGAGCCTTTCATTTGTCCCATTGAACCGCCCCGCCCCACCCCCGCCCCCGAAGTTGCTGCTCTGTTTTTTTTTCCCTCCATTGCTTAGAGTTAGTTAGGGTGGAGGGATGAGCCGCGAGGCGCTAGGTGCGGAATGTCCACGCTACATCCCCGGGAGGTCAGCAAGGCCCCGGTCTGTTGTGGGGAAGGGTCGAAGGACCCCGAGCCACGTGCTCGGGCAGTTCTGCGCAGAGCTGACAGTCCTCTGGAAAAGAGCAGCGCTCCCAACTGGAGGAGGGGCTGGGGAGGGAGAGCCAGAGGCGGCTGATTCTGGGCAGAAGGGGTGGGGGTGGGGGGAAGGTAGAGAGGACGCGGACAAAGGAGGCGGCCGGCAGCCCAGCTGTTTTGAAAAATGCTTCCTGTTTCTTTAAAGGCGCTCGCGGCTCGGGCGGCCGGGCTGGGAGGCGGTGGCGGCGGGAGCTGCCTGCTCTCGGGACGGCGGCGCTGACTGATCTCGCGAACTGGGCTTCTGTGTAAACTGAGGCTAAACAAACACAGATGGAGCGCAGCGGGCGTGCTCCAGAAATGCTGGCACGGCGGCAGCGACTTCAGATGACACTCTGAGCGCTTCGGCAAGGGATTGCCCGGCGGCTTCACGGAGCCGGCGGCGCAGCTGCCCCGGGCGCGGGGGAGAGAGGAGACAGAGGGGAGAGGGGAGGGAGGGAGGGCGGGGGAGAGCAGGAGAGAGCTCGAGCCTCCGAGGCGCCGAGAGCGACGGCCACCGGGCAGAACCGGGTGCCGCGTGCAGAGCGAGTGCGGTGGGCGCGCGTTCCGGGCAGCCCCACGCCCCTGCCTCGCGCGCTGCCCGCGCCATGAAGCACATCCCAGTTCTCGAGGACGGGCCGTGGAAAACCGTGTGCGTGAAGGAGCTGAACGGCCTCAAGAAGCTCAAGAGGAAAGGCAAGGAGCCGGCGCGGCGTGCGAATGGTTATAAAACTTTCCGATTGGACTTGGAAGCGCCTGAGCAAGGCGCCACTGCCACCAACGGGCTGCGGGACAGGACCCAGCGGCTGCAGCCGGTCCCAGCCCCGGTGCCAGTCCCAGTGGCCCCGGCCATTCCCTCAGGTGCCGGCCCGGACACCGCTGGGGATCGCGGAGGCACTCGGGCGTCGGAGGTCTTGGATGCGCGGAAACGCGGCTTCGCCCTGAGCGCTGCGGGACCCGGACTCTCCACGCCGCCGCCGCCAGCACCCCAGGGCCAGGTACCTGGGGGTCCCGAGGTACAGCCTTTCCGGGAACCCGGCCTGCGTCCCCGCATCTTGCTGTGCGCACCGCCCGCCCGCCCATTGCCTTCCGCGCCCCCACCTCCGCCGGAGACCTCAGTGCGCCCTGCGCCCCCTGCACCCCCCGCGCGCCCCGGGGAAAGTTCCTACTCGTCAATTTCACACGTAATTTACAATAACCACCCGGATTCCTCCGCGTCGCCTAGGAAACGGCCGGGCGAAGCGACCGCTGCCTCCTCCGAGATCAAAGCCCTGCAGCAGACCCGCAGGCTCCTGGCTAACGCCCGGGAGCGGACGCGGGTGCACACCATAAGCGCAGCCTTCGAAGCGCTGCGGAAGCAGGTACCGGCTCCCGGCCGCACACTCTCACTGCGCCCGGGGGAAAATTGCCAGAGTGGGTGGGTGAGTGCCCGGGGGAATTTAGGAAGGGTGACGGTGTGTGTGAGAGGCAAGCTGTCTCCCCCCGGTGGGCCCCAGGATCCTGATAGGTTTGGGGCCTCTTGGAGTAGTGACGGTTGTCTAGCATTGGTAAGTATCTTAGTTTGCAAAGTGAGGGTGAAGGTCCCTCCAAGGCATGCCCTGGTCCTGCTTGCCCTTCACCACGGGGTGATCCTGTCTGTGTCTGACTTCAGCGCTCATAGTTAAGTTTTATGGCAGTGAGTATTTGTCTCTTAGAGTTACTTGGGAGCGGTGGGGAGTGGAAGGGGGCAATGTGGGGATCTGTCTCTGGCGGGGAAGGGGAGAAGATCTTCCCTGCAGGCATTTGGCATGGTCCGGGTCCCGGACCTGGCATGGTCTGGTCCGGGTTAGAATATAAGGGTCCCGCGTAACCTCTTCAGTCCCCAGCTTCCATTAGGGATGCCCCACACTCAGGTTCCTTCTGTGCTCTACGCCCCTTCCCTTGGTGTCCTTAATGACCCGTGCTGCAAGCCTACTCTTCCTCCCCGGGGATGGCGTCAGGAACTGGCTGGCGGGAGCCCTCCCAGGAGATCCCTTCACCGCTGCCCTTCTTTCCGTGGTGAAGCAGACAGGTCTGCTGAGGGGACTGGTTAGTTGGGGGATCTTTCAGTTCTAGTTCAGTTAGAGCCTAGTTCCTGGGTGGGTCAGGAGCTACTCAGTTTGGGGCTGGTGGGAGTTGTCCTCACCCCACAGTGTCTTGGGCAGAGGAGGGGGGAATGGGTGGGAAGGGGCAATTTTACAATACCACTTTAGACAAGATTGCCCTGGGGTTCTAGGCTTCTCATTTTCTCAGAGAGAAGGGAGATCTAAGAATGGGTGGTAAGTGTCCCTTGCTCCTACCCACACAGGCAGTGGAGAAGGGCAGGGGGTGGATGCTACTGTAGTGAGGTTTATTTCTTGCTCAGCTGCTGACTTCCTGTGTGACTCTGGGGAAGTTACTCACCCTCTCTGGGCTTTAGCCAGCAACAAAACAGTTCAGAAAACACGATCTTCTTTTTGGATCACACTCTGCCCTTTTTGTGAGTGGGGTGGGCAGCAGTGCCTGTGTCCTTCCGTGGGAAGGGAATTGAACGGGAAAAGAATCCCTATGACTTTTGAGCCAGTGTCTTGCTTGGGTTTTGGTAAGATGTTTGCTCAACGAGTTGGAGTGGAGGGGTCTAGCAGCTGACACAGACCAGGCTGGGCACTGACCTTAGCAATGCTAGTTGGGACAGTGGGCAGTGAACCCAGTGGAGCATCCAGCATCTGGATGCCTGCGGAGGGCAATAGCCTATGGAGTGTGCTGCAACACCCCCCCCCCCCACACTCAGGAAAGAAGGATGGCAGAAGGCCTGTCCACCTGCTCCCTTTACAGCTAGGGAGACCCTTCCTGGACGGGGGAGGCCACATACTCAGGGCATCACAGCTGATGAGTAGCAGGGCAGGGCTGGCACTCAGGTCCTTTGAGTGCCAGTTCAAGGGCCTTTCTGCCCCTCTGGCTTCCTTTTTCAGTGTGGAGAAAATGCTTCACAGGTGGTGAGACAGGTTCAGAGAGCTGATGTCAGGTGATTGAAGCCTTGCAGGTTTTGCACTGCACACCTCCTTGGCATGTTACTCACCAGTCTCCAGTGTACTGTGCCTTCTTGGCGTGGTGGTCACAGCCTGCATAGCTGTGTACCACTGTCATTGCTGAACCCAGCTTCGAACTGGTGTCAGTGAGTCACTTCAATGCCCAGGCTCTTGATAGCTCTATTCCTCAGCCTGTTGAATACCCCAGAGCTGTCCATTCTCAGCACTAAGGAAGCCAGGCAGCCTCCTGTTTTGTGCATCCTACTATCCTCTCAACCAGGAAGGGAGTTTGTGGGGAGGAGCTGCCTAGCCACAGAGGTGCAGATCAGGGACAGGCTGTCTGGGCTGGGGGTGCGTGATAGCAAGGCCAGGTTGGTGGGTGTGTGGGGCAGATGGTCAGGCCTCAGCACATGCCACCAGCCCAGCTGCATGGGGCCGTCCCCGCCCCCTCATGTGAAGGCCATGTGTGCACAGCTGGGCCTGGCCCATGTGCGCGGCTGCTCCAGGACCAGGTGGGAGGAGTTTGAGGGGGAAGCCTGGCCTTGCTGGGTGGGTGAGGGGGGGCCAGAGCTCTGGGCCTCAGGCTCCTGGCAGAACCTTCTGGCTCACAGACTGTGCTCACTCTTGGGGCACCTGGTGTGTGTGCAGATTGCCTTTCTCCCCTGAAAGTGGAAAGCCCTCTAGCCTTGATGGAGGAACGGCAGCCTTGTAGGCAGAGGCTAGGGGGTCAGTGAGGAGCACTCAGGATCTGCTGAGGTACCTCTTCATGAAGGGGGTGCCAAGTAGGTGGGGCCTGGGTGCCTCCTCGGATGTCCCTGGTATCTCTCAGGGGATCCTCACCACAGGGGCTCAAGGTGGCCCAGGATGGCTGCGGGGGTAATGCCGCTACCCCCTCCTCTCTCAGTCTCAGACCCCTCTATCCTGCTCCCTCATGTCCACAGTCACCAGGGAGGCTGCTCAGGGGCTGCACTGAGCGGGCCTACGGTCGTGTGTCTGTAGCGCTACCTCCTGTGTTACAGATGAGGGCACCCACAGAGAGATTAAGCAAGTGCCTGGGAATTGTACCCAGGCCTATCTGACCTGGGCACATGGCTCCTACTTATTAAAACTTAGGTTCTTGCCCTGGCTGGCGTAGCTCAGTGGATTGAGTGCGGGCTGCGAACCAAAGCATCTCAGGTTCGATTCCCAGTCAGGGCACATGCCTGGGTTGCAAGCCACGACCCCCAGCAACTGCACATTGATGTTTCTCTCTTTCTCTTTCTCCCTCCCTTCCGTCTCTAAAAATAAATAAATAAAATCTTAAAACAACAACAACAACAACAACTCAGGTTCTCAGGGTCTAGCCTGTTGCTGTGTAGAACTTGACAAGGACCTTGAACAGCTCTGCAGAGAGTCTTTGTCTCAGGAAGTCTGTGCTCCCTGACATAGTAATTTTAACAGTAATTGCAAGTGGAATCAAGTGCTGAACTGTGTTTCATGGGCAGTGTTGGAGCTCTGTGGGCCCAGGGGTCTCAGTGGGCTTCCAGGAGGGTGCCTTGGGCTGGGTGTGAAGGGTGGGTAGGAGCTGGCACAGAGGCCAGAGGCAGTGGGGGCATCCAGGCCTTCCCTGCATTGGTTGGTAGGTTCTTGGCTTGGTTTCTCTGCAGTGCCTTCTTGCATTTTCCCACAGTGATCCCATTTGGAGTTAGCAGGTATTCTGATGCCCATTTTATTGGTGAGGAAACTAAGGTTAAGAACCTCCCTGAGGTCATGTGGATGGCCAGGGGTAGAGCCAGGTCCTCAGGCTCCCAGGCCAGTATTTTTCTGCTTCCTGGAACCTGGAGAGTGTCCAACTTGGGGTGGATGCGATGGATAGTCTGGGGGCATATGGGACCTCATGACAATCCCCAAACTTGCTCTTTTGAAGTGGAAAAATCTTCATGGGGTGAGCACAAGTTAGGTCCTTTTACTTTCCCAGAAGTTGGGTGGTCTCCCAGGGGTTGGAGCCAAGTGACCCTGCTGCCTGAGTGGGCCTGTGTCCTCTGACCAGAGTGAGCAGACAGCTGCTACGGGGTCTGCTGCGGGCGGTGGGGCGGCTGGGCTCGAGGTCTCCCTACGCATGCTCAAAGAGGTAATGCACAAAAGCTGGGGTCCCATGGGATCAGTCTAGAACTCTCTATCTGCAGCTTGGAAGGGTGGCCTGTCCACCTCCCTATCTGAGGTGATAGGGGCCCATGCAAATCCCTAAGCAGTTGCTTTTGTCTAACTGGAAAAGCCCAGCTAACGTGGGAGTTCAAAACCCCAAACATCTCCCACCAGCTGAGAGTCATGGGAAGTTCTCACACACCCACTATCCAATGCTCCTGTCAAGTCCAAGTGATGCTTTTTACCTCTTGGAGCTGTTTGAGGATGAAGGCAGGCACAGTATGCAAGATATGTAGCCCTCTGCTGGCCTGAGCAGACCACAGTGAACAGCAAGGGGGGGCCTGGCACAAGTGGTCATGGAGGGTGGTCAGGGGTTGTTGGCCCCATTCTCCGGATGAGGACATTGAGGCTCAGAGGTGAAAGGCACTTGCCCAAAGTTGCACTGCTGGTAAGTGGCTGGGATTCAGACCAGCTCTTTCTTCCCCACCTTGGCCTCCCAGAATTAGAATCTGCCATTGGATTCTAACTTTGCAGTAGCGGCCCAGGCTGGAGTGCCTCTGAGCTGGGCTGTTGGGGCCCAGGTGCTCCATCCTGCAGCTTGGGCACTAGGAGGATTTGGAGTTAGCCAGGTGGGCCAAGGAGCACACCCCTCTGCAGAGGGGTGGTGGGGAGGAGGAGTGATATGATCAAAACTTGCCCTTGGTGTCCCATATATGGCCACCTCTGGTGATGGGAACAGGGAGAGCCCAGTGGCTGCATGCCTTCCTTAGGCAAACTTCTGGTCCCAAATAGGTCTTAGCTGTGTGACCTGGGGCCCAGTATGTCACCTCTCTGTTTCCGTATGTACAGATGGGATAATAATCTTTTTTGGGGGGGAAGGTTTTAAATGGGATAAAACTCCTTGAACTAGCTTATACAACCAGCACTCAATAGATAGTGTTCCTGTGAGACCTGGACTTTGACAGGAGCGATGAGACAGTGACAGACCTGGGGCAGAACTGGCCCAGAACCTGGCACAGGCGCCCCTAGGTTGGCCTTGACCTCATCTGTTTCTCTGTATTCCCTCAGTCATCCTGGATCCCCAGAGCAGCACCCTCCTGAGAGCCCTGCTCTCGACTGCAGGGCAGCCAGCTGCTCAGGGGCCCAGGGCTCTCAGAGCTGAATGACTCCCAGCTTGGCCACTGGGTGAAAACAATGCTAGGGCCCGTGTCACAGAGCTCTGTCCCATGTCCAGGGCCTCCACCAGACGGGCACTCCCTTCCTGGGATCCTCTGTCCTCGGATTATCAGGAGCCTTTCGGTCCCACAGACCTTGTTTATTTGTTCATGCTGATAAAGCAGGATCCTCTGGCCTCTGCTGGGAACAGGCAAAGTGCATTGTTCTGCTGGCTTTTCTTGGATGGGTTTGGAGCTGTGGCCAGGCTGGGAGTGGGAGGTCGGAAGGGGAAAATCACTGGAGGTTGGCATTCTCTCTGTCACCTCCCTGCCCCTCCCTGGGCTTCCTAGCCTGGTGAGGGATGACTCCTTGGCTGCTGGAGCATTTTAAAAAGTGACAGCAAACCTTGCTTCCGGTGTGGGTGTGTCTCAGGACCCCCTCAGGGTAGGAGCTCAGCAGTCACTGCCTTGGCTCTAGATTTCCCACTTCTCGCCCTCTCTGGACCTGCCCCTTGGAGATCTGCAGCACCCACTGTACCATTTTGCTGACTTGTATCAGGCCTTACTCTGAGCAGTGCCTATATCATCTCATTTAATCCCTACCAGGCTGTGAGGTCAGCCCTGTTAGCAATGTGATGAGACCGGCAAAGCTCAAAAAGATGATGTCACTCGCCGAAGATCTCATTGCTAGGAAGGCTGGAGCCAGCAGTCGAACCAGGTGACCGAAAGGTTTGTGAGCTTAAGCTCCAGGCCAAATAGCTAAATCTTCATCCTTGGGATGAGGAGAGGTTTTGAACCCAGTTCTAAACATTCTGGAGTCACGTGGTGAATGTAGAGGGAGATCATTCATCTTATTCCACAAACCCTTTTGAGTGCCTGTTATGGGCAGGACCTGTGCTGGGCTCTACAGACAGGGGCCTCTCCCTGCAGTGCACAGGGAGACTGGCTGTGAAATGAGTCTCAGTTAGCAGGAGTTATGGTCCGATGGGTGGGCACTGTTGGAGCACCACCAAGGAGTACTTTCAGCCTCCTGGGCTAGGGTTGGGGTGGGGCAGTCAGGGAAAGCTTATGGACAAAGTGAGGTTCAAAGTGAGATCAAAGTGGCTGTTACATTTAGGGTCCTCGTCTGAGGTGATCACGCTGTTCATGCTTTATTCCCAGGGCCTAGAATAGCGCTTCTCACCCTCTGTATCTTTGACATTTGGGGCTGGGTATTTATTTGCAGTGGCGGCATCATAGGATCCTGCGCGTGGTAGGATGTTCAGCAGCATCCTTGGCCTCTACCTACTACAGGCCATACCTCCCCCTGCTCCCCGTGGTGACAGTCAAGAATGTCTGAAGACATTGCTAACCATCCCCAGAGCAACAAAATTGTCTCTGGCAGAGAATCACTGACCTAGAATAGTACCTGGCACATGGTTTGGGGGGGGCAGTTGCTCACTAAATACTTGTTGAACAGACGTGCCCTGGGGGTCCCACTCTGTGGGATGAGGGTTAATTAGTACCAGATATCGGTGGCAGATAGATCTGCTGTGATAGATCCTGGAGAGCCAGAGAGAGGAAGAAATCTGGGGCCTTGGTGGCTGGTGGAGCACGATTCGGCCATTCGGCTGGTGGATGCCGTATGGCAGCAACGGCTCTGGTGATGAGCTCCTCTCAGAGGGGCCCGGTGGTGGCCTTTCCACACCACAACACATAACGGTGCCACAGGCTCTGTAGGCTTTTGCTCATGTGGCACAAATGTTGGTGGACAACGTTCAAAAATTAGAGCCTCCATTTCTTCACCTGGTACAAATCCCTAATGCAGTTAGTGAGTGTCAAGTTAGTGACGAACCACTGACAGAAGTGTCGAGTCCGGTTGGGGCTGTAAACATTTATAACACCTGCGTTGCATGCCCGGCAGCAGCCCAGGTTCGGAAGGAGGATGAAGAAGAAGAGAGAAAGAAAGGAAAGCCAACCGTGTGTGTGCCCTCCCTGCTGAGCGCTGGCACTTTTCCTTCCTCTGTGCTCCCGGGGTCCCTACCTCTGTTATGAGGGTAGGAATCACATTATTCACTGTCAGAACCTCAATTGCCTAGCAAAACAAGCCTCGCTGAGTGAATGAGTGAATGAGTGAATGAGTGAGTAAATGAACAGAATATCAGAGCTGCTAAAATTGTTCTCAGGGTGGGCTGGGGACAGGGTGGGGCGCAGCGTGCTTCATTCAGACCAACTCGCAGGCATGACCTGAGTCTTGGTTTCCTCCTCTGCCAAGTGGAAATTTGTATAGCTCCCCGGGTTTGTGAGTGCATGAGCTGAGATGTGTGTGAGGAAACAGCGCATATTTAGAGCAGACGATAAAATTCGGTCATGGGCTTGGACAGGCCGCTGCTGCTGCCCAGCAGCCCCTCTCGGGTGGCGTGGATGTCACAGTGAGCAGCCCCATGCCTGCCTGGCCAGGGTGCCCGAGGGGCCGTGCTCAGCACAGAGACCCCCGGCAGCTCCTCCTGACGCCTTCTCACCCACCAGGTGCCGTGTTACTCGTATGGGCAGAAGCTGTCCAAACTGGCCATCCTGAGGATTGCCTGCAACTACATCCTGTCCCTGGCGCGGCTGGCTGACCTCGACTACAGCGCTGACCGCAGCAACCTCAGCTTCTCCGAGTGCGTGCAGCGCTGCACCCGCACCCTGCAGGCCGAGGGACGTGCCAAGAAGCGCAAGGTATGCGCCAGCCCCTCAGGTAGCAGTCTCTGGGGGAGGATGGGGAGGTGGGAACAGGAACTTGGGGTGCCCTACACTCACCCAGGCTTCCAAAGAGCCAGTGAGGTCAGCCTCTTGGAGCTTTGCTGGGGTCATCACAGCTTCAAAGCCCCTCACAGTCCTGGGATCA
Source organism: Phyllostomus hastatus (assembly GCF_019186645.2). Classification (NCBI taxonomy): domain Eukaryota; kingdom Metazoa; phylum Chordata; class Mammalia; order Chiroptera; family Phyllostomidae; genus Phyllostomus; species Phyllostomus hastatus. The sequence goes on along the minus strand of NW_025334041.1, from coordinate 72,681,388 downwards.
TGGATGTGATCCTACTTCTGGTAATGGGGCTGCTGGGCACCTTCGACAGTCACCCAGGGCCTGTGGGCTTGGGTTTCCTTATCACTGGAATGAGAACGGTTTGTCTCTGAAGCTCTTTCCGGCCTTCTGGTGCTCTGGTGCTGAACTCCCCATGTGGGTCCTGACAGATGTCATATCAGGATGGGATGCCCTGAGCAGATGAAAGCCCAGAGAACCCTTGGGCAAGTTTTGGGAATGTGACTTGGCGTGTGGGTTATCTGAGGCTGGGCATTAAGGTGGATGATATTCGTTTATTCACTCATTCATTCATTCTTGGGGGGATTTGCTGACCCTCAACCTGAGCATGCTATCAGGTTGATATATGGTCCCAGCAGGACAATCAGGGTGATATATGGTCCCAGGCCCCATGCACTTTACAGATGGTTAGAGAGACCCTCGCGCCAGTGTATAAGGGGAGGACAGTGTGGTGAGGGTGTCCCTGAGGCCTGTGCTAGGGGCTGTGGAAGGCCAGGCAGAGGAGGGACAGATACCTTTCCTATGCAGGGGAGTTTAAAAGGGCATCTTAGTGTAAGTGGTGGTTGAGCTGGGACCAGCAGAACAACCAAGGGATCACCAGGCAGACGAGGCAGAAGGAACAGCCTGTAGAAAGCCTGATGTGTTTAGAGAAATACATGCAGGAGGAAAGGTGTTGAGCATTACTACGGTTCCCAGATGCCTATGCCTCAGCTTTTCCAGTTGGGGACCAGTGCCAGGCAGTGCTAAGCAAGGCCTGTGGCAACCTTCTGGATCTCGGTTCCCACCTGGCTTGAGGGAGAGTGACAGAGGGCGGGGCCCAGTCCACATCCGTGAGGAGGGTGGTTGGCTCCCCTGGGCGTTCAGACATGGGGAGGGTGGGGAGCCAGCTAACTGGCACCTCCACGGGTTTCTTCCTTCCTGGCCTGCCCCTCCCCCTATCCCTGACACCCACTCCACCTCCCTCCTTCCCACCGGGCCCTTAGGGTTCTCTAGGTTTCCCAGGGGCCCCTGGGCCCCTGCCAGAAAGGCTGTCTGTGGCCCCTCCAGCCTGTACCAGGGAGGGCCCTGGCGTGTCCTCACAGCCAGCCAGCTGCTGCTGCTGTGATAATTGCACATTGAGTTCCTGGGAGTGATTAGCACGGACCAGTTAGATGAGATCTTCATCTAGTGGGTGAGAGGAAGCGCCAGTGGCTGCTCACAGGGCGGCTTTCCACTGGAAAGTAACACGGGTAAATTAAGGGCGTGATTGATGGCTCCATGCACGCTCTGTGACAAAGGGGGCTTGTAAACTCTCTGTGAACTTCCCCTGGCACTCGGGCGGTCTGGAGGTCCGGATGGGCAAAGTGGGCAGGCACCGTTTTCTCCATCTCTGCTTCTCCATGCCCCTCTTTCCGATTCTCCCCTCACTCACCACGGACAGGAGTCTGTGGTCCTTGACTCACACACACAGTGTCCTGGGCTGGGGAGGAGGCTGCTGCCTGTGAGGTGAAGAAAGAAGGGAGAGTGGAGTGAAGGTGCCCAGTGGAGATGGGCTTTAGGTTTCCCCTGAAGTCACCGAATCTAAGACACTTTAGAGACCATCTGGACCAACCCCACGTTGTGCAGATCATGGTTGGGGGTGGGGGTGGGGGCTGAGTGGAAGATTATGGTGAAGAGCGTCACACAGCCCTGACTTCAAAGTCCTGGCCTGCTACCTACCAGCTGTGTCGTCTTAGACCTATTTCTCAACCTCTTTGAGCCTCGGGTTTCTTGTCAATAAACAGAGATGGTGACGGTAAATTGTTAGTGATTTCTAAGGTCCTTTCCACTCTGACTCTCCACGAGGAGGTCTGGCCACCTTGGAAGGGCGCTGAGCAGCTTGTATTCTGCGTCACCCTCCTACCAAGCAGGCTGCCCTGTGACTGCCATCCTCCAAGTGCTAGGCCTGGGCAGTCACCACTGCCAAGAGGACCTAGATGGAGGGACGGGACAAGGTCCTGGAGCTGCTGGGACCTCTGAGGGCTTCCCTGTGCCTGGCATTCTGCCCTGGCAGTTTGGGAGTTCACAGGACTACCCCACTCCCGCTGCTCTGCCTTCCTGCATTTCTGTCACCCTGCAGGTGTGAGAGTTCCAAAGTGTCCTCAGGGATGGTCTCCAGTGACCTTCCCAGCAGACCTGAGTGGCTGCGTTGGCCTCTGTTTTGTTAACTAGAACCGGGGGTATGTGTCTCTAGAGATTCATTCATTCATTCATTCATTCAATGTTTACTGAGCACCTAAAGCAAGCTACACAATGGGGAACTCTATGCTGAGCACATGGGCACTGTGATGGGATGTTAATGGTGGGGCGGTCTTGACCCTCCATAGTCCCTGTAGACAGAGGGTATGGGTTTGGGGTCCAGGTCAAGCCCCCATTACGCCTCCCTTGCAGCCACTGAGCACAGCCTAGGGCTTAGGGAGACAGAAAGCAAAGAAAGGGAGAAACTAGAAAACAAGGAAGTCCTCAATAAGTGGCCTGTGGGATGGTGATGGTCACCGATGTGACCAAGGATGGTTTGAGCTGTCCCACTCCAAGGTGGCTCCCTCACAGTTAATGTGCCCCGAAAGGCGGGGCGACACTTTTTCAGGTCGCCTCAAGAGGGCTGCCTTAGGTCCCCCGAGATCCCTTACAGCTCTGAGGAGTTGCCATGTCTCTCCAGACCTGTGTGAAGCATTGGATTTAAAGTGGACCCTGCTGGCCCCCAGGGCCCCAGGCGCATCCTCTCACCCATCTCAAATCTTTCCTACCGGTGTGGGGCACCCGCATCCCTTGACCGGTGAGTCTTCCATCTTTGGACCTTGCAGGATGTGATTTCGGGGATCCAGAGCCCCATTTGGAAGTCCCAGTAGTGCAGAGGCTGTGTCGGAGGCCGCGCAGCAGAGGCACAGGCGGGAGGAGTTGAGCAGCTCTGGGGAGCTCAGTCCTGACTCCTGCTGCAGCCAGAGATAATGCACGTTAAGCACCTGGCTCTGGGCCACGTTTCCGCAGCTCCTGTTTTTAAAGCAGCAACTCCTGAAAGCTAAGGAGGAGGAGGAGGAGGAGGAGGAGGAGAATGAGGAGGTGGAGGAAGGAGAGGAGGAGGGGAGAAGGAAGAGGAGGAGGATGAAGAGGAGGAGGGGCCAGGGGACAGGAGTAGAAGGTGGAGGAGGAGGAAGAGGAGAAGGAAGAAAAGGAGGAGGGGGAGGAGGAGAAGGAGGAAGAGCAGGGGAACTATTTCACACCTGCACTGGGCGGGCCTTGCCAGACTTGAGAAGTAGGGAAGGACTGATTTCTCACCATCTAGGGCAGCCCATCCATGGATTTTAAGCCATTGAGTATTAATAACATCAACAACAACTACTACTACTCCTAACAGGGATGGCGTAGTTTAAGCCCTGGTGGTAAATGGCCAGTCAGTTCCTGCACCCCCGGGACTGCAGCGTGCTGGCAGAGTCAGGGAAGGCTGGCTCTGCAAGGCCAGGGGCTGCTCCTCACGCTGTGGGTGGCCTGCAGCCAGAGCAGGCATGATGCTGGTGCAGCTCCCTCCGACCTATGTCTTCCTTTTCCTGCTGATGTCTGGGCAGGGGGCTTTCCTTGGTGATGGCAAGTCTGAGGGTGGCCCGACTCTTCTTCGACTCTTCTTCGGAAGAGTGTCTCAGGTGCTGACGTCTGTAGCTTCAGTGCTGGCGACAAGCTGAGGAGGCATGCTGGTTTTAGGTCAGGGGTCAGTGGGAGCTGAGGGTTCTGAAGGGCTCCTTACTGGCCGAATGGCTGAGCCCAGGCCACCAACAGGACCCAGTGGCTCCGGCTCTTTCAGTGGACTGTTCCCAAGCCCAAGTGCGTGAGGCGGAGTCTGGAGAGCTCTTGCTCTGTCAGGATCCAGCCGCCGGGGTGCAGAGCCTCTCGTGCCCCCAGAGTGCCCACTTCCCTGGCATTGTCCACACCTTCTGTGTCCTTAGTCACCCCCATGAGGGTCTCCTTAGTCTTCACTTCCGTAAAGTGAGCTGTTGATGGAAGTCATTTCTAAAGCCCTTTTCTGTTAGACTTCTGAGCTGATGTCACCTCAGCCCCTTTTTCTGTCTAAATGACCAAATGCATTACCCTCAGTCACCCCTCTGCCTGTCACGGCACTTCCCACATATATGAAAGTCACCCACAGAGACCCTTGAGACCCCAGCGCAGTGCGCCCTGAGGTCACTGATAACACCTGACAATCTCGGAGCCTGGATTATGTGCCAGGCATGGTGCTCAGTGTTTCTGACACATCACCTCATCGACCGCTCCCGCCACCCCTGTAGGGTAGGTGCTGCTGTTGTCCCAAGACACAAATAGTGAGAGCGAGGCTGAGGGCCTGAGGACCTGGCCCAGGGACACCCAGCCAGTGAGAGAGGTATATCTGGGCTCTTACCACTCACTTCCTGTCCTGCCCGCCCCAGTGGGAGTGCTCTGGGTGAGCGGAGGTCCTGTTTCCAAGTCTGCCGGCCAAGCAATTGAGTTAAATACCATTTGCTTTCAAAGCCCACAGAGGCCATTTGCTGGGGAGAAAGAGGAGGGTGGGTTGGAAATCACCATCAAATTTCTTTCTTGTCATAAAAATGGATGCAATTTATTTTTTCTGGCATTCCAATTACATAGACGTTTGTCACCAGCTGTTTGTTCTAACACGGAGTATTCTCTCAGCTGCTGCTTCTCCTCTTCATTTGACACCGTTGGTCCAGGAGTCTGGCAGGGACGGGGCTGGAGGGAGCGCTGGCTGGGGAGCCTCACAGGTGAGCTCAGAGCCGGCTCCCCTGCTGCCCTCTGACGTCCCCAGGTGGTCCCGAGGGGTGGGGCTGTGGTGCTGCTCTCCTCTCCCCTTTCACATTCATTCACCCCCACGCCACATGTGCTCACAGATCCTACTCTTCTCCCAACATGTACATGAAGGAAACTGAGGTCTCAGGCGTGGTGAACCAGAAGTAACCAGACCTGGTTATTTTTTGAGACCTGGGAGGCCCCCCGCATTGCTCCAGCTGACCACCCCTTGGAATGCAGGGACTGTTCAGAGCACCCTTTGGGAGTCCTTCCTCCAGCTGAGGTGCCCTGCCCCTTTGGAAAGCGCTGCAGAGGCTGTGTGCCCTCCCTCCTGGAACCTGGAGAAAGAGCGTCTGCAGTTGGGAGTTAGGTTGCATGAACACTGCAGTTCTTTTCAGTTCCCTGTGGTGCTGTCATTTAACTTGAAGGCACATACAAGTACAACAGGGAGACCCTTGGTAAGACCATGCAGCAGGCGGGGTGCAGGGTTTGGGCCTGGAGACCTGCGCTGCAGTCCTGGTTTTGGCACTTCCTAGCTGCGTGACCTTGGGCACGTTACCTAACCTCTCTGATCCCCTAAAGTGAGTTCTCTCACCCCTAAAGCATACTTTCCCAGCCACCTTGTTGGAAAGATTAAACAAGATCCCTCCCTTATGAGAAAGGGCTGGCATTTTTCTCAGTGAGTACCAGAAAGGAAATCTCATGAATTTACATACGAGACAACAACTTTGTATGGAACCCCAGGAAGGAACCTCTCAGAAAAGGGCAGCCCCCAGGGCTGGGTGAATGACTAACCAGCCAGAATGCAGGTGAGGGCAAATAGCTCTCTTTAGCACTTCAGGGCAAAGCCTTGCTCCTATACGCTTGAAGGGAGTAAGTTTGCAACCAAACCAGAAATCTGTTGGCTTCTAGAGTTCATAGACTAATACCAAAACACATGCATGGTGTTGGCTGTATGCAGGAATAATGCTAGTAAACAGATTACCACCAACAATCACACTGGCCGCGTGGTGAGCAGTCACACACATTATCTTTACACCTTATGACACCTCCCCCTTCCCCCACAGCACAGAAGGGACACTGAGGCTAAGGAAAAGGCTCTTGCCCAAGGCCATGAGACTAGAAGTGGTGGAGCTGCTTCCACCACTGCTTCCAACCTTGTCTCTTGGTCCGAAGTCTGAGCTGGTCAACTCCTGAGGCCTGTCCGGCCCTGGAGCTAACGCACTGCTCGGCAGGGTGGCCTGTGCCCAGGAGGCAACCCGCAAATACCCGGTGCGGGGCGGGGGGGGGGCCTTGCTCAGAGCGACAGCTCTTCTGTGAGCAGCCAGGCTGCAGCACGTGGAGGCTTCATTAAGCTGCGGGGAGCCAATAGCCCGCTGGGGGTGACCTTGGGGGTGGCAAGGGTGGGGTGGGCCAGGGGGTGCCACCAGCGAGGTCTGACACCGGGTTAAGTCGCCTGGCGGCCTCTGGCTGCAGCTGGGAGCACGCCTGGTTCCCATTCGGGTGCTGTGGTTTTGATTAGCTGTTCTGTGAGGCGGGCCTGGTGGTGAGTCCATGGGAGCTCCACTGGAACAGAGGGTCCCCCGCCCGCCGCCGCCGCTGCGGCCCCCCCTCCTGGCAGCCCCAGACTCCAGATGTTCCGAGCTCTCGCTGGGAAGGCCTGCTGGCGCCACTGAGGGCAGAGGGCAGGGAAAGCACGCGAGCTGGAAGCCCAGGCACTCAGTCACCGCAGGCCTTGGCAGCCCGCCCAGCCCTCTGCTGGCACATTCCCCAGCTCTCCCCTGGCCATCTGTTCCCAAAAAACCCTTTCAGAGCCTCATCATCACTCAGGATACAACAGCGCGAGCAGCTGGTTTGGAGGCAGCGGGGAAAACCGTGCAAAAGGTCCTTTGTGAGAGAGGAAACTCGCTTATGAATAACAGGGCTGGACGCCGTAAAAGTTGGCGGCTGGAATTCTTGTTTCTCAGGCGCCGCTGTTTTCTCTTGACTTTTTATCTCTGGTTTTTATTTTGTTTCCCCCTTGTTTTCTTTTAATGTTGTTTCTTCCTCTTACACCAGTTGTGACTTTTCTTTTTCCTCTAAGGTGCCTGAAGGCCACCTAATTAGTCCCCCTGGATGCTGCCTAACTTTTATTTGTCAAAGCTGTTAAAATTGGGGATGGTTGGCAGCGACCGTTTTTGGAACACCTTGGCTGGAGGGGACAGGCGAGAAGGAGGCACCTGGGAGGGCACAGCGTGGGTAGGGCCCAGGCCCACCAACGGTCAGCAGAGAGTAAATGTAGTATCCACTGAGCAGAAAGATGTGGACAGTGTCCATGCGGAGGGAGGGTGGGGGGCGGAGAGAGCAGGGAGACCACCACCCGCTCATCAGAGAGCAGCACAGGATGCTTTGGGAGAACCACGGTATTAATACACACCCCGGGACCTGGGCCCCTCAGCTGATTGCCGTATGACATGAAGCCTTTTTAAAGCACTGGCTGCCGCCACTGCCAGAAACTTCTGCGAGACATTTGCCTGGAATCTGGGCAGCTTTTGGGAGCAGTCACCGGGTGGCCTACTGGGGGCGCATGGGGTGCTGGGGCAGGGCTGGCAGCTGGAAGACCAGCACTGCGGAAGACAGGAAGAGAGCAACGCTGGGCTGCCTGCCTCACCGCTCCCTGCCCCCCCCCCCCCAGGAGCTGGGAGTCAGCCTGGGCTGCCAGGTAGAAGCGAGGAGCTGCCTTCCGCGTGTCAGATGGTGGTGATGTGATACGGTGGGGGGCACAGGCCAGGGGCAGGGGGCCCTTTACTTTCTCCGTTCCCTGTACCCTTGTTACACTGCCTGCATTCCCATCTACCCCCACTGTTAACCCAGAAGTTCCAGCTGCCCCTCACCCCAGCAGTGGAAAAGGCCCGTCATCCATGCTGCTGTAGGTGGCCGGTTTTTCACAAGCAAAATTTCTGGGCTTTGCAGGGTATTTGTGCATTTCGTGTACACTTTTCTCAGTCCCCCATTCTTCGTTTCTCTTGCAACCCTCTCTCCTCCAGTTTCAGGTGGAGAGATGGCAGCTCCAGAAGGACCAAATATTTATGTTTATTGCAATTTCGGGGCCATTACTCCGAAGGGCTCAGTGCAGGCCAGTGAGACCCACCCTCCCCACAGCGACCTTGCTGGGCAGGTGTCTGGGCTCTGCAGCAGGTCTCAGCTCCACCCCAGGGGCTGTGTGACTGGGCAGCCTTACTCAAGGCTGCAGAGGGTGTTATCTGGGAGATGCCCACCCTGCCTCTCAGATCTGTGGGAGGATCAATGGCACAAAAGGATATGGAATTGTTTTGTGAATTCCACCCTTCCTCCCATGTCCCTGCTTGAGAGGTTGGTCTTCATGGTGAGGAAGACCTGGGGAAGGAGGAGTGTCCACTGGCCCAGCCCCTGGGGATGATGTGGAGTTGGCCCAGGGACCAGAAATTGAGAGGGGGAAGGCAGGAAGACAGGGGTGACTGGACTTGCCCTGCCCATTGCCCAGCCTCAAGCCCCTGCACCCAGCAGCGTGGGAGGCCTGGCACAGAGGGACACCGTGGGGCCCGGTTCCCCACCTGTCCTGGAGCAGGCTGTCCCCTTTCTGCCGGCTCCAGTGAACCAGAAAGCTGGTTCCAGAGGAAATACAAATTCTTACCTTCTTTGAGCTCCCAGTACAAATATTTTAGGAGGTAGAATAGGAACCGGTCCTTCCTTCAAGGCTCTGCCCTCTCTGCCCAGAATTCACAGCCACCTGGAACCTGGCCTGGCCCCAGCTGCTCCCCCACTCAGTGTGTCCCCACCTGAGCCCCTGCCAGTGGCTCTGCTGACAGCCAGATCTCACCACCTGACTTCCCTGCTCAGGACCCTCTGGGGTTCCCCACAGGCCAAGGGTGGAGGCTGGCCTCTCTTACAGGGCACCTGACCCTCCCCCGCAAGTGACCTGGCTCCGGCCGGTCACTCCCTGTGTCCCAATTTACACTCCAACGACATGGAACTCCTCTCCCAAAGGGGCTATTTGTGACCTCTGTGCTCATGCCATCCCCGCTGTCTGGCACGCCCTCCCCCGCGCCGTCTGCCTACCTCCTGCTCGTTCTGGAAGGCTCGGCTCCTCCTGGAAGCCCTCTCTGACCCCTGCTCCAGCCTCCAGCATGGCCCACGGCATGGCCATCTCCCTGCCCTCGCCACAGGGGTGTGTGCAGTCTAATTCAGGAAAGCGACATGTGATATGCTGTGAAGTGATGATAGAAAGTGTCCTATTATGAGGTACTCCATTATGTGATATATTAGAGCTCATTTTATATCATTGCATTACATTATGCTTGTGGAGGATATGTTACACGGTATATTACAGGGTAGAGCTGATGCAGTACGCCCGTTAGACAGTTTTTGTTTGGTGCTCACCTTGAGCTAGACCGTGAGCCTTGTCACGTGTGTGTCCCAGCTCCTGTCACATAGCAGCCCCCGAATAATTACACACTGTTCCTTCCACTGAAATCCACACTGTGGGGCTGAATATTCCTGAGCTGAAGGTAAAAACTGCAGGGAAGGGATAAACTAGAGCCTTCAGGACACAGCTAGAGAAAGGTCAGGGCTCCCCCAGACCTCCGGGGAGCTTGTGCTTTTCCCCCTGAATCTGTGACGAAAGCTATTTTGGGCCACAGAAAACCCGCAAGCACCAGAGGCCCCTGTTTCTCACCGTTTGGAAGGCTCTGGTGACGTGGGGCTGCAGGCTTCCTTTGGTCCTCGCCCCATGGCTGCACAGTGGCTGCCTTAGTGCTGAACTCTTCATCCTCATGGTGCTTCCAAAGGTAGGGTGGGGGCCTCACCTCAAAGAACACTGCTCTTCACCAGCTCAGTTAGTCCTACCCAGACACCCCCTACCAGGTGTTTTCCTCGAACTGAGAAAGACAGGAGGATCTCTCGGCTGGGAAGGCTCAGGGTGAACAGTCACATGGCCCGTTCCTGGAGGGTTGACCCTGGTGTGTGACCAGGTGATTTCTTCCCAGTGGGGTAACCAGTGTCTTAACCTTCAGCACGATGCAGAAGCCCAGTCTCATGAGCTTGCCCGCTTCTCACTGCAGCCCGCCAAGTGGGCGCCAGTAGCCTATTGGCCCCATTTTCTGTTCACAGAGGCTCAGGGAGCTTGGCAGCCAGCTGCCTCGGCACAGTGCTTTACAGTTTGCAGAGCCTTTTATGCCCGCTGTTCTCCTGAGCCTCCTGAGGGCACGGCATTAACCATGGGGTCTAGGGGAAGAGGCTGGGACCCAGAGAGGTGAAGTCACCGGGAGCCACACAGCTGGCAGGGCTGGGTGGGGCCCAGGCAGGCTCATCTGGCCCATGAAATAAGCGCTCCTGAGCCCAGACTGTCGCTGTCCTCTGCTCCGGGCAAGAGGAGGGGCTGAGCTGCAGGGGGTGTCTGGCAGTGCAGGGCCTGGGGCAGGGAGAAGTGGGTCTACTTCCCAGCCCAGCCACTCATGAACTTTGTAACTTCAGTCACTTGCCTTCTCCAAGCCCCACTTTCCTCATAAAACACGAGTAAAAATGTTGGTGGGTGAAGAGGATTCGTGGAAACAATGGCCATGAAAGGGCTTGTCAGCCAGAAGCTCAGTACTGTCCAGGGGTTCCTGGAGGACACTGCTTCCTGGTTCATCAGGAAGGTGGGCAGAGGGGCCCCTAGTGTCCCCTCCCCACCCAGTGACTTAGAGAATGGGTACTAGCCTGGCTGCCCACCGAGGACTTGATTCCATTGCCAGGCAGAGAACACCAGGTCTGTCTCTCTGCCGCCCGATGTGACTGTGCGGTGTGCATGCACACCCCTGCATGGGTGTGCTGGTGTACCTGCGGGCGCCGCCTGCCGGGATCTGATGGAGGGCCTGCCCTGTGGTGGGCCAAGTCCCTGCCCAGGTGGGAAGGGGGTGCCCACTGGGAGATGGCTGAAGGTCCTGGAGAGTTTCAGAACTTGCCTCTCTCCCCCAGGGGTCAGGAGCCCTTAGGAATGGTCCTTTGGTAGCATGCAGGGCAGAGCCAGGCAGCTGGGCCCATGGGGGCAGAGCCCCCCCAGAAGAGGTAGAACAGCTACAAAACATTGCTGAGAATTACCCGCCCCCTCCACGATAGTGATGTGCCCCTGCCACCCTGTCCCCACCACCATGCACACACCGGACGTGGGTTATTTGCAAGCTGACCCCCTCTACACATACACACAGTGATTCTTCACTTGTTCAGTCTCTTTAGTTACACGAACAGAAAAGGATGAAGAAAGCATGAAGGTCCTGCACATTTATTTAAGAATAAATAGTTTTGAGTGTCTACTATGCGCCAGGCATTGCTCTAGGTGCTGGGTCCTTTGGAGAATGGACAGACAAAGGCCCCACCCACTCTTTGGAACACAGAACTAAGCGATACAAAGGCCACGCGGAAAATCTCACAGGAGAGCCCAGTCTGGACCTTCTTTGGAGTCTACTCCTCACAGTCTGTTCTTGTAAGCTTGACCCCCTGGGGTCTCAAATCAGAGCAGCTGGACAGAAACGACCCATTGAAGTGGGAGGCCAGCTCCTGGAGCAGGTGCAGTGACAGACCCGGAATCACAGCCAGTGGCCTAATCGTCTGGGAAGAAAGAGGAAAACAAAAGGAGCAATGCCAGAGGCTGAGAAGAGCCAAAAGGCTCAGGGCCATGTAGTGTCGGGGCAGAGGGCCCCAGAAGTCTCAAGAACCAGGGTGGGCTTGACCTGAGTTGTCAAGAGGAAGCTAAAGTACATCCAGTAACATCTGGCTAAGAATGCGAGGAAGTGCATCAGTGATGGGAAGAGACCTGCCCAAGCTGTTTGGCTCAGAAAGCAAGAGGCTTCCTTTCTTTAGCGGAACTTGCTCCTGTGTAGGTAGGGGCTGCTCCTCCGAGGATGTCCACGTGCGGAGCGCAGGCCTCCTTGTCTGTTTCGCTCACTGCAGGATCCCCAATGGGCCTTCGAATGTAGCCTGGCTTGGTCTAAACACTCAGAAAATATTTGCCAAATGAGTGAAGAATGGAAGCATGAGGGAATACGGTGTTTCCAGTTGTCTTCCACAGTCGTTAATGGGCATCTCCTCCGTGCCCAGTACTTAGTGGGCCCTGGCAGTCTGAAATGGAGACACAGTTCCTGCCTTGAACTGATGGGCAAATGGGCCTGTGTAAACATAGGCCCACACACGTGTGTGCTCTGACATGTGACTGCCTAATGCTGAGTGCTTGGCTTTGTAGCCATTGTGTTCTTTAATCCTGCCTGCTACCTCATGCAGCAGATTATTGTTATTACCATCTTATAGATGAAGAAACAGGCACAGAGAGCTTAAGTAATTTCCTTAAAGTCACACAGCTGGTAAAATAGGGAAATCAGGATTCGGAGAGAGGCTGTCTGATGCCCTAGCTGGCGCATTTAACCACTGTGCTGCATTGCATGCCAGTGGGTGTGTGTGAGGGAGTGCATGTATGTACACTTGCATGTTGGTGTATATACATGAGTGTGGGTGCACACGCATGAGTATGGGTGAGAGCCCTTCCCAGTCTTGGCCTCTCCCTGAGACAGTGGGAGATTCTTCAGTGCTGTCACTAATGGTCGGGGCAGTGAGTAAAGAGCACTGATGAGAGATGTCCCATTCCTCCCCAAATCCATCTATGAAGGGCGTAGGGATGCTGGGAAGGGTGGGGGGAGGGTTTTTTCTCATCTAAAAACTTCATTTTCACACTGTTTTTTTTAGAAATCATTTGATGTTTGGGCTGTCCAGGGTTCTCGTGGCCTCTCCCAGCCAGCCCATTGTTGCTGCCTCTGGTCCTGAAATATCCGGAGCTAGACTCCTTCCCAGGGGGAGACACGCTGTGGTCTGCACACAGGCTGGCCAGCCAGCACTGTGGCATGAATTGGCTTGTCTGCCTGGCGCCCCATCACTCCTGCTGTCACTCTGTGGTGAGGATTGGGGAGGGGAGGGATGAGAGAGGCAGAGAGCAATGGGGAGCAGTCCCCAGCCCTGTGGAGGCAGGCCTGACAGGGGTCCCTCGACACTGTGGTTGAGTGTGTGTGCGTGTGTGCAGTGTGGGGGTTACGGGGCAGGGCCTGCTGGGAGGCTGCGCCAGAACAGGGCCCTCCTCACCGGGCTGGTCCTTCTATCTGCCCAGCTGTCTGATCCCCTCCAGCCTGGGTGCCTCCTCTGGCTGTGGGGCGAGGTCATGAGTTCCTTGAGCTTCTGGGTCTGGAAGAGCAGCATTGAAGCCAAGTGGAATTGGCTGGACATCATCACAGGATGGGAAGCAGATGGGAAGCTGCAGCAGCTGGGCCTCAGGCACCATGGGGCCAGTTCGACCCTCGCAGTGCCCTGCACTGTGGGTGGGGTGGGGGCTAAGAAAGACAGATAGGCTGATGGACGTGGAGAGATAAACACAGGAGAGGCCAAGAGAGAGCTGGCACAGAGACATACAGGCAGAGCATGGGGAGAGAAGCAGAAAGATTGGCAGCCAGAGAGAGCGGCCTGCAGCCCAAGAAGGAGTCAGCACGGCGGTAGCCTCGGGTCTCCCTGGTCGTCCCTTGCAGGCCCAGCGGACTCCTTATGAGCTCAGGCCCTGGCTCTAGGTGTGCCAGGATGCCTGTGGCCATCCACCTTCCCTTAGGCTGCGATTGTCTTAGAACCAAGGAAGGTGGTGGCTGGGTGGATGGTTTGGGGACTTGCTGGTCCCGTTTGCCAGTGAAGAAGCTGAACTCTCCGAGGGTCAGGGGTTTGCCTTGCTCTGCTGCATCCTAGCAGTGTGACCTAGGGCAAACGAGGAGATTGCTCAGGCCCCATCTCCTAAGCTGCACAAGGAAAGCAGCAGTGGCCCCATTCGAGGGACTGTGAGAGGCAACAGGTGCAAAGGAGTGCAGGGAGGTGCCTGGCCCGGCCGCCTGAAGATGGTGCCCCTGAGTGCCGAGCCACTCTGCTGTTGCCTGGGAGGACAGAGGTGTGGAAGACGATGTGGCCTCTTCCCTCAAGAGCTCTGGTGGAGATGTGTGTGGTGAGCAAGAGAATGATGGCACTCACACCAACACTAATTCATGGCACAGAGGGATGTAGGAGGAGTTGGTACAAAGTGCTTCGGGAGTTCAGAGCGGAAACAGGTTTCCCCAGCCTGCAGGGGAGGTGGGAGCCGGGGCGCTGAGGGGCTGGACTGGAGCTGGCCCTCACTGTCCTGGACTGGGGCGAGGGGCTGGGGCAGCAGGGACACAGCCAGCAAAACTGCCCCCCCTGAGCTTTTGTTCCAGTGGGTGGAGTAACTCCATGCGAGGCTCTAGGACAGTGTGGGGTGCGTGGACAGTACGTGGACAAGAAACCTGAGACCCAGCCGTACCCTGGCGCCTTAGCACCGGAGGGGTCCCCAGGGTTACCTGCTCTCATCCTCAACATTGATGCCGTGGTTGTTCCTCACTGGTCAGAAAGTTCTTCTGCATGTAGATGGCTGGCTCTGAGGTTTGAACATACCCATTGGCCTCGGTAAATGAGGGGTTTGGCCTGTCCGCACCCACCCACGCCCCAGCCTGGGGATCTGGGGCCTGTGGGGGAGGGCGGCCTTTGAGTGGCGCAGGCAGCTGGGCACAGGCCGCTGTTCTGCACTCCGCAGCGGGGGTCCCAGCCAGCTCAGCCGCGGTGCTGGTCAGCAGCCCGAGGAACAAACAGAGCAGGGAACGGGCGGGACCAACAGCAGTTAGGACGGCAGCAGTTTTCAGCTTTGCTCTGGGTTCGCTGGGACTGTAAACTGCCCTGGAACCGGGACTATCACTCCAGTGTCTGTCAAAGAGCTGGCACCCAGCAGGAACTCAATAACTCTTTTTTGGGTAAATGAATTTTTCTCGCAATTCATGGACCCCAGGGAGATTCTTCTGGCTCACGAGGGGCTCTGGCCGTAACTTCTCAACTCTTAGATGCCTGAGACCTCTGAGGGCCCTCCCAGCCTGAACACAGTGTGATCCTTGATTCACGCCACGTTCCTGCCCTCGGCAAACAGCAGCCAACTCCAGCTGCTCATAAATTTCCTGCCTGTCACCCGTGGCGCCCAGGCCAGGCGGGGCGGGAGGCACTGGGGGTGGCCGGGACGTACCTGCTTCCAGTTCCCTGGGAAGTTTGGAGGCTGGAAGCCCAAGCCTGCGCTTGTGCCCAGAATAACCTCAGCAGAGCCTGCCCCGAACGAGAAGATGTGGAAGCAGATCTGCCAAGTGCAAAGATGTATTGGCTGTTAGAGAAAATACAAACAGCAGCTTACGGTGCAGTTTGTACAACATAACTCTACTTTCATAAAATACTGTGTAGGTGTGCGTAAACATAGGGAAATAGTCACCTGGAGTTATTAGGGGTTTTCTCTAGGTGGGGAAGTTGAGGTGATTTAAATTTTTTCTGTTCACTCTTCTGTATTTTATGATTTTTCTATAATTAACATGCACTATTTATGCAGAATTTTAAATTGTTAACAACTTTATCAAGATTATAGTTCACACACTCATTGGTTTTTAGTATTTTCACACATACATGCAACCATAGCCAGTCAGTTTTGGAACATTTTCATCAGTCTAAAAAGAAACCCCGGGCATGTGCTTTAGCTGTCGCTTCCTACCCCGCCCCGCTCCTTGGCCCTAGGCAACCATTAGTCTATATATTTCCTTTTCGAGACATTTCATGTGAATGCAATTGGATGATACGTGGTCTCTGTGTCTGGCTTCTTTCACTTAGCATACTTTCCAGGTTAATCCATGTTTTACCATGTATACTGGTGCTTCATTTCATTTTTATGGCTGAATAATATTCCATTGTGTAGATACACCATACTTTGGTTATCCATTTGTCAGATTGATAGACATATGTAATTTTAAAAATTGTGTTTATTTTTAAAAAAGAAAGCATTGAAATCCAGTCAGTCAAGATCACAGTTCAAAGTGACTATTTCTGGTTACTTGTTTTGAGACTTTTTAGCCTGTTTATTCTGTGCTTTCAAATGCTGGTTAGTCAAACTGAGGACCCAGCCCTTTGTGGGAATGTGAGCCCGCATGTTCCAGCACTTCCACGCGGTCCGGCCCCAAGAGGGGCCTGGCTCCCTTGTCTCACTGACTCTTTGTAAACGATCTAGAAGGTGGGTCCTGTTACTCTGCTCATTTTAAAAGTGAGGAAACGGAGGCCTGGAAAGATTAACCAGCCCAGAGCTCCATAGCCTCCTGACTTGTGGCCAAGGTGAACGCACCCCAGTGTTCAGCATTCAGGATGGGACATGGAACCCCCTTTCTAGCCCACGTACTGGTGTATTTCAAAGAGGAAGGTAAAATAATGCTTAGTAGTGTGAGTCTTGAGAAATACTTCTCCTGTGCTCTCCTTGTGTGTCTTTCATATTTTAGTTTTAAAATAACATTTGAAATCTGACTTCTCTTTTTAGGACAAAGCAATTTAAAAATCTTTAGAATTTAAATCCTATTGGATAACTTTTTCTGCAGGTAGAAAGCTGTATCCGAATTGCTTAAATATAATAAAATGTCTAATTTGAAAATAGTGAAAAATGGTTAAGTAGGTAAAATGGACATCAGCAACTGAAAATGAATTGAAAGGGTAAAGTAATTTGGAAGGCAGATGATTTTTTAAAATGTCCCCAGTGTGGTGAGATTACCTTGCAGCACACAGAAGTGGTCAGGAGAGGAGCCTGACCCACTTAAAGCCAGAGGCAGACTTAGTAAGCAGAGGATGTATAGCTAGGAATAAAATACTGGAAGTGGACAAAAGCAAAAAACATGCAAAATTGTTCCAGAGTTCACAATAAATACTAAAAGTTCCCCTAGAGTACAGGCACTTTTACAGAAATGCTTGAATGGTACCTTTGAAATAGGAAACCTATCCTGCAGCATATAAAAGCTCCAGTAAATGAAAACCCTGAAACTAGAAATATTTATTCACTCATTCAACAAATACGTATTTCGATACTGCTGCGCGTCCAGCACTGTGCTAGGCACCGGGACTACAGCAGCGAACAAAATGGACCACGTCCAAGTTCTCATGGAGCTGATGTTCGGACTGCAAATGAGTGAACAAAGATAGAGATGACGTCTGCATGTGAGAACCCAACCGTTTTGCCACACTGACCAAATGGTCTCTATCAGACTCAGCATGTCAGACCCGCTGCCAGAGACCGGAGCGGCTGTCTTGTCTAGTCATTTTCAGAGTTCGTGTTAGCAGCAGAATGTGAGGTGAAAGGGCATCTTCTGTGGTGAGGGGCTGTGATGGAGGGGGCTCCATGAGCCAAGAGCCTCACCCAGCGGCACCCAGAGCCTTGGCCCCCAGCAGAAATAACACCCACAAAAGGCCAGAGTGGGAGGGACGCCCGAGGCCCTCCCAAGTTGTGCCTCCCACACAGAGGTGATGTTGCCAGGTGCCTGTGGTGTAGTTGTGATAGTGGGGAGTACTTGTCAGCCTCCCTGCCATATTTTCAATTATGCACACCCACTGACCACCCTCTCCAGACCCCCACACACCCTCACACAGCTCCTTCTGAGGAGATGGCTTAGGCAGGTTTGTCTCCCGTTCCTCAGTCACAGCTGATTGGTTCAGGGGAAAAGCTATGACTGAGGCTGGACCAATCAGGGTCTCCACTAGGTGTCTGGGGTTGGGATGCTGAGAGACTGGGCCAGCTGGTAGTCAGGCAGGAAAGAAGCAGATTCCTGAAAGTGGCCTCATGCTGCTTTTGGTTGGCACCTAGCAGGAAGGGCCACAGATGCTCCCTACTGAGGTTTGCAAGCCCTTTGCCTCCTTCTCTGCGACTTCCCCCCTGGCCCTTGTGTAGCCTTAAATAAGCTTCACTATACCAGAAGGCTGAGTGAGGTTCTACTCATGAGGTTGCAATCACATCATCAATCACATGGGTTCAGAAATACTGGGGAAATAAAGCCACGGGCATTTCTTCACTGCAGGACTTTATGGAGCCTGTAATAGGTAGTGGACATAGTGACTTTGCAGGATGCAACCAAGGTCTGCGGTGTTCCCCAAACTTATGAGATATGTCTCATCTGACTGGTGTCTGCAGGGCACCTTTTGGGGAGTCCACACACAACCCCCTTGCTGTACAAGTGAAGGAATTAAAGCACAGAGAGGGAGAGAGTTCCCCAAGGTCACACAGGTGGTTCATTGCCAGGTGGTTCATTGCAGAGAAGGTCCTGGCACCTAAGACCTCCCAGTGTTCTTCCCACCACGCCCTCATGGATTTAAGGTTCCTTGGATGGATGATGCGTGTGCCAGGATTCCTAGGCCCAGGTGGATGGTGGGAACACAGGTCCAGTGTGGATTTGAGAGGAAAGGTGGGGTCAAGAATTGAAGGTTAGCCCCTGGCAAGAGAAACCCCATCTCCTTGGCTCGTGGGTGGTGGCCGTGGCTTCAGTGGGGTTTGAGAGCCGACAGAGGTCTTGCAGCTGGGCCTCGGCTGCCCGGGGCACTCCAGCTGACCCAGCCTTTTACACCTTCCCGCAGACCACATGCAAGCTGAACCAGAAAGCAGCTCAGCTGTCCTTGTCAGGGCCCGCCCAGGCATCCAGCGCCAGGATGACGTGGGTAGTAAATCACCCCGCGGACCACAGACCCAATGCCATCCCCACGGGTTTCCTTTCCTGCTTCTTAATCCTCCTCCTCAGACTCGGTAACAAAAAGCAGATTCCTGCTGGGGCCGGCCACGCACCACAGTGGGCTGGGAGAATGAGTCTGGTCTCACCACATCAAGGTGCTCCCTCCTTCCCCTTTTCCCTTTTTGCTTCTTAGCCTCTATTAGCTGGAGGACACGCCCTCCTCCTGGCCCAGCTCCCTTGCCCTCTTTGGACCCCGCTTTCAGCCTTGCCCCGGCCTCGCACCTTGGCTGCCCGCTGAGCGGGCTACTCCAGGTCTGTGGCTCATAGTCCCTCTGGCCTCATGGTTTGGCTCCATCCCGGCTCCCCGGGCCTCCATTTCAGCAGGAGCAACCCTGCCTATCTGGATTCAAATCCCGATGCCGCCAACTTCTAGTGCTTCTTTCTCTGAGCCCGAGCCTGGGATGGCTCACCTCTGAGGTGGGGGTGTGAGGCAGCTCCCTGGCATGTGGGAGATGCCCCACAGATGTGTTGTTTCAAAAGTAAGTGCTTGGCTGTTTGTTCAGGGTTGTTACAAGCATCAGGAGCTGCTTTATTAGGGGTGTGTGAGCCGGGTTAAGGGACTGCTGCTACTCATTCCCGTGTTTGGGGTAGACTTGCAGCCCTCACAGAGCCTTCCCACCAGCTCCGACCTCCCCCAAAAGCTCAAACCCCAGCAGCCCCCATGACCTTCCCATCTGATGGTCCTTCCTGGTAGCAGGTCACACCCTTCGGTCAGTTTTCTCATTAGCAACACCACGTTCAGCTGCCAGAGTGGAATTTCTGAAGGTCACAACTGCGAGGAACCTAAGGGTGGCCTACCTAGGGATTTTCCAGTCGTGCTTCTTAGAGCCCTGGGTTCTCAAGATGCCCCAGGGAATACAGCATTGGAGGAAATGTAACAGGACGCTGGGCCCCCCTCTCGGCATGCCCCCCTCTCGGCGTGCCCCCCTTGCCCTGATGCTCCAAACAGACCAGAACCACGTTTTCTGTGTTAGATGCACAACTCAGACTTCATTTCCAATGCTCAAAAGAAAGTCTGAACATTATCGACCTGCTCCAGTTGTGTCACTTTACAGATGGGGACACTGAGGTGCAGAAAGTTAAGTGGGTTGTCTCAGGTCATCCAGCTGTCAGGTGGATGGGCTGCAGCTAGCCGGCCTCTTGACACCTAGTGTGGTGCTCCGGTCCACCAGCGCAGGGGAGGGAGCTGCGACGGCCACTCCTTTGGGGGTCACATCCCTCAGAGGTGTGAGGGGCATTTTGGCCTCAGGACCAGTCCCTGAGCTCCCTCCACCTGCTGCAGCCCTGCCTGTTCCCCGAAACCAGCACAATCAGCATGTCGGCAGTGGCTCTGAAATGCCGAAGGGGGATGGTAAGGGGACAGTGTAGGCCCCGGAGACAACCAGTCCTGGTCCAAATGCCGCCTGGACCACTCTCTGAAGTCTTCCAGACACAGTGCCTTGCCTGAACAGGACAGGTCCCCCGTCCAGGGCAGCTGTGGTGATTAAGTGAGAGGAAATGCGAGGGTGCTGGCACCTGGTACCCGTCAACCTTCGGAAACAAGAGTCAGGATGAGTAGGGGCAGCTTCTGATGGTTGGTTGTTTCTTTCAGGAGTGACTGGCCCTGGCCTAGACCAAGGACACTCCTGTGTGCCCTCCTTTCAGCAGAGCCTGAGGAGAAGGTGAGCTCACCAAGTCCAGCCTCATCTTCTTCTTCAAGATGCCGTCAGAAACTCAGACCACTGTCTCTCAGGGCAGACAGAGGCACGACTGCCTCCCTCACGCCCTCCGCCCTCCCCCAGCCACTCCACAGGACTTTGCACTTTGCCTTCTGCCTGGTGGGAAGGGGAGAGCTCAGTCTTCCTCTTGCCTGGGGCCCTAGGCCCAGCCTCCGGCTGCAGAAATTCGTTGCCAAAGACACCACAGAGACACTGAACAGAATGGGTGAGAAAACCCCGCAGTGTTGCCCTAAGACTTTTTTTTGCTCCTCCTGTGGCCTGACTTCCATCTCAAGCCAAAGACGAGTCAGCAGTTCCACCAGAAACTCACAGAAAGGATGGACGTTGGTGACCATTGGAAGCACCTGACCCTCTGACCTGGATCTCTCTACATTGGACTCTGAGCTGCCTGGGTTCAAGATAAGCCTTCTGGGGGCTGTGAGAGGCAAGCCGGGAGGGCCTGGAGGGAGTGGGATCTGAGATCCCAGCCCCCTATCTCCCTCCCATGGGCTGCCCAGGCCTCTGACCCCGATTCTCAATTTTTCCTGGGCCCAGGCTTCTTCTTGGGCCTTGAGCGTCATAGGAAGGGGGTAAGGCGACCTCCCTAAGGGTCTTTGCTCCCCACCAGCCCCTCCTTGCCCATGACCCACCCTTCTGGCTGGGCAAACAGGATGGCACCCTGCTTGGAGGCCAGTGTTCTCTTACTAGTTATGCAGGGAGCAGAAGGGAGAAAGGGACCAGGGGAATGGGCCAGTATGTGGGGGAGTGGGGCATGTTCAAAGCCAAGGCCTGCTCCTTTCTTTGCTCAAAAGGCCAAAGCTGTTCATGTCTGCTCAACCATCTGCTTCAAATTGAAGTAAAAGTCCCAACATGTAAAGAAAATGCTTGTGTTGAGTGTACTCTGTGGGTGACTAGAACGTTGACTGGTCAGTTGTGGAGGGGACTCTAGGGGAGGAGAGAGATTGGTCTCTGTTTAGAGTTTGGGAGCCCTTCAGGAAGCGGGCAGTGTGTAAGTACGTAAGTGTGCCCGTGTGTGTAAGGGGTGGAGGGGGCCCTCACCATAGCCTCAACTGGAGGCCTGGTGAGGACCTCTGTACCTCACCTGATCCATACCACAAGTTCCTGTGGTAGGGGGCAGGAGCTGTATTTTCAATCTCATTTTATAGACGAGGAAACCGAGGCCCCAAGGAGACACAGTGAGTCAGTGACAGCTGGTTCTCAAATCAGGGTGGCCTCATTCCAAATCTTGGGCTCCTCTTTCCAGCCCCCAGTCAGTCCCAGCTCAAAGTCCTTGAGTAGCCTTGACACGTAGGTGTGCTTAAGACAGGGACAGTAAGCGCCCATTGTCCTGGATGGGGGCGGGGCAATCGGAACTAGCAGAGGACTGTGTGGAAGGGCTGTGTAGGGGAGGCAGGGCAGCCCAACAGAGGGGAGGTGGTGAGGAAAGGATGCTGTACTCATGCAGGATGCTCATCTGTCCCTTGTTCTTCCCAGTGTCATCCTCTCCTGTCTGCTCCATAGGCTTCTGGGCTGGGGCTGGGGCGTCTGTGAGTGGAACTGGCCGCAAGAAGCCTCTTCTTGTGCTCACGTTTCCTCTGCGTGGCCCTTTGCCAAGGACCAAGCTCAGGACCAGAACCAGGGGACCAAGATTGCTCAGAGCGCTCCTCAGAGCACACGCGAGTGCGCATACACACACCTTCTTGTGCACACATGCACCTCCAGACACCCACTTGAGTGTATTCCCAGGTAAGGGAATTCCGTTTCAGATAGATTCCAATTTCACAAGCTTCTGGAAGCCAACCAGACAGTGTGGACTTGGAATGGGGGTTGAGAGGGGACAGTTAGGAAAAGTCCGTCACCTGGGACTCCAGACACAGGTCATAGCCCCACTCAGTTGTCTCTCTGAACCTCTGAGTCACCCTTGTGGCACTTCCTAGGGAAGCGGGAAATGTGGACCAGTTGGTGTCAAACTTGTTGGCCCTGGAGGACCCCTTCTGTTACTGAAGGGTGGGGGGGAGTACCCCATCCCCGGGTCAGGGGACCAGACCCATGTCCTTGCCACCCAGAGACAGCCCATGACTCCACTCCCCTCTCCTGTCCTGTGGACGGCCTGCGTTACACACCTCCCTTTCATTCAAAGCACCCACTGACCGTCAGCTGCCCGTCCACACTAAGATGGGTGCTGGGAGCGCAGAAGTGGATCCCATGTAATACCTGTCTTCCCAGAACTCGGGCTCTGCATAGACAGAAAGATAAGAAAATAACTATGATACAGTCAGGTGGGTAAAATAGTGTTGGGAGCTTCAAGAAAGAAAAAACTAACTCTCCCTGGGGAGGTATCAAGTAGGCCTTTTCTAGAAAAGGGCCAGGGGAGCTGGGTCTTGAAGGATGAATCAAAGTTTCCTGTGCAGAGGAATACTAAGCCCTCGCAGGACATCGGAATCACCTGAGGAGATGACTAAATGTTGATATTAAGTGTTAATGCTGAAGTCCCATCTCCAGATATTCTGATGTATTGGTCTGCAGTGTGGCTGGGCACGGGGGTTTGTAAAAGCTCCCCAAGTGATTCTAACATGCAGGCAAGGCCGAGAGCCACTGGTTTAAGCAGGCTTAGTTCTCTGACAAAAAAGTGATCTAGAATCACAGATATGGGACACGGGCTGTCCCAAAAATGTGGAGGGGGCATGCGTGCACATGTGCACATGTATGCATGTGACGGATTAAGCATTCATGCCACTCTTTTCTATTCCGGCTTCTTCCCCAGTGCAGCAGCTCGAGTTCTTGTGCACACACACACACCCCTTCTCGTGTCCACATACACATCGAGGCACACACTCGTGTACATTCCCAGGTAAGGGAATTCCATTTCAGATAGGTTCAGATTTCATCATCAGACTCTAAACAGTGTTCTGTAAGCAACCATAAAAGACCCTCACCAAAAAAAAAACATTTTGAAGGCCCTTCTGGGGCCTTGTGAGGGCATTCCCAGGCCCCTGAGCCATCCGCGGATTTGTTTTCAGCACACCCTCCTTGCTTTGTTGTTTGTTCTGGGTCCTGGCCCTGAATGCCAGTGATGGCTCATCAGCCACCAGCCACAGTGGAACGCAGGGACCCTCTCCAGGCACTGTGGGGACCTGTGTGAGAGGCCCATGCGTGTACCTCCACATGTGTGCACACTTTGTTCTTACAGCACAGAAGCTTCCTCCTCTGGGCAGGTCGAAACCACAAAGGACAGCCCCAGTCACAGATCTGCCCAGCTCAAAGGCTGAGCCTTCCGAGGATCTTCGGAAACTCCGTGCACGTAGGCTGCACTGCTTCCTGGTTCTGGTCTCAGACTGTCCCAGGAGAGAGGCTTAAGTTCTCCGCAGGGGGTTCCACATGTCCCTGGGTCCCTTTCTGGGCTCACAGCTTGGCTGGGACCCCAGTTGGATTCCATCTGTCCACACTGTACTCCTTCCCATCCCCATGGACCACCCTTCTGTCCTGGGACCTCCTCCTTCCCTCGCTCCACCTGACCACGTCTTCCTCCAAGGCCCTGTGCCGTCCTCCTCCAAGGCCCTGTGCCGTCCTATTTCTTTTCCTGATTACCATCTCTCCCTCTCCCCTTTCTCACAAGCCAGTGAGACAGGAATGGGCGGGTCCCAGGGGCTGAGAAATGGGCAGCCAAGCCACGTGCAGGGACCGTGCTGGGAGCTGGAGGAACAGACAGCGCCCCCCACCACCCCGTGCCCGTGATAAGGGCACAGACATGGGCTGACCCGGCTGTGGTCAGCCATGGTAAGCCTGCTAGGGGGCTGGGACCGGGAATGCACTTGCCTTCCTCTTTCCATGCTGTTTCCTGAGCTACAGAATGGTCACTGCCAGCAGCCAGAGTACAAACAGCCTGGCCCTTTCAGAGTAAAGCCTGGATATCCCCAAGTGTTCCCTTTAAGGAGATCTGTATTGCCATTCTCACTCGGACCTCTTGCTGCCACCCCACCTGCACAACTGTGTTCTGTTCCGGGGCTCCAGGGCTCAGGGGGGGCAGTGAGGGGGCCCTGCCTGGGCTGGGTCTGGCAGGGCGTGGGGGCAGCAGTAACTGACCTCACCCTTTGCCCCACAGGTTGTGCACCTCCTCCTTGGTCCCCTGGAATGGGACACAGGCCTTTTCCAAAGCCTCAAACAAGCTCAGAGGGAGAAGGTCCAGAGCAAAGTGGAATCAGGGCTTGGGGTTGTTTGCTCTTTCTGTGGCTGAGCCTTTGAGAACAGAGCTCCTGCAAAGAAGATGGCTTCATAGCACTTGTGCCTGGTGCATAGTAGGTGCTGAATAAACACTGAGTATGTATGAATGGATGAAAAAATGCTACCACACTTCCTCACTCCCCACCTCAGACATCACTAATCAGTGGTGGTTCTTTTTCTTGGGCTGGGTGAGGGGCAGTCCTGAAGCTACCTGAGCCCCTAGAAGCTCTAGGCAGTCACTATTAATCAATTAAAGAGTTGTGCTCTCTGCCTTCCTGGTCTCAGGGCTGTCCTGGAGTAAGTTACAGTGGGGACACACTCAGGTCGGCCTCCTGAGGCACCACCAGGGTGCTGTGACTGAGGCTATGTTAAGACGTCCCCTTCATTATCACTCATGGGGCTGTGGGGCTACCCGCTCCCTATCTGAGGTGAATTCCTGGCTGCCCCTCCTCCGCTGTGGCTGGCAGAGGGGCTTATTTCTGAAGTCCCTCCCCTGGGCACATCACCTCCAGGTCAAAGTGCAGGCCCCGTAGCTGCCCCTTGGACCTGTCGTGGATGGTCCCATTCTCTTCTCAGTGTCTTCCACAGCTTCCCAGTCTCCATGACCCTCAGTTTGACCACCTGAGGGCACTGGCTGAACTCAACCACCCTAAAAGCCCCTCTTTCTCAGTCATGTCCCAGTTTCCACTGCTCTAGCTGCCCACGAAGCAAGATTCTTTATGAATCCTACTGTTTGCTGCAATGAAACAGTTCCTTTTTTTAAATGTCTGTTCATATTTTTTTGTTACTCTTAGAAAATCTCCTTATTAACTGGACTTAGAAGTAGAGGCTCTCAGAGATATAGTGGGTCTCACAATATATTGGTGGACATGATCTTATTCAGAGAGACTGAAAAATTTGTAGATTCCGCTAGCTCTTCTGCATCCCCAGTGATGAGTATTATCGGTGAGACCAGGAATATCTTTCTCTCCTGTTTTACAATGAGCAAGTTGAGAACACTGAGACTGGCATCCACAGTGCATCCCTGAACAGATTTGTGTTTTCTCTTTCCTGTCCTCCTTGGCCTGTGACAGGAGTGCCCCTTGCTCAGCAGCAGGCGGATGCGGCCATGGGTCAGGGCACCCTGTTTCATGGAGAACCTTGTTTGTCGTTCCCACCACCGACCCAAACCATATAACCTTTCTATCCTTCACCCACAGCGTCAGCAGCAACTACTGTGACCACACGTTTCTCACGGAGGGTACAAAGTATGCGTTTGTCTTCCACTTCACTGAGTTTCTGGCAGCCAGCAGCTGGGAAAGAGATGTTCAGCTTCATCCTGAAGCAGCTGACCACCTCCTACGTGCCACAGAAAAGGAGAGGGGCCCTGTTTCATCCGATTTTCCTCAGCAGCACATCCACCCAGGCCACTTGGTGTCCCTGGAACTCTAGTGCTCTCAGTCACAGAACCTGGGCAGACAGAGAGACCCTCCTTCCCTAACAGCAGTGGCCTAGTGCCTGTCCCCCCCATCGTAAGTGCTCTTATTCGTATGTAAATAAAACCAGCTCTGCCTCCGCCCATCTTCAGTGGGAAGCCCAGCATTGCCCCAGGTCTCAGAATTCTCAGGGGTGTGTATCCCTGTGGTTTTCCCTGGCTTTGATCCCTTAGGTCCTCTGAATTCAACATCTCTCTCCCCACTGCCTCCTCTGGCTGATGCCTTCTCTCTACCCTGCTGCAGCTCAATGGGACACAGCCACCTTTCCTTGATTCCCCTAAAATATCACTCACACAGGCAGTTGTGTATACCAGAATTATTTTTCTCTTTATTAATGATTTTTTTAAAAATGTTTACACACACACACACACACACACACACACACACGCACAAATAAACAAGACTTTGCCATTTTTTCCCCAATTCATTTAGCTGATTTCATTTATTTTTGACAGGTTCATCGTGTTTCAAGCAGTTAAAAATATTTTCCCCTCTGGCTTCACTTCCTGACACTACATTTCTGGGCTGTGACTCACATGAAGTTGTCCCACAGCTGGGGCTTGAGTCCAGTCTCTTCCTTCAATCTAACCCACCCCCCTCAACTCCAGGTCACCATCAGATCCAGGCCTGAGAACAGGAGACGTGAAATATGGTGCCCAATGGAAAGGTCATGAGCAAAGGCTGGGGCATGCCCCACCTCCAGCTGAGCAGTCATCCAGGATCTCCCCTTTGCAGGGAAAGACTCAGGCCCTGGACCAGCCACATCTCCCCGAGCCCCACAGAGCCCTGAGCTTAGCCTGTTCCAAGCCCATACTCCAAGCAACTTTTGAAGCCGTCTGGCCCACAGACAGCATGCATTCGTCCTCTGGCGTTTCATTCCCACCTCCACATCCAGAAGTTTCTAGGGCATTTCCCTTTGCACACACACATGCATGCAACACACACACTTTTGAAAAAAGAAAATATGGAACTCAAAATGTTTCCAAGTCCCAAGAAAGAAACTTTCATTTTTCTGGAGAATAAAATAGAATAAAAAAGCAAGTTGTGGGTACTTTGTAATAGTTGGGCTAACCTCTATTTTCTAAATAAAAATCAGGGCAATCTTTGACAAAGGTTTTCATACCTCTTCCATGTGTGAGAGACAGGCTTGGAAGCCTGACATTATGCCCTGACGAAGCTCTAAAGATGAATAGGACTAACTTTCAAAGAGCAAAGGGTTCAGTGAGCCTCTCCACTGGAGTCACTCTCTACCCTGCTGCAGCTCAGGGTACCTTTCCTTGATTCCCCTAAAATATCACTCACACAGGCAGTTGTGTATACCAGAATTATTTTTCTCTTTATTAATGATTTTTTTAAAAAATGTTTACACTCACACACACACACACACACAAATAAACAAGACTTTGCCATTTTTTCCCCAATTCATTTAGCTGATTTCATTTATTTTTGACAGGTTCATCGTGTTTCAAGCACGATAATGTATCCCTTTCAGAAAGGCTCTGAAAAGTCCTGCAGTAAAAAAAAAAAAAAAAGAAAAAAGAAAGAAAGAAAGAAACACTTAAGTTTGAGTCTCCTAAAATTTATTTGAGCACTTAATGCTTAAAATATTTTTCAGTATATTTTATTGATTATGCTATTAAAGTTGTCCCATTCATTTTCTCCCCTTTATTCCCTTCTGCCTTGTACCCACCCTCCCACCAGCATTCCCCCCACCTCCCTTAGTTCATGTCCATGGGTTGTACACATAAGATCTTTGACATATAAGAAATATCTAGAAGATATTTCCCATACTATTCTTAGCCTCTCACTGTCTATTTTGTACCTACCATTTATGCTTCTTATTCCCTGCCTCATTCTTCCTCTTTCCCCACCCTGATGATAACCCTCCACGTGATCTCCATTTCTGTGATTCTCTTCCTGTTCTAGTTGCTTGCTTAGTTCATGTTTGTTTTTGTTTTGTAGGTTCGGTTGTTGATGGTTGTGAGTTTGCTGTCATTTTACTGCTCATGTTTTTGATCTTCTTTTTCTTAGATAAGTCCCTTTAACATATCATATAATAAGGGCTTGGTGATGATGAATTCCTTTGACTTGACCTTATCTGAGAAGCACTGTATCTACCCTCCTATTCTAAATGAAAGCTTTGCTGGATAGAGCAATCATGGATGTAGGTCCTTGCCTTTCATGACTTGGAATACTTCCCTTCTTGCCTTTAAGATTTCTTTTGAGAAATCAGCTGATAATCTAATGGGAACTCCTTTGTAGGTAACTGTCTCCTTATCTCTTGCTGCTTTTAAGATTCTCTCCTTATCTTTCATCTTGTGTAATGTCATTATGATGTGCCTTGGTGTGTTCCTCCTTGGGTCCAACTTCTTTGGGACTCTGAGCTTCCAGGAAGTCCAGGAAGCCTATTTCCTTTGCCAGATTAGGAAGTTCTTCTTCATTACTTTTTCAGGTAAATTTTCCATTTCTTGCTCTTCCTCTTCTCCTTCTGGCACCCCTATAATTCGGATGTTGGAATGTTTAAAGTTGTCCCAGAGGTTCCTAAGCCTCTCCTCATGTTTTAAAATTCTTGTTTCTTCATCCTGTTCTGGTTGAATGTTTCTTTCTTCCTTCTGGTCCAAACCACTGATCTGAGTCCCAGTTCCCTTCCTGTCACTGTTGGTTCCCTGTACATTTTCCTTTATTTTATTTTGCATAGCCTTCACTTCTTCCTCTATTTTGCAACCATATTCAACCATTTCTATGAGCATCCTGATTACCAGTGTTTTGAACTGTGCATCTGACAGGTTGACTATCTCTTCCTTGCTCAGTTTTATTTTTGGAGCTTTAATCTGTTCTTTCATTTAATCTGTTCATTCCATATTTCTTTATCTGAGTGCGCATGTTGCATAGTAAGAGGCAGACCTTAGGTATTCACCAGGGCAGGACAACCCATGTTGCTGCACTATGTGTTTTCTGCATATGTGGGGGAGGGGTCCTAGAGGAAACAATGCCCCTTGCTTGGCTCTTGGTGGCTTTCAGTCACTTCTTCTACTACCCACAAGCAAATTTAGGTCTTATGGTGCTGATTCCCAGGTGGGTGAGATTGTGTATATTCTAGGACCCTGTGGGTCTCTCCAATGACCTCTCCTGTGAGACTGGGAGTTTCCCCTGCTGCCACAACTCCCACAGATTTTTTCAGGCAGCGGTTTTGAGGCTTTATTTCCCTATGCTGGAACCCTGGGTTGCTTGGTCTGTCTCGCTCCCCAGTTGTTCTCCTGGCTTATCAGCTCCTGAATGTGGGACTGCCCAGTCTGACAGCCGTCGCCTTGCTGCCAGTCCTCTCCACCCGGCTGCTTGTCTCTGCCCCTCCTACTGGTCTGGGTGAATGTTTCTTCTTTAACTCTTTGGTTGTTGACTTCCATACAGTTCAATTTTCTGGCAGTTCTGGTTATTTTTTGTTTTTAAATTTCTTGTTGTCCTTCTTTTGGTGTGTAAGGAGGCAAAGTATATCTACCTATGCCTTCATTTTGGCCAGAAGTCCTGCTTTGTCTAAAAAATTTTTTATTGTGGTAAAATATACCTAATATAACATTTATAATTTCATCCATTTTTAAGTATATGGTTTAGTGGTATTAAATAGATTCACAATGTTGTGTAACCCTCACCACCATATGCCAAAGTTTTTCATCATCCCCAACGAAAACTCTGTACCCAGTAAACAATAACTCTCCCTCCCATCCCCATCCAGCCCCTGGCAGCTTCTACTCCACTTTCTGTCTCTATGAATTTGCCTGTTCTCCACACCTCATGCAAATGGACTCATACAACATTTGTCCTTCTCTGTTGAGGGTTTTTTTTTCACTAGGCATGTTTTCAGGGTCTATGCACGTTGTAGCATGTATCAGAATTTTGTTCATTTTTATGACTGAATAATGTTTCATTGCATGGGTAAACATTTGGTTTACTCATCTGTTGATGGAAGGCACTTATTCTTTATTTCATGCCCTGATCTCACTCATGGGACACCAAGGAGGGTCCCTGGAACACAGTCTGGGGACCACTGGTGTATGGAGCCCCTAGAATGTTTGGGTTTGGGATAGACCAGGATTTTCTTATGCACACAGTTGCCCCAGGCACTGCTGAAAGGGCTCTGGTCTGCTTGGTCTCCAAACTCAAGGCAGAGGTTAAAGCCCTGAGGGGTGAAGCCATGTTGAAAGCACCCAGAAGGGGTGGTCATTGGTCTGCTCCGGGGTTGGGGGGAGAAAGGGAGAGCCTGTCCTCTAACCCTCACAGGACACATGACCCTGCTGTGCTGTGGGGACCCGCTGGGATGACTGACAGCTCAGGCAACCCTGACATCTGTTGGGGATGCCTTCCTGGCTTTGATGACAGGACTGGACAGCAGCCAACCTTGAGGGGAGCAGTTGCCTGAGAGGCCCTGGCCCCCTTTTGGCAGCCCCACAGGTGCGCCCTGTCCTGCCCCTCCAGGGTGCTGGACAGGCTGTTCCGAACCGCTGCCCCCTCCTTGCCCTTCACTTCCCTGTCAGCACTTCCCACAGACACCCCTTTCTAGCAGGCAGACCTGCACCCCCCTGGGCGCAACCCCCCTTTCAGAGGGCCTCTGCCACAGCCCTCCTCTCTCATGGGTAGGGACCTGGAGCAGCAAGTGAGGAAATACCCAGAGTCCTGTGACTGGGGCAGTGGGGAGGGGGCAGTGGGGAGGGGACGTGGGCCCTATGGGAACCTGGAGGCCTGGGCCAGCTTGGCCTGACCTTCAACTCTGTGTATGACCCCTCCTGACAGTGGCTCTGTGACCTCCAAGACCCCTCACAGCGAGTTCCAGCCCGGGCCCCAAACTGCCTTGTCCTGCCTGCTTGCTGGGCTCAGGGCTCAGATTACAGGTCCCCACAGGAGCTCTGGCACCATGTGGAGCCTGAACCTTGTTCTTGCTAGAACAGAGTATTTCTCCTCCTGAGGGACTATCTTTGGAGCCAGATAATTATTTGAGGGTGCAAAAACCTTCTGAAGTTGTTAAACAAAACAAAAACAACAGAGCATCTTCAGAGAAATTACAAATAAATGAGTGTTCATCCTTCTAATCTGGGTGCAGGTCTCCTCTCCAGGCCCCAGATGTACCTTTCAACTAAAGGGTCTTTAACCTTTGTCCAAACGCCATACACCTTGGACCTCCCAGGACACCGCTTTGCACCTCATGGCAGTGTTACCTTCCTCTCCACTCACCTTCCTGACTTGGCTGTGCACTCCTGGAGGCCGGTGTGCGTGGCTGGCTGTTGCCCAGTGTAGGGATAGCCCTTGGGATCTGAGGAGGCACAGTGCTGTTGGCCTGGGCCAGGAGGGTGCCTGGGTGTTCTCTGCCTTGGTGAGGGGCTGCAGGGTGAGTGCCCTGCCTATCCCACTCCGGCCCAGAGGTGGTCCTGCAGGGCCCAGTAGAGATTCAGGTGAGGGAGGGAAATGTTAAGTAGATGAGTGGCTGAAGTCTGTGAAATGAATCAGGAACGGGAGCCAGATGGAACACTCGGAGGGAACCCCGTGAGTGCTGTTTCTCTGGCCCAAAGCTGTGCCCAGGACTGGAGTGGAACTGCCTCACTCCCAGGACAAGGTGCAGGTGCTCGTCCCTGCCAGGCCTGCCTGCACCTCTCTCCCAGGTGCTGAGCCCACCTTGAGACCTGCCTTCTCACAGAGCTCCCTCTCCCTCTTCTACCTCGCCAGGACTCTTCTCAGGACCTCTCTTCCCTGCTCACAGAGCACACTACTGCTCCCAGCCAGGCCTCTCTCTGTTCCTCTCTTTCCTCTCTCTGAGCCCATTTTGCCTTTCCTGGGTCCTGCTTCCCCTCCCCAGCCTGGTGTCCTCAGGGTATGGATTCAGGTGGCAGAAACATTTCCCAGGCATCCCCTGGCATGCAGGTCGTCGCGGGTGCCAGGGCCCTGGATGCTGGTTCTTAGCCCGGGTCCTCACTGGCTGTGTGACCCAGGGTAAATCATTCCCCTCTCTGGGCCTCAGCTTCTTCATTTGTTAAATATGTAGTTGGTGGAGGTGATGACTAAAGCCTCTTCCAGCTACATAATTCTATCTCTCTAGAAAATATTACTCATACCAGGCTGAGTGAATAATCTGCTTAACTTCTACTCTTGATTCATCATTTTAAGGCTGCTCTGCCCCACTAGGCATCACCCACAGTGGAAGTAAGAGGCATTTCATTCCATCTGCTTTTCCACTCAGGACTGGCCTCAGCCAGCCTGTCCTGTCCCCAGGCCCTCAGGGCCCCTCCCAGGGCTGTGGCCTTCCTCTGGCCTGGCGCTCATGGTCAGGGACTCATTTCCTCCTCCCGGCCTGAGCACTCTCCCAAGGAGCCAGAGCCTGTTCCTGCTGCCTGGATGCTTCCTCAGAGGCAGGGCCTAGATCAGCTTGGCAAGTGCCTACTTGCTGTTGATGAGACCTAATTAAGGTAGGAATCTGCTTTCCTCCTGGCCCTGGTGAGAGGCGCCTCCTCAGAGCTCAAGGACACAGGGTACTCTATTGTTCTCCGGGGAAACCCAGCTGCCCGTTGCAACTGCTTCTCAGGGTCTGTCAGCTGTTGCCCTCTTGCTCCTCCTCACTCTTAGTGGTCTTTGCGCTTCCCTCCCTGCGGGCTTGTCTAAGTATCCACCCTCAATGATGGAAGTCCTTCCTAAGGCTGGCATCTTTCCATTATTCTCCTTCGGGAGGTCTATGGTGCCAAGTCTACGGTCATCATGGTTGTCATTAGACTTGACCTATCGGCACATTTGGCACAATCCATCCCCCTCCCTGAACTAGAATTCAATCTCTCTGGGTTGCTCCTATGGAGGGCTGCTCTACCTCAGCCTCCTTTGCTTGCTGGCATGCCCTGGGGTTCAGTCCTCAGGTCTCTGTTCTGTCTCCTTCCTCACTCAGGGTGTCATGCTCTTTGTGGGCTGTTGATTTACAAATGCATATCTGCAGCTGATAGATGGCTAGATCCCACTCAGAGTAAAGCCAAGTCCTTACAATGCCCTCCAAGGCCTGCACCCCCTGCCCCTGTTACCTCTCTGACCTCGCTGCCTCCTACTGTCCTCTTCATGGTTCATTGACACCCAGACCCAGGCTGCCTCTAGGCCTTTGCATTGCCTGTTCCTTCCATCTGCCCATAAACACCTCATGACTGGTTCCCACACTGTATTCAGTTCTTCGATGAAGTGCCACTTTCTCAGAGAGGCCTTCCCTGATGACTTTCCTTTAAAGTGCACCCTGCACCCCACACCACTTCCTCAGCATTCTCTCTTCCTTGCTTAATTTTTCTCCATAGTACTCATCACCCATTGACATGCTATGTCTTTTAAATATATTTTTTAAATTGATTATATCCTTCCTCTGGAAGGTAAGCTGCATGGGATCAGAGGATTTTGTTTGTATTTTTTAACTGTTTCTTTGGTGTCTAGAACAGTGCCTGGCTTAGTAGTTGATCAGCAAATATTTGTTGAACAGAAGAGTGGGTTCTTCAATAGATGTCCTTG
Organism: Phyllostomus hastatus; assembly: GCF_019186645.2. NCBI lineage: Eukaryota > Metazoa > Chordata > Mammalia > Chiroptera > Phyllostomidae > Phyllostomus > Phyllostomus hastatus. Next base: position 72,648,031 of record NW_025334041.1, on the reverse strand, counting down.
TACATGTATTTTCATGTTCTGGTGTTTTTACTTTTGTAGAGTGGGTTCTAGAAGTCAGGTCATTCTGTCAAATGTTCGTATAAAGTGTTTTTAACTTTAATAAACAACTCTAGATTATTTTCCAAGATTATTTTTCCAGAGGTTATAGTAATTTATGCCCATTTCCCACTTGTGCTGGATGTCATCACCCATGGAGTCTTGCCAGTGCACTGGGGGAAGGGGAAGGCATCTCATTGTTTTAATTTTCATTTTCCTGACTAATTAGAGAAGAACATATTTCTTGTTTATTGACTACTTGAATTTTTCTATTTCTGTGAATTTGTTTTGGTCTTTTTTTGGGGCGGGGGCAGCTGACCTTTTCTTACAAGTGTGTACAGGGCATCTACATTTCCTAAACAAAAATCCCAGATAATTCTCATAGTTATGGAGGGTCTGAAGCTCTTGCGCCAGAGTGAGCACAATCCTGGTTTGCCACTGTCCGACATGCCCTGGGGTCCCCCATGTGTTTCAGAACTAAAGATATTTTAATGTTTTTCCCCAGTTTGTTCTCTGTATTTTCTACAATAAACTGGTGTTATTTAAAAAAGGAGAGGTATTAAAAAACAATCATAAGAAAATCTTTATGCTGTATTGCCAAATGGAAAAAGCATTTACAATTAGGATGTACTTTTGATGACAGCTATATAAAAAGGCTCTCTGTACCTAGAAACTCTAGCAGTGAATCAAACAAAACATGGGGGGGATTGTGGATAATTTTTCTTACTATGGGAGGCAGGCAAGGAAGGTGACAGTGAAGCCCTAATGGAAAAGGATGAGCTGTTGGAATAATGGCACTTGGGTTACAACCCTCGCCTCTGTGCCTTGGCAGACATCACTAATCCATCACACCAAAGCCCAGGCTCAGCCTTTCTCAACCAACCAGTCCAGGGAGCTACTAGTCACAGATCACAGCTGGCTGGCAAGATCACCCATCCTCCATGGGCAGAAAGCAGTGCTGTCAGCACAGGCCCTGCAGAGGCCTCTCTTGTTGGGGTGGTGACATGCTTCCCAGCTGCATCGTGGCTGCATTGCAGCTGCAGTCCACTTGGTTCCTCCTGCCTAGCAGTGTGCCCTGGCTGGGCATGTGGGGCCTTTCAACCTGCACTGGCTCTCATCACTTTCTGGAACCTCTTTTCCTCCTGGGCCTTAGGGCTTGTTGGAACCAGGAACATGGTCCTCAGCCCAGGTGTGACTGTGTCCAGACCCTGGCGCATCCCCTCAGGCACCACCCCCTGGCCACTCTTGGCCTGACTCTCCAGCCTCTGACATTTGCTGTCATGATTCCTGGCATGATCCTTCCCACACCCATGGTCCCAGCTGTGACTTCGTACCAGGATGTTGTATCCACCGGCACATCCTGACTGTCTGACCAGGCCCCTCACCCTGCCCCTCCCACCTGCCTTGCACTTGGCTTGTCTCAGAGCTGACAGACTCAGCATTGCTGGTAGGACCTACTCACTATAGGATGCTCAGGAATTCCTCACAGACCCACCTTCTCTAGAAAAGCTTGGGGAGGTGGGTTGAGTAGAAAGAATATGAAGAGATATTTTTATAGCTTTTTCTGTTTTTGGAAAAACTGTAGGTGATATAGAAAAATGACATAGAAATGTATGAAAATATTGTCATTAATTCAACAACCTGGAGATAACCACAGTTACTGTGCTGGCGAACATCCTTCCACACCCTGCCTCCATACCCACTGAGATATGTGTGCTATAAATGGTCTTAAATGTGATCATGCTGTTATTCAACCTGAGTTGTTCACTTGCCCATATGTCATGAGCATTTTAAACAATGCCAATGATGAAAAACATGTTTTTCCTCTCCTAGAATGTAAATTATATTCCACAGGATTTTTCTTCTCCTAGTATATCTTCGTTTTTACTTCTTCTGAGGTAGGAGCTTCATTCTGTCTCCTAGTAAAATAGATCAGCAATTTTTAGTTGGGTGCACAGCCACTACAATAAAGACAATATATCCCAGCTCTCCATGGACTATGTGGTCATGTGCCTGAGTTCTAGCCAATGGGATGTGAGCAGCAGAGATAAGTGTTCAGTCTCCTGGGTGTATATGCACGGTGGTGTTTTATGTAGCTCCACAGAGTCTTTGACACTCCTTTCATTAAAGGTGAAGCCTAATTCCCCTCCCCTTAAATGTGCACTGTATTCTGTATTTAGTGACTTGCTTCTCATGAATAAAATGTCATTGTGTGTGACATCCCAGATAAGGGCAGAAGAAAGAGCTGGCTTCCTCCCCCTCCCCCTCCTCAACCTGTCATCCAGTCTGGGAAAGCCAGCTGCCGTGCATGAGGACAGTGAAGAAGTCCTATGGAGAAGCCCATGTGGCAAGGAATGGAGGCGTTGTGCCAACAGCCATGGGAGTGTCATTTTGGAAGCAAATCCTTAAGGCCCAGTCTAGCCTTCAGATGACTGTGGTCCCAACTGACAACTTGACGGCAAGCTCTGAATTTCTGACTCACAGAAACTGAGGTAATTAATGTTTATCATTTTAAGCAACTAAGTTTGGGGGTAATGTGTTATGCAGCAATAGACAACTAATACATGCCCTTAAGAGGATGAAGGGGACCTCCCTTCCCCTTTACCCTCTGTCTGGGTCGAAGGTAGATGTGCGCTGCACCATTGTGGATCTTGCAGATGAGGGCAAAGTGCTAGAGACAGAGGAGCAACCACCCAGGAGGAGTCTGGGCCCTTGATGGCTTCGAGGAGCAGAGTCAGCTAACAACTCAATCTTCTACAATATATGAGAGGAAAATAAACATCTGTATTAATTAAGGCAGAACGCCCCAGCCAGTGTTAGGCCTCCCTGGTGTGTGTAAATGGGTTACAGGTGTGTGAAGCTACTGGTCACCTCCAACCCTGAGCCAGTGGCCTCTGCACACAAGCAGCCTTATGCTTTCGCCCCAGTGAGCTATATAATTGTTATCATTTTCTCTGTGTGCCATAATGAGAATAACATTTGGGAAGCTTTGGATCTCTGTCACAACAGCCAAGTTTTATCCTAACAAATATACCCTGCAAAATGAAATTTTGCTTAGTACAATTTAACACATGCTACTCTCCTTAATACAGTACCTGGGTAGTCAGCCATGCACAGAAGGAGTTTGTCAGAATTTGGCAGGATGAGGCTAGTGCGTGTTGCAGGTGGTCAGGATTTTCCCACATCCAAGAGGCCCCACCTTGCTGGTCCTCACTCACCCTGCTGCACAGCGGGCTGAATGCTGACAACAGGGGTGAGCTCTTTACTCCAGCTCCAGAGAAGCAGGGCTGCTTTCAATCTAGATGCCCTCAAGGGAGTCGACTCCTGCTCTTCTCCCTGTGAGCTGCGTCCAAACCTGAACTTCCCTTCCTTCTCTGCCCACCTCAGGAACGGAGGTGGCAGCAGAGCTGAGATGGACGCACCTCATCTTCTCCTATGCTGTTTAAGGGTGTCATTTCTCCCTGATGACAGCCACGGTCACACATCCAGACAGAACCATGCCTCACTTGGACAGAAGGCTATTCAGAGGAATGGGACTGGGGCTTTCCTGTTTTCACCCACTCAGAACAGCAGAATCTCAACTTTAATAGTTTGGTAAGGTTCACCTGACCCAGGTAATCGGCTGAAGGGGTCCTCCGATGAAGAGCCACTGATGATACGCACAAAAAGCCTTCTCCTTGGTGATGTGCAGAAGCACTCACGGTTCCATTCCACCCCCATGTTCTGTAAGCCTGGGTAACATCATTCTTTGTTGTTTATTTTTAATGTGGTTTTAGGTTCATTTTTGTTTTTCAGTTACAGCTGGCATTCAATATATTTGTTTCAGGTGTACAGCCTAATGTTTAGGCATTTATGTAACTTACAAAGTAATGCCTCAATAAGTCTAGTGCCCACCTGACACAATATATAGTTATTACAACATTATTGACTGTATTCCCTATGCTGTACTTTACATCCCCGTGACTATTTTGTAACTGCCAATTTGTACTTCTTAATACCTTCCTTTTTCACCCAGCCCCCAACCCCATCCCCTTGGGCAACCATCAGTTTGTTCTCTGTACCTATGAGTCTAGTTCTGTTTTCTTTGTTTGTTTATTTTGTCCTTTAGATTCCACATACAAGAGAAATCATATGGTACTGTCTTTCTCTGTATGACTTATTTCACTGAGCATAATATCATCTAGTCCATCCATTTTGTTGCAAATGGTAAGGTTTCATTCTTTTTCTGGCCGAGTAATACTCTGTTGAATACATGCACCTTGTCTTCTGTATTCATTTGTCTGTCAGTGGCCACTTAGGTTGCTACTGTACCTTGCCTACTGTAAATAATGCTGCAATAAACATAGAGATGCAGATATCTTTTCAAATTTGCTTTTTAGATTTCTTCAGATAAATATCCAAAAGTGGAATTTTAAGGCTGTTAAACTGGCTTATAAGGCAGTTCCATTTTTAGTTTGTTGAGGTAACTCCATACTGTTTTCTATAGTGGCTGCACTACTGTGCAGTCTCACCCACAGTGCATGGGGCTCCCTTTTTGCCACGTCCTCGCCAACACTTGTTTGTTGACTTATTGATGATGGCTGTTCGGACAGGTGTGAGGTGATATCTCATTGTGGTTTTGATTTGCATTTCTCTGATGATTAGTGACACTGAGCATTTTTTCATATGCCTATTGGCTATCTGTATGTCTATTTTTGGAGAAATATCTATTCAGGTCCTCTTCCTGTTTTTAAATTGAATTGTCTTTGTGGTGTTAACTTGTATGAATTCTTTATGTATTTTGGATATATCAGATGTACCATTGGTGAATATCTTTTCCCATTGGTAGGTTTTCTTTTTGTTATTTTGATGATTTCCTTTGCTGTGCAAAATCTTTTTAGTTTGATGTAGTCCCATTTGTTTAGTTTAGTTCTAATTTTTTCTACCTTTTGCCCAAATAAACATAGCTAAAAGAAATATAACTAAAAGCAATGTCAGAGGGCTTGCTGCCTATGTTTTCTTCTAGAAGTTTTGTGGTCTTGGGTCTTACATTTAAGCCTTCAATCCATTTTGAGTTTATCCTTGTATGTGGTGTAAAAAAAATGGTCTCTTTTCATTTTTTTGCATGTATCTGTCCAGTTTTCCCAACACCATTTATTGAAGAGACTGTTTTTATTCTAATTGCATATTCTTGCCTCCTTTGTCACAGATTAATTGACCATATAGGTATGGGTTTATTTTTTTCTAGTGTTTTTATTCTGTTGCATTAATCTGTGTGTCTGTTTTTATGCCAGTACCATGCTGCCTTTATTACTATAGCTTTGTAGTATAGTTTGACATTAGGTAGCATAATAACTTCCACTTTGTTCTTCCTTTGCAGGATTGCTATGGCTATTCAGGGTCTTTGTGGTTCTGTATACATTTTAGGATTATTTGTTCTAGTTCTGTGAAAAATGCCACTGGTATAATGATAAGGATTGCATTAAATCTATAGATTGTTTTGGGTGGTATGGACATCTTAACAGTGTTAATTATTTTTATCCATGAGCATGGTATATGCTTCATTTACTTGTATCTTCTGCAATTTCTTTTTTTGTCTTATAATTTTCTGAGTACAGGTTTTTTTTTATCTCCTTGGTTAAATTTATTCCTAGGTATTTTCTCATGCAATTGTAAATGCAATTATTTTCTTAATTTCTCTTTCTGATAGCATGTTGCTGGTATATGAAAATACAACCAATTTCTGAATACTAATTTTATATCCTGCTACCTTACTGAATTCATCTATCAGTTCCAATAACTTTTTGGCTGGAATCTTTAGGTTTCTCTATATATAGTATCATGTCACCTGTAAATAATGATGGTTTTACTTCTTTCTTCCCAATTTAGATGCATGCTGTTTCTTTTTCTTGTCTGATTGCTGTGGCTTAGACTTCCTAAGCACCCATATATTTAAATACCAAAGTCACTCTTACATTTACAAGATGTTCTCAATATGATGGCCTCCAGGAACTGAGATGGGTGTGTCACTGTTTGGAATGCATCACAGAACTACTTGAATTATTGCTACTGCCATTGCTCTCTCCCTCTGTCTTTTTGGTTTGTGGTTTTCAGTGATCCATAGTTTTTTTTTATCTGAAACCCTTGGGGCTAGAAGTTTTTTAAGTTTTCCTTTTACATTAGAAGAGTAATATAGTGCTATGGTGTTTATTATGTAACTCCTCACCACAGAGCAGTCCCCTGTAATCAAACACATTAATATTAATAGTATTTATTAATGCAGTGTATGAATAGTCCCAGTCAAAGGGATAAACACAAATTGTCAGTTCAACTCACCAAATGAGTTCTGTTCACGTCAGATTTAGCCCCCAAAATGACACTCGTGCGTGGACACATGTGGTTAGTCTTTGGAGCTTTGGGATTTGCAGAACAGCGATTGTATAAAGCGCAGGTTGAATATGGCTGCCGTGACTTCCCTGTGTGAGGCCCAGGCCCTGTGTGACTTGAGCTGTTTCCACCGAGGGCGAGGGCGCTGTGCTGGTAGTGTGGGTGACCCTTGGAAGGCCCTGACCAGTCCCTTGAGCGTGGGGTTCCCCTTGTCTAGGTTCCTGGCCCTGAAACACTTCTCTCCTTACTGATTGGTGCGCACAGCCTGGCCTCCCTCCCTCAGAGAGAACCTTGCTTGCAACCCCTGCAGCGCAGACTCTCCTCGGACTCCAAGATGCAAGAGGTGGGGCTGCATCTGAAGCTGGAGCCAGTGGGGGCCTGAGATGGAGCCCCAGCGGCCCCTTTATACAGATGACGGGACTGAGAACCAAAGAGTTGAGCTGCATAGTCTCACACAGCTAGTCAAGGGACCAAGACAGGGTGATTGCAGACAGGGGCCGAGGTGCTGAGGGCAGGTTTTAAAGCTCAAACTAGAAAAGCCTCAGGGGTACCAGGAGTGCTCCGAGAACCCCCTCCCCCCCACAATAAAGTGATAGAGGTTTCCAGCCCACCCTTTCTTTCTCGGGAAGGACAGGGTCAGGCGGTCCTCGGTCGTCGAATTCCACCTCCCACCCGTTCCCCTGAACTCTGACCTGGTAGCGAGAAGGGGATCGTCCCCACCACCAGTGCCCACCCCCAGCGCCCCTCCCCCAGGGCCCCCCGCGGGCGCCCGGCTCTGTGTGGGCCGCTCTGACTGCGCTGGAGCCGAGCTCAGGCAAACCACGCCGCACTGGACGCCATTCAAGCTTTTACAGGCCCTCAAATTGGGGCTGGAGCCGGAGAGGAAACACTAAAATCCTGTGTACACAACTTCTGTCTGTGCGAGGGCGCCTGCCAGAGAGTCGGGAGCGGCGAGGGACACGTTTGTACTGTTAAGGGTTCCACTCCTTTCGCCTGGCTCTGTTTTAAACAGGCAGCATTGATGTGTCGCCCGAAACCCAGTGTCCAGGGTGTGGGAAACAGACCCCCCCCCCCATTCCCCACTCCCTCCCGCCCTCCCCAGGCACACAAAGCTATGGCAAGGCCCCGGTACTCCATAAACCACACACTCCTCCTCCTGGCAGAAAGCTGCGGCTGAGCATCTCCGGTGACTTAGGGGTCAGTAGAGCCCGGCCTTTGGAGTGGAGCAGGATTAGTGGGAGCCCAATGACTACTTTGCAGCTCTGTGACTCTGAGCATCAGTAAAATGGGTGTAATAATGGAAAGCCACTTCAGAGGTTTTCTGTGAACATTAAAAGGGTGATGTAGGGAGGGAACCAGCTCTGAATCTGGCACATCATAGGTGCTCACCAAATGATAGCTGTTCTCATTATTCCAACTCTTTGATCTTGGGCCACTCTGGTCTGTGGATGTGTTTGTCTTGCTCATTCTGGTCCCTCACCAAGATCCCTGAAGGTCTGGCCCAGTCTCTTGTGTAAGGCAGGATCCCCAACTTGGGGGAAATGAATTTTCACTGATGACAAATCTAAGGTGTAGGGTGACATCCCTGTGTGAAGGAGGCAGAAGAGAGGCTCCTGCCAGCTTGCTTTAAGGAGTTGGGCGACAAGGTGGGCATCCCCCGTGTTCCTGATGCCTGCCGCCAGCCCAGGAAAAAGCCAGAGCAGTGAGACGGTGCCTTGCTCCCTCACTCGTGGGTGCTTGTGGGGCCCTACCAACCACTGCCTCCACCTCCCCCTTAATGGTCCTGTCATCGGGGCCTCCCAGGAGCCCTGCTCAGTCTCAGGGAAGGACAGACACCTCACAGGGGTCTGAGCTCCTTCTGGCTGGGCTGCCTCAAACCAGCAGCCTGCCAAGGGTGTCTGTTCTCCAGGCCTGTCCATGCTCTGCCTGACACCAACCTCAGCCTGAGCTGTGTCAGCTTGTACCTGTGTGGGGGACCCTCCAGACTTCTGCTGGGTAGTTAGCACCCCCATCCTGCTTCCCCCAAGCAGCTCGAACCCCCAGTGCCCACACCCGGGAGACTTGACAGTGTTGTAGGAATCACACGGCCTTTGGAAATGGGGGTCTGGGTTTGAGGCCTCACGCTGCAGTTTCATGAGGTCTTGGGCAAGTCACTTAACCACTCCTGAGCCTGTTTTCCCACGGGGGTGATGCTGTCTATCTCATTTTCTCAAGATTAAGTGACATGAGAGGCATGAGAGACCCTGGAACACTGTCAGAGCTGAAGTGTTGGTTTGTTAAGTGGGAGTCACACACTGGGGATGACCTGGATCCTTGAGATCATCTGAGAGCTGGGCCTGCGGGATGACCCAGTAACCTGACCTCAGCTGTGAGCAGGAAGGAGTTAATGATGGGAAGTCCAGTGCTTCCTGGTCCGGCCCCTGCAGAACTCAGAGCTGAGTGCTCATCCCTTTCACAGGGGAGTAGGGGGTGTTTTCTGCCCTGACCATTTGTCAACTTTGACCCCTGGGGGAGGAGTCCATGGATAGGTAGAAGATGCTTTGAGTCTGGGGTGCCACAGATGCCATATGAAACACCCCACATGTCGGACAGAGCCGCAGTGGTGTCCTGTAAATGAAGACTGGTTTGTGACCACATGGGAGACACCCAGAGACTTCCAAACAGGTCACAGAGCTGAGGGGTTTGAGGATGTGTGAGTGGGAGCCTCAGGAGACAGGGAACCTGCAGACATGTCACTGTGTGTCTACAAGCTGGGGAGACCCGAGAGTCTGGGTATCTGGACCGATCCACTGAAAGAGGGATGGATGCCACATCCTGCTCCATACAGCCCTGTTCCTTCAGTCCTAGGCAGGAGCAGTCTGCACAGTGTGGCAGTGCTCTCTGCTGGCCATGCTGGGCCAGCACAGGCTGCTCCTTGGCACAGAGTGAGAGTGATTCTAACACTCCCATGGGGAGCACTCCCCAACAGCCCAGGACTCAGGCAAGAGAGCCTGGCCCAGACTGGGAAGGACCCTGGGAGATGGAAAGCTCAATCCTATTTCACAAATGGGAAAGCTGAGGGCCGGAGAAATGAAATTGCTCAGAGTCCCGCAGCTACTGAATGGCTGAGCTAGACCCATCCTGCAGGGCTCTTCCTCCTCCTCCAAACAGAAGCGTTCCATGCAAATATAACTGAACTCAGGTGTACTGGAAGTAGCACTCTTCTTTATTTCACCAAAATCAAATTAGATCCAATCCCACCTCTGCCAGGACTGTGGAAAAAATTATTCTTTCTTGCTTTTGGAGGTGGGAGTGGGGCTCTTCTTCCCTGGGTCTGTGCAAGAGCCCCAGAGTCTAACATGATGACAGAAAATTGGGGGAGGAGGGTTGTGGGCTGTTTAAATCCTCACTGTGTCAAGGCCATTGTGAGAGTTCCACATCCAAGCGTCAGGGGGCTCTGCCGCAGCCTTGCCAAGATTGGCAGCCCTGGCCCACTCCTTCCCCTGATGCCCACAGCCCAGCCCTGCACCTGAGATCTTGTCCCCTCCTTGGTGGGCACTGGTACTCCAGGCCAGCGAGTTCTCCCCAAACCACCTCTTTCTTTTCTCCCCAACCCCCAATCTAATCTCCTTAAATTGCCCAAGATCCTGAAAATAAAAGGAAGAAAGTAGGTTGAACAGGGGGAGGAAAATCAAGATCAAACAGCCAATGACTATCTCTGGATAAGTTTCTTCTCCTCTAAACTCTGCACTAGGTAGCAGCATGTGTAGAGGGGTTGGGGATGGGGTGCGAAATGCCTGATCCTTGGAGTCACCTCTGCGCTGCAGCTAAAGCCAAAAAGACACAGGCAGTGAGCAGGTTGGTTGACTCTAATTGGAGAAACCTGGGGGAAAGGGGTGGTTATGGGGAATGAGCAGGCTAACTCTCCAACTAAAGCAATAAAAGTTGATGAAGAAGTCACAAAAGTTGGATAAGGGGGTAAATGTTCCCAGAGCGTGGGTTGCAAAGTCAATCCTATCTGAAAGGAATGAAGTCGGGGTCCCGTCATCATCCCAAGTACAACGAAGAAGAACTGGAGGATCCAGCTGTGGCGCTCTGGATTCTGTGGCTCTCAGATCCGCCATCCTGTCTTGAAGCTCTAACAAAAACCGCCCACGCCCGCGGCCATCGGCTGCCAACCTCGCATCTGCAGCTCCCCGGGGGTGGCGCCCTCGGCCTACTAGGCAGGGTGCATCTGTTCTTCAAGGGCCCTTCTCCAACCTGGGAAAGTTTGGGTTTAAACATGCTTTTTAAAACAAATTAAGCTCCAAGGATCAAACTTTCATGTTAAAAGTGTAAGAGTAACCTGTGTATATTTGTATTTTTAAACTATTGCAGTAGTCAAGAGAATCTAACATATTAAAGACTAAGAGCTTAGCCTGACGCTTCTAGTTTGAAATGTATAGTGGAATTTAATATTATGACTTTAAGTTGGACTAAGAAAAAGAAATCTGACTCCATTTTTTTGCGAATATTAATGGGATTTTAAAGAAAACTGGTGCTTTAACACATTTTATTTTTTAGGCTAATAAGAATGTATTACTTGGAGATATTGTTACATTATTATATACTTGTTAGAGTCATATCTTTGCTTTGTTAGGCAACTGAAGTACTTATGAAGGAAATACAGTATATTAAATTTATAAATGCAGTTCAAAGTGTTTAGGGGAATTTAATGAATTAAGTTCTTAAAGGAAGCTTATGGCCTTCAAGTTGAGTAATAGGACATTAGTCAAAGAAAACTGAAAGTCACTGTTCTCATCTTGCCATATTTATAAACAGAATAACAAGATTTGTCAACTGGTCGTAACAGCTTAAGGATAACTAGATTATTTCTATTTTAATGAATGGAACATTAATTTAAAACCTAAGTAACTGTAAGTAGTCCTTTCTGGACTGCCCTCAGACATAAAAAATATTCCCAGTGACAGCCATTAACCCTAATAGCTGACATTTGTGGAGTGCTCGACACTGATGATCTCATTTAGTCTTCTGTTACAAAGGAGAGACGCTGGGAGGTCAGGAACTCGCCCAGGTCCACCCCTCTAGGAAGCAAGACAAGTTGGTCTTGGGTTGGCTTGTTGGCTCCAGAAGCTGCACCGTGAACCACAGTGTTGGGAGATCTGTGGGGCTTGGGCTTCTCCGGTCTGCGCTTAGACCCCTGCAGGACAGACCACAGCTTTCCCGATTTATACCTGTGAAGGCTGTGTTGTCACACACCCATCTGCCCAGTAACTTTGGTTCTCACAGCAACTGGGGGGACTCTCGAGTGCCTGGATCTGAGCCCCAAAGTACCATTTGTAGAACTGCCGCATATCTGTGTCCTACAAATGCAGAAATTCTGAGACCCACGGAGGCCCAGGGACCGTTACAGGTGTACACATTTCCTTCCTTGTTGTATACCTTCATTATTTTCCCCTCCTGTTTTTCCCTTATCATTTACATAAGAAATGTTAATGGTGTATAATGTAACAATATAGTTTCCAGGTAACAGAAAATTCAGGTGGGATTGGTGACTGAACTAGAAGAGGAATTAACATTGCCCAGAGACAGGCAGTGACTGGTGGGATTTGTGTCAAATATTTTTGGAGAAGGTGAGTGTGTTCTCATTCGTAAGAGCAATGGTTGCATCTTGCTAAGCAGAAACGTGGGGCGTAGTGACTGCTGTCACTTGGCACTTGGCAGTATGTGTGGATACATGCTGAGGAGGTAAGCAGTGGGCTGTGCTGGGTCACGTCCGTGTCTCCCACTCGCCATCTGCACCATCCTCTGAAGGGGGGGTGGTGAGTCCAAAAACTATATTCCTGGACTGTCGTGCTGTTTACCTCTTAGGTTCTGCCAACGAGAGGCAATGGCAAGAGACTGGAAGGTGGATATGGGAGGAGCTTTTGGGGGGGACAGGGCATGTGGTAGCAATCTTTCCATTACAATGGCAGCAGTGGTGGCAGCAGTGACCACAGTAGCCAACAGCTGGAGAGTGTGGGCTCTTCATAACTCGGTTTCCATTCTGTTTCCTGCAGGTATAAGACTGTAGGCATCCTGACCTTCTGCTTTTGTTCCTACAGCAATTCCAACTCCTTTAGCACTAATGCTCTGTGTTCAACTCTCTCTGTTTAAAATGTTGACAGTGGTTTCATTTTGTTAATTGGACACCGGCTGACACAGATCTCATTCTCATCTGCTTTTTGTGCTCAGCTCTTTGATTTTAAGACAGATCTCTCTTGTAGCTTCTACACTAGGTCTGCCACTTCTAAGTACTACACAGTGTGTTAAGGGGTGTGCATCGACCACACTGTACTCAGAGTGCCACATGCCATGCCATGTTAAATATTCTTATGCATGTCTCCCTTTTAAACCTGTGTGAGAATTTCTCTGCGATAAAAATATATACTCAGGAGTGAAATTGTTTGCCATAGATCATAGGTATGCCCATACCACATTTGACTGAGCACTCTAAGGTTGTGCTCCTGAATAGCTGCACCTCCACCAAATGTAATTTTACGCATGCCATTTTGTAAATCGATTTCTCCCATTTTACATAAGACAAAAACTTACACAGTTCCAACTGCAGTAAATTTTTTTTAAAAATTAAGGCATGAACTATAATCAACTCCTAGTGAAACAACTCAATGTTTGGGATAACAGGTTCTGGAATGAGCCTGCAAATCCCAACTTTGCTGTGCACTAGTTGTGTGATCTTGGGACACTTGCTTAACCTCCCCATGCCTCAGTTTACCCATTTAAAAATGGAAATAATAATAGTACCTACCTCATTAGGATGTTAGAGAATTAAGTGAGATAATGCACAAAAATGTTCAAATTATTTCCTGGCACTTAGCAAGAATACAAGGAACACTGGCTATTATTATTTTTTGATATTTAGATAATTTCCCTCCTTGCCCCTATTTTCCAATGATGCTGCAATGAAGTTCACAATTCTTTTATTTTTTAAATATATATTTATTGATTAAACTATTATAGTTGTCTCATTTTTTCCCTCCCCTTTATTCCTCTCCACATTGCACCCCTCCTCCCACCAGCATTCCCCTACCTTAGTTCATGTCCATGGGTTGTACATATAAATTCTTTGGTTTCTCTATTTCTCATACTATTCTTAGCCTCCCCTTGTCTATTTTGTACCTACCATTTATGCTTCTCATTCCCTGTACCTTTTCCCCCATTATTCCCCCTCTGCACTGCCACTGATAACCCTCCATATGATCTCCATTTCTGTGATACTGTTCCTGTTCTAGTTGTTTGCTTAGTTTGTTTTTGTTTTTGTTTTTTAGGTTCAGTTGTTGATAGTTGTGAGTTGTTGTCATTTTACTGTTCATATTTTTTACCTTCTTTTTCTTAGATAAGTCCCTTTAACTTTTCATATAATAAGGGCTTGGTGATGATGAACTTCTTGACCTTGACCTTATCTGGGAAGCACTTTATCTGCCCTCCCATTCTAAATAATAGCTTTGCTGGATAGAGTAATCTTGGATGGAGGTCCTTGCTTTTCATAACTTGGAATGCTTCTTTCCACCCCTTTCTTGCCTTTAAAGTTTTTTTTTTTTTTGATAAATTAGCTGATAGTCTTATGGGAACTCCTGTGTAGGTAAGTACCTCCTTTGCTTTTGCTGCTTTTAAGATTCTCTCCTTATCTTTCATCTTGGCTAATGTAATTATGATGTGCCTTGGTGTATTCCTCCTTGGGTCCAACTTTTTTGGGACTCTCTAAGTTTCCTAGACTTTCTGAAAGTCTATTTCCTTCACCAGATTGGGGAAGTTCTCCATTATGTTTTCAAATAAGTTTTCAATGTCTTGCTCTTCCTCTTCTCCTTCTGGCACCCCTATGAATTGGACATTGGAACCTTTAAAGTTGTCCTGGAGGTTCCTAAGCCTCTCCTCATTTTTTTGAATTCTTGTTTCTTCATTCTGTTCTGGTTGAATGTTTCTTTCTTCCTTCTATTCCAAATTGTTGATCTGAGTCCCAGTTTTTGTCCCTTCACTGTTGGCTCTCTGTACATTTGCCTTTACTTCACTTTTTATAGCCTTCACTTATTCCTCTATTTTGCATCCATACTCAACCATTTCTGTGAGCATCCTGATTACCAGTGTTTTGAACTCTGCATCTGATAGGTTGGCTATCTCTTCCTTGCTCAGTTTTATTTTTGGAGCTTTGATCTGTTCTTTCATTTGATCTGTTCATTCCATATATTTTTTTTTGTCTCAGCACACCTGTTACCTAGTAAGAGGCAGAGCCTTAGGTGTTCACTAGGGCACGGGAAACCCATGTACCTGCTTTGTGGTGCTGTATGTGGGGGAGGGGCCCGAGAGGGAACAATGCCGCTTACTCTGCCGGCTTTTAGTCACTTATCTCGCTACCCACAAGCAAATTGAGCCCTTCTGGTGCTGATTCCTAGGTGGGTGGGTTTGTGTACATTCTAGGACCCCATGGGTCTCTCCAAGGAACTTTCCTGTGAGTCTGGGAGTTTCTCCTGCTGCTGCCTCAACCCCCACAGGTATTTTCAGTCAGAGGCTTTGAGGCTTTATTTCCCCAGGCTAGAACCCTGGGTTAAGTGGTCTGTCTGACTCCTCAGTTGTTCTTCCCAGTTTATTTGCACACACATTTCCACCAGCCACCACCTTGCCACAAGTCCTCTCTGCCCCAGCTGCCCACCTCCACCCCTCCTACTGATCCGGATTAATATTTCTTCTTTAACTCCTTGATTGTTGAACTTCCATACAGTTCAATTTTCTGCCAGTTCTGGTTATTTTTTGGTTTTAAATTTGTTGTTGTCCTTCTTTTGGTTGTGTGAGGAGGCAAAGTGTATTTACCTATGCCTCCATCTTGGCTGGAAGTCCCAATTCTATTATTATTATTATTATTATTATTATTATTATTATTATTATTATTATTGTAAAAACACATAACATTAAATTTTCCATCCAATTTTGGGATTCTTTTTTTTAAAAGATTTTATTTATTTTTAGAGAGGGGATGGGAGGGAGAAAGAGAAGGACAGAAACATCAATGTGTGGTTGCCTCTTATGCGCCCCCTACTGGGGACATGGCCTGCAACCCAGGCATGTGCCTTGACTGGGAATTGAACCTGTGACCCTTTGGTTCACAGGCTGGTGTTCAAGCCACTGAGCCACACCAGCCAGGGTCAATTTTGGGATTCTTAATAGACAGTCTGATTACTGCACTGGGATTCTGGCAGCAAATGCTAGCCTATGTCCAACAAGCTTTTGGTATGGGACAGGTGGATCTCTATGGAAGTAATAGGATCTCTCCAGACTGCCTCATTGCTGTGTGGTCAAGGCCAGTGGCTGGAAGAGCCCTTCCTGTGATTTCCTGATTTCTGTAGATCCAGGGTCCTTCCCTGAGGATGATGAGACTCAGAGATCCAACCACAGTTCAGGTGGGGGAGGGTATGTGCAAGGTTGCATGCCATGAGGTGTAGCATCAAATCCCAGGGCTTTGCCATTTTGTGTGATCTTCTGCAATGATGGTACCTCTCTGAACCTCTGTTGCCTCACCTGTGAAATGAATCCTGGCCTCTAGACTTGTCAGCAGTGTGACTTGGGTAAGTCATCTTTCCCCTTGTGGTCTGAGTTTTCTTATCTATGAAGTGGGGGATATCATGCACTTTTATAGGTTTATTATAAGGATTAGTGATGTTTGCAAATTGCTTGACCCAGTGCCTGGTAGAGATTTTTATGGCTGATAAGGCACAGGTTCAATACTGAGTATTCTGTATGCCTGATCCTATAAATAACCTGTGAATTCTGACTGGTTGGCATCTAACCTGCACACTGAACATAAGGTCCCAATAGCCCTTTATTCTTATGCTTCAGGGTCTCTGAGTTTGTAAATCCTCTTTCAGAATGCCTTGTGGGGACACTAGGCTGCCTTCTGTCCCTGGTCCTGAGGCTGATACCAAACCCAGGTTAGGCTGCCAATAATTTAGAGACAATCAAGGGCTGGTGGAAGGAAAATAGGTTTATTCAAGAGCTAGCAAGCCTGAGAAGAGGACGAACTAATGTCACAAGGATCATCTTAACAATTTGATGCAGGCAGGCGTTTTTATAAGGAGAGGGAAGGAAGAACAAAACACAGAACAAAGGAATCAAAAGGAGGAGGTCCAGAGTTCTTCCCTGGGGGACTCCATGTAAGTCAGTACTATCTGTTCAGGTACCTGGTCGAATGTCAGCAAATCTCCCAGAGACACAATGTCTGAAGGTTTGAGCCTGTTACGTTTGAAGTTAGTTCCCAGAATTCTTAAGAAAACAGGCTGTTTATCTGCAGTCACATATTAGTTAATAGGTCATTATTTACAGAAACGATGTTAAAAGAATGGTGGTGTGAATTACAAGGCCACAAACCCACTATCCCTGTAGAAATTTCTTTCTCCTTCTCTGTCCCTACTTCCATCTTATCTTTATCTTTCACATTCTAAAGGCAACTGTTTTCCTCTCCAACACACATGGACAAAGACACTGCACTTGCATACATTTTCAAGGGTGCTGGGAGGGGCTGTCTACACTTTTTCACCTTTGTAACTCCCTTTGGCTCAAAAAAGGAAATCAGAGGTATTTCAGCTCCAATATGTAAAGATCTTAGAGGTCATTTCTCTCATCTTCATAAGAGAAAAGCTGAGCAAATGGGCATATCCAGAGGGCTGAAAATCAGGAATTACACAGGAGAATTGAACACATGTTCTACTCAAGTTCACACAGAACCCTCTTCAACTGCCTCTGTCCTTTCAAATTTATATGTTGAAGTCCTACTAAGCCCAGTGTAGTTGTATTTGGAGATGGGGTCTCTAAGGAGGTAATTAAGGTTAAATGAGGTCATAGTGTTACAGAACACAGGGTGCCAAGGGTGATATACTATAACCGAAAGGACCCTATACTGGGCTCAATTGTCTGTGGCTATATAGGAAAGACATCTCTCAATGCCAGAGATTTGTGAAAAGGAAAGGAAATGTTTATTTAATGCTATACAGACTTAAAGTAGTGACCTAACATCTTCATTAAAATATCAAAGTCCTTTAGGATACCCTCAGATGCCCACAGTGCTTCCTTCTCCTCCTGTCCTAATTCAGGGTACTGTAACTCAGGAAAGAAGCAAACATCTAGGATCCAGGCTCCTGACACCATCAGCTGTGTCACCATCCAGGCAGGATCTCCAATTAATCCACAGCCATGTGGCACCTTCTCATGGCCTACTGGCAAGAGTTCTTTCACCCTCCTTCCAGGCAAAGTCTCTCCTGCTTCCCAGGCCACTCAGCCAAAGGGAGCACCCCAAAGCCGCTTGGTCCTCATCTACCAAAGCTTCAGGGGTCTACACTCTGGCAAAACCGTGTGGATCTCTCCCTTCTATTGCCACAGCCACATGGTGATTCTCTCTCACAGGGCTGTGGGAGTCCCTACTCTGGCAAAGCCACATGGGTCTCCCTCTGCAAAGCTGCAGGGAGGGGGGCAGTCGCCACTCTGCCAAAGCTGAATGGTGGTTCTCTGCTAAAGCTACATGGTGGTACCCCCTACTAAAGCTGCGGGGGTCTCTACTTTGGAAAAACCTCTTGGTTCTCTCTCTCACATGGCTGCAGGGGTGCCCACTCTACCAGAAGCATGTGGCTCTCTAATGGCTGCCACGTCTGGGTTTAAATCCCCGCACCAATCTTCCTCTCTACCCCCATTTCTGACTCCTCCTACAATCAGTTACACCTGCCAGCACTCATATCCTTCCAGCTTCACTGGGCTGCCATCATGAGTCTGGGCAGGCATGGCCCCATGTCATGCAGCCAATCTCCTCCAAGCTCCCACACAGGTGCTGTAACTCAGGGGACCTGCCCCCCAGTTACATCTGCAGGGGAAGTCCCTTCCATTCCCCTTACTCAGGGCATGGCCACAGCTATTTAACATATCTATGCAACTAGTTAAAGGTTATAGATATGCTAAATGACCATGCCATGGATTAGCTGCAAAGCTGTTGCTGTATAAAACAGCTCTCAATGATCCTGCTCCATGTGTCCTTTCCCCCAACTCACACCTGTGGGGGGAAGGGGTGAGGACATCCTAATATTTCCTGGACACCTTGAGTTCTGGGCCCCATTCCAAATCCTTATTTGTCCCCCCCCCCTCTTGGCTGCACCCTGTAACAATAGCAGTGGGGACCTGATCTGATATAATTTGTGTCCTTGTAATAAGAGACAGTATGTGAGCACACAGCAAGAAGACAGCCACCTGCAGGCCCAGGGGACCACCCACACCAGACACTTATCCTGCTGGCACTTTGATCTTGGACTTCCAGTCTCCATAACTGTGAGAAAATAAATTTTGTTTTTTAAAGTAATTAAATTTATGACATTTTGTTATAATAGCCCACATAGACTAGAACATCAAGACACATTCTGAGCAATAAAACACACCTTAATAAATGAAAAACATAGAAACCATAAAAATGTAGCTTAAGACTACAGTGGAATTGTGCTAGCTTCAGCAGCACATATACTGTAATAGGAGCGATACAGAGAAGGTCAGCAGGGCCGTGGTGCAAGGATGACATGCAAATTAGTGAAGTGTTCCCTAGTTTTAATGACGTATTTCACAGGTCTAGAACAAATATTTCAAAAATGTATATGGAACAAAAAAGACCCAAATAGCCTCAGCTACCTTGAGCAAGAAGAACATAGCAAGAGGGATCACAATACCTGATATCAAACTGTATTACAAGGCCCCTGCAATCAAAACAGCCTGGTACTGACATAAAAACAGACACATAGATTAATAGAGAATAGAGAGCCCAGAAATAAGCCCATGTCTCTATGGTCAATTAATATTTGACAAAGGGGGCAGGAGCATAAAATGGAGTAAAAATAGCCTCTGCAACAAATGGTGTTGGGAGAGCTGCACTGATCCATACAAAAATAATGAAACTAGATCACCAACTCCCACCATTCACCAGAATAAACTCAAAATGGATAAAAGATTTAAATGTAAGTCATGACACCATAAAAAGTCCTAGAGGAAAACATAGGCAGGAAAATTTCAGATACCCCATGTAGTGATGTTTTTGCCAATATGTCTCCTAGGGCAAGGAAAATAAAGGCAAAAGTAAACAAATGGGAGTACATCAAATTAAAAAGCTTCTGCATGGCTAAAGAAACCGTCAAAATGAAAAGGGAATCGACTGTATGGGAGAACATATTGGACAAGGTTTAATCTCAAACCTTGGCTCAAAGGTTTGAGCCTTTGAGCCAAAGGCTCAAAATATATAAAGAACTCATATGACTGAACACAAGGAAGACAAACAATCCAGTTAAAATATGGGCAAAGGACCAGAATAAATATTCCTCCAAGGAGGATGTACAGATGGCCCATAGATATATGAAAAGATGCTTAATATCACTAGCCATCAGAGAGATACAAATTAAAACCACAATGAGATACCACCTCATACTTGTCAGAATGGCCATCGTTAATAAATCAACAAGTGCTAGTGAGGATGTGGAGAAAAGGGAACCCTAGTGCACTGTTGGTGGGAATGCAGACTGGTGCAGCCTCTGTGGAAAACGATATGGAATTTCCTCAAAAATTGAAAAATGCAACTGCCTTTTGCCCCAGCATTTCCACTGCTGGGAATATGCCCTAAGAATCCTGAAACATCAGTTCAAAAGAACCCGTGTGCCCCTATGTTCATAGCAGCATTCTTTACAATGGCCAGGTGCTGGAAACAGCCTAAGTGCCCATCGGTAAATGAGTGGATCAAAAATTGGTACATTTACACAATGGAATACTACTCAGCAGACAGCAAGAACTCTTACCTTTTGTGACAGCATGGATAAAACTTCAGACAATTATGCTAGGTGAAATAAGCCAGTTGGTGAAAGACAATTACCATATGATCTCACCTATGAGAGGAATCTAGTGAACAAAATAAACTAACAAGCAAAATAGATCCAGAAGCATGGAAACATGAAACACACTGACCATGGCCAGAGGGGAGGGAGTGGGGGAGAACGGTGGAAAAAAGGGGAAGGGACTAGTCAAAGACCATGTATGGATGACCCATGGACATGGACAACAGCATGGGGATTGACTGTATGACGGGAGGTGGGCTGGGAAGAGGAGGGCAGAGGGGGGAAAATTGGGACAACTGAAATAGAATAACAATAAAAAAATTCACAAGACTACAATGGAATTGGAAAGAGCCGCCTGGAGCTCCCTGAAGCTTAAGATCCACTGACTTCAGGCAAATCTGCTTCTGCTGATGACCTCCCTTCAGGCAAGACTCATCAGCCTACCTGTGTGTGGCTGTCCTTTGCAATCCCCACTCCTCTCTAATGAAGCAGCTGACCGGGTCTCCAGGGCCCAGCCAAGGCTGTGACCTGGTAACAGGAGATTTCTATAGCAAGGAAAGCAGGGAAGTGGAAACGTGGCTCATGGGTTGTCCTGGGGAGGCATCAGAGTCTTTCCTCTGGCCTTGGAGGTCCCATGCAGGCAGGTGCATGGAGCCCTTTTGTGGGTTACGGAGATGATGTAACCTTCACTGACCTTTTGGACTTCTTGAGTCTGTAGGGGAGTGTCCCCTGAGCCTCAGAGCAACAACATTGGACCAGATTGGAGGCCATTCCCAGTGTCTCCCATTGGCAGCTGTGTGGTGACAGTTGCAAGGTTGTCTGTATGCAATCTTTGAGGTTCCAGGATAATTTGTAGAAGTGCAGTCTGACCTAGGCAGCAGAAAGAACAGCTGGACCCGTCCTTGGGGTGAGGTGGGTGTGAGGCTGGGAGATTGGCTTCATCTGGATGCCAAAGAGGCTGAGTATCACTGCTCTTTGGCCTGCAGCACCCAAGTCGCCAGGAGTGGTTGCTCTGTATTCTGAGGAGGCTACTGAGCCAAAAGAAGGATGAAGAAAACACGAACCTTATTTTTAACATCTTTATTGAAACATAATTCACATACCATATACTTCATCCATTTAGAGTGTACAATTCAATGGTAGTATATTCATAGAGCTGTGCATTCATTCATCATAACAATTAATTAAAGAACATTTTCATCACTCTAAAAACAAAACAAAACTTAGTACCCATTATCTATCACCCCCAATCTTCCCAGCACCCCAGCCCTGGGAAGCATTCTTCTACTTTTTGTCTCTCTACGTTTGCCTGTTCTAGACATTTCACATAAATTGAATCATATAATTTATGTGAAATATAAGGTCCCTTTTGACTGGCTTCTTGTACTTAACATAATGCTTCCAGGGTTCATCCATGTTGCATCAGTATTCCATTCCTTTTTAGAGCTACAAAATAGTCCATTAGATGGATACACCACATTTTATTTATCTGTTCATCAGTTGATAGAATTTGGGTTGTTTCCATGTTCTGGCTATTATGAATATTGCCTCTATAAACATTTGTATAGAAATTTGTGAAAATGTTTTCATTTCTTTTGGTTATATAGTTGGAATGGAATAGCTGATTATATAGTAACCCTCTGTGTAACCATTTGAGGAACTACCAGATTGTTTTTAAAACAAGATGCACCATTTTATATTCCCACCAGCACTGTACCAGTTTCTCCACATCCTCATGAACACTTGTTACCTTTCATTATTATTATAGCCATTCTAGCAGGTGTGAAGTGGTATCTCATTATGGTTCTGATTTGCATTTCTATAATAGCTAATGATGCTGCACAACTCTTCATGTGCTTATTAGCATTTGCATATCTTCTTGAGAAGTATGTATTCAGATTCTTTGCCCATTTTAAAATTGGGCTATTTTTCTGTTAATTTTTTAGTTGTAATAGGTGTTTATGTTTATATAGTTTAGATGTAAGTCTATTATGAAACACTTGATTTGCAAAAAATTTCTCCCATCCTGTGGGTTATATTCCCACTTTCTCAATGGAGTCCTTTGAAGCACAGAACTTTTGAATTGTGATATCTAGGTTATTCATTTGTTGTTCCTGCTTATGCTTTTAGTGTCATATCTAAGAAGACAATGCCAACTCCAAGATCATGGAGGTTTACCTTTATGTGATCTTTTAAGAGTTTTATATAGTTTTAACTCTTATATTTATGTCATTGATTCATTTCAAATTAGTTTTTGTATATAGTGTGAGATAAAGAATATCCAACTTTATTCTTTTTCATGTAGAAATCTTGTTGTCCCAACACCATTTATTGTAGAGACTATTCTTGCCCTTTAAATGGACTTGGAATGCTCATTGAAAGTCAGTTGGCCATTGATGTATGACTTTATTTCTGGACTTTAAATTCTATTCCATTGGTCTATATACTTATTCCAGGACCACACTGTTTTGATTACTGCCACTTTGTAGTAATTTTTGAATTGCAAAGTGTGAATCTTCCAACTTTGTTTTACTTTTTTCAAGATTGCCTGGCTATTTGGTTTTTTTTTGCAATTTCATATGAATTTTAGGATAAGCTTATCCACTACTACAAAACAGGCAGTTGAAATTTTAATAGGTAGCATTGAATCTGTAGATCAATTTGGGTGAATACTGTCATCTTAATGATTTTTTTAAATCTATGAACATGAAATTTCTTTCTATTTATTTAGTTTTAAAAATATTTTTCAAAAACATTTTGTAGTTTTCAGAGTGTGCATTTTGCCCTTCTTTTTTAAAAAGAGTACTTTTGTATTCATAAATATTTTATTATTTTTGATGCTATTATAAATGGAATTGTGTTCTTAATTTTATTTTTGATTTGCTCATAGCTACTGTATAGAAATGCAATTGATATTTGTATATTGATCTTGTATCCTGCAAACTTGCTGAATTCATGTATGAGTTTAACCATTTAAAGTGGATTCATTAGGACTTTCTATGTATAAGACCATACCAAGTTGAAAGACAAGTCAGCAGAAAACCAATTAGAGCAGCAAAAAGGAAGAATAATTTAAAAAAATGAGAGTAGTTTAAGTGACCTTTGGGACAACATAAAGCATAACAGTATCCACATCATGGGAATACCAGAAGGGGAAGAGAGAGAGCAAGGGATGTAGAGCCTATTTGAAGAAGTAATGACTGAAAACTTACCTAACCTGGTGAAGGAAAAGCCAGGTGCCCAGGCAGTGGCTTTTCCAGGCCGTGTAGAAAGTCCCAAACAAGATGAACCCAAAGAGACCCACACTAAGATAATCAAATTTGCCACAAAATAATCAAAGTGGCAATGTTTAAATACAAAGAGAGAACCTTAAAAGCAGCAAAAGAAAGACAGTTACCTACAAGAGAGCTATCAAAAGACTGTCAGCTGATTTCTCAACAGAAACATTTCAGGCCAGAAGGAATTGGCATGGAATATTTAAGGGCCTACAACCAAGACTACTTTACCCAGCAACGCTATCGTTTAAAATTGAAGGAGAAATAAAGAGCTTCCCAGACAAGAAAAAGCTAAAGGAGTTTGTTACCACCAAACCAGTATTCCAAGAAATGTTAAAGGGTCTTCTTTAAGAAGGAGGCAAAACAAAAACAAAACAAAACAAAAAAACAGAGGACCATAGTTTAAAGAAAAAATGGTAATAAAGACATACCTAGCAATAATCACTTTAACTGTAAATGGCTTAAATAGTCTAATAAAAAACATAGGATAGCTGAATGGATAGGAAAATAAGACCCATATATATGCTATCTACAAGAGACCCACCTCAGCCCTGGCTGGTGTAGCTCAGTGGGTTAGAATGTCATCCTGTAAACAGGTTCAGTTCCTAGTCAGGGCACACATCTAGGTTGCAGGTCTGGTCCCTGGTCAGGGTGTGTACAGGAGAGAACCAATCTATTTTTCCTTCTTACAACAAGGTTTTTCTTTTTCTCTTCTCCCTCCCTTCCACTTTCTTTAAAATCAATAAGCATGTTCTTAGGTGAAGATAAAGAAAAGAGACCCACCTCAGAATGAAACATCCACACAGACTAAAAGTAAAGGGATGGAAAAAGATAATTATGCACATAAAAATGAAAAAAGAAAGCTGGGATAGCAAAACTTAACAGACTTTAAAACAAAGGCTATAGAAAAAGACAAAGAAGAACACTACATCATGATAAAAGGAGCAATCCAACAAGAGGATATAACCCTCATAAACATTTATGCACCCAACACAGTAGCACCTAAATATATAAAGCAAATCTTGATGGACATAAAGAGAGAGATCAGCAGTAATACAGTCATAGTAGGGGATTTTAACACTCCATTGACATCAATGGATAGACCTTCTAGACAGAAAACCAACAAGGAAATGGTGGCCTTAAATGACACACTAGATCAGATGGATTTAATTGATACCTTCAGAACATTCACCCCAAAGCAGCAGAATATACATTTTCTTCAAGTGCATGTGGAATGTTTTCTAGGACAGATCACATGTTAGGCCACAAGACAAGTCTCAGTAAATTTAAAAAGATCAAAATCATACCAAAGCATATTCTTCAAACACAATGGTATGAAACTAGAACCTAATTACAAGAAAAAACCTGAAAAACACAAAAATTCATCAAGGCTAATTAATATGTTACTAAACAATGAATGGGTTACGAGTGAGATCAAGGAAGAAATCTAAAGATACCTTGAAACAAATGCAAATGAGAACACAGTGACCCCCAAATCTATGGTGCACAGTGAAAACAATTCTAAGAGGGAAATTCACAGCATTGCAGGCCTATCTCAAGAAACCAGAAAAATCTCAAATAATCAATCTAACTTTACACTTAAAGGAACTAGAAAAAAACAACAAGCAAAGTCCAAAGTGAGTAGAAGAAAGGAAATAATAAAGATCAAAGAAGAAATAATTGGATTAGAGTAAAACAATAGTACAAAAGATCAATGAAACCAAGAACTTGTTCTTTGAAAAGATAAACAAGATTGACAAACTTTTAATCAGACTAATCAAGAAAAAAAGAGAGGACCCAAATAAATGAAATCAGAAATGAAAGAGGAGAAGTAACAATTAACCCTGAAGAAATACAAAGGATAGTAAGAAAATATTATGAACAACTATATGCCATCAAAATGGATCTTCTTTAAGAAGGAGGTAAATGGTATATGCTTCCACTTATTTGTGGACGCACATAAGGTCCACAAATAGACAAAATAGAAAAATTCCTAGAAACATACATTCTTCCGAAACTGAATCAGGAAGAATCAGAAAATCTGAACTGACAAATAAAAACTAATAAAATTGAAGCAGTAACCAAAATCTCCCCCCAAACAAAAGTCCTGGATCAAATGGCTTCACAGGTGAATTTTATCAAACATTAAAAGAACACTTATCCAAAATAGACGGGGGGGGGGGTTAAGAATAGTATAGAAAATGGAGAAGCCAAAGAACTTGTATGTATGACCTATGGACATGAACCAAGGTGGGGGAATGCTGGTGGGAGGGTGGGGTGCAGGACAGAGGGGAATAAAGGGGAGAAAAAAATGCGACAACTGTAATAGCATTAATAATAAAATATACTTTAAAAAGAAAGAACACCTATCCTTCTCAAACTATTTTAAAAATTTCAAGAGGAGAGAACACTGTCAGACTCATTTTACAGGGCCAGCATTATCCTAATTCCAAAACCAGATAAAGACACTACAAAGAAAATTATAGGCCAATATCCCTGATGAACATAGATGCTAAAATCCTAAATAAAATATTAGCACACCAGATACAGCAATACATTAAAAAGATCATACACCATGATCAAGTGGGATTTATTCCAGGGATGCAAGGTTGGTACAATATCCAAAATAAGTGTGATATACTCCATAAACAAAATGAAGGATAAAAACCACATGATCATGTGAATAGATGCAGAAA
The DNA here is from genome assembly GCF_019186645.2 of Phyllostomus hastatus. Classification (NCBI taxonomy): domain Eukaryota; kingdom Metazoa; phylum Chordata; class Mammalia; order Chiroptera; family Phyllostomidae; genus Phyllostomus; species Phyllostomus hastatus. The sequence continues at coordinate 72,621,784 of NW_025334041.1, read as the reverse complement.
AAAAGCATTTGATAACACCCAACATCCATTTATGACAAACTCACAGCCAACATTACACTCAATGGGCAAAAACTAAAAGTGTTTTCTTTAAGATTGGGAACAAGACAAAGAGATGTCTGCTCTCACTACTCTTACTCAACATAGTACTGGAAGTCCTAACCACAGTGATTAGACAAGAAGAAGAAATAAAAGGCATCCAAATTGGAAAGGAAGTAAAACTGTCATTATTTGCAGACAACATGAGACTGGATATAGCGAACCCTAAAGATTTCACAAAAAAACTGGTAGAACTGATCAAGGAATTCAGTACAGTAGCAGGATACAAAATAAAAATCCAGAAATCAGTTGCATTGTTATATACCAATAATTAACTCTCAGAAAGGGAAACTAAGAAAACAATCCCATTTATAATTGCACCAATTTAACCAAGGATGTAACAGGCTTGCACTTGGAAAATTATAAGATGTTGAAGAAAGAAAATGAAGAAGATACAAATAAGTGGAAGCATATACCATATTCATGGATAGGAAAAACTGACATCATTAAAACGTACATACTACCGCCCTGGCTGGCGTAGCTCAGTGGATTGAGTGCGGGCTGGGAACCAAAGTGTCCCAGGTTCGATTCCCAGCCAGGGTACATTCCTGGGTTGCAGGCCATAACCCCCAGCAACCGCACATTGATGTTTCTCTCTCTCTCTCTCTCTCTCTCCCTCCTTCCCTTCCCCGCTAAAAATAAATAAATAAAATCTTTAAAAAAATGTACATACTACCCAAAACAATCTATAGATTCAACACAATTCATATCAAGATACCAATGGTGTATTTCACAGAACTAGAACAAATATTCCAAAAATTGATATGGAAACACAAAAGAATTCAAATAGCTACAGCAATCTTGAGAAAGAAGAACAAAGTTGGAGGGATCATGCCACCTGGTATGAAACTATACAATAAGTCCATAGTAATCAAAACAGCATGGTTCTGGTATAAAAACAGACATGCAGCTCAATGGAACAAAATAGAGAGCCCAGAAATTAACCTATGCCTTTATGGTCAAAGGAGGCAAACACATACAATGGAGTAAAGATAATCTATTCAACAAATGGTATTGGGAAAATTGGGAAAATTGGACAGATATGTGCAAAAAAAAAAAAGAAAAGAAAAGAAAAGAAACTAGACCATCTTGTTACATTACACACAAGGATAAACTAAAAATGGATTAGAAAGGTAAATGTTAGAATCAAAGCCATAAAAACCCTAGAAGAAAACATAGGCAATAAAGTCTCTGACATTTCTCATAACTATATTTTTTTCTGATATATTTCCTCAGGCAAGAGAAACAAAAATAAATGAATTAGCAAATGGGACTACATCAAACTAAAGTTTTGCTCAGCAAAGGAAACCATCAACAAAATGAAAAGACAACCCACTGAATGGGAGAACATATTTGCCAATGATACATCTGATAAGGGGTTGACATCCAAAATTTATAAAGAACTTATAAAACTCAACACACATACACATAAACAATCCAATTAAGAAATAGGCAGAGGACCTGAATAGACACTTCTCCGAAGAGGACATACAGATGGCCAATAGACGTATGAAACGGTGCTCCACATCACTAATCATCAGAGAAATACAAATAAAAACCACAAAGAGATATCACCTCACAGCTGTCAGAATGGCTGTCATCAATAAATCAACAAAAAACAAGTGCTGGCGAGGATGTGGAAAAAAAGGGAACCCTCATGCACTGTTAGCAGGAATGCAGACTGGTGCAGCCACTGTGGAAAACAGTATGGAGTTTCCTAAAAAAATTAAAAATGGAACTGCCTTATGATCTAGTGATTCCACTTCTGGGAATATATCTTAATAAACCCAAAATACTAATTTGAAAGAACATAAGCATCCCTATGTTCATTGGAGCATCATTTACAATTGCCAAGATGTGGAAGCAGCCCAAGTATCCCTCAGTAAATGAGTAGATAAAACAACTATGGGACATTTACACAATGGAATACTACTCAGCCATAAAAAAGAAGAAAATTTTACCCTTTGCTACACAGCATGATGCACTTGGAGAGCATATGTAAAGTGAAATAAGCCAATCAAAGAAAGACAAGTACCATATGATTTCATTTATATGCAGAATCTAATGAAAAAAATAACCAACAAAATAGAAACAGACTTATAAGCAATGAGAACAGGCTGACAGCTGTCAGAGAGGAGGGAGTTTGGGCACTGGGTGAAAAAGGTGAAGGGGTTAAGCAAAGAAAAAAAAAAGACCATGTAAATAGAGACTGTTGTACTTGTTCCTTTCCAATCTGATGGTTTTTGTTTCATTTTCTTGCCTAGTTTTCCTAGGTAGAGTCTTTTGTACAACCTTGAATAGAAATTGTGAGAGGCATCTTATCTTGTTCTCAATAGTTTGGAGGAAACATTTAAATTTCACCATTAAGTGAAAAACTATTAGCTGTGGACTTTTCATAGATTCTCTTTGCCCTTTATTAAGCTGAGGAAGTTTTCTATTCCTATTTTGTTGAGTGTGTTTTTTTTTTACCATTAAAGGGTGTTGAATTTTGTCAAATATACATATTTTAAATTTATTGTGATGATCATAGTGTATTCTGTTGACACAGTGTATTACAAAAATTGGTTTTTGGATGTTAAAGCAACCTTGCCTTCTTGGAATAAACCCCTGATCATGGTGTATAATTCCTCTTTTTCTCCTCTTCCTCCCCATCCTCGTCCTCTTCCTTCTTCTTCATATAGCTGGGCTGAATTTGTTAGTATTTTGCTGATGATCTTTGCATCTATATGCATGAGATATTGTTTTATAGTTTTCTTTTTTTGTATATCTTTTGTTGTTTTGGTATCAGGGTAATACTGGCCTCATAAAATGAGTTAGGAAGTGGTCTGTTTTGGAAGATATGTAAAGAATTGGTATTAATTCTTTAAAGGTTTGGTAGAATTCACCAGGGAAATCATCTGGTCCTGGAATATTCTTTGTGGGAAGTATATTAATTGCTAATTTAATTTCTTGTTATAGGTCTATTCAGATTTTTTAATTTTCTTGAGGTATTTTCAATAGTTTTTGTTCTTCTGGGTGCCTTTTGGTTTTATCTGTTATCTGATTTATTGACATAGAGTTGTTTATAGTAATCCCTTATAATTATTTTTTGTTTCTATAAGGTTGGTAGCAATGTTCCCTCTTTTATAGTTGACTTTAGTAATTTTACTATTTTTTCTTGATCAGTGTAGCTAAAGCTTTGTTAGTTTTGTGATCTTTTCAAAGAAACTTTATTTTAAAATTGAATTTATTGGGGTGACATTGGCTTATACAATTCTATAGGTTTCAGGTGTACAGTGGTACTATGTGGTCACCACCCCAAGTCAAGTCTCCTTCCATCCCCATTTATTTCCCCTCCCCCTCCTCTGTGGTAATCACCATTCTGTTGTCTCTGAGGGTTTTTTTTTTTTTTACTAATTCCTTCACTTTTTTCACCCAGCCTGGCAACCACTCTCCCTTCTGACAGCTGTCATTCTGTTCTCTATCTATGAGTCTGTTTCTATTTTGCTAGTTTATTTTGTTCATTAGATTCCATGTATAAGTGATATCATATTGTATTTGTCTTTCTCTGACTTGACTGGCTTATTTCAGTTAGCATAATGCTCTCCAGGTCCATCCATACTGACACAAATAGTAAGATTTATTTCTTTTTTACAGCCAAGTAGTATTTCGTTGTGTAAATGTACCACACCTTTTTTATCTACTCATCTGCTGATGGGCACTTGGGCTGCTTCCAAATCTTGGCTATTGTAAATAATGCTACAAAGAACATAGTGTTTCAGGTTTCAAAAAAACAACTTTTGGTTTTGTCGATTATATTATTTTTCTGTTCTTTGTGTTATTAATTTCTACTCTAATCCTTATAACTTCCTTCTTTCTGCTTGCTTTTTGGTTTAGGTTGCCAATTTGAGATCTGTTTTAATGTGGGCGTTTACAGCTATAAATCTCCTTCTATGTACTGCTTTAGTTGCACCTCATAAGTTTTGGTACGATGTGTCTTCATTTTAATGAATTTTAAAGTATTTTCTAATTTCCCTTATAATTTTTCCTTTGACTCTTTGGCTACTCAATTGTGTTATTTAATTTCCTCATCATTGTGAACTTCCTCAATTTCTTTCTTTTACTAATTTCTAATTTCATTCCACTGTGACTGGAGAACATTCTTTGTATCATTCAGTCCTTTGAAGTTTATCAAGGTTTGTTTTATGACCCAGTGTGTGTTTATCCTGGAGACGCCCCCATGTGGGCTTGAGGAGAATGTGCATCCTGCTGTTGCTGGGTGGAGTGTTCTATAGACACCTGTCACGCCTGGCCGTGTAGAGTGCTGTGCAAGCCTTATTTCCTTGTTGACCTTCTGCCCAGTTTCCTATCCAAGACTGAAAGTGGGTGTTAAAGTCTCCAGGTACTATTATTGAACCGCTGATTTCTCTCTTCATTTAGTTAGCCTGCCATGTGAAGGCGATCGAGGCCCCAGTATTCTTCCCCTACCCTGCCTGGGGTACAGCCTCCATTCTATGGGCAGGGGTTGGGTGGATGAAAGGAATCCCCAAACTCCTGGCGACACTTCTTCAATCCGCCCTTTTAGGGGATGAGAAACACTGGTAGCCTGTCGCAGCTAGTGAGATGCAATGACCCTTGATCAGTTGCTGAGGGGGGAAGAAACCTGTCTCTGCTACACTCACCTAGATGGAGCTTTCATCAGACTGAGATGACTGAGGGTGGGTGACAGGGAGAGAGTAGTGGCTTGAATACCACATAGTCTTTACTGTCCTTACCAAATTTTAGTAGATTTTCTTGAATAAATGTTTCTTCATTTGTTGTATGCCTTTAGGATAGCAATTTTCAACCCTTTTGATCTCACGGCACACATAAACTAATTACTTAAATTCTGCAGCACACCAAACAAAAAAATAGGTATAATTTTGATTAATTCACACCAAATGGCTATTGTTGTGTTGGCTGTTGTCATTTTTTATTTGGTAATCCAAGGGAAAAGAGGTCAGTGCCCCCGACTAAACAGTCAGGTACTGTGTGTTTTAAAAATTCTTGTGGCACAGTGGTTGAAAAATCACTGCCTTAGGACAATTTCGAGACAGACACTTGAAAATCTTTAATAGTTTTCACCAGTTTTGCTTGTTTTACTGGGGAGGGGCTGTGGGTCTCCTTGTGCTTTCATCTTGAAAGTGGAACCAAAGAATCTTTTTAACATATAAAATGTTCTCATAAAATTATTAGGAAAAAAATAAACACCCCAGAAAAAACTGCAAAGTGCAATAGGCAATTTACTTTAGAAGCAATTAAAAATGGGGTGGGGGATGCAGACAACTGTAATTGAACAACAATAAAATAATTTTGAAAAAAGCAAAAAAAGAAGCAATAAAAATGGTCAATTAAAATAGAAAAATGTTGAGTCTCTCAAAAATATTCGAGTCAAATACATTTAACTCAAAAGAATGTGTCATTTTTCTGTGATCAAATTGTTGTCAATACCCAGTGTTGTCCAGGCCACGTGTAAACAGACACCTTCCTGCAGACTTAGGGGAGTATTAACTACAATGACCATTTTGGAGGACAATTTGATAAATATACCAAGATTTTTTTAAAACTATTCCTTTAACCTAACAGTTGTATTATAAGAAGTTTATCTTAAGAAGATTATCTAGCCCTGACTGGTGCGGCTCAGTTGGCTGGGCAACAAAGTGAATGGTCACTGTTTCAATTCCTGGTCAGGGCACAGGCCTGGTTGCAGGTTCAGTCCCTGGTCGGGGTGCATAAGAGAGGCAGTTGATTGATGTTTCTCTTTCACATCTGTTTCTCTGTCTCTCTGTTTTCCTCTCTTCCCCTCTCTCTAAAAATAGGTGAATATAATCTTAAAAAAGAAAATTATCTAAAAGAATTAAAAGATATATATTAAAAATTAATACAATCTAATTGTCTTATATTAGGAAATTGGTTTAATAAACTATGGTGATTTCAAACACAGCCATGAAAATGATTAGGTAGATCTCTATGAATAACATGTATGGGTATATTAAAGCTGGGAGGTATCTCAGAGAAGTATGGCCCATATGATTCATTTGTAAAATCTAATCTATATGTAATCATTCTGTCTCAGTTATAGGTATGCACATGCATAGAAAAATACCTTCAGAGAATATATGAAACCTAATAATGGGTTCCTCTGGATGGGAACGTGGGTGATTTTTCGTTTTGTTATTTTTGTCTTTCTGTGAGAATGTATGTTTAAACATATCTCCAGTGACATGTATTCTTTTAACCATAAAGAAAAAACACAAGCAGTGTTTCTGATGGCAGGCCAAGGAGTTGGGGGCTATGGCTGGGCAGAGACCAGCAGGTCAAGGAAGGTCAAGGGGCCCTGCAGTTCTGTGAGAGCTCCACACTTTCGGAGCATCGCTCTTCCCAACCATCCATTAACAAGTGGCAACGCTGGATGTAAGAGACATGGCAGAGGGAGAATCCGCCTGACCTGCCAGAACTGAGTCGTGGCACCTGTACGCTGGTCCTATCAGAATGTGCGCTGTGGAAACGCTGTGTGGGCTCTGTGCCAGGCCCAGTGTTTTCTGCCTTTGGAGTCTGAGGTCTAGGCTAGTGGCTACTGGGGGGCAAAGAAGGTGGATATGGTGGGCTGGGGCTCTGGAGATGTGATGGGGGGCCCCACTGCAGACCTGAGTATGAGAATAAAAAGAGTCAGTAACTGGCTGGTTGGGTGGGCTGGGATGGAAGTAAAAGATAGAGAATTGTACTTGAACAATAATTAAAAAAAAATCAGTAACAAAGGGGGTAGTTTCACCCAAGGGTGTGGCTGATCTCCCAGGATTATAGCAAGCAGGGGAGAAAGAAGAAAACAGAATCAAGGGCAGAGGCATGGGAGGAGGAAAGGAGCTGGAGATGTGGTCAGAGAGAGTGAAAGAAGGAGGAAAATGCACAGCAGTGAAGGACCTGAGCCTGGGGAACTGAGGCTGCAGGGCACACCCCTCATGGACACTAGGTGGCACTGTGGCCCACTCTACCAGCTACTGCTTTTAGCACTGGCCATTTTCTGTTAGAGAAATTAATGTATGCTGGCACCCTGCAAATGCCCTGTTTAACAGATGAGAACCACCCCCCCCCACCCACCACCACCAAGAGGGGCCTGAGACTGGCTTCGGAACATATATGGGTCTCATGGCAGAGGCAGGCCTACCTCCTTGCCTCCTGGTTCCTGTCCCTGTTTCTTTCTCCAGTCATCCTCCTCTCCACAGACCAATCTAGAAAAATGTCTGGGAGGACCTCAGAGGAAGCCTGGAGGGTCATGAGGTCCACCAGACCGAAATCTCCAGCACCAGCCGCTCTTCTGTCTTGCTCACCTTCCTTGTTTTACACACCGTTTCCAGGTCCCCACTTACCACGGCCCCCAATCACGGCCCCCATTTTCTTCCCACCTGCAGCCACGATGATGTTTGTCAGTACAAGCTGGATCAGATCACTTCCCCATGAACACCCCTGGTGGCTCCAGAATGCTCTTTACCCTGACGTTTCCCTTAGCCTGGCCTGTGGCACCATGTCCCTCTAGAAGCCACACCCTGAGCCATCTTGCCTTTGGGTTTTGTCTGATAAAACTTGTCATGCTGTGCCACCCAGCAAATTTGTTCTCTGTCAGAATGCTCCTCCCCACTCCATCCCTTGTCCCTCTAGCCATCACTTTGGTTTCAAGGTGACTTCCCCAAGTGCCCCTCCTCTTCTCTGTGGCACACTTCCCCTTTGCTCTAGCACCTGTGTGCATGCTCACTTCTCTTCTCCTCTGGACTGAGCCCAGAGGAGGCAGGGCAAGTCTGTTTTGTTGGCAGCCTGTCCATCAGGGTCCAGCCCTGGCTCTCTGAGGCTATCGGGACTAAGGATGTCAGAGCAAGAGAGGAGCTGGTGCTAGGCATCCTGGGGCAGTATCTTTAGGACAGCCCTGCTGGGCACTGAGATACAGCTGTGGGTGTCTGCCTGGCACTGTGGGCAGAGCAGCAGCATTTCAACAAATGTGCTCAGAACAGAATGTTTGCCAGAATGGTTAGCCAGAGCCACAGAATTGAGTGTCCCGCACAAAGGCTCCCACTGTCAGTCTTACTTCCACACTCTAAGAGTGAGCACATTTTAATGTGTTTGAAAATAAAGCAATCATTGCCCCAGCTGGTGTGGCTCAGTGGATTGAGCGCCCGCCTGCGAGCCACAGGGTTGTCGGTTCAGTTTCCAGTCCGTGCACATGCCCGGGTTGTGCGCCAGTTTGGGCTCCCAGTAGGCAAGCACACATTGATGTTTCTTTCCCTCTCTCCTCTCTCTAAAAACAAATAAAAATTAAAAATGATACTATTTCCTTATTTTAAAAAAGAAAATAAAGCAATTGTTGGGTCTGAGTTTAGTTCCAAGTTTTGGAACACGTGGGGGTGCATGTGGAGCAGGCGGCTGTGAGCCGGGCCTTCATTCTGACCTCGTCAGAGGCCCCCCAGAGTTGAGGACAGACAGTGACAGCAACATGGAGGGACCCACAAAGCCGACGGTGGACCAGCACGCCAGCATGCCGTACCTGTTTTGGCTGTTGGCTCATAGAACCAACACTTCAAAATATTTCCCTCTCCTTTCTCTCTTGCTGCAAAGTTGGGTCAGTGTGTGTTAATAGAGGTTTGCTACACAAATGAGGTCACTTCTCTCTTCCTTCAGAGACTTCCAAAAGGCTAAATGGAAAATGATCTAAATAAGCTTTCTTTCTATTTCATATTTCAATGTTAAATAATATTTAAAATCTTACCTTTTTTCAGGAGTATTGAAAACTAGACAATAAAAATTGGAGTCCTTTGTTTCGGCAGGAAGTTCTGACATCTGACAAACAGGCATGAGGTGGTGGTCCTTGCCACCAGCTCCCCTGTTGCTCTACCATCCTTAGTCCCAATAGACTCAGAGAGCCAGGGCTGGACCCTGATAGACAGAATCTGTTTGATAGCCAGCCTGATTCTGCTGGCTTCCTAAAAAGGAAGAATTTTTTTCTAGCAGGAGAAAAGCTAAATCATTGTCCATGTTCACAGGACATGAGCAGGGGTGGGGATGGGCAGAGAGGAAGGAGAGGGGAAGAAAATCAAGGCTAGCTTTTTATGAAGACTGTCCTGGGGAAAATTCTGGAAACTCTGATGTAGCTGCAGGTTGAGATGGAAGTGGTCAGGAGACCCCCTCCTGAAAGTGACTCCAAATGTCTCTGGATCAATACTTTAAAAAACACAAAATAGGTCGCTAGACATTAGTACTGTGGGAGTTACATTGTTAAAAGTAAAAATCAGAATACTTGACTTGCTGATTGGATGGTGTAATTGGAACTGAGACTGGCCAGCCCTTCCGGATGAGGTGCCGGCTAACGTGCATGAACCTCAAGAGGAATGCGTCTCTGTGAAACAAGAGGTTGCGTCAGGTGGTTCCTCATTCCGCGTCAGCCTGCCATGTGACTAGTGCTGGCCATGTTGGGAGAGTAGGGAGGGTTAGCAAGAGAACAGAGGGTTCTGACCTCTCCCCAGCTCACCCCCTGGGTTCACAGTGCACCTGTGTTTTTACACTTTGGTTGGATTTGCAGAGAAGAGTGACATAGGTGAGCCACAGGCAAAAGACGGGAGGAAAGGGCCACTGCTGTGACATCTCACTCAGTGTTTCACTGTGGGACGAGACCCTTGGTTTAGATAGGAATCTAGTTTGTTTGGTGTCATGTGTGTGTGTGTGTGTTTTGAATCTCACTCATTCTTCATACTGAACATTACACTGGAAGAGAAAACAGCTCCAGAATAAAACCTGTTGGTTCTTTAGTCCACCATTATTTTAATTCACAATGATCAGATCTTTAGAACTGCCATCTTTAAAAAGTTTTTACTAAAATATGCATAGCAAAAAAAAAAAAAAAGAAAAAAGAAAAGGCAGCCCTGGCTGGTACGGCTCAGTGGATTGCATGCTGACCTGAGAACCAAAGGGTCACTGATTTGATTCCCAGTTTAGGGAACATGCCTGGGTTGCAGGTCAGGACCCTAGTAGGGGACAACCACACATTGATGTCCTCATTCCCTTGCCCTCTCTAAAAATAAATCAATAAAATCTTTAAAAAAGCAGACAAATATGTGGATACCATAGTGGTGTATTATTTTGGCTTCCAAATTCCATATTATAAACTCACTATGTCTGCCCTGAGTATAAAACATAAACTCTTTATGCAGAAACTATCTGTTATAATCTGAAGCCTCAACCCATACCTCGATGCACTGTGGCAAGTTCTTTGTGTTCCAAGGAGCCAATTTCAATGTGTATGTGTGTCGGGGGAGGAGCTCCCCTGAACCTCTGACAAGCAATGCCAGATAGCAGCAGAATGTCTGATTCAACTCAATTCTGACACTATCTACCTGGAAAGAGCATCAGATTCCACAGGTTGAGGTCTCAGCCCTACAAGACAGCTCCCCACCCCAATATAAGATGCCAATTCCAAGCCCAGGCTTGTAATTCTGACCAGTTGGTTACAAATTGGAGGTTCCAACAACTCCCTCCAACTCAAGCTGCCAATCACAAATCCAGGTTGTCACCTGTCCTTCTGATGGACTGGCTATTTATCAAAGGTTCCTAAGACCCCCTCCTTGGGTTCCATTGATTTCCTAATTGAAGAGTGGCTCAGAGAACTCAGAGAAACATGTTACTAGATCACTGGTTTATTGTAAAAGGATGTAACTCAGGAACAGCCAAACGGAAAATAAACATAAAGCCAGAACTGAGGACAGGGCGAGGTTCTTCTGCGTCCTCTCCACGTGCACTGTTCTCCCACATCTCCACATACTCACCAACCTGCCAGCTCTCTCCACCCCGTCCTTTCGGGTTTTTATGGGGGCTTCACTACATAGGCAGACACAATCCTTGGACATCGGCAACTGACTTAACCTGCAGCCCCTCTCCCCTCCCCAGAGGTTAAGGGATGGGGCTAAGGTTCCATCTCTCTAGTCACATGGTTGGCTCCACTGGCAACCAGCCCCCATCGTTAGGTGAGTTCCAAAAGTCATCATTAGCAGAGTGACAGGCACTTTATCACTCTCACTACTCGGGGGATTCCAAGGATCTGGGAGCTCTGTGCCAGGCAAGGAAGGAAGACCAAAACACATTTCTTACGATAAATCACAACAACACAGCAGGCCTTTGAAAAGATAAAGTACACACCTATTTTGGATAGTTCAGCAGTACGTTACTTTTCCGAAATGTATGGATAATGTGTACAGCCATTAAACAGGCCTATTCAGCTTTTGGCATATTTAAGAATATCATTTAAGTCACTAGGACAATTACCTATAAAAAAGTTCATTTATTGCTTTAGTTACCTGTATTCTGCTCCTCTTAGCATAAAAGACACTCTTCACCTAACTTCTAGACCTGAGCTCTCCATTGTATTCACTCTTATCAACCATCAGCTGCCCATCTCTAAATTCAATGAAAGATATCACATAAAAAATAGAAACATAATCCTACAACAGGCAATGCCTTGTTAAAAGTTCTACAGATGGAGTAAAAGTATAACATTCTGTTGCTTATAATTTAGTTACAGATGCACTCTGAAATCCTCAATGCTTTAGGCCTGGTGGTCAGTTTCTTCCCACCACAAACGAGCTCGCCTGGTGGGTGACTACTTTTGCATTCGACTCTTGCTCCTAATTGTCCTTAATTGGCCCTCACTGCACACACATGGTCCTTAAGTCATCTGTCACATTCATATTACTGTCTGGCATTGTAGTTTAGAGTGAGCTTTCAAAGCAAGGATCTAACTAACACTTTAAATGAACTCATCATTTTTAATATAAATTTTTCTTGATACTGACTTTCTTCGATAAGTCACACATCACAAGCCAGGCTAACAGAGGATACAGTGGAAACATATTGCTCTTGTGGAAGTTACACATTTTTAGTGTACAGTTATTAGTATTGTTATAAGGTACCTACTGAATAGCCAGTTTCTTTAATGTTTCCATTTTCTGAAAATTCACAGCTACATTTCCGTCTGCACAAAGGCTGTGATGGCTACGCCTGCCAAGTCTTGGGTGGCAGGCAGCCTGCCTGTCATCAACCAACACTTGTCTTCTCACTGCTTCCAGACAGGAGGAAATCTGTAAACGTGTCTTCCTTCCTATACGCTTTATGGACATAGCTCATTGGAAAATCCGTTTTTGAAAAAGTTAGAACTACAGTTTATAGCATGCTGTTTATTACTGCTGCACCGCACCCTGCCAGCGTGGGTGCCTTTCTTCTTGCTGGTGCATTGAAATGTAATATTGGAAATTAAGTCAAATCCAATCATTCTGACAAAGAAGGTCAAACTACTGAGACTGCAGTTTCCTTTTGGGGAACACTAATTTCCAGTCAACAAAATTTGAGTGGGCATGTTTAATGAATAGTTCTTCTCAATTTACATCAGTCTTATACTGAGTGTTGGCTGTAGGGAAATACATTTAAATGCCCTGTTTTGAGAGCACAAATCCATGCTAAGAAGACCCTGTGGAATGGGAAAGGGGAGAATAAAGCCTCGGAAGGTTGGGCCAGGGTGTCTGACCTCCAGGGAAAGGGCACGGAGACCTGATTTCGGCTGTGCTCTGTGCACTGGGTCTGCTTCCCTGTTGTCCGTGTTCTGGTCTGAAAGCTGAGTGTGTGGTTGTCTGGGAGCCTTCCTGGAGGGCCAGTGTCTGCACAGAGGGGACTGGTCTCACAGGCAGCAAATGCAGGGTCCTTTGAGGGAACTTCGGTTACCACATGCGTGAATAAAAGGAAGGACCTGGCAGCACACAGTTCTCGCTTGCTACTCAAGCACACTAAAAGCTCACTGCATTTTGAGGGGAATTCTGCTAAATCACAGGTACTGTTCTTTTTCTTCTTTCTCAATGGACTTAACTGAAGTGTCCCAAAGAACAGATGAAAAATAACCCACACTTGGATGCTGTAAACCTGCCGAGTTGAAGACTAAGTTACCATTTCTTAATCTTCTACAACACTGGATTGAAAGTTTCTCTTGAGACAACAAGGCAAATTCAACAACCCCTTTGATATCAAGTCCCAAAGCGCTGGAATTAGACTGTAACTAAAAGTGGTCCTTGGTTTTAGAAATCTTTAATAACCTGGAGAGACCTGGGTGTGACCACTGCTTTTTCTTTGCGATTAAGCTCCTGTCTACCACAGACTGGACTGATGGCTGATGGCCAAGAGGTTCAATACTCAGTCTAGTCAAAAAGCTGGTTTGACGACTTGTTTCAACTAATGGGTCCAACAAATGATGAGACCCCTCCAGTTCTGTGGAAACAGGCATTGTCAATGCCTTATTAATGCACTCCTGGGACACGAAAAGAAAGTCAGCATGACATCAAAGGGGCAGAGAAGCAGGCAAGGTAACAGCTAGAATACACACAGGGTCTAGGCCTCCACTTAGCTTTTGCCTAACAATACAAGATGCGTCATCGGCAAGTGCCCACCCCGGTCCCAGAGCATTTCTCTAAGACCAGCCTAGGTTTCTGGAGAGAGTATGCTTTCCATAGGAGAAAAATAAAAATGTACATGAGTTCACTGATATCGTCTGTGGCTCCAAGTTCCAGGAAGAAGTGTATTAACATGTGTAAGTCCTCCTAAGTTGCCTCAAAACCCACAAATATGACCATGTGAGAGGGGTGTGTGCTACAGAAGATAGAAAGAGTGATGGCGAAACCTGAGTTACTAGACTTCAACCTTGTGACACCCTGAAGCACCTGAGGTCTGTTTCCCGAAAAGTGAGTGTGGAGCAACTCTAAAGCAAAGACACAACTTCGATGAACTGCCACAGCGCTATTGTTTGCAGAGTGGCCTCTAATCAACCCCACCTGGCTGGGAGACTCCATAAAAGGTCTGAAAGAATATGCCTTTTCATTCCTTTAGGGAACTTACTGCCTGCTAGTAACTAAAAGTCGAGAGTCGTGGGTAAAGCAATATTAAGGATGCAAGAGAAGAGATAGATGAGGAAGGGTGGGGACAGACCAGGTGTGACATCTGCTGGCATTGAGCTATACAGTGCATACAGCCTTGGGAGGACATGAGTCCACATGAACTGCTGGAGAGGTGCTCGCAGCACTGGTAAGCTGTCTGAGGAAGTTACAAGCCGTGGCTTAAAAGAACAATCAGGCTTTGAATAGCCGCTGAAGGATGAGGAACTGGACATGTGTGGGACAGTCTGGCCGGACCTGAGTCACAGGACAGCTATGGCCCATCTTCCTGGGCCTCCATCTTCAAGTCTTAAGTCATCTAACTGCGGAGAATTTAAAAGCCTTTTCTCTTAAATAAATAGTATCTTACAAAGTAGAAAGCAAAATCCAAAGAAAACTGTAAGACACAAACCCAGAAAATACTATTTTGTTAGGCTGGCTAGTCTGAGCCTGACCCCAGAGCCCTGGATGCCCGGGGACTGGGCCGGGACGCTGCAGCCTGGCTCGCTGACCTGCAAGTGCAGGAGACACCAGGCGGGCTGGGGGTCAGAGCTGCCCTGGGGCTGCAGAAGCAGTTAAGGGAAACTCAGGGAGAGGCAGCAGCAAGAGCGAGGGGGAGCAAGATCTCTGGCAGCAAACACTAGAGAAATTAAGAGACAAAAGCTGGAACGAGATGCCAGTTGTCTGGGAAGAAGCCACCAACACCCAGCGTCCCCCTCCCGCCCCCCTCCCCCCAGGAGAGCTTGCAGCCATCTGGGGGGAAGCCCCTCGCAGGACAGGCGGCCTTCATCGTGGTCCCTCATGCTGGCACCCAGTGAGGCCCCCGTCTGGCAGCACCCAAATAAACATTTCAGGTAGACTTACAGACTTCTTTTTTTAAAAGCGCTCAAACTAACTATACCGTGAGAGCTCTTCAAAAACTTTTATTCCTTTTGACCAGCACACTGCCTGGCACATGCTGCCAGGCAACATTAAAAAATTTTTTTTAAATGGGCAAGTTATATCACTGGGCGAACTGCATTTCACTGTTTCAGAAAGTGTGGTTATTCTTGGAAAGGCTTCGTTCTTCCCGAACTCTGGATAACAGGGGTTTTGTCCTATTTTTATAAGCCACCTCGCACAGACAGTGGAATGCCTTAGATTGCCATTTAAGTGCGTTAGAAGGGCAGTTAAGAACTCACAAGAAATTCAAGAGTTGTCATAATTGCAGGGATGACAGTGGCTTCTAGAGCCCAGGACAGATCTGCAGAACTGAGAGGGCACAGGAAACGTCCTCCTTGTCTCTCCCCAACCAGGAACCTTCAGGATGGTTCCCTGGGTTGATTCCTGCAGGTTGCTTGCAGGAGGCAGACTGACAGAGAGGAACCTCGAACTTCTCCAACCAGCCCAGGCCTCCCCAGCAGCACGGCCCAACCAGTACCAGGGGCATGTCATTCTGAAAGTGCCCCCGACATCTGCCCTGCCACATGGGGTAACAAGGGCCAGAATCAGGCATTTGGGGCTCTCTTTGAAGGCTGACCTCCCTTCTTCCACTTCATTACCTGGTCTTCTATGTGCACTAGACAAGGGCAGAGGTTTTATAAATTAAATAACTTTCTTAATATACAATAGAACATCATCACATACAATTCTCTTTGAAAGGTCTTTCCAATTCAGTTCTCAAAATTAACTTATAAAACATTGTGCAAAAACACTGACCTCAAATAAATAGGGGGGAAAAGTGGGAAGACCTAAACTGTTGTTCTTTTTTTTTAATTAGAAGTTAAAAACACCAGCTGCACTTCAAAGTATTTGCAGGCTGAAATGACTCAAGAAGGCTCTGAAAAACAGCCCTCTGAGTCAGAGGTGCATTTTCAAGTGAGGTTTTCTGTGTTCAAAACTCGCAAAGGATGCCTCCGCTGAGGTCCTTCACCACGCCCTCTTTGACCAGCCGCAGGAGCAGCCGGGTCTCCGTGGTCACGTTGTGCATGGTCTGGAAGTTCATGGCAGCCATGCAGAGATTGTCAAAGTAATGCAAAGGTGTTCTGGGTTGACTGAGGTCGTATCCAAAGCCTGCCAAACTGACTTCATCACACAGATGTGTGGCTAAGACAACAGCAATGACACCAATCGTGGGCACGTTCTGAAAGAGAAAAAAGACAAAAAAATCTTAGCAGGATTCACTGCTTCCCAAGTAGTACAGATGCCATGCCAAGTCATACAGCCTGCAGTGGGGGCTGCATGCAGAAACATCACACAATTTTATACATCACAGAGTTCTAAAGTGTGACTTCCTGTCGAAGGCAAGACTCTAGACTGTAAAACATGGGCTGTGGTGGGAATACTTTCAGTGCACCACCCAGAGGCGGCGTGCCACCACACCAGTTCTTTCAGTTCTTTCTGCACCAACCTAAGAATTTTATTTTCCTAAAACTTCTACCTACTGGTCCTAAGGGTGACAACCAGCATTACAAAACAAGGCCATTTCCTCTTTCACACGACAAACGTCTAAGGTCTGTTCAGGGATAAGAGGCTAAAGGTCCTTCCACAGTCCTTCTCGGGACACGTGCCTCCCTGGCTGCACCTGTGGACCGGCTGTGCCCGAGAACACAGCCGTATCGGTGCCGCAGGTGAAGACTCTGCTCACCCGTTAACTGCAGCCACGGCCCATTGAAGGCCCTCATTGCTTTTCTGGCAAACAATGCTTCAGGCCATTTTCACATGTACAGATGCTCAGTCAGTTTCTGCTCACCCTCTCTGGGCAAATACATTTTCAGGCCCCAAATGTCTAAATCATTTGGGATTCTGACTGTACCAGCACTCCCTCCTCACAGCTGATATCTTGCCACTTGCAAATCTGGATCCCTGCTTTTGGGATCTCCAGCCCAGCCTTGCATAGACAGCACACAGGGCGGAGAGGAAGAGAAGGCCCCACAGCTGTCTCAGCCCTCACTGAAGGCTGCTGCTGATCTATTAACTGATATATTCTGTTGTACATTTTTTTAGGTGCAAATGGACCTCATCTGCTCATCTCAGCTAAGTCTGTGGCTTGCAGAACCAACTTTCATGGTTGGTAAACAGGATGAGTGAATGCTTCAGGGTTCCCGGATTAAAGAATGATTAGGCAGCCTTTGCTGAAGCCACCAGCCGTTGAGAGCAGCTTCCTGCTCCTCATGTTGCATCTACCTCTTGAAGACAACCTAAAAAGGAACTGACCAGTCATTCTGCATGTTTGAAAATAGAAACTGAGAGAAATCAGCCCAAAGGAAGCCTTGCTTCTGCTCAGCCTTAGGACCCCCAGGCAGTGTCCTGCCATCTCTACCTGTGGTCAGCTTGGCCCCCAGCCTGTCGGGAGCACTCAGTAAGAGCGAGTGGAAGAAGCATTCTGAAATCAACTGTTCACAGGGGCAAGGCACGGAGAGAAACTCAGAAACTGTCAGAAACTACCCAAATCGTGTTATCTCTAGAACATGGCCCCTAAGATCATTATCCAACAGACTGTCCTCTCTGTGGAAGGCCATATGCATGAGGGAAGTTCTGGACAGTGTAATTTTTAGATCAGAAGTCATCTTTAAGTTACTGTTTTCATCCAAAAGAAAAATATCATCTTGTCCACTTTAAAAATAAAGAAATATTCAATTCAAACACATAAATCGATTGTAATGTAGAAAGTAAAAGTCTCCCACAGCCTCAGCCTCCAGAGAAGGGCCTTCTTCACAGTTTGATGCTTATTTCCAAGCTTTTTCCTGTGCATCTCTATATACACACCTTTATTTTCAAACAAAAATGGAATTGTATAAATGTTCTGTAATTTAATTTCTTACTTAATATATTATGGAGGTGTTTTCGTTTCCATTAGTTTTTCTTCATCCTTAACAGTCACACAATATTGCACTGACTGAATCATAATACGTTCATACAGTCCCCTAATGATGAATGTTTGGGCTGTTTTTAATCATTTGTTGTTAATGCTATGGTGAGTATCTTAGAATATCCATCTTTTCAGATCTCTCTAATTTCCTTATACTGAAATTTTACAGTAAAATTATGGTTCAAAATTATTCATATTTAAAATTGATCTGTATTGCTAGACTACCTCACCACCATAATTCTGCCCAAGAGGGTAGGACTAAGTTCTGCCCCAAATCTAGGAATGAATCCGGTGCCTGTCTCTGCTTCCTTCCCCAGAAGCCTGCTCTGTTAAGTACTCAGACTTCTCAGCTCCGCCCCAAAAACAGACCAAAAAATGTCATTTGGCTCTGATTTGCTTCTGATTGTTGGGGAAGTGGAACTGTTTGCCATGTATTCCTCGCTGTATTAATTTCTTCTTTTGTGAAATGTCTGTTCATGTTCTTTCTCTAGTTTTTGTTTGGTCATCTTTTTGGTTTAATATGATCTCTTTATGCTCTGAAAGTATTTACTCTGTAATATACATGCTACATTCCCCCCATTTATTTTGTCCTAACTCTCATTTCTGATACCTTTTGCCATTCAGCAATTTCATATTTTATGCAATCACATCTGTCCATTTTTTAAAGGTTACCTTTTAATAAAATCTCCTTATAAACAAATGAGCATTTGCTTGTGTTTTTTAAAAAATACTATGGAATTTAATAAAGAAACAGGCTAGTTTAAAAGATACAGAAATCTAAAACAATTGAAAGATACTTAAGTATATATATAGTAAAACATCTTTTTTTTCAGCCTCACCCAAGGACATTTTTTCATTGCTTTTAGAGAGGAAGTAGGAAAGAAAGTAAGGGGGAAACATCAACACAAGAGAGAAACATCAAATGCCTCTTGCCGGCATTTGGGGTATCTTGGGGCATCAAATACCCCAACTGGAGACCGAACCAGCACGTGCTTTGCCTGGGAATCAAAACCGCTACCTTTTCGTTTATGGGCTGAGCCACCTTTGTAACTTAGTTTAAGAATCTTGCCAAAGTCTGCTAAGTCTTTTTAAAAAACTTTTGTTAAAAGTGATGCTAACAGATTAACACGTTCTGGGGCCCCCTATGTGCTCTGTGTGGGACAGAGCAGCTGAAGTACCATGTTCAAAGATTCCAGTCATAGTCCCTGACAGCCCCTCATGAGGGGCAAGGCCTCTGTCCTCTGAGGGGAAAACCCACCGCTTCTGGACTGGAAATTGGTCCCAGACACACTCCTGCAACGGGCAGGAACCATTTGTGGGCCTGCCGTGGATGGAGAGGCAGGAAAGCACCAAAGAGGGTGGAGCATCTGAGGAAAAGGGCAGCCTGCTGGGGAAGAGCTTCAACACTGTGAAATGCCCAGCTGAGCTGGGCAGTGGAGCCTGAGGCTAGAACCAGAGTTGAATTTAGCTGTCACTGACCATAGTAAAGAACAAGGTTTTGTTTTCAAGAAGCCTCCGTAGGTGTTCATTTTCCCTAATAACCACAGAGTTATTCCTTTAAAATGTACAGAGTTGTTTTCAAGAATCTTTATAATTGGAATCTGATTTACATGGAAAATAAAGGAACCTGCTAGTCTGCCTATCACTGACTACACCTCAGAGTCTGGCTCAGTGTCTGCAAATTGTGACCCTGGCCAGCTCCACCTCCTAGGACATATCTCAGGCCCTCAGTGTGAGCAGCAGCCCCACATTTCAAAATTCCTTGCTTTCCTTTACATATAAAGGTTTTGCTCAAAATTTTGTTTAAGAATGATTTCCACTGCTTTAACAAGTTTTAAAGACAGAGGTCTAGCTATTCAGATCACAAAGAAACAGGTAATAAAGGCCTCGCCACCCCCTGGTGGCAGCACAGGCTAATTGCAGGTAAAGAACTGACTGCAGTGAACAGCCTATAGTGTGCAAAGATTCTCAAATTACGCTGCAAAATAAAATCACTTGGGGAACTCTGAAAATTCCAAGGTATAGCTCACAGAACAGACCAATTAAATCAGAGTGCCTAGGGTAGGGCCCGTGCATCAACTGAAAAGCACTGCTCTGGGGGGTGACTTTATTTACTATCACCTATGAAATGTTGAGAAATGTCAATTCTCACCCGAGCAGGCCACAGAGTTAAAATGTAAAGAACTTTCCAAACCATCACAGTGCCTTTCAGTATCCTGCAAGTTAGTTATATGGAGTCCCAGAGTAAGAATACTTTAAATAACATCTCAGTGACCTAATGTCAATGTGCTGATTATACTAAAGAGATGAGTCACCAGGGGGAAGGCCAAGTAAGCGATGAGGAGCCCTGGAATCAAGGTGCAGAGTGGAGAACACAGATGAAGCCTCTGCCCATGAACTAGTTTCTCCACTGGAAAGTACCTCTAGGTATACTGCTGAGCCCAGGTGACATTTGTGCAGATGCCGCCCCTCAAACACAGAGAATAGTTAAAGTTCAGTAGCAACAAAAATACCTTATCTCGGCCCCAGAACCTTGACTGAGGCTCTGAATATTGAAGGATGTCAAACGCAGTCTCTTTGATAATAACTGGATTCAAAATCCTGAAATTTTTTGGCTGTAATGGGATTTTTTCTGCTACCTGCTTCCAAAAGAAGAGTCGTACCCAAAATGGCTAAGAAAAGAAAACAAACAATCATTAGAACTATTTAGTTGTCATCTGATCAGTGGAGGAAGAAGAGGCCTCCCCTGACGGGCAGGCCAGGCCATGGTCATAGCCCCTTATGGGCATACCTTCTGTAGCAAAGTCACAGATCTTTGCAAATTCAGTATCTCGACTCAAAAAAGCAACTCCAAAGGACCTGATTTATGAAGGTGGCACTGGACTAGGACAGGAACTGCAGAAGCAGCTCTTGTTTGTTTGGGGAAGAAATTCTTCAAGGAGAGACCTGAGGTGGTAGCGTTTTCAGGGTCCAAAGCCACCATCTGGCCCAGGGAAGACTGGCAAGCAGAGCCAATCCAAGAGTAAGAAGTGCTGGGAGTGTCCCCTCTGATCAGGCCCTCACCCTGTGTCCTCTCTCTCCACTTACCCTGCGTCCCTGTCCTGTGAAGTCTCTTGGTAACTGACTGTAAGTCATTTCATATGTGCTTCATCTTCCAGCTAAAACAACTTCTACTCAACAGAAGGTCCAGAAGACCATGATAACCTGTACAGAATCAAGCTCTGGAGATACAAAGTCTCCATCATGTGAGGCTTATGTGAAAAGTCTGATATGTTCTATTAATTTTATGGACAGCTAGTTGGTGCAAGTGTTTATAAATGCACACACACTCCACAACAGCTAGCCTCTGAAATTTACTTCAACACAATGGAAGGGACGATAAAGTAATGTGATTGGTCATTGTAAAGACAAACAACAGGAATATAACCAAGTGAGGGGCACTTCCTCCAGATCTGCCCCTCTGGAATGCTGTGAATTTACTCTTACAAGAACACCACCAATCAAAGCGCTTTTGGAGAAGTTCCCTGAGAATATTCCTAGGAGATTTTACGTATATACTTTTGAAAATCCTCCATAATGGTTTCCGTTAATCTGTGTAAGCCCAATTTCTAGAAAGAGCCAAAAGCCATATAAGTTCAATTCTGGTGAATAAAGTGGATCATCATCGTTAGTATTAACACTTTTGGTCCAACCTCGATATTCCCATTGAGTAATGATCATGATTTCCACCTGTGACTCGATCAAATTCTGAAAGCCATTCCCAGCAGGGAGTTCTGCGGGGTTTCTACAGGGAGTGGTTATTAAAGAACACACAAAAGTGAGCCTTCTGCTGTGTTTCTTTACAAGCAAGGCTGTAATTACAACAAGAGACCCCTTCGCTTTTCACAAAGGCACATCTGATGGTTGAATTTCTAGTGCTTACCAGGGTTTCGTTTTTTACCATTGCTTGAAGCCAGTTGAAGTCAACACTCTTAAATAAAACAGCAACAAACAAGTCATTGGAATAATACTCAAAGTCAGACAGGGGGGCGCCTTCTGGGTAAGTCATCCTTATAGTAGTTTTATTTCCAACATGCTCTGAATATCCCTCGACTGGTGCACTGTTTAACCTATTTAAATAAAAAGGACAAGATAAATGACAGAGCAGGACATTAACTATCTTATCACATTACAAAAAAATCCCCTCCTCATGTTCTCCACACTTTTTCGGGGACTGGGAGTGAGTACAAGGTTGGGGGGTAGGGTGCCCTCCCAGCAGCCTCCTTTCCCCTACAGCTCGGCCCTTCCAAGGTGCTTGATGAAGGCAGCCTCCAGTCCCCTGTGAGGGACTCTGAACATCACGCAATTCTCTCTAGTCCTGCTACTTTAAGCCAATCCAAACATATCATACTTGGGTTTTCTCTGGGCACTGGTAATGTTTCCTTGAAAGCCTCCCATTGTGCTCAGACATTGGTGGCTCTTGCTAGAATTTCAAAAAGGTAACCAGAGAGGAAAACCTAGAAACCAGAGCAAGGGAGATAAGAGTGACAGTTGTATATGGACAGGGCGGAACCACGGGCAGCAATGGGCCCAGGTGCAGCCTGGTCTTAAGCAAGGATTTGGGACACATATAACTATTAGATCAGTGAGGACTTTACCGGAGTAGTTGTTTGGGGAAAAATCTAAGCATTCTTCCCAAAGCAAGAACACTCACCCTGCCACACAGGTTTGTAGTCTGGTCCTTCACCTGAATTGTGTCACCTGTATCTAACCTTTCTTTTCTATTCCACTGTCACTTCCTCTTCTAGATCTCAGACACCTAACCCCTGGATTATCAAAAGATATTAGACACGACAACTAAATGCAAAGCATGATCCTAGACCAGTTACTTTTTCTTTCCCTTTCTGCTTTTCCCTCTCTTTCTTTCCTTTTCTAAAATGAAGGGCTTTATAAGGATAACTGGCAAAATCTGAATAAAAACTGTAGGTAAGGCCTACTGTATCAGTGTTACAGTTCCTCATTTTGAATATTATCTCTGGTATTATCAATAATATATTATCTATAATAGCATGTCCTTGTTCTCAGGAAACACACACTAAAGGATTCAGAGGTAAAGGAGCTACATATTTGCAACTAACTCTGAAAGGGTTCAGAAAAAATAATGGTATATACAGAGAGAAAACGATAAAGTCAATGTGACAAACTGTTATCAGTTGGGGGGTCTGGGAGAAGGGTGAATGGGATTCTTTGTACTAGTTTTGCAACTTTTCTGTTAGGTCTGGGATCAATTTAAGTCTAAAAGTTCCCCCAAAAGCTTCTTAACTGAACTTCTCCCTCATAATTACCCTACAGCCACCTTTTCTCTGCCCCCAGTGCTCAGGGGCCTCCCAGTGCCTACGTGTAAAATCTACACTCCCCTGTCTGGTGCCTGCCACCACCAGGCACCTTCCCAGCCCCTGTTTCTGCTCTCCCAGGGCCCTTTCTTCCTCCGGTCAGGTGAGGCTCCTCACCCAGGTCTCACTGCCCACCCTCCTCCCCGAAGAGCTGACCCCACTATTCTACTGCTCAGGGCTGCCCGTCTGCCCCACATCTCCCCTCTGGACCAGAGTGCACACCACCAGCACCCCCGGTTTCTCACCTCCTCGCCTCCTACTTCCCAGTCATGCACCATAGATGGGCATGGGGTCCTGTCTGCCTCCCCCAGTGCTGCCTGTGCACAGGAGACCATTCAGCTGCTCACACAAGACCAGCGTTGAGGTTCTAGAAGCTTAAAAACCCTGCATTTGGAATGCTGGGGTCTGGCTTGGAGCCTGGGGCCTACAGTGTCCTCATCTACAACACTGGCCAACGCTGAGAGCTTCACCAAGGAATGAGGACATCTAAAGCACATGACATGCACTGTCACAAAGACATCCGCCAGTGAAAGGTAGCAGACACACCTGCCTTCACCTGAATCTTGACACTCCCGGTTCACACCGTCCCTGCTTTCTGGATGGGGCCTATGGCACCCGCTTTGCCTTAAAACTTGTTCTCACCTGTTTCTTCTATCTCTTGGAACTTCCAAAAGTCTGGTTCTTTCCTTCAAATACCTTACACCCCTTGCCCTCTCCTCCTTATTTTCCCACATTTCCCCCCAAATGAAGCAAACATTTATTGAGCATTTACTATAGGCCTGACGCTACTCTAAGTGCCTTTAATCTGTTCACTCACTTCATCTTCACAGTGACCCCATCAGGTCTGCGCTAGCACTGCCTCCACTTCCACAGGAGGAAGCGAAGGCACGGGCCAGGGAGGAAAACTGCCCAAGATCTCAGCGACTGCAGACATGGGCGTTATGTTGTCACATCGTCACTTTTAGTTTAAAATATCTGAAATGGATCTTGTCACCCTCTCTCACTAACCAGAGATTTTCCTCAACTGCTCCATTTCTGCCGGTGGTTCCACTCCTGTCTCAGACCCTCAGACTAGAACACTGAGTGTCCTCTGACATTAATTATCAAACTGTCAGAAAGTCCTGTAACTTACTGTTCCAGTACGTCTCTCATATTTGTTCTTTAGCCTCTATTTTTTCATTCTCTGTCTCATGTCAGGCCTGCACAGCGCAGGCCTTGATCGCAACCTCCAAACCCAGGCTCCTGTCCCTGTTTTCTCCTGCTTTCAGTCAAATCCACATCCTACTCTGACAAATTTAATGAGCACCTACCTTTCATCATGTTCCCAGTTCTTCATACCCTTAAGATAGGGACAATTTACTAAAATAAATTAAGAGTCTTAAAAACATTCAAATATCTTTAAGGCAACAATTCTAGGAATTCTTGGAATTACTTCCAAGGAAATGATCAGAGATGTACATAAAGACATATGTATGGGAATGTGCGAGGCGTTTTCACAACAACAAAGAACTGGAAACATTGTGAATGTCCTATAGTTGGAGAATGGCTAAAAAACTTATGATATAGTTATTTAAAGGAATATTAAACACTCAGTAAAGTCAGTTTCCCAAAGACATTTAATGACCTCAGAAACTGTACTATTAAATTAAAAAAGCAAAATATTCCACAAGAATATAAATGCACTCGTTAGTATGTATATAGAACAAAAGTAAAAAAAAAATACAGCAAATTAATAGTGCTAGGTTATTTGCACTGAGTGACATTTTCTTCCTTATATTTTCCTATATTTTTAATCTTCAAGAATAAATATATTTTACCTTTATAATCAGAAAAATCTATAGCCAGCTAAACCTAGAAGAGTCTCGGCTGATTGTATTGTGACCCGTTGGATGCATAAAAACTTCTCGGCCCTCTGTACCCCCAGCAGCCCACTGACTACGGCTCCCCCCCAACCCAGCCCGCTCCCAGAGGCCAGGCATCCCGCTGACTCAGTCTCTCCCATCCTCCTCTGGCTCCGCCTGTCACAGCCTTTGCTGGCTGATCTGAATCTATTCATCCTTCCAAATCTCACCTCTTCTGAAAGTGTTTTGCCAAACTGGGGCCAATACAGCAGTTTGGAATTGGAATTCCAAACATTATTGGAACATCTAATAATCATTTCATGTTTTTGTGACGCAGTTAACTCCCCTGATGGCAGGGACACACAGTGCTGCCCTGTCCTCACTGTTCCCGGTGCCGCTGGGACCAACAGCCGTGAACTCACCTCTAGAGGAGAAAGGCTGGTTGGAAACTAACGTACCTTATCACGACGTCGAACTGGTTGAGGGCACGGCCCAGCTCTAGTCCGTGGAGTATTCCGCCGCTTCCGACAACCACACAGCGCCTGCAACTCCTCGCTTTCAAGTGTTCGGGGACGTCGTGCTCAGGCAGCACTGCCAAGAGGTCCTGGACTTTACTGGAGAACTTCCGGAACCCAAAAGGAGGGTCGTACTTGTACTCGGCCTCATTCACGTCGGGGGTTTTCTTCACGAAAGGCGGCAAGTCCACGCTGTACCTGTGCCCGAACAACCGCGCCATGGACTTCTTGGCGAACTTGGGTCGGCATTCCTTTTGCAAGACTTGCTGAGCGTATTTCTGAGCTCTCTGGAATGAGATCACGCCAGTCAGAGTTGAACACACTCCCAGGCATTAGAAATACATCCTCTGTAAGATGTCTGACGTAGCTCCCCGTTTCATTCTCTTTTACCACAGATCATCTGCTCTTAAGAGTTAATCTATGCTAGAAATTTGAAGAAAAAACCTGGGAGAATCACATTACAAGGAGACAGACTGAACCAGAACACTTTTTTTTTCCATTACAGAAGTAAAGCAGAAAGGACCTCCACCTTGTACCATCCCCAGCCTAACCTCGTTCAAAAAAAAAAAAAA
Source organism: Phyllostomus hastatus (assembly GCF_019186645.2). NCBI lineage: Eukaryota > Metazoa > Chordata > Mammalia > Chiroptera > Phyllostomidae > Phyllostomus > Phyllostomus hastatus. The sequence continues at coordinate 72,595,574 of NW_025334041.1, read as the reverse complement.
TGGAGCATAGGAGATACATTTTGAGGAGTTTAAGATTTCGTGTTTCATAAAATCCTGTCACATCCTACAACATGGATGCACCTTGAGGACCTTATACTAGGTGAAATAAGCCAGTCACACGTGGTGACTGCAGGGGTGGGGGTGGGGGGGGAGGGAGGTGTGAGAGGACTAAATGGTAATAGAAAAAAATACAATACAAAAGAAACAAAAACAAGCCAGTCACGAAAATACAAATACTGTAGGATTCCATTTATGTAAGGTATCAACAGTATTCAAATGTACAGAAATAGAAAGTAGAATGGTGGTTACCAGGGACTGGGTGAAGGAGAAAATGGGAAGTAGTTGTTTCATGGGTAGAGTTTCAGTTTTGTAAGATAAAAAACTTCTAGGGATCTGTTTCACAATGAATATACTTAAAGCTTAAAAATGGTTAAGATGGTAAATTTTATGTTATGTGTTTCTTACCACAAGTAAACATTTTTTCACATTTCAGGTTCCAATCCAGTGGGGTAAGAAATAAGGCTTATTTATCAGCTGGGGGCAATGACCTCCACATACTCTAAAACACAGATCACTTGAAATATAATCAGGGAATGATGTCGTGTCAACACAGAAGTTGCCTTGGTTTCCTACACCGTTTCCCCTGTAGATCAACATTTTGCATCAATAAGAAACTACTGAATGCCAAGTACACCAGCCCAGCTGAACACAGCACGTCACAGAAGAACATGGTACAAATGTCCATCTACCCCAGTCTTCCTCTTGGGGTAGTCTGGGCAAATGCTGACTCAGGACCAACCGACTGGCAGAAAATTCCCCCCATCACTGCTTTTTGTCCTTATCTCCGCACCCAGCGGCCTTGGCCCTCCCTTACACTTCTTGTTACCAAGCTACCTTCACACGCACGTGAACATCAGCAAGTGTGTATGTGTCAGTGGTTCTAAATTTACTGGCATATTTTTAGGATTGAGCATGTCTTTTGAACTGTGCCAGTACAACTATGAGGATTATTACTGTTGTAATAGTTTTAACTGTTTGCCCCAACTATGATTTTTCTCAGTCTTGTTATTTTTAATTGTCAGATTTTTGTACAGTACCTTTTTTGTATTTCTTATTTTTCAATTACACTTGGCGTACAATATTATATTAGTTTCAGCTATAAAACATAGTGATTAGGCATTTACATAACTTATTAAGTGACCACCCCAATAAGTCTAGTACCCACCTAATAGCATACATAGTTATTACAATATTATTGACTATATGCCCTATGCTGTACTTTACATACCTGTGACCATTTTTAAAAAGATTTTATTTACTTTTTATCTATTTTTATTTTAAAAAAAGATTTTGTTTATTTATTTTTAGAGAGAAGGGAAGGGGAAGAAAGGAGAGAAATATCAATGTGTGGTTACCTCTCACACGCCCCCTACTGGGGACCTGGCCTGCAACCCAGGCATGTGCCCTGACTGGGATTCAAACTGGCAACCCTTTGGTTTATAGGCCCACACTCAATCCACTGAGCTACACCAGCCAGGGCTATTTATTTATTTTTTAGAGAGAAAGTAAGGGAGGGAGAAAGAAAGGGAGAGAAAAACTTCAATGTGCAATCGTCCCTTGCATGCTCCCTACTGGGGACCTGGCCCGAAACCCAGGCATGTGTCCTGACTGGGAATCTAACCTGCAACCCTTGGTTTGCAGGCTGGCACTCAATCCACTGAGCAACACCAGCCAGCACCTCTGTGACTATTTTTATAACCGCCAACTTACACTTCTTAATCCCTTCACATTTTTCACCAGCCCCCAACTCTCTTCCCATCTGGCAACTGTCAATTTATTTTCTGTATCCATGCGTTTGTTTCTGTTTTGTTTGTTTACTTATTTTGTTTTTTAGATTCCACATATAAGTAAAATCATATGGTGTTTGTCTTTCTTTGTCTGACTTATTTCACTTAGCACAATACCCTCTAGGTCCACTTATGTTGTCACAGATGGCAAGATTTAATTCTTTCTACGGCTGAGGAATATTCTTCTTCAATCAATCATCTATCCATGGACACTCAGGTTGCTTCCATATCTTGGTTATTTTAATAGTACTGCAATAAACATAGGGATGCATGTATCTTTCTGAATTAGTGTTTTGAATTTATTTGGATAAATACCCAGAAGTGAGATTGCTAGGTCATATGGTAGCTCTATTTTTAATTTTTTGAGGAACCTCCACTCTGTTTTCCATAGTAGCTGCACCAATTTACATTCCCACCGACAGTGAGTGCACAAGTGAGTGCCCTTTCCTCCACATCCTTGCCAGCACTCGTTTATTGATGATATCTATTTGGACAGGTGTGAGGTGATATCTCATTGCAGTTTTAATTTGCATTTCCCTGATGATTAGTGACATTAGCATATGGGTGTTCTCTTTGGAGAAATGTCTATTCAGGACCTCTGCCCATTTTTTAATTGGACTATTTGTCCTTTTGGTGTTACGTTGTATGAATTCCTTATTATTTTTTGGATATAAACCTCTTATTGGCTATATCATTGGCAAATATCTTCTCACTTGATAGGTTCTTTTTATTTTGTTGATGGTTTCCTTTGCTGTGCAAAAACGTTTTGGTTTGATGTAGTCCCAGGTGTTCGCTTTTCTTTTGTTTCCCTTTCCCAAACTGACATACCCCCCCAAAATCACTAAGAGCAATGGTGGAAAGTTTACTGACTGCCTATACTTTCTTGTAGGATTTTTATGGTTTGGATTCTAATGTTTAAGTCTTTAATCTAAAATGTGCCTAATTTTAACAAACCATTTTTTAAGAAATCCTCCTGCCCTGGCTGGTGGAGCCCATTGCAATGAGTACCTGTGAACCAAAGGGTCTCTGGTTCGATTCCCAGTCAGGGCACACGCCTGGGTTGCAGGCTAGGTTCCTGTGGGGGTGCACGAGAGGCACAGCCACACATTGATGTTTCTCTCCCTCCCTTCCTCTCTCTCTCTAAATAAGAAAATAAAATCTTAAAAAAAATCCTCCTCTCTGACTTTATTTTAATAATTCAAAGGTAACTGCAGGTTCAAGATATGAGATAATAAAAAAATCAGAGGCAAATGGATCAAATGTTAAATAATAATAGATTCCAATACACTGAGATTTTACTGGATTTTCTGGCAAGCACTTTTAACCACGATTAAATGGTAGTGGGGTGAAGAATATTTTCAATCCAATATCTGTACATCTTGTTTTAGCTTTCTGTATTAGCATCATCTACTTCTTGGCAAACTTAGTAACATTTTCCTTGGACAATGTTTCCAGCTTTCCTCTCTTCAGGGAGCCTGCTAGTCAAGTATTCTCTTCGCCTTAGGCTTCCCTGTCCTGGGGTGGCTGATGGAGCCCTGCTGCCCCATCTCGCACAGATCCTCCACGGCCACCCACCCACGGCGGCCCCGCGGCTCTGCACTCCACACCTGGCTGCCACCATACTTCTGTGTGCAGCTGCTATAATAATTTTTTTTGTAGAAACATACCTATCTTATTATAGCAGAACCCCCTCCTTTTAAACAAATTATAGCTTTGAAAATTTATCCGTACCTGGAAAGATCACGCTGTTTACATCTTGAGGCTCTGACCCGGGTTCTGACGAGGAAAACTGATATTCTTTTAGCCTCAGACAATGCTGTAGACACTATGCATAATCACTGTCTCAGTTCACTTCACGGTGCCTAAGACACCTCGCAAGACTGTCATCAGTATCATCATTCTGTGGGCTCACTTCCTGGGTAGCATAACTAGTAAGGGCAGAGCTGCCAAGCTAACTAACCTGGGCTAAAGATTACTTCCCCGACTCCCAAAGCCACACACAGCCTCTGCAGACACAGAGCAGCATGCAAACACCCCAGACAACAACAGTCTTGAATACAAATTGGCAGCTTCAGGAAGAATCAGTGGGAAAGCCTGGCGAGGAATTGGTCCTGACCTGGAGCAACCCCAGAACTGAGGGCCGGTTCCTGACCTAACCTGATACCCAGCAGGCCCGTAATTCCTGGTTGGGGGGGGGGTGTGGTGTGGGCAGGGCAGAGGAGCTGTGCACACTATACACATCTGTCTCCAGACTCTGGGTCTGAAGCTTAGAAACAGCAATTTTTAGGGGACAAAGATCTAATTCTTCACTACACAATGACGCCCCAAACATCCAGCTTTACAAGTCTCCCAGGATAGAAATGGACATCTGAGAGGTGCCAAGGGAGACCTAGAGAAGCTCGGGGACTGACTCATGACCTGGAAGAGAGGTAGGTGATCGAGCCGGAAACCTATGCACAACGCGGCTGGGCTGCCAAAAGTTCTCTTTATTAATTTCATTTAGAAAGAATGAAACTTCATTCCATTTCCACTTTGGCAGAGTTCCATTTCAGGCTTCAAACTTAATTTTCTAGACTGTGAGCAGAGCACAAGTTTAGAATAGGCTCCTGACTGTGACCCCTCCTGGACCTCATTCACAGCAGGTGCAATAAATCAACCCCAGGAGGGAAAATGTTCCAAATGCCACCAGAAATGCCTAAAGCTGCAGCAATTCTTTTTCTTATTTTGTTTTAACTCCTTCAAAGATGTATAATTGCAGCCTTTCTCCTCCCTCTTCCAGGCTTTGAAGCTCAGAAGGAAAACACCTGGGGGATCTCACCTTGCAGGGCTGTGATAAAGAGAGGAAGGCCTTCCTCCCCTCTGCTGCAGATAACTTCAAGGCTGGAAGCCAAGGTAGGCAGCAAGGATGGATGTGGAAGGGTGTGGATGACATTTCGCAGGGGAAGGCCCACTGGGAAGCAGAGTTGGCGACTCTCAAAGACACAGGAACCCCCACATCTCTCAAATCAAGGCATGGGAATGAGGGCTTCAGTTTTTAGGTCTTCCAGGCTGAGCTCGCTGGCAGCCCACAACTGAGAATAAACCAACATCCGGCAGTTGCAAACATCACCAACTGGCAATTTGCCAGGGAAAACCAGTGTGACATTTCGTGGAAGTGTAATTTAAAAAATCGAAGTATGTTGCTTTTTATTTTATATCCCACATACAATTGAGATCATATGGTATTTGTCTTTCTTGGTTTGATTTATTTCACTTAGCATAATGCCCTTGAGGTTCATCCACGTTGTTGCAAAAGGCAGGATTTCCTTGTTTTATATGGCTGAGCAGTACTCCATCGTGTGTGCGTATAACCAACAGTATGGTGGCTATCAGAGGAGAAGGGGGTGGGAGGTGCTGAAGAGGGTAAGTGCAATTTCACATGTGAACTATCCTTTCAAAGTGTCCAAGCATTCCTGCAGGGACCACTGTTAGTCTTTTAACAAGAAGCACATTAAGGGACATCTTTAAATAAAAAAACACAAAACCCTGAACCAACATGGCCACACATCTCTGTAGTACTGCAGGCAAAGTCCAGTGCAACACAAACACTGCACTGAGTTCAACAGAGTCAGCAAGGTCCCACTAACACTGCAAGTCGCTGAATGTCATCAACAAAGATAACGGCACCCCACCCTTGTGGCTTGGAGATCCTCTTCTGCTAATACACATCCACGATAATTCACATTATCCAAAAGCTTCGGACCCACTCCACCACCAGCCTGGAGGCAGGCGGGCTTTCCTTTGTGGAGAGTTCATACTGGACATCATCTCATGGCCACTGAGAATCTCATGACCTCCTGATCAGCTTCCTGAAACATTTCCCCTATTCTGGGGACTTGAGAGAGGGTTTCTGTTCTCATTTTAATGATGTACAGCTACATATCAAATTTAGGAGCTGCTTAGTGTGGCATCCAGGGGCTTGCACTTCCAGCCCGACTTCATTTTCAGTCTCATATTCTGCTATTCCCCACCCCAAATCCTCAGCGATATTCAACCCTTGCATTCCACTAATTTGCAAGGCCCTCTGAGGCACCTGTTTCTGCACACACTACTCCCTCTGCCTCGAATGAAGCATCACAACTTGTGAGGACCATTGTGGAAAGTGTGGCATTTTGACAGGGTCAACAATGTTAAAAAGCTACACTAAAAATAAGTCTCAAGGTAGCAGAATAAAAGACACCCCTAAATCCACCATGGTTATAGGATGGCTTTACTTCCTGTTTTGTTAACTTCTGAACCGAGACTGTCACACACAAGTGTGCCCCCTTATTCTTCCCTCTGTCCCCACAAATTACAGGGGACTTTCCACTTTATTCGTTTCTGTACTATCTGAACTTTTATAATTTTAAAAAATAATCTTTTAGAAATCTTTTAGAACTGGGTTGATGTGGTGGTTACTATGGGCTGCCTGCTGGGTCTCCATTTCCCACACCTTTGTAGGGAACCACAGTTTTGTCCATCCTTTCTCCACCTGGGCAGTGGGCTTGGGAGGCAGACCCTGGCCATCAGGTACTCCCATCCCTCTTGTCAGTGACTGGTCAGGAATCATCACTAGAGCCAATCAGGGAAGGGCACTGGTGGCCGTCAGAGTCTGTTGTTGGTCCAGCAGTAAATTTAGGTTTTAAAACTAGCCCATAAGCCTAAATGGGGCACTTGTATTCCATACTTTAGGGGGAAAGTGGTTGGGGAGCTTTTTTTCTGTCTACTGTCTCCTGGTAGATACAGGGAGTTAAACAAAAGGTATCTGTCCTACTTCTCAAAGAAATTTTAAATTTAATCTATATTACTGAAAGTAACTTCCTGTTATTTAACTGTAGATTTTCTGTATAATTTGGAGATCAAAGATGAGACATCAAACTGCAGTTCAAGTAATATCTCCCTCTTCCTCTGGAGTTTAATAAGGATAAATACATTTTCATTAATGTAAAATGTTAGCACACAATCCCTATCCCCCAAGGGCTTGTGTGCTGGACAGTGAGGAAGACAGTCAAAATACCAGTGGCAAGTGTTAGGATTAAGGTACAAAGGGGCTTCCAGAAGCCAGAGAGAAGGATGAGCAGAAAAGGCTTCTAGAAAAGGGAATCCCCGAGCTGACATTTGATGTAACAGGTAAGTAACAAAGAAGCAAAGAAAGGGAAGGGCTCCAGGCAGAGAAGAAAGAAAGAATGCGGCCCTCACAGGGGAAAGTCTTTTCAACAAACAGTGCTGGAGCAACTGGAGAGCCACATGCAAAAGAATGAAGTAAGACCCCCTACCTCACTCCATATATAAAAACTAACACAAAAATGTGTCAAAGACATAAACTATAAAGAGCTAAACTTTAAGATCTAAAACTATAAAACTCTTAGAAGAAAACACAGCATTAAACAATGTTTTCTTAGGTATGACATCAAAAGCACAAGAAACAAAAGGAAAAATAGACAAACTGGACTTCATCAAAATTAGAAACTGTTGTGCTAAAAATGAAGAGGGAGAAAAGACAATTCACAGAATGGGAGAAAATACTTGCAAATCATATATCTGATATGGGACTGGTACCCTAAATATGTAGAGAACTCTTACAACTCAATAATAAAAAGATAAATAACCCAATTAAAAATTGGACAAAGAATTTGAATAGAGAGTTCTTCTTAGAAGATATACAAATGGACAGTGAACATATGAAAAGATGTTCAACATTATTACTTATCAGAGGAATGAAAATCACAACCATAATGAGGAAGAAGAAAGAAGCTCAAATGACATCCTGTGAGGGGGTTCAGTGCACCTGATACAGGCAGTGCTGGGGTAGTGGAGATGGCAGAGGGAGGCTGAAGAGACTGGTAGAAATCAAGTCATGAGGAGCCCTACAGGCCAGACTAAGAAGTGTGGATATTCTCCTAAAGGTAATGAAGAGAATAAAAAATTTGAATCTGAGAAGCAACACATTAGATTCAACCATATTCAATGAGTGGGTCATGACTGGCTGCAGGAAGGCAGGTAAAGAGCTTTCCCAGGCAGCTGCCAAAGATGGCGGAGGGGCAGGTCTGGGTGCCCAGTGGCTGACACCATCTCCTGGGCGCCTGGTGGCCATCATGGCAAAGCAGGTACTGCTGGGCTGGAAGGTAGTGGTCGTGTGCTCTGAGGGCATCAACATTTCTAGCAATTTCTACAGGAACAAGTTGAAGTACCTGACCTACCATTTCTGAGTCCCCAGACACATCTGTTGGTGGACCATGAGAGGCATGTTGCCCCCCAAGACCAAGTAGGGCCAGGCTGCCCTGGGTAGCCTCAATGTGTTTGATGGGATCTTGCCACCCTGTGACTAGAAAGAGCGAATGGCAGTTCCTGCTGCCCTCAAGGTCGTGCATCTGATGCCTACACAGATCCCTCCTGTGTAGTGTGCCTGGCTCATGAGGCTGGCAGTCACAGACACAATGGAGGAGAAGAGGAAGGAGAAGGTTAAGATCCATTACCAAAAGGAAAAGCAGCTCATGAGGCTGCAGAAACAGGCTGAGAAGAATGTGAAAAAGAAAACTGACAGATACACAGAGGTCCTCGAGAACCATGGATTCCTGGTCTGAGTCCAATAAAATTGACTGTTGATTCCTCAAAAAAAAAAAAAAAAAAAGGTGGGCAAGGAGACATGAATTTGGGGCAATGGGTAAGAGCCAAGGGCAACCTGAGATCATGATCCTTTTCCTGAAATCCCAGACATTACATATTTAAATTTTTTATTATTTACTAATTTGAGAGAGAGAGAAACCTTGATTTACTGTTCCACTTATTTACAAGGTCTGTCCAAAAAGTATCCAGCCATGTACTATGAAAAATAGAGATATTTACTGCAGAAGATATAAGATTCAAGAAGCAATGCACATAGGACAATGATGCTTCAGTCCCCTTCAAAGTAGGCACCTTAGGACCTCACACAGTTCTCCCAGCATCTCCTCCACTGGTCAAAACACTGTAAAATCCTTTGCTGGAATCACCATCAGATGCCCTGTTGTATTTTCCTGAATCTCACTGATGGTCAGAAGTCTCTTCCCTTTCAGAGGTGATTTTAGTTTTGGGAAAAGTCAGAAGTCATATGGCACCAAATCTGGGCTGTAGGGGGACTGAGTCACAGGAATGATTTGATGTTTCACCAAAAATCTCTGCACCAAATGTGATGCGTGAGTGGGTGCACTGTTGTGATGAAGCTGCCAATCACCAGTTGCCTATAGCTGCAGCCATTTTTGTTGTATTGCATCTTTCAACCAATCAAAAACATTAAGGTTGTACTCCTTATTCATTGTTTGGCCTGGAGAGGGGTATACTTGTGATAGACAGCACCTTCCCAATCAAAAAACAAAGTTAACATGGTCTCGATCTTGCTGTGACTTTGCTGTGCCTTCTTTAGGCGTGGAGAACCCGGCAACTTCCATTGGGACGACTGGGCCTTCGTTTCCAGATCATAGCCATTGACCCACCATTCATCTCTGGTGATGACCTATTTGAGGAAACCTGGTTCATTTGTAATGGTCTGAATCAAGTCATTAGCAACTGCAACACAATGTTCCTTCGGCTCTGGTTGCAGAAGCCATGGAACAAATTTTGCCATAACATGTTTCACGCCAAGACCCTTCGTCAAAATGTCAGAAACAGTAGTTTTTGGAATCCCAAGATTAGCTTCTAGTTCTCACACTGTCAGACATCAATCTTTGTGGATTGTAGCCCGAACACGTTCAACATTCTCAGGTGTTCTGCTTGTTGCAGGTCTTCCAGAACATGGATCATTTTCAACATATTCTCAACCATCTTTGAAGGTTTTGTGCCAAATTTTTATTTGCACTGCACTCATTGCATCATCCCTGAAAGCCTTCTGAATCATCTGAATAGTTTCCATGTAGCAATGTTCAAGCTTAATACAAAATTTGATGCAGATTCGTTGCTATTCTCCCTCAGTTATTTTGAATGTGACAGCCACACAGTACACATGCTCACTCACTGGTGTCTACTGTCCCCACTGACTACTACAGCGAAGTCGTCATTGTTCACGCATGCACATTCCAGTCCAATTTCCTTGGCTGCCAGGTTACATCGATGTCATACAAACTGTTCTCATTATATTAACAATGGATGGACTTTTTCCAGGTTGATGCTTGTATGTGCACTGACCAGGGACTGAACCTACAACCTTGGTGGGACAATGCTCTAACCAACTGAGCTACCTGGCCAGGGTCCAGAAACTACGTATTTTTATAAGCACTGGCCCTAACATTAGAGGGCGCAACAACATGCTTACATAAATCATAATACTCAGACTCCAGAGGGAGTCTGGTAAGTTTCAGAGAAGCTCCAAAGTACCACTGAAATCGGTTTGAAAGTCACTGAGTTGGGAACTAGTGGTGCCCACATACCCACCTTCAGAACAGGGAAAGCCCCAAGTTGTGAAACCAGCCTAAACCTTCTAGTCAGGTACTGGTGAATTGTGAGAACCATAGAATCTCAGGGCTAGAAAGGATCTAAAAGGCCCCTGAGTCACCCACTGTCTGATGCCTGAATTCTACCTATAGGGCCCCCAAAACAGTTATCCTGGCTTTGCTTCAAGACCTCCAGAGATTTGTCAAAAAGGTGAACTGTTTATCCCATCTTTGAAAGCTCTGGAATATCAAACCCTTCCTTCAGCTCGGTTCCCACCCCCTGGTCTGCATCTCTGACATTAAGGCCACCTAGGCAGGGCAACCTGTGCATGGGGGAGTCCTTGGCTTGTTGACAGTAGCTGCTATGTGCCCTGTACCAGGTCTTCTCTCCCTCAGGCTACACAAATGTCCTCATTCCCTAAAAGGTTCCTCAGGCACATGATCTTGAGTCTCTTCTCTGGTCATTCTCAGAAGTCACTGTGATTCCTTGGGGGGACCTTAGAGAGTGACAGTCATAATGTTCAGAGTACTGATCTGAACACTGCAGGGACCAGAAAACCATCCCTGGTCTATTAATAGGCAGCCACAGCACACACTGATGCAGATAGCACTGGTCAGGCACTAAAATAACAAAGTAACCTTTACCCACGGTGTTACTAAACCACTTCTTCCCCATTCTGGTACTTGTGAAATGGTGTGCTCGACCCCTCAGAAGAGAGCTCACATTTCTCAGACAATTCCCACTCAGCAACGATTATCTGCAACTGATCAGGTGGCTGGTGGTACGCAAGAGGACTCATAGAGAATGTGGAGTGCAGCAAAGGAATAAAGGGAAGAGTTCACAGGAGACAAAAAAGAGAAAGGGTGTCTAAAAACTTTATCCAAGAGTGCTGAGAAGGGGCCTTGGAATTGAAAGGGACTTGGGGATGTCTGCAAGGCCGGCCACTTCGGGAGGAGAGGGACCGCCCGAGCACAGGCTGCTGGACACACCCTGCTCCAGCAAAGCAGATGTGCTACCGCTGAGGAACTGAGTCAGCCAGCTGAGGGCACATGCAGCTGGGACAGTAAGGCTTCATGATCAGCAAGTGCCCTGAGACACAAGGGTCTGCACAGGCCAACCTGTGCATTTATTAGGTACACTCTTTTCATTTACTTGTTTATACCTGTCTATGCCACCAAAACTTTGAGGCACTTAGGACAGACGGATTACATCAGAAACACGTGAATAAAAATCAGGATCAGAAAAGGGGCTTTGTGGATACTATCTAACTCAACTTGGATGACCATCCAACTACATAGATGCTGTTATCTATATTTCACAGCTAAGAACACTGGGTCTCAAAACAGTTAAGGAAATTGCCCAAGGTCTCATTGTTATTAAGTGACATTTACACTTGAATCTAGGTCAGAAACTTAAGCTCTCTTCTGTTATCACACTATCCACATCTTCTGGCTTCTTCTCTGTGGGCACTCCCTAGCCAGGCAGAGAACAGAGTCACCTGGAGCTCAGACTCTGAAATCAAGCTGCTGGGACCAAGCCCTGACTCCTCACCAGGTATGGTAACCTTGGACAGGTGATAATATCCTGCCCCTCCACTTCCTTACCTGTAAGCTGGGGTTAATAACAGTACCTACATCCCCAGGACTGGTCAGAGGGTTAAATGAATTTGTATTACTAGAGCACTTTTAGAACAGTTACACAGTACACACTAAAGTAGATTAACTAGATTAGTCAACTAAAGTAGATGTGAACTCAGGCAAGCAGCTTAACCTCCTAGGCCATCATCTGTAAACTGGGGAGAATACGGAGAAATCTCCCAGGCATGACAATTACTAAGTGAGATAATACGTGTAAAGCACCTATATGTGTTTGGTTATCACTATTACCACACTACCTTACTTAAAATCATCTCTTCTTTCATCCAAGGCTGAACATTATTGGGTAATTTAACCACTCAAATAATCAGCACAATTAGCATTTAATAGGTTAATTGATTTAGAAAAATAAATATAAACTTAAGGAAAAATGATGAAATACAATGTGAAATCATTAAAAAGCAAAATGAAACACAGGAATGACAGGTGATGCTAAAAGAAATTCTTCCCATTCTGTTTTGAGAACACATGCAGAGAGAGCATCACAGCATATGGACTACAGGGCAGCTGCCTGAGAGCGTGCTGAATGGAACTCACCCCCACCCTACCCCACCCCACCCCACCCCACCCCACCCCACCCCACCCCATGACGCCAGTAAAGGGGAAGAACACTGGGAGTTAGGTGGCTGAGTTGGTTGGGTTTTTTTAGGGTGGACTGTCTCTGATTCTGGGTTTAGAGCGCTAAGACTAAGTGTTTTCCCCTCTGTTTATAACTTTCATGAACATTTATTTATAATACTTCAGAGATGATATTACTGTTTAAATGTATGCTCAGAAACATTTTAATTTAAACCACACCAATGGAATATCTAACCTTTACGCGGTCAGGGTCCACATAATGCATTTTTTTCATATCACATTCTTCAGTAGTATAATTTAACTTGAGGATATAAAGGATCCACACTCCAAACACAAGCAATATACACCTAGAAAAAAAATCAATTAGGTAGAATGATCCAGTCACATGATAATCAGGAGCAACTGTGAAATAAGTGAAAACCTAACCCAAATTGGGTTTGCCTGTCATGCAGCATAAAAGTACCATCTTTTTAAAATTTATTTATTTATTTATTTTAGAGAGGGAAAGGAGGGAGAATGAGAGAGAGAGAGAGAGAGAGAGAGAGAGACATCAATGTGTGGTTGCTGGGGGCCGTGGCCTGCAACCCAGGCATGTGCCCTGACTGGGAATCGAACCTGCGACACTTTGGTTCGAAGCCCGTGTTCAATCCACTGAGCTACGCCAGCCAGGGCAAAAGTACCATGTTTAAAGCTGACCTCAGTGGCCAACTGAAGGCACAACTTCTTATTTCCTGAGAAGATACATTAGTCATTTATGATCACCTTTGTTACAAAAAAATTTTTTAAAACCTTTTCCCACAAAGGCACCCTAATAAAATCTGAATCAAAATGCAGCCTACTGGACTTTAAAAAACCAAGTAATAGCTTTTGAATTACACAATCTCAGCTTCAAATTTTTCCTGCTTTAAGATACTGTCAACCCTTGAAATACCATATGATTCCACTTACATGAAGTACGCAGAGTAGTCAGAAGGGCAGACACAGAAGTGGACTGGTGGTTGCCAGGGGCAGGGGGAGAGGAATGGGGAGTTAGCATTGAATGGATGCCGACCTTCTGTTTTGCAAGATAAAAAGAGTTCTGGAGATGAGTGGTGTGATGCTTGTGCAACAATGTGAAAGTGCTTAACATCACCAAATTGTTCCCTTAGAAATGGTTAAGAGATAATTAGGTTCTGGCCAAGATGGAGGCATAGGTAGAAACCCTCTACTTCCTTGCATAACCAAAAAAAGGATAACAACCAATCTAAAATCAATAAACAACCAAAAGGGCCAGAGAATCAAACTGCATGGGACTCTTGACAACCATGGAATTAAAGAAAAAATCAGCTAGAACAACCAGACCAGTAAGGCAGCAGACTGCACCAGCTGACTCAGAAAAACCGTGGGGAGGTGGCAGGCCATGTGAGCAGGGCTGGCTGAAGGTGAAAATGAAACTCAGAGCTGACTGTGGACTATGGCCTCACTATGGTGGGAGAAACTCCCAGTCTCACAGTTGGTTAGAAACCATGCGCTAGAGACGAGCAGGGGAGCTGCACTGTGCCCTCTCTGGCCCCTCTCCCACAGGCAGTGCCACAGTGCAGCAAGGAGGGTTGCCTTGCCCTGGTGAACACCTAAGGCCACAACCCCTTACAACTTATCAGGTGCAGAGAAAAAGAACTAGGGCCCAAATGAAAGAACAGAGCAAAACCTCAGAAATAGAACTAAGCAATGAGGAGATCACCAACCTATCCAATGGAGAATTTAAAGGCCTGGTAATCAAAATGCTCACACAACTGATTGAGCTTGGTCAAAAAATGAAAAAACAAATGAAGAAAACCCAAAGTGAAATAAAGCAAAATATTCAGGGAACCAACCTTGACAGGAAGAAAACCAGGAGTTAAAGTAATGATTGGAACAAAAAGAAAAAATAAACACACAACCAGAACAAAATGAAGAAACAAGAATTCAAAAAGGTGAAGAGAGTCTTACAAACCTCTGGGACAACCTGAAACATTCCAACATACGAATTATATGGGTGCCAGAAGGAGAACAGCAGCAAGAAATTTGAAAACTCATTTGAACAAATAATGAAGGAAAACTTCCCCAATCTGGCAAAGGAAATAGACCTCTAGGAAGTCCGGGAAGCCCAGAGAGTCCCAAAAAAGTTGGACCCAAAGAAGAACACACAAAGGCACATCATCATTAAGTTACCCAAGATTAAATAAAGAGAGAATCCTAAAAGAAGCAAGAGGAAAGGAGAGAGTTACCCACAAAGGAGTTCCCATAAGACTGTCAGCCAATATCTCAAAAAAAACCTTTCAGGCAAGAAGGGGCTGGAAAGAAGTATTCCAAGTCATGAAAGGCAAGGACCTACATCCAAGATTACTCTATCCAGCAAAGCTATTATTTAGAATGGGAGGGCAGATAAAGTGTTTCCCAGATAAGGTCAAGTTCAAGGAGTTCATCATCACCAAGCCCTTATTATATGAGAAGTTAAAGGGAGTTATCTAAGAAAAAGGTGAAAAATATGAACAGTAAAATGACAAGAAACTCACAGCCATCAACAACTGAACCTAAAAAACAAAACCAAAAACAAACTAATCAAACAACTGGAACAGGAACAGAATCACAGAAATGGACATCACACAGAGAGATTTCAGCGGGGAGTGGGTAGGAAGGAATAGGGGGGAAAGGTACAGGGAAGAAGAAGCATAACTAGTAGGCATAAAATAGATGGGGAGAGACAAAAGAAACAGAGGTATAGGAAACAGAGGACTCAAAGAACTTATATGCACAACCCATGGACATGAACTGGGGGAAGAATCCTGAAGAGTTGGGGGGCAGGGAGGAAGGGGGATAAAGGGGTAAAAATTGGGAAAACTATAATAGCATAATCAATAAAAATACTTAAAAAATAAAAATTGAGATGATTGAAAAAAAGAAATGGTTAAGACGGTAAATTGTATATTACATGTATTTTATTTACCACAGTAAAAAAAATGGGGGGAAAAGACGGAGTCCTTAAACAATCTCCTCATTATTTCTCTAGGAATTCTCCCCAGAAATGAGGCTGCCTGCAGGGACACTGTGCCACCAGTCACCCTTAAGATCATCTAAAACATTGCTTTAAGCATTTGATACAGCCACACTGTTATATAGTTTAAAACACACGTGGGCACACACACACACACAGGATTTGGAGAGAAGAACTGAGCCTCGTTGTAATTCTAGAAATCTCATTTTTAATAAGCTCCCCAAGTGATACTGACAAACTAAAAATTAAAAAAAGTTTAAACCGATGTTTAAGAGCCACTGTTTTAAATAATTCGTGTTGGAAATAACCTTAAGGGGAAAAATAACCTATTTTTTAAAGAAAGGGGAAGTTTTAAAAATACAGCATCTAGCATAGTACACTGTACACAATATATGCTAAATATTTTTTCCTTCTTGCATTTTAAAAATTTTTTATTTACCCCTCAGCACCCCTCTACCCAGCACCCACCACTCCCTCAGGCAATACCCACACCATTGTTAATGTCACTGGGTCATGGGTATAAATTCTTTGGCTACTCCACTTCTTATTCTGTACTTTACATCCCCATGGCTATTCTGTAACTACCTATTTGTACTCCTTAATCCCCTCATCTCTTCACCCATTCCCTGACACCTCTCCCATCTGGCAACCATCAAAACCTTCTCCATATCCATGATTCAGTCTCTGCTCTTGTTTGCTTAGTTTGGTTTTTAGATTCAACTGTTGGTAGATATGTATTTATTGCCCTATTAATAGTTTTCATAGTTTTTTCATAGTTTTGATCTTCTTTTTCTTAAATAATCCCTTTAACATTTTATACAATAATAGTTTGGTGATGATGAACTCTTTTAGTTTTTTCTTGTCTGGGAATCTCTTTATCTGTCCTTTGATTCTAAATGATAGCTTTGCTAGGTATAGCAATCTTGGCTATAGGTCCCTGCTTTTCGTAATTTTGAATATTTCTTGCCAATACTTTCTAGCCTGCAAAGTTTCTTTTGAGAAATCAGCTGACAGTCTTATGGGAACTGAGCTGTAGGTAACTAACTTCTTTGTTCTTGCTGCTTTTAAGATTCTCTTTATCTTTAACCTTTGGCACTTTAATTATGATGTGTCTTGGAGTAGGCTTCTTTGCATCCATCTTGTTTGGGATTCTCTGTGCTTCCTGTGCTTGCATGTCTATTTCCTTCACCAAATTAGGGAAGTTTTCTTTCATTATTTTTTCAATTAGATTTTCAATTTCTTACTCTGTCTCTTCTCTTTCTGGCACCCCCATGATATTACTGTTGGAATGCCTGAAGTTGTCCCAGAGTCTGCTTACACTACCCTTATTTTTTGTTGGGTTCTTTTTCTTCTTGTTCTTTTGATTGGTTGTTTTTTGCTTCCTTATGTTCCAAATCATTGTTCTGATTCTCGGTTTCATCCACTCTACTGTCACTTCCCTGTAAATTGTTCTTTGTGTCAATTAGTGAATCCTTTGTTTCTGACTGGATCTTTTTTACACTATTGAGGTCCTTACTAAGTTCCTTGAGCATCCTAATAACCAGTGTTTTGAATTCTGCATCTCATAGATTGCTTATCTCCCTTTTGTTTAGTTCTTTTTCTGGAGCTTTGATCTGTTCTTTCATTTGGACCACATTTCTTTGTCTCCTCATTTTGGCAGTCTCCCTATGTTTGTTTCTTTGTATTAGGTAGAGCTTTTGTGACTCCCTGTCTTGGTAGCATGCCCTAATGTAGTGAGTGTTCTGTAGGGTCCAGTGGCACAGCCTCCCCTATCACCCAAGCTGGGTACATAAGGTGTACCCTTCATGTGGGCTGAGTACTCCCGCCTCTGGTAGTTGAGCCTTGATTGCTATCGGTAGGTCAATGGGAGGGATTTATCCAGGCCAGTCAGCTGCAAGGACTGTCTGTGACCACTGACCACAGAATTCTGCTCTCCATGAAGGATCAGCTGTACAGGGTTCGGGTGGTGGTGTTCTGATGTGGTCTGTAGCTGTCCATTGGGTGTGTGGGCCCTGAGGTTTTCTGAGTGGTGTAGGCCAAGGTCAGCCCCAACCTGTACTTTGCCCAGGGCCACTGTGCCTGGGCTATAAAGCAATCTGAGAGGGCTGTTACTTGTGCTGGGCTTGGAGATTTCCAGGTGAAGCCAACCTGTGAATCTAGGCTGGCTACTGTTAGTTGCTGGGCCTGAGGCCACTTAGCAAGAGGTACTGGGGTTGGGGGCTCACTGAGGCTGGCTATTCAAGGCACAAGCCAAAACCAGCCATTCATATGGAAAAGTCTCTATTAGCAGCTTGGTTGAGCCCCATGAGGGAAGTCTCATGGGATCTCCAAGCAGAATGGGGGTTGGAGAGAAACCATGTTAGCCAGTTTCATGGAGTCTCAGATGTGGTGCCCACCTGCTGGCTCTATGGCTCTGTTGGGGGAGGTTTCAGGAAAGGGACAATGGCCTCTGCCCTCCTTTGTGTCTGGGAGAAAGCTGTCCCCGAGCTCTCACCTTGATGTCAGATAGTTTAGTTCCACCCTGTATGCCACTGGTACTTTTCAAGCTGCTACCCTGGTGCTAAAGCTCAGAGGGAGTGAGTCTGAGTAGGTGAGTCTGTGTGTGGGTTCTTTAAAAGGAACTGCTTGAGACTCCAGAAGTTTCTTCCACCGACTGAATCCCCGCTGGTTTTTGCCACCAGAAATTATGGGGACTTATCTTCCTGTCACTGGAACCCTAGGGTGGGAGGCCTAGTGTAAGGTGCTCCCAAGATATCCCTCCCAAATTTTTATCTATCACACGTGGTTGTGGGACCAGCCCGTTCCTCATCTCTGCCCCTCCTACCACTCTGGGTGGATGTGGTTTCTTGAATTCTGTAGTTGTCAGATTTTCATTCAGTTCGATTTCTGATAGTTCTGAGTGATGGTTGGTCTATATTTTAATTATAATTTTGATGTGGTTCTGTGAGGAGGCGAGCCATGTTACCTATGCTGCCATCTTGACTGGTAGTTTTCTAAATATTTCTTAATATTTGAGGATGCTGGTACAAAAAAGTATTGCTAGGAAGTTATTTTCAACACATTTTAATTCTCTTTTTAACAGTCTCCCCATGTGAACCTGGACAAGCACAATGTTAAGTGAATAGTATGCTACCATTTGTGTAAAAAAGCGGGGCAGAGTGGGCCTAGAGGGAGGAACGGATACACAGTATTTCCTGTATATATAAGACTGGAAATATTGGTTATCTGTAACTGGGAAGAGGAAATGTGTGGAGCAGAGAGAAGGTCTTTTATTGAGTACCTTTAATATCTATTGAATTTTGAATCTTGTGAATACAGTATTATTTATTCTTCTCTTCAGCCCCCTGAAAAAGTATTACATTCAGTGCACGTAATAATTCCCCTATTTTGATTTGTTCTTTTTTTAAACAAAGGAAAAAATGGTATTGAAAGCAGGCCCAGTGTGTACAGCACTGATCCCACTCCTGGTCACAAGTCTGTCTCGTGCAGACTGTAAGGAGCGTGGGAAGCAGGTCTGTTCTGTTTGTGGCCACGTGGCCAGTCCCCAACACAATGCCAGGAATGTGCAGACATCAGAAAACACTGGCTGATGACTACGAGGAGATGAAAAATGACGTAAGTGTTTATGAATGTACATTTCCTTTTCACATCATTTTTAATCTACACCTCCTACTTTAGTAAAGAGAGAAGGGAAAGTAGACTTCAGGGTAACGTTTCTGTATGTAGTCATGAAAAGGGGTAATTTTCAACGTGGTTCAGCTGGTACCAAATAAAACTGACAAGTTCCTCCTTTAACAGTTCTACCACTTATTAGTATATACAGGTGACCTGGCTGAGACACCTGTCATCCTTTTTAGTATTCAATATTTAATGTGATTCAAATGCCTTTAGGGGCCTTTAATTAATCATATTTTAGATTAACTGAAAATAGCTAAGGGAAAAAGCCCTCTTTTGTTAAATAACGGCAGGAAGAGCTGTGCACTGTCAGAGCTGCCCTCCTGGGCCTCCAAGCTCAGGTACAGAGCCCAAGGGGCCCCCTGGCTGGGCAGTGTACTCTTACCGAGTATAGTTTGATGCATAAGCCCAGGGCATCTGTGCATTGAATCTCTCACTTACGTGCCTTTAAACGATCCTTTGCCCAAGTGTGATCAAGTACAAGAGCCACTGTTAGGGCTCTCACTGTATTCTATTCTTAATTCTTATTTTGACTCAAATCAGGGGGATCTTATGGCCCAAGGGGCCATACTTGTACTTACTTCAAAACATCTTTTAACAACAAGCTCGGTCTTCTCATCTTGTTTTGAGCCCGGGTGTACCATTGCAGGGAGGGTTTTGAGCAGTCGCTTCTCAGTTTCACACAGTGATACTCACTTGGCATTGCTGTGAAGAGAGGGGAAGAGGACAGGAGGAGGAAAAGGGATGAGTTAAGTGGATGATGGTTTTAAAGAACCTTCATGTGGTACATCCATACCAAGGAATACTACTCAGTAATAAAAAGGAACGAACTATTGATATAAGCAACAACTAGATGAACCTAGAAAGAATTATGCTGAGCCAAAGACTAAAAGGTTACATATTGTATGACTACATGTATAGAACGTTGATGAAATGACAAAATTATAGAAATGGAGAACAGACCAGTAGTTGTCAGGAGTTATATCGGGGTGCTGGGTATGTCTATGAAAAGCACCATGAAGGATCCTTGTGAGGATGAAAATGTTCTGTGACTTGCCTGTATGCACGTCAATATCCCCGCTGTGATACTGTACTATGGTTTTGCGACATGCTACCACTGAGGGGAACTGAGGAAAGATTACACAGGGTCTCACTGTATTTCTTACCATTGCATGTGGACTTACAATTATCCCAAGATAAAAAGTCTAATTTATTAAAGAGCCTTTAACTTTTAGAGATACACATGGAAATATTTACAGGTAAAAGGGCAGAAATGAGATCATCAAAAAATCAGTAAGGGGATAAGTATGTGGTAGGGGAACATGTGAGACAAGACTGGCTTTACACTGACAGCTGTCGAAGCTGGGGTTGGGGACGGGCTCACACCATTCTCATCCTCTTACACTTACATATGAAGTTCGCTATAATACAACAGTTTACAAATAGAGTGTAATAAGAAAATTGTTGCACTAAGAAAAAAGGAAATATGGCAATTTTAAAAGACATTTTTCTTTAAAAATATATATGTTCTTGGGTACGCTTATGTACTTATTCTTTTGAGTTAATTTTATTCTCAAATATTCAATTTCTAAACAATATCCCCAGAGGTGCTGCAGTAAAAACTGACGCAAAGAAGCACTGTTGGAAACCTGGATGTGCCTTTGCACATGAGGTACCCTCAGTCTGCAATCCGCTGGGAGTCCCTCCCACAGTCTGCCTGGCCAACCACTTCATCCTCTCCACCCACGGGCTCTCCTTCGCTGTGAAGACCAGTTTTCAATACCATAGCCGTCTCTGGGAACTCCACTACCTGTTTACCATGATTAACTGAAATGTTCTGTTAATGTTCAAGGTCTCCTCTACCTTTTTCCAAGCACTGGGGGCACTGAGCTGCAGGGCCAGAACTTCGTCATTTTTGTATCTCCATCATCTAGGACAGGGCTGGGCACACACAGGCCCTCAAGAAACGAGACCCTGAATGGGACGTGCATTACGTGGCCGTGGCCTGTCATCAGATAAGATACCCGCCCCGCCTACATGCACACACAAACTGTATTTTCTCAATTACATTTAAGACTAACACTGAAGTTGACTGTTAACGGAAATTCTAATAGCAAAGAATAAAGCATGCACTCTATTGAAAGATCTAAAATGTACAACAACAGGAAATTTGTTGGTGAATTACGGTGCAAACCGCATGGAATACGCTGCAGTACTTAAAGCCTAGCTGCATGAGAAAGTGCCTCAGGAACCACAAATTTGAGCCTGTTCTCCCTCAGACTGGCAGGGAGAGTGCCTCCACATCATCACTTCACTAACCATCTTCATGCAGGAAAGACCTGGTATTCAAAAATTATATATTTCTATTCACGCATAAAAATATAACAGATTCTTCTTAAATGCCTGCCTGCCTGCCAGATGAAGACATTCTTCTTACCAAAGCTCCAATGAAGAAAGATAAGGTCAAGGCCGGGCTTTCAGTCCATTTGTAGAACTGGCACTGACATTTTCAAAATTAAGGATTAACCATTCAGAAGGAGAATAGACAGACACCACAGAGTAGTACATGATGAACTGACAAATTAACTGCACACAGTTACTAGTACAAGGGTGGGGATGGTGTTAATATTTTGGCAAAGGAATGAGCCTACACATGATCTCACTAAGTCTTAAAAACAACTACTTCATTCCCTTGCATTTAACCTGTCAAAAGGCCACACATGACTAACCGAGGAGCTCAGAATGCAGCCTACATCAGCCTACACATGACAGGCCACACATGACTAACCGAGGAGCTCAGAATGCAGCCTACATCTGTCCACCTCCAAGTCCACGCCCTTCCACCTGCAGGTGCTTAGGAAAGGCAGGTCTCAGAACAGGTGGGTATATATATATGGGACTGGTCTTTTGCTTTGTTTTTAATAGTAAAGGCATGCCAAGGCACACATTATTATAAATAAAAATCTGAAGTTGAGAAAATAGTGAATAAACCAGCATGGCTGGAGTGGACTGTCTAGGAAAGTGAACAAGATGGTGCTATGGCAGCCAAAAGAGCAAGTCTTTTAAGGTGGGAGATTTCTGAGAGCAGGACTTCACAGCAGGAGAGGAGGAAGACTGGTCTCCCGCCTGCAAGGCCGCCTGGGGACAACAAGACAGGATACTGGATGCACGACGCTGTCCGGGCGGAAGGAGAGCCTGAGGTCCGTCCTGGTGAGGATAAAGAGCAAAGGACAAGGACAGAAATCTACTGACAAATGGCATCAGGAAGAATGGTGATGAAAAGATAAATCTGGGTCTTGGTTACAGAAAGAAATAGTAATGGAAGTCAATTTTTGTAGTTAGTCGTGAGGATGGGATGAATTTGAGGAGATATATAACTACATAGTTGTCCAGGAGGCAGCTGGAAATGTGGCCTGGGGCTCAATGGACCGTCCATCCCACCGGCCAGCCTTTCTCAGCCAGTAGAGTTAAGCCCTAAGGCACCCACACAGTATGGAACAAATTAACTTCTGTCCTGGAAACCCAGACTGGTGGGTTCCGCACCATGCATGGGAAAGGTGAGAAAAGCCTCAAATCATGTTTGGGTTCTGTGTTTCAGATGAAGAATTCTACTTGATAAAGGAGAACAGAAGGCAGAGAGCCTGCCCTCAGGGAGAAGACAGCCTTGTGGTGCACAGAGACTAAACCTGTCTCAGTAGCAAGGAGAATGCACGACAGCCACAGCACAGCAGCAGGAGCTGGGAGAGGGGCCGAGTGAGGAGGGAAGACACAGAAAGGACATTCCCATGGGCAGAAAGAATGGAATGAGCAAAGCACAAAGGCCTGGTTAGTCTGAGGGAACAGCAAATGACTGGGGATAGCTGAGAAAGCATGGCACAGGGTGGAGATGGGTGGTGGGCAGGAGTTAAGGGCAATACTGTGGTCCTACTGGACACCCCAGGGCTGGTGCTGTATCTCGGGTGTGAGTGGTGGCTGCTAACAGAACACAGCTGTCCCTTTCTCTGCAGGCTTGCCCTCTGTCCCCAGCCAGTGACTGGCTGACTGATAGGGGTACCTCTGGCCTCCAGGTGGGATCACCCTGGGAGAACAAATCAAGCTCCAAAGCTTCCTGAGGACTCAGCTGAGACCACAGCTCTGCTCAGCTGCTTCTCCTGCTTCACTTCCCTCTCTCACTCCTTTTTGTCCTGGCAGCTCCCTCAATAAAGCAGGAGCCCTTGGGTTCCCGTTTCAGGCTCTGCTTCTAGAGAACATGACCTAAGACAGCCATTAGGTCGGCAGGGTCAACATTTGGGAAAATCACAGAAGGTCATGGATGATCACAAGAAGCCCTTGAGGATTTTATTCATGAGGGATCATGAATCACGTGGAAGAAAATCACTGGGGAAGCAGCAGGGACAGCAACAGAGGCAGAGGCGAGTCTGGGATGGCAGGCTGCTGAGGAGCTGCCATCACGCGCTCACGGCCCACGCGGGCTGTCCCCGCAAAGATGGCGGGGGCCGGGTGAGCGGGGTGGCTCCCAGCCACAGAAATGACAGGGCTGGAGATAGATCAGGCGTGGTGAGCAGGCAGGAGGGAAGATAACTCAAGTGACAGGGGGGAAAGTGCAGCTCTTTTTACAGAGAGGTCGCAGGAGGAGGGGAATCCGTTGAGATGGTAAGGCCCCGCCTTCTAGAAACCCAAGTGTAGGGAAATGATAGCAGGAATATATAACTACAACAGTGTGGGAAGGGCTGAGAGAGAAAGGAGACTGCTCAGAAGTGTGGAGTCTGATACCGGCACAGACGCACAGTGTGGTCAGAGAGCTGACTCCCTAGGCTGCCTTGCCAAAGCCCATCCATGGGCACCACGACAAAAGTCGTGCATGCAAGCGTACATCTAAACTTTCTTCTGTCCTCATCCAACAGGGAGGAGGATTTGGGGGTGAGGAGACAATGGTTTAGTTATAAATGCTCAAAAGTATACCAGTCTAGGTGAGACAGGATAGTGAGAAGCTAGGAAAAGTCCTTGACAAGTGGAATAGGGAAACGGAGACGGACAGCTGAACAGAATGGTCCAGCAATTTACAGCCAGGTGTAGATGGTCACCAGGACCTGGCAGGGGGCAAAACTGGGAAAACAAGGACCTGACCCCCAGGGTAACCTTTCCTCCCTAGAGACAGCACCTAGGCCTCAGTGGTGTTTCAGCTCCAGGTCCAGAAAAGCAGCAAAACCAGGTGGGCTATGCCAGAGCCAATTGCAATGACTAACAAGCCCCTTGCCCTGTCACTGACCAACCAGAGGGGACCATGACCCTGAAAGGGCACTCCTGGAGAACTGATGAATATTCCGCTGAAACCCTCCCCTGAAACCTCCCCTAAGACTCCAAGCCTGCAAAAAAGGGGGAAACGCCTAAAGACAAAGGACGCAGCATGCACCTGCACGCTCTCCATCTGGGGAGCAATCTACACCACTCCCTCCTTCTCCCCCCACTTCGTTCCCCACAGGCACGAGTCTCCTAAACTCCAAGGCAATGGGTAGCTGGCAGCTTGTCCCAGGCTGACCCCCCAAACCTGTCCCCAAAGCCCCCTTTACTCTGACTTCCCAGGGAGCTCAGGCAGCCCAGCCTAGGCTCTCCTGCTGCTTCTTCTATACTAAGCCCTTCCTTGTTTTACTCTCCCCAACTTTAATAAACATATCCTCGAAGTCATCTGGGCACGTGTTGTGAGATCTTTCTCACACGAAGTCAAGAACCCACACACTACAGCTGGCCCTAGGCAGACACACTCAGGGCCAGGCCCCTGTCTGGGAACACAGGGTTTCAACTGTTGTTGTGTGGAACTCCTGGTGACATGTTACTTCTCTTAGTGACTGCAGAAGTAGATCTCCTCCCAAGCACACTGCCATTCTTGTATGGTCTAGGTAGCTAATTTCAAACTAGTTTTAGCTTTAGAACTCTTTTTTTTAAATCTGAAAACAGATTTAGAATCCTAAAATATAACACAGGTAAGAAGTATTCAATTGCTCTCTTGCAGGGTTTCCCTACCTCACGCTATTGACATCTGGGCTGGGTAATTCTCTGTAGTAGGAGGATGTCTTGCGCATTACAGGGCGTTTTGCAGCATCCCTGGCCCGTATCCACTGGATGCCACTAGTATCTCTGGACCTCCCCTCTTCCAGCTGTGACAACCAAAAATGTCTCCAGATATTGCCAAATGTCCTCTGGGGGGCAAAATCACCCCAACTTCACCCACTGGGATGAAGTCATATTAAAATTCCAACCTTGCTGTATCTTTAAGTGTTGGAGGTGTACAAAACAACATAAGCAGAGCCACTTTCAAATGGAATCAGAGCTGCCCTCCTAGAGGAGCTGCCTCACATGTCGTGCTCCTCAAGCCCTGGGATGTCAAAAGAGGGCAAAATAACCTCCGACCTGGGCCTAGAGCACTGCATTTTGCCGTGTATAATGCACACCCACATTTTTGGCCCAAACTTTCAGGAAAAAAATCTTTCATTTTAATTTTTTAACTAACTTATTTATTTACATTTAGATATTTGTTTTTATACTATAACGGAATTTTAGCATTTATTTTTTGAACATACTATGGTACAAGAAATTTTGTATGACAAATAATTACAAAACACAAGAACATATATAAGGTACAGGAAATGTTGTTACTGGTAACAAATTGGTACTACCCATGTATAATGCACATCCCTACTTTTCCCTCAAAGATTTGGGCAAAAAAGTGTGCATTATACACAGCAAAATACAGTATTCCAAACAACTCTTTGTTCTGACTGCTGGGACTGAAAATTGAAGACATTCTTTAGAATTAGCATCACATCACCTCTGGGCCTTTTGGCTAAGATCAAATGCTAGCTAATCTATGTCTATCCTTCTATTCATGTAATTACTCCCTGTCTCATAAATACCTCTTGCCTTCACCTAAATCACAACACTATTTGGGTTTCTGCCTGAATCAGCACTTCCTGCATAGTTACCCTTTTGGATCTCAAATAAACGCTGTTGTCTCTTATTTTTGGCCTTTTATTTATAGATTAGCAAAGGTAATTAAATGTAATGCAGCCCTGGCTGGGGTGGCTCAGTTGGTTGGAGCATCATCCTGTCTCACAACCAAAGGGTTATGGGTTCAATCCCTGGTCCAAGCACATATGGGAGGCAGTCGATTGATGCTTCTCTCTAGCATCGGTGATCTCTCTTTCCCTTTCTCTCTCTGTAAAAGCAATGGAAGAATGTCCTCGGGTGAGGATAAAGGAACAAGAAAAACTCTGTGCGAAAACTGAAAACTCAAAGACTGGGTTAAAAATTGATGATCCTTAAGCTCCAGTATCTATATGGGAATGGACAGACACACACAGGTGTGCATTGCACACGAGCCTGCTGACACGGAGTTCACACATGTGCACATGGGCAGGACAACACTCATTCCTGAACCCGTACATCTCGAGCAGAACTCCCTCAACCATCTCATTTCACTCCCACCCCCAAAGGGGGGATGCCCCACTGTACGGTACTCCCCTGTTTCTACCAGTTAGTCAGTGTTTCATTTGTCTTTTAGAAATGTGCAATTTACCCATGATATGAAAACCATGAAGAAAGTGCAGGCAAGAGCACTGATGCGGGGACCACACCCTGTCATCTCTGATATCTCATAGTATTTGTTCAATTTAATGCACTGATACCTCGACTGCTGTCTCAGTCAGTGAACCCCAGTCTGACTATGCACAAGAATCCCTGGAGGAGGCTGTAACGTAGTCAGATTCCTGGACCTCATCCTCAGAATCTGCCTCCCAGTAAGGCCAGGTAAGGACACCCAATGTGCACTGGAAGCAAGTTTTCCCCTGAGTGATGTGGGTGTGGAGCTTTGAGAAACCCTGCTCTCCAGCAAGCTTCTCACAGTGTAATTACACTAGATTTTAGTCTAAGGATGTTCAGATCCTACAATCTGTGCAAAATTATCGGGACCTGTCTCCTACAACGAAAAATAAAAGTGTTGTTCTGTAAATGCAACACTTTTGTGTAGTGGCGAGTCTGCATTCCACTAGTTTTGACCACCAGCCAAGATACAAGCACTTCAGTGATACTGAGGCATGCTTTTTAATCTTACTTGTAATCAACTGGTCGGTATTCCTCTCATGTTGAGAGTGCATCATCATTACTATCATTCAACTGCCTGCCTTTTACATGTTTAAAAGTGTTAAGGCAATTAATTCTGAGTCTCAGGGTACAAAAACATTTGCCCAAACCAGACCATGTCCAGCAGCTATAGATGGTATTCTTCTAAGATTTCACTGAGGTGCAAAGATACTAAAGGGGCAGCAACCCTTGCAAGGTCAAATCCAGAGCCCTCTGCTGGCCCCATCTTTCTTACACTCTCCTCCTCCTCACTCCACTCCAGTCTAGAAGGTTTCCTACTGTTCCTCAGACCCCTGCCCCCTCCATCTCCGCCTCAGGTCTCCACTTGCAGCTTCCTCTGTCTCCTCCAGAAGGCTCCCTCCCTCACCATTTTTACTGTGGTCTTTGTTCAAAACTCACCCTCCTTGGGGAGAGAGAGGGGGGAAAATTGGGAAAACTGTAATAGCATAATCAGTATAAAATGTTTTTCAAAAAGTCACCCTCCTTGACCACCCTTGGTAATACAGCATTCCCACTCCTCAAGCCCTGTTATTCCCTTTGCTGCTTTGTCTTCCTTCAGAGCACTCACTGCTCCTCATACCTATCTGCCTATTGTCTGTTCTCCCCGTTTGAAAATTCCTGAGAAGGGACTTGCTCGATTTTGCTCCTTGCTATAACCTCGGAACCTGAAACATAGTACCTAGCATGTAAAAAGCACTTAACAAATACTTGCTGAATGAACTGATGAGTGAACAAATAAATGCACTGATCAGTGGCCTGCACTTAGATCCCCACAGAGAAGCTAACCCAAGTCCAGCATGGTCCTATCACACGCAGACGTGAAGACAGGACCTTTCCATGTATCCAGACACCACAACCACTGGGTGTTTATGCAGTGTCCACCTCAAGCCTGGCACATGCAGAACAAGGATATGAATCTTTCTCCAAGAAGAATCACTGTTGCAGAAGGAGATAAACAAAATCCAATGATTGTCCCAGCCACCACCATGGAGGAGAAAAGAGCAACTGGATCTGTTGATATTGAAGAGAAGAGGAAAGAGATAAAACACTCAGCCATTCCTCTGTTGCCTATTTGACTGTGGCCAAGTCACCTCTGTGAGAATGTTTGCTAATATATAAAAAGCAGGTTTGGCCAAGAACACTTTTACTGCCCCTTTGTCCACTAAAATGTTGCGTCTCACCAACTTTTCAAAGTAAGAACAGGAAACATAAAACTTATCTTATTCAATAGATACTAACACTTAACAGCCAGTTAGGAGAGACCAACAGGAAACTGGAGTAAGTGGAAGAAGACCGACTCAAAAAGACAAAAAGAGGAGCCCTGGCTGGGTGGTTCAGTTGGTTGGAACGTTGTCCCATGCACTGAAAAGGTTGCGGGTTCAATCCCCAGTCAGGGCACATACCTAGGTTGTGGGTTTGATCCCTGGTCGGGACACCTACAGGAGACAACACATGATGTTTCTCTCTCTCTCTAAGCAATAAACATATCCTTGGGTAAGAAATAAAAAAAAAAGATAAAAGGGGAGTAGGGGTGGGACACAAGAGGGGAGAAAATGGAGTGCGGGGAAGGACAGGACTTTCTGGGAAAGAGCAGGAAAGGAAAGACAGAAAGGAGGAACCGTTTTGCCACCATTCTTATCATGTTCTGGTCCTTGGGTGACAGGTTTCAGAGGAACTCTTTGCAAATTCTGATAAGCAGACTCATCCACATACCAGCCTTAGGCCCCAGAGTGCAGCTCCCCTTTTGAGCCCCAGGGCAGGTCACAGTGGGTAGTCATGGCTGTAACTTCTTTAGCGGAAAGTTTGAAGCCAAGCCTGTCCACTGTTTTTGCACATCCAGGTTAACACACTTTTGAAACACCCGAAGTAATACCCTTTGAAGGGGTGTTAACCCTCAAGAGAGGATATAGTTTTGTTAACTATCCTATAATCAAATCCCTGACTTACTTTCTCCAATCTTCCTTATCTCCCCTCCTTAATTTCAAATGCAAAAAGGAAGATGCAAAACTGTTATCTTCTGGAGCATTTGAGATCTTGCTTCCTGGCATGGGTTGTCAGTTTGGCTCAAACAAACTCATAAAAATTCTCTACAGGTTTGGGTGTTTCTTACATTGACATTGATGAAGCACACTGAATTCATGCACAAAACTCTCAACTGCATTTAAATAGGTTTTTGCAGTCACATTCTGCCTGAAAAGCCTCTTTGGCAGGACAGTTGTAGGTCTCGGCTACAGGTAAACGTGCAGATCAGAGACGGTCAACCAGAGACCTGAGGACAGCCAGCAGGAGTAACGTCTCCAGAGCAGCCACTGCCACAGGCGGCTGAAGAAAGCAAGCTTCTGGTCAGGTGGAGCCACACTACCCGTGGTTGTCCACCCTGTCTTCTGCCAACGCCAGAGGTGGCAAAGGCAGCTTTGAGGAGAGCTCAGTACTGCGGGGAACGACTTCAGCACGACCGACCACAGGAAGGGCAGGCACCGAGCAGCGCCACCACCGCTCTGGTGCTGGGCGGGCCGCAGCGCCGTGACCCGGAGGCTTCCGAGATTTTAGACTTTATTTTCTGACATAATCTCCAACCTACGGAAATACTGCAAGGTAGTACAAAGAATTCCTATATACCCTTGACCCAGACTCCCCAGTCGCTCACATTCAGCACATCTGCCCTGTTACTACATTCTATTACATAACCCACATAGTGGTTTTTACCCATTTAAAAGTTGAAGACATGATATTTATGCCTAAATATTTTAGGATTCCCTAAAAACAAGGGCATTCCCTTATACAACAACCACAGTATGATGATAAAAATCAGGAAACTGCTTTTTCTTCCATAGTGTTAACTACTCTAAAGACCTGGAGTAGAGAAATACAAATTTCTCTGGTAGTCCCCAAATGGCCTTGGAGCGCAGGTGGCAAACACAAGGCCCGCGGGCTGAATCTGGCCCTCCCCCTTGTTTCATCCGCCTGGCACCTTGTTTCTGCCTGGTGGCAGCGGTAAGCTCTCACTTAACAGCTAAGGAGTAGTTACATTTATACAGTCCTAAAATAACGTTTGGCCCTTTGACGGCAACCTCAAGGCTGCTGTGGCCCCCAGTGAAAATGAGTTTGGCACCCCCGCCTTAGGGCAAACATAGGATCATGTGTGACTTTCAGTTGTCATATCTTTTCAGCCTCCTTTAATCTGAAAGAGTTCCTTTATCTTTCATGTCCTTGGCATTTTTTGAAAAGTACAGGCCAGTTATTTTACGGAATGTCCCTAAACTGAGGTTTGTCTGTTTCTTCAAGATTAGATTCAAGTTACCCATTTTGGGCAGGAATATCATGGAAGTGAGTCTGTGCCCTTCTTGATATATTTTACCTGGAGGCGCCTGATG
Source organism: Phyllostomus hastatus (assembly GCF_019186645.2). Taxonomy (NCBI): domain Eukaryota; kingdom Metazoa; phylum Chordata; class Mammalia; order Chiroptera; family Phyllostomidae; genus Phyllostomus; species Phyllostomus hastatus. The sequence goes on along the minus strand of NW_025334041.1, from coordinate 72,564,871 downwards.
TTGATTTGTTTCAGAACTGGTGGTGTTAAATTTGGTCGACTGGTGAAAGTGGTGGAAGGCAGGTTTCGCCACTGTCAAGTTACAATCTTCCCTTTGTAATTAATAAGTAACTTGATGGGAGCTACTTAGAGACTAAGCAAATATCCTGTTCCTCACCAAACCTTCTTGTTTTACCACCCACGGGTGGATTCTTGCCTGGATAGAGATAAAATTGTGTATGATGTCACACAAGGTCAAACTTCAGGGTAAAAACTAGGCTGGTTGCAGCGGTAGCTGATGAGCATCCGAGACTCTTCTGTCAGATTTAATTCAAATGACTACAGGTTGTGTTGACGCTTCGCTATTATAAAAACAAACACCCCCAAAAACACCACCTCTGGAGTTGCTTGTGAGAAGAGCCATGAGTATTCATGAATATGATAGGGTCTCTCACAGTGAGCCATGCCTGCTGGGAACTCAGCCCTCCCATTTACAAGGTGTCCACTGGCAGCAAAAAGGGACATCCGGGTGCAGAGAGACCCGGCAGATCATCATCCTCACACTGAGGCCCAATTCTCTAGGGCCCACAATGAGGCGCTCAGCTTGGTGATTCCCGGTCCACTGTGGCAAGGCATAGGGAGCTGTGTTTGAAAACAAATGCTCTAACCCTCTACTACTTTATACTGAGGCACATCCAAGTTTGGGAATTCTGATTTCACTTATTCTAGAAACACTTTTTAAAACTGTTATCACAAAGTTATAAACTTCAGAAATCATGTAAAAGCAGAGAGAACATTCTGAAATCACGTACTGGTTGTTACACTACAGCCCAGCGATACCCACCCGTAACATTCTGGTTTATGTTCTACGGGTCTTTTCTCTTTGCATATGTGTATTTTATCAGGATTGGGATCATGCTGTCTATACCAGCCTTTCTCAAGCTGGGCTGCACTGGACAATTACAGAAAAGGATCTCAGTGTCTGTTTTCTCAATTCTCCCAGGGATGGTCTATACTTAGATTCATTCCAGAGGCACAGGAGAGAAGTTATTCGTGACATACAATGGCTGCCTTAGAGTATTAGGGTAAAATTCTCCTGTACAGCCCAACTGAGAAGGGCTGGTCTGTATCTTTGTGTCATTTGTTTTGCTCACTTAATAATCCATGAAATAAGCATTTAATAAGCACCTTCCATAACCCAGGCACTGGGAATCTAAAGATAAATAAGACACAACTCCTTTCTTCTTTAAATGAATCACCTAGCCAGGGAGAGTGAAAATACCTAAATACCCCAAATACTGAGTAATGCCTTGACCTGGAGTGCCCTGGGCACGAAACCACCAGCACTGACAGAGGAATCTAGGGAGGCTTTGCTGAGGCGATGCTGTGTAAATGGGTCCTTAAAGGATGGGCAAGACTGCAGAGATAGAAAGATAAGAAGAGGCATTCTTGGTGGTAGGAAGGGCATGCCAAATGTCCAGAGGTGTGCTCAGGCCAGATCACAGGGGCCCTGTGGGAGATGTGGCTAAGAAGGAACCAGGCCCTCCGAACTGGCCACAAAGGAGGCATCAGGAGGCCCTAAGCAGTTCTTAAGCAGGGGGATAGTGAGCTTACCCTGGGACGAAGGTGACCCTGGAAGAGGGTGGTCCAGGGGCCTCTGAGATCACTGCAGCCAGAGGTGAAGGGGCAGCTGAACCAGAGCAGGGACGGCAAGAAAGGGACCAAGAGATGTGCAGGAAGAAGATGCCACTGAACCCAATGACTGAACTGGCAGGGACTGTACTTCCAGCACCCAGTCAGCCAAGATTGGCCTGCACGATAACAAATTCAGGGCACTAATGAAAAAAGGAAAAAAAGAGCATGCAAGAAGGCTCCACATGTGGCAACCACCTGAGGTGATTTCACAGCAGAGGTGAGGGCCACAGGGAATAAGATATGATATTGCGGTAAACTGAGGGAACTGCTCATAAAACTGCCCCTCCCGGGGGGTCCCTCCAAGCCCCAAAGGAAGGCCCTGGGTAGCAGCAGCTCCGGGGTGGTGGGCCCCTGTGACGGCAAATTCCAGGTGCAGGGTGCGCCAAAGAAGAACGAGTCTGTGGCAGCCCCGTGGAAGCCACAAATAAAGAGAACCCTAGAAGTTACCTTTTTAATAAAAGAGTTCACTCTTAATTTAAACATAAAAAATACAAGTAGTTGGGCTGAATAAATAATCCTTAATAAGAGAAAGTGAAAGTTAGTAGAATTAACAGTTAACAAGAGCAACTCTGGGACCAATGTAAGCAGGCTCCAACACAGGGACGCTTCCCCAAATTCAGTGTAATGGGAACCGCAGGGAATGGGATCATGGGAAAGAGTGCATGCGAACGCTAAGATAACCGAGAACCTACGCCCAAAGAGGAAAGGTAGGGGTGTGGGTTCTTCAGATGTGGGGCCATGAAGTGACATCACTAAACAGGACCTTAAGTAATAATACTTCTCAGGGAGCACCTGGCTGGATGGATGAGTAAGGGAAGGTGGAGGATTCCCTGGGCAGTTTATTCAATAATCTGTGATTCAAAAATCCCATTTGTCCTACAGGAACAGAGGAACCAGGCTGGTCATACAAAACCCCAAATCAGCAAGTGGTAATGACCCTCGCAAAAGGAGGATCACCTGAAACAACCTGGAGTTCGACAGGCCCTGGCAGTTTGGAGAGGGAAGGAAAGGCAGTCATGGTACAGGAGACAAAAGAACATTTTATTAGGGCCGCTTTAACCTCAGAACAAGTTAAACATGTCTGAATTCCTAAAACCAACAACATATATTTAGGTCTGTAGGAGGCATGGCTAAAATATCCAATTTCCCTTTCCACCCCCATTGTACATCCTTTTTCACTTTGTTTCAAAAATCAGGGAAACCAGCATTTGGGCAGGCTCCCAAACAGGCATACCTCATTCACATATCCGGGTTTTAACCAAGCGTGGAGCATGCACCTCATTTAGAAAAAAGCAATATGGACATTAGCAACATTAGAAATAACATTAGCTCATTAGAAATAAAGCAACGTGAACAGTCTCTTCTTTTAAAAAGCTCTCACAATCTCATTTTAAAAATCAGACAAGTAGATTTATCACCAATGTAATTATTTTCATAGTACTTCTTTTTAACTTATTCCACAAAGGACACAAGGGCAGTGTTAGGAGATGTTTTAGATTTGGGGTGTGTGTGTATGTACATGTGTGTCTGGGAGGCAGCTTAGAAAAGGCTCCCCTCAAGGTGGAATGAGTAGGACCTGGTGGGTAAGGGGCAGGGGGAGGCAGGTGCCCCCTGAGCCAGGACAGCAAGCATGGAGGGGGAACTCCCAGTGAGTGTCTGAAGGTCCAGCCAGGGAGGAACAACGTACAAGAGAGGCTAGAAAAGGAAGCAGACCGTGCCATGGCAGGTTGGAATACTATCCTAACGGGAGCCAGTGTGGGAACGGGAGGGAATTGAAATTGGAATAGGGTTTTGGAGAAACCTCTTGTGAGGTTAGATTGGTGATGGAGAAGTCCTCACGTGAGCTGAGACCAGTCAGGAGGCGTGCCTGAGAATGCATGACCTGGACCAGGGAACGAAGCCATTTCACCAGCTCAGCTAAACCCTCTCAAGAATTTCCACAGGAGCCTTTCTGAGGGGCAGAGTGGGAATGCAATCTATGCTACAAAGATGGGGAAGCACTGCCTCACCTACCATCTCATGCCAGACTGCCCAAGTCTGAATCCCAGCTCTCTCCCCTGGGGTTTCTTAACTTATTCAAGCCTCAGTATCCTCATGTGTAAAATGGGAAGAAAATGATACCAAACTCATATGGCTTTTGTGAAATTAAATGGGCTGACATATATAACATATCTAGGACAGGTGAGGATGGAGTGAGTCAGTAGAGTATTTATCCTTTTTCCTGTTCTTTTGTTTTCCTATTCTTTAGTAGCACGTGGATTCGGGGAGGCATGTTTAGTATCAAGATTTTCACAAAGAGCCCACTCCCTTTGTCAGCCACAAAAACATTGCTAGATTACCACGACTCTAGACTCACTTGGCAGATAACTGAATCCCATCATTAGCTCCCTTTATCCAGACTAGTCACTCATGTTTACGGGCTAAGATTTAGACCTGTGCTGTCCAGTACAGCTGCCACGAGCCACATGTGGCTGCTGAGTACTTCAAATACCACATTGAAATGTGGTACCACAATGTGGTACTTCCACCACATTGAAATGTGCTCTGTGTAAGTGCAAGAGACACACCAGGCTTCGAAGACTAAGTTGAACAGAAAAATGTAAAGTAGCTCATTAACAATTTTTATAATTTGATCTGATACTATATGGAACATATTGGGTGAACCAAAATATATCATTAAAGTTAATCTCACCTGTTATTTTAAATTCCTTCCTTCTCATTTACTGGATTTATTTTAATTGCTATGTTCCTAACTTCTTAACTTAGCTGATTAGCTCATTCATGCCTTTTTTTTGCTAATATGAGGAATTAATATTTCACATTTCTCTCCCACAAGTTTTGTAAGTGTACAATTCATCCTAAAGTGTTTCAAATCCAAACACTTTCAAATCCAAATTTAAAAAATAATAAAAATTATTTCTTAAATTTGATATGTAATTTAGTTGCATTGTATTCAGAAACCTTTGTCTCTATAGTACTGATTATTTTAAATATGTTGGAAATTATTTTTATGACCTGGTGTACACTCAATTTTTATAAATATATAGTCTTCATTTGCCAGGATTATGTTTTTTATGCAATAAGTTTGATCAAGCTTATTAATTGTGTTGGGTTTTTTAAATTTTTCATATACTTATTTGAGAGAGAGATCTGTTGTTCCACCCATCCACACATTCATTGGTTGATTCCTGTATGTGCCCTGACTGGGGATTGAACCTGCAACCCTGGCACATCAGGATGATGCTCTAACCAACTGAGCTACTCGGCCAGGGTTAATTGTGTTTTTTTTTAGAATAACTCATTATTGGTTTTTAGTCAACTTCTTCCACCAATTACCTGAAGAGATATACTAAAATCTCTCACTATGAGGTTGATTTGTCAACTTTTTTGTCATTCTGTTGCATTTTACTTTATATTGTTTGAAGCTGTGTTATTAGATATTCAGAACCTAAGAACTTTTTATCTCCCTGGAAAATTAAAACTTGATCCACTTATTTCAATTTTTTAAATGCAGCTACTTGCACATTTTAAATTATATGTGTGGCTTGGGTTATATTTCCATTTGACAGCTCTAGTCTAGGAGAGGACAAGCAAGAAGCCTGCATCAGCCACCAAGTCCTGGATGGGTAAGGATTTGATTACTTAAAATGACAAGCAACGAGGGGAGCGTATTAGCAGCCTTGTAAAGTACCACAGAATGGAGGTGACAAACAGATAGAAGTGGATGAAAAATCTTAAGCAAATACAAGCAGAAGCCAGGAAGAGAGGAAGGCTAAGGAAGAAGGAACTCTTATGGGTAATGGAAAAACAGCTCTGCTCTGAATATAATACATATTAGCCTTTAATTATGAAAATGACACCTGGCCTTAAAAAAAGACTTTAAGTTCAAAAGACAGAACTACTATTCCATCAAAGTAGACCTTTGAAATTTAATTTGTTGTCATCAATTTTCTCTCCTTGAATAAATCAAATCATATCATGATACTTTTCTAAAAATATTTATTTATTTATTTTTAGAGAGAAGGGAAATGAGGGAGAAAGAGAGGGAGAGAAACACTGATGTGCAAGTGATATATCTATCAGTTGCCTTTCATGTGCCCCCAACTGGGGACCTGGCCCACAACCCAGGCATGTGCCTTGACTAGGAGTCAAACCAGCAACCTTTCAGTTTGCAGGCCAGCCCTCAGTCCACTGAGCCACACCAGCCAGGACCATATCATCGTACTTAACTACTATGATTCCAGATATTAAAAACTTGAAGGAAAATGGGGAAATTCATGGGTGTAGGAGTTACTGAACCATCCAATCACTTAATCGTGGATATTTTTCCAAGGCACATAAGGAGAAGAGCAAAAATGTCTTACATGGCTTCAAAAGACAAAACAAAAACAGGCTTTTCCTCTAGGGTAGCAATTTGCAATCTTTTTCATGTCATGGCACACATAAAATAGTTACTGAAATTCTTCAGCACACCAAAAATGTGTATATTTTTGTCTAACAAAAACAATAGGTATACTTTTGATTCTTTCATACCAGATGGCTATTGTGTTGGCTGTTGTCATTTCTTTTATTTGACAATCTAAGAGAAAAGAGGTCAGTGCCCCTGACTAAATAGTCAGGTTTTGCATGTTTTAAAAATTCTTGTAGCACACCAGTTGAAAAACCCCTAGGACACAGGGGAATTCTTAAGTAAAAATCCAGAGCTACAAGGAAGGCAGTTCAGAGAAGTAGAAAGTAGAAGCAGAAACTATAGAAAGTACAATATTATAAAAGCTAAGTAAGAAGCAGGGGAGCTGGGACAAAGCAAAGCAGTTTGGCCAGAGAAATTCTTCCCTGGCGACAGGGGAGTCTTGGAGCTTAAAGGGTTCCCACAGATGAGCCTGTCCTGCAACCTGACTCAGGAGACACTGGGGCCTAGAGATGACTGCGCTTGCCCAGAACAAATAGGGCATGGCCAGGTAGAATCCGATGTTGAGTCCTGGTCCAACTCCTGCCTCAGCCTCCTTGGTGAAAAGATGCAGTGAAAAGTGACGTTGCACTCATCAGCTAGTAGTGAGGAATTACCAATGTAGTTATTCCAAAATTGGAAAATAGCTTTGTCTGTAGCTCTCAAAGCTAAACATACATGCACTCACGACCCAGCAATCACTCCTTTGTATGCCCCCATCAGAAATGCATGCATATGTATACAAAAGATCGGCAAAAGAACAGTCAGTGCAGCATTTGTAAAAGCCAAATACTGAAAACTGCCCAAATGTCTATCAACAGTGCACAGATAAATATGTGGTATATTATTCACCCAGTGGCCAAATCAGAGAGTGAACACACTATGACAGAAACCTAACTCATGAGGAAAGAAGACAAACACTTGATTGGATTCCATTTATACAAGCACAGGAAGCCAAGCAGGGATGACCCTCATGGAGGCAGCGACTGGAAGGGAATGTAAGGGCACAAAATTTTTCCCTCCCTCCCTCCTAGGCTCTTCGGCTGGCCTAATAGTTAAGTTGATGTAAGACAGAGTGACAAAACAAATTTAATACATACATAGGGGAGCCCCATAAAAATATGAAGACTGAAACGTCAGCCAGGTAACTAGTAACATCCTCTTTTTATCGTTCATTCACTTCCCAAGAACCAACTTGCTAGATAAATGCCCCTCATTGCTGCCCAATAGCCCAGCAGGGAAAGAGGGAAGAACTAGAAGAGGCAAATCAAAGAACAAAGGGTTTGTTCTTATTCTGCCTTGAATATATCCTTAGAATTCAATACCAATCTATTTTGATCACATGCAACAATTTGGTAGTTTGTGCCAAAATTGTAAGCATTTTCAAAAAAGTCATAAATGCAAATTTTTTAGAATTTATGCCTGTTAGCTCTCTTTCTCTTTTCCATAAAGTTTTCATTCCTTCTTATTTCACCCATTTCTTTTCTTGCCTAGAGGAAGAAACAGCTACTAATTACAAGAGAGGTTCCTTTCATCTCACAGGACAAGCAGCACTCATTATGGAGAGACATATAAAACGACCCATGACATTTGGTTACAGCGCTCTCACTCTGGCAGCTCACAGCAGCAGACTCTGCTTGCCGGGGCTAGCATTGGTTGGAATTCAGGTGATCTCCAGATCACCAGGAGAGATACAAGACATTCTTCATAGCTGTCAGTCTTGCAGAATTACCAAGTGAAACCACAACCCATCCTGTTTTTGAGTCTGTGCCCTTCACTCAACAGACACAGATTCCTCTTCCACAGCTTCAGGACAAGCATCCTTCTGTGGAACAGGATTACCAGTCACCAGTCCAGAGGGCAGGTGGTCAGTCTCCTTTCTCTTTATAATCCCTACGCCCAGCCCAGCACCGTGCTTGTCACGAAGAGCAGGCAACCCAAAGGTGCCAGATAAAGCATAGCATGCAATTTTATCTTTTAAATGTACTATACCTAATTAAGCAGAGGTCATATAACACATAAACTATGACATATGGCCATAAAAATCAGTCTTTCAAGTCTGCTAGTAATTCTGCAGGATCTTCACTCCTAAACACATTTTGCGGTCAGAACCACGAAACCCTGAAAGAGACCCTGGCAATGAGCAAGTCAAGCCTCCCAGCAGACCAGAAGACCGAGCTCCACAGAGGCAGAGGTGTTGGCCAAGGTCACCCAGCTGGTATGGGGTAGGGGTGGAACCCAGCCTCTCCGTATTTGCCCAGCTCCTCGGAGATGCTCTCCGCAAACCTTGTGTTACTTAATGCACGAAAGGCACATAATAAATGCATGCCTAGGAGGTCAAGTCACAGCTTACAATTCAGAAGAAACCAAAGGTCACTAAAACGTATCTCCTCCTCAGGGCTGGGCACAGAGCGGAGGCAGGAAAGGCCACTGGGGAATTTCTACCTGCAGATACCACACGCTACGCCCTCCTGATGGATGCAAGGGTCAGTTTCTCAGGAGCTGCTAGTTACCTTCCAAAGGGGCCCCCAACTCCGTCCCTGGGCAACGAGTTAACTCGGCTATGCTTGGCTTGGAAGCTTCCAGCAATGAATTAAACCCCGAGCCTCTGCGGAAAACTGGGGATTAAAAGCCACTGCAGTTGGACAAGGAACCCCCACTGTTCATCCCTGCGCCTCCTCCGCCTCCACACTTGCTCGGGCCACAGCGCCCCACGCCCGTCCACGCGACCCGAGGCCACGACTCTCAGCCCACATCCCCGCAAAGCGTCTGGGGGATCCGTGCCCTGGGCGCTGGCCGTGGGGGCTGGGGCGGAGCCACCAGGCACTACCAGGAGGAGGCTAGGAAGGATGCCACCGCCCCCAGCCCGCGGCCCGGCAGAGCCGAGGAGGGGGCTGCGCCACGTACCTCGGCCGGCAGGTGCCGCCGCCACCGCCTTGGTTCGCGGCTGCAGAGGACGCCGCTCCACGCCGCCTGCCTCCTTCATCCGCATACTAGGGAGGGGGCGCCGACCGACAGCCAGCCCCGGGCCCAGCGAACCCGCCTGCCCCCAGCACCCCGCTCGTGCCCATTCAGTCTGGACCCTCTGCTGCCCAGCGCGGATGCGGAGGAGGGGCGTGAGGGCGGGACCGTGAATCACGAGGACACGAAAGGCCAGTCGGAGTGCTGGAAGGCTACAGCGGCGGCCCCGCCCCTAGGACACGCAGTCCCTCCACCCAGCAGGGTGGAGGGAGCTGGGCGCCCCTGGATAGTCTCATCCAGGGTGGCTTGCGTGCTGGGGTGGGGGTTCCAGGCACTCCCTGTTTGCTCGAACTCTGCGTGCAGTTAGATGGTGGAAGAAACTAAAGGTGTTTTCAGACTGGTCATAGGCTTTTACTGCACAGAGGACTCGGTGTGGAGCCAGTGAATGAAGGGGCTTTCTGTAGCCCTTTTACTCGCCACCACAGCACCCCAGACTGAGTGAGACTGGTCCTGATCTCTTGGGGCCCTCCAGACAAGCGCGAAGGCAGCCTGGGCGTGTCTGGCAATTTGTGTAACAGCCTTATGTTTTTCCACGTGTAGGATAAGAGAGAACGTGCTCATTATCCGCCAGTTTTACAGATGGGAAACAGGTCCAGAGAGCAGGAGTCACCCCAAATCATTCACTGGCAGAGCAATCAGAACCTGTACTAGGAGCTCCCACTTCCATACCACTGGAGTCCCCTTTAATTCTAGAATTTTAAAAAAGTAAATACTAGTGAATCCTAAAATTGAGAAATTAAATTTTGTTGACTCTTGAGTGAAGTTGGTCTGCTTTCAGAATTTCCTTTCAGATTAATGAACTCAGATCCATGTCATGGTTATGTGCCTGTGACACCACCTTCTGTTTGAAAGGACGATCCTAGATTTTGAGCCAAATATATTTGTGTAAAGCAAGGGTCTTGTCATGCATCACAAGGGCTTCTCCAGGTTTGCACAACTCCCAACAGGGTTTGAAGATAGATGTCTGTGTTCTTCTCTGGAATCAGGAGTTCTGGAAAAAAATTCCGTCTGGGTAACAAAGGTCAGGAGGCAAGTCTTCAAAAGGAAAGGGTAGGAAGACTGCTTTCACATCTCCCAAAGAGATTTTGCCATACCAATGTTTCTGGATTATTTTAATGCAAGGACACTTGAGCATTTTGGGAAAAAAAAATGAAGGAAAAGCTGTCACTGGGACATCTAATCCAGAAGATTGGCCAAGGCCAGCCAGGCAGAACAGCTGCCTGGTTCAGTGGCAGCTGCAAGGACAATGCTGAGCACCTCACCCTGTCTATCTTGGAGACCAGCCCGAGGCTTGCCTGCTTGATTAGATGCTTTACTTCTCTTTGCCTCAGCTACTCTTTCCCATTTCTCCCAGATACTCCTGGCCCATAGAACCAGGCCCTGAAAGCATTTTAGCTTCCTTGGGGGCCAGCAGTACTGTGGCTTGAAAGAGTGGGTGTAAGGTGGTGGTGGGGAAGAATTGGAGCTTGAAGCTGACTACTGTCTTAGCCAAATAGGACAGCTATTTAGCTTATCTTGTACCCACTACCTCATTCAACCCAGTCACATTTGGTGGAGAGACAGGCTGACCCACTTGTGCAACGAGATAAGCCCTGCCACAAAACATCCTTTTATTGGCCTCAGAGCCATCTTTAGCTGCTGTTCTGGATTAAGGCAGAGATCCCCAAACAGTAGATTAGGATCCTCCACCAGATATCAAAGCCTCCCCTAGAATCTCTTCATGTCAGTGACTGGTGTTTAAAAAGTTTCTGGACCCTGCTAGCAAAGAGACTATAAATCCAGGAGAGCAACCACAAATTTTTAGTTCTTTAGATCCATATGCTCATTACTTTGGTCATTCTGTTAGCAGGCTTTTGGTTGTCCTCAGCATCCATCCTACCCTTCCCCTCTTAGGTAAACTTGCCCCACTTAGCTCCATGAGTGGGGTTGAATTAATTGGTCTAAGTCAGTGGTTCTCAGAGTGTGTGTGGTCCATGGACACCTGGTGGTCTCTGAGAACCTTTCAGGGAGTCTCTAAAGTCAAAATTATTTCACAATAATCCAAGGCATTACTTACCTTTCTCACTGATGGCTCAAAAGCAAAAACATGCAAAACTTCTGGTGCCTTCACAAATCAAGGTAGTGGCCCCAAACCACACTACAACTACCACCACATACTCATGATAAAAAAATGCACTTTCACTTAAGAATGTTCTTGATAGAGTAGTAAAAATTATTAACTTTATTAAAATCTCAATTGTTGCATACGCATCTTTGTAATAAATGACAATGAAAACTGTACATAAAACAAACTGCTACGACCCCTGCTATAAACTGCAGTGTGATAACTGCCTCAGGAGAAGCACTTGTATAACCATTTGTGAGCAGGATTCAAACCTGCGCAGGGAGACCCCATTGGATTATGAGTCCAATGCCTTAACCACTCAGCCATCACAGACACATCACTTGTGCAATCATTTGCACTGCAAGCTGGACTAGCTGTTTGTTTTATTTCATGGAACACTGTTTTTACTTGAGAAAAGAACAGACAAATTATGATTATTTCATCTGGGATATTTGGTGTACATTTTCTTGAAAATGAACTAAGTGAGCCTGTCCAAGGAAAACAATTGACTGTTGCCAATAATGAAAAAAATTTCAGTTTTCAAAAGAAATTTCGAATTTTGGGAGATTTGTATCATTATGAGCTTGACAACTTCTCAGTATTTAAGGACACTTCTGATGGGATCAATGGTGATATTAATGAATGTAATTTTTGGATATTGGATAAGGTATAATGTGTCAACATTTGGAAAATCTGCATTTACCACGTGAATCAAGGTTTTCCAAATGGCTAATGCATGATGTTACAAAATCATTAATTTTTATCTGTAAGGCAGATCATGAATTTTAATTTAACAACATGAAAAGCTTATAGATAAGGTTTCAGATTCCATAGTGCAACACACCTTAGTTATGGCTTGGAGAGTTTTGGTGTAATATCAAAAGAGAATATCCACAATTTTCTTAAAAAGCTATTAAAACACTCCTCTCTCTTCCAATTACATATTGATGTGAAGTAGATTTTCTTCATTTACTTTAACCAAAAACAACAACAACAACAATGGGTTGAATGCAGAAGCAGATATAAAAATTCAGCTGTCTTCTACTAACCCAATCTTAAAGAGAAGTTAATTTCTAATTTGGCAAATATCAATAGATAAGACTTCCATTAAAAAGATTCTTGGAATCCTCAGTAGTTTTTGGAAGTGTTAAGGGGTCCAAAGACCAGAATTTAAGACTAGCTGGTGTAAGCCACCCAGAGTTGTTTCACCTTCCTTGCCTCTGGAATTGGTTCATGGGTGGCTGTAGGAATCAGACTGATCCAAGCAGAGATAATCTCAGGAATTTATTGGCTGGTGGAGGAGAGATGCTTTCCCTTCCTGCTAGACAGGAGCAAGGCAGTAAGTAGCCTTGGAAGTTGCTAAGGCCACTAGTTTAGACTATAGGAAGGGATTATCCTAGGAAAAGAGTAGTGCTATGGGAAGCAGAGAGAGAGGTTAGAAAGAAACCATTTCCTTTCTGACTTTTTTCAGCCAGTATATCAGAACACCCTGCAGCCCATTCTAACTACTTGCTATATATACACATTCCAGTTTTGTGAGCCAATGAAATCCAGTTTAGGTTAGACTAGTTAACCTCAGGTGCCCTAACTGATGCATTATGTACCTGTTTGTACTTATTTTTACCTAAACAAGTACCTAATGTGTCAGATAATATACTTTCTAGGGTTTACTCATTCAGCTGTTATCATTAAAACACAAGTTAGCTTCTAAAGTAAAGTTAGAAGGCAGAGCAGGGTCTCTGAGGAAAGGAACCTAGCAGAGACAAGTGGGGTCTAAAGTGCTAACAATATTTTTGAGAGCAATAAAGAACACTGGCATGTGATATTGAACAGCAAGATTATAGCAGATTTTTAATTTTCTTCGCTTTTATGTATTACTCAAATTGGACAGCATGAGCACATATTACTTTTATTTTATGGAAAAACTGGAACTATATATTTTTTTAAGATTTTATTTATTTATTTTAGAGAGGGGATGGGAGGAAGAAAGAGAGAGAGAGAAACATCAATGTGTGGTTGCCTTTCAAGCACCCCTACTGGCCCGCAATCCAGGCATGAGTGCTGACTGGGAATCCAACCAGTGACCCTTTGGTTTGCAGGCTGGCACTCAATCCACTGAGCCACACCAGCCAGGGCTATATTGTTACTTTTTTAATAGTCCACTGAATGGGCTCAGAGGGCAGGTTGGGATTGGGATATGCCAAGAGAATTCTTGGGCTAAAATTGCTAGCAGGAAGGAAAGATCTAAAAGGAGTGTAGATGGGCCCAGAAAACAAAATTCCTTTCATTTACAGTTTGCCAAGAGTCAGTCTCAGTCCTGTCTGGTGTTGCTCAGAGCATTGAGTGGAAGTCTGTGAACCAAAGGGTCGCCAGTTTGATTCTCATGCTGGGGCACATGCCTTGGTTGCAAGCTAGGTCACCAATTGGGGGTGCATGAGAGGCAACCACGCACTGATGTTTCTTCCCCTCTCTTTCTCCCTCTCTTCCCCTCTCTCTCTAGAAATAAATAAATAAAATATTTAAAAAAGAGTCAACCTCAAAGATTCAAATTAATAAGCAAGAATCCCTAAGGGTTAAGGAATCATTAAGTATGCCTCAAACAAATCAATGGTAACAGTTGCAGTTTGAAAAAAAAAAAAAGAGAGGGAGGGGGAGGCCAATGTGCACATTATGTCAACACGGGAAAAGGCTTAAGACATAATATTAAGTGAAAACAAAAAATAGGACATAGATTATATGCAAACTTCTATCATGTGGCCCAAACCTGGAAGAGAGCTTGGAAAAAGGAAACAGTTGTGGTGTTAGGATGGTGGGATCATGAGTAATCCTTTCTTCCTTTTAAAGAAATGTCCTTTCATGTTGTTATACTATTTTTGTTACAATAAATAAAAATGAGAACAATCATTGGTTCGAATTACTGAGGTCTTGGAGTCCTTTCCAGATGGAGTGTTTCTTGAGACAGCCAAATGACTCTCATCTGACACCAAGACAAAAGCTGTGATTTCCCCAGGACCTGTCATTTTCCAAACTGTTAGGGGTGATGCTAATGTGACTATTTTATAGGTGGCCAGAGGAAGGAAAGGAGGATTGAGGATGTTTGTAAAGTAAGGGATCAGGAATCCCTCTACCACTGCCTTGTTGGGGGGGCGGTTCTGGCCAAGCCATGGACTTCATCTTTTTCTCCTGATGGGCTTCCCCTTTTGTTCAGCTCCCATTCTCATCTTTTCCTGAGATGCTGTCTTTCCTTCAGAACCCGAGGGGGCTGGAGCACAGCTGCAGCCAACAGACACAGACTCTGTCTGCTGTCCCAAATCACAAAGGAAGTCAATCAATCCCTTGAGGTTTCTCTAGGAATGTTTCCTGTGATCAGTCAAGGGAAAAGCAGGAGTGAAACAAACAAGGAGGAGAAAGAGACAAAAACATCAGGCAGGGAAGGCTTTCTCTTGGCAAAGGGAGGCTCAGATTGAAGAAATAGTTCCACGCAGATTAAATTCTTTTGAAAGCCATGGGACACATCTTCAAACATGCAAATTCAGGCCCTCATTCTGTCCATTATGTTAAATTACACAAACACTTGTTGAGTGACTATTATGTGCCAGGTATTATGCTAAGTGTTTACATAAATTAATTCATTGTTATCATCAAAACACTCATTTGAGACAGGCTCTTCTTATTCCCATATCTTATCTAAGGAAGGCAAGGCTTGCAAAAACTCCAGGAAATGAAGTAAACTGCCCAAGTTCTTATGTCTAAGAAGTAGCAAAGCCAGAATTTGAATCTAGGCCATCATACTCTAGAGCCCACATAAGACATGGTCCCTGCCCTGAAGGACCGAATGGTCTAACTGAAGAGAAGGATATCTTAAAACAAATTAACAAAGAAACCAGTGACATGATGAGGTGTAGGAAAACTATTAATTAACAAAGAGCCATGGAAGCTCCTGAGCTCAAGTATACCTCTTGGAGGGAGGTGGAAATCAATTTTGACTAAGAACTGCAAGACAAACAAAAACTTTATTTAGTGGTCTTTTCTTTTCTTTTTTCTTTTTTTCTTTTTTTTTAAGAATTGCAATCCAGGAAACACAGATTTTGGTAGAAAACCAACTATGTTCCAAGGGGAAAAGAAAGGGACACAGTGTATAAAGACAGAAAAAGGGGGGGGGGCTATAAAAAAGATTGTAAGTTGGTTTACAATGCTTCAAACCCAGTACTAGTGGAAGCCAGCCTTGGCTCACAGCATAACCACTCCCAGGGGCCTCTAATCCACCCACAGACAGCTACCAACCACTCAGCCTGAGTGTCAACCCCATCCACTAACTTGCAAATAGCAATCAAGGCTCAACTGAAATAGGAGAGCACATACAATGTACACAAAGGACACCACTGGAGCACCTGATTCAGGTGATCAAGGAGCCTGCACCACTGGGCTCAACAGGACACTTACTACATAAGGCTACTCTGACAAGACTGGAAGATGTAGCAGCTCTACCTAATACATAGAAACAAACACTGGGAGGCAGCCAAAATGAGAATACAAAGAAACATGTCCAAAATGAAAGAATGATACAAAACTCCAGAAAAAGAACTAAACAAAATGGAGGCAAGCAAACTACCAGATGCAGAGTTCAAAATGCTGGTTATAAGGATGCTCAAGGAACTTAGTGAGAACTTCATAAAAGAGATAGTAAGCATAAAAAATGACATAGGAACCATAAAAAAACCAGTAAGAAATGAAAACTATAATAACTAAAATAAAGAACACACTAGAAGAAATCAATGTCAGATGAGATGAAGCAGAGGATCAAATCAGCGATTTGGAAGACAAGGTAGCAGAAAGCATATATCAGTAAAAAGAAGAAAGAATCCAAAAATAAATGAAGATAGTTTAAGGGACCTCTGGGACAATATGAAGTGTAACAAAAGTTGCATTATAGGACTACTGGAAGAAGAGGAACAAGGGTTTAAGAAACTATGTGCAGAAATAATGACTGAAAACTTTCCTACCCTAGTGAAGGAAATAGGCACACAAATCCAGGAGGTGTAGAGAGTCCCAAACAAGATGAACCCAAGGAGGCCCAAACCAAGACCCATCATAATTAAAATACCAAAGGTTAAGAACAAAGAGAATCTTAAAAGCAGTAAGGGAAAAGCAGTTAGTTATCTTCAAGGGAGCCCCCATAAGATTGTCAGCTAATTTCTCAACAGAAACTTTGCAGGCCAGAAAGATTTGGCATGAAATATTCAAAGTGATGAAAAGGAAGGACATACTACCCAGCAAGGCTATCATTTAAGATCAAAGAAGAAATAAAGAGCTTCACAGATGAGAAAAAGCTAAAGGAGTTCATCACCGACAAATCAGTATTACAAGAAATGTTGAAATTCTTTAAGAAGAAACAAAAAAGAACAAAAATATGAATGATAAAATGGAAATAACTACATATCTATCAACAATTATTTTAAATGCAAATTAATTAAATGCTTCAATCAAAAGACATACTTCATCATGGCTGAAGGGATAATAAACAAGACCCTTACATATGCTGTCTACAAAAGACTCAATTCAGATCAAAAGACACACACAGATAGAAAGTGAAGTATGAAAAAAGATATTTCATGAAAAATGGAAATGAAAAAAAAGCTGGAATAGCAATACTTAGACAAAAATAGAGTTTAAAACAAAGGCTATAATAAGAGACAAAGAAGGATATTCTATAATTATAAAATAAATGATCCATCCACTCCTCAGTATTTCCCTAATTAAACCCAAAACACTAATTTGAAAAGAAATATGCGCCTCTATGTTCATAGCAGCATTATTTACAATAGCCAGGATTTGGAAGTAGCCAAAGTGCCCATTTATAAATGAGTGTATAAAAAAGCCGTAGTACATTTACACAATGAAATACTACTCAGCCTTAAAAAGAATGTAATCTAACCATTTGCTACAAATGTATTGACCTATACTGTATTATGCTAAGTGAAATAAGTCAGAGAGAAAGAAAAATACCATGTAATTTCATTTACATTGGAATCTGAAGAACAAAACAAACAAACAAAACAGAAACAGACTCATACAGAGGGCAAACTGATGGTTGCCAGATTTGAGGGATTTGGGAGGCTGGGTAAAAAAGGTGAAGGGATTAAAAAGTGCAAATTGGCAGTTACAAAATAGTCATGGGATGTAAAGTACAATATAGTGAATATAGTTAATTATAATAACTATGTGTGGTGCCAGGTGGGTACTAGACTTACTAGGGAGATCGTTTCATAAATTATATAAATGTCTAGCCACCGTGCTGTACACCTAAAACTGATATAAAATAGTACTGAATGTCAACTGTAATTTAAATATAAAAAAATTTTAAAGGAAAACAAAAAGAAAAAGAAGAAACACCAGCTGCCCTCAATGAGAATGCATAATTAGGCTCTTCAAACCAGACTTTGCAGGAAGTATTAAGGCCTATTTCTGAGGCAGTGACTTTATGTCCTCCATATATTTGGTGATAATAAACTTCAGGTGCTCTGTTTTGGGGGGTCAGGATTGAAAGGTTAGCATGGGATCGATTCTTCCAAGTTTTCCAGTTGGGATTCCCTAAGAGATAGATTTCATTTATATTCCAGTAAATACTAGATTTTTTATCTAGTCCCAAAGTAGTATTTGGGAGTAGAAGGACATCTTCTTTTTAGGGTTGAGTGACGTTATTCCCTGAATTTTCCCACATTAGAGTTGCAGTGCAAGAAGTAACATGGTAGTTATTTAAGGCCCACTGCAATGTAAACTCATGCTCATCTGAATCATACGAAAGAGTATAGTCACACATTTTCAAAGGGACAAAATCCAAGATTCTGCCTGATCCATTTACTTTCTCAAAGCAGACAAGCTGTCAGTAAGAGTCAAGATTGTATTTATGGGTATCCCCTTGTGGACTGGGGGAAACTTATGGATGAATCTGGCTGCAGGGAGATCATGTGTTCCATCATTTTGTGAGGTTTCCAAATAAAGCAGGACTTTTAAAATACAGCTTTATGTCCAATTGGGTTTTGTAAGCTTTCAAGGCTTAAAGGTCTTGGATGACTATTCAAAAGTTAGTTAAATTGCAGATTTCTGGCCAAGATGGAGGCATAGGTAGATATACTTTGCCACCTCATACAACCAAAAGAAGGACAACAACAAATTTAAAAACAAAAAACAACCAGAACTGCCAGAAAATCACACTTTATGGAACTCTGAAAACCAAGGAGTTAAAGAAGGAACATTCATATAGACCAGTAGGAGGGGTGGAGATGGGCAGCTGGCACAGAGAGAATTCAAAGCTGAGCAGCAGCTGGGGCAGGCAAAGCAGTGGCTGGAGGACTGGGTGAGGCAGCAGCTGTTGGAGCAGACAGTCCCACATTTGTGTGTAGATAAACTGGGAGGGACAACTGAGGAGCGAGATAGACTGCACAACCCAGAGTTCCAGTGTGGGGAAATAAAGCCTCAAAACCTCTGATTAAAAAAACCTGTGGGGGCTGAGGCAGCACTAGAAGCTCCCAGCTTTATAGGAGAGGTTGTTGGAGAGACCCACATGGTCCTAGAGAGTACACCACCCAGGAATCAGCACCAGAAGGGCCCAATTTGCTTGTGGGTAGCAGGGGAAGTGCCTGAAAGCCACTGAGAGCTGAGCAAGTAGCATTGTTCCCTCTCGGACCCCTGCCCCACATACAGCACCACAGTGCAGGGACATGGGTTGCCTCTCCCTGGCAAATACGTAAGGCTCCACTCCTTACTATGAAACAGGTGCACCAAGACAAAAAAAAATATGGCCCAAATGGAGGAACAGATAAAAATTCCAGAAAAAATACAACTAAGCAATGAAGAGATAGCCAACCTATCATATGCAGAGTTCAAAACACTGGTAATCAGGATGCTCACAGAAATGGTTGAGTATGGTTACAAAATAGAGGAGAAAGTGAAGGCTATGAAAGGTGAAATAAAGGGAACCAATAGTTAAGGGAAGGAAACCCAGACTCAAATCAATGGTTTGGAGCAGAAGGAAGAAATAAACATTCAACCAGAACAGAATGAAGAAACAAGAATTTAAAAAAATGAGGAGAGGCTTAGGAACCTCCAGGACAACTTTAAACATTCCAACATCTGAATCATAGGGGTGCCAGAAGGAGAAGAGGAAAAGCAAGACATTGACAACTTATTTAAAAAAGTAATGAAGGAGAACTTCCCCAATCTGGTGAAGGAAACAGACTTCCAGGAAGTCCAGGAAGTTCAGAGAGTCCCAAAGAAGTTGGACCCAAGGAAGCACACACCAAGGCACATCATAATTACATTAGCCAAGCTTAAAGATAAGGAGAGAATCTTAAAAGCAGAAAGGGGAAAGGACACAGTTGCCTACAAAGGAGTTCCCATAAGACTATCAGGTAATTTTTCAAAAGAAAATTTACAGGCGAGAAGGGGCTAGAAAGAACTATTCCAAGTCAAGAAAGGCAAGGACCTACATCCAAGATTACTGTATCCCGCAAAGCTATTATTTAGAATGGGAGGGCAGATAAAGTGCTTCCCAGATAAGGTCAAGTTAAAGGGGTTTATCATCACCAAGCCCTTATATGAAAAGTTAAAGGGGGTTATCTAAGAAAAAGAAGGTAAAAAACATGAACATTAAAATGACAAGAAACTCACAACTATCAACAACTGAACCTGAAACAAACAAACAAATAAACAAACAAAAAACTAAGTAAACCACTAGAACAGGAACAGAGTCACAGAAGTAGAGATCACATGGAGGGTTATCAGTGGGGATCGGGAGGGGAGAGAATGGGGGAAAAGGTATAGGGAATTAGAAGCATAAATGGTAGGTACAAAATAGACAGGGGGAGGCTAAGAATAGTATAGGAAATGGAGAAGTCAAATAATTTATATGTATGACCCATGAGCATGAACTAAAGTGGGGGAATGATGGGGGAGGTACAGGGTGGAGGAGAATAAAGGGGAGGAAAAAATGGGACAATTGTAATAGCATAATCAATAAAATATAGATAAAAATAAGAAAAAGAACAAAAGTTAAATTGGTGCTGTTGGGTAATCACTGGATGGCAATAGCAAAACGCTATTGAAGGACAAATAAGGTAGTCATTTCAGGAAGCAGACATAAATCTGATTGTGTTCATCTTAAAATTAGACTAAAAGAACTAGGAAAAGAAAGAACATTTTCTTCAGCATTTTGTTCAGGCACAAATTAGGTTATGATAGCAATATAATCAGTAAATGAAACAAAGGTGGTCAAAAGGAAGACCAAGTACAAGGTTTTCTGGGTAGAATCTTGTATGACTGGCCTGGTCTGAGGTCTTGGGACAGCCAACCACATCAGGAGCTGTCTGCTTCGATCCAGTGAGAACTCCAGTGGTGGTGTTGGGTTGTTTAGAGATTTTCAACTTAAGATCAAGATCTGCAATAGGCTGAGATGACCATTTAGGTGTGGCTTTCCTTTTTAACTGAGACATGTGAAAGCATGCATCAGTGCCCTTAAATTTAGCAGCATAAGGGTCAGTATGTAGTACTTGATGTGGCTTTTTCCATGGAGTTGGTGTTTCCAGTAGACATTATTTGGGGATTGGAGATCATGATATTGTAGATCTTCATCTCCTGGGAGTGAAATATAGAATGATCACTCCATGAGCTGTTAGTTTTAGGGGCCCTTATAAGTTCTTCACAGTAGATCAGGAGGTCTGCTTTCGTCAGTACAAGTTCATACATTCTTTGATCTAATTTTATGGGTCTGCCAGTAATAATTTCAAATGGAGACAGTCTGTGTTTGCTGAAGGGCACAGATCTAAGGTTGAACAGTACCAAGGGAAGAGCCTTTGGCCAAGGCAGATTAAAAGACTGTATGAGTTTTGTCAGTTGAGTTTTGATCCTTTCATTAGCCCATTCTACAAGATCTGAGGCCTGGGGATGATAAGCACAATGAAGAATGATGAGGTTGATGGGGTTAGAAACTGATAGGCTCCAGTATCTACTAGACCTTGGTTATCTTACTCCTAATAGTTTGATCAATTTATCCTCAAGAATTAATTAGAAGCATGGGATGAATCCCCTTTTGCTGGAAGGGGATTTTTGTTTGTTTTAAATCAGTACAACTGCTGTTTTTGCTTCCAGTATTTACATCTTATCACTTACATACACAGTACTTTCTGAGACATAATTAATGCTTCAGTCTTTCCTACTATTAAGTTTTGTTAATCTTCAACATACACCAAACTGACCAATGAGGTTGGCTGCATTTGATTGACTGAAGACTATTGAAGAAAACAGATCACTTGGAAACCAAAATCTCAGTCAGTAGTGATTCTCCATCATTTCCCGCCTGTCATCTGAACTCTAGCTCAAGAACACAAGGATTCAAGCCCTGGTGTTAGTTAGGATAGAGGTGGAGGGTGTTAGTTAGGGTAGAGGTGGAGGGTCTTGCTGGTCCTCAGTAAGAGCGGCTTCATCCTACTCCTCACTCATCTCGTTGGATAGCAGGCCCACCGAGGTCTTCGCTGCCTCCTTCACTCTGCTCCTCACTGTGATCTTCACTGGGCTCCATAGTGTGTTCCAGGTTGTTCTCCAGAAGTGTGGTAGAATTGCTACCACCTTCTTCAGCCATCTTATTTAAGGGCTGGGAAGGAGGCGGTATGGGAGTGTCAGACTGCATGATGCTTTCAATAGAAGAGATGGGACCTTTGGTTAGAGTATTATCCGTGACAATCTCATTTTGAGGCAAAAACTTTTCCATAAGTTTCCACTGAATGATGCTCATGTCTTTTCCACCAGTTGAAATCAAGTGACTGTTATTATGAGTAAAACTGACACTGGTGACATGACTGCTGTGGGCACTGTACTTGTGACTAGGAGCCTTTGCTTTGGAGCAGGGATACAGATAGACTTTGCAAAAGTCATCAGCAACAGCTATCACCTTCCTATTGTGGGGTCACACCAGTGTGTTGATATCTGTCCTATCAGATCCTTCTGGCCAGATACCAAAGACTTGAAAGTCTAGTACACAGGTGTATGTTGTCCAGTCAATGTACTTACACTGCAATCAATTCCTGATTAGTTTGCCACCACTTGGAATGTCCCAGTACAGTATTTCATAGTCTGAGTTAGGTATTATATACTTGTTGTCTGGGGACCAGTCAAGGTGTGTGATAGAGCTGGAATGTTCAGTGCACTTTCCTTATCTGCTATATTTTCTTCCATTTTCTGAGACTACATAGAGGTAAATAAAATTGTTATGAGATCCTACATCCATCTACTGAGTAGCGCATCACAGAGAGCTGTTCATTCCCATCTGTGTGGAGACAAGATCTCTGGTTTCTGCATCCAGAGCAAACCACCTGCCTGAGTGCATTCCTATGGCCACCACTGTGCCACATGGATGAAAATCTGCACACTGTCCTGGCTCATCCATGAGCCTCGTCCATTCCAGCCTGTGTTCCACTGAGTTTCACATGCACCTTTCTATCCTGAGCACAAGTCAAGAGCAAATCTTTGAAAGAATGTGTGTCAAGACCCCAAAGCTCATCTGTATGACATTGGAGTTCCATTTGGAGGCCATCATTAAATGTACCCCATAAAATAAAGTTTTGTGATGTGCCTACTAAAAATTGATCTGCCTTTCCTTCTGCTACAGCTCTGATTGTTCCATACTGATCGGGAACCTCAATTTCTCTCTCAGCGTTCAGATCATGATCCCACAGAATTACTTTCCTGCCCTTCCCTCCTACAGTTAAGAACATCCCATTTCTCATCTGACAAAGTGTGAACACACTGCCCTTATGAGCTTTGATCTGTTTGCTGATCTGATAAACACCTTTAGGTCCTTTCCCAGGTATGGGTTCTACAGTAGTTTTGCTCCATATAAGTAGGACTCCACCAGAGTCTCCAGTTAGGACACCTCCATGCCCCCAAAATGCTAAACACTGCACAAATTTTGGTTTTTCATATTTTCCCCAAATTCCCTGTTCCCTTGTTAGTGAATTGCCACTGCAGGTCCAGAAAAAATATGAGATTTGCCACATGTTATTATGGTATTTGCATCTGTTGGATGGAACTCCACAGCCAAAACAACTTCATTTGTTGTCTTTATTTCTGCTGCTTTTGACTTTTTCTGCCAATCCCACATAGTAAGCATGTGCTAATTGGCGTTGTCAATAATATATAGATGAACGCGCAAGTCTGCTTTTGAAAAATCCAGGCATCCTACTCCACGCTCAAAAGTTCCAAGTCCAATAATCTGCAGTGTGGGTAGACTAACTGAACCCCACACTCTGACATGGGCTTGCAGAGGTCTTCCATCTTCATCTACTCTAGCTATCTGTCCAGTTGCAATCCTAATTTTGTCAGGGTGTACAGAAAGGCATTTCACACAGTCTGTATGACCCAGGTAGTGTCATTGAGTTCTTTCCTCATAATTAAATAGTACTATTACTGATGCTATGAAATAAACTATTTCCCCAGTAGGAAGAAGGTAAACATTAGCTCAACAGTCCTTTCCTTGATAACCATTGGCCACTCCAGTTTGGAAGGGGAAACTTGGGTGGGAATCCTTGAGGAGAATTCACAAATTTTATGGGCTGTTAGCCTTGTAATTGACTTTTGAGTTTTAAACAAATTTTTCCCCAATATCCTGGCTTTTTGGTAATAATTATAAAGTTATAAATCACCTTTGAATGGTGATTTGTCTGGGGACCTTAAAAGGCAGCCTTATACCATTGTAGCTGTTGTAGGCTCATTACTTGAGTTGTCTGAAGTTAGGAATTTAAGGCTGGTGCAGCTTTCTTTTTGGTATCTTTTTGGATAGCTCCAGAGAGCTGCTCAGCATAGTTCACTGATTCATGGGTTTGCATGGAGGTCCAATAAAACTGTATTTTTTTTCTTTTTACATGTTGTTCAAGTTTGTCTTGTATCCCCTCCACAAAAGCTGAATTATAAAGCTTTGAAGTGTCATCATGAACTACATCTAAGCTGACATACTTAAAAATCTATCTTGATAATAAAAAAGAGTTTCATCGGGCTTTTAAACATACTTTTGAATTTTACAAGTATTCTAATGAATAACTTGAGGAAAAGCATCAGATACTTTCTCATAAAGCTGTTCAACCAGCTTTGAAGCTTCATTCATGGCTTCTTGTTCCTGAAGGGGGAAGTTTCTCGGAGGGTTTTGCCATCCCACCTTGATTAGTCATTCTCTGGCATGTCCTTCTCTTATGAGCATATGGTTGAACTGATAGAGATCAGAGAATGCTGGCTCATGTGCTTGGATAGTGGACAGAAATTCTCTTGCAAACCCAATGGGATCCACTTTAGGATTAAGAAAATCTTTAGTAATGGCGTGGAGCTCAGTTTTAGTCCATGGGATGTAAGAAATTAGGGGTTGTTTTCCTGGGCCCGATTCATCCAATGGTTTAACTTTAAATGAGGTGGTAAAGGCAGGCATCTCTGACTCCTCATTTTAAAAAGGAAGTTCATTGAGTGAAGGATAAAGAGAGAAGGACAGACAGGCAGCAAAGGAGCAGAAGGTACAATGAAATATCAGAATAACATTTAGTAGTTGTCTCAAGTTCAGTAAGCCTCTGAGACAACTCAGAATTTGCTTTGGTTAATTTAGAATTTATTTCTTGGAGGGAAGCAAGGTTTGAATCACTTATGTGTAGAGTAGCCACAAAAATGCCAGTTGAAATATGTTTCTTATTCAGTTTGCTTAGTTTTGTAGTTTGTTCCCAAATGACTACACAGGTAGACTAACTTGGGAATTTCAAAAGAACCCCAAGTTGGCTGGTTCAACTTTAAATCTACCTGGTTAATTATGGTCCAGAGAGACATAAAGTTGCAGGACGAGGGCCCATAATTTTTGTACATAAATCCAGCAGGAGTTCCAGAAGGTTCAGCAGCCATTCCATTAGAAAGTGAAAATTCCCATTTTTTAAAAGAGTAGTTACCCAGCAGACAGGTGGTTAAAATTCTGTAGACAAAAAGTCAGCAGCAGGACACCCAAATAGAGCCTGAACATAAACCAAGGTGGGAGGTTTGAGTACAGGAGGACTTACCACAATGATCTGTGACCAGTGGGGAGGTGAGAGAGTGCATGGACTTGTGTAGATGCCTTACTCAAATCTGTGGAGGCACCAGAGGAGGAAATGAGTCACTCTGGATTCCATTTCTCTCATATCATGTAATAGAAATCAATTTTGACCAAGAACTACAATACAAACAAAAACTATATTTGGAGGTCTTTTTAGGAATTACAATTGGAGAGATACAACTTTAGATAGAACCCCTAACTGTGTTTTGAGGGAGAAAGAAGGAACAGAATTTATAAAGACAGAAAAAGAGGAGTTTTCAAAGGAATTACACAAGTTACTTTGAAAGAACTGTGATTAGTGCTGGTAAGCTGACTTACTGTATGCTATATGTGTTTAATTGCTTATGTCTGTTGCTAGGTGAAAATTTTATTTTTTAATAGAGTTCAGTGATGCAGAGTCCATTCCAAGAACTGTATTAGAATACAGCCATTTGGTTTAGCCCAGTTCAAAAGTTTAGTTTCACACTAAGGGGTCGAGTTAGCTCAACTTCCCAGAGGCCTCCTGGCTCCATTTTAAATTGTTCTCTTGACAATACCAACTCAATTTTGATGGAGTTTTTCTCCACAGATGAAACTTGAATTTGTCTTTGAAGGATGAGATAGATATATTGGTAGGTACATTAGTTTAAGGTTGTATTAGCTTTTTTATTGCTGCATAACATTACCACAAATTTAGCAGATTAAAACAACAAAAATTATCTCACAGTTTAAGTATGGATATATTGCAACTGCATTCTCTGCTCATGGTTTCACATAACTGAAATCAAAGTGTTATACAGGATTGCAGTTCTCAGGTAGTCTCCAAGTCCTCACTTGAGCTCACTGGTTTGTGGCAGTTACAGGATTGAGGCCCTCAGTGTTTTTGGTAGCTGTCAGCGAAGGACCACCCTCAGCTTCTAGTGGCTGCTCATAGTTCCTTGCCGTGTAGCCTGACAGGAAGTTCACATCATGGATGCTTGTTTTCTTCTAGGCTAGCCAGAGAACAACTCCATGACGTTCTCTTCTACTACCATCAGGAAAAAAAACAAAAACAAAACAAAACAAAACTCTACTTTTCAAAACCTCTTGTGATGAAGTCAGGCCCACCCAGATAATTTACCAATTTAAAATCAACTGATTTGGAATGTTAATTACATCTGCAGAATTATTTTACAGCAACACCTAGATTAGTGTTTTATTGAATAACTGGGAGGAAGTGTGCATACATCAGAGGCTAGGAATTTGGGGACCATTTTTATAATTCTGCTATAATTGGCAGTAAAATTTAACAAATGGAGATGATGAAGATCAACCAAGGAAGAGGAAATAGGATAAGCAAAGGATTCTGGGAGACTGCTGGAAAATGAAGAAAGAAAAGTGAGCCATGTTTCCAACAACATAATAGACTAGATCTTTTTTTGGGGGGGACGGGGGATAGGAGAGAAAGATGTAAAGCAATATTGAAACAATTTTAAACTCCAGACTATTTCATAATTACAGTATAATTTGTAAAATATCTAAGTATTTGGGTGCCCACCATGTAGATTTAGAGAAAAAATTACCAGTAATTCTCACTGTTCATATCATCCCCAGAGTCGGAGTCTTCCTACATTTCGTGTTAACTCCTCCTTTGCTTTTATTTATGCTTTACCACTTATCTATACATAGCTAAACAATAGACTAGATCTTGAAAAAAAAATCTGTCAAGTAAAAAATCCCTAAAATCCTAGAGAGACACTATGAAAAACATTTTTACAGCAAAGTTGAGTTGGTAAGAATGGGAGGAAACTGCTCAGAGGCAAAAAAACAAGTAAGAAGAAGAAAGTATAAATCCAGAGAGGTCAGCGGAAGCCAGAATTTGCCTTGGAGCCATCTGCTAATCGTGGCTAAGTGGGCAGAGATGAGATCCTTATGCATACCTAGAACCCTCAGGGTGGAAATTTCAGTGGGCGTAGGCAGATCTTGCTCCCCAGGGGAAATAGTGGGATACCCGCCATAGACGATTACTTGCTTTAAGATACCTGATTTTAGTTCAGAATGAAACTAAAATAAACATAAAAGTTGCCCCTGAAATTCCCAATTCAAAAGGCTGCACTCATGTTTAGATTTGGGGCTAGAATTCATACCACATTTGTGACCAAAAATTTTTTTAAGTGGTCCTAAATTGATAGTTCCTTTGGGCACCTGTAAAAAGCAAATCACTTCTAGGGACATGCCTTTTAGATCAAGCCTAAGACAATTCCCACAAAGTTCTAAGGAGTTTGACTTTGAGATTTAAAATACCACAATACACATAAGGAAAAAAGCCACTATATGTGAAAGTCAGCCGAATCTTGTCGAATAAAATGAAGACTCAGACCCACAAAGCCTACAGAGAATGGAACTAGGAGATTCAAAAATATCAAATAAGTTTGTTTAATATGTTTTTGGAAATAAAAGAAGGTATTGAAAGCATGACTAAGAAATAAAGAAGCAGAAGACTATCAACAATAATAACTCAGTAGACAGGTGAAATGATAGAATAAAGAGGTAAATATAGAACTAGTAAATTAGAACATACAAAGAAATTACCTAAAATGCAGCACCAAAAGAAAAAAGGTTATAGAAAAAATGAGATCAAGAGGCTTGAAGGATAGAAAGAGTAAGTCAAAATCAAGTACATGTCTGACAAGATTTCAAGAAAGAAAGAAAGAAAGAAAGAAAGAAAGAAAGAAAGAAAGAAAGAAAGAAAGAAAGAAAGAAAGACTGAAGAAATAATGACTGAAAAATTTCCAGAACTGATAAAAAAACACGCACAGTCCTCAGTTCAGGAATCCCAACAAATTATAAGCAGAAAAATTAACAGAAATTCTAGATACATCAGAAGAAATTGCAGAATGCTAAAGATAAAAAAGGAATCTTAAAAGCAGTTGCAGAGAGAAGACATATTACCTACAGAGAGAAATAGCAATTAGGCTGAAAATTGCCAGAAGTACAAAGTCCTGGGAAAAAGTAACTGTCAACCCACAACTGTACAAATAAGAAAATCATCTTTCAAGATCCATGGCAAAATTAAAACATTTTCTGATAACAAAACATCAATTAGCATATCCTAAGTAATGGAATTTCTAAGAGACATATATTAGAGTGAAGGAAAATAATCTTGGGAAGCCAGAGATGCCAGAAATTGTCTAGCAATCAAGGGCATAGGCAAAAGAGTTGAAAAGTAAAACTTGATTCTGAGAAAACAACCAGCTTAAATGCACAAAACCATGAAGATTATTTGTGTGCATCCTAATATTGGGAGAAAAACATGCATAGAGGAGCATTGGGAGACTAGGACCAGATTTTGAAAGATTTACCAGCCTAAGGCATTTGGACTTTATTCTCCTAGCGGGAGAAAGGAATTGAATTTTTATATTAGAAAAAGATAAGATTAGATGTCTGGGAGGACCAACCAGGTAACCTAAATGAGTGAAGCAGGCTGGGTGTGAGACAATAGAAAGTGGGGACAGTGTGTCTGGACTCTGAGAGCTGGAGAGACCCACCTAAAGGGGACAGCCAGCTCTTGCCATGTGGCGACTAAGCACCCTGTTGCCAGATCTTTAGATTTTTCCCAAGAGGCTAGAAATCTGGATTTTTAGGTCAGTTCCCTCAGTTCTTAAAAGTTCACAACAAACTCAATTATTATTATTATTAAAGATTTTATTTATGTATTTTTAGACAGAGGGGAAGGGAGGGAGAAAGTGAAAGAAACATCGATGTGTGGTTGCCTCTCATGTGCCCGTACTGGGCACCTGGCCTTCAATTCAGGCCTGTGCCCTGACTGGGAATCAAACCAGCAACCCTTTGGTTTGAAGACTGGTGCTCAATCCACTGAGCCACACCAGCCAGGACAATTATTTTTTTTTAAATTTCAGTGCAGATGAACAATGTATGGGTGAAACAAAATTTCCACACAGAGGGTCTGAAAGTTTGTGACCTCTGGATGCAGGAACTTGAGAGGTTGGTCCCCGGTTCCTTCTGCCTCTTCAAAAATCATCTTGTCTAGTCGGATGTGGTTTTGTCTTACTCAAGGATGCTGTTAGGTCCTCTTAGCCAGAGACCTCATCTCTCTTCATTCCACAGGATAGAGCATATTGCTGGGCTTTTAGAGGGTAGGACAGACAAACCGGTAAGAAATTAGCTCTCTTCTTCCCCCTCCAAGTTTCATTCTCAAAAAATTGAAGGTATTGTTTCTTGCCTCTACCCCATCAACATTGCTGTACCCTAGGGATTTGGGTTTCCCTTGCCTTTGCTCTAGTGGGTGGTCTAGAGAGGCTCCTTGGCCTGGGGTTGGTACAAATGTTACCATTTACTTTTATGTCTGGCTCTGGACATCTGCTGCTCCAGGGTCCACAGGGATGCCCTCAGCACACATTGCTCAGCCATAGTTTTGACCACAGGAGCTCTAGCTTCCTGCACAGCTGTGGCATTTAGTTCTCAGCACCTAGGCATCCATAGACATCCTTGTAGAAGGTCCTCTACTTCCTAGGTCATTTTAGGCAAACTGGCATAGGTCTCAATCTCTCTAGGAAGTTATCCACTCACACTCAGAGTCTGGACATTTAGATAAGAACTTGAGTTTAGGATTCCTGCTGAAACTTTCCACTTTGCTTCTCCTGGGGCACCTTTTAAAATGACCACTTACAATTAAGTCTGTGAAAAGGTAGGACCTGTTCTCTAACCACCTTATAAGTAACAGGTGATTGCCACTCTGCTCTCTATCTCCTCCTCACTCATGGCCTAGGGTGGAAAACTGCCCTTTCCAGGCTCAATGGCCCCTCCCAGTTCTCTGACTCCACTTTCATTAGGTGAGTGTATTGAAATTTGGGCTTCAATCAAAACAACCCTGTGGATTTCACTTCCCCAAAGTGGAAGCTCATGGGCATTTGTGAAAGATTTGTGGAAGCTCCACCAAGAATGGAAATTGAGGAAGGTGGGGGAAAGGAGTCGGTGGAAATGGAAGAAATTACCAAGCCTTCAATCATCAGGGACACGTCACCTTTGCTTATCCCGAAGGGCACTTCTTCTTTTGTGGCCAATTTTACTAAGTTCAACGGGGAGAAAAACCACAGACTTCCATTTTTCATATACTTAAAATTGTTTACTGAAGTATAAGAGACCTACCACACAGTTTAAAAATCATAAATGTACAGTTCAGTGACTTGTCTCTCAGTGAGCATTCCATGTCAGAAAACAGAAGCACGCCTGCCTTCCCGAAGCATGCTGCACGGCTCCCCCCCCCCCCCCCACGTCACGACCCTCACCCTGCTACTGCAATGGCGGCCACTCTTCTGACTTCCACCCCTTAGATCTGTTTAGCCTGTTTTTGAACTTTATACGGAAGAAATTTTACATTACAGACCATTTGTGTCTGGCTCATTTCACTCGACCTATTTGACTTTATGTATGTTGCTGCATACAGTTTAAATTTGTTCATTTTCAATGCCACACATTGTAAATATGTCACAAGTTTTTTACCCCCTAGATGGACATTTGGCTTGTTTCAAATTGGAGACTATAACAAACTGTGCTGCTGTGAATGTGCGTGCTCATGGTGACCTTTTCCTTTTTTTTTTAATCCTTCAAGAAGAGGAAGAACAATCTTAAGAGAGTCGGGGAATGATGGGGAGTCCCATGATCACCTCATCATATCTCTCATGATCATAGCATCTTAAAGAACTAAGAAAACCTGAAAGTACACTATCATATTCTTGGTATATTCCAGGTATGGTAAGTCTTCATTTAACGTCATCAATAGGTTCTTGGAAACTGCAACTTTAAGTGAAAAGATGTGTAATGAAACCAGTTTTACCATAGGCTACTTGATATAAACGAGTTAAGTTCCTACAGCATATTTCTGGTCATAACAGCATTACCAGCTTCTTTCAAAAGTATATTTTATTGATTATGCTATTACTTTTGTCCCACTTTGTCCCTCTCCTTTATCCCCCCTCCACCCTGCAATGTCCCTCCATTCAGCATTCCCCACCACCTTAGTTTATGTCCATGGGTCATACATTTAAGTTCTTAGATTTCTCAATTTATTATACTATTCTGTACTTCCCCCTGTCTATTTTGTGCCTACCAATCATGATTCTTATTCCTTGTCTCTATTCCCTCATTCTCCTCCATCCCCACCCCTGCTTATAACCCTCCATGTGATCTCCATTTCTGGAATTCTGTTCCTATCCCAGTTGTTTGCTTAGTTTGTTTGTTTTGTTTTTTTTAGGCTCAGTTGTTAATAGTTGTGAGTTTCTTGTCATTTTAATGTTCATATTTTTTACCTTCTTTTTCTTAGATAACCCCCTTTAACTTTTCATATAATAAGGGCTTGGTGATGATGAACTCCTTTAACTTGACCTTATCTGGGAAGCACTTTATCTGCCCTCCCATTCTAAATAATAGCTTTGTGGGATAGAATAATCTTGGATATAGGTCCTTGTCTTCCATGACTTGGAATTCTTCTTCCCAGCCCCTTCTTGCCTGCAAGGTTTCTTTTGAGAAATCAGCTGACAGTCTTATGGGAATTCCTTTGTAGGCAACTGTGTCCTTTCCCCTTTCTGCTTTTAAGATTCTCTCCTTATCTTTAAGCTTGGCTAATGTAATTATGATGTGCCTTGGTGTGTGCTTCCTTGGGTCCAACTTCTTTGGGACTCTCTGAACTTCCTGGACTTCCTGGAAGTCTATTTCCTTCACCAGATTGGGGAAGTTCTCCTTCATTACTTTTTCAAATAAGTTTTCAATGTCTTGCTTTTCCTCTTCTCCTTCTGGCACCCCTATGATTCAGATGCTGGAATGTTTAAAGTTGTCCTGGAGGTTCCTAAGCCTCTCCTCATTTTTTAAAATTCTTCAATCTGTTCTGGTTGAATATTTATTTCTTCCTTCTATTCCAAATTGTTGATTTGAGTCCAGGTTTCCTTCCCTTCACTGCTGGTTCTCTGTATAGTTTTATTTACTTTATATAGCCTTCACTTATTTCTTTATTTTGCACCTGTACTCAACCATTTCTGTGAGCATCCTGGTTACCAGTGTTTTGAACTCTGCATCTGACAGGTTGTCTATCTCCTCATTGCTTAGTTCCTTTTCTGGAGGTTTTTTAAAAAATATTTTATTTATTTATTTTTAGAGAGAGGGGAAGGGAGGGAGAAAGGGAGAGAAATAGTGATGTGTGAGAGAAACATTGGCTGCCTCTCGCATGCCCTCAACTGGGGACTTGGCCCGCAACCCAGGCACGTGCCCTGACTGTCAATCAAACCAGCAACATTTTGGTTCACAGGCTGGCACTCAATCTGCTGAGCCACACCAGCCAGGGCTTTTTTCTGGAGTTTTGATATGTTCTTTTTCTTTTTTAACTATTTTATTATTGCTCAATTACAGTTGTCTGCATTTTCTCCTCCCTCTACCCCACCCCATCAAACCCACCTCCCTTCCTTGCTTCCATCCTCCCCCTTGGCTTTGTTCATGTGTCCTTTATAGTAGTTCCTGAAAACCCTTCGCCCCACTGTCCACTCCCCCTTCCCTCTGGCTATTGTTAGATTATTCTTAATTTCAATGACTCTGGTTATATTTTGTTTGCTTTTTTCTTTTGTTGATTATGTTCCAGTCAAAGGTGAGATCATATGGTATTTGTCCCTCACCACTTGGCTTATTTCACTTATACCCTTTGCAACAGCATGGATGGAACTGGAGAGCATTATGCTAAGTGATCTGTTCTTTTATTTGGGCCATATTTCTTGTTTCAGAGCAGCTGTTATGTTGTAAGGGGTGGAGCCTTAGGTATTCACCAGGGTGAAGCAACCAGCTTTGCTATGTTGTGGCCCTGTATGTGGGGGAGGGGTCAGAGAGAGAACAATGCAGCTTGCTCAGCTCTTGCCTGCTTTCAGTCATTTCCCCCACTACTCACAAGCAAATTGGGCCCTTCTGGTGCTGATTCCCAGGTGGGTGGGTTTGTGTATGTTCTAGGATCCTATGGGTGCCTCCAGCAGACTCTCCTGTGAGACTGGTAGTTTCTCCCACCACTGAAACCCCCACAGGTTTTTACAGTCAGAAGTTTTGAGGCTTTATTTCCCCACACTGGAACCCTGGGTCACATGGTCCTTCTCGCTCCAGTTGTTCCTCCAGCTTCTCCACATGCAAATGTGGGAACGCTCACCAGCCACCACCTCACCCGCCTGGTCCTCCAACTGCCACCTTGCCACGAGCGTCCTCTCCACCCTGGCTGCCCATCTCTACCCCTCCCACCAGTCTGGATGAATGTTTCTTCTTTAACTCTTTGGTTTGGGGGCTTCCATACAGTGAGATTTTCTGGAAGTTCTGGTTATTTTTGTTTTTAAATTTGTTGTTGTCCTTCTTTTGGTTGCGCAAGGAAGCAAAGCATATCTACCTATACCATCGTCTTGGCTGGAAGTCTCCCCCAACTTCTGAATAAAGACTCAAAAATTCCAATATTAAATATTGAAACAAATGTGAGCTACACATAACATTTTGGAAAGATTAATAAAAACAAGTAAGACCATTCTTTTCCAGCCCCCTAATTCTAGTTCAGGGTCTCAGGTGGCCAGATCCTCTCTGGCAGCTCAGGCCACAAGCTGGGGCCCAGTCCTGGATGGAACATGCTTCCATCACAGGGCCACTCACATCCACAATGACATTCACTCAGACTGAGCAACACGGACACACCAATCTCACTCATGTGCACTTCTTTGGAATGTGGGAGGAAACCAGAGTCCCCAGAGAAAAACCATGCAGATGGGTAGAATGTGCCACAGATAGTCCTGCCAGAATCGATTTTTCTTTTCTCATCATATTATAACAAAACAATTTTTAATGAAATGAAGTTATTTGAAGACATGTTGTACTGAATTCAGACACTTAGAAACTCAAACGGTGTCAGAGATGGAAGAAACCTTATATATCTTTCAGCCCAGAATTTCTCAAACTTCAGTTTTACAAATTCCTTCTCTGTGATTTTTGTCATGTTCTTGTACCATCTGCACTATCATTTAATATTTTTCTTTCAATTGTCTAATTTTCAATCATTTAAAGACCTGCTTTAGTCTTATCTTAAGCAATAATAGCTGCAAACTCATAGCTTTCATGTGCTAGCTATATTCTTTTTATTACATATTCAAATAAGCATATAATGATTCAAATTTTGTCAGCCTGCCACTTGTGTGAGATATTCTTCATTGCCTCCTTCTAGCCCCTTCCCAGGCCAGCTGTGTCTGGGAAGCTGACCCCTAGACTGCCTCAACCTGCTCTCTGGCTTTGGCTTGTGTTCCGCTGAGAGGCACTGGAGCGTGGCTAGAGGTCAGAGTATTTACTCCCCTGGCCTCTGCCCTGCCTTACCAAATTTGGCAGTAGTTGCATTCTGTATCAAAGACCACTGGTCTGGTCACATGGCTCCTCCTCACAGCTAATAGTTTCATCCCCTTGTCCCTTCATGTCAAGGAGTGATAATAGCTTCCTGATGTTGCAACTCCCTGGCATTTTACCATCTATTGTTGGCTCCCTTAATTGTACCCAACCCTTTATAAACAATCTTTAATGAAGTCCTGTTCAGCTTCCTCCTTCATGGAGCCACCTGTTTCCTGCCAGGAGGGATATGATGTCATACCTTCCTTGTACCGGTACAGATGCTAGCTGAGACCCAGGAGGGAACTCACTTATCCAAGGCCCCACAAGCTGTAATCTCAGAGCTAGGAATGGTTTCCCTGATTCAATGCATTTCTCACCATAGATGTTACTCCGTAGGAGAGAAACCAGTCAGTTCCAAAAACTGTGTCCGTGTTCAATATTGTAAGTCTTCTTACTAATCTCTCTCTATATACACCCTCACCTGTCCTAATCCATTTATTTCTCAGCCCCAGATCTAAGTGGAACACAGCCAGCTCAATTCTTTTCTCCCCTAACACAGTACATGCATATGTCATGCATCAGCTCTTCTGGAGCACATGCCTTTTTTCAGACACACCTGCACTTCATTTCTCTCCTTTGATCATGAACCTTTCCCGAAAACAGGCCAAAGTCCTCACCCAAACATCTCTTCTTCTATAGTCTACTGCCTAACTTTTCCCCTTTATCCAGAAATAATCATTGACTTCCCTGTTAACCCATTACTCAAACTCAGCACTGGCCCGAATAGTAAGTAGTGGTATATGTTTTCTCAACTACATTGTGACTGCTTCTTTGAACGACCACCCTGAATTCCTCTTTCTATCCTCAGCACCCACAACAGAGCCTGACTCAAATAGGTCCTCACAGTGCTATGTTGAATTAAATTGCATTCACTAGGCCATCAAGAACATTAAACGTGAAAGATGTTCTAATGGGTCACAGATGAATTCCTATCCTGGTAATTTTTAACGACTAATTATTTTAAAATAATGTATTGGAGGCCTGGCTGGTGTAGTTCAGTGGATTGAGCACAAGTCTTCAAACTAAAGGGTCACCAGTTGATTCCTGGTCAGGGCACATGCCTGGGCTGTCAGCCGGGTCCCTCCCCAGGTGAGGACATGCAAGAGGCAGCTGATCAATGTTTCTTTCCCTCTCTTTCTCCCTCCCTTTCCCTCTCTCTAAAAAATAAATAAAATTAAAATACATATATTAGAGACATGATCTGAGCCGAGAAGGTTGGGGAGGAGCAACTTCCCAGTCTCTTATTCTTCCCCTGTGAGGCCTGAGGGAAAGGGGTGAGGAAGTAGTCATCTAGTTTCATTTCCGGTCATGGGTCGTTCAGCTGATGTCCCTAGATGGGCAGCATTAGATCTATAAACCTCAGCAATTGTGTGCAAACTGTTGAGTAAGTACTGTGGGGAGAGTGTCAGGATGAGGGGGGTCTCAAAGCTCTCCCTGAATTCCCAAAGGGATCCAGCTCCAAAGTGCACTTTGGCCTTCCTCCTTCCTTCCTTTGGCCTTGAAGATAAAGGAGGTCTTGATGATCCCATGTCTGAGATTGGGTCAAAACACCCACAAGTTGTAAATTGTCCCTTTTGAGCTTTCCCTCTGTGCGTGGATCCCCCACAGGGGCCTTGAGGAAGAAGTGTAGCCTTGACCTCAAGAGGTAGCATATCTGGGACCTAGGTGTTTGAATCCAGAGTTAGGGTCATGTTTCTCCCTTTCAGGTATAGTTCCTAATAGCATGTGTCCAGGGTCTGAGCTTTGGAGACAAGTTCTTTGTGGAGAGTATCAGCTCCCACACAAAGAGCAGCCTCCATGTGTACCATTGACAGTGGGCTCACACACAGGCAGTCAGCTCCCAGCTTTAAGCATCTCAGGGACCTTGAGCTAGGGTGGTCACATGACACAGAGGACTGTGTCGAGTTCTTCAAGAGGGGCCAAGCTCTTCCATGGTGATCTTGCCTATGTAGGGAAAGCTAAAGCTTGTACTGATTGTAGGGCTGGCTCTCCAGGTCAGGCTTCCCCAGAGAGGAGCAAAGAACTAGGATGGAGAGTTGGGTTTTAGAATTGATGGGTGACTCAGGGTTTAATGCCCACTATTGTCTTCTTTATCTCTCTTTACCCAGAGCTGAGAGAAGAGGCCTTATCTGTGGGTGAAATTTAGGGGAGCCTGACTGTGTCTTCAATCTCAGCAGTTGGTGGTATGCCAAAGACCTCCCAGATCTTGTTCTCTCAGGTCCTCAGGTGCCATCTCCACCTCACATCACCCTGGGATAGTGTACCACACCCCAGACCATCCCAACATTCACTCCACCATCCACACTTAGGAAAAGACATCACGCTAAATATCAGGAGCCCTGGGTTCAATCCCAGCTCTGCCAACAACTACCTGTGTATCCTTGGGCAAGTCACTTAGCTTCTCTGGGTCTTAATCCCCTCAGCTTTAAAAGGGAGATATTAATCTGTAAGGCCCTCCATGCTACTTTGAGGATCAAGATAATGAATGTGAAAGTCTTCAACTTACCTAACGGGTGATCAGTATTTATTATAATTTATCCGGGAACCCCTTCTTTCCTTGGGCTGAGATATAAATGGTTAGTGATATACTTTTGTTTTCCTCCCTAGACAATTATTTGTACTTGTAGCCATGACCTGTGCCTTTATTTTCTAAGTTCACAGGCAGGCTGGCAAAAAGAGACTTCTGAGCAGAAGCCCTGATTCCTTCCCTGGACACACTGCTGGCATCGCCATTCTCCTCTGGAAAGATGGGCCTTGTTATCTACTTCAGGGAAGCCCTTGTACGGGAGGCTGTGGGAGAAAGGATTTCCAAGGACAAAGCACTCAACGGGAGACCCAGCTTCACAAGCTTCCCTTGTTAGACACTTCGTACACAGTTGGTGCTTCCATGAGGCTGTTTTAACTAAAAACACCACAACAGTGGGATGGGGGAATAATTTCTCTCTTGCATCCCAGTCAGTGTTAGGCTGGTTAAAGGGAAGAAAACTGCCAAAAATTTGGTGACATTTGAAGCCTCATGTCATGTTCAAGGTGTTTGCTTTCGTTCAGATAGGTTGGCAGCTGCTTTCTTTCTTTCTTGTTTAATCCTTCCTTCTGCAAGCCATGGGAGTTCTTTCTCATCCAAAAGGCTCAAATCCTTTTTGAGCAAGTTTGGTTTCCTAGTCTTTCATTTCCTCCTCACTCTATAACTGTGGGCACTGCTTCCTCTCAGAGTTCCCCAGTTAACCTTGGTGTAGCTCTGCATTGTCTCAGTGTCTGGCTCATGAATGAATTTATCCTTCCGTCTAACTCAATTATATATATCACTCTCCTGTTTCCAAACTCTCATCAGTCTCCCCATTATCTACGGAATTAGCTTCCATCTCCTAAGCCTGGCGTTAGAGGGCTTCTTCCATCTGGTCCCCAGGACAGCAGCCAGCATAGACCCAGGGCCAGACACTGTTTCCACAGGCAGATGCAGAGCTAGGTTCAGGGTGTATGACTTGGAAAGTGGAATTTGACCTGGATGTTAGCCCCACTGTACCCACTCACCCTGGTGCCTTTGTCAGGCACCTGCTGGTCCCAGACACCCTTCCCAACTTCATCTCCTGCCTTTCCCTTACCTCTGCCCTGCTCCCTGGTCCAATACCCTACTCACTGCCTCTCTTAAAGGCCTCACCCTCATCTGTGTCTACACCCAAAGTTATTTCATTTCTCTCTTTTTTTGAAAACAGTAATTTACTGCTTTTTCTTCCAAAGCTTTGTGGCTTTACAGGAAGTTTACAGACAGCTCAGTTCAGACTTAGAATGCAAAAAGTGAGAACCTAAACCACTGCAGTCACTGGGTGTTCACCAGCTATGTACTGACATGTGTAACAAACTCGCCTGGATTTGTTTTATCACCTTCACAGGAGCTGCATCTTTTACATAGCATCTCACATGACATACTTGGGTCATTAGTCATAGTCACTGGAATGGTACAGAGGTTTTGGGTCATTTCATTTCATTTCATTTGTTTTTGCCCTCTGCTATAAAATGAAATTTTCAATTCATTTCTGAAGCATAAATTGGTCAAAAAATCATTTTGCTCTGTTTCTACTTTCACAAAGCTTTATAGTCAACCTGATACCTTTGAAGCTGCATTTTCTTTTCTACTGTTAGTGTTGGAAGTTGCTCTTGTTGGGCTTCTCTCTGCTTTCCTATGGATTTGAGCAAGTTCTAAGCACCAGTTGCCTTTTTCCTGAGTTCACAAGGAAATCTCTTTAATCTTTCCATTCTGTTGGTAAGGGGAGACCTGGCTGAGAAAGAGTACTTACAGGCAGTGAGAGACAAAAATGAGAGCATTTTGTCTAATAGACATTTATTATTATTTTTTAAATTAATCCACTTCTTTTCCAGCTATTTTATTTTAGGTTCACAGAAAAATTTAGTGGAAAATACAGTTCTTTTATATACCTTCATCCTTAGCAAGCTTCCCCTATTATTAACACCTTGCATTAATGTGATACATTTGTTAAATTTGATGAATCAATATTAATACATTATTATATAATGGTTTACATTAGGGTTCACTTTTTGTGGTGTACATTCCATGGGTTTTGACAAATGTCTAATGACATTTATCTACCATGACAGTACCACACAGACTCCCCTGTGCGCCACCTTTCATCCCTTCCTTCCACTCCTGCTCTGAACCTCTGGCTATGTTTATTTTTTTTAGTCCTGAACACTTTATTCTTTCCAAACCCTGATGCTGACATACCTTAGTGCCCTTGGTCCGTGGAATAGAGTAGGAAAGGGTGGACGTGCTGGGAGGTTCCCTGTGAGGCTGCCATTCCTCAGGGCTTTGTACTTTTTTCCTGCTCACCCAATACCCCTCCAAGGAGGAGGGTAGATGCAGAGATCAATAAATGTCAAGCTGATTACTTTTCTCCTCTTTCTCCTTGAGCTGCTTCACATCAGATCCAGGAGAAGTGAGAAGAAATTGGCATGAAAGAAAAGCATACAATAAAACATACATCCTTTTATTTTGTGGTGATGTAGTTAAGCAAGTTTATAAATACACATTTTACTATTTTACTTGAATGTTGGTAGAAAGCATCTTTTTCATTATACTGGCAAAGTTCATGGGTTAAAAATAAAGTTTGTGAATATTTTGTGCCTCATGTAATTTTGAGGAAGAATTTTTTGTAACAGTGCAGCCATATTCCTTCCAAAAAACTGATTCTGGTTGCCCTGTTTGGGTGTCAAGGAGACAGCCACATGGGCAGGATGACAGCCAAAATATCTAGGAACTTGTACAGCATTGGTGTATATTGATCAGGATGCCCTGAGTTATGCCATAGTAACAATCAACCCTGCAATATCAGTGTCTTAAAATAGATTAATTTCTTGGTCACACTTTATGCTCCTCCTGCATTGGTGGGGGCAAGGGTGTGTTGGGTTAAATGTTCTGCTGTTACCACCCTGAAATGTTTAATATTTGAAAAAACATTTGATTGAATTTATTGGGGTGACACTGGTTAATAAAATTATATAAGTTTCAAGTGTATAGCCCTATAATATATCATCCGTATATTATATTGTGTGTTCACCACCCAAATCAGATCTCATTCCATCACTATTTATCCCCTCTTTACTCTCTTCTACCTCCCCCAACACCTTTTCCCTCTGGTAATCATGATACTGTTGTCTATGTCTATGAGGTTTCTTTTTTTAATCCCCTCACCTCTTTCACTCAGCATCCCAACTTCCTTCTCCTTTAATAGTTGTCACTCTGTTCTCTGTATCTTTGAGTCTGTTTCTATTATGTTTACTAGTTTATTTTGTTCATTAGTTCCCACATATAAATGAAATCATGTGGTATATGTCTTTCTCTGACTGGCTTATTTCATTTAGCATAATGTTCTCCATGTATATCCATGCTGTCTCAAAAGGTAAAATTTCCATTCTTTTTATAGCTGAGTAGTATTCCATTGTGTAAATGGAACCACAACTTTTTTAGCTACTCATCTAGGATGGGCACTTGGGCTGCTTCCAAATCTTAGCTATTGAAAATAATGCTGCAATGAGAATAGAGGTGCACATATTCTTTCCAATTAGTGTTTCAGGTTTCTTCAGATAAATTCACAGAAGTAGAATCACTGGGTCAAAAGGCAGTTCTATTTTTAATTTTTCTGAGG
This sequence comes from Phyllostomus hastatus, assembly GCF_019186645.2. Lineage (NCBI taxonomy): Eukaryota > Metazoa > Chordata > Mammalia > Chiroptera > Phyllostomidae > Phyllostomus > Phyllostomus hastatus. The sequence goes on along the minus strand of NW_025334041.1, from coordinate 72,523,932 downwards.
AAACTCCATACTGTTTTCCACAGTGGCTGTACCAATTTTCATTCCCACAAACAGTGCACAAGAGTTTCCTTTTATCCACATCCTTGTCAGTAGTTGTTGTTTGTGATTTATTGATGCTAGCCACTTGGACAGGTATGAGGTGATATCTCATTGTGGTTTTAATTTGTATTTCTCTGATGATTAGTGACATTGAGCATCTTTTCATGTGTCTATTGTCCATCTGAATGTCATCTTTGGAGAAGTGTCCATTCAGGTCCTTTGCCCATTTCTTAATTGGATTGGGGTGTTCTTTTTTGGTGTTGAGTTTTATAAGTTCTTTATAAATTTTGGATATTAACTCCTTATCATATGTATCATTGACAAATATGTTCTCCCATTTGGTAGTTTGTCCTTTCATTTTGTTAATGGTTTTTTTTTGCTATGCAAAACATTTTTAATTTGATATAGTCCCATTTGTTTATTTTTAATTTGTTTCCCTTGCCTGAATATTTTTATTAAAAAATATTGCTACAAGAAATGTTCGAGATTTTACTGCCTATGTTTTCTTCTAAGATTTTTGTGGTTTCAAGTATTACATTTAAGTCTTTCAATCTTCTTACATTTATTGAGACCACCAGGTCACATTATCATGTGACCTACCATATGGCCTATTCTAGAAAATGTTTCATGTGCACTTGAAAAGAGTGTGTATTCTAATGCTTTAGGATGAAATACTCTGAAGATGGCAATTAAACCATCTGATCTACTGTGACATTTAAGGCCACCATTTCCTTATTGATTTTCTGTCTGGAAAATCTATCCATTGATGTCAATGAGGTATTAAAGTTTGTTACTATGACTGTACTACTGTTTATCTCTCCCTTTATGTCCATCAAGATTTGCTTTATATATTTAGGTGCTCCTATGTTTGGTGCATAAATGGATACAAGGGTTATATCCTCTTGTTGGATTGATCCCTGTATCATTAGGTAGTGTCCTTATTTGTCTCTTACTAAGGACTTTGTCTTAAAGTCTACTTTGTCTGATATAAGTATTGCTACCCCAGCCTTTTTTCATTTCCATTTGTATGAAATAATCTTGTTTCATCCCTTTACTATTAGTTTGTGTGTATCTTTCATTCTGAGGTGGGTCTCTTTTGGACAGCATATGTATAGGTCTTATTTTCTTATCCATTCAGTTCCTTATGTCTTTTGATTGAAGCATTGAAGCCATTTACATTTAAAGTGATTATTGATAATTATGTATTTATTGCCATTTTATTCTTTATAACTATGCTCTTCTGTTTCTCCTCCTCCCTCTCCTTCTCATTCCTCCTCCTCTTCCTCTTCTTAAAAAATGCCCTTTTACATTTCTTTTAATACTAGTTTGGTGGTAACAAACTCCTTTAGCTTTTTCTTGTCTGGGAAGCTCTTTGTTTCTCCAATTTTAAATGATAGCCTTACCTGGTAGTTTTGGTTGTAGGTCCTTGCTTTTCATCACTTTGGATATTTCATACCAATCCCTTCTGGCCTGAAATGTTTCTGTTGAGAAATCAGCTGACAGTCTTATGGGATCTCCCTTATAGGTAACTACCAGCTTTTCTCTTGCTGCTTTTTAAGATACTCTCTTTGTCTTTAAACTTTGCCATTTTAATTATAATTTGTTTTGGTGTGGACCTCTTTGGGTTTATCAAAAGACTTGTATCTGACTCCAAAGGTAAATGAAACAAAAGCAAAAATAAGCCAATGAGAGTACTAAAAAGCTTCTGCATAGCAAAGGAAATCATCTACAAAATGGAAAGATACCCTATCAAGTGGGAGAAGATATTTGCAAGTCATATATCTAATAAAGGATTAGTATCAAACATATATAAAGAATTCATATAACTCAACAGCATAAAACAAACAACCCAATTAAAAAATGGGCAGAGGATCTAAATAGACATTTTAGCAAAGAAGACACACAGATGGCCAGCAGGCACATGAAAAGATGTTCAATATCACTAATTATCAGGAAAATGCAAATCAAAGCCAAAATTAGAATGGTTATTATCAATAAATCAACAAACAACAACTGTTGGTAAGAATGTGGAAAAGGGAAACCTCATGCACTGCTGGTAAGAATGTAAACTGGTGTTACTATGGAAAACAGTATGGAGGTTCTTTTAAAAATTAAAAATAAAATGATCATATTTTATGTCTGGGTATTTATCTGAAGAAATTAAAAGCACTAATTCAAAAAGATATATGCATTCTTAAGTTCACTGCAGAATTTTTAAAAAATAGCCAAGATATGGAAACAACCTAAGTGCCCACCACTGGAGGAATGGATTAAAAAATGTAATACATATATATAATGAAATATTACTTAGCCATAAAAAAGAAGGAAATCTTGCCATGTGCAACAACATGGATGGACCTTGAGGGTATTATGTTGAGAGTTGGAGTTTTGAGTTAGGTGGCATCAATCTACAGCAGTGGGGGACCTGAAGATTGATTTCAATCATGTGGCCAGTGATTCAATTAATCATGTCTATGTTATGACATCCCAAGAAAAACTCTGAACACTGAGATTTGGGCAAACTTCCTGGAAGATTAACAAATCAATGTGCTGGAAGGGTGATGTGTCCTGGATTCCACATGGAAAGGACTCAGAACCCTCCCAGACTTCTCCCTATGGGTCTCTTTATTTGGCTATTGCTAATTTGTATTCTTTATAATAAAACCAAAATTGTAAGTATAGCATTTTCCTGAGTTCTGTGAGTGATTCTAGTGAATTGTCATCTGGACTGGGTAGTAGAAACCCCCAAATTTGTAGCCAGTTGGTCAGAAGTGTGAGTAGCCTGGGGATTCCTGAACCTGTGGCTGCTGTGTGAGGCATGACTGTTTTGTTGGAGACTGTGCCCTTAACCTGTAGAGTCCAGATATTCAGTGTCACAACTACATTGCAGTATTGCAGATGTGAAAGGCAAGAAGGAAGCCCCACTCTCCAAGGTTGCAATTGATGACAAGAGTAAAGGAGATGAAGAGGTCTCTAGGGTCAAAGAGAACCTTTCTGGACCCCACCTGCTCTTGCAACCAGAGCATTCTCTCTTCACTGCCAACTTCAGAAGATCTGGATTTGGGGAATAACGTGTGTGAGTTTTCTCAGGCCTCACAGGTACAAATGAGGTCACATTTATGTCCTCATTTCTCAAGTTACTCTTTAGATCTGCCCCTGCAAAGTGCCTGTGCCCCATGAGAACTTCTGGGAGTGCCCAGAATGGCTTGTGTGTGCTCTTTCTGAAGTCCATGGGCACTATTGCTTCCACTGGATGGCACTGTGTTGGATAAATTCTGCTAGCCCCTCCAGGTTCCCTCCTCCCTCCTCAGCTATGCTTGGTGTATTGCAATTCTGACCTTCATAAATTGCATTATTCAGGCTACTTTGCCCTGACTTCTAGTCAGGTTCAGTCAAGGAACACTCAGGATGGAGGAGGAGTGTGAGGTCAAGGTATTTATTTCCTGCTACCTCCCTGCAGTGAGTGGTTCCCTGAAGAGAGGATACAGCTCTTACCATGTGACCTATATTCTAACCAGTTCCTTGCTTGTGTCCTCAGACCTAGGAGAGGTAAAGGTTTCCTGCTGCGGCTAGCCCTGTGAGCCCTTAACACTTCCCATATCTTTGTAAATGGTCCTTCAGACTCTTCAGATACCCCATTAGGAGCCATTTTCTTCCTGTTGGCACCCTGCCACAGACACCACTGCTATTTCCACTAGATATACATTCTCAGGTCATTCCACCTCCCCCTGCACGTCACCAGTAACTCCACTGTGTGTTATTGAAGCAGAGCTGACATGGTGTCAAGGGTGAATAACTGCCTTCCTCAAGAGGGAGAGAACGTCTCTCCCTGCTCCATTTGACTCTGTTAGAGGGTGTCAGAGATATCCTGATTGTGATTTGATGTCTTCTAGAATTTTGAGTGAAACAGCTCCTTCTGTTTTATCTGTAGGAGTCCAGAAATTAGGAGGTGCTGAGCTGGAAGAAGCCAAGGAGATGTGCTCTCATGGAGAGGGCACTGCACTGGGGCCTCAGGGTTGGAGCTGAGAGCTAGCTCTGCTGCTGAATGGACAAGTCATTCTCATTTTTAGGCCTCAGTTTCCTTACCCATACCACAGGAAGTGGACTCGGTGATTCTCAAACTGCTCTGAGCTCCAGCCTCACTTCAACCAGAGCAGCTCCAGTTTGGTCTACTTTTAGAATTTTGGGATTTTGTAAAGATTTCTTTTAAAGCATGAATTTCACTGCTTTGAAAATGCTTGAAAACAATAAACTAGGTGAGTCTAAGGTCCCTTCCAGCCACAAAGTTGGTGAGCATAAAATCAATCTTGGCTTCCTTACCGTTGTGCCAGGCAGGGTCTGGTTCCAGGAGGTAATGGAAAATTATTGTCCAAAGGCCCATCTCCTCCTGCCAGACTGTCTGCCATGGCCAATATGCCATGATCAGGTAAATGGTTGTGCTCCCTTCCCATCCATCATCAGCACTTTCTCAATTCTCATTTGTTTCTGCCATTGTTCCCAGACAAGGATAAGAAAGGGGAATTGTAAACCAGTTGCACAAAATGCAAACCAGCTCAGCAAACAAAAAAGGTAGAAAAGATGGCATCTCTAACAAATTGACTTTGTGGGCTTTGCAAATGTTTGTCCCATAGCAGTGGGAACTGTCAGCCCTTTAGTAATTCATCCCAAACATTTGGTGCTGGAGAGAATTACAGAGCAGTGATTAATAGTTTGGGCTCTGGGATTAAAGAGATATGGATCAAACCCCAGCACCACTATTTACTAACTGGATGATCCTGACCAAGTTCCTTAACCATGCTGAACCTATTTCCATAATCTGTAAAATCAGAGTAATAGTGATATCTACTTTATAGAGTTATGAGGATTAAGAGTCAGATAAAACACGTAGATGTTTAGCACAGTGCCTGGTATATAGAAAGTACTCAATGAATCAGCTGTTTATGGTTTTTGTCATTAGAATTATTCCCCCTGGCTTCCAGGAAGCTCAGAGATCAGATCTCTGTTGAGTGCTCAGTGCAGAAACTCTCCTAAGTGTCATTCTCTTCCCTCCTCTCCTGTTTCTTAGCTTCTTTTAAGATAGTTATCATTGAATGCTTATCATATGCCAGGACTTAGAGAGGTTACTAAGCACCTAGCACAGTGCTGGGAATATTATAGACAACTCAGTATATGATGGTAGAATAAATGAATAATGTTTTTAAAAATATATTTTATTGATTATGCTATTACAGTTGTCCCATTTTCCCCCTTCTCTCCCCTCCACCCTGCACACCCTCTCCCACCCACATTCCCCCTCTTTAGTTTATGTACATGTGCCATAAGTTCTTTAGCTTCTACATTTCCCATACTACTCTTGCCCTCCCCCTGTCGATTTTTCTACCTACCGTCTATGCTACTTATTCTCTGTACCTTCTCCCCTTCTCTCCTCCTCCCACTCCCCTGTTGCTAACCCTCCATGTGATCTCTATTTCTGTGGTTCTGTTCCTGTTCTAGTTGTTTGCTTAGTTTGTTTTTGTTTTGGTTTTAGGTGTGGTTGTTAATAATTGTGAGTTTGCTGTCATTTTACTATACATGCTTTTTATCTTCTTTTTCTTAGATAAGTCCCTTTAACATTTCATAAAATAAGGGCTTGGTGATGATGAACTCCTTGAACTTGACCTTATCTGAGAAGCACTTTATCTGCCCTTCCATTCCAAATGAAAGCTTTGCTAGAGAGAGCAATCTTGGATGGAGGGCCTTGCCTTTAATGACTTGGAATTCTTCTTTCCAGCTCCTTCTTGCCTGCAAGGTCTCTTTTGAGAAATCAGCTGACAGTCTGATGGGAACTCCTTTGTAGGTTACTGTCTCCTTATCTCTTGCTGCTTCTAGTATCCTCTCCTTCATTTTTACTTTGGCTAATGTAATTATGATGTGCTTTGATGTGTTCCTTCTTGGGTCCAACTTCTTTGGGACTCTCTGAGCTTCCTGGACTTCCGGGAAGTCCATTTCCTTTGCCAGATTGGGGAAGTTCTCCTTTATTATTTGTTCAAATAACTTCCACTTGTTGCTTTTCCTCTTCCCCTTCTGGTACCCCTATAACTCGGATGTTGGAACATTTAGAAATGTCCTGGAGGTTCCTAAGCCTCTCCACATTTTTTTGAATTCTTTTTGCTTCATTCTTTTCTGTTTGGTTGTTTCTTTCTTCCTTCTGGTCCACTCCATTGATTTGAGTCCCAGTTTAATTCCAATCACTATTGGTACCCTGTGCATTTTCCTTCATTTCACTTAATGTAGCCTTCATTTTTTAATCTAATTTGCAACCAAATTCAACCAATTCTGTGAGCATCTTGATCACCAGTGCTTTGAACTGTGCATCTGATAAATTGGCTATCTCTTAGTCACTTAATTGTATTTGCTGTGGAGCTTTGATCTGTTCTTCCGTTTCAGCCATTTTTTTGGCTTGTCACACATGTTATGTAGGAGGGGTCGAGCCTTAGGTGTCACAATCCAGTCACTAGGTTGTGACACTGTATGTGGGGGTGGGGCCCAAGAGAGAACAATGGTGCTTGCTCTGCTCTCTGTCAGATTTCAGTACCTTCCACCACTTCCCCCAAGCAAACTGGGCCTTTCTGGTGCTAATTCTCATGTGGGTGGGCTTGTGCACATTCTAGAACCCCGTGGATCTCTCCAACAAACTCTCCTGTGAGGCTGGGAGTCTCTCCTGGCACCTCAACCCCCACAGGTGTTTTCAATCAGTGCCCGAAGGTTCTATTTCCCAGTGCTGGGACCCTGGGTTGCGTGGTCTGTCTTGCTCCCCAATTTTGCCTGGTTTATCTGCACATGAATGTGGGACAACCCGGTCAGCCAGCCGTCTTGTGCACAGTGCCTTGCTTCACAATTGCCACCTCGCTGGTCTGCCTGTTGCCACCCCACACCCGGGGTCTGCCAGCCGCCTCCTGAGCACCCAGAGTCTTCCTGCTGTGGTCTTGTGGGCCTGGATGCCTTATGCGCCTGGTGCCACTGCTTTTTGTGCCAAGGCCCGTCTCCACTCGGCTGCCCAACTCCACCCTTCCTACCAATCTGGATGAATGTGTCTATTTTAACTCCTTGGTTGTCCGACTTCCATACAGTTCAATTTTCTGTCAGTTCTGCTTGTTATTTTGTTTCTAAACTATTGTTGTCTTTATGTTGGTTGTGTGAGGAGGCACAGTGTGTCTACCTACACCTCCATCTTGGTTGGAAGTCATCTAAATGTAATCTTAATCAATGCTCCCAGCAACCCTGAGAATTAGGTATCATTATCTTGCTTGTAGTAGACATATTTGTGTCATAATTGTGTAGCATCTGAGCCTATTTACTGATTGTGGGGAATCTGCCCTTATGTGAGAATCTCACTCTGGACTTGAAGAAGAAAACAAACTCTCCTTAACCTCTGGCAGCTGAAGCACAGACATATGAACCAAGCACAGTCAGATCCTCATCTGAGACTTTTAAATCCAGGATGAACAATATAATTGGAATTCCTTCTGGTGGGGCTGAAGGCTATGGCATTGAACATCCAGTGTCCTGGCATTGATGGCACTGGGGCTAACAGTAAGCACAGTGCTGACAAAGGGCCCAGTGTAGATTCCAGCTATCTACCATCCATTTTGAAAGGGAGAAAGATATTAAAAATGATATTATATGATTTTAGTTTTGCAAGAGAATTTCTACATCTTGCCAGGCTTTTCAACTTCCTCTTTTCTATAGTTTGTGAGTTTTCTTGACACTCATTTGCCTTCAGAGTCTCTCAGGGGATTCCTTTCTCACGGTGCTCGCCTTTCAGCTCCTCAGCAGACATTTAGGCAGCTCTTTTTGCCTCTTAGAAGATGAAGCCACATATCTCCTGCTTTTCTCCCCCAACCCCATCTGCCAATTTAATGCTAACCTCTGCCAGTGCAGGGCTGTTGGCACGCTTCTTCTCTTGGAAATGAAAGCTTGAGTGAGTCTTGCTGTCACACACATATGTGCTTGGGCTGAGGGCGGATTCATAAATCTTGCTTAAGGGAAAAATGCCCTTAGGCAAGCTGGCAAAAGATTGGCTTTTATTTATTTATTTTTATTCCCTTCTTGAATGCCTCCTCTGCTCCAGGCCGGTAGTAAGACCCCATGGGGGATTCTGAAGAAAAAATACATGTACAAAATAAGGAAAAGAACGTCAAATTCTAAATTAGGAGACCTGGGTGGAACCCTGGTTTGGTTGCTCACTATTTGTAAGAACTTGGGTAAGTTACCTAACCTCACTGAGCTTTGTTTTCCTCATCTGTGAAATGTGTGCCTCAATGTTTGCAGTCAATGGATTGTTGGGGAGTTAAGCACGACTTCAAGTATTCATCAGAATTGCTGGTTCATAGGAGACCTTCCATAAGTGTGTGCTGCTATCAGTTGGCAGTCCCCCCAGAGGATGGAGCCCCAAAGGAAGGTGCCTCACACCTCCAGCGATCCTCCAACTATCACTGCATGGAGGGGCATTTGAAAGTTGGGATACCTGACAATGTGGGAAAAACTACTTGCAGTTGTATTATATGTTGGTTTATATCAGTCAAATATCTTTTATGTTTCTTGGCAAGAATGCTTGTAAAGGAGAGAGAGAGAGCAGGGGCCCTGAACAACCGGGGTAGTTGGCATGTGAGTGGGCTAACTAAAGAGAAGGATATGTCAGGGAAGAAGGTGCTAAAAAGAAGAGCTGAAAAGAAGCTGCACCCACAGCCCAGAGTCGACTAAACAGTCCTGAGTGCAGTTTCCCTGTGGCCCTACAGTGGGGTGGCAACACAACTGACGGCTGCTCGGCTGCTCGTGTCAGGAGGCCTGACAGCCTGACTGAGGCCCAGTCTTGTCCCTGGCATTTGTGAAGTGAATGCTCTGGGAGGGTCAGTGAAGCTCTCTGAGCCTTAGTTTTCTGTGTTGGGCAATGTAGGGGAAGTACTAGTGCCTGCCTCACAGTGGCATAAACAATGAGTAGGCCACTGATTTTTTCAACAGTTTATTGGGATATGATTCACATACCATTAAATTCATCCTTTTAAATGATATACTTCCATTGATTTTCATTATTCACAGAGTTGTGCAAACACCACTACTATCTTATGTTAGAACATTCTTATTACCCCCAAAAGAACCTACGCCCAGTATCAGTCACTTCCCATTCTCCCCCAAGAAGTTTATTTTTAACTTGCTCTGTGTTATACTCACTTTGATTAGTATAAAAACGTTGATTAGTAGTAATAGTGGATCACTGCTGCACAACAGTTTGCTTGTAAAGTAATATCACAATTCTTTATCAGGTTTATTAAAAGATAGCTTGGGAACAATGTCGGGAATAAGCTCAGTGAGAGAATTTTAAAAATAAAGAGCTGAAAGAACATAATTTATTTCTCTCTTATAGAGTAGCCTACATAGCTCTAGGTAGCTCACTGCTCCATGTTCCCCAGGATGTGGCTTTTTTCCTCAAGATCCAACATCTCAGCTAGAGCTCCAGCCACCACATTCTTGTTCCAGATAGCAAGATGAGGGGAGGGATGAATACAGTATGCCACAGGCCTTTAAGGAAGTGTCTCCAAAGCTCTCACACAACACTTCTACTAATGTCTCATTGACCAAAACTCAGTTATATGGCCACCTCTACCTACAAGAAAAGATGGGAAATTTAACTTTATTCTAGATAGTCAGCTAAAAAATGTGATTTGCATTGTTATGAAAGAAGAGAGAACAGAATTAATATCAGTTAGCAAATGCTACAATAATACTGCATAACAAACCACACCAAAATGCAATGGTGTATTCAACCACGATCATTTCCTTTTCTTTCTCTTAGGTCTGTAGGTTGGCTGGAAAATCTCTACTTGAGTGCTACCAGTCTGCTGGGCTAGGATTAAAGCTTTAGGTTGGCTAAAGTCTACTTATCTCCACATTTTCCTTGGGCCAGCCCTACTAGGTCATATTCTTTTCATGGCAAATTGCAGGAGCACAGGAAGTTGAGCACATGATGCCACTTGAGGTCACTTGAGTCACTCCTGCCCACATTCCATCAACCAAAGCAAGTCACATGGCCCCACCAATATCAATGGCAGGAAGGGTATTCCACTCACACTAATAGGGAACACTGCAAAGTCACATGGCAAAGGGTGTGAGTATCAAATTCTAATACAGAAAGTATCTGAAGAATGATGAACAATGAGCCATCCTACAACAGAGGACAACCACCATTGCCAGGAAATGCAGCATCAGTGGGTTTTGTTCTCCAAGATCTACCAGGGGCCCTCTGATGTTTCTGTTCTTACAATTGCAGTTTCCTGCTCTAGCTTTCCACTTTTTTTAAATGCTTACCCAAGGATATATTTATTGATCTTAGAGAGAGAGGAAAAGAGAGAGAGAGAGACATCAATATGAGAGATAAACATTGATTGGTTACCTACCATACTGGGTATCAAACCCAAAACCTAAGTTTTGTGCACTGACAAGGGATCAAACCTGCAACCTTTTTGGTACATGGGATGATGCTCCAACTAAGTGGCCAGCCTGGCCAGGGCTCTAGCTTCCCACTTTTAATGGCCCACTTTCCAGGTAGGAGACTATGCTAGTAAAGCCTCTCACATAAGATTTCTAAGCCAGAATTTCTAGTTCCTGGCCTCACCATTTCCTCTGAGGTCTTACCAACACAAGCAGGGCTTCCAAGGGTTTCTGGACTACCCCATATGGGACCAGCTATGGTCAAACTCCTTTGCTCCAGTTCCCAGGGATCCAAACAGGGTCTGATTCCTTTCTTCTGTCCAATCACCCAAACACAAAAGCTATCTGGTGCTGTTTTTTCGTACAATATGTTTTTATGATAAATCTGGTGAAGGGTGAAAGCACTCAAGTCACAGAAGAGCTTGTTTATCTTTCTTGGGGTAGGACAGGAGTCTACAGCAGTGAAAATTCAGAACCCAGATTAGCTTCTCATAGGGTGACCTTTCCATATTTAATATTCTCAATAAATCACTCTGTTAAATTGTAATTGGTTGAGCTTAAGGCAAAATTCCAAAAGGTTTTGCCAACATTTCAGTGTGAATAACCTTCAGTGTATTTCAGTACTGCTACTCTGCTTAGTCCATTTCCATTAGCAATGTGAATAAATCACTTTCTTGGCTACAGCCCAAAGTTAGCACCAATTATGCAACCTACTCAGTAATTAGTTAATTCAGGAGCTATCGAAAAACAGCCTTTTCTCAAAAAGAGCTGTCACCTCCCTGTTACCGTTTTCTCTCTGTGGAGGTTATTTTGCTGTGGTCTTTACAAGCTGATTTCTAAACATCCTTTCAGGAAGGTTATATATATTTAAAAAAACAAGCCACAATTCTTTGATAAAGTTAAATATACAATTATAACCCAGGAATTCCACGACTAGATATTTTTACCCTAGACAAATGAAACTTCTATCACACAAAAAGATTTGCAAAAAATGTCCAGAGCTGCTTTATTCTTAGCAGCCCCAAACCATAAAAGCCTAAATATGCATCAAAAGATGAATAGATAAATGAATTGTAGAATGGACGTACAATGGAAAACTCTTCCTCAATAAAAAGGAAGAGCTGCCAGTACATGTGACAACATGGATGAATCTCACAGATATGCTATGTGAAAGAAACCAGATACAAAAGACTATTTACTGTCTTATTTAATTTATATGACACTATCTTAGTCAGTTTGGTTTGCTTAACAGAATACCACAGACTGAGTGACTTATAAACAACAGCAATTTATTTCTGGAGGCTGGAGGTTCAAGATCACAGTGCAGGAAGATTTGGTGTCTGGTGAGGGCCCTCATCCTGGTTCATAGATGGCTATCTTCCCTGTGTCCTCACATAGCAGAAGGTACAGAGTCCTCAGGGATGCTTCTCTGTGGGCACAAATCCCATTTATGACGCTTCACCCTCCTGACCTAAACACCTCCCAAAGGCACCCCCACCCCACTACTAACACATTGGGAGTTGAGGTTTCAACATATTTAGGAGGAGCAAAAGAGAATTCCCCACTTTACTTCTCTTTAGTTCTTCTGGCTAGACTAGTTATTAAATAATAAAATTGACACAAAATTAACAGGAGAAAAAAAAGACACAATGTAATACACAAACACAGGAGAATCAATATAATGCCCAGATCATAAAATGAGGCTCAAAAAGCAATCAAACTAGGCACTTTTATATATTTTTTAGATAAAATAAATTTGTGAAAAATTGACAGGACAAAGAAAGTTAGTGCTCTTTAGAAAGGAATCTGCCCCGGCTGGTGTGGCTCAGTGGACTGAGTGCCAGCCTGTAATACAAAGGGTCACCGGTTCGATTCTCAGTCAGGGCACATGCCTGGGTTGTGGGCCAGGTCCCCATCAGGGGATGTGCAAGAGGCAACCACACATTGATGTTTCTCTCTCTCCTTCCCTTCCCCTCTGTCTCTAAAAATAAATAAAATCTTTTTTTTTAAAAAGGAAAGGAATCTAAGTAGGTTTGGGTATTCGTAAGTGAGGAATCTAAACAAAGTTTGGGCTTGGGTAGTAAATTAGTGAAAGTATTAGAAGGTTTGTTTATACAGGCTTTTTTCAACTCTGGATTTTATAAGATAAAGTTATCTCTCAGTCTTTCAAGAGTGGAAGGAGCACCTATCATGGAGATTTATTTCCTGCTTTTAAGGGGACAGAGGAGAGTCAGAGAGCTCTTCTTGCTCTGGCTACTTCTCACATGATTTTAGTTACAATAATTAATACAACATTGTGGAATGGCTTGGAACAGCCTGCCTTGGGCCCTGAAAATACGAATTTTTGAGGGACACAAATATTTACTCTATAACAGACACTACAGAAAAGTCAAACCAATCTATAGTGCTAGTAGTCAGAATAGTGGGACTGAATGGAAAAGGGTGAAGAGGAACTTCCTAGGTGATGAAAAGGTTTTATATCTTGATTGGGGTGGTGGTTATGTTGTCAGTGAAAAATCAGGCTCTCCCACAGGATCACAAGGAAGGCATTCCAAGGACCCACACATGGGAGACTGTGGTGTAGCAAGATGGTTTATTCAGGTGAAAATCTGCCCCTGGGTTTCCAATGTGCCATCTCCCTTAATTCCACCATGGAAGAAGTTCAAGCATGTGTTTATTAAGGCCAAGACAAAGGCCATTGTCCATAGTTTCTGCTTCATATTAAAGCTTAGTCCTTTGGAGCCCACATAGTCTGCTGTGGCCCCAGTAACTGCTAGACCTAGTACCCAGTTGTGTGCTCCCAGGCAAGAGAGAATGTGCGAATGTATGCAGGGAGTGCAGGTTCCTGAGTGAGGGAGAATGCACTTCTTTGTAAGCCTGGAATTATATCATCTTAGGTTTGGGACAGACCAGGTACTTTGTCAAAATAGCTAATCAACTTGCCACGTTTTCATTACCTTTCTGATGGGTTCATTCTGTAGTTAGGCTGACAGGCATCTCTGGTCAATTGCCTCCCACTGTACCCCTCACCCCAACAATCCGGTACCAGAGGGAGGGTGGGCAGTGCTCCTGGGGAGATTCCCTGTGCTCTTAGGATTAAGTCTTCTCAGCAGCATCCCCTGGAGTGTATGAATGAGTCTGTACATGCTATAGCTAGTCCTGGCCAAGCAAGCAGGCTTATGCACCCCAGTTTATAAAGCTCAATGTTTAATTCCTTTTGCTCCCCTTTATTAATATGTAGTTAACTCCTACAGTAACAATTACACCATCTATATGTTTGTCAAAATCATCAAACTTTATAGGTTAGACCTGAGCATTTCACTATATATTAATTATACCTCAATAAAAAATAATTTTTAAAAATCAAGCTACTTTCTCAAATGTCCCAAGAGCAAACTTAGGAGATACATGTTCTGAATGTTAATGGAGACATCAGTGACCTTCAAGCTGCAGAGGTGTTTTGTAACATACAATCTACACAGCCAACTGGCAACATTTTCATTTTGGGTCATCAATCATTTATGAAAAAAATATTCTGAAAATAGAGTATGAGGCTCATCCAATTAGGTCCTTAAGATCATTTTGCAAGTGCCTCTCAGGTTCTGTTCAGTAAGTTCAAAATGTTGTTATAGGTGGCTTTTATGTCAAGGCATCATGATGGCCCCTTGCTGAGAAACAGGCCTTGTCCAAGAGTTCAGACCATGGGTTGAACAGACTGTGACATATTGGTCAGAAAGAGCACCTCTCTAACCCCAGGCAAAATGTGCGATTCTAAAGGCATCACAGAGTTGGAGGAGACCATGGATTCTGTTTGCTGGGGTGGTGGGAAGAGCTCTGGATTGGAGTTAAGAAGCTTGAAGTGAAACTTTTCCCTTCTAACAACCTCCACTGACTATCTGGGATCCTGCTGACACTCAACCAGAGAGAAAGAGTGCAGTGATCTTGGGTAACGCACTCCTTGCTGCTCCTATGATCTATCCAGGGCCTCAGAATTCCTAGAACAGAACATTCACTATCACATTCCCTTGACTCAAATCCTTTATAATTACCATGCTATTGTTCCTGCCAGGAAGGGCAAAAAGTCTTGCTTGTGCTGAAGGCCTTGCTTTGTTTAATGTGGCCTGGGACTGACTAGGGCCATGAGTTTTCTTCCACATGCTCAGTTGGGCAAGTTCATCTGACACAGAGCTATACCCCCCCCAAAAAAAAAAACGAAACAAAAACATGAACAAACAAACAAAAACCCACACAAAAAACTGTGTGTAAGCTGCAAATGAAGATGAAGAGTCCCTTCTCCCTTTAAAAATTTTCTTTGGAATATGTTTTCCTTCCCATCTCACCAAAGAGGGGATCCTTCCTAATCAGGGGAGGACCATCACTGGGGGATGTCAGTTACTGGATGGCCTATTTACTTGGCTCCTGGAATGATCATGTAGAATGCACTTTAACGGCTTGGCTAAATGCCTCTTCCATTCTTTTATCTTCTGCTAACCATCTTCTCAGTTTCATTAAGAATACTTGCCTCAGAACTTTCATAACTTATGTATACACAGAGGCATGTGCAACCAACCACACCTGTGTATGACATCCATATATTTAGTCCCACAGCACTGAAACTCATACACATAACTACATATCACACACATACAGTGCATGTGTAGATACACACACATGCACTCAACTATTATTCTGGGTACTGGTCCTTGTCCTCCCACAGACTCCAGTGCTTCTCAAATCCCAGGTTACATGTTGCTGGGGGCTGATTGTCCATTTCCCCATCTTGACCATGAATAATTTCCTTGTACCCACCAAAAACGTTATTTTAGGCAACTAGCAGACAAGCTGTCTTTTCAACCATTCAGCCTACTCTAGTTCTGTATATTCTGCCATTGACTGCTGTTGCTGGTCACTTCAAGGAAGTCACTGGTAGAATAAACAATATACACAGACAGAATGTACCAAGATGGCATTATTTGTTGTTAAAGTATTGAAATGCTTCTGTACCAGGTGGTAAACACATGCTGTTAGGAGCTCCCTAAAGGCCACACCCTCTGCACCTCTAGGACCTCTCCTGGGCCTTCTCAGATTCAGCAACCAAATGATTAGTGCTTTGCTTGTCAAGGGAGCCTGTGATACTGGCCCCTTGTTGTGATTAGTTGTAGTCCATGATGTACTAGTTATTTGTACTTTAACCACCTTTGCTGTCCTCAGGGAATGGGGTAAGGAGGCAGGTTGCCTTACCTGCTTCTAGATTTTGCCTGTTTCTAGGCAAAAAACATATGATTGTCAAACATATTTTGTCAAAGTATAGATTAAGCCCTTCTTTGTGCATGGGGCCATCATTAGAGACTCAGCAGGACATGGCCCAGTTGGTGGCAGTGAAATGAGAGTCCCAGGAAGGACCACAACCAGCCAGACCTGCTCACCAGGTGGGGCAGACACAGAACACAGGGAGGACAGCCAGTCCAGCAGATGAACAATGAGCCTGGAGAATAAGACATCAGCAGCAGGCAGGGTCTAGGCCAGCAGTCAGTGCCATGGAGTTACAAGGCAGAGCCCCACTACCAGGTGAGTGAGTACCAAAAAGTCACACAGAATCCAGTGGGAGGTGCTCATAGTACAAGTTGGAGACAGGGCTGGGAGGATTGACCCTGAGGAGGAGAGGCATGAGCAGTCATTCATTAATGCATTCTCCAATAAGTACGATGGGGCACTATGTGCCAGACACAGTGTTAACCAGTCAGTATACAACAATAAGCAAGATTAACAACAGGGAAAAGGTATACAGTGCTCATGCTAACAGACAAGAAGACAGAGATGTCAAAAGGCAACTCCAATACAGAGTGGGGAATCCGACCACAGTAGAAGTGCTACAGGAATGCAGCACTTCTGAGTGCAGAGTTGGTTCAGGCTTAGACTTCAAGTGATTGTTACTTTTATCTTTATTTTCTATATTGTTTGAATCTTCATTATTATCTATTTTCATAATCAGAAACTCAATAAAGCTAGATTTTTTCTTTGTATTAAAATTTTTTAATTGAAGTATAATTGACCTACAACATTGTATTAGTTTCATGTGTACAACATAATGATTCACATTGGTGTACATTGTGAAATGATCACCAGTGTAAGTCATTGCCACCTGTCACCATTAATACAATAGTTAATGCAATATTATGGACTGAGTTCCCCATTCTGTACATCATATCCCTATTTCTTTGTTTTAAAAAGGAACTTTTGTGAAGATTCTGGCCAAGATGGAGGTGTAGGCAGAAACACTACACTTCCTTGCACAATCAAAAAAAGAATAACAACCAATTTAAAAACAAAGAGAAATCAGAACTGCCTGCCAGAAAATCATTTGCATGGAAGTCCAACAACCAAAGAACTAAAGAAACATTCATCCAGTCTGGTAGGATGGGCAGCCAGGATGGAGAGGATGTGCAGGTAGGCAAGGCGGACAGTGGACAGTGTGGGTGAGGAGGAAATGGTGGACCAGGCAGTTCCACATTCCAGAGCAGATAAGTCAGGAGGAACAGGGAGCGAGACAGACCGTGAAACCCAGGGTTGCAGAGTGGGAAACTAAAGACTCAAAACCTCTGGCTATAAAAAATTTGTGGGTGTTGCTGTGGTGGGAGAAACTCCCAGCCTCACAGGAGAGTTAACAATCCACTTGTGGGAAGTGAGGGAAGTGACAGAAAGTGGGACAAAAGCAAAGCAAGCAGCATTAATCCCTCTCTGACCCCTCACCCACAGACAGTGCCACAGCACTGCAAAAAGGGTTGTCCCACTTAGGTGAATACTTAAGGCTCCACTCCTTACCACATGACAGGTGTGTCGAGACAAAGAAAGATAGCCCAAATGAAAGAACAGATGAAAACTCCAGAAAAAAAACTAAGTGACAAGGAGATAGACAACCTATCAGATGTGAAGTTCAAAACACTGGTAATCAGGATGCTCACAGAATTGACTGAGCTCAGTCATAAAATGAAGGAAGAAATTAAAGCTACACAAAGTGAAATAAAGAAAAATATACAGGGAACCAACAATGAAGGGAAGAAACCCAAAACTCAAATCAACAATTTGGAACAAAAGGAAGAAATAAAGTGTCTAACTGGCACAGAATGAAGAAACAAGAATTCAAAAAAATGAGTAGAGCCTTAGGAAACTATGGGATAATTTTAAGCATTCTAACATCTGAATCATGGCAGTGCCAGAAGGAGAAGAGGAAGAACAAGAAATGGAAAGTTTACTTGAACCAATAATAAGGAAAACTTCCCCAATCTGAGGACTCCAGGAAGTCCAGAAAGCCCAGAGAGTCCCAAAGAAATTAGACCCAAAGAGAAACACACAGAGATACATCATAATTAAGTTACCCAAGGTTGAAGATAAGGAGAGATTCTTAAAAACAAAAAAAGGAAAGAAGACACTTACCTACAAAAGAGTTCCCACATGATTATCAGCTGATTTCTCAAAAGAAACCTTGCAGGCACGAAGGGGCTGGAAAGAATTATTTGAAGTCATGAAAGACAAGGACCTACATCCAAAATTACTCTATTCAGCAAAGCTATCATTTAGAATGGAAAGGCAGATGAAGTGTTTCCAAGATAAGGTCAAGTTAAAGGAGTTCATCATCACCAAGCCCTTATTATATGAAATGTTAAAGGGACTTATCTAAGAAAAAGAAGATAAAAAACTATGAATAGTAAAATGATAACAAACTCACAACTGTCAACAACTGAACCTAAAAAACAAAGGCAAAAACTAAGCAAACAACTGGAACAGGGACAGAATCACAAAAATGGAGATTACATGGAGGGTTTTCAGTGGGGAGGGGGAGAATGGAGGAAAAGTACAAGGAATAAGAAGCATAATAGGTAGGCACAAAAAGAGACAGGGGGAGGTTAAGAATAGTATAGGAAATTGAGAAGCAAAAGAATTTATATGTACAGCCCATGGACATGAACTAAGGGGGGTTAATGGTGGAGGGTTGAGGGGCCAGTGCAGGGCAGAGGGGGATAAAGGGGAGAAAAAATTGGGACAACTGTAATAGTATAATCAATAAAATATAAATGATACATCTACACTAGAGAGTACTATACAGCTATTAAAAGTATCAGATTTGCAGGAATTTCCACAAGAGATTGGTAACTGAGAAATGTAAAATGAATAACCTATGCTAATAAACTTTCTAAAATAAACAATAACAAAAAAACACTATGTGTATACACGTATATGTGACTGTAAATAGAATGTGAAAGGAAAACTATGAGGGTTTTCATATAGAAACCCGACAGGGGGATGCTGATGTGCCTAGGGGAAAACAAGATGGGACCAGGCCAATATTTTTTAAAAAGAAAAATGCACCTTTAAAATGACATTTGTATAAAAAGTTTTTATACTCTTTAAAACAAAAACATGTATGTGGGTATATTACATATTTTTAAAATAAAGAGCTTTAAAAATGGACTTTTAATTTCAGAATAGTTTTATAGAAACTATTCTCATATATAGAGTTCCCATGTAGTCCTTAATTCAGTGTCCTTGTTAACCTAGACAGAACCCTTCATTTACATGGAGGACACACTTGTAGGATTTGCCTCTATAACACCCTGCCTTCCTTTGTTCTCTCTGGAGCTCAACTTAGGTTGCTCCCTGAATCTGTGACTCATAGAGTGCTGTCCTCTTTTGCTCAAATTAATGCTGTTTGTTCTTTATTGCAGCCTAAAACATCTTTTTTGTTGTTGTTTATAAGCTCTTCTGCATCAAGGATTTGTCCCTTCTCCCCCATTTATTTGTTTATTTAATAATTTATTTTTATCACTATGAGCTCATGGTTATTTATTGCATATTTTAATCCCATATTACTTTAATTATTTTGTTACTCTGAATAATTTGTTCCAGCTTTGCCAATGGGCACTCTTTCAGTTGGCTCCTGAGCCTCTCTGACATAACCCCATCAGTGTGTGTGTGTGGTCTGCTTCTTTTTTTTCTCTCTCTTTCTTTCCTCCTTCCTTCCTTCCTTCCTTCCTTCCTTCTCCTTCTTTTCCTTCCTTCCTTCCTTCCTTCCTTCCTTCCTTCCTTCCTTCCTTCCTTCCTTTCTTTCTTTCTTTCTTTCTTTCTTTCTTTCTTTCTTTCTTTCTTCCTTTCTTTCTTTCCTTTCTCTCTCCCTCCCCCCGCCAGTTTCTCACTCCTTACTTTCTGGCACTACAAGATGCTCCAGGCTCATCTTCTGTATTCCCTACCCTAGTCCTAGGAACCTATCTCTCCTGGGAGCCCTGGTTCCTTTTACTGGGGAATGCTATTAGAAACCAGGATCTATGCCCTAGGTGTGCCTAGTAAACTGTGGGAATAAAGCCAGTGAAGTCAGGTCAGCATCCATGCATGTAGGCAGACAGTGAGGCCCCGAGGCAGGATGAGGGTCTCCTCTTAGGAGGGTGGTCAGGACTAGCAGGGGATTTTCCATGGGAGAAGGGTAAGCTGGGGCTCAGTACAGGAGATTTTCAAGACACAGACAGTACACCTGGTCCTGTCCTGACCCATCTCAGGGTTTCTCTTGATGGTCGGGGCAGGGTGGGTGGGAAGAGGAAAAATACCTCTTCCTCCTCTAGATTTCAGGGAGGAGGGTAGGAAAGTATGCTCCTCTTGATGGCCTGGAAGCACCCTGTCACCTGTTTGTAATGCCTCGGGGTGGTGTCCAGGGCTGTGTCCACAGTGGCCGCTAGCCACTCTCTGGCTGCCAGGCAGCACTTCAAACCTGTCCAGAGTTGGGAAAATCCCTCCACAGGAGCCTTGGAGAAGTGAGACCTTTCAGTACAGAGGCCTGGGAGGCAGCAGTTCTCCTCCCAGCATTCCGCTGAGGCAGGGCTATGGTATGTGCCCAGGATGCTCCCAGGCATGTGCATCAGGGACAAGTGAGAAGAAAGTGCAGGCTGAGACCTGCTGAGCCCTGGCCGACCTGCAGGGCACCCAAAAGTCTGGCTTGGGGATCCAGTGTTGGCTGTACTCAGATATAGGATATACCGTATTTTGTCATTTATAACATGCACTTTTTTGTCTAAATTTTTTAGGAAAAAATAAGGATGAACATTATACATGGATAGTACCTGAAATACCTTGTATATGTTCTTGTGTTTTGTAAGTATTTGTTACATAAAACTTCTTGTACCATAATATGTTTAAAAATAAGTGCTAAAATTCCTTTACAATACAAAAAGCAAGTATCTAAATATAAATTAATTAATTAATTAAAAATTCAAATGAAAGATTTTTTTTCCTGAAAGTTTCGGCCAAAAATGTGGGTGTGCATTATATATGGCATAATACAGTATACTAAGTGACACATATTAATACCTTGTAAAAATGGTTCCTAGTCTATTTGAAATTAAATCCAAACTAGGCATCTTGTATTTGATCTGACAGCCTACCCAGGAAACCTGTCTGAGGGCTGTCTCCAGCCACAGCAAGGTCATAGCAGGTTTGTGCCCATTGAAGTGTCCTGTCCTAAGTCATTTACCACATCATCTCTTTTCTAGAATTTTTCCTGAAATCTAGGTACTATACAATACAAACTCCTCTAACTGATAAAACACAATCAGAGGTGGCAGTATTTGATGTGCTCCAAGGCAGGATTAGGGACACTGACTGTGTCCTTTACCCTCAGTTCCAAGCACATTGTCACGGACTCACTGTCAGGGTGATGTCAAAAATGCCAATGTCAAAGGAGCTAAGCCATGCACCCCAAAGGGTTTGGACACTTTAAGAGAGAATCAGGAGCTGATCTACTGCACCTCCCAGAATGAGAGGTCCAGAAAAGAGAGTTGTAAGTTATTCTGGAACAACGGGGAAGTGTGGATAAACAGGGGTGACATGGGCCAGCACTCACTGTACCCTTTCTACTGTGTGTGCTAATAAGGGTGGGGTAACCCCTTTCCTAACCTTATATAAATGACATAATTGAGACAGTCAATAACTTTTCCTGATTAATCATGACTTTCTCAAATGAAAGTAAGACATCAGAGCAAACACAGAAAATACAGCTAGTTGATAACTGTATTCTTTCCTGTTGGATTGGAACACTACCTCAGATTCATTCTCAGAACTCCACGTAGTCCTTACTAATCAAGATAAAACCCTCATTCCATTTCTGCTTTATAGCTGCTTGTCCCATCCCTGCCTACTGCCCTGGGCAATACTGTGAAACTCTTCAAGTCAAATGGCCCTATATTTGTGAAGAGTTTTCCTTTCTAACTAGGCAAGTGTGCTCAATGCTGCTGAGCAAGTTTTCAAGTCATTACTCAATACCCCTTCCCTGAAAGGAAGGCCCCTGCAGGAAGCCATCACAGGCTGAGACAGGTAGAGTCTGTAGTGGGAAACAAGGGAGAGATGGTAAGAACGTTTCTTATCTGCAGCCTGAGTCACAGTGCTGGAAGGTGAATGTCAGGCTCATGTTTGCATCTCTAGCTTTTTTGAAAGTCAGAGGAAAAGTTATTGCAGTGACATGTGTCATGCTGTGATATGTTGATCAAACTAAAATCTAGCTTTGCAATAATACGTATTTTCACGCCCAGAAACTCAGCCTAAATTGTTTCTGCTTTGAACTGCACAATGTACTTGAAAATTGCAATGTACCTATCATTTACTCTGAAACCTTTATGTCACCCTTTGACCAAAAACACTGAAGTTTTGGAGAATATGGTGAAATAAATGTCACTGTCTTTGTTAACACATGTAGCACTGTGCCTGAAGTAGAAATGGCGTTCAACAGATGGTAGCAATGTTCATTCTCTTTCATTAATTTTTGACAAACATTTAAAATGTTTATATCTAGGCCAAAGGATTTAGAAAAAACAGCAGTCACACCTGTACTTGAGACTTCTGTAAGATTTTAAAAGATATTATGATCATCGTCCAGGGTTTCTAAGTCTTGGCACTATTGACACCTGCGGGCAGACAGTCTTTGTTGTGTACGGGGTGCTCTGCATGCTGGAAGCAGTATCCCAGGCCTCTACCCACTAGATGCCAGGAGCACCCCCTTCTCAACTGTGACAACCCAAAAATGCCTTCAGACATTTGCCAAATGCCCTCAGGGAAGAAGGAAGGTGCAAAACTGCCCAGTGAGAGCAATTGATGCTTGTCAAATCCTCTGTATGAACTGCAACAGACAGAAGAAAATTCTATGGTCAAGCACAACTGTCTTATAAAGAAGGAAATCTGCTGTGCAGTAAGCCTTATGGGTGAGCCCAAGGCACCTGATTGGTTGGGACATGCTCAGATCAGCTTGTAGCTGAGTTTCTCAGTGGGCAGTCATTCAGAAGTGACGGTTCCCAGTAGAGATGCCAGAGAAATTTTGCTAATGTAGAGCACTCAGAAATGCTGAGTACAATATTTTTAAACAGCATTTTTAAATGTAGGGTTAAAATAGTGAAAAGGCAAAGGAAATATTCAGAGGCCCAAGATGAGAAAATCCAAATACACTGGTAAGCAAATGCTGCGGTCGGAACTCACCCTGCAGATATCTGCCCATCTGGGCACAAGACACCTTCTCAAGCCAATACCTCTGAAAGGCAGCTGAAAGAAAAAAAGAAAAACACCCTCAAAGTTCTTCTGTCTAGATCTTGGCTCTAAGTGGAATGGAAAAAAATCTACTAATTCCTAATCATGAGCCTGCTCACATTTTTCTTAAGGGCTAGAATTTACACTCTTTATGTAACTACAAACTCAAAGTTAAAAATTCAGTGAACAAGACTATCAGGTTGGTAGTACCCCAGGCACCTGGCAGAAGAAATGCAAATTCTCCTAAGAGGTACACATGCCAAACCCACACCTCAAAACTCACAACAGATAAAACACTGAGAAATATGAGATAACAATATCATAAAATATTTAAGGAAAAAAGCCTCCACAAATTAGAGTCAGCAGAAACAATAAAATGAAGAAGCAGATCCCCAATGACAATAGATATGCAATCATTGGATACATAACAGAACATAAATATGTTTAAAGAAATAAGAAATAAAGAATAGACAGCAACCAGAGGGGAAATGGGATGGGATAATGGGTGGGGCGGGAGAGGGTGAAGTGTTTTCAGAAAGAATTATAAAGGACACATGGACAAAACCGAGGGGTGGTGGAATCAGGGCAGGGAGGTGGAGATGGCTGGGTGGTGGGGAGAGGTGGGGGAAAAAAAGAAATAAAAGAAAGAGTAGGAAATGTGACAGAGAAGTAAGACTATCAAGATTGACAAAACAGAAAGGGAGAAATATGCCATTATTTCTAGATGACATATTTGTGTATACAGAAAACCCAAATGAATATTTGAACAAACAACTATGATTAAATGAATTTAGCAAAGATGAGGAGTATAAAGGTAATATGCCAAAATCAATTGTACCCATAACAGCCAAAATAATCTTGAAAAAGAATGAAGTTGGAGTACTCACACTTCTAATTTCAAAACTTACTATAAAGCCACAGTAACTGAGCCAGTGTAGTGCTCACACAACAGCACACGTGGAGCCATGAAATAGAGTTAACTGTCCAGAAATAACAGGAGAAAAATGTTCAAATAATATGTTCGATAAAGGACTTAATGTAGAATATATAAAGAGACTCTACAACTCAGTTAATGTGACAAATAACCAGAAAGTGAAAGGTAGGGGCTGAGTAGGGCCAGGGAGAGTAAGGGGGGGAAAACACAGACAACTGTAATTAAACAATAATAAAAAAATATTTTAAATGGTCAAAGAGTCTGAATAGATATTTCTCTAAAAGAAGATATACAAATGGCCAATAAGTACATGAAAAGATGCTCAACATCATTAGTTACCAGGGAAATGTAAATCAACATGTATATGTTCACCTGATTGATGACAAAGGTGACAGCAATACAGTGGGGACAGGCAGAAAGATGTACTTTTCTAGGGCAATTGAATAGCCAAAGGAACAAAATGAATCTAGACTCCTACCTCATATCATTCACAAAAATCAATTCCAGGTGAACTGAAGGTGTCAATGTGAAAGGTTAAAAAATAATCCTTTAGGTACAGAGGTGTTGAACCTTTTGGCATCTCTGGGCCACACTAGAAGAAGAGCTGTCTTGGGCCACACATTAAATACACCAACACTAACAAAAACTGATGAGCAAAAAAAAAAGGTTTTAAGTAAATTTGCAACTTTGTGTTGGGCCACGTTCATAGCCATCCTGGGCTGCATGCGGCCCTCGGGCTACACATTGGCCACCCTGGCCAGGAACTTGGGGTAGGCAAATATTTCTTAGCATGACATAAAAATTACTAACTATAAAGGAGAAAAAAATGGAAAATTGGGCTATATTAAGATCAAAAACTTTGGTTCATCAAAAAAATGCCATGAAAAGTGTGAAAGGCAAGAACAGACTGGAAGAAGGTATTTATAATAGACACAGATGCACCATTCAGATCCCCCTACAAGAAAGGACCCACTGAGGAGCTATGAGAAGTGTGGTCAACTCTCAACCCACTGCCATTCAGGTCTACATTGGCTTTTGAGCCAAGGTCATACTCTTCTTGTGGTGATCTTTGACCAATGATTGAGAAAGTCACTGCCGACTGAACATGTTCTTTGTGGAGAGTTCCCTACCAAAGACAAACAAGGCAGTAGTATAAGGGCCTAGCTCTTTCTACCCCTGGGGGGCTCCTCTGTGGGCAGCCTTGCTCCAGAGCTCCCTATTGGGCTGTCAGAGGCCTTCATGCCTGTAGTGTTGTCTGATGGTTCCCCTCCCCAACCTAAGTACCCTCCCCTCCCTTCCTCTCCTCTCCTCTCCTCTCTCCTCTCCTCTCCTCTCCTTTCCTCTCCTCTACTTTCCTTAACTTTCCTTAACTTTCCTTTCCTTTCATAGGTGTATTCCACAATAAGCCTTCCAACTCAGCCTCCTTCCCAAAGAATGCAAACCAGTTCAACTTATATTCAGAATATTAAAAAACAAAACAAAAATGCACAGTTCAATTAACATAATGGCAGCTAACCCAATAAAAAACAGGCAATATACTTGAATAGGCACTCCACAAGAGAGAATATCCAAATGTTAAAATGTTAAATGAAAGTGTTCTTAAATTAGTTTCCTGGAACTGCTACAACAAATTGCCACGGCCTTGGTAGCTTAAAGCAACAGAATTTTTTCCTTACAATTCTGGAAGCTAAAAGTCTGAAATCTAGATTTTGGCAAGGTCACCCTACATCTGGAGGTACTGGGCAAAAATCTGTTCCTTGAGTTTTCTAGTCTCTGGGCACTGCTGGCATTCCTTGACTTGTGGCTATATCAGTCCAATCTCTGCCTCCATCTTCCTCTTTCTTTCTGTTCTGTGTATGTCTAATCTCCCTCCGCCTTACCCTGTTAAGGACACTCACTTGTTACAGCATTTAGGGCCCATAAAAAATCCAAGATAATTTTTTCATCTCAAAATCCTTAACTTAATCACATCTACAAAAACTTTACCATGTAAGATAATGTTACCAATTTCTAGGAGTGAGGGCCTGACATCTTTGGGGGGCAACATCCAGCCCACTAAAGCTTATATCATTAGTCATCAGGGAAATGCAAAAAAAATGCAAGATTGAAATGTGCTGCCCTGACCAGTGTGGCTCAGTTGGTTGGGTGTAATTCTGCAAAGTGAGGGGTGCACATGCCTAGGTTGCGGGTTCATCCCGGCTGGGGTTGGGGCATATACAGGAAGCAATCAATCAATGTTTCTCTCCATTTTTACCTCTCTTCCCCTCTCTTTAAAAGTAAATAAGTAAAATCTTTTTTAAAATATTAAAATGTGCTACTACTTTACACCTACCAGAATAGCTAAAATGAAAAAGGTAACATCAGTGTTGGCAGGAATGTAGAGCATCTACAACTCTCATGCATTGCTCATGTATAACTTGTTACGACTATGCTATACAGCTGGTTGGCAGTACTACAGCTGATCATATGCATGTGATATGACCCAAAAAATTTGGTCCTAGATATGTAGCAGTTTTAAAACACAGCTGCAAATTCTTTGGCACTTTCTTCATCAAGAAGTGGGTGCATATATCCACTGCCTTTGAATCACAGAGGGCTTCTGATTGTTTTTAACAATGAATCATGGTGTTGGTGATACTGTGTGACTTTTGAAGCTAGATCATGACAGGTTTTTCTGTTTCCACTTTGCTTGCTAGAAAACTAATGACTAGAGCCCCAAGCCTCCAAGTAAGAAGTCTGATTATATGAGGCCACCATACTGTGGAGAAAGCTTAAACCACATGGAGGGGCTGTGAATAAGTACCCTGGAGCAGAATCTCAGCTGAGCCCAGCCTTTGAGTTATTCCAGTCCTGACACCGCTAGGTGAGTGAAGAAGCCCCCACATGATTCCAGTCCCTAGCCATTTGATCACCCTCAGCCATTTTAGTTTTCCCAGCTGAAGTCCCAGACAACATGGAGCAGAGAGAAAGCATACTCTGTGTCCTACACAAATTCCTCACCTACAGAATCTATGATACAATAAACTGTTGTTTGATGCCACTAAGTTTTGGGGCACCTTGTCAGGCAAATATAGGTAACTGGGACAATATTCACCAAAAATATGTACATGAATGCATCAAAAGACAACTATAAGAATATTCATTGTTGTAGTATTATGCTAGTCCCAAAGAAGTGGCTTCCCAAAACACTCATCAACAGTGGAATAGAGCAAT
Organism: Phyllostomus hastatus; assembly: GCF_019186645.2. Classification (NCBI taxonomy): domain Eukaryota; kingdom Metazoa; phylum Chordata; class Mammalia; order Chiroptera; family Phyllostomidae; genus Phyllostomus; species Phyllostomus hastatus. Next base: position 72,496,724 of record NW_025334041.1, on the reverse strand, counting down.
AATCTGTGGTATATTGACACAATGGGATACTAAACAACAATAAGAATAAACAAATTACAGCCACATGCAACAATATGGATAATTCCCACAAACATTTAGGCCTTTGAACAACAGAAGCCAGACACAAAAAACATGCACTTATTATTCCACATATGCATATTTTATACATAATTTTTATACAATTTATAAATAGGCAAAATAAATCTATGACATTAGAAGTCGGGATAGCAGTTACCCTTGAGGTGAGTAGTGACTGGAAGGTTTATGCTATAGATGATATTCTGACAATTGATGGTCTCAAGGTTTAAAAGAAATCAACTTGGTTTCAAGCGAAAACCTGGAAGCCTACTAAGCTTTGAAGGGAACTATACTGCCAAAAACATCCCAACACTGGCCAATTGCGACCGGAGACAATTCAATGTCCCAAAGGACACCACACGGCCCGAATATGCACCAGCAGAGGCAGACAGTGAGTCAGTGCAGCTTCAAGAAGACTTGTCAGTGCCCACTCAGATGTGGCTGTGAAGGACGAGGAACAAGGAAGAATCTCAGAGAAGGTGGGGACATGACCACAAAGAAATATTCATATAAAACAAGATGTTTTTCCTAGAGGAACTTGGGGCTCCCAGATGAGCTAGCCAGGCAGCAATCCCTGTATCAAGGCTGGAAGTCTCCACCAGATCTGTTCCACTGTACTTGGTGATTGCTGTGGACCAGGGACTGCTGCATGCTTCCCATTCTCCCCATTTCTGAATGAGACTTTTAATCACATTAACCTAATCCTCTCAATCATTGTTCATCAAAAGGTTTCTCTTTTAGATTGATCACTAGAACATAAAGAATCACATCTGAGCCTGACAGGAAGGGCTTTATGTCACCTGAAGATACTGGACTTACAGCTAGATATAATGGGTTGGAAGTTTGAGATTTTTTCTTTTGGGAGATAAGTGTGTTCTCTAGGGAAGTGAGTGTAAAATGGCTGTTTAATAGCCAAAAGGTAAACTGGCAGAGATTGTCAGTTGCTTATCCCAACAACTATTGTCCTCCTCTTCCTCATGTCAGAACCACAAATTTATTTGGGGTGGCAATGTAACCCACTGAAGTTGCATAATAAGTTCTGAGCATGGAAATAAGCAGAAGTGTAAGACTTCTGGGAAGTATCCTTAGAGGAAAAGGTGCAAGTCCTCCTTACCATGCACTTTACAGCTTACTAGAATGCAGGTGTGAAGGCTGGACCTTGAGAAAGAAAGTCATGGGCTATAGGGCAGTGGGATAATGAGATAAAAGACCTTATAACAGCCAAAGATTGCCTCACATCTGATTACTTTATGTGAAAAATTATGTTGTATCTTTTATAAACTACTATTATTTTGAGCTTTCTGTCACATGTGCTTAATCTAGTTCTAGCTGATATATACATAAATTGTCAGATTCAGAATGCCCAACATATCTCATGCAATAAAAATAAGAGGAAATTTATATTTAGATGGTTTTGTGGTACAATTTCAGAATACTAGAGACAAAAAGATATTAAAGACAGAACAGACAAAGAATGACAAACTGATTGTTGACTTACTTAAAAACAGAAGCCAATAAGCAGTTCAATGATGTCTTCAAAATACTAAAAGAAAACAACTAGAATTTTATATTCACCAAAATTCTTACTTGAGAACTAGAGCAGAAAAAGATATTTTCAGATAGGACCTGCCACCAATAGACCCTTGAGTCAAAAAGATACACTTCAGGAAGAATTACAAAAGATGTACTTCAGGAAGAATTACAAATGAGTTCAGAAGAACAATCTATGGTATTAGAGGGAAAAATGAGCAACAAAAATTATAAACATATGGAGAAATCTAAGCAAACACTTGACTATATAAAATCATCATCATCTCTAATTGTGTGGTTAAAAAGAACAAAATTATGAACAAGAATAGCATATAATTTGGGAGAGAGTGGTTTGAGTTAAAGTGTTCTAAGGTCGAGACTTCTGCTCAAGATGGCAGCACAGGCAGACATGGTTTGCCTCTTCACACAAGCACATCAAAATTACAACTAAAATATAGAAAAACTATCACTCAGAACTGTCAGAAATTGAGTTGAATGGAAATCTGACAACTACATAATTAATGAAACTACATCCATCCAAGATGGTAGGAGGGACAAACTCAAAATGGGCTGATCCCACACCCTCATGTGGTGGATAAAAATTTGGGAGGGATATCTCAGGAGAAAGGAGTCGCAGACCCAGACTAGCCCCCCCACCCAGACCAGTGTTCCAGGGCCAAGAATAAGTCTCCATAAAATCTGGCTGCAAAAACCAGTGAGGATTGAATTGCTGGAAGAAACTCCTGGAGCCCCAAGCAGTTCTTCTTAAAGAACCCACACTTGGACTCACCTACTTAGACTTACTGCCTCTGTGCTCCAGCACCAGTGTAGCAGCTTAAAAGGCACCAGTGGCATACTGAGAGAAACCTAACTGCCTGGCATCAAGGCAAGCAGACGCCATTGTCCCTTTTCTAAACCCTCCCCCTACAGAGCCATAGAGTCAGCAAGATGGTGCCATATCTGAGACTCCATCAACCTGGCTAATACTATTTGACCTGCCTTGGAGATTCCCAGAGACTCTGCCCCACCTAATTTATAGGCTCACCCAAGCTGTTTTTCTAAATGAATGGCTGGTCTTGGCTCATACAGCACGACTTTCTAAATCCTCTTAAACAAGCAACAACTGGCCTCAGTGAACCATAGGCCCAGCACTAGCAGCGGCCAGCCTAGATTCACAGCTTAGTTTTGCCTAGGAATTTCCAAGCCTAGGACAATGAGCAGCCATCTCAGACTGCTTTATAGCTCATGCATGGTGGCCCTAGGCAAAACACAGGTGGGGGCTGACCTTGGCCTGCACCACCCAGGAAACCCTAGGGCCAGCACACCTAGTGGACAGATACAGACCACATCGGAGCACCACCACCCTGCCCTTGTACAGCTTATCTCCCACAGAGGGCAGAGATTGGTGGTAAAGGCTCACAGCCAATCCTTTCAGCTGACTGGTCTAGGTAAATCCTTCCCATTGACCTGCCAACAGCTAGCAAGGCTTAACTACAAGAGGAGGTTATACTAGACCCACATAAAGTACACAACTTGAGTATCCAGGCTGGGTGATAGCGGGGGCTGTGCTACTGGATCCTACAGGGCACCTACAACATTAGGCCACACTTACCAAGACACGGAATTAAAGCAGCTCTACCTAATACATAGAAACAAACACAGGGAGGTTGCCAAAATGAGAATACAAAGAAACATGACCTAAATGAAAGAACAGATCAAAACTCCAGAAAGAGAGTTAAGCAAATGGAGATAAGCAATCTATCAGATGATGAGTTCAAAACCCTGATTATAAGGATGCTCAAGGAACTTAGTGAGGACCTCAGCAACATACAAAAGATCCAGTAAGAAATAAAGGATACACTAATTGAAATAAAGAACAATTTACATGGAAACAACAGTCTATTGGATGAAGCTGAGAATCAAATCAATGATTTGGAACGTGAGGAAGCAGAAAACAACCAGTCAGAAGAACAAGAAGAAGAAGGATCCAACAAAAACAAGGATAATGTAAGCACACTCTGGGACAACTTCAGGCATTCCAACAGTAGCATCACAGGGGTGCCAGAAAGAGAAGAGACAAAGTAAGAAATTGAAAATCTAATTGAAAAAATAATGAAAGAAAACTTCCCTAATTTGGTGAAGGAAATAGATATGCAAGCCCAGGAAGCAGAGAGAATCCCAAACAAGATGAATGCAAAGAGGCCTACTCCAAGACACATCATAATTAAAATGCCAAAGGTTAAAGATAAAGAGAATCTTAAAAGCAGCAAGAACAAAGAAGACTGTCAGCTGATTTCTCAAAAGAAACTTTGCAGGCTAGAAGGGATTGGCAAAAAATATTCAAAGTCATGAAAAGCAGGGATTTACAGCCAAGATTGCTCTACCCAGCAAAGCTATCATTTAGAATCAAAGGGCAGATAAAGAGCTTCCCAGACAAGAAAAATCTAAAAGAGTTCATCATCACCAAACCATTATTATATGAAATGTTAAAGGGGCTTATTTAAGATAAAAAAGATTAAAACCATGAACATTAAAATAGCAATAAAAACATATCTATCAACAATTGAATCTAAAGAACAAACTGAACAAACCGGAACAGAGAATCATGGATACAGGGAGTGTTTTCATTTATACCAGATGGAAGCGGGCATGGGGGAATGGGTGAACAGGTGATGGGATTTAGAAGTACAAATAGGTATTTATAGAATAGCCATGGGGATATAAAGTACAGGAAAGTATAGGAAATGGGAGTAGCCAAAGAACTAATACACAAAACCCATGGACATGAACAATGGTGGGGGGATAGCCTGAGGGAGTAGGGAATGCTGGGTGGAGAGGGACAAAGGAGGAAAATCAGGACAACTATAATAGCATAATCAATAAAGTATAATAAAAAATAAAGTCTTCTAAGGTTTTTGTATCTTGGAGAGGAGGTTAAAGACATGAATTTTACAGATGCTATTAATTCAGAAGAGCTAAATAAATGGAGGAGTATTCCAAGTTCATGGATAGAAACTCAGTATTGTTAAGATGCCAGTTCTTCCCAATTTAAACTATAGATTAAATGCAATCTCAATCAAAATCATAGCAAGTTATTTTGTAGATATTGACAAACTGATTCTAAAGTTTCTATGGAAAGACAAAAGATCCAGAATAGCCAACATGATGTTGAAAGAGAAAAACAAAGTTGGAGAACAGACACAACCCAACTTCAAGACTAACTATAAAGCTGCAATAACCAAGACAATCTAGTTTTGGCAAAATAATAGACAAACAAATTAATGGAACAGAATAGACAGCACAGAGATAGACCATATAAATATAGTCAACTGACTTTTGACAAAGGAGTAAAGGTAATACAGTGGAGAAAAGACATTCTCTTCAGCAAATGGTGTTGGATTAATTACACACCCACATGCAAAAACTGGTTGCAGACCTGGTGTGGTGAACACACAATGCAGTATACAGATGATATATCGTAGAACTGTATACCTGAAACCTATATAATTTTATTAATCAATGTTACCCCAATAAATTCAATTAATAAAAACTGATTATAGACACAGACCTTACACTCTTTACAAAAACTAACTCAAAATAGATCATAAACCTAAATGTAAAAAACCTATAAAATTTTAGAAGATAACAGGAGAAAAGCTAGATGACTTTGGGTTTGCTTATGACTTTTTAGATATGATACCAAAGGCAAAATCCATGAAAAAGAACTGATGAGTTGGACTTCATGAAAATTAAAATTTTCTGCTCTGGGAAAGATATAGTCAAGAGAATGAAAAGACAACCTGCAGCCTAGAAGAAATTATTTGCAAAAGACGCATCTGATAAAGGACTGATATTAAAAGTATAGAAAGAACTCTAAAAACTTAACAATAAGAAAACAATCCTGTTTAAAAATGGGCCAAAAACCCTAACAGACACCTCACCAAAGAAAATATACAGATGTCAAGCATATGAAAAGGTGCTTCATATCATATATCATCAGAGAAATGTAAATTAAAACAATGAAATACCAGTGCACATGTTAGAATGTTCAAAATCCAGACCACTGACAACACAAAATGCTGGCAAGCATGTGGAACAGTAGGAACTCTCATACATTGCTGGCGAACATGCAAAATGGTAGAGCCACTTTGGAAGACAGGCGCTCCATTTGTTTGTTTTCCCACCTAATTTAATGTAAACATATCCTTACCATGGGATCCAGAATTGTGCTCCTGGATATCTACCCAAAGAAGGTGAAAATTTATGTTCATACAAAGGCCTGCACCAGGATGTTTCTAGCAGCTTTATTCATAATTGCCAAAACTTAGACACATCCTAGATGTACCTCAGTAGGTAAATGGATAAATAAACTGTGACACCTCCAGTTGTAAATTCCAGGCAATAGAATATTATTCAGCTATGGAAAGCAAGACATGAAAGAACCTTAACTGCATATTACTAAGTGAAATATATATTACCAAACCAATCTGAAAAGGCTATATACTATATGATTCCAACTATATGACATTCTGGAAAAGTCCAAACTATGGAGATGGTAAAAAATCACTGGTTTCTAGGAGCTAGGGGTGACAGAGGATTTTCAGGACTGTGAAACTGCTCTTTATGATACCCTAATGGTGGATACATATCATTATACATTTGTTCAAACCCACAGAATACAGAACAATAGAAGAGAATAATATAAGCAATGGACTTTGGACAATATTGTGTCAGTGTGAATTCACCAGTTGAGACACAGGCATCACCCTGATGGGGGATGGTGATATTTGGGGAGGCTCCGCATGTGAGGGGGCAGCGGCTGTACAGGAACCCCCTGTACCCTGCACTCAATTTTGCTGTGCATTTAAAACTGCTCTTAAAAAAGTGTTTTTTTAAAACAGAGAGGAAAAAAATTAGAAAAACAAGGAGAAATTTACTTATTCATTATCATAATGGGAGAATTTAATACAACTTTTTGTAATTTACAGACCAAATAGATGAAAAAATCAGTTAAAATATTGATGATTTGGACAACATAAATAATGTTTGACTTACACATAATTCTGCACTAATAAATTTAGGAAAACATTCTTTTCAAGCACCCAAGATATGTTTCATAAAAATTGATCACTTACAACTACATAGTCTAAAAAATGTTCAAAGCATTGAACATTATCAATCACATACAGAGTCACACAGATCATATTATCTAGCAAAAACAATAAAGTTAATCAGTAACAACAAAACATCTATAGATTTGGAAATTAAAACTTACCATTTAAATAACTCTGCCCCATGGCATGGTGCAAAAGAAAATGAATGGTCTGTAGCTCCAAATTCTCATGAGTTGAAACAGTTAGTGAAAAATCTCTGATTGTAGGAGGACTAAAGAGCCTTTAAGAAAAGAGAGCCTACTGCTGAATTTGAAGCTGCTTTTACTTTTTAAGCATTTTGGGGGTGAAAAGGACCTCCCTTATCTAATGTCATATGTCAATGATGATTGGCCTTGCTTAGGTTACATGTCCATAATTGAACCAATCACTGTGGTTAGAAAAACGGGGCCTGATTAGCCAATCTCGGCTGGGTTCTCTCTCTGTATAGATGACTATAGGGGTGGGACTGTCTTGATTCCCAGATTCTCCAAGAGCACATGGAGTCAAAAAGAGGTCCCTCCTGGGAAGGAAGCTGTTCACAAACAAAATCACCCTTTTCCCCATAAATACAGTTCTATAAACGTCCCTGACTAGCATAATACAATAACTTTATAAACAAAAAACTAAGAACCAAAATCATGGTTAGCTGTCACATCTAGTTCCAAGCCCAGGATTTCATGGATTTGATAGCCTAGAGCTAAAAGATAAGCTTAACCACCATCATCACTATCCTCAACATTGCTAGGACCCAAAGACTAGGGGAAATCAGAAACATTGCACATGTCTCCCATCTGGCAGTGGGAGAAGGGAAACCCATGTGAGGCGGTTCCTCAAACACTCCATCTTGGCAGTGCAGGCCAGGGGCAGCCCCAGGCAGAGCTGTCTCTGGGTCAGCCCACTCAGCTGCTTCACTTCCTACTAACTGCAAGGGCACCCCTTGCCTAGGGATTTCTGTGGCCACTTCTGAGGAGGGTCTAGGAGAAGACTCCCTATGAGGGGGGCTACTTCAGTGGCCACTTCCTTTCAGCATAACTGCAGGTCCTGGGACCTGCCCTGGGGGCTAAGCAATCACAGACCACTATTCATAAAGCTTTGGATTTTCTGAAAATGTAATAACCCCACAATCCTAGGGGGTGGCTGTTCTATTTGAGTTTATAAACTCTGTTAACTAGTAACTAACTCCAGAAGTCTATTCCTGGTCATGGTCCTTGAACTGAACTTGCCCTTGTGGTTTCTGACTCAGATAAACACTGCTCCTTTGGCCTGGTACTCAAATTGAGGGCTTTCTTCTGGACTTGAAATGAGAAACACAGCTAATCTAATCCCTACCTCCAGTCTACATCCCAGTGTGTGGTGGGAAAAGAGAATTTATTACCTCCAATTGCAGGGTATATCCAGGGGTGGATCTGGCTTAAGTGTAGCTAGATCTTGTGGCTCAAATGGTACAATCAAGGCTCTGTCTCTTCTATTTCTCAGCTCTGCTGGCTTCTGCTTGGCCTCATGCTAAATGAGGCTGTGTCCTTACGTCAGGAAAGATAGCTCCTAGAAATCTCAGATTCATACTTTTTCAAATTAATAAACAGCTAAGTGAACATCTCTCTCCCTATATCGATCACAGGTAATTCTCTGATTAACCCATCTTGAGTTACATGGCCATCCCTGTGGCCATATGGGAGGAGCACTTTGGCTAGCCTGAGTCGGGTGCCTACCCAGTCATGAGGGTAGGAGACAGCACTGGACACTATGATCGGCAGCTCTGTAGAAGCTATCTGGAATGGGGTGAAATGCTTCAAAGAACGGATGTTGGGCAAACAGAGAGAGAAAAGGTCCACAATAGACATGCAAGTGAAAATGAAAGCCAAATAGTAGGATAAAGCATGGGGAACAATAGCTCTGCATAAGTCCATTTATATTAAAGAATCTCCATTTGGACTCTGGGATTCCTGACAATGAAGGCCAAGATGGAAACATGACCAGTGATGCAAACCAGATGGTTGCTGAGGTCTCCGGGCCCAGGGAGGTTCAAAGCACATCCCCAGTTCCCTTCTGTCTCCCTGGAGCCTCACTTTCTCAGAGTTTATTATCCTACAAGGGCTACCTCTGTTCCATATCACAGGGCCCCCAAATGTGAGGTTTACCTTTTCTTTGACTCCTACAGAAGATGCTGCTCACACAAAGTAGTTAGTGAAGATTCTCATGGGAAGACAAGGTTGGTGGGGTGGAGAGTGGTCTTCAAATGTCTGCTGGCTTCTGTTATAGGCTGAACTGTGTCCCCCAAAACCTATATGCTGAAGTCCTAACCCCTAGTAGTTCAGTTCAGAGAGTGACTGTGTTTAGAGTCAGAGTCTTTGAAGATGAAGTTAAAATGAAGTCACAGGGGGACCCAAATCCAGTATGACTGGTGTCCTTACGAGGAGAGGACACTAGGCCACAGACACGTGCAGAGGGAAGATCACACAACGACACAGGGAGACGATGGCCATTTACAAGCCGAGGAAAGAGGCTTTAGAAGAAACCAACCCTGCCAACACCTTAATCTCGCCCTTCTAGCCTCCAGAACCATGAGAAAATAAATTTCTTTGGTTAAAGAAATTCTTAAATTTCTTTAGAAGTTCTTAAATTTCTTTGGTTAAAGAAATTCTTAAATTTCTTAAAGAAGTTCTTAAATTTCTTTAAGTCACCCAGTCTGTGGTGTTTTGTTAGGGTAACCCTGGCAGATTGATACAACCCCTCTGTTACTGGCCTTAACTTCACTGCCACCTTCCAGGAATCCTTCCCACTCTTCCCCTGGCCTCCCTGGATTTCCTCTCCTCCTCACAGGCCAAATTCCCCTCTGTCTCAGGAAGAGCTGTCTGGGCCTTATCTTGAGTTGCTTGACCTACAGAAACACCTAGTTCTTGGGCTCCTGCTCCCATGCCTACAGCTTATCAAAATATTTTCCTTAACAAGGACAGTTTTCTGCCTCAGAAGAATTCTACCACCAACAATTAAGATCAAAACATTTCCCCTCATTAGAGCACTGTGCCTGTGCTGGAGACAATATCCGTTTTAGAGAAGTGTGCCCACAATCCTCATGTTAACCCTCAGAAGGAATGTTTTTGTGACAGACAAGGAATGCATCAACAGCAAAAATAGTCAAGCACTTTTTTAGACTTACAGTGCAGGTTAAAGCAGTAAAGGTTCTAATGAATCCTGTTATTTGGGAATAATCTAGTAAAACGCTGCTAAAGCCAAGGAAGGAAGGAAAAAGAGAGACAGGAAGGGAAAGGGGAGGGGAAAAGGAGGCCTCATCCCCATGGGCAAATATCTGGACCCTCCCGTCATCATCTTAAGTGCACCCCCAGCCTTCCTTTGAGCTTCCCCTCCCCCCTGGACCTGGGCTCTGGTGGTTCTGAAAGAGCCTTGGTTGCCCTTTGCTGGCCAGTCTGTGTTCCTGACACAACCTTCCTTTTGCTGGAGCCACCCTACCCCGAGCTGGCGTTTTCTCTGACCAAGTAACCTGACCCAGCCTCCAGAGGGCCCTTCCACATTGGCCCCAGACAATACTGACCGCACTCCAATTAACCCCACCTTCTTGTTACTCAGGTTGTCCCTCTGGACAATGGGTGTGAGTGACCAGTGATGTGCCTAAAGGTGAGCCTGGTGGCCCCTATGTCACTTGGGAAGACCCTCTCCAGGGCTGGCTGTGCACATTTAGCTATTTATCAAGAGCTGATAGTGGCGGCAAATTCTTTCTCTGTGTTGTTTTTTTTTCCCCAAAGTGTCAACCACAGAGGCAGGGAATCGTCTCATGAATGTCATTTGGAATGGAATGTTTGCCACAAAACACTACTGTCTATTTCGGTAGAGTCTCTGCCTCACCTCTAGGTGGAGGCGTCTCATGTGGGGGGTGGTGAGAAAAGGTCATTTGGTGGTGGCTGGGCTCTTACTCCAGCCCCGGGACAAGTGATGAGGAGCTGAGGAAGCTCCCTTCCTCGTTTCCTGTCCCATTCCCTCCTCGAGCCACGCTGCTTATGAGGCTCTGTCACCGAGAGCTTGCTCTGGTTTCCCATGGCTGCTCTCCAAGATACTTCTGTCAACCTTTTAAGAGTGAAAAAAAGGGGCTTAGAGAGGCCAGGGGCTTGCTCAATACCACACAAAGCGGCCTTTGTGCTCCGGAGTCAAGGCCCTTTCCACACAGACTGGACCACATGGGAGGTTAGAAGGCATGGGAATGTCTCATGTTCTCTCGATACTCACCTTCCCTCTGCTTCCCTCCTGGACAGAGAGCAACACACACTTGCCACCCGGTGACACAAGACTCACTGGGTTTGAGTTTGCAGAGGAGTCAAGACAATCACTATGGTGTTGCCCATCCTGGGTCTGAGGAAGGGCACCTGAGGCAGGAGCAAGGCCTGTGCTATTCTTGGCACAGGGCCAAGTGGAGTAACTGGGAGGTGGGGGTGGGGCACCCCATCCTCCCTCACCTTTTGGAGTTTCAGTAGCTCCTGTGTTAAAGTATTTAATCAGCCAGTGAATGTTTACACAAAGAACAAAAAGGCAAAAGTAAACAGCTGTCGCATTTATACACACTTAAGAAGAACATGCCTGTCTGCAAATTCTGGTTTTTCAACATAGTTTCAGGTCAAAAGTAGTATTGTAACCCCATTACTGTCCCCAAGTTAAATTCAAGGGCTCCCTTTGCCAGAGAAAAAAGCTCTGGCTTTCAGACTTCCTGGGACCACCATAATTAATGTTTCCTGTTTGATTTGAGGGCTGCCCTGACCATTGTGGCTCAGTTGGTTGGGCATCATCCCACAAAGCAAGAAAGGTCACCAGTTTGATTCGTGGTCAGGGCACATGCCTGGGTTGCAGGTTTGGTCCTCGGCTGGGGCATTACAAGAGGCAACTGACTGATGTTTCTTTCTCACATTGATGTTTCTCTCCCTCTCTTTCTCCCTCCCTTCCCCTAACTCGAAAAACAAATACATAATATCTTTTTTTAAGTAAGTACATTTGAGGGCTGCTTCTGGTCTGCCCTTCTCCTCGCTTACATTCAACTCATGTGGACTGGCACAGTGTTACGGCTTTTCAGCGCAGTCTCATAAAACTCCCCCAGCCAGCCCACAAGATTTGTTTCTTCTCTCAATTTCAGAGATGAGGAATCTGAGGTTTCTAGTGGTTAAGTCATTTGTCCAAAGTCACCAGACAGCAAGTGGCACCCACAGTGCTAGCCAACATCACCCTGACACGTGCAGATGTGACACGTGCAGGTGTGACATGGGCCCGTGTAGGGTCAGGACCTTTCCTACCCCCACTCGTAGCATTCTCAATTACCTTGTTTATATTTTCCTTACAGTTCCCCCACAGCTTCAATCACACTTTTCAAGTTATTCAGTTACCCACGTTTGATTTACCTGTCATAGGCTCCTTCTGAAGGGCTGACTTTCCCCAACAGCCCTCCTCATCCTCTCAAGACAAGGACTTTCATCACAGACATAGGCTCTCTGAGGCTCTGTTACAAATAGTCTACTCCAGCTGCCTGAAACATTCCTCCCTCCGCACCAGCTACCCCTGCTGTAGTGGATGGAAGTAGCTAGACATTTTGTTTACGCAACAGGTTTTCTCATCCCTAGCCTTCTGGTAATAATGCTCTTCCTTCTTTTCCTTAGGGAAACTTTGTCTCCTTTACACCTGATCTTCATCATGAATCTCCTCTGTCCCCTGGCAATAAAGGAGAGGTGGGTGACTGAAGTCTGGCCAATCAAAGGACCTGATCCCTCCAGCCATCCTGACTGGTTCAAGAATGAGCATGTGACCTGATCCAATGATTACAATTTTCCCCTCTTCAAGCAGTGATGCCATGAATCTGCTATGCTGGTACTGACATCTTGTTTCATTTGTCCAGCTATTCCCTTTGAAGAAATAGCTGGTTTTGAGTTGCGAAGTCATTGTATTTCATTTTAAATGTTGGCACATTTTGTGATATTGCCCTGTAGCTAGGTTGGCCTAAATGTATACCATCCCCAAAATATGTGAGAGCTGGCTCCACACAACTGATGAACACCTGGTGTTGTCAATCTTTACATTTTGCCTGTCTGAAAAGTGAAGACAGCTGTTGAAATCTGTTCCCAATCCTGGGCCTCTTTCTGAGTCATGTTCCTGCATGCCTGTTCCTAAAGTTAACCCTGGCCTTGCCTCTAAATCTCTTGCCTGGTCCTTCATCCGATTTTCTTGGCTTGCTTGTATCCTGGTCTCACTCTACTAGACTGGAAAGTGAGTCTTTACCATTCATGTCTCCCTTTTCCCTTTGAGCTCCTTGCAGATGCTAAGGGCAGTTTGGAACCCAGTAATTATTTGTTGACTGAATGAATAGGTGAGTAAAAACTCTTCTGTTATTCGGTCATTCCCAGGTCAGTTCTGAGTGGTGCCTTGTGGGTGGGTCAGTGCCAAGCTGGAGAGCTAAATGCCTAAGAACATCTGATTTCAAGGGTCCCGATATTCTAATGTTTATATTGGATGTTTACCTTAAGGAGCACAACTATTCAATTCTACGAAATGCCACTCTCCATGGAATGTCTGTGATTAACACAGGTTTACTGATAATCTGCATGTTTCTAGTGTGGATTCAAAAGACACAGTTCCTGATCTCAAGTACCTTCTCTGTGTGAGAGGCAAAACTTACAAAGGGTTTGAGTTTAAGTGGGAACTATGTCATATGGCACTTACGTAATGCAATCCTTTCGGAAAGTGAGCATCCTGTGGGCTGGAAATGTCGCAAACTGTTTTATTTAAAAAGTGATTGTTGAGCCCTGGCTGGTGTGGCCCAGTAGATTGAGTGTGGGCCTGTGAACCAAAGGGTCACCAGTTTGATTCCCAGTCAGGATGCCTGCCTGGGTTGCGGGTCAGGTCCCCAGTAGGGGGTGTGTGAGAGGCAACTGCATATTGATGTTTCTCTCCCTCTCCTCCCTCTCTCCCTCTCTCTCTAAAAATAAATAAATAATTTTAAAAAACTGATTGTCGGCACTTTAGGTCAAGCTGACAGAGTAGGTAAATGCTGCGCTTGCCTTCTCCCACAACTACATCAAAATTACAACTAAGTTGTAGAACAACCATCGATGAGTACTACCTGAAGACTAGCTGAACGAAACTCTTACAACCAAGGGTATAAAGAAGAGGCCATGTGGCAACTCGTAGGAACAAGGGAGATGCTGAAGTTCGGGACTGCTTCCACACCGCTGTGTGGTGTCTGAGATTGCAGAGGTGTATCTGGGCAGTGGAGGTCCCCCCTGAGGACACCGGGGTCCCAGCCCCACACCAGACTTCCCAACGCAGAGCACCAATGCCAGGAAGAGGCATCCTCACAAGTGCTGGCTGTGAAAATCCGCAGGGATTCCATCCAGGTGAGAGAAAAGGCTGCTGGAGGCCTGCATGGGTCCTCTTAAAGGGCCCATGCTGAGACTCGCTGACAGACGCAGTCGCTTGAGTTCTAACACTAGGCAGCAGCTCAAAAAAACACCAGGTTTATAGGGGAGGAAATGAACTGTCAGACTTCAGGGGTGGGGCTGGAGAGGCAGCTTTCCCTGCCCTTTTGTTCCTTTGTTGAACCCTCTCCTCCACCCTCTGCAGAGCCAACTGGTGGGTGCCATTCTTCCTATGTGGGATCTAAAAAACAAAATAAAAAGAAACAAAACCAAAACAAACTCATATCTACTGAGAATAAACTGATTGTTACCAGGTAAGAGCAGGTTAGGGAGCTCCGTGAAAAAGGTAAAGGATTTCAGAAGTACAGACTGGCAGTTACAAAGTAATTATACAAGGATGCAAAGTTCACTTTAGGGAATATAGTCAGTAATATTGTAATAACTCTGTACCGTGTCATCTGGGGACTTACTGGACGGATCACTTCATAAGTTACATAAGTGTCTAACCGCTATCCTCATGCCTGAAGCCAATATAATGTTGAAGCCAACTGTAACTGAAAATTTAAAAATCTCACCCAGGCACACGTTAAGGTGATTGGTAAGGGGACATCAGCGAGGATTAGAGAGGGGCTCTGGGCTCCCCCCTTACACCTGGGGGCATCTGAATCATAGCTCACCTTGTAGGAAGCACTTCTGGCCTCTTTTCTAGATCTCTTAGGACAAGTTTTTCACCTTCTTGGTTTGTGAGTTTGGAAACTCATTGGCCAAGAGGAAGGTCCTAAATCCACCCACAGTGCTTTTGAGAGTAGTGCCACAGACTGCCAGAAACTCACAAGGAGAGGAAACAAACATTTCTGCGTCAGAAGTAAGTGTTGCAGTGGCCAGAATTACTGGTAGGTTTCCCTAAGGTAACCAAAATCCCCAAGCTATTTCAAAGCAATCTGTTTTATTTATTTATTATTTTACCTCTCTTCAGTGGTGTCAGGACCGTAAAAAGCCACAGCTGCTAGAATAGGGGACTGTGGCTCTCTTAATAGGGAATTAGACCCAGCCTCTGGAAAGTAGATAGAAGTTAGATAAAGGGAAGGAAAAAGAAGTACACTCCAGGTAGGGTGAGTGAAGAAGTGCATTTCCACAGGAGTTTATAGTTTATAAGGTCCCTTTGCAAACATAATATTTTGGGGGTGGGGAGGGGGAAATATTGAGTCATTTCACTGAGGGCCTTCTGGGGAGGTCAGGGAGGACAATGAGATCCAATGTCTCGCCCAGCAGTGTTTGCGGCAGCTTCAGTCTCCCAAAGCACACACATTAGTGTGTGGTAGTAGTTCCAAATGACCCTGAAGGTGTTGTTTATTATTATTGTTACTGCTTTTAGGTTTTTTAAAAAGCTGAGATTCAGAGGAGTTAATAATCTTGTTCACGTCTCTCAGCTATTATAGGGCATAGGGAGTCTCAAATCCAAGCCCTCTGACTGGCACTGGTATCCAGAATAACTAATAGTGAACATGGCAGAGGCACCATGGCCGTGACTGGTTAGCTGCTCACCAAACCAGTTTCCTCTTCTCCTTGGGTCACAGCTACACTACTTTCCCAGCCTCCTCATAACCACAGGGGATGTTGCCACTTCCAGGCCAGCCCCTTTCACGGCCTTTCCCCCTCTGCATCGTGTGACCGGAGGACAACGGTGAGAGGGAAGGAATCGGGGCCCCAAAGGCCCAGTTAAAGGAAACCCACCCACAAATCAGGAAAACCCATTTTGAACTTTATCTGAAAAACAATCTGTGTTTATCTTTGAGTCACTTTACATTTTTGTTAGAGCAGCTTGCTTTACCCTAATAATTCAGACCCCATCCTATAACAGTAGAGGTTAGTTGTAGCATCTTGTTAATTATTGTGGGAAAGTAAATTCCCAAGCACTTCCAGCTTTCTGTAGCCTCAGGATGGGTCTCAGAGAATGAGCTGCAGGTACTGGCTGTTGAGGGGTGGAGGGGGGAGGGCAAAATGGTTTTGAAAACAGGGAGGGATGAGCTGAGCACCAGCACTGACCACAGTGTAGGACCAGGTTGCAACTAGAGAGGAATTTGAGTTTAATGTTCCATGCTGAGGGGACCAGAGTAGGTCCCTGATTTGGGGGTGCACATGAGGGAGCCCAGTTGTTTCGTGATGTGGTCACCTGTGTGAGGCAGCTCTCCTCACCCACGAACACACACACTGATCGAGTTCTACCTCTGAACAGTTATGACTTGCTTTCCTGTGAGCCCTTGCATCCGGCCAAATGGCATCATCCCTAAGTGGCATACTTAGTTCAAGCAAATATTCTCCTTTCTGAGCATTTCTGCTATTCTAATCAATCTGCCAGGATCAATAGTCAGATTCTGTGACCCTGAGTTCTGGCTGGCTGTACATAGAATCTAGAAAAATAATTCACATTTGTTGAGTTCTCACTATTTGTCAGACTTTTTGCTAAGCATTTGAAAGAGTTTATTCAGCCCTTGCTGGTGTGACTCAGTTGGTTGGAATGTTGTCCTATAAATCTAAAGGTCACAGGTTCAATTCCCAGTCAGGGCATATCCCTAGGTTTCCGGTTTGGCCCACGCAAGAGGCAACTGATCAATGTTTCTCTCTCACATCGACGTTTCTCTCTCTCCCTCCCTTCCCCTCCCTTTAAATCAATAACCATGTCCTTGGGTAAGGATTAAAAAAAAAGAAAAGAAATACAATTGTTCATTCATCACATTCCTCACGGTCCCCATAATGTCCATATGCTCTTCTAAAGGGAATCCCCTATGACCATTCCCAGAGTGGGGGTTTGAGGTGCAGGGGATTCTTGGCAGCCATGCTTTAAACCTCAGTTTATGTCCATTTGAAAGTTGTCTTTTTTTTTTTTTAATTTAGGTCTTCAACATATCTTACTAGGTCTATATTTAGGTGTTTAATATTTTTGCATATAGTAATTGTGTTTCTTTTTCTATGATGTTTTGAAATTGGCCATTATTTCTTTATTAGAACCCAATTTTTGTATGTTGATTTTGTACTTGGCCACTTTTCTAAAGTCTCTCACTTTTACGAGTTTTTAAGTTTATTCTCTTTGATTTTTCTAAGTAGATAAGTATCTTCTAAGCAGTTAATATCTTGAATTAGACAAGATGGTGATTTTTAACAGCTTCATAGACATCAGATCCACATGTCATACAACTTAAGGGTACAATTCAATGTTTTTTACTATATTCACAGAGTTGTGCAACCATCACCACAATCAACCTTAGAACAATGAATGGCAATTTTTTAATTCCCTTTTTTAAAAATCAAATTGGTTAGGGTAACCAGTACACTGTTAAGTAGTAATGGTGATCATGGATAATTTTGTCTCATTCCTGACTTTTCTGGAATATTTGATTTTCACCACTGAATAGGATGTTTGCTAACAGTTTGGGATCATTCATCTTTATCAAGTTAAGAAAGTTTCCTTCTACCTCTAGCTGGCCAAGAATTTAATGTTCTTATTTAGAAATAAAACAAAGAAGAACAAAGTAGGAAGGGTCACAATACCCGATATTAAATTCTACTACCAGGCCACTGTAATCAAAACAGCCTGGCACTGGCATAAGACAGACACATAGATCAATGCAACAGAATAGAGAGCCTTGAAATAAACCCATGTCTCTAAGGTCAATTAATATTTGACAAAGGGGGCATGAGCATACAATGAAGTAAAAATAGCCTCTTCAACAAATGATGCTGGAAGATCTGGAATGGTACATGCAAAAAAAATGAAACTAGACCACCAACTTACACCATACACCAGAATAAACTCAAAATGGATAAAAGACTTAAACATAAGCCGTGACACCATAAAAGTCCTAGAGGAAGATATAGGCAGGAAAATTTCAGATATCCCACATAGCAATATTTTTGATGCAATATCTCCTAGGGCAAGGGAAATAAAGGAAAGAATAAACAAAAATGGGACTACATCAAATTAAAAAGCTTCTGCATGGCTAAAGAAAACATCATCAAAATGAAAAGAGCACCAACCATATGGGAAAACATATTTGCCAACAATACCTCAGACAAGGGTTTGATCTCCAAAATATATAAAGAACTTATATGATTCAACACCAGGAAGACAAATAATCCAATTAAAAAATGGTCAAAGGACCTGAACAGACACTTCTCCAAGGAGGACATACAGAAGGCTCATAAGCATATGAAAGGATTCTCAGCATCACTAACCATCAGAGAGATGCGAATTAAAACCACAGTCAGATACCACTTCACACTGGTCAGAATAGCCATCATTAACAAATCAACAAATGAGTGCTGGCCAAGATGTGGAGAAAAGGGTACTTTGGTGCACTGTTGGTGGAAATGCAGGCTGGTGCTGCCATTGTGGAAAACAGTATGAAATTTCTTCAAAAAACTAAAAATGGAACTGCCTTTTGACCCAGTGATTCCACTTCTGGGATTATAACCCTAAGAATCCTGAAACACCAATTCAAAAGAACCTATGCACCCCAATGTTCATAGCAGCACAATTTACAATAGCCAAGTGCTGGAAGCCACTTAAGTGCCCATCAGTAAACGAGTGGACCAAAAAGCTATGGTACATTTACACAAGGGAATAATACTATGCAGCAGAAAGAAAGAAGGAGCCCCTACCCTTTGTGACAGCATGGATGGAGCTGGAGAGCATTATGCTAAGTGAAATAAGCCAGGTGGTGAAAGACAAACACCATATGATCTCACCTATAAGTGGAACATAATCAACAAAACAAACAAATGAGGAAAATAGAACCAAAAGCATGGAAACAAAGAACAAACTGATAGTAACCAGAGGGAAGGAGGAGGGAAAAGGAAGGAAAGAAGGGGAAGGGTCTAGTGAAAGAACATGTGTGATGACCCATGGACATAGACAATGGTGTGGGGATTGACTGTGGGAACCAGATGGGGTCATCGGGAAGAGGCAGTGCAGGGCAGGGGTGAGCAATGGGGGAAACTGGGACAACTAACAGAACAACAACAACAACAACAACAACAAAAGAAATAGGCACGTATTTTATCAAATCCATTTGTCCAAGCACTTAATTGTTGTGGGAGTATCTTTTCTCCTCTTTAATCCATTAATGTAGCAAATTAATAGGTGCTCTGCTTAAAACATCTTTGCATTCTTTATGTATAATCCTTTTAAAACACCATTAGTTTCAATTTGCTAATAGTGTATTTAGAATTTTCTCCTTTCATTTTTTTGTGTGTGATTAGCCTATCGTTGTTCTTCCTTTTTCTCTTTTCTTTTCTTTCTTTTTCTTTCCTTTTCTCTTCTCTTTTTTTAACATGCTGTGGTAAGCCAAAGTCATGCTTTTCTCAGGATGTGTCCAGATAATGACTAAGCAAGACTGAGGAAGGTACAAGGGCTAAGTTAATTTTTGCCCAATACAGGACTCTTCAAATGAGCAATCTTTGCTCAGGGGCTTCTTGTTGGTTCAGCAAAGGTTTGGTCAGAGCTCCATCCTGGTCTGACAGTTTTTCCTGCCCAATCTGGATTCCACCTTTTCGCCTTCACAGATGTTACTCCCCAGTAAACTGCCTGCTTGCCTAATGCCAGTCAGCATCTGCTTCCTGCAGCCCCCAGCTGACGCCTATGCCACCCTTTCCAGTTTGGGACCTCCCCTTGTAGACTTTTTCCACACTCTGGAAGAATTTATCATAGAAATGATCAGATCCTGAAAAATTAGATTTAATTCACCAACAAAATGATTTGAGCCTGTTTTTAAATTTCCATTTAGAGGAGAAAACTAACAATAGTTCTCATTTCTGCTGGATTTATAGGCTAATTCTGGTTTTCTATCTCTTCTTGTATAAATTGTAGTAACTGAATTTTCTAAAATATCTGTATGTCAATCTAGATTTTGAAATATTTTATTAAGAGTAACTTATTTTTAGTAGTTGCTTGAAATGTATTAAAATGTCATCAGTAGTATCCTTTCTCTTTTCAAGTATTATCTTTTAAAGTTTTAATCAAATATTTATGAGGTTTTATTAGATTCATCTATAGTAATAATGTTTTTAAAGATTTTATTTATTTATTTATAGAGAGAGGGGGAGGGAGGGAGAGAGGGAAGGAGAAACACATCAATGTGTGGTTTCCTCTTGCACACCCCATACTGGGGACCTTGCCTACAACCCAGGTTTGTGCCTTGACTGGGAATCAAACCGGCAACTACTTCGCAGGCCGGCACTCAACCCATGGAGCCACACCAGCTAGGGCTATAGTAATGATTTTTTCAAAGATTATGTTTTTGTTTTATTCATCAAGTTTATTTTTTTTATGTCAGTGTTCCCCCTTATTAGATTCTGTCAATTTTTATAATCTATCCTTGTATTTCCTTTGGGTTTATTTTGATGATCTGTTATTCAGCACATGACACATAGTCTCTCAATGTGACTTATTTATAGCTTATAATTTCCTTTGTAATGAGAGTTAAAGGATGCTTTAACATTTCCAGTGAAAATATTTTTTTTGGTTTTTTCTTGTGTTTTGTTTTGCTTTTCAACTTCTAATTTTATTGCATAGTGGCCAAAAATAAAATTTGTATGATTTCTGCTTCTTAAAATTTATTGGGATTCTCTCTATGGTCATATACCTGACTAATTTGTAAGAGGGCCATGGTTATTTGGGAAAACTGAGTACTTTTTCTTTGTTGGGTACAATTTTCATTTATATGTATTAAGTAGATATATTTCAGAACTCTACTGTGATCTGCACTGAGGCATATGACTATTATATCTTTTTGGTATATTGTAACTTTTATGAATATAAACTAATCCTTTTTGCTGTGATGCCTTATATTTAAGTTTTAAAAATTGTGTTAAAGTACATATAACACAATTTGCCATCTTAACCATTTAAGTGTGCATTCACATTGTTGTGCAACCACCACCATCCTTCCACAGAGCTCTTCCTCTGGCAAAACTGAAACTCCATGCCTATTGAACAACTCCCACTCCCCACTTCCCCACTGCCAGGCTGCCACCATTGTACTTTCTATGAATCTGACCACTCTAGGGGCTGCATGTAATTGAATCATACAATGTTTATCTTTTGTTGCTAGCTTATTTCACTTAGCACAATGTCCTCAAGATTCATCTGTGTTGCGACCTGTGTCAGAATTGCCTTTCTTTTTAAGAGTGAATAACATGTCACTGTATGGACCATATTTTGTTGTTTATCCATCAAGACATGAGCAGCTGCTTTCCAGTTTTAGCTATTGTGAATAATGCTATGAACATACATGTGCATATATCTCTCCGAGTCCCTGCTTTCAATTCTTTCAGTATACACTTGCAAGAGGAGTTGCTGGATTATATGGTAATTCTATTTTTAAGTTTTGGGAGAATGTCACACTGTTCCCCACAGCAGCTGCACCATTTTACATTCCCACCAATAATGCACAAGGATCCCTATGTCTTCGCATCCTCAGCAACACTTGTTATTTTCTATTTTTTGTGTTTTTTAAAAAATAGTTGCCAACCTAATGGATGTGATGCCTTTAATTTTCAATCATTATTTTTGTTTTTATAGCAGTTATATAATATTTGATCCTATTTAGGTGGTACATATTTACCTATACCTCCATAATTTTGTTTGATATGTACCTTTTGGAAATAGCATACAATTTTATTTTTTTTCTTTTTATTAACCTAAACTGAAAATATGTGTCTTGTAATAGGCTAGTTTAACCTATTTGTGGGTACGGTAACTACATATATAATTAGACCTAGTCCTATCCTTTTATTTCATGATTTTTATTTATCATATTTTGTCTGTGTTTCTTTTTTCCCCTATCTTTTCTTCAGCTGATTAGATTTTCTTTATTCCATTGTTTTTCCTAATGTGGACTAGAAATTATGTATTTTCTACATCTATTCTTTTAGTCATTACTATTTGGCCTGTGGCCAAATCCCACCAACAGTCTTTGTACAGCCTATAGGTGAAGAATAATTTTGAAGTTTTTAAGTGGCTGAAAAAATCTAAAGAAGAATCATATTTTGTCACACATGAAACTTCCATCATCCGGATTCTGGTCCATAAGTGAAGTTTATTAGCACATGGCTGTGCTAGCTTGTTTGCACAGTGCACGTCGCTGCTCCCGTGCTGCAGTGGCAACAACAGGAATATCTGCAGTCCGACCCTTCACTGAAAGAACGGCTGGCCTCTGGTCTAGATGCACATCTCCCCCCAGACAAGAATGAACACAGAGATTATTTCTTTCTTTCAGTCTTCAAGCCTACTCCATGCCACTCGAATGCTGTATTTATTTGGGATTTTAGTTCCAAAAACTGAAAGCACCCCAAATGTCCATCAACAAATGAGTGAATTAACAAATTGTGGTACACCAACACAGTGGAATGCTTCTCAGCAGTAAGGAAAGAATAAACTATTGAAACACACACATCTGAAAGCATGAGGCTAAGTGAAAGAAACTAAATGCAAATGGCTACGTACTGTCTGATAACGTTCCTGTGAAATTCTAGAGAAGGCTACGCTATAGTGACAGAAAGCATAGCCGTGTTTTCCAGGGCTCGGGATCGGGAGAGGTGATTGGCTGCTAAGGAACATGGGGTGATGGAAATATGTTGTATCATGACTGTGGGGTGGTGGCTGCACAATTGTGTGCATGTGTCAGAACTCATCCAATTGTACACTTAAAACTAGTGAATTTTATTGTGTATCGATTATACCTCAAGGATGCTAATTTTGAAAACCTGTTCTGGGCAAAGCTAATCTTTAGTGAGAAAAAAATCAATTATAGAAAACATCCTGAGAGGACTTTCTGAGGTGACAGTAATGTTTTTTATCTTGATGTTGGGGGGGGGGGGAGTTGCATTACACAAGTGTAACGCATTTGTCAAAACTCAACTAACTCGAGATTTTCCTATTTTATTGTATGTAAATTTTACAGCAAAGAAAATATATTGAACTCTAGTTATGATATGCATATTGAATATTTAAGGGGAAGTACACTGATGCCTGCAATTTACCTTACAGTGCATCATCTTGAAAGGCACTGATGGGAGGATTCTGGGGGTTTGTGAGGGAGGGACAGCCCATTGTGAATGGGACCTGGGTGTAAGCCCTGGCATTGTGACATTGGGCAAGTTACTCAATGTCTCAGCTTGGGTTTCCTCAAGGATTCAGTTAAGGATGGTATCTTCCTCCGTAGGGTACTTGAGGTTTAAATGGAACTTTGTTTACTAAGCCGTTCGCACAAGGTCTGGACCCAGTAAACATTTACTCCAAGGGAGCCGCTGTTACTGTTGTTACTAGTAAGCACGTTATACTGGGCTTCTGTGAAACCAGATTTTGGCTCTGGTGCTACACTTACAAGCTGTGACTTAAATTCTCACAACAATCCCCAACATAGTAATATTTTCCATATTTACAAGTAAAGAAACTGTTATACATGTCTGACATCAAGTCTTCAGATCTGAATCAAACACAAATATTGTATTCTAATAATTCTTTTGGCAGGTATGATGGTCTCAGCCAAATTACCATTCAGCAAAGTATATTTTAACACCTCCATTCCTTTCCAAGTGTGTCTTCTCTTCTCCCCGCCAGGTTGGTGTGAGGGAGAGAAAGTTGGGGACAGCCTGAGATTCCTGGATGATAGTAACACCCTAAGGACATTTCCCAGGACCTCTAAGGGCAATCTAGAAAGTTCTCCATTCTTTTAGCAATGGCTGACAAGTCCCTCCAGCACATTTAGAAGATTTACTTGTGATACCCCTAAGGCAGTGCCACTGCAGGCCTGGTTCTCTGACCGGAAGCATGTGTGTAGGGGAGGAAAAAGTTTCACTCAGCCCTCTTAGGGTCCCTGGCTGGGTCTGAAAATTAAACTGACACAGGAGGACTGACAAGATAAAAGCATATAAATTTTATTGGCTTTTTACATGTACGTGGGAGCTCTCAGAAGAGAATGAAGACCCAAAGCAGTGGCCACAGCAGGAGGAAGATTTTATACCTTTTAGACAAAATAAATTTGTGAAGAATTGACAGGTCTGGGCTAGGGGTGGTTCAGTGATGAAAAAGTAACTAAGACGACACGGGTGAGTTAACAAGGTTTATTTATACAGATTTCTCATCTCTGGAATCTCTGTCTCTGGTCATAAGCATCTTCCTCTCAGTACAAGGAGGGGAATTTTCACAGGGGGATTTCATGATCTGTTTGAGGAAAGAGGGGGAGGGGGTAGAGAGAGGTCACAATGACCTCTCTGCTTCTGCTATTTCTCATACTCCTTCAACATGTATTCAACATGCCAAGGTCCTGTGTTTTGGGGTGATGTGTCCTGAACCTCATCCTATGCATTATCAGGGAGCTCAACAGAAATGACAGTTCTGCCCCCACCCCCATCCAGACCTACTGAAACAGAACCTCTGGAGGTGGGGGCCCAGGATCTGTTTTAGCAAGCTCTGCAGGAGATTCTTCAGCATAGTGAAGTCAAGAAGTACTGTTTAAAGGACCAAGAAGAGGAGTTGAGCAGCCTCTGTGATCTTGCCTTTCCCCCAAACGGGGCCACTGCTCTGTGCTGAGGGTCTTTTCCAAGAAGGAAACAAGGCTGAAAAGGGGAAATTACATAAAACATGTTTCTTATTTTTATATTCTCAAAGCTTTCTATCAACATATTGTTTTCACCTAGACAAAAACTAGTTGCATATTTTTGCCCACATGGAAATGATGGATGTGCTATATTTGACAGCATGAGACAAATCAGAGGAGTATGCAAGGGACTCATACCTGCCATGACCAAGCCAGGCAGGAACGTAGCTCGGTTAAGGGGAGCTTGGCAGGGTGTGATAGGGCCTTGGGCTGGAAGTGGGCCCCAGGCTGTGCTTAAAAAAGAAGAAAAGAAGAAGAAAAAGGCTTCTTATCTGCGGTGCACACAGCAGTCTGTCAATAGCTGCCCTGCTGTCACTCACTAGCTAACCCTGGGTGGGTGACTTGGCTTCTCAGCCAAGATGGCTACCATGTGTGTTAAAGCTCCTGGCCACCTAGGAGGCATTCAATACAAGACAGAGTCATGTTGCTTCGGGCTCTTGTTGTGAAAGGCAGTGTGGTACAGAACTCAAACCAAGCAGTCTTTCCATTGGCCTCCATCACATGGAGGGCTCCCAGAATCCCTTGCTTCAGGTCTTTCCATAGCAAATCCATGCAATCAAGGTTTGGTGTGACTCCTCTATTCTGCTGATGTGTCACTATGGCCACACTCCAGTATGGAAGACTTGGGACCCTCCAGGTGGCCACCTTCTCAATGAACAAAGACCACCCTCTTTTTCCCCAGAGTCTCTCCTCCAGCTCTCCCCACACCTCCAGCCATTGGCCTTTTAATGCATTACCCCTTGAGCCTGGCCTTCAGTACAGATTGTGGGTCCTTCTCAGACACATTTGGTTCCATGGCTGGTGAATGAGAAAGAGGAGGTGGGAGGCAAGATAACAGAAAGTTCCTCCGGATTTGACTAGACCTTGTGATGATGATCAGCTTCAGAGTGGTTCATATACAACATTAGATGTTCAATCTACAAAGAATAAACCTCCTGCAAGCAGAAATTGCTATACTTCTTATGTTAAAATGATAACCTCCTTCTCAACCTTCAGTTGTTGCCAGATTCTAGAAAGGGGTGCAAAGGAGGGAAAAACACTTCCCACTCTGTGCCGTTATTATTAATTGAGGCTTCTTTACCTAGCATACCCTCAAAGATGCTTACAGAACCTCACTTTGGAAGTTTTTCCTTTGTATCTCACTGGAGCTCATAAGGATTCAGATAATCAAATAGGGATTCTATTACATACTCAAGAACCAATTAGTTGGCTTGTAATGACTCATGCAAAACCATGGCCCATGCCCCCATGGCTGAGACGCAGTGCTTGGCGGAACCGAGCAAAGCTACCTGACCCCACAGGAGGCTACAAGATCAACACATTTCCTCAACAACAACCACTTCAATATGCTTTGGTGTACATCATGTGTTATCAAAATGTACACTGGTACAAGTCTCAAAGCCAAGTCTAGTATGGACAATGGTTTGCTAGAGAGAGATGGTATCAGGGATATAAAACACTGGAGAGTCTCCTAACAAACCATTTATTCTCTCATCCCCCTGGCCAGACCCAGCTCCCTTCACTGCCCTTACCTCTGTTTTATTCACAACTTTTTACCTCTTATTTATTCACAACTCCTGCCTCTCATCACTCCCAATTCAGATGACTTCTAAACCCCATCAGCAGAGGCAGAATTTACTAGGGTCCTAAATGCAACTAGAAAAGCATTCTGGGGCTTTTGCATCTGGCACCGAATATCTCACCTCTTAACCAAATGATCACTGGCAAGAAGAACCTCACTCCAAATCTGGCCCACTGCCCAGGTCCAGGCCCAGGTCCAGTGCCAGGATGTGCCTGGCACAAGAGTAAGTTCTTTAATGTATTAGCAATAGAGCTGCATTTCATGAAAGCCAAAGAGCTTCTGAAATACATGTTGGAGGAGAAAAAAGCAAGTTAGAGTCTGAGCTGAGTAGAGGCAAGGTATGTGGTTGGTGGGTGGGTTGGTATGTGGTATGTGGTTGGTGGGTCAAGCAGTTGGGGGATAATGTTACTTAAGACCATAAGCCAAGGCCGTAAGGACCATGGAGGAATTTTGCTAGGATTAGGCAGCGATAACAATCAGTTCATTCATTCCACAAATGTTTATTGGCACTGTTCTAGACACTGGGGCTATCAGAGATGGCAGAGTAAAAAGGAGTTACGTCTCAGAAAAGATAAATCCCAAGCAGACTGACACTGGAATCCTTAGCCTCCTTGCTTACATGCTTGCTTCCTTCATTCCCTGCCCCCTTCTTCTCTCTCATTCTTTCCTCCACATTTCCTTCCTTCCTTTGTTCCTTCCTTCCTCCCTTCTTTTCTTCCTCTTTTTAAGTAATCACAAGTGTCTGGGGAAGACACTTTAGCCTGAAAAGACCTCAGTGCTACTTTGTATGTTTATAAAGATCTTCTGATGACACTGGTGAAAAAAAATAGGCCAACAAATTTGTACACAGATTTAGTAAGTCTTCTTAGGGGTATAACCTACCAAGGAAGAGCTGCATGTTTTTGTAATTGAGGCTTTTAAAGGTCATTGTAAAAGTCAAGCTCTGGAGATGATAAGTACATACCTACTGGGTAAATTGGGAAAAAAACTGTCCCAAAGATTTGCTAACAGGTAATTATGGTTTGGGTTAAAATTTCCAATGTCAGCATCACATGTGAGTTCAGAAAATATTGCCTCTCCAACAACTGTCTGGATTCTTTTATATAAGGGCATTAATCTCATTCCTGACAGCTCTACCTTCATGGCCCCACCTCCAAATACCATCATATTGGGGGTTATGTTTCAACATATGAATCTGGGGGACACAAACATTCAGTTTATAGCACCCAGCCTCTCAGTTCTATGACCTACTCTCCACCAGTGACCGTGTCACCTCTACTCACTCACATGGTCATACCCTGGACCCTGTCCCCACCAATGACTGCAGCCCTCCAGCTTCTCAGTTTCTCATGTCCCACTTCCCAAACACCGTGCCCCATCTCTCAGAGCTTGTATTTTCTCCTTCTCTTCCACAAACTCCAATAATTCTCCTTCCAGCTGAGACTACAATCTATGACTCAAGTATATTTTCACTAATAGTCTGCCCCTTCATTGCCTCACTGCTCTCAACTTGGATCTCACAGCTCATCATTACAGAACTTTTGTTCATACACCCTAACTCCCTCCATCGTATTTGCCTGGCAGAACCTCCACCATGGCTGAGCTGATCAATAACAAGATGGAGATGCAAAGTGACAACAAATGTCTTTTCCTTTATCTCTTATCCTGCTTCAGACACTGCTACACTTTTCCACCCCCTTTAGAACTCTTTAAGAGGTATCCAGTTACTCTCATCGATTTCTATTCTCCCCTTCTTGTTGGAGCTCATGCTCATGGGCTTTGTAGCTTCACTTCAGTGAAACAGCTCATGTCAAGACCCTTGAGGACCTCCAGTTGCCAAATCTAATGGATGAGTCTCAGACCCCGTCTTGTCTGGCCCATCAGCAGCATCCTTTGATGGAGCAGGTCACTCCACCCTCCTGACCACTCCTGGTTTGGGCGTGCCCTCCTCTTGGATCTCCTCTGACTCAATGTTACTCCTTCGTACATTTCTGACCCTATACATTGGAATATACCAAAGTTCAGGCCTTGGACTTTTCCTCCACCACTCCTTACTGACCTCATCCAGTCTCAAGGATTAAGTGGCCCCCAAAGTTAGATCTCTAGGCCAGATCTCTACCCCAAATTCCAAACTTCTGTCTCCAACTTACAATTTGACCTCTCTACTTGGATTGGATGTCTAATGGATGTCCCAAACTTAACATCTATCCCTCCAATGTGTTCCTTCTGATAATCTTCACCTCAGAAAAGGATAGTTCCAGTTGCTCAGGCAAAAACATCTCAGGGTCATGCATCATCCCTTTCTTCTGTTCGTGTCCTGCATGCAATCAATTAGTAAATTATGTTGGTTTACCTCCAAAATACATCAGAACCCAGTTCTTACCACTGCTTCTAATATGACTCAAGCCACCATCATGTCTCACCTGGATCATTTCACTAGCCTCCTAACTGGTCTCCCTGATGCCATCCTCATCCTTACCATCCCCCCTCCATTAAGCCACTGAAATAAACTTTTTCAAACTCAAGTCAGATCAAAGTATTCCTTTGTGAGCTTTTATTCTGTGTAAGATGAGAAGCCACAGAAAACCCTCCAGTGGCTTCCCACCTTATACAGAGCAAAACCCCACATTCTTACAATGGCCACAGGCCTAGTATTACCTGGTCTCCACCACCCCACTGGGATCCCCTCCTACTTCTTCTCCATATCACTCCGCTTCGGTCATACTGGCCTCTTTGCAGCTCCCTCTTCTTAGGATAATTCTCCCCAGACAGTCACATGGCTTTCTCTCTTACTTTAGATGTCACTTTATCCAAGACTACTTCTCTGATCACCCTGAACAGGACTCAGACCTACTTCTTCCCCATCTTACTGCCTCCTTCAAGTCCTGCTT
The DNA here is from genome assembly GCF_019186645.2 of Phyllostomus hastatus. Lineage (NCBI taxonomy): Eukaryota > Metazoa > Chordata > Mammalia > Chiroptera > Phyllostomidae > Phyllostomus > Phyllostomus hastatus. Next base: position 72,467,429 of record NW_025334041.1, on the reverse strand, counting down.
TACTCTATCACCTTTTAGAGGCAGCACCCAGACACTAGACAAATAGGGAACAAGAAAGGCAGAGATCTTGATGTTCTACCAGTGATGCTGGAACGAAAGCCAAACCCTGTGTCCTCTCCAACCTCACCTTTTGCCTTGAGTTCTAAGCCACTGAGCTTTCCAGCACCTCTCCAGATAACTCCCTGCTTAGGTATCCTTGTCACTCTCTTCCCTACACCTGGAATCCCAACTCCCTCTCTTGGCCTGACAAGCTCAAGCCCATCACTCCAGGGCAAGGAAATGTAGAAACATGACTCCTTAGTTTAATAAACACTTGAAAAACAAAAGTGGTAGCACTTCCCATGCAGAGAAGGCATGCAAATGTGCTGGGTGTTTCAATACTACTTTCCAGAAAGGAAGCAATTCTCTGTTCCCAAGGCCCAGATATCCATACCTGCCAAAGAAGGAGTCTCCAACTCAAAGACCTAATTGAGGCCAGTGGCTCAGAAATATTCATATTCACAGCAGGGGATGAAGCCCCTTGAATTCCAAAAGTGTGGAGTCCTCACCATCCTTCATCAGCACCCTAGTCCTTCCAGAGGTCTGGCCCAGTCATTAGAATGATCAGAATCCCCATATTTAAAAATCAGGATACACAATCTGACAAATGATTTCTGACTTGCAGTTGTATTTATATGGACAATATGGCAAAGACTGCTGGTTCCACACTTCCAAGCCCTAATGTTTTACTGGAAAGAGTCGAGTTCTGTGAGAGCCAGATCACTTTGGACAAATTAGGATGTACATTCACCACATGTGTGCAGCCAAATAATAATGCTTTAGTAAATTTGGGGCTAGATTTTAAGGCCCCATGTTGTATGAAGGGCAGTGCAGATGGTGGGGCAAACACAGGCTGTGACAATAGAAGGCCTCCAATTGCATCTCATGCTCTGGCTTAGTGAGACCCTGGAACAGTGACTGGCATTGTGCTAGTGAGGATTAGCAATGGTGCCATAAAGGGGGCAGAGCTCGGTTCATCAGGCACTTCATAAATGGAATTGGGGTGACCAAGATGGTGGCATAGGTAAATGCAGTATTCACATTCTCCCACAACCACATCAAAATTACAACTCAACTACAGAACCACCTGAAACCTAGCTGAACAAAAGTCCCACAATTATAAATATAAAGAAGTTACATTGAGACTGGTAGGAGTGGACACAGAACAGGCTGGTCCAACACACACACACACATGTGGCAGTTTAAAATTGGGAGAGATCTCAGCTGCAGGGTCCCCCCTGAGGATCAAGGGTGTCCAGCCCCACACCGGGCTTGCAGCCCAGGGTTCCAGTGCCAGAAAGAGAAATTCCCACAATTTCTGGCTGTAAAAACCAGAGGGAGTGGTGGCTGGGTGAGACATAGTTCTTCTGGGATCCCAGGAATTCCAGAAAAAGAACTAAACAAAACAGAGACAAGCTATCAACCAGATGCTGAGTTCAAAACACTAAGTTCATTGGTGCCCACTGAACTTAAGGGAAGAATAGATGAACTTAGTGAGAACATCTACAAAGAGATAACATACATAAAAAAGAACCAGTCACAAATGAAGTCAACATTAACTGAAATAAAGAATACATTACAGGGAATCAACAGTGGAGCTGATGAAACAGAGGATCAAGACAGAGATTTGGAAGATAAGAGCAGAAAACACCCAGTCATAACAGCAAAAAGAAAAAAGAATTTAAAAAAAGGATAGCATGAGGAGCCTCTGGGACAACTTCAGGTGTACCAACATTTGCATTATGGGGGTGCCAGAAGGAGAAGACAGAAAGCAAGGAATTGAAAATCTATGTGAAAACAATAGTAGGAAATAATAATAGGAAAAACTTCCCTAACCTGGTGAAGGAAACAATAGACATACAAGTCCAGGAAGCATAGAATATTCCAAACACGGTGAACCCAAAGAGGCCTGCACTGAGACACATCATAATTAAAATGCCAAAGTTTAAAGACAAAAAAAGAATCTTAAAAGCAGCACAAGAAAATCAGTTATCTACAAGGAAGCTCTGATAAGACTGTCAGCTGATTTCTCAACAAAAAATTTGCAGGCCAGAAGGATTGACAAGAAATATTCAAAGCAATGAAAAACAAGTACCTACAGTCAAGGTTACTCTACCCAGGAAAGCTATCATTTAGAATCAAAGGACAGATAAAGATTTTCCCAGACAAGAAAAGGCTAAGGGAGTTCATCACCATTGAGCCCATATTACAAGAAACATTAAAGGGTTTTCTAAGATGGGAAGGGGTTGAGGGGACAGGTGAAGATATTAAGCACAAATTGGTTGTTACAGAATAGTAATGGGGATATAAAGTACAGCATAGGAATTCAATAATATTGTACTAACTAAATATTGTATGATGTCAGTGGGGTACTAGATTTACTGGGGTGATCATTTCATAAGTTATATAATGTCTAATCACTGGGTGTATACCTGCAACTAATATAATATTGTATGTCAACTGTAACTGAAAAATAAAATTATTTAAAAGAAAAAAAACAGAAAAAATGGTATTAAAATTAACTGGTATTTCTCCTTTCCTATGGCCTTTTGGGACTTGTCACCAAAGCTGTATAGAGAGGGATGCTCTGCAGTAGTGAAGAAGCGTCCTCTCTCCTCCCCACCACACTCCCTTCCACTAACCAGATAGTTGGTTTACTTTCCTCTAAGGGCTGGAAGCAAGGAGGTATGTTTCTTTGTGATGACGCCCCTTAGACTCTGTCCCTGGGAAATAGATTTCAATTCACTTGTCAGCTCCACCTGACTGCTAATAGTGTCCCGAGGTGCCCTGTGGGAAACTTGGAATGCCATGATTGATTGGCAAAGTCTGCCAAAGCCTAGGCAGCGGGAGTGGGAGGTGCAAGCCACATAAGTGTATCCCCTGAGACAAGGCTCCCCTCCCCAGTGGGCCTGTTCAAACTGGGTTCCCCAGAAGCAGACTCAAGACTAGGATTTGTGTGCAAGTAGTTTGTTAGAGAAGTGATACCCGGCATGGGACGTGAGACGAGGAAGGAATAGTAGGGTTAGGAATATCTGCCTGTGCAAGCATGTATACTGCCAAAGCAAGTACCTTCAGAAGTCACCACTAAAAGACCCTGAGGCTCAGCTGAGGCATCCTCAGGAAAGGGGGGAATACCTCAGAGTTGTCCCAACTGAGGGGAGATAAAGAGGGCATTTTCCCCCAATGTCCCCCACCCAGCTTCCTGTGCAACCCAGGACAAAACCCTGAGACAAATTGAGGTCACAGCCTGTGGGCAGGTGCCTAGGCACATGTGGACAGGGTGCCGACATTGTCTGCTCCCATGCTCTGACCCATCCAGGATGTCGTCACAGCCCTGTTGTTGACAATGAACATGAACCCCAACAACTTGCTCCTCTGGAAAGACAGGCCTGACTGAAAGTTAACAAGGAGATGGTGTGGCCTTGTGAGACAGACAGGCTTTGCAGTCAGCCAAACCTGGGTCCAAATCTGGGTGTAGGCTGGGTGCTTCAGGCATGTTACTGGTCTTCCCAGCACCCTCAGAAAACCTGGAGGTAACAGTTCCCGCCATGGAGTGTGATGTGGATCCCCTGAGTCACCCCTCCCAGATACAGTCATACCTTGATACTCGCTGGCTTCAGAACTTATCAAACTCTGTACTCATTGCATTGTGATGAGAAACCAATGTTTGAGCACTTGCCACTTGCTCAAGACTCATCGCACTTGCTAGAACTTGTATGAGTCACAACGCTGCCCCACAAGAGAAAATGCTTCATCACGCCTCGCTTGTTTGGTACTTGTCTGGAGTTCCAGAAGACCAGCATGTACAGAGGTACCACGATACTTCCCCGACACTCAACTAAGTCAGCACTTGCTGCTCCCACCCCCACCTCATCTGCACAGCTGTGCACACAACCCCCTCCACACACATAAACACAAACTGCCCAGAAACCCAGACCGTTTCCTTGCGAGGATCTGGGAGGACGGCCCTGAGCTGCCACCAGGGATGTAGGTCCCGGCAAAAGGCCTTCCTGGCATAACACCAGGTTCCAGACCTCCTACGCACACCAGATGACAGTGTGCTGGGAAGGAGGAGGGGGTTTTAGAACTTCTTATCCTTATTTTAGTTATCCTTTTTAAGTTCTGTTTTTGCTGTTGTTTCATAACAACCATAACAGAACTGTGCATGTGCACAACCCACGCACACGCAAGAATACAGATGTTAGGGTATGTGTCCCGAAATACCTTACAGGTGTGTGACCCAAAACCACTTTGGAGACAACTGTAACAGATCCTTCTTCCTTGGCCTGGGTAACTCATACCTGGCCTTTTCCCCAGTCCTCTCCCCGCGCTCGCCCGGCCTTGAGTCCCATTCTCTCCCCACAGAATGACACCTGGCTGAGATCCAGTCCCGGGCCTCTCAAGGTTTATAATGGGAAATGTTACTTGTTATCAGTATAATCACCACAAGAGGCCCAGCCTTGGATTCCTTTTCTTGGGCCCCTCGCATGGCCGCCCCCACCACCACCGTCTCCCATACCTGCTGCTTCTCTAATCAGAAGCTGTCTGGGTCTTGCTGTTGGGCACAGACCAAGCCCAGTTTCCTGTGTCAGTTGACCTGAGCCTCTTCCCAGGCTTCCTGTTCCCTGACATCTGCTCCAGCCAGACCACACCTCTGCAGTCCCCCAGGCAGACCCTAAGTTCCCATTTCTGTTCCTTTCCTCAGGGTATCCTTCAACCCAGTCCCATCGACTCTGAGGCTGAACCCAGTGGCCATATCTCCTTGAAACTTCCCTGGAACCTCAGGTGACCAGGTGACATCCTCCAGTGCCTCCCACAAATGTACCTGCCCAGCCCTAGTAAGACCTCGCAGGTGCTGCTTTGGGTCAGGACCTGCTAAATAATTTGTGGGCTCAGTACAAAACAAAAATCCAGGACCCCTTATTGAGAAAAGAAGGCAAGGTGCCATTAAAGGTCCTAAAATATAAAGCTTTTGCTTTCTTCCACAATTTCTCTCCTGACCTGTCATGGTGCTTCTTGTTTTCTGTTTGGTGTGCTCCCTCAAACATGGGAACTCTGATGGCACCCTCACAGGTGCCAGCCACCCGACTCCGCACAACCTGTGCAACTCGGCACTCATCTATTGCGACCACCGGGCTTTCCTGCCATCACAGCTGCCCTGTCAGCATGTGGAGCCAGGCGCCTCTCCTTCCCACCTGCCTGTGCCCAACCCACAGAGGACGGGTGATTCCCAAGGGGACTGCAACCTGCGATCTGGGATGAGCTAGGTACCTGGATCAGAAGGGGGTAAGAGGTTTGCCCCTGGCCTAAGACAGAGATGGGGCTACTGCCATCCTACCTCCCAGGTCACAGCAGGGCCCAAGTGCCAGCCCCTTCTAGCCAGGGCAGAGAGCTGCAGTGTGTTGCTAGGCAGGGGCAGGGATGGAAAGCTGGGAGAGCCTGGGATACAGGGTGTCAGGGGAGTGGGCAGCCAAGGCCATGCCCTGGGGAGCTGGCAGAAGACAGGAGGTTGTGTAAACTGAGGCTCCAGGCCACCAGCACACGCTTGATTGTCTCACTGGATTTCATTTACAAAATACAAACTCAAAGATAAAGTTATTAAAAACTTCAAGACAATGCACACAGAGCATTAAATGCCAAATGCAGGGCCATTCTGACCATGGGCCCGTGGGACTGCATGACCACATGGCTCTCATTCCCATGAGTCTGGCCCCGCTTTAGGTTATGAGTATTAACACGTGTTGTGTATATTGAATCCCTTCTCCAAAGTCAATGTTTCCCTGAGTGAGGCTCACACCATGGCTGAGACACAAGACGCCATTAGATGATATGCAGAGAAGCATCCTGAACATTTTAATAGTTCAGTATTTATTTTAATGCGTATTAGAAAAATATATGACTATCACATTCCACCCGCAATTTCGCAGTGAGACTGTCCAGCCAGTTCCGGCTGCTATAATGAAACACCACAGACTGGGTGGCATATAAACAGCAAAATTTATTTCTCACAGTTCTGGAAGCTAAAGGCGGGGTGCCAGCATGGGCGGGATCTGGAGAGGGCCCTCTTCCAGGGTACAGACGGCCAACTTCTCATTGTGTCCTCATGCGGCAGGAAGAGAGCAGGGAAGCTTGCTGGGGCTCCCTCTGTGAGGCTGCGGATCCCACCAGGAGGCTACCGCCCTCGTGACCTAATGACCTCCCGAAGGCCCCCCTGCCAAACACCATCACATGGGGGTTAGGTTCCAACATGTGAATTGTGGGGAGTGACACAAACATCCAGTCCGAAATAGATACAATAGATACTCCCTTAGAAACAAATTTATTGAGGGAAAATAAATCAGTAGTTCTAAAGAAAAATATGAAGTAAATAATAGTACATGGGGTACCCAGATGTGGCCAAAAATGTGAAGACAGTGTTCAGAGTTTGGGAAAACGTCGCTGGACCCTGAGTTCTTCAAAGTCACATAGACCTTGTCTTTACGCATCCCTCTACTTGCTCCATCAGCCCTTCCTTCAGGGGCAGCGGGCGCTGGACAGATGGATAAGCAAATCAACCGCTGAAAATTGGACCCCAGAGCCCGAGCCCTGCCTTTGAACATCTTATTTGTAGGGCTTTTTCTGATCAATCGATTAACTCAGGATTAATTTCCATACATTTTAGAAAGATTTGCTAAAGAAATTTAATTCCTTTAAAATACACAGAACTTGTTTTGGAGTAATCTACATGCCTCCATTTCTCAGGGCCCCTCCCTGACTCTAACAAAGTTGAGAAAGATTGCCTGCTGATGAAGCCAGGTCACAGCACTGAGCAAAGTGTCGTCCTGCAGGTGGTCTTAGATGATATTCTGTGAACTTTGGCGGGAGGTGGGGCGTTGCGGGGGTTACACTGTAGGGGTGTCAGGACCAGGAGACACCAGTGGGTGCCCTGTGAGGACCTGGGTGAACAAGTGGCCAAAGCTTCTCATCAAAACTTATCAGTCCTTAAAGGAATGGTCTCCAGCTTCACGTTGCCATCCAATTTTACCTTATCAAGATTTTTTAAAGGATAAAGACTGTAATGTCACCCATGACAGACATTTTGGAAATAAGTTCTTCTAAAACGGAGAAAAAGAAGAAATGTATTTAATGATCACAGACCAAAGCCTCTTGCAGCTTCACTGGTCTTTGCCAGGTGGCCTTTTGTTTGTTTCTTGAGTAATTATTAATATATGTTTATATGGGTTATTTACTGCTAATAGATGACAGAAAAGACATTCCTGATATGCTGTTTTCCATTCTCTTGGAACACATCACCAGTGTTTATTTTTTTATGAGAAACTTTATTTGAAGTTTTCTGGTAAACATTTGGAGTGGACATTTCAGGACTTACCCATCCCATAAATCAAGAGATGGATGTGCATGCTCATTGTGAAAGTTCTGACATTACAGGCATGGGTGACTTAGAAGGTGAAAGTTCCCCCATAACTCCGCTTTCCAGATATAGTCAGTGCCTCTGGTCCTCGATATAGTCTTGCGGATGGTGTCCGCACACACACCGTGCAGGACGCCACTCTTCACTGTGTGGTAAGATCTGCCTCTTCCTCTTGACTCTGCTTTGCACATCTCTTCACATCAATTCATAAAGACCTACCATGTGAGATGACTTTTTAAAATGACTCATCAAACTCATACATTGGTCAGATTCAACAAACACCATGATTCCAAGTGTCTGCCGAACTTGACATTTTCCCCATCATCACAGGCCAGAAAAGATGACACTCTTGAGGAATAGCCACCTGTTCTCTAAGACCATCCCACGTTCACTGCCCACAGCCCACACCCTGGCCTGCACATCCCAATGTGGGCTCTGCTCTTCATCCTCATTGCCCCAGCCAGGTCCACCCCCCACCCCCCGCCCAGAAAGTGACTTCTCCGGCAGACCTGCCTTATCAGCTGGACATTATTCTCACAGAAAAATGAATTCTAGGGAAAAAATTAATTTTTCCAAAATGTACAAAGAAAAACTGCATAATCAAAATGAATAAAAGTGTAATTAAATACCTACAAGTGGAATATTATGTCAGCCTCATTAATAGATTTAGTATTTATAAAAATTTCATTACATTTGAGAAATGAACTGAAAGTAACATTTCCTCCTTTGCAAGAATTTTTGAGGAGTGGAAATTGCCAACACGTGTTGCTCACATCCTATTATTTTGAAAAGGAAAATTATTAAAACCATTTAAAAATATTTTAGAGTGAAAATATAGACACACGGATATGAGTATATATAGGTATATGTACACACCTACATATTAGTCTGCGTGGGTCATGTTCAACAAGGTTGATGTGTCACCGGAACAGGGTCTTCAAAAGTAAGGAGAGGGCCCAGGGGCTGCACAGGCGTCACAAGGCTCAGACCACCCCAGGGAGCCCTGTGCTCAGCCAGGACCCCCGCCTGCAGGCATGAGATATGAGTCCTGCTGAGTCAAGAGGAAGTTCTCTAATAGTCTCTAAAAATAGTCTCTAAGCGTGGGGCAAGGTATTAGTGGCCGGGAAGTAGGAGAATCAGAGGCAGAATTTCGAGATCTGACAAAAGCGGAGACCCGTAGCTGAGAAGGTATCTTCAAAGCTCCCTTGTTCCTCCAGAAAAATGTGAAATTCTATCATAAGAGCTAATGCCTTTATTGGCCTGTGTCTCCACTGAAATGCCAGTAACTTCAGGAGAATATTGCTCTGTTTTCTTCCTTAAAAAAAGTGGAACATACGAAAAGAGACACATGTTAAGAATATGATCTAAAGCCCTTTCACACATATATACCTCTCAGTCAGCAGCACCCTGATCAACACTTAGAATATCTCTATCACCCTGTGTAACACTGGAAAACTCTCACGGGAAACTACCCCACCCCACCATTCTTTTGACATCGTTTCTGTAAGTGCCGACTCTGGCTAATATGTGACTTACATATGAACAGCATATGTGTATTAAGAATCCTAGGGGCTAGTTTCAAAAGATACAGACCCCGACGTTCAGGCATCCCAGCTCCAGGAGATTTGCTGACCTTCAACCTTGGAACCAGGATGACGTGAGGCTGGGTGAATAAACCGGGATGACCCACACCTGTCTTATCAGAATAGACTGTGCTCGTTGGCACGTAGAGAACTTTGCAACCCCCTCCCTTGAGCTCTTTGTTCTGTTCCCTTCTCCCTCTTTATAAAAACCTCTGCCTCCACTGAGAGGTGTAGAGGCTTTGAGATGTGAGCCCCCCATCTTCCAGGTGGCCGGCACCTGAAAATAAACTACTTTTCTTTACATCAGCACCTGCCTCTGGAGTTTTGGCTCTGGTAGCAGCAGGCAGCCAGACCTGCGTTCAGTTATACCCAAAAGGTCCCCTCTGCTTCCTCCCAGGTAAATCCTTCCTCTCAAAGTTACCATCACTCTGATTCCTGCTGCCATAGGTTGGTCTGCTGATCTGTGAGCACTGTGTGAATGGAATCACACAGGAGGCACTCGGTAGCGTCTAATGTCTCTGCTCACACAGCCTCTGTGAGAGTCACCCCTGGGTGGAACGAAAACCAGCGCTGTCAGGTGGGAGGCTGAGCAGTGACAGATCTGCACGTGCCCAGACACATCTATTATCGCTTTTCCCTCGGTTCCTCCATGTGTCATGCAATTATCATCTCTCATCTTCTCCCCTCAAAATACACAGCTGTACAAACAGACAAATAGAAGTTATAATTTTTTACAACTTAAATGTGCTCATTTAAAATAAGAAATTCTAGCTTTGAGAATCTTTACAGCTCTCTTAAACACAGCTAATCCACGGCCAGTGGCATTTGGCCTGGCTCAGAAAAATGAAATGGGTCAGTCACTTTCTTCCTGTCAGGAATGTGGCCTCTAAAACTCAGAGGGAAGTTGCATTTGGTGGAGACACGGGTCCTCCTTGAACTGTGCAGGGCACTGCCCAAACCCTCCTCTGGGAGGGAAGGCCCCAGTTCCCTAACTGCCAGCCTTCTTGTCCCCACTCAGGACAGCTCTCAGAGGCCAGCCCAGCTCCGGAGCTCCTGGTGGGGTAGCAGGAGGCCTTTGCTGAGACTGCACTGTTGCCCAATTTCTCCTGCTCCCCATACACTCCTGCTTCTTCCTTCACCCCCACTCCCACTCAGGCATTAACCACAGGGCACACCCCATCAACTTCCTGCTCACTGCTCTCCATCTCAGAATATTTTCTAGGGGACCAGCCTCCCATGGGACTGAATGGAAGGATGACACCTAAGTATCAGGTGTGCTTTGAATAGGCCCTTCCCTTCTCACCTGGATGGCTCCTGTACCTTCTTTAGGAGCCGGGGGAAGAAGTTCCTCCATTCCCTCACCCTCACCCCCACCCCATGCTTCTGCACTTTTGTCCTCCTGGAGAGCTGCTTACCTGGCACTCAGGGTCCCCAAAGGAAAAAGACAAGTTTTGCAGAGAGGCAAAGTCAGATCAGAGCTTTGCTCCACCAAAGGGATTAACACTCCTGTTCCCCCTCCCATACCAGATTGTTGGGGAGCCCACTGGGAGGTGCGAGACCATAGATGCCTAGTCAGTCTACTGGGGGATGGACTCTATCCAAAGCCATGGAAACTTGGAAAGTTGATTGGTCATTTTGAGAAAGCACCTGGTCCATCCCAAACGCTCCTAGTGATAAGCCCAGGGGAACAAAGAAGCTTGCTCTCTGGCTTCTGACCTGCTCTCGCACGGTGCACACACCTGTTCTGCCCACGGCCTCCCGGAGGGGCCTGAATACCGCAGCACGGCAGTGCACTGCCGCTGGAAACCCATGCTAGGCCAGCCAGATGCTGGGCTGAATTGGACTTTTTTTTTATTGTGAGGTGTTTTATTTTTAAAAAAGATTTTATTTATTTATTTTTAGAGAGAAAGGAAGGGAAGGAGAAACGGAGAGAGAGAAACATCAACTGTGGTTGCCTCTTGGGAGCCCCCTACTGGGGATCTGGCCTGCAACCCAGGCATGTGCCCTGACTGGTAATCAAACCGGTGACCCTCAATCAGTGGATGGAGTGCAGGCCTGCACTCTATCCACTGAGTTACACCAACCAGGGCTGAATTGGACTTCAATATGGAGCATAAGCTCTGGGTAGCAGCCTTCATCCTGGTCCTATTGAAGATAAGTTTGGACTTTTTCATGGTGAGATGGAGGGAGATGGGACATCGGGAAGTCAGGAGGTAAACCCCCTTAATTGTACATTATTAATAAACCTTACCGCATAGCCACACGCTCCTGTGCAGGTTTAAATTATCTTCCTTTAGACACCACAAGAACTCCACTTCCACTGATAACAGCATTACCTACCTGAGCCTTAGTTTCTTCATCTATAAAATGGGTGTTTGCCAAAGCAACTCCACTTCATGTTTTCCCACCACCCTCCATTTCCCTCCCCGGCCCCAACTCCCGCCATCTCTCATCTGGGTTCCCCTCCTCATTCACCCACCATGCTTCACCTGACAGCATTTGCCAGTGCTGTAGGGGTGACACAGCAGGGTGCAGGTTCAGATGGGGATGACATTTTCTTGGGAAAATAGGAGAAACACCTGCTTTAGCAGTTACCCATTCCATGACAGTTGTGTGGGAACATTGCTGCTGGTGGGACACTTCAGCAGAGTGAGCTTTCTGAGTCCTCATTTTAATTAAATAAAAGCCTAGGTCTCTAAGTCTAATCCAGGGTCCTGTGGTCTCCCATGACAGGTACCATGCATTCATACCCCACGATTCCCTAGACACCCCCACCTCTGTGCCTTTGTTCATAATGACCTTGCCTGTGGAGGCCCCGCTTAGGTTCCAGCTCTTCTGTAAAGCCTTCCTGGAACCCCCAGGTCACTGCCAATGCACCCCCCCACCCCCTTAGTGATAGCATTTGCCATTAGCCACCTTGTGTTAAGGATTAACTAGGTTAATTAGCTACAGTGCTTCTTTGGTTAAAAAAAAAATAGTGTATGGCATGTCCTCATGGCTTTGTAACTTGTAAAATGCCTCCCATTTCTCCGAACTTGGCACCAAAATTTACTATTCATACAGATGAATCGGTAAAGAGGAATGTTAATTTATAGACTTAGGTTGGGAAAAATGCACAAAAAGGGGTAGTGCCACCTGTCCGCTCCTCTCCCCCAGATGAGCAACTCCTGAAGAATGAAAGCCTCAGTGAGGAGGACCTCATGCAGTGCCCACCCAGGAAAGCCCCCAATATCTCTGCCCTCCCTGGGTCAGAGTGGAGGGGTGCCCTTGGGATACCCCTGAAGACCGTCTTATAGCACAGTGCTAGGGAGCATTTGCAGCGCCAGAGGAGATGGTCCCCGCACCCCCCGGGGCCAAGCTGGGACTCAAGGACTCCCACACAATGTCTCCATTGACACTAGTGGCCAAGTCAGGATCTGGGCGCCAGGAAAACCTCTCTTGGGAGTGGAGAGGGAAATGAACAGCTGAAGCCTCTGACACTAAGTCAATTGTCCCCTGAGCCCGTCCCTTAAAGAGAGGCCCCTTATCAGCCCCTCTCAGACCTTTAGCTCCCTACTCCCCACCCCACCAGCAGCAGCAGCTTTCCTCTTACTGGCCCAGCCAAGGGAGTTGAAGAGACCTCACATCTGCCTCAGTCTACCACTCAACCTGCCCTGCCTGCTCCCCTTGAAATCAAAGGCAGCCTCATTTGTGAGACCAGAGAGCTCATTTGTTAGCTGCCCTGAGGGTAGAGGAGGCACCAAGCAGAGAAAGGCATCTGAGATAGTCAGTTCCGAGCACAGCAATCTCCCTTTTGAAGCTAAAAAGAAGACACTCTCTCTGTTCTCTGATTGGGGCAGCCTTATGCACTGAGTGCCATCTGCTGTGCCTTCCTAGCCTCAAGGAGGAAGCACAAGCTCTGGAAAGTGTCTCTAGAACTGGACTTGAGGTGCACAAATAGACCCATGTGGGCCACTCGGCCCCTATTCTCCTGTAGGCCCCACTTGTTCTTTCCTCTTCTCCCATGTCCTGCAAACTTCCCCAGAAACGGCTCCCTGTTGTCCCTTCTACCACCTTCCTCTCACGTCTCCTGAAGCCAAAGATCCGGTGCAGAGTGAACTCAGAGCACACTCAGCCCTGAAGAGGCCTGAGGAATTTAAGCCCATGTCCTCCCCATCTCCATCCCCATTTACCATTTTATAGAGGAGAAGTGGAGGCCAGAAAGGGGAAGGGGCTTGCCTGAGATCTCAGAGCCAGCCCAGAGCCCAGGAAACTGCCTCTGGCGCCAGCCAACTTCCCTGACTCCACCGCAGGCACCTCTTCTTCCTGCTTTGAGCAGACTTAAGTCACAAGCCCCCTGCTAGCAGCAAACCCCACAGAAGCTGGAAGCTCCCAACCCAACCCAATCCAAAGTGGGGGTGTCAACAACTAGAAGGGAGGGCTTGGCATCACAGCACCCCCTCCCACCAGCAGTCACCCTGATGTCCCCAGAGTGCTCCCTTCACGGACACCAATATGGCCAACAAGGGCATCACCCAAATCTCCTCAGGCTCTAGGAGGGAGGGGCTAGTCTGGACAGGCTGCCAAGAGAAACCTGAACTTTGGACCCAGAACTGGGGGCTGATTATAGTTGGGTGACCCAAGACAAGTTATACAAATTCCCTTAGCCTCAGTTTCACCATCTTTTTTTAAAAAAGCAATAAAAATTTTCCACACACCTTACTGGGATGTTGTAAGGACTAAACAAGATAGTAAGTAGAAAGTGTTCAGCAGGGCACACAGAGCACTTGGTGCATGCGGGCAGATGATGGATGGTATGCTATTATTATCTACATGCAACCTTTTACCCCCAGAACTCTGGGCACCAAGTTAGGTGCTGGGGGAGGGGAACCCAGAGAACAAAAGAAGAGCCCTCAAGTGACCCCCAGAGAGGCCCGACTGGCCTGCAGCAGGAGCTCCTGGGCCTAAGGGAGAATGAGACAGCAATGGTTAATTGTAGCCAGCACAGGGCCCCATCCCCATCGTGGGGCCCCCCTAACATTCCTTTTGGGATTTAACAGGAGGTGGCTGGTTAGTTCCTGGAATGTCCAAGAAAAACAAACTGGTTATTCTGAGTGAAATTGCAGCCTGGTTAAGGCGGGCTGGGTCTGCTTTAAATTAAACACAGCATTTCTGAGATTCTTTTCATCCCCTGGCCACTGTGGGTTAGGGGTTAGCAGAGACATTACCTCACCTCACCTTCCTGATCTGAGGTGGGGAAGCTGACAGGGTATGGCCCTTGGGATGGGATGAGATGGGGGGAGGGCCAGAGCCCCACCCTGGTCTCCTGGGAGCTAGAGGTGAGCAGGCTGTCCTTCTCCAACAGCCCAGTCTCCCTCTGGGGCTGGTGATACTGGACATTTGGGGGTGCAGAGGTGTTCCCACGTGCAGTCAACCCCATTTGTGGTATTAAGCTGAGTAATAATAGCATTTACAGATATGCTGTTCTTGTAGTACTTGAGAAAAAAACTTGACTGCAGTTTTACAAGTTCAAGGTTAGTCCCTTTCCTGCCTTCTGTCAAACATTTAGGGGCTGGGTGGCTTTGCCGGCCAGCTCCTCAGCAGCACTGTGTGCTGGCAGGCAAGCTGAGACAGAGGCCAACACCCACACATGGGGTGCCTTGGTTAAGGGTGGAGTTCAATTCTGGCTTTGGAAATTGCTGTTGGCCAGCCCTGCAGTTTGTGGAGTCCTAGAGAATTCCGGAGTGCTGGAGTCAGGCAGACCCACATGTGAGCTCCAGCTCCCTTGATGATGTTGGCCGGATCTTACTTGGACATAGAATATCCTCATCTTTAAAATGGGGGTAAGAATGCCTACCTTTCAGGGTGGTTATGTGGATTAAACGAAATTAAATGTGTTCAAGGTTCTTTTATTTCAAATGAACTAAACTCAAAGTTTTTGGTTGTAAGAAATAGAAACTTCCTCAAGTTGCCTTATGTCAAAGGGAAATTTTTTGTTTGAAATCAAGGGACTTTTATGAAAATGGGCACCAAACCTCTCAGAGAACTGAAATGAGGAACCTGGAAAGGGATTTGCGGTTTCTTTCTTCCTGCTCTGTCCCTACAGGTCCTGAGATACCTGTTCCTCTCTCGGCCTTGAGGCCAGTCTCCTTCCGCTGTGGACCGCTCTAGCTTTCCCAATAACTCAGAGCCTAGGTGTGGCTTTACATCATTTCCTCACACTAGGTCCCTGGTTAGCACGTGATAGTAGTGCTCAGTAAACGATAGGTGGTTTCTGTTGTGTTACTTTGGTTTGTACGTCAGTATTAACATGTCGAATATTCCACTTGTCCCTCCAGATCTACTCCTCTCTCTTCTCCACTTGCCCCTGGGAGCTGACCTGTATGAATGTGTCTATTGAACTTCCTCAACTTATGGGCTCCAGCTAAGCCCAGCCCATAGTGGGTACCAGCGGGAAATAGGAGAGCAGGAGGAGAGAGCTGGCAGAACATTAGGTGTTCCAGCTCCTTGCCTGTGGGCAATGGGCTGACCACCTTGTGGCTGATTCCCAGGCTGAAGGCCACAGCAACCTCCCAGCCACCCCTCCTTCAGCTACAGCCCTCTCGTGACCACCCCTTCTCCTTGTCCCTTCAAGCTTACCATGGTGAAGGCTCTCCACAGTTCCTATCCTGGAGATGCAGCACCATTCTCTGTTGGTTTCTTTTCATCTTGCCCATATCTTTATGAAGAGTCCATTCATTTTATTCTCTCCAAAAACAGACTTGTAACTTGGAGTGACCATCTCTCTCCTGGTGGCTCTCTGATAATGCAGTAAGATCAATGGGGAGGACAGCTTTGTCTCCCTGGCTTACACCCCACCCCAGTTCCTGTTGGAAGTGAATAAAGAGCCAGAAGTTCTTCGAGAGAAATGTTACAAATAAGATAGGCAGAACTGAGAAGATACCCAGAATTCTGCTACAAGTGAAAAATAATGCAATTGCACTGGGTGAAATTATGATACTTCTTTTGTAAGAAACTCTCCATTGTCCTGAAAGATTGTGACCCACAGGAAAGAGTTGGAAATATGCTACCAATTTAGCTAGGGCCCTCTCTCTTTCTTAAACACAGCTGCCTAAAATAAGCATCATACAGGCTGCAGTGACTACTTTTAAATTGTCAATTTCCCTGTGTTTTTCACTCCCAAATTCAATGGATTGGTCACCAGAAATTTTTTCTTTTCCCCTCCTTTTCTAGTTAGCTCATGCACATCCCACTGTGGGCTTTGACCATGACAATAGCTTATGACAGACCTCCTTGTCTCTGGTCTCTCTTGTTCAGTCTGTTCCACAGCTCACTGTCAAATTTGTCTTGGATCAATGCAGACCTGTGCACATCAGGTACCTGATCAAAAGTACCCCAAGGCTTCAGCCTCTCAGCCAAGGCCTCTGCAGTCAGTCCCCAACTCAACTTTCCAGTCTACCCTCCATTCCAGGAACTTCCCACTCCTGACAAGTCCGACTCCTCACTGACCTGCCAATCCTCATTCCCCACCCTCTCTATCTATTCTTTAACATGCAGTTCAAATCCCACCTCCCAGGAAGGGCTTCCCTGCCCACTCAGCCAGAGGTGACTTCTCACATTGAATTCCTGCCATTCAGAAAAGGTGCACTCAGAGGTCAAGGAGGAAGGCTGAGGGAGGGAGAGCTGAGTTCATACACCAATTAAAGTGTTAGGACTTGCCCGCTTAAATACCCTTCTGTGTGCCTCCCTGTGCATCTTTGTGGCCAACTGTATCCCAGAGGAGCTGAGGGAAGACCCTGTGGCTTCAGGTGGTGTCACCGTGGCCTCTTCAGGCCTCTCCATTACCTGGTTTCATCACCTGCTGGTACCAGTTGCCTCCCTCTTCACAGCCAGACCTGGGGCCCCTGGTTTCTCATCTGAAAGCTTGGATCAAAAGTTAAGTGGAAGTTTTGTGGATTCCTGGAGACTGGCCGATCTTAGTTCACTGGAATTTTAAACAAGGACCAGGAAGGGCTTTCCTTCATGGCACAGTTTGCATATCTTAGATGGGGGTTCCTGACCTGGTTTCACCGATGCCAGGAGACCTTGTGCCTTCTTGTGCCCAAATAGAAAGCCCATGTCTTCTGCTTCTTTTGAGGTTAAGCTTCATCTGGTTTCAACCATTTTTGGTTACATACACACACACACACATTCATCACACTTCTGATCATTCATTCCCAAGTCTGCAGTTGCCTTGACTGTATAACAAAGGCCTCTATAACACTGTAACAGTGAATACCATGCAATTAATTTTTGACAATTGATTATGCATGCCTTAAGAAAACCATAGAGTTTTATTTTTTTATTCCCAAGAGAATTTCAGAATGCCTAGTTAGCTATTAATTGTGATCACTTAGAATATGGAAACAATTTAAATTGTAATATTTTTTAAAAATGCTCACACAAGATGCGCTATTATTTACTAAGAATAAATTGTGCCAAACTAATCACATTTTCTTTATTTGTCAAATCATCAGGCTGACTAAAGATCTACTGTGGATAAAGAATCAAAGGATGCTAGGTGAAGTGTACTGGCTTCCACAGGCATGTAATGAAGCTTCTCATAACAGCTGGGATAGTCATTAGTGCTGTGCACAAATATTCAGCTTCTTCTCCTCTTATCCACATGGCTGCATTTTCTTGACCTTGTCGACATTAGATGTTATCATATAAATGGCTTTGGCCAATGAAATATGAGCAGAAGGACACTCCATGATGAATGAACCAATGTGTCAGTTAAACCTTAGATTAATAGACAATAAATGAAGCTAATTATGAACAGTTTGTCAGGCCCTTCTAAAGACAGTCCACATTTAACCTGGGAGGTTAAGTGAGACAATAGACAACAAAGTGTATTGAGGAAAGTAAGAAGAGTTACACAGACACAAGGGTGGCAAGGACTACTATCTCTTCTCCTCTCCTTCCTTGTATTAATAAATTCAGTCCTAAAACATCTGCTTTCACCACCCTTATTCAACAGAGTCCTGGAAGTCCTAGCTGCAGCAATCAGACAAGAAGCAGAAATAAAAGGCATCCAGATTGGAAAGGAGGAAGTAAAACTGTCATTGTTTTCCAATGACATGATATTGTACATAAAAACCCCTAAAGATTCCACCAAAAAGCTTCTAGAGCTGATAAATGAATTCATCAAAGTAGCAGAATACAAAATTAGTATTCAGAAAGTGGTGGCATTTCTATATGCCAACAATGAACTATTAGAAAGAAACTAAGAAAACAATCCTATTTACTATTGCAACAAAATAAAAAAGGTACTTAAAAATAAATTTAACCAAGGAAGTAAAAGAACTGTACTTGGAAAACTCTAGGACATTAAATAAAGAAATTGAGGAAGACGCAAAATGGGTAAAACAGTTAAATGTAAGTTGTGAAATCATAAAAATCCTAGAAGAAAACATAGGCAGTAAAATCTCAGACATCTCTTATAGCAATATTTTTGCTGATATGTCTTCTAAGGCAAGGAAATAAAAGAAAAAATAAACAAACGGAGCTACATCAAATTAAAAAGCTTCTGCACAGCTAAAGAAACCATCAACAAAATGAAAAGGGAATCCACTGTATGGGAGAATATATTGGCCAATGATACATCTGATAACAAATTAATTTCCAAAACATATTTTTAAAAGCTTATATAACCGAACACCAGGAAGATAAACCACCCAATTAAAAAAATGGACAAAGGACCTGAATAGAAACTTCTCCAAAGAGGACATACAGATGGCTAATAGATATATGAAAAAATGCTAAATGTCACTAATCATCAGAGATATTAAACAAATTAAAACCACAATGAGAAATCACCTCACGCCTGTCAGAATGGCTACCATCGACAAATCAACAAACAATAAATGCTGGCAAAGATGTTGAGAAAAGTGAATCCTTGTGTACTGTTGGTGGGAATGCAGACTGGTTCAGCCACTGTGGAAAATAATATAGAGTTTCCTCAAAAATTTAAAAATGGAACTGCCTTTTGATTCAGTAATCCCACTTCTGGGAATATGTCCTAACAATCCCAAAATACCAATTCAAAATAATATATGCACCACTATATTCATAGCAGCATTATTTACAATAGCCAAGATCTGGAAACAGCCCAAGTGCCCATCAGTAGATTAGTGGATAAAAAAGTTGTGGGACATTAACATAATGGAATACTACTCAACTGCAAAAAGAAGGAAATCCTATCTTTTGCAACACATGGATGAACCTGGAGAGTATTTGCTAAGTGAAATAGGCAAGTCAGAGAAAGACAAATACCATATGATCTCACTTATATGTGGGATCTGTTGAACAAAAGAGAAACAGAGGCATGGACACATGGAAGACACTGACAGCTTCAGAAGTGGGGGGAAGGGAAGCTGTATGAAAGAAGATGAAGGGATTAGCTAAATAATATGTATGTATAACTCATAAACACGGACAACAGTGAGGTGATGGCCAGAAGCGGGGGCGGGGGGGTGGGCAGAGGCTGGGTGGAGGCAGGCAAAGGGTGGGGGTAAATGAGGACATCTGTAATAGTGTCAACAGTTAAAAAAAAAATTTAGTCCTGACATTTAGCTGGGCTTATGGCCATCCAGCTAAATACTTTATTTCCCAGTCTCCCTTGCAGTAAGATGTGACCATGTGATTCAACTGAGCCAATGGGATGTAAATAAAAGTAATGTATGCTAATTTCAATCACATTATTAGCAGTAAATGCTTGTCCTCCATGTTTCTTCTCTCTTGTGAGCTGGAATGTGAACATAGCACTAGTGGATGGGTATTTTTGACAATATAAATGAGTAAACCTTGAGGGATGGTGGAACCACAAGGTAGAAGGAACGTGACCACCACCAACTTCTCCAAACCAACTGGTCTACCTTATACTACCAACCTACTTCTCACCAGTTTCATGGGAGAGACATGAACGTTCATCTTAATTAAGCCATTGTATTCAAGTATTTCAAGTTATCTTTGTTTCTGCAACCTCATTTGTATCTTTGCTGATACAGTAATTAACACTACTAATAAGAATATTCCTCAGCTTCTTGTTTCTGAAGCTTAATGGGGAAGAAACTTGTGGCTGACTCTGTTGGCATCTTCCCCATTTCTTCAGTCAGTCAGCCTGTCAATCAGTCCATCAATGTTTATCAGGAGCCTCCTAAGTGCCAGGTGCTATTCACAGTGCTGAAGATACAGTGGGAAATAAAACTGACATGGGCACTGCATTCACATAGCTTCCATGTAGTGGGGAGACCAACATTAAATACATACCACAAATAAATATCTGATTATACATTCTGATATGTTTGAATTAAAAGTAAAGTCTTAGAAGGATGTAGTGGGGTCTTTGTTTAGTTTGGAGAACTCTGGAAGGCCTTCCCCATAAGAGATACTTTTATGCTAACACCTGAAGAATGTGCAGGGATTAATCAGGTGAAGAGTTTAGGAGAACAGCTCCTGTAGCATGGGGTCAAGGCCTAGAGGTAATAAAGAGGTTGGTACTTCAGGCATAGGAAGGTTAGTATGGCCAAAGGAGGACAGACACTGAGGACAGTAACTTGAATCAGGTCAGGAGGGAGAGAAACGCAGGGGTCCAATCATGCAGGGCCTTGGAAGCCATCAGTCGTGGGCAGGAGTTTAAGATGGCTCCCAAGATTCCTGCCCCCTGTGTACACATCTTGTATAATCCCCTCCTCTTGAGTGTGGGTGGGCTCTGTGAATACAATGAAATGTTACTCTTGTGATAGTTACATTACACTGCAAAGTTGGAGGAATTTTGCCAGTGTAATTAAGGTCCTTGATCAGTTGATCTTAAGTTGATCAAAATGAAGATTATCATAAGCAGACTTGAGTAGGTTAGGTAAGCCCTTTAAAAGAGGGTCTACAAGCCACTCACAAAAGGACAAATACTGTATGAAGTACTTAGTGTAGTCAAATCCATCTAAACAAAAAGTGGAATGGTAGTTGTCAGAAGCTGGGGAGGGGGAAGAGGGGGAGTTATTAGTTAGTAGGTATAGAGCTTTTATTTGGCATGATGAAAAGGGCTCTGTTCATGGATGGTGGTGATGGTTGCACAACAATGTGAATATTCTCAATGTCACTGAACTGTACACTTGAAAATGGTTAAATGGTAAAATTTTATGTTATGACTTAAAAGGTTCAGGTGTTAGAGACATAAAAAGCAACAGAGACATTCTTATGTTGGCTTTGAGGGAGCAAACTGTCATGGTTTGGAGAGAGCCATGTAGGAGCCCTGAACCAGACTTTAGGAGTTGGGGGTCAGTTCTACACCTTCAAGAGACTGAATTCTACTGATAGCCAGTGATCATGGAAGAGGTCCACTGAGGCTCAGATGAGATCATGGCCCAGTTAACCCTTCGCTGCAGCCTGTGGGACCCTGAGCCAAAGACCCAATTTAGCCATCCCTAGATTCTTGACTCACAGACACTATTATTATACATTGTGCTCGTTTTTATTTTTAAATCATTGATTTTTTAAAAAAATCCTCACCCAAGCATATGTTTATTGATTTTAGAGAAAGAGGAGTGGGGAGAGAGAGAGAAAGAAACATTGATGTTAGAGAGAAACATTGATCAGTTTCCCCCTGCAAGTGCCCTGGCCGAAGATCGAACCCACAATCTAAGTATGAGCTCTGACCGGGAATCAAACCCATAACTCTTTGGTGCAACCAACTGAGACACTCAGGCAGCACTACAATGTGTGTTCTTTTAAATTGCTAAGTCTGTGGGAATTTGTTATTCTATAGGTTTAGCATCTTATCGAATGCCCAAAGAGAATCTATGGGATACTTTGAGGATGGGAGTGCCAGGATCAAATTTATACTTTTAAAAAATCATTCTGGCTGCTTCAAAGAGGGTGAGCATGGGAGCAGGGACATCATTTGAGAGGTTACTGAATAGCTGAGACAAGAAGTCACATAGGTGCTGGGACTCCACAGGTGGCAAAGAATAGAAAGAAATAAATTAATTCAAAATACATTTGAGAGGTAGTTGATAGACTG
Source organism: Phyllostomus hastatus (assembly GCF_019186645.2). NCBI lineage: Eukaryota > Metazoa > Chordata > Mammalia > Chiroptera > Phyllostomidae > Phyllostomus > Phyllostomus hastatus. The sequence goes on along the minus strand of NW_025334041.1, from coordinate 72,445,357 downwards.
GGAAGGTGGAGGGCAATGATGGAAGGCTTGGACATGAGCAGCTGTGATGGGGAACCCTAGAATGGAAAATGTATCTATAGAAAGTGCTTTCCTGGAATCCCAAATGGGAATTCTCTGTGCTAGTTAGGAATGAAGTTGGCTGCAAAAACAGAAAACCCAGGTGACTGGGCTTAAATGATCAATGTTTAATGGTTCAACAGTTTTGCAGAAATAGGAAACTATAAGCCACATATTCTTAAATTCAGGCCTGGCTAGAAAAGTTTAATTCAAGTTCAAGGCTGCAAGCCTGAGTCTATAGTTAATGAATAACCTTTAGAGGATGGGAGTCTATTGACATGAGTACTTTAGGAAGACAAGACCTGAGCCAGCCATTATATTTTGTTAGATAATAAAACAATGATCAAAGCCCAACACTGGCAAGTGCCATTTTTGGCACTCTTCCTCAACAATGATAGCACTGCTTGCCTTAAGCTGAGCTCTCCTGCAGACCCACTCAGCCAAACTGGCAGTCAGCCTCTTCCCACCCAGTGCTCCACTGTTGCCTTACCCCACCATGCCCAGAAGCTTCATGCGGTCCACACAGGAGACTCCCCTTGAGTGTCTGGTGTGGGTAGCAAGAGGGGCTTGTGTTACTGGGCCCCATGGGAATGAAACAATCAGAGAGACGGTTTTTGGCAGGTTATACTACTTCCAGGGCATTGCACAAACAACAGACTGAAACACATTCCCAGTCTTCCTGTGACCACTTCTTCAAAATGGGTAGAGATTGCCATTTTGTGTAATACATAGCAAGAAACAGAAAATTAAGCAAAGTGAGGAAACAGAGAAATATGTTCCAAATGAGAAAAAAAAAAAGACAAAACTCCACAGAGAAACCTAAAAGAAACAGAGACAAGTAATTTACCTGATAAAAAAGTTCAAAGTAAAGGTCATAAAGATGCTTATCAAACTCAGGAGAAAAATAAATGAACACAGTGAGTACTTCAACAAAGAAATAAAATATATAAGAAAGTTCTGAACAGAAGTCAAAGAGGTGAATAATATAATAACTGTACAAAAAAAATACACTAGAGGGATTCAACTACAGACTAGATGAAGCAGAAGAAAGAATCAGTGATCTTTACTGCCAATCAGGGGCCATCACCCAAACAGAGAAGGAAAAAAAATTGAAACAAATTAAGATAATTTAAGGGACCCATGGGACACTTTAAAACAAAACAACATTCAAATCATAAGGGTCCCAAGAGGGTAGGAGAGAGAAAAAGTACAGAAAACTTATTTGAAGAAATAATGGCAAAAAAATTCCCTAATCTGAGGAAGGAAACAGACATCCAGGTCTAGGAAACAGAAATTTTCAAATAAGATAAACCTAAAGAGATTCATACCAAGACACATTATATTAAAATGTCAAAGGCTATATATAAAGAGAGAATCTTTAAGGCAGCAAGAGAAAAACAACTTGTTACAAAGAAGGGAACTTCCATAAGACTATTACCAGGTTTTTCAGCATAAACTTTACAGGCTACAGGGAGTGGCATGATACACTCAGAGTGCTGAAAGAAAAAAAAACTTGCAACCAAAAAAAAAAAAATACTGTAACCAGCAAGATTAGCATTCAGAATCAAAGAGCTAGAGTTTTCCAGACAAGAAAAACTAGAGATCAGCTAAACCAGTGATTTCTGTAAGCTGAAAAGAAAACATAAGATAGTAAAAATCTTGCTAGTAAAGGTAAATATATAGCAAAGGTAGCAAACTAGCCAGTTATAAATCTAATACAAAGTTAAAAGACAAAAATAGTAAAAATAATTATAACTAAAACAATTACTTAAGTGATACATAAAATAAAAAGATATACAATTTGACATGAAAAATATGAAGAGAGAATTAAAATGTGGAGTTTTAGAATATGTTTGATCTTAACCTACCATCAACCTAAAATAGACCAGTACAAATATAGGTTGATATATGAGAGCCTCATGGTAACCACAAAGCAAAAATCCACAGTAGATAACACAAAATATAACAAGAATGGAATCTGCACATACACTAAATGAAAGAGAGCAAGAGAAGAAGAAAGGAACAGAATGGAGGGCATTATGTTAAGAGAAATAAGCCAAGTGGTAAAAGACAAATACCATATGATCTCACCTATAAGTGGAACCTAATCAACAAAACAAACAAGCAAGCAAGATATAACCAAAGACACTGAAATAAAGAACAAACTGACAGTAAACAGAATGGGGAGGCAGGTAATGGGGGAAAGAAGGGGAAGGGTCATCAAGGAACACATATAAAGGACTCATGGACAAAGTCAAAGAGGGGTAGGATTGAGCTTGGGGGATGGGGGTTTGGCGGGGGAAAGTGGTGGTGGAAAAATGGAGACAACTGTACTTGAACAGCAATAAAAATATACAGAAGTAAAAAATAAAGAACTACAAAACAGCAAGAAAACAATTCACAAATGTCAACAAGTACATACCTATCTATAATTACTTTAAATGTAAATGGGCTAAATTCTCCAGTCAAAAGAAACAAAGTGGCTAAGTAGATAAAAATAAAAGGACCTGTCTGTAAGGATACACACAGCTTGTGAAGGAATAGAAAAAGATGTTTCACGCAAATGGAAATCAAAAGTAAGCTGGGGTAGCAATACTCATATCAGACAAAATAGACTTTAAAACAAAGACTGTAACAAAAAGTAAAGAAGGACATTACATAAAGACAAAGGGATCAATCCAACAAAAAGATATGACAATTATATATGTACTCAACATACTAATACCTAAACATATACAGCAATTATTAAAGGATGAAATCAACAGCAATGCAATAATAGCAGGGGACTTTAATACCCCACTTACAGCAATGGATAGATCATCCAGGCTGGAAATTAATTAAAAAATTGGCTTTAAACAACACTTTAGACCAGATAAAATATATAAATAAAACATTCCATTCAAAAGCAGCAAAATACATATTTTTCTCAAGTGCCCACAGAACATTCTTCAGAATTGATTATATGTTAGGCCACCAAACAAGTCTCAGTAAATTTAGAAAGATTGAAATCATATCTAGCATCTTTTCAGACCATAAGGGTATGAAACTGGAAATCAATCACAAAAAGAAAACTGGAAAAATAACAAATATATGAAGATTACACAACATGCAACTGAAAACCTGTGGATCAATGAGGAAATCAAAGGACACATTAAAAAAATATATATCTTGAGACAAGTGAGAGTGAAAATACAACATTCCAAAATTTTGGAAACGCAACAAAAGTAATCCCAAAGGAGAAGTTTATAGTAATATATGCCTACCACAAAAAAGAAGAAAAATCTTCTAGCTCTGACTGGTGTGACTCAGTTGGCTGAGCATTGTCCTGCAAAGCAAAGGGTTGCTGGTTCAATTCCCAGTCGGGGCACATACCTGGGTTGTGGGCCCAATCCTAGGTTGGGGTGTGTGGAGGCAACCAATCGATGTTTCTCCCACACATTAATGTTTCTCTTCCCTTTTTTCTCCCTCCCTTCTCCTTTCTCCAAAAATAAATAAGCAAATTTTACTTTAAAAATCTCAAATCTAAGTTTAAACCTAAAGTGGTCTGAAAAAACCCAAAGCCCAAAGTTAGTAAAAGAAAGAAATAGAAAAGATCAGAGTAGAAATAAATGAAATAGAGAGTAAAAAAGAGTAGGAAAAAACTAATGAAACCAAGAGCTGGTTCTTTGAAAAGATAAACAAAATTCATAAGCCTTTAGCTAGACTAGCCAAGAAAAAAGAAGAGAACGCTCAAATAAATAAAATCAGAAATGAAAGAGAAGTTACAACAGATACCACAGAAATATAAAAGATTATAAGAGACTAGTACATTAGGAACAATTATACACCTACAAAGTGGACAACCTGGAGGAAATGGATAAGTTCTTAGACACATACAGTCTCCCAATACTGAATCATAAAGGAATAGAAAATCCAAATAGACTGATTACTAGTAAGGACATTGACTCAGTAATATTTAAAAAAAAACAACAAAAAACTACCCCCAAACAAAATTCCAGGACAGAATTTTCACTGGAATTCACTGGTGAATTCTACAAAACAACCAAAGAAGATTTAATACCTATCCGTATCAAAGTCTTCTAAAAAACTGAGGAGAAGGGAACACTTCCAAACTCATTTCATGAGGCCAGCATTACCCTGACACCAAAACCAGCCAAAGATAGCACAATAAAAGAAAACAACCCATGATGAACACAGTTGCAGAAATCCTCAACAGAATGTTAGCAGACTGAATTCAACAACACAATAAAAGGATCATACACCAGGATCAGGTGGGATTTAGTTCAGGGATGCAAGGATGGCTCAATATCAGCAAATCAATCAATGCTATATACCACATTAACAAAATGAAGAATAAAAATCATATGATTATTTCAATGGATGCAGAAAAAGAATTTGACAAAATTCAACATAGTTTATGATAAGAAAAAACTCTCAACAAAGTAGATATACAGGGAATGTACCTCAACACAGTAAAGGTCATATGACAAAACCCACAGCTAACACTCTCAATGGTGAAAAGCTGAAAGCTTTTTCTTTAAGATCAGGAACAAGACAAAGAGGCCTACTCTTGCCACTTTTATTTGCCATAGCATTGGAAGTTCTACTCACAGCAAATAGACAAGATAAAGAATAAAAGGCATCCAAATTAAAAAAAGAAGAAGAAGAAGTAAAACTGTGGATGACAAGATACTATTTAGAGAACACCATAAAGACTCCTGTTAGAAATGATAAATGAAAACCTGTTACAGCTAATAAATGTATTCAGTAAAGTTGTAAAATTAATATACAGAAATCTGTGGTGTTTCCATACACTAATAAAGAACTCCCCAGGGAAGAAATTAAGAAAACAATTCCAGCCCTGGCTGGTGTGGCTCAATGGATTGAGCACTGTCCTGCAGACTGAAAGGTAGCTGTTTCTATACCCAGTCAGGGCACATGCCTGGGTTGCAGGCCAGGTCCCCAGTTGAGGGTGTGTTAAAGACAACTGATCGATGTGTCTAGTGTACATTGATGTTTCTCTCCTCTTTCTCCCTCACCATCTCTATAAAAATATATTTTTAAAAAATCTAAATAAAGAAAAAATAAAACAATTCCACTTATAATGGCATCAAAAAGAATAAAATAAGTAGGAAAAAATTAATAAAGAAGGCAACAGATCTGTACACTGAAAACTGTAAGACATTCATGAAGACTTGAAGAAGATACAAATAAATGAAAAAATATTCTGTGCTCATGGATTGGAAGAAATAATATTGTTAAAATGTCTATACTACCCAAAGCAATCCACAGATTCAGTGCAATCCCTATTAAAACCCCAGTGGTATTTTTCACAGAAATAGGACAAATAATTCTAAAATTCGTATGAAACCACAAAAGATCCTGAATAGCCACTGCAATGTTGAGAAAAAGGAACAAAGATGGAGGTATCACACTCACTCATTTAAAACTATATTAGAAATGTATAGTAATTAAAGCAGTTGGTATTGGCATAAAAACAGACATAGAGATCAATGGAACAGAACTGACAGCCCAGAAGAAACCCACGTATATTTGGACAATGAATTTATGACACAAAGACCAGGAATATACAATGGGAAAGGGACACTCTTCAATAAATGGTGCTGGGAAAACTGAAGTCACATGTAAAAGAATGAAACTAGGCTTGAATGTAAGACCTGAAACCATAACATTTCTAGAAGAAAACATAGGTGGTAAGCTCCATGACACCAGTCATAGGATGTGTTTTTGGATCTAAGACTAAAAGCAAAATGGGATTACGTCAAACTAAAAAGTTTCTATACAGTGAAGGGAACCATCAGCAGAATGAAAAGGCAACCTACTGACAGGGAAAGATATTTGCAAGTCATATATCCTATAAGGGGTTAATATCTAAAATATATAAAGAACTCATACAACTCAACAACAACAACAAAAACCCAAATAACCCAATGAAAAATGAGCAGAGGATCTGAAATAGACATTTTCTAAAGATGACATACAGATGGCCAAGAGGCACATGAAAAGATATTCAACATTACTAATTATCAAGGAATGCAAATCCAAACCACAATGGAACATCACCTCATACCTGTTTAGAATGGCTACTGTAAAAAAGATAAGAGATACAAAGTTTTGGAGAAGATGTGGGGAAAAGGTGAACCCTCATACATTGCTGGTGGAATGGAAATTAGCGCAGCCACTATGAAAACAGTACAGAGGCTCCTCAAGATATTAAAAATAGAACTACCATGTGATCCAGCTATTCCACTTATGGGTGTTTCTGAAGAATACAAAAACATTAATTTGAAAAGATATGTGCACCCTTATTTTCATTGCAGAATTATTTATAATAGTCAAGATACAGATGCAGCCTCGGTGTCTACCGATGGATAAATGGATAAAGAGATGTGGTACATCTCTACAATGGAATGTTACTCAGCCATAAAAAGGAAGGAAATGTTGCCATTTGCAACAATATGGATGGAAATTGAGAGTATTTGCCAAGTGAAATAAGTCAGATGGAGAAAGACAAATACTGTACGATTTCACTTATATGTGGAATCTAAAAACAAATGAAAAAATAAAAGTAAACAAAGACATACTCATAGGTACAGAGAAGATTGGCGGTTACCGGAGGGGGAGGGTGTGGGCGAGGTGGGCGATGGTGAGGGGAGGTAACCAGACTTACAGTGGGGATGACTTGCTATCAAATTGTGATGTTGTTCACCTGAAACTAATATGTTATATAGCAATTTCACTTCAATAAAAAAGTTTGAAAATATTTACATACCTATTACCATACTATTTTGTATAGTTTCATCATAAAATTCTATTTCAGTTGTATACCTGAAACTCTTAATGTTATATACCAATTTTATGTCCATAAAAAATTAACAACTATTTACTTACCTGTTACCATACTTTTTTTGTATAGTTTCATCATAAAATTTAGTTTCTAAGTCTAATTTACTTCTTAAGAAGGGCAAAGGGTTTACCTGAAATAGTGCAAAGAGTTACCCAAAAATGTGCTGTAATAGCTCTAAGAATTTTTGAGTTATAGCCTTGAGACCAGAATATGTATGTTCCAGTAACATTTGCTAAGACATTTGTTGTAGAAGAAGGAATTCGTCATGCACATTTCACACTATATTTGACATTGGCATTGGATCTCACCCACCATTTCAGGTGATAATTATCTTCCCCTGACTTCACTGACGGGCTATGCAGAATTTCTTAAAATAAGGAACACAATGAAAGGCATAGTCCTTCTTGTAAAATGTAAGACTGATGACAGCATATTAACTTTAAAATACAAGGCAGATTGAAGTTGGTCACGACCAGTTCGACCATGTTGGGGTCACAGGACAGCCCTCTGGTTCTCTGGTCTTCCCAGTGGCCACAGGATGGCTGTCTGAGCTCCACAGGTTCACAGGACTGTGAATAGCAGAGGAAAAGGACAAAGATAGCTTTCTCTATACATTAAAAAATGTATGTTCCTAGAGTCACTTGTTTGTCATTGGCCAGGGTCTGGCCAGTGAAGAGCAAAGGGGTTGGGGTTGCTATGGGCTTAGACTAACCAGAGGCTGGCAGGGGGCAGCCTGGTTGATGTTGGGGCTCTGTTAGTGAGGGAGGCAGGGGGCTGAGGGCTGCTGAGCAGGGGGTAGGGTTTCACAGGCGGCACAGCTCTGGCCCCCTTCTGAAAGCCCATTGTAGAAGACATATAAAGGGCTGAAAATAAATATGAAAACATTCCATTTTTACAATGCAATAAACATTAAATAACTTTGTTGGGGAGTAAGCAGCCTGCTAGAGAAGGAGCCACCCAGGTTTCTTCTAACGGGACTGGGCCTTGGAGTGGAGACCTGGTCACTTCTCAGCACACTTCTCAGAGCCCCAGGCACTGGTAGGGTTGGGGTGTCCCCATCTTCCCCCTATGACTCCACTCCCAGGGTCCCGGAGGCCATCTTGGCTGGACTAGTGGGACCTCTAGGAAGATGCTGAAGAAATGGAAAGGCCAATGCCCTCTGGGTGTCTCTTGGGAAGGCCTGTGGGGGGCCTGGGAAGTGATCACAGTCCTTTCATCCAGCCTTGGGAAACTCGCTGGAGGCCAAGCCCTGGGTCCCCTCCGAGGCTGAGTGGAGCAGGGCTCTGCCCCTTTCTCTCCCACAGTAACCGTGTATGACAATGCCCGTGGGTAAGGACACCGAACCATCCTCACTGTATTCAAAAGGCTGCAAACCCCACAGAGCAGACACCTGGTCTGTCGCTTTGCTGTGCAGTGTAGCCCCAGCTACCCCCCAGATCTGTCTCCTCCCCCTGCCCCTGCTCCACCATCCTCTGCCTGCAAAAAAGGAGATGTACTGGTTTAAACATACCCACGCAGCCTGAGCCTGCTCACTTGCCCCTCCCACCTGGAAGGTTTATCTTTGCTCCCCCAAGCAGACAGTGTCATTGCCTCTGGCCTTCCCAACACACAGGATGGTCCTGCTGCTGGCACAGGCCACTCGCTCTTCATGGGCAGGAGCACATGTCACAGCATAGGTATGGCACTGGCTGAGAACCAGTGCCCAACGGGCAGAGGGAGAGGTCACATCAGGCCATAGCAGGCCCAGAGAAGGAGTGGGGCCAGGGTAAAAAGTCCACGTGCAGCAGTTCACATGGGGCTTAGCCACTTGACACATGGCCAGGCTGGCAGAGGCAGACCCAAGTGCTGGCTAAGGCAGCAGGGCTAAGCGTGGGAGCAGGGCGACGGGCCCATACATACACACAGACACACCCTCACGTTCACGTGAACTGTGTTCTAACAGGTAGACTTGTGATTTGAATACGTTTCCCCTTTAAACATAACACCACTCTCCCCATCACATTCACCTCACCTGCTCTTGATTTTCCTGGGCCCTCTGTCTCCCTTCAGAAGGCAAATCAATCCCTCCATTGCTCTACCAAGGCCACAGCACCTATTTGCTTCTCATTCAAAGTAACAGCAGCCAGAGGTCAGGGTTGAAAGCCTTGGGGTGAGGCGGGCAGAGGGGTGCTGGGACAGCAGGAAGGGGAAAGGCCGCAGCTGCTCCAGGATTCAGTGACACAAGAGCCACCTGTGATCTAGATAGACTCTAGTCCAGGCATCTGCATAGTCTAAGATAAATGCAGCACCACCAGCAAAGGTGAGGGAAGGGAAGGGCGAACACTTTAAAAGAGATTTCCAACCATATTGGATCATTAGGCCCTAACTCAAAGGCTACCGTGGAGCTTAAGTGAAACCATGGAGTGAGTGTGCCTTGAGACCACTACTCACTTGTGGATTCGTTATAAAAAAATGTGTCAAGGGCCAAGTACGCATCAGGTATTGCACTGGGGCCAAGAGAGGGTGGCAAAGATGAGCACATAAAACAGGGCAAGAAAATACATGGTACACGAGCCACCACACTCTCTCCTTTCTAAGCCCAACACAGACGTCACTAATCAGGGAGCCCGGGAAGGAACTCAGAATTCTCAGCACAGATCGCTAGGCAGCCACTCATAATTGAATGTTGTGAACTGAATGTCTGTGTCCTCAACCAAACTTCGTATGTTGAAGCCCTAACCCCTGGCATGGCTGTATTTGGAGATGGGGTTCTAAGGAAGCAACAACAGTTAAATGCAGCCATAAAGCCGGGGTCCTGATTCAATAAGGTTAGTGTCCTTATAAGGAGAACACACTTTCTCTCTCCTTGTGTGCATGCATCATGTGAGCACATGGTGAGATGGCAGCCATGTACAAGCCAAGGAAAGAAGCCTCAGAATAAAACCTAGCTTGCTGGCACCTTGATCTTGGACTTTGAGCCTCCAGAACTATGAGAAACAAATTGTTGTTGTTGAAACCACCTAGTTGTATGGTTTCTGTTATAGCAGCCTGAGCAGCCTGAGACAGTCAACATGAAGGTTGATTTTTGTCAACCCTGGAACAAAGGCATAAAGGTATTAACAGACATTTCTTGTATCAGAAACAGGGAGCAGCATGGTATGTCCAGGACCCATGGTATTTAGAGAGGGGAGTGGACAGAAAGCAAGGCAGCACCATATCACATATGAATGTGTAGGCCATGCCAGGGCCTTGGGACTTAGTGTAAAAGTATTGGCTAGTGATCTTCAGATCTGCATTTAGAAAGATCAGTTTGGCAGCTAAGTGCAGGCTTGATGAGGGACAGGCAGGGTAGGGATGTGGAAGATCAGTAGGTGGCTGCCCCGTGGATCAATCCTAGGCTGAATTCAGGCCATGTGAGGAGATGGGCCTGGTGACCAATTGGCTGCAAATAAAGAGGAGGTGAGGTGACATCCTTGTTGGATGATGCATGGCCTACACTTTGACAAGGATATGATCTTTCATGGGGAGGTCAACTTCTCAGCCGGGCAGGCCCCAGATTCCAAGCAGACAGAAGTCCCTGAACCTTACTACACCCACATTCTATTGGTCAGAGACAGGCACAGGCAAGCCCAGATTTGATGTGAGTGACAACTTTTTGAGGGCACGAATACAGAGAGGCATGGGTCTTTTGGGCAACTTTGCAGCAATCTATCATGATGTCCTAATAATAAGCAGGAAGAAAGGGGAAGGGAAAGACCCAGTGCCAGATGCTCCTGCCATCTGGTCCTATTGCCTTTGACAAGCCTTTCCTGAAGCCCCACTAAGTAACACCCTCTGGGCCAGAGAAAGATGTGGGTCACATGACTGCCCCTAGCTGTAAGGGAGTCTGGAAAACTGAATATTTTGACCTGAGCACATTGCCACTCCTGCTACTCCCAAATATGAATTCTTAGTAAGGAAGAAAGGGAGAATGGCTTTTGAATAGGCAAGTACAAGTCTTCTGTAGGAGCCTTAAAAGGCTGGGGAGTAAATAATGACCACCAAGCATCTTTATGGGAGAGAGACCACACTCAGCACCTCACAAGACAATGAAGAATTTGGTTCAGTAGATAGGGTTTGGAGAAAGTGCATCTCTAACAAGTGCCCAGGGAATGCCAAGGCTGTGGAAAGAAAACCATGCTTTGAGTGGTCCAGAGCTGGGTTACACTGAGGAAGCAAGCAATCCCAAAACGTCAAAGGCTTAAATTACAAAGTGTTGTTTATTATTCATGCTACATTTCCACTGTGAGTTGCTGGGTCTTTGTTCCTAGGAGCCAGACAACCAGAGCAGCTACCTCCTAGAGCAGTGCCAGTGATCTGGGCCAGGGGGAGAAAAGTGGCAAAGCATCAACTGGCTCTTACAAGCACTGAAGGTGAATGGTTGTGCTCAGCATCCAGCAGGGAGGGGAAGCTGGCACTGGTGAATGATCCTGCAGGCTACCCCAGGCTCCGTGGAAGAGGTGGGATTTGAGCTGGCTGGGCTTTGAAGGATGAACAGGAACCTACCCTATAGAGAAGGGGGAGGACTTTGCAGGCTAAGGAAACACCGTAAATAGCTACCATTGTTTGAACACCTATTATAGGCTAGAAGATTTCAGATCATTTCCTACTTGGCCTTCGCAAAACACCAAGGTATTATTAGTCCATTTTATGAAACAGGAGACTGAGGGGCTTGCGGAAGTTCAGAGGGCCAGAAAGTGGGAGCCTAGGAAATCAAACCCAGTGTCCAGGGCTTTCTCTACCTCCTCGATGGTGTCATAAAGTTTGTGGGGCTGGACAGGGTGTTTACAGAATATTCCGTATGCTCCTGTTTCCCTAGGAATGGTTCCAACATCCAGAGGATTTTGTTTTTTGCAGGGGAGGTCTTTCATAGAGTGCAACTTTTATTGTGGTAAAATATATATATAACATAAAACTTTACATTTTAACAATTTTTTAAAAACATTTCATTTATTTATTTTCGGACAAAGGGGAAAGGAGGGAGAAAGAAAGGGAGAGAAACATCAATGTGATTGAATCAGTTGCCTGTCACAGGCCCCCAACTAGGGACCTGGCCCACAACCCAGGCTTGTGCCCTGATAGGGAGTCAAACCGGTGACCTTTCGGTTCACAGGCCGGTGCTCAGTCTACTGATCCACACCAGCCTGGCCACCTTAACCATTTTTAACTGCATAGTTCAGTGGCAGTAAGTACATTCACTTTGTTGTACAACCATCACACCATCCATCTCCAGAACTTTTCATCTTGCAAAACTCTGTATGCATTAAATACTAACTATTTCCCCTCCTCCCAGCCCCTGACAACCACTGTACTTTCTTTCTCTATCTGACTCCTCTAGGAACCTCTCATGTAAGTGGAATCATACAATATTTGTCCTTTTGTGTCTGGCTTATTTCACCTAGCATAACATCTTCAATGTTCATCCATGTTGTAACATGTATTAAAACACCATTCCTGCCCTGGCTGGTGTGGCTCAGCGGTTGGAGTGCCACCCAGTAACCAAAAGGTTGCAGGTTCGATTCCTGGCCAGGGCACATGCCTGGGTTTCGAGGTCATCCTCGATCTGTGTGTGGACGCATGAACATGTGATACCTAGTCTGGATGTGTATGATTCCCATGCTGGAGTGCATACAAGGCAACCAATCAATGCTTCTCTTTCACTGATGTTTTGCTGTCTCCTTTCCTCTCTCTCTAAAAAAGCAAATGAAAATGTCCTTGGGTGAGGTTAAAAAAAAAATACCATTCCTTTTTATGGCTGAATCATATTCCACTGTATGTATGTACCCCATTTTGTTTATTCATTCATCTATTGGTGAGCATGTGGGTTGTTTCCTTCCACCTTTTGGTATTGTGACTAGTGCTGCCATGAACATGAGTGTGCGCATATCCTTTTGAGTCCCTGCTTTGAATTCTTTGGTGTATAGATGCACCCAGATGTGGGGCTGCTGGATCCAGAGGAATGTTTCACATGAAGGACTCACATGGGCCAGAGGTGCTGAGGGCTCTGCGGGAGTCTGGAGGAACAAGCTGCACACCAGCACCATAGGGGATGCCCAGTCCTGCCCACAGGGTGTCCCAGTCATCCCTCACCTGCTGTGGGGGCAGGAGGCACTGCAGGGGCCCCGCCCACACCCCACCCAAGTGCAGAAAGGCTCTCTGCCTTGTCCTTCAGCTGTTTCACAGGCACAGATCTTGCCGCACAAGAGTAAGGAAATCCTTGAGGGAGCATAGCAAGTAACCCCTCTGAGCCTCCCTGTTTTTCCGTAAAAGAGGCACTGGTAGCTGGTCTGGGACCACACTTTGAGAACATATGCTCTAGAAAATGGAGGAGAAAAATGATGCTCACTTTCAAGACCGCAGACATGCGTTCCCTCCATCCTTCCTTTCCACTTCCCACCCTTTGTTGTTTCTTTCCTTCATTCTTTGTCCAACATTTATTATTAGAACACAGAGCCTGGGCTGGGCTAGGCTGACCAGATGGTCATTGGCTGCCGGGGGCCCCAGGCCCGTGGTGTGACCGGATGCAGAGGAGTCAGAATGAGTCAGCCTCCCAGTGGAGGGAAAATACTGTGTTTCTGGCGAGGGGCCAGGGCAGCCTGCCAGCCCCTGCCAGAGGCCTGGCACTGCACAAAGCCTGGGCAGGTTTTCCCCTGGGATCATGTGGTCCCCAGGCAGCAGGATGCTGGGGGACAGCTGGTCTGTGGGAGAGGGCCCTGACACAGTGGGAAGCCTGGCCCCAAGGCCCTTGCCCAGGCCGGGCCTTCAGAGGCAGGGGTGGAAGGGAGGACAGTGGGTAGGGGCAGAAGGCCTGTGGGCACTGGGGACAGCCAGCCCTTGGCCCTTTGATGGCCTAGTGGTTAAATTTCTCCTTTGCCCTTGTGTCCCGCCCATGACCCCTGACGAGCTCTGCAGCTCACTTGCCCACAGACTCATCCATCAGACTCCCATGGACCTCCCTTGCCCTCCCTGACTGACTGGGTCTCATTACTCAGGGCTCCTTTTCTGTTTTCAAAGGACATCACTAACCAGTCTGCTCAATGAAACTTAAGACTCGTCACCCATGTCATCAGCACCCGAGGAGAACGCCAGGAGAGGCACAAGGCAGAGGCGAGGCTCCAAGAGGGACGCTGGCCCAGGCGTGGGGATTCTATTTCACTCCAGGGCATGGCTTTCTCTATCTCCAGATCTGTTTCTTCAACCAGTGGGATGTGTGCAGCAGGCTGAGGGTATTAGATGAGAGAACATCACAGAAGTCCTTTGCAGCTTGACCAGTCTCCTCTACAGCCGAGGGCTGGCCCTGGCTTCTGAGATCCCTCTGGTAGCACAGTTGGTCAGTCCCTACTCACGGCGCTGCTCAGCCTGCTTTCCAGCCCGCCTCTGAGGTCCTGGCCACACTCCATGCAGGCAGCCTCTGACTGGAAGCCCCTTCCTTGGGGTCTGGGCAGAGAGGTGCACAGGGAGGAGACTGGGAACCCAGACTCTGGAACCAGCAGTCTGGCTTCAAATCTTGAGCCTCCACTATTGACTGTGTCTGTGGGCAAGTTGCTGTGAAGGGAGGGGTGTAACCACACCCCTGGGCATGCTGTGAAGAGGATGTGGCAAATTCACATGCATAAGGGACTGGACCAAAGCCTGCACTTGGTGAGCTCCAGGAGAGCCTGGGGTCAGGACTTGTCACGGAACTAAGCAGAGCCCACGCAGCAGCCCAGGGTTGACTATTCTGCTCCTTACTCCCTTCCGGCAGCTGCTGCTCTTACGATGGTCCCATCGACACTGTGGGTTAGTCCCTCAGGTAGGGGAATTTGCTTTTCCAAGCAACCCATGGTCCTTGGGAGATGCTTCAGCAGCCCTAACCAGAGTCCAGGGGTGAGCATGGCCGAGCATGGCCAGCAGCTGTGATTGGCCTGTAAATAAGTTATTTAAACTTGACAGTAAAAGTAAATTAGAAATAAACCAATGGAAAAATGGACAAAGGATACAAATAAGCACTTCTCAGAAGTGCAATCAGAGTAACCAACAAACATATGAAAAGATGCTCAGAATTATTAATAGGAAATTGCAAATGAAAATAACAGTGAGATGCCATTGTAGAAAAGCAATGTTAACCCCCACACGTGGGCATGTGGCAGAGCCTCAACTTCCGCAGCACTGAGATTTGGGGCCGGATGACTCCTCACTGCAGGGAGCTGTCTCGGGACTGCAGGGCGTGCAGCAGCATCCCTGGCCGCCACCCATTAGATGGCCGCAGCAGCCCACCCCCAGTTTGTGACAGCCAAAGATGTCTCCAGACGTTGCCACCTGTCCAGGGGGCAAAACGTTCCCAGTTGAGGACCACTTGGTATATAAACACTTATAGCCACACATCATTTTACGAACACATTTAATTTTAATCACCATTTTACAGATAAGGAAACTGAGGTGCAGATAGGCCACGTAACTTTCTTAGGCTCACACTGGCAGTTGAGGTGTCTGGTTCCAGAGCTGCTTCCTGCTGGAAACACACCCGTGCAGCCCAGCCACATCCGTTTGACTTGTTGAGTGTACGAGGAGCTTCAGGTTTGTGTTTCCACGCAGGAATCATTGTTGGGAAGAAGTGTTTGCTGTGGTCCGGTGGGGTCACACATGAGGCCACAGCCCTAGAGCTGGCTTGGCCCCCAGAATGACACCGCCAGGCAGCTGGCCCTGAAGGCAGCATCCCGCAGGGCTGCCAAACCTGAGCAAGGCTGACTGCGCTTGCAGAGACCTACCGACACGGTAGCCTGGCTGAGCCAGGGCAGCCTCTCTGACACTTAGGGGGAAGGTGGAGCCGTGGGCTGAGAGTGGGCACGTGAGGAGCAGTAGTGGTGGCTGGACCCGATTTTTTCTGTTTCCCTCCCTTCCAGCCCTCTCCCCAAAGCCCTGCTACAGCCTGCTGGGGGAGCCATGGTCCTATGCAAGTGGTGGGCTGGGACAGGGGTGGTGAGCCTGTTCACAGGATGCCTGGTGGGCCCCTCAACATCTGGCCCGGTGACAGTGGGGCTGAATTTCCTGCCAGCTTGTCTGTTTGGGGCACTGGCCTATGGGCTCTGGGAGGACAAAGCCTGTGTAGCAGTCCCTGCATATCTGGGTGCCTGTGTGATGGCATCAAGGTCAGGTAGGAGCAGGGCGGGGAAGGGGGAGTAGCAGGGACATGGTCAGGTTATGTAGGTTGGAACAAGCCTTCCAGACCCCTGAGCCCAAACCTGTTTCCTAGACTTGCCCAGGGGGGCCACCTGAGCAGCTCATGACACTGGAGTCCCGCCAGGGTGGAGGGAGGTGCTCAGCCCTGTTCCCTGTAGCCAAGCTCTGGCCTTTCTCTGGGCCTGCAAACAGACCAAAGCTGGACGTGCTGACCTGGATAGAGTTCCCAGATTACCACTCATAGGTGGGGAGAGGGGCTGCTTAAAACACTTGAGGTACAATCTTCATTAAATAATTGAGGCTTAACTTTTTAAAGGGAAATTTCTCACAGAGCAGCTTCTAAGAAGTACTTCTGCTCAAGTGTACCCTCCTGTCCCTGCAGGGACTCTGCTGGCGGGAACTTTCAGGCTGGACAAGCAGCCCCTCCGCATTGGCTGGGAGAGCTGTGGGCCTCCTGCCTACTGGCTGGAAGTACGCCCCCTTCTTTGCTGAACCCACAGGAAGATCTTACTGGGCACCCTTTGAACCCCACTGTCTCCTGGCAAACATCTACCACAGTGCCCTGAGAACTTTATGACACACAGCTCCTTTTTCTTGAGGGCAAGGAACAGATCTTAAGATCTTAGTGGGGGCAGGTTCTCTTACATGAGTCACCTGAGTTGAGCTGTAAAAAGCAACAGCCTCTCTGCTGCCTCTCTGCCGTTTGCTCGGCAGCCTCTAAGCAGCAAGCACACGTGAGTGCCTCTCCATCCACGTCGGCCAGGCTGGTGTCCAGGCTGGCAATACCTGCTGGGACCTCTACTGCCGGGAACAAGGCATCCGGCCCGACGGCCAGTGACAAGACCACTGGGTGGTGAGGGAAGACGGCTCCTTCACACCTCCTTTGTGAGACAGGCACTGGCGAGCACGTGCCCAGGGCAGTGTCTGCAGACTGGAACCCCTGGTCACAGGAAGTCCGCACCGGCTCCTCTCATCAGCTTCCACCCTGAGCCGCTCACCACAGGAAGATGCCACCAACACCTATGTCAGTGGACGCTGTACCGCTGGCCAGATCGCTGACCTCGTCGTGAACTCAGAAACTGGTTTGAGTTCCATGGTAAATTAATGAACCCAAGGAAGCCATTTAAAATATGCTGTTTTTTTCCAAATACAATTGAAATGTAATAAGGAGTAAGATGAATTATTCCTTTATAATTTAAAATTTCAAAAGATAAATTATTTGGTATCATTTCATCAATTTTAATGAAGATATTTTTAATCAAGAAATGTTATTCCAAGGCCTAGATTTTAAAAAGTGTTTCTTGTCAAAATAAGATCTGTATCCTTGAATTGTATGAAAAACAAAAAATATACCCTCCAATTATGTCATACACAAACCCACAGGAAGATCTCAGTGGGGAGATCGGGCACCAGTGACTCATTCCTGAAGTCAGCACACCGACAGCGGACAGAGGCCGAGGCCTTGTGCGAGGCAGGGCTTACTCCAAGCAGGTGGCTCTCAACCCTGCTGCTCACCCGACTCTCCTGGGGCCCTGTCACCGCCCAGGCCTCGGCCAGGTCCGTTACAGCAGCTTCTGGGAAAGGAGCCCCGATCCAGCCTCCCAAGGTGGCTCCAACGCAGAGTTGAGAACCTCTATTCTAAGTGGACTTTGGCAAAAGGGGGGACTTGATGGCGTAGGAGTTCCGAAATGTCTGACTGTATCTACTTCGGAGGTTGGGACTTCGGTAGGGACCTAGGGAAATGAGGCAGGAGAGAGGAAGTCGCACCAGGGCTGGGAGACCTGTGGAGGCTCCCGCGGCCCGGCCCCTGAACTGTGCTGCCCAGCACGGGCACCGCTCGCCTGCAGCCCAGGGCTGCCCCATGTAGCAGTCTGCACAGAGACGTCCATGGTGGGCGACTTGTTGCTCAGCCAGCCTTTCAAGTACCAGGCTTTCCTGTTCCAAGGGCATTTTCTAGATCTTTACAGTCTCTAATTCAATCGTAAACTCCAATGATTGGCAAGCAACAGAGAATTCTTAAACAGTTCCTAACACTCTGTAGGTACAGATCACCTCAGGGCCTCAGCAACTGATTAAAACCACCCAATGTAAACCGCCATATTACCTCACACCCACTAGAATGGCTACTACATGTAACTTACATACACAATGTTTGTTTATAAAAACAGGACATAAGTATTGGCAGAGGTGGAGAAATCAGCAGCTCTGTGCTTGTGTGCTGCTGGTGGGAACATAAAATGGTGCAGCCGCTGCGGGAAGTGTACAGCAGCTCCTCAAAACACTGAAAGCAGAACTGCCAGATGATCAAACAGTTCCACTTCTGTGTCTAAACTTGAAGTCAGTCTTAAACAGAACAGGGACTTCAAGGGATATTTGTGCACCCATGTTCATAGCAACAATGTTCAGAACAGCTGAAGGGTGGAAGCGACCTGTGTCCACCGACAGACAAATGGACAAGCAAAACATGGCCTCTACATACAATGGGACACATGTAACATGGATGAGAGAATATCATGTTAAGGCCCTGGCTACATAGCTCAGTTGGTTAGAGAGCTGTCCTGAATAAACCAAGGTTGTGGATTCGATCCCCGGTCAGGGCAGATACAGGAATCAGCCAAAGAATGCATGAAAAAGTGGAACAACAAATTGATGTTTCTCTCTCTCTCCCCCCTTTCCCTTTCTCTAAAATCAATCAATAACTTTTTTAAAAAAAGAATGTCATGCCAAATGAAATAAACCAATCACAAAAGGACAAATACCAAATGATCCCACTTACATGAGCAGCAAATTCAGAGACAGAAGTAGAGTGGTGGTTGCCGGAAGCTGGCGGCGAGGCGAGGGGGGCAGGGCGGGTGTCAGTTCTGAAGGGGTAGGGTGTCTCGTGTGGGCGGACAGTGGTGAACGAAGTAACGACCTAATGCCACCGAGCCGCACTCAAAAATGGTTAAGATGGTAAATTTTGTCATTTAACAGAAATGTTAAAAACCAAAACCTCCTCCCTCCACAGCCTGCAACGGGCACACATGTAAAGAGCCCACACTTTCACAGAAAGTGGTCTGAGTAACAACAACAAAAATTAACTGTCACAAGCAAGTAGGTAGGATGTTGATGCATGCAGGGGCAAGGCGGGGAGGACATCCAGGAACAGTGGCGGCTGCGGTGTCCCCAAAGAGCTCACAGCTTCAGGGGAGCCTACAAATCCCAGCGAACAATCCTCCGGTCCACTGGAATTAGAAAACAGTCCTGCAGCTGGGTCCATCCTCTTGATGTGTGTTTGGCTTGGACCTACTTGTTTATCAAAAACTCAAATGTGCCCCCAGAGAAGGAGCATTTACAGTACTGAGAATATCCCAAAGAATGTGCCACCTTCAACAGCAAGGGAGCCCACCCGCAAAGCCTTCTGAAGTGAGAGTATAATCCCGCAGGGAGCAAGGCGAGATCCCTGGCCCACCAGGTGAAAGTTCTGGGATGTCTGCTTACAAACCAGGAGTAAGGTGTATCCTGGAGAGAAACTCACTACCAGGATACGTGTATGGATCGGGCAGGAAGGACAGGGGCTCTCACTGCACTCTCAGAGCAGGACTGGGACCTGGCCTCAGGGTGCAGTCAGGCCTGCCTGTGCTCTGGGCTTGCTCCTCCACCTCTGCACCGTTGGTGCCGGGTGCGGCCGGGCGGACTGCTGTGCTTGTGCCCAGCCTTGGGGGCACATAACCACATACATTCGTGTACCAGGTGACCTCCACCGAGGACTGGCTCCCACGGCTCTGGTGTGAGTGGACGTCAGGTACCTCCGAAGTGCTCAGCTCAACCTGTGGGGCAGGGGCCACAGGGACCCTTCTTCCTGTGCCCTCGGAAGCCATTTGTTTTCCTCTGTGCCCAGCCCTAGCGGGTCATTTCTGCTGGGTCTTCTCAGTGCGGATGCCGGACGCCCAGGCTGGGCTCTGTCATGAGTCTAGAACAGTGATTTTCAACCTTTTTCATCTCATGACGGACATTAACTAATTATTAAAATTCAGCAGCACACCAAAAAATGTATTTTTTTGCCCATCTGACAAAAAATACATACAATTTTGATTCATTCAGACCAGACAGCTATTGTTGTGCTGGCTGTTGTCATTTTTTGTCAATCTCAGGGAGGAGGTCGGTGCCCCTGACTGAACAGTCAGGTGCGGCATGTGTAAACGCACTTGCGGCACACCAGTTCTAGCTGAAAGCCACTGGTCTAGAGACAGCAGTGCGATCCCTCTCCCCAGCAAGGCCTTCCTTGCCACCCCACATACACACAGCTCGTTCCCACTGGTTTGTGCCCTCCTGGCCTCAGGGCCAGAAGCTGACTCAGAAAAGGGGATGCTGCAGGGGCTGGGTGGGGTCAAAGGGGCTGGCTGCTGGGGCTGAGCTCTCCCTGCAGATCCTCTGCTAAGAATAGAAAGAAGGCCCAAGATGTGGCTGTGCTGAGAAACCCCAGTCCTGAGCTCTCAAATCACAAATGCAGAAACCACAAAAGAGGAAGGAAGAAAAAAACCCAAGTTTTAATTTTTTTCCTCCCAATAGCTAGCTCCAGTGATGTTTATTACTCAGCCTGAGCTGGAATAACATTAGACAAAAATAGAAACAGCCTCTGGTTTTACAAAGCCTTTGTACAAATTCTGACTTTTCAGTTCATGCCAGGGCCCCCTGCTATGGTGCCAGAGATGCAGGGAGCCAGACAGAGCAGGGTCTGCAGAGAGGGCACATGGCCTTGACGCTGGACTCAGCAAAGCCAGGGACAGACAGTCAAGCATTTCGTTCAAACAACGCAGCCTGGCCGGCGACTTGGAGTTTCCTGTGTGGGGGTGAGCTGCTGGGGCCCTGGAGAGACCAATCTCAGGCTCAGGGCTAATCTGGTCGAGAAGGACATGTGGCCACATGCCAGCAGCCAGGCACCAGTGCTGGATGGGTGCTGGGCTGTGCCTTCCTGTGGCTGGCCCAGGGAAAAGAGCCTTGGGGAACTCTGCCCCCTGGGGCCGATGCAGCAGGAGGAGCAGGCTGTGGGCCTTTTTTTTTTTCCTTTCCAGAGCCCCAGGAATCCTGTGTGCAGGCACTGGCTGCTCACAGCTACGCACCCCTATGTTCCACCACAGAGGGGCCAGGGATTTTGCCTCTGAAGTCTCCTCTGCACAGGGTAAGGAAGGCACTGCGACCTCGGAGGGACTCGGGATTTGCGAACCTTGTTTATATCCTGAGATGGGGAGGAGCAGGGATGGTCAGCCACTTTCCTGGGAAAGCTGGTCCAGCCCAAGGCCAGCTGCTCTGTGGAACCCCAACATCATTGCTGTGCTCTGCACTGTCCCTCTGAACCACTGGGACTCTGGTCTCCTGGTCCTCTCATGTGAGGGGCCGGCCAGGCCAGGCAGATGGTGCTGTGGCGGCTGCTATCTCAGGGGCTGCTTAAGCTCAAACAGACCTGTCCCGCCCCTGACGACCTTCCCGACTACGAGGCAGGCTGAAGGAGACCTCAGCTCATCGTGGGATCCTGGGAGAGACACAAGCACTTGTTAGTAGTTGAGTGAGAAGCTGTGGGTGATGTGAGGGGTGGAGGCCCCACACCAAGACTAAGTGGCTGGGGCACCATGGAGGCCACAAGGACCAGCCAGAGTCTCTGGGGCTGACTGAGGTTACATGAGGCAGCACGGCTCCCAGGTTTGAGAGAGGAAGCCCCCTTTCCCTTTCCTTCAGAACCCAGAGGATTTCCTGTCTGCAGCCCACCCCTCCCCAGCTGCCTCCTCCAGTGAGATCTCACTGGCATGGAAGGCTCGAGGAAAAGCACCCAAGGAACACGCCCATCTGCACAGAGCAGATTCCGGAGAGGCCAAGGACACCGGCCTGCACACTGACCCATCATGGTGGCCTGCTTCAGGAACTGGAAGCTGGTTTCAAACGTCATCTGCTGCAGAGGGGACGAGTTTGACCGGATCCCAAAGCGGTTCAGTGGCTTGTAAACACCCTCAAAGCACATATAGTCGGCAACAAGGGAGAGATGGCGGGGATCAACCGCAATACCTGTCACATGAGCACCGACATCAGGAAAGAGTAAGCAGTGACAAGAGGACTTGGGGCAGAGCTACCTGATGTAAGTCAGCACACAGGCTCACATGTCAGGCCCCAGGGCTCTGCTCCAGCCCCATCGCCTGGTCCCTGCCTGACTCCACTGCCAGTCCTTCCCTTATTCCTGGTCACTAAACTACCTCCCATGCTCCCCGGCCATCCAGCAGCCCAGGAAACACAGGTTCCAGACGAGGGAGCACAAGACCCAACAGCACGTCTGCAGTCGGGAGCTGTCAGGCAGGAGCTCCCTCAGCGGATGGCAGAAGAGAAACAAGTGGTAGCTCTCGGTGATGGGACTCGCCACATGAGACAGAAACACAGGCCACTCCTTCCCATGTTCATTCTCAGGGTCTCCCACAGGCTACATGCTCGCTGCATCCCGACACTGCTGGACGACACCCTGGAATCTACCAATAGCTGTCCACAGCATCTCCTACCGTACACGGCAAACACGTCCTTGATCTCCTTCTCAATCACCCGAAGTGCAGCCTCAATGCCGTACGTGCTGGCCATCGCATGGATATCGTTGGAGTAGAGGCGGCGCAAATCCAGGACCTGGGGGAGGGAGGAGGGGCTGGTTGGGAGGGCCTGGCCCTGCGCGTCCTCCCACAGGCATGTGCCCCCGGCTGCTCTGTCTCTTTGTCTGGCAGTTAAGCACAACTGATGACAAAGTGGTGGCAACGTGGCAGAGAGCTGCTGACAGGACTCTGGGCAGGCCCCGAGGTCTGTCTCATTACCAGAGCTGAACAATGACTTGGTACCTGCTTCAGGGTCAAAGGTATTTTTATTTTGTTTATTTAATAGAAATACCTGTTTCCTAGGATCAAGGCAACCTGATAGGTGGGGGAGGTTCCCTAGCAGAGATACAAGCACCTGTCCAGGGCACACGCAGCAGGGACAGGCCAGCTCCACGCAGGTAACCTGGGCCGTTAGGGTCCAGTTCAGCTGCCCTGGGGGGCCCAAGGCAGCCCTGCGTGATGGCAGGCACCCCCCACCCCCACTGCTGAAGAGCTTGGAGACCCTGGCGGCTTGCCTGGCCTTGTTTAACAAACCCCACGAGGAGGACATGGAGCTCGCCCGGCCAGTGGCTGCCTCTCAGAAGGCTCGAGCCTTCCCACCCTGCCCTCTGGAGACGAATTTGGTGAAAGGCTCTGGGGCAGAAGGGGCCTTTGAGGGCAGCTGATGTGGAGCAGAGGTGTGCCAGGTGGGAGAGCTCTGCTGCTTGGTGTGGGCTTGAGGGCCATGGGTTAGAGGGGTCCTGCTCCTCAGCATTCTCTGGGGACTGAGAGAATCTCTGGAGACTGTGAGGGACTCCGGGAAGTGGAAAAGCCAGGAGAGAGCTCAGACGGAAGAGCGGGAGTGCTGGTGGGGCCGCTGGGGCAGGAGCGCGTGGCCTCTGCCAGCGCTGGGCGTGGGGGCCGGGCCCGGACCTCCTCAGTGCCCAGGGCCTCCTCTCCCAGACAGAGTGAGCTGCTCCCAGGCCAGCCAGTCAGCCAACTGTTTCTTACAACTATACTTTGGGAAGGTTTTGATTTCAAGGAAAAGCATTTGTACTCAAATTAGTTTGAGGAACTCAGGGTTAAAGGTCAGTAGGTTTCTGCACTGCAAGCTTTCACTAGGCTTACAAGCACTGCACACCCCAACAGGTGGGCCAGAGGTGCTAGCAGCTCAGGGGGGCCAGGGCAAAGCGGCTGGAGCCTCGCTTCTAGGGGCCTGAGGCTGAGGCGATGTGAAGACCTGTCCCAGGCCAGCAGACAGCCTGGACAGGGATGCGCACCTCAGCATACTTGAACATCTCTGGAAGGTTGATTCCTTCTGTGTTTAAGACAAGTTCCTTCTCGTTCTTGGTGGTGGTGGTTTCATTCAGGAGGCACCTCGTGATGCCCTTGGTCGCATAAATAACAGCACTGTTGGCCAAGGACATTACCAGGGAGCTCACATCGAAGGTAATACTCATTAGCGGGAGTTTCACTGTCACCTGCAAGAGGAGAAAAAGCTGAGCTGAGGGAGATGGCCGCCCTGAGCCTCACAAAGGGGGCAGAGGCCACGCTGACTAGGACCCACAGGGCATTCCGCCAAAGCCCTCTCATAAACACCTTGGCTAGGGACAGGTGGCCCTGCAGGGGGAGCTTGTAAGTGGGTCTGTATCCATGCACCCTGGGGGGCTTAACCAATGACACACAGCAGCCACCTGCAGTCTCCAGAGTGAGGTGAAAACGATGGAGCAATAATTTCACAGGTGTCAGTGAGAATGGTGAAAACCACGCTGCTCAACATCGCTCTGGATAGCCCTCCAATTACCACGAAGCACAACACACACAGTCCTGTGTGTGCAATCCTGGTCAATCTCTCCTCCACACTGCCATCTGGGAACCACTGGGCTAGGTCAAAGCACAAAAAAAGCCACCCTGTGGAGATGCCTAGGCATTCAAACCATCTGGCCTGTGAGGAAACAAGGCTGTCCCCAAGTTGGAGACCAGGGCAAATAAGAAATAAAGTACCCCTGCCTGCCTCTACGACAACGTCGAATACGTTAACACTCTGCTGTATGGAGGACTGACTGAGACGACATGTCTGAAAGCACCTACAGGGCCTGACAGATCAGACCCCACACAGAAGAGTTTCTTGAGAAACCAGAGAGAAGGCAAAGTCACATTTGCAGGCCACAATTTGGGGCACAGCATCCACAGCTGCCACCGCATTCTAAATTTAAGGGACCCGGGATTAAAAAGAGAGCAGCCAACTCTCCCTGCTGCCCTGGCCCCGCCCCACACCACCGTGGCGGCACCGACCCCACCGACCTGGCACCACAGGCTCTCCTCGCTGTCATACTGGTAGTCCTCTATGAACGGGTGGGCCTCCAGCACAGCCTGCACCCGGCGCTCCACGGCCTCCGCTCCCTCAGGCTCCTGGCTGCAGGGGGGCTTCTGGGACTGTCTCACGGGTGGAGCAGGGGGCGAGTTCTCTTCGGGGCCTGAGCTTGCCTCTTCTTCATCCAGCTCCTGGGCCCTGTGGGCACCTTCCCCACGGATGTTCCCTTCCTCTGGCATATCCTCATCGTCATTCTCCTCCCCCTCCTCTTCCTCGCTCTCATAGTCGACCTGGCAGGGGACAGGGCACAGGCTGCATCACTGGGGTCCCACCATCCATGCGGACTGGGCCTGAAGACACCACATCTGCCTGGCCCTCCCATGTCCCTCCTGCTGCATGCGGCCTGGGCTGCCTTCCTCCTTTCCACCCTGTCGCTCCCCCCAGGCACACCAGTCCTCCTGTCCCCATGTCCCCTCCTCTCCCTCACCTCGAGCTCTCTTTCCTTTGAATTCCCTCAGTCCCTCTAACTTGCCCCTTGTCCTTGCAGCCATCATGACAGCAGAGGGCTGTCTGGGGGGATGGGAGGAAAGTCTATTTTCACTATAAAAAAAAGAGGAAGCCTGACTTTGTCTCCTTGCCCAAGGCTGCTGGGTCTTTGAAACTGATTCAAATCCAGGGAGAGCCAGACCCAAAGGGCAGCCCTGGGATGGCACCCTGTTCAGCATCTACCCCGAGAACACCATCTCAGCTGAGAGGTGTGCTGGGCAGGCTGGTTTTGCTTCCAGATTCCTGAGAGGTTCCAGCAGATACAAAGGAGTAGCCTTATGTGTTGGGATGATCCCTTGGGTGTGACGGAGAAGGAGGGACGTGACCACAGCCCCTGCAGCCCAGCCAGAGTCCCCTCACCTCCTCCTCTTGCTTCTCCTTGCGTTTGACATCAGAGGCATCAGCATCTCCCTCCTCAGCTTCAGCGTCCACTATGTGTTCCTCCTCTTCCTCATCACCTTCCTGTTCTCCCTGTGATGTGAGGACAAAGAGGAAAAAGATTAGCTTCAACATCTAATGCCTAGCAAATCCATCCACCCAGCCACCAACCAGTCCACCTACTCTTCTCTCCACTCACTCATCCAGCCACCCACCCTTCCACTTACCCACCCTCTACCCACCTACCTAACCCAAGGCAACTATCCAGTATCTATGTTGTGTTAGCCTTGATTCCACATCTCCTAGACAGTCTTTGCATGTGCCAACTGCAAAATCGTGTTTAAAAATATTTTTTAGGATTTCTGGCCAAGATGGAGGCATAGGTAGATACACTTTGTTCCTCCCAAATCCAAAAGAAGGACAACCAATTAAAAAAAAAAAAAAGCCCCCAAATTGCCAGGAAACTGAACTGTATGGAAGTCCGACAACCAAGGAGTTAAAGAAGAAACATTCATCCAGACCAACAGGAAAGGAGATGGGCAGCTGGGGTGGAGAAGACACACTGCAAGGCAGCAGCTAGGGGACTAGGTGGGCAAGGCGGCGCCTGGCAGTCCCACATTCATGTGCAGGTAAACTAGGAGGAATAACTGGGGAGTGAGACAGACCATGCAACCCAGGGTCCCAGTGTGGGAAACTAAAGCCTGGCTATAAGAATCTGTGGGGTTACAGCGGCAGGAGCAACTCCCAGCCCCACAGGAGAGTTTGCTGGAGAGACCCACAGGGTCCTAGAATGTACACAAACCCACTCACCAAGGGATCAGCACCAGAAGGGCCCAATGTGCTTGTGGGTAGCGGAGGAAGTGACTGAAAGTGGGGTGGAAGCCAAGAAAGCAACATTGTTACCTCTCAGACTCCTCTCCCACAGGTAGTGCCACAACACAGCCACATGGGCTGCGCCCCACCCTGGCGAATACCTATGGCTCTGCCCCTTAGAGTGTAACAGGTGGGCAGAGACAAAGAAATACAACCTAAATGAAAGAATAGATCAAAACTCCAGAAAAAGAGCTAAGCAATAAGGATATGGCCAGCCTATCAGTTGCAGAATTCAAAATACTGGTAATCAGGATGCTCACAGAAATTGCTGAGTACTGATGCAAAATAAAGGAAGAAGTGAAGGCTATGCAAAGTGAAATGAAAAAAAATATATGGGGAACTAACAGTAAAGGGAAGGAAACTAGGGCTCAAATCAACAATTTGGAGCAGAAGGAAGAAATAAAACTTCAGTTGGAATAGAACGAAGAAAGAATTTAAAAAAATGAAGAGCAGCTTAGGAACCTCTGGGACAACTTGAAACATTCCAATATCAGAATCATAGGGGTGCCAGAAGGAGAAGAACAGCAGCGAGAAACTGAAAACTTACTTGAACAAACAATGAAGGAGAACTTCCCAAATCTGGTGAAGGAAATAGACTTCTAGGATGTCCAGGAAGCTCAGAGAGTCCCAAAGAAGTTGGACCCAAAGAGGAACACACGAAGGCACATCATCATCATCAAGTTACCCGAGATTAAAGATAAAGAAAGAATCTTAAAAGCAGCAAGAGAAAAGGAGACAGTTACCTACAAAGGAGTTCCCATAAGACTGTCAGCCAATATCTCAAAAGAAACCTTGCACGCAAGAAAGGGCTGGAAAGAAGTATTCCAAGTCATGAAAGACAAGGACCTACACCCAAGATTGCTCTCTCTAGCAAAGCTTTCATTTAGAATGGAGGGGCAGATAAAGTCCTTCCCAGATAAGGTCAAGTTCAAGGAGTTCCTCATCACCAAGCCCTTATTATACGAAATGTTAAAGAGACTTATGTAAGAAAAAGAAGAAGATCAAAAATATGAACAGTAAAATGACTCAAACAAACTCAACTATCAACAACTGAATCTAAAAACAAAAACAAAAACTAAGCAAACAACTATAACAGGAACAGAACCACAGAAATGGAAATCACATGGAGGGTTTTCAGTGGGGAGGGGGAGGTGGGAGAATAAAGGAAAAGGTACAGGGAATAAGAAATATAAATAGTAGGTACAAAATAGACAGGGGGAGGTTAAGAACAGTATAGGAAATGGAGAAATCAAAAAAGTTAAATGTACAAACCATGGATATGAACTAAAGGGAGAGGGAATGCTGTAGGGAGAGGGGGTGTAGGATGGAGGAGAATAAAGGAGAGAAAAAAATGGGACAACTGTAATAGCATAATCAATACTAAAAAAATTTTTTTTAAATGCCAAGACTTTCCAAGTCACTGAAAGATGATAGTGCAGAATATTGCTCCAAATATTTTGTTACAGGTGGAGACAAAGACAAAGAATTGTTTTGGTGGAATACTGAGCATTTGAAAAACCAAGTATTTATACCTTTCTCTTTCTGCCCTTGGCTCCTAGCTTCTTAGTCTCCTGAGATCACAGAACAGGCAGGGACCGTGCCAGTCTTTGTTGTGACCCCACCTAAGGCAGGCTCGCTGCATCAGCACAGCCTACTGCTGCACAGCTCCACAAACTGCTGGCTCAGACGACACTGCTGTCTGTCCCCATGCCTCCGCGGGTCCCCTGGCAGATGAGGTGTTATCACTGCCGGACTATTTTGCCTCCAGTGGCTTTTTCCTTTTTTGTCACTAAAGTCCAACTTGTCTGCTTCAAAATGTCTCTCTGGTCCCTACCAGTACCCTGTGGGCCTGAATTAATTGGGTCTGGGTAAGCCAAAAGGCAGAGAAAAATGAAACAGAAAAAGAACTTCCAAAAGCCCAGCAAGGTACCATTACTTTGTGTCTATCCTCAGGATAAAAAAAATCACTATGGAAGGGTCCTTGAGAGCAGACAGATGAACAACCTGGGGCCCTGGCCAGGGCCAGCCAGACCACACTGCCTCCCCTGCGTTGCCCACCACACCCGAGAAGTCACTGTTGCTTCTTGGCTCTCAGCACAGCAGATATATGCTAAGGTAAGTGGAGGGATGGGCCAATGCCAGCAAAGGGCTGAGGAGCGCTGAGAACAGCCATGGATCCTTCCCAGAAGAGAAGACTAAGTGAGCTGCCCCCCACTTTCCAGCCCTGGGACCCGCCCTGTACCAGTCCCCAAAGGCCCCTGGGGGATCCACTCACCCGATTCCTCCCTGACTCCCCAGTGCTGTCTAGATCCCGCTGGGTAGCTCTTCGAGCGTTCACACTTCTGAAAGCGGATGCTTTGTTACTCTTCTTCCTGATGGATTCCACCAGAGTTTTAAAGAACCTAAAGCAAGAAGAAAGCCATGCAGATCCGTTCAATAACAGTATCTCCATTCTCCCCTTGCTGCAGGGGTCAGATTTTCTGTCCAAGGACCTCACACCCACACAGGCTGACACTGGGGATTTATACTGCACATGAGGCCTGGCCTCTCCTTCCAGTTTGTTTTCTTCCGTCTCGCTGTTCCTGAATGGAGAAGAACACAGCCCGACAGGCCTGATCTGAGCACGTGGACCGCCACTCCCAGGGAGTGCAGCTCTGAGCACGCAGTATCCTGACCTCTAACTCCATCGTCTGTGAAGTGTGGGTGTTAGTATGCTTTCCGCAACCTTGTTTTAAGGATCTGGAAGTCACACTATGTCCAATACCTGTCATAGGGCCTGGCATAGCGGGTGCTCAGTAAATGACAGTTATTGGTGTGGCGGTGGCTGTCGTCTAGCAAACAGCAGAATCTACAGTAGGAGAGGGGAGGTCAGCAAGCACGAGGACCTTCCCCCTGCCCACCCACTGGCAGCTCCGGAAAGTGGCAATGCTGGGCCGACCAACCCCTGGGCCTGAAAGCTCCCACATCCAGTGTAGAAGTAAAAGAACTACAATGTGGAAAAGCTCACTGGAATCTCAAAGGCAGTGATAACTTACTCTGCGGCAATAAATCCTGTCATTAGGTTACAATCAAACCAATTTAAAAGAACCAATTCAAGCACCATCTAGGCGGCCTTTCCTGACCCCAGGCCCCTTTTCCTTCCTCCTGAGATATTTTTTATGCTCCCGCAGGGCTTCGTCACATCCCTCACTCCCCTGCTTCCCTGTTCACACAGTCTCTTGCCTGTCGACTTCATCGGTCAGAACAGCAGACCCAAATGGGCTGCTTTTAACTATGGAAAGTATCAGGTGCCTCCAGTGTCCTGGCAACCATCCGGTATTCTCTGAGCCTTTATCGTACCTATCATGTGCCCTGGGGCAAATCGAGGATAGAGGACAGGAGCTCAGAGTCTTAATTTCAGACGCAGGCGGGTCAAATGTTTATTATTTTGCTCATTATAAACAAAAAACCTGCTATTCTTCCTCCTATTTAAAAAAAAACTTTTAAAAGTTTACATGACTTTTCTGGGTTTTCTGCCTTTGGCAGAAAAGAGGCTCCTTACCCAGGACTCCAGGGTGGAGCTTAGTCACTAAGCACTGAGGACAAAGATGACAGGGCCAGGCTGGGCAGTGGGCAAGCTTGACTGTAGCAGGCACAATACAACTGGGAAGTGGGGGCCCAAGAGATGCTTCTGAAAGGACAGGCTCTGATTCAAGACCCTGTTCCACTGGAAACTGGAGAGGAGGGCCCCGATCTCACCTGTGCACTGAGCCCGCTCCCACCTCGTGCCTGGCCACTGCACAGAGTGGAGGAGACGAGATGGGGCGGATGGAGGTGGGCGAGCCAGGCCTGCACAGCAGCTACTCATCACCTCCCTCTGCTGCAGGGCTGCTGGTCTGACTTGGCAGGCCGTCACTTTGGGGCAATGTCACTCACCTGAGGCTCTTCCCCCAGCATTTCAAGCCCTTACAATGGTCCCAACCCCAATTACACACCTGCTCACACCACCTCTGTGTATGCTCTGGGCTCACACTCAAGCTGTTTGCTCTACAAGTAATTGTCCCAGCCCCTTATTTAACACTGGAGCTACATTCCCCCACACCAACCACCAAAAGGTTGGGTCCAAATACAGATGTAATTCTCCCAAGAGACCTTCCCTAATCTCCCCAGCTGGGGATCCTTCCTACCTTGTCTGCCTCTTTTGGTGAACAGGACTGGTGTAGAATGTGAGAGAAGGTGAAAAAGTAGACTAAACACCTGGCCAGGGAAGTGGCAGACACATTACCAGTGTGCTAGGGTTCTCCTGGAGGTGCGAACAGTCTGCCCTTCTGTGACTTTGCCAAGAGCAAGGGGACTGAAGGCCCACAGTGACTGCGCTAGGAAGGGCTGTTTGTCAGAATGTGGCAACTGGAAGTGAAAAGGAGGGGAAGGCTGCGCAGAAAGCTCCACTCCACCTAAATAATTATAAACAGAGAACATGACCCTCGGCTGTTTCCGAAAGCGCCTGGCAATGGCCCCACCACCTGCTGTTTTCAAAGTCAGACTCACAGAGGCGATGACTGTAGACAGCCAACTTGGTCAACTGACGGCAGGGGCCCTGAGGCCAGAACTTAAGCCCCCTGCCTCTGGTTCAATGCTCTTTCCACTTCATCTCCTCCAGCCCATCTTCCAGATACTTTACACAAGTATTCAAAGGGACAGGTGACAGTACTAGTACCGAGGGGGGCTCAAATGCTTACATATCTCCCTCTGGGAAAGTGTCTCTGTGTATCTGTTTTGGTTTGTTTCCTACCTGTGTCAGAACAGTCCCATGAACCCTGTTGGTGGGAATGTAAACTGGTGCAGCCACTATGGAAAGCAGTGTGGAAGGTCCTCAAAAATTTAAAAGTGGAACTGCCTTATGATCCAGCAATTCCACTACTAGGTATCAACTGAAAAATCCAAAACACTAATTCAAAAAGACAGAAAAAAAGAACGAAACCTGCCCTGGCTGGTGTGGCTCAGTGGATTGAGCACTGGCCTGCGAACCAAAGGGTCGCCAGTTTGCTTCCCAGTCAGGGCACAGGCCGGGACGGCAGGCCAGGCTGGGCCCCAAGTAGGGGGCGGGCGAGAGGCAACCACACTGATGTTTCTTCCCTTCTCTTTCTCCTTCCCTTTCAAATAAATAAAAATAAAATATTTTTTTAAAAAAGAATGAAATCTTGCCATCTGGGACGACCCACATGGACCTAGAGGGTACGCTAAGCGAAGTCACTCAGACTGAGGAAGACAAATGCTGTGTGCTTTCCCTTCTAAGTGGACTCTACAACCAAACCAAACCTAACTGGGCTCACAGAACAGATGGGTGTTCCCAGAGGAGTGGGGCGGGGTGAAGTGGATAACGGGGATTAAGAAGTATAAACTTCCAGCTATAAAATAAATAAGTCGTGGGGATATAACGTACAGCCTGAGGAATACAGCAAAAAATATTGTATTAACTTTGTAAGGCGACAGGTGGCAATGAGACTTGTTGCGGTAACCATTTCACAACAAATATCACACACACAAATATCCAGTCACTTTGTTGTACACCGGAAACTCACTGATATTGTATGTCAGTTATTCCTGAATTAAAGAACAGTGTCATGATCTCACAGCTGGGAGAGATAAAGGGAAGAAAGGGAGGGAAGAAGAGAGAAAAGGGAGTAGAAGAGAGAGGTGGGGGAGGGGAGGGAGAAAGGGAGGAGAAGGTTTCCTGTGGGCAGGGTTACTCTTTTACAAGCACACTCCCATTTCCTGGGTCTGCAAGAGGCCCCAACGGGCGCTTCACTGCCCAGACCCGACAAGGGCAGTCCAAGCCACACCCAGTCCACGTGCCGCTGCTTCCCTCATCTTTGGCTCATTCTGCTGAAGTCACAGAGTAGCTCCACCAGGAGCTACTGTACCCAGCTTTGTTTGTCACAGCCCTTCAAGCCACACAAGAAAACACAAAGTAGGAACAGAAAAGGTATTTCACTGCCAGGAAGGAGCCAGGACTGTCCCTCGTCAAAAAGAAATTTTTAAGAAGTGATGGATTTTCAACTCCCCAAGATAGGGCGAGTAAAAAAGAAATCTATACACGCCCTGCTGCACGCCTCCTGCAGACCGACCTGCTCCACAGGCCTTAAATGACTGGAAATGAGGCAGATCATCCAATGCCACCTCTTCCGCTATTTCTCAAGTGGCCATGTGATCCTAATTCCCATCTCTCAGAAAAGGGCTGCCTGGCCAGCACAAACGTGAGGGGTCCTTGGAAAGTACGTTCCTCCCTGTTACTTAATGAGCTGGCAGGCTGGTGCACAGGTGGATCTCCCGTGACACGGCTCAGCAACACGAGAGCATGGGCCCACCTGACAGAACGAATCTTCTTTACCCAGGCAGACAGTGATGCAGGTGTTCCCTGAAGCCCAGCCAGCAACACTTTCACCCAGGGCTCATGTAAACAGGGACAGGATCTGCCTGGTCAGTGATGACAATCCAAAGGTCTTCAGGGTTTCACATCCAAGGTCACCTACCACAGCTCCCACTGGCCTAAATGCCACCTGTTTAGAGGGCCAGACTGAAGCCAGCTCACGCCTTCAGGAGAGAGGAGAGAGGGCCCAGGGCAGATCAGGCAACCTCCCCTGGCCATGCTGCCTTGTGACCTGACGCTAATGGGAGTCACTCAGTAAAGGCTGCTGGGACAAAGGAATGCAGTGGACTTTCTGCCTCTACTCTGCTGCCGCCGGTTCTCTGTTTCTGCCCAGCATGGAGAAGACCTGACCAGTGGTCTAAGTTAGAAGCTGTGGTCAGTGGTCTGCGCCCAACTCCTGCCAACAGACAGAATCTATTTGGGCCTCACCAGGATTTTAAAAAGATGTGTTAGTTAGTTGGTGATGTTTAAAAATTAGGAGACTTATTTATGAAAGCAAAAGCAAGTAACTAAACCACCAAAGACAGAAAAAAGATTGGGGATGGGGTCTTTTTCTCTTTTCTTTTTTGAATCAGAAGATCTGGCCCATGTTCCCACCCGCGGGAGGCAGGTTCTGCACACTCCAGCCTGCCGCAGGCTTCCAACATGCCTCACGGGCCTCTGCTACCTGCGGGCCCTGCAGTCATTTCAGTTTGCACCCACCATCCTGGGCAGCTGGCTAGTCCAAAGGGTTTCACCCGCTCTGCTTGGCTGGCCCCACCCTCCCAATGCTGTGTACTCCGCATTGTGGCTTGTGCTTTTCAAATGCCCAACGGTGACTTGAACCTGAGAGAAAAAGGATGTTCATTCTCCCTACCAGAAGACAACTAGAATTTCCCTCTGAGGAGTGGAGAAAACCCTAGTTATAGAACTGGCATTTATGAGCAGCTGGCCACTCGCATACTGCTCTTAACAGGATGTAAATGGATCAAGAACTGCATTACGTGGCCTGGAATTACATCATGTCAAAAATTAACACCAAGCGCTGCACCACTGCAGCACCACTGTGATGGGGCTCTTTTCTCTTTTAGAGGACACATACTTCCAAGTCTCAGAGCTTACAAACCCGAGAACACGAGACTCATCAACCAGAAGGAACAGGGTTTAGGAGGTGGTATGTGGTCAGTGCAGTCACACCTGCAAGACACAGAAAGTGTGCAGTTTCCAGATTAGCCTGCAGGGCCTGATGTTTTCCTGAGCACTTCCCCCAAAGAACTAATCTGTGCGCACAGCCCTCATCTCTGAGAGTCCCGCAGCCAGGAGGGCTCAAGATCCACGACCAAGTCCAGCGACAAATCAGCCTGAGTCCTGACCTTGTTTCCATGAAGTGCAGAATGTCCTCAGGTCTCAGGCACTTCTCTTGCTGGTAATACGCATGGGGCAGGAACTGAAACCGCAGCTGGTACACCCGGAACTTGTTCTGTTTTTCTCCCATCTGGAAGGACTCTTGAACATCGATTTTCTGCAACACCTAGAACCAGACACACAGGGAGAACCCAATTTGCCCAGGTACCAAGGCATTACAAGTGGGTTACGGAAAGCCTGAGGACTTGGAACAGGATGGAACCAGTTTCTTTGGGGCCAAAATCCCAAAGCAACTCCCACAGCCTACAGGTCACCCCCAGAGAAAGGCTGCAGAAGGTGGGCCATGGGCTCTGGCAGGGCTAGGCTAGGAAGTGTCTGTATTTTTAAGGCACAGGAGAATGCTACATAGCTAATGCTTACTTTTACAGCTTGCTGACCCATCCCTGCTCAGCACCTGGCAGAGAAAGCTTCCCTCTCATTGGTGGGAGTCTGAGGCCAGGGCCTGAACCACCAGCAAAGCTATCCTTCATGGACAGAAGGACACAGGAAAAGGCTTGCCCTGTCTGCAGCGGGGCTGAGAGACACTTACCTCCCCTAAGCACACCCTGGTGAGCTGCCTCCTCAGGCTTTTGACTCTCTTCAGTGCCTTTCTGGTGTTGAGGACGGGCACGCTCATCATAGGGGTCTTGATGTTAGCGCTGGCCACCATGAGAATCTCCCTCAACCTGTCAGAGAACAAGGGCAACTGATCACAAAGAGGCACTCAGATTCCCTACCTGTGTGAGGCCTTTCTTGTCAGAGCTCTTTGGGATCTGAGAGCAACCTTGGGGTATTGCAGGGAAAAGTCCTAGCTTGGCCCCGTGAGTGACAGCAAGGGACTGTCCCATCAGTTTCCTCCACTGGAGCGTGGCTCCTCAGGGACAGGACTGTGTCTTATTCTTGTTTATCACCTGTGCCTTGCAAACAGCGGGTGCTCACCAAGAACTTACGGAATGAATGAAAGGTAATTGGTGTCTGCTGTGCTCCTACTGGGTGCAGGCACCATGCTCCAGGCCTTGCCAACAAGCTCAGCCTGACTGCACAGTAGGGTGGGCCCCTCACAGGCAAGGATCCTAAGGCTAAGGAAGCTAAGGAACCTGTGTGAGAAAATGGCAAGGCCAGGCATCAAATGCAAGTGGCCCATTCTTTCCTCTCGCCTACTGGCCACCATCCTGATGGATGCACACATTTCCCCGAAGGGCCAGGGCCACTGTGGGCCACATTTTAGGTGGGTGGTGTCCCAGAGCTGGACAACGAGGTGGCACAGAATAGGGCTTGTGAACATCATCTTCCTGAGTCCTGATGCCAGGAGTATGAGGGTTTACAACCATCCTGTGTTACTCTGACATAAGAGTTGGCAAAGGGGTAAGTGGAGATTCTAAGAGGCCACCCACAGAAACTGCACAGAAAAGCCGGATTCTGGAAATGCCAACCCTGATCCTCACTTTGCTGAGACCCTGTCTTTTAGTCAGGCACCCACACGCTAATCAAATGAGTTCTTCCCCAGAAGTGGGCTAGGGTAGACCCCACATCAGGCACCCTCATAGCCCACCTCGGAATGCCCAGGGTGACGTTCATCTCGCCTCTGCCGGCGAAGTGGAAGGTGTTCAGGGTCATCTGTGTGGAGGGCTCCCCAATGCTCTGGGCAGCCAGCAGGCCCACCGCCTCGCCCGGGTCACACAGTGAGCGCTGCCACTTCAGCTGCAGCAGGGTCCTCAAACTGGAAACCGAGCAGGGGACAACAGAGGTCAGGAGCAGACACCACCCTGCTAGAATGCTCTCAGGGGGTGTCTTCCCCCCACCCAAAACTAGGGTGCATAGAACTATTCCCTCTCCTTTCTGGGCTGGTAATTACTAACAAGTGATCCTCTAACCCTTAAATTCCTGCTAGTGACCCTGAAATGTCCTAAATCACCCAGCACAGATCCCAGAGGGGTGACTAAAGCGCTAGATGTCTGTGCTCCAACTGCTTGTGTTCTCCGAGAATATCATGCGTCCACACTGCGCCAGTACAGACCCCTGAGCAGTAAGAATGTCTAAGCTCACCAGTCACACTTTCCTTTGTTAGTTCCTTCCCCCCCTAGTGGGGACAGTTTGGAGAAGGCTTAAACCTCCTGCTGTATCAACCAGAAAGAGGTTCACTGAGCAATTCCAGGGATTTGGGGGGCAGGTGGCAGGTGGCAGGTGTGTTTATTTTCTCAATTAGTGCAAGTGGCTGCCACATCATAGTTATGTGTGCTTTAAAATTTTGTAATCACAAGCCACCTTTCCTTTTAGAGCCGCGGGAATACTGGAGTACCCCCACACACGGAACAAGGAAAGGCTCAACAAATGGAGACTAAGCGGACAAATGTGTGAATGCAGAAGAAATCAACAAAATGTTTCTATGCAAGTTCTTTTTAAAAGTCAGACTTTTCAGAACCTGATGTGTCTTCTCTCCCAATTACTTCAATCCAGTGAGGTTTGCGCACCTCAGTATTCCTGTCAGAAAAAACCCTCAAATGCTCCCAGAACTTTGGAGTTGCACCTGGAGCTTGCTGCTTGCTAACAGGTCCCCTGCAAGAGCCACTGAGGCAGAATCGCCGTCCCGTCTCAGCCCTGCAAGCCCACGTGATGCTCCCCAGAACCGACCTCTCCACACCGCTGATGTGCAGCTGGAAGGAGGACCAACATGGACTCTCGGAGAGTAAACAGCAGCACCCTGAGCTGCAGGGGAGCAAGTGAAGGGGCTGGGGGATCCAGGACTTCCTCTTTTAGGCAAAGCCCCACTGGGAGCTGTGGTAACTAACCAGCATGGCCTATTCTATCTGGAACTCTCTGAGGCCTGGCTGGAAGAACCACTTTAAGGGGTAAAGAGAAAGCCCCATCACTCCCATCTAGGGGAAGACCATCTAGGTCTTCCCCTCCAGTATCTGTCTCTGCTCTTGCCCCTCCGGAGTCCCATCTTCTGGCTGCAGTCCCTGGACTGTGTCACCCTCTCCAGGCACCTGGCAGGTTTCACTAGGGGCAAGACAAGCAGCCAGGATACAGCAGGTGATCTCGGTCTTCCAGCTGTTCAGGCAAGGCTTCATGAACGACGTGGGAAGGACCCCTGACTACCCCTCAAGACCAGCCCCCAGCAGGCATTGCTGTGGGGGCGCTTTGGATGTTTTAACGCCATTGAGGCTCAGTGGCGGTTCATGTCTGGCTTCCCACTGCCTAGACCACAGGATTTTTTTTACTGGTTTTATTTGTGTGTGTGTGTGAAAATATGCAAACTGAGGACAACTGTGTGGTCCTTCTTCCTTAAGGCTTTGAAACCTGAAGCTCAAAGGACCATTCGAGTAATCAGACCCAACTCCTCACAAAAGGCTAAGACACAGGTCATGAGGGGGTGAATGATTCACTCTCAGTCACAGAGCTGGCGGCCACTGAGGGGCAGTTGGGCTCCCCGACTCTCAATTAGCCACACCCACCACACCAAACTGAAGAGAGGGGCCATTTCTGCAAACCTCTGTCCCCAGGGCTCTCTGTCCTGGCCCAGATGAAGATGTCCGCTCCTGCCTACCTGCTCTAGTCTCCTGTCCCAGGGCCCCAGGGCTTGCAGGGTGCCCTTCTGCTTCACTCCCCTCCCTCCTGCTGGGGTATCGAACCCAAGAGGCTGCCCTTCTCTTCTGGAGTGGGCAGGGAAGGGCCAGACAGCAGATTTTCCCCTCTGCACGTACCAAGCAACAAATCAATGCCATTACCTGTCAAGAGAAAGATCTGACTTCTCAAAACTCTTCTCTGCTTGAGATGCCCACTCACAAATATAATCATCCACCCTTTTTTCAAATGTTTCTGACACCGATGCAAAGTAGATATCTGGGCGCCAGACAGACAGACTGGGGTCTGGACACGGAGCTGCCTTCTTCTGGTACTTCCTTCGGCTCTGCTCATCTAACTCGCTCCACATCCTCAACACCTGCAAGGAGGGACGGGGCTCAGCCACACTGGAGGATGCCAGGAATGGCTCCACTTCCTGGACACCCAGTAGGATAAGGAGAATCAAAGGCACTGGCTTTAAGTGAGAGTGGGGGAAACAGACAAGAGTCCTGACTGTGGTGAGAAAACCAACTCAACATTTAAAATAGAGAGAAGTGGAACCTATCTTAGGGCTGGCTGCTTGACTGCCCTTCTAGGGGCTCTTCGTCCTGGCCCATGCAAGCACAGGCTGGGTGACTGTTAAGTTAACGTCCAAACCAGGGTTCTTTTAGGGTAAGACAAGGCACTGTTAATAGTAACGCTAGGATAGGGGGCGAAGCTGGGACTGCCCTAGGCTAACCAGGACCATCACAGTGAGCCAGGTGATCCCTGTCTGCCCCTCCCTGGCTTTCACACCCCCTGTACCCCAAGGCTGTCCCACAGCAGCTGCTTCAAAGTACCCCCTGCCCCCCGGGTCCCAGCAGCGGAGGGGAAGGTAAGAGAGGGAACCCTGGCATTCACCTCCCACCCTCTCTAAGGAGCCTCTGTCCATAGCCACGGCCCTGCTCCTTCATGCCTGGGTGGTGGGGAACCAAAGGTAACAGTCCCAGCTAGTTTCCTTGAACCCTGCACACACCTTTGCAGACTGCCCTCCTTAAACTAATATTTGAGTACTGCGTGTTTCCTGACAGCAAATGAAGCCAGACTTCATTATAATACCTTCTATTAGGGAGACAACCCCTCACTCCCTCACCTCCTGGCTGAGGCCTATATGTGCTAGCCAGGTGGCCCCCCCCCCGCCCCCCCTCCCCACCCCGCCATTACCTGGTGAGTCCCAGGGCTGCGGCCGAGCGGATTTGCGTCCTGGAGGTTCAAGGCTTTCACAGCTGCCTGAACTTTCTGGGAATAACTCAAGAAGGCACCTCTTCTCTGCGGGGTGTTGGGATGCTTGCTCTGCCATTTTTTGATGGCTCTGAAGTGGCGGAGAGCTCTTTGGGGATCTGCTCTGGATAACACTTCATGGAGAT
This sequence comes from Phyllostomus hastatus, assembly GCF_019186645.2. NCBI lineage: Eukaryota > Metazoa > Chordata > Mammalia > Chiroptera > Phyllostomidae > Phyllostomus > Phyllostomus hastatus. The sequence continues at coordinate 72,405,801 of NW_025334041.1, read as the reverse complement.
GCTTCGATTTCATTATTACCTACATACATGAACAAGCCACACACACATACACAAGACCAGAGAGATGGAGGCGTGACTCGAGGGCCATGTCACACAACTTCATGGGAGCAACATGGCCTGTGTGAAGCTGTCACCACATCTTGTAGAGGGTCCTCACTCTATGCAAACCAGACTTGGGAACTCTTGGGAGACATGGTCCCAGAAGCTGAGCGGGTGGGGGAAAGAATGGCACACACAGAGCTCCTTCAGGACACAGGGGAGTTTGTAGGAAGGAAGGACACAGGAAGGAAGGACAAGTGATGCCCCAAAGCTCTGAGGCAGGTGCCAAGACAGAAAGGAGCCAGCACCAAGTGCGACCTTAATCTGGCCACCTGCTGCGGGACTCTGGATAGGCCACATCAGCTTCAGTTTCCCACCCAACAAAGTGGGGTGACTGCTCAGTCAACCGTGACGGTCATTCCTGAGGCAGTGAGGTATGGCGTGAAAACCACACACCTGTGTCACGGGTGTGGGTTCGATCGCTGGCTCTGCTGCTTACCAGCCACTCACTGCAGCTCTGGTCCTCAGCTGCCTCAGCTGTGACACGCATAGAGGAAGGAAGACCCCCTTCTCTAGGTTACAGTGAGGGAGAGACCCAGACACTGTCCACAGCGTGCTTACGTTAGGGTCCCGCAAACGCCCCCCACGGCAGCTGTTGTTCTGGAGGCACTCATGCCCTTCTGCCATCTCAGAGTCCATAGACAGGGTATAAAAATGGCAAGTGTTTCACCGCACTGGTGCTTTATAAACTCTTTCGCTCTGTCCTCTATGATCATTATAACTGGGGGCAAAGCTCAGAGTGCCCACCACCCCTGGCTGCTGGGGGTCTGGCACCCACCTCATAGTTGCTGGCGAGGAAGGGGAACTGCTTGGGCTGTAAGAACTGCGTCTTGGGGATGTCCAGGCCGTCCTCCCCATATAGGAACTGCACGACACTGCCATCGCTATCGCGGACTGTCAGGTCATACTGGACAACGAGACCCTCCAAATGCTTGATGATGCACCTGTATGGAGACCTGTCTCAGGGCCCACCAAGCTCACCATTCCCACGGTGGGGCTGGGGGGAGGCAGCGGGAGGTGGAAAAGGGACTGCTGTTCTACAGTGAAGCTCCACTCCAGGACTGTCGGCCTCTAAGGCCCCAGGCTCTGAGCCACAGTGTCTCCCAGCAAGCGGCTGCAGCCGTGTGCCTGACAAGTTGGCTGCCACTGCTGGGCCCTAGCTCCCACCTCCAGCCCCCGCTGCCGGGACTACCGCCTGCCCTTTCACTCTGCCACCCAGGGCTCCCCTGCGACTACTATCCTTATAGCCACAAGGCAGGCAAAGCAGTGGGGCTGTCTGCCCACCCAGTGCTTCTCCAAAGCTGTCAACCCAGAGATGCTACCAGTCAGAGACACTAAAAAGATATTAGAACTAAATGCAGATGTGATATCCCAAACCCAGAACTCTTTCCCCTTGGTTATCCCAGTGGTCAGCCACGTGCCTCAACCTCCCCCCTCTGCTGCCCTGGTGCTGGCCCCTTACCTTATCTCTGGTCACTCTGCCTTGGTTTCTCCTCCTGCCACTTTAAGAGGCTTCCTAAGAGCCACTGTTTCCCCAAGCTCCAAGGACAGAGCTCAGTGCTAGTCACCACTGTATTGTTGGCGCCCAGCCCGCCTGGCAAGGTTGATGCTGAGCACCCATTTCCTCTCTGCTGAAAATGCTGATGTGTGAGGTGCCGGCGCCCTGCTCGGCTCTACTCGCTTCACAGGGCTCCAGCTCTCAGCACAGCACAGGCCTCCCCAGACTGCATCTCCAGATCTCTCCCACACTTTGGGCCTCATCTAAGGGCCCACTGAAACGCATCTACTTGAATATCCTGCTGCTGCCCCCTCACGCCACCCACACGTTGCCTCCCCTCTGCAGCCTCTTGCTTTCTGTCACTGAGGCCCGAAAACTCAGCTGGGTCTGGCGCTACCCTGCCTCTTAGTCCTAAATTTTAGCCAGTTGTCCCCATATCTTTGTCACATCTGCCTTTTTCTTCCCACTGCCACTCTCTGGAGGCAGCCTTCCAACCTCTAGCCTGTACCTCCGCCACAGCCAGACCAGCCTCCTCCACCCTCCGTCTGAAGCCCCGCACCTGCCTTCTCCCCCAGGGGCCCCCGCCAGCAGATGGGTCCTGAGGTGTCTGTGCCCTCTGTCCAACAGCTTCTACTCTTCTGCTCCAGTCAGGGTCCCAACCTGCACTCAAATGACCTTGAGTACTCCCACCCCCAGACTTAGCCAACCATTTGTTTTCTACCTTTTTCTACACTTTCTCACATCAATGTTTCTCTCTCTCTCCCTCCCTCTCTCTCTCAGAGCAATGAAACAATGTCCTCAGGTGAGGATTAAAAAATAATAATAAAGTAAATTAATAACTAAAAGGATAGAGGTGGGGTGGGTGTCTCCCCTGCTCAGGGAAGGAACTGGCGGTGCGACCCACGACCCCAGAGGGGAGCTCACCCCACTGCATGAAAAGCTACCAGCGGGGCAGATGGCTCCTCACCGAAAGGCCATCCCCAGGGGCTGAGTCGAGGGCAATGGACCAAAATAAGGCTGCAGCCTGGGGGAATCTGGAGCTCGGAAGCAGGAGAAAGGAGAAAGCTAGGGTAGACAGGCAGGGGCAGACCTTTGCGGGGGATAAAGGACGGAGCCCTGACCTCCTGTCCAGGAGTCAGCTGAGCGCCTTGAGAATGTAACTTCAAACCAGGCCTGCAAGGCGTAAGGACTTATTTCCCAGTCTCCCCTTTTCCCACTGCCTTCCCACCAGCACCAGTTCTCTGGGCTCACGGAAATCCGTTACCGAAAAACACCACCCTGCCTGACAGGCATTCTGGAGTAAGGCCTTCTTCGGATTTAAGCTCCACTTCCTCCAACCTGCTCGAACAGGCCAGTCCGAGTGGCTCCTTGTTTCTTTCCTCCCAGAGATAAGAGAAAACAAGCAGGTCTGTGCTGGGAAACCCCGAAGTGACACCTGCATCCAGAGAAACTGTAACTCCAACCACAGACTTACAGGCAGGGCCCCAGCCTGGCACCCTCTCCGTCCCGGACTGCCGAGCCCTTCTAGGGCGGAGGGCCACCCCACCACTACTGAGACCTTTCCCACACCCGTAACTCCCCCCGAAACTCGGGGGCCCCTGGGCTAAATCTCTGAGCGCATGTGCTATTATTAATCCTTTAAAAGGGGAAGAGAAGAATATCTGCTATTTTTTGTCTTAGGATAACCACAGAAATTGTAAAGAAGTTTTTTCATCCAAAGATATTCTAAGTGAATTGTTACTGAAAATGTGCGAGATGACTGACATGAAGGGTACTGGGACGCTGATTCCATCTAAAGGTAGCAGAGCAGGTGTCTTTTACCTCTGGAGGTAGCCGGAGCGGCTGGTTTTCACAGCGGTGTCGACCAGACCCTCTCGCCCCGCCATGCAGTGGAAGAAGAACTCCTGTGGGAGAAGCGGGACCCAGGTCCCGGAGGCGGCAGTCAGGACAGCATGCTCCGGAAGAGTGGCTCAGGCCAACGTCTCCGGCAGTCCTGCCTGATCTCCTAGGGCCCATGATGGCTCCAATGGCCCCAGTGACTTCTGTCCCCACCCTCCTGCCCCCGTGGTGACTGTTGTCTTGTCCTGCCCGAGAGCTAAGGGACAAGAGGATGACACATAATAGGTCCTGTTTAGGGGCCAGGTGTCTGCCTGGCACGCCCTCCTCAGTATTACACCCTACGCCCCATTTCCCGAACAGAAGAGGCACTGGTGCTCGTCCCTGTTTGGTTCAGCCCACACGTCTGAATTCTACTTCCCATGGTGTCCACAGAGGTACAGAGTATCTTCCACACTTTCTGACTGCAACCCACAGTCAGAAACACATTTACAACAGTAATCAGCAAATAGGTATGCATACGCATAAATGTGTATAAAGATACATAACACAAACTAGGACTTCATGAAACCACTCCATCCTTTATGCTCTCTTCCCATCCTGTCCTCTTTTCATTACATAAAGAAATGCCAGTCACTATCTATTATAATGATTTCATGACTTACTAATGGGTCGCAACCACAGTTTAAAAAATCCTGGTCTACATCAGCCCTCTACCATCCTTCACCAGAGGCCATGGCCGATCACTGGAGAATCGACATGGAATCACGGTAAAAGCCCCTGGATCAGCTGACAGCCCTGAAACAAAGAGTCAATCTTGTCCACAGACTAGACTTAGCTGTCTGACCGTAACGGTCATCGCTGCAGAAATGCGAGGCCAGGCAACCAAACGTGCTAACTTTCAAAAAGCCACTTCTGATGAGTCTGAAGAGCAACCCTCCTCTTAAGAGAGAATTCTGTTGTTGGTCAAGGGTACACTAGACATTCACTGCGGCTAGGCATTTTTCCCACTGTGAAGGAGGAGCCGCGGGAAGTTCAGTTGGGGCTTTGTGAAATAAACCTCCGTGGTGATCCCTTCGGCAACTGAGAGCACCCGGTGAGGGGTCTCCCTTTCCCCCGTTGCCTTCAAATGCAGGTAAGAACTGGTTAAGCCAGGGAGCACAGCAGGAAAAGGTGGAACTGAGATTCGCCTTATTCATCTTTTCATTTATCAGCAGACGCTCACTGAGCTCCCAACGCTGTGCCAGGCTCTGGCGTCACAATGGTGGACCTGCCATGGTTGTGTCCTTATGGTCTTCATGGGGCTAGTGGGTAAGCAGCAAATGGCTGGGTATTTATTACTTGGTTGTCCTGGCTCAAGGCTGTTGGGCTGAGTCAATGCCCTACTACCAGCGGGCCTAGAAATAAGGAGAAAAGCCAAAAGGAAAACCAGAATACATACGGGAGGCTTGATACCGGTGAGAAACCTGCCAGTGACAAAGCCGCCAGCCCTGGGGGTAAATTCGTAAGGCTCAAAGCAGGGCAGTGACTTGCCAGATGCCATCAGTGGGGGTCTCCGGCCTTCCAGTTCAATCTGACCCAGAAGGCACGAGATCTGGAGGGAAGGAAACCCAAGATCGACACAATGCTTTGTCCCAGCAGGAGAGGGAGGGCCTGCTCTTCAAAAAAACAAAAACAAAACAAAACAAAAAAAACTGTATGGAAACTGAGTTCTTAAAGGCCAACCTAGATTTATGAATGAACCAGGGAAGCCTATGTTTCAAGAAAATAAATCTTTTTCCCTTCTGTTGACTGATGGGGATTTTTCACATCTGGGGCCAGCTGCACATGGCCTTGAGAAGACACCATGCTTTGGAATCATCATGTGGCATATTTTCCCAGAAGGGACCTGAGTGCTGCTCCTAAGGGGGAGACTGAGGCCTGCAGGAAAAGTAATTTATTGGGACCCTTAAATTCTAAGGCCAAAACAGAATAATACTGCCCCATTTTTTGGGGGGGGTGGGGGGGAAGGTGCAGGGGGCAGGGGAGACAAGGAGAACAGTGTGTCTTGATTTCACTTTAGTCAAGGGGGCCGCCTGGTGGCCTTCTGCCCCATGGCTCTGGGCCTCCCAGCAGCGAGGCGCCCCGAGACCCCCTCAAGGCCGTCACCATGGAAATGTCCGCCAGGGTCCCAGCCCCAGGCTGGCTGCTCTACAAACCTCTCTCATAGGTGTTACTACTTTGGTGACAAAAATGAAGGAGCTTTGTAAAATTTTAAAAAATTATGAAACACATCAAGTAGTTGTTTACATTTCTTGACAAAACTAGAACTATGGCAGCAGAATCAAATTGGCAAAATCGTTAGATTAAAGAGGCTTGTTTTTTCTGAAGCAGGAGAAGTGGCTGCAGTGTTTAGACATGTGCTTAGTCTGGCTTCTTGTACTGCATTTTTCAGTAAACTTCTAAAAAGGGGGAGAAAGATTTTTTAAAAAGTTGCTAAGATTCGTGAAAATGCTGCCATAGCACTGAGGTAACCTGAGGAGATAATGGGCCTCAAATTAAGGGTTAGAAACCTCCAGGACGGAACTTAAAATACTAAATGGAAAAAAGCAGATCATGCAAAATTGCGGGGTCTTGGCTAAGATTATACACATACACCCCCCCCCCCCGAGTATTTATATATAATGTAAATATATGTCATGCAGTAATATAGTGTGTAAATTTACAACAGCTATCTGGATTATATGTAATACCTGGATACTTACATTGTATTTATTTGTAACATTGTTGTTAACAGTGGTAAGCTCCTGTACCGATTTCCACAGGCTTTTATATTTTTTAGTACGTGCTGCATTTTATACACAACATAAATCCTTTTAAAATCAGAAACAAATCTGAAAACTACATCTTGCAATCCCCGCCCCCTCTGGCAAACCAGCCGGCCCGCCTCTGCCCGCACCTGCATGGTGTTCACCGTCGAACCCTTCGCTCCAGACTGCACCATCATCTGCAAGTTGTTCTCTGGGAACTGTCTGTGCAGGCCGAAAGGCATGCATGCCTGTGGATTCCAACACACCGGTTAGTGGCCTCACCCCTTTTTGAAATCCCAGGTTCAGAAGATAAGCCCAGAATGTGGAAGCAACAAACTCACACTATTCAGAAATAAGCGCCAAGTCCCACTTGAGGTAAGAAGTCTCATTTGGCATTAACCTTCTTGCTAGAACCCCTAGAGGTCTAACAATGTATGCTGCTCTTAACATCATCTGCCAGGAAGCCCGAGGTTACTGTCCCTGGCAAACAGCAGCAAAAAGGGAGAAGCACAGGGGACAGCATATGCAGTTTGTGATTCTAAAAAGAAGCTAGTTAAAAATAAAATCTGAGGCAATGCCCTTGTGGATTCCCCCAGCAGAGCAAGGCCTTGGCTTGGCAACAATGACCAACATCCCATCACATTCGGTTTACTAACATGCAGCCCAAGCACCATGTGGGAGCCTCGCCGTGGTTCCAGGGCTAATGCAGGCAAGCAATACCCCAGGGTGGGGCCTAGGGAGCTGCTGGGAGGGGGCTCTAAGTCTATTTAAGCTTATGCCTAGAGTTACAGACTCAGTCAACACAGGAGAGGCAGAGTGGGTGGGAAGAGGTGAGCTGGAGAGAAAAGAAGCAATTCCGAGATGCCTCTGGGACAATGCCCCCAGCCCAGCATTCCCAGGCAAGCCTGGAAGCCAAGCCTCTCAGTTCTTGTGAGGTCCCGGGAAGGCTCCTCTGCACAAAACCTCTCAAGGACGAACTTATACAAATGAGAAGTCTGTGTTCTTGGCAGCCTAAGGGCTGTTAAAAGCCAGTCGAACACTAACTTCTACTGAGTGTTGGCCTTGCCTCTTCCTCTCTTCCTCAGGTTGGGCTCCGAGGCCCAAGAGGCAGGGCGAGGGTCAGGCTGGCCGCTTCCAGTCACAGGACTGGGAGCCCCAGCTCTGGGACTAGAAGACAGAGAGAAAGGGGCTGTAGTCTTATGCAGGGAGTCCCCTCTCCTTTCTTAATGGCACGTGAACGGGCTTAGTGAAAAGCAGAGAAGGACTCTGGAGGACTTCCACAATGCTCCTGCCATTTAAGAGCATTATAAAGGTTAGGACCTTAACCCCCTCAGCAACCCAATAAGGGATGCGCTCCAGGTGTGCAAACGGCACAGACTGGTTACACCCCTTGCCTAAGGTCACAGAGCAAGTATATGGCAGAGCCAGGATTTAAACTTAGGCCTTCACCCCTGGCTTTGCTGCACAAGCAGCCATGGTATCTCTGGTCCTCCCTTCTGCTCCTCCGCCTGGCTGCTGCACCATAGGAAAGATATTCTTTCGTTAGTCCCCTTTAATGTAGTCAGCCCAAAATACAAACATTAAAAAAAAGTGCAAAGCATTCCCACTCAGCTTAAGCGAAGACCTTCCCAGGCCCTAACTGGGTGCAGGAACCAGGCCCCTGGCCCCTCAGAACGATGAATTTGTTGCACACCCCACCTCGCATCTTACCACGTCAGTTGCTAAACAGCCAAATTACTTTAAAGGGCCCTGAGTGATAATCAAAATGTAATTTTTTGAAAAACCAGCATTCAAAATGGTGGCGATAAGTGTGCTCACTGCCAGACTAACCTTGTTAATCTCATTACTGTAATGGTTCACTTCCTCCTTGAACTTCAGATCGATCATGTTAAAATCCCTCTGGTCTTGGCCCAGATGGGCATCTTGCCATTTCCCTCGGACTTCATCCCAAGATGCGGTTTCTGGAAGGTTTAATGCGGCCCTGACAGCCTGGAATGAGAAAAGGAACACGCCGGAGGCAGCAGTCAAGTGAGGAAGGTGTGGGTTCCACTCTGCAGGACAGCCGCCCCCTGCGGCAGGCCATGGCCTCCCAGGCCCACCTTACCCGGGGCCCGCAGTGGCTGGACTCCTCTATGATCCTGTGTCTCTTGATATCCGCCTTTGGCTTCACCAAAATGTCTTCTACGCCTGTGAAGAGGGACACACAAGCTCAGATGGGACGGGGCCCGACTTCTCACCGGGAACAAACTCAGTGTGGTCAGGGCTTGGGGCGCAGTGTCATGTATCTGGGAAGTACTTGAATAATGATGATGATGAACATCCTCAGGAGACTGCCTCCATCTCTTAAGTGCTTCCCATCTCTTAAGCAAGTGTAAGGCCAAGCACTATAATCTCCATTTTACAAATGACAAAACTAAAGCTCAAACACGAGCTACTCGCTCAAGGCTACACAGGTAAAAAGGAAACCCCGGCCCGACTGCACACTTGTGCTCTCAGGCACCAGCTCTCCCACCTCCACTCAACAAACACATGGTGCACGACTGGGCTGGAGGTGAAGAAGAGGTGTGAGGTGAAAAGCTGAGTTTATGGGAAGGAGAGAGGAAGGGAGCAAACATGCTGGCTTTGACTCCTAGAAGTCAGCCGCTATAGGGACCACCCACGAAGCTGTGAGAATGGGTGTGCAGGCACACATGCCGACACACTCCAGCCTGGTGGACAGGGGCCAACAGCGCAGGCTCCTCCCCGGGTGAAAGCTGGGTCACTTCAGTGAAGCCTGTCTCTCTGGCTCCATAGGGTTGAGGAATTCCTCGCCTTGGCCAAATGTCTTCCTACTTCACTTTTCAGTCAGCTATTTTGTCTGGACCTGTGAGGGTTACAGGAGTCAAAGCTCCTCGGCCAAGATCTGAGTGGGAAGGGAAAAACAATGGCTGCACTATTCAAAAGCCGGACTGAGATATCTGGAATCCCCAATGCAATGTCCTGGAAACGTGAGGGCCTCTGAAGAACGTGTGTGAGCAAGAGGGGAGAGAAATATCCCCTCTGTGAGGAAGCCATAACCAAGAGAGTGGGCCCTTTCATGGGGTCAGCTTCAGGCCACCTTGTTGTCCCTTCACTGACCCTTCTGGCCGTGAGGGCTGGAATAAAGGCAACATCCCCGCCTGCCCTTCCCTCAGAGCCCGGGTCCAGCCTGGCCACGCTTCCTCTCAGCCTGGCAGCACCAGGATGCTCTTTGCACTAGGGCCAATTTCTCTTTGTGCCATGTGCTAAGCAGAGCTGTGGGCACGGCTTATTTGTTAGGTTTGGGACTCATCACGATCCGGGTGGGAGATCTTCATCTACTTTTTGTTTTTTACAGATAATTGTTCAGGTGTGCTCATGCCAGCAATAAAGTGAAAGCCAGGAACAACCTAAATATCTAATAACAGGAACTGGTTAAATAAACTCCAATATCCCTACACAACTGGTATAATCTTTAGCCAGATACCTGAGGATGTAGATTTATATTAGTTCACCCAAAAGGACATTTACAAATACATTTAGAAATGGGAGGAAGGGGCAGATTACAAAACATTATGTAGTATATAGAACCCTATTTTTCCAAATGTGTTTGTACTTGCAAAGTCTAGAAAGATGCATTGAATCAATATTAGTGGTTATCTCTGGCAACTGAATATTGGGTGACTTTATTTTCATGTCCGTATTTACTTATACTTTTCTGCAATTAATACATATCATACAATTACTGAGACCCCACTGCAGGCCAGTGGCAGGCCCTTGGGTCCACTGTGGGATTCCCACACCTTGTCTGCATACCTGCAAATCCACAATGGACTCTAAATTCCACTACTCTTGCTATCACTGACTAGACAATTCCCACACTCACTGTAGCTCAATGCTCAATGTGCAGCATGTCACTTACTCCTCGCAGGATGACTGAAGGAAGGCCTGGACTCCACTCTGTATACTTGGAGATGCGCAGCCCCGAATAAGCTTAGGTAGGGGCTGAGCCTGTGGGCAGAGGTCTTCTGATGTCAGTTCTGTCCAGTACACAAAGATTGACAGCTCACTTGTTTTCATTCTCAAAGCCACCTTCCTAAAACACTGTGCTCATTTCCAGGGAGGAAACAAGGTCGTTCCTCTTTCCATCTTGGCGTGCCACCCCAACAGGCCTGCCCGACGTGGTTTCGGGCAGCACTGATGCCTTCACTGCGTGGGGAGGATTGGGCACCTCCAACAACAAAGACGACCCTTTGCAGAGCACAGAGCGCCCGAGGAATTCTGGAAGAATGGAGGTGAGTGTGAAAAAGCAGACTCTGGGACAGAAAACTGTGCGGGGGTGTCCAACCTGCAGCCTGAGGGCCACACGTGGCTAGGGATGGCTATGAGTGTGGCCCAACACAAAACTGTAAATTTATTTAAAACATTATGAGATTTTACGTGTGTGTGTGATTACATGTTGCAATGTAGTTAACGTGTGGGCCCAAGACAACTCATCTTCTTCCAGTGCGGCCAAAGGTAGGACATCCCTGATGAATGTAAAGGACAGAGTCGAGAAAGAGACAGAATGGAAACAGGAACAGAGGGGTCACTCTGTGCTTCAGTGAGGAACACTGGCTATGGGGAAGTGGTGGAAAGCACTGACAAGGTGCAAGGCTGTCGAGCGAAGACGTCCTCGTAGAAGTAGCCTGGCCGCACCACTGAAGGCTGCCAGGAGAGCCAGGCGACATCCTGGTTGGTGCACTGGCCAGGACAGGGGTCCCGGGAGCCACTCGCCCAGCACTCACCCAAGGTGAAGCCTCTGTAGAGCTGTAGGTAGGCGGTGAAGAGGCGGGCCAAGCAGGTGAGAACCTTGCCGCTGGTCTCCCCTCCGTAGATCTCATAGCAGCAGTGGACCAGGCCGTAGGCAGAGCTTCCATAGTGCGATTTGTCCAGCACCCCGCAGAGCAGCTCCCCTTCCCTGATGATCACCTGCAGAAGGGACAGCCACCAGTGCTGGGCTGGAAGGGACGCCTCCTGTGTGAGCCACCACTCCCCTTGACTCCACGTTTTATTAGCCTTATTCTATCTGTCCCCCCACTGTAACCCGTCCCAAGTCCTTGATGGAAAGAGGCAGGCATTTTTATTTTTTAAATAAAGTAAGTGTGCACATATAGAACATTAAAAACGTTTTTCAGGGACTACACCACACACAGATATTTCAGTGCGTTCTGCAATCCCCACCCACCCACCTGTACTGACTTGAGGTCAGGTACCATCGACAAAGACTTTTTGACTTGAAATGAGAACATTTATTAGAGTCTAACCTTCATAACCATAACCTTGGCCCTACAGGTACTCCCTTCCTTGTACCCTGGGAATAAGAACAACATAACCTTTCCAACGTCCTTTTAAGGCCTGAATTTTTACTTTCACAAAGTGGGGTTGATGAATTAGAAGCTAACTGAAAGAAGGATTTCAGAAAGCAGCATGCATTAAGCACGAGATCTATAAAGGGAAAGAAAAGTGACAGCTTCAGTTCGAATGGAATGTCTGTTAAAGCCGGTGAAAAAGCACTGTGAGCTGGGGACTTCAGGACACCCCACCCCCCACCCAAGAACACACAGAGGCCTTGGAAACCCTCAGTGTGGGGCCACAGTCTGGCTCTTTTGCAGCAGCACGGCGCCAGGTCTGACTGCCCTGGCCTGCCCTCCTGAGGCCTGGTTCCTAAGGCACAAAGCTGGGAGAAGTGAAGCCTCACAGCAGTTCCTTGATCCTTAGCCACTCAGGGGTCTCAAGGGAAAACACAGGCTCTGCATTTCCAAGCCTTGCAGAGGCCAGTCCAGAAGCCTTCTGCTGTAAAGCCTTCCCAAGCTGGCTGCAAATTGTATACTGAGGGCCAAATGCTAGCAATCAGCTGTGAACCTTTCTAATACCAAATTGGGCACAACTCTTTCTCTTAAGAGCTACATGTTTCTGTCTATGTGCTTCCATGTCTCTGTCTCTGTTTTAAATCAATCTGTCTAAACCCAGGACTCGCAGTCTCCAACTGCAACGGCTGGGCGGCCATACCTGGGACTCACACATGTAGTCGGGGTGAAAGCCGGGAACAGGCCGAGGAGACTCCTTTACCCAGGCTTTCCCACTGATCTTTGCCTTTCCAGATAAATTCAGTGGGATGTGCTCCTCTGGGATAATGTTTATGAGCAGTGTGGACACTACCTGGAAACAAAAAGAAGACAAGGTGATTTCAGGGAGAAAAGATGAGAAGTTCCCTTTTAGGGCTTCCTGTCCCTGTCCATCCTGAAAAGGTGGACAACTCCATTCCAATGATCTGTAGGTAAAGCAAGAAAAATGAAGTTCTACCTCTGTGGGGGAAGGTGATCCCGGTTCTCACTATTGTACTTACCTGACTGAAGAGGGAGCTTGGGAGCGGAAACAAACATTGCCACTAAGAACTTCACTGGGATTTTTAAAAGATTTTATTTATTTATTTTTAGAGAGGGAAGGGAGGGAGACAGAGAGCGAGAGAGAAACACCAATGTGCGGTTGCTGGGGGCTGTGGCCTACAACCTAGGCATGTGCCCTGACTAGGAATCGAACCTGCAACACTTAGGTTCGCAGCCCGCACTCAATCTGTCACTGGGATTTTTATTCCCTAAAATAATTCTTGTTAAAGTGAACAGTCCCCCAATATTAAGTTCCTAAATAAACCAAAAGGAGAGGATAAAAGTAAATTGCTGTGGGGTCAGAGTAAAAAGATTCAAAAATGTGGTAAAAAACAAAGACAGCAGGGCTGGGAGAGATGGCAGGGCTCCTAACACTGCCCTCTGCCAGGAGAGTCAGCCCGACATGCCGCCAGTCCCGGGACGGAGGCAGGGGTTGAAGAACACATCTCAGAGCACCCTTCCCAGTCTTCAGGCCACATCAGAACTGATGACAGTGATATACAGTCAATAATGTCCTCCCACAGAACGAAGTAAACAAGCAAAACAGAAACAGACTTGTAGGTACAGAGATCAGACTGACAGTTGGCAGAGGGAGGGCTGGGGGTGCTAGATGAAAAAGGTGAAGACATTAAGAACTACAAATTGGGCCCTCGTGGTGTGGCTCAGTGGATGGAGTGCTGGCCTGTGAACCAAAGGGTTGCCAGTTTGATGCCCAGTCAGGGCACATGCCTGGGTTGTGGGTGAGGTCGCCAGTAGGGGGCACACAAGAGGCAACCACACACTGATGTTTCTCTCCATCTCTCTCTCCCTCCCTCCCCTTCTCTAAAAATAAATAAATAAAATCTTTTAAAAATTTAAAAAAAAAAAAAAAAAGAAGAAGAAGAAGTGCAAGTCGGCAGTTACAGAACAGTCACGGGGGTGTAAACTACTGCATAAGGAATACAGTCAGGAATACTGTAATGACTATGTATGTGGCCAAGTGGGTACTTGCAATATCGGGGGACATTCTGTAAAATACAGGACTGTCTAACTACTATGCTGTCTATCTGAAACAAATACAGAATAATAGGGAATGTAAACTAATTGAAAAAAAATGTCCTCCCACAAAACAGCTCTGACTCCCTGGTCAAAGGAAGGAGAGGATGCAAAGACTAAGAATCTAGAACTTTTCCCCTGAGGAGCTTCGCAGAGGCCCGAGGTGTCTGTCCAACCAAGAAGCAGGCTGCAAGGAAGCATTGGGGACAAGGGAATATTCCGGTATCTGCTTCATCACTGACTGGCCATGGGCCTGGGAAAGTGACCACGCTCTTTTAGCTCCAGCACTGCTCATTTGGAGAGCACAGATGAGGCCAGCCACTCATTCAGCACTTAAATATCAAGCGCTTACTATGAACCAGGTGCTGGAAAGAACTGTAAATAAAATATAGTCTCTGCCTTCAATGGAGCCTCCATTCCCAAGGAGAGCCCATGTTTTGGGGGAAAATAAAGCAGGGAAAGAGGACCCAGAGCAGAACGAGGGAGTGTCTGGGACTCTAAGTAAGGTGGGCAGAACAGGCCTCACACCAAGAAGGCAATGAGTGAGGAAAGGAGCTGTGCGGCGGTCAGATCATGCATTTCAGGCAGAGGCTTTTCATCTGAGAGAAAGGAAAGCTATCTGGTAGGTCCTGATCACAGGAGTGACATGCTTTTAATAGGGTCACTTGTTCCAAACACATTCCTGGTCTAGAGACTTTGAGGCTGTCTCTAGATGTAGAGAATAAGCCTCCTAAGTGACACAGACAAGAAAGACTGGCATTTAGAAGTGGTTATTAAAGTGACCTGAGTGGGGAGTACCATGTGACAAAGTCCCTGTGTGAGGCACATCACAGAACACAATAATAATGTGACTACTTGGCAACCTGATGGCTCCCACACAATTAGCTTTTACCGAGCCAACACCAGAAACAAATTTATGTGACTGGAATTAACTACGGTTACTGAGAGACCAGGGAATACATGCCCCACCCCAATTGGCCCATCAGTGTGGCCATCCACTCAACAAGTGGTTGCTAACAGGAGGCCAGGAGGCAATTTCCCAAGCAACTGCTCCATAGAAAACCCAAGCAAGGACAGATAAACCTAGGGAGGACCATGGGTCAGTTCCAAGAGGTCCAAGGCATTCATTCCTAAAGGTGTGGCGGGCAGGGGGCACACAGGCTGGTATAACAGGCCCTGAGGGCTGGGGGGGACCGGTTGCTGGCATGAGTAGTCTCTGTGTGCCCACACCAGGTCCCACAGAGTAGCCCTGTTAGATGTGTGCAATGGAGTCAGGGCAGTTATGAGAACAGGTGTCTTTTCATGCACGTGTACCAGAAGCAGGGGGACAACTGGCAACAGCATCTTTTAAAAAGGCAGACAATACTCCTTATTATCTTAGCAGAAGATGACCAGGAAGGTCATGACCCAGGCTCTCCCATACGGCCAGCACTGCCAGGTGAGGGGAGTACATACAGGCAGGAGGGTGAGTCTTGCCCAGGATGGTGACCACAAACTGCACCTCAACTAAAGTGCCCCATGTACAGCAGGGGCAGCCAGGCTAGACACAGTCAGGACGGGAAAGTTAACAAAAACACATGTATCAAACTATCCAAGGACAGGGAAAGGTGACCTGCCATCTCATCCACAAAATCAAGGGGGCAGAAAAGCATCTGACAAACTCCCAACACCTTTTCCTGATAAAAAAAAACCCAACAGAAGAGGAATAGAAAAAAATGTCATCAACACAGTAAAGGGGAGGCATCTAGGAAAAGCCCACACCTAAAGCACTCAGAGACTGAAGACTTGAGCACTGCTCTGAGCTAGGGTCGGGAACAGGACATGAAAGTCTGCTCTCAGCGCTTCTATTCAAGAAGGTACGAGGGTCTAACCAGGACAACTAGGCAAGAAAATAAAGAAAAGGCACCCTGGCTGGTGTGGCTCAGTGGATTGAGTGCTGGCCTGAGAACCAAAGTGTCACTGGTTAAATTCCCAGTCACAGCACAAGCCTGGGTTCCCAGCCAGGTGCCCAGTAGGGGGTGTGCAAGGGGCAACCACACACTGAAGTTTCTGTCCCTCTCTTTCTCTTTCCCTTCCTCTCTCTCTAAGAATAAATAAATAAAATCTTAAAAAAAAAGAAAGAAAGAAAAGGCATCCAGATTGGAGAGGAAGAAGTAAAACTACCAGTGTTTGCTGATGACATAATCTTATACACAGAAAACCCTAAAGAACTCACAAAAAAATGAATAGAGATGGCAAATGACTTCAGCAAAGGTGAAGGGTACAAGACCACCACCAACAAAAGTATCACTTGTATTTTTGTACATAACTATGAACAACATGAAGATGAAATTTAAGAAAATTATATTTACGAGAACATCAAAAAGAATACAATACTCGAGTGTAAAGCTTATATGCTGAAAACTCTAACACTGTTGAAAGAAATTAAAGAAAGTCTAAATAAACAGAAAGACATAATAGGTAGGATGGCTTAACATTAAGTTGGCAACACTCTCCAAACCGGTCTACAAATTCAACGTGATCCCTACTGAGATTACAGCTGCCAGTTTTGCATAAATGGACAAGATGAACCTAAAATTCACATGGAAATGTGTACAACAAACCCTGAATACCTCAAACAATCTTGAAAAAGAAAAACAAAGCTAGAGAACTCACACTTCCAGATTTTAAAACTTACTACAAAACTACAGTCACTAGGACATTCTAGTGGTATAAAGATTGACATATCGATCAATGGCACGAAACGAGAGTCCAGGAAATAAATACATCTATGGTTAACTGACTTTCAGCAAGGGGCTAAGAGCACTGAATGGGGAAAAGGACAGTCTGGTCAACAACTGGTGCTGAGACAACTGCCTGTCCACATGCAAAAGAATGAAGCTGAACCCCTACCTCAGACATATACTAAAATTAATACAAAATGGATCGAAGACATAATTGGAACATCTAAACCATAAAATTCTTAGATGGAAATAGAGCTGTGTGACCTTTAATTAGGCAACAGTTTTTTAGATATGACATCGAAAGCATAAACAATGCAAGAAAAAGTAGATACATTGAATTTCATCAATATTAAAAAAATCTTATGTGTCAAAGGGCACTATTAAGAAAGTGAAAAGGCAACCCACAGAATGAGAAAAAATATTTGGAATTCATACACGTGATACAGGTCTAATAGCCCAAATATATAAAGAGCTCAGAACTGAACAATAAAAAGACAAGCAGCCCAATTCAAAAAAGGACAAAGGGCTTAAGTAGACCTCCAGAGAACATACTACAAATGGCCAGCAAGCACATTAAAAGATGCCCAACATCTTAAGTCATTAGAGAAATGCAAGTCAAAAACCGCATTTTATACCCACTAAGACAACTTTAAAAAAAAGAAAGATTAAGGTCAGTAAGCAAGTGGAAAAACTGGAACCTTCATATATTGCTGGGTAGTTCCTCAAAAAAGTTAAACACAGCTTTACTATGTGATCTAGCAATTTCACTCTTAGCTATATATCCAGGAGTGCTTCACACAAAACGTGGTACACAAATCTTCACTGCAGCTTATTGTAATAGCCAAAAAGGAAAAACAACCCAAATTACCTATTTATCAACTGAAAAATGGACAAACAAAATGTACTATATCCATACAGAACATTATTCAGCCATAAAAATGAAGTACTACTGTTCATGTCTCCACTTACATGAAATACTCCAAATAGGCAAGTCCACAGAGACAAAAGGTGACTGCCCAGGAATGAGGGAGGGAGGAATTGGGCCTAACTGAGAGTAGGCACAGAGTTCCTCTTAAAAGTGATAGAAATGTTCTAGAATCAGCTAGTGATGATTATTGTACAACGTAGTGAATAAACTGTAAGTCATCGGGGTATACACTTTTTAAAAGTGGTAAATTAAATGCTAAATAAGAATTACATCTCAATTAAAAAGACAAGGGAGCCAGTTAAGATGATCTGAGGTCTTTTTCTGTACCACATTCTGGAAGTATATGCGCTAGGGAGAAAGGACGATTCGCAGCATTCTCTTAAACTGTGAAGGGGAGCAGTATCCATGAGACTTACAATTAGAATTGTTTTAATACTAAGCCTTCATCAAATTTTTAAAAATGTTTTACAAATTAAATGGATTTTTTAAAAACAGTTTTGAAGTGTGTATACCCTTTGACCCAGCATTTACACCTTTAAGAATCTGTCTAAAATGTATACTAATGAAGGCACACTAGTATAAATGAAGGTGGTACTCAGCATTCGTCACCACAGCAAAGACCAGGTACAACAGACACGTCTGCCAACAGAGGGCCGGTTAAACCAGCTGGCATATGGGATCATCGGCTACAACACAGAATGGGTTAAAAAGAATGACCGGAGGATCTACATGTAGAAACAGAGAATGATCCCTACAGTATGTCATCAGGTGACCTAAATATGTCACAAAGGAATTATAAAAAGGGTCTGTCAACTTGGCACATGAAACCAGTTAAAGAACTTGTGGTATTTGGAGTATTGGGTGGACCAAATTACAATGACAAACTGCCTGAAATAATAAAATTCCATCTGGAAGGCATGGCGGCTCTTTTAAGTAAGCTATCTTAGAGACCAGCCCCAAAGGAGGTCAAGTGCCTGGCGGGCAGGAAAACGCGTGCCTCCACTGTCAGGATGCCGTGGATAGACAGGAGGCTTTGTGTAGAAGCTCAGAATTGAATGTCAGATCTAATCGTGGTTCACGGTTCTCCTGAGAAGGTAGAATATGATCCCCTTCTTATTTATTTTCTCTCACAGTATGTGTGGACGTGAGGAGGGGGTTGGGAAAGAAGGGATTTTTTCTTTTCTACTTCACATTCCTCTATTTTTGCTTAGTGACAAACTAATGTTACTTCTGTAACTAAAAAGAATTCTAAGGGCAGAGATCTAATAACTGATGTCATCAAGTTTTTCAAAAACAAGGACAATATACAAAAATTAATTGTATTTCTACATACCAACTATAAACAATTAGAAAATTTCATAAACAACACCATCTACAAGAGCAATATCTAGGAATAAATCTAATGAAAGATGCACAAGACTTTCACATAATTGAAAGACATACTATGTTTATAATTTGGAAGACTGAATATTATAAATATGTTGATTCTTCCTAAAGTGATCAACAGATGTAAGTAATCCCAATAAAAATCCTTGCAGGTATCTTTTTGTGGAAATGTACAAGTTGACTTTAAAATTCACATGGAAACACACAGGGCCAAGAATCCTCAGGACAGTCCTGAGAAAGAACAAAGCTGGAGGCTTACTATCAGAACCAAAGTCTGTGACAAAAGCCACAATAAAAGAGACAGCGTGGTGTTGGTGCAATGGAATCAGACCGACGGAACTGAGCAGAGCTGGGAACAGGCCCACACACGTGTAACTAGCTGATTCATGGCACAGAAGATACTAACGAGGAATGGAAAAATGATGGTGTTTTCAACAAATAATGCTATTATCAACTGGATATCCACATAAGAAAAAAAGGAATACTCACTTCTACCTCACATCACGCACACACACACAAATCAGCTCCAGTAGACTGAGGTGTAAGAAGTTAAGCAATAAAGCTCCCAGACAATACACAGGGGGTACCTTCATGACCTTGCGGCAGGCAAATAGTTCTTATATAGGACTAGCCATAAAAGGCAAAGACTGATGAATTATGTTACATAAAATAAAGAACTTTTGATCATTAGAAAACAGCATTAGGTAAAAGGGAAAAAAGACTAGCCCCTATATATATATTGCAAATATCTTTGGATCAAAGTAGGTTTACAGTTGTGGATCCAAGAAACAACTTATTCTTGCATTATTATTTATGAACTACTGTATTATTTTCCATATGAATAACTGTAAACCTACTTATGACCCATCCATTGTAAGTATATCTGGCAATGGACTTACACTAGAATATATAATAAACTCTTACCTATCATCAATAAAAAAAAAGGCACAGAATAGAAAACAGGCCAAAGACTTAAATAAGCACTGCATAAAAGATGGTATCTAAATGGCCAATAAGCATATGAAAAGGTGCTTAACTTCACTCATCATTAAGAAAATGCAAATTAAAACCACAACAGGCCCTGACCAGTGTGGCTCAGTTGGCTGGGCAATGTCCACAAAGCAAAGGGTGGCTGGTTCAATCCTGCCCAGGGCACACGCCTTAGCTGTGGGTCCGATCCCTGGTTGCGGCACGTGCGAGGAAGCAACTGCTCAGTGTTTCCCTCTCACATAGATGATTCTCTCCCTCTCTTTCTCCTTCCCTTCCCCTCTTTCTAAAAAATAAATAAATATATTTTCAAAAAACCACAATGAGATGCCACCACACACCCATCTGGGTGGCTAAAATTACACGAAAACAAATGAGCAAACAAATCAAGTTCTGCTAAGGACAAGGGGCAACCAGAACTCTCATGCCCTTCTGACTGAACTGTAAACGGCTACAAGCACTTTGGAAAACTGTTCATTAAACTATTTAAAGTTGAACAAAGATCTTAAAGACCTGGCAATTTGTTCCCTTGGTATTTCTTTACCCATCAAAATGCATATATAGCCCTGGCTGGCGTAGCTCAGTGGATTGAGCACAGGCTGCCAATCAGGCATCGCAGGTTTGATTCCCAGTCAGGGCACATGCCTAGGTTGCAGGCCATGGCCCCCAGAAACCGCACATTGATGTCTCTCTCTCTCTCTCTCTCTCTCTCTCAGTAACCGCACATTCATGTTTCTCTCTCTCTCTCTCTCTCTCTCTCTCTCTCTTCCTTCCCTCCCTCTCTAGGAATAAATAAATAAAATCTTTTAAAAAATGCATATATAATGTCAAAAAAAAGACATATATAAGAATGTTCATAGTAGCTGTATTGGTAATAATCAAATGAAGATAACTGAAGAGAACCCCAATATCCATCAGCAGTAAAACAGATAAATATACAGTGTTATATTCAGATAGTAGAATACTATACAGCAACGAAATAAACCACCACTATATGTACTGACATGACTGACTCATAGACAGATATGATTTTCTGTATTATTGCATTTATGTACAGTTCAGGAAAAGACAAAACTTACCTACAGTGTTAGAACTCAGGCTAGTGGCTACCTTTGGGGAGAGGTAGAAATGGAGAGGGGTCTGCAGAGGGTGTTCTGGGAGTGCTGGTGATATCCTACTTTCTGATCTGGGAGACAATTTGCAAAGATGTATTCCTTTTGTGAACATACATTGACTTGTACACTCGAGATTTGTAAAGACAGGGAAGCCCTCTTTCTCTATCTGCTCCTTCAACAAATGAGGAGAGACCGCAGATTCTTAAGTAGAAAGAAAAGCACTCAAGATACTACACTGAAATGCCCTGGAGAGACAGCCTAAGACTTCATCTTCTGGGCAGTACAAATGAACTGCCCAAGCTAAGCTCCTTGTCTCTGGAATGTAAACACGGTTTTCTTTACAGAGGCCCGTGCAGTACAGCCACTTTTACCCTTTTCACCTATTTGCAAAGAAATAACACCCCACACCAACTTCTCAAGAAACACTGAAAATTCTCAATTGTTACAGCAGTAAAACATGGGTTTATTTTCTAATTTTATTTAACTGTAAAGTAATAATCATAGCCCAGCAACAGTGTAAAATAGAAAAAATTACTAAAACCAGATTGTTCTATAGTTTTGATCTTTTTTATGCCAAACTTGTCACATACATTTTAACAAGGTCGCAAGTGTGACTGCACACAGGACTGGGTCGTCTAGTCTTCTCTCAGCATCACGTCAGAGGGTTTTCTAGATTGCCACGTGGCATTTTAAAGCTACTGTTTAAAAAAAATACACTATTTGTAACAATAATATATCTTAAGAAATGAATGTTCCACCATTTATTTAGCTCCATCTTCAGCATCAAGGTTTTTCTGATTTTCTACCACTATAAGCCACGATGTCATGGATTGCTTTTTCGGCATTTCAGACAGCTTTCTTCAGCTGGATTCCCAGATCAAAGGGAATGAACATATTTATGGCACCGGATAACAAGGGTGGGCAAAAGTAGGCTTACAGTTGTAAGTATGGAAAACAGAGTTGACTCTTGTATTGTGATTTTTATTTACTAATTACTGTATTATTTATTACTAACCTACTTTTGCCCATCCCTGTGTATTCTTTGTCTACTATATGGTTTTATTTTGAACACAGTGATTATGCTTAAATAAAATTCTAACAAATTCTGGACACTATAGTATTACTTAAGACTTACAAATCCGCTGACTTCCAAGATAATATTAGATGGCTTATAAAATAAAGACATACAAACAGGAATAAATATAAGTAGAAATAATAAAGCGGACAAATACACAGAGCCAACTAACTAAATGAGGAGTAGGCAAACTGTAGCCTGTAGGACAAATGTGGCCCACCCCCTTTTAGTAAAAAAAGTTAGACAGGGTGATGGCAATGCCCACTCATTTCTGTGTATCTGTGGATGTTTTCATGTTATAACAGCAGAGTGGAGTGGTTGTAACAGAGATAGTATGGCCACCAAAGCCCAAACTATCTGCTATCTGGCTTTTACAGAAAAAGCTCACCAACGCCTTGACAGCTCACTGTAGCTTTTCAAAAGATAATTTGAATAGCCCTGTATTTATTCGAGAAATAAAAATTTTAGTTTAAAAACCTTCCTATAAAGAAAATTCCAGGTCCAGACATTTAAGAAAAAAACAATACCAGTACTACACAAACTCTTATAGAAAACTGAAGATGAACTACTTCCCAACTCATTCTATAAAGCCAACCTAATACCAAAACCAGGCAAAAATATTACAAGAAAAGAAAACTACATATCAATATCCCTCATGAACACAAATGTAAAAAAAAAAAAATCTAAGCAAATTATTTGTTAAATTTAGTGCCATAGGGTAATGCCTCACAACCAAGTAAAGATTATCCCAGGAATGCAAGATTGGTTTAACTACAAGTCAGTCAACTCCCAGCACCACAGACTTAAAGAATTTAAGAGCAGAAAGACACGTTAGAGATCATCAACTTGAAACCCTCTATTTTATAGATGAGGAAATATGGTCCATAGAACCAAGATTACATAGCTGATTAGTAGTTAGTTAGGCCTAAGGATGAACCTGGAGACCCAGCCAATAGCAGAAGCACATATTTTATTGTATGTAATCATTTGGTCACTACACATACTATTATTTTATTCCTTTAAAGGGAAGTATAGCCCTGGCTGGTGTGGCTCAGGAGATTGAGTGCTGGCCTGTAAACCAAAGGGTCACCTGTTTGATTCTCAGTCAGGGCACGTGTCTGGGTTGCAGGCCAGCTCCCCAGTAGGGGGCACGCATGAGGCAACCACACACTAATGTTTGTTTCTCTCCCTCTCTTTCTCCTTCCCTTCCCCTCTCTCTAAAAATAAATAAATAAAATATTTTTAAACAAAAAGGGAAGTACAGTGTGATGCTTTGGGAGTTAGGAAATCCTGGGCTTAAATCTAGCTATTTCCTAGAGACTTGGGCATATAAATAACTTCTCTAACCCTCTATGTCCATAACTGCTAAATGGTGGTAATAATGGTCTCTGCACATGCAGGCTGATTATAAGGATTAAATAAGATAACATAACTATAGCATTCAGCAATCATCATCATCATCATCATCATCATCATCATCATCATAGTAATATACCCAGGAATAAATTTAACCAACAATACCTGTACTTAGAAAACTATAGGACACTGAAAAAAGAAATGAATAAGACATGAATAAGTAGAAGTATAAACCATGTTCATGGTTTGGAAGAAAAAACATCATCAAAATGTCCACACTAACCAAAGTAATCTATGGATTCAATGCAATTCTTATTAAAATACCAATGGCATATGCCACAGATCTAGAACAAATATTTCAAAAATGTATATGGTACCAAAAAGGATCCCAAACAGCCCAGCAATACTGAGAAAGAAGAAAGTTGACAATACCTGATATCAAACTCTACTACAAGGCCACTGTAATTATAACAGTGGTACTGGCACAAGAACAGACACATAGATCAATGCAACAGAACAGAGAGCCCAGAAATAAACCAATGCCTTTATGGTCAACTAATGTTTGACAAAGGAGGCAAGAGCATACAATGGAGTAAATACAGTCTTTTCAACAAATGCTGTTGGGAGAACTGGACTGGTACATAAAAATAATGAAACTAGACCCCAAATTACACCATATACAAGAATAAACTCAAAATGGATGAAAGACTTAAATATTAGTGTTAGTACCATAAAAATTCTAGAGGAAAACATGGGCAGTAAAATTTCATATATCTTGAGTAGCAGTATTTTTATCTCCTAGGGCAATAAAAACAAAGGAAAAAAAGAAACAAATGGGACCACATCAAATTAAAAAGGTTCTGCATGGTTAAAGAAAACATCATCGAAGTGAAAAGGGAACCAACTGTATGAAAAAACGTATTTGCCAACAATACCTCAGACAAGGGTTTGATCTCCAAAATATATAAAGAACTCATATGACTCAATAGCAGGAAGACAAACAATCCAATTAAAAAATGGCCAAAGGACCTGAAGAGACACTTTGCCAAGGAGGACATACAAAGAGGGTACATAGACACATAAGAAAATATTCAAGTTTACTAATCATCAGAGAGATGCAAATTAAAACCACAATGAGATTATCACCTCATACCTGCCAGAATGGCTACCATCAATAAATCAACAGACAAGTGCTGGCAAGGATGTGGAGGAAAGGGAACCCTCATGCATTGCTGGTTGGGAATGCAGACTGGTGCAGCCACTGTGGAAAATGGTATGGAATTTCCTCAAAAAAATTAACTGTCTTTTGACCCAGTGATTCCACTTCTGGGAATACATCCTAAGAATCCTGAAACACAAATTCAAAAGGATATATATACCCCTACGTTCATAGCAGCTAAGATCTGGAAACAGCCCAAGGTGCCTGCCATCAGTAGATGAGTGGATGTTACAAAAAGCTGTGGTACATTTACACAATGGAATACTACACAGGAACAAAAAAGAAGGAACTCTTACCTTTTGAGACAGCATGGATGAACCTGGAGACTATTATGCTAAGTGAAATAAGCCAGTCAGTGAAAAACAAATACTGCATGATCTCACTTATATGCAGAATCTAATGAGCAAAACAGAATCAGAGGCATGGAAACATGGAATAGACAGCTGTAAGAGGGGAGGGGAGGAAAAAGGTGGGGACTGGTTGTAAAAAGGTGAGGGGGTTAGCCAAATAACAGGTATGCATGACCCAAGGACGCGGACAACTGGCAGTGTGGGGATTGCCTGAGGGGCTGGGAAGGGCTAGGTGGAAGGGGGGAAAGGAGAGAAAAATTGGGACAAATGTAAAAGCATAAACAAAAAAATGCTTTTAAAAAAATAAAGCACTCAGCAAAGCACTTGGCCCATCCCCACAAATATTACTAATACTATCACCAACACCATTGCCCATAACCACTGTATCTGGATAACAAGGACAACAAGTTTAAGTTAGAAGCAAAGGACAGAAACCACACAGCCTCCTCTTAGTAGATATGCCTTTGAAAGCATCCAGACCCATGAACCCATCAAAGAGACAGTCAGACTATTGTCTGACTTATTTTTCTGTCTCTGGCATGAGCTCCCCTAGGAATGGAACCTTTTTATATGAGTGGCCAGTTTCCTTCTGATATATACTCTGCTTGTTTTCTCCCAATTACCTGCTTTCCTGTCCACAGTGGAAAAGGCTTCAAGATAGCAGGGGGAAAGAGCTTCACACGTCCCACTTTGTCTGTGAGTCCTCGGTACACCAGCTCCATATACTGCTCCCGGCTGAAAAAGCAACCTCGAGTGGTCATGTTTGCGCCTGAAACCATGTGATCTTGGATCAATCCTGCCAATGGCTGGCCATCCTACAAATCAAGACAATAGAAGAACAAAGATAAGTTTTAAGTCACATCTAATTCCTGATCATCTGCTTGGAGGCCACCTCCTAGCAACAGCCTTGACGTAGCCCCAAGTTGCCTTCTTCGCGCTGCCTTCTCCGCAGCCTCAGGCCAGAGTCCAGGCCTCTCGTTCTGAGAACAAACTGCCTTCTGAAGGCACGACCAGGGCTTCTTGACTGGCTTCCACCTTTGCCACTTGCTCACAGTTCTGTTTTAAAACTGCTTCAAATTCTACCACTTCCACAAGTCCTTTCCTCCACAATCCCATCTGGTTCTAGTTACTCCAGAGTATTTTTGACATTTATGCATAAATGTGGCTGTTAGTTATGTTCTTGTTTTTATATTTTGGTTTTACACTTTAGTATTTTTCACACATTTCTGGCCTGGTTCTCCTATAAATTGGTCATCCATTCAACAGATAGTTATTGAGAGCCTACTATATGCCTAAGCATTTGGTCAGACCTTCAGTCTACTTCAGTGGAACAGACGAGGGAGAGCTAGACAGTACAAAAATGACTAGATAAGTACATCAACACAAGAGTTTTAGATGACATGGAGGCAAGTAACAGAATGGATTATAATACAGATCTGCGGTAGGGAGATGGTCAGGAATGGTCTCAGTGAGGGGCAGCATCACGGTGAGGCCTGAGGAGTAACCTGGAGTCACCCGGTGCAGGGAGGCAGGGTTCAGGCAGAGGTTCCTCAAGAGGGTCATGAGAGGACCTGACATACATGACTGCAGAAGGAAGGAAAGAATGTCTTTTCACAAAGCAGCACATGTTCGTAGTGAACCCTTAAAGAAGGCCATAAAAGCCCAATTTCTGGTTGGGTAGATTCATCTCATTTGACATTTGTCATGGTTTTTCTGATCCTCAGTTTCCTGAGTCTTACCTGCAGGCATGTGTTCATGGCAACATAAGGCACACTAAAGTAAAAATAGCTGTGCTCACCAATGTTTCAGAAGTTTCTGCAAACTTCAACATTTACAGAAACAAGAAAAATTTGTGCTTTGGATCTAAAGATTTTTATCATTTGATTTTGTTAAATACTACCCAGTGTGGCCCCAGCCAGACTGCTCAGTTGTTTGGAGCATCATCCTGTAACTGGAGGGCTGTGGGTTCGTTCCCCAGGCTGGGTGTGTGCAGGAAGCAACCAATCCATGTTCATTCCTAACACTGATGTTTCTCTCTCTCCCCTTCCTCTCTCTCTAAAATCAATAAGCATATCCCCAGGTGAGGATTAAGAAAAAAATACTACCCAATATTATTGCCATGTTCATAACTAGGGCTAAAGGAACTCACAAAGGCAGCCCTGGTGAAGCACCAGGAATTAAACTACACGCAATAATTCAAAAGCTGAAAAGAATAGTTGTCAAACAGCCTAAATATATTCCGACAATGGCTCTATGTAAATGGGCTGAAGAGCTGCTGTGGATATAACATAGCAGTATCAGGTGGAGCACATGGCCCTTCTTACAAAGGCTCTGAGTTACCAAATTGAATAAATATTAAACTCTGCATCTTGTTCCAAAGACATGATCTTATTTTCCTTGAGGGAAACCCAAACCAGTACTAAGCATTTGACTCAGCCCACACAATCTTTTGGAGGGAGGCAGATAGAGATTTTTTCCTTTCGTGTTTTTCCTTTAAAGAACATAATTACAAGTTATGTGATCTACTCCATGCTTTCTCCTCTCTCTGTCTAGATTTCTATATGACTAGAAAATTGCCCTAATGGCTAAATTGCTTTCAGTGTAATAATCATGAATTCTAGGAAGGAATGCTGATGATTAAAGCAATTTACTATGGGTCAACTTATGATTCTGAATTTTCTAAATCCTGCCTAGAATCAAAAAGACCATCTCTAAATCAAAAACCCAGATAATTGTTAGCTATCCTATTCTACTTAATAACACAGCAAAATGACACTACAATTAAGGTCTTTGGTCAGTGTGCTTAGAGAATTAGGGTCTTCTATGACTTAAATCTTCTATCTAAAGTAGAAGTCAAAAAACTATTCTGAAGCCTTGTTAAAAATGATTTCCACAAAGCACTGGTTCTCAATAAACACAAAATACAAAAGAAAAGAAAAACATTTATAAGAAAGTTTAACTGTTTTTTGAAAAAGAAATAAAGTTTCATTCATCTATTTTAAATAAGATGACAATACACAACTCTATGAAACACACACAAAAAAACCCCAACAAAAAATACTTTAACTGTATACCATAGTTAGTTAAAAAAGAACACCTGGAAATGTAAAAGAAATGGAGTCCTGCCTGGTGAGGCTCAGTGGATTGAGCACAGGCCTGCAAACAAAAGGGTTGCCAGTTTGATTCCCAGTGAGGGCACATGCCTGGGTTGCGGGCTGGTTCCCACACTGAGGGCATGCGAGAGGCAACCCATTGATGTGACTCTCTCGCACGATAGTGTTTCTCTACCTCTCTTTCTCCTTCCCTTTCACCCCCTCTAAAAATAAATAAAATCTTAAAAAACAAAACAAAAAATGGAAACAAAGAAAAATATACCAAAAACATTACAAAAATATGGCTTTCCTAGTTTAACAAAACCAGTTCTTCTTGTCCTCTTAGGATGTTGCCACCAAAATACTTTAAGACATGTTACATTTTTATAACCATTAGTAAAACTAAGTATTCCACCTCTTGACATTTATACTAAGGACTAAATGTAATATATCAAGAATCAAAACCTCTGCCCTAACCAGTGTGGCTCAGTTGGTTGGGCATCATTCCACAAATCAAAAGCCTGCAGGTTTGATTCCCAGTCACAGCAAATGCCTGGGTTGTGTTCCTGGTCAGCACATGTACAACAGGCAATCCATCGATGTTTCTCTTCTCCCTCCTTTACCCTCTCTCTAAAAATATATACATAAAATCTTAAAAAAAAAAAAAAAAGGATCAAAACCTCTTTACCTAAGACACAAAAGATATTGACTAAAGGTGAAGTGAACCTCAGATCATTCTCTAAAAGTTTTTCACTTTATTTGTTAAGAAATTACCTTATTCAATCAACTATAAAGTTATTACAAAGGTTATAAGACAAAAGTAGGAAGATCATGTGTAACTGCAACAATAAAGGGATATACATGTACACACAAAAGTAGTAAAAAATAATAATGAAAACATAAATGTGAAAGGGATAAGAAAAACTGTAGTGATTTTACAACATAATAATGGCCGTATGTGACAAACCCACAGTCAACATCATACTCAACAGGAAAAAGATAAAAGTGTTTTCCTTAAGATCAGGAAAAAGACAGGGATGTCCACTTTCATCACTCTTATTCACTGTAGTACTGGAAGTCCTAGCCATAGCAACCAGCAGGAGAAAGAAATACAAGGCATCCAAACCAGAAAGGAAGAAGTAAAACTGTCATTATTTGTAGGTGACAGTATACTATACATAGAGAATCTAACGATCCCACCAAAACCTACTAGAAATAATAAGTGAATTCAGTAAGGTAGGATACAAAAATATTCAGAAATCAGTTGCATTTTTATATACTAATAATGAGCTATCAGAAAGACAAACTAAGAAAGCAATACCATTTACAATGGCATTAAAAAAATAAAATACATGGGAATAAATTTAACCAAAGATGTAAAAGACCTATATTCAAAAAACTCTAAGACACTGAAAAAAGAAACTGAAGAAAATTGATAGAAAGAATTAACATCATTCAAATGTTGAAGAAAAGACAAATAAATGGAAGCCCATACTGTGCTCATGGATAGGAAAAATTAACATTGTTAAAATGTCCATACTGCCCAAAGCAATCTATAGATTCAATGCAATCCCTATCAAAATACCAATGGCACTTTTCACAGAACTAGAATAATTCTAAAATTTATATGGAACCACTAAGACCCCACATAGCCATAGCAATCTTGAGAAAGAAGAACTAAGTTGGAGGTGTTACGCTCCCTGGTATCAAACTATACAACAAGGCCATAGTAATCAAAACAGCATGGTACTGGCATAAAAACAGACACAAAAATCAAAGGAACAGAATAAAGAGCCCAGAAGTAAATCTGCAGTTTTATGGTCATTTAATCTATGATAAATTAGGCAAGAATATATAATGGGGTTAAGATAGTATATTAAATAAATGGTGCTGGAAAAACTGGACAGACACATGCAAAAGATGAATCCACCCCTTTCTTATACCTTATATAAGAATAAACTGAAAATGGATTAAGTACTTAAATGTAAGGCTTGAATCCGTAAAATTTCTAGAAGAAAACATAGGTAGTAAACCCTGTGAGATTTCTTAGCAGTATTTTTTTCTGGTATGTCTCCTCAGGCAAGGGAAACAAAGAAAAAATAAACAAATGTGACTACATCAAACTAAAAAGGTTTTGCAGAGCAAAGAAAGCCATTAAAATGAAAGGACAACCCACAGAATGGAAGAACACATTGGCCAGTAATACATACTATAGGGGTTAATATCCAAAACTGATAAAGAACCCATACAATTCAACACCAGAAAGCAAAACCAATTAGAAGATGGGCAGAAAACCCAAACAGACATTTTTATGAAGAGGACATACAGATGGTCAATGCAAATTAAAACCAAGATGAGGTACCACCACACATGTCATAATGACTATCATCAATAAATCAACAAACAACAGGTATTAGTGAGGATGTAGAGAAAAGGGAACTCTGGTGCACTGCTGGTGGGAACGCAAATTGACGTAGTCACTATGGAAAATATATGGAGGTTAATCAAACATTTTTTTAAAAAACTGCCTTATGACTCAGAAATTCCCCTCCTGAGTATACGTTCAAAGAAACCCAAAACACTAACTTGAAAAGATATATGCACCCCCATGTTCACTGCAGAATTATTTACAATAGCCAAGAAATGAGGCTACCCAAGTGCCTATCAGTGGCACAGTGGTTAAAAAAAAAGTTGTGGTACATAAATACAATGGATCCCACACTCATTTTGCAAGACAAGCATTATCCTAACTCCAAAACCAGATAAAGACTACAAAGAAAGAAAATGATAGGCCAATATTGCTGATGAATGCTAAAATCCTCAATACAATATTAGCAAACCAAACTGCAGCAAAATATTCAGCAAACTAAATAGAGAATGCATCAAAAAGATTATACACCATGATCAAGTGGGATTTATTCTGGGACTGAAAGGTTGACACAACATTCACAAATCAATAAATGTGATTTACCACATAAACAAAATGAAGAATAAAAACCACATGATCATATCAATAGATGCAGAAAAAGGATTTGATAAAATCCAGCACTCATTTATGTTAGAACTCACAGCAAAGTGGAATTAGAGAGAGGATACCTAAATATAGTGAAGGCCATTTATAGCAAACCCACTGCCAGCATCATTCTCAACAGGCAAAAACTCCAAGCATTTTCCTTAAGATTAGGAACAAAACAGAGATGTCCACTTTCACCACTCTTATTCAACACAGTCCTGGAAGGCCTAGCCACAGCAATCAGAGAATAAATAAAAAGCATCCAAATTGGAAATGAAGAAGTAAAACTGTCTTTATTTGCAGACGACATGATACTGTACATAAAGAATCCCGAAGATTCCTAAAATAAATGAATTCAGCAAACTAGCAGGATACAAAATTAATATTCAGAAATCAATTGCACTTTTATATGCTAATAATGAACTAACAGAAAGGGAAATTAAGAGAACAATCTCATTCACAATCGCTTCAAAAAGAATAAAATACCTAGGAATAAACCTAACCAAGGATATAAAGACCTGTACTTAGAAAATGACAAGACACCGAAAAGAGAAACTTAAAAAGATACAAATAAGTGGAAGCACATACCATGTTCATGGGTGGGGAGAATTAACATCATTAAAATGTCCATACTACCCAAAGCAATCTACAGATTCAACACAATTCCTATCAAGATTCCAATGAAGTATTTCAAAGAACTAGAACAAATATTTCAGAAATTTATATGGAACCACAAAAAGCCCCAAATAGCAACAGTGATCCTGAGAAAGAAGAACAAAGTTGGAGGAATCATCCTATCTAATATCAAGCTATACTGTAAGGCAACAGTAATCAAAACAGCATGGTACTGGCATAAAAACAGACACACAGATCGATGAAACAGAATAGAGAGCCCAGAAATAAGACTACACCTTTAGAGTCAATTAATATTTAACAGAGGAAGCAAGCACATACAATGGGCTAAAGATAGTTTCTTCAATAAATCGTGTTGAGAAAACTGGATATGTGCAGAAAAATGACTAGATCACCTTCTTACACCACACGCAAAAATAAATTCAAAATGGATTAAAGACTTAAATGTTAGATCCAAAACCATAAAAATCCTAGAAGAAAACATAAGCAGCAAAATCTCGGATATTGCTTGTAGCAATATTTTATCAGACATATTTCCCCAGGCAAGGGAAATAAAAGAAAAGATTAAAAAATGGGACATCAAACTAAAAAGTTTTTGCACAGCAAAAGAAAACATCAACAAAATAAAAAGACAACCCACAGAATGGGAGAACATATTCACTGATACATTTGATAAGGGGTTACTTTCCAAAATTTATAAAGAACTTACAAAACTCAGCCCTGGCTGGTGTAGCTCAGTGGATTGAGCGCTGGCTGCGAACCGAAATGTTGCAGGTTCGATTCCCAGCCAGGGTACATGCCTGGGTTGCAGGCCATGACCCCCAGCAACTGCACATTGATGTTTCTCTCTCTCTTTCTCCCTCCCTTTCTTCTCTAAAAATAAATAAATAAAATCTTAAAAAAAAAAAAAAGAACTTACAAAACTCAATACCGAAAAAAAAACCCCCCTCAAAACAAAACCCAAAGCCTGACGAACAACCCAATTAAAAAAATGCGTAAAGGACCTGAATAGACACTTCTCCATAGAGGACATACAGATGGCCCATAGACATGTGAAATGATGCTCAACATCACCAGTCATCATAGAAATGCAAAGTAAACCACCATGAGATTCATCTCCCACTTCTCAGAATGCTGTCCCAAACTTGCATTCCCAGAATAAATCCCACTTAATTGTGGTGTATGATCTTTCTGATGGATTGCTGTACTTGGTTTACTGATGGCTATCATCAGTAAATCAACAAACAAATGCTTGCAAGGATATGGAGAAAAGTGAACCTTTCTGCACTGTGGATGGGAATGCAGACTGGTACAGCCATTGTGGAAAGCAGTATGGAGATACTTCAAAAAATGAAAAACAGATCTGTCTTTTAACCCAGTGATCCCACTTCTGCGAATATATCCAAAGGAACCCAAAACACTAACTCAAAAGGACATTAAGCACCTTTAGGTTCATTGCAGCGTTATTTACAGTCATTAAGATATGGAAACAACCCAAGTGTCCATCAGTAGATCAGTGGATAAAACAACTATGGACATTTACACAATGGACTACTACTCGGCCATAAAACAAGAAAATCCTACCCTTCGCACCAGTATGGATGGACCTGGAGAACATTATGCTAAGGGAAATAAGCCAGTCAGAGAAAGACAAATATCATATTTGGAGGGATTAAGCAAAAGGGAAAAAGCACTCATGGACATGGACAACAGTGAGGTGATTGCAGCAGGGAGGGGATATAAGAAGACTAAATGGTAATAGAAAAAAATACAATAAAAAAATTTGATACATACATACATACAATGGAATCACTTGGCCATAAAAAAGAATGAAATCTTACCACTTGCAATAATATGGATAAACCTAAAGGATAGTCAGACAGGAAAGACAAATATTGTATGTTTTTGCTTAGATGTGGGATATAATAAAAAATGAACAAAATAAACTCACAGGTACAAAGAACGAATTAATGATCACCAGAAGGGAGGAAGGTGGGATATGGGTAAAAAAAGGTAAAAAGAATTAAGAAGTAAAAATTGCCAGTTATAAAAATAATCAAAGGAATATAAAGTACAGCCTAGGGAATATAGTCAATAATGTAATAACTGTGTATGCTGTCAGTAGGGTACCACACTTACTGGGGTGAGCACTTCACAAGGTCTATAAATGTGTAATCACTATGGTGCAGGCCTGAAATTAACATAGTATTGTATGTGAACTATAACTAGAAAATAAATTTTAAAAATTAATTTACTGATATAAGCTTATTTATCTACGTTGTGCCTGTCTTCTGACCTAAAACTCACGGGCCCTAAAAAAGCATGTGAAGAGGCACATGTGGATTTGAACAGGCCTGCCCTTCGTAGCACACAGGTAAGAATGAAGCCTCTATATTACCTGTGTCAATCAAAATCAAGTATAGAACATCCAAGTTCTCTGGTCGGAGAATTTCAGAGCACCCCAGCTGCCTGGTGCAGCTGATGTCCAGAGCTCACTTTGCCAGCAAAAATGGAACTGCTCTCTAGTAGAGTTTCTGTGGTGAACTGTGACACTGCTCCTAGAATTCGAGCTCCAGCCCAAGCCTGGGAGCCTCTTTCTTTCACATGTCTTCACTGAGCCCCAGCTTTGCCCATCAGAGGGGCCAAACACATGGGCTGGGGTTCAAGTCCTGCCCTCACTGCTGGCTGGCAGGCTACTCACTTGTGTTTCCTCTAGTGACAATCACAACTGCCTCATAAGGCTGTTGAGAACTAAATAAGAGAGTGTTTGCAAATTGCTTCGAGCACTGCCTGATGAACAGGGAGGGCTCAGTGGATGAGCTTTTCCTGCTACCTCCACTACAGCTATGACAGTTATTTACAGGAAAAAACAAGCCACTCTTCAAGTTAATAAAATTATTCCAAGTATTTCTTCTAATTATTAGCAAAATTAGTAGTAAAAGTTAGTAAAATTATTTCTTCCAATTCCCGAGTAACCAGAGTGGGCCCCAACTCTTCCTTCCTACTTTTAGGCCCTTCCCTAACCAACAGCTGGATAGGGTGGGCAGAGGAGGAAAATAAAGCTAAACTCAAATATTTGGGTCCACTATAAAGCTACTGTGTTGTTATGTCTGGTGGGAAAAGAAGCTGGGATGCTAGGCCCCTGGCCACCTGCCCAATTCCCAGGGAGGCAGATGACTGATGGGAAAAAGAAGTTCCCAGAAGGAGAGGGGACCTATCTGTGCAGGACAGCTCTGGGCAGCTTCCAGTGGCCCGAGTGCAAGGGTCTCCATTTCTTCTGCAGGAGAGTGGCAGGGCCCACAGAGGGGAAAAAGATTAAAACTCCACAGGATCTGGGAGTGCCCTGTCCTTCCTCCTACTGCTCACCTGTGTGTCCTGGGGCAAGTCACACCATTTCCTCCTGTGTAAATGTGGATATTAACATCACCTACCTCACCCTCTGTGGGGAAGGGTGAAAGGAGAAGTCTCCAAAGTGCTCTGCAGTGCTGGCACTGGAAAAGTGCTTGGAAATGGTAGCCACAGTTCTATACTATTATTGTTATTACTGCTAGCTCTGGCATATTCCACCACAGCCCAAGTGAAGGATGTATTACTATGAATCACTCTGATGAAAATGGCTTGTAGTTAAAAAGGTCTCAGGTCTTTGGGTAAGTGGTGAGGGGTAAAGAGGGACCGGCTCTTTCCCCACTCTGTTCCCCCCATGAATCTGCTGACTCGGGCCCCTGCCATGTAACAGGAAGGGGTCATCTGACCAGGCCAGGGGGAAGAAAGCTGCATCTTTCCTGTGTGTTCCTCTGGATAGCCATAACCACATGGGTCTGCCTCTGAGGACCAATCTCAGAGACAGGAGGAAGGGATTCAAAGAGGAGACAATTTCATGGCCTAGAGGGGGATCTCATTGGCCCTTGGAGTTAGGCTGTCTCTTAAAATTCATGCATATCAGAATTCAAAGGACCAAAGTCATTTGAAAACCATGGGGACCAACGCAGTTGGTATGCTAATCCTTGCCAAGGCTAATAAACTGCAGAATCCAAACATAAGTCTGGAAGACCTATTATGTAGCTACTGAACTCAGCTTTTGGTGACGACCCTTATCATTTCTATTTTTAAGAGGCACCAAAACAGAAACCTTTCCCTGTCTCTAAGCAACTAGAGGACCAAAAACCCCAGCTGGAAGAAGCCAGGACCCTGTGTTCCACATACTTTTGCCCCAGAACTGCCCACTGACCCTGGCAGCTAGAGAGGGCCCAGATCTAAAGTGCCAAGTTGTGCCAACGATGACCGTAGCCAGGCCCCAAGGTCAGACCTACCTTGGGAACAAGGTACTGCTGATCCGTGCAGGCCAGGACATAGGCCTCAGCCCGGCCCAGTTCACTCTGGGGGAAATGAGCGTTCATCTCATCTCCATCAAAGTCAGCGTTATAGGCCTTACAATTGGCATAGTGGAGCCGCAGGACTTTCTCTTCAGGCAGGATGCGGGCATGGTGCGCCTGGATGGAAGGTCTGTGCAGGGTGGGCTGCCGGTTCAGCAGGAGGATGTCCCCATTCTTCACGTGCCGGCACACCTGGGGGCAGAGTGCGGAACAGAGCGGTGAGCAGTGGCGACTTCAGCATCATTACTACCATTCCAAGAGCTGACCTCAGCCTGGCCGAGTGTGGCTTCTGCCTGTCTCATGCTTTATTCAACTAAATAAAAAAGGAATTTTTAGTCTGAGGTAAAACTAAAAATCTTTGATAAATAGGCACTAGTCCAGCATAGCCCCGTTGAGGCTCTGGGCTCAGAGGTACAAGCAACAGCCAAGGCTCCAGACCCTGTCTTCTTCAGACACATAGGCTTCCTGGAGTCTTAAATCCCTCAGAGAATTAATTTAAAGAAAGAAATGAACACATGTGAAGAGAGCATATCTGCATGTATCATAAAACTCCTGAGCTTGAAAGGGTTTGGCAGACCTCCAGAATCTACCCAGCCCCCGACATTCATACGTGAGAATGTTACTCTAAGTACAAACTCCACATTTTAGAGACACCTTGCCTAACTTCATGCAGCAGGGTCAGGAGTGGGACGCAGCATTCCTGTCTCCCAATTCCAAGCCCTCTGAAAACATTTTATTATACTCAAAAAATTAATAAAAAGTTTAAATTGCCATAGTCTTTTGGGAAAGCAATTTGACAATAGATTCTAGAACATTTAAAACTCATTTCCTTTTGGCCTTTCAGAAGAAAAAGAGTACCAATCCAAGGTTATATAAACATTATGTTTATGTAGCACTGTTTAGAATGGCAAAAACTGAAAACAATCTGGCTGCCCCACAGAAGGGGCACAAGCAAATAAGTCATGGTATACACTATGGAATATTACTCAAGGTGAAAAGGCTGAGTCACACCTATACTAGTTCTTAAGTGATGGCAATAATGTATTCCAGTAAAAACAAAAAAAAAACAAGAAAAAAATCTAGGTGCCATCTATAGTGATAGAATGAGGCAATTTAACCTCACCCCCACCAAAAGCCAACCCAACTCTGTATGTGTTTATATACACAAGGGAAAAGGGTGCTTGGGTCCTCACCAAGCTGTGACTGTGTTCTCTGCGGCAGCAGGGGCACACAGGGAAGGTGAGTTAAGCCCCAGGTTATCATTACGCTACTACTGTCACCTTTATACATCTTAGTGTTGTCCATGTTACAAGTGTGTATTTTAAAAAGATCAACTATTTTTAAAGAAAGCAAGAACTACTACTGCACAAGTGATATGCTCATTGTGGGGGAAGAACAGAACAAGTTTAAAAAGAATAAAAACCACAAGTAATTTTACCCCTTTGATAACCACCATTCATGCTTTTTCCGTCACTATTATGTCACTGGTCATGTCTCCTGACAGAGCACCTCCCCCCACAAAGCTGACTTTAATATTAGGCTCATTAAGCCTTTTACTGGCCCTTATCTTACATTATATTAACTACCAGGCTTCCTCAATGAATATAAACACTACTTTAAAAAACAAATGCATAAAGGCAACTAATACGCCAACTAATCCGTATGCCCTCTGAGCAGCCCAGGGGAATCCAGGCGACTCAGTGAGAACTCTCCCAACCCAAGTCTCCTCTCAATCCCAGCAGAGCCCTGGCTGGTGTGGCTCAGTGGATTGAGTGCCAGCCTGTGGACCAAAGGGTTGCCACTCCGATTCCTGGTCAGGGCACATGCCTGGGTTGCAGGCCAGGTCCCCAGGTGGGGGTGTGGGAGAGGCATCTGGTCAATGTTTCTCTTGCATATCAATGTCTCTCTCCCTCCCTTCCCCTCTGTAAAGAAAAAGTCCCAGCAGATAACACACTGGGGCAACAAAAATAATACAAGGCTAGTGTATTCTTATATTGTCCACATTTACGAAGCTGCATCCAAAAGGAAGGAGAAGCTAGAGGTTACTAAAAGATGCTCTCCACCTCCCTCCCCCAATTCCTACTCATCTGGGCTGGAAGTTTCCTCCTGCTCAGGAGAGCAGAGAACAAAGCCCTCACATTCGAAAAGGCAGGCCCAAAAAGCACCTGTCAGTCAGTCTCTCTGCTCCCTGAGGAATCCAAACCTCTGTCTCCCTGTCCCCACAGCCATGTTTCCAGGGAGACCCGGATTCTGAGGATTCCCATGAGCATCTGCCCCGAGCATGTCACAGAGCCTGGGCTGACTTGTTTCTTTAGGCTCTCAGAGGAGAAACAGCCAGTCCTGTGGCCCAGGCTCCGCACCCCTGGCTGGGCCTCGGCTCACAAATTCAACACCTCCTCCAGTATAAGCAAACCCCACAGCTGGGAAGGCACACAGGCCAGACTTGCAGGCATGGGCCAATCCAAACAGAAACCCTGGAGCACAGGGTATTCCCCTCGCCAACCCAAACCTGAGGTCCTTCCTTTCTCTTGTCTCTAAATAAATACTGCAGTGAAAATTAGTGTGCCCCAGTGCCCGGGTCAGAGTTTTCAGAAGCAGATCCAGAGCCAAAATCAGCTTCTGGCAGACTACTGGGCCAAGGAATTCGACTCAGCCATGCTGGCCACTTCCTCTTCCAGTTACAAGGCCCACAGGAAGGAGCAGCTATCTCACACCTCCCAGGAACCAGGCCTTTCAGTCATTCTTTCCTGCTGTCTTAACCCTTCCCACCCTCACCTGGACCTGACACTTCACCCAGCCCTTTAGCCTGCTCCTGACCTACATATCATGTCACTGACCAGAGTCCTTACAAACTACAAATACATGGTAAATGCCTGCATATTTGATGAATTGTGTATGTACCATATATAACATTATTGAGATGTTTGGAGAATAAAGATAATCATCCCGAGTCCCCAGGTCCTGATGTGAAAATACTTTTCTTTTAAAAAGTCCCTTCCTGCTTTTGCTCCTGGGTTACATCATCAGGTATAATGTGGTCCCTCATGCCTCAGAGCCTCCTAACCTCAACCTGGAACCACCCATCCATGGGGGTTTCTTGAGTGGTGAGCAGAACACCCTGCCCTCATCCTCATGGGATTTAGGAACTCAATTTGGGATGGGCAGACTGAAGTTGGAAGGCAAGCCTCCTGTTTTTGTAAATAGTTTTTTTGAGAACACAGCCCTGCCCATTTGTTTCTGTGCAGAGACTATGTGGCTCCCAACGTCTGAAGTATTTACTATCTGGTCCTTTGCTGAAAAAGTTTGTGGAACCCTGCCCTAGAACGAGGACCTTGCTGAAACCTGAAGGGTTAGCAGGAGTCAGCCGGGGAGTGTAGGGGGGCAAAGTGTCTCAGCAGGAGACAACAACCACAAGGCCTGAAGGGGGAAAGAGCCCTGCATCATCGACAGGGACAGCTGGAGTGTGAAGGGCAGCAGGGGTGAGGCCAGAGGAGGAAGCAGGGACGGTGTGCTCAGGGTCTGAGCTTCAGTAGGGAGACAAGCAACGGGGCTCCCCTCACACAACCCCACTACTGCTCAGACATCATTTCAGTCACTTTCCAGGAACACACCAACACGCGGCAGCAAGGCCTCCCTGAGATCCCATTCCACTCATCTCTGACCCTGTGGATGAAACTGAGGCCATGAGAAGTTTTCTTGTGCAGCTGCCTCATCCTCATACCCCCAATAATGTCAACCCCCCCCCCCCAACATCCTGCTACTTTTTTGGTCAAAGGCCCTAATTAAACTACTGCCCTCGAGTGGCTCTGAAACCTGGCTCCTTCCCTTTGTTCAGACAGCTTTCCTGGGTCACAGGTGACTGTCACTGCTGTGTCTGCTCTCTCTTTCCTCACTCTTCTTAAGATTCACATTTAACTCCACAAATATCTAACAAGTGCCCCCAGGAGACAGGAAGACAGCCAGGGGCTGGTCCTGACTTGGAAGAACCCCTCAGCCCTACGTGGGAGGACGGACGGACAGATGCCAACAGCGAACGAGCGAGCCTGGAGCTGCCGCTCTCTTCTCCCTCCACGTCCCGGGGCTCAGCTTCCCTTCCTCCCCCGGGTTCTCTCCCCACGGTACTTCGTGGTCGAAGAGTCGAACGTCCTGACAATTTCCTGTCTTAACTCTGTGGCCCCTGATCTAAGTTCCACCTTTCGACCTTCCACAGAAGGTGGGCCCTTAGATTCTCCACCATCACTCTGATTCACAAGGGCCCAGACAGGTGCCTTCTTCCAGGGCTCCCTGATCCCCTGTTCTGTAAACCACAGCTGCCTTTTCACCTGTTCTCCCTTCTACCTCCCTAACCCCCCATCTACCTCAAGTCCCTGCTCTCACTCTGGAACCTTCCCTGCTTTCACACCCAGCTCCCCTGACGCCAGATGTCTCCAAAGCCTCCCTGCTGTGCTGCCCTCACACTCCTTTCCTCTCGTGGACACACATGTGAAGTCGAGGACCTCCACGGCTGTTCCCCAGTGTGTCTGCTAGAGCACTCCACAGTGGGTCACACGTTTATAGTCTCATTCCCAGGTGGTGACACTGTAATTCCAGGGTGGCAGGATCTTGTTCAAGGTGACTGTCAAGATGCAGTGCACAGCAGGTAGTGGGCCCTCATGCAGGACTGCTGGACCCCACTCCGCTTTCCTGTCTCAATTTTTCTCTTAAAATTTCCTACTGAGACTGTTTCACGTGTTCCACTTGAGGTCACTCTAAGTTAAAAGACGTACACCTTAACTTCTCTTGCAGCTCTCACACAGCTCCTAGTCAGACCAGGCACTTAAGGGAGGCAGAATAACCTGTGAGCCTAAACAGGAATCTGACTACACTAGTAGAAAAAAAAGTAGGTGACCTGTCCTGCTTCTGCACATGTCCCCTCCAACCAAAGCAGAAACCACGTGGCATGTCTGCTCTACCTCGGGGCACTGCAAGCGGAGAGGAAGCAAGACTGTAGGCTGTGGTGGAAACCAGTGGCACCGCAACAAGGCCAACAGAGCTTCCTTTTCCTCTGTTTCTCCTCCGAAGTTCATCCACAGCTGAGGTAGCAGCGATGCTCAGACCCGCTGCTAAAGACCTGCCAAGCCACTGGGTCTAGCCGCGTCAGAAGGCAAGGAGAGACCTCACAAATGTGCAAACAAGTGATGAAAACGCAGTCAGTCAGTCCCTGACTCTGGGCCATCAGTCAGAAAGTAAACCAAATTAAATCTATTTCACTCCCAACAACTTCTGCCATGACCACCTGGTTAAGAGGTCATTTGCTACTGCCTTCTGGCAAAATGACTATTATCTGACAAAGACACAAATACTACCATGCACCGATTTCACACTCTCGGCTGACATTTCTAAATGGTCACGTACTCTTGCCAGTTGAGTCTGAATAAAGCTCAGGATCTCATAACACAGTAGTGCAGGTGAGCACTAGCCATTGCCTGAGATTGAAGCAGCAGATGAAACCTGTGATAACTATCACTGCCACAGAACAGAGTACTTCCTTCCTTTGGGGCAATTCTCAAACTTCAGCAGGCAGAGGAACCCTCCAGAGAGCTGTTAAGACATGAACCCGTGGGCCCCATTCCCATAGTGTCTAATTCGGTAGCTAGGGGGAGGGGTGAAGGAGGCTGAATGTGTATTTCTCACAAGCTCTAGGAATGTTGCCGCTGATCTGAGGGACCACCTCTGCGTAGCCCTGGTCAAGGACAGCCAATTCTCCAGCCCCAGGACCACAACGGAGTTACCACTAAAGGTCCTTCCTCGAGCCCCCGAAGTGTGCCCAGCATTGTGCTGCACAGCAGGAGACAGGCAAATGAAGCTTTAATGATGGTGTTGAGGCCCAGGAACTCTGGCCCCAGCTGGGGAGATAAAGTGAGCACCATGAAGCCCCTGAGGAACACCCACGTGTGGGAGCAGCTTTTCCCTGAGGAAGCAGAAACTGCCCACACAGCATTCCTGCCACGGCACTCACAGGAGCCACGGCCAATGGCCAGCAGTCACTGATTAAATCTGCCCACTACTCACAATTTTTGTCCCCTGGGGCTTTGGTGCCCCCGTGGCCGGCGTCAGGAGCTGTTTCGCCACGGCTTCCCGTTGGGTGAGGTCCACAGCGCTCAAGGCTGTGCGACTGCCATCCTCGTTGATGACCATGGAGGCTCCCGGGTGCACATTGGGGCCGTTGATGACTGCCTGCCTCAGCTCCTGAACATTCCAGGGGGTAACTGGCTGAGGGTAGGTCAGTTTTGTGGCAAACACCTGAAAGCAAGGAGTGGATATAAAAATTCAGGGAGGGCAGAAAAAGGTTCATGGAACCAAAATCTAACTCAATAAGCTGTCTGACTTTTCCCCAAAGATGTGGAAGTTCTGTCTCAGCCAAAAAGGTTCTTTAGGGAGCAAAGCACCTTCCTGCCTAACTTCCCCATTGAGCCATTTTTCCACATTCGAGGCCTTAAGGGAACAGAGACTGGGCCTCCTGTTTTGGCAGTCCATCTGAAGAGATTGATCTGCGTACTGCAGTTTACGCATCAGATTTTTTTTTTAACCCATTCTGAAACCTCACCAGTTCCTCATCTGCCAAAAAGTTCATGGGCCCCGAAGGGAGCACAGAATGGGACACCAGCCTGAGAGAGGTGGCAAAGGCCTGCCCTCAAGTACTACCTCACTGCAGCAGACATCACTAACTGACCGTGGCCCTTGCCCTCAGTCCAGACACAGCGTCAGCCACCACAGTCAAGGTGGTACCTGAAACCGATTCGGCCTCCTGAGACACAAGAAAACGCAGTGCCCCATTGAACACTAGACCTACAATATGCCACTCCAAAAACAAGTTCCCTGGTTAAGTTTCTGAGCTGATTATAAACTCTTTGATATTTCTAAATGCACATAAATATATCCGAGTCCAAAAAGTCCTATGTAAAGGACCTTGCTGAATTTTGTCCAGTGCTCTGCTCCAGCAGCACTTTGAGAGAGGCCTCCTTGCCACCGCACTGACCACTACCTGAGTGTTTGTGTCCCTGTGTATTTGTTTATATGTCTCCACCACTGGAGCGTAAGCTTCACGGGGGACACTCTAGTCTATGTGGTTCACTGCTGAGTCTCTAGCTTATTCTGCAAACATATCTTACCTCCTTTACTACTATGACACCTCTCCACAGGGCTCTATGGGAAGGATGTACCACAAAGGACCAAGGGGCAGTTTCACAGGCTCTGCTCCTCACGGCCATCCAGTGAGCAACAGCCCCAGCCACCATGGCCCTGACGCCTGGACAGGTTGGAGGTGGGCCGAGGGGTGACCTCAGAGTCCCCCTCAGGGGGCAAGCCATTACCAAATGAACCCAGATCCAATCCAAGAAGAGAGGCCCAGCACCTCTCAAGGTGGAAAAAGGAGGCAGCACTAACAGTCTCTCCCAAGGACACTTGAGGGAGCAGGAGGCCAAAACCAACCGGGGTACCCCCTGCCCTCTGTCCAGAAAAAGCAACACACAGGTCAAGGGCCTCTCTTCTCAGGCTGTCAGACTCATAAATATCACCACTGGCTTCACATTGCT
Source organism: Phyllostomus hastatus (assembly GCF_019186645.2). NCBI lineage: Eukaryota > Metazoa > Chordata > Mammalia > Chiroptera > Phyllostomidae > Phyllostomus > Phyllostomus hastatus. The sequence goes on along the minus strand of NW_025334041.1, from coordinate 72,362,295 downwards.
GTTCCCTGCTACTTGCCCCAGCTTCTGAATGCAAAGACCTATGGTTCCCAGGAGGTGGTGGGCACGGACTGAGTGTTCTCTGATTCCTCTTCCCTTGTTTGTCATGACTTTGCTGAGTGTGCCCAAGAGAAAGGAGGCAGTGGGCACGAGGAGGCCATCAAAAGAGCTGAGCTCTGCTCATTCCCAGCATCCCCCCTCCCCCCAAGAGTAGCAGAGGGAGCAGTGCATAAAGAAATGAGACTCCACGGAGGGAATTAAACCATCTTCATATCACTGACCTCAAGGACAATTAAGGAGGAAGCCAATTAAAGGGCTGCTGCTAAGGAGCACTACAGCTTGAATTGGTGGGGAAGTGAAAAAAACAAAGCTGAATCCCCAAGGAAACACTAATGGGTGGCTGGGGCGAACTGCTTACCCAGAGGAACCAAGAGGATGGAAGATACACACACTTCCTCTCTGGCAGCTCTCTTTCCTTCCTCTCCCTGGCAACCAAGGGTACACACTCCTGGCTCATGATACCAGGTGAGTACAGGGGATGGAAATCCCTCTTTCCCTCTGGCTCATCTTTCATGTAGCCACTTTGTCTAGGAAGGTGTAAAGACTAGGCCAAAACAGGCAGAAGGAAGGCATGCAAGCAGGGACATGGAACACCCGGCAGTCAGCGCCCGGGTGGCCCAGGAAATGGGTTTTCCTCAGAGGTAGAAGGTGTCTGCAGACCTGGTAAGGAGTGAGAGCAATGCCATCACACAGCCTCACATCCCTGCCCAACGACTTCACCAGGAAGACAGAGATGCTGTCCCCACCCAAGTCACCACAGTCTGCCAGACGCTTCTCTGCAGCCCTTGACACTTCTATATGCTGCCCAAGAGGAGGAGCAAACGATGCCCCTCCGCACGCACCATGGGGATTCCAATTTCATTGGTGTTGATGTACATGTCTGGGCAGATGACGGAGCGGGCCGCGTAGTCCACTCGCTTTCCCATCATGTGCTTTCGGAATAAGCCCTCCTTCTTCTCTAGGATCTTATGGGGGGAGGAAAATCCAAATAAAGCATTAAAAAAATCAAGTGTTTTTATTATCCTTGTTTCAGTACAAATGTTTATTATTTAACCCCTTCAGCTAGCAATGGGGATCCAACTTACTGCTCACCTGTCTAATGCCAGGGTACTTTTCCACCATTAATTTGTCCATCTCGCTATCAAACACAATGTTGACGTGGCTCTGTAGGCGAATCCAAATGTTGTACAGTTTGTCCGTGAGGGACTGGCCTGGAAGCATACTCAAAAAGGATCGGTCCATCACAATCAAAGAGTCTTTTTCCTGGGAAGGCAACCAAGAAAACAGGCATGATGGGAAAAACCTCAAAAAAGCCAGCCTTGGTTTCCTCTTTCTTACTTGAGAGTCAATGTGCATCAACAGAACACCAGCCCCAATGTGTATCTCCCAGCCCGCCTCTTTCTAGTAATAAAATGAATTCAAATTGATAAGCAGGCTTCTTTCTTCTCTTTTGCACCAACACATATTTATCTCCCCATTTCTGTGTGTCAGGAATCTGGGCACAGCTTCACTGGCTCTCTGCTTCCAAGTGTTTCCTAGGCTGTGATGGAGTCAGCCAGTGTTGGGTTGTCACCTGAAGGTTCACTGGGGAGGGATCTAACTCTAACCTGACATGGCTGTTGGAAGAATTCAGTTTCTTGGCTGTCAAACTGGCAGCCTTGCTTCCTAGGTGGCTGCTGGCCAGGGACCACCTTCAATTATTCACCACGTGCTTCTCCACCATGGGAGCCTGTTTCACCAAACTGCTTGCAGCAGTTGCTGAAGTCCCTTAACATCTAATTTTTAAGACAACCTTAGAAATTCTTCCCACATCCATCCTGTTTTGATAAAACTCTGCTATCCTGCAGATAACAGATTCTCAAAAGGAGTTTTAGCTTTATTTATGGTCTTAGAAAACCCTGATTCAAAGCACTCACAAAAATGCAGGTGAAAAGTTTCTTAGAAGGAAAAAATGTTTGCCATATGATTTTATACGTCACCGATTGGGATACGGATCTGCAACTGGGATAAGCAGAGTAACTGACTGATCTCCAAGCTTCATTGGAATATTTAACCAACCTTTTTCTGTCCCTGACTCTGCCTCCTTCTTGTCACCCTCCACCTGCCCAGGAGACAGGCCCTGAGGTGTAAAGCTGCTTTAGAGCACCACCTACTGACACTCGACAGCTACTGACTGGCCCCATCTGGCTGGGTATGACGCAGGAGACAGACAGATGGTCCCATGTCCCTCAATGTGGGTCACATGACAAAAAAACCTGTCAGTGCATTGGAGGAGGGAAAAGGACGGGTGGGAGAAGATCCAATAAATGAGAATGTGGGAACCCATTACTGATGAAGCAGGTGTGACCTTAATTGAGGAATAGAGGGTCGTCTTTAGTTATAGGGAGGGCTGATGTATTTTCTGCTCTGGTGGACGCAGGGACAGATGGTCACCTGTGTGATGAACAGGGGCCCTGTTAGCCTAACTCACTGCTATGGCATTTCCTGACTCAGGACCACGTGATTACTTATGAAATGAGAGACTGTCTTACTGGGTATCCTCAGTGCCTAGAATAGCACCTGGCCCATGCCAGGCACTCACGACCCGTGAGAGCACTGCCATGGGAATGGAATTTGGGAAGCAAGTTGGAGAACAGTTATAAGCATTTCCTATTAATCAGATGGAAAGAGGGCACAGTGACTTCAGGTAACAAGGACCTTGGGAATTAGAGAGGACACTGTTTATTTCTTCAGAGACTAGGACCTGAGAATGTCAGATTTCTTACACTGAGGACTTTTAAAACCACACCTATGCTGCAGATCAGAAAACTTAAGCAAAATCAAAGAAAGCCCCAAGCAGAAAGGCTGAGGAACCCAGTGTGAGTGTCCACGACAAATAGTTGCGCCACCTGGTGATGGGCTGAGTTCACAGCAGCACTCTCTCCGCAGCTAGAAGGGAGCCTGAGAGCCCAGACCACTCAAGTCTGAGAAAACCCTTCCTATTTGCATCCGGGGAGTGAGCATCTGAGAGCTGGAAAGACCTGGTGACCTCAGCAAGCCTTCTTTATACCCACTGAAGACCTGGTATGCTGAAGGGGCTCCAGAAATGTTTGCTGAAATGGGAAAACTAAGTTCAGGTCCACCATTTACTAGAGGAAGCTGAAGCCCCAAACCTAACAGTCCTACTCTGGGAAATTCCCAGAATCTACAAAACTGCCTTCCTGACCCCCATGCTGGAGATTTTAATGAGCCAAAAACAGAGCTGGGTGACTCAAGATCTAGTTCTGTAACCTGGAAGGAATACTCTTAGAGCCCAAGGGAAGCAAACTCTCCTTTCTAGAGTTGCCAAAGGCAGGTGGTCCATAACAGCCTATATGTAAAAATCTCATGACAAACCATACCCATATAATAGTAGCGATGAGCCCACAAAATTAAAGCAACTCATCCAGGGTCACTGGTGTAAACCTAGGCCTCAGTGTTCAGACCATGCTTTCTCCCTGACATTACCCGAGTTTCCCCCAACTGACAGCCCACATGCAGCTGCACACATTCCCGATCAGCGTCTCCCAGCACCCACAGCATGCTGCACCTACTGCAGGGAGTTAGAACTAAGCGTGTACATTAATGGCATCAGCTCCAAGACAGCACTGACCTACCTCATCTTCTGCAGGTGCTGCCACCTCACATGGCAGCTCCTGTTCTTGGGCCATTAACGCCAGAAGCTTTCGGATCAGAACCACGTCCTTCATGACAGCCTGCAAGTTGACCGTCTGGCCATTGGTAAACATCTGGTCCCCCAGGCGATTGACAGGGCGATACCTGCAGGGGACACATGGAATCAGCGACTGTACAGTGTGGGTGATGGGTCGTGTTTTTCAGCCTCTCTCCCTTCCTTACTAGAAGCAACCCAAACCCCACCACATTCAAAAGACAACCAACATTTCCACCACATTCAGGACAAATGAGAGGAAAATATTCCCACTACCCGCATCCTAGGAGCAGAACTGCCGCTCTCTTTTTCAGTGCCCTTCGTCCTTCCGTCTCTCCCAGATGTCATTATTCACTTACTCAATATGCCTTCTCAGGTGAAACAAAGTCAATTAAACAGCATTACCTTGAGGGTGGCACCACCAAGAAATCCAGAAAGAACAAAGTTGGATTGAATCTAGACTCCACGCCAACCTCTTCCAGTCCCGAAAAAAGGAAACTCAGAAAAAATCCTGTGTTTGAAGTGAACCAAAAAGATCATTTAAATGGATGTTAGAGCATGAATGGATAAAACATTTTAGTAATGAAAAAACAATACCAGGACATAGGACAATATAGAGAGTAAGATCAGAGTTTTCTTTATAAAAATGAGCAAACCGTGCCACTCAGTGCCGACAGCCTGCACACAGCGAGTATAAGGGTGGTGCGTACCGCAGAGATGCCAGGGTGGGAAACAGAAGCCGTCACTCGTTTCAGACTCACACACACACAGGTACACAGTCACTTTGGTATTTATAAAACATGTATTTGCAATATGCAAAGAAGAAAAATCAAACCAAAAAATTTAAGTTTGTCTTCTTAAAAAAACAAAAACCCTTTACACTGATGCTACCAAGAGGAATGGACAAAACCCGTTAGGGCCTACCGCATACACAGCCAAGCTACCTTGAGTGCTCCTTTTTTTTCCCGGACACAACTCATACCTTCAGCAATATTTTCACTTTTTAAAATATATTTGATCAATTACACTATTATAGTTGTCCCAACTGTTCCCTCACCACCCTCTACCCAGCAACCCCCATTCCCTCTGGTGACCCCCCGACTTAGTTCATGCCCATGGGTCATGCATTAAGTTCTTTGGCTGCTCCATTTCCTATACTGTACTGTACACCCCCATGGCTATTCTGTAACTACCTATTTGTGCTCCTAAATTTTTGCATCTTTCCCCCCATGCTCCCCCCATGCCCCTACCAACCATTAATCCTCCAAATGATGTCCCCATTTCAATAATTTAATAATTCTGTTTCTGTTCTGCTGGTTTGCTTAGTTTTTTATATTCAATTGATGACAGTTGTGAATTTATTGCCATTTAATGTTCATAGTTTTGATATTCCTTTTCTTAAATAAGTCCCTTTAACATTTCATGTAATAATGGCTTGATGATGAATTCCTTTACATTTTTTAGACAATACCTTGTCTAGGAAGCATTTTATCTGCTCTTCAATTCTAAATGATAGTTTTGCTGGATAGAGTAATCTAGATTGTAATTTCTTGCTTTTTATCACTTCGATTACTTATTGCCAGGCCCTTCTAGCCTGCAAAGTTTCTTTTGAGAAATCAGCTGACAGTCTTCTGAAACCTCCATTGTAGGTAACTCTCCTTTCCTCTTGCTGCTTTTAAGATTATCTTTAACCTTTGGCATTTTAATTACGATGTGTCTTGGTGTGGTCCTCTTCATGTCCATCTTGTTTGGGACTCTCTGCTTCCTAAACTTGTATGTCTATTTTCTCCAACAAATTAGGAAAGTTTTTTTTCATTATTTTTTCAAGTAAGTTTTCAATTTCTTGCTATTTCTCTTCTTCTGGCACACCTATGATGTGAATGTTGGTATGTCTGATGTTGTCCAGAGGTTTCTTAACCTATCCTTGTTTTTTTTTAATTCTTTTTTCTTGTTCTGATTGAATTTTGTTTTCTTCCTCATGTTGATTTGATTCTCGGCTTTAATCACTCCACTGTTGATTCTCTGTAGATTTTCTTTATTTCACTTAGTGTAACTTTCATTTCTGCCTAGTCTTTTTTATGCCATTGAAGTATTCAATTACTTCCTTGACCATCCATATAACCAGTGTTTTGAACTCTGCATCTGATAAGAGTGCTTATCTCCATTTTATTTAGTTCTTTTTCTGGAGTTTTGTTCTGTTCTTTCATTTGGGCCATGTTTTTTTGTCTCTTCATTTTGGCAGCCTCCCTGTGTTTGTTTCTACGTATTATGTAGAGCTACTCTGACTCCCTGTTTTAGCAGCATGGCCTATTATAGAAAAGAGCACCCATAAATTGGATGGGGCAGAGTCTTAGGTAATCACCAGGGCAGGGAAACCTGTGTGAACCGGAGTCTCAGATGGAGTCTCAGATATGGTGCTGCTGCTCTGTGGCTCTGTGTGGGAGAGCTCAAAAAAGAGACAATGACTGCTGCCTGGCGTCTGGAATTTTGTCTGGGAGGAAGCTGTCCCCTGGCACTTGCCCTAGTGCCAGACATTGCATTTTCTCTTAGTATGCCATTGATGTCCTTTCAGCTGCTGCCCAAGTCCTAGAGCCCAAAGGAAGTGAGTCTGTGTAAGTCCAAAGACCCCTGTGGACCCTTTAAGAGGAGATGCCTGGGAATCCCATGGTTTCTGCCACTACCCCAACCCCCAATGGTTTTATAGCCAGAAGCTATGAGGACATGTCTTCCTGGCACTGGAATCCTGGGCTGGGTGGTTTAGTGTGGGGCTGGGATCCCTTGCTCCTGAGGTATCCTTCCTGATTTTTATCCTCCACATGTGGGTGTGGGATCAACCATTCTGTATCTCTGCCCTTCTGGACCCCTTCTACTGTCTAGATTAATGTGACTTCTTTGATTCCTTGGTTGTCAGACTTTTATACAGCTCCATTTTCTGACAATTCTGGGTGATGGTTGTTTTTTAATTTAGCTGTAATTTTTGCTGTGGATTTGAGAGAAGGCGAGCCATGTTTATCTATGCCTCCACCTTTCCTGGAATAATATCTGCATTTTTAAGGGTTTATCCTTACTCAATGGTTATATCCAGTATTCCAGAACACACTCTCAGAGGGTGGGTAACATGAGGATTTAGATGCACTGCATAGGTTTTTTTATACACTCAAAAGGGAATGAAGAATTTGCCTTTTTGTAGGGAATTAAAATGTAAAAATCTAACTAAAAATATATATTAGAGTTTTAGATTCATGGAAGGAATCGCCACAGAAACCTTCATGGTTAAAGATGTAAGACCTTCTCCAGTCTATAATGCATCAATGACAATGGACCCTGAAGCCTGACCCAAACCTAAGAATTGATTTCAAGAAAAATCTACAATAATCACATTCGGAAAACAAAAATAAGGCAGGGTAAATGAGTTCAGGAAACTTAAGCCAGAAGACAAAGGGTAGTTTTTTTAGGTTGGTACAGCACCTTCATTTTTCCAAAGGGCACTAAGATGTTCCCGTGCACTGGTGGGTGTCAGGTACCCCCGCTTTCCCATCTGCGCCTCCTCAATTCCTGCAGCAGAGGAGGGGAGCGAAAGCAAAACTCAATTACAGGCACTCCTTCCTTAATGGGATTTATCAATTCTTCCTCCCCACCTGCCAAGCCTGCAATTTGATCACAGATAGCAAACCCTGGGATAGCATATTCTCAGCTCTTAATATCCTCCCCCCTTAATCTAATTCCTTAAATCAAGAAAACAATAAAACTATGGATAAAATCAATACAGCAAAGGAAAAAAAATCACACACCATGCCATCATGTTACATTTTATCACTATTGTATGTTCTTTTCCAGTCCTTTGGTTTAAACAGTGTTAGATCAGTGCATAATGTTAATTGTGGGTTTCCTCTGTATCCTACTTTGCTCAATGTCCTTGGTGAGCATTTTGACATGTTATCACACAGCTTTTGTCAGGCCGTCAAGTTTAATGACTGCATGACATTCTGCCGAGAGAATGTTCTTCTAAGTGATTTAACCATATTCTTGTAACTGAATGCGTGCATCAAACCCAGTTTTACTATTATAAGTAACATTAAAATTAAAAAAAATTTATGTGCACATGGCTTTTATAAGAAAGGTTCACAGAAAAAGAATGATAGATAAATAAGTATGAATATTTTATGGGTAAATGTATATTCAATTTCTTCTTACATATTTCACACTGATGTGTAAGGGGTAGACTGATTTTGGTTTCTCAGATCAAGTAAGATCACTCTGGGTACCATCAGTTATACCCAGGGTCAGTCGGCAAGTCTGACCTGGGGCTGCCATGCAGCAGGTCAGGCTCCAGGCACTTAGATGGTTAACAAAGACTTAAGTAATGTGACCCCTAGGTCAAAACTATCAACCTCTTCTTCCTTTAATTTCCACCTTCATGGAAATTAAATATTGCTCAATTTCCCCCTTATATGTACTTATCAGGGCAGGAGCTCCATCTAGTCTGTGTTCCTAGCACCTGACACAATGCCTAAGACATTGTGTCAGATACTAAATAGTCACTGGCTTGAATACACATGTTCAAAATATCCTAAGATTATCTATACTTAAAAGCCTCATTCTTTTGCTTTTTTTCTGTAGTTGTAAAGTACAGCTTCATTCCATCTCCAATTCTCCAATTAGTTTCTTTAGCATTTGCAGAGATATCTTATCACAGGTCCTTACAGAAATCTGTAACTTGGATAACAATATATGTATCATAATTTAGTTAACTATTCTCTACTAATAGGCATTTAAGTAATTTCTCATTTTAAACTATTTAAAATTGTGGGTATCCTTAAGACAAAGTCATAGAAGCAGTATTGCTAGGTTAAGGAGTCTACACATTTAACATTTTGGTTCCTTTAAAAGCAAAACATTTCAATCAGTTAATGTAACTGAAGGAAGTGGGAGTGTGAAATAAAAAGAGGATTCGACCTTCAGGAACACCCAAAGCCTTGCACGTCGAGAAGGAAAAAAAAAAGACCCATTGCCCTGGCCAGTGATACTCAGTTGGTTGGCAGGTAGCCCTGTAGACTGAAAGGTCACAGGTTTGATTCCCAGTCAGGGCACACACACAGGTTGCAGGTTCAATCCTCAATTGGGGCACATAAGGCAAACAATCCATATTTCTCTCTCTCTAAAGCAATGGGAAAATGCCCTTGGGTGAGAATTAAAAAAAAAAAAAAAAAAAGACCCCATTAACCTAAAGAACAACTTGTGGGCATTTCTTGAAACAACTACCTGAGCTTATTTTCCCATGAAACAGGCTTAAAGGGATGAGGAAGATCAGCTGAGGCTGACAGTACTCCCCAGCTCCTTTCCCAGACCTGTCAGGATGTGAAGTGTCTCCCTCACAGTTTAACCACCACGAAAACAGACTGCAATGGTTCAATTATGGGGTTTGAGTCAGACCACGCCTGCAGGAAACCACCTCGAATGGGATGCACCCCTCCTAACAGGACAATTTTGCAGCCTGCCAAGATGAAATCTGCTTGGATGGGAGTTCAGAACATCCCTCACGTGTGTTTCACTCAGCTGTGAGAGCTGCTATGGGCTAAAGGGGGACGGAAGGTCAAACACCTAGGGGAAGACTGGATCAGAGTACATAGTGTGTCTCGGCTCTAAGAATTCCCATTAACATGCTAGTGTGCACTGTGGGGCTCGAGGAGCCCTCTGGGCTGTAAGTAGCAATTCATAAGCTTATGGCTCCCTCCATGAGATGACCTGTTTGTGGACACAGCTGAGGCATAGTCACTGCTGGGCTCCCTTTGGCACCGGGGATGTGGCCAGACCCTAGCTCATAACGCTCACCTGACTCCATATCATCTGCTCCCTGGTGTCACTAACTTATGACTCCGGTACCCTCCTCTGGGAGTGGAGGCCACGTGGTCAGGTTTCTGCCTTAGCACTGTGCTTGGCCACGATCAGGTTTCTTAGCATGAGGCTGAGTCCCCCAAAAGTAAATGCTTGTTAATACTAAAGACCCAGTCCTAGAAACATGGAGTACAACTGTTGATTCTAATGCAGATCTTTGGTTGGCATTGTCATATTCTCTGGTTGTCATGAGATTACTTCAATAAAATGGACTTGACAAAGACATTGAGAGGTTACTTAACTGCTAGATATTTGCCCCAATGGAATAGCTATCTTCTAGAATTCTGACCATCTTTGTTCTCAACCTGTGAACATTTTCTAAAGTACCCTAAGAGGAAGAGAGCAGCAGTTTCCAACCTGAAAAACTGTGTTAAGGACTATTTATTGGTAAGTGCAGAAAACCCTACCCTGTGGTTAACTATAAACCATTCAACAAAATTAAACAGGCTTTTTAAATGCAGTGTGGCCTCCTGGATTGATCTTGGAATATAAAAAGAACATTACTGGAAAAATTCAAATAAGGTCTATGGTTCCATCAACAGTATGTACCAATGTTAATTTCTTAGTGTTCCATGGTGCATGTGCACCATGGTGATCTAAGATGTTACAGTAAGGCAAACTGAATAAGGAATACATGGGAAATTTTTTTAAAAAGGAACATATAGGAACTGTGTGTACTATCTTTGCAACCCTTCTATAAATCTAAAATTAGTCTAAAGTAAAAAGGTTTTTAAAAAAGTAACAAACAAATTTCTTACTAGTTTGTTACTGCTATGGTCTGAATGTTTATATTCCCCAAATTTAATGTGTTGAAATCCTAACCTCCAAGGTAATGGTGTTGGGAGGTGGGGCCTTTGGGGGTGATTAGGTCATGAGGATGAAACTCTCATGAGTAAGATTAGCGCCCTCACGAAGAACCCAGAGAGCTCCCTTCTCCCATGTGAGGTTACAGGGAGAAGTGGGCTACCCCACCAGGGAGTGTACCGTCACCATACACTGAATTTGCCAGCACCCCGACCTTGGACTTCCCAGCCTCCGGAACTGTGATGAACAAATACATGTCATTTGTAAACACCCAGTCTGTGGCATTTTGTCCCAGCAGCCCAAACAGACTAAGACAGCTGCTTACTCCACGCCTTGCCAGAGTCCTCAAATGTAAAAGACAGACTATGCATTCAAGGAAGAGAACATATTTCCCTGTCTCTTCCACATTTTCAAGTTCAGGAATAAAGTTTAGTCTCAATATGTATGGACTTTTACACGTGAAAGTACCACAAAATAGAGTTGGAAACTGAAGCTCCAAGAAGTGACCTTCTCGAATAAGGCTACGTAACTGCTAGACCCACTCATAAGTAGCAGAGTGAGGTGTCGGTCACAGATTATGCTTTTCCTGCCCTGGCACCTGACTGTACAAAAGCGAACAGTTAACATCTACAGAGCACATTCTACGTAGAAGGCATAGGTCTTAGTACTTCGAATGACATATAATCTTTACCATTCAAAATAAAAACCAAAAAACATGTTCAAACAAACCTACAACTAACAAAAATAGAAAAGCAAGAGTACTAAGTCAGCCTCTCAAAATTTCCCTCAAGCACCCCAAGGGCAGAAGAGAGCTGAGGCGAGGGCACTCGACCTCGGGAATTCAGTGGATAGCCAGGAGCAGCCTGCAGGAAGTGCCAAAGTTCTTTGACCATTCACAGCTTTTCTTTAAAATTCACCTACATCTTACTTCAAAATAAATCCACACTTGTTTGGCAATAAAATGGTCCTAAATAATTTGTCAAGTATCTTCTTCAAAAATCTTTCAGTAAACAACCATCGGAAGCAAGAGGTACATTGTTCCACCCACAGGGTGCTGCCTCCTGACACAGCCAGCCCGTCAGCTCTGTGAGAGGCTGGGGCTGGGCCACTCCAGCCCTAGAAGCCTGAGCACAGCTCTGCCAGGGCCCGCCACCAACACACCACTGAGAAACGTGGCCCAGAGGACCAGATGTCCCCAAAATTTGGGACCCGCCTGATGGCCACTCGTGAGAAACAGGGCTGAGGGCTTACCCAGAGGCTCTGCATCCTGGTCAGCTTTCCTGTGCACCATGGCTGGATACGTGACTGTTAGTTTGCTGTTGTGCTCCTTTCGGATAATTGACCGCCCGGTCCTAGACAGGAGGACAGTTGTGATTGAGGAGAGAAAAAACCCCAACAGGATATTTATTAACAGCTGTGAGTGACTGGCCAGAGCCCTGACACTCACTTGCAGTGGGGGCATCGCTTAGCATTCATATGTGTCTTCCAGAAGTAAGCAATGAGTTTGCTCTTGCTCTCGCAGACATTTTTCACCTGTTAAAAAAACAGGCAAAGAGCCTTAGAGTGCTGTCTGAGGACAATCCAGTATGTATTCATTCTGTGATTTTCACGTTTTCTGAAAAACCAGAGGAAGCCACCAGCTTTCTCAAACAAAAATTTCCACAGAACCCTAACATAGCCAAGCTCTGCCAACTACTGAGTGGCCTCTTCTTTTAACCCCCTCACTGATTACAGGTGAACAGGAATAGCAATCACCGCACTAAGCCGCTACTAAGATGAAGAGATCACGAATGCAGTGGGGAGCTCGGAACAAAGTAAGTACTTAATGAAGCTAGTTTCTCTTTAATTTAAAACAAACCTCTCTGGAGGCAGCTGGTGTACCCTCCCTGCTGCCCCCTGGGATGGACCTCGGGGCTCAAGAAAAGCTTCTGCAGTTAAGCTGCGTGAGAGGTTCTAGGTCCGGCTGCAAACCAGACCCACTCTGGCCTTGCCTCAGGCCACTTCACTCAGAGTCACTGGTGTGAAATTTGGGCATGAGGTGCATCCAATTTCCACTTTTGCAGCCTGCTTATCAGCATCATTTATTCACTGACCAAATTAATACTTACACAGATGCTATGCGGGAACAGGGAGAAGGAAGGTAGCTGTTTATAGTGTTACAAAGAGAAAGAAGAAAAAAACATAGACCTTATTCTCAAAGTGAGACTGTAAGTGACGACCTTGCTGGCCGCTGTCCCTAAACTACCTAATTTCATCTAATCTCAGCGGTCCTGTAGGTAGGCATTGAATAGGAGGACGCGGTGGCTCAGGAACAGTGATGCAGCCTGCAAGGTCACAGGATCACAGGAGGCAGAGCTGGGGTTCAAACCCAGGTCAACTACAGGAAATGTGTACCTGAATGTCCGAGCTAACACCCGAGTGTTCCGGAAAGAGGCAGGATAACGCACCTGTGAGCCTTGGGACCCCAAGAGGTTGTTCTGTACGATGTGGGTTGTATATTGCTCTAATTCTTCCTGGATTTCAAAGGCAGTAGGATCAGCATTTTCTTCCAGAAACTGGAAAACAAAGGAAAAACCATATCAAAGTACAGCAAGTATACAATGAGCAGCACCATGGGGCCAGCCTCTCCAAGAAGGGGAGAGTTTTGTTTGAGGGGAGAGAAGGAAACCTCATGGCTGCTGTGCTGCGTCCTCAAAACAGCGAGGCTGTTAAAAAAAATCAAACAAGAATATCCTGCTTCCAATAATGGTGGGCTAGATTATTCACACCAAACCTAAAGCTGAAAAGAACCAAGGTAGAGTAAAATGTTTTTCAGATATTAAAGGTCTGAGACAGGACAGTGAGGAACATCAGGATCTCACTGAAGGGAAAAGAAGAATCGAGGAGGCCAAGGAGCAAGGGGCCCATGAACCCTGATATGATGAGGGACTCCGCTCCAGGGCCACCCTTGGGGCAGTTACGTCCTTCTGGGGGGAGATCCAGACAGGCTTCCGTGATGCTCCCTGGAGCTGTGAGATGTGACAGCACCAGCTTTGGGCTTCTTTCCCAATTCAGGAATTTCAGACTTTTCATTTTGGTGGCCTTAAATGATAAAGGGGCAAGAAATCAAAGCCTAGAGTTAGTGCAAGGATGGGAATCTTAACAGGGTACCTTCCCTCCCATATCCTACTCCACAAACTCAGGAAACCAGGAACCCAAAAGGGCTATGCCCTTGGGAACTAAACTGGCTCTTGAACAGAGCCACATGGATTCCAGTCGCCCAGCAGTCTGGTGGGCCATCAGCTTGGAACCTGGACTATGATAGTCCCAGGCCACCAGGCTCACAGCAGAAGCAACAGAAGCCTCTTTGGAGGAAGGCAGCATCATTCTAGGCCTCAGATTATTTCTACAAAGGATTAAGTACAATGACAAACTGTCAAAAATAAGCACACAAGGACAGGAGAAGAGAGGGATTTTCTGGGAACAGGGACAATATCCTGACACTAAAAGCGAGCATGTAGGTGACAGCTACTTTTACCTATTTGTCAGACTGTATGTATGATTAATGCATTTCTGTGGGTTTATTTTACAAAAAAAAATGATTCTTAAATTAGAAGGCAAGAGTCACAAATAATTCTATGCCAACAATTTTGAAACTTTAGATGAAATGGACAAATTCCTACAAAAATACAACTTATTCTTGGTAAAGGTTCAAGAAAATCTCTCCATGCACTTCCCCCACCCCCACCTCTTTGGACCAGTTTGATGTGGCATTAACTTTTTAGTTCTGTTCCCTGCAAACTTGATAGATGTGGAAATGTCAACTGTGTTATTAGGCAGCACTGCTAATGGCAAGAATGACCTCTACTGGTTAGACTGTACATGAACTAGGAAGACTATGAATGAACCAGAAACACCTAGTGGGAAACCACAGCTCTGAATTTCCCTGGTGCTAACTAGGTGTGTCCTTGAGGGTCTCTGGAAGCTGGGCCCACAGAACTGTCACAAAAGAAACTGATTCCTACTTGGGGCTGGGGCTTTTAGGCCAGGGTGGCATCAGGGTGGCTCCCGTGTCCACTGGTGTAACCGCACTCTTTTGCTCTGGACTTGGAGAACCAGAGAAGACTAGACTCTGGCTGGCTGTGAGAACACCCACTGCAGCGATGGTAGCACCCTGCTGGGTGACTGTGTCTCCGACAGCACTCGAACTCTTTCAGAGCACATTGCAGAGAGTGAAGAGAGAGTTCCCGACCTCCTTTCACAGGGCCAGCCTAATCTAGATAACCAAACTCAAAAGGACAATATGAGAAAGGGAATTTATGAACCAATGTCATTCATGATCAGAGATGCAAAATCCTAAGCAAAATATAAGGAAATGAAATCCAGCAACATATTACAAAGGCAAATTATTGAGAACAAGGAATCCCAAGAATCTAATTTTAGTTTAACATGAGAAAAGGAATTGAGTAATTCACCATGTGATCTTGTTAGAAAAGAAAAATTATCTGAAACTTTAGTAGGTAAAGAAAGAGTTTTTGATAAAATTCAACATTCAACCATCTTAGCAAAATAGGAATAGAATAAAAGTTCCCTTAATCTGATAAAAAAAACTCTGTAATAAAGCTCAGCCAACATTATGCTTCCTGGTGAAATGTTGAACTGTTTCCCTGATGGCTTTTTTAATATAATTTATTTTTATATTGTCACAATCTCAAACTCACAGAAAAATTTCAAGTACCTATAACGAAGCTTTTGTCCTCGAACTATTTGAGAATAAGCTGCTGATCTGAAGGCTCATAATGCCCAGGCAGTCAGGTGAACATTCCCTATAAACGGACACTCTCTACCGTAACAATACAATGAATAAACACAGTGAATTAACACAGTAAGTTACTACCACCTAATCCTCGGACAGCATTCAAGTTTTGCCAATTCTCTAACAGTGTCCTTTATAGCAAAAAGACCCAGTTCAGAGCCACCTGTTGCACTTACTTGTCCTGTCTCTTTCGTCCCTTTCAGTCACCTACTCTGACTTTAAAGACATGAGCACTCTGAAGAAGTAAAGGTGAGTTAAATCTGGGTGGGACTGATGTCTCCTTGAGATCAGATTTGGCCTGGGCATCTTGAGCAGGCAAATTCTGAAGCTATGCTCTTGTTCTTCTCACTGCACCCTCTCAGGTGGGGCATGATTTCAATCAGTCCCATTAGCTGACGTTCCCTCTGGCCCCTTGAGTAAGGAGGTGACTGCCAGACTTCTCCACTGTAAGGTTATTCTTTCGGTCCTCTTCGTAATTAACAAAGATTATTTGTGTGGGAGAGGGGGTACTCTGAAACTTTCAGTTCATTCATTCATTTCTATCAGTATGAACTCTTGAATTTCATGCATTCCCAGTTTATTCACTGGGTTTTAACAGTATCATCATTTACTCTGATGCTCAAACTGTTCTAGATTTGGCCAATGTGAGCCCCCCCAGACAGCTCCTGTGTCATTTGACAAGTCACCATCATTCTTTAAGTACCTGCTTGCTCTCTGGCACACGGTATTGCAGGTTCATCTCATACTTTCTGTATCAGTCCGAGAATCAGCCACTTATCCAAAGAGCTCTTTTAGTGCAGAATGGTATTTGGGAGCCAAGACACAGGCACTGGATGTACTCATTGCTAAGACCACCCCAAGACCCTCTCAGTGTCAGAGCCAGGGAATATATGTGCACACACACACCCACCCTTCACACTATTACTTTCAAATCCACTCTAACATGATGGGATTAATTCTGGGTCTTCTCTCATTCATGTATTTGTAACTTCCTCCTCTGGCAGTATGAAATCTGACTGTCATTATCCTTACTATTTGTATTTATTTGATTAATCTCCCTCCCTATATGCAGCCACTCTCCCATCACTGCCACCATCTCCTCCTGTTCACTACCCCCTCCTCCTCACTCTACTTGGGCTCTCATACCCCGCACCAGGCTATCCAACATGAGCACCTTCTTACCTGACTTGGCTGCTCACTTCCCGTGCCTTTGAATGCCTTCACTCCAAATGCACATTCTCCTCACTCTGTCTGGACTCTGACATTCCACGGTGGGCTGCCCACACGTGCAGAGATGCTCTCTCCCCTTGAGTGCTTCTCTCATCTAGCCTGGACTCCAACAACCCACACCAGGCCACACCTCCGAGTAGACTCCTATCAGCTCTGCCCACCTAAGGTCTTTAAGACAGAATTATTCAGGAAAGGGAAGGAGAAGAGGGAAGATGAGAAGTTTCCCTCTGTGAGGAGAAACAAGACAAGGATGCATGGTACCCCTTTGACACAGTAATGTAGATCCTAGCCACCAAAATGAGGTAAGAAAGAGAAACAGGACATGTAAGGATTGGGAAGAAATAAAACGGCTGTCATTCACAGGCAATGACAGTGTTGAAAATCTAAAAGAATGTACAGATAAAGTATCAGAACTGATGAGATGTTTTTGCCAGGTTGTTCCACACAAAAATCAATATACAAAAATGAGTAGTATTTTCATCAACAAAAAAGGGATTTTAAGTAAGATATTTACAATAGTACCAGAAAATCTGATGCAATTATTAATCACATAGAAAAAAAAAAGCTCTACAGAAGAGTTTGATTACTATCCAAGTTATCGTACTAAGGATTACTGAGAATACCTTAAAGACAGCTTTTACCTCCTAAGATGATGCAATACAAAGTATCCTATATCATGTAGGTTGTATTCTTACCAAAGCGTGAAATTAGAAAAGAAATAATCAGACAATTTCAGAATGTGAGAAAACCTACAAGTGTTAAGTTCTTCAAAATAACACTCAACATCATATAAAAGAATTTTCTAAATTGGAACATCCTACATTAAAAGAGACCAAAGAGATGCATCTTGAGTCCAGGAAAGACAAAGCTCTCCAATGGGCAAAATGGTATTTCTATGTTGTTTTCATGAACATTTCTTCAATGAATCTATGGCTTCATGTTTTCACACCAGTGAGAAGATATAAGATCCAGCACTCTGGTGACTGTTCTTAGGGACAACACGCAAACAGCTGATTCCCAGCACTGGGACTGCCCGGTTTCAGTGACAGCCACCACCCACCTACCCTGCTGAGAATTCTTTCCAGCTGGTACACTGCTTGCAGGGCTCCAACTTCCAGCACTCTCAGCTGGCAGACGAGGAGGTGAATCACAGCCCGGGGACAAGTCAGCATGTGGCAGTTCAAACAGGAGCCCCGGAGCAACAAGTAGAGTTTCTGAAGAGAAGGAGTAGAAAGAAGCAGGACATTTAGAAAGAGATGGAGTAGCCAGGACTATTTTCAATGTACTTCCGATTTTTTTTTTTATTTTAAGGAGTCAGTTTGTTCCCATAAGAATTCCTCTTCCCCTATGTATCTAGAAAGGTCTTTGTGACCCTAAGAACCTGATAGCTATTCCTCTACATGTTCTCTACGATTTCATTTTAATCCATTAAAATTTGAAATTTACTTTGGGTCTGAGGTAGGGAACTACCTTTATTTTATTTAACTAAGTACCAAATACCAAATTTAGCCATATATTTAGCATTTAACTAAATACCTAATACTAGTCAAATATTTAATATTTAATTAAGACAATTCTCTTTCTTTGATATGATTAACAGGCAAAAATCATGTCCATGTATGCTATCACCTGTACAGCTTAAAACAACTCCTGGAGGCCAGGTAACCAAGTAGGACTCTACACGGGAGCTTCATTCTTAGCTCACCCTCGGGTATTCCGGGCTTTGCTGCTCTTGCCACCAAGCAAGAGCCTACAAAGTCACCTGAAACCTGAGGGAGGCTTGCAGAACTCTACAGGTCCCTCTACTGCCAGGGTGGCTCCCCCTGGACTTCTGCAGGGTGTCAAGCTGCTGAAACAAATGGCACAGGGGATGGATGAATGCGTTCTTCCCCTCCTGTGAACAGAACCAACCTGTGGCTCTTCTCAAATGGAACCAAACTGACATTCACTTAGTTAGGGCTAGAGGCCAAGCTGAATGTACTGGATTTGGCTCCTCCAGGTTTATAATCTCATAATAAAGAGCATTTTAACCCAAAGTGTCAGGAGTCAACATCCTCAGCCCCCTCTTGTGGGGAAGGCAGCCTCACAAATCCTTCCAGCAGCCCTGAGACCCACGCATCCAGGGCGGTCTAGGGTAGAACGTACGTCGAAGAGGAGAGGATTATACACAGTGAGCGGGAGCTCGATGTGGCCCAGGTGGCCGGAGCAGTGGTTGAAGTCCTGCACGCAGGTGGAGCAGACCTCTTTGGAATCCGCAGGGCCCAGAGCTAAATCATATAGGCCGTTGACCGATGGGTTCCCCAAGCTGTCCAGGTACCGAGGGTTTGTGATGGATTTAACACTTAACTTCCTACGGAGATAAAAAGACCAAGGGAAAACTTAGGTTACTTGACTTCACAGTAAAGTGATGATTTAGTGTGTTTCCTCAGACACGCTGACAGCTCTGGAGGGCAGAATCTGTGTCTACTGTGCTCACTACTGCACTCAGCACGTAGCAATGAGACTGCACACAATACTTGCTCAATATATATATGCTGAATAAATAAGAGTGTCAAATGATTAAAAAACAGACTTGGTGCAAATCTTGCACTGAGTATATTAGAAGACTTTTAAAAAGGAGTTAGCCCTGGCTGGTGTGGCTTAGTGGATTAAGTACTGGCCTGTGAACCAAAGGGTCGCTGCTTCTATTTCCAGGCAGGGCACATGCCTGGGTTGCGGGCTGAGAGGCAACCCACTGATGTTTCTCTCACACACTGATGTTTCCCTAGCTCTCTTTCCTTCTCCCTTCCACTCCCTCTAAAAATAAATAAATAAAACCATTAAAAAATTTTTTCTTAAAGCCCTGGCCAGGTAGCTCAGTTGGCTGGAGCATCATCCAGATATGCCAAGGTTGCAGGTTCAATCCCGGGTCAGGGCACATACGACAACCAACCAATGAATGCATGAATAAGTGGAATGACAAATCGACATTTCTCTCTTTCTCAAAACAATTAAACAAATCAAATGCTTTGCAAGCAGCGCTTGGTCTTGATCTTAACCCTCTGAGATAGGCATCACTACATGCATTTCCCAGAGGGGGACACCAGCAGGCTCTGGGCAGCTTGGTGATCTTACCCAGGTGACAGCCAACCCGGGCGAGAGGGGAGGCGAAAGGGTTGGGGAACAGGAGGGTACCGGCCAGATGAAATCTAAAGCTCACAAGTTCAGTAAAGGGAAGGTGACTCAATAATCCCTGTGCAGTAAATTGAGGCACAGTAAATACAAACATGCAAACCTTTGAGAACTATAACCTGCTTTATTAGAGATTTCATCACAGTATTTTACGTTTGGTTTAAAGAAGGCACCCACAGGATGCCTAACTTCTTTGACCAAAATCACGCTCATGCCAAGTTTGCTTTATCACATTCTTTTTTTTCTGATTTAGAAAATAAAGGCATGGACAAAGAAATCATCCGAAGCTCACAACCTAGACAACATTCGTGAGTTTTTTTTCTGTGGGTACATTTTAAAGAAGTGTTAACTGGGATCATCTGGTATTTTTAACATTGCTTGTGTCCACTGTCATTTAACATTGAGTGTTTTACATCACCAAAAATTCTTTGGGAACATAATTCTTAAGAGTTGCAAAATCTTTCATTATAAGGCAATTAATATAATTCATTTACCCAAGCTCTATTATAAGCTTATAATACCTATCTATGCAAAGATTTTTGCATAGGAATAATTCAACCTTTTATTTCCTAAAAATATAACAATTTCTTCAGTGGCATGGAAAACATGAACCAAACGAGGCTGCAAGGCTTGCATTCCAGAAACGGTGGGGTGACAGCAGGCTGTTTTATAGTAGGTCAGCACTGAATCTTTGTACTTAAAAAAATCTTTCCCAATGTAAGAGGCGGGGAAATGCTACCCAATTGTCATCTTAATTAACTTTTTATTCAGGTATTTCTTTTTTTTTAAAGCTGTTTCAGTCATTCACTTATTTTCTAAATTAAAACCTTAAATTTTTTCATTATTGCTCTACATGAGCTCCTCCCACATGAGGACACTAATCTTTTACTAACATGGTGGCAAATATTTTCCCTAGTTTATAACTTACCTTTTTTCATTTTTCATACACGGTTTATAAATTCTTTAGCATCGCTTCTCAGCCTTTTGGCTAAGATCAAGTGTAGTATCTGTTCTTACCAGGTTAATATATGTAAATTCTTTAACAGCTTTGTTGAGAGACACCTCACGTACCATACCGTGCATCCATTTAAGTGCACACTCAGCATTTTTCAGTGTACCCACAGTCACGCAGCCACAACCACAATCGATTTTAGATTTCCACAACCAGTACCCAGGAGCAGTCACTCTCCATCCTCTCCTCCTCCCTCATCAGTCCTAGGCAATGACTCATCTACTTTTCGTCTCCTGAGATTTGCCTATTTTGGAAATTTCACATAAATGGATCATAAAATATGTGGTCCTTTGTAACTAGCTTCTTTTTATTTGACCGTTTTTAAGGTTCATCCATGTTGTATGATTCTGTACTTCTTTAAAATTGCCAAGTAATAGTTCACTGTATTGACTTGCCATATTTTATTTATCCATCCACCAGCTGATGGACATTTGGGTTAGTTCTACCCTTTGGCTATTATGAATAATAACAATAAGAACATGGCAGACAAGTTTTTGTGTGGATATATTTTTCCATTCCATTTAGATATATGCCTAGGAGTGGAAGTGCTGGGTCACATGATCACTGTACGTTTAACTTTTTGAGGAACTGCCCAACTGTTCGCCAAAGCAGCTGCACCATTGTGCATTCCCCCTGGCAGTGCACAGTGACTCTGATTTCCCCACATCCCCACCACCACTTTTTGCTACCCGACCTTTTGATTCTGGCCACCCTAGTCAGTGTGATGAAGTATCTCTCCGTGGTTTTGATTTGCATTTCCCTGATGAATAATGATGCTGAGCATTTTTTTCTTGCACCTATTGAACATCCTCTTTGGAAAAATGTGTATTCAAAAACTTTACCCATTTTTTAACTGGGTTATTTACCTTTTTATCACTGAATTGTAAGAAAACTTTATGTAATCTGTACACTAGTCTTTTCTCAGATATATATTTGTAAATATTTTCTCTCATCTTTGTTTGCGTAGTTTAAAATGTTTCAATGAATTTAAAATTTTTTAATGAGAAGTTCTTGTCTATGGTGCTTTCTTCTACTACCTATAGGCTAAGTCCTTCTCCTTCAGATCTGTATAAACATTCACTGGTGTTCCCTTCTCATTCATTTTACACTGAGCTTCAAAACTTGACTGGAATTATAAATAAGGAAAACATTTACTGTGTAAGGCAAATGCAAACAATTAGGCCTTAGTGCAAAGTCTTTCACCACTATCTATCACGTTCTTTCCATCTTGTTCTGTAAGTTGGTACTTCACTTTCCTTGCCCAGAATCTACAAGATGGAAAAAGAGTGGTCAGGTGAAGCCAGCACAGACCTATGCTAACTGGAGGAAGACTTACATCCTACACTTATAAAGGCAACACAAATGGCTCACACCCAAAACTGAATGAATTTTTTGTCCTCATCCTCAGTCTTTCTCTGTGGTGAGGCAGACTTTGGCTCTCAGAAGATAACTAGGGTGTAGACGGTCTCCAAGATATACACACCCAAACTAACAACTTCCCTGACATTAGGAAGGCTGTTGTCAGTCTTCTTGCTGCCCCTGGTACTACAACACAGAGCTCCTTTCACACCTGGGCGCCTGGCAGAATAGGAGGAGCACTTAGAAAAAACATGTTTGGGGGTGAGAACATCTGCTCCCACCTAGGAGAGAGAACAGGGGAGTGGGTTTTCTAGAACACTGGGAAGCTAGCAGCAGTCACTGATCAGGAACCCTGGGTACTGACCACACTCTCCTGCTTTAATCATCCTGTGAGTGAGGCCTAACCGGTAGGAGAAGAGGCCCCTACCAACACAGACATTCCCTTTCATGAAGCCTGAAGACACTGTTAAGTTCAACGGTGACTTATGAACTGAGTGTAAAATGATGGTGGTGCCTCAAGAACTAAGAACAGATCCAGAAGACCCTACTTTGCATGACCAGTGTCACTCTTGAGGGACAAGGGAGGCTACATGGAGACTTGTTGATTGGCTCTTGTCTGCATGGTCACTTTGCTAGTAAGCAAGTAAGCTAATGACATGAGAACTCCATGTTGTATGTGTGGTCTCTTACCCCAATCCTGAAGCCCACTTGCAACTGTGAACTGGATAACCTTGGACAAACTGCTTAGCTTTATTTCTCACCTAAAAATTTTCCAATGCCACAGCTTAATTACGGTGATCGGAAGATAGCGCATATAAAATACAGTGCTTGGAACAAAGGCTGTCTCTTTTCTGGGGAAAAGGAGAAAGTAAAGTCCCTCCAACCGTGGCAGGAATGGGATGGAGAGGAGGGGTAACCAGCAAGGATTGCACTGAAGAGAAAGGAGCTTGAGACTAAGACTCGGGTTAGACCTTACCTGCTTCCTAGAGTCACTTTATTCTCTGGACCAGAATTTCCTCTCGTAACTGCAGACACCACCACAAATGGCTGCAATAAGAACTGAAAGTGCCAAGTGCTGAATAGATGGCTCCCTCATCCACTCACGCGTGAGCCTGACAAGTATATCTACTGAATGCTTACTAAGTGCCGGACACACTTTTGCTGGAAAACAGACAAGGGTCTCTGTAGTCAGGGGCCTTACATTCTATTGGAGAAAGACAGGCCGACAGAAGCCAAAATAAGTAGAGAGTCTGTTAAATGGCAGAAAGCGGAAAAAAGTAAAGCAGGAAAGGGGAAGGATGATAGGGTGGGCCAGTAGTCAGGGAAGCTCATACTAAGAAGGATGTACTATACTTGAGTAAAGGCCTGAAGAAGATGAGGGAGTAAGTCATGCAGTCACCTGGGCAGAAGGCTTTAAAACAGTAGGGAGTAGAAAGCAGTAGGGAAGCAGTAGAGAGTAGAAAGGTCTTGGGGTGGATGTGTGTCTATGATGCTCTGAGAACAGCAAGGAAGCCAGGATGGCAGGAATAGAGGTGAGTTCAGAGAAGTAGCAGTAGCCAGAATGGCCTTCCAGGCCATTTTAAGGTCTTGGCTTTTCCTCCAAGCAAGATGGAAAGCTATTAGAAATTAGCACAATAAAAGGTGTCATAATTATTGAAATTTCTCAACCCTAAACATACATTAAGTCTACAATGTTCATAATGGGTATAAATTTGCTCATGTAGTTTCTTGTATGAAAGCTCCACAATTTTTTTTCTTTTTTAATTCAAGCAACCTAAAACACTTTTGCTTTTGGATGAAATTGTACTGATGGCTGGTGGTGATATCACAACAATTTCTGGGCTAGCATACTATTCCCAAAGTTAACAGAGTTGGTGCTTAGGAGTTTATTTATCCATTTACTCAACCAGAGTTGAGGGTATAAGAAAGGAATGAGACACACAGGAAGCTCAAGGATAGTAGAGGGAGACAGAAATATGAAGAGCACAAAAAGTGACTGAAGCATCATGATAAACAACTGTACATGAGGTTGAGCCAAACCTTAAGAGTAGCAGAGATACTCTGTGTGTGTCTGCTGAGGGTGGAGGAAAGAGACAGATGGAAGCACAGGACACTGTATGCTGAGAAAACAGTCTGTCAAGAGGTCCAGATGTTGAAAACTGATGGCAGATTTTGGAATGTGCAAATAGTTTAGTATGCCTAGGGCTAGGGGATGGATAATGTTACAGCTAAAATCTGCATGGGCCTCATCATAAGAAAACCTGTAGGCTAAGCTAATAAATAACCCTTTACCTGAGCAAAATGTAGAGCCTCTGGATGCATTTACGGGTGACATATTCATATTTTAAGAAGCATGATCACATTTACACTTTGGAAGAGTAATTTTGACAGTTATATGAAAGATGAATTGGACAGGTGTAAGATAGAAAGAAAAGATATTTTAAACAAGAGAAAAGGGTGTGATCAAAGGTAGTAGCAGTAGTGATGAAAGGGGGGTACAGAACAAATAGTTACATAGGTGACACACAGTAAGAGTCCAACAAATAAATGAGCTGTCAGGAAAAACAGGTCTAGAATTATTTTCCAGTCACAAAATACTAGTGACCATTTTGCACTAGACTAGGTACCCTTTTGGAGGGGCTTTTGGCATATGAGTTTAAGATCTCTGTGTTACATTCAAATAGAAATATCCAGAAAACAGCTGAATAAATGAGTCTGAAAATCAGACAAAGAAATTTTGGCTGGAGACTTAAATTTGAGAACATCAATCATGAAAGTGGTGAAACTGTCATGAAACCAAAGGGATGACATTTAAGTCAAGAAAGGCAGTGCGTCCAGAACAAAAGCTCAAGGAACACCAAGATTTAAAGAAAAGAGTAATCAGCTAAGGAGCTTGAAACACATTCGAATACAAATCATGAGTGCAATGACTTTGTTCACCAATGAGTCATCAACGCATAGCATACTGCCAGACAAAAACGGAAAGATCAATAAATATTAGTGGGTTGATAAACTGATCGAGTAAGGAAGAAGTACTTATCACAGAAGCAGAAGAACCTGAAGACAATCAGATTCTGGAAGAGAGGCAAGTTTCAAGGGTGTGGTCAAGACTGTCAAATGCTAAGGTGATCAAAATGAGGACTAGAGTCCCCTCGAGTTAGTAACTAGATGGAAAATTTAGGGGTTCCTAGCAATGAAAAGCTGTGGCCTGGCCTGAGTCGTGAAGGACCATTATTTTATAGACAAGAGACTAATTATATGCTTAACTAACCATTTCAGAGACACTACAATAACTTCACAAACGCTGATAAATTAACGAGAAGACTGGCGGATTATAACACTGCAATCTGGACATCTCCTCCCAGCGCAAACTTTTTCGCAGCCCCACCGGGTTCTAGGTAGTGCAGGCCAGCTGGACGTTCCTGGAACTACCGGTCCCAGCAGGCCACGCGCACGAAAGCCATGGACTCAGAGAATAAACTGGGTGCAAGACCTTTCGGGAATAGTAGTTTATAGGGGCGCCGAACCAAGGAGACAAGCCCCGCACGATTCCAACTACTTACTTGAGCTCTTCGGCCGAATACATGCCGAAGGAAATGCCCTGCAGCCGCCGCCAGGGCATGTTTTTTGAGCCCAACATCCTCCAGGTCAGTTTCGAGTTCTAACGCCCAAAGAGAACTTCCAAACACTACCACTAAATCCTTTACATAGCCACAAGCTCTCAATCTCCACGTGATTTAAACTGCACTTGTGCGCGCGAAATGCTCGCTGGGATGAGATTTACGTGGACGAGACCATTTCCTCTCTTGGGGGGGAGGAAGATAATTTCACGACTCTCACTAGCCCTCTTATTGTGAAAACAACTGAAGATATGTGGCATTAAAATTATCGTTTTAGAAAATTTCTTCGAGGAAATGGAAGCGTATTGAGCGTTTAACTTTCGTGATGAAGTTAAACCTTGAGCTTGTAATCTCTTTTATGATTGTTTCGCCTTGTTCTGTCTCAGCCAATAGCCGAGCTATTCCCGCCCACCTCCCCCCCTCGCACCCCGGCATTGGTGAACCAGTAGGTGGAAGGCATGCTTTCCCAAAATCCAGTGCGAAGAGCCAAAAATGGCGGCAGCGACATCGGCTCGCTGGCTGGGGGTCCGCTGCAGGCTTTCCCTACCGCTGACGAGTCGGCGGGCAAGTGCACTTGGACGGGCCCGTAGCTGTAGGTGAGAGAAGCTTAAGGAACTCATGAGGAAGACCCAGGTGTCAACCTAGTCCTGTATATCCCCTTTCCCCCCCGAAAGCTGCGGAAGAAGCACAGTGCTGTGTAATGCGCATGAGCCTTGTAGCCGCGTGCTCCAGGACCCCAAGGTGTGCGTCCTTGTAAACAGAGCGAAACGCATTTATTAGGAAGATATTTATTGGTTGGCTGGCCTACCCAAGAATTAGAACTGTCGACCAGACTAGATCCTCTCGAGGACCCAGCACTGAAGTTAGTGTGGCTGTTAGCAATTCCAGTTTTGTAAAATAATTATTTGCTTTCATTTTCACCAATCAAGAGGGACTCTTAAGTCTTATCCAAAGTAAAGGTAGTTGATGAACGCCACCCCTTTTCGTCCCTTTCAGTCTCCCGCCCGCTGTAATTTAATTTAGGACATCTCAGAATTTAATCGTTGTCAAAGATAGTTGTGATCTGTGAGTCCTGATGTCATAAGAAACAGCATGATTTGAAAGAGTTGATCCCTGGTAGAGAGAGATTGTTAAAAAAAAATCTTCATAGTTTTTTTAATGATACCAATGCCACTTAAGAAGGCAGTACACAAGGTAGTAGTGCACATTATCTGTGGTATAGTGACGGTTTTTTAGTGTGGTCAGAAAATCTTAATACTCAATCGTGGGTCAGTGATTCTGAGTTTTGGATTTTAAAAAAATAGTTATAAGTTTAAATTAGGACATACTATTTGCTACTTTCCTGATTGTTGAAGGAAGTGGATGGAAAGGCTGTGGTGATCTTAATTTGCCCCGATTGCTTTAAGTAGGTAGACTTTTATATATTATTAGGGCATTATCGATATAAAATTAGTTCATTGAATTGTTTCTTTCAACTTTAGTGTTTTAGATTCCCAATGTTGAAAGTCCCTTATATTTCAAATCGGCTGTTCAGTTGTTTACATATTAATAAAGTTTTCCTTTTTTTCCTGATTTTATTTAATGAGGTTGCCTGGTTAAAAAAAAATTTGAACTCATTGTGTCCATATCTTATATCTATTTTGTAATGGTTTTGAACTTGGTGTAGAGACCATGTCTTCTCAGTGTGCATTGGCATGAATTAGCTCTTTGTTTTGATCCATAGTAATTGGAAAATTTGAGCTCAAAGTGCACATTGGTGGAGGTGAGGTGGGAACCTCATCGAGTATTTACTTCAGAACTTTTGTTTTTGGCAGATTTTATTCTGGAAGTGCAACCCTCCCAAAAGGTGAAGGAGCTGATGTAACAGGTATATAGAAATATGTTGAAATAATTCAGTTTTTATATTAATACATTGTACTTATTTGTAGTAGTAGTATTAGAGAATTGATTCACTTTGTTTTATTTTTCACATTAAGGAATTGAAGTAGTCATTCCAAAACGGAAAACTTGGTGAGTATTTGGTCATTGTTTATTCATCAAGTGGCTAAGTGCTTATTACGAGCAAAACATTGTTAGATAAGGATGCAGTGACAGGGAGAGCAGTGGAGTGCATTCTTGTGAAGGAAACAGTTGAGGGAGGAAAAACTTGGGAGTTTAAAAGAACATAAAAGAGGAAGGCAGAGAGTAGTGAGAGAATGGGGAATTAGATTTACCTAAGAGTCGAAAGACTTGCTGTACTGTTTGGGTTAATGTTTATATAATAGTGATTAATCATGAATATAATTCTTTTTTTTTTTTAAGATTTTATTTATTTACTTTTAGAGAGGGAGGGAGGAAGGGAAAAAGAGAGGGAGTGAAACATTGATGCACAAGAGATACATCCGTAAGTGGCCTCTTAATTGCCCCCAGCTGGGTACCTGGCCCACAACCCAGGCATGTGCCCTGATTGGGAATTGAACTGGCAACCCTTTGGTTCCTAGGTCAGCACTCAATCCACTGAGCCACATCAGCCAGGTCTAATGTGTAGTTCTTAACAGCTTCTTCCAAGTCTAAGAGCATGAATCATGAACCTGGAATTCAGAGGATCTCTATCAGAAAAACTCTATCAGTCACTTTTTTTTTTTTTTTTTGCAAAGGGACAGAGAGTAAATATTTTAGGTTTCACAGGCTACAGGGACTCTGTTGCAACAATTCAGTTCTGCCAGTGTACCATAAAAATAGCCACAGACAATATATTATCAAATGAGTCAAATGAGTGAGGCTGTCTTCCAGAAAAATTTTAATTGACACTGCAACTTGAATAACTATAAAAATGTGAAAACCATTCTTGCTTATGAGCTGTAAAGAAAAAATTGGCCTTAGTTTGCTGACCAGTGTTTTGTATCAACTATCTTACTTCCTCTATTCTAACAAAGCATTTTTCACAGGCCTGCCTGCTTGGCCTCCTCCCACCAACCACATCATGATTGTGTTCTGTGGGTCTCGTAGTTTAAGGTTCATGAGAATTGCTTGGAAGAATATGCATTTTAAACAGAATTCCTAGTGATTTTGATACTAATAAAATAATCTCACTCATTTTAAGGTATGGGTAAATTTGTACCTTATCAGTAAAATTCACCTTGGCTATTGCAATACAACCACTCTTGATTTATATCATATCCTGTGTTGCTTCTAATCATAAATTATATATACATGTAATATAAGTTACAAAGTATAAAACATGCTCAGGACTGAACTAGATCATAGCCATCTGAGCATATCTTCCAAAAGCTCCCCTTTTTGTATTCCTCGTAGTACTTTCCTCAGGAATAGAGGCTGATAAAATGCTTTGTACTTTGAATGGTATTCACAAAAATGACTCACTTGTGAATATGTTTACTGCTAGTCTTAGATTGGTTCTGATTCTAAGGTCAAGGAAGACAGAATGAACCTGGATATAATAAAATACTATATAGTAATTAAAAGTTAAAAGCTAAGTCTAGAACAGTTCATCTAATAAATCAATTCCACCAAGCTAAATAAATATGCATAATTTATATAAAAATGTCATATTCTAGAACTTTCATAGTTATTACCTACTGAGCTCTGACAATGGCAGGCACTAATCAAATGCTTACCTAATCCTTTGAAGTAAGTACTATCATTGTCCACCTTTTACTATGGCAGAGAGATTAAATCACTTGCCTCTGAGTAGTGGGATTAAAGCTAGTACTCGTTTCCTTTTTGCACATTCAATTTATCCCAGCCATCTTTGGCAGTAATGATGAATAGTTTCGTAATTAAGAAAGCTTTTTCTTTAGATCACTTTAGTCTTCAGATCACACTCAAAGAAGACTTGGCTTTTTGAGGGGGCCTTTAAATGCCTTCAATATCACTATTATAAGAATTTTTGTGAAGAAGTTTTAGTTCTTAGGTAGTCAACAAATATTGAATAAATAGGGCAATTTGTTCAAGGATTTATCCAATGAATTAAAAAGGCTACATTTTGTAGTCCACCTCATTTATTTTATCTCATTAAAGACTGTAAAGGTAATACTTTGGTCTCCCAACCATATGAGAAATTCTTTAAAAAAAAAAAAGAAAAATTATTTTCAAGAAAAGAAAAGGAGCCATGTCTGGAATGATTCAGTGGATTGAGCACTGGCCTGTGAACCAAAAGGTCACCAATTCGATTCCTAGTCAGGGCACATGCCTGGGTTGCGGGCCAGGTCCCCAGAAAGGGGCATGTGAGAGGCAACCACACATTATGTTTCTCTCCCTCTCTTTCTCCTTTTCTTCCTCTCTTTCTAAATAAATAAAATCTTTTAAAAAAAAACTGTATGTTACTGTCACCTTATTTTAGATAATGAAGCATGATGTGAGGGTGTGGTTTCCCAGATCACTCAGGTGCCATAGAAGACCTTAACAAATTGTAGAGAGTCATTGCAAGTTTTCATATGTAAACGTGACATGATAAGGTGTTTTGAACAGGTTAATCTGAATTATGTAGTTATTTTAGGGTGAGCAGGGAGCCCAGTTATGATCAATGCATAGGTAACTGGGCTCATAAAAGAAATGGATATTAAAACTTAGCAGATTGGCAAGGAGAGGGTGCTCAAATAAATGTGTTGATAGGCCAGTCAATTGGAACAAAATTTTGGAGAGAAATTTGGCAGAATTGCAGTTTAAAATGTGTATACCTTACTGGTTAGACATTCTAGAGGAACACTTGAGGATATACCCAGAGACATGGGTGAGACATTTCTCTATAACTTGGGAATAGTAACAAGTTGAGCCAGCCCAAGTGCCCATTGATGACTGAGTGGATAATAAAAATGGTTATTATGCAATGTAACATTTAAAGGAATTAAAATTAGATTTGCATGTAGTAACATGGATAATACAGTCAAACTTAGAAGGCACATACAGGATGACAGTATATGTTTTTTATGGTGGTAGTTATATGTAAAAGTACCTTAAAAAGTTCTGGAAATGCAAACACCAAACTCACAGTAGAGTAGGAAGGGATACGAGATGATACCATTGTAGCATAACCTGCAATGTTCTAATTTATTGTTTAAGGACAATGTGTTGAGGTTGTTTTTTAAAATAACCCTTTAAAAAAGAGAACTAGTGTAATCTGAATGTCATAATTTTTTCACTGCATTTATTTAGTATGTTATGAAGACTGAGTTGATAAGACTGAAATGTGTAGATTTTATTAGAGAATGCTCAGAGGAGAGAATTCCTTTGTCTCTTGCTGAAATTACAAAAATGTGACTTTTAAAATGAATAGAAAACCCATGGATGATATATATCAGGGAATTACTTGGCCTTGATGTAATATACAATTTCCTGTATGTTCTTTTGACTTCTATCATTAATACATTAAATATATTTAAGTTTGGGTTTATTAAATTTATTCTTTATTTCCCTTATGGAAATGAAACACATAAAGTCAAAATATTTGTAACCAAATTATCCTGTCAGTTATTCTGAAGAACCTCCTTTTTCAGAAGTTGAGTAAAGGTCTGTACCCATGGGCATAATGGACAGGTGATCTGAAGTTTTTTAAAATTAATTAATTTATTTTTAGAGAGAGGGGAAGGGAGTGAAAAAGAGAGGGAAGAGAAACATTGATGTGAGAGAGAAACATCTGTCTGCCACTGCCACCACATATGCACCTCAACCTGGAACCGAACCCACAATCCAGGCATGTGCCCTGACTAGGAATCAAACCCTTGACCTTTTGCTTTGCTGGACGATGCCCACCATCTGAGCCACACCACTCAGAGAAAGGTTATAGTTGAGGTGTTTGTTCTAAACCAGGAAGGTATATCAGGATCATCTGGGAATTCAGTAGTAATGTATGTGACAGCTTTCAGTGGAACTTGGAGGTTCTCATTCAGTAGGTCTAGAGTACAGCATGTGATTTATTCTCATACACATCTGAATTAAGAGCTGCCAATTCAAATAATGAAGTCGAGAGTTCAGAAAGGTATGGAAAATTCATAGGAAAATGGATAGGAGGAAATAAGATTCAGGACAGACACAGTTGTAGCAGATGAGGGTAGAAATCCCTAGCCCTGGGTGATGGTTTTAGGGTAGGTAGGGGGGTAGGGAAAGCATAGTAGGAATGTGTGCTTACCACCTTTAGGCAAAAGAACTAGACAGTTTCTCTTACTATTTTAGTGACCTTGAGATACAAGAACTGGCTTTATTTGAGACCTGAACTTTGTTATTGGCCAATTCATCCTGAGAGTAGAATCACTAGTTCCTTTGTGTGTGTGAAAAGGCCTGGGGTGGGTTAACCTGTGGTTCTTGTTCTCAGGGACAAAGTGGCCGTTCTGCAGGCACTCGCGTCCACAGTAAACAGGGTAAGTAAGAATTTTAGTTCTCTCTAACTCAGCTAATAACACATTTAATGTTTACACCTCTTTTTTTTTTAAAGATTTTATTTATTTTTAGAGAAGGAAGGGAGGGAGATAGAGAGATAGAGATAGATAGAGAGAGAGAGAGAGAGAAACATCACTGTGCGGTTGCTGGGGGTCATGGCCTGCAACCCAGGCATGTACCCTGACTGGGAATCGAACTTGTGACACTTTGGTTCGCAGCCAGCGCTCAATCCACTGAGCTACGCCAGCCAGGGCTTACACCTCTTTATTATTCACGATTAAACTGTTGTGGATCTAGAACACTTCGTAGAAATTATCTGATCCAGTCTCTTCATATGGCAAATGAGGAATCTGTAGCTTTTAAATTTTTTAACTCAGGACTAGTTAGGGTATTAAAGCCTTAACTTAGTTCCATGTCCTTTGTCTCCAACTTCAGTGTTTTTATGTTAAACCAGTTGGTTGGTAAACCTGCTCCTCTGAAGAGCTTGTTGGAACACATGCCTCTGGAGGGCAGTCTGGGACTGTGGTACAGTCGTCTGTGGCCTGGCTGAGTGGCAGTGTGCCTGCTGTGCCGGAAATAATAAAGTGATTGAGGACAGGGGTCCTGAAGCCAGAGCAGTGAGCTTGTGGTCTTTATCTCAGAGTTACTGTACTTTCTCTCTTGGTGCTTATATTTCTTTATATGCAAAAGGAGGATTAACTATAGCTCCACATCTCAAAGTTGTGGTAGGAATTAAGTTAGTACAAGTCAAAGGGTTTAGGACAGTACCTAGCACGAGGAAATGCTCAGTAAATGCTAGCAATTTTATTCTTACTATGACTGCCTTAGTGGCTCATCTGTCCGTGATCGGTCGGCTCTGTCAGACTACAGATCTGATGAAGTGAGACCTCAGTAAAGGCCTCACAAGTGGAACTTTCTGATTGTGTTTTTCATTAGCTGGAAACTATTTTTAATTTCAGCTGCGGAGAAATGTCCAATAATTAAGTCCTTTGTTTTTCCACAGTATCTGTGTGGATACTGACCCTCCTTGAGGTGGTTAGCACAGATTTCCAGAATTGTTTTTCTATTGCCGATGTTAAATCTAATAGGGTATTGAGCTGAATATGCACTGAAAAATCCTAGCAGTTTCTGAAGATGGGTTTTAAAGACTGCATTGCCTCAGTAGCAAAACATTGACATTTTCAAGCACTCAGTTATCCATAAATAAGCACCTGGAATGTGAGCTAGAGAAATGGGCCTTTGAGAGTACTCTTAGTTTTTCAGTGAGAATGGCCTAGAAGAAGTTATAGAATTGTGTTTATAACTGTCCAGCTTTGGATCCTTAAACTCCAAGGGACAGTCATTTATTCATTCAGTAACCATGTGTTCTACCCTTAGGATGCTTACTAGGCACTGTGCTGGAGGCTGTAGAATTAGGACACGGTCCTTGCATGGTTCCAGAGAGGGAAGCTGAAGGAGCACTGAGCAGGGTATACATAACCAGGATGGGGAAGGATTTCCAGAAGAGCCGGTCATTGGATGGATGCCCACAAAGGTGCAGCAGTGGGAAAGCATTCCTGGCAGGGGCAGCACCTTGAGCAGAGGCACAAAGGCATAGAATGCGGAGTCTGTGTGGAGGGAGTCAAGGATTTATGTGGTAGAATGATGAGGCAAAATCATGAATGCTCTTCTAGTGACTTCTGATTATTATCCAAGACCATTGAGGAGTTTTAAGGAGTGGTGAGGCATCAGACAAATTTTAGAAGAGAGAGCAATATAGAGATAGGAAACCTTTCTTTTCCGCTTGATCAGTATCTTAAAATTACCACATCCAAAGGCAAACCCCTTTCCCTCCAAACCACCCACACATTTCTTTGCCATCTTGTTAATGGCAGCTCCATCCTTACAGAGACTATTCTACATCCTTGAGAGGCTGTTCTCTCAAGCCAACTTCCTGGGAGACATCTTGGGTTCCTCTCTCAGTGTGCACATTAGTAATCCTTTGTTTCTTCCTTCAGAGTATATGTGAGTAGAGTCCCCAAGACACTCGTACTTTGATGAAGTGCTAGGAGGTCTGAGAGGAACTAGAATATGGTCTTATAACAATGTTTCATCACAGTGAAAGAACACAGCAACATCAGCAAAGGGAAAGGCCCTTGGGATAAAGACCAGAGGACACCACATGCAAGCTTGCAAGAGTCTTTTCCCTGCAGAGTCAGCCCAAGGTTTGCTTAGTTCCATGTGCTCCAGGAGAGTTGTGGTGACGCGGTTGGAATGTCTGTCAGGAAAGCTAATTAGGGACCCAGTGCCAGGAGTGTTTTGGAGGCCGGTCCTTCAGGTACCTCTGCCTGGCACATTCCACATGCCAGACTCCCAGGAGGAAAACAGAAGTTTGGCATAAACTGCACCTCTAACACTTTAGGCACAGCGACCCATTCTTACCAATCCTGGGAATGATGGGAGCCCTTCTGAAATCCAAGGTCCCAGCTGTCAGCCAAGGACTGGCCTTGCAAGTAGACCTTTCTGAGAACAACAGTCTCAGGCCTCATAATTCTGTTCTACACAACACCCACGTCCTGGACACTTGCTACCACCATGATCACCTTGGTCATCTAAGCCACCATCATCTCTTAATACCCTGGGTTAATTAATATAGTCTCTGTTCCTCCCCTTCACTTCCTCAGCCCCCTGCAGACTGTCCTCAGTTAAAAAGCCATACTGAGCCTGCTGAAATGGTGGATCACAGCACTCTGCAGAGAACTCAAAATAGAGATAAAAACAAATCCATACAAGGGCTCCTAGTGACTGCCCAGCATGCTGTCTCTGACTGCAAGTCCTTCTGTCTTCCTCGCTGGCTCTGCTCTAACCAGAGTAGCCTCCTGGCTAATTCTCAGTTTCTCAGCAGGCGTGCTTCTGCCTCAGGGCCTTAATACTAGCCATTCCTTCTGCCTGGAATGTTTTTTCCTGAGATAGTCACATAACTTGCTTCCTAATTTCTTGAAGTCTTTGATTATTACCTTTTCAGTGAGGCCTCCCCTGAGCACCCCATTTAAAATGGTGTATGTCCTTTTCTCATATTTCCTTATCCCTGTATGTATATCATTTTTCTGCATAGCAGTTATATTTTGTTTACTTTCTGGAGATTTTTCCTTCCACTAGATTGTAAGCTCTGTGAAGGAATGAGATTTGTATTATCTCTGGTAGAGTAATGCCTGGCACATATGAGGTGTTTGATAAAGAATGAATGAATGAGTAAGGAAGGCACTGAACTAAGGCAGCAGCAGTGGGAGAAGGGACTGGGAGCAGGTAGGGGATATTAAGGAGCTAGAGTTGGCTGGGCTGATGACAGGTTAGTTGAATGTACTGGGAGGAGATCTTAGGTTGCACCGTAGTGGTCAGTACACTTCAGTGAGGGGAACTATGCCGGGGAAGTGCAGTTTGGGGATAAATCTGGTTTGAGGCATATGAGATACAGAGCCAGAGTGGGGTCGTTTCTCAGAATCTATGAGTAAGGACTTGGAAGTCATTGGGGGAGGAAAATTGCAGGACAAATAGGAAGAGTAAGTCTAGAAATTTAAAAAGAAATTGAGCAAGTCACCGAAACTAGAGACCCTGAGCATATATTTTAATAAGTTTCTGGAGAAGATCAGGGCCAGAGCCAGGTACCAGTTTGAGTGTGATCAGGGAATGGTCCAGGGCAGCTGGCCTAGAACCGCTGCCTCTGGTTTGCTGTTGCAGGCCTCCCTCATTGTGGTGGAGCAGCATAACCCAATGAATGTGCCTCATTATGAGGGGTATGAAGGAGTATGGGTTTTGAAAGTGAGAGCAAGAAGCTAGGCCCTCCAGAAGTATTGCCTCCAGACCCTTGTATGAGCAGTCTTCCATCGAAGGCTGCAGGGAAGTTCTCCAGCTCCTCCCACCCCAGCCCTCAGAGAGTCCATGTCTGCACGACAAGGCATCAGGGGACAGTCTGAAGAGATTCCGGCTGTAGTGTGAATAGTTTTCTCTGGAACAAAGGTTCCACGAGGCCCAGGAAAGGGTGCTGTGGGGGAGAGGAGAGGAATAGTGGAAGTAATTTGGGGGCATTTCTGAGTGAGCCTCTGGTGGTGCCGGAGTGGAAGGAGGTATAGAACCTTGCACAGGAGGACACAGAGGAGCTGTGGCTTGTTCCCACCTCCTGAAAAGGCCTGGTTTTTAGTGACTGTGCTTTGAAGGACACTGGTGCCCAGACTAGTTGATTCAGAGGATCTTTCCTAGATTGTAAACCAACAATAGTACCTATTAACAGCAGACTCAAATCTTAAAAAGCAGTCATGAGAGTTTGAACAATTGTTTGCTTTAAGTCATGGGTAATTATAATCAATTGTTGCAGAGCTGAAAGAACATTAGGTAGTAGTGTCTGCCTCCATATATAGATAAAGATATATGTCCTATACCCACACACATATACACAAATGTACACACATATTTCTGCATTGTGTATTACATACATAATTGAAATTTATTTTATAGACTTTTTGGACATCCCTGAAACTCCCAAGATCCTCTTAATGAAAATCAAGCTGAAGAGACTTCTGTGTTTTCTCTACAGGATACCACAGCTGCCCCTTATGCATTTCAAGATGATCCTTACCTCATACCAACATCCTCTGTGGAATCAGTGAGTGCTTTCGTGTGATTTTTGTACTATTATGTTTTATCTTGTTGGTTTGGGTACAAGACTGCATGTGTAATTTAACTTAGTTGTAAAAACCTAAATTGGTAAACTTTTGAATCCTTTACTAGTTTCATCAGAAAGTTTTAGAGATTGAGGGGGAGAGGGTTGGTTTTGGTTTTTAACATTTAGGGCCCTTTCACACTGGTGCACTCCACTCAGTTTAATGCATTGTTTTTATGTACCTCGATGTGTATTCAAGACGTGACCTGCTATTATGTCACTCTCAGCAGAGGTGGACATGCGTTATATAATTTAACTTCCAATTGGGAGTCTGTGTTTTTGCATTCCATTTCCCCTTCCTCTCCTGAGGACATGCTCTTTTTGATTTTTAGAGAGAGGGGAAGGGAGGGAGAGAGAGGGAGAGAAGCATCCATGCAAGAGAGAAACATCAGTTGGTTGCCTCTATACACTGCCCAACCTGGGACTGAACCTACAACCTAGGCATGTGCCCTGACTGCGAATTGAACCCACAACCTTTTGGTTTATGGGATGATGCTCCAAACAACTGAGCCACACTGGCCAGGGTTGTTGCATTCCTTTTTAAGATTTTATTTATTTTTAGAGAGGGAAGGGGTGGGGAGAGAAACATCAATGTGCGGTTGCTGGGGTTTATGGCCTGCAACCCAGGCATGTACCCTGGCTGGGAATCGAACCTGCGACACTTGGTTTGCAGCCCGCGCTCAATCCACTGAGCTACACCAGCCAGGGCCCTGTTGCATTCCTTTTTAAGGGGGAGACGAATAAATTTTTCCAAGGATGTGTCTTTAATCTCTTAAATCTAAATTACATGTAAATACCAATTTATATCTGAATTTTTTTTTTTCTTAATACAGCGTTCGTTTTTATTGGCAAAGAAGTCTGGGGAGAATGCAGCAAAGTTTATTATTAATTTACATCCCAAATATTTTCAGAAGGACATAGCTGAACCTCATATACCGGTAAGGAGAAGAAATTGCAATTTTCAGATAATAGTATATAAATATAAGTTAGACCAAGCTTTCATGCCTGATATTTGAGTAGCCATTTGAATGCCCTCAATATTTGGGTAAAAAGCTGTTTAATGTATAGTTATATGTGCTCATAGTACTAACCTCTTTTTAAAACTCCTTCTGTATGTTTTTGCTCCTCATCTTCTTTTCCCCATTTGGCTTCTGTGACTCCTGACTTTTAGAGCTCTACCTATGTCACTGATGCTTTCTGTTTCCTTCAGCAGCTTTTCCATCTACTACTTAGCATTGATGCCTTTCTTAGGTGTCCATGCTCAGTCATTTTCTTTTCTAATGTCTGTACTCTTTGCTTCAGCCCTTGTACTCCGTTTGACATTCTTGTCTGTCTGGCCCACATCCCTCTACATGGAACTCCAAATTGTATTTTCACCTGCCTCTTTGTTCTGTAGCCATGAAGAGTGAATGTGTATGCAGTGCCTGTCTGTTTAGTGTTGTCATCATGGGGGTGACCAAAACACATGTGCCTCTGCCCTCCTGACTTTGTTAATAGAAATATAAGCTCACACTCATTATGACCAAAAGCACGTCTCAAAACACACATCCCCAGTCACAGCCTTCCTGCTTTTCAAGCAACCCCTCCTAGAGACAAATGAGGATGCCGAGGCAACTGAAATCCTAAACTGAGACAGTGGCAGCTAGGGAAGCATCATTTGTTGGCCCACCCTTTCCCCTTCATGTTTTTGACTGACAGTTACTCTTCTGTGCTTAGCTCCCTTTCGTCTGAAGCCTTCCATGGTCCTCTACCTCCATGGCAGGCAGCATTCTCACATGGCTGAGATCTCTTACATTGTTTACCATTCATAGTGTGTCACAATCATTTCCTTATTTGCTTTCTCCACTAGATGTGAGCACCTTGAGGGTAGAAAATTACTTTCATCTCTGTATCCCCAGTAGCTGGAATAAAATAGTAGGCATTCACAAGTGTTTGAATAAGATACTGAAAGAGGTAAAACCGGCCTACCTCCCTGATAAATGCTGATAGTAAAAGAAAGCATCAAGGATGAAAGGCTTCTCTGCCTTTGGAAACTGGGTGCACTCTGACTCATAACCAGAATGGGGAGGAAAGGAGAGAGGGTGGTTTTAGGAAAGGAAAGTAGTAAGTTCAGCTTCTAGTTGGGAAATTTAGTTGGAAGTAGGATTCTCCAGATATGGATTAGATATCTTATGTTTTGGTGGGTTTAAATTTTTCACCCCAAGCTAAGAGATTGTCATGTTTCAGGGACTGGAGAGGTTTTTTTTGTTTGTTTGTTTGTTTGTTTTTTATATATATTTTTTTGAAGTTGTATTTTCTCTGAAGACATGCATATTGAAGTGGTAGTGGTGTTTGGTACATGAAACATGAATTGGAATGGTGACATTTTATTTTGGTTTGTTGGTGATAAAAATTTTGTCCTACCCCATTATCTTCTCACCACTACCTGTTCATAGTAACCTCAGCCATCTTGCTTTCCTAGTGTTTAATGCCTGAGTGCTTTGAACCTCAAATTGAAGACATAAGCGAAGCCGCCTTGCAGGAACGGATCAAGCTCAAAAAAGTCAAAGCGTCAGTGGACATGTTTGATCAGCTACTGCAAGCAGGTGACTGAGTTCACTTAAAGCTTCCCCCCTAGGAACACATGGGCTGGGAGTGGGCCATGGTGATGTGATCCCAGTAGTTGTGAGTACAAGTTACGAGTGTTAGTGTACTTACGCTGCTTGATGGCTGTGTTTATATTTTAGTAGTTTAATAAATAATATTTCAAGTTCTGCTTTAGCTTCACTTTAAAATTATAAAGATGCAACAATGTTATTGTTCACTTGTACTGTATCACAGGTAGAGAATTTATATAGTCATTCTCCCTTAGCTTTCCTGGTTTGTTTGCTTTTTGGTGTTACTTTGTTTGTTTTTATTTTTTTAGAGAGAGAGACATCAATTTGTTTTCCACTTACGCATTCATTGGTCACTTCTTGTATGGCCCTGACCAGGGATTGAACCCTCAGCATGGGGGTATCAGGACAACACTCTAACCAATTGAACTACCTGGCCAGGGCATTAGCTTCTGTTTTTAACTTAAGTGGTATACATACTATATTTAAATTTTATGTACTCTTTAAGTATGTTTGGGAGATACAGAACAGACAAGAAGCAAGTATTTTTTTTTTTAAAGGAAAGATCCAATTTATAAAAATGCAAAATAGGACTGGGTCAGGGGAACCAAGTGGCAATAATTGAGAGTGGTCAATTGGGAGATAGTAGTTAGAAATGATGAGATAGTTTCTCTGGGGATGTGAGTACCTAAATAAGTGAGCACAGGGTCAAACTTCATTTTAATATCTTAATCTTTTGGTCAAACCATATGGTTACTAGGGATTGTTCCTGTCGATACCATTCTAGGTGTTTAAGTTGATGTGAAGTGTATTGCTAATATGGTGGGTGATACTAAATATGTGGCCAAGAAAGCCAGAGCTCATAGAAAAAGCAAAGAATTTTAATCTAATGGGCTTTAGTTCTTTGATATTCAAAGTTTCCCTTTTTCTCTTGTATACTAACAGGAACCACTGTATCTCTGGAAACAACTAATAGTCTCTTGGATTTATTGTGTTACTATGGTGACCAAGAGCCCCCAGCTGATTATCGTTTTCAACAAAGTGAAAAATCAGAAGAGTTGGTAATGTCTTTTGGCAATCATTTTTAAAAATTTTTGCTGTAGTAACACCTCAAGTAAGGCGGGTTTTCGTGTTATGTGTTAGTGTAGTAGAGATTTCTTCTGAAACGTGGTGTGGAACAGTATTTTTATTTTTAAAAAAGTGGTACAGAGGAAGGGAGAGATTTATACAGTTACTTGAATCCTTCCTTTAAAAATATTTTGACCTTGTCTCTACCACATGCAGGCAAAATTTTGACCAGAAATGTTAGCAAACCTCTGTTGTTAATTGCAGTGATGGCATGATGTGTGTCAGGCAGGGAAAGACCTGACCTCAGTCCCCTAACAAATTCCTACAGGAGTGGGCCCACTCTGCTGGGGATACAGAACATGTGCCAGAGGCTGGCCTGTTGTTACTGAGTCATAGATAGCCTCTCTCAGCCCACGTGTTTGACTTCTTGAAAAAGATCCCAAGGAAGCCTTTGGCGCATGTGGACAAAGATGTATATACGCTGGTACCTCGGTACTCGTCGTTAATTTGTCCTGGAAGTCATGATGAGTGCCAAAAACTGATGAGTACCAAACAATGAAGTGTTTTCTCTTGCGGGTGGCGTTGTGACTCAAACACGTTCTAGCAAGTGCAACAAGTCCCAAGCAAGTGCTGAGTACTGAAACATTTTTTCTCATCAAAATGTGATGAGTAAAGGGTTTGATGAGTTCTGAAGCCAACGAGTACTGAGGTATGACTGTGTGACATTTGTCTTGATACAGTAATAATTACAATTGCAAAAATGTTGGAGACAAACGACACGTCCAATAGTGAGTGGTTCAGTTACGGTATTAGTGTCACGTGGTGATAGTATTGGCGTAGGTCTGTTTGCATATGGAAAAATAATTGCTAAGTGGGAGAACAGGCTAGATAATATGTATTCCATTTTTCTTAAAAGTTTCATATGTATAAGGAAAAACCATATCAAAAATTAAGCATTTCTGAGTGATGGAAGTTTGTCTTTTCTATTTTTCTCCACTAAATATGGGTTATTTTTAAAGTGCATAGGCAGCGGGTTGCAGTCACACCTTGGCTCCAGAGTGTCTGCTAGACTCACTGGCCTGGCCAGCCCTCTGCCCCTTCAGCCCCAGCTACAGAGCCAGCACCGAGCTGGACAGTTCTATCCGAGCCTGTCTTGATTTACATCAGCTTCACCCCAGATCTTTGTTTAAAATATAGTATAAAATGTAGTCTGATAAATTTTTTTAGCTGTGTTGGGTTAGCATGAGAGATTGACTTTGTTTTGTACACTGATATGTAGTTTTCTCTTGCCTACACCCTAACTATAATGAACAGTATTTCGATATGGATCAAGCCGGGTGCAGCCCCTGAGGAAATAGGCTGTGTTGTTTGGATTTCCCGTTTCTGCATCTGGGCTGCACACAGGGCACAGATGCTTTAAGGGCCAACATTACTTTTTACCTATAAATGAGCTGACTTATGCCTAGGAAATTAATATTTTTAATAAACATTTATTGGGTTTCCTCTTTACCTTCTGCTGGATCTGTTTCTTTCATTTATCTGAAGTTTCCTTTGTAGTTCTGATTTTGAGTAGTCTAATCAGGAGAATGAAGTTTGTTGTCATCTTTTGGTTTATTTCTGTTGGTGGTGGTTCATTTCAGGAAGAGGCCTCAGAGGAAAATACCGAGAAATCTAAGAAGAAGGCTGGTCAACAGCTTGGAGCTACTTGGAGGTGTGTTACTCATAATTAGAATTCCATGTTGTGTTCTCTGGTGTGTGGAATGTTCCCCATCGCCATCACCCCCCTCCCCAAGAAGATAATGATCCCTTAATGTTCTAAAATATAATTTGTCTTTAGTGTGCAGTACGTGTCCCTGTTGGTATTCATATGCTTTTGGATTTATTTTCATAATATCTTTACTTGTCACCAACAGCATAACATTCACACTTGATTCCCTTCCCCCACCCCCTGCCACTCAACTTCATGTACCCTTCACAGTGTGTTTCCTTTGGTAGTTCATCAGTAGTTCTACTTTGCAACATAGACCTAATTCTGAAAGATTCGATATTTTTGTGTACATACAAATACACATATACTAGAATGTAGTTCAGCACTTCCAAACAAAAGGTGGGTAACATTTAACTAACATTTGAGAATTTAAATTGACCAAATAGAACTGTCTGCATAAAAGAAAGGTATTTTATGTGGATGTCTGGAGAAGGAAAGCTATCATTAATATCTGAAGTCTCTCATGAAGTGATAAATTAAATAGAATCACAGGTTAAACTTCTTAAATAAATTTAATAATTTCACAGAGTGGTTAAGAGGGTAGACTTTGGAATACCGTCCTGGCTCAAAGCCTGGTTCTCTTAGTTTCTAAGTCATGGGTGTGAGGGAGAATTGAAGTACAGCATGGTTTGTATAACACAGTACTCATATTTCATACTTTTTTAAGAAAGCATAGATGCACTGGGTAGAATATGACATGTACACGTGCAATAATAGAACTAAAGATTCAGGAAAAGCTGCTTGTTTGTGGTTGCCTCTGGGGAGCTGTGTCTGGTGGAGGAGGACGGGGAAACGGTAGATAGTGCATACAGGCTGCTTTTTGTGTAACGCCCTGAGTGTATAGTTGGGTGCCACTTAGCAGTGAGGTACATTCAGAGAAATACCTTGTTAGGCGATTGCCTCCCTGTGCGAGCATCAGGGAGTACACTCTCTCACGGGAACCTGGGTAGTGCAGCGCACTGCTGTCCTGTGTGTGCTGCACTCACTGCGACACTGGGCACTGCCCTCCAGCCTCACCACGAGCATGGGGGCAGTGCATGTGACACACTATCATGTCTGCAGTTTGCTGCTAACCAGAACAGCGCTATGTAGCACCTGACTACATTTTGTAGTCCCTTTTCAGTCCTGGTTCTGCCACTTAACTTCAAAGCCTTGGACAACTTAAGGTCTTTGAGCCACAGTTCTTCTCATTTTCAAAATGGTGCTTAGTTTATCTCTCTCTCCAGGTGGTAAGAATTATTTGAAATTATATGTGTAAAGTGCTTGGCGCAGTGCCCAGAAAGTTGTAAATTCTCAATGAATTGTTTGCTTTTCCTTTCTCCCTTGGTTCATCTTACTCTCCTGTGTCTAGAGCAAAAAACAATGCTGAGAGAATCTTTGCTCTGATGCCAGAGAAAAATGCACATTCCTACTGCACCATGATCCGAGGAATG
Source organism: Phyllostomus hastatus (assembly GCF_019186645.2). Classification (NCBI taxonomy): domain Eukaryota; kingdom Metazoa; phylum Chordata; class Mammalia; order Chiroptera; family Phyllostomidae; genus Phyllostomus; species Phyllostomus hastatus. Next base: position 72,318,730 of record NW_025334041.1, on the reverse strand, counting down.
GTGAAGGTAACATTTGTTTTGCTTATATAGTTTTGTCTTTAATTTCCACTAAGTCAGGGTTTCTTAATCTCAGAACTTTTGACAGTTGTGGGTGCTTCCATTGTATTTTCATAGGGTCTTTAGTAGTTCCCTGGTCTCTGCGCTCTGCATGCCAGGGGTACATCCTCCCCCTGCCCCTCACCTGTGACAACTGCAAACACCTGCAGGCACCACCCAAATGTCACCTGGAAGCAGATTGCCCCTTCTGAACAACTGCCGCTCTAGAGCATGAGTTTCATGAGAACGTGTGTGCATTGTTTCACTGTGTTCCCAAACCTTAGGACAGGAGCCATGCAGATATTTGTTAAAGGAACACATTTGATGATGTCTTATTTTTATTTGTCATCTCTCCTAGCACCGAGCTCCTGTGCAGGCATTAAACTTGTACACGGAATTATTGAACAACAGACTCCATGGTAAGTGTTTGGTGAACTCCCTTCTCTCCTTCTCAGGAATCTGTAGAACCTTTGGATCTTGCCTCCATCATTGCCTCCCTTTTCGTCTTTTCCTGTGGTACTGATGACTGAAACAGGAACAGAGACACAAAAGAAGAATGGTTTCTACTTTTGTGGACACGTCGTATTGAGCTTGGATCACATGTGCCTGATCACTTTGCCTTAAATTGAGTCATTCGGGGGTTGATCTTCGATCCCAGATTTTGTTAAAGTGGTTCTATTCTTTTACAGCTGATGTATACACCTTCAATTCACTGATTGAGGCAACAGCGATGATGAATGAGAAATATGAGGAAAAATGGAATAATATGTTGGTAAGAAGGAACCTTTGCTTTATCTTTTAATAGGCCTAAAATACCTTTTGCTAGAAATAGTGGCATGGAGATGGCATCCATTGAACTATGTCCGGGCGGTCACCTCACTGTGGTCTCACACAGTGGCTGCCTGGGCGCACCCTTCTGGCAGCCAGTGATCTAAGTAGCGGTGTCTGGTGGGTGAGGAGAAAGCTGCTTGGCCCAGAGCAGACAGCTGTAATTCAGGAAGACCGGGCTGCTTTACTCAGTTGTTTCTCGTAAGGTTTCTCATTACAAAACTAATGTGCACTTACTGAAAAATTACTATCGGGAAAGTCTAATAAAATTGACATTGCTGGATTGAAGTAACTGAGAAATAGAAACATGTTTTATACCATACAACTCACCTAAAAAAGGAAAAATGTGCAGTCCATTTTAGTCTACTCGTCTCCTTGAGTCTCAGACTCAGTAGGCAGAGGGTTGAAGACAGACACCTTGATCAGATGGAGGTGGGGCAGCTGAGTGGAGGGCTTCTCCAAAAGGCAAAGTCACTGGTCCTGCTGATAGTTAGTTCTTAAATTAGGGGTATGTTCACCTGCTTTAGATGCAGTCCGACAACCAAATTCTTTTATAGTGTATTTGTTCACTGGACAAACTGTCCCCAGGGTTAAAAAATACTTCCTGCTCTTAATTTCACTAGGAGCTGCTGAAACAAATGGCTATGCAGAAGGTGAAACCAAATCTACAGACTTTTAATACCATTCTGAAATGTCTGCGAAGATTTTATGCATTTGGAAAATTACCGGCCTTGCAGACCTTACGTGAAATGAAGGCCCTTGGAATAGGTAAGGATGCCTCCTAGTGCCCTTCACTTATGACCAAAACAGTGCTGACAGGAAGTTTCAGGTCCAGACAAGCAAAAAAGAAACTGCAAATTCTTTTTCCCTATTTACATAATACATTGGGAATTTCCTTTCCACTTGGCACGTGTAGAATTATGCGTTGGGAATGCTTTTACTATCTTCACATTCTTTATAGCAAACTAGAGCATTCTTTTAGTATTTTAGGTACTTTTTTATGGATCTCTTGATTCTGGGGAGAATTACTTATGTACAGTAGCTAGTTTTAAATCCCATGACATTTTCTGGCATAATTAGGTATTTGAACCTAAGTGTGTGCTAATGTGTTGCACATTTTTCAGTAGTAACGTTATTGGAGGTGGTTTGGGGAATCAGTTCCCATTGGTGTGCTGTAGTATTCCTAAATGAAGGTTACAACACATGTACATTACATACAACATTTTAGTAATAGGTGTCTGGGCTTCCTACCTTTACTTCAATTAGAAGAGTTGGGAAATGTCTTTGTTCAAAGAAATAGTAGAAATGTATCATATTTCATTTAAATGTCAACATAAATTTGTTTTCAGTTCATTGTGCCTCAGTAAACTATATTTTAGATAGATGTGTTTGACTTATTTTTATTTTTTTCTATGTACCTGGTAATTTGAGAACCCTCACTTGCAACGTATCACTATATTATTCAGCTGTTTTATCAACATGGTATGTATGATATTATGTCCTTTAATTTATGTAGAAAATTGACCCAGCACCCTTCACTCATATGAATTAAGAAAAGAGAATTTCCATATTAACCTATAGTTTGAACGGAAATTTATTCTTGAAGGTTGCAACTTTGTGGTGTAAAATTGAGCAGGAGGGGCAGGGGGTCATTAAATGTACTCACAGTGTTGGTGTACAGTCAGAAATGACCGGCCTGGCCACGTGTCTCAGTCTTCCCAACATGCCCCTGTTGTGGGCTCCATGCCAGGTCCTGGCAGATACAAGAATCAACCAGCGAATGCACATATCAGTGGAACAACTAATTGATGTTTTTCTCTTTGTCTCTCTCTCTACCGTTCTTTCCCTCCCTCTCTCTCTAATGTTAGTAAATTTTTTAAAAAGAAAGAACTGATCAGAAGGTACTTCAGCTGGTAGTTCCTTTTGCTCTCCAATGCAATAGCCACTACCACATGTGGCTATTTAATTAAAATTAAATAAAATTTAAAGTTCCATTGTTGCATTAGTGCTCAGTAGCCACATGCGGCTGCTGGCTAGTTTGCTCAGTAATACAGATACGGAATATTCACGTCTTTGCAGGAAGTTGTTGGATAGTGCTGTCCCACAGTAGCCTTGATCTTATTTTGAAGTCTTATGTGAGGATTTTGAGGCCACATTTGTCACCTACTTTCAGGTCATCCAGTCCCTATTGGGAGCTGTGTTCTGTTGAATGGACTTGGGAGCAAGGCACACCTGAGTTGAAATATCAGCTCTGTCAGAACGGACTGGATACTTTACCTGTGTGACGATTAAATGAATCATGCACAGAGTCTTGTCCCATGCTTGGGAGGTGCATAGTAGCACTGTGTCTGCTGGTTCTTACTCATTCGCCTCAACTTGAGAAAGAATCTGCTGGTTCAGAAATGACAATTCTGGTCCTTCTTCCTGCAGCAGACTTTATATATATATAAAACCAACAGAAGAACCTGATTGTCCCTATTTTGGAGGGCTAATTTTACAAAATCTACATCTTTACCTGTAAGGAAGTTTGATGTCTTTTAGGGTGGGTAGAGCAGGTGGCTGACTTTATCTTGGCAACAGGTAAATAGTTTCCATGATAATCGTATCTTTTAAAATTTTGCTCAGCCTTAGCAACATTGTGGTGGAACTGACCAGAGCCTCTTCGCTCCTCTGTACTATGATGTATGGCATTGGGTCACTTGCTGACCAGAGTCGGCGGTACTTACGCTTCCTAAGCAACACCTGTGATGGTGGGTGGGGCAGAGTGAAGGGAGGAGTGTCAGTCTTTTTATTCCCCCCCAGTTTGTCTTATGTTTATAAATTGGCTGCCTACAGTAATAGTTTCTAGGAATTTACCCAAAGGAGAAAGCCTAAAATAATGCATATGAAATATATTGTCACATAATGCATAAAATACTCAAGATTGCTAGCAAATGGAAACATGCTTGAAACAATACATCTGTGCTGTCATTAAAAAACTGTTGTCATGTGCATGTGGATAAGGTAAGGAAAGTGATGGAGTGAGCAGTGTGGTATATTTGAGAATGTTACACCTGTGTTGTTGGTACATTTTCTGACCTATTAGTACTCAGGTCATGTGATTTTGAAGGGCTACCCACATCCATTAATTCTACAGTTTTCTTTGGGTTGTTCAACCTGATTATTCTTAAAAAGGAACACAAAATGATTACTAGCAAAAACTGTTTTTCTAAGCACATACACTTGGTGAGGGTGTCTGTGTATGCCTTGTCTCTCTCTCCTTCAATCAGTGTTTTGTTTTTCCCCCAAGATTTTTATTTATTTACCTTTAAAGAGAAGGGAAGGGGAGGAGAAAGAGAGGGAGTGAAACATCAGTGTGGTTGCCTATCACGCGCCCCCTACTGGGGACCTGGTCCACAGCCTGCACACAGTCCACTGAGTTACACCAGTCAGGGCCACTGCAGTCAGTGTTGAGCTGTGAAGGACTAGGAGGAAGGGGAAAGTCTCTGTTGGGAGTGGACTCATGATAAACTTTATTTGTTCATTCTGCAGAAAGCCCTTCAAAAGGATCGTCCCTTGTGATCTATGACATCATGAATGAATTAATGGGAAAGAAGTTTTCTCCACAGGACCCAGACGATGGTAGGTACAGAAAGCTTGTTTTCCTGTCAGTCGTTGGAGGCCTTGCTAGGGGGGCAGGGTTTACTTTAGCTTGGTAATCTTTGGGTGATTATTCTGAGAAAGCCAAAATGCCTGTAGCACTTTCCTGTGTACTTCCTCTCAGCTTGAGGTTTTATTCCTTTAGGTTTATCTTATATGTTACTAGTATCATTGCCAGGAATTTTATTAATGTTACTGATGTGAAAATAGGAAATTTTGTCTAGAGTAACCAAAGCTTTCGTGAATTTTCATTTTCAGATATGTTTTTCCAATCAGCCATGAGAGTTGTAAGTACCATTTGTTGTTTAACTGTTGTTTTTCATTTTCCTTTCATCCATTTCCTAAATTTCTCTGTAGTTGGGAGCGAGGGGTGGGGCCTCCACCTGATTCTTCCATTTACTCTCCTGTTGATGTCGGTTGCTCTTCTTTCTCCAGAATCTGTACTGAGTCACGTAACATCCCTACCCTTTCTCTACTGTATTCATTGTCTTTGGGCTTTTTTCATACCTTTGTCCAGATAAGGTTTTAGAGTATTTCATATTTGTCTATTGCTAGCTTTTAAAATTGACGTCGTTGGTTTTTAATTTTGGTTTTTCATTTTATCATGCTAGTATAGGAAAAATTTCAAGCAGCTTCCGAATGAATCAGCATATTCTATTCTCTAAGGATAACCGCTTTCCGGTTTAGTGTGTGTCCTTTCAGGTGCTTTCCCTCTGGGTAGTAAACGCGCACACAGACACACTTCTGTGGTGCTGTGTTTGTTGGCTGCAGTACAGGATTTCATAGGAGGGAAGGACTCCAGTTTACTGAACAGTTCTCCTGTGGGGGGGTTCGCGGTCATTTTGCAGGTGTTTTGCTTGTACACTGAGGCTGGAGGGAGTGCTCCCTCTGTCTCTGTTAACGTGACCAAGTGTTTTGTAGGATTTCTAAGTTATAATTACTAGAGCAAAATCATTTTGCTTTAAATTTCAGGGAACGCGGGGGTTTGTTTTCGGGCTTCCCCCCCCCAATTTCTTGTAACTCATTTGTTGTCAACCAGTGGTATGTTATATTAGCATAATTGTTCCCACAAGTAACTACATTTTTGTAATGTAACGAGCCACCATTTGCCTGTTAAGGATCTTGTAAGAGTGATGCTTACTAACAAATTTTCAGTGCTCTTCTCTCAAAGATCTAGAACTTGCTTACCAAGTACATGGCCTTTTAAACACTGGCGACAACTGGAAATTCATTGGACCCAGTCATCGGCGTAACTTCTATTAGTAAGTGTTGGAAGTGTATCCTTTGGCGTTCATGGAGCACTCTTAGGCTACCATTAGTTGATTCTGTAAGTGGAAGGCCGCTGGCTGCCCTCCCGTTTCACCTGATTGCGGACAGCGTGCCCCGGCTGAGCAGTGCACGTTATTGGAGCACTGGGGAATTTAAGCAGTGTTAGAACTGATTGGCCAGCCTGAGTTTCTTCATAACACATTAAATCCATGTATCTTTTTCCTGTATGCCCTCCTATTTTACATTTTTTAATTTATAGCAGCAAGGGTCCATGAAGATTTTATCACAATCTCTTTTGTTCTTAAAGATGGAGATAGTGGAGCACCCTGAGACTTCTTAAATGGGTTTGCTTTTAGGCAGATAAAAACAGGAAGTCAAGTAAGCTTAATAGGTGTGTGGTGATTATCTCCTGTGTGCCCAGATGCTTTCTTCACAGTGAATGCTTTAAAATGAATACGATACTCACTGTCTGCTCACCACGGGACAAGAGTATACTGAGGAGGTGGTCACAAATGACCGGTTGAAAATAAGAAGGTATTAATTGGGGAGTCTAGAAAACGCAGTTAGCAGTTCCTGGGTTAAGCATGGCCCTATATATAACTTGAAATTGTTTGTAATTGGTAATTAGTAATTGGTAATTGGTAATTGGTAATTGGTAATTAGACTAAACATACTTTCCCCCTTCATTGTAGTTCCAAGTTCTTCAGTTTGCTCTGTCTGATGGAACAAATTGACGTCACCTTGAAATGGTATAAGGACCTCATACCTTCCGTAAGACGATTCATTGTCATGTATCATACGTGTCTTTTTTGTTGGTTTTGCTGAGCGATATTTTAAAAATATGTTTGTATTTCTCTTAATCAGGTCTTTTTTCCTCATTCCCAAGTATTGATAGATCTTCTCCGAGCACTGGATGTGGCCAACAGGCTAGAAGTGATTCCTCAAATTTGGAAAGGTCGGTTTTAGCTCGTGAGTCCAGGCCCACGTCACTTCATTGTCCTGCATTTTGATGAACAAACATGTTGATGTTGTTAGGGGTGAAAACCTCCACTTTTGACTAAACTGAGTATATTAGTTGAGGCCTACTTCAAGATCACTTGCTCATGTTAAATTACATGAGTGAAAATGTATTTAAAATGACCTTGTTCCTTAGTAACAGGAAAAGGGTAGGTTTTGTGCTCCTGTTGTGGGATATGACAAAGGGAGGATTAGAATCGGTGCTAATTAAGTGGCACACCCTAAGTATAAATTCAGGTCCAAGACCCCAAAGCCTGTTCCTCTCTACCCTGTTTCATCACTCTGGTTCAGTTGCTGACCAGTGAGTGATACTTACGTTTCTGAGAAACAGGCCTGACTGTGGGTTTACATATGTGTATAAATTGGCTGCAGAAGATGCTCTGTCTTTTCCCCTAGGTGACTGATCAGAAAGTCAGTTTCTGTCTGTCTCAAGTCTCCGTGACTGAGACACCGAGACTGTAGCCCTGCCCTACTAGTTCTTCACAAGACTACACTAATGGATATAAAAGGTCACGACTCACAAATGCTATAAAACAGGTTCCTACCATTCAGAGCTGGTGGTAGCTCAAGTACAGTGTGTGTGCTGTGTTTGCACGTCACTGAGAGCAGTGTTGGCTCTCGCTGCTCTTTTATTTATGCTTAGCACAAAGCATACTGCTGGTTTTCTGGAACCCTGAAATAAACCTTGAAGAGGTAATGCCAGCAACTTGTTTTCACTCACTAAAAAGTACGGGTGACAGCTGACAGGAGGTGAAGGTCAGCCAGAGTTTTACATCATGGCGATCACTTCTCACTACATTCCTTTTTTGTTTCAAGATAGTAAAGAATATGGCCACACTTTTCGCAGTGACCTGAAGGAAGAGATTCTGATGCTCATGGCAAGGGATCAGCACCCACCAGAGGTAGGGTTGTATTGACACTCGAGTTTCCTCGTCTTTGCTAGATGTGTACTGAAGGGTATATCCTCGCCCTGGCTGGTGTGGCTCACTTGACTGAGTGCTGGCCTGAGAACTGAAAGGTCGCCAATTCAATTCCCAGTCAGGGCACATGCCTGGGTTGTGGGCCAGGTCCCCAACCAGTTGGGGGTGTACAAGAGACAGTCAATCAGTGTATCTCTCACATATCAATATTTCTCTCCCTCTCTTTGTCCCTCCCTTCCCTTCTCTCTAAAGATAAATCTTTAAAAAAAAAATAGTATATCCTCTACTACTGAGGGCCCTGTGGGGATAACTTCCCTGCTTTCATCTGTCATTGTGGAGAATTCTGCCATCTAAACCCAAATTTAAATTGCACATCTAAACATACCCAACCATTAGCAGAATACCTTGTCTAAAGTCACTCTCACTCCTGCAGTCCAAAGCAAGCAATATGAGAATAGCATTTTTTTGTCCTGACTATAGCAGCTTGCATTAAAAATATCTGCCTAAAAAGAAAACTCATGGTTCCCCCAGGGCAGGGTGCCTTCCTTTTTACTATATCATATTTACTATATTATTATATGTATGCTATTACATATGTGATGTGTTCAAATGGTAAAATGCATTGCTCAAAAACTTTTACTAGTCCTGTGTAGTCTCTCGAACTTAAGTTCCCATAAAACCAGTCAGCAGTTCTGCTAACTCCAGCAGCCTCTCAGCTTCAGGTGGTGTTCGCTGACTGCGCTGCAGATATCAAGTCTACTTATGAGAGTCAAGACGCCAGGCAGACGGCCTCTGACTGGCCCGCCAGCTCCCTGAACTGCATAGCTGTGCTCTTCTTACGGGCCGGCAGAGCCCAGGAAGCCTGGTGAGTATAATGTCACAATTGTAAGTTAGAAGCATTTACTTGGATTTCAGAGGACATTTACCCTGGTCTGCAGAGTTTCTCAAATTTGGCTGTGTGATGTACAGTTTATCAGGAGACAAATGAGTTTTCTATGGGAACTTAAAAAAAAACTGAAAAGAAAACTTTTGGAAGAAGACTGTATTATACATGATTTAAGAGAACATGCCCAGTGGCCTACTTACTTTCCATCAATGACCTTTTTGTTTTCTGTATCTGGGCAAGTGAGCACTTATCTGTCCACTCAGATAAAGCGATCAAAGAATTTTATTTTTGAAAGTGTGGCGGGCATTTGGTGTATTAAGTATTTTATTGTGGGTGATCTCTTTACCACCAAGCTTAAAATGTGGAATGTGTGCTTGGATTTGAAGAAGCTGGCATTTACCAGACCGTACTGAACATGCTCTTGACTAGAACCTGTCTTTGCTTTGTGCCACTCTAATTTTTAATGTTTGTGAATAGAGACTGAATGCCTACTCATTTTTCCAAAAGCGGAGGAGTCAGCAAAAGAAGACTTGTTAGAACCTCCCCGATTGGGTGGTTCCGCTGTGTTTGGTTTTGGATGGAAGTGTTCAGTTCTGAGAGTCAGTGAGTGGGGCACACTCGTACATGGTTTCTTCAGCGCAAGAAAGGAACTGAATTTGAATGTGTGGTTGCCAGTCCAGAGCGGCAGTTCGCTGTGTCCAGGAACTGGTGTCAGGAATGTGAGTCATAACACAGGACCTGCTCTGCTACTCGTATTAGAAACATCTGATGCTCAAATGTGTCACCTCAGGCAGGCGGAGACACACTTGCTGTGATCAGGCTGTGATGATTGGCGCAGGGGTACGGACCTCAGCTGAATCATGGGGGCTGAATGTATGTGTTTCTCCTTTGTCCTGCGTGTGGCAGGATGGTGGCGAGCACATGCATGAGACTGATGCCTTAATCTGAGCCTGCTCTTCGTCACGTAGTCTTAGGACACACTGACCTCACACTGATGGTAGGAGAGGAAAGAGCCGTACGTGCTCTGTTGCATCCCTGTCCTCCAGCTGCCCACAGGACACTCCCTCCCTGGGGGGACTGAAGTGATCCTCTGGAGGAGGATCTGCCCTGGCAGTTCTCATCACCGGCAGCAAATCAGATTCACTTGTGAACAGAGCACAGATGAGGGAGGGAGCAGGGAGATGAGGTACCTGAGGTGGTCGTGCAGTGAAGATAGGGCTGTGCGTCTTGTGGAGCTTCCACTGTTGTTAGGAAGGACAGTTGATCTGAGTGCAGGAGGAGAACAAGTCATTGCGTTGCCTGGTCATTGCGTTGCCTTCAGTTCTGCTAGTATTCATAATCTATCTCATCCTGAACAGGAAAATGTTGGGGCTCTTCAAGAAGCATAATAAGATCCCTAGGTAAGTTGAAGTTAACCAGCCTGCCTGGGTACATCTGGGAATTAGCTGCATGGGCTTAACTCTGACCTCGGGGTGATTGGGATTTATTTCTTCACATGCCTCAGCCACGGCAGCAGATGGACCGTCGCACCCACCATCTAGCAGGGGTGTCCAGCCTGGGTGCCGTGGGCATCATGTGGCTTAGGGTGCCTATGAATGCGGCCCAACACAAAATCATGAATTTACTTAAAATACGGGATTTTTTTGGATTACGTGTTTAATGTGTGGGCCAAGGCAACTCTTCTTCCAGTGTGGCCCAGAGATGCCAAAAGGTTGGACACCCTAATAGGGCATCTGAGGCGAACATTAATTTACTATCTGTGTTCACTGATCACAACACGGGGGTTACACTGAATAGACTCTCGGTAAAGGCACAGTAAACTGGTGTTTATTTTCTCTTTGTCCTTTTAAGGTTTAGACTTTGCGCAACTTTGCCTCCAAAGCTACAGTTGATTTTATGAGTGAACTTTCAAAAATGCTAGATTTTTGCGGGCAAACCTGGCTGGGGTTTAGTTGGAGAATGTTGACGTTTTACCTTTCTTTTACAGGAACGAGTTGCTGAATGAGTTTATGGACAATGCAAAAGCATCCAACAGACCTGCCCAGGCCATTGAGATAGTAAGGCTGGCGAGTGCCTTCAGCTTGCCGATTTGTGAGGGCCTTGCCCAAAGGGTTATGACCGACTTTGCCATCAGCCAGGAGCAGAAGTAAGTGGCTACTGTATCGTCACCATGAAAGAAAGTTATAGAAATGGACCAGACCATTCAAATGGTCAAATTTGAATGTGACCATTCAAATGTATATAGCTTTCTACCCCTTGAATTTCCTCTTTGCAAAAAGTCAGAATGTGTTGATTCAACAGTTACCTCTTTTTGTAACAATTATTTGTTACATAAATCAGGGAGGCCTATAGATTTGGCTGTTGGAACCTTTCCTTTGTTAACATAGTGAACCTGCAGGATCCCTCCCTTCCCCCCAAGACTGAATCGCAGTATAACTCTCAATCTGTTTTCCTTACAGGGAAGCCCTGGGACACCTAACTGCATCAACCTCTGACAGCGATAGTGACAGCAGCAGTGACAGTGATGATGACATCAGTGAAGGCAAATGAAAGTGGGCCAATCAGGAGCAGCTGTGACCTAGCATGAGGTGTTACTATTTAAAAACTGTGATATGAAATAAGTAAGAATATCAATTTGAAATACAGTTGATACAACACTAGCTTATTTTAAGGTTAAATTCCTTATTTGATGCTTATTAAACTGTCCACTCCAGGGTTATCATTCATGCAGAGCAGTGCCATTTCAGTTCTGTGGATACTCGTTGTGAGGTGCACAGCTCCTGGTTTCGGCATAAGTTCTGCACACCTGCGGTGTGTGCCCCCTGACTTCACACTGCCACCATCAGCTGGTTCGCCCTCCCGTTCTGAACATGAGCTTTTGTTTGGCTGATGCTATGACATCGGTACCTGCTTATTTTAGAGAAGGTGTCTGAATAAGGTTTGCATACAGTCATGTCATAATATGGATTTGGGGTCAATAGTATCCCAATTGCATGGATATTTTTGTGGGAAAAATTGTACTTAGAACCAAATGACTATGGTGGGAGTTAAGGCTGCACAGCTGGGAAAATGAAGGCTGTAAATAAATATTGGAATAAATGACGTGTATGCATTTCCACTGATTGTTTTTTAATCAAATCTAGAGACGGGGAGAGAAATAGTGACGTGAGAGAGAACATCAACAGGTTGCCTCTCGCATGTGCCCTGCGTGGGCACTAAACCCACAACCTTTCGGTTGGGCAGTGCCCGACCAAGCCACACCAGCCAGGGCCCGATCCTCTTTGTAGAGCCTTTGCCGTAGTCTTCCCACTGGACTTGGGGCTCGCTCAAAAGTGTTTCCTCTCCCCATTCTCTCCTGTCTTGTATTACATTACAGCCAAGTGAGGGCTCGTGCTGACAGGATTGAAATGTCTTGACGTGATTGTGTATTTCTAGTAATCAGGTTGGTCAAGAACCTCTACTTGTCTCTTACCCTCATGACTTGAAGATGGTATCGAAAGCTGACATGAACTTGTGAGGCTTGCAGGAGCATTCTTACCTTCACAAGGGATTGTCTACCACAGGCTGCTTTGCTCCTGATTCCCAGATTTACTGAGCACCCCAGGAGCTCTGCAGAACAGCACCTTCATCATTACCCTCCAGGATTAGTATTTTTGGGCTACTGTATCGTATTGGTGTCTGTTCCCATGTCTATTTACCATCCTCACTAGGCCGGGGACCATTCACATGGATTCAGAAACCTGAGCATCGGTTCGTATTTTCTCCTCGAATGTCAGTTTAAGACATCTAATTGGGGACAAGAGGGTGGGGGTTACAGAAGTTAGCTGCTTAATGTGTTGTATGCATTGCTCCATTAGCCCCTTAACATCAAAGCAAATCAGCAAAAGGACATTGGGCAGATGAGCTTTTTGATCCTGGTTTACAACTTCCAAGAAGCTGCTACCGGGAAGCCTCTTAAGTGAGTCCTTTTCCTCTTTGTTCTTTGGCACCTGCAAATGCCTCTTCTTCCTGGCCGAGTACTCACTGAGGAGGTGGTACTCCCCTTGCCAAGCCCTAGCTGAACTTCACCGGAGTGCTTTGCAGCAGTGGAGCTGATGGGGGATACATCTGAGCTGGTGTCCTGTGGGTTTGTAGTGGACTTTCAAGTGGGTCCACTTTTGAAGTGGAGACTTTCATGCAGCTGTTTTTAACAGCTACAGATATTTCAAACCCCACTCTAGGATATAGGATAGTAACATGTAAGGGACACAAAGTGGGCAGTGAAGGAACCTAACTTATAAAAGAATGCTGTTTAGCAGACCTGTGTAGCTGTGATCTCGGTCGCGGAATCAGGACTGCTAGAGATAATAAAGCCCAAGAAAAGTTCACGGAACTCAGCAAGACTTACTCTTGAAAACAGAAGGTCCAAGAGGAGTAAAGGTCATGATGGAATTTATTGCCAAGAAAACATAAGCTTTGCCACTGATACCAGTGGAGTCTGTTCCCACAATAATGGTGCCTCCACTGGCTTTTGCCTTACAATTAATCCCCCCAGAATGCCTTCCTGTACCTGAAAACCCCAGGACGGTTATCTGTACAGCTAGCTCAAACTAACAAGCCAGTGAAACATTACTGTCCCACATGGGAAAGGGCAGGGTGGCCTGGTAATCCTTTCCTTCACCTCCTTTGCTTTCTCCGCCGCTGACCTCAGGGCACCTTAAATGCATCAACGGGAAGGAAACCAGGGAAGCTTAGCCTCGGTTTGGGGCAATGGCGACCACTGGGCCCAGTGAAGAGTGAGAGAGAGTGAAGAGTTGCTTCATATTTAATCCCTTTTATTTCTCTTTTATGTCAAATTATCAGTTGTTCTGCACTGAGTGCAAGCAAGCTGTTTTAAAACTGATTGGACAATTCATTTGGGACTTGGAAACTGCTTTTACCCAGAATCTGTTAAGAGCAGAAGGTCTGAGTTCATAATACTAAGGAATATATAAGTAGTGTGCCTTTAAAAAGACTAAAATCACATTTTAATTTGTAACAGTATTGGCTTTAAAGAACATTAAAGCAAAGATCAGAATTTTAATGTTAAATCCAGAGGCATGAGTTTAAAATGTTTTATAGCACTCAGGAGGGAGGCAATAAGGTGCCCAATTTAAGATTAAAATAGTTTGAGACAATGCAAGCAACAGAAAGGCTTCAAGTTGGGTGGCAGAGGTGTAATTTAGCACTTGCTGAAGTGAAGCTTCCTGTCCCTGCTGTCCAGGGTTACACCTCCATGAAGTAGAACTGAGAACCCAGGTAAAGGCTCTTGAGGCCCACGTAAAGTCCTCTTTCACTTGGAGGGTTGTTAAGTGACATTTCAGGAAGACTGAGCCTTACTAGGTGTGAGGAAAACCGAAGCCTGGGCAAGAAGAGTCCCCCTTTCATCCTTATTTCCAATTTGCAATGGGGGTGGGGAGGTCTGCTAAAGAAACTGCTAAATTTGGAAACACGTTCTTTTGATTCACAGTGCTAACATAAACCACTCAGTGTTGCTTACTTGTCAGTTCAGATAATCACACCTGGAGGGAGTTATTCCCAGGACCTTACGGAAATTTAGATTTCCTTATATTTCACAAGACAGAAATTATAAATTCTTATAATACAACAAATAGGCAAGTAGTCAACTTTGCAATTTCATGCCATTCCAAAGGTGTAAAAAAAAGTTGAATTTAGAAGAGCTTCATTATCTTCTGGTAAAAACTTAACAGCCCATAAGTGCCAAGTGCCTCTACCTGCAGAAACTAAGGACATTACATAATGTGTTCCAATCTGAGAAACTACATGCACAGTCATACCTTGGTACTCGTCAGCTTCAGAACTTGTCAAACTTTGTACTCATCACATTTTGACAAGGAATAAAGTTTCAGCACTCGGTGCTTGCATGGGACTCACAGCATTTGCTAGAACTTGTATGAGTCACGATGCTGCACGGCAAGAGAAAATGCTTCACGACTCTGCGAGTGCTTGGTACTCATCAGTTTTGGCACTCATCAAGACTTCCAGAATGAATGACCAGTACCAAAATACCACTGTATTTTGTTGTATTAAGAATCCATTTAGGCCCTGGCTGTGTGGCTCAGCTCAGTTGATTGGAGCATCATTCAATGCACCAAAAAGCTGCAGGTTCGGTTTCCCGTCAGGGCACATGCCTAGGTTGCAGATTCAGCCACCAGTTGGGGTGCATGGGGCCCAGGAAGGAACTACTTGATATCTCCCTTCCTCTCTAAAAATCAATGGAACCCTGCTGGTGTGGCTCAGTAGGTTGGGCATCATCCTGTGAACCAAAAGGTCACTGGTTTAGTTCTGGGTGGGGACAAATGCCTGGGTTTCGGGCCAGGTCCCAGGTTGGGGGTGTGCAAGAGAGAACAGATCAATGTTTACCACGCACATCAACGTTTTCTCTCCTCTCTTCAACCTTTCTCTAAAGAAAATAAAAAATAAAAATCGATGTCCTCAAGAAGATTAAATAAATAGAATAATCCACTTAGAAGGGATGTAAGGAACATTAACATCAAACTAGGTGGAAATGGACCAATGGATCCCCAAATGAAAGGACAAGGTCAAGTGTCATGCAGACTTGAATGTAACAATCCAGATTCAGGAGCTGGTATACTTTCAGGAAGGTCATATAGAGCCCCCTCCCTTTTTTCACATGGGCAGATATGTTGCTCAAGAAAAATTGCCTCAACAATCTCTTTGTGAACACAAACCCCCAACAGAAAATAAGTTTTGGGGAAAAAATTGACAGTGTTTTCACGGAGTAAAAAAGTAATGAATCTGTTAACGTTCACATGATATGGCAACTGTCCTAATCTTCAGAGACATAAACTAAGTAAGAGAGTTCTCTGGGTCTTATGGCAACCAGTTCATAAATACCACAAAACTATTCAGTCCCTTTAAGGCTCTAGGCTCAGCACCCCCACACTTCAAAGAAGAGGTTCCCAGGGGAATCAGTGGTTGGGGGTGGTGGAAGTGGCAGCTGTGTTGTGTGTGTGTGTGCATGTGTTCAGTTCCAAAAATGAAATAATTGTTTCCTGTGGTGGCTATCAAAAACATTTGGGATATATACTATTTCTAGTGCCTTTGAATCACTAGAACAATGTAAGTCCAGCTATAAATATATTGGGCATTTTAGCTTGTACATCAGTCTAGAGTTTGACCAGCAGGAATCAGTTCATCACACCCTTCAAAGCCAGGAACAGCCCTCGGATTTCTGGGACCCAATTCACAGCCTGGAAACGGAGTGCCCAGGACTGCCTACTTGTGCCACTGCTGCTTCTCAAAAACATTTTCTATACACACAAGCTGGAAATGGTACTTTTCTGAAAAGGGATAGGCTACTCAGTTTTCATCTTTTTGTTTTATTCCGTTTGCTGCAAGGGCAAAATCAATAGTAATAGGGATCACAGGTATTATTTTGACTGGCTCACAAGCCTGATCAGTAAAACCTGAAAAACGGAAAATGTTACACAAGTTGCAAAGAAAGTACTCCTGGAGCTCAATGACATGATAGCAAGTGGAAATAATGTAAATGCAACAGGTGTTAACATTTAGAACAGCATTTGTGACCTGCTCCTTTCTAGACAATTCTTGACACCCTGCTGCAAACCCTTCATGTATCATTACTGATTTCCTTTGGCGTGAACTAGATGTTACAAAACTCTTCCTAGGCCCTACTCTTGCTGCACTTGAGTGGTTCCTATTCCTACAGCGCTGGCGTATGCTGTCAGGATATCCACTATCTGTCTGGTTTCTAGAGTCATCCGGGCTTCCTTCAGCCAGTCCTGTGCCACTCGTCTGGACTCTCCTTTCAGCTGGTTGACAAACTTTGCTGCCAGCTCCAGATCACCATGCTCAATGCAATAGGAGGCATATGAAAGTAATTTAAATGTGTTCATATCCTCAGGGCAGAGCTCCACTGGTGGCTTCAGTTGCTGAGGCGGGAACAGGAGCAGGGACTGCAAGTAGGAGAGGAAGTATTGGTATAAGCTATTTCTGGTTTCATCAATCATTGCTACCCTTCGGGCCAGTTTCTGGACTACATAGAAACGGACTCTAAGGGTCTCTTCACTGTATACCCCACGGGTCAGGGACTCTGGAGGGATAGCTGCCGTTAAAGCTTGGGCAAATTCACTGTCGGAACAGGTGGCTCTGATGGCCTCCACTGCACTGCCCAGCGGAACAGTGGGCCGATCTGCAGATGCTGTCTTCATGCTGTACTTCAGCGCCTCCACCGAGAGCCAGAGCTGGTGGGCTTTTCTGGCCTCCTCTTCAGCAACTGCATGACCTACCAAGAAAACAAGGCAAAGAAGAACATTTTTCTTTCCACTTGACTATACATCCTTGTACATCCAGAGAACTGATGTACCTTTGGTAAGTTAAATCCACACATGTGGAAGATGGAGCCACAAAGACTCTCCCGACCCTGTCCCACCACTTATTTCTGGAGTGATCCTTCCTCTTCCTGTGAGGCAACAAGCCACAGCGTATGTGATGAGCACATGTTCCCCTAAGGCCACGGAGACAGCCGAGAGAGCGTGTGTACGAGCACAAGCACAACCGAGTCTCCCTTCTCTCTCTGCGATGTCTAGGACAGCGCAGGGCATCTAATTCAGATGTATTTATCCACAGAAATGTTTGAGAAGGAAACATTTAAATCAGGCTAAGCCTTATACTAAGGCCATCAGAAACTTCCTGAAAAGGGATGGATCAGAAACTTCCTGAAAAGGGATGGAAGACTTCAAATAAACTTAACAGACTACCTATTGTCACATTTATCTGACAAAAGATTCCATAATAACCCACAGAAACTCATTTTATCAACAACTTCATTGTTACAACGTTTCCTTTTCCATGTGGCTCATGGAGGCCTCAGCATAACTACTGGCCATTTGGTGTGTGAAGAGGCAGCTCACCACGTCCAGACAGCCCTCCAGCAACAGGGTGGGGCAGGTTGGCACAGCCTGGGGCTAGCATGGACCACACTGACCTCTTCTCCAGCCAGGACACATGGGACATAACAACATGTGTTGGGTAAACTGCCTTGTAAATGGTAACCTCATGTCTGTCACAATAAGGAGTAAAACTTCAACTTATTTAGATTTAAGTTTTAGATTCTGTTAAATCTCCTCTTGCATCTCTGTATGTTCCAAATTTACCAAATCTGGGGCTAAATTTTTAAGAAATGAATAGAGTTTATTAGAGTGACGTTGGCTTCTCTATGCCCTGACGCCAATGCACACATCCCGTAACTCCCGTAACAAGAAAGTACCCTAAGAAGCTAGGCTGAATAAATCGTCTCAGAGGCCCATGTACTCACTCTGAACGGCCTGCTCGATCCCTCTCAGTCTGGCATAGGCAGTGTTTATATCCAGAGTGAAGTTGTCAACTTGCTCTTGACTGAGCCGACGATACTGTAATTCTTGCTCGGCGAGTTTCTCTGACAGATCCTGAAGTAAAACATAAATAGTGTACAGAGCCCTGGCTGGGGTGGCTCAGTGGACTGAGCACCAGCCTGCAAACCAAAGGGCTGCTGGTTCGATTCCCAGTCAGGACACATGCCTGGGTTGCGGGCCAAGTCCCTGGTGGGGGGCGTGTGATAGGCAACCACACATTGATGTTTCTCTTCCTCTCTTCTTTCCTCCCTTCCCATCTCTCTAAAAATAAATAAAATCTTTAAAAAAAATAGTGTACAGAAAGAAGTGACACTACCTCAATGAACGTCACTTATCAGGACACTAAAGAATTCCAGCAACTACTGCCTCCAAAAGGAAAGAGGGCCTTTAAAACCTCAAAACAGTTCTCATGAACCACCCACATTACATGTACAGTATCAAAATTTCCTTTAACGTCCATCTGATGTGTAACTTTCCGTAAAGTTACTAACGGAAACTAATATTACAGGAGGAGGGCTAGCAGAAGAAAGAAGGCTATTAAAGTGAGAAAAATACCAACTTTAGAAAAAACTGTACTGCCATGCAAACATAATTAAATTGTATTCAATATCCTCTACTTAAGAGTCTCCTACTCATTTTTCTCAGAAAAATACCCATCAAATAGAATTAAAGTAAAATGCCTTTCTATTGGCATAAATTTCCATTTTCTGGAAGACTTTCTTATGTGAAAAACCTCATTCCCTTCTTATGAGACAAAATAATAAGTTGGTATATCATAAATGACTTGCTGAGTAGAAACTGATTATGACTGAAGGTATCCAAACTTAACCTCTCTGGGAAGTTCCCTGAGATACAAAAATCTAGGAACTACCACATCACTCACAGGAGTTCACCCAGATAAAGAGGGTCAACTCTCTCCCAGTGCCCTATTTGTTTTCTTAAAAACAAGTGTCACAGCCTGAGACGTCCGTTTTGTTTCCCTGTTTCTGTCTGACGGTCTGCTTTGAGCACCAGTGCACACAAGTACACAGCAGGCCCTGCCTGGCACAGGGCTGGCACTCAGATATCTATGCACTGGCTGAATGAGCTTGTTCTTCAGTTATACTGTATCAAGTATTAACAACTGCACTCCTGAAACCCCATGCACCAACCCTCCTTAAAGCTGTGAAGGCTCCAAAGACAGAACATAGACACAAAACACACCAGATCCATATATGGACACCGTTGGGGCAAAGGGAGCAGTTCTGCAAATACACAAAAGCCCCAACTTCAAGGGTAGGGACCATTAGAAATCTGCCCCGGCCTTCCATGTCCTCAGAGGGAATGACATACAAAGCACGCTGAAAGGGAAGGAGAGACCACTTTGAACGGAAAGAGCAAAGGGAGGCTGAGGGGAGTCAGTCTTTCTGACCGGTGCTCACCTGTTCAAACTCATGTTTCAGTTCCTGTTCCTGCACCCTGAGGACGTCGCGCAAGTGATCCGTGTGGGCAGCGGCCTGCCGGCGAAGCTGGGTTCTCATTTCATTCTCCATGGCATCTCTGACTTCCTCTACCTGTGCAACAGTCATGATTAGTTCCCACTTCTCCGCACGGGCTTTTGGGAAAGGAGACTAGTAACAGTGAGGACAGCAGCCTCCATGCCCTGACCTCCTGGAGGTGCCATGCACGCCATCACATTTTTTACTTCTACTTCGGGCGTGAATCAGAAAGTTGAATATTGAAAGGTGACTCAAACAAGGTCACACGGTTGTGGCAAAAATCAGGTTTCAAACAGTGGTCTCTGTGGCTCCAGAATTTCTTTCTTTCATATTACCACACTGCCTCCTACACAAAGCAAACACTGTCATTTCCCAAATCACTTACTCTCCCTTGAGAATTAACATATTCCAGACCATGGGGGGGAAACCACTACAAAGACCTGGGATCAAATACAACTTCACCACAACCATCTGTATGGCCCTGGGGAAATTATTTTCTCAAGTCTCTATTTTCTCATCTGTGAATAATAATGCCTACTGTGAAGAACTGTTAAGAAACTTAATAGGTATTTGGCAGTTATTAAACACACTTCCTTTTAAACAAAGAAAACTGCTCTGAAACTGTTTATTTTATATAAATTTAGATTCATCATGGGCCAAGTAACCGAAACTGTGAAAAGCCTTGCCTAACAATTAGCCACGGGTCATACTAAGAATTATTTAATACTGATTGTCTACAATTCATGAACTTACCTATTCTCAGAAATAATTAAGTAGATATAGTTTGTCACTGCATAAATATTTATGAAGTGTGAGCCCTGTGACAGGCAGGGCCTGCTATATGCTTGGATGCAATCAGACAATAAGCAAAATGTATATCTTAGACTGTGATACTTGTTTTTAAGAAAATAAATAGGGCACTATGAGAGAAAGTAACACAGAGGCCCTACTTTAGACTGAAGTGCTAGAAATGGCCTTGCTGAGGTGAAAAGTGCGGGACCAGAACAAAGTGCCAGGCAGAGCAAAGACCCCCAAAGAAAAAGCTGTAGTCAAGGTACCCCCACAACAAAACAAAACAAAAAACAAAACCAGGACCCCTGGTAAATGAGGGAAGGAAGGGAAACCTTGGTTAACAGCAAACAGGAATAAGCTCAAGAGAAGAAGCCTTTGATATAGGTTAAAAATCTGGATTGCATGGTAAATGCAGTGGGCACTCTGGAGAATTTCCAGCAGCTTAGTGTCCAATCTGAATGATTTACAAGGACCACTTGCCTGTGTGGATAAGACACAGAAAGTTGAATATGAAGACATGGACCCTGTTAAGATAATACTCTGGACTAAGGGGGTGGGAATGGAGAAAAGAGGGAAGTGAAAAGTGAACAGATTTTGGATTTTCCAGAACTGGTGGAGTCTGTCAACGGCCTGGATGTGCAAGTGATGGAGGAACAACTAAGAATTATTTCCTGCTTGAGCAACTGAGTAGATGGAGTTTTACTTAGAGGGAAACAAGCTAAAGGAGGAATGAAGAGACCAACTGGAGAAAATGGAGAAGTGTGTTTTGAATGTGCTGAGTTGAAAATGACCACTGAAAACCTAGCTGGAGACATCAAGTCAGCTGCCAGACAGGCAACTAGAGGCCAAGGCAGATGTCGGAGCCAGCAACATCAATATCTTAAGTGACAGGTAATACTTATACTTCCAAGCCACAGGAGCACTCGGGGACAGTTTAGATGGAGTTCAGGTTTCAGTGCAAGCCAGTATTAGAGAGGCTAAGCAAAGAAGGAGGCCAAGGAGTTGCCAGCGAGGTGGGACAAAAGCCAGAAGAACGTGGCACCCTGGTGGAAGATGAGAGGAAGAATTTCCCAGTAAAGGAAGTGGTCAACTGTGCAGCGGGGAGAACACGAAGACAGGATCAGTAGTCGAGTTCCTGAGTCAGCCTACAGACGCCCATTTAACACATGCTGAGCCCAGACACACGACTAAAGAGCAATTCCATCCACTCTTAACAACACTGGCAGAGAAAAATATACTCAGAATCTAACGAAGATTCTCTCAGTACTTCTTTAAGGGGCAAAAGCCCCACTGGGAAAGGACAAGCTAGACAGTCCCGGATAGCAGCAGCTCGTTCCTTTCTGACACACCTGCATATGCTCAGCACTCAGTGACCTGATTAGATTGATCCTTCCCTAGCATTTCTGACCAGAACAAGGGCCGAAGCTCCATTCAAGAGGTAGGTGGCCATGACTTACATCTAGTATTTTAAAGTCAGTGACTGCTGATATTATCTCTAGAAGTAGATAATCAAGTTAGACTCAAATACGCATACACACATATTCTATTTTAGCTACCAGATCAATGATATCATCGTACATCATGTAACCTCCTGACGATCCCACTGTACACCAGTGAGAGAATGAGAGCAGGAAATGCAAACAACAGCTTTAGGGTTATTGTGCAAATAGTTTTGCTCATGTGGCCCTCCTGAAAGGCTGTCAGGAAGACCCAGAGGTCCCTGAGCCACATTTTGAGAATGGCTGTTGTAGACCAGCCATGGTATTTCCATCTGGCCTCCTAGTGACTATAGGTAACAGCAGTAGTATGCAACTCTGGAAAATGAGAACCAAACTTTGGCTGGAGGGTTTCCAAAAAAGTCTTTCTCAATCTTAAATAAACTCATGTTTTTCCATATTTTAAAAAAGGTCAGATTCACTTTAAGTGTCAGGCAATCATACTCATGTCTTCTACCTTTCTGTCTTGTTCAGCTTCTATCTCACTCCTGTGATGTTCTAATGCTTTTGCCACTGCAGAGTCAAAGGCCCGCTTTTCTTCCAGCTTCTGTTTTTCCAAGGCTAATGCAATGTGCTGCTTCTCTTTGGCCTTCTGTTCTGCTAGCTCTCGGTTCAGCTGGTCAATGCGACGATGCGCGTGAGCAACCAGGGAGTTCAGATCATCGGTAGACAGCTTGTCAGCTAAACAGAAAACCACATTAAAATGTTAATTAATTCACCAAAACTATACATCCACAAGGTAGCTTGTTTCAATGAACTAAAATAGCTATAAAGAAAAGCAAAGAGTAGCTAACGTTTAAAGAGACTTAGATTCTCCAGGATGATCAGAAACTCATGGCTCATGACCAACAACTAAGGTGTTTTTAATCCCAAGTGAAGTCATTTCAGTAGGCTTTCAGGTACATAATCAGTTTTCTGTCAGGAACCCAAATTAGTACTTCTAATCTGAATTATAAATTTGTTTAACAACTCACCATAATTTTGCCTGTAAAGAGAAAACTTTCATATATAATCACTTCTATATTTTCTTTCATGCATAACTATTAGTCATAACAGGCATCAAAGTAAAGATTCTTTTCTGCTGAAAATCAAATCAAATTCAAACTCAGGTTCTTCCCGAACAGGAGTTTGTATGCCTTCATTCTATATCAGACAGTGTTACCTAGGGCAGTGAGTGATCTGCGACCAGACCTATCCATCAGAATCACTTTGTGGAGTTTTTAAAAATACTCATGCCCAAAGATTCTAATTTAGGCTTAAATACTCTCCCCAACTCCCATCCCAATTGCACACTCCAGAAGTATTCTAATATATTTTCCTAGATTAAGAATTATGGCTGCAAAAGCAAAATACAGAATGTGAGAAATACTATATGATAAATGACTCAACTCTATAATAGATTAAAAAGCAAAAAACAAAGTTCAATGTGTGTAGCTTCTTTGTATATTGATTCAAATAAAACAACTAAAAAAAAACCTCATTCTATAAAATAACTGGGGATATTTAAGCACTGAATAGACATTCGATGACATTAGAGAATTATTCTTGTTTTAGCTATGCTAATGGTATAGTGTTTTTTTTTAAACATACTGAAAGTATTTACAAGAAACAGGATATAATATCTGCAATCTGCTTCAAAATCAGTTGTGAAAATAAATGAGACAAAATTGATCATTGCTGAAGTTGGGCAATGGATTTACAGAAGTTCATTATCAATTTTCTTCCTATATTTTATTATTTAAAATTTTATAAAAGAAAACACACACACACCCCCCTACAGATTTCCAATCACCTGGTGAAACATTTTTGTAGATGAGAAAACATGGAAGCAAAAAATATCAGAATCACATTTATCACATGCAGCATAATTCTACTGTACTTTGGGTTGGTCGAAAAATGCATAGGTTCTCTTCCATAAAATAAAAGACACATTTTTCATTTGCACCAACACCTTTATTGATTTGGATATTTTGAGTATGTCGGCTATGTCCCACGTGGTATAACATTGACTGTTCTCAGTTAATGTCTTGACTGGATCACTATCAACTTCAACTGGTATGCTCAACCACAGCGCATCATCCAGTGAAAAATCTTTAGCATGGAACTTCGCAAACCACTTTTGACATGTTCAATTAGTCACAGCACCTTCTCCACACACTGTGCAGATCTCTTTTTGTGTTTCAGTTGTCGTTTTAGCTTTCTTGAAATAATACAGCATAATATGCTGAAAATGTTGCTTATTTTCTTCCATCTTCAATTTTAAAATGACTACACAAAAATTCACCAATTATGATAAGCTTTTTTAAAATACACGCTGATATAACAGCTGTCACAATACAATCTAACAAAATGGTTTCGAATGAAGTTAGAGACAACTAAGCACTACTACAGCCATCTTATGGAAAAAAATCAAACGAACTTTTTGACCAACCCAATGTTATTTAGATGGTTTAGTTTAAGAAACATAGGCAAAACAAAAAGACTTCAGCCTTTTAAGACTCAAAACAAATACCTTTAAACATAAAAGGATGTGTCCTAATTACTCACCTAGATCAGAAACAGCTACAAAAGAAAAGAAGAACAGCTTTAAAAACAGAATACACATATTTAAGTTATTAACATTAATAATTAAGCAGAAATACTCAAAAGAAAACAGGGAATGAGAAACCAGTAGAAACAGCATATTTATTTTAAAATTTTTTAAAATTTTTATTTACTGATTTTTAGATGAAGGGGAGGGAAAGAGAGAGAGAGAAACACTGATTTGTTGTTCCACTTATTTATGCCTTCATTGGTTGATTCTTACATGTATCCTGACTGGGGATCAAACCCATAACCTTGGCGTATCTGGATGATGCTGTAACCAACTGAGCTACCCAGCCAGGGTTTGAAAAGCATATTTTAATATTGGGAAGCAAAATAATAGCTTACTTCCTAAAATTTTAAAGGATTATAAAACAATATAAATCAAGGTAAATTCTAACATTTTAGAAAATAAGTCACTAATATTAAAAGCTTTCACTTCTAGGCACTCTATTTTTGCTAAAGCAATCAATTTAGTTTTTCCATAGAAACTATAATTCTCATTTACATCCTCCATTTGTATTCGTTTATAAAGTATTTCACTAAGACACAGTTCTGACTCTGTTCTAAGTATCAGGCTTCTGCTAGCATTTCAAATAATTGAGAAATTAATCTTTCTCCTTTGGAAATCTGAAAACAGTGAACTCACATTAAATTTGAGTTTAACCCTTACAAATTAAACTAAGAACTGTGACCACCTGATTCGATGGCAAGAAAGAGAAAAACAACACTCTAAATAGCTTAGATGATACCCCCACCACGCTCATAGCACCACCGTGTGACTGCCTGGCGGGAGAGGGAACCATGGCCCGTCGTCTCCAGTCTCCCAGTGTAATAAGTGTCTCAATATCCTGGGCATGGCCCTTGGAACCTAAAAGTTCAAAGGTATTTTCATCCAAAATTGCCCTTAATTGCAACCACTTAATCTCATATTCCACCAGAAATCTGTCCCACTGTTGAAAGAAAAACTAACAAAGATGGACAAGTTGAGAAATAATACGTCAGTCCTAACATGGCACATAAACAGGCTATACTAGTCTTTATGCAATAAAGGAAATGGCGTCCAGGAATATTCACAATTTACACCTTGCACCCAATTCACCCATCCTGGCACAGCACGCTTCCCAATGACTCCTCCTCACTTCCCCACAGTGGTGCTTATCATCTATTTCGTTATGTTTTACTTATGCATGCATCCTTAAACAATATATGGTTTTGTTTTGCATGTTCTTAAGCTTCACAGAAGTGGTAATCTACTCTATGTATTCTTTTGCAGCTTTTTGTTTTTCTTAACGTCTATCTTCGAGAGAGACAGCTCTGGTTCATTCGTTTACACAGCCGTATGTGAGGCACACTGAGCTGTTTCTGATTTTTCCGCTCTTGGCACTGCTACAAACATTTTCACGACTCTCTTTTGGCAATCATATGAAGTCTTCTACGCCTTGTATCTAGGAGTTGAACTGTTGGACCAGGAAGTATATACATCGTCAACTTCACTTGACACTATAACCTATGGTTCAACAACATATCAATTGCTAAATGATGAAAATGTTTCATTCCCATTCTTCATTTTCAGTGCCCCTGGCACATGTACGAGGGGGCTCATATCACTCGCCCTCACATTACTCCAGTAGCTTTTAACTAGCTTCCTTGTCCTTAAGCATCCCTCCCTATACTCTCAATCCCATAAAAATGAACTTTCTTGCTCATTATAATAATATCATTCCTCGAAAACCTGAAAGGGGTCCTATGCTGTCAGTATAAACCAATCAGCAGAGAACAATGAGGCCAGTGGGTAAGAATGAAATCCTGGCTCTATCCCCAACCTTGGGCAAATTACTTAACCTCTCTGTGCCTCAACTTTCTCATCTATCAAATGGGCATAACAACATTTAGCTCACAGGGCTATAATGAAATTGAAATAATGTCACAGTGCTAGACATAAAATAATGCACAATAATTTTAGCTATTGTTGTATGTTTGACACCATGCTCAGCTATGGAGAACACAGAATAAGTATTAGACATGTAGATCACTAGGACTCTTATAACTTAGAGAAATAAGACTAATAAGAGCAAAATGACTGATAATACAAATCAATATTAACAAATTTGGTACAGGTCTTAAATGAGGTCAGATTTCAGAGGTGCGGAGATCTGCTAAGGGCTGGGGTAATGGCAGAGCACTCCACTGTCTCCAGAGTCACACAGGAAATCAGTGCCACAGGGAGGAAAACTGTGTGGCTGTGGGCCCAAAAAGGGAAACTTCACCAGATGCTATTTGTCCCTTTACATTTTGTACTATGTGAATACATAATCTATTTTAAAAGTCAATAAAGCATTAAATGGAGGCTGTGCAAAAAAATAATTTGGAGATAGCACTGCAAGGGACTTTCACTTTGTCCATGATCCAGTTCTTTAATGCCGGGTTTTTCAACCTCGTTACCACCAACATGCTAGGCAGATAATTCTCTGTTGTGAGGGGCTAGTCTGTGCACTGTAGAGTGTTTAGCAGCATCTCTGCTCTGTACCCACCAGATGCCAGTAGCAACCCCCAATGTAGCAAATAAAAATGTCTTCAAACATCACCAAATGTCCTTTGAGGGGGTCCAAAAATGTCTGGGTTGGGAACAACTACTTTAATGTTTTCATGTTAAATGAAAACAATGGGCATTTTCAACATTAGCAAAAGAATTTTTTAAAACTTAAAAACTTCTCGGGCTGTCTTGCACAAATCAGTAGGATTTAGCCTGATAAGAAGACCAAAGACAAGTATTATAAATGAGAGAATGCAAATTCCTAGGGATAGCACTCATAACTAACACCTCACAGTCGAAGCCTGTCCTGCCCTTCCAGCCTGCTGCATTTACTTCAGCCAACTTCGACTCCACACTACCTTCCAGCCACATTTATGCCAAGGAACTTTACTTCATGGAGAGAGATACACAACAAACAGAAAAACCAGTAAATAACAATTTCAAAAGGATAAGATAAGGTAATGCAGTAGAGTGAATTCTGGAGTAAGATGGAAGAGAGAAGGTGTCTGCAGTGATAAAAAGTTTCAGTTGTTACTTCAATGAAGCACAGCCCTTGAGAAATTCTGATGAGAGAAATAGTGCAGATGCGGCTAAACTAAGTCTGCGCAGGGGTAGCCTGTCCACACTCCCCTCGTTACTGGCTTCTAGTAAGTTTAAACAACAACGTGCAAACAGGAGTCACTATTTCCAGAATGAACTTCGTGTGTTTCTCCACTTTAATCCCTTATGAATCCTGCATTTATAGATATTTTTTTTCTTTGACATGAGTCTGATATCTCCCTCAAACAACTGAATTAAATAAACTAAATGTCTGAGTTATTTTTGACAGCCCTGATTCCACTTCTTGCCATTAAATCTCCCTGACTGGCCTTCATGCAGATAGAATTCCTGCACTGGTTTTTATTACCCTTGCTCCTTGGACCCGCCACAGTTCTGTGGCCCAGAGAGGTTTCCTACAGCACCAATTCTTCTGATCCTACCTAATGCTCGGTTTCTAACACACACTGCATTTAGACAGTATTCTTGAGATTGGAAGCCTCTAGTTCTTACTACCCTCACAGCACTTCAGGACAATGAGACTATGCCCTACAGGTACACTGTATAATGGCTTAACCATCAAAGGTCCCTGCAGCCAGAGCTGTTCAAAGGCAACAGACACACAGCCAACTTCCTCTTCACTGCAGCATCCCTGGGTGAGTTCTCAACCACAGCATTGTCACAGAGCAGTAAGGGATGTCTTAAACAATTCATTATGAATATTTTTAAAGTACTAAAGGTCTTGAATAATTGTACATATATATATAATATTCTAGTAGAATTAAGGTTATAATGTCCCTTTCAGTCACTTGGGTACCAAAAAAACAAAAACCAAAACCATTTTGTTCTGAGTGGCAGAGGCCATAATCCTGGATCATGGAATCACACACTAAATGGAACTCATGGGAACTATGGCTAAAACCATGAGGGCGCTGTCACAGGTCTGCTATCTGCCATGGCCATCACTGAAACAAAATGTTGCGTACGCCAAATAAGATGCATGCCAGGGAGGTTTGGACTAGATGAAGAGAGCTGAAGCAAGTTTAGACTAGTCAATCAGTTGTTAAAAAATGAAAAAGAAAAGAGCCAATACTTCAGTTGTACTTACTCATCCCCTTCCACCCTGGCAAGACTTCTGGAGTAATGCTGTCCAGTTCTCGCTTAAAGTCATCCCGGGCTTGGACCACCAGCTCATGGTACTGAGACACCACCTTGGCCTCAGACTGAGCTGCTTCAACCTGAGCAAACACAAGGGGTATGTGGTTAAAGCAAACAAAAAGTACCACACATGTTCCAAGAAAACAGAAGTCATATTCCTTTATTTATTTATGTTCGGTTGGGAATATATAAAAAACACAGAGGAAAACTAAAGCTCAGAAAAAGGAACACAAGCCTTGCTTTTGTTTCCTTCTAATTCTGGGCAAACACCACCGTCAAGCCCTCTCCTGGCCTATGGAGCCCGCACCCATACAAATCCCAAGTACAGACACAAGATCCACTAAAAAATAAAAATTTTCTTAAGTGGTCGTAACCATGATCAAAAATGTTAACGATTATAAAAAGTAACAATGTTCAATAATCCACTGCGTCCAACTCAAGTTTTTAAAATTTGTAACAACTGAAATTTTTTGCAGGGGAAAAGGGAGAGAGATGGTAGCAATTTATTATTTTCCTGAATTCTTAAAATCCTCTGGCTAAAGGATTATATTTAAAAGTAAAAAATACTTGTAAACAAGACCTAGAAAACACACCTTTCGGACCACATTGTCCAGGTCAACTATCATGTTGTGAAGTTTCCCCTCTGCAGCAGTAACGTGAGATTTGGCTCCAGCAACCTCTTTTCTCTTTGCACTTTCAATTACACTTTTCATCTTCTCTAACTCTTCTCTGAAAACCAATAAACAAAACAAAGATTGAGTATCACTCCCTGTCAATTTTATTAGCATTTAAAGTTAATATAACATACAATTGTTTCAAGTCTGTGAAAAAATAAAATTTGAAAAAAACTACTCAATGCTTTTTCATAGTCCTTTGCAGAGAACCCGTCCCTGTCAACAAGTGAAAACACCTCGGTCAGGGTCAGCTTTCCTAGGGTGAACCAGAGAAGAGGCATGTGCACAGGAAAAGACACAAGCTTCAAAACCACATAAACTTGGATTCAGCCTCTCCTTTGCAGCACACACTTGTATTAACAGGGATTAGAGGCAATTCCTAAGAAGTACCTGGCACAGTGCCTGCTACACAAAGAACATTCAATAAATGGCAGCTTTTGGAAGGCTTAGGTCAATGCCAACGAGCGTGTAAAGACAAACTCGAGGAAGGAGACCAAAGAGCTCACTGAGCAAGTCGTTGGGTATCTGGGAGCCCTAAACCACTCAGTGTTTCGCAGGTCAGAGGGACTGTGGTCTTCCCGCCACCAAACATAGACTCGGAACCCTGACTCACGGTCTGGAGTGATGTGAGCATAATGTCTGAAATCTGCTAAAAGATATGCTGACATTAGAAGGCTTTCCTTTCTCTACCAATAATAAATATCTTAAGGAAGACAGCAAAACCATGAATGACATATATAATGATTCCATTATGTTGATGACAACCTTTGGTTTGCATGTTTGATCTTACTTCTGGCCAACTTCTAGGAATCAAGGTCAAGGTGACATAAAACAAACCCACTGTATTATATATGACTACTTTGTTAAAGTGAAGAGACTGTGAGATGCTCTCTAAATCAGGGGTGTCAAACTCATTTTCACCAGGGGGCCCATCAGCCTCGAGGTTGCCTTCAAAGGGCCAAAATAATTTTAGGACTATATAAATGTAACTACTCCTGAACAGTTAAGGGGCTGAAACTACATTTGGCCCTTTGAAGGCAACCACAAGGCTGATGTGACTCCTGGTAAAAATGAGTTTGACACCCCTGCTCTAAATTTAACTGCTCAAACCATCCAAGAAAAATCTTGAAATTATGGCGGAAGCTCAGTAAATCTGTAGAGATGCATCACCTAAGCAATAATCCAAAGAAAACTGCTTTTTATACATCTCTAATTTAGGTTTCTGTCAAATTTATTTTGGCCTAATATCTCATTCCTTCTTTCCTGTTTCAAACCTTGGTGTTCCTAGTACCTATGCAAATCCAGAACAGGTAATAAAGGAGGAAAGGGTTTCTCTCCTTCTTCGTTCTATACAGACAATACAAAGAAAACCCAGCCCAAAGAAAGCCAGCAGGAGGCCCTAATTACTTGTTAAAGTCCATGAGTAATTACTTGGCTTTGAGAAGGGCATCAGCAGCCTCATCTACTGCCTTTCTGCGTTCCTTCAGAGCACCTTCCACTGTGCGCCACTGAGCTGACTTCTTCTCACCTGCAATCTAAACAAAAAGTTCTAATTACTAGATTTATTCAGGTGGTCACTTAGTAAGTTATATATAAATGTCTAATCAGCACGTTGTACACCTGAAACTAATACGGTATTGTATGTCAACTGTAATTGAAAAATAAGTTAATTTTTAAAAAATAAAATGACCAAATGCAGAAATAAGCGACATTAAATTCAAAGGTAAAAATTATATACAATTAATTATCCAGAGTAGAAACTCTTAATCTAAGGTTCATGGGGAGCTCAAAGAAATCCATGAACCATCTATCATCAACTACCTTTCCCCCACAAAAACTGCAAAAGATACGTTTCTGTGTGTATGAGCATTTTTATTACATTCTCAAAAGAAAATATGAGGCAGAAAAAGTTAATGAGAAGATGAATTCTGTATTTAAAATGTTTCTTTCTCTCTTTCCTTTTCCCAAGTGCATATAGTTTAAAGTGAACATGTTCTGTGTAGATATGAAGCAAAACTACTTCATGGCTTATCCGGAAAGTACACTGTGCTAGGACCCTGGAGATGAACAGGAATGAACTAAATTATCAGAGAACAAAATACTTTTATCTAAGAAAAAAACAACTGAATTGGTTTGATAATTACATTTCAAATTGCCCAAACAGGACCACTGCAGGGCCTACTGTCATCTCTGTAAGGTGTCCAGGGCCACGGATGCCCGATTGTATCTTCCCAAGTTAGAAATACATGTAGCCCTGCCTCTGTAGCCCTAGACCCCCTACTTTGGGAGGGGGCTCAGCAAAAGTAATGCCTCTGTGGAGTAATTCTCCACATTATGTTCCCACTGACAGCTAGCACGTTCTCCATTTTAAAGGTTCATCTATTGTCAACAAAATGTTTAAAGAACGAAATTCCTTAACCTTGCCACTGGACCACTGTGGCGGTCTGAGAAAGCCTCTTAGAATGCCAGTTTTAAATGCTTAACATGAAACTACAAGATTACAAAGGAACCAACTGTTGTAAAAATATATATATATTTTTAAATTTTGCAAAACAGAAACAGGTAGTACTAGTAAAAAACTTAATTTAGAAGTAGTGATGAACACAAGTGATATTTCAAGAGATCTGCAAGTACTATAATTTGATTTGAAAATACCTGTGCTTTCTACTGGTGACAAAGTTACAATGAGTGTTAATACTACTGCAGTTTGTTACTGATATTCATAATATCAAAGAAAAGGTTTTGAGACTAGAAAAAATAAAGATGTTTTCTATCCAAGTGCAACAAACTCATGAATTTTATCCATAGTACCCAACTTCAGGTTTAAGAATCCCAGCTTTTAAAGAAAATATTTGGTGCATTACTTCTATCTTTGTATCTTACTTTTGTTTTTATGTTTTACATAAATTGTTGCAAAGTGACAAACAAATCCATGTTATGGTGTGAATAATGAAGTTGCTGTTTCAGTGAACTGCCGCCTGATCCATCTTGCAAAATAAAACACATCAAGAAAGGATGCTGGTTAGACCACATCAATATCTCGTCAAGTATAACATTCTCCAAGGCTTTATAGTATGCTGCTAGAAGAACTTAGTATTGGCCTTGACCAGGTAGCTCAGTTGGTTAGAGTCATCCCAGTACACCAAGGTTTGACCCCCCTGCCTGGGAATGTACAAGAATCAACCAATGAATGCATAAATACACAGAACAACAAATTGATGTTTCCCTCTTTCTCTAAAATCAGTTAACCAATTTTAAAAATATGATCATTTTTTAAAGAAAGAAGAACCTGTTATCATAGGAAGAGAACTCTATAGCTAACCCAGAAGACTCGTAAATCATGTAAGTAGTTAATGACATATCTGGGGGCCAAAATGTGTCTCCCTCTGTTGAATGTGTCCCACACATAGAGGTCCAAGGACAAGCTGCACTGTAAGGTAGACACCAGATTCCTCTACAATCAAGCCAACTCTGTCTCCAAACACTGCTTTGATAAAGTAATTCAGTTATCATAGTGCCAGTGTGCACCTGTAGCTTCTTTTACTAGAAAAAACAGAAGTTGGAACCCATTAACATTTCAAAACTTTTCTTTGTACATTTTTCTGATTATTTTATAATACCAGTTTAATACTCCCTAATCTAGTTAACTGTTCCTGTGAGGTGCTCTTCAGTGGGAAAATCCTGATTACAACAGATGTCATACTGTCTAATCCACACGCACCACATATTATGTGCTCACTGGGAAGAGAGAATAGCCTCTTACACAGCCTCTCACCAAAGTAGTACCATGGATATTTAAAGCTTCCAATCAGTGTCCTGAGAGACATTGGTCCATTTGGGTTTGAACTCAACTTCCTGATATCATGCAACTTCGAGCCTTCCCATACCTGTATAACCAGCACATTAAATATTCTCGGTATGGTTTCCACTTTCCTGACTGAACTCTGACTGAAATTTAAATTTTATTTTCTTGGACTTTCAATAAAACAGAATTTTCTTTAAGTTTTTCAAAGATTGTAGTTTCTGGCTATTTATATCAAAGGTCTAATTTAGCTCTTTTGTGATGTATGTACATATGACTAAAACAATGTGAAATGTGTTTAAATTCTTAAAAAACCACAGTTACAGTGAAAAAGTAACTTTACTGATCATGCATGATCTCCTGATCCATGAGTTTTATAATTTATGTGTTTTACTTTTTAAATGACTTGGTATTGCTCTGGTCAGGTGGTTCAGTTGGATAAAGTGTCATTCCATACACCAAAAGATTGCAGGTTTGATTCCCGGTTAGGGCACATAAGATGTTGCTCACCGATGTTTCTGTCCCTTTCTCCCTTCCTCTCTGTAAAACATACCCTTGGGTGAGGATTGAAAACAAATTATAAAATTATAAAATAAAAAAATAAATGACCTGATATCGATATATATTTCTATATACTAAATAACTAAATATAATTATAAAGAAAACTTATTGAGTCCCAGCATTACATTTTTAAATCAATGTTAATTACTTTATCCTTTGAAGTACTCAATGTAAGCTAAATAATCAGCATAAGCATGTAAAATAGCTGGTATTTCAGGGTACATGGGATCTCCCTGTACTACTTCTTAGAACTGCATGTTAATCTAAAAGTATCTCACATTAAAGTTTATTTTTATGCCTTGGCTGGTGTGGCTCAGTGGACTGAGTACTGGCCTGCAAACCAACAGGTTGCTGGTTCAATCCCTGTCAGGGCACATGCCTGGGTTGTGGGCCAGGTCCTCAGTTGGAGGTTTGTGAGAGGCAACCGATGGACATTTCTCTCGTACATCAATGTTTCTCTTCCCCTATTTCTCCCTGCCTTCCCCTGTCTCTACAAATAAATAAAATCTTTAAAAAAAGTTTATTTTTTAAAAATGGCGATTTTAAAGCAAAAACCAGAAAGCAAACAACAAACAAACATATTCAAGCACTATTAAGATATGAAAGTAAATCTGAACTAATTCTTGTACCATATCATTGTTGTGATATAAAACAAAATACCATATAAAAATTCATCTAAAGGGACACAAAGGTTTTTCTTGTTGTTGTTCTTTTTTAAGACAATTATTTTAGATTACCTTTACTTAGTGAGAGAAAGCCCATGCTAGGAATAAGAAACCAGTTTCTTAAATACTACAACTCTAATCACATTCCTTGGCTCACCTCAGAATTGTCCATGGCTGCTTTCAGTATGCTGGAGTGGGCATTGATGGCCTGGACAGCAGCATTCTGGGCTGCAATGGCCTGCTGAGTGATGTGGGCAGTTTGGCTCAGAGCATCTTCTAAGCTCTTGGCTAAAGCTAAATTAAAAAGAATAGTTAAAAAAAAAATAGATCCCCCCCACAAGTTACTTTGTTTTAAACTTTCACTCTGCTCCTATGGAGTTTTCCACTGCATTTTCCCCAAACTGTTAAAGCAACAACAACAACAACAACAAAAAATACAGATTTAGAGAATGAAAGTTTCATTTAAAAATATGATAAAATATTAGGAATTATTGAATCTGGATGATAGATCTCTGGGGGTTAATTATATATATTTTTTCCTATGTACACCTAAATTTTTTCAAAATAAAACTTGTTATTTTTTTTATTTAAAAAAAAGGGTTTTTAGGTAAAAATTTCTTTAAAAAGACTAGCATTTATTTCAAATTGGAAGAACAAGGTTCAGGTCACTATAGCCCCTTTACCTATTAGAGGCTATAAATTCAGCATAACCACTAGCATTTTTCATCTTAAATAAAAATCACATAGATCCATAGGAAGAGGTACCCATTTTCATCTCCTCAGCAGGAAGGGATACTCACAGGAAACTTTATCACCAAGATATAAGATGATAACACACAGACAAGAGGAAAAAAAGACGAGCATAAAAACATGCAAACAAAAAAAGAAAGAAAGAAAAGGTAGCTTGGGAATGGACAGTGTTTTTCCACAAAGAACTCAAGAAATAGCAGACACTAGTACTAGTATTCAAGATCACATTGTTATATGCTGCTTCAGGAATCTAAAAGAAAGTTTTTTTAAAGTAAAGCAAGGAATGATTTTAGATATACTACTAAAATGGAAACATGGTCATTTGAAGAAAAAAGGCCAGTAAGAATACAAATTTATCAGGTATCAGATGACCAAAAAAGGAAAATACCTGTGGCAGGCGAGACAAAAACAAAAGGTGATTTTCAACAAAAGAAGTGACAAAACAAATGGAATCTGATGAACCACACACAGTACCTCTGCAACACAGATAAAAGAAGGCTAATATCAGAGAAAATACTAAGACATACATGTGAGACTGAAGTATAACTGAAAGCACAGAGAAAGAGAGGCTATGAATGAACATGCATGAATGAATGGTGGGACATTCAACCACAAAATAACAGACCACTCCACAGAGGCCCACAGAGCAGCAGATCAGGTCGCTGGCTCAAAGCCCTCCTCAAAGTTCTCCTCACTCTGTATGTGTGCGTGTGTGTGTTTGATACTGAGTTGTCAAGTTCCATATGTATTTTAGACATTAAACCCCACATCAGATATAGTGCGCAAATATTTTCTCTCATTCCATAACCTGTCCATAGGCTGCCTTTTCATTTCATTGGCTGTTTCTTCTGCTGTACAGAAGTTACTTTAGTTCAATGTAGTCCAACTTGTTGATTTTTTGTACTTTGATTCTTGGTAAAATTTTTACACACATATTTTTAAAGTAAAATTTGGAAGAAAACTAACAAGTGACAAACAGAATCCTGAAAATTTTCACTGTGCCCAAAATGAAAGATACAAACAACTAGACAAAGAAAAAAGGAGCATGACAAAACAGCAAATATTGCCATCTTAAATTTATGACTTACTTCAAGGTGTCCATATGATAAAAGGATAAAAGTGAAAAATAAAAAAATATATAAATTAAAAAGTGATCTTGATTTGTAATAAAGAATTCAGAAAAAATTAAAAAGTGGAAAAACATAACTATTTTGTTTATTTACCGTAGTCATTTATTGAACATTAAAAAAAAAGCCCCCCAAAAAATCCAAGTAGCCAAATTAATATCCCACACCTATGCTCATTCTGCCCCCTCTACTCTTTACACAATTTTAACAAACTTGAGTACTGCATATTAGAAGGGAAACAGGAACCACTCAAGGCAGAATGACAAACAGAAATAGGGATAAGGAGAAACAAACAAAACTATAAAGAATTTAAAATAAATACCTCCTTGGTCTAACAAAAACCTACATGCCCACCACCTCCAGAGACATCAATATACTGCAGCACAGTACAATAAATTATGCCCTATGTGCCTTGTTTAAGACCAGAAAATACATTTTTACACATCTAATATCTTTTTTAAAAGCATCAGCAAAGTTAAAACTGGAACATAAAAAGAAAAATGCTTCAGTTAGCTAGAAGCCAGAAATGTGTGAAACATCCACCCCCACCAATGTCAGGTAACAGGACCCCTACAGTGAGAGTCCAAAGGCTGGGTAGTAACCAGAGTGTGAGCCACTCCGACCTGCACAAATAAATGTACAAGTTTAACAAGGCCATACAATTTAACACGAAAAAAACAAAGAATCCAATTAAAAAATAGGCAGAAGACTTGAATAGACACTTCTCCAAAGGGGACATGTGGATAGTCAATAGACATTTGAAAAGATGCTCAAAATCATTAATCAGAGAGATGAAAATTAAAACCACAATGAGATACCACCTCACAACTGTCAGAATGGCTACCATCAATACATCAACAAACAACAAGTATTGGCTAGAACATGGAGAAAATGAAACTCTTGTTACTGTTGGTGGGAATGCAAATTGGTGCAGCCACTATGGAAAGCAGTAGGGAAGTTCTTCAAAAAACTGAAAATAGAATTACCTTATGACCCAGCAATTCCACTTCTGGGTATATCCTTAAGAAATCCAAAACACTAATTCAAAAAGATATATGCATACCTATGTTCACTGCAGCTTTATTTACAAGAGCCAAGATAGAAAAGCAACCTAAATGTCCATCAACAGATGAGTACACAAAGAAGCAGCAGTATATATATGTAAAATGGAATATTATTCAACCATAAAAAAAAAACAGTGAAATCTTACCATCTGTGACAGCATGGATAGACCTAGAGGGTACTATGCTAAGTGAAGCCAGAGAGAGAAAGACAAATACAGTATAATTCCACTTAAATGTGAAATCTAAAAGAAAAAAATTACAAATAAACCAAACAGAAACAAAAGAAACAACTGATGGCTGCCAGATGGGACAGGGGTTAGAGGCTGAATGAAAAAGGTGAAGGGATTAAGAAGCACAAAGTGGGCCCTGGCTGGGCAGCTCCATTGGTTAGAGCATCAGCCCAATATGCCAAGGTTGCCAGTTTGATCCATGGCCAGGGCACCTACAAAAATCAACCAATGATGCATAAATAAGTGGAAGAATAAATCAGTCTCTCTCTCTCCCCCCTCCACTTTCCCAACTCTCTCTTTCTAAAATCAATTTTCAAAAAAAGAAGCTGAAGAACAAAATTTGTTGTTACAGAACAGGCATGAAGATGTCAAGTACAGCATCAGGAATATAGTCAACAGTTTTGAAATAAGTATGTACGGTGCTTCATGGGTACTACATTTATCAGGGCAACCACTTAGTAAATTACAGGAATGTCTAACAACTATACTGTACACCTGAAACTACAATTTGAATGTCAACTATAATTTAAAAAAGAAAAAAAGAGACTCAGTTATATTGCAAACAATTTCTGTTCACCAGAGAATGAAAAGTCTTTAACACTAACCATAATAAAAACAAATGAAGAAAGTACATGTATCATGTAATGTTTTCACCACTGTACACTAAGAGTATAGCCCTGGTCACCGGGGTTAAAGAAGTTGACATGGAAAGAACACAAATGATGAAATAAAGGTGGTGAATAGAGCAATGCCACTAAAGTAACAAAAGAAACCACAACTAGCTGATAGATGAGAAACTTATCCTGATGGTTGAAGACAGTAACTAACAGGATGACACAAAGTACTTAAGAAGCCGTCTGGTTTACATACACTCAAGCTTAACTTGTTCTTGCTTTTCTTGTTGAGCAAGGCGAGCTGCAACTTCTTCGGGTGGTCGCTCCCTTACAGAAGCTGAGGATGCTTCCTCTTGCAGCAAAAGTAAAGAGGAAATCAAATTTCAGCACAGAATTTCAACAGCTCACTGTGATATAAAAACACCATCATTTGTATTTGCCAGCTACACCAACTGAGTGCATCACTTAATGACTCCAACATGAAGAAGTAAGGGCTCAGTTCTTAAATCCCTGGTTTTCAAAGATTTATTCAGATCTTGAAATTGTAAAAATTACCTAAACAAGTCTGTAGACTTAAAATCAGTATAAATGTTACTTACGTAGTGTCTATGGGCTATCTAGGCATTAAATAGTTCTGATGAGCATATCATTTATAAAACCACAAATATAAATATTTAAACTACCTGAAGTTGCAGGCTTGGGTTTTCCTTCACCAATTTGAGGGTGACCAGTTTTTATAGATTCCTCACGCTGAAGCGCAGGGGCTGGGACCGACAGTGTATCACCTGCTGCAGAAATAATTTGAGCTGCCACTGTAAGTGCTATAAATGTGTTACTACTGGTATTTATAGTTTCCTGGATTAAGAGAGAAACACGCATAAAGATACAAATGCATGGGCTGCCACTATTCAAACACGCAAAGGGACAGGTAACTGTCCACCACGGAACAAACCCATACAAGATGGACAACAGCTGGGAACCACTAGCAAAGAGTCTTGTCAGCATCCACCTGCATTTTAACCATCATTATTCTCAAGCAAGCCTTCTAGTAACCGTATTCAGTGGTACTATTACTAAACTTTAACATATGAGAAGTGGACACAAGATTTACATAACATGGATAAATAAAAACAGAGGAAAAAATAGCCCATTATGAAGAAGGCAGACAAAACAAATTAACCAAAAAATCTTTTTAAATTGAAGAGTGATAGATGAAACAAGAAGTAGAAGCAAGAACAAGACGACAGTTTTGAACACCAAAAGTTCACAGTGAAGATGGTATTAGTGAAGAACAGAACTAAGTTAAAATTATTTCATAGACATATTTTTAAAGAAAGGAAGGTCGAAAAAACTCAAGAGCTGAAAAATTATAAATAAA
Source organism: Phyllostomus hastatus (assembly GCF_019186645.2). Classification (NCBI taxonomy): domain Eukaryota; kingdom Metazoa; phylum Chordata; class Mammalia; order Chiroptera; family Phyllostomidae; genus Phyllostomus; species Phyllostomus hastatus. The sequence goes on along the minus strand of NW_025334041.1, from coordinate 72,279,274 downwards.
AGAGTGAAGAGAAAATAAGTAGTTCTAGCAGTTGAATAAAAAGGGAAAGAGCAAAAAAATGGAGAAAAATTCTTTCAAAATAAACTGATAGTCCCATTTAAAAGATAAAGCTAAATCATCACAAAACCTGCTGTGTCACTGGTCCCTTATATATATTCTCCACAACAGTGATCTTATTAAAATAAAAGTCAGATATCAATCCCCTGGCTCAGAACCTTCCCAAGGACTTCCCATTCCACTAAGAATATAAAGCAAAATTCTTACATGGCCTCTTGCCCTGCCACAACAGGCTTTTTGCTCCACTCCAGCTTCATTTGCTCCTTGCTAGAAAATGCCAAGTCTTTGCACTAGCTAATCCCTCTGCCTGGGATGCCTTTCCTTGCCAGCCTTTAGTAACTCTCTCTCTCACCTCTATAGCCTTAGCTCAAATGAAACCTTCCAGGTGAGACTTTCCTTACTCCATTAAAATGGCAATATTTCCGCCCATATTCATCACTGACTACCATCCTATATATTTTACTTATGTATTTAATATATGATCTCCTGCCCCTCATGCTACTAAGGAATAACCCCAAGCTTGTGCTTGTTAGTTTCTTTTTAAAGATTTTATTTTTATTTATTTTTAGAGAGAGGGGAAGGGAAGGAGTAAGAAGAGAGAGAGAAACATCAATGTGGGGCTGCCTCTCACACACCCCCAACTGGGAACCTGGTCTGCAACCCAGGCATGGGCCCTGACTGCGAAACCGGTGACCCTCTGGTTCGCAGGCTAGCACTCAATCCACTGAGCTGCACTTATTAGCCCTGCAATCCAGGGCTGTGCTTATTAGTTTTTACTATTTGTTCATTGCTATATTGCCAGTGCCTAGAAGAGTGCTTGGCACATAGTAGTGAATATTTGCCGAATGGAAGTCAACTAATTAATTGAGGATAGATGTGACTAAGGAGAAACATAAGGAGTTCAAATATATGCCCTGGCTGGTATGGCTCAATGGATTGAGTGCCAGCCTGTGAACCAAAGGGTCGTGGGTTCAACTGCCAGTAAGGGCACATGTCTGGGTTGCAGGCCAGATTCCCAGTAGGGGGCGTGCAAGAGGCAACCACACACTGATGTTTCTCTTCCTCCCTTCCTCCTCTCTAAAACTAAATAAAACCTTTAAAAAACAACAAAACCTAAAAAAAACACACAAAAAGTTAAAATATATTATTGAACAGGTTTGAGTTAACTGTTATACACTAGAGTGGGATTACTGATACATCATGAAGGCAAAAAAAAATCTACAGATCTAGACTCAGTAAGGTACTTTTATCACTTTTAACAGGTGCAGAGACTAGATCTTACAATCTAAAAAGGAGGTAAAGCTAAGAGTCAGAGGAAAAAATAAAAGAAAAAAAAAAAGTCTGTTGCAGGCAAGACAATTCTTGCCGCTACCCTCACTCAGCAGCTGTTCATAACAAAGCCCAACTCCATACCCCTCTCGCCCCTAAAATGGGGGCCCAAGTAAGTGAGAATAATCTTTCCCCAAGGTGAGAGTCGGGGACCAGAAGAGTCCTTCATGCAGAAGGGCCACCCTCTTAACCATGGGTACAAATACATTGAAACTATTTGTTTACCTATATTTTAAAAGAATGATTCTAAACATAGGTACCTGCTGTTGCAGCTGGAGTGTCTCCCTTTTGTTTTTGGAGTTGTGAGGCCGACTGTTTTGATTCTTTCATTACCTCCGATACACTCGAGATTTTTAGTGGACCAGCCTGAATCTTGGAAATGAAAAACATTTAACATTTTGGATATAATACTGTTTATTTTAAAAGGTAGTATACAGTAACCTGTGTCATTTCAAAAGTCAAGTCTTTCAAGTTTTTAACATAAAGTTGACACTTTACAATGTATTTTATTAACCATAGTAAGAGAAGCTTTCATATTAGAAGAATGCAATCCAAAAATTTCATTCCTAAGGATTAGCCCATATTTTTGTAGTGACAAAAGACTTCTCTTAAGGCAACTAATAAAGTACATCATGTATGACTATCCTGTTCAACACTATTTTTACATATATGATATTGAGAAGGCTATTTCCATTTGCTTCTTAAATCAAATTATGGCAAATTCTATATACATTCAGTTAGAAACAAGTGATTTTTACAGGCTCTGAGTAAATATGAAATTAGTTTTTTATATTTTTAATCTCCAGGATTCATGCAACCATACATTAAAATATATAATCCAACTGTCTTGCCTCCTTTTCTTTTCCCCAGTTGCCATATGCCTTTAGTTTAAAGCACTGTGCATGTTAACAGGACTGCCAGATGAGGAGCTGGAGAAAATTACCAAGTAACAGCAGTATTTTCATTTACTACCTATGTTATCACATTTTTCGCCAGAACTTGGCAGGCAGAGGAACTTGGATATACCAGAGATGACTAATCAAACAAAACAGAAATGGTCCTAAACTTTGTGACAGTCAGAAATTAAACATATATGCATTTCTTATTAAAATTTTATTTTTTTAAAATCATGAAATATATACTCACTAGAACAACCGAAATAGTATTAAGATACAAGGACGGTTTCAATTTGTCTCTGTACGACTCCTCTCCCTTCCAGCACTCTCAGGTAGCTGCTGCTGCTAGTAGCCTGAACTCTACCCTCACCCAGCTCGCACCCCAGCAGAAGCTCAGGAATATATGCATACACAATTTTTCTTTCTCTAAACAAACTAAAATAGGGTAATATTATACAAATTACCATGTAACTTGCTTTTTCTCATTTAACAATATATCATGGACATTTTTCTTCCAGGTCAAGAAATTCTTTCTTGTTGCATAATATCCTAATTTAACAGCATATCCTAATGTAGTTGCAAAACCCATAACTTAATCAATCACTACCTATTACTGGTCACTGAAGGTGGTTCCTGTTCTGTTTTGTTAAACATCCTTACCCATCTAACTGGAAAGCACTTTAGTGTGGGACCTGGAAGACAATATGCCTAAAGATGAATTGCGGGGTCAAAGGGGTTGAATATTCTCAGCAGATATCAACAGATCACTTTCACATAAAGTTCTGGCAACTCATACTCTTACAATAAACGTTTGTGTATAAACAGGATCTATTTCCAGACTCAGTTGTTCTATCTCTAATTTCTAATCCTGTGTCAAAACTGTATTGTTTATTAAAGAAAGATTATAACATAGTCATTATCTGGAAAAGCAAGTGTCACCCAACCCTTCCCCACTCCAACACTTCAAAATGTTCTTGGCTACATTACTTATCCTTCCACGTGAACTTTAAAATCACCTTGTCTAATTCTTCAATGTCTAGAAAAATCTATTAGAATTCTTATTAGATATGTGTGCATGTGTGTATATATATGTCATTTCTCTCAACTGTGCACAAATTTAGTAAGAAATTTGAGAGAAAGGGCATTTTTAAATATTCAGTCCCATCCAAGAACACACAGCATTTGTCTCCATTTAGGCTGGTCTTATTCCACGCCCCTCAAAAAGATTTTAAGATTATCTTCTCTCAATATTTACTGTCTATGTTATTTATACATGTTGGCACTAAAAGGATTCCCATGAAATAGAATGCATAGTTTCTAAAAGCGGAAATAACAATGTATAACAATACATAATGCTGATTAAATTATAAAAATTTTTTAATGAAAACACTCACTGCTATTTTAATTTGGAGGTGAGAAAACTCACTTTGGTCTGTGTAGGGAAGGCTGCAGGACTTGAAGAGAACATTAACAAAGAAAGGAAGTAATTCCGGGTAGAAGACCACCATGGGAAAAGTCATGCAAATGGCAGGGATCTTTGTTTAGTTCTGTGCTTTAATCAAGGTGCTTGGAACAGGGCCTAGTCACAATAATCATTTGATATACATTTGTTGAATGAATGAATGGAAAGCACAGGCATATTTGTAAGGTAAACTGGCATGAAGCTAAGGATTGATGTGCAGGACCATTCAGTGATAAGACTGGAGAGGAAAATAAAAACCAGACTGCCAGGCATATCAAACGTCAACCTAAGAACTGTGACAACCACAGACTACAGAGTAAAGAAGACGATGGCCAGTTCCTAGGCTAATAGTTCCTGGCTCCACTTCCCTTTTTCAGGAACACGAGACAATCTTTAAAGTCTCTCTAGTTTGGGGAACTGTGAGAGACAATGGACTGATGTTTCTCTGCACATTGATGTTTCTCTCCTCTTTCTCCCTTCCTTCCCCTCTGAAAATGAATAAATAAGATCTTCAAAAAAGAATAGGGAATGTATAAAAGTTCCTGATAAATGAACTCATGAAAATATAATGAAAACATGATAGCACTTATAAGATTCTCTAGTACTGATACGAGGATGGCCTAGATTATGTTAGGAGAGATCTATGTAAGGATGTGGAGATTGGGAGAAAGCTGGGAAAGACTGTGTAGGAGGAGAGGAACTAGTCCAGTGTGGAAGATAATATGGATATGAGGTGATAAAGGTCAGAAGTGATAAAGTGATGAAAGATAAGGATACTGGTAACGCAAGAAAAAGAATAAATATCAGAAATGAAATAAGACAGGATAGCTTATAAAATACAGGCAACTATGGAGATGAATCTAAGAATTCTAACCTAGCTATCAAACTGCATGGTACTGTCTTTAATACAAATAGAGCAAATCAAGAAGAACGTAGGTTTTGAGGTGGTGCAGTATGGACCTGCCAAGTCATCCAAGTGGAAATGTTCAGCAGGGTAGCTAAAGAACTGGGAAGAAGCCATGGCAATTATCGAGAGAGAGTACCAAGTCACCCACAAAAAATGACACTTGAGGTCACATGGAATGAGAACAGAACACTACTCTGAACTGTTCAGCCTGACTCTATGCTCCTAGAAATGCTGCTAGCTATTTCTCCTGGGTCATGTAGCTTAAAATGAACCAGGATTTTAGAATGAATCCAGAGGATTCTGCCCCTTGACTACTGGAGCTGCCAGACTGTCTCCCTCAGGCAGCATAAACATTTAAGATTCATATGGGAGCATAAACGATGTATGAGACTAAACAAAGACATTTTGAAAAAGCATGTTTGGCCCTGGCTTGTGTAGCTCAGTGGATTGAGGGCAGGCTATGAACTAAAGGGTCACTGGTTCGATTCCTAGTCAGAGCACATGCATGGGTTACAGGCCAGGCCCCTGGGTGGGAGCCACGTGAGAGGCAACTACACACCGATGTTCCTCCCCCCTTCTCCCTCCCTTTTCCTCTCTCTAAAAATAAATAAATAATTTAAAAAAAAAAAAGAAAGAAAAAGCATGTTTGGGGGTCTGGGGTTGTCAGAGGACACTTGCTTTTCTGGACATTAACTCTGTCACAGGATTGGTCTCTAGACCACACTAGATACTAGAGAACAGAAGCCCACCCAGTTTCTAAGCATGAACTGATCTCAGCCATGTCCAGCTTCACAGCATAAGGAAATACCGAATACCAAATAAGCAAAAATCTGTGCTCTCTTTTGTAAATTTTTTCAAGTAGTTGTTTGAATGAAGATACACTTAAAATTTTATTTTTTAAGCCTATTTGGGGGGGTGGGGAAGGAGAAGGGATGAAACTCTAAAGAATATGTACAAAGTCCAAGGGATGCCAATCAGTACTGAAGAACCAATCGCTACGTAACCGAAAATTCTCAGACCGTTTCGTGGTCTAAAAGGAATCAGTACTAATGAAAACTTCTGGATTATGTGTCATAGCCACTCTACATTTTTGTTTCTAGTTTTGTAAGTCAGAGCTGGACAGCCGCAATGGTATGGGCTGACACAGACTCCCTCGGCCCACAGGGCAGCCAGGGTTACTACTGTGGGACCGGCTCCTCCATTTACCTTCAAGTGCCACACAGTTACTTTCTGTGTGTGTGTACTAAATGGGAGCACTTAAGGGATTCCAAAGGGTTACAAATCTAACACTGCAGATTAATATTTTTAAAAAACCGACAAACCCATCTGGCAAGCTCTACTGAATTATACATGCAAGATACTTTCAAGATGAAACAACTTGCTTTTAAAAATATTCCATAGAGTAAAGTGAAATAATATTTAAAATGCTTACCGGCTTCTTTGACAATGGAACATTATAAGCTGGGGAACCAAGAACCACCTCAAAGACTTTGTCTGAGTAAGGTATGGTTTTCTCTACACTTTCTCGGAAATGAGAATCCCACTTAGCATACAGGATAGTGCCACCAATACCTCCACCAACAAATAAAAGACCAGCTCCAGCAATTTTGCCAGGTGACAACCTAAGTGAAAAAAATAGGAAACACATTTATCTTTCTTGGCTCTCCTAAATCTACTCAAAGACCTCTAACCTCTATTTCAAGTTTATTAGCATAGCTGCACATCACCTTTCCCTGATATGTTTTAAACATGTCCACAATAGAAAAATGACACTTATTTATGAATAACTAAAAAATAAATTAAATACATTAATACCTAAGATATGCAGATATGAAGCCATCTACCCTTTAACACTTAAAATTCAAAATGTTCACAATCATGAGACTTCCTCTGAACCCAAAAAAGAAATATCACTAACTTTCAAAGCGTCTCCTCCCTTACTCACACATTTACTTACATTACTCACACACCTAACAAACACTTTTGAAGTTACAGTGTGCTGAGTTCTGGGAAGCAATCTATTTGCCACAGAATGAAAGATAGCATATAGGGCTAGGGTGGTGGGGCATTGACCTCAAGTGCCATCCAATTACCAAAGAATCAAAAGGAGTGAAATAAACTTTCACCTATAAATAAGCAAAGCTCCAAAGATATTTTGATAAAGCTCCAGTGTTCATACTCCTTAAGAAAAAAGGTTTTAAGCAGCTATTCCCATATTCAAGGAAAATACAAACACACACACCGCAGCACACAAAAACCTGCTTACAGAGAGACGAACTACATACCCAGAACCGCCTGCAGTAGAGTATCTACGGCATGGTCGTAGTGGACGGAGGACAAACTTCCCACAGAGACAGCTCTGGAATGGAAGAAGGAAACATCACAATCTGTACAGTTTAAGGATTCTGGGAAGCTTTTAGGGTTGGACTAAAGAAGAAATACTTTTATTACTAACGTCTTCATTAAACAAAAACCAGTTTACTTTCATAAATTATTTTACTATGAAACACTCACAGACCCTTAAAGAAAAGTGATGTTTCCTGCACACCAAGGCGCATACAAAATAAATTCTAAGATTAAAAAAATTATCAGACTATAATTAATTAACACTTTTAAATGTTATATATGTTATATCTAATTATTTCTTGGATATAAATGGGATTTGCTGTATGATTTCTTAATTGACAAGAGAAAAATAAAAAAGTATAAAATATCTATTTTTTTCTTTGTAAACTTTATTTTATACTGTTGTATAAATTATTTTAACTAATGTAATAAAGGCTCAAGTAAATATTTATCTCCATGTAACTAGTCTATCTTTACATAAAAGTGAATAATCAGGGCAATGCTTTGTGATTTGTTTTAATCACAGAAAGCACATAATTGAAATGTTTCTTAGCAATACATGCATGGATCCCTTAAAACTAATAAATGCATATCTAAGTGGTACTGTGTGGTACTGATAAACTTCAACTGTTCATTGCTATCACTCTCAAATTGCAAATTTATGGCATTCATAAATAAAATATTTCTTTACAGCAAGTAGAAAATCAAACTGCAACAAGTCAAGGGGTAAAAATGCTTTCTTTAGGATCCTTAATGAAGCTGCATCCAAGCAATATCAGAAATACACAAACTTCCTTTTAGAAGTATCTTAAATGTGAAGAAAATATATCACCTGATTAGACAGCATACGAAATGACCCTAGAATTATAATTGTAATTTACAGTCAAAATTTGCCAAATTTTGCCAAAGCCTAATGGAAACATCAAATTAACATATTAACTAATTTGGCCCTGGCTGGTGTGGCTCAGAGGATTGAGCACCGGCCTTCGAACCAAAGGGTCGCCAGTTGGATTCTCAGTCAGGGCACATGCCTTGGTTACAGGCCAGGTTCCCAGTAGGGGGCGCCCTAGAGGCAACCACACATTGATGTTTCTCTTTCCCCCCCGCCTTCCCTCTCTAAAAATAATATATATATTAACTAATTTGGAAAAATACAAAAAAACAAAGTGGACATTTTATAATATGTAAAGCAGCTATAGTTAATATTTTTAAAATATTTCAATTATTACCTACATGTAGAATTCTCAACATTTTTGAACTGCATTTAACAGAAGAGTGTTTCTTTCCCTACTGTTCTATAAAGCAGGTCATATGAAGTTTTAAACAGAACTGCATCTATACTTTCATGTCAACAACTCCATTTTGTGGAGTTCAACACTAGAATTTGAGAACACCTTGTTCATATCAATATTTATGTTTAACCTGTGTCTTTATCCATCTTCTACTTTCTTTTAGCTTAACCCTCTTCCCTCCCTTTGACAGAATATATCTGATGTGACTGTGTACTTGTAGTTTCTAGTTATAATGTAAAACTTAAAATCAAAACTCATAGTTTAGTTTTGTACAGAGAGAACACTCCCTCATACTTCTGACCACCAGCTACTCAGAGGCAACCAATGCTATCAATTTCTTGTATATCCACATATATTTGGTGACAGAGAATACCTGACACACACCCCTTTACACAAATGATAGGATAATATATATCCAGTTCTGTACAAAAGTTCATTCAAAAATGTATGTATTTGAGATCATTCTCTATTAGTACATGAAAATCCTCCCAGTGGATTTTACAGCTTCAGTATTCTACTGTATTGATGTTACTCAGTGTATTTAACCAGCTCTCTTTAGATAGACAGTGGAGTTCTGTCTTTTTTTTTTAAGATTTATTTATTTTTAGAGAGGGAAGGGAGAAAGAGAGAGAGAGAAACATCAATGTGTGGTTGCTGGGGGTCATGGCCTGTAACCCAGACATGTACCCTTACTGGGAATTGAACCTGTAACACTTTGGTTCGCAGCCCGCACTCAATCCACTGAGCTATGCCAGCCAGGTCTGGAGTTCTGTCTTAATTTTTGTTATAATAAGTAATTCTACCTGGGAAACACATCATTTTAGGTCAATTCTTAAAGTAAAATACACAATGTTGAAAAAAATTGCTAAATGAACCAAACTGTCCTCTAGAAATAATGAGCATGTTTTCCCACAGCCTTTCCACCATACTTTCAATGTAATTTTAATCACAATTTCCCTTACTATGACTGTTCATGTATCCATGATCCCTTTATATTTCCTCTTAAATGAACTACCAGAGTATATCCTTTCACTACTTTTAAATAAGATTAATCTTTTTATATTGTTTTCTCTAAGTGTTCTTTATATATAAAGAGAGGCTACCATGTATCTGCTAATTGCAAATGTTTTTATCCAGTTTGTGACATGCTTTTCACCCTTGCATATGGCAGCTTATGCTATGCAAAAGACTACTTTTACATAGTCAAAATCGTCAATCTTTCCTTTTATGCCTTCTGGGTTTTCACATATTCTTAGAAAGCCACCCTCAGATTATACAATAATTCTTCCATGGACTCTTCTACTCTTGTGGATTCATTTTTTAATATTTAAATCTTTGAACCTAGTGTAAAGTGTAAGATATGGATTCAATTTTATTTTTTCCAGATGTCTGTTCAGTTGTCCCTAAATCACGAATGATCAATTTTTCCCCAATGATGTGAAATGCCACCTTTCAAATGTATGACATTCTTTGATGCATTTAGAGCTCTATTTTGTTCCACTTACCTACTTATCCATACACTAATATCACAATGTATTAGCTACTGCATATCAGAATTAGTTTTTAATCTGACAGGGATAGTCTTCTCTTTTAGTATTATTCTTTTTAGAATTTTTCTGGATTTTTAGAAAAAACTTTTATTGAATTTATTGGATGACATTGGTTAATAAAATTATACAGGTTTCAGGTGTACAATTCTATAATACAATATCTATATATCATATTGTGTGTTCACCACCACAATACAGTGTAGTCTCCTTTCATCACCATTTATCCCTTTACCCTCTTCCACCTTTCCCTCTGGTAATCACCATACTTTTGACCATGTCTATGAGGTTTTTTCTTTGCTTAATTCCTTCACCTTTTTCACACAAACCTCTTCCCCTCTGACAACTGTCAGTCTGTTCTCTGTATCTGAGTCTGTTTCTATTGTTACCTTAGTTTGTTCATTAGATTCCACATATAAATAAAACCATATAATACTTGTCTTTCTCTGACTGGCACATTTCACTTAGCATAATATTGTCAGGTCCATCCATGCTGTTGCAAAAGGTAAAAGTTCCTTCTTTCTTATGGCTGAGTAGTATTCCACTATGTAAATGTACCAAAGCTCTTTTATCCACCCATCTACTGATGGGCACTTGGGCTGCTTCCAAATCTTGGCTATTGTAAATCACATTGCAATGAACATAGGAGTGCCTTTATGGATTTTATTTTTTAAAGCTGGGCTATTAAAATGTTTTCAATTAAACAACACACCTTCCATTGTCAAATGCACCCTGATTTAAGACAGGATAAAATGTAAAAAGAATTATCTTTTATAACCAAAAATGATAGCAATAAAAAGTTTCATAGTTCTGTATGAGAAAAATGCAGAAATGATATCATGACTCAGTTTTTTTTTTAAAGAAAGTCACCTTTCTTTTTTTTTTTAAGATTTTATTTATTTATTTTTAGAGAGGGGATGGGGGGGGAGAGAGAGAAAGAAACATCAATGTGTGGTTGCCTCTCATGTGGCCCCCACTGGGGACATGGCCTGCAACCGAGGGACGTGCCCTGACTGGGAATTGAACCTGTGATGCTTTGGTTCGCAGCCCTCACTCAATCCACTGAGCTATGCCAGCCAGGGGCTATGACTCAGATTAACAGGGTTTTATCTGAAACAGTAGCTCTTGATTTTTAAAAATTATCATATTCATTAGCCTACCCTCATATTCTATATAGCATTTAATATCCTGAATAGAGCTTTACAAGTCAGAAAACTTAAGTTTTTCATGGTTTTATCACCCAAGTAAGAGTCCTAACTTGGGACTCTTAGTTAGTTTTGCCTACATTAAAAAAAAAATTAATGTCTTCTAAATCTCTTTTAATCTATAGGTTTTCCCTACAATAATTAATTTGTTGAAGAATTTGGGTTGCTTCACCTGTAGAATTCTCCAGACTAGATTTTGTTCAAGGTGCAATTTAACATGTTCCTGTCCTCTCTACTTCCTGTAAACTAGAGTTGGATACAGGCACTTGCTCAGACTCAGGTTTACTCTCTCGGGCAAAGCTTTAGGTGGTGGTGTGTTCTTTCATCAGGAGGCACACACGTTGGGTTGTTTTTTCTTTTTATGATATTACCTACCGCTTGACGTACAATGTCTAAATCTATTACTTTACCAAAAGTTGCAAAAAGTGATCTATAATTCATTATTTTTCATTTATTATTTGACATATTTTGTGAAGAGATGTTTCTCCCAATCTACAATTTGGTTACCCAATAGTTCATATAGGAAAGGCAGGATAAATGCTTGATTCTTTTTACAATCTTATCCAGTTATCCTCTGATAATACCAATTTCAATTTGGGTGTTTTTTTTTTGTTTGTTTTCATTTATTAATCATGACAGATTGTATTTTTTTCTAGAACCTTGCAACCTTATGAGACCTCAAAAGCCTCCTAACAAAGCTCAGAAACCTTTACAATTAAAATATAATAAATATTTGTCATTTATATAATAAATGTTTCATTTATATTACTTACATATAATATAAACATAATTTCTATCTATATAATCAATGTTACTGTTCTAAAATAATAAATGATGCAGTTATTTAATACCACTAAGTTTGGGGTGATACAGTTATAACCAAACAGTTGCCTTTGGCTATACCTGGAAGTGGGGTATTGCCGCAACAAAACATAAACTATGTGGGAATGACTTGGGGACAGGAGGTGGGGAAGAGGGACCAGGTGGGAGGAATTGGAAGGGCCTTGAAGAAACTGTTAGCAGAAGCCTGATGGTCTTCATGGAGGGTATTGGTGAGGGCTAAAGAAAAGTGAGAAAAATATTATATTTTTGGAACCTGGGGGAAAAGGATCTTTGTTATGTAGTGGCAAGAGTTAATCAAAATTTTCACCTACAGTGAGACACACAAAATAGAAAATTAGAGAGTTATATAGTAGATACTTAATGAACTGATGGATGTAGCTAAATAAGAGTTTCAAGCAGAATGTTCAACAAAAATGCCAACTGGTTTCTCTTAGCAGAGTACGAAGAGTGAAAATCAGCTATAAAACATAATTTAAAAGAAATATAAAGGAGCCAGAACTTGGCTCCTTGACATTTTATAAAGTATTCGTAAAATAAAACTGTTTCTCAATCTCAGCTCCTTCAGTCAGCAATGATCTTCCAAGACCACCCTGACTGGTGTGGCTCAGTGGGTTGGGTATTGTGCCACAAAACAAAAGTTATCAGGTTCAATTCCCAGTCAGAGCACATGCCTGGGTTTCAGGCCAGGTCCCCAGCTAGGGGTGTGCTTGAAGCAACCTACTGATGGTTCTCTTGCACTTTGATGTTTCTCTCCCTTTCTTCCCCCCTCCCTTCTCCTCTCTCTAAAACATAAATAAAATCCTAAAAAAAAAATCCTTTAAGACCTCAAAGGATCTACAAAGATGCTCCTCACAGAAACTTTTACATACAGAAAAGGCCCACTAAGGAACTTCAGGGTATAATTCAAATTATCTTTTTGTTAAACAGCGCTACTGAGAGTCTTAAGGGTTTTACCCCACAGTAGCCTCACAGGGAACCCAAAATGCAGAAGGGCGTATCTCAGTAAGATTTGTGGGGATGGCTTTTGTATAATGGAGAAAAAAACCCACCCACAGGAAACACACAAAGTTGTTATGAGAACTATGTTGATGAAAAATATGCCAGCTTGGATTAAAAGGGGCACAGCACAAAACAAAAAGAGGCTTTTGGACTCTCGAACTTCTATAGACATCAGCCTGAGAAATTGATTCAGCTGCAAATAGGCTACATTTTTCTGGAAAAGGATAATTAAAGGGGTGAAACTAGGACCCCAGAGAATAGAATCAAGAGCAATAAAGAGTCATTCAAGCAGCAGGACGAAATCCTACCGTGCACAGAGTTTACATTTGTTACGGAACAGTGACTGCTGTGTGCCTCTTTTTTTCCACCTGTGAATGGGAGTGTCTTAGAGTGCCTGTCACTCCACATATATTATATGTTAGTTATATAGGGAACAGATTACTTGTCTCTTTAGTTGACAGGTCTTTAGATTGAAAGGAAAAGTAGTTAGTGAGTTATATCCTAGGGACCACATCCACATCCAAAATGTCTTATTTGCAGAGGAATGTGATTTAGACGATAAGATCCTGATCCTTTAGTCTAAGCCTGATACTATGATGGGATGAGATTTTGAAGAGTTTTAAGGAAGGTCGTGAATGTATTTGCACAGGGAGGGATGTAAAATGTGGCTGGAGGGCAGACTGTATTATCCAAACTGACTGGAATAATATTTCCTGTACCACATGCTCTTCCAGAATCTTGCCACTCCTCTGTGAGTTCTACCACCCTCACCTTGAACAAGGTCAGGACTTTGTTACTAATTTACTAACAGAGGGCAGTGAAAGTGATGCTCTGTGACACCTAACACTAGAGCATAACGGGGGGCACAGCTTCTGCTAGGCTGTCACTTGCCACACTTGCTCTGGGAACCCAGCCACCAAACTGTGAGGAAGCTCCCAGACACACAGCCGCCACATGTAGGTGTTCCAGCCAAGAGCCTCAGTTGAGATGTCAGCTGTAGCCTGTATCAGCTGCCAGACATGGGAGTGAGGAAGCCTTTGAGATGACTCTATCCCCAGCCACTCACTGCCTGACTACCATACCACCTCATGAGGGACCCTAAGCCCAGCTGAGCCCAGGCAACCTCCAGAACTGAGACAATAAAGCTCCAGGTGGTATATGTAACTATAACCGGAACAGTATCTTTATGAACTGATGAATTTAAACACTTCTGATGGAGCTTCACCAGTTGCAAGTATTATCCTTTTGAAAAGATACCGTAAATTATCCTATCTTTGGCCAATGAATTCCACTTCAATACACAGTATCATTTTAAATTATGTGTGTGTGTATAATGTGTGTGTGTATTTCTGTCTCTATACCTTAGGCCATCTGCAAATACCTAACAGCAAGGCTTTTTCCCCTAAGTTTAGTAAAATTCACTTATAAAATTCACCATTTTAAAGTGTACACTTCAGTGGCATTCAGTACATTCACACTGCTATACAACAAACACCACCACTAATTCTAGAACATTTTCATCACTCCAAAAGGAAATCACTGCACCAACTAGGCAGTCTCTCCGTTTTCACCTCTCTCCAGCCCTTGGCAACCTCTATATACTGCCTGCCTCCACAGACTGGCCTATTTTGGTTATTGTGTATAAATGCAATCATACTATGGTCTTTTGTGCCTGGCTTCTTCCACTTAGCATAATGTTTTCAATGCTTATCCATGCTGTAACATGTATCATGCATGCAACATGTACTTAATATCTTTTATGGCTGAATATAATATTTCATCATATACACATACTATATTTTGTTTATACAGACCTCAGTCGGATATTTGGGTTGTCTCCATCTTTTGGCTACTGTGAACAGTGCTATGAACATTCATCTACAAGCTTTTGTTTGAACACCTGTTTTCAATTCCTTTGGGTGAAACTGCAGGGTCATATGGTAATTCAACGTTAAACTGTACCATTTTACATTCCCCAGCAGTGTATGAAGGTTCCAATTTCTCCGCATCTTCACCAACACTTATTTGCTGTTTTTACTATAATCCTCATAGTGAGTACATTTTCTCACATGATTGTTGGCCATTTATATATTTTCTTTGGATAAATGTCTATTCAAGTTGTTTGACCATACTTACTTGAGTTGCCTTTTTGTAGTTGAGTTGTACAAGTTATTCACATATTCTAGATACTAGATCCTTACCAGATACATGATTTGAAAATATTTCCATTCTTTTCATTGTCTTCCATGTCCTCTGATGCATAACAAATTTTAATTTTGATGAAGTCCAATTTATCTTTTCTTTTAGAATATCTAAGAAACCAGTGCTAAATCCAAAGTCTGCCTCCAGAGCTCTCTTTCTCAAGCACCAAGATAAATTACCTCTTTATTTCTATCCTAAATAAAACTAATATCCCACTTTAACACATAAAATATTGGAACTTCTTAGTTCCGGAATTCCTTTTTATTAATAACCTATGGCCCTGGCTGGTATGGCTCAGTTGGTTGGGCACCATCCTGCAAACAAAAAGGTGACCAGTTCAATTCCTGGTCAGGGCACATGCCTGGGTTGTGAGTTTAGTCCCCAATTCCGGGTGTGCAAGAAGCAACAAACTGATGTTTCTCTCCCTCTCTATCTCCCTCCCTTCCACTCTCTCTAGGATCAATAAAAGAAAAAAATATTTTTTATTATTGGGTTGGCCAAAGTCTGCATGGTTTTTTCCCATAAAAGACACATTTTTCATTTGCACCAATACCTTTATTGATTTGGATATTTTGAGTATGTCAGCTATCTCCTGTGTGGTATATAACACTGACTGCTCTCAATTAATGTCTCAATTTGATCACCATCAACTTCAACTTCTGCCCAACCACAGAGCATCATCCAGTGAGAAATCTTCAGCACAAAACTTCACAAACTACTTTTGACACGTTTGATCAGTCACAGCACCTTCTCCATACACTGCACAAATCTTTTTTTTGCACTCCAGTTGCATTTTTACCTTCTTGAAATAATAAGGCATAATATGCCAAAACACTGCATATTTTCTTCCATCTTCAGTATTAAAATGGCTACACAAAAAGTCACCGATTTTGCTAAGTTTTTTTTAATGCATGCTGATATGACAGCTGTCACAATACAATCTAACAAAATGGTTTTGAAGCACTTCTAGAGCCATCTTATAGAAAAAATTAAACTTTGGCCAACCCAGTAATAACCTATGATGTAGAAAGGACAATACTGTTTCAAAGTAATTTACCTTGACATATAACCTTATAATAAATGTTACAAGGTTAGCATTGCTGCTTCTAACATATAGAAATACAATTTTTAAGGAAACAAAAAATAAACCAAAAAAAGCTAGATAAAACGTCCAGTTTCCATGTAATGTCCTTGCACAAGCCATCTTTTCCTCAGCTATACCCAACTAAAGTAAACATAAAAGGTAAACACAATCCAGAGTTATGACCTGGAAACCAAGACAATAATTAAAGTCCCCTCGTATGAGCCCTATCTGGAAGCTCCAGGTTTTCCCTCCAGACTTGGTGATTGCTGTAACTGACAACATCTAGGTGAGTTTTGTGGTAAAGATTCTTCTCATACAAACAAAAGATGTACAGAAGTTAATGACAGTCCCATATTTAAAATGCAGTTTAATATACAACTTCATTAATAATATTTTATTATTATTTTATTAAGGTTATTAATAAAAAGGAATTCCGGAACTAAGAAGTTCCAATATTTTATGTGTTAAAGTGGGATATTAGTTTTATTTAGGGTAGAAATAAACAGATAATTTATCTTGGTGCTTGAGAAAGAGAGCTCTGGAGGCAGACTTTGGATTTAGCACTGGTTTCTTAGATATTCCAAAAGAAAAGATAAATTGGACTTCATCCAAATTGGACTTTTCTAGTTAACTAAAACATTTTATAAGAATCATGCGTTAAGGTTAAAAATATGTCACACAATTAATTCCAGTAAGTTTGGCAGTGCCACAGTATTATATCCCAGTATAAATACATTTGATGTCTAGGAGGAAGAGTGCTCTTCAGTTAGGAAAATGAAATGGCAGATATTAATCAGTATGAAAAAGGTGGGAACTTAATACTTTAGTTTTCCTTGCATATGTGTATGAATATGTATATTGCTTATATATTCTCATTTGTGTTTTCTAAGATATGATGTAAAATTTATTTCAAAACTGTTTGAAAGCCACTGCTCTAGAGAAAGGAAAACAAGAAATAATTAAACAAGGATTCTAGTTTGGCTAGGAGCAAACAACAGGCTGCATGATATACTAAACTGCTTTCTGCCGTGTACTCATATGCATGGCAGACATTTTTACTGAGTCACACACTGTTTTATAACCTTAACTGAGAAGAAGAATTCTAGAAGATGATAGCTAATAATGTCCACACAGAAGTTCAGTCCAAACTAGCTTTGCTATCAAAGTGGGTCTTAAATAAACTGGCTTTGTCAGTCCTCAAGAACAATAATGTTTCTTTCTATCCTTGTAAGTGACAAGCAGATAATATTATTGCATATGAAGATGGCCACTACCACATCTATAGTTTGGGAGAGGGCTAGACTGGGCCTCCAAACCCAATGCTCAGAAAAGATTTGGTCAGATGATGCAGTATAGTACTGGGACTAAGAGAAGACAGATGGTGTTAGATCTGGGAAATAAACTGAGGAAGACCCAGAGCTCTGAAGCACACTTCTGGAAAATAAAACACAAAAGAGAACAATTCACTTATACTGAATATCCACATGTAAAGAATTTAAGGATGATGAGTCCAGACATAAAGAATAAGGGAGATGTCATTTGTGATGGTTAATTAACAACTTGGAAGATGTTTTGTATGAGATTATCATTTGTAAACCAGTGAACTGTGAGTAAAGCAGTGTGTCTTCCACAACACAGGTGGACCTCTTATCGAATCATCTGAAGGCCTGAACAAAACAAAGAGTCAGCATCCCTAAGCAAGAGGGAATTCTCCAGCCTAAAGAGTGGAACTGCACCATCAACTCTCCTGAGTCTCTGGATCACCAGCCTTCAGACTAAAGGGGCACCACAGGTTCTCCTCGGTCTCTGCATATCAAGCCAGATGTTGAACTTGACAGCCCCAACTGCATAAGCCAATTCCTTATAATAAATCCTTCTATTTACATATCTTATTGGTTCTGCTTCTCTGGAGAAAAGAACACATCATTAAAGATGCTAAAACCTACGGGGGTTAAAAGGAGGTCATGTTTATTCCCTCACACAAACATCACAAATACTGAGCATCTGTTACGGAGCCAGGGACTATTGTCAGTGAAATACAGCAGTAAAAAAATATGGACTTTTGTGAAGCTCACATTTTAATATGGGAAATACGCAATAAATACACATTTATGTCAAGTAGTGGTAAGAGCTACAAAGTAAAACAGAAGTAGGGCAATAGTACATTCAGAGCGATACAAAGGAGGAAAGAGTAGTTAGATTTGCTTTAGGTAGGGAAGAGCTCTCTGAAGGAAATATTTGAGAAAATACTGAATGAAGGTGAGCTAAGCAAAGATGTGTAGGAAGACTTCAGGGCAAAAGAAACAGCCAATGAGAAGGCAATGAGGTAAGGGCTAAAAATGCCAGAAGAAGATACTGAGGCAGAGTAGAAAAGTGAGATATCCAAAAAGCCAGATCATGAAGGGTCTGGTGAGTATGGTAAAGAGTTTAGATTTTATTCTGAATATGAAGGAATGTCACTGAAGGGCATGGTATGACCTATATGTTTAAAAAATAAATAAAAAGCCTTTATTAACTACTATGTAAAGAACTGAATCTAGGAGGGCAATAGTAAAAGCAGTGAAGACATTTAAGATGTGGTTTGTAGGAATGGAAAGAATTTTGACAAGTGGTTGTTTTGCATAAAGTTGACAAAATCAAACGGAATTTTAAAATTTGGGTACAAAGATCAAAAAAGGCTAGAGAATCATCTGCTTAGGGATTATAGTTCTGAGAACTGATGTAATCCCAAGAAATAACATATAAAGAGATGGAACAACAATAAGATACCACTACACTATCAGAATGGCCAAAATCCCAAACACTGACACCACCAAATGCTGACAAGGAGATGAAAGAATAGCTCTTATTCATTGCTGTTGGAAATGCAAATAACATAGCCACTTTGAAAGATAGTTTGGCAGTTTCTTACAAAACTAAACAACCCTCATCATACAATCCAGCAATCACACTCCTTGGTATTTACCCAAAGGAGTCAAAAACACATCCATACGAAAATGTGTACATGAATGTTTAGAGCAGCTTTATTTATAAATGCCAAAACTTGGAAGCAACCATAATGTTTTTCAGTAAATGAATGGATAAACTGTGGTATGTCCAGACAATGAAATATTATTCAGTGCTAAAAAATAAATGAGCTATCAGCCCTGGCTGGTGTAGTACAGTGGACTGAGCACCAGCCTGTGAACCAAAAATTCACCAGTTCAATTCCCAGTCAGGGGACATGCCTGGGTTGCAGGCCAGGTCCCTGGTTGGGGGAATGTGAGAAGCAACTGGTTGATGTTTCTCTCTCACATCAATGTTTCTCTTTCACATTGATGTTTCTCTCCTTCTCTTTCTCCCTCCCTTCCCTCTTTCTAAAAATAAATAAAATCTTTTTAAAAAATAAATAAGTTATCAAGCCATGAAAATACAGAAAAACCTTAAATGCTTATTACTAAGCGAAAGTCAACCTGAAAAGCCTCCTCACTGTATGACTCCATTTAGATGACATTCTACAAAAGGCAAAAGTATGGAGTGGGTAAAAAGGTCAGTGGTTCCCTCGAGGGAGTACTTAGATTGGGAGAGTGATGAGTACATATAAAGCAGAAATTTTAAGATGGTGAAAATACTTTGCATTATGTCACAATAATGGATAATGTCATCACACATTCGTCCAAACCCATAGACTACACAACACCCAAAGTGAACACTAATGAAAATGATGGAGTTTGGGTGATTATAATATGCCAATGTAGGGTCATCAGTTGTAACAAGGCACCACTCTGGTAGGGGATGTTGATAATGGGGGAGGCTATGCATACATGGGGGCAGGGATTTATGAGAAATCACTGTACTTCCCCTCAATTTTCCTGTAAACCTAACTGCTCTAATAAATTAGGTCTTAATTTTAAAAAGAGAGAGAGAACTGAACCTTAAGGGTATACTTAGAGATAACGTGGAAGCAGCACACTCAACAAAGGAAAACAAGAGAGAGAAAGGGGGTAAGATGAGCCCTAAGATACTACATGAGAAAAGCCAAAAGAGCAAAAAGAGTTTCACAAAGCAACAGTATCAAATGCTGTAGAATGATTGAGAAGATGTAAGAGTAAACCAATGAATTTCAAAAATGTCTTTAAATATCTTACAACGATTTTAAGAAGGTAAGAAATCTTGGTTGCAAGCCAGAAAAGGGTTCTTATTTTAGTATGAACTCTTAATGTTTTCTTCTAATTGTCTTATTAGGAACCCAGTAAGTTAAAAATATTTTGGTCCATCAATAGGTGAGTGGATAAAACACCTATGGGATATTCACAGAATGGAATTCTACTCAGCTGTAAAAAAGAAAATTTTACCCTTTGCAACAGTATGGATGGACATGGAGAACATTATGCTAAGTGAAATAAGGCAGTCAGAGAAAGACAAATACCATATGGTTCACTATATGTGGAATCTAACAAAAAATATTTTGATAAAGGCAAAGAAAAAGTAATTTTGGACTTTAGGGCAGACAAAGGGGACAGATTGGTGACAATCATTAGTCTGAGGACAGAATAAAGAAAAGTGTACCATGAAGGGAAGGCTCCAAAGACAAACTTCAACAGTTCTACCTGGAAAGGTTGCTCTTCTTTCTTCATCCTCCTAGCCCCACCTGGGTGCTACGGTAGGCCGGATTCTAACAAGGCCCCCATGAGCTCCACTCCTTGCTCATAAGCCCACTATGAGGGCTGCAGGTTATTAATCAGTTAACTTTGAATTAATCAAAAAGAGGTTACCCAGGTGAGCCTGGCCTAATAATAGAAACCTTTCATATCTGGGCCTTGAGATCAGAAACAGGGAAGTAAAGAGAGAAGTCAAATTTTGAAGTCAAAGAGACAAGCTCCCAGTGGCCTGCAGGAAAGCAAACGTCCATGTTATGAACTACCTGAGGACCCTGTGGTGATTAACTTCAAGCAGCCTCTAGGAGAGACTAGCGAGAGCTAGTAAGAAAACGAGGACTTCGAGGACGCCACAGTTCCAAGGAACTAAATTTTGCCAACAAAACTGCATGAGCTTGCCTTGGCTGTAGCTCAGTGGGTTGAGCACTGGCCTGCAAATCAAAGGGTCCCGATCCGATTCCCAGTAAGGGCACATGCCTGGGTTGTGGCCCAGGCTAAAGGTCGTGGTGGGGGCGGGGGACGCAAAAAGCAACCATACATTGATGTTTCTCTCCCTTCTCCCCGTCTAAAAATAAATAAAATCTTTAAAAAAAAAAAACAAAACCCTGCATGAGCTTGAAAGAGAACCCTGACCTCCAAATCAAAACCACAAAACAGCCAGCACCTTGATTGCAGTCTTGTGTGACACTGAGTAGAGAACCAAAATCATTCATATCTAGAAACTGTACGATAATAAATGGGTGTTGTTTTATTTGGTTAAAGTTGTGGTATTTGTAATGTAGCAATAGAAACTAATACAGACATTATTTTCCTATGTAAGAGATTTTTTCTCCTACCCTGACAACAAATGAGTAGATAAGCAAACTTGGAAGAAAAAAACTTTGCCTTTTAGGGATTTCATTCAATTATTGCTTGAGTCACAGGGCCTGTTTTGCGATACATTTTTCCAAAATATCACTTTTCTGAACATTGTGATCAATAGAAATAGGTTTCCTTTTTAATTTTATAAAGTTATTTTGATAATTATGACGAAGTAAAAGTAATTGAGTGTCTAAACACCTTGGATGTTTGCCAAAATTGTCCCAGCACCATGGAGACACAGATCCCCAGACTAATCTCAGAAATGAGCACAAGGTCATGACTCCTGTCCTTCCTCAAGTACCAACTCCACAAAATAGTGTGAACTCCACAAACTATTATTTTATTTCTATTTAGGTTAATAATCTCTGAGATGTTCTCAGCTATGAAAAGAAATCATTCCCGCATAATTACAACCTTGACCCCTAAAACGCGTAATCTTAAGTGTCCATGCACCACCTTATTAAAAATGTAGTAAACCAAGGCTCTGCATTTCCTGCTGGGAACTGTAGTTCTCCCCCTCGACCTTCAACCACTGGCTGCGCGAAACAGATCACACGTACAACCGGCGACCGGGGCGCCAGGAGCCACGATTGGTCCTTGAATGGGGCAGCACAGGGATGATTGGATGATGAGTCCCCGAAACCATGCCCCCTATTCTCCGCCCGCCTACCCGCCACTGACTCTTTTCCACATCTCATCCCGCTTCAGCAATAACCCTTAAGGCATCACTGTCTGGCGAGCTCCCGAATTAAATGTCTGCCGGGCCGCCCGAGATTATCGCGAAGACAAAGGCCCAAAACACTCCTTTGTCCCGGGGCCTAGGCAGAGCGACACCCTCCTCCATTTTCCTTTGGTTGCCCGGGGTCCGCTTCACTTCGCGCTCCTTCCCGGCGCCCCAGCGCTCACCTGGGCGGCGGAGGTCACGCTGGATAACTGACAAACTCGCAGCATCTCGAACCGGTGGACAGTGAGGCTGGTATACGCTGGAGCTGTGAGAGCAGTACGAGTAAGAGAAGGCGGGCGTGCGTGCGGGCGTGCGTGCGTGCGTAAGTCCCTCCCCGCTACCCCTCCTCGGGCGTAGCGGAGGCTTTAGAGCCACTGCGCAAGCGCACTCCTCTTTCGTCCAGCCCTGGCATTTTTAAGAAGGTGGGTCCTCCAATGGTGGGAAGGGTGTTTTTTTTTAATTTCCCAGTCGCTCACTCGGTTCTGGACGGCACTTCGAATCCAGGGTTACTAGGTAAATGGGAGGCAAGGAAGGGCGTGTGAAACTCAGGCTTCGGTCGATCTAAAAAGGGATAGGCCTGACTCTTCAGAGAATTAAGGAAGAAAGCATCTCAGCCGTCTCCGTCAATTCCGTGGAAAGGAATCGATTTGGCTAAATCGGTGTTCTTTTGGCTTGCGCATCGGTTTCGTTTAACAGCCGTTCTTTGGGAGTCTTCCAGATTGCGGGAGACTGGGTGAACGAACACTGGAGAAACCTAAGTGCGTAATGTGTCACTCACGTAACTTAATAGCAGAGTGAGGATAGAAACCCAGATTCGTCGGGTTCCACAGCTTCTACTACTTCCAGTTTAAACTGCACAGCTTTCTCCACCAAGTTTTTATTTTGAAAGATATTTGGCCGCAGTCTATGGTACGGGTTGGAAGATAAGAAAGTCAATGAAGAAACACTGTTCAAAGTATTCCACTGAGTCTGTAATCAAGGTATTACGTTAAATTTGAACACAGTATTCAATACTATTAGTACAATATTATGGAAACTAAACTTGTATATCGTGTTTGCAAAGTACTTTCAAGTCTTAACTAGGTAATTTATTACTGTATGGTGCTCTTCCCAGAGGTAGATAAGGCTACTAATTCCATTTGTAAAATGGAGGAATAGATTTGAAAATTACCTAAAACAGTTATTTATGTTCACGCGAGTATATATATTTGATGTACTTTAGTAATGACACGCTCCATATTATCATCACCTAACTGCCTCCAGATACGTCTTGTATCTTTTTTAATAATTCTAGCCTTTGAATTGCAGTTTCCCCACACCACCCCTGCCCACTGTAGTCATTGTGGGCGATGCCAGTATGATGACTTTTTTAACACCTTGACCATAAACCTCATCGCCAATAAGCAATTTTAGTCTGCTCCAGCCATGTATGGCACAGCCACACGTTGAGCTGGAACATCATTAGCAACTTCAGCTTCAGGATCTAAGTTAAACCAAGTCCCCAATCCTCATCTTCCACATTCAATTTATGATTTGGGGCGGGGGGGGGGGGTCTTTAAAATGTACTCTCCTAAATTCAGAAATTTAAATCACATCCCTGTTCAAAAAGTGCAGTGATTCCCACTGTCAAATCATAAACGTTTTATGTCTCAGAATACTTTTCTAGCGTATGTGGATATTTCTAGGCTCAGTTGCCATTGTAGGTATGAGATCAAGACAGCAATGACAGTTCAAGCTCATCACCCACTTACATGTCCTATAACCCAGCATAACCAAATGATAGTTAACCAAAGGATAACCGTCTCAGTGGTTCTCAATAGAGTGATCTGGGATCACTGGGGAGCCTCAGATCCTTTCAGAGAGTCCATAAAATCAAAACTAACTTCATAATATTAAGGTTATTACTTGCTGTTTTCATTTGTTTTATCATAGTTTTTCCAGATATTGAAATAGATTGAATGCCTAAGCATCTAAGCATCTGATGATAAGCATCAGAATCTAGCTTTATATTAAACCAAACATTAAAGAGATTTGCAAAAAGATTAAACAATGCCACTCTTCTAATTTTTTTGATCTTGGAATAGTTATTGTTCATTAAAAATGAGCTAACATGTAATACGTTTATTGTTTTAAAATAAGTGTGGTAGGCAGAATAGTCATCCCCAACTATGTCCACACTCCTAATCTCTGGAACCTGTGAATATATTACCTTAAATGGCAAAAAAAAATTTTTTTTGCAAATGTGATTAAGAATCTTGAAATGGGGTTACTATCCCAGATTGTCTGTGTTGTTGGTACAATATTGCGTGGGTCCTGATGAGTGAAAGAGAGGGGTGGGAGGGCCACTCAGAAAAGAAGATGTGACAGTGGATACAGTAGTCGGAGTGATACAATTACCAGCTTCGAAGGAGGAAGAGGCCACAAACCAAGGAATACAGACAGCCTCTAGACCCTGGAAAAGGCAAGGAAACAAATTCTGCCTTAGAGCCTCACAGGGGTGTTCAGCCTGTGGCCCATTGCCACATGCAGCTCAGGATGACTGTGAATGCAGCCCAACACAAAATTATAAGTTTACTTAAAACATTATGAGATTGTTTTGTGATTATGTGTGGAAGTGTATTTAATGTGTGGCCCAAGACAAGTCTTTCAATGTGATGCAGAGACACCAAAAGGTTGGACACCCCTGCAAGGAACACAGCCCTGGAGACCTTGATGTTAACCTTGAAACCCATTTTGGATTTCTGACCTAGAGACTTAAGATATGTTTGTATTGTTTTAAGCCATTAATTTGGGTAATTTGTTATAGCAGCAATAGGAAACTAATACAATAAGTGTTTTTAATTTTTTTCCATTTTAATTTTCTGTACAGTAAATACTAATGAATATAATCCATAGAATTAAAAACTCTTGGGGATCCTCAATTTGTAAGAATGTAAAGAAGTTCTAAGACCAAAAAGTTTGTGAACCAGTGCTCTAAACAAATCCTGTGTTTCTGTCTTGGCTAC
This sequence comes from Phyllostomus hastatus, assembly GCF_019186645.2. Taxonomy (NCBI): domain Eukaryota; kingdom Metazoa; phylum Chordata; class Mammalia; order Chiroptera; family Phyllostomidae; genus Phyllostomus; species Phyllostomus hastatus. The sequence goes on along the minus strand of NW_025334041.1, from coordinate 72,253,878 downwards.
CTCTCTTCTCACCTTAGCCCTTGGTGTTCTAACTGCCAAGAATGACCTTGCCCTTGTAAAATTCCTCCCCATTGTTTAAGAACCATATTATATTCTGTGTCCTTGTCCTTGATCATCCAAACCAGAAGCCTCATCTCCTTAACTTTGAACTTCCCCTGTGAGTCATTTATCTGCCTTGTACTTGTCTCCTTATTAAATGTGAACTCCTTGAGACCCAGTGTTTAACCCTTACCCATTTCAACCAGTAAACAGTGTCATACATTGCAGATGCATGAAATATCTTAGGCAACAAGGATGGGTAAGAAGTTCATTGGGGTGTTTGTTTGTTTGAAGGCAACATTAGAAAAGACATACACCCCTGGCAGAGTAGCTCAGTTGGTTAGAGAGTCATCCTGCTACACCAAGGTTGTGGGTTCCATCCCCTGACAGGGCATATATAGGGGTCAATCAATGAATGCATAAATAAGTGAAACAACAAGTCAATGTCCCTGTCTGTCTGTCTCTCCTCCTCTTCTCCTCCCTTTCTCTCTTCTTCTCTTTCTAGAATCAATAATTTTCTTAAGTAAAAAAGACATACAATCACTAATTCTCAGGAATAAAATAAGGAACTGTTCAGAAACTATAGAATTGTTCAGTAAGAGTCGAGATGCTATTCCACCAAATAACAATCAGTGTTATTGATTAGAAAAAAGTGTTTATGCGAGATATCCTTAGAATATTTACATTTATTTTATTATAGTTGGTATTTTGGGGGAAGGGTGGGAAGAATATATTCAAAGGCAACAGGGATTCCCTCTTAAAAATAATTTTTAATAGTATTACTGTTTCCTATCATCTACCAGTTTTGGAAGGATAATACGTTTCATTCCCTCAAATTTAATGAAATGAGCAAAAAGAAATTGGGTTTCAAATGTCCTGTACTTTAAATAGATCTTTCAATCAAATGTTCAATAAAAATTTATTAAGAGCCTACTAAATGCCGGGCACTTGTTTTACAGAGGTGAAGGACAGCCTGGCATATACAAGATATTCAATAAAGCTTGATTTGACCGTTCCTTTAATTGGTTTTCCCTGCCTTGACTCCGCCTAGAGTAGTTTACCTCAACGTCTCTTTGCCCTGAACATTTTAGGACCAATGCGGCCGCCGTAGGGCGGGGGTGGCAAAATGGCGATCTCTGCTTTTGCTGGTGTGGTGAGAGTAGCATCAGGTCAGTGGGAAAGCAACGCGCTTGATGTTTGCCTTCTCAGAAGGGACTACTGACACAGGATATAGTGGGTGTTTAGCGTGTACATTAACAGAAAAAAGCGCAGGGCGTGGGTCGTTATTTGATGCTAGGGGGTTCCGAAACTCTTTGACCCTCGTGCACCTTGGTGTCTGGAGGTTTCCGCTTCCTTATCGGGTATTAGCCGTTCCTTCTTAGAAAACAAAGCAGGATGGGGCGAAAGGGGATGAAGGGCTAGAACCACCACTCATGACCTTTGACCTTCAAAATGTGAATTTCTCGAAACATGATTTTCCGCGGCTGTAACTTGGGGATAATATCTTCTACCTGAGGACTAAATGAGCTCCAGCACTAAAAGCGCCCTGCGTGGTGCCCGGCAGGTAATTTGGGTGTATGAGAGTCATACAAAGTACAGGGAATGTGGCCGTTATGCTCACCCTCCAGCACAAGGTCACCTATAAGGATGTCTTGGGCGAGAAATATAAGATTATAGTAAATTACTTTCACAAAAAAAAAATTAGAATAAAATTCTGTGGAAGAATAGAAATTTAAAAAAACGACGATGTAAAATATCCAATTCAAAGAACAGCTTGTTTACATGGGGTAATTTTAATTTGTAAAGCACAATAAAGAAAATTTATATGATATACATGAATAGCTTAAATACCGGCCTACTCAATTTTATTACACTTTGTAGATATTGCAGTTTTTGTTTTTACAAATTAAAGGTTTGTGGTAATTTTACGTGGAGCCAAGTCTATTGGCACCATTTTCCCAATAGGCCCAGGTGATGGATAGTATTTTTTAACAATAAAGTTTTTTTAAATTAAGGTATGTATATTTTTTTAGACACAATACTATTGCATGCTTATTAGACTACAATATAACCTAAACAATCTAAGCATAACCTTTATATGCACTGAAAAACCAAAAAATTCGTGATACTTGCTTTATTGCAGTATTTGCTTTAGTGTGATGGTCTGTAACAGCCTACACTTTTTCCAAGAAATGCGTTTAACTTTGGAGCAAACCTCCATAAACTAACACCCAGATCGGGTGTAACACCAGATTGGGACATAAAACACTACCAAGAGCCTCTTTTCCACTCCTGTGGGCCTCCCCAATCAAAAGTCCTTTTTTTTGGCCTAATATGAACACTATCCTCATCTTTAAAAATTGCCCTTTTTTGTACTTTGCATGAATGGAATCATACAGTATGTACTCTTGTATGTTCTTTTACTTTGTGAAACTCATTTTGCATGTAGCTATAGTGCTTTCTCATTGCTGCTATAAAATAGTCTCTTAGTGACTACCCTACAATTCTCCATTTTACCAGTGATTGGCATTTGGGTGTTTTCCAGTTTGGGGGTGATTAGGTACAGTGCTGTTTGACCTTGTGGTCTTGGTACATGGGTGCTAGAATTTCTCTAAGATGTGTGTCTGTGTGCATTTAAAACTAGTTGTGGAATTGTAGATTTGGCATGTATATATATTCAGCACCGCCTGATACTGCCAAAGTGATAGGCATAAAGTCACCACAGCACTGTTCTCTTCATGTCCTCATCAACAGTTGGTATTTTTAGACCTAGAAAGTTTTGTCTGTTTGGTATGTATTTAGTGATGTCTCTTTGTGGTTTTAATGGCATTTACTTGATTCATAGTGATGTCCCTGAATACCTTTATACATGTATTGGCCATTTAAACTTCTTTTATGAAATACCTACTTAAAGATGTTGCCCATTTTCCTGTTGAGTTTTCTTACTGATATATGGTTCTTTATATATCCTGGATATGCAAACTTTCTCATTTAAATGTGTTTTCTAATATCTCCTCCCACTTTGGCTTGCCTTTTTAGTTTAAAGTGTCTTTTAATGAAAATAAGTTTTTATTGTCATCAATTTGAATTTATTGCCCTTGGGTTTTTTACGTAGGTGATGTAGGTTGGTATCAACTCAACTATGATATGTAGATTTCCTTTGAGAACATTTAAAGATGATGTGACATCTTATTTTGAAGTGTCAGTATTTTAAATGTACTATAAGTTATATTCTTTTTAACAATTTATTTAAAATTTTAGATATTACATAAAGTTTTGTGGAAGTATGTAATTTTTCAGAATTCTTGTAGAGGATATGGGATCAAAAAAGCTTGCAGACCACTACTTTAGACACTGTCACACTCACCTCCCAGCCCCTCCCCATTCTTTTTATTCCTGCCCCACACAAGGCTGTTTAGAATTCCCCAACCACACTAAACCATTTTTGCCTCTTCACCTGTGCTTTTCCTGTTCCATCTACTTCCTTTCATTTTTTCACAACTCTGGTTTTCTGTCACTTCCTTTGTAAAAACTTCTGTGTTCTCCATGGAAGAGTGTTTTTAGAGAAAGCTGGTCTGCGTTAAAATGCTCAAATGGGCAGAAGACTGAAGGAGCTGTTAATTACTATCCTTGATTAGTGTGCTGCCCTTTTTGTAAAAATCCTTACTGGAGAATTATGTTTATTGATCTTTGGAGAGACAAAGGGAGAGATTGAGAGAGAAACATTGATTGGTTGCCTCACATACATGCCCTGACTGGGAGGTCGAACCCCCCAACCTAGGCATGTACCTTAATGAGGAATCAAACCAGAAACTTTTTGGTGTATGGGACAATGTTCCACCTAACTGAGCCACCCAGCCAGGGCTGTGTGCTACCCTTTTTCGTTAAACACAATCTGAGTTTGACTCTGGTTTTTACAAGCTAAATCCCCTCTGGTTGGTCTGTGAAGAGGGTATGATGGGTAAAGCCCCCCAAGTTATTTTCCCAGGATCTGCTCTCAAGCCAGGTTTTCATTCTTCCTGTTACCCATTTTTCTAACCTCAGTGTTTCTCCCCCATTTCATCTTGTTAATTTTGATGGTTTTTTCCTTTTTCTGGGATCACTTTGAATCCATATAGTCTATCTTTTCACAAATATGTTTGTAAGCTATGGTTCCCAACTTGTTTTTTATGCAGATTTAATAAACATTCCTTATGCAGTTTCAGGACTTTAATGAAAATCAAGGGGAAAGGTAGTCAGGGAGCCAGGAAGACTTTCACCAGAACAGCGGTCTAATTTGGGGATAGTTTCCAGTCAGCTTGGAATTTATCAAACTCTTCTATTATCCCACATTTCTGAATTTCTTTAGGCTATGAAGAAGCCTTTTCTCATGCCTCCCTAAAGTCAGAATACAGTGTCTGTGATTTCCCAGGCTAGTGATTGTATCAAAAAATGAAATGAAGTTATTTTTAAGGAACAGTTCATTCCCAGTTGACAATATATTTTGTTCTCTCTACTTCCTGTTTATTCATCTGACATTTTTTTTTTCTACAGATGAGCCTATAGTTTACCCATTATATGTTCTGGGCTCTCATCTGTCTTTAGGCTTGGTTTCCAAAATTTTCTGAGTTGTTTTTTTTTTTTTAACTGAGACATCAAACTCTGGTGACCTGTGAAAAAGATTACCTCTTGCCTTGTACTCATATCTACACATATTTCAGTTCTTTGAGATATAACTTATTTGGACCTGGAGATTGAATGCCCACACAGAGTAGAGAATTTGCCTGACAAGTGCCTGGTATAAGGGCTCTCTGACCAGTTTCCTGAATCTTAATTTCAGCTAACTCAATGTTTATGCTACTTTTTTTTTTTTTCAGTTTGAAACTGTTGTCTTTGACAGAGAACACAAAAGCAAAATAAGGGTTTTAAGTGTTCTATTTCCCTTCTGCTGCCTGTTAACCTTGTGCTTTCTTTGCTCAGTGTTCCTCAGCTCTTTATTATCTGCTTTAAGCCTTCATTAAATGATTTCTGTATGCCAGGCACTCTTCGCAACACTTTACATCAGGGGTGTCAAACTCATTTTCACTGGGGGCCACATCAGTCTCACAATTGCCTTCAAAGGGCTGGATGTAATTTCAACTCCTTAACAGTTAAATAGTAGTTACATTTATACAGTCCTAAAATTATTTTGGCCCTTTAAAAGCAATGGCAAGGCTGATGTGGCCTCTGGTAAAAAGGAGTTTGACACCCCTGCTTTACATGTTATATCTCATTTAATTCCCATTACCTCCCCATGATAAATTTCATTTAAATTTGAGGAAACTGGGACACAGAGAGGTTAAGTAGCTGGCCTATGGTCACACAGCTAGCAAGCAGTAGAGCTAGTAGTAGTAGAGGAGTACAGCCAGTCTGGCTCAAACTCTAATTACCTCACTTCCATATCACGCAGCTCTTCATTTGTTATGTAACGTCAGTGCAGTGGACAATAAGGCAGTGGTGAGCTGATGACTTTCCTGTGGAGCTTTTTAAAAAGTTAACTGTTGAGGTATAATTTACATACCATAAAGTTACCTGTTTTAGGCAGGGAGAATGGCCACAGGGACAGAGCAGGTGGTGGGACTCGGCCTCATCATCTTCAGCTACCACACTGCCTGGGTGACTCTCTTTGCCCTTCAATGACAGCCAGCAGGTTATCCCCAAGCATTTCCTGCCCAGAGCCTATGTTGTTGCCATCCCATAAGTCATAGGCTTCTTGCCACTACTGTTTGTGGGAGTGTTCATCACGTAGGTGATGCTGAAGAACCAGAACATGACCAAAAATGCTCATAAGGGCCCAGGATGCTGCCGACCCCTTCGCCTCCCCTCCAGGGCACAGCAAGACTGGAGACCCATGGGACCTGCAGTTCCCTCAAGCATGGCCACCTTGCAGACACCCTTGGGGGATGGAGCTGTGCAGGACTCACCCCAGAGCCAGGAGGAAGTACCTGCAAGTCTCTCTCCTTTCTGGTTCAGGGTCTGAAAGATGCTGGTTCTCCATACCTCACCTTCAAACCCCGTCATTTTTTTCTCCAGGTTTTACCATCTTGCCTCAGTTTCCCTCCCATTACATGCTGATATTGGAATTACCAGGTTCTGAGACATTACGTGGCCTCTCCCTACATGTCCTTTTCCTTCACAAAGGCAGCTTTCCCAAGTCTGACATAGCCTGGGACTCCACAGGACTTCTGGAAAGCCTAGGGGGAAGACTGACAGGCCTTGGGACCACCACCAGGCCTGAGGGCACAGTAAGATGGTCACATCAGGCCCCTAGACCCACTCATGGAGGTCCAGTCCCTCAGTCCTAGCACTGGCCTGCTAGGGAGAGCTGAACAGCAAACATTGATGGTGTGTTTTTAAAAAAGGACTCATTTTGTGTATAGAATTTGATGACTTGGTAGATTTAGTGAGTTGTGCAACCATCACCACCATCCAGGTTTAGGAGTGTTCCATCCTGTGTAGGTTTCTCACATGCACACTTCTCCAGCCCCACACTAGACCTATCAACAGTGGAATCAGGGCTCTGTGAGTGATTCTGCCTTGCGGACGAGGACTCAGTCTGGATGTCATGTTAAAGATGAAGACTGCTCGGTCCACACATCTAGGCCCCTCATGATCCGCCCCCCTTATTTTCCACTACTTCTGCCCAGGCAGGCAAGCAGTGCTCGGCTTCTGTGGCAGGTCCAGTGCCCTTTCCAGATAGGTATTAGTTTCAGTCTTGTTTTTACATGTGGTGTTCGTCCTACTGGACTATGTACCTCCTCCTCGTGGCCTGTTTTCTTTATGTGTCCTTCTCTTGCCACTCTTGTCTCTCCAGGGAGTTGTCAGGCCTTCCTGCCTCTGCCCTGCCGTTGCACAGCGTGCAGCAATTCTGTCCAGAGTAAGGTCCAGCGGGTGGGAATTAATGTTACATACATTTTCCTTACTGTTGAACATAGAAGAACTAGGACACATCAACTGGATCATGGTGACAGTTGCACGACTCTAAATTTACTAAAATACATTGAATTGTACACAATTGTACACAATACATTGATTTGGGGGCATGTAAGTTATACCTCGATAAAGTTGGTAAAAAGCTCCACAGGTGAGCCTGAGCTTCAAGGCATGTTAATAATGTATAACACTTAGTTGCCTTCAAAATTTTTAAATTAAATATCTGGATGTATATTTTGGAGTATGTCATTAAGCATTTGTGCATCTCTATCTTTACAGGAATTTTACGCCCCCTGAATATTTTGGCATCCTCAGCCTATCGGAACTGTGCCAAGAATGCCTGTCTTCGTTCGGCACTGTCTGCCCGACAGTTTTGTCATATTCAGACTGCAGTTGTTTCCTCTGCTCCTGGGCTCGTTATGTCTGTCAGAAGCCTGACATGTGGGCATACGGCAACAATCCTCAATAGGTATAGTATATTTGAGTAAACATGATGCTTGGATGGAAATTCTAAAATATCGTGCCTGCAACGACTTCTTAGAATTAGATGGTACTTTCTGTACCTGCGGTTTATTACGTAGACACTGCCTGATGGAGTGGGAGATATGACTGACATCCATGTACCTATGTGGCGGCGGCAGCAGGAACTACCGAACAGCACGCTGCTGATATTCCAGATGTGGTTTCCTGGGTGGAACTGTCAGCCAAAGTGGAGGGTGAACAAGATGCTCAGTTTACAAGGCTGGGCTGCATGTGGTGTTTATTCAGTCAGCAAATATTTAGTTAAGCACACTGGGTGCCTAGCACTGTACTTGGCAGAAAGGATACAAAGATAGACAAGTTGAAGTCCTTAGAAGGTGTAATCAAGTGAGCAGATGGATTAAAAATCAGATGATTGATATATAATAGAATCACTTCTCTCATAGGGATCGGGCTGGGGTAGATTACAACTAGCCTGCAAATTGTTGATAGTTGCTATTCTTATTTATGCACAGTGTCATTATTTGAAGTAACAATGTACGTTAAAAGTCAGCTGTGTTCCACTGGAGCTGCTTTACTCATTTCTAAGGATACAAGTGGATTTTATCCTTTAATCACTCATTGCTGAATTAAATTTTAAAAATGTATTTTAGAGTGGCCCCCTTGCTTCCAAACATCCTGAAGCTGCCAGTCAGAACTATGACATACGTCAGCTCACGAAAAGGCAAGAGAAAGACTGTGAAAGCTGTCATCTATAGGTTTCTTCGACTTCATTCTGGCCTTTGGGTGAGGAGGAAGGTGAGTCTTCACAATCGATTGAAAAGGGAGTATGAGCAGATTAAAATGAAGCAGAATTCAGCCTGTTTGTTGGCGTGTCTTCCTCCCTTCTTACCACTAGCTTCCATAGTGCTGTGCTGTGCTTAAGTATTGGCTTGGCAGGCATCACTTCATGTAAGTGAATCCGTGTGAAGAAAACATGTTTAAACACTCATTAATATTATTCACAGCGGTGAAAGTGTTCATGTAGGACGGGTTCGTCTCAGGTCTCTTACGTGACTGCCTTATCCAATGATTACCAGGAGCCCTGTGAAACCCCCAAGGTGAAATAACCTGTGGGGAGGCGCTTTAATCCTGGCGTATTACATCAGAGGGGACTTCAGCAAGAATTTCATCACATGTCTCAGATTTGGGGACTGAAGAGCTTTTCAGTCTACCTTGGATTAGAGTCTCTGGGTGGCTTAATCTTGATGGCCGAACATTAATCCCACATACACTTTTAACTTTGTAAGTTTTTTTCTCTGTTAGTATAATTGGGGACCATATCAGATAGAACTCCAGTGCTTCCTCTGACCACAGACTGCAGCCTTGGAGGGGGACTCTGACAAACTGTTACCACTCTGTCCTCTCCTATGGAGTGTAGTGAGCATGGCTGTGGGCTTTTAGTTCATGTCCTTACTTGTGGGAATAGAATAACTGATCATTAGAAAGCAAGAGATGGCCAGAGTTTTGTAAAACAACCTTTGAGTTTGGGTAACTATTCAAATCCTAATTTGACTTCCCTTTTACTACTTAGAAGTTAACAAGTAGTTCTTTAAACATCAAAATTTGTTTCCTTGTAAAGATAAACAATTGGTAGCACTTTGTCACTATTTGATAGCTGGAAAGGATTATACCCTGTCTCATGAACAATCCTAAATTTGTACATGAATAGGTTGATTGGAGTTTTCAGCCAGTTTCCCCACTGGAACAATACACACTGTGGTCATTTCCTGCACTAATCACTAGAAGCTCATGCGATCCATGAGTAGGTGAACTAAGTAGTTGAGCTAATAGTTGTGAATCAGGGGAATTTGGAACATTGGAAATATTTACATTCCCTTTTACCATACTCATTATTTCTAGGTCCTCACTTGACCCTAGGTAAAAGGAAATGGGCAGTGTTCCTTGCCTTCCTTCCCGTGTCCTTTCATCAGTCCTTGAAACCCTCGTGTTGTCTGAGTGACCCGATCAAGTTCTCCAACTGTAACACCTGGTTCCATTCAGGGCCCCAAAAGTATTCCATAGGCATAATGGCCTGTTTCAGCAAAATCCATTTTTAAGCAGAAAACAAAATATCTGGGAGGGTTAATTGACACTAATGTATAAAAACTGAAAGTATTTTCTGTGGGACAGTTCCATCCAGTTGTCCCTAATTTTTATTCTCTCCTTCTATTTCTGAGCCTAGAGATTATCTAAAATGTTTCATGTGTTTTCACACCCTTGCATTCCACAGAATAATCTTCCAAGACACTGGTGGTGACAACCAGGACTGCAAATTAGATGTCTGTCAGTTGGAGATCCACAGGGGCCCAGTTTGGCTTCTAAACTAGAAAATTATTATACCAGTAGGGGGATTTTGATTTTAATATTCCTGTTTTAAATTATGGTCAATGAATAGTAAAAATCGCTGGCATTTTAAAACCAGAACTCTTAAATAACCTTTCATTATTTCTGAGCATCTCTGTGCTGTAGAATTTGCTGGTTCTCAGTGATGACACTGAGGCATGTCAGAAACCCAAGGCACCGAGGTGCTCAGCGAAGAGCTTTGGTTTTGTTCAGTTAGTATGGTACCCTAAGGAGCACTTGGCCTCAAAGGACCGAAGGACTCGTGCAAATAGCACAGGTTCTAGTCTGACCTCCCCTGTAACTGACAGTGTGGTTTTAGTCAAACGTTAACCTGTGTGGTCCCTACAGTCTCTTCTAGTTTAAACAGGATGTAATTGTAGTTTTTATGTTCAGCCTTATTTACTGTTCCTTCAAAAATTCTTCAAAATTAATAATGCATGGATGGTGTATAGACAGTTCTGGGTTAAACATATGAGTTAACCCTTCCTTCACCACCCCTAATAATAGTTTTACTGTATTCTTTATTCCTTACAAAAGTACTTACTATAGAAATTGTTCCCTAGTGTGTAGAAAGAATAAATGAAATAACATATTTGAGAACTGTGCTTCTTGGCCCTTGTAATACCTCACCCCCTTAAATGAACGTAAATGCTATCAGCCTAGCCAGCACCCCATCATCCTCCACATTAGGGAAAAAACGTAGTGTATAGTGTAGTGCCTAAGAACTCTTACTAGTCTTCTGACTAATAACCTCTGACCTTTGTCTGCTACGTGACTTTTCTAATCAATGGTTGTTTCTCTTTAATATGTAAAATGAGAATAGTATGTTGTTGAAGATTGTTAAAGAGATAATAAGGTTAAGACATATAGTAAGCTCCTATATATCATTACCCTGTACTACATTAGGCACAAAGATTTATTTAGCTTTATTTTCTGTGGTTTTAGTTTAAATTATTTTCAAATATTAAATTATTAATATTTCTTTTTAAAACTATACATCCTTTCTCTATCCAGCCCCATTGAGAATCACATTGTTCTGAAACATACCAGCCCCTATGAAAGTCTGGTCTGTTCCCATTGGACCTATAAACCATGTGTAGTAAAGCTGTCTGTTGTTGTCTGTATAATACAATGTTTTAAATGTCCTTGTAATATTATCTAACAGGCTGGTTATAAGAAAAAATTATGGAAGAAGACGGTTGCAAGAAAAAGACGCCTGAGAGAATTTGTGTTCTGCAATAAAACCCAGAGTAAACTCTTAGATAAAATGACGACATCTTTCTGGAAGAGACGAAACTGGTATGCTGACGATCCTTATCAGAAGTATCATGATCGGACAAACCTGAAAGTATAGAACAGAAGTTTTATGATTTTCCCATGGTATGTATGGTGTCTTTGCAGAGAATTGACTTGGGATGGTAAACACACAATACAGTATACAGATGATGTAGAATTGTAAACCTGAAACCTATTTAATTTTATTAACCAATGTCATGCCAATAAATTCAGTTTTAAAAAATGAGTAAATATAAAACTTGATGTACGTTATACCAACTGATATGGAAACATACAGTACCAATATCAAATTTATCAGAGCTTTAAAATTAATGGACAGCATTCTCAGATTTGTTCAGGGAAGTAAAAGTTTAAAATTAACGATTATTTTTAACAAGTGGTAATGGCTTAACTAGTTGTTCCAATTAGGCTTACTTAGTTACAAGGAATCTCAAGTTAGGACAGACATAGAAAGACTCTAAAGCTAGTAAGTTATTTCAAGCAGTATGACTTCTTTTTTAAGGATACATGCCTGGAAACTCAGGAACCACCATACCACCTCCATCTTCCACCCAGAACTCCCAGGCTGCAGGAACACAAATTCTAGGGTGGTTTTGGGTTTGAGGCACCTCTAGTAATCTCAGCAACAGGCAATGGTGGATCTTTAGGCTTGCGGTCTAGCCATACATTGACTCAGTTCTCTGAATGGTAGGCTCCATTCTCGCTCTACTTACCAACTTATCTGATTCACAGTTTTTGCTTACTGTTACTTCTGCTTCCTTATCATACCTGGAGCTTGCTCTTTTGAGGTACATTTCTACATCATGACCCTCAGCTCCTGTTTCTTCACTGGCCGGCTTATCTTTTAACACCAGGTCTCATCTCAAGTCACCAAACAGTATAGGGATTGGCTGTCCTAGGATCAGGAGCCCAGTCTGGCTCACTTGGTTGTGTTGGCAGATTCGTGTGGAACAAAAAATAGGTGTGTGGGCTGTTTCACTTGGAGGTGAGCATGGGGTGGCAGCGCATGTCTAGTATACTAGGTTCACTGTGCTCACAACACGCTCACTTCGTTTCTGGGAACAGGATTTTTTATAGAGGTGTGTAAGTGAAATAGCCTATCAGTATGCCCATTCATGAAACAGAAGTGACTATATAAATGAAGATAAACACTTTTTGCCCAAGAGTTGAAAGATGCTGCATTTTTAAAAAGTTAATCCACTTGAGATTTCATATTTTTAACTGTGAAGATAAGCTTTCTCCAAAATTTTCCAAACATACACTATAGATACTAAGAGGGAAGAAGTCATCTCAGTCATGTTAGAAATGATGTAAGAGTTTAGCATTAATCATTTTAAGAGGGTCAGGCAAGAGGCACTGAGGAAAGCACAGTTGACAGAGTGGATATAGTCATGGGCAGTGGTTCTCAGCTCTCCCAGCAGAGTCATCTGGAATTCAGACAGCAGTACTTTGCCTGGTTGAGAAACCATTATTAAATAGAAGTATGCCTCAATTACTGCTTCACATCCTTTAATATAATAGTTGATGATAAGATGGTCTTCTATTGTTGTAGAATAAGGGGGAAGGTAACCAAAATTCTTTGAAATCAGTGTGTGTATCTATTAAAGGACAAGGGTGACAATATTCTAAAACTAGAAGGCCAAATGTATCTATTTATGGGACCAATTAATAAAGAACAGACATTTGATTTGAGGTAAGCGCCTGAGGCGTGGAATGGCATTCTGTTTGGATGGGGTTCCTCTCCTCGGACTTCTGAAATGGCAGAAATCAGCCACTGCCAAGACGGCCGCATCATTTCCCACCTGCCTGGCTCCTGCCTCCGACTGCCTTTGGCAGCGGGATGGACCTGGTGCCTGAAGGAGCTAAGGAAGAGCCTCTCACCCCACCTTGACTTCTCTCGTGCAAATACAGACACAGGTCTCTGTCGTGTGGCCTCAGAGCAATTTGGTTTCTCTGCTAGGCTTGGGACAGGGGAGGTAGAGACGAGGGCTGGCAGGCAGGCCTTGGCATTGAGATGGGCGGGAAGGCCAGTGGGTAGACAATTTAGGGGAAAGGGGTAGCAGGGCTTATCATCAAGCTGATTTATAGTTTGACAAAACATCTTTCATTAAAAGGTCTACCTAAATGACATTCAAGTATATGTCAAAGTGTAACTTACTAAAAATCTGTGCCCTCCAGCATAAGAACAGGCATGTATCTATAAAGCTGCTAATCCTTATACCAGCCTTACAAGGAGATACTCTATCCTTAGTTCAGATTTGAGAAAACTAAAGCTTACAGAAGGTTAACTAACCCAAAATACAGCTAATAAGTCAGTCAGAACCTACGTCTTACTCCTTGGAATTCATATCTAAATCAACATGTAACTATAATCTAGCATTACAAATACTAAATACTTCGTGACACTGTACCAAGACTCTTAAATTTTATAACTGTCATCTTTTACCCTGGTTAATCTCAGTTCTGTTGACATTGGAGTTGGCTCACTAAAGGAATAAATGGGTTTTTAGCCTTTCCATCTCTCCATCTTTCTTTCAGTCTTCTGCATCTGCTGCTGCTTCATCATACAGTGTTCATGTCAACCATATACAATATAAGACTATAAAGGCAAAGAAAATGTGTTTCATTTTGCTATTTCAGATTGTGAGTGTCCAAGTCTTTGCGACCACCCAGTGAAGTTCGTGTGCGCCAGCCTGTGGTTTAAAGGCAAGGGCTGCAGTGGGGTCAAGGGCGTCCACACCCCCCCAGTGTACCTCCACACGCATCGCCCTCCTCTGACCCGCACACCTCCCAAACTTGCAGGAAACAGGCTGCAAGAGAGAAAAAGAGAGACCAAAGTATGCTTGCAGAATTAAAACTGCCTTCCAGATAAACTGGCACCCTAATTTTCACAGCTACCCGGTTTCCACATTACTGTGTATGTGATCAACCGGTTTTCAATACACTGACATCATTTAATTTTTTTCCTTGGAGCAATTCTGTGCAGTAGGTACGGGGCCAGGTCACCAGGCACCAAGCCTGTTGATGGCTGAGCTTTCAGCTCATACTTCTTGCAATGTTATACATTTTTAAAACATTTTTATGCATTGATTTTTGAGTGAGAGGGTGAGGGAGAGACAGACGTTGATTTGTTGTTCCACTTAGTTGTGTGTTCACTGACTGGTTCTTGTATGTGCCCTGACCAGAGATTCAACCTGCAACCTTCACATATCAGGGCAGCGGTCTAACCAGCTACCCGGCCAGGGCGACCTTCTGCATTTTTTCTTAAATGCTTTCTCTTTCCTCATAAGCCCAGCATTACAAAGGCATTTTTTAAAATGAAAGAAAAATGTTAAGACTTTATTCAAGATATATATCAAGCATTATAACAAAACAGGAGAACTTCAACCTTTGGAATCATGATTTTACACCCCTGGGCGCACAGTCCAATATGTTGTTTTATTACAGATCGTTCTATAGGGTCTACAGAGCTAAACTAGGGGAGATATGCACATCACAGTCCAGCATGTCAGCTGTTTGGGAACAAAGCACATCCTTTACCATTTCAAATACTGTGCAAGGTGAGGAACTAGGCAGGTACTCGGTGGCGGTCATGATGGACAAGCACTGCTATCACAAACACATGGACAGTTTAGCGGAGAGAACACACATCAGAGGCCAGCGAAGCGAGCAGGTTACTCACACAAAGCCAGCAGGGGCTATGACTAAGCTCTCCAGTGCACAAGCACAGCACCACGCCTCCCCTCAGACAGATCGCTGTGCGACAGCAGGTACCTGAAAAGTCACTATGTGGAAAAGACAGACTTCGCGCTAACCTTTTGTAAGCAGCCTGTGTCTGTGTGTCAGCAAATTAAAAACAGTTTATCCTCTAGACAGAACACCACACCACTATGTGTACACTTTGAGGCATTCACATTTTGTGTCAGTCCATACACAAATACAACAGCATGTTGGATAAGTAAACAACGTTTTGCCAGAAACATGACGGCTGTTCTCAGTTGTATAGTGTTTTTAAGGGAGAAACTGACTCCCTAAACAACACTTGAAGGAAAAATAGTTACATTTACATTAAGACAGCAGTTTGGATACCTTTATGTTTTCTAAATCTTGGACGAGAAGTAATACAGCATGTGAGAGTAGAGTGCTTCAAACTTGTTTTTGGCATAGTTGAGTGCAAACTTGATAGTCTGTACTTGTTAAAACTTTCCATTGTGAAATAGTGAAAATCTAGCTTGTTCACAATAGAATTTTAATCTCTGTTACAGCTACAGGCATTTATTATTTTGGCAAACAAAATTGCAATAAAGCTGCTTAACTTACAAGCTTTTTATGTACTTGTTTCTGATAATCCTGGGTACTCCCAACTAACAGATAAGTTCAAACACATGTATTTTTCCTCTGTCTGAAACTATTCTGTAAGTTTAAAACAGATTTTGTCTTCCCTAAACAGGTTCAAGTATTAGTGTGTGTAAGGTGCAGACAGTGAGCAGTTTCTATTTGTCTTCTGAATCACAAATTTGCTTTTAGGTTTATTGTCCTAAATCCTTTTGAAAATTACAAAGCCACCTTCAGAGTAATTAAGGGATGGAAATAGCATATCTGGTAACAACTTCAAGTAGAACCCTTTCTGAGGTGGCTGAGATCCAGCCGATGTGCCATCATGCGGCTCAGTAATGATGGGAAAGGCCTTCAGCTGGGCCTGTTTACAGCTGGTTGACAATGAGTTCGGAGTGGTACGTGACACTAATTCTCTAATCTTCAGGGCACATCTATGAACAAACACAGTCCGAGTTTTATAAATAACTGGTAACCACTGCATGCATTACACTGAAAGAAAACACCCAACTCTAAGCACAAATGTACAGTCCTACATTTAGGCTCAGCACCCCAAGGGGAGAGCAGCTACCTCGGTCCAAAATGCTATTTAATCCAGATTTGTCTTGTAACAAAATTCTCAATCTAGGCAGATAGTGCTTCATTCTCCTACTAGCGATCTGGGCTTGTATGAAATGCCCATTAAGACTTGGGGTGTCCACAAGCGTGCGACTTCCCCCCGTTCACATTCTGCATGAGGCAGAAAGGGAACAGAAGGGTGGGAGCCGCAGCTGCCCCAGGAGCTAAGCAGCAAGTCGTATCCATGAAGATCTCAACCTCTAAAACCTTCTAGAACCCAGCATTTTGATGTTTCACAGGTGTCCGCTGTATTTTAGAGCATATCTGAAAGCGTAGTTCTAGGTTTTGTCCTGGTTTGGTTGATTGGCTGATTTTTGCTTAGTGTTCTTTAGAAGAAGGTGCTCAGATTGTAAACCCCTCTGCCTGGGGAGATTAGTCACAGTGCAGGTTACTAATGAAGGAGAAATAGTCATTGGTCAAGAACTTTTGAAACATTTAAATGACTCCTCACAAACAGCTCTGTAAGTCCACATCTGCAGAGGTTTTACCAAGGGTGAGCCACCTGCCCAAGGCAGATGGTAAACCCCCCCCCCCCCAAAAGGATTCAGAAGCCCCTCAACCTGAGTTCAAGGGAAAGACAAGCTTCCTGTGACTCTTCTCTTACTCGGGGCTGTGTCCCTGCCCTCGTCACGCTCATCCCCGTCACTGAGCGTTTTCTTTCTCTGTTCTGCAGCGCACTGGCTCACTGACTAAACAACCGTCTGAAGGATGTGGGCCTTTGTCCTGCAGGGAAAGGGACATTGTACTGGAGCTGTACTGGGAAGCTTCTTAAGCACAATCTAAGACATTCTCTAGAATCAAAACATTTTTTACACTTGTTTTTGCAGTTTGGTTACATTATCAGAACCTCTGGCAGCCCTTGCAAGTCCATTATATGAAACCAAAGCCATAAATATGTACAATGTAGTCCAAAGTATTAGTACCAAAAAAAAAAAAACCCAAAAAAAGTTTTTAAAAATTGCGTTGTTTACATTTACAGGACTAAAAATGAAGTATGCAACAAATAAATTACAAATGTACATCTTGGCAGGGGGGTGGTGATTCTCTTATATCCTAAAAACACTGCTGTCTAATGATAATCCAATTGTGGAAAATCACTAACCTCAGAAGACTTAAGGGTCACACCCCCCACACACATACACTACCTCCCCTTTAGTCTCTCCCCAGCAAAATAAAAGGAAAAAACAGTATCCTAAAAGTGGAAGAGGGGAGAGAAAAGGCCATGACTGAGGCTGCACACTAAGCACACCAGCTTGCAGATGTCTATGTTTTTAGTAAGTGATAGCTCTTTAAGGCAGAGAAGAAACATTCTGTGTATCCGGTGCTGTTGGCTCATCTCATTCACGTGGTTTCAGTGGCTGAGGATGAGGTACTTTTCTTCCTGAAGCGAGATCGAAGGATTCTAGGCGGTGCCTGGCAGAGAAAACAAAAAGGCATCCCTCAATTAGTCGTAAACATGGACTGTTGAGGACAGCATCTGGATGGGTTTGTGTTGAGATACCTAGTTCTTTTGGTCAAATCCTGGGGTTGGGGCCTCCCTCTGAGTTTCCCCAACAGTCAGAGACACTTTTCAAGCATCCAAGGAAGCTGGGCCAACTGCAAAGGCCAGCACCTTGCTCTTCACGCTCTCCTACGTCCCGGCATCTCTCAAGTGAACGGTTGCGCAGAGGGATGACGCATCTTTCTCACTTCTGCCTTGGGAGCAACATGATCTTAACAGGTGACTCAGCAGAGCCAAATGCCTCCCCATCTCATCTCTTGCCTTTATTATTTCCTTTTGGAACCTTTCCTTCTTGGTATGTGCTTAAAATTTCCATTACCAAATTTGCAGTCCTCTTTCTGGATGCAAAGTCCTTTAATTCACAGCAAACAGCACAACAAAGCAAACCACTGTTCTTAAATGTAGAGTTCTTCCCCTAGCCGACCACTCAAGAGGGTTCCCACCAGGGCCCCCACCACCCTTCAGCCTGTCTGTCTCCTGCTCTGTACTCAACATCTGTCTACACATGCTGGCCTTTCACACCTCTATGCTTTCTGACTGGAAGCCCCTCCTCCCTTTCCTGTCTGGCTGTTTCTAGAACTCCGTGTGACCTGGCTCAAAAGTCACTCCTGAGCCCCTCTGGCCACGGCCCAGTCACCCAGAGCCAGGACTGTTCCCTCCTTTGTTCTCAGAGTGGCTTGCACATTGCAGGAGGAAGGAGGACTCGGTACCCGGTCCCCCTGCAGGTTGCTTGCTCACCATTTCCCCCGCCCACTTGACCTTCCTGAGGGCAGGTCCACATTCACCACCATCTAGTGCTGCTCAGTCCCCAGCAGCACATGTGGGGCCAGGGGACCACGACACTTTTACACCAGAGAGTAATAAAATCAGTGAGCCCAGGGTTTAGTAATCTGCCTCAGGCTGTGCAGCTTTAAAAAAAACAAAACCCAAATGATACAAACCCTCAGGTCCTAGAAGGATTTGGGCACCTTTCCCACTAGCCCTCTCCAGTCAGGGAGGGCTGCCTGGCCCATAGGACACCTGGAGCAGTGTCAAAACCCTGAACATCTTTTCCCAGAACCTCTAACTTCAAAATTGACCCACGAGTGCCCCACCTTGGAAAGGAACCTGACAACTGCACGCTGCGGGCTAATGGCTCCCGTCCTAGTGGGAATCGGGATGATGGGCCCCTGGGTTCGTGTAGGTGAAACTTTCCATGTACTTCCTCATCTGGGCCTCATGGAGTCTCTACTCTGGGGACAGGGGACTCCCAACTTGCCTCCAATGGATTCTCAGGCCTCTGTATTCAGCAGATAGGTAATAGGAGAGGTGACGTGAAGGGACAGAGCAAGACTCTAGGGTCCCCTAATTCTGCCGGCCCTGTACCTGAGCCCATGGCTGGTGACTCCCTACCCACATCACAGAGCAAGGCCCATGAGGCTCTAGGCGTGGCCCTCCTACTGCAAAATTCCAACTACATCTACCACTGTCAACAGTACATGTATCGAGTGTACTGTTCTTGGTCACTTTAAAGGGCTATGCCCCTTTAATAACATTTTGTGAATACCTACTTTGTGCCAGGCACTATGCTGTGTCTTGGAGATACAGTGATAAACAAGTTAATATATTTCTAAAACCTTGTCAAATAATACACTCTGAGTTTTTCTCCGCCCTGCTCCCCAACTCGCCCAAGCATTCATTTGGGTGGCTTTTCATCCACATAGGTTAGTAGTCAATTGAAAAAAAAATTTTGGGGACATTATATCCCATCTCCTATTTCTAAATTACATTGCTAGGGTCTTTCCCCACCCCGCTTAGCAAGTAACTGTATGCTGCCTAGTGGCCTGTCCTGCCTGTGTGATGGAAGGAGAGCTTCCTACCCCTGGTACCTGGGCAGTGCCGGGTGCCCCAAGAGGCATGGCTTCTAGGACCCCAGATCTCCAGGGTGAAGCCCTTGTACAAACACACACTCAGCCCACAGCCCCAGACGCCGTGTACCTCCAGGGGGAACTCCGTCTTTCCAGTTGCCTTATACTTGTACATGAAATCCAGCAGGTCTTCCTCCTCCTCATCAGAAAAGGCCAATGGGTTTTGGACCCGGTGGGGCTCCCATGCCTTCACACCACCCTCATTCACATCTCCCTCAACCACTTAATGTCCATTTACAATCTACACAGAGGAGACAAAGTACAGTGAGGAGGGGTCAGTGTAGAACGGTGCATGGAGGGAAGGCAAGGGCAAGCAAGGTTAAGCACACAGCACAAAAAGTCAGGTCTGTTAGGACAACCGAGGCCCCTCTGTCTGAAAAAGCAGCCAGTATCCTCTGGGGACCCTGCGGGGGATCCAGGACTGTGAGGGTGCAGCAGTGAGGCTGACCACACTGTGCACAGCAACAAGTGCAGGCTCCAGAATCTGCTGGTTCTGCCCCCAGGACAGTGGCACTGCTTTCCTGGGAGAAGACAGCTGCTTCCTAACTGAGGCAGGTCAAGCCTTGCAGGTCAGACCTGTGGCACCACACCAGGAGGTGCTGGGGGGAGGGGGATCTCCTTTGAAAAGACTGGCAGTAATTTCAAGAGGGAAATAGCACTGTTTTCTCTATTATACAAACCAGCAATGTTGACAGTGCATTACACTCGCGCATTCAGCTCCTAGCATTCTTTAAGAGACAGCATGTAAAATGCCAGGAAGCATCACAGAGAACCTTAAAAAAGCTACATAGATTTTTCATTTCAAAGGCCAAGTCCTACAGAAGCAAAGGAGCCTAGTAGGAGGAGAATCTAGTAGTAGCTTCACTTCAACAATGATAGCAAGATTCCTGTTTTAGTCTGCCTTGACCAATCCCCAGGCAAGCTCCAGAATTAATTCATGTCATTGAATGCACAGTACTTTTTTAAGTGTTCAATGCTGCGTATATTCCATGCCAGCTGGCCAGGTAGTCCTGTCTTAATTGAGCTGTAGAATATTTCCTGTCCATAGCCAGTCTATCTGACATCCATAGATACATATTTCTGTACTTTATATATTGTTTTTACCTAGTATCACAGAATGCAGAGCCAAAGGGCTTTCCAATCAACTGATCCAGTTGCCCTGAGGCCTGCAGGTAGAAAACAGAGCTCTTTCTGGGGCAGACTACTACTGCTCCTAAGAACATATTCAGCCACCAAATGTGTTCTCTGTATCAAAAGGGGATTTGCTAGACTATAAAAGCACCAGGTGCGGGTTAAGTAAAATCAACAACTGAACTTTAATCTTGAGCAGTTTCCCCAGTTACTGCTGTTCTCCCAAATAGCCAGCAGGTGGCAGCATGAGAGCACAGTTGTCTTAACCACAAATTTCAACACTGAATTGTAGGCTCGGGGTGACCTGCTCAGACAGCAGCACCTTAGTAAGGGCCAAGCCTGAGATCATTAACCTTCCTTTAATATATATATATTTTTTGCTCCGTGCACCTCCCGGCATGCTTACTCTTGGTTTAGATTATCCTTTGGTCCCTTCTCCTGCCCAAATCATCTACACCCTTCAGAGTGCTGAACATGAAGACTGGCAACTCCAGGGAGCCCTCCCTAGCTCCCACCCCCTCTCCCTCACAGTGCTTGGAATCCCAACCACAGGGCTTGTGCTGTGTGCCCTGGTTCCCATGCCAGTCTCAATGCCTCGGCCCAACAGAAAGTGCCCTGAGCTTGGGAACCATGGCAGATCCTCCCTTGGTCCCTCTATGCACTGGCCCAGGGCTGAGCACACAGGGGCGGCCCAGCCACGGAACCAGGTGGAGCACTCACATCATCTCAGGGAGCTCCGCTCTTGCCCCAAACCAGAACCTGATATCCACTCACGAGGAAATTCTTTCTGGGCACAGATACCTCCTGCCTGAGGGAGGAGAAAAGGACAAAAGCCCTCAGACAAGAGCAGAAACTGCAGAACTGCCTGGCCAGCTCCAGCCCAGCCAGACACCCTGCAGCCTGGCAGCAGGCCAGGGCACTGGTTGAGTCTGTGCCTCTAAGGCCAGAGTTTCCCTGGTACTGACCACTCAGAAGGCAGTCCAGAGTAACTGCAAGATCCTCCGGCACCCAGCAATTAGGCATGCTCACCAGGCTGGGACCACTGCGCCTGAGCAGTGAACTCCCACGTTACTATAATAACAATAACAACTGCCACTAGCACCACTGTCTCAGGACTGAAACCAAAATGGCTTTGAGTTTGTTCTCCATTGCACACTGGAGCACAGCCTACAGGGTAGAAAAGAAGTACCCTTCTGGCCCACTAGGACTGATGGGTCGGGGGAGCCCAGATATCCAGGCAGGAACAGAAAACAAGTGCCCAGCTCAGCAGAGGACAGGAGCTCAGGAGGCTAGTGTGGGCAGCCTGGGGGCCAGAAGGAGCCTCAAATGGAAGCAACAGAGAGAACCTACCAAAAAGAGAACAACTCTGCTGATCCCTGTGTTCACTGAGCGTTTCTGCCAAGAATGTTGTTTGCAATATTCTGCTGTACTCTGGGGACCCGGGAGAACAAACACTCTGGACGAGCTGAGCCTCGGAGCCTCTGGATGGGGACTGTGTTGTGACACCGAATCTCTTCACTGTGTTTCCCTCTTTGCACTGGCCGCCAGGACGCCAGCCTCTTTGACAGGCCACAACTGTACTGCACGCCTTTAAAATTTTCTCCTCACCTCTGCCTCCATCCCACCTGCCTAGCTCCTTTCCTCCAAGCTTCATTTTTCTTACTGTGGTTTGATCTCTCATCTATATTTCTGCAAGGAAACATGTTCTCTTTGGAACACGGAATACTATAAGCAAAGGAATAAACCACACAGAACACGGTCCAACTAGGAAGGGCACCAGGATGAAGATGAGAGCGAGCGGCTGAGCAAGGTGCTGCTGACCCCATCTTCACACTCTGATGGCTCCCAGAGACAACTGATGTTGGATCTCTTGTAGAAGGTTGTGGCCACGACTGCCACCTCCAGATCTCAGCTGGATGGCAGTCAGGGCCTTGAGCCTGCAGAGCTGCCATCACAGAACCTGAGGCTGGGGCCTCTCGGGAAGGACAGGGGTCCCTCTTGTTTCCCACAGCAGTGATGTGAGTGCGTGGCCTGGGCTGACATTTATGTCGGCAAACACGCCAGCAGGACTGCAGCAGGCTGGGAAGCAGCTCTACCTCTTCTCTCAGTGGAGGGAGCAGAGAGGGAGACAGCGGCGGAGACTCCCAACCCTTACAGACCCAGCAGACCCATCGGCACAGAGCCCTGGGCACCCCACCCTAGCGGGCAGCAGAACAAGCCCGAGGTTAGCAAACACCCATACAGCACACGTGAGTGGGGGCGTTAGAGGGAGTCAGCAACCGTGTGCGGAGGAGAGCATGCCGGTCTGGAACTTACGTCCACGTCCAACGGCCACCGGGGAAAAAGAGAAGAATACGCTGTTAGGGCAGTAACTCTGGAGATGAAACTCACACACCTACGGGAACACACACATGCCTGCACACTCCTACGTGCACACTCCTACGTGCTCACACGGTCCCAGCCCGGCTCCGGACCTTGGACAGCTCCTCCTGCCCTCACAGGGAGCAGACTGCCTGGGCCTCCCTCAGTGGAGCACCTCCCCCCAACTCCCAGTGGAGAGGGTAAAGAGGGATGACTCTGCCTTTTAAAATGGTGTTCCACACAGTTGATTAAAAAAAAAAAGGGGGAAGGGAAAAATCCATCTCTATGACTCATTTCAAGCAGCACTACAGAGTTATCAGTTCTGTATTACATCAAGGTAGGTAGAAAAGAAGGAAGGAAAGGAAGGCAGGGACAGGAGACCAGACACAGGAAAAAAAGAGAGAGATGCAGGGAACTACAGGGAATTGGCGCAGAAGTGGGGAGAAAGTGTTCTCCTGTAACCTGAGATGCAGAGGAAAACCAGTTCTGGTGACCAGGAGGGCCCTCTGCCAGTGTATCTGTGCCCTCTGAAATCCTCTCTCAGGACATCCCTGCTCCAGAGCTGGCCTCCAGCTCGTAGCAAAACAAACCTCCCCTAATGTTATCTGCGGACACTTCAAGCCCAGCACCCTGCACTGCAGAGGTGGCCAGAGCTGTGAGGGCCAAGGGGCATGAGCCCAGCCCTGCTGCATCAGAAAGGAGGGGCTGAGGTGGGTGTGGAGGGATTTCCCCTGCGGTCACAGAGGAAGTGGGGCAGAGGAGTCATCAGCTGGTTCCTTGCAAGCACACTTCAGGGAGGGAGTAGAGCTCCAGGGCGCTGAGTGCTGAGAGGCCCCAAAGAAGAAAGCTGGGGGAGAGGCTCCCAGACCACCCCTGCTCCACCAGGGCCCTCCCAGCCTGGGCCTCCTCTGAGCCCACCCACTGCCATGCACGTGTCCCCACAGCTCCCTCGGACAGTAAACTATAAATTCCTACAATCAGCTGCCGCTCTGTTGATGCGCACTGGAAGGGCAGCCTCTGATTATGAACCCAGCCGGGGTCATGGGAGGTCAGGGCTTCCCAGGGCGCAGCCCAGAGCAGTCCCACGAGGAAAACGGGGGAGAGGGCAGCTTGGCTCTCCCTGGTTCCCCAAGTGACAATGTGTCAGAATTAGAGGCTTTCTGAATGGCTCACAGAATTCATAAACTCAAAACTGTAAAGGGTGAATTGATAGAAATAACCACAGTTGCCTGAGGCCACTGGCACTGCATGGTTCAGTACCTCCATCAGGACCAAGACCGGGCCCCAGTGCGGGAAGTTCCTCCCTCCAGCCCCTGAGATATAATCAGCACATAAGATCGGATTAGTTTTCGGTGCACAACTTAACAACTACATATATATCCCTCCCGAGTCTGCTGTGCACCCGGAGGTCCCCAGGGGACACGTGGCCAGTCAGAGCCAGGGGGGCAGGCTGCTCTGTCTCCTCTGTCTCAGCTCACAGGGCCTCTGTCAGTTCACAATGGGCTTATGGCCTCCCCAGCCCCAAGTTCCCCACACGTCTTAAAAGTTCTTGGCATTGAGAAAGCTTAAAAATGAAGAAATACATAGAAAACAGGACTGTTCCTATAACACAGCTTCAGGTCCTCCTGCTTGCCACAGTGTGGGAGGAACGGCCCCCAGCAGTACCTAGTTCCCTGTGCGTGCCTCCCCCCACCCCTCGCCCTCGCCCCAGGGGCGAGGCCAGGGGGCTCCACACAGTGGCAGGGGTAGGGGAGGGAGGTGGGGGGGCCTGGGTTGGTCCAGCACTAGTGTGGGTCCTTCAAATGTCTAGTCAAGGTTAGGAACACAGCAGGAGCAAGCCAGGAGTGGGGATGGCCATGGCCTTCCAGGCCGTTGCTCACACCCAGTGGGGCCCGGGCTCGTCCCCCCTCCCCAAGGTTCCCCCGCTGCTCTGGGTTATAGTCACTTCCATCCTCCATCCAAACACCCCTTCACAGTCATTGTCCCAACAGCACCAGGAGGCAGGAAGCAGGGATCTTGATCTCTATTTCAAGATGAGGAAACCGAGGCTCAAAGTGCTTAGGCGACTCACACGTGGGGACACAGGTAGTAAGTGGCAAAGCAGGACCAGGGCTCCCTTGGGGGCAGCAGGACCAACACCCCTGGGGCTGCAGGGCTTCACACGACAGAGGCCCTGGTGAGCTCCTGCATCCTCACCCCAGAGCACAAGGAAATAGGACCCTG
Source organism: Phyllostomus hastatus (assembly GCF_019186645.2). Taxonomy (NCBI): domain Eukaryota; kingdom Metazoa; phylum Chordata; class Mammalia; order Chiroptera; family Phyllostomidae; genus Phyllostomus; species Phyllostomus hastatus. The sequence continues at coordinate 72,228,651 of NW_025334041.1, read as the reverse complement.
TGGTGGTGTTGAAAACCCCTCGCATTCTTTGACACTTCTCCCTTTAAGAAGTAAAGATGAATTCCCTTCCCCTTGAGTGTGGGCTGAATTCAGTGACACATTTCCAGCAAACGTGTGGAATAGGGCAGAAGCGGTGCTGTGCAGCGTCAAAGACGGTTCTGACAGCTTCCGTGACTTCTGCCTTCACATTCATCCCCTCTCTCTCCAGTCACTGTGGGTAAAGGTAGCTGCCACGTTTAAGGACACTAGACAGGCCCACGTGGTAAGGAACGGAGACCTCCAGACAGCAGCCACGAGAGAACCATCTTGGAAGTGGATCCTCTGGCCTCAGTCTGGCCTTCAGATGGGTGCAGATGGCTGGCACCCTGACCACCCTGAGCCAGCAACACCCAGTTAAGCTGCCCCAAAGTTCTAGCTTGCAGACACTGTAAGGTAGCACATTTGCTGTTTTAAGAAGTTAACCTCCTGACCCCTCCCCTCCCAGACCCTGCTGCTGAAAGGGAGCCCCAAGGTCAGGTGCCAGCTTGTGGTTAGAACCTCCTCCAGAGGCGAGCCCAGCGCGCTGCAGAGACTGGCAGTCTACTCACCTTTCCTGGTCCTGCAGGTGGAGCAGCAGGTGCACACTGTGGGGATGGGGGCACCATCAGCGACAGCCTCCCTCCTGACAGGAACTAGCCCCAGGCAAACAGGGAGGCCCAGGAGAAATGTGGGGATCTCAGCGTGTTCAGTATAGGGGTCCCACAGGTGTGGGTCTCTGTGGGACACTGAGGCAGGGGAGGGGACCATTCCAGATCCAGTCTCCTCTTGGGTGCTAGCAAATGCCCTCGCCTGGCACAGAGGTTACGTCTCGGATCCTGCAGCCCCGGAGAGGGCAGGGGCTGGGGTCAAAATTTCCTCTGGGAGATAACCCAACCACCCGGGCCCAGATAGATGCCCCTCCCCTGTACACCTTCCAGTGCAGAATGACCTCTAGGAACCCACAGACTGACCTCTGAGCCCCAAAGTTCTTAGTGTCTGGCCATTTGGTTGAAGGCCTAACCTGCTGCTCGTGCACACTGTTGGTGCCAGTGTGCACCCAGGCCTGAGCGGGTGTGCACTAGACACATGCTAGGCGGCCCCAAGTCCGTGGAAGGCAACACTGTTCCTTCGGCTCCTTTGTGCCCTTCCCAGGCCCATATCTCTTCAACACACGGGTCTGATGCAACACCCTGTACTTCACTCTGTGAGGAAGGCAATGTGTTCTTGCACACTCCATATTGTTTTTTGGACAATGGGTTTGTATTTTTATTTTACATAACTTGTTACATAATATCACACCAGTTTTGTGCTTTTCTTCACTGGACATCATGTTTTCAAGATCTACTCCTGCGTCCAGCAGCTGCATGCAGCTGCAGGGAGTGCAGCCGCCCCCTCTCCCCTGTCTTCTCCCAGGCTGCTGTTAACTCCTGCTACCTGTCCAGGGTTTGCCAACTGTTTGCTCTCCTTACAACCTACAACACAGGCTGAATAGGGATTATTGTGCCCTTTTTTCAGAGGAGAAAGCGATGGGATTGGGCTCCTCTCTGTGCCAAGGTCAAACACCTGGTAGTGACACCCTGGGCTATCATTCTGAGAAAGGTTCTGAGGCTCAATCCAGGCCCAGTGGGGAAAACGGTGGTGCCTGCTGAGTGACAGCTGCCCCGCTGTATTGCATGTGCTGTCCCTGCACAGGTCCAGCGTCACCCAGACAGGATGAAAGCCAGACCCAGAGCCCCTTCTCCTACCCGACCACACTTGACGTCCAAGGCCCACAGTGGGGGCTGGGAAGGCACACCAGCCCTGTGAGGCGGGGTCTTCTCTTGAGAACTGCCCTGCCTGGTATCAGAAGCTGTAACCCCCTCCAAGGCTAAGGCTGAGGGAATGACCTTGGACCATAAGCCACCAAGGAGACAAAAGCTTATCTTCCTGGCAGGAACACCACTGCTACTCCTTTTACTTCACCCTTCCTGGCCCCCAATGCTTGGTCAGTTAGCCAATGATGGGTAAGATTCCCCAAGGGGGGAACAATCTAAGACAGGCACGATCACATAGGAGGCCCTCAAGGAAGGACTTTGGGGGCTACAGCAAAAGGGGGTGATGGACCCTCGCCCCTTGGCTTTGAAAAAGCCTGAGTCCTCATTGTCTGTGAGAAAATCTCCTAATTTCTTGGTTGCCTTAGTTCCCTTGCTCCACCTAAGCCTGAAACAATGACAGGGTGGTGCAGCTCTGTGCTGAAAAGGGCGGGTTCCCCAGGTGATCAGGCCTAAGAAAGAATATGTAAAATCCTGTGAAACCTGCTTTGTTTAGACTGCTCTTAAATGAATGATAAGTGTCCAAGGAAGAAGTAAGTTTGATCCTTAAAGTTTTTTTACAGCTCTTTGACCCTGACTCAAAATACCTCCTCAGACTTCCTTGTTACCTATTGTTTGATCCTTACTTCTGGCAATGAGTAATGAGCTTTACCTGAATTCTTATGTAAACGAACCCAATAAAAAGTCTGCTTGGGTGGGAGAATGGGGAGCTCTTCCCTAAGGAGGGTGGCCATGGCACTCTCCACTAGAGAGAGTGGCTGTTCTGTTCCTATTTCCCCACAGGACCTGGTTGTCTCTGTGTATGTTTTTCTCGTGTTTCGGTGAGTCATCCGCAGCGTTCTACAGTCACTGCAGGCCAGTGATCGAGACAGCCTTCTTTGCCAGACTTCTTCCCAGACACCCCACCCCTCAATGGAGGGGTTATGAGAGCCCCAGATCTGGACGCTTTTGCCCCATGCTCAAGCCTTGGGCCATCTTCCACCTGTTTTTCTTTCTGAGATAATTTTTACTTTAGGTCCCAGAACAACTGGGACGAAGGCCACATGACCTTTGTCCTCCCTGCTGGGTCAGCACCTCCATTCTCTGCCCCCTAAAACCGCAGGTGCCGAGGCCAGGGCAGGCCGTGAGGAGAACTGGGTCCTGTGGCAGCACCAGGTTCTCTGGTTCTCCGAGCGCCACCCGCCTGGCCTGCGCCCTGAGCTGCCCCACCGCCTCCTCAGGTGTGTCAGAGGGGCCACTGCTGATGAAGCAGCAGCGCCAACACCACACAGATCATCCCAAACTCTGTTCTGCCTGGTGCTTGTCTGGGGAGATGCCGAAAGCCCAGGGGACAGCTGCCATCGCTGTTTAGCTCCCACCAGACTTCTCTCCTTTCCAGTTCTAAGGCTTCCCTGAATAACCCAGCATGGTGAGGCCCTCTGTGGCCTGGCCCAGTGTGAGGCCTCTCTGAGCCTTCCACCTCCACTCGGCTCACCTCTGTATGACAGCACAGAATCTAAGAGGGAAAGGGACTGGGGGGCCACCTAGGTCCACTTCTTAGCCAAATCAGGAATCCCTTCCTAGAGCCTTGGTACCAGATCATTCAACTTTGCTTAGGGCCCTTCCAGTGACAGGGATCTCACCACCCCACAAGGCAGCCCATCTCTCTCCTGCACACATTCATATGTAAATTGCTCAAATAGGTGAATTAAACAACTCAAGAATGGCCCTAAGCACTTTTACGTGGATTATCCCATTTGAATCCTCAGAACCACCCTGCCAAGGGAATCCTCATTCCTCGAGGGCAGGTATAGAAGCTGAGGTCTGAGTCAGTAATGCCTTGTGCAGGTCCCGCAGCCAATAAGTGGTTCCCCCTCGAACCTCACCCCACTGGCTCTGCTCTGCCCTCTGAGCCTCAGAGACTGAGGCCCTTTCTCCTCCCAGATGACAGCTTGCACTTGAGGCTCAGTAGCCAATGAGCCACTCAAGGGTGGAGGTGGCACCTAATCCTGTTTCACCTCACTAATGTCTGGGATCGAGCCTAGCAGGTCAGAAGCCATAGATGCTCAAGGAAACATGGACGGTCAGTGGGTGAGTAGACAGAGGGCACTGGCCTGGGAGTCAGGAGGCCTCAGGAGACTACCACCAGGGGCGACCCTGGTGACGGTTCCCTCCCCAGGGCCTCTGTCTCTTGGTTGGTAAAATCAGAGGGTTAGGTTAAGTGGTTCCTGAGGGCTCTTCCTGCCTGGCCTTTGGGGATTCCATTCTACGTTCTCCTGGGAGGAGTTCCGCAGGAGATAACCTCCTGCTGTGGCCAAGCCCTCACCTGCCCAGCCCTGCCAGGGTTCACACATCTCCTTTGCAACAGAAAAGCCACAGTCTTCAAACCTGGGGCTGAAAGGGGTTATCTCCAAGAGGTGAGGAAGATGATGGATACCGGGGCTGGCCCTGTGGGGTCCGACCTTGCCTGAAGGGGGCACGAGTCATCATTCTCAGGGAGGCCATTGGGCTGCTTCTTTCCCAACCACATCTAAGACCTCCAAAAGTTAGGCCCCTGGGCTCGGGCCAAGGTGCTACCTGCAGGCTGCAGCCCTCAGTCAGAGTCCAGGTGGTCTGATGTCCCTGTTTGTACACTTAAGGGCAGGGCAGCCACCAGGCACACATCACAGGTGCAGATTCCAGAAAAGTGACCCAATTCCTACCCTGAGGCTCAATTTCCCACCAAAGGTGAGGGGCAGAGGTGGCAATCTAGAACTGTCTCCTGCACCCCTTTGCCCTCTGCCCTCTGCAGGCAGTAGCAGTGCTCAGCTCCTGAGGCTTAAGGGCCTGTATCTCCCCAAGGAACCGTCTGGGATACCGTGAGTCCTGGCCCAGCTCCCTGTTCCCTAACTCATGCCCTCACCCTCCACAAGCCTGAAACCCACTGGTGGATCAGAGGTTGATGGGTCCCAAGCACAGCTGCCCCTCAATAGTATCACATATCTGGGTCTCGGCCAGACCTAATGAATCTCTGCAGGTGGACCTAGGACTTTGCAAGGTCCCCAAGTCAATCCCAATACAGGTGACCCCTTGCCAGGAGTTTGACAACCAGAGGCAGACATGCGGTTTCCAAAAGCCCCACAGGAATTTGACCTCAGAGCTGGTGTCCGCACCCCCGCCCCACCCACCATCCCCCTGGGCATGTGGCGGCTGAGGTGTGCATGGTGAAAGGGGGGTGGGAGATGGGAGGACAGGGTGGGAGATGGGAGGACAGGGTAGAGTGAGGGAGAGGCACAGGGAATAACCACACAGGGAAAAGGAACCACGCAGCCATGAGTCCTGGGCAGGTGGGAGGGGCTGCTCAGGTGCTCAGACAGGTAAGGCCCCTAGAAGTGAGGGGTCAGAGAGGAAGAGGACAGAGAAAGCTGCCCGGCCCAGTCCGACTGCACCTGATGTCTCCAGTTTTGGTCCAGGCACAACGACCCCATCACCCCCGCCCCTGGACAATCAGATGAAGGAGGTGGGACCCTGTGGTGCAAGCGACCTAACCTTGCCCCCCGGTCGGAGTCCACAGGCCAGCTTCCCGTCCTGGCCTGAGTGGTGCTGCCCCTTAGCTGGCCTGCCACGGTCTGCTGAACGACCACAGTGGAGGCAAGCCCGTGGAATAGGGGGCAGGGGCCCGGGTACAGGCCACACAGTGAACTGGGCCCCTCAGTGAAAGTGAGGCCCACGAGGTGGAACAGGGAGGAAGTGAGTGCCACCTACCTGAACTGCCAGCGCTTTCAGAAGCACTCCGGGACATCTTAGGCTGGCCGTGCTTCCCGCTGGCCCGCCCAGACCCTGGTGGTGGGGGGCCGGAGGGAGCAGGGGCGCCGTCTCCCCTGATGGTGGTGAGGTCCTGCATGCTGAAGCTCCGGAGTCTCTCTGATAAGGCACCCTGTCCCTGGACACAACACAGGAGGGAGGGGCACACGTCAGTGACCTGACCCACGGACCAAGGGCAGGGGCAGGGGCAGGCAAACAAGGGCCAACAGGAAGCTCTGGCAGCCAGCAAGGTGAAAATTAAGACCTGGAAGGACCCTGTGGAGGGCCACGTGCCCAGGGTATTTGCTGGAATCCTTGAGGATCAAGGTCTGGAATATTCCAGGGCCTCCTGTGGGGCCCAGCAATTGTTCCTCTGGCCCCTGGCTCCTTCCTGTCCTTCAGACGCCTCTAGATGATGAGCTGGAGCTTCAGACAGACTCAGGGCCAAAGGCGTGACCACTACCTGCAGTTCCTGCCCCCAGGAGCTGCCAGCTGCTTCTCTGGCTTTACGTGAACAAAAATCCTTCCAGAGCCACATTTTTCTCAGATCCCAGCACACAAGAATCTGGTCAGAAAATCAAAATCTAATAATCTACATACTCAGTCCTTATTTCAAAGGATGTAAAATACAGGCAGTATTTCCAAATGTATGATGACAGCAATTCCCTTCATCCACTCACATCACTGCAGAGCACGTCCACTCCCACCAGTGCATTTGAGCATCACAAAATACCCAAAGGGAATGGATCAGAAAGGAAAATATGATGTTAAGAAAACACCCTGCTGGCTGCAACCATTTCATATTCTGAGGGAGCCACAGAATCCTCCCGGGGGAAACTGTTCTTTTGTTTAGGAAGCAAGATCAATCCATCACAGTTCTGAAAGGGTGTTGCGTGGGTCACCGGCCAGCAGTGACCACGGAACGCTGTGGATGGCTCGATGAAAAACACGCAAGAAAAAACACATGCACAGAGACAGACTAGTTTCTGTGGGGAAGTAGGGACGAAATGGCCCCCCCCCCCCTAGTGGGGAGCGCACCGATTTACAGTCCATACCTGCTTTTATTGGGCTCATTTTGCATAATAATTCAGGTAAAGTACAGTACTCATTAAGCTGTAAGACTCTGAGGAACAAACTAACTTCCTCCTAAGACCCTTCTCATTCAACTGAAAGCATTCTAAAAGAAGGTTTCACAGTAATTTACATGTTCTTTCTTAGGCCTGATCACCTGGGGAATCCGCCCTTTTCAGCACAGAGCTGCACCACCCTGTCATTGTTTCAGGCTTAGGTGGAGCAAGGGAACTAAGGCAACCGAGAGACAAGGAGGTTTTCTCCCAGACACTGAGAACTCAGGCTGTGTCAAAGCTGAGGAGTGAGGGTCCATCACCCCCTTTTGCTGCAGCCTCCCAAGTCCTTCTTTTGGGGGGCCTCCCAAAGTGATCGTGCCTGTCTTAGGTTGTTCCCCCCTTGGGGAATCTTACCCGTCTTTGGCTAACCGACCAAGCTTTTTGGGGTTCAGTTATGAATAAAGCAGCAGAAGTAGCATTCCTGCCAGGGAGATAAGCTTTTGTCTCCTTGCTGGCTTACGGTTCCAAGGGCGTTCCCTTAGCCTTAGCCTAGGCGGGGGTTTCAGCTTCTGATATCAGTCAGGGTGGTTCCCAACAAAAAGGAAGGTCCTCATTGCCTGGATGTGGGAGATGTGTCTGCATCAGAGTGCAAGGGCCATCCTGAAGGCCCAGGGAAGAGGCAGAGCTGCAGTGAGCCTCAGGGGCTGCGAGGAGGCTGTGTGTGTGGCGGGGAGGGGGGGGGCGGGGAGAGGCCTGGGCAGTGGGGGGCAGGCTGGTAGAAGACTGGGTTGTTGAGAATTGGACTGGGATTTGAATGGAAGGTGCTAGGCAAGTCACCACCAGGCAGATCAATGAGCTCTAAGCATCTGCATAAATACCAGCAGGGTCAGACGTCCCACAGGTATGTGGGAGCTGGGAAATGATGGCAAGGGGCATTTTATTTGCATAGTGAAGAACAAATGGTTCTGGAGGGCTGGAGGACTCTGGGACGATAAGGCACAGCAAACACAACAGAAACAACAAACCAGCACAAAATCAATGAGAAGAGCCAACAAGGGTGCCCCAGGCTGGGGCTGTGGGGACCTGATGAAACAAATGGACTTTGCAGGAGGCTTCTAGAGAGGGCAGAAGGGTCTGGGGAAGATCTTCATTTTACTGTTTGAAAAAGAGTAATGAGAATGGGCCACCAAAGCACAGCAGCTCGCTGCGGTGACCCCAGGGAAAGAGCCAGGAAGATGGCGGAGCACGAGAGGGATGGGTCCCTCAGACGGGAGGGGAGCACGCCAGGAGCCTGCAGACAAGTTTAGCAGAAATGTCTGAATAAAACAGATGCATTAAAATATGAAAAGTAAGTTCTCCTCCTACCAACAGTATAAAAACAATGCCTCCAAAGAATCACAACAACAAAAAGGAGACGATTTAAATAAGCAAATTTACACTATTAGAATTACAAATCCCAGCAAAGGGGTTTGGGAGGACACTATGTGAAAATAGACAGAAGCCACCCTCGTTGCCACAGACACTGCTCTGGAACCTCGGTGGACGAGGGGGCCGAGGCTTCACCTTCTGGATGTTAACGGCTGGGTGGTCTCTGCCATGAACATGAGGGCAGGACCAGCTGCCTACTGTAACCCCCACCAAATGGATCAGCCAATGAGCTGTGATTACTTTACTCAGAAAAAGTGTAGATATCTAGAATAAGGAGAAATTAGATGACTAAAGCACAAAAACTGATTCTGAAGAGAAAATATCTGATCATTATAAGGGAGTAATTCAATGTCAGATGAACATTCAGGAAAACTCGTGACTCACTCTCTCATTCACCCTCCCAATCATTCATTCATCTGGTCAACAACTATTTATCAAGAACTTTCCTATCAAGGGCAAGACACTGTGCTAGGTACTACTAGGAAATACCAAGAACAGCTTCATTTCTGACAAAAGGTAGAGAGACAAATGGACAGATAACACAACAGTGCCATCGTGCCAGAGACTACAGTGAGGACCAAGAGCAACAGCCCTAGTCACACCTGGATTCAAATTTCGGTCTCATCACCAGCAGGAGGGCGACTTCAACCTCGCTCTGTAATAGGATGCAGCAAGAGGGGCCCCAAATAGGAATCTGGAATGGGGTCCAGAACTCAGGGTGTCCAGGAAATATCAGATGTCCTCACCCTTTCCCCCTACAGGTGTGAGTTGGGGGAAGGGACACATGGAGCAGGAACATGCAGGGCTGTTTTATACAGCAACAGCTTTGCAGCTAACCTCTGGCATGGTCATTTAACATATCTATAACCTTTAACTGGTTGCATAGGTATGTTAAATAGCTGTGGCCATTCTTTGAGCCAGAGGGTTGGGAGTGACTTCCACTCAAGACATAACTGGGAGGAAACTCCCCCTGGTTACAGCGCCTGCGTGAGAGCTTGGAAATGGTTGGCTCCACGCCATGGGGCCACGCCTGCCCAGACTCACTACGGCAGCCCAGTAAAGCTGGAAGGATATGAGAGTGCTGGCAAGTGTAGCTGATTGTGGAAGGAGTCAGAAATGGGACTGCAGAGGAAGATTGGTGTGGGGATTTAAACCCAGATGCAGCAGCCATTAGAGGGAGAACCACGTGGTTTTGGCAGAGTGGAACCCCCCTCGCAGTTTTGCCAGGGAGAACCACGGGCTTTTGGCAGAGTGCAGACCCCCACAGCTTTGCAGAGAACCACATGGCTTTGGCCAGAGTGGGGACCCCCACAGTAATGTGAGGGAGAATCACCATGAGGCTTTAGCAGAGAACCGCCATGCAGTTTTGGCAAAGTAGAAACCCCCTTGCAGCTTTGCAGAGGAGAACCACATGGCTTGATCCTGGCCAGTGACACAGCTGATGGTGTCAGGAGCCTGAATCTACTTCTTTTCCTGAGATACAGTACCCCAGTTCAGGGCAGAGGCAGAAGGAAGCACTGTGTGCGTCTGTGGGTATCCTAAAGGACTTCGATATTTTAATGAAGACATTAGGTCACTACTTTAAGTCTGTATAGCTTTAAATATTTCCTTTTCACAAATCTCTGGGATTGAGAGACATCTTTCCTCTGGCAGCAGACAATGCGAACCTAGTGGGGGTCCTTTCAGTAATAGTATATTGTGCCCCCCTTGGCCCTGTGTTTGGTAACAATTTTTGGTGACTCCAGTGGGATAATAATTGCTCCCCCTGGACCCTGGAGCTGTTCTGTAACAGCTCCACCCCAGCACTCTCATCTGCCGAAGAGCCTCACATGGCAGGGTGGTACTGAGGATTAAATGAGACTATGCCTGCAAAAGAGATCCATGACAAAGCCCAATGCACAGCCAGCATCCAAAAAATGTTAGCTGTGATGATAACTGCTGTTGCTGCCTATGACACATTGAGTTGCTACTGAAATGGAAGGAAGGAAGGAGGGAAGGAAGGAAGGAAGGAAGGAAGGAAGGAAGGAAGGAAGGAAGGAAGGATGGATTACATCTGGCCAAAAGGACCAGGAGGGTTTTCATGATTCCAATCCCAAACAAATGATCGGGAACTAATTTCAGCAATGTGCCTGCCAGCTTTCACAAATGCTCGGCAGGCTGTCCAAGGGACCATGGCAGCAGGCACCATGTGTGCTAGTTTCAGCAGGGCCTTCTGCTCCACTCCCAGAAGCTGGCCAGCCCAGCTTCAATGTCATGATCATCATGAAGACTAGAAGTGGCACAGGCTAGGAAAGAGGAGGAGAAGATAATGTCTCAGTATCAGCCTAGTCCTGTCTCAGATGAATTCACAGTGGCAGGGATACAAGGCTCTTGAAAACAAATTAGCTGTACCTGTTAAAAGAACCTGAGATGGTTAAACTCAGTTCATCCCTCTCATTTGTAAACTACTCGGCTCTGCTCTGTCTCTCCTCAACACCCCATTTCTATCCACTCGCCCTAAACCCCATCCTACACTGCCACTTCAGCTTTGCTCGAGAGAACCTTCATTTTGGTTTTTATTTTGTTTTGTTTTACTTTAATTTTTTTAAAATTTATTTTCGAGAGAGGAAGGAGGGGGAGGGAGAAGAGAGAGACATCAATTTGTTGTTCTATGTATATATGCACTCATTGGTTGATTCTTGTAAGTGCCCTGACTAGGGATCAAACCTGCAACTTTGGCATATTGGACAATGCTCTAACCAACTGAGCTACCTGGCCAGGGTGAGAACGTTCTTTTTTTTTTTTTTTTACTCTGGAAACAAGTAAAATTGTATTCTCAATTTTAATAAATGTTCTAAGTATGGAAAAAGCTTAATACCATGTTTTCAATAATTCAATAAACCACATTACCATATTAAGATCTTTGGGAATTCCTGCAGTATTTTGAGTTAACTCAGTGCATCCCAAGCATATTTGACTGTAATGGCATATACTGTTAGTTAACCATCTGGAAGTTGTTCCCAGCCCCACTCTTGAAATGATGAGAAAAATCAGATTTCCCAGCCTCCCTTGCAGCTATGGATGGCCATGTAGTGCAGTCCTGGCCAATGGGAGGTCAGGGGAATCTGATAACTGGGGAAGGTGTTTGCCTGACATGCAGGAGAAAGGCCTGACTCTGCTGCCTGCTTTCTGCCTCCAAGTGTGGCAGAACTGCCGTCTTGTGACCAGGAGGCTCACCGAGACATCAACCCAAAGCACTGATGTCACAGACATCACTAGGAATAATGACAGCACTCACTTACTCCTAGACTTCTGGTAAACGATGTTCAGCAATTCTAAGACATCTCTTTATCTCTGAAATTGGGGTGGGTCTCATCAGTGCTGTTGCCTTGACACCGCTGCCACTGCCTACACATAAACACCCTTGGCTATTACTCCCTGTGTGTGACTGAACAACTGAAACCCGAGTGTTCAGTTAACAAACCAATTAAGAACCACTTGAAGAAGGTATATGAGTTCAGGTTGTCTAAAACACATTTCACTGACATCTTCTGGTAAGATCAAGAAAGTGGCAGCATCCGAACTGGCAGAATTGGTACGAGTAGCACTGAAATCCCAGGGTTAACAGCTCTGCATCACCCACGCCCTGGGAGGCAGAGAGGGACACAGTGTGGCCATAAATGGGTTCCGATGAGCTGAATTGGGAAGTGACTCAGAAGAGTCAGACTCTGAATGCAAACAAGTGAGGTTAGGAAGACCTCAACCAATGTCTTGTGTTTATATGTTCCTTTCAGTGTGTATACAAAAATGACACACAGAAAAATCTATATCTAAACAAGGCTGAGTCATTTTAATGAGTAGGAGTAAAAAGTTCTAAGAGAAAAAGCATTATGTCCTAATCTAACTGGCACTATTTTCTTTCTCAGTGTCACATAGGACAGTGACGTGTCTTAGAAATACACACAGCACTTTAGATTCCGCGCAGTATGGCTGCACTTCTCAGAGCAGCTTCTTCCTCTAGCCACCTCAGCAGCCTGCTGCGTGCTCTCAGCACAGTCTGTACTTAGTACTCCATACAACTGTGTTAACTTTGGCATTGTTTGTTGGTTTGCTTTCCCCTCCAGATTGTTTATTCACTGTTGTGGCCTTGGTATCTGCCACTCTGTCCGGTGCACATTAGGGGTCAAGGAGTTGAACGAATGAACATATGGCCATTTATCGAGCAAATCACTGAGTAAAGTACAACAGCAGGAAATCCACACCCCACCCCAATGCATTAGCCAAGGTCCCAGAACCGAAGGAGCACCCTACTGACTAGGGAGTTGGGTTTTGTCCACAAGGAATGTACGGAAGATGCCAGAGGTCTGTAGGGTGCACAGGACAAAGGGCACACATGAAAGGCAAGGCTTCTGGAGGAGAATGCACTTGACCTGGCCTTGGAGGACTTGGGGTGGTCGGGGGGAGAGGGAAGATGGGAACCAGGTGGGAAGAGGAGTGTATCTCTTAGTAGCAGCCACCATTCAGAGCTGCCACTTCATTCCACCCCAGATGAGGTCTTTGAGGTTTTGTCCACTAAGGAGATGGGGACCCAAGTTAACTGTGTTAATGGTCAAATGGAGGGACTAGCGAAAGTTCCTGCCGAAAGGTCATGGGGTTTCTTCTGAAACAACCACGTTGGTGGAGGACAGGAACAGGCACGAGACCTCTGCACTGAATGCCCTCTTTTGTCCCTTTAGAATGTGGTGCCGTGAACATGGATAAGCATTAAGAAGTCATGACAATGTCATTTTTAACAACAGCCACAGCACACTCCCAAGATCATCTTGAGGACCCCATTTTGTAAACACAGAGCTTGCATGATGCTGAGAAATGCCATTTAGAAAAAAAACAAAAACAAAAAGAAAAACAAAAAAACCCGTGGAACTATTTAAAAATAAAACAGAACAAAGAAAAACAACTGAGAAGGAAGACGTGGCATCCCCAGAACAGCAGTATATTGGCTCCCGAGCCCTGAATGCCCTGCCCCAACCCTGCTGCTGGGGTCTCCACAAGGTCAGCTGGGTCTTTCTCAGCCTTGCGATTTCATTGGGAAGTTAAAGGGTGGAGCAAGATTCATTTCTAACTGGAAAATTCTGAGTTCAGGAATGTCTGACCCTTGTCTGTGGCTCACTATCTGGCTCAGACTTCAGTTCTACAATGAGAGTTTCTAGAATGCTTTGAAAATCTCTAGAACACACGCCGGGCCTCCCAAGGTAACTCTGACAAAGGGTGAAAAAATTTTGGCGTGTGTTTTTAAATGTTTTATATCAATTTCCTCTCTAGTCAAGATTGAATTTAGAATATGAGCCACAGAAAAAGCTAAGAAGTTTGGGGCCGTTTCAGGAAGTAAGGTCTACTTTGGTCCGCCTGAGCACCTGCCCCTGGGGCCATCGAGGCACAGGTCAGCACTGTCCTCAGCACCCTCCCTGGAAGAGCCCCTTCGCAGCCTAGCACCACAGGGCAGGAAAGGCAGACATCCTCAGCCTCGAGTAGAAGCCCATCACCTGCCTGTGCTGTAGGACTCTCGCTCTCCGGTCCCCGCGGTGCTGCAAGCACTGTGCACCCAGCTTTGCTGTGACTGCTTGTTTGCATGCTGTTTGTGGCCTTCTGGGCCTGGCAACACAACATGGTTCTCTCAGCCATGCGCCACAGAACCACAGGAATTCCACAGACGTATCTTGGGGACAACAGCAATGACATTCCTGATTATTTTCATCTTTTTTCCTAGGTAAAACTCTTAGAAAATTGGACTTCTAGAGGTAAACTGGGTCACTAAATTTTCTATTAATCTGAGCCAGCACACAGAAAAGTCTGTATGTTTTGATATTTTCCTGGTCAGGGGAGGGAGGTGTGTTCAGGAAACCCCAGACCTTTAATAACCTGGTACTCCAAGGGAAACAATTTAGCACTAACAGAATGCCTGCTCCATGGCCCATGAAGCCCGGACTCAACACAGCCGTCAGCCTGGCTGTGAGCCCTGGAGGAGGCCCTCTCCCCCAGAAGGGACACATCGAGCCTCAGGGGAAGGCTGCCGCAGGCACGCTTTGGAGCCCGTCTGACCTCTGGCACATCTAACCCCCAACTGAGGACACTGAGAATAAGACAAAACGCTTTAGTGTGGCAGGCAATTGACAGCAAAGCCCCGGCATGGCCACATTTCCCACTAGTAGTTCAGAAACAGTTAGTGCTTCCGCTGAGGCCCCGGTGCAGCCGCCCCCCTGACCAAGTTCCCGCCGCAGCCCCACGCGCCCCGCAGCGGTGCCAGGCAGGCTCCTCACAACATGCCGGATGGGGCGGGGCCTTGTTTGTGACGCAGCGTCATTCACAAACAAGAGAGAAAGAGACAGGAGTGCTCCCCACCACAGCGTCAACCATCAAACTGAATTCATTTTCCAGGCATCAAACAAAGAAAGAAAGAAAAAAAAACAAGTCAGTTAGGTGCTGCCAAATTAATACAGTAAGAGGCTCCAGAAGGGCGGTGAAGTGGGAGCCGGCTCTGGAGTGAACGCACACGCACGCACACAGGTGTCAGCAGGGGAGCACCTGGCTCTGATCCGGACCACGCACCGGTGGGCGGTGGGGGCAGCCAGCCTCTCTACCCCACCGAATCAGTTTGGAGTTAGTCACACCTCTCAACGGGGTTACCTGCCCTTCGCTGAGGTCCCAAGAGAAGACAAAATGAAAGAGTCGAGCCACCTGATAAAGGGGAAGAGAAAAAAATGCCGTGGGCACCAAGCCTACAGAGCGGGGTTGAAGGGAGCCATGCTGCCCTTGCCTCCCACACTCACACAATTCTCCATTCATTCATTCTCTCATCCATTCACAACAAACAGTCATGTTTACAAAGCGCTGTGCAAAGTCCTGCAGAGGAACAAAGATGAACACGAAACACCATACGGTTCCTGCTCCCAAGGAGCTCACAGTCTAGCGGGGGTGTCAAGATGTAAATGCACACAAGGCGGCAAATGACAATGATGACACAGTGTGTGACAGAAATCCACAGGAGGGAGAGACAGCACCATCGACCAAAAGCCCCCCACCTCGGTGCAGGGGGCTCCGACTTGAACAAGGCAAGGACTGCGTCACCAGAAAGAAGGGGGAAGAATGCTGTGCCTGTGAGGGTTTGGGCCACACATGAGTGTGCAGAACCTGAGGCACGCTTGGGAAATGGACAGAACAGGTCTGGGAGAGGTTCTGGCACCGGAGGGTAACAAGAGATAAGCCTGGAATGCGTGTACTTGAGTTGCCTACACATGAACTTTGATGAGAGCTCCAGTGACGGTTTTGAGTAGAGAGCAATGTGAAGGAGGCAAGATCTTTGAATAGTCAGAACATGGACGGACTGCATGGCATACACCAAGCACTGGCCCCACACCTGCTCTCTCTTCCTTCCTCAGCTTGCAGCTGGGCCCATGCACGTCTGGAAAAAAAGACTGTATTTCCTAGCCTCCCTTCTGGGAATTGCCCTTAATGGGAGATGATAATGCAGAAACAAACATTAACCATTGAGGGAAGTCTAGTTTGGTGCTCTGGTTTGAAACAGGATGGATCTGTGGCATCAGGAGGTGGCTGCTGAGCTGAGCAGCAGGGGCTGGGGGCTGAGAGACGGATGTGTTGAATAATGATAAAGCATGGATGAGTCAAGTCCCTGTCACCCAGATCAGGGCCTGGCCATCTGAGTCAGGCCAGTACCCAGGGGAAAGTATTTCCGGGTCAGGGAGGCCCTCCACACACAGCAGCTGTCACTGCCCTTGCACATACAAGTCCACTGCTGAGATGAATTGTCTCAGCTGGAGCTTCTCCTGCTCCATGATTCCTCCTTAGAGAGGTGAGGGCCCCGAGGAGAGGTTAGTGTGCTAGCACACCTCTCTTCCTTGCAGGGCACGGTGGCACAAGAAGCCTGTTGGAAAGAGGCAGTGGGAAGAAAGAAAGGATGGGACTGGGGGTTATCCACAGGACAAATTTGTTCAGCTGTTAGTGAAAAGTGGAACTACGGTTATGTTTATTTACAAATGTGCCCACATTATCCTAAGTGATAAAGAAGCTCTATCTCGTGGTAACATGTACATGTGATCCAAATTCTTTCACCTGGTATGTACCACTTCCTGCATGAATGTGGGGCCCCAGGCTTGTCTCAAGGCAAAGAGGGAGCCTGCCATGGCAGCATTTGCTGGCTGGCTTTGCATATTAATGCACCTCCTTAACTCCTAGAGGTATCTGATATAAAATGGTCAGAAGGGCAGGCAGCCAACCTTAAAAGTACCAGGGCAGTGTCTGACTCTCAAATTCTCCATGGCAGACCGTCATTTTTCAGGCACTCACCATGGGGCCTCAGGGCCTGGGGGTGCTAGGAGTGATGCAAGGGATGCTGGACTGCAAACTAGAAAGTCTCACTCTGACCCCAGTTCAGCTGTGTGACCTTACACAACACCTGGGCCTCAGTGTCCTCCCCTGTGAAGCAAGTGGCTACAGTGATGCCATATCTGAGGTCTCTTCCTACACTAGCAATCCATGGTGGTTAGACAGTCCTCCCTCCTGGAGAAGGAGGGGGACAAAAGGGGGAAGGAGTAGGGCAGGTGCCCACACACGGCAACCTGCCCCACAGGGACCCATTCACTTCCAGGCTGAAGAGAAAGGAGCAGCTGTTTGGAAAGTTGGGCTCAGAGCCCAGAGATGAGAGGGATACAAGCCCAGGGCAGGAGGGTGGCTTGCCCAGGAGACACAGCATAGGCAGGGCGAGCACCAGACAAGAGGGGAGGGCAGAGACCCACAAAGGTGGGAAGCCCAGCTGCCTCTGCAGAAGAATCGGAACCATAAATACCTGCCCAATGGCAGCGTCTAACTTGTTTCTTTTATTCTGTCCTACAGTGAAGAAAAGACCCCGGTCAGCCTCGGAGACCAAACCAACATGAGCAGAAGTGAGTGACAGGGAACCTTTATTAATCTTTTAGTATGAGCTCTAGATCCTATGAACTCTCTACGTGTATTGTCTCATAACTGTTTTGTGGTAGGTGCCAATGCCACACCCATTTTGCAAGTGAAGAAGCTGAGGCTCCCAGAGATGCATAAGCAAGTGGGAGAGCTGGGAATTATAACCCCACTCTACTTATCTCCAAAGCCACTTGATGCTAAGTATTACTCTATGGGCCAGGACTGCTAAAGATATATGTGACAGTCCTTCATTCCTTTAACACTCACTGACACCTCCTGGGGATGATATGAACATGCATGTGAATGACAAAAGCATGAGAGACCCATTCCACCTGGAATTGGGGGGTTCTGCAGAGGCAGCAACATTTGACCTGGAAGGGTGAACAGAATTTCTAACAGGCAGAAATGGGGGCAGATGAAGGAGCAACGTGAACAGGAAAGGGAAAATTCTAGAAGTAGTGCACAGTGGTGCTGTGGGTACAGTACAAGAATAAAAAGGTAAGAAGAAACAAGAGAGGAAGGCTGGGATCAGGGTATGATTGCTCAGGCTCAAAGGGGAGGGAGAGGGGCAGCCGCCCGCCTGGGAGCTACTACAATAGTCCAAGTTAGAAGGGACGGTGAAGAGAAGACTCGAGGAAGAAGGGAAGGGATGTCAAATGGGCAGGACCGGAAGAGTAAGCAGGAGGAAGGAGAAGCGGCAGGTGACAGCTGAGGGTGAGGGAAAGGAGATGGCCCAGGGAGGGAGAGGAGAGCAAGGGGAGAAATCCCACACAACACTCAGGCAGCGAGGGGAGGAAGAAGAGAGCAAGCAAAAGAGAAGAGTCAGGAAGGAGGAGGTGACCAGGAAGTTGCTGCATCATCACAGCCAAGAAACAGCTCTTCCCCAGCATGCAGGATCCTAAAAATGCCCTCTCAGACCCCCTAGGCTCAACCAGGCTTTTCTCTGAGGTCAGGCAGGCTGGTCTCTCTGTGCACTAGGACTCTTGATGCGTACGGCTGTGTATCATCTGCACAAGTAAGCATGGAATGGAGGGGGCAGGTAATGTCAGACCAGCAGCTCTGAGTTCCAGTCTGCCCTCTTCAGCTGCTTGTGGTGCTGAGGCTGGTGTTTTCATCCACCTACCCACCTGCTAAATGGAGTGAGGTATGGTAACATTCCAAACAGAAACATTTAGGGGAAAGGGATGCAGAATGAGGTGACACAGAATGACAAAGGTGAGTGTGGCAGAACCGCACTGGTCAAAAGTCTCGCTTGGTTCTGCCCCCACATGGTTTAGAAAGCTAATCTGGGGGTATGCTCATTTGTGTGGGAGATCAGAGGGTGGGGGATATATCCCAACTTTTTCAGCAGGCTGTTCATAACAGTTTAGATAACCTTCATGTTTAAAACCAGTTGCTGTGGTGAATTCCATATATTAATGTTATGCCACACAGCCTTCAGCTAAAATAGAAGAAGGTTAACTTGTAAGCTAGCACAGTGGCTGGAAAATGTTCCCTGGATGGGTAAGGAGACAAGCATGAGGCTTCTTGTAGTCCTTGGCCACTTGGGTTCAGCGACAGGATGGAGCGAAGCCCGTAAGTGAGACACAGAGATGTGGAGGGGACAGCAGTCTTCTCTTCTTCCTTGACAATGCCTTCTAAGCATGAGGGAGGTTTTGTAAAAAGAAAACCAGTGCTTGCCCTCTGATTAACTGTAAACAGGTAGGTTTTTGCTAGGAAGAAACAAAGACAAGGGCAATTTGAGGCTCAGAAGCCTCAAATCACTATGCTTGTGAACTACCCAGAACAAGCTTCCAAAAATAAAGTTCCATGGTGGTTTGATGGAGGTGTTTTATTCAATAAGAGGTTCAGATTAAGCAGTGAAGGATAAGCGAGAAGGATAAGAGGGTGAGGACTTCTTAATTTTTAACTATGCTGAACTGTTTTGTAGTTTGTTTTATTTTTGAAGTAAAATTAAGTGTAAATTTAAAAAATGAGTGAGAAGCCCTGACCTGTGTGGCTCAGTGGGTTGCGCATTGTCCTGCAAAGCAAAAGGTCACTAGTTTGATGCCCAGACAGGACACATGCCTGGGTTAAAGGTTCAGTCCCTGGCTTAGGACCTGTATGAAAGGCAACTGATTGATGTTCTCTCTCACATAGATGCTTCTCTTCCTCTCTTTCATCCCTCCCTTCTCCTCTCTCTAAAAATAAAATTTAAAAAACATTTTTAAAAATGAGTGAGTAAACACAGTAATTGATCTCCCTGTAGAACTAACTAGCTGTTCAGATGCTAGGGCTGCAACCAAGACTTGACTCCCCCTGGTGGCTGCTGACCATAAGTGCAGGCAAAGTGCCTGAGTTTTGCTGGCCAAGTCAGGTCAAGGGGTCTGGTGCAAGAAAGCAGCACCAGACCACAGGGCAGGATGAAGAAATGAAAGCTACGCCACAGGTGATGCTATAGGCTGAGTTCCCATCCCCCCGTTTTCCTAGTGAACCTCATAAGCAGAGGCCCCAAAGTGCTGAGAGGATAAGCGAGGATCCAGACAGAGCACTGCAGGTGAAGGGGAGAGAACAAGCCCAGAGGCTTAACAGAGAGGGCTTGGCCCGAGCGCTGCCGCTGGAGAGAAGCATCTGTGAAGATGGAAATGTCTGTACCTGGACAAGCCACCAGCAGTGGTGCCTGCTGAGGACCTGAAATGCGTCTGTATCCCAAGAAACTGAATTTTAGAGTTACTTAACTTTAACTAATTTAAATGCAAATAGCCAGAGATGGCAAGTGGTTACCATACTGAACAGAGCGGGATTGGAGAAATCAGGAAGGTTGATTCTTCAGATCAATCGACAAGGTTTAACAAGAAGCCATGTGTGTAAAACACTTAACAAGTCAGCACTGTTTGTTTGTTTGTTTGTTTGTTTGTTTTTTCTAAGGAAAAAGGAAAAGAGTCCAGAGCCCCTCATCTGCAGAAGCTGACGCTCCAATGGGAAATATGAGATTCTGGGGGAACCCACACACTCTCTGGGGAAGAAGAACCCCTCGCTCACAGGATGCCTGCTTTCCTCAGAGCTGCAGCCTGAAACAGGCGACCTGACTGACAGGCTTGGTCCCACTGCACCTGCTCTGGAGACAGGATCCCCAGGGACAGGAGCACAGCATTATTTTCAAGTTACAAGACACATGAAAAGTAAGGTCGGTTTAACCAGGGCTGAGACTTGGGCAGATGAAATAGACCCAGTATGTGGTTCAAGTTCCAAGGGGAACAAGGTGGCCTGGAAATCTCATGGTTTTTAAATTTTTGATCAATTTGTTTCACTACGTTTTTTTTGTGTGAAAATGTGGTTTGCTTGATGAATTAATTTCCAGAGCATTATTTTTCTCAAAGGGAGAGAGATTTCCAGTTCTAGTCTTAACAAGTTCCGCGGCTCCATCTTCCCTCTGGGTATAATTAACAGCCAAGGCCTAGCAAGGACGCAGTCCTGCCTCCGAGAAGGTGCAGAGAAGTGTGTCCCCAGGGAGGACACCACAGTTTTCCCTGAAAGCAAAGGTACATCAACACTTCCTGGGGACAGGGATGAGACTGTGGGGAAGACCTGGGGTGGGATGGGGGTTAAGAGGCCTGAGGAGAAATTTCCCATGTGTAACTTTTTTTGCTTTAGCTTTTCCAGTTCTAAGATAATATTAACATCAATAACAACTTATATTTCTACAATGATATGGTTTGAAAAGTTTCTTCACACTTCATGATGATACAAAAAAAAACCAAACCCTGCAAACATTCTTCTTCTCTTCCTCCTTTTTAGGGAAAAGGTTTAGGGCACAAAGTTATAAGAAAAAAAAATTGTCCTGTTGAGCTCAGCTGGTTGCACCTAAGGAACCATCAATGAAAGAAAAAAAAGCAGAACATAGGGGAGGAGTGACCCCCTCATCCAGTCACCTGATCCCAGCCTCCTTTTAATCTGTTCAAGCTAAGACAGTCTTTTAGTCACCTCACACTCTTTCTCTAATCCATTTGGCTAAAAATATTACTTATTTAGAGTGAGAACTGATTTGTGAGTTGAAGGTGTTTTCTGGAAAGAGCCAGGCAGGGTCCAAGAGCCATGAGTAGGGTGACCATCAATCAACCCAGCTTGCTTGAGACAGACCTAGCTGTACCTGTAGTCCCATCAAAATTATGACAGCGCCCCTTTCACTCTCAGATGTGTCCTGGTTTGGACATTAGGTCATATGTCACCCTAGTCATAGGTGACTTGGCAGGTGTCTTTTTTTTTTCCACAAAATTGCTCTTATGTTCTCCTGGAGTAATCAACAAGGTTGTTCAGGCTCAGCTTTCTCATTCTCAAGGTTGATGTCTCTAAGGAGTAAAGTGTGCATATCCCAGGGATGTTAAAGAAGTTAATGTTTGAACCCTAATCATCTGTGCACTTATGGTTCTGAATGCAGGCCTCAAGCAGGAACCCAGACAGAGCTGGCTATTTAAAAATCATCTGGGGAACTTGTTAAAAATAGAGATTTATGAGCCAGCTGCCTGAGATTCTGATTCAGCACATCTGAGAACCTACTGAAAAACAGAAAACAAAGCTTCCCAGGTGGTAAGGACATATAAACCGGATTTGGACACATTGGCCCCTGCCTGGGGTGATCCACTGTTGCTATGGAAACCTCTGATTTACCCCTCAGCCAAACTGGAGTTTATTTCTTCTTCTTTAGTACATATCTGTTTCAAAAATAAAGGGCATTATTTTTGGAAGAGAAGATCTGTTTCTTCTCTCAAGATATATTTATAGAGGAAAAGCAAAGTTCCTCAAAGGCAGAAAATTTTCTCATCCGAAACCCAATTCATCAGGAAGTAGGCATCCCTCACTACTTTAGTGCTTCTAGAAAGAACTATTGAGATGTTATTTCCTGAGGCAAGTTTCAGACGTCTGCAGCTTCCCTCAGGTTTACTCAGTTGCAGGTGCCCAGCTGGAGGGGTCTGGGCTCCTGGGCTTCCCCAGGGGGTCAGAGTGGGGTCGGGGGGTGACTGGCCAAGATGGCAGCAGGACCCCAGGGGCTCCAGCTTGAGGCAGACCTGGCAATGGATGGCCCTACAAAATTACCACCAGAATAAAATTTATAGACACATGGCTAGGTGGACAGGTGACCGTATTGAGCCACCCTGATAAATACACCACACTTACGCTCTATGACTGAGCTGAGTAAAGAGCAGTAACCCATCTTCTGTCAGGCTTCAGAAGCAGAGGAGATGGGGTCAGGAGAGGGGCAGAGGGAAGGTTTCTGTAGCTTTATATTGTAAAACTGGCCTGATGAATTCAGAATTTAGCGATTCTGAGTTCTCTTTTCTTTCAGCTTAAAAATAAAAGCATGAAATGGTTGCATCTCATACAGAAGGATCTTGGAATTCACTGCTCTTTGTAAATCCTGCTACACCTCTTTGGGACACCAAAGCAGAATGTCCCCTCCAAAGACACTCACTGGAGCCCATCACCTTGCTAGCAGCTATTGCACTGAGGTGGGCAAGGCCTCTCCAGGTACCAGCTGTAAGAGGTTCTGCATTACAGAAGGAGCTGGTTCTTCTCTGAAATAGGAATCCTCCCCTTTGCTCTGTCTCCCAGCCCATGTTTGCAGAACTCCTTGACTTCAGATGGAAGGTGCTTTTCAAATAGACACTCAGCCCTGGGTGCTGAATCTTTCTACCAGAATTGTTGCTAATGTGCTTCACCCTGGTTCAGGGCGCAGAAAATCCAGCTCAGTGCCCTGATCCATGCTGTCAGCACCCTCCACCACATCACCCTCCCAAAGCCCATAAGCACCAGGATCTCTGTTAATTGCCCTCTTCCAAACCCTTTCACAGCTCCACCTCCTTTTGCCTGTAAACCCTCACAGGCCACCCAGGACTTACAGCTCCCCTTTGCTAACCCAATTCACCTCAAAACTACAGCATTTCCCAAACATTAGGGAAACTGCCTCTCCTCCACCCCTAGCTCCTGAAAAGCCCCACTCCACATGTGGATTTGGGCAAGGGGTAGTCACCAGGAAAACTAGGCCAATCTGCTGAATTTATTCTGAGTAAACATCTACCGATTTAATTTTACAAGGCAGAGCACATAATGAGAAACTGACACAACAAGGAGCATGTGATATGAGAAGAAACTAAGAAGGAACAGGCAGGACCTGTGAACGGGGCTGGGAGGAAAAGAGAAGTAAAGCTAACATCACAATATCCCACCGGACCAGTGTTCTTCAAAGCCTCTCCTCCCATAGTTGCTGCTGTTACACATAGCACTGCCCTCCGTGTTTGAGCCACTCAGCTTTCTCTGGGAGCCCAGGTCCTTCCCTGTACCTCTTGGGCCACTCACCTGGGAAGCTGCAGAAATGCTCTCCCTCCCACCCCTTCCCTCCTCCATTTGTCCTAGGCCTAAGCTCCAAATAATTTAGAGGATGTTAAACTAGGACTCACAGTTGAGCTTCAGGGACTCTGGGAACCTCTTAACATTGCACACATTGTGTGTGTGCACACACAGGCACACGCAATTGTCCAGGCACACGCAATTGTCCAGGCACAAGATTCACCATGTTTCCATCAGATTTTCAAAGGGACTCAAACAAGGATGAAGAACCACTGATTGGTCCTTAGTGTGTCCTGTGCAAGTTGCATGGGGGATGAGCAGGGCAGGCTGGAGGGACCGAGACACTCACACGGCCATGGTGGTCAGGGCCCAGCACCGTACCTTGGAGGCAGCCATGACCGCTGCTGTGGCCGCCACATTCAAGCCCCGTTTCCCAAAGTGCACAAGGGCATCATAACTTCGGTCTTTTGCTTGGACCAGGCAATCGTCGATTTCCTGTTAAAGGGAAAAGAGACACACTGAATTGGAAGGTTCGGGTAGATCTCTGTTCTTTCTCCGTTCTCCAGAGGTCTGGGCTTGGCACCTTGCCCAGTCACTGATTCTCACTGGGACCAAAGTCATAGGCACCTTGGGTGCGTGTACACTGGTGGGGAGGGGAAAGACAGAGGAGGTACAGGAGAATGGAAATGGGAGTTTTGTGAAGACAGCAACTCACAGGCCAAGGAAGGTTTTCTTCAAGCAACACTTAAGGATTCTTCCTATGGCCCTCTAACATTCCAGGGAGGCTTCCAGGGTCCCAGATGTGGACACTCCTTCCAGTCTGCACACAGCCACTCTCTAAGACACTGAAGGACTCTGGGGTGCAGAGAATGCCAAAAGTAAAGTGTCTAACCTCAGACTTGCCACCAACAGCTGTCAGGCCTTGGCAACTACTTAGCCTCTTCACACAGTTCTGTCTTCTGGAAATGGGGGCAGTGATAGCACCTAACTCAGGAGCTCAGTGAGGGTTATGTGAGGTCATTTCCAGTCAAGTATCTGACACAGTGGCTGGTTTCCATAAGTGAGAACCATTGTGATCTTCCTTCTCTCCAGTGGTTGGGCCCTTGCAGCTCCAAAACTCCATTATTGTATCGCTATTTCATACTACACCCAAATACCTCCCCATGTGCCTATCGATGAGAGGGATTAGGGTACAGAAAGAGATGTGCGTTATTTTTGTTGATAAGGGAGATCATTTTGTAGGTAATGAAATAAAAGCAGAAATCAGAGGTCACGACCCAGCATCATGCCACAAGGTAACAGTAAGGTGGGAAAGAGAATGGAGGTTGCCTTCGAGGACTAAAGACAAGTACAATACTTGCTTAAATTCAAGTCTGAATCAACTCTGCCTTATTCTTTTCATTGGTTGGTTTGTTTTTGGTTGTTCTGTTGTACATGACAGCTGTTGTGTAATCACAGCAGCTCATTTCAGAGTTCAGTCAGACAATGACCTCTGGCCTCAGTCTCCTTTTAAGTTTAGCACACTGGTGCATTTCCTCTGCTTTGAGGTGCCAGGTGGGACAGTCAACCCCTGCTCATCCCTTGTTTAAGCTTCCCCAAGTTTGCAGTGACCCCTAACTGATTCTGGGAGTGAGTCTTGACAGTTCTTAAGGGTCAGCCACCTCCACTTGGATGGAAATTAGAGTGGTGGATTCAGGGTGAGCACGGCCTTTGAGGAAAGGAAGGTAGGAAGAATAGGGATTTGATAACCAGATCAACAAAGGGATCATCATTCCTCAAAACTGACCCTCACTGGTTCAATTCCTCACATGCCTGGGTTTTGGGCCATGTCCTTAGTTGGGGCGGGGTGGGGGTGGGGGCCCAGGGCAGCGTAAAAGGCAACCACACATTGATGTTTCTCACCCTCTTTTTCTCCCTCCCTTTCCCTCTCTAAAAATAAATAAAATAAAATCTTAAAAAAAATGAATTACATGCAAACATGTTAATGATCTCAGAATACAAACACTGTATTTATGTTTTCTTGTTTGGGTGGTTTTGTTTTTTTTTTAGTTCTTGATTTTTTTTTGGCACACTTACAATTTTATTTAAAGAAAGGTTACACAGACTGGTATGAATGAAAAGAGAAGTTATCAGACAAATTAGTAAGACAGAGTTAATGTTTATTTTCATGAATTTTGCATTCATTACTGTATGAAATATTTTAAAAATAGTACAATCCATTGAAAGCAAATTTCACAAATTAGGTTCAGTGGAGATGTTAAACAAAACATTTTATAGCCATAGCTGGTCTGGCTCTGTGGATTGAGTGCTGGCCTGTGAAGCAAAGGGTTGCTGGTTCGATTCCCAGACAGGGCACATGCCTGGGTAATGGGCCAGGTCCCCAGTTGGAGGCATATAAGAAGCAACCAATCTCACATAAATTGATGTTTCTCTCACTCTCCTTCTTGCTCCCTTCCTCTCTCTCTAAAAGTAAATAAATAAAATCGTTTTTAAAAATTGTTATAGTGACATTATTTCATAAGTAGCTTAGAATTAAGTTTCTTTCTTTTTTTTAAAGATTTTATTTATTTATTTTTAGAGAGGGAAGGGAGAGAGAGAGATAGAGAGAGAAACATCAATGTGCGGTTGCTGGGGGTCATGGCCTGCAACGCAGGCATGTACCCTGACTGGGAATCAAACCTGCGACACTTTGGTTCACAGCCTGCGCTCAATCCACTGAGCTACGCCAGCCAGGGCCCAAGTTAAGTTTATTTTCAAAAGATATGTTACAGTTCTTACTTGAATTCTTGGTTATTATTGATCCTTTCCTGCAATTTCTCCCTGTCTTTTTTTTTTTTCCATCTCTGGCATTAGACAAATCTATATTTTTATTTAAAGGATGTTTGTGAAGCACTTTGAAGCAAAACAAACACAAAATGTAAAGCTCATGAAACAAATTATTATGATTATTCTTATTAATACTTACCAAGTGACAAGTACCAAAATAACACACATTTTATTGATAGTATACATTTTACCACTGAACAATAAAGCAAACACTGTACTGGAAATTTAAAATATTCCAGTCTCTTTTGTAGCTGCCTAGTCAGTTCAAGTTATTTAATTTCTCAGTGCTTAGTCAATTGTCTGTGTAAATCACACCTGCAACAGGACAGGGACTGAGCAAGACAGAAGGAAGGAAATTTGGTTTGGGGAGTTGAATTATGAGTGAATTTCTTCTGTCTTTTATTTCAATTTATCAAAATGTCTTACAATAAAAAATGACAAATAATATCTTTTTAAGAACTTCACGACTATTTCTAAATATGTAAGAAAATAGAGTTTAAAAAAAGACTAGAAGGAGCAATTTGTTGGGGACAAATAACCAATCAAGGGTCTCCTGCAATAAAGTAACCTGAGTGAAGTAAAAGTAATAAAAAGTATTTATTACTTTTTAAACTTCACTCACTTGGAAGGCATGATAGGCAGAGCTGTATAAATTACCTTTTCTTTTGAAGACAGCGTGGGGTGTACAAACTTCCTGTATAGGAGGCTGGAGCCTTTTGTGTAGGGAGATAGCAGCCAGGCTACAAATGCTATTTTTAGTTCATAATAGAACGGAAACCTGGAGAGAGATGAGAAATACACATTCCCATTAGGTTCTTGGCAGCACCACCCTGGGCCCAGGAAGGATGAGACCCGGCACAGACACCTGTCCTGCCTGCACAGGGCCGCAAGGCCCCTGCCTCCTCCTTTCCCCACCCAGGAAGGAATGTGCACACGTGTGCACACGTGCGCGCACGGCTCAAGCCCCGGGCCTCTTCTGAAAGTCAGGAACCCAGGTTCTGTCCAGCAGTCTCCCCAGGGCCACGCCTGACAACTACAGGCTCTTCCTGCTGGGCTGCACTCCTTCAGGTTGGAGCTTGTGCTCCCGCCGCAGCCTGCAGACTCAGGCCCCTGTGCCACATATCCAGCCATTCACTCTTACAAGCACCCGGAGGATATACCACAGGGTGAGGCAGACAAAGACTCTCTTATGAGAATAAAAGCCTCCCCCCTTCTTGTGTCTTCTCAGCCCCCAAAGAGGCAGGGACAGGAGGGAAGATGCTACTCACCCTACTCAAGTCAACTGCAGGCAAACAGAGCTTATCCTTTAGGTACCAAGGAAAGAAGAGTTGGGGGCACAGGTCACATACAATCTGGAGTTTGGGTCCTGCCTGCCTACCATTCACTTGCTCACCCCATCAACACCTGCCAGGACCTACAAGTGCTTGTGCTGAGCACTGAGGAGACAGTCTGGGCAAAGACCTGAAACCTGAAACCTCATAGAGCTCCCACTCTAGTGGGAAATGCAGACAAGATCCAGACATCATTGGAACTGAGTGCAGTCAGGGAAAGAGAGAGTAAGCAAATATTCGCAAATAAGATAGAACAGCAACCCGAAACAAGGGCTATAATGGCCCTCTACTAACCCATGAGGTGCCTTTGAACGTACTAGAGAAAGCCAGCCTATCAGCTGGGTGCCGTGCTTCAAGCACACCCACTACAAACGGGCTCTACTGAATTGCAGCCCTGTTGGGAACTGTCCTGCCTGGTTTCAGAAGCTGTAATCCCCCAAGGCTAAGGCTGAGTAAAGGACCTTGGGACCATAAGCCACTTAGGAGACAAAGCTTATCTTCCTTCTAGGGGCACCACCTCTGCCCCCTTTCTCTTTACCCTGCTTGGCCTCGAGTGGATGACTGGTTAGCCAATGACGGGTAAGATTCTGCAAAAGAGGGATGACCTAAGGCAGGCAGGGTCTGGAAGGGGCCCTCAGGGAAGGACTTGGGGGGCTACAGAAAAAGGGGGTGATGGACCCTCGCCCCTCGGCTGTGACATAGCCTAAGTCCTCATTCTGTCTGTGAGAAGTCTCCTAATCTCTTGGCTGCCTTACTTCCTCTGCCTGACTTAAGCCTGAAACAATAACGGAGGGTGGTGCAGCCCTGTGCTGGAAAGGGCAGGTTCCCCAGGGTTATCAGGTCTAAGAAGGAATCCTGTGAAACCTGCTTTGCTAAGAATGCTCTCAATTAAATGATAAGGGTCTGAGCAGGAAATGAGTTTGTTTCCCAAAGTTTTGTAGCCCTTTAGCCAACTGACCCTGACTCAGAATAAGCCCTGGTAGTTCTTTGTATGTTATCTATTGTTTGGTCCTTACTATCTGATCCTTACTGGCTTTACCTGTAAGTAAATTGTGCAAATTGAAAGCCAATCAAAACCTGTTGAGGCAAGGGTCAGGGCACTCTCCCCTTGAGAGAGTAACTGTGCTGTCCCTTTTCCTCCACAGGACTTGGTAGTCCATGTGAATTTGTCTTGTATCTCATCTATAATGCTGCGGACACTGCGGGCCGGTGTCCGAGACAATAAGGGTCCAAGCAGGAAGTGAGTTTGTTCCCCAAAGTTTTATGACCCTTTAACTATCTGACCCTGACTCAGAATAAGCCCTCAGAGTTCTTTGAATGTTATCTATTGTTTAATCATTTCTGCATGACAGTGATCGATGAGCTTTGCATATACACCCTATATTCCTGTGCAAATTGAACCCAATAAAAGCCTGTCAAGACAAGGATCAAGATGCTCTCCCCTTGAGACAGTTACCGTGTCATCCCTTTTCTTCCACAGGAGTCAGTAGTCCGTGTGAAATTCTCTCGTCTCATCCATAACCCCGCAGACCCCAGAAGCCAGATCAGAGTCACAGCCCCACTCTCCCTTGAGCCAGATAGCTTGTGGTATGAAAAACCTGAGCAACCTCATTCGGCTGCCCTGATGTGTATGAACCATGCCTAACTGACTCCTTTATTGGGCTCTCACTCTCTGGGCCACTACCCACCTGCCCTAATTATTCCAGGGTCAGGTGTCAGACAAGCAGGGACAACTCCTACACTCCAGAGCCCACCGAAATTGTTCAATCCTAAACCTAGCCAATAATAAGCCTGCTTGCCCATCCCTTTCATGGAAACAGTAATATGGGCTCTTCCCCACATTTCCTACCTCTGTCCCCATGTGGTGCTGCGGTCCTCTGTCCCTAGGGATCCGTGGGTATGACCAACTTCTTCCTGTGTGACAGCCACTAGTGTATCTGAGTGTCTTACCACACTTGATTCAACAAATCCTGGGAGCCTTTAAAACACGATGCTCTGAGGAAAATGATACTTCCGCTGGACTGAGGAATCAGAAAAGTGAATTCCTGCCAGGCACCCTCCCCGATACAAAGGAAACTTCCAGCAGGTCCCCACAGAGCCTTTAACTGTCACACAGACCCCAACTGGGCTCCCCAAAAGGGGCTCAAACCACCCCTCTCCTCATCAAGGACTCCCATTGCCTTCTGCCTCCAGCAGGATCTTCCTGAATGCTCCTCAGCAACTAGAGGGCACTTCCATGTCAGGATCGTTTAATGTTTCACAGCCAGAGAGAAGGGGCTGAAGGAACGGAGGGGAAAGCAAATGACTCTGGTGAACTCAGTCACCCACACAAGACACACAGATAACCCCAAGAGGATCTGTCCCACTGCGCTCTTCCATTGATTATGTAAAAAAATAATAAAGTGGGTAATGGATTCATACAGTTTAAAAATTCTAAATGTCTGAAACACATACAACAAAGAGTCTCCTTCCCATCTCAGACCTCTAGCCCCTTTCCAAAAGCAAATGCATCACCAGTTGCTTGGGCATCGTTCCAGAAGTAGACTGGGGCTAAGAAATACCATCATGTGGGTGTGTGTGAGTCCCTTCACACCCCCATGCACACACAGGAGCTTTCTATACTCCCCTCTTGTCCTTAGCTCCCTGCCCCCTCCCCCACCGCACACACACACACACACACACACACACACACACACACTGAACAGGATCCTCTGGGGATTATTTCAAACTGCCCCTGGAATCATCACACCAGGATCCGGCCCTTGTCCCACGTGGATCATTAGGATCTCAGGGCTGAACCACTCACACCCTATGTTTCCCAAGAGGCCTTGGGGTCTCTTGGCCCTACCGACAAAATCACCACCAACCACGTCTTCTTCCAGCCCACTTACCACATCCCAGCCTTCACCCGAGAAGTGGAGAAGGACCCTGCTCATTCTGGGAGGACATGCCTTGAATGGCCTGACCCGTCAGGTGTGAGGAGAGAAGGCCAGGTGCTCCCACCACATCTCCCCCGCAGCTTTGGAGGCACAGGCCCTGCCTGGGGCTGCCCGGGGCAGCTGTTGTCTCCCCACCCTGCCAACATCACCCCTTTGCCGCAGAGGGGTAAATGTTCTCTAAGAGGGCTGGACAAGAGATGAAACTGTCAAAAATACAAGTAATACAGGTAACTTTTAACAGTGGTATTTCTGGGGAGGGATACTGAGAGGACAGACTTCTAGTGCATTTCAATTTTATCTTGCCATGTGCATGCAGTATTTTATATACTTTTTTAAAAACTAAATGAAATCACCTGCACAAATTGTGAAACAAGCCACCATCCTGCCTCTTCTGTGACCATACACAATTGCTGTTTTCATGAAGACAGAATGCTTTTTAAAAGTCAACTACTATGAAGAGGGCACTGCCCTAGGAGCGGGGTGAGAAGGGGGGAAGGGGATCAGGGAAAGAGAGGAAAAAACATGAGGGGCGCTCTATAATCCTGGACATGAACAAAAGTTAACGATATTTCTAGGAAGCCAGAAAGTCCATGTTAGGACAGACACTCTTCTTTTTTTTTTTGTTATTATAGAGATTGGGGCTGCTGAGCTGGTGTCCACATTGCTGGAAGGAACACAGGGTTCTGCCTGTCTGAGAGTCCTGTCCTGTGCCCACTCCCAGGGAGAGAGGGAGGAAAGAGAGGGAGGACTGTCCCAAAAGAAAACTGTGATCTGTAGCTCCGCAGACTGGCAGAAAAAGAGCAAGCAAGAGTCAGGCATGATGAGGCTGTGGGTCACAGCAAGGAGGAAAGGTTCCCAAGGAACCCCTTCCCTGCAGAAGTGAAGCTTGGGGCACCAGGGGAGGGGCAAGGGGCCCTTGCTTCCCACCCAGAAACTGCGTGAACAGGTCTGGCTAAGAGGGACCGGACGAGGCCTCCACAGGGATCAGGAAGAGAGGGTGACTCTACCCAACCTGGGTACATGTCCAAATATGCCAGGTATCAGATACCCTCCTGTAACGGGCAGGTTTTTGGTCCTATGACCTTCTCATTCCTGCGGTACTCCCATAAACAAGTTCTCTTAACAAGGCAAAAGGGATTTTACAGGTATCATTAAGATTACTCATCAGAAAAAAAAGATTACTCATCAGATGACTTTAAAATAGGGAGATTATATTGGATTATTGGGATAGGCCTAATCTAATCACATAACTCTTAAAAACAAGAGCCAAGATCTCTCTCTGACTAGTTGCAGATGACAGACATTCAAAGCAGGAGAACTCAACATGACACTGTTGGCTTGAAGATGAAGGGGGTGGCACACGTCAAGGAATGGGGACCCCAGTCTTATGACCACAAGGAACTGGATTCTGCCAACAACGTAAATAGGCCTTGAAGCGGAGTCTCCCCCAGAGCCTGCTGGTGAGAGTGCCGGTGGGCCCACACCCTGGTTTTGGCCTTGTGAGGTCCTGAGTGGAGGACTTGGTTGATTCTACCTGGGCTTCTAACTCACAGAAACTATGAAATAACAAATTTCTCTTGTTTTACACTGCTAAATGTGTGGCAGTTTGTTATAGCAAAAATAGAAAGCCAATACACCTCCCAAAATAAAAATCAAATCAACTCCGCAAATGGTTGTCGAGCGCTTACTAGGTATCAACTCTAACATTTCAGGAATGCAGATAAGGACATATTTCAGCCACCAGGAAGGGGCACATCCATCATCAGACAGGATTTCCATTTAGCCAAAAGCAGCAAGACTGAAATATCGATATTCCTGGGAAAGAGCTCCTAAGATAAACACGATTCCCCGTGATGTTCATGAAAAGGAACAGGAAGACAGCAGGAGGCTACCCGGCACCAGACGGGAACACCATTAAGAGGGAAAGGCGGAGGACAGGAGCTGGCCATGCCCTTCCACCGACTACATAGTCCTGCCTGGCCCTGGCCCGTTACCCTCACCTCCCTGGGACACAGAGGGGACACCCCAATGCAGCTCTGCATAAGATGGGGCTGGCTCCGGAGCCTGGGAAAGACAAAGGATGGCTCAGCAGAGCCCCTTCTCTGCTCCTAGAGACTCAGCCCCATCCCCAGTCAGTTGTTTATCTGGGTGCAGGACAATGCGGGGGGGCGGGGGAAGGGCACAAGCATATGTTAAATTAGGTAATCCCAAGGCCACAGTGACCGAGACATCTATTTCTCCCAGTGGAGATGAACCCAGGCTCCTTCAGGGGAAAACTACGTACTAAGGTCACTGGCCCAAAAGAGGGTTCAGAGAAGTGGTGTTCAGGTCTGGTCCTTGGCCTCAGACAACGAGGGCAAGTGGAACTGGAGGGCAAGTTCACACTGATCCTTCCTGGGTAAGGACTTCTTTCTCCAAAACAGAAATACCTATTATTTTTTTCTGATGATGTCTGAACATGGTAAAACATTCACACAACATAGCAAATGTGGAACCAACCGCACGATCCCAAGTTGTGAAAATAACCCTGGTTAACTGATGGGTATTTTCCACATGACTTTTAGTATGTGTTCACATGTACACAGACCAACTCAGTCTCTTCAAAAAGAAACAGGATACTAGATATTAATCACAGCCTCTTTCACCTAAAAAGATACATCAACACACAGAACTGGCTTATGATTCTCACCTGCTCCATTGCTGTAACAGCTTCATTGTTTATAAGAGAAAAAAACTGTCCATCAAAAAGGGATTTATCAAATAAATCATGGCCCATCTATACCATGGAATTCTATATGGCCATTAAAAATATAAATGTTTATGCTGATGTGTATATGTATGTATACACAAACTTTTTTAAAGTAAAGCATATATAACTATGAATAGTAGCTACAGTGGGAATGAATACTGTGGGAGGGAAATTCATATCTTGTGTACTTTTTCATTCTTCTTTTTTTAAATGTATGAACTCTTCTTTACCAACTCCATTAATTGAGGAATTGTGTTTATCTTGTCCACAATTATACCATTTAAGAATGAAACCTGCTCTTATAAGCTCACTGAATAAATATTTCTTTGAAGAACAACTTCATAGAATAATTTATTAAAAACAACTCAGTTAAAACCCCTGCCCCTGCTCGTCTGTTCTGCAGAAAGGTTCAAGACTGCCTGTAGACCCCCACCTGTCCCCTGACACTAGGCAACACCTTCCCTTCGAAAGTCCCAATTCTTGGAGTACTTACCAACAAAGGAAGATGTCAGTGAAGGTCTCTGCTGTGGTGAAAAGTGCAAATATAATCCAGTACATCATCCATTTGACCTGTGGACGATAAAGCAATAAAGCTAGCAGAGAAGGTCAAGGGTGAATGGCTGCCCAACATCAACAAGAAAAGTTCCCGAAAGTGGATGTGGAGGCGTGTCCAGGCAGTGTACCCTGCACTTCTCCCCTTCTTTCCCAAGGTCTAGTTCCACACTTGACCTTGAGGCTGGAGGCAAACAGGCTGTTTCCACAACCGACCCAGACTCAAGGTCAATACAGACCCTGGGTGACCTTCAATAGCCCTCGGGTGGGCCAGGGAGACCTGCAGACCAGAAGTAACTCAGGGCCCAATGCAAGGTGAGTAAACTTTCCAGAGACACATTGTGGAATGAACTTTAATAAGACTAGTCTTCTGGGATGGAATAGTGGGAATCCTCGCTGGCCACCTAAGAATCCTTTCCTGTGGGAAAACCCTACAGCCCCTTGAAGAAACTAGATCTTTTAAAAAATCTCTCCTACATGACTGTCCATTTCCATTTCTACTGCCTCTCTCCCCCCACCACCATTCGAGGCCTTGGTCCCCTCTCCCCTGAACTAGAGACTCCTGTTTCCCTTGTCTCATGGCTTCCCCTCACTGACCCATGCTATACACCATCCCCATGCTGATCTTCTAAAGACATGAGCTCATCAGACTATTCTTTAATTTAAAATCTTCTGCCCTGGCTGGTGTGGCTCAGTGGATTGAATGCCTCTGGCCTGTGAATTGAGAGGTCACCAGTTCAATTCCTGGCCAGGGCACGTGCCTGGGTTGCAGGCCAGGTCCCCAGTAGGGGGCATGCAAGAAGCAACTGATCCATGTTTCTCACCAATGTTTCTCTCCCTCTCTTTCTCCCTCCCTTTCCCTCTCTCTGAAAGTAAATAAACACGTCTTTTAATACATAAATAAACAGAATCTTCCAGCCTGGGGAAAGGGATGCAGAGTAGGCCAGGGAGCGCAGAAGGGCTGCTCCTGCTCATGCCACAGCCACCTTGGTTGGAGACCAAGGAGGCTGCTGCGTCCTGTCCTCAGAACAACGGGACTCAGCATGCAAGGTGGCAGGAGCATGCTCATTGTGGGGATGCTGCTGGTGCCAGTGCTGCTGAAGGCCGCTGTGGACAGCGAAGACTCGGCAGGATCATCAAGCAGAAATCTTTCCACACTTCTTGAATGCCCCACTGCTAAACCAACAGGGAATACCCTACATGTGCCTTTAAGCTATACAAGTGAATCTTCCAAAAGCACTATGAAACCATCTCCAACTCCAGTTTCCTCAGTGATAGTCCTCAAAATCCACAGCAAAACCACCAACAACTCCAGTTTCCTCAGCCTCAAAAAATGTAACAGTCACCACCCTGAAACCATTAGCAACATCAGCAATCTCAACAAATACGTCTTCTACCCCCTTAAAGCCTACACTCAATATAACACATATTTCACAGAACACATCCCAGGTGTCCACATCCACGATGACCACAGCCCACAACAGTTTGGTGACATCTGTTTCTTCACAGCAAGTGTAAATTCTAAAGAAAATGAAGGGCCGAAATTTGATACTGTCAACCCTGTTGGTGGTTTTGCATTACACTGAGAATTTTATCTATTCTTTACCTTGGATGCAAAATGTATTATCCAAGGAGAGGCATTTGGTATCGAACCACTGATGAACATGCTATCATTTAAGGAAATCCAGGGACCAATGGAAAGATGATTGATGCGACCCTATCAATTCATTGAAAACAATATTCTCTTTTTGAAAATAGTTTAAACAGGCCATACATATTATGTATAATATGTAAATATGTAAAGATCCCTCGTGATTACCAAAGGTAAAAAGGGTTCAGTCTGGGTTTTTAACAAACATTTGGAGCACACAGTTAGTGCAATGGCTATATTCACTTTCAGAAAATACATAGGAAGATGAACAAGTCCTATCCCATCAGTCACAAAGGGCTAGCAACTGGAAGACGGTCTCACTGAAGGGCATGATGCCACCTGGGCATTCAAACAAGGAGCTCGTCACAGCACTCGGGACGCTGTCTTTGTTATTCACACAAAGTGTGTGGCACTGTTCAGATATGGATACGTGGTAATCACTCATGCCACACAGCAGGAGTTTTATGAATAAACCAGCTCTACACATAATTTTAGTTTATGTATCTCTTCAGAAAGCATCAATATTTTATATGTTTTAAAGCTAAGGACTTAGTTTAGAAACAAAATGCATGCATTTCTGTCCTCCCCCAAGAAATATTAAATAACACCAGAACAACAGCTGAACTTAGCCCTGTTAGAGAGCCACTGGAGAGCCTGTATTTTCAGTAACACCTTCTTTCAAGCTTTCAGTGGTAGTTGACATAATTATCTTTTTTCTCTCTGTAATTTCAGTGAATTGCAATGTTTAACATGATGTTATAAAGATGGGGTGTCCAACCTGCAGCCTGTGGGCTGCATGTGGCTCAGGAGGGCTATGAATGTGGCCCAATACAAAAATCATAAATTTACTTAAAACATTATGAGATTTTTTTTGTGATTGCATGTCGCAATGCATTTAAAGTATAGCCCAGAGACCCAAAAGGTTGGACACCCCTGATAGTTGTTAGTATTAAATAAGTTAAGAAGTTGGATTATTTGCTACTGTGAGACTATCCTCACCACTGGAAATTGCTTTATTTCATATTCAGCTGTTAATTATATATTAGTGAATATTTGTAAGAGATGTAGAGCTGCTTTCCATATCTAGAAATGTTTAATGTAGTATAAACACACCTAACTTAACGAAACCCCTCACATGAATACCAAAACAACACTGGAACCTACACAGGCGGAACTGGAGGCCGGCGCACTGCTCACCAAGCCCAGGGCTGCTGCACCTGCAGGATGAAAATGCTGCATCTTCCTGCACTGTTAGTTTTATTCTGAAGAATGGAGAAACAGCATTTTTATATTAAAACACCAAGGTATTTTAGAATAAATTCTTATGAAGTCTTAAAACAGGAATTCTCAACACAGGAAACTTCCCACTGATTTAGAGGGTGGGTCAAAGGCAGGTTTACAGTTGTTTGTATGGAAAACAATACAATAATTAATAAATAATGACACACTGAAAAATTCCGAGTTTCGAGTACTCACAACTGCAAAGCTACCCTGTATCTGGGCATTCCTCAGGCCACTCCTCCTCCTCCCTTGCAGAAGAGGAAGCACTTGTAGATGTACCATGTTAATGCAGAGAAAAAGCACAGAACTGTAGCGACACCAACATTCACCAACACACTTCGGAGCATTTTCACT
This sequence comes from Phyllostomus hastatus, assembly GCF_019186645.2. Taxonomy (NCBI): domain Eukaryota; kingdom Metazoa; phylum Chordata; class Mammalia; order Chiroptera; family Phyllostomidae; genus Phyllostomus; species Phyllostomus hastatus. Next base: position 72,191,609 of record NW_025334041.1, on the reverse strand, counting down.
TTTACAGTTTGTATTCAAGCACTCAAAACTCAGGAGCAAGTTTTGACTAAAGAAATATTTAGTTCATACTAAACACTAAGAAAGCATTTCTATCTTAGATTGGTTAAAGTAAGCCCTTGCCCGGCGGCTCAGTTAGTCTGAGTGCCATCCCGGACACCAAAAGGTTGTAGCTTCAATTCCCAGTCAGGGCACATGCCTAGGTTGCCGGTTTGATCCCTGGTCAGGGCATGCACGAGAGTCAACCAATTTATGTGTGTCTCTCCCTCATTCTTCCCCCACCCCTTCTTCTCTTTCTAAAATCAATAAACATAACCTCGGGTGAGGATTTTTTTTAAAAAAGGACAATGACAACAATTTTAAAAAACCCCTTCCTTGACAAAACCCCTAGCTACAAACTTCTCCAGCGAGTCATCTGCACTTGCAGTGTGCACTTCGTCATCCGCTCCTCACCCAGAGCACAGCCTCCACTGCCACCTGCGCTGCTCTCCGGGGGTTACCATTTAAGAACATACTTCAAGGAAGTGTGCAGGACCGTTTTTCAGGTTTTTGTTTGACTTGCTTGACTTGTTTGACTTTTTAGCTGGACGTGAAACTATCACTTCTGGAAAAGCTTGCCCAACGCAACTGAACTGGACTCCCTCTTGAGTTTCTGGCTGCTTCTCAGGACCATCGATTCCTCCCAAGGCTGTGTTTTAGACATTTTCTTCAACTCTAGACTAGACACTCTCTCTGGATAGAACTCAGCACTTCTCACGTAACTCAGCCAACTGATCAGCAAGTTCTATCTCTTGACCCTCTTACTTATGTTAAACCTATCTTCTTTCTCCACCCCCTTGGCCATCTCCTTATTTCACACCTCAAGTATCTCCTGTCCAGAATAGAACTACAGTCTTTTGCTTGGTTTCTATACCTCTGCCTCCTTCCCAGCCTGCCCTCCATATTCCAGTCAGAATGATCTTGTTAAATCCAAATTTGATGATTCTCCTTCCTAGCTTAAATCCTTCAATAGTTCCTTATTGCTGCTAAGATAAAGCCCAAATTCCTTAAATTGGCATAAAAGTCCTTGCATGAACTGACCCCTCATGATCTCTATTCTTGAATTTTCCTCTCCAGTTATAATGAATGCCTTTCAGTTCCCTGAAAAGTGCACCTTCTTTAGTCTCCAGATTTCAGCCTTCAGATCTCAGCTCAAATGTCATTTCCTCCAGGAAATGTCTGAGGTTTGGGTAAGTACACTCTCCTTTCTCCCTCCCACCGGGTCACACATGCTCCCTATCTTAACATTTATCACTCTGCTTTGAGAGTACCTGTTTATTCCTGAGCTTTTCTGACTACAAGTTCCCTAGGAGTGGACACCAGCTCTTTCCGCACTGTTGTATCTTTAGTGCCCCAATAGTTCCTGGTGCATAGTATGTACTCAGTGAATACGTTCTGAATGACCGGATTAGAATGCCAGCATTGTCACTGGGAGAGAAAGCACGGTTTCAACAAGGTTGAGAAGGAATATCCTTTGGGAAATACTGGTGTAGGTGGATTTGAGAAGAAAAGACAGAGGCAGGATGCTTTCAAGGCAACAGATGCTCCCCATGAGTACCTGCTGAAGGGGGTGGATGGGCAAACGTGGGGGGAAGGGGCCTGTTGAAGTTGGGGCGTGGTGTGCCATGGAGCCACTTATGCCAGCAAGAAAGTAAAGAGGCAACTTAGGGAGGAGAGGCTGAGCTCCACGAAGCTCAGGGCAGTGCGAGGGTCCAGGAGACATATAAGAGGGATGCCAAAAGACCTCTGGAAAGGCAACACCAAATCTCAGGAGGGAGACTGGGGCTACAGCCAAAGTTGAAGGAGCCATGGCAGAGAGGGGCTTGAAGAGTCAACCTAAAGAAGTTTCTATCAAGCACTCCTTCACTTTAAAATACTTTCATGTAGAATGAACGGTCTGAATGATTCACTGAGCCTCGAAAGGTAAATGGAATACTGGGGGCTCAGAGGTGGAAACCATAAATAAATTACCAGGAAATGTTTTCCTCTTCATATGCAGAGAAATCAAATGATGGCTATTTTTTCCAAGGTATGAAACAGAACTTGCCAGGTTCAAGGGATTCTATCCAAAACTTCCTGCAAGAGGAGGACAGTGTGGAAGGACAGCATCCAGAATAGAAAGAGGGAGCTATGGCCGATTTGAGAGCAAGTCTGAAAGAATAGCTGGTAGCAGGGCAAGGGAGTTCCTCTGGACTGATCAGGGGCAGGATCCAGGAGTTAGGACATAGGGAGAAGCTATGATTCAAGGTCATATAGCAAGAGGGTGAGGAAGTAGAGCCTAGAGACCTTCCATGAGCCACAGAGGTGGACTGAGACACCCCCGGCCCAGAACACCATGCCCACAGGGCTGCTGGCAGCCTGCAAGGGGCCTCCCACATGGGCTGTGGAGGTAGCAGGCTTAGCTACCTCTTTAACCTCCGCTCCCCATTGGATCCTCCCCTGTGCCAGTTATACTATTTCTTGAGCCTTTCACACTCCCTCTTGCCTCTGGACTCTGCTTGAGCTTCACAGGGAATTCCCTAAGCCAAATGGCTGAGACAGCAACAATTTGAGCCTGGTTTACAGATAAGTCTGCACCATCTGCTGGCAGGAGCTCAGAGTGGACAGCTGTAGAGTCCAGGTGCACCTAAGAGAATGCGGAAGTGAAATTCCCTCACAGGCAGACCTTTGAGTGGTGCACTTAGCTTGCAAAGAGAAATGTCCTGAGGTAAAGCATTTACACTGTCACCAGGTGTATTAACTATATTTTCTTATGTTTCTGTATTGTTGATGCTCTGGCGTCAAAGACCTTGCTGACTGGGGAGAGACTGCTCCTCCCAGGACTGGCCAGTTCTTAGAAATAGCAAAAGACTTGCCCCAGAGTGTACCTTTCTTATGCAGCCTGACCAATCCAAGGCCCATGCTCCAAACTGCTTCCTTTACAGAACTCACAGGGGTAAGCCAATATTCCCCAGCCCTGATAACCCCAGGGCCAGGTTCCAAAACAACTGGGGCAGCCCCTGCAGCCCACAGCCTGCTGAAATCCTTCCAGCTAGCCAATCCTAATGCCTTCCCTAGACTTCCCTGCAGAAGCCACAATAGAGGTTGTTGCCCACGTATTCCCCTTACTCTTCCTGACTCCTCACCATCCCTGGTGCTTCTCCACATGGCCCTGTGTGATGTGCTGTGTCTCCTACTTTTAGTGAGCTGTAAGTATAAACCTCTTCCTTCATTACAGTCACTTCTGTGTCTGCATGCCTTACCATACCCATTAAAACAAATCCTAAGTTCATTTTAAAATACCAGATGAGGATTTGGCAACACAATGAAGGATTTGGAAGGACAACTGATCACATTTTGGAATGATGCGAATGGACCCCCAGAATGCAGATATTTGTGGTCTGTGGCCAGCACCACTGGAATCATCAAGGATCTTATTAGAAATACAGAATCTCAGGCCCCGCCCCAGACCTAATGAATCAGAATCTGTATTCTAATGAAATCCTCTGTTCATTCATATGCATGTTAAAGTTCAAGAGTCACTGATCTGACTCACGTTTCTGCTTCTCAACCCTAAAACTGAGTTCTGCTTTTTAATAATGTTATTGCCTGGATGGAAGATTCCGCAGGGACACAAATGGCTCCAGTGAAGTGCAAGCAGAGACTAGACTGTCACCTGGCCATTTCAGGACCACTGTGCTGCTGGAAAATAGATACTAAAGGGAGTTATGGGCTTTGATGGGCTGACTGATCCTGATTATCAAGGGGAATCAGGGTTGCTGTATACAGTGTGGCAGCAAAGGGGGTGGCTGGGTGAGCTTCGGGGATCTCCTACTAATGTCTCATTCAGAGGTAAAAGCCAATGAATCACTACAACCCTATAGAGGTAGGATTACTAAAATCTTAGATTGCACAGGAATGAAGATTCAGGCCACACTCCACATAAGGAATCCCACTACCAAAGATCTAACTGGAGGCAAAGGGAGCATGTGGTAGGTGGTGAAAGAAGGAAGCAAAAGGAAAAATTGTAAAAGACTTAGGAATAGGTGTGCTATGGAATTATAGGTTGCTGGGAACCATCCTGCCTGGTTTCAGAAGCTATAACCTCGCTGACAGGCAAAAAGGCCCCATGGCTAGGGTACCTCAGGAACATAAGCCACTAAGGAGACAAAACTTATCCTCCAGGCAGGGGTGCAGCCTCTGCCTCCTTTACTTCACCTTGTTTGGCCCCTGGAGAATGGCTGGATAGTCAATGACTGGTAAGATTCTTCAAGGAAGGAACAACCAAAGACAGGTACAGACGTGAAGGACCCATCAGGGAAGGATTTAGGGGATTATAGAAGGACAAAAGACCCTCAGCCCTCGGCTTCATCATAGCCAGAGTCCTCATTCTATCTGTAAAAAGTCTCCTAATCTCCTGGCTGCCTTGCTTCCCCCACCTGATTCAGGCCTGTTACAATGCCAAAGAGGGGTACAGCCCTGTGTTGGAACCGGTGGTTCCTGGCGGGGGGTCAATTTGGCCTGAGAAAGAATGCATTAAATCCTGTGAAACCTGCTTTGCTAAGAATGCCCTCAATTTCAATGTTAAGGGTCCAGGCACAAAATAAGTTTGTTTCCCCAGGTTTTATGGCAGATTGGTATCATACTGTTTACCAGACCCTGACTCAAAATGACCCCCGTGATCCCAGAAATGTTATCTGTAAACCATACCTCCTTTCTTTGATATGCACCCCTATGCAAGCTAAACTCAATAAAAGCCCGTTGAGAGAGAGGCTCAAGACCTTTCTCCTCTGAGAGACTGGTCAGCCTCTTCTCCCCAAGCAGATCATGTCTTAGTAGACTTATTCTCATCCACAGCAGCTGAGAGAGCTCTGCTGGATGAAGCTCCCCTACTGTAGGTGTCCAGAGCATCCTTCTGAATTATCTTGGTTGTACAGGTATCTTGTTTTTTAATGTCTTTGAGCTATTTTACAACTTTGTAAGTTATAGGAAACTGATTGGAGAGCAAATGATTTTGTCTAAAAGAGGTGCAACTGATCTCACCATGTGTCCAAGAAATCAATTACATTTCATCACTTCTGTTGGCTTATCTGTTTCCTCTGGAGTCTCCTCTGTAATGTTTTTTAGCTGCTTATTGGTTCCCTCATTAATTAGTGAGTTAAGTAAAATTTTTGACATGTGTTAATTTTATATTTGTATAAGAGTCATGATTTTAACCTTTAAAAAACTATCTTTTAACAAAAAACATAAATACCAGTTATGAACTCATGGCTGTAATGGGGTTCAGAGGAAAAAACCCCCACTAACCTGGCTTGGGGGATGGGAGAAGAGAGAATAGGGATTGGGAGACTTTGCCTATCTATGGCAACTTGGTTAGCTAGCTTCATAGTTGTGTTAAAAAACTGTGCTATCAGGGAGATGGGTGTGACTTGAACCCATGATGTAGCTGGGGATTTGTTGCACCTGAGCAAGAGCTTGGAGTCAGTTCTCTCTGCATCACAGAGCCATGCCTCCCCAGACTAACAATGGCAGCCTAATAAAGGTACTGTACAGATGACTGGCAGATGTAACCCGCTGTGGGAGGAGTCAGAAATGGGGTCATGCCAGAAGCTCTGGGCCAGGATTTAAACCAAGTGTGGCAGCCATTCTCACTCTTGGCCATGTGGGGAGTAGAAGTGAGGGAGGAGGCATGCTGCCTGTAGCAAGGGATTTTTGCCACTCGGCCTGGACTAATAAGAAAAGTCGATGCTGCTGCTGTGATCATGCCTGCTCCAGTGGATTCCAGAGCTGCAATGGACTTCCTTACCAGATCCTGTCCTGCTGTACCTGGATTTTATCTGGACTTTTAGAATCTGTGCCTTTCCTGAGTTCCACTGGAGTAACACGACACACGTTTTTCTGGACTATTATACGGAGGCTGGTGACAACATTCCCCGGATCCCAGAGAAGAGAGCTGCTGCGGGAGAATGGCAACTCTGACACAGGTAGCTGGAGATTTGCGCAGTTGGCTTAAGATAAGAAAATGGGGAATTTTGGGGAATGATTTTGACTAATAGCCTGATGGGGAGCATGGAAAATGATGGATCTCATGGGAGAACAGGGCTCAGAGCATGAGTGCTTGCAGGGCCCCCTGTGACTGAAATGTTGAAATAAAAACCTGTTCTTACCAGCATTAACTGTTGGGTCTTTCACCAAGGCACCAAGTGACTGGGCCCCAGTCTGTTCAGTAATGTGACCATTTGCATGACTAAGGACTGTAGCTTCTATCAACATTTTCTTCATTCCTTTTTTATGTATAGATTTAAGTATTTTAACTAGTTTTAATTTATTCTCCTTCTCCTCCTAGGGGTGTGTCATTGATGGGTCACTTGATAATTTAATTTTTTAGAGTACTGAATATTAAGATCAGATCCTGTCAGAGCCAGAGGAAGAGAGATACTGGGCCTGGAGCTGGACTCAGCTGAGAAAATTTGGATTTGGCAGGTAAATGAGTTGTGCAGAATTTCTGCTGGAAGGTTCCTGTGGCATAAGCTTGCCTGTCACCCAGGCTTCTCAAATCCTCCCCAGTTCCTGAGTATCTTTCCCCAGCTTTCTAGCAGGTCTGTGAATTCCCATAAATTCCTTTCTGTTTAAGTTTTTGCCCAAATACCTTTACTAGTGCAGTAACATTGGAAAGACATAAGAAGTTATGAATGTTGAGAACAGTGTTTCTCAAATTGAGAATCCTGTAAAAAGTCCAATGTTCATTCAGGGGGTCTGGGCAGGGCATGAGAATCTTCATTTCTAACAAGCTCTCAGATGATGTTGGTAATTCTAGTCCACAGACTACGCTTTGGGTACGGAGACTGAGGGCACTCACTCAATGCTGTAGAGAAGAGGCTAGGATGGAAAGCAGGAAGGAGCAAGATAAAGGGTGTTCAACACTGTATAATGGAGCTTGGACTCAATCATGCAGGGGAGCAGCAGTCATTAAAGGATCCTAGGGGAACTTCCGGCCAAGATGGAGGCATAGGTAGACACACTGTGCCTCCTTGCACAACCAAAATAAGGACAACAACAATTTAGAAACAAAATAACAACCAGAACTGACGGAAAATTGAACTGTACGGAAGCCTGACAACCAAGGAGTTAAAATAGACACATTCATCCAGACCTGTAGGAAGGGCGGAGTCGGCGGCTGGGAGGAAAGGGATCCCGGCAAAAAAAAGCAGTGGCTTGCAGACCCCAGGCACACAGGCAGCAGCTGGCAGACCTCAGGTGTGGGGTGGCAGCGGGCAGACCCAGTGAGGCGGCAATTGTGGAGCAAGGCATGGCACACAAGGCAGCTAACCGGGCAGTCCCACATTCAAGTGCAGATAAACAAGGCAAAACTGGGGAGTAAGACAGACTGCACAACTCAGGGTCCCAGCTCGGGGAAATAAAGCCTCAAAACACCCATTGAAAACACCTGTAGGGGTTGAAGTTCTGGGAGATACTCCCAGCCTCACAGAAGAGTTTGTTGGAGGGACCCACAGGGTCCTAGAATGTACACAAGCCCACCCACACGGGAATCAGCACCAGAGGGGCCCAGTTTGCTTGGGGGAAGTGGCGGAAGGGACTGAAATACAACAGAGAGCAGAGCAAGAGCCACTGTTCCCTCTTGGACCCCTCCCCCACATATAGCATCACAACACAGTGATATGGGTTGCCCTGCCCTGGTGAATACCTAAGGCTCCACCCCCTCATACATAACAGGTGTGACAAGACAAAAATAATGGTCCAGCCCTGGCTGGTGTAGCTCAGTGGATTGAGCGCGGGCTGCGAACCAAAGTGTCGCAGGTTCGATTCCCAGCCAGGGCACATGCCAGGGTTGCAGGCCATGGCCCCCAGCAACTGCACATTCCTGTTTCTCTCGTGCTCTCTCTCTCTCTTTCTCCCTCCCTTCCCTCTCTAAAAATAAATAAATAAATCTTTAAAAAAAATTTTTAAAAAAATGGTCCAAATGGTAGAACAGATCAAAGCTCCAGAAAAAATACAACTAAGCGACCAAAAGATAGCCAACCTATCAAATACACAGTTCAAAGCACTGGTGATCAGGATTGATTGAATTTGGTCGCAAATTAGATGAAAAAATGAAGGCTACGCTAAGTGAAATGAAGGAAAATGTACAGGGAACCAATAGTGATGGGAAGGAACTGAGACTCAAATCAATGGAGTGGACCAAAAGGAAGAAAAAAACATCTAAATAGAAAAGAATGAAGAAACAAAAACTCAAAAAAATGAGGAAAGGCTTAGGAACCTCCAGGACATCTTTAAACGTTCCAACATCCGAATTATAGGGATACCAGAAGGGGAAGAGCAACAAATGGAAAAGTTATCTGAACAAATAAGGAAGGACAACTTCCCAAATCTGACAAAGAAAACAGACTTCCAGGAAGTCCAGGAAGCTCAGAGAGTCCCAAAGAAGTTGGACACAAGGAGGAACACACCAAGGCACATCATAATTACATTAGCCAAGGTAAAAATGAAGGAGAGAATTCTAGAAGCAGCAAGAGAAAAGGAGACAGTAACCTATAAAGGAGTTCCCATCAGACTGGCAGCTAATTTCTCAAAAGAGACCTTGCAGGCAAGAAGGGGCTGGAAAGAAGTATTCCAAGTCATGAAAGGCAAGGATCTACATCTAAGATTGCTCTATCTAGCAACGCTATCATCTAGAATGGAAGGGCAGATAAAGTTCTTCTCAGATAAGGTCAAGTTAAAGGAGTTCATCATCACCAAGCCCTAATTATATGAAATGTTAAAGGTACTTATCTAAGAAAAAGAAGATAAAAAACATGTACAGTAAAATGACAACAAATTCACAATTATTAACAACCACACCTAAAACAAAATAAAAAGAAACTAAGCAAACAACTAGAACAGGAACAGAACCACAGAAATGGAGATCACATGGAGGGTTAGCAACAGGGGAGTGGGAGGAGGAGAGGGGGGGAAAAGGTACGGAGAATAAGTAGCATAGATGGTAGGTAGAAAATAGACAGGGGGAGGGTAAGAATAGTATGGGAAATGTAGAAGCTAAAGAACTTATGACACATGAACATGAACTATAGGGGGAATGTGGGTGGGAGAGGGTGTGCAGGGTGCAGGGAAGTGAAGGGGGGGAAATGGGACAACTGTAATAGCATAATCAATAAAATATATTTTTTAAAAAAGGATCCTAGGGGAGTGAAATGAATATTACCATTTTTTAGAGCCTTCTGGAAGTTGTACACAAAACAGTGTAAGGTGAGGAACAGGAGGCAGGAGAACCAGTTAGGAAGCGTGGCAGGCAAAATAACAGCCTCTCCCTGTCCCCAAATATCCTTATCCTAGTCTCCAGAACCTATGAATATGTTACTTTATATGACAAATGGGACTTTGTAGAGTTATTAAATTAAGAACTTTCAGATGGGAAGAGCATGCTGGATTACCCAGGTGGGTCCAGTGTAATCAAATGAATAACTTACAGATGGAACCCCTTTCCCGGCTGTGGTGAGGGGGAGATGTGACTACGGAAGAATGATCAGGGCTGACACACTACTGACTCTGAAGATGGAGAATGAGGCTCCAGCCAAGGGATGCAGGTGGCCTCCAGGAACTGAAAAAGGTAAGGAAGTGGATTCTCCCCTAGAGTCTTGTGCTGTTTTGAGCCACTGAATTCATGGTAATTTGTTATAGTAGCAATGAAAAACTAATATAGGAGACAACAGCAACATTCCAAAGAAGAAATGAGGAGAACCTCACTTAACAACAGAGTGGCAACAGAAAAGGAGAGACTTGGTCTGAAAGATTACTAGGGGGAATAGAGATGAAGGAACATGATCACTAATCAAGTGTGTGCACCGTGTGCACCCAGTTATCCAGCTGGGTGGTGAGGGATATTCCCAGGTTTTTCTCTTGGGCAAATGGGTCTGTGATCAAAAGGAGGGAAAAAAGAGAGTGTGCGTGCACCAGTCTACCCTAACGTTATTCAGCTCCTTTCTTCCAATTCCATTTTTACCAAGATACCTTCTAATCTTTACTCTCAAGCTTTCCCTACTGGGAAAAGCATGTGCTCACCAGCCAACACAAACAGCTATTCTGCTTGTCAGTTATATTTTTCACTCTAAATATGAATTGCCATTCTAGTTATAAAACAGGCTCCTGTGAGATGTCAGAGTAAAACAATATACCAGGGTTTGAGTTCTCCCAGAAGAACTGACAGAACTGAATTTCTGCCAAGCGAAGACAGACCTTGAACCACGGTGATCCCAGTTTTGCCTCCTTACCTAGCACAGCTTCCCTGCATCCTAGGCTGGAAGGGAGACCTGGAAGAGGCTGCCTAATGCTTAACTGCTGTGCCAAGTCAACTGAGAATTGTGAGGTTCTGTGCTTACAACTGAACAGCTATTTATAGTGCACACTATGAGTTTCTCAGTCTCCAGGAAGAACCCACCCCTGTCTGGACCCTCTGCTTGGTAGCAGATGCAAGTCAGGGCAAGCCGTTCTAGGAAACAAACCAAGTGTGGCGGGTGAGTTCTGGTTGTAACTGATCTAGAGGTGGCTGGTTTTACCATGTAGACATCCTGGAAATCGGAGAAAGAAAATAATGACTTTCCATACCCACTCTGAATTATTTCTTTACCTGTGCCAAACTGGCCAAGTGACCTTCTGAGCAAAAAAGGAAGAGCAAAAACCCTTTGCCTCTCACAACACTGGGGGCCAGGACTGTTGCTATTCACTCCATGGCTCAGGTAAAGAAAGGGAGGCTCTTTGAAGTTAAAAGGTCAGAGTCAGGATTTGCCTTCAGGCTCATCATGACAAAATCCACATCTTTTGTACTCTGACCTGGGTATCTCTCCCTCCCTCACAACCCACTCCTGCAGGTCTTTGTCAGTCGGGGTGACCTGACGGTTCTCCTGTCTAGAGGTGCCCGGCACATCTAGGGCTGTGACTGTGGCTCCCAAATCACCCAACAGTAATACATCCTCCAAATCAGTAAGCACCAAGGAGCCCCCTCCCATGTGTCCAGCCCTCTGCTAGCTGCTGTGGGGAAATGGTCAAAGCACAGTGAACAACAACCCCTGCCCTCTAAAAGCTTATTAAGCAACAGGGCTTAAATCAGGGGGCATCGAATCGTAGAACTGGAGCAGGGACAGAGTCAGAACCGCAGACCCAGGGGCTGAAGCAGGTGTGCTGGCCTCTGGGACCATGCTCCTGCCCCTGGTGCCAGACTGTCTCACAACAACAGCGCTTTGTGGTCTACACAGTGCTTTTCAGAGAAACTGAGGATCAGAGAGAAGCAGTTACTCATCGAAGGCCACACAGCAGCTTGCAGTAGACTGAAGGTCCATCCCCTAATGCCAGATGCCATTTCCTCTCACCGCACCTCCCTGCTTCCCCCACTCTACACTCTAGTTCTAAAGGGGAAACCCAGACTGGGGAGGGGATTCCTGGGTCACACCAGGTGAGTCTCATGAGATGAAGAGTAATAAAGGGACTCCTCTGCCCTGCTGCCAGTGCCCACGACAGAGAGCACCCACCTTCCCCCACCAGTTCACACCCAGTTTCCCCCACCCAAAAGGTACAACTTACATATTCTTTAATGTCCTTCGATTTCACAGCCTTGTAGGAATAATATGCAGGGTAAAGGGTGCCAAATATAAGCCTGGAGGGAAGAGAGAAAGAAAAAAAGAGAAATGTGATTTTCCTTCATCCTATTTGATGGAAAGTGTCTGTCTTCAATGTCACGAACAGTTCTCTAAGCTACAGAAAATGCTCCTCCTGTGGGTTTATCTATTGTTCCTGGGGTCCTGAAGGTCTTCTGCTCCTCACTGAGATGTACTTAGGAACCTCCTGTTAAGGCTCCACAACAATGGGGCAAAGGCGGGTAGCCGACCTGAGCAGCCAAGACCAGGGAAATTAAAGGTCAAACTTCCCTCTCCTGCTGCTAGTGCGCCTGTGATACTTTGTAAAGCCCACTGACCCATCGGGCTTCCTTCACCATTAAAACCTTTTCACTAAAAGTTCCTTCAAATTTCACACCTCTCATACTTGCCTTCAGCACCCTGCTGCTAGAATGGGGGGGGGGGGGTTCAATTGGAAATCCATTCAGGCCAACCCCTGCTCCTGCCACCTCCTTCCCCACCCTACATTAACCCATGTCTCACTGCTCTGAGGATGAAGCAGCAAAAATACACGACTGTCTGGGCATCACCTCTCACTGACCCACATCTCAGCCCTGCCACCAAAGACCTGCACGGCACAAATCTATCTGACCTCGTTCTCTCCACCTTGCACTATTCCCCCACCAAGCCTCTGCGTGGGCTGTTGTTTCCTTCTGGAGTCTTCCCTCCCCTTTCTTTGCCTGGTTGGTAATGCCCATTCATCGGATCCCAGCTCCATCATGCTGTGTGCGTGCAAGCTCTCCCTGGCCTCCCAACTAGGTCAGTCTCCCCAGGCACTCTCACAGACCCAGGTCACATTATCTGGGTGCTCTTTTACTACTGTTTGGGTGATGCTTTGATTGACAAGATCTCCCGGTGGGACTGTAAGCACCTTCAGGGCACAGAATGGATCTGTTTTCTTTAACAGTGTATTCCCAGCACCTACCACATAGTAGGCTCTCAGTGGATAGTTTTAATTGTATGAATCAACAGAATATTGGAACCAGAAGAGTCTATTCACCTGAAAGATAAGGTCACCCCCAGATGTCAATTCAGGTGCAAACTGAGTGGGTACAGGAGGGACACTGGTCCCCACCCCACAGGAGCCAACATCTGTGACAACTCACTGACAGAGCTTGCAGGGTCCCTGCAAGGAGACCTCACACTTGGGAAGCCCAAAGCCCTGACAGTCCAGTTGCAATTTACCAAGCAGTGGTCAGTTTCCCACAGCTGCGGTGGCCGAGTAACAACACCTTGACATTCTGCATTTATCAGCCTGCCAGGAAAAAAGGTTAGCTGAACTGAGTCAGCTTCTATGATGCTGAAAGGGAAGGGGTTTTGTAACCCTGACTCACATAGGCCTTGCCCTAAATGCTTCTCAGGAGTCACCTCAATCCTCAGACCGCCTCAGTTAAGGGAGCCTCATTCACGAACAAGACACCAGTGCACTTGCTTGTCATCACTTGCTTGTCTAAGGTTCCATCTGAAGACTGGCTGCTGGCTGCCAGGGACCTGGCCAGGACGGCTCCTCCAAGCCTGCTTGAGAGCAAGGCCATCCCTGCGAAGGCTGGGATTATGTGTGGGGAGCAACATGAGCCAGCAAAGGGGACAACAAGTATCTGAAAGGAAGAGGAAAAAGTGGGACTCAGGCAGGAGAGGAGAAACTTAAGAAAGAGGGGGAAGGCATCAAGCAGGCTGAGGGGGACACGGCCTAGGGAAGCCCACAGGCTACTATGAGCCAGCCTGGTAAGGGAGGTCTTCCCAACCATCCCACCCTGCCCCCTCCAAAGCATTCTCAGAGACCAGAGATAGTCTGCTCTCTGTGAGGCCTTTCCTGACCTCATCGCCCCCTGAAGATTATTAGCTTGTTCTCGCCTTCCTACATGCCACAACATCCCCTTCTCTTAGCCTTTATCCATACCACTTGCAGTGATATATTCAGTGTCTGCCTCTGCCACATGATGTTCCACGGAGCCAAGGATGGGGTCTGTCTCACTCATCACCACACTCCCCGGGACTGGCAAGTGCTTGATGAGCACATGGTGCTCACTGTGTGAAGTTGCTGAGTGGTGAAGGAAGGGATGGAGCTATGCAGGGCACATTCATGACCTTGGGACTGAGGTCTCAGCAGCAAGGGAGATGCCAGAGGGCAATGGCTGATTCAGCAAAGCCTCAGGCAACATGCCATGAGCTCCTCTGGCACAGATGCCCTGGGTCTACCAGGAAGGTTTCCAGGACCTGCCCTGAGGCAGGGTGTGACCAGCAGAAGAGAGACAGGTGCGAAGTACACAGCGACTCAGCAGCTGCTTGATTTGCTCCTATGTGAGCCCCAGTGAGCAGCGACAGCTCTGAGGGTCACGGAGCTGGGGAAGCCTCGGTGGTGTGCTCTCCACGTGCCAGGTTCCTGCTGTGCAGTGGCTGCCAGTGTCCCCCACCTGGCAGCATGGGCACAGAGGGCAAACTTGCTTTTTCAGTCCCTAAAATCTCAATAACCCTGTCAGGTAAAGGAGCACACTTAGCATTTCACTGCCTAGGGAAGGAAGAACAGGATTAAAATGGCAAGTTCCTCTAAATCTATTTTGGAGAAAAGAAATAACAAATGAAGCAGGCCCAAGCCAAAGGCTTTGGGAACTATGTCCATGCAGTGCCCTTGCCAGGCCCTTCTCCACTCAGCCCACAGCCTTCCTTTCCAGGCTCCCGGCCTGCCCCTCCCCCAGCCTCCAGATCTCACAGCCAGCAACTGTCCCGCAAAGAGCCCTGCTCACTCACTGCTCTTTGTCCCGCCTGAATCTTAGACCATGATCTTCCCACAACTCCACAACTTTTTTCCAGAGAAAGTCTCACTAATCCTTTAATATCCATCTCAAAGAGCCACTTCTGTGAGTCTTCGATCAGTTGTCCCCCAGAATTTTCTTGACTGTCTGTAAGTCTACTATAGCCCTTATGTAGTAATACTAGTAAAATATTTAAAATAATGATATTAATATCACTGAGCACTACTAATGCCAAGCACTGCTCTACAGGTTGTATACATTGTCTCACTTAATACTCTCGACACCTGTATAGGGTAAGATTCTATCGCTCCATTTCACAGGTGAGGACACTAAGGTCCAAGGAGACAACAGCCAGGAGCAGAGCTGGGATGTGGGCCTGGGCAGCCTGACAATGGGGCCTGTCTCTCCTCCGTGGCTACCTGTGCTGGTTGAGTCAGTCTCCCCATCCAGCCAACGAAGTCCTCAGTGACCAGTGGGGTCCCTAGTGCCTGGCACAGCCCCTATGCTAGTGCATACTTGAAAAATGTCTATTGAATGAATAAAGAACAGATAACTGCAATCTCTCTCTGAGGAACTTAACCCACTTGATAGATCCACAAAACTCTCTCTACAAGGTCATGAGGAAGCAATAAAATACTTAGGAGCATCTACAGCTACTTAAGTGCTCACCATCAGCCCCAGCAGAGGGAAGGGAGGAGGCGTGAGTGCCTCTAGAGAGGAGACTGGGCTCTCTGCTAACACCCTCCTCCCAGTTACCTATGATTGGAGCCTCGCACTGCACTTTACAGCCTCAGAGCTCTGTACCCACCTTCCCTTCTCCACTGTCATTTACTGTTACCCTGAAGTCCTCTATTCCTAACTTATTGGGTCCGTTTATCTGCCTCCCATGTTTCTCCTATCTTTGCCCTTTCTTCCTCCTCTTGCCTCAAGTTAGGGGCCCTCATCCAAGGTTGCCTTCCCAACCTCCTCCATAGCTGCAGCATCTAGAAGGGGCTGTCAGTCTCATGTAAACACTATCCTCTAAGGCAGTGGTTCCCAAGCAGGGACAATTTGGTTTCCTGGAGGACATCTGGGCAATGTCTAGAAACACTCTGGTTGTCACTACTGAGAGAGTGCTACTGGCATCTGATAGGTAGAAGCCACAAATGCAGCTCAGCATCCCACAATGCACAGGACAGCCCGCAAAGAAAGAATTATCCAGTTTGAAATGTCAATGCTGCCAAAGTGGAGAAAGCCTGCTCCAGTGTGCTGTTCCCAGTCCTTGGGCTCTGGCCTCTTCCCCTGACCATCAAAGGCAATTTGCCCTGGGACTTTTAAAAAAATGCCAACATCCAAGGCAAAATAGCAAATGCTCAGATAGGAGAGAACAGTCCAAAACGGTGAAGAACACACACCTACCCATTGGCCAAAGTCAGGGAAAACACAACTCTGAAGCTACATGTTAACCTCCTGGAGCTCTGGACAAGAAAAGAAAGGTATTACTCGCATGAATTAACCGTAACTGTGACACCAGTTATGGTCACCAAGGACGGCTGCTCACGACTCCCCAGGGCCCACAGGGGAGCGATTGCTGGCTAGGGGCTCAGCTACAAGCTGTGGCACCATGGTTCCTAATGGTGGCCAATATCTCTGTAAACCATTAAACAGACTATATTTTCCACAGTCTTCTCAGGCATGCTAGTGTCAGACAACATTTCCCAATTCACAATAAAATTGAAAACTTCTAAAATCAATGCTAGCAATATTTTTTGAAATTAATTTTTTGACACAATAAAAATAACACACCTATTTGCTTTTCACACTGTGACAAAACAAATTGAATTTAAGAACTGGTACACCACATGTGAGCTTCTGGAGTGCTTAATTTCTTGACCTCGGTGGTAGTTATGCAGAATTTGGCTGTATATATTAAACTGTACACATATGTTCTATGTATTTTTCTGTACGTATACATTCTACTTCATACTTTTAAACATTTAAAAAATATTTATTTATTCTTACAGAGAGGGGAAGAGAGGGAAAGAAACGTTGATGTAAGAAACATTGATCGAGGAATTCCAGATGAGACAGAGGCATAGGCAGAAATGCTTTGCTTCCTCATACAACCAAAAGAAGGTAACAACCAACTTAAAAACAAAAAACAACCAAACTACCAGAAATCAAACTACATGGAAGTCCAACAACCAAGGAGTTAAAGAAACATTCATTCAGACTGGTAGGAAGGGTGGAGATGGGGGCAGAGAGGATGCTGCAGCAAGGCAGTGGACCATGGAGGCAATCCTGCATTTCTGCACAGAGAAGCCAGGAGGAATGATTGGGGAGTAAGACAAGACTGAAAAACCCAGGGTTTCAGCGCAGGGAAACTAAAGACTCAAAACATCTGGCTGTAAAAATCTGTAGGGGTTGCGGCATCGGGAGAAACTCCCAGCCTCACAGAAGAGTCTGTTGGAGAGTCACATAGGGTCCTAGAACTACAAACCCATCCACGTGAGAATCAGCACCTGAAAGGGCACAATCCCCTTGACCTTATCTGGGAGGCACTTTGTCTGCCCTTCCATTCTAAAATAGCTTTGCTGGACAGAGTGATCTTGGATATAGGTCCTTGCCTTTCATGACTTGTTTCCAGCCCCTTCTTGCCTGTAAGGTTTCTCTTGAGAAATAATAAAGTTATCAGTGGGAAGTGAGGAAAGTCATGGAAAGTGGGGCGAGAGCCAGCAAGTACAGCTGTTCCCTCTATGATGCCTCCCCCATAGACAGAGCCACAATGCACTAAAGAGGGCTGCCCCACCCTAGCAAATACCTAAGGCTCTGCCCCTTACAACATAACAGGTGCACCAAGACAAAATAATATGGCCCAAATGAAAGAACAGATCAAAACTCCAGACAAAGAGCCAAGCGAGGAGGAGATAGACAACCTGTAAAATGCAGAGTTCAAAACACTGGTAATCAAGATGCTCACAGAAATGGTTAAGCTTGGTTGCAAAATGAACTAAGAAATGAAGGCTACACAAAGTAAAATAAAGCAAAATGTACAGGGAAACACGGAAGGGAAGAAAACTGGGACTTAAATCAATGGTTTGGAACAAAAGGAAGAAATAAACATTCAACCAGAATAGAACGAAGAAACAAGAATTCAAAAAAATGAGGAGAGGCTGAGGACCTTCCAGGACAACTTTAAACACTCCAACATCTGAATCATAGGGGTGCCAGAAGGAGGAGAGGAAAAGCAACAAACTGAAAATTTATTTGAACAAATAATGAAGGACAACTTCCCCAATCTAAAAAAGGAAATACACTTCTAGGAAGTCCAGGAAGCCCAGATAGTCCCAAAGAAATTGGACCCAAGGAGGAACACACCAAGTGACACCATAATCACATTACCCAAGATGAAAGAGAAGGAGAGAATCTTAAAAGCAGGAAGGGGAAAGGAGGACATTACCTACAAAGGAGTTCCCATAAGACTATGAGCTGATTTCTCAAAAGAAACCTTACAGGCAAAAAGGGGCTCAAAAGAAGTATTCCAAGTCATGAAAGACAAGGACCTACATCCAAGATTACTCTATCCAGCAAATCTATCATTTAGAATGGAAGGGCACATAAGGTGCTTCCCAAATAAGGTCAAGTTAAAGGAGTTCATCATCACCAAGCCCTTATTATATGAAAAGTTAAAGAGGGTTATCTAAGAAAAAGAAGGTAAAAAATATGAACAGTAAACTGACAACAAACTTACAACTATCAACAACTGAACCTAAAAAACCAAAACAAAACTAAACTAAGCAAACAGCTAGAACAGGAACAGAATCACAGAAATGGAGATCACATGGAGGGTTTTCAGCAGAGAAGGGGATGGGTAGAATGGGGGAAAAGGTACAGGGAGTAAGAAGCATAATCGGTAGGCACAAAATAGATGGGGGGAGGTTAAGAACAGTGTAGGACATAGAGAAATCAAAGAACTTATGTGTACAACCCATGGACATGAACTAAGTAAAGAGGGAATGCTGGAGAATGAGAGTTATAGGGAGGAGGGGGATAAAGCAGAGAAAAATATTGGGACAACCATAATAGCATAATTAATAAAATATACTTTAAAAAATAAAATAAAATAAACATTGATCAGTTGCTTCCCACATGCACCGGGCACCAGGCCCGCAACCGAGGCGTGTGCCCTGATGGAGAACCGAACCAGCAACCTTTCACTTTGTGGGATGATGCCCAATCAACTGAACCACATGGGTTAGGGCTTTATTTCATAATTTTAAAGAAATGGTGTGCCATATCCAAGAAAATGAATTTGCACAGTCTTCCAATTTGCAGAGGCATGCTGTTTCCTGAACACTAAAAGGCATTAAAATTTACACTGATTACACATTGTGCTTTTAGTTCTTAGTAAAATACAAAACATTCTAATTACTCTGAAGGTTTTTTTCTAAAAAAGTTTACAAATCAATTTTTTATCACTTTCTATGAGCATCAATTCTGCAAGACCATTTTTGCTGTCTATTCTAATGAAAGATGCTTCTTGATTCTTGAGCTCCTTTTGACATTCTCATAAATATGCTATAATTTTCAATATGGAAAAATTTTAAAACAGACATATTTGAAATCTCCTCCATACTCTTTCCTGATACGTTCCACTCACTCTTTCACCAAAATAACCACTACCCTGATTTTGGTACTGATCATTCTCACCATGTGTTTATTAACCTACATAAGCCATGCATAGACAAAAAATTATACTTCCTTAAACATTATATAAATGGAATCATGTTTTTGAAATGTAATCCATGTGATACTTGTATTTCTCAATCATTTTAACAACTGTATACTATTTTACTATGTGAATATATCACAATTTATTTATCATCCTATTGATGCATGTTTAGGTCCTTTCCATTTTTCACTATTACAAATAGGGCTGTAACGAACATTTCTATATATGTCTCCTTGTACATGTATGATACTGTCTCTAGGATATACAATATGTGGAAGTGCTGGGTCACTGGTATAGCACCTTCCACCAGATAATACAAAACCACCCACCAGAGGTTGTACCTATTTCTACTCCTCCTACATCATAAAGGAGTTCTGATATTCCCATTCTCTTCAAACTGATGTAGAGACTTTTATATTTTTACCAGTCATGGATATGGATATGGATTTTCATATTCATAAGGATATGAAATAGTACCTCATATTTGTTTTACAAATAAAAGTGAGGAACTTTTTATACCTCTTAGTCATTTGATCTTCTTACCTGGACGATTTATACACCCCTCCATCCCACCCCCCACCATTAAGCTGTTTGTCTTTTCTTACAGATTTTAGGACTTCTTTATGAATTTTAGGTATAAGTTCTTCCTTGGATATATGCATTACAAATATCTTTCCCCAATAAAAAGCTCTTATAATTTTGTGGTACGTTCTGTTGTATGGCAGTTTTAAATTTTATATAGCAAATATATCAATCTTTTCTTTTTTAAATTGATTTATTATATTCTTTCCACTACCATTTATCCCCTTTATACCATTTTCCACCTTTGCCCATCCTTCTCCCCACCACAATCTCAATCTTTTCTTTTATAGTTTGTTTTTAAATATCTTGTTGAAGAAATCCTAGTCACATATATTTTCTCATGAAAGTTTTTAATGTTTGCTTTTTCACTATTAGGTTTTAATTCATCTGAAATTTATCTTTACATATGCACTAGAACTTCAATTTCATTCTTTCCTGTTCCAGTACTACTTACTGAATCCCCTCCCATTGATTTGCAGCTCTACCTGTCACATATAAAGTTTTCCAGTCTGTCCAGTTATTATTTCAGCTCTCCCATCAGTGCCACTCACCTACCATCCATCCAGCCATGCACCCTAATTTCCACAGCTTTATAAAAAATTCTCATATTCTTAAAACTGTCTTGCTTATTCTTGGCCCTTTGTTTTTCTATATTAATTTCATGACAGCTTGTCAAATTCCAGGAAAAACTTTATTTGTATTTTGACTGCATTTGCACAGAATTTATAGATTTACTTAGCAAGAATCACCATGTTTATCATATCAGGTTTTCCTCTCATTAACATGATCTCTTTCACTTCTTCATCTTCTTTAATGTCTTTTCATGATATATTATAAGTTCCTTCATAAAAATCTTGAACATGTTTGTCCCAGGTACTTCAGGGGTTTTCTGGTGGCATTGTAAATTTATAAAATTAGATATTCTATTGGTTATTAATGGTGTTCAGGAATGCTGCTGATTTTCCATGTTGATCTCAGAACCACTAATCTTGCTGCAATCAAAGTATTTGGAGTCTCAAAAGCATTATACTAAGTGAAGGAAGCCAAGCTCAAGAGTCACCATGTTGTGTGATTCCACTTATACGTTACTCTGAAAAAGGAAAATTTATAGAGATAAAAAACAGATCAGCAGTTGCCAGGGCTGGGGGTTGGAAGGGCTGATTATAAAGGAAAGTGAAGGAATTTTAGGAAATGATAGACTTGTCCTGTGTCTTGATTATGGTGGTGGTTACACAACTGTATGCATTTACTGAAACTCAGAATCAACAATCACACTAAAAAGAGTGAATTTTACTAACTGTATCTCAACCTGACCTTTAAAAAAAGCATTTGGAGGAGTTTACAATCATAAGTGTGAGTGTGTGACGTCTCCAAAAATGGAGAAAGGTGACCTTGGCATCAGCCTCCAAGCTCTGAGACATCTTCCTGATATTAGAAGGTCCATGTGTAACAAAACAAGGACTCATAAAAACCACACACACCTCCAGGGCCTATTAATACACTGGCCCTGTAAGAACTATCTTCAGATATGCTATAGATCTGGGTTCTACATGCACCTCACACACCTGAGCAAGACTGATCTTTACTGCACTGCTGCAGGGACCACCCCCACTCACAGTGGTTACCCAGAAGCTTAAGCTGGGAAGAAATGCTCAGGCTGAGCCCACAGCTCAAGGTTCACGCAGCACAGCAAACCACCTGGGGTTTGGTTGCCATGGGTCCCAACCCCTGGGCTTCTGTTTCTATTTACCCACTGTGACTTTGTAAAAAGCTAAAAGGAGAAAAATGCGAAAACAGCAGAACTGGCCCACTCCGCATTTTGGCGGCTTGGTGATTACAGTATATTATGATGATCTAGAAGCTATTATTTATTTATTGAGTACTCATATGTCCCAGGAACTGCACAAACTTCTTTACAAGCAAGATCACTTCTAATATTCATATAACCTGTGAGCTATCACTGCTTTCTTATAAGGCAGATGAGGAAACTGGGGTTTGGTGAAATGAAACAACTGAGTTTAACAGTTAGTCAGGGGAGGAGGCCACACTCAAACCCAGGTCCATCTGACATCACTGCCCATGATACACTGCCTTCTTGACTGGACTGCAGTGCATGGCTCAGAGTTTGCAGTGACCCACAAATGAATGAATGAATGAATGAATGGGACCAGGAGAGAGGGAGGGAGAACTGCCTGCTCCCTTGCCTAAGAGAACTCCACTCTGGCCTCATATTACATATTTACTGATACCAAGAGACAGTATAATTACATTTCCAAGCACATAAACTGTTCACACAAATGAGGCTCTTGCTCTCAGCAGATTTCAGCACTACAGAAACATCTCATCTTTCCTTCTCACCTTGGCATGTGAATCTGCTGACCTCTCCCTGTAGTCTTTCTTTTCCCAGGGTGTTTCAGGCTCCTACATCTCTCTGAAGATTTGGGACAACTAACACATAGAAAATTCTTCCTAGGAAAACCCCCTTCACAAATATCTCAGCGTATTTGCTCATCTGATCCACACCGCAGCCCTCTCAGAGAACTGGGCTACTTTCCTGTTAACAAATGAGAAACAGGCTCAGAGTGTTCAGGGCCTGCCAAAGGCCTTTCCACTAGCCCATAAGCTTGAAACTCGGCTGCTCACCGCCAAATCCACAACCATTCTCCAGCCCACACTACCCCTTTTTGTAAGGAGAGGAGGTTTTATTGCTTATTTAGAGCTGTGCATAGTCTGCGTGGCAAAAATCCCACTTTAAATTCAATTACAGAAATACCTACCTTCAAGCCCAACTTCTGTGCTTTTGTACAAAATGGACATTCTGTAAACTTTCAATCCATGCTGTTAAGTGTTAAACTCTGCAATCCAACCCACTCAAACACTGCTCAAGGATCAGTCTGAGTATTTTTAAGCCTAAATTGTAGAAGTTTCTATTTTTAAGAAATCCAGAAGCTAAGCTTTGGCATTAGCCTGAGTTGAATCCATCTCCATCACTGGACCAGCTGTGGGATCATGGGAGCATTTCCTAACTATTCTGAACTGGCCTTCCCGAGTGTTCAGACTAAAAACACCTACGCTCAATAACTATTACACTATGCAGGGTAAACAAGGAGACTATGGGTAAAAAATTTTAAATCCAGAGATGCCATGCATGAATGACAAACATTAATACCTTTCCCTTCTACAGAAATAGCTACTTCAAATGTCGATTCTTTTTTTCAAAGTGTTTTCTTTTTTTTACTTTTTTTTAATTGATGTTCGAATACAGTTGTCTCCATTTTCCCATCACCACTTTCCCCCGCCCACCTCCCACCCTCAATCCCACCCAGCCTTGGCTCCATCTATGGTTCCCTCATTCATGTTCACTTACGTCCCTTTCCCTTCTTTCCCACTTCATTTCCCTCTCCCCTTCTCTTTGGTTACTGTCATTCTGTTGTAGATTTCAATGTCTCTGGCTATATTTTGCTTGCCAGTGTGTTAATTAGGTTCCACTTATACTTGAGAACATATGGTATTTGTCTTTCACTGCCTGGAAAATTTCACTTAGCATCATGTTCTCCAGTTCCATCCCTGTTGTCACAGAGGGTAGGAGCTCCTTCTCTCTTTCTGCTGTGTAGAATTCCATTGTGTAAATGTACCACAGTTTATTGATCCACTCATTTACCGACGGGCACCTAAGCTGCTTCAGGCTTTTGGTTATTGTAAACTGTGCTATGACAAATGTCGATTTTTTTAATCACAAAATAATTTTCATTCAACTCCTAAATATTTGTTGAGCACCTACTGTGTGTCCTTGGTGCTCTGGTAGGGAATACAGCCAACAAACAGATAATTATACAAATCACAACCACTGTGTTGAGTCCTGCTGAGAGTGTCTGAAGGACGAAAACAGATTCCTTGACAATGACCACCCTGTGGTTGCCCAGCCCCCAGCCCATCCTCCCTTCTAGGGCCTGATAGCCAGTGACCCCCACCTTCAGCCAGAGGGCCCCCGGTAAAGGGTTATGATTTTCTCCCCCTGGTGGACTTCCTCCCCTACAAGGAATATATTTGGTATGAGGAAAGGACTACACCATTCAAGAGGGGGTGGAACAGAAGTGTGACAGGCTGGTCCAGCTGGACTTGTGGAAGGCGACACTTGTAGGGCACCTGTGAGGTACCTGTGGGTTTCCTGAGGACTTGTCTGCTCAGCTCATGCCCCTCCTGGCTCCCACATGGCAGGTGCAGTTGCCCTGCCCAGCCAGCTTGGAGCTCTGTACCATGTCCATATGCCTGTGGGCAGGACGGTATTTTAGGGCTCAAGGGAAGGTGAGGGGAACAGGACAAATCTTTACTGATGCCCATGAGGTGCCACATCAGGTACTGATCCCCATTACAGTCAGGTGAAATCATGACTATTATCCTCTTTTCACACAGGAGGGACTGGAAACTCAAAAAGGTTATATTCCTTCACTTAACAGACATTTATTCATTACCTACTCAGTGCCAAAATATAAGTACAACGTAGGATCACAGAGCTGCTAAGTGGGTAAGCTGCATTCAAACAACCTGCCTGGCTTCAAACTCCTTGTTGTTTCCAATCCAATGTGATACCTCAAGAAGATCAGAGACTCTATCGTCGAGGTGATCACAAAGTGGCTGGGATGCCACTTATGTCAGAACAAGATACTAGTAGTAGGGCAAAGCTCTGTGGACTAAATATCGAGGCTGATGGGCCCAAGTGCCTCCCCCAACAGACTCGGAGTTCTCTGAGGGCAGGGGCTGGGCTTTCCCCATCTCAGCATCCCCAGTGCCAGGCACAGAGTGGGTAATACATGCAACAGCATGGATGAATACAAATGCATTACTATGGGAAGTGAAAGAAGCCAGGCTGGAAGGGGCACATGCTACATGACTCCATTTATATGACAATCTTTTAAAAAAGATAAAAGTACAGAGATGGAAAAAGGAAGAGTTGCCAGAGGCTGGGGGTGGGGACAGAGGCTGACCACAAAAGGGCATGAGAAAACTCCTGGACATGAAGGAACTGTCCCATATTTATACTGCTGATTACATGACTATGCATTTATCAAAGCTCACAGAAATACTCAATTAAAAGGGTTAATTTCACTGTAGGCAAATTATACCCTAACTTTTTAAAAAAAATTTTTTAACACAGCTTTTTTTAAAAGATTTTATTTATTTATTTTTAGAGAGGGAAGGGAGGGAGAAAGAGAGAGAGAGAGAAACATCAATGTGCAGTTGCTGGGGGCCGTGGCCTGCAACCCAGACATGTGCCCTGACTGGGAATCGAACCTGCGATGCTTTGGTTTGAAACCCGTTCTCAATCCACTGAGCTACGCCAGCCAGGGCATACCCTAACTTTTAAAGTGAGAGAAAGAATGAATACAAGCAGAACTAGATTCACAGTGAAGCTAACAGAGTTCATGCTTCATGGCTCCTCAAAGGCATGGCCCCAGCAGGGATCCCAGTAATGTGTTCATCAAATTTTTTATGACCTTTTCTGAAAAAGCTCCTCCTCTCTGTTGTAAAAGTTCCAGGCCCCACGAAACCTTGATGCACCCCTGAACACAGGTACAAGAACACACTGAGAAAGGAAGAATGACTGGCCTCCAAGGAGTTGGACTCCCATGGTACCCTAGAGAAAGCAAGCCCTGGTTCAAGCAGGTGGTAGGGAAGACAGCCCATGGAGAGGAACCAGCGTGAACAGAAGTGCAGAGGTTTTCCAAGGTTTCCAGGGGCCACACAAGCATCAGGAATTTGGGGCCCCTACACTATATTCATATGTTTACCACCCCAAACATGTGTGTTATGGTGTGAATCCCAGCCAAACCAAGCCATTCTAGGTAGGTAGAAAAGCTATGGCCTGATGGGATATGAAAATTCTAGATGAGGGCAAGCTGGTTTAGCAAGACTTTATCACTCTTCCAGGTCTCTGCACAGCAAGGACACCCACTACTGCCATAGGAGGAAAGTTTTCACCTTATGCACCTGAAGCTGAAAATGGTTGGTGCTCTCTTTTCCAGCTTCCCTTGCAGGAGGAATGTGGGCCTGTGGCAGACATACCTGCCCAGATATGAACACAGGTCCTTCTAACCCTCTCACCGGCTGTACTGAGGCTGCATCCCTTTAGCTTATAGTCCGATGATAATCCAATGATACCACATGAGCAAATACTGCCCAACAAGGCTAGCCTTGTATGTTGAGTTACTGATTTCCTGGTGGTT
The DNA here is from genome assembly GCF_019186645.2 of Phyllostomus hastatus. Classification (NCBI taxonomy): domain Eukaryota; kingdom Metazoa; phylum Chordata; class Mammalia; order Chiroptera; family Phyllostomidae; genus Phyllostomus; species Phyllostomus hastatus. Next base: position 72,165,640 of record NW_025334041.1, on the reverse strand, counting down.
TTAAAAATCATCCAAGTTAACAGAGTAGAATGTGGCTGAGATTTAAAAATAGTTCTGTCTCAAAGAGATATTTACATCTGCATATACATATAGCAGCATTGTTTACAATAGCCAAGAGATGGAAACAACTCAAGTGTCCATTGACAGAGGAATGAATATACAAAATGTGTGTATGTGTATGTATACAATTCAGCCTTAAAAAAAAAAAAGGAAATCCATCCTGGCTGGTGTGGCTCAGTGGACTGAGTGCAGGCCTATGAACCAAAGGGTCGTCAGTTCGATTCCCAGTCAGGGCAGATGCCTGGGTTGCCAGCCAGATCCCTAGTGAGGGATGCAAGAGAGGCAACCACACATTGATGTTTCTCTTCCTCTCTTTCTCCCTCCCTTCCCTCTCTCTAAAAATAAATAAATAAATAAAGTCTTTAAAAAACAAAAAAGGAAGGAAATCCTAACACATGCTGCAACATGGATAAACCTTGAGGAAATGAGCCAAAATGGCAAACATTATATGTTCAATTTATGAGTGGACTACTACTCATGTAAGTCTACTACTTACCTAGATACTTCTCTTGGTAAGTCAAATTCATAGAAATAGGAAGTGGAATGTGGTTGCCAGGGGCTGGGGGAGGGGAAACTAGAGAGGTGGTGTTTAATGAGTACAGAGTTTCAGTTTTTAATTTTGCAAGATGAAAAAATTCTGGAGATTGGCTGCACAACAATTTAAATATACTTAACACCACTAAACTGTAAAGGTGGTTAGGATAGTATACTTTATTATGTTTCTTACCATAATTAAAATAAAATAAATGATGGCCATGAACCAAACATCCTTTACATGAATATTTGTTCAAAATCATCCACACCTTAAAATATTATAATTATTTTAAATGTTTTTTATTTTTACTTATATTTAGAGAGATAGAAAGGGAATGAGAGAAACATCAATGTGTGGCTGCCTCTTGTGTGCCCCCACGTGGGGACTTGGCCTGCAACCCAGGCATGTGTCCTGACTGGGAAGTGAACTGGCAACACTTTGGTTCACAGCCTATGCTCAATCCTCTGAGCTACACCAGCCAGGGCAGAATTTTATAATTTTCTTATAATTTACTTAGTATAGGCCATTAGCTCATTTAATTAATAAAAGGTTCATTCTAACAAATTTAGAAGAAAACAGAATATATAATATTTGAAGTTACATCTGTTCTGTTTATGGTACAATGCTATTTAATTTACTGGAATTTTCAAACAAAATCAAATTTACCAATGTTAGAAGGCATTGTAAACCCATCTCAATTCATTATAGAAGATGTAATGATATAAAATTAGTGAAAATTAACAAGCAATGCAAATATGTATTTTTTAATGGTTCTGGCTGTAGAGGGGAAAATGCTGTATATGATGGTCTATGTAGACGCTACACTACTAAACATGTTCCTGCTATTCACACTTTATATATTTATTTTTCATACTTTGATTTGTTCCAGGAAGAATCTGAAGTGGCTTGGTTACAAATAATTGTGGGGCTCATAGGAAATGACCACAATTCCAGAGCCCTGGGCCTGTCAGCCGAAAGGCTCAGTGGCTAACACAATCCCTGCTGCCATCTCTCTGTAAGAGCAGGGGGAGCTGGAGGATGGCTACCGTGTCAGCCCTGACTCACCTGCTTGTGGAGAACAAAGACTGTCTGAACAGGGGTGTCTGGCTCAGGCCCAGAACACTTCCCTGATTAGACTACAAAAGCTGGAGAAAAGAGAGAAAGCTGGAAAACAGCCAGGCTCCTCCAGTGAGTGAAATTTAAATTGTGAGAAGAGAATCTCCAGCACATGCTTTAATCACGAGGGAGTTAAGTGAGTTACGAGGGACAATCAGGGCACGAACTAGGCTGATGGCTGCTAAAGAAAGGTTCTGGCCGCCAGCTCTCCTCTCGGCTGTGCTGAGGCCCAAGTCCAGGGGCCTTGGCCACCAAGTGCAAGTGGGTCCAGTTTGAGTAACAACTTTACTTTTGATGCTTGGAAAGATAACCCTTGATACTACTCTAAAAGGCATGGTGGAATACTACTTGAAAGAAGTTGAAATAGAACACTTTTCTTTGTTTAGAAAAAAAGATATCCCTCTCAACAACCACGGAATGAGAACTACTCTTGGAGAAATGTGCCATCTACTTTTCTTTTAAATTTTTATTTATTGAGTTGGGGGAGGAGAGAAAAAAACCATTGATTTATTGTTTCACTTATTTATGCATTAATTGGTTGATTCTTGTGTGTGCCCTGACCGGGGATCAGGTCCGCAACCTTGGTATGTTGGGATGATGCTCTAACCAACCGAGCTGCCTGGCCAGGGCTCTACCAGCTTTTGTAGATATAAAGAGAATAAATAAAACTAGGTCACTAAGAAGGAGAGAAAAACCAAGACACAATGACACAAAGACTGGCTTTGAGATGGGGATATAAGAAATTCTGTGTCCTTCAGGATGAAAACAGTATATATTCTTTCCATTTATGAGTCCCACGTGACCATGACCATAGGGTGGGCATAGGAAGAAATGTCCCAGTGCAAATGCCCAGTAATACAAGAAACTAAGAAAAAAGCTTCATGATTTGGAAAAAAAAAAGTTAGCATCACATTATCACTGGTGCCAATTATTGCTCTTGCAGTGTGCGGAGACAGCTTTAGGTGTTTTACCTACATTGGCACATACAGAAACTCTATGAATAGGCATGATTATAAGCTCCACCTCACAGACTGAAAATAAGAATCAGAGAACTTAAACCATTGGGCTAAGGTTGCACAGCAAGACCATGGAAAGGCTGGACAAGAATGTGAGACTTGAAAGCATGGCTGTTAAGTCAGTGATATTCTCACTTTTTTGTGCTTTCAAACAAAATCAGAAAATCGGCAAAATAATTTAATCACCCATCATTTGTATTACCATGAATCCTTAGCTTTGCTGAGGAAATTTTTAAAAAGATTTTACTTATTTATTTTTTAGAGAAGAGAAGAGAGGGAGAAAGAGAAAGAGAGAAACTTGATTGCCTCTCACATGCCCCCAACTGGGGACCTGGCCTGCAACCCAGGCATGTGCCCTGACAGAGAATTGAACCAAGACCTTTTCGTTCGAGTGCTAGAGCTCAACCCACTGAGCCACACCAGCCAGGGCAGAGGAAATCTTTTTAAGTCACTGCAAGAACTCGTTTATTTAAAATGAGATTGTTTAACACATAAGCCCACTTACCAAGGCTCATGCAAAATGTAACACAACTTGGGTTCTGCTGAAAACAAATTAAAGAGTGAGGAGCTGTGTCAATACTACGGTGTCATGGGCTCCCCCTTGTCCCCCAGAATCCCCCACATGCCCACCTAACAGGCAAACCCAGAGCCTACTCCAGGGTGGGCACTGTGCTACAAATCACCCTCTCAATCTCCTTCTAAACTCACAGCACCTCAAGGCTTTCCCTGTCCACAGAGCTGCTCAGCACCCACAGACAGGGGACGTGGGGTGCCTGTAAAGACACTTGAAGCCTAAGCTGCACAAAGAAGCAGGACAACCTCAGATCTTGGGGACCTCGGTGCTGGTCTGTGCTGCACCACTCAAAATATAAGAGTCCTTGGACAAGTACCCAGGATCCTCACTTGTTTTAGTTCCTCTGCACAATGGGGTGTCCCCACAGGTGCTGGTGGTTCAAGGGGGATAATATATAATAAAATACTTTGAAAATGAAAACGTGCACAGATCTGTGAAGTTATTTTCCCTTAGGGCTGGGAAGCCCTAAGCAGAGGGTCAGGGTCTGTGGTGTCCCAACACCCAGAGGGGAGACGCCATCTTGGGAATTATTTGACCAGTCCTGGGGTGAGACTGCCTCCAGGAATGCCCCATGGCCGAGAGACCCAGGACAGCCACTGTCTGCAAGGCTGATTCTCCCTGGGGGTTGGGATGGGGAAAATAACACTAACATTTCCTATACAGATGTCTTTCGGAGGGGTGAGAAGCGGTTCCACTCTCTTGGTGGAATCCTGAAAGTATCCTGCCCCCTGATTCACTCCTTGGTTGTGGGTGTGTGATGTCAGGGAAGTACCCTTTCCCAGAAAGATCTGGAGAGTATCAGAAGACACTCAGGTCAAGTCTAGGTCTCTCCCAAAATAAAGAGAGAAAATGATTCACAAGTTCATACCTCTCCCTTGGCCTATGTGCCTTTGACCCAAGAAGTCTGTACTATACACGGTATCGTTTGACCAAAACTTCAGCACCTACAGGAGCCTACCTCCCGCCCCACCCTGACTGGTCTAAGGAGAAGTGCACGGGCTGAGGCATCCCTTGGAGATACTCTAGGGGTGTGACTAAAGTAACTGGAGGTCTCCCACATTTTAGGAAGCTAGCTTTACAGCAACCTTGCCATGCACCAGGCAAAGAAGACAAGTTGGCTGGCTGGTTAGGCAGTTTGTTGGTTAGATGGTTGGCTGGTTTGGGAAGTGGCGGAATTCAAAATGGCAGGGTTTAGAGAGCAGGGTCCTGGGTCCCTATGCAGTGGAAGGTGACATGACACAGGGGGAGGACTCCCCACTGGGGGTCCAGGTCCTAGGTTCAGCCCAGCTGGTGGGTGATCTTGGGCCATTACCCTCCACCCCTGCCCTGAGCTAGGCATTCTCATTTTCTCATTTATTGACCTGGTAAATATTATACTGACCTGGTACAGTTCGTCTCCAGCACTGTTCCATTGCTGGTGAGCCAGCAGTGAACAGATGGGGAGAGCGCCCTGTGGAGTTCTGGGGCAGCCCCTCCCCCAGTCAGGCATTCCTTCATCCCGAGACTTCAGTCTCACTTGGCCCAGCCCTGGCCTCTGCTCAGCTGTGCATACCTCTGAGCATGAACACCCCTCCTGGCCCCCACAGGCACACTCTGCACCCTGAGACAGCATGAGGATGCTAACAAACATCCAAATGGTGGTGATAAGCAAAGCTGTTACGTGGACAGTCATTTGTCACCAAGGTATATTCCTGGGAATTGTGGTAGCAGAAGAGTGGTCAAAGGGGGTTGTTTTTTTGTGTGTGGTTTTTTTTTTTTTTTTTGCTGTAGCCCTTTGTCACCAGCAGATGGGAATCATGGGTCAGCAAGGCAGTGCTGACCCAGCCTTCCTTTGGATGAGTGGCAAACAAAGAATGGATGGACTAGAAAACAGGAAAACATGGGTGTGTTTTAGTTCCTACGGATGTGCAGACAAGCAAGCAATGAAGTGAAGCCAGGATCACAAGAACGGACACCATTGCTGATGGAGCAGTTCCACTGCTCAAAGGACTTCCATGGCTTCCCACTGCCCAGCTCACCTTTGCACTGAGGGCTTCCACCATCCAGCCATGTTCCATCCCATCAGCTTCATGAGCCCTCCCCTAATTCCTGTGCATACCTCCTGTGCTCCTCCACTGTGTTCTGCCATCCTTCTCTCACTTGGAATGCTCTTTCCCCATCTCTTGCCAAAATCCGACACAAACTTCTAATGCACTGGAGAAGCCTTGGCATTACTGACATTTGGGGCCAGATAATTCTTTGCTGTTCTGCCCTGAGCCTTGTAGGATGTTCAGCGGCATCCCTGGGTGTTACCCACTAGCTGCCAGTAACATTCCTTCCATCCCAGGTGTGACTAGCAAAAATGTCTTCAGACACTACTAAATGGCCCCTGGGGGAAAAATCACCCTGGCTGAGAACCACTGATCTAGACCCAGATCTGGTATTACGCTCTTTGTGAAACCCCCAAGCTGCTTAGAAGGACGGTTGTATCACAGATGTATGCCTTCCACATACTCTGTAATATTCTATCAGCATTGAATACAACCTCTTTCCAACTCGATCTACTCATGGATATATCACTCCCCCGTGAGTCCATAAGGTCCATGAGAGCAAGGATCGCGTTTTTCATCTTATACAAGATGCAGTGCCACTCAGAGTTGACACTCAACACTACTGGCCTAGTGAAACTCAACCGCTGAGTTTGCTTTGCTTATTATTAACATAAATATAATATGTTTATATTAATTGTTTGTAGAAAATTTTTAAATATAATAGTCTCCCCAGGTCCACAGGGGATATGCTCCAAGACCCACAGTGGATGTTTGAAACTGTGACAGTACCGAACTTACACAGACTGTTTTTTCCTATGCACACAAGCCTTTTTGCTAAAAATAAACAAACAAACAAACAAACAAAAAACACCCTGGCTGGTGTGGCTCAGCAGATTGAGCACCGGCCTACAAACCAAAGGGTCACTGGTTCAATTCCCAGCCAGAGCTCATGCCTGGGTTGCAGGAGAGGCCCCCAGTAGGGTGCACGTGAGAGGTAACCACACATTGATGTTTCTCTCCCTCTCTCTCTCCCTTCTCCTCTGTCTAAAAATAAAAGAAATAAAATCTTAAAAAAAAAACACTTATGGCTTCTCTTTGGCATATCCAAACTGCCAGCATCCCCACTCTTGCACTTTGGGGCCACAATTAAGTAAAAGAAGGGTGACTGGGATATAAGCACTGCGGTACTGTGACATCAACATATACAGGGTGGGGAAAAGTAGGTTTCCCATTGTTCCTATGGAAAACAATACAATAATTAATAAGTAATGATGCAAGAATAAACTCTGGTTTGCACACTCACAACTGCGAACCCACTTTTGCCCCCCACCCCCCACACAGCATGGATGCACTGGAGAAAGAAATGGCTCCCATTCTGGGTGGGTGGATGGGGCAGGACGGGATTTCCTCACGCTGCTCAGAACCGCACACGGTTTAACACTTATGAATTGTTTATTTCTGGAATTTTCCATTTAAAGTATTTGGACTGCAGCTGACCACAGATAACTGAAACTGCAGAAAGCAAAATCATGGATAAGAGCGGTCTACTACTGACTAGCTGTATGACTTTCAGTTATTTAACTTCTCTAAGTTTCAGTTTCCTCATCTATAAAAATAAAAAAACAACAGTTCCTATTTTAAGGAGTATCTGTAACAAGTGAGTTTGAAAAAGATCAGAGTATTAAATATTAAAGTGTTTTAATACTTCCCAGGTTATTAGCTTCCCATCTCCCATCTTGTTCATATCAAATATCCTAATTAATTTTTTCAGTTTACTAAGCGACATTATAATGTCAATTTTAAAACATAATTTATGAGCTTATCCTCACTATACACAATCCAGCTGGGAAATAAGAACTTGATTCAGGATTGTTTTATTTTCCAGTGTCCTCTAAACGGCACTAATTCCAGAAGCATAAATAAGCAACACCAACAGAGCACACTCAATACTTCAACAGATGCACACATCCAGGCAGGTCCGACTCCTCGTCAAGCAAATGACTGACCTCTTGGAGCCCCCATTTGCTCTTGGGCCTCACCAGCCAGGAGACCCCATGCATGACTGCACAGCAGTGACCTCCTGGGACCATGACAGCAACAAATGCTTCCCCTACACTGTTTTTCCTGTAATTCCCATTCGGCTTACAAAGCCAGACATTCTTCCTGAAGCCTGAATTCCTCATTAATGCGTGTGTGGCTAATGGAGCGCAGCTTCAGAAAACTGTGCAGTCTCTCAGGGAGGCTCCCTGAGTCCCTGGAGTCCTGCCTGGAAAGGGGCGGCTGTGCTCACGGTGCCGGCCCCTGTGACTGTAGGCCAAGCTTTCAGCCGCAGCAGCAACAGGCTTTTGTCCATGCCCTGACCCCAACATGGGAAAAGCTGCCACTCCCTACAAGTGGAAGCCATAGCCAATTAGGAGGCCATCAGTGCTTTCCTTTTTGTCTTCATCTTCTTTCAAAATTTATAAACCTGACTGCTAAAAAACTGCACATGGGAGTAAAGACTGGTATAGTCTTTCTGAGAGGAGGTTGCCATTATTTCTCAAATCTTAACAGCTCTGCTAACCTCTGACTGAGTAACTGACTCCTGGGACTCCATTCAAAAGAAATCACCAGGGGCAAACAAAGATGAAGGCACAAATGCATCCCGTGACTTTTTATTATGTAAAAAAAAAACGAAATAAATGTCCAACAGAAAATGACTATACAATTAAAAACGGTCACTAAAATCCTGTTGAGAAATCTTTTGGACACAAGAAAATACTAATACATTCATATTAGTAAAAGAGCAAAAGGCACAGTAACTTTAACCATATAAAATTTCTGTATTAACAGAGTCTTAAGAATCCCTTCAGAATGCATCTCTGAGTAACGGAATTATAAGTGGGTTTTATTTTCTTCTTTATTCTTTCCTTTTCTCCCTAATCCTATGCCCACAGTAACATTCAACCCTTTATCCATCACTATCATGATATAAAGGTGACAGGGACAGTCCCAGACATCATCAAGTTCAAGTCTCACTGGATGACACTCAGTAAGACTATCACACCCACAATTCCACTCTGTGAGCCAAGCTTGGGCTTCTAAATCAGCAGCACCTCCATGTGGGGGATGCTCCAACAGGCCTTGACAGATGAGCAGGGGGTTAGCAGACTGGGGAGGAAGGGGAGCCGGGAGGCATTCCCAGAAGGGAGAACAGCATGAGCAAATCTGTCACCACCCCCAGAGCATATTCTGCCAGCATCTATGCAAAGGCTGAGGGCAGAAAAGAAAACTAAGGAGGAAAGTGGCAAGGCTAGTGACTCAAAATATGAAGTAGGAAGAACTCTACCTCCCAGCACAGTGCTTGGCACATAGCAGCTATGTGTGAAATATAAATGAATGAATGAATGAATGACTGGCTCAGGGTGAAGAGGAGGTTAGAGAAGCTAGTTTATAACTGAGACTGTGAAGGGGGTGAGTGAGTTGAAGGACCGCCTCTACAGAAGGTGTATAAAGATCCATTCATACGTATGCCCCATGGTGTCTCAGGACTCATAAATATTTCCACATAGCAAAGGAACAATTCCTGTTTAGTCATTAGCATCCAAGCCCTAAATTTCACGGCAAAGGAAAATGGAAGTAGGCAATTCACCACAGCACTAACCTAGATAAAGGCTGAGTCTCCTCTGGCTAAGAAAGAACCTAAAAGCCACTGTGATATCCTTCTCTCCCCTCCAAGCCAAGAACCCGTCCTTCAGGCCTGGAGCCCAAACTCTGTTGCTTCATTTGTAATCACAGACTCTCAGGATAGGAGGAATGACTTTAAAAGCTCTCTACCCACCCCTCAAAAAAAGAATCGCATCCATCCTCTCTGCACCAACAAGTTCCTCCCCAACAATAAGAGTGTCTAATAATTAGCACACACAAATGTTCCACAGGGCCCTCCTGGCCTCTCTCTGGAAAAAGCCACAGCATTGCTGGAATCTTCTGTTAAGAAGTTCATTATGAAAGAAAACAAAAACGACTTCCCCCACAGATCACACTACTAAAGATGAAAACAGTATACTCTGGAACAGAGTTTGGCACAACCATACTGCCGTTCCCATGTCATGAAGACCACCCACCCCAAAACACCCAGGGTGCGTGCCCCCCCACCCCCGGAATTTGGAATCAGGGCTGAGAGGTCTGCACGTTACTTAAAATAAAGGCTGTAAACTAGCAGATAAAGGGTGGCCACATCTGGCCAAATGCTCACTAAAGCAGAAATGATGTCTGCAGAGACAAAAGAAACAGAAAGAAGAAAAGAACACGGAGAAGTAGAGATGGCATTTCATGCTGAGACACACAGACATGCTGTATGAGGGCAGAGCTGAGTCTGTTTTTTAGCCCATCATTGTTGCCTAAAACAGGCACATATGTAGACTTTAATGGACACTGGGTCAAGGCACTGAGAGACAGAGACAGAGACAGAGAGAGGGAGGGGAGAGGAGGAGAGAGACACCCAGAGAGAAGCTGTCTGGGTTCTCACCACTTCTCAGTTCCTGGTTCATTCCTTCGTGAGCCCCAGGTGGCCTCTCCAACTTCGCATTCCAAAAGCTACCCCAACATCATTCCCATAAATGTGAACACCACAAGACCTCCTGCGCCCTGTGCCTACTTTCTCCCCCAAGCACTAACTTACTCTCTGTGTGTACCTGTCAGGTGTGCCCTACTGTAGGCATCAGCCAGCTGCGCTCCTCCCTGGACTCCGGGCTCCCCATCTGCACCAGCCTGTTGGATATTTCCTCTTATATCATATACTCTCACTCCGTGTCCGTATTTCAGCAGCTCTTAAACCTGAGGAGGCATCAAGAGTTCTCTAGTGGGCTTGTTAAAGCACAGATTACTGTGCCCACCCCCAGGCTGTCTGATTCGATAGGTAAGAGGTAGGGTCTGAGAGCTTGCATTTGTGAGGAGTTCCCAGGGGGTGCTGCTGCTGCTGGCCCAGAGGCCATACTCTGAAGACCGCCAGCTGCCCTCTTTGCATCCGCAGTATCATCATCTGCCACTGGCTCTGATTTATCTCCCTCAGTACCCACATCCAGCAGGCTCCAAGCTTTAGACTTTTATCCTGTAGTAACTTGTGCTACTCAGCTCTTTCTTATGCCTCTCGCCACACTGGCCCTCCTCATTTCATGCCTGGAGGACTGGGAGAACCTTCTAATTAGCGTTCCTTCCCAGACTCACCTGCCTGGGCCAGTTCTCCTTAGGCCACTCTCCTGCCTCACAACCATGGCTATTATGAATAAAGCTGCTATAAGCATTTGAGTAAAGTCTTTGTGTGGACATTTGTTCTCATTTCTCTTGGGTAATACTCAGAGGAGTGAAATTTCTGTGACAGATAATAAGTATATATTTAATGTAAATAAAAAACTGCCAAACTGTTTTCTAAGTGGCTGCATCACTTTGCATTCCCTGCCTGCCCATAACCTCTCGATGATTCCGTGTGCAGGGATGTTCGAATTGCGGCCCATGGGCCACAGGTGGCCCAGGATGGCTGTGAATGCAGCCCAACACAAAATTGTAAATTTGCTTAAAACATTATGAGATTTTTTGTGTGTGATTACGTGTCACCATGTATTTAATGTGTGACTCAAGACAATTCTCCTTCCAATGTGGCACAGAGATGCCAAAAGGATGTACACCCCTGCTAGAGTGCTAACAATTTTCCAGAACCCTGGGTTTGGCTTTGCAGGGGCCAGCCATCTGGCCCACATCCGCTGATCCAGCCAAACCCAAACTGCCACATGAGTTCTAACTCAATCTTCACTACGTTCCCTCTAAATTAAGTCCTACCTCCTCTGTGAGACTTTTTCTACTCCACCCCCAGTCTAAAACACAATGGCCTCTCTTCCCCAAAACAGCTCAGTAAAGACAGTCTAGTTCCCCATTTTTCCACTTTTTGCTTGAAAAAGTGTGACTGTAATAAAATATCCCCAGTTTGCTTAAATGGTTGCCTTTATCCATAAAAAAAAAAAAAGACAACGAAAGGATTTTTATGTAGAAGTATCTACAGATTCAGATTGGCAACATTTTCCCACACCCTGGGGGTGAACAATCAGTGTAACTTTATCAAGTGAAAGAACAAAATGCACATTCCTCGCCCTTGGTCCGTGTCATCTGATCTAAAACTGGAGGCTGGGAGTTCTCCTAAAAGACCACAAAGACCACTAATAGAAACAGCTATTTATTCTTACACGTGCTATTTATTCAGAGCCCAGGGCAGAGAGATGTACAGAGAAATTCTGATAGGGCCTCTCTCAGTGCTGACCAGCAGGGTGTGAATTGACACTACTGTGTGAAAGTGGTATGATGACATGTATCAAGTGTCACCCACTGTATGAAATCTAGTGTAAGGAAAACATCTGAAAAATGAAAGCAAAGACCACACAGTTACCTATAGTCAATCAGAAACAAACAAAATGTCTCACGAATAGAGGCATGGCTCACATAGATCATCTCTTCATTTATCACCCCTTCATGCCAAAAAGGATTCACTGTGCACTTAGGTTAATTGTGCTTGACTTACTAGCATGAATGTAGCCATTAACACTGATATTTACAGAATACTTGAAATAGCACAAACCTGCTTATATTATCATATTTAGGGGAAAAGTAGAAAACAAAATTGTTAATATGATTACAACTATATATTTTGTTCAAATTAAGTTTGCAAGTAGAAAACTATTGGAAAGATTCTCTACAATGTTACTGGCAATTGTGGTGGGATGGTGGGAACAGTAACAACTTTTCCTTTCTATTGTTATATATTTTCCAGCTAATAATGAGTGCACTTAAAAATATATCTTAAAATAAATATAGAAACTAAACAAGGCATGGGCATCAGGTGTTCCTTATTAGGAACACCTGAGAAAATCACCTGTTCTTGATATAAATGTGTATCATTACTATAACAAAAGGAAGGGAAATGAAAAGAATGCAAGGACTGGATAGACCTTTGTTGTCAACCAGTGCACACTGTTACAAATAGCTTATATGTAAGATTCAAAGACAAAATCAATTGGTTGACAGCCCTGCTGCTCAATTTGACAGTGTTACAGAAAAAAGGGGCAAACAACACATGATGTTGGAAAGGCACTCCCAAGTACAACAGGACACATTACGTTTTAAAATGTAGCAGTAAAGGAGTAACAGTATGTCTCCTATGATTTCAGAACCTCCCTGGGCCTGTTTAACAAGTTCACTATGATGGCCTGGAAGGGCAGGAATGGAAGAGAACTGGTCTAAAGACCAGAACAGCAGCCTGCACTCTGTCACTCACTAGTGTAGCCCTGGACTAGTTGCCTCCCTGCTCTTGGTGTTCTCATCTATAAACTGGGAGAGTCTTGGTAAAGTTCTTCTGGTTGGAAGTAACAGAAACTGACTCAAGCTGGTATAAGCAATACTGGGAATTTGTAGGGAGGACACTGAGGTAATCCAAAAACCCCAGGGTGGCAGGCACTTGTAGCATCTGGAACCAGGGTCTGAGGAGTTCTGGTGAGGCCACACAGCATTTCTGCCACCCAGTGTTCTCTGAAGACCTCTCATTCTTCCTTCTGGGTTGGCCCACATTCCAGCACATCACAGCCCTTCACACCTCCCCACTCTCGCTCTTTAAAGCCCCTGCCTCTTGAATAACTGGTGTCTTATCTTAGGCTACTATTGACTGGGTGACTTAAACAACAGAAATTTATTCTCCCACAGTTCTGGGGGCTGGTGAGGACTTACAGACAGCCGCCTTCCCTCTGTGTCCTCACACGGTAGAAAGAGAAAGCAAGCTCTCAGGTGTCTTCTTACACGGGCACTGATCCCATCATGAGGGCTCTACCTTCATGACCTCATCTAAACCCAATTACTTCCAAAAGGCCCCATCTCCAAATACCATCACCCAGGGGATAGCGCTTCAACTAATGAATTTTGGGAACACAATTCAGTCCATAGCAGTTGGCTACCTTTGCATCTCACTCATGTTGCCAGGAGAGGAAAAATATAATTGGTTCTGTTTGAGTCAAGTGTCCACTTCTGATCCAATCAGCCACAGGTAAGCAGACAGGGCAGGTTAGCAGCACAAACATGCCTGCCAGAAGCGCATCCTGATCTCCAGGCCTGTCCCTACCCTGAATGAAAAGCCACAGGGCAGCAGGTCAAGCATATTTGTTTCTTCTTTGTCAGTATTGCCCATCAAACTAAAGGCTCATTGAGAACAAAGGTCATGGCTGTCTTATTCACCATCACGTACCTCCCCATGGCCCATCACAGACCCAGGAACACAGAAGACATTCAATGATTCTATTGTTGCTTTTTGGATAAATGAGGCTGGACTTGCTGAGAGAAAGATACAGAATTTGTGCTGCAAGGATACATATAATCACCAGAGTATGAGTTCCACACTAAAGGTCAAAAAGATTTCCCTTCAAGTCAACCTTTCTTATTTTTAGCCTTTCCTAGACAAAGAAAATTATCATCTGCCATTGCTTAGAAACTCCTCTATATGTATGTTGAGTAATAACTATATATGAAGTTCAGAGAGAAGAAAAGGAGGCAAAGACAGGCTGTGTACCTTCAAGGATCTAAAACCTGAGCCTAAGACACAAGCCATCGTCACAGGTGAAGCTAAAAGAAACAAATGTGTAAGTTAAGAAATAAAAGAAAACATGTGGGATGTCTCAGGACATCTGGATGGTTATTGCTCAGTGATCAGCGCTAGCTGGCAGTATGTATTTTGAGGCTGCAGAGCAAAGAATCCACTCTAGTCTGTAATGACCCAGGAAGAAAAAGCAGGCATTAAAGATGGGTAGGATATAGCTTGAGGGAGGGGCAGCTACAACTCAAGTCAAAACATGGACAGCTCATAACATACATATGGATAGTTGTCAGGAACATTAAAATACAAGGCCATTTTTAAAAAGATTTTACGTATTCATTTTTAGAGAAAGGAGAAGAGAAGGAGAAAGAGAGGGAAAGAAATATCAATATGTGGTTACCTCTCATGCATCCCTGACTGGGGATCTGGCCTGCAACCCAGGATGTGCCCTGACTGGGAGTCGAACCTATGACCCTTTGGTTCACAGCCCGCACTCAATCCATTGAGCAACACCAGCCAGGGATAAGTCATTTTGAACTACATTATGGCAGATGACGTATATACAGAACACTAAATACTTCACAAAAAAATATTAAAACTGATAAATTAATTCAGTAAAGCAGCAGGATACAAAATTAATATTCAGAAACTGGTTGCACTTTTATACACCAATAATGAACTAGAGAAAGAAAATTAAGAAAACAATCCCACTTACAACGAATAAAAGAAATACACAGGAAAAACAATTTAACTAAGGAGGTAAAAGATCTGTATTTAGAAAACTATTAAGACATTGAAGAAAAAACTGAAGAAGAGAGTTCCGGCCAAGATGGAGGCGTAGGTAGAAACCCCTTGCTTCCTCGCACAACCAAAAGGAAGATAACAACTAATTTAAAATCAGTAAACAACCAAAAAAAAAAAGTGCCAGGAAATCAAACTGCATAGAACTCTGACAGCCAAAGAATTAAAGAAATAGTCAACTAGACCAACCAGGCCTGTAAGACGGTGAACATAGAAAACCACGGCAAGGTGGTGGACCATAGGGGTGGGGCCGGCTGAGAGAAACCACAGTGAGGCAGCAGACTGTCTGGGCAGGGCCGGCTGAACTGGAAACTGAGACTGGAGCTGAGCGTGGATTACTATGGTTGCCGTGGTGGGAGAAACTCCCAGTGTCACACGAGAGAGTTCGAGAGTTCATTGGAAAGTGGGCTACAGCTGAGGAGGGAAGCTACACTGTTCCCTCTATGGCCCCTCCCCCACAGGCAGCGCCACAGCACAGCAAGGAGGGTTGCCCTGCCCTGGTGAGTACCTAAGGCCCTGCCCACTTAAAACTTAACAGGAGCATCAAGACAAAAAAATATGGCCCAAATGAAAGAACAGAGCAAAACTCCAGAAAGAGAGCTAAGTGATGAGGAGCTAGCCAACCTATCTGATGGAGAATTTAAATCCTTGATAATCAAAATGCTCACAGAACTGATTGAGCTTGGTTGAAAAATGAAAGATACCCAAAGTGAAATAAAGCAAAATATTCAGGGAACCAACAGTGACAGAATGGAAACCAGGACTCAAAGCAATGATTTAGAACAAAAGGACGAAATAAACATCCAACCAGAACAGAATGAAGAAACAAGAATTCAAAAAAAATGAAGAGACTGAGGAACATCTGGGACAACTTGAAACATTCCAATATCAGAATCATAGGGCTGCCAGAAGGAGAAGAACAACAGTGAGAAACTGAAAACTTACTTAACAAACAATGAAGGAAAAGTTCCCCAATCTGGCAAAGGAAACAGACTCCCAGGAAGTCCAGGAAGCTCAGAGAGTCCCAGAAAAGTTGGACTCAAAGAGGAACACACCAAGGCACATCATCATTAAGTTACCCAAGATTGAAGATAAAGAGAGAATCTTAAAAGCAGCAAGAGAAAAGGAGACAGTTACCTACAAAGGAGTTCCCATCAGACGGTCAGCTGATTTCTCAAAAGAGACCTTAAAGGCAAGAAGGAGCTGGAAAGTATTCCAAGTCAGGAAAGGCAAAGACCTCCATCCAAGATTACTCCTTCCAGCAAAGCTTTCATTTAGAATGGAAGGGCAGATAAAGTGCTTCTCAGATAAGGTCAAGTTAAAGGAGTTCATCATCACCAAGCCTTTATATGAAGTGTTAAAGGGATTTATCTTTAAATCCCTTTAGAAATCCCTAAGAAAAAGATAAAAAACATGAGAAGTAAAATGAGAACTCACAACTGTCAACAACTGAACCTAAAAAAACACACACACACACACAAAACTAAGCAAACAACTAGAACAGGATCAGACTCAAAGAAATGGACATCAGATGCAGGGTTATCAGTGGGGAGGAGGAAGGGAGGAACAGGGGAGGAAAGGTACAGGGGAAAAGAAGCATGATTGGTAGGCATAAAATAGGTGGGGAGAGATCAAAAAAGGTATAGGAAACAGAACTCAAAGAACTTATATGTACAATCCATGGACATGAACTAAAGTGGGGGGAATGCTGGAGGGTTGGGGGTGCAAGGCAGAGGGGGGATAAAGGGAGAAAAATTCAGAAAACTGTAACAGCATAATCAATAAAATATACTTTAAAAAAAGAAACTGAAGAAGATACAAATAATTGAAAGCATGTACCATGCTCCTGGGTAGGAAGAATTAACATCATTAAGATGTCCACACTACCCAAAGCAATCAACAAGATTCAATGCAATCCTTATCAAAATACCAATGGCATTTTTCACAGAGCTATAACAAATAATCCTAAAATTTATATAGTATCATAAAAGATCCCAAACAGTCAAAGCTATTTTGAGAAAGAACAAAGTTGGAGGTATCACACTACCTAATATCAAACTATACTATAACACTATAGTAATCAAAATAGCATAGTACTGGCATAAAAACAGACACATAAATCAATGGAACAGAACAGACAGCCCAGAAATAAACCCACATATGCAGTCAATTAATCTGTGACAAAGGAGGCAAAAATATGCAATGGGGTAAAGGCAGTTGCTTCAATAAACGGCTAGAAAAACTGAACAGATACATGAAAAAAAAACTAGATAACATTCTTACACCATATACAAATTTAAACTCAACATGGATTAAAGGCTTAAATGTAAGACTGTTAGAAGAAAACAGAGGCAGTAAACTCTTTGACATTCCTTTTAAGTTTTTTTTATATATCTCTTCAAGCAGGGAAGCAAAAGAAAAATGAACAAATGAGACTATATTAAACTAAAGTTTTTGCACAGCAAAGGAAAATATCAGCAAAATGAAAACACAACCTACTGAATGGGAGAAGATATTCATCAATGATACAACTGATAAGGAGTTAATATGCAAAATATATAAAGAATTCATACAACTTAACAACGACAACAAAAAGTCAAATTAAAAAATGGGCAGAGAGCCTGAATAGACATTTTTCCAAAGAAGACATACAGATGGCCAACAGACATATGAAAAGATGCTCAACATCACTAATCATTAGAAAACAGCAAATTTAAACAATGATGAGATATCATCTCATACTGTCAACACAGCTATCATCAATACATCAACAAACAACAAGTGCGGATGAGTATGTGGAGAAAAGGGAATCCTTGTGCACTGCTGGTGATATTGCAAATTGGTGCAGCCACTATGGAAAATAGTATGGAGTTTCCTCAAAAACTGAAAATAGAACTAACATAGAAATTCCCACTTCTGGGTATTTATTTAAAGAAATCCAAAACACTAATTCAAAAAGATAGGTGCACTCCTATGTAACTGCAGCATTATCTACAATAGCCAAAATATGGAAGCAACCTATGGGTCCACTGACAATTAGATAAAAAAGAGGTGGTATATATATATATATATATATATATATATATATACACACATACACACACACACTATGGAATATTACTTGGCCATTAAAAAACAATAAAATCTTACCATCTGCAACAACATGGATGGACTCAAAGAATATTATGCCAAGTGAAATAAATCAGTCAGAGAAAGACAAATACCATGTAATTTCACTTATATGTGGAATCTAAGTAACAGAATAAATGGACAAACAAAACAGAAAAAAAATTCATAGATACTGAGAACAAGCAGATGGTTGCCACATGGAAGGGGTGTTGGAGGACTGGTTGAAAAGGTGAAGGGATTACAGACTGGTAGTTATAAAACAGTGAAGCACAGCATTACAGTCAATAATATTGTAATAACTATGTTAGGGTGTCAGGTTGATACTAGGCTTATTGGGGAGATCACATCCTGAGTTATATAAATGTCCAAACACTATGCTGTACACCTGAAACTAATAATAATATTGCATGTAAAAAGGAATAATTTGTGACAATAAAAACATAAAAGGGGAGGGGAATAAATGACTGAACTTACACAGGGGAATGGAGGTAAGATGTAACCAGAAGAAAAAGAACTATTGTACACAGTGTAGGGCAAAACAAATTTACAGCTGTGAATATGCAAAACAGAGTTTATTCTTGTAATATTATTTGTTAATTATTATATTATTTTTATATGAAACACTGTAAACATACTTTTCCCCCACTCTGTATATGAAACTTTTTTTTACATATATCTAAGGGTAACCACAAAAATATATATATAATGGAAACATAACATAACAAAAGAGGAAATCAAGGAAAAAATCATAGAATATCACCAAATTAAATAGCAGACAGGAACTTCTGGTCAAGATGGCAGCACAGGCAGACATGGCTCATCACTTCACACAACCACTTCAAAATTACAACTGAAATACAGAACAACCATCACTCAGAACCATCAGAAATCTATTTGAATGGAAGTCTGACAACTACAGAATTAAAGAAACCAGATCCATCCAGACTGAGCCACAGAGCTGGCAAGCTGGTACCATACCTGAGGCTCCATTAACCTGGCTAATACTGTTTGACCCACTTTGGAGATCCCCAGAGACTATGTCCCACCCAACTTATGGGCCCACCCAAGCTGCTTTCCCATATGCATAACTGGTCTTGGCTCATGCTGTAGAACTTCCTAAATCCTCTCAAACTAGCAACAGCTGGCCTCAGTGCACCCCAGGCCTGGCACCAGCAGCACCCAGCCTAGATTCACAGCTTGGCTTTGACTGGGAATCTCCAAGCCCAACACAAATAGCAGCCATCTCAGATTGCTTTATAGCTCAAGCAGGGTGTCCTCAGGCGAAACAGAGGTAGGGGCTGAGCTTGGCCTGTACCCCCTGGGGAACCCCAGGGCCAGTGCACCCAGTGGACACCTACAGACCACATTGGAGCACCACCACCGTACCCTTGCACAGCTGATGCACCATGAAGGGTGGAGGTCCATGGTCATTTGTTACAGCCAATCTTTGTAGCTCACTGGCCTGGGTAAATTCCTCTGATTGATCTTCCAACAGCAACCAAGGCTCAACTGCAAGAGGAGGGTGTATTCAGTCCATGTGAAGGGCACACATCAAGTACCCTGCTTAGTTGATAGGGGAGGCTTTGCTACTGGACCCTACAGGACACATACTACATTAGGCCACACAAACAAAACACTGAGTCAAAGCAGCTCTATGTAATACATAGAAACAAACACAGGGAGCCTGCCAAAATAAGGAGATAAAGAATCATGGCCAAAATGAAAGAAAAGATCAAAACTCCAGAAAGAGACCTAAACGAAATGGAGATAAGCAATCTATCAGATGCAGAGTTCAAAACACTGGTTATAAGGATGCTCAAGGAACTTAGTGAGGACCTCAGCAGCATAAAAAAGATCCAGTCAGAAACAAAGGATACACTAATTGAAATAAAAACAATTTACAGGAAAATAACAGTAGAGTGGATGAAGCCAAAAATCAAATCAATGATTTGGAACATAAGGAAGCAAAAAACATCCAATCAGAAAAACAAGAAGAAAAAAAGAATCCAGAAAGAATGAGGATAGTATAAGCAAACTCTGGGACAACTTCAAGAGGTCCAACATTTGCATCATAGGGGTGTCAGAAAAAGAAGAGAAAGGGCATGAAATTGGAAATCTACTTGAAAAAATAGTGAAAGAAAACTTCCCTAATTTGATGAAGGAAATGGACATGCAAGTCCAGGAAGCACAAAGAGTCCCAAACAAGATGGATGCAAAGAGGCCCACTCCAAGATGCATCATAATTAAAATGCCAAAGGGTTAAAGATAAAAGAAAGAATCTTAAAAGCAGCAAGAAAAAAGCAGTTGGTTATCTACAGGAGAGTTCCCATAAGACTGCCAGCTCAATTCTCAAAAGAAACTTTGCAGGCTAGAAAGGATTGGCAAGAAATATTCAAAGTCATGAAAAGCAGGAACCTACAGCCATGATTGCTCTACCCAGCAAAATTATCATTTAGAATCAAAGGGAAGATAAAGAGCTTCCCAGACAAAGTAAAACTAAAGGAATTCATCATTACCAAACCATTATTATATGAAATGTTAAAGGTACTTATTTAAGAAAAAGAAGAAGATCCAAACTATGAACAATAAAATGGCAATAAATTTGTATCTATCAACAATTGAATCTAAAAAACAAACTAAGCAAACAAGAACAGAGACAGAATCATGGATATGGAGAGCATTTTGATGGTTGTCAGATGGGAGCAGGAGGGGCAGAATGGATGAAGAAGTGAGGGGATTAAGAAGTACAAACAGGTAGTTACAGAATAGCCATGGGGATATAAACTACAGTACAGGGAATGCAGTAGCCAGAAAACTTATATGCATGACCCATGGACCTGAACAAAGGTGTGTGCTTTGCCTGAGCGCGTGCAGTGTACTGGGTGCAGTGGGGCAAAGGGGAAAAATCAGGACAACTGTAAGAGCATAATCATTAAAAAAATTAAAAAATAAAATAACTGACAGAAAAACAAGGGAAAATAAACAGTGGAGACACAGAGCTACAAAAAAAGAGAAAGGATAAAATGGCCATAGGGAATCCTTATATATCAATAATCACCCTAAATGTAAATGGACTGAACTCACCAAATAAAATGTGCAGAGTAGCAGGTTGGATCAAAAAACAAAACCCAACTACATGCTGCCTTCAGACGACACATCCCAGCTGCAAGGACAAACACAGTCTCAAAGCGAAAGGGTGAAAAATGATACTCCAAGCAAATGATATCCAGAGAAAAGCCAGTGTAGTCTTACTTATACCTGACAAAGTAGATTTCAAAATTTAAAAAAGGTAACAACAGACATAGATAACCATCTGTCACTTTTATAATGATAAAGGGGATAACACATCAAGAAGACATAACACTTATTTAATGTACATGCACCAAACCTGGGAACACCAAAATACATAAAGCAACTAACAGAACTAAAGGAAGAAACTTCCCAAAACACAATTATAAGAGGAGACTAAAAACCCCACTGACATCAATGGATAGATAATCCAAACAGAAAATCAGTAAGGAAATATTGGCTTTACATAGCATATTATGTCCATTTGGACATAATCAATATTTATAGAGCTTTTTCATCCCAGAACACTATAGTATTCATTCTTCTCTAATGAACATGGAACAGTCTCAAGAATAGACCATATGCTGGGGAGCACAACTAGCCTTAACAAATTTAAGGAGCTAGAACTTATATCAAGCATATTCTCTGACCCCAATGCTTTGGAATTGAAAATCAACTGCAAAAAGCAAGCTGGAAAAACCACAAATAAGTGGAAACTACACAACACACTATTAAACAATGACCAAGTCAGAGATTAAAAAAAGAGACCAAAAGATAGAGACAAATAAGAATGACAATACAATATCAAAAAGTGGTAGTAAAAAGTAAGTTTATATCATTACAGCTTTCCTCAAAAAACAAGAATCTCAAATAAACAACCTAACATTTCAACTGGACAGCCACGTGCAAAAAAAATGAAACTTGAACACCAACTTACACCATATACAAAAATAAATTCAAGGTGGATAAAAGACTTAAATATAAAATGTGACACCATTAAAGTCCTAGAGGAGAAAGTAGGTAGGAAAATCTCAGATATTTCATGAAGAAACTTTTTTACTGACTTGTCCCCTAGAGCAAGGGACATAAAGGAAAGAATAAACAAATGGGACCTCATCAAAATTAAAAGCTTCTGCACAGCTAAAGAAAACAGTATCAAAATTAAAAGAGAACCAACCATATGGGAAAACATATTTGCCAATGATATCTCAGACAAAGGTTTAATCTCCAAAATATATAAAGAACTTACACGACTGCACTCTAAGAAGATAAGGAATCCAATTAAAAAGTGGGCAAAGGACTTGAACAGACACTTCTCCAAGGAGGACATACAGAAAATCCAAAGACACGTGAAACGATGTTCAATATCGCTAGCTATCAGAGAGATGCAAATTAAAACCACAATGAGATACCACTTCACACCAGTCAGAATGGCCATCATAAACAAAGCAACAAACAACAAGTGTTGGAGAGGTTGTGGAGAAAAGGGGTCCCTAGTGCACTGTTGGTGGGACTGCAGACTGGTACAACCACTATGGAAAGCAGTATGGAACTTCCTCAGAAAACTAAAAATGGATCTGCCTTTTGACCCAGCAATTCCACTGCTGGGACTATATCCTAAGAATACTAAAACACCAATCCAAAAGAACCTGTGCATCCCAATGTTCATAGCAGCACAATTTACAATAGCTAGATGCTGGAAGCAACCAAGATGCCCATCAGTAAATGAATGGATCAAAAAACTATGGTACATTTACACAATGGAATTCTACGCAGCAGAAAGAAAGGAGCTCCTACCCTTTGCAACAGCGTGGATGGAGCTGGAAAACATTATGCTAAGCGAAACAAGCCAGGCAGTGAAAGACAAATACCATATGATCTCACCTTTAACAGGAACCTAAACAACAAAACAAAGAAGCAAGCAAAATATAACCAAAGACACTGAAATAGAGGACAGGCTGACAGTGACCACAGAGGAGAGTAGAAGGAATTTCAGGAGACATTGGGAAGGGTTCACGGGAACAAACTTAAAGGACACATGGTCAAAAACTAGGGGGAGGGTGGTAATGGGAGGGAAGTGGGGAGGGGGGGCTGGACTGGGAGTAAAAAGGAGAAAACTGTATTTGAACAATGATTAAAATAAAATTTAAAAAAAGATTATAATGACCTTATTTACAAGAAATTTTAACACAATGTAGATGAATTATTCATGTTTGTTTATGCTTTCTCCATTAACTGTTAGTTGATGTAATTAGAAATTTAAAGTACCCTTGATCTGTAGTTGAACTTCCAAAAATTCCTAAATATCTTGTCAGATTACATATCTTATGAAATTAAACATTAAAAAATGTTTTCTAATACAAAAAAAAACAACCTAACATTTCACCTTAAAGAACTAGAAAAAGAAGAACAAATGAAGCCCAAAGTCAGTAGAAATAAATAAATAAATAATAAAATTAGAGCAGAACAGAACAAAATAGAGAAAAGATAATAGAAAAAATAATGCAACAAAGAGCTGGTTCTTTGAAAAGATAAATAACTTGACCAACCTCTGGCTAGACTCACTAAGGAAAAAAAAAAGATTCAAATAAACAATACCAGAAATATAAGGGAAGTTACAGTGGACACCAGAGAAATACAAAGGACTATATACAAGAATATTATGAAAACTATATGCCACCAAATTGAATAACCTAGAAGAAACTGACAAATTCTTAGAAATACATAACCTTCCTAGACTGAATCACAAAGAATCATAAATCGTTACCTTACATGGCAAAAAGAGGACTTTGCAGGTTTAATTAAGTTAAGGATTTTGAGATGGGGAGATTATCCTTGGTTATCTGGGGGCCTTTAAATGTAATCACAAGCATCCTTGTAAAAAAAAGAAGTGCAGGAAGCTATGAAGACAGAAAAGAAGGCAATGTGACCAAGGAAACAGATTGGAGTGATGCAGCCACAAGCCAAGGAATGTCAATAGGCACTAGAAGCTGGAAGATGCAAGGAACGGATTCCCCCCATGGAGTTTCTAGGAAGCAACAGTCCTGCCAACACCTTGATTTCAGCCTCCCAAAACCCATTTCAGACTTCAAAACCGTAAGAGACTAAATTTGTGTTGTTTCAAGACACTAAGTTTGTAGTTATCTCTTACAGCTGCAATAGTCAACTAAAACAGTGGGGAAAGATGCTCAAGCTCACTTATCTCTTTATCCCATGTTGTTTTCACTTAGGACACCATCTCCTCTGCCTTTTCTTTTCTTCCAGCACTGGATGCCATAGTGTCTCCCAGGCAAAGAGATGCAGCAGTTCAATCTTTTCATATGTCAGTGCCCTGCTTCCCATGCTGAAAGGGCTCCTTCCTACAATGTCCAACCAAAACCAGGAAAGTTGTTCACGCACACTCACAAAATACACACCAATGGAAGAACACTGGCCAGGCAGGACGAACCCTGGCTTCAAGTCCAAGTTTCTCATTGATTGGCTATGCAACCTCATAAACTTCTCAAAGATGGAACAGAAACTCATTCATCTTTATATCCCCCTTTATATTTGGTTCCCAGTATAGTGCCTGGCACCAAGCAAGTGGTCAATAAGGGGGCAGTGAATCAATAAATGAATCAATCAATCTTGAAGCAATGGAAGGCCTACCTACTGAAAAAGAGAATCTTTCCAGTGACTCTTACCTCTCTTCCTCAACCACTAGGAGGGAAATGATTAAAATCATGAGTTTATAATTGGGAGGTCTTAGGGTTTGAATCTTGGAGCTCACTGCCTCACATTAGCACCAATTACTATAAACCTTTTCCTTCTATCAAGCCAACAATTTATCTTCTAGTCACTCACTGGTCCTAGTCCAACCCTTTAACCACATAAAACAAAGCTTCTCTTTCTTCCACATCTAAACACTTTCAGAAACTGGAGACCTGGCTTCAAGTTTTGGCCCAGCCAATCAGGCTGGTGACTTCGATGAATGACCTAATCTCCTTGGTCCTGCCTTCCCTGTCTGTCACACAACAGCCTGAGATCACCAAGATCCCTTCTAGCTTCAAGATGCAGCATGGAAAACATCACTCCCTTGGTGTTCAATTCCTCATCATTTAAAACTACCTATTGGAATTTTAATTTCAGTCCTTTATTTTCTACTTTTGGAATTGCTTCTTTTGCTAACGGGCTCATTTCTCTGTCCCCAGGATCTGCTGTCTTCTTGTATTTTCAATTCTTTCATTTATTTACTTTTTCATTTTAAAAAGACTTATTCCAAAGTCTCTAAGTAATAGTTATTTTATATATAATAGTTATTTATAAATCACATAATATTTGCATGTTATGTACTATATAATATAAGCATGTTATTTAGTTAGTCAGGGGTGGAGCTAATCCTGCTGCCTGTAGTATTTATTATGCCATGGGGGTTGTTGCCCAATGTGTTTTGAAATTTTGAAATGTGAATTCATGTTCTTGAGAGCTAATTTCATATGATATGTACTGAGACCTTTCAGAGAGACTGGAATAATTTCTGATAGATGCCCCATAAGTTAACAGTAGCCCAGGGCAAACTTTTATGTTAATCTCTCAGCTGAGGATACTCAGACCATGCAGGATGTGTTAACTCAAACCCTAAACCCATGAAGACAAGTCCGTGGATAGTTTCAAATTCCCAAGGGAGATTTCTCCTCACCAAGAACCCAGGGCAAAACAGACAAGCTTTCCTGTCATCTCTCTGTGCTTGTGGGTCTATCCTTCTACTTAGGGCTATAGTGTGGAACAGCCCTTCAAGTCTCAGCTTCATGCAAACTTTCAGTGCTGACTCATCACTTCCATAGGCCCAAGGCCCCTTCTATCTCTATGTAGATATTAAAACAAAGCTAGGCTAATTCTCCAGCTTGGTACTCTAAAGATGGCTGTAGGTTATTTGCCATCCATCCTCTCCAATTTAAAATGGCCTTAGTGACTTGCTTGGCCAGCAGAACGCAGCATAAGTGTCATCTTGGGACTTCTGAGACCAGGTCATTAAAAGTCTTACAGTTTCTACTGATGCTTCTTGGACACTCACTCTTGGAGCCCTGAGCCACCACATCAGAAGCTGGACTATGCTGAGGCCTCCATGCTGGAGAAATCACATGGAAAGACCATATGGAGAAGTCTTGGAACACATGAAAAGAAGAGATGCCCAGCCTATCTCTGCCATTTGCCTCCTCCTCACCGAGACACTCAGACATCATGGAGAAGATGAGTTTTGTGTGCTGTGTCCTGTCCAAATTCTTGACCCACAGAGCCAGGGGAGATGAAGACAAAATGGTTGTTGTTTTAGCTAAAATTCAGGGTAGTCAGATGGCATCTGTTACAGTCCTAGTTTATACCCTTGCAAAATGATTCCATCCCTGCTTGGTCTCCTAGAAAGTTCTCTTATACTTAAAACCCAACAATACCTTTTAAGGGGATCACTGTGATGTAGTACCCCAAAATTTGAGAAGCTTTAAAATTCAGTTTTATTATACAGTGTTATTCAGACTGTATTGAAAGAAATAGAATTCAGAGGGGAGAAGAGAGGGAATTTCAGGGGAAAAGGGGAAGGGTTTACAGGAACAAGTATAAAGGACACATGGATAAAAACTAGGGGCAGGTGGAAATGGGAGGGAGGAAGAGAGGGTTGGGTGGGTGGGGTTGGGATGGGAGTAAAAGATAGAAAATTGTACTGCAATAATAATTTAAATAAAATTAA
The DNA here is from genome assembly GCF_019186645.2 of Phyllostomus hastatus. Lineage (NCBI taxonomy): Eukaryota > Metazoa > Chordata > Mammalia > Chiroptera > Phyllostomidae > Phyllostomus > Phyllostomus hastatus. Next base: position 72,138,986 of record NW_025334041.1, on the reverse strand, counting down.
AAAAGAAAAAAAGGAAATAGAAATCAAACCTTTCACCAGACAGATGAGAAAATTGAGGCTTAGAGAGGTCAGGCTCTTTGCCATGGTCACAGATCGAGTTGCTACATCCCTAGTGTCTAAAAAGAATCTTCTAACCCTGAAGGGAATACTCAGTCATCATTCATTCCACAAAGTTTGTTAAACACCTACTATGAATTTTAAACTGTTCTGGGCACTGAGAGAACAGCTGTGAATGGATAAAGTCTCAAAAGTCATGGAGATCAACCCCTAGTGCAGAGACAGACCATGAACAAGAAAGCAAACGAATTAAAAGGAAAGTTTCAGTAAGTGATGAGAGGACAGAGTGGCGGACAGGTGTACTCTGGAGAAGGTGGTCAGAAAAGACCTCTCCTAAAGAGGTGACACATGGGCAGAGACCACATGGAAAGAGGGAGAGGGCCATGCAGTATCTAGGTGAGTGTGTTCCAGGCACAGCAAACAGCAAGTTTGTCATTTTCTAGGAACAATGAGGATGATGCTGCTCAGAGAGAAAGGACAGAGCAATACAGTGTGCAGACAGGGCAGGGGGCAGGGGCCAGGCCTTGCTCAATCTTGTTGAGAATGGTAAGGAGTCTGAATTTTATTCTTGGTGTGACGTGAAGTCTCTGGACAGTTTTAAAATAGCAGATGAAAGATGATCTATCTTAAATTTGAAACAAGTCACTGGAGGGACAGGCATAGAAGTGGGCAGGACAATTCGGGGGGGGGGCTTTGAAATGGTCCAGGAGAGCAATAATTTGGGCTTGGAATAGGGTGGTGGCAGTGGAGGTGGGGGTTGGTTGGATGGGATGGATTTTGAAGGTAGAGCTGAGGGGACTCACTGGTGAAGCTGAATTCCACAGCTTACAGGGCCTGGCGTGAAGAAGACATGGATCCTGCTGAATACTGAGACTTCCTCAGGATGGACGCACAGCAACCAGTGGTTCTCAGCCTCATGTCCTCATAAGTAAAAGTCCTTTCGCGTTTCTGTAAATCCGCTGTGAGCCCCCAGCATCAGCTGACTGTTTCCCTGGGCCTCCTTCTCAATGCCACTCTCTTCTGTGTAGCATGACCCTCTCAGCTCAATATTCTGTCTGACAGGTTTTACCTTGACAGTCTAAACCCCAACTGAAGCAAAACTAAATTTTATAGAGATCACAATTAGGCAGCCCATCTGTGAAAGGCTCTTGTTTGGACAATGGGCAGGGGGAGTCCAATTATGCCAGTTAGAACTCATAAAAAGTCAGGGTTGCAACCTCTCAGAGCTAGAGGGTTTCTGCAGCCAATAATGGGAACTTTAGGCAAGTCCTTATCTTTTCATTTCACAGGGGCAACAATGGTGCCTGACTTAGCACTTTTCAAGTTTGACAGTGATCTTGTTAAAATGCAGGCAGCTGACTTCCAGCCAAGATGGAGACATAGGTAGACACACTGTGCCTCCTCACACAACCAAAATAAGGACAACAACAATTTAGAAACAAAATAACCAGAACTGACAGAAAATTGAACTGTATGGAAGTCAGACAACCAAGGAGTTAAAATAGACACATTGATCCAGACCGATAGGAAGGCCAGAGTTGGGCAGCTGGGCGGAGAGGGGTCTCAGCACAAAAAGCGGTGGCACCAGGCGCATAAGACATCCTGGGCACAAAAGACTGCAGGGGGCGGACACTGGGCATACAGGCGGCAGCTGGCAGATCCTGGGCATGGGGTGGCAACAGGCAGACTCAGTGAGGTGACGATTGTGAGGTGAGGCACTGCATGCAAGGCGGCTGGCTGATCCCGGGGTCCCACATTCGCACACAGATAAACCAGGTGAAATTGCGGAGTGAGATAGACCACACAACCCAGGGTCCCAACACCATGAAATAAAGCCTCAAAACACCGATTGAAAACACCTGTGGGGGTTGAAGTGCCGGGAGGAACTCCCAGCCCCACAGGAGAGTTTGTTGGAGAGACCCACAGGGTCCCAGAATGTGCACAAGCCCATCCACATGGGAATTAGCACCAGAAAGGCCCAGTTTGCTTGGGGGAAGCGGCGCAAGGGACTGAAACCCGAAAGAGAGTGGAGCACGTGCCATTGTTCCCTCTTGGACCCCTGCCCTACATACAGCATCACAATCCAACGACTGGGTTGCCCCGCCCTGACAAACACCTAAGGCTCTGCCTCTCATATGTAACAGGTACGACAAGTCAACAACAAAAAAATGGCCCAAACGGAAGAACAGATCAAAGCTCCAGAGCAAATACAACTAAGTGACCCAGAGATAGCCAACCTATCAGATGCACAGTTCAAAGCACTGGTGATCAGGATGCTCACAGAATTGGCTGAATTTGGTTGCAAATTAAATGAAAAAATGAAGGCTATGCTAAGTGAAATGAAGTAAAATGCACAGGGAACCAATAGTGATGGGAAGGAAACTGGGACTCAGAACAATGGAGTGGACCAGAAGGAAGAAAGAAATATTCAATCAGGAAAGAATGAAGAAACAAGAATTCAAAAAAATGAGGAGAGGCTTAGGAACCTCCAGGACATCTTTAAACATTCCAGCATCCGAATTATAGGGGTATCAGAAGAGGAAGACCAAACAAGTGTAAAAGTTATTTGAACAAATAATAAAGGAGAACTTCCCCATTCTGGCAAAGGAAAAAGACTTCCAGGAAGTCCAGGAAGCTCAGAGAGTCCCAAAGAAGTTGGACCCAAGGAGGAACACACCAAGGCACATCATAATTACATTAGCCAAAGTAAAAATGAAGGAGAAAATCCTAGAAGCAGCATGAGATAAGGAGACAGTAACCTGCAAAGGAGTTCCCATCAGACAGTCAGCTGATTTCTCAAAAGAGACCTCGCAGGCAAGAAAGGGCTGGAAAGAAGTATTCCAAGTCATGAAAGGCAAAGACCTCCACCCAAGATCACTCTATCCAGCAAAGCTATCATTTAGAATGGAAGGGCAGATAAAGTGCTTCTCAGATAAGGTCAAGTTAAAGGAGTTCATCATCACCAAGCCCTTATTATATGAAATGTAAAGAGACTTATCTAAGAAAAAGAAGATAAAAAACATGTATAGTAAAATGACAGCAAACTCACAATTATTAACCACACCTAAAACCAAAACAAAAACAAACTAAGCAAACAAGAACAGGAACAGAACCACAGAAATGGAGATCACATGGAGGGTTAGCAACAAGGAAGTGGGAGGAGGAGAGGGGGAAAAGTACAGAGAATAAGTAGCATAGATGGTAGGTAGAAAATAGATGCGGGGGGCAAGAATACTGTGGGAAATGTAGAAGCTAAAGAACTTATAACACATGGATGTGAACCAAAGGGGGGAATGTAGGTGGGAGAGGGTGTGCAGGGTGGAGGGGAATGAGGGGGGGAAAATGGGACAACTGTAATAGCATAATCAATAAAATATATTAAAAAATAAAATAAAATAAAATAAAATGCAGGCAGCCCTGGCTGGTGTGGCTCAGTGGACTGAGTGCCAGCCTGTGAACCAAAGAGTCACTGGTTTGACTCCCAGTCAGGGCACATGCCTGGGTTGTGGACCAGGTCCCCAGTGAGGAGGGGGAGTGAGTGAGAGGCAACAACAACACATTGATGTTTCTCTCCCTCTCTTTCTCCCTCCCTTCCCTTCTGTAAAAGTAAATACAAAAAAATCTTTAAATGTGACCCAACAGGTACTCACCTGGACCTACTGCACATGCAGAACTGTGAGGGAGACAAAGAAACAGACGTGGTCCTGAAGGGGAGATAAAATGCGCAAACCACCATATTACAAGGTACAAATTGACCATGTCACTCTGGAGACCCAGAGGACAGAAATCATCCTTGTGGTAGGGGGCCCAAGGAGGTCTCATGGAGAAACACAGATGGAGGCAAAAATATAGAAAAGCATAGAGCATGTCAAGGTCTTAGCCGTGGAACAGCATCAATTCTTTACAACTGCTCATTTCTCCTCAAAATTAAGACCTTCTTTTAAAACTCACAAACAGAATAAAGAGAGGGGGTCAAAGTGAAGTGAGAGGTTTTTCTAATGTAAAAAGGTAAATAAGTGTGTTAGGACTCTCTCAGTTGCATGAAAAAAAAATCCATTTTACACCAACTTTAGCAAAGAAATGACATTTAGAGGTTTGCAAAGCTGGTTACAATTCACTCATTCAACATGTATGGTGGTCATTGGAGCTGTTCACAGGTGTTTAGTAAACCTGTAATTACCTACCCATTTTAGTTCAGGTCTGGCCATTTGATTTTCTTTGGCCAATGAAATGTGAGCAGGACTGACACGTGTCACTTCTAGTTAGAGTACTTAAGACAGTGCATGATTCCCATTTATTTCCTACCACAGTGAATCCTGGTGCCTTATGTGGTGAGGACAGCACTGTCAGACAAAGGAGACTCATCAGTCTGGGACTCAATGATCACAATGAGCAGGGTCTCTGCCAATGCACAGTGAGCCAGCAGAATAAAGCAAGAAATAAACCTTTGCTGTCTGCAGCCACTGGGATTTGGGAGTTGTTACTGCAGCATAACCCAGTCCATCCTCACCCCATAATACATATTTAATAATACAAGCATTATTCGAGGCTTTCCTTCTAGAACAAGGAACAGCTCAAGGCATCAAAGAAGTGGGAACTGGGGCCTGAATAACTAGAATCAAGACTTGTGCCAGCTTCCTTCTCTCTGCTCACGTGTCATCTCTGTTTATCTCTGCGTTGTCTCATTCACCCCTTTTGTCTAAAGGCCTTCACCATGCCCCAAGGGTTTAGCCACCAGTGGCCCCACCTTCACATCTTTCTAGTTCTAGGCTCTGTAAGCAAAGCTATCCTCTCCTAGCTTCAAATCAAGAAACCCTGGGTACAGATCTAGTAACTCAGTCTGGGCCACATATTCCACCTCTGGACCAATCTCTGTGCCCAGAGCAATGTGTAGCTTGGCCTGGGTCACATGCCCACTTCTTTGGCTGAGTGGCAGGAGGTAGGATGAGGTATGTTACCAGAAGGAAGCGGGAGGCTCGTTTTGAAGCCAAAAGTATCATCTGCAGACCCATACAAGGAGGAAGATAAAGGATGTGAATGCACTACTGCACAAGAGAAGGCCAAGGAGGACTTTAACTGAGCTGTGACCGGTGAAAGGCAAAGGAAAAAGGGAAAATGTGGTATACGCATCATTGTCCTAAGAGAAAAGAAGTAGACCAGAGAGCCACTAGGCTGGACAGCTCCCTACGCTGGCAACAAGGAGGTACCTTGGGCCTAGAACTGCCAGGTGCCTAAAAAGGGCTGGTGGTGGCAAATGTCAGGTGGAGATGTTAACTCAGGTAAAGGACTCCACTCTCTGTTTACCAATTTAGGGAAGTGCATAAAACTCTGACAGTGGTACAGACCTTCTCTGATTGGAAGGAGGCTAAGTCTGGGAGAGCAAATACTAAACCAACATGTGTGTCCCCATTTCGAACTTCCCTACATGAACCATTCATGGGGCCCCTTCTCTACTGAGCCGGACCCAGCTTCCTGCTCCTCAAGATAGTGTCCCAGGCAGCCTCCTCTCAATCATAAGAGAGGAAACTCACTTGCCATCCTTGGTCTGGGCATGCGTGCCATGCTTAAAGGCCTATACCAGATGACCTGTCAAGATTCCTCCAAAAGCCTTATTGTGTGCCAAATATTTGGTTCTTTATCTATAGTTCCTTTTTCTTTATAACCTCAAAAGCTCCCATGTGCAACTAAAAACACCTAAATGGAAAACAATGTACTTCTGTGAAGACAGATGAGATGTGAAACTTCAGAACAAATTCTATGTATACAACCATCCATCTCCCATCCCATCAGGGCCTTCTCAAGGCCCAGAAGTGAAAAGAAACATCCTCATAGACCAATGCAAACCCCCTTAGCTCTCGTTGTTCTCAGAAAAATTCCTACAGACACCAAGAATCCTAGTAACCAGATGCCATGTGTGTGGCTCATCCTTGATAGTGAAATTCCAAAGGTGCCATACACAGTGACTACGCATGACCAAATCCTCCCTAGGCCCAGCCTCCTGAACCCCCTTGGAAAACATACAAACACAGCTCACATTCACAATACAAAATGAAAGCCCCGCTAGGTGGCTACAGAGGGCCTGCCTCACCCTTCTCTCATTCTTCACAGTGCTCTTCCCCTACCAAATAACACACACCCCAAAGAAGATAGTTCTCGCTACAGCAGGAAGGGGAGGATGAGCTAGTAACAACCAGGTGAGACCCTCACTTGTCAGCTAACCTTCAAATAAAACACAGCAGGAAGAAGTGCACAAAAGCTATTTCCCAGCATGGAGGAAAGATTAATAAAGAACAGGGAAGCACAACAGCAGTGAAATGTAAGCTGGTATTTTCGCTTCCTTGAGGATACTCCTCCTGCTTATAAATAAACATGGTCCACTGGGACCAGCTGCAGAGGACAGGGAAAGGAGGGGGTCCACAGAAGCAATGGCTCTTAAAACTAATAGTTTTAATAAGATCTCCAAGGTGATGCCAGCCAACACTCTTCTTGTCACACAGACAGGGAGCTGGGCCCCAGGATGGGTTGGCCTTAGGACTCTGATGTTGGGTTCAGACCTATGCCAGGGACAGAACCCAACTGTGCTTCCAGCCCTACATCTTTCCTCTCACAATTCAGCTCTAACCTTCACCCAGCTCTGACCCTGTACTGCACCACAGTGCCAGGAAATAACTCCCCAGCCAACCTGAACCCTCCATTAACAGGATCATTTTCTGCATTCTACTTTTTAAAAGCATGCCCCAAGAAAAGGGAAGCTTATATTTAAGAATTTGTAGTCTTTTCTTCTTTCCTCTACTTGTTTTGCAATGGTGGGGGAACAATCTGAGGACAACCCACATTCCTTCCAGTCTGCTCTACTTGGACATCGCTGACCCAGGGCACACACACTTCATGCTCCAGTCACAGTCCTAGCACTTCGCCAGATCTTCAGCCACCAAACTAAGATTCTGTTTTAGTATCACTCTGTACTTTCTAAAAACTAACATTTTCTTAAAGATGTGCAATGTGGAAATAAGGTTTTTTTCTGCATAGCTATCAGTTAGAAAATTTGTTGAAGTAAGACTCTGTTTTTCCCCATGTAGTGAATTGAAGTTTTTGTCTACTAACTCCAGCAGTGGTGGGATGCTCTGCATCTAACATTCCAGGCCTCAGCCAACATTCTGTCTATCCTTGGAATAAATGCTTTAAAACAGAGCATTCTCCTAAGAAGGCACAGGGCAATCTCTATGTGCCCCTCCAGTACACAGGAACATACTCTGCCCAGTTGAAATTCATTCCTGCCTAGGTCCTGAGTTGTTTGTAAAGAAAACAAAGTAACTTAAAGAAATCAGGCAGCCCAGTACTACATGTTCCCATGTTCCATGTTCCCATGCAGATACCAAGTAGACTCCAACAAGGCCAACCTTGTTACTCGTTACTGCACTGTCTCTCACTTGATTCTTCCTAGGCTAAGCCAAGGGAGTTAGGAGGAAGACAGGTGGCAAGAAAGCAGCGTCTTTGATTGGTCTTCACTCCAAGCAGCGTCTTTGATTGGTCTTCTCCCAGTGGTCACAAGCCTGTCCTGCTACCCACTGACTTCCATCTCCTGGAGATAATGCCGACCAGCTCCCCTGCTTGTCCCAGGGCCTCTGGTTTCCTTCAACATGATCAACTTTCACTGAGTGCACTCAGGTGCTAGGTACCTCAGGAAAGAGCCTTATAAAGAGGCAAAGGGTTGGAAAGGGAAATAAGCTACAGTCACCGACCTAAAAGTGCTCACAGACATCCACAAACACCAGGTGGCTGTTGCCAGATGCCATCAGCTTGTCTTAAGGCCTCTAGTTAGAAGGAAGACACTCCTCTCCATCCTCAGAACACAGTGATAGGTCTTCCCTAAATGTTCTTTGATGTGACTGTTTAGAAAACTATGGAAAGATGGCTGACAGGAAATGGACTTGTGAACAAAAATCACAGGACTCCATACCAGAGGTCCCGGGAGCTGGAAAATGATCAATTTAGGACCACTGTCGAGGCCAAGCTCCAGTGGAAAGGGTGTCGGACCAAAAATCCAAGGCCTGCTTCTTTACCAGCAGACCTCATGTCCTTGGGCAGGGCACAGTCCCTCTGCAGCTCTACAGATACGAGGGCGGGCGGGGCGGGGGGGGGGGGCCAGGAACAGTAGTTTTTATTAGTAGTAGTTTTATTGAAACCCATATATTTTGCAAATTCTATTTCATCTAGAACCCCAAGTTGCTTGTGCTGAATCAGGGTGGGGGAGCCTAGAGGTGGGTGGCCCTCAGGGAAGCCAGTTTAAAAACCACCAGAGTAGGTTGAGAACCCCTTCCAGAACTTACACCCACTTAGATACCTGGCAAGACAAAAGAAATTATCATTGATTTACTGCTCTTTGTGGTGCTCAGCAATTTATTATACCATGCATCACTGAAATCTTTGCAGCAGCAACATGAGGTAAATTAGCCTGTGAACTGGGGTCTCCTGTAAACTACAATGTGTTGATGAGAACCAGAGCTGGGATTTGAACAAGGTTTTGTGGCTCCTAATGTGGTATTCCTACTCCTTGCTAAGAAGGATATGGAAGTTTAGGCTCAGTGGACAGTTTCCTTCAACTGTAAATATAAATGTGCATATACGCATATGGAAAACCATCTTGAGAATATACGTCTCAAAATTACCATGAGCTATCTCTGTGTGGTAATAATGTGAATGACTATCGGTCTATTTACCTATATTTTCTAATTTTCCTATAATGAACAGGTATCATTTACACAAAACAACTACTGCTAACTAAAGTGGTTTTCATAACTATCAACTGACACTTCCATGTTGGTTTTCTATGGAGAACTAGGAATTGGGGGGCACAGGTGGCATCTCTGACCTTCTGGAGCTGACAGTGGGAATAACAATCCTAAATCCCACAAACTCTCACTTGAGAGGGTACCAGGCTGACTTGAGGGGCAGTTCTCTGAAGCTCTATCTCTGGGGAGTATGGTTGTTTTAGAAAGTAAAAGCAAATTCCTGAGACCCCTCCCAAATATATACCTCCCTCTCCAGACCCCTCAACTGCTTTGTACAGTTGGGGTATGTGAATAAAATGTAAAAAGATCACATGGACCCAAGACCAGAAACTCACCGAATAAATACTATTGGGCTCCCAGCCCAATAGTATTTATAGAGAGTGAGCCCTCCAGTCGGGCTGACTTAAGCTCTCTGGCCCCACCTGAGGCCCTCCCAGAAGCCACTGGCAAATATGAAGATCACAGCACCACTTCAGGAGAGCAAATATCACCCTGAAGGCAAGAGAGGCTTTGGTCAGGCATGAGGTGGGGCAAGGCGTGCCAGCTTCTTCCCTGTATTATTCATGCCAGTTCTGCCCGCAGAAATCTCTTAAATATTTAACATGCCGCCTCGAGGTATAACACAAACCCCCAGAAGTCTGCAACAGCTGTGGAGAGGCCTGCACGGAATGACAGACTTGGGGGCTGAGAGGCACATACACTCTGGCTTTGGTAGGAAAGCCCAGAATGGTGGCCAGGAGACAATGCTGAGAAAGACTTGGGAAGGCGGCCCCTGACTGCTTCTTGGAAAATCCGTGAAGAACTGTAGGAAATGGGCGATGTTTCAAAACGGCAGGAGTAATGGTGCCTGATGACCGGGCTCCGGAACCCCTCTTCCTCAGACAAAGAAAAAGCCTTAGGTACACCTCCTACCCCAGCTCCCCAGACCGATTTCAGACGCGGATCTTCGGAGCAGGTGTCAAAATCGTTCTCTGGCGAGAACGGTTAGGGAAGAAGAATTAGAACAGCCACGTCCAAAGGGGAATAAATCCACGAGGGAAGGAGCTCTTCAAACGTCTACTCAGCTCTGGGGCTTGACAGAGAAAAACGACCCCAAGCCCGCACCCAATGACTTCACACAGGCCTCGCCCCAGATGACTCCGAGCTCTCCTGCAAGGCCTGGGAGGTGTGCTCGCCACCATCCAGCTGGCCGTCACTGGGGAATTTCTCGTCAATTCCTGAAGATGCGCGCTCTCTCTCCTGTGTCAACACCCTCCACCCCACCCTACCCCCTCCGCCAAAGGAATCAGACACCGGGGACGTGCCTTTGCCGCTGTCAATTTGAGAAACCTAAAAAGGAGTGTTTTCAACCCCACTGAGAGCTCCGCCTCTATCTCTCCGCCCTTCTCCGCGGTGACCCCTCCAGGCAGCGCCCCAGGCTCCTCTGGGCTGTCTGTCAGTTTTGCTTGACAAAAGCGTGGCGGCCCGCGGGGCGCGGCGACGGGCGACCCCAGCCAGCTAATCTCCCAAATGAGAGAGAAGCTTGTCATCGCGGCGCGCCCATTCGGGGCTCCTGCAAATCCCACCACCCGCTGAACAAAGCCGCAGGGGCGCGGCGAGACGAGCCCCCAGCGGAGGCTCCGTGCGCCCCAGCCCTCGCGGCCCCCACAGCCGGCCCCCGCGCCCGGGCCGGGCCCCGCAGCGCAGTAGCCGCGTCCTGCTCCGCCCGCACGCCAGCCGGCGACCTCAGCAGCTACTGTACCTACTAAAATTAGCGGCCGCCGGGTATTAATAGCCGCAGCGCTGGGGGGCGGACACAGCCCGGGGCCGGGGGCGGAGAAGAAGGGAATGGAAGGGACGCGGGGAAGAAGGCCACTTACACCACGAGTCTGGAGATGATCCATGACACCATGGCGGGCGGCGCGGCTCGCGCGGCGGGGCGGCCGCGGGTGGCAGGGCGGCTGGGCGGCTGCGGGGCTCCGGGCACGTCCGTTCGCGCACGGCCGCCGCCGCCAGACTGAGCGCGCCCGCCGCGCTGCCCGGCGCTCGCGCGTCGGCGCAGCCGCGGCACGTTGCGGCGGCGGCGGCCCCAGCCCCCGGGGTTCGGTGGGCCCGCGGCGATTGGGCGGCGAGCAGATCGGGCACCAGCTAGACCCGCCCCGCCCCGCGTGACCCGGCCCGCCGCTGATTTCGGGCGGTTCCTCTTCGCGCCCTGGGGCACTAGCCACTCAAGTGGAACCTTGAGGTGGTGCAGTTGACGAGGCTGGAACCCGGGTGTCTCCCTCCCCTCAGTGTTAAGGTGGGAAACTGGACCTGGACTTTGGGAATCTGTCTACCTGCTCTGGATGGGATTCAGTCATCCCTTAGGTGTAGCGCGAGCCTCAGGACGGATTTACCTGTATCCAGACCTGTTCCCCTCAACAAGGCATTAACTTCGTAAGAAACAAACCCAAGCATGTGTCTCCCCTATTGAAAATTCTAGAGTTCCTACATGATGTGGTCTCTGCCTACAAACTCACTGCCATCACCATTCCCCAGACATCCCTGTAGCTCTTTTTACTTGAGGCATTTTGGACTTACAAATACGCTGTTCCCTCCGTGCTATACTCCATGCCTCATCTTTTTCAAGGCTCAGATAAAAGGTTACTTCCTAAGGAAGGCCTTTCCTTAGGGGACTGCTTTAGCGTTTTGGTGTGGAATTGGCTCGGAGGTACAATCCGGCCAAGAGGGAGCTAGAAGTTGCTATTGCATAGCACGAGTGTCCTGCTGAGCCATCTTGGAGCTCAGGCAGAAGGGAAATTGTGCATCCGACACACACTCTTTATTTGTATTTAAAAACATATACATTGCACCCTGGCCACATAGCTCAGGTGGTTGGAGCATCATCCTGTGCACTGAAGTGTTCCCAGTTTGATTTCAGGTGAAGGCACGTGCCTAAGTTGCTGGTCCTATCCCAGGCCAGGGCACATAATGGGGCAACTGATCCATCTTTCTCTCTCACATCAATGTTTCTCTCTTGCCCTCTCTTTCTAAAATCAATGAAATCGTGTCCTCAGGTGATAGCCTTTATTTATCTTGATTATTGCATTTTATGGCATTCCCTTAATTTTTGCCCCTGAGGCAAGTGCCTCACTTTCCTCACCCTAGCACTGGCCCTGATTACATAAGTCCTTGTCCACATTATTTTCTTCTGCTCTCTTCAAAGGAAAACCTTTGTTCCCTGCTCTTCAGCTCTGCTGCTGCCTTCCTCACCTCCCGTTGTGGTCTCTCTAAGAGCACTATTCTCCCTTGCTGATGCTCAAGTCATGTATAATTCAGTGTCAGATGTGAGAGACACAGGAGAGAGCTAGCTTGGAGTGTTCTTTAAAGGAACGCTGCCCAAGACAGTTTCCTAGCAGAGGCTAGAGAACCTCAGATTTCGGCAGAAAGGGGCTGGAAATGTACCACAATAAGGTGACTGCAGATGAGACATCCTCTATGACAAGGGGTCTCAAAAGAACCCATAAAATACCTGTATTTTTTTTAAATACTGTCTTTTTTTAAAAAAAAGATTTTATTTATTTATTTTTAGGGAGGGAAGGGAGTGAGAGAGAGAGAGAGAGAGGGAGAAACATCAATGTGCGGTTGCTGGGGGTTATGGCCTGCAACCCAGGAATGTACCCTGGCTGGGAATCGAACCTGGGACACTTTGGTTCCCAGCCCGCGCTCAATCCACTGAGCTACGCCAGCCAGGGTTAAATACTGTCTTGACCCAGTTTTGAGACCCTGGCTAGAGGCCAGTTAGTTCCTCTTCTTAGCCAATTAAGTCCACTTCCCCAAACACCTCTCTTATCAGGCTGTAAAATCCAGATCACTATAAACCCACCCTAGTCACCCCAGAGCCAGGTACTAGACAACAAGGGACAGCCCCTGTGCCTTAGAGCTCACTGAAATTATTCCAGCCAGCTAGTCAGACTGCTTGTCCTGCCTTGCCCTTTTCTTCCTGCAGAAACCGGTCACCCTCTCTCCCTCTGCCTTGTAACCCACCCCAGTGTTGACCCTGAGTGGCCTCGCATGGCATGTGGTATTCTATCCAGGGAACTGTACGTATAACAAAACTGTTAAACTTTCTGGTTTCTTTCTCTTGACCTATGTGTAGCCTCACCATACCTTACCTAAGATAATATAGTTAAAACAATACCCCACAGAGAAAACTTGGAATACCTAAGAGGAAGAACAGGATAGTACCAAGCAAATAGGACCTTCCTGAGACCAATTCCTTACCCCTTCCCAAACAGTCCAGAATGTGCTGTTAACAACCTTAGGGGTTGAAATACTGTGGTCCAAAGAGATCCTCCTCTTGGTGGAAAAATAGAGGAAGAGCTCTATACATGCTGTTTCTCTCCTGGAGCATGTCCCCTGTTCCTGTAAATGAAATTCTCAAGTTTGACTATCACACAGAGCTGGACATTTTAATTAATAAAATGAGACTACTCATGGTATTAAAAAGTCTGGAGGTCCTTCTGTTATCTCAAGAGAAACAGAAAACTAGTGGCACCAACCCCAGCTGGCACTCAGGGGTGGGACAAAATATGTTCCATGGAGAAAGTTTTGACAGACAGAGTTGGGGAAAGAACAAAGAGAGAAGAAAATTATTTTTTATTTCACTGTGTCTCTTTCAGTGTAGCTGTTACACATATTGCATATCTCTATCCTAGACTTCCTCCAGTTTGTCCTTGACCCTGGAAAACGTGAGGCCAGGAAATAGATACAGCCTTCTAAACAATGGGATTCTTATAGCCTTATTAGTTGTTTCATTTGAAGTTCTTTTTCACATGAACTGCTGTTATTTTTTAATGTTTTATTGCTTATGCTATTACAGTTGTTTCATTTTCCACCCCCTTCACCGCCCTCCACCCAGCCTGCCCCCATTTCCACAGTTAATCCCCAAACAGTTGTCCGCGTGTGTAATCCCTTCACCTTCTTGCCATCAGTTCCCACCTCTTCTCGCCCCCTGACAGCTGTCAGTCTGTTCCATGATTCCATGCTTCTGGTTCTATTTTGCTCATTAGTTTATTTTGTTCATTACATTCTTCTTATAAGTGAGATCACATATTTGTCTCTCACTAACTGACTAATTTCATTAGCATAATAGTCTCCAGTTCAATCCATGCTGTCAAAAAAGGTAGGAATTCCTTATTTTTTTCTGTTACGTAATATTCCATTGTGTAAAAGTACCACAGATTTTTTTCCACTCATCTGCTGATCAGCACTTAGGCTGTTTACAAATCTTGGCTGTTGTAAATAGCACTGCTGTGAACAAAAGGGTGCATAAATTCTTTTGAATTGGTGTTTTGGGATTCTTAGGGTATATTCTCAGCAGTGGAATCACTGGGTCAACAGGCAGTTCTATTTTTAAATTTTTTAAAAAATTTTATTTATTTACTTTTAGAGAGGGGAAGGGAGAGAGAGGGAGGGAGAGAAATAGCAATGTGGGAGAGATACATTGGTTGGTCACCTCTCACAGCCCCACTTTAGTGTAGTCCCACTTGTTTACTTTTTCCTTTATTTCCCTTGCCCTAGGAGATATAAAATATCCGTCAAAAATATTGCTATGTGAGCTGTCTGAAATTTTACTGCCTATGTTTTCTGCTAGGATTTTTATAGTATCACGACTTATATTTACGTCTTTTATCCATTTTGAGTTTATTCTAGTGTATGATGTAAGTTGCTAGTCTAGTTTCATGTCTTTGCATGTATCAGTCCAGTTCTCCCAACACTGTTTATTGAAGAGACTGTTTTTACTCCATTGTATGCTCTTGCCTCCTTTGTCAAATATCAATTGACCATGAAGACATAGCTTTATTTCTGGGCCCTCTATACTATTCCATTGATCTATGTGTCTATTCGTATGCCAGTACCAGACTGTTTTGTTACAGTTGCTTTGTAGTATAATTTGATATCAGGTATTATGATCCCTCCAACTTTGTTCTTCTTTCTCAAGATTGCTGAGGCCATTCAGAGTCTTTTTTGGTTCCACCGAACTGCTGTTTATAGTGGATGCTTATTATCTGTTTTTGCCTGCACCATTCCTCCCTTGTTCTGGGAAGTCCTTTCCATTTTGTATTGGAGAATGATTCTTCCCACACTCCAGTCTTTAAAAGTGCCATATCCTCACATGTTCTTACTATCTTGATTGGTTCCTGAGTGATCACTGGACATAAGCTGAGTCAAAGTATTCCCCCTAGGATTTTTAAAGTTGAAGCAACAACTGCTGTGGGAATTTCCACCCATTGTAAACAGCTAGAAAAACAAAGAAATGCTTCCAGCAACTGCTTTCAAGCATTGGACAACAGGCAGCATGGGCTTATGATAACCACGAAAAGGGAAACAAATAATGTTAATCCGCAGTTGCCGCAGACTGCTGTCTCAAAGCAGCTATCACTGTGGGAGGGGGACTCCAGGGTCCAGCAATCTCACAGAGTTCTGGAGACAGATCAGAGTTCAGGAAAACTGAAGCCGTGAGAGTTTGTGGAGCAGAGTGTCAGAGAGGAAGGCATGGAGAGAGAGCTCCAGAGATCTGAAGAGGGAGTACCTCAAGTATTTGGCTGAATACTCTTCAGGGCATGCAGGGGTGAAATTCTAGGAGGCCAGGGAGAAAACCACCAGAAAGCAGTATACCAAACATTTCCTGAAGCTCACACAGGGCCGGGAATATTTTGTCTTCACACCAGCTCAAATGGAAAGACCTCTTAAAATATGAAGCATTGTATAGAGTCCTCAAAAGTGGACTTAGTATTAGGGCAAAATTAGCTCTATATTCAAAACTGATCTGTGACTGGACTAACATAGCTTAAAAAGCAAGACTCCAAAGGATCAAGGTCATCCCAAGTAACTGTGCTCCAGAAAAAAAAAAAAAGCAGTTCAACAGTATTTAATGAAAAACAACAAAATCCAATACTAAAATCCATTTTAGTAAGATAAAATTCACAATGTACAACATGTAGACAAAAGTAATCAGGCATGAAAAGAACATGACTCATAGCAAGGAAAAAAATCTATCAGTAGAAACAGACCAAGGAATGACAGAAATAATGGAATTAGCATACAAAGACCTTAAAATATATAATATCTGAACAGACATTTCACCAAAGTAGATGTATAAGTGAAAAAAAGTGTGAAAAGATGCTCAACAACATTAGGGAAATACAACTTAAAACCACAGTGAGATACACTGATAAGAATGGCTGAAATTAAGAAGATTGATCATATTCAGTTGTGACAAGGCTGCAGAGCAATAGAACTCTTATACTCTGCTGCAGTGGGGTGTAAAATGGCACAACAATTTTGTAAACAATTTTGTGGTTTAGCAGTTTCTTTTAAAGTTGAACATACATTTATATGTAACTTAGAAATGCCACCTTTTACATATTCCACCAAGAGAAATGAACACACATGTCCATATAAAAACCTGTTCATAGCAGCTCTATTTATAATGACACCAAAATGGAACAAAATGTTCATCAACTGGTAAATGAATAAACAAATTGTGATCCATTATGATACATTGGTTCTCCCTTATCTTGGGTTTTCTTTTCCATGGCTTCAGCTACCTGTGGTTAACCTCAGCCCAAAAATATTAAATAAAAAATTCCAGAAATAAATGGCTCATAGTTTTAAACTATGTGCCATCCTCAGTTGTATAATTAATCTCCAGCTGATCTGACTCATTCTGTCAGGGACATTGACATGGACATAATGTCCACAGTGTCCATGGCGTTATGGCTGAAATGAGACAAATTCACACGGACTACCGAGTCCTGTGAAAGAAAAGGGACTGCACGGCCACTCAAGGGGAGAGCGCCTCAGAGTGCTTTGGTCACTCTCTCAAGAGGAGACACTCCAACCCTTGCCTTGACAAACTTTTCTTGGCTTTAATTTGCATAGGAATACAGGGCGTATATGGAAAGCTCATCAATCATTGTCAGGCAGTAATGATCAAATAGATGACATTCAAAGAACTCTGAGGGCCTATTTTGAGTCAGGGTCAGATAACTAAAGGGCCATAAAACTTTGGAGAAACAAACTCATTTCATGCTTGGACCTTTATCATCTAAATTGAGGGTATTAGCAAAGCAGGTTTCACAGGATTTTATGCATTCTTTCTTAGGCCTGATTGCCCCAAAGAACCTGCCCTTTCCAGCATAGGGCTGCACCCACCTCCAGCATTGTTTCAGGCTTAAGTCAGGCAGGGGAAGTAAGGCAGCCAAGAGACTAGGAGACTTCTTGCAGACAGAATGAGGACTCAGGATGAGGACTCAGAATGAGGACTATGTCAAAGCCAAGGGGCGAAGGTCCATCACCCCCTTTCTCCATAGCCCCCCAAGTCCTTCCCTGAGGGACCCCTCATGACCATGCCTGTCTTAGGTCATCCCTCCCTTGAAGAATCTTACCCATCATTGGCTAACTGGTCATGCACTGGGGGCCAGGCAGGGTGAAGTAAAGTGGGAAGAGGTGGTGCTCCTGCCAGGGAGATAAGCTTTGTCTCCTTAGTGGCTTAGGGTCCCAAGGTCTCTCACTCAGCCTTAACCATGGGGGGTTACAGCTTCTGAAACCAGGCAGGGCAGTTCCCAACAGGACATGGCTCATTTCTTTGTCCAGAATTGCCAGGCTGTATACATTATCCACCTACTAGTCACTTAGTAGGCATCTCAGTCATCAGATTGACTGTCTTGGTATCACAGTGCTTGTATTCAAGTAACTCTAACTTTACTTAATAATGACACTAAAGTACAAGAGTAGTGGTACTGGAAACTCAAATATGCCAAAGAGAAGCCATAAAGTGCTTCCCTTACGTGAAAAGGCATGTATGGCCGTGGCCAGTATGGTTCAGTTTTTGGAGCATCATCCCATAACTGAATGGTTGTAGGTTCAATTACAGGTCAGGACACATACCTAGGTTGTGAGTTCATCCTTGTTCCAGGGGCGGGTGCATGTGACTCCCAGTCTAGACCATACGATCCCCAGTCCCAGCGAGAACTCTCAGTCTGGGTGCTCAGGGAGGCAAACAATCCATGCTTCTCTTGTATCAATGTTTCTCTTTTTCCCTTCCTGTCTCCCTTCCTCTTTCTCTCTAAAGAAGCAAATGAAAATGTCCTCAAGTGAGGATAAAAGAAAAATCTAAATGAAAAGGTGTGTATGTACATATGTGTATGTATGTATAAGAAAAAACAAAATATATATAGGATTTGGTACTATTCATGGTCTTAGGCACCCACTGGGGTCTTGAAGTGTATCCACTGAGGCTAAGGGGGACTACAGTATATTCCTTCAATGGAATACTACACAGCAATAAAAAGGAACAAACTACTGATGATTGCAACAACATGGATGAATCTAAAAAGCATTGTGCTAGGTGTAAGAAGCCATATACAAAAGACTCACACTGTATAATTCCATTTAAATGATACTCTAAACATAACAAAATGTTTTACTCTACAAGTTCAAGCTGCTCATGCCTCCCTGAACTCTATCATAGTGATAGAAAATATATCAGTAGTTCTCAGATGCAAGGTATTGCTGTAGATGGAGATGAGGTCCAGGCTCTTTGTGGTTGCCAACAAAAAATTGAGTGACCACACAGATATCATAAAGCAAAGCAAGCAGGAAATTTATTTAGGAAAGTACACTTCCCAAGACATGGGAGCAAGCCATCTCTGGCCAGGGAATGGCTCTCTTCTGCTGAACAGCTATAGGCTTTAATAGGATTTTTGCTTAAGCTTCTACACATGCAATTTCCCACAATCCTCTTTGATTGTCCACTCGGGGAGGAATCCACAAAGCAAATTATTATCAGGTGTCACAGGGTGATTCTCAGAAATCAGGATGCTGACTGATGGCAGCTGTGGTGTCTCAGGATTTCCTATTCCATCTCCTGCCTCAGGATGGGAAAAGAAAAATGCAAAATGGTAAGAGGAAAATTTGGAGTGATAGAAAAATTCTATATTCAGATTGTATAACCACATACATATGTCAAAACTCACAAAACTGTACCCTTAAAATTGGTAAATTTTATTGTATATGACTTATACTTCAGTAAAGCTAATTTTAAAAATCAGAAAAAAATATTTATGATGTACTTTGTGAAGTTCAGTAACCTTTTTTGTTTTTTTTTATCCTTGCCCCACATAGTTTTTCATGGCTTTTTTAGAGAGAGGAAGGAAGAGAGAGAGAAAAACATCAATTTGAGAGAGAAGCATCAATTGGTTGCCTTCATATTCAACCGGAGGGGGCACCGTCCACACCCCGACCAGGAATCAAACCTGAAACCTAGGCATGTGTCCTAACAGGGATTCAAACCCACAACCTTTTGGTTATGGGACTACACTCCAGCCAACTGAGTCATACCAGCCAGGGCAGTAACAATGTTTTTTAATTCACTTTTTTCTTATTGATTGACTTAAATTTTTATACATTCAGAAAATAAGCCTTTCAATCCACATTGAAAATGTTTTTTTTCCCAATTTGCCATTTTTTTCCTTTGGACAATTGATCACTGTATTTTTTTTTAAACTGCTCAAAAATTTTATATGGTCCTATTTATGTATTTTCTGTTGGTTCTGAGGTTTGTAATTATGCTTAAATAGGCCTTCTGTACATTAAAAGTACTCATTTAAAAAAAAGATTTTATTTCTTTTTTAGAGAGAGAAGGGAAGGAGAAAGAGAGAAACATAGATGTGCAAGAGAAACATCAGTACACTGCCTCTCCTGGCCTGCAATGCAGGCAAGTGCCCTGCCCAGGAATCAAACCAGCAACCTCTTGATTTGCAGGCTGGCACTCAATCCACTGAGCTATAGCAGCTAGGGAAAAAGTGCTCAGTTTTCAATGAATTTCCTCACTTATTTTGCACCTAACTTAGACTATATATTCATTTTATGGAGGATCTTGGCATTAAGTTTTTTAACAATTTCTTTAAACTTTTCAATTAAAGGTGACATTCAATATTATAATAGTTCCAGACATACAGCATAATGATTAGACAATTATAACACAAAGTGATCCCTCAATAAATCTACTACCACCTGACACCATACAGAGCTATTATAATATTATTGACTATGTTTACTATGCTGTGCTTTACATCCTCTTGACTATTTTGTAACTGCCTATTTTGTACTTCTTATCCCTTCACCTTTTTCACTCAGCCCCCAACATTCCTCCTACCTAGCAACCATCAGTTTGTTCTTTGTATGTAATGAATTTTTTACATTTTATTTGCTCATTTCTTCTGCTTTATAGATTCAACATTTAAGTGAAATCTTGTGGTATACAAGGTCTGTCCAAAAAGTATCCAGCCATGCAATATGAAAAGTAGAGACATTTATTGAAGAAGATACAAGAAACATTGTAACTAGGACAATGATGCCTCAGTCCCCTTCACAGTAGTCACCTTAAGACCTCACACAGTTCTCCCAGCTGCACAGCAATGTTCCTTCTGCTCTGGTAGTAGAAGCTGCAGAACGAATTTTGCCATGACTCATTTCATGCCAAGATCTTGCATCAAAATCTCGGACACAGTAGTTTTTGGAATCCCCAGATCACCTTCTAGTTCTTGCACTGGCAGTCGCTGACCTTTGTTGACTGCTACCCATACACGTTCAGTATTCTCAGGTGTTCTGTTTATTGCAGGCCTTCCAGAATATGGATCACTTTCAACAGATTCTCAATCATCTTTGAAGCATTTGTGCCATACTTTTATTTGCACTGCATTCATTGTATCAACCCCAACAGCCTTCTCAATCATCCAAATAGTTTCCACAGAGGAATGTTCAAGTTTAATGTAAAATTGGTGCAGACTTGTTGCTCTACTCACTCAGTCACTTTGAATGTGACAGCCACACAGTACACATGCTCATCAGCAGCGTCTACCACCCCCACTGACTAGTACAGTGAAGTTGTCATTGTTCATGGATGCTCATTCCAGTCAACTCTCCTTGGCTGCCAGGTTATGTCAATATTGCACAAATCATTCTCATTCTTGTTATGGTTGGACTTTTTCCAGACAGATGTATATATATTCTGCTTCTTTAGGGTGAAATAATCTAAACTATCAATTAAATTCCTGTGGTGTGGTATCTTTTTATTGGGGCATTTAATCCATTTCATTATTCATATTTTTGTCTCTCCTTCTCTTTCTCGTCCTCCTCCTCCACCTGCTCCTTCTCCTTCTCTTCTTCCTCCTCCTTCTCTTTCTTCTTCAAGGGCCCTTTAACATTTCTTGTAATACTGGTTTGGTGGTAATTGATTCCTTTAGTTTTTTTCTTGACTGGGAAGCTTTTGTCTCTCCTTCAATTCTAAACAATAGCCTTGCTGGAGAGAGTAAAATCAATTGTAGACCCTTGCTTTTCATCACTTTGAATATTTTGTGCCAATCCTTTCTGGCCTGCAAAGATTCTGTTGAGAAATGAGCTAACAGTCTTATGGGAGTCCCTTTTATGTAAACAACTGCTTTTCTCTTGCTGCTTTTAAGATTCTCTCCTCATCTTTGTTCTTTGGCATTTTAACTTTGATATGCTCTAGTGTGGGGATCTCTGTGCTTCCTGGACTTGTGGTCTATTTCCCTCACCAGGTTAGGAAAGTTTGCTGTCATTATTTCTTCAAATAGGTTCTCAATCCCTTGCTCTATCTCCTTCTAGAACCCCTATGATGCAGATGTTGTTATCTTGATGATGTCCCTGAGGTCCCTTAGACTATCTTAATTTTTTTACTTCTTTTTTTTTTTTTTTTTACTATTTTGATTGGGTATTTCCACTTCCTTTTTTTCCAAATTGCTTATTCAATTCTTGGCTCCATCTAATCTGCAGTTGATTCCATCTAAAGTATTCTTCATTTCAGTTATGGTGTTTTTCATTTCTGTCTAGTTGTGTGTTTTTTTTATAGTTTCTGTCTCCTTGTGTAAGTTCTTATTGAGTCACCTATTGTTCTTGTAAGTTCCTTGAGCATCCTTATAACCTGTGTTTTGAACTCTGTATCTGGTAGATTTTCTTGCATCCATTTTGTTCAGTTTTTTTTTCTTAGTTTTCTCCTGTCCTTTCATTTAGGATGTTTCTTTGTCTCCTCATTTTAGCTGACTCAGGTGCCTAACACTGCTCAAAGAGAGACAAGGTACTGTCTTCCATCTGATTCCATTATGATTCCCATAAATCAGCTTCCCATCCCTCTAGCTTTGCTTCCCATTTTCTCAGGTGGCCCTACCCAAGAGAAAAAAAATTGTAAATGTGTCAAGGCAGTCAGAGTATATTTACTTCCTTTTGCCAGGAGTTGATTGGTATGACCATCTGATCCTGTTCTGGCCCCTGAAATGCAAGGGGAAGTCTGGGGGTAGGGAGCTTCTGAGAAGTATTTCCTCCTTATTAAAAATGCCATGGGCCCTTGCTCCTTTTCCCTCTTTGGACATTGTTGTGTGAGGACATATTGTCTGATGCTGCTGTAGCCCTTTACTAGTCCCTTTGGACATCGGATGGTCTTCTGGCACTTGCAAGCAAGAGAAATTAATAAATTACTCTAACTAGGGCCCTGGGCTCCTGGCCAGACCAACTCCTTAGGGACCTCAGTGAGGAATGGCCCAGCTGTCACTGCTAACTCTTATCATACCTGTGTCATCGATGTTGAATATTTAGGTTGTCTAAACCCCTGGCAACAGGTGCCAGCCAGTTGGGTCAATCCCCATGCTTCAGCCTGCTGAAGGCAGAGGGATAAGTCAGGGCAAGGTCCTTTAAGGCAAACAGATACTTAACTCAGAGAGGCAAAACCCAACACTGAGCTCAAAGACCATATGAGAACCAAAGAATGAAAGGTATAGCTAAAAGTTTATGAATCTAATTGTTAGGAATAAATCAACCAGGAGGAAGGCAGGTCCCGGGCCTCTCTTTGAGCAATGTTAAGCACCTGCAGCTCCATCACCTGCTTGGTGAGAAGGTATGGTTTGCTGGCTTAAAGATTCACTTGAGAGGCCATGAGCACAGGAAAATGTGAGGAGCCAGATATTAACTCAGTAGTTTACTAGTTTGAGGTGAACGTTATGGTCTTCATGAGCCTCAGTTTTTTCTTTTATAAAATGCTATAATGGTACATAACTTGTATTGTTATTGTGAGGAGCAAATGGGATAAGCACAGTGTAGTGGTTTTAAAAATATTGCAGCAACTATGAAAGACAGTATGGAAGTGTCTCATAAAATTAAAAATGGAACTACCATATGATCCATCGATGGGTATTCCTCTCCTGGGTATTTATCTGAATATATGAAAACCTTCTATATGTGCTCCTATTTTCATTGCAACATTATTTATAATAGCCAAGACATGAAAACAACCTAAATGTCCATTGACACTTGTCCATATGTCCATATGGACATTTTATCCAATGTCCATAATTGGATAAAAAAGATGTGGTACATATACACAATGGAATACTACTCAGCCACGAAACAATGAAATATTGCCATTTGTGACAACATGGATAGATCTTGAGAGTATTATGCTAAAGTCAGACAAAAAAAGAACAAAAACACTATGATGTACTCATGTGGAATATGAAACAAAAAGTAACAAACAAACAAGAATAACAGAAAAACAAATTCATATATGTAGGCAACAGAATAGTGGTTACCAGAGGGCAAAGAGGGTAATGGGGTCAGATATATGATGACAGAAGGAGACTAGACTTTGGGTGAAGAGCATACAATAAGGTACAAGTGTCAAATTATTATCTTGTACACCTGAAAATTTTATAACGTTAACCAATGTTATCCCCAATAACATTGGCTGCAAATTCTTTGATATGTCTTCCATAAAGAGTTGTGGTCTATGTCCCATCTTGTTGACTCTGGGTGAAGATATCAATAATTAAACCAATATTTTACAGAAGAAGTGAGTCATAAAGGCCATGCAGTTTCTTTTTTTAGGTATATTTTATTGATTATGCTATTACATTGTCCCAATTATTTTCTCCCCTCTATCCCCCTCTATTCTGTACCCCAACCCTCCATCAATTCCCCCAACCCCTTAGCTGATGTCCATGGGTTGTACATACAAGTTCTTTTGCCTCTCCATTCCCTATACTATTCTTAACCTCTCTCTATTTTGTGCCTATCTATTATGCTTCTTATTCCCTGTATCTTTTACTCTCATTCTCCCCCTCCCCCTCTGCACTGATAACCCTCCATGTGATCTCCGTTTCTGTGGTTCTGTTCCTGTTCTAGTTCTTTGCTTAGCTTTTGTTTTTTATGTTCAGTTGTTGATGGTTGTGAGTTTGTTGTCATTTTACTGTTCATAGTTTTTTATCTTCTTCTTCTTAGATAAGTCCCTTTAACATTTCATATAGTAAGGGCTTGGTGATGATGAACTCCTTGAACTTGACCTTATCTGGGAAGCACTTTATCTGCCCTTCCATTCTAAATAATAACTGCTGGATAGAGTAATCTTGGATGTAGGTCCTTGCCTTTCATGACTTGGAATACTTCTTTCCAGCCCCTTCTTGCCTGTAAGGTTTCTTTTGAGAAATCAGCTGATAGTCTTGTGGGCACTCCTTTGTATGTATGTATGTATGTATATATGTAATTCTCTCCTTTTTTCTTCCTGCTTTTAAGATTCTCTCATCTTTAATCTTGAATAACATGATTATGATGTGTCTTAGTGTGTTTCTTCTTGAATCCAATTTCTTGGGGACTCTGAGCTTCCTGGACTTCCTGGAAGTCTATTTCCTTCACCAGATTGGGGAAGTTGTCCTTCATTATTTGGTTAAATAAGTTTTCAATTTCTTGTTCTTCCTCTTCTCCTTCTGGCACCTCTATGATTTTGGTGTTGGAATGTTTAAAGTTGTCCCAGAGCTTTCTGAGCCTCTCCTCATTTTTTTTTTTGCATTCTTATTTCTTTATTCTGTTTTGGTGGATGTTTATTTCTTCTTTTTGTTCCAAATCATTGACTTGAGTCCTAGTTTCTTTCCCTTCCCTGTTGTTTCCCTGTATATTTTGTTTTATTTTACTTTGTGTGGCCTTCATTTTGCAACTAAGCTCAATCAATTCTGTGAGCATCCTGATTACCAGTGTTTTGAACTCTGCATCTGATATGTTGGCTATCTCCTCATCAATTAGTTCTTTTTCTGGAGTTTTTGATCTGTTCTTTCATTTGGGCCATATTACTCTGTCTTGGTGCACCTGTTATGTTGTAAGGGATGGAAGCCTTAGGTATTCACCAGGGTGGGGCAACCCCCTTTGGTGCGTTGTGGCTCTGTCTATGGGGGAGGGGTCATAGAGGGAACAATGGCACCTGCTTGCCTCTCTCCCCATTTTCCATCACTTTCCTCACTTCCCACAAGGGGATTGTACCCTTTTAGGTGCTGATTTCCAGGTGGGTGGGTTTGTGTATGTTCTAAGGCCCACGTGGGCCTCTCTAACAGACTCTCCTGTGAGACTGGGAATTTCTCCAGCAGCTCAACCTCCACAAGTTTTTACAGCCAGAGGTTTTGAGTCTTTAGTTTCCCACACTGAAACCCTGGGTTTCGAGGTCTGTCTCACTCCACAGTTGTTCCTCCCAGCTCATCTGTGCACAAATGTGAGATCACCCAGTCAGCCAACCCCAGCCTCGCCCACACAGCCCGCCACCTTGCTGCGCATCCTGTCTTGCCCTGGCTGCCTGTCTCTGCCCTTCCTACCAGTCTGGATGAATGTTTCTCTAACTCCTTGGTTGTCAGACCTCAATGAAATTTGAAATTCTGGCATTTCTGGTTGTCTTTTGTTTTTAAATTGGTTGTTATCTTTTGGTTGTGCAAGGAAGTGAAATGTTTCTACCTATGCCTTCATTTTGGCCAGGAACAATTGTTTCTTAGGCCATGTAATTTCTGTCTTATCTGTTGCACATTTTTAGAGCACTGAACCACCTGGCTTAATGGAAGAACTGTGACTACACTGAGGCCACCATGCTATTAGAAAGCCCAAATCACATGGAGAGGCCACATGTAGGGGCTCCAGTTGACAGTCTCAGCTGAACCTGGCCTTCAAGTCATCCCAGTCCAGGCACCAGGCATGTTAGTGAAGAAGCCTCCAGATGATCCTAACCACTAGTCATTAGAGTCTCCCCCAGCTATTTGAGTCTCCCCAGCTGAGCTTTTATATATACTGAAGCAGCCATGCCATCTCCCTGTGTCCTGTCCAAATTCCTGACCCACAGAATATATAAGTGTAATAAAATGGTTGTTATTTTGACCACTAAGTTTTGGGGTAGTTTGATACACAACAATAAATAGGTAAGCAGAATGCCATGTAAGCTCCAGGTATAGTAATAGAGATGGGATTTGAACTTATTTTTCTGATTCTTCAGGCCACAAACTTTCTACTTCACCAGTAGTTTCTGGAACCACTGCCTGGCAATCTCATTCTGAGAGTGTCTTTTTGACCTTTAAGGTTAGTAATTTGTCTTTTTTATGACATAATGATGAAAGAAATGAGTGGTTATTATTTGATTACTGTCCTTGGCAAAGTAAAGGGCTACCAAAATATGTTACTTTGTTTTTAAAGTTTCACTTGTGTTGGAAATTTAAAAGTCCTGGAGCCGCTGGATACATTGAAAACTTAACATTGTTGTAGGGTTTTGTGTTTTCTTTAGTTGTCCCTTAATCCCTTACAGGACTAGCACGTGTAGTCATTTATAATTTATACCCCACCTGTTTCCAAAAAAAGATTCAAGGCTGCAGGATTGTATTTCCCCTGACACACCACAGACTATTATAACAGTTACTGTTCCTGAGTCAGGGAAGGCCCTTCCCCAGGTACCAGCAATATTCCAACAGCAGAAGCAGGTGGATGAGGGATGAACTTGTGCTATCTGTTGGAGGCAGAGCTTCCACCTTGCCCTTTGGCAGGGCTCAGCAGGGAAACACAGAGATGGAGCCCAGGGGTCCTTGGCCCTCATCCTGGCCCAGCCCCTAACTGTGGACTGGCAGGTGCAGCTTCTTTTGTTTCCTTGCATATGGTCCTCATACTTCTGTCTTTAGGCTATCAAGCTTTGTCTTAGGTAACATCCCTTGTCTTCAGGTGACTGGCTGCTGTTTCCAACTCTTTTTTAAAATGACCAAGCAGATTGGTATTTGGGTAGGGTGGTGAGAGAAGATTGATTGGGAAAGGGCACATGGGAACTTTTTGGGGTGGTAGAAATGTTTTCTCTATATGTATTCTGGTGGAGACTGCACAGTGTACACATTTTTAAAAACTCAACAAACCATACACTTAAAAAACCTCCCTATATGTATATAATATAGTGCTCTGGCTAAGACTTAGCTAAAAAATACCTTTGGAATTCTGAAAGGAAGGCACAATGTGGGGTGAAGGAATAAACTACCATATAGTATTTGCAAGAAATTGTCTGTCTCCAAGGTTCTGTTCTGGAATAGAAACCACACAAGGGCAAAGCTCTTGATTGGTGTTGCTTTGCAATGGATCCCAAGTATCCATGAGTTAGTAGCTGATAGTTGGTTGGAATTCAATTCACATGTATTGAATCAATGAACTTTTGGGGCATACTGTTTTTTGTTGTTGTTGTTGTTGTTTTTTGGTTTTTGTTTTTATTTTTTAAATAAAAATGACCAGGATAGGCTCTTACATTTCCTAAAGGTAAAGCAAATGTGCATGCACTGGTTTTGGGAAAGATACAGGCATTACTGCCATGTGGATCCAGGATTGAGATCCCTAGTTGGAAACCTGAAATTGTGTGCTCTTGTACCCTGTAGGTTAGGAAGCATCAAGTCTTATCTTAGTCTCTATGTATATCTTTTATTTTAAGGTGTGGTTTTGAATAAGTGTTATTTGACTGTACATGAATCTAGAAGACACTCTCCTTGAGAGGCTGTTTGCAGGATATGAGGTGTAAATGGGACAAGAGGAAGAGCCTGATTTTATGAGAGACTATGTGAGACTCTAGACAGAGGTTGGGCTACTGGGACCAAAGTGTGGTGCTGGAAGGCAGGAAAAGGTGTATTTGACCTCTTCAGAAAGGATCCAGATTTGTATTGTACAAATGATTCAGGAGCCAGGGAGGCAGCTCCTTTGACATGATGCTCATTAGCTCCAGGGGCACTATTCACAATAGCCATGGTGACACTCCCTCATGTCTTTGGAACAGGAAAGGAAGGACATGGCAGATGCTGTATGGGAAATTTAGTGGTCAGAGACATTTTGGGCTCACATAAGGTGCTCTTTTGGAGGCCCCAGAGATAACTGGTATACACCCTATGGAGCTAGAAGGATCTGAGAATCAGTAATTAAAACAGTGGAGGGCTTACAATGTTCAAATAAAGATGGCATATTAGGTAAACAGTGTGCTCACCTCCACTCATGATCACATCAAAAATACAACTAAATTATAGAACAATCAACCTGGTGAACCATCTGAAGATAAGCTGAACAGAAGTCCTATAACTAAGGATATAAAGAAGCCACATCAAGACTGGTAGGAGTGGCAGAGACGAGAAAAGGTCTGGCCCCACACCCACATGTGATGGTTGAGAACTGGAAGGGATATCTCAGTTGCAGAGGTTCTCCTGAGGAATGGGGGGTTCCCAGTCCCACACAAAGCTCCTCATCCTGGAGCACCAGTGCTGGGAAGAGGAATCCTCACAACACCTGGCTATGAAAATCAACAAGAATTCTTTTCATCTGGGTGAGATGGAAGGCATTCCCCTTAAAAGGCCCATACACAGACTCACTCACTTTCAGGCACTCAGCCTGGGCTCCTGTGGAGGAACAGAAGTTTGGGAAGTACCAGAGACATACAGGGATAAACTGAGTTATGTGGCTTCAGGACAAAGGCTGGAGAGACAGCCACCAATGTCCCTGTGATAAGCTATCCTCCCACACAGCCAGCAGGCGAGTACCATCTTTCCTATGTTGAGCCCTGTCCTGAGATGGCCAAATCTGAATTTGCATTAATCCTGTGAACACCACTCTCTTCACCCTGAGATCCTGCCTCACCCAACTTGAATACTGCCTGAGGGTCTTTTGGTGGTTGAGCCTCACAGGCAGCTGGCAGGCAGTGGCGGGCCTCAGGGTGCCCTGTGCCTTTTGTTAAGCAGAACCAGGCTGCGTACTGGTGGCAGCTGGCTTCAGTTTGCAGTGTGACCTCTCCCTCATGTTTCCAGGCCAAGCACAGGAATCTACCAACTATGAATTGCTTTGTACCTCTTACCAGGTAGCACCTACACCAGAGCCCCCCAATCCCCACCAAGAGGCCCCAGAACAAATGCACCCAGTTGGTGGCTTCAAACCACAACAGAGTTCTGTCCAATTAGCTCTACAAGCAACATACCAAAAAGGTGGTCTTGGCAGGCACCGGAGCCTGCTGGGGTAAAACATGTGCCATTGGCTCAATCCCCACACAGCAGATCATATGCTGTCGTCATGGCCAATTCTCACAGCTAGTCACCCTGAAGGACAACTGCACCCACTGATATGCCAACAGCAGTCAAGGTTCAACTACAATCCACAATCCACACAAGGGATATTCCTGGAGCACCCAGCTCAGATGACCAGGAAGATTGTACCATGGACCCCACAGAACACCTATTAAATAAGTCTACCCTCTCAAGACTGGGAAACATAGCAGATCTACATAATAAATGGAAACAAATGCAGAGAGGCAGCCAAAATTAAGAGAGAAAGAAACATGTCCCAAATGAAAGAAGAGAACAGAAGAAAACTCCAGAAAAAGAACAAACAATCTGTCAGATACAGAATTCAAAACACTGATTATAAAGATGCTTAAGGAACTTAGTGAGAACTTCAGCAAAGAGATGGTAAGCATAAGAAAAGTCCATAGAAATTATTTAACAAGAACCAGTCAGAATTAAAGAATGCAATAACTGAAATTTCAAAAATAAACTAGAAGGAATCAATAACAGATTGGATGAAGCAGAGATTTGAATTAGAGATTTGGAAGACAAGGTAGAAAAAAATTCCCAATCAAATCAGCAGAAAGAGAAAAGAGTTTAACAAACTAAGGCTAGCTTAAGGGACCACAGAGTCAACATCAAATGTAACAAAGTTTGTGTCATAGGAGTACCTGATGGAGAAGAGAGAGAGCAAGGATTAAAAACCTATTTGAATAAATAATGACTGAAAACTTCCTTAACCTGTCAAAGTAAATAGACATCCAAGTCCAGGAAGTTCATAGAGTTCCAGACAAGATGAACCCAAAGAGATGCACACCAAGGCACATCATAATTAAAATAGCAAAATAGCAAAAGTTAAAGACAGTGAGAGAATCTTAAAAGCAACAAGAGAAAGACAGTTACCTATGAGAGAGTTTCCATAATACTGTCAATTGACTTCTGAACAGAAACTTTGCAGGCCAGAAGGGATAGGCATGAAATATTCAAAGTGATGAAAAGCAAGGACCTACAACCAAGATTATTCTACCTGGCAAGGCTATCTTTTAAAATCAAAGTGAAGTTTCCCAGACAAGAAAAAGCTAACGGGGTTCATCAGCACTAACCCAGTATTACAAAACATAAATACAAATAATACAATGGCAATAACTACATACCTATCAATAACTGCTTTAATATAAAAAAATTAAATGCTCCAATTGAAAGACATAGGGTAACTGAATGGATAAGAAAACAAGACCCATATATATGTTGTCTACAAGAAAGCAACTTTGGATAGAAAGACACACAGACTAAAAATGAAAGGATGGAAAGTAGTTTTTTTATATATCTCTTAAGCAAGAGACATGATAGAATAAAGACATGAGACTACATCAAAGTAGAAAGTTATTGCATAGCAAAGTAAACCATCAACAAAACAAAAAGACAACCTAGCAATCAGAAGAAGATACTGCCCAATGATGTGTCTGATGGGGGTTAATATCTAAAGTTTATAAATAACATACAAAATAATATCAAGAAAACAAACAGTCCAATTAAAAATGGGCAGAGGACCTGAACAGACACTTCTCCAAAGAGGACACATATATATGGCCAATAGATATATAAAAAGATGCCCAACATCACTAGTCATCAGAGAAATGCAAATTAAAAACACAATGTATCATCTCACACCTGTCAGAATGGATATTGTCAATATCAAACAATAAGTGTTGGCAAGGATGTAGAGAAAAGGGAACCCTAGTGCACTGTTGGTAGGATGAAGGTTGGTGCAGCCACTGTGGAAAACAGTATGAAGGTTCCTCAGAAAACTAAAAAGAGAACTACCTTATGACCCAGCAATTCTACTTCTAGGTATTTATCCAAAGAAATCCAAAACACTAATTTGAGAAGATATATATTAATACATTCTTATGTTCACTATAGCATTATTTACAATAACCAAGTTATGAAAACAAGCCAAGTGAGCATCAATAGCCAATTGGATAAAGAAATAGTACATATTCCCTGGCTGGTGTGGCTCGGTGTGTTGAATGTCAGACTGTGAACCGAAAGGTCACTGGTTGGATTCCTGGTCAGGGCACATGCCTGGGTTGTGGGCCAATTGGGGGCATGTGAGAGGCAACTGATCGATGTTTCTCTTGCATATTGATGTTTCCCTTGCACATCAATGTTTCTCTCCCTCTCTTTCTGCCTCCATTCATCTCTTCCTAAAAAATAAAAAATCTTTGACTTCCAGTCAAGATGGCAGCATAGGCACACATGGCTCACCTCTTCACACAACCACATCAAAATTACAACTAAAGCATAGAATAACTGTCACTCATAACCATCAGAAATTGAGTTGAATGGAGGTCTGACAACTACAGAATTAAAGAAACCACATCCATCCTGTCTGGTAGGTGGAGTGGACATGGAATAAGCTGGTCCCACACTCATGTGAGGCAGATAAAAATTCGGGGAGGATATCACAGGGAGAAAGGCATCCAAGCCCCACATCAGGCTTCCCAGCCCAGGGTTCCAGTGCCAGGAAACTAAGTCCCCACAACTCCTGGCTGCAAAAACCAATGGGGATTGAGTCCGTGGAAGAAACTTCTAGAGCACCAAGCAGTTTCCCTTAAATAACCCACACATGGACTCACCTACTCAGGCTCACTCCTTTGAGCTCCAGCACCAGGGTAACAGCTTGAAAGGTACCTGTAGCACACAGAGAAATTGAAGTGTCTGTCATCAAGGCAAGCAGAGGCCATAAACCTTTTCCTAAACCCTACCCCCATAGACCTGGCAAGTGGGTGCCATATCTGAGACCATCAACCTAGCTAACATTGTTTGACCTGCCCTGGAGATTCCCTGAGGCTCCACCCCACCCAACTTATGGGCCCACCCAAGCTGCTTTTCCATATGAATGACTGGTTTTCACTCATACTGAACAAATTCCTAAATCCTCTC
Source organism: Phyllostomus hastatus (assembly GCF_019186645.2). Taxonomy (NCBI): domain Eukaryota; kingdom Metazoa; phylum Chordata; class Mammalia; order Chiroptera; family Phyllostomidae; genus Phyllostomus; species Phyllostomus hastatus. The sequence continues at coordinate 72,106,795 of NW_025334041.1, read as the reverse complement.
AAACTAGCAACAGACTCAGTGAGCCCCAGGCCTGGCACTAGCAGCAGCCAGCCTGGATTCACAACTTAGCTTCAGCTGGGAATCTCCAAGCTCAGCACAAGTAGCAATCATCTCAGATTGCTTTATAGCTCGGGCAGGGTGGCCCTGGGCAAACACAGGTTGGGGCTGACCTTGGCCTATAACACCCAAGAAACCCCAGGACCAGCGCAACTAGTGGACAACTACAGACCACATCAGAGCACCACCACCCTGCCCCTGCACAGCTGATCCTCCATGTAGGATGGAGGTTCATGATCAGTTGTCACAGTCAATCCTTGCAGCTCACTAGCCTGGGTAAATCCCTCCCATTGATATGCCAACAGCAACCAAGGCTCAACTACAAGAGAAGGGTATACACAGTCCACCAATGAGTGCACATAGACTACCCCTGGGTAAAAGGGGAGGCTGTGCTACTGGACCCTACAGGATACCTATTACATTAGGCCACACTACCAAGACACAGAGTCAAAGCAGCTCTACCTAATACATAGAAACAAACACAGGAAGACTGCCCAAACAAGGAGACAAAGAAATATGGTCTCAATAAAAGAACAGATCAAAACTCTAGAAAAAAAGAGCTAAGCAAAATGGAGATAAGCAATGATCAGATGCAATATTCAAAGCACTGGTTATAAGGATGCTCAAGGAACTTAGTGAAGACCTTGGCAGCATAAAAAAGATCCAGTCAGAAACAAAGGATACACTAATTGAAATAAAGAACAATTTATAGGAAAATAACAGTAGAGTGGACAAAGCCAAAAATCAAATCAATGATTTGGAACATAAGGAAGCAAAAAACAATTAGAACAACAAGAAGAAAAAAGAATCCAAAAAGAATGAGGATAGTATAAGCAGCCTCTGGGACACCTTCAAGAGGTCCAACATTTGCTTCATAGGGGTGTCAGAAGGAGAAGAGAAAGAGCATGAAATTGGAAATCTATCTGAAAAAATAGTGAAAGAAAACTTCCCTAATTTGGTGAAGGAAATAGACATGTAAGTCCAGGAAGCACAGAGAGTCCCAACCAAGATGGATGCAAAGAGGCCCACTCCAAGATACATCATAATTAAAAGGTCAAAATTTAAAGATAAAGAGAGAATCTTAAAAGCAGCAAGAGAAAAGCAGTTAGTTACATACGGAGGAGTTACCCTAAGACTGTCAGCTGATTTCTCAAAAGAAACTTTGCAGGCTAGAAAGGATGGGCAAGAAATATTCAAAGTCATGAAAAGCAGGGACCTACAGCCAAGATTACTCTACCCAGCAAAGATATTATTTAGAATTGAAGAGCAAATAGAGAGCTTACCAAACAAGGTAAAACTAAAGGAATTCATTGTCACTGAACCATTTTATATGAAATGTTAAAGGTACTAATTTAAGAAAAAGATAAAAAAGATGAACAATTAAATGGCAATAAATGCATGTCTATCAACAATCAAATCTGAAAAACAAACTAAGCAAACAAGAAGAACAGAGACAGAATTATGGATAAGAAGAGCTTTTTGATGGTTGTCAGATGGGAGGCTGCTGTAGGGTAGCAGGTGAAGAGGTAAGGGCATTAAGAAGTACAAATAGGTTGTTACAGAGTAGCCAAGGAGATGTAAAGTACATTGTAGGGAACAGAGTAGTCAAAGAACTTATACACATGACCCACGGACATAAACAATGGTGGGAGGATTGCCTGAGGGAGTGGGGCATGCTGGGTGGAAGGGGGACAAAGGGGAAAAATCAGGACAACTGTAATAGCATAATCAATAAACTATGGAAGGAAGGAAGGAAGGAAGGAAGCTAGTTAGTTAAGGGGCAAAAATAAAACATCTTTTAAAATAAAAATATTTTAAAAAAAGAAGTGTTACATACATGCAGTGGAATATTACTCAGCCATATCAAAGAATAAAGTCTTACCAATTGTGACAACATGGATGGACCTAGATGGCATTATACTAAGTAAAATAAGTCAGACAGAGAAAGACAAATACCTTATGATTCCTCATATATGTGGAATCTAGAGAACAAAATAAACAGAAAAACAAAACAAAACAGGAACTGACTCAAATACAGAGAACAAACTGATAGTTGTCAGATGGGAGAGGCTGGGGTGATGGGAGAAGAAAGTGAAGGGATTAAGAAGTACAGATTGGTAGTTACCAAATAGACACAGGAATGGAAAGTACAGCACATTAAATATAGCCAATAATATTGTAATGTACGGTGCCAGGTGAATACCAGATTTATTGAGAGGATCACTTTGTAAATTATATAAATGTCTAACTGTTATGCTCTAAACCTGAAACTAATACAAAATAATATGAAATGTGAACTGTAATTTAAAAATTTTAAAAAAATTTAAATTTTAAAACAGGAAAAGAGACCCCAGAGAGAACTCTTACCCCTTCCACCACCTGAGGACACGGCAAAATGACAGCTGAATTAAGATGAATTAAGATGTAGGTTCTCAAAAGGCACAGAATCTGCCAGCATCTTGATCTTGGACTTCTTAGTCTCCAGAACTGTAAGAAAGAAATGTTTATTGTTTAAGCAACTCTTTGTTTAAGTGTGGCTCAAACAAACTGAACCAATGGGCTGGGCAAATGCTAAGCAGAGCTCAGTGTGTATCCTTCCTTTCCCAGGAGTCCAGGTTTCTCTGGTCGAAACCCTAGAGAGAGTTGGTTAGATTTCAGGGTAATGCCCCACTGAAAAATGTAAAGGAAGTTCACACTTCCTTCAGTGCCATTGTTCCAGAGACCTAGCTGACAAGTCAGGAAAAACAACTGTGTAGCTCTTGCTTCAAACATGAAAACTGTGTGGATTATCATGCAGGAAATTTCTAGACAGGATGAAATGCTGTTCATTCCCTAGCCTTCGGGAAACAAATTTTGGACTATCCAGGAAAGAAAACTGTATCTCAGCAGAAATGGTAATAGCAGTAGTAGTAGTAGTAGTAGTAAAAACTGTAGCTTCTGGAAGCTCAGCTTCTTATTCACAAGATGGGAATCTCCCACAGGGTTGTTTACAAGATAAAATTAAGTGAAAAAGCACCTATGCGGCAGGTCTCAAGTACCTGGGACGACAGAAAGGAAGCACCCCCTGTACTTCCACTGCTTCTCTGCTGCAACAGCCTCTGTCCTGTCACAATGGAGAGCAAAAGTCCTAAGTGACAGCTTAAATGAATACACACATGCATATTATTCTGCATATTTATATTCTTTTCATTCGATGACCAGGCATTCTTACTTTAACAAAATGATCTTTTGCTTTTATATTTTAATTGACTTAGTTTAAAATGGTTACTTCTATATAAGAGCAACATTAATAATTTGAGCTAACCTGAAATCCTAGTTTCTACGGTTAGCTTATTTTTCAGTTTGCTTTCTCTGCTTGGTAGATGGAAGAGATCTTTTCCTAGTTATTTCAATTCAAAATTAATTAAAGCCTTTTCTTTTTCTCTCCAGGCAAAAGCAGATTCTGTGGAAGCTGGATGAATTACTGTCATAAACTCTAATTAATCCACCCAGTTACTATAAAAAACATGCTTTCGGGACACCTGGATTTGGAGGTGGGGACACTTCAACTCAGAGCCAGGCCACAAGAAAAGGCCCAGAAGGACCGCTTTGTCTGTTCTTACTGTTGAGCTCATTAAAGTGGACTATTGTCAGGACAACCAACCCCCCAAATTACAAACTCTCTGCTGCAATTTCCCCTTAGAAGTCCGCAGTGGAAGCAAGCTTGCATTTCCCCATGGAAACTGCGCTGCCAGTAGATGGTTAGGTCACATTTAGGGCCTGAACAGCATTGCCTTCTGATTAACCCACAAAGCTGCTGAATTGAATGTTCTGACCTGAATTCTGGAGTCCAGGAGCAGGTAGCCTGTGGTGTGGCAGGGAGGGGGTCCTGGCTTATCACTTCTCTTTTCCTGGGTATAGCTTGCTGTCCCGGACCTGACGACTCTTTGTTGACCTCAGAAAGTCTGTGTAAATATTGGTTTCTGTGTGCAAACATGCATTGTTCCAGGGACTGTGTCTCTCAGAGATTCCATTGCCAACTCTGCCTCTGTCCTACCCCCAAAACTAGAATCCTTATCTTAGTCCATATTTTCAAATAAGCCAGGTATGTGTCTGGTTTCCTCTCACCTTCCGTTCTGTCTCTACCTTCCCATCCTGACTACTCTCCCTGCGGCAGCACACCCACTGCACACAGGGGTGGCAGAGCTGACCTATTACCCCAAGCACAGCAGGCACAGAGCCCAAAAGCACCCAATATTTTATGTACTTACAAAAAGGTTTTAATTTCTTTTAAAATGAGAAGAAATAAATGAACATAATCTGCCCTGGAGTATGTTCTTTGTACCAATGTAGTGGTAAAATATAATTTTTAATACTTTTTATGGAAGAAAGTAGGCATGCCCAGGGCTCATGAAAGTCAAAAGATAGCCTTGAAGGGTAGGACCCCAAAATTCACATTCTAACCAGCCCTGCAAAGTGATCTGGGCGTACCAGGCCACCACAGTTTTGCCACCCTAATTCAGGTGGCAGTGGTTGTGGGAGGCAAAATGAGAAACTGAGGGGGATGAGGTTGTAGAGGGACATCTGGGCAGGCAAATATATTCAGACTGTGGATCATTTTAGAATGTCACACAGTCAACTCTAACAATATTCTGGAAGGGTGGTAGGGGGTGTGGGGGGTGCATGTGGCAAAACCAGGCCTGATGGTCCTGGATGCCAGCCACCCACTCCTCTCCACTCCAAGCCCTCCCCCATGGCCTGGCCGCAAAGCTTGACTCTTGGTTTCCCTAACTCCGGAAGGCGTGGGGTGTGGGTGACAGGGGAAGCTCAGCTGCAGCCTCTGCTGCCACTTGTTCCTGGTTAGTCTTCCTGCTGGCTAAGGAGGATTAGCTCTGTCCCACTCCTGCCAGCCCCCAGTTAGTGGAGAACTACATTAGTGCTGCGTTAGGGCTGCCCACATACCATGCCCACTCATGTCAGTTCTTCCTGGACAGGCCATTCACTCTCTCTTCAGGAAAGCCTCTCCTGCCCTACAGACCGGAGCATCACTCCTGTCCCTCACACGCCTTCCGAGCTCCCAGAGGGCTCCCTCTTTGTCAGGCTCCACACAATTGGAGACTGACTGAGCTCCTTGGGGTATGCCAAACAGCCTCACTGACTCCCCAGTGCCTGCACATAGTAGGTGCCCAATTTGTTTAATGAAGGACTATGTGCTAAGAGTGGGGTAACTTTTTCCAGGCCCCCAAATAGGGAGAGCAGTCTGACAAATGTACATCTGTTGCTTGCATAATGGGTGGAATATTTGAAATGGGGATTTTCTCAGAAAACACAGGAGGCCAGGAGGCCTTAGTTATAAACCTCAAATATTCAGGCAGCATTTTGAAAACTCAGTATTTTTTAATCTTTCAAGCCAAGACAGACTTCTTTATATTTTCTCCACAACCTGCACCTTAGTGAATTTAAACAGGTTCCCTTGAGGTCTGGCTTTGGTGAACTTTTACAAATATCCTTAAACACTGTCCAGCATTTTCTCAAAGTGTTGTTGGGAGGCCCTCCTGCCAGCAAGCACTGTGAGAGTTAGGCAGAAATATCTGAAACGACGGCCAAATTGGTGACACTATACTGTTTCCTTTACCATTTTATCCTTAAAGCACTCTGCCCTCCCTCAGTGAATGATAGAGTTAGGTCAATTCACACATGATGTTTGAGCCTAGCAAGATGGCTCAGTGAATCAAGTCTGTGTGTCTTTGACCCTAAGTGCAGTGTCTGCTTTGCCGAGCATACATAAATCTCTCCCTTAGGGACCAGGACCACACCCTAGGAACAGCAGCCACCCCTCTGGTGGGATGGGGAGGGTAGTGGGATGAATAATGTCCCCCAGAATTCATATCTACCCAGGACCTCAGAATGTGACCGTATTTGGAAATAGGGGCTTGCAGATATAAGTAGTTAAAATGAGACCATCCTGGAGTAGGCTGGGTCCTAAATGCAATGACTGCTGTCCTTCGAAAAAGAGGAGGGGACATGCAGAGACACACAGGGAAGAAGGCCCTGTGATGATCGAGACAGGGATTGGAGTGATGCAGCTATAAACCAAGGAGTGCCAAGGACCGCTGGCTGCCACCTGGATTTGGAGAGAGGTGTGGGGCAGGCTGTCCCTCCGAGTCTCCAGAAGGAATCAACCTTCCTGGCATCTTGTTTTCAGATTTCTGGTGTCCAGAACTGTGAGACTAAATTTGTGTTGTTTTAAGCCACCCAGTTTCTGGTCTTCTGTTATGGCAGCCCTGGGAAACTAACAGGGGTGCCATCTTCAGAATCCCTGGGTGAGGGGTGGGTGGCTTTTTTCTTTCATGTTCTCTGTGTTCTGGACCCTTCCTCTATCACCTGCAGGGCCGAGGGTGGGAATCACAGTAATATGAGCAAAGCACACAGGGCCATGGGTTGTGACAGCCAGCCACAGGGTGGCCCTCTGAAAGGAAGCCCAGGCAAAGTCCAGCCTTGGTCCTGGGGCCAGAAAGTGCTCCGCACCTGAGCTGCCTCCTCTCCACAGTCAAGATGGTAATACGTGTAGCCCCACTGTGCAGGTAAATATCAGTCAGTGAGCAGAATTTTGCTAAAAATAGGCAAGGCTGGGTGCCGGTGAGAAAGAAAAAGGAGGCAAGAGCATTTAGAGGTTATTAATCAGTTCTTATTAATAATGTAATGAATAGGAACTACAATTTATTGAGCACTGAGCATGCCCCACACCAAGCTAAGCACTTTACAAGCATTGTCTCATTGTAGCCTCACATTAGGCCTTTCTGAAACAATGTGGCCATGGTGAAAAAGCTAGTAACAGAGAAGGGTGGATGAGACAGGTACACATGAAAAGAAAGAAAGGAAGAAACAATAGAGCTGAAGATAACATGTGTTTAGGATGCAATTTAGCAAAAGGAGCAACATGCAGAGTAGAAAAATCTTTGTAAAATAGAGACAAAAATAGTTCCAATCTCATAGGGTTATTTGGGAGCCTAAATGAGTTAATGTTTCAAAGGATTTCTTCTAGTGTCTAGCATAGATACTGTCAATAAATATTAGGTATTCTAATTATTGTTGAAATGGGAGGGGCAGAGAGCCAGAGTATTCCAGATGGAAAGATTGTCTAAAGAAAAGTAGCAATTCAGGGTGGATGTATTTTATTTTGGAGTCAGGTATCTACACTGAGCATGGAGATGAAGGAAAAAATATATGTGTGTGGCTAAATAAGATGCATTAGGAAAGTGTTCCATGTTCTCCTGAGCTAGAGGGTCTTGGAGCTGCTGGGGGAGAGGTGGGTAGAAGGCAGATGTCACAGATTCCAGGCCCTTCCCTCCCTCCCCAACCCTGAGCCAAACTGCGTTGTTTTACCCATAGAACTTTGTCATGAGATTATGTCCAAAAAAGGACTCTGAGTCATAGCTTTACCCTTGTCCTGTGATGTTGGGCACATCACTTCACCTCTTGGAGATTTGGTGTCCCCACTGTGAAATGGGGACAATACCAGTACCCATCTTCCAGTGCAAGTAGGAGTGATATACGGTTGTATGTCAAGAACACAGAGCAGTGCTTACGTTTAGTGACCAGAGACATGAAATGACTCCTCAAGTTTGCCAGGCTGGCTACTAGTAAAGCCAAGCCAAATCAAGCCCCGACATGTCAAATACAGTCCCATAACCCTGACCTTTGCTTCCTCTATGCCAACACTGCTAAGGGCCTCAAAAATAAAACTTATTTAAGCCCATGGCAATCCTAGGAGGTATTATTATTTTCCCATAACAGATAGGAAACTGAGGCCCAGGACAGTTATGGAACTTGCCCAAGGGCTGAGAGGTTTTCGGTGGCAGAGCTGGGGTGCACACTCAGGCAGCCTGCAACCAGACTATTAAACTATTACAATCAAGTAGCATACCCGTCTGTTATCAGAAGAACTGGCATGTACTTTCAGGGGCAGAGGGAGGTGGCTTGCTGGGCTATGTGTGGGCTAGGCAGTCTCTGGGATGCCTTTATCTCTGAAGCAGCCCACTGGGCACAGTGTCCTCCAAGACCCAAGTTCCCTTTGCCCTTCCCAGGTACCCCTTACCCAGAGCTTTCTCGGTACTCTGGCTTCCACAGGATGCCACTATGAACAGCATTACAGCTTTTCAACTCCTGGATTCAAACACAAGCTCTGCCCTATGCTAGCCATGGCAGGTCATTTAACCTCCCCACACCTCATTCTCCATCCATAAAACAGGTAAGATCTCTTGTATTGCCTCTACTTTATTCGAAGGATTATAGCAAACAGTGTCTATAAAGCAAATGGCACATGGTATTCACTAAATTCTTGTTGCTTCCTCCCTCACCCCCAGTCTCCTATTTGCAGAATTTTGAGCCCCGGCTCCTTCCTGTAAACATCCCTCCATAAGATGAGAAAATGCTCCACTCAAATGGAAGACCATGGATCCAAACGTAATAGAGCAACGATCACTTAGAACACTGTTCTGTTCCAGGCTGGTGGAAAGTGCGTTAAATGAATTTTCTTGTTAAATCGCCACACTAATGGTGCAATTTCCCGAGGTGTCAGAGGGAGTTAGTAACTTGTCCGGAGTCGCACAGGAACAGAGTGTCGGATCAGGACCCAGCGATCTGATTCCCAAGCCCAGGCAGAGGGCCCCCTCCACAGTGCCTGTGCCCCACGGTCCCTCCGGTCCCTCCGGCTGAGAGCAAGTGCGGGTCACCCAATTTCTCCGCCAGCGAGACGGTCTCTCGCCAAGACGGAGTCCCACTTTTGCTGCCCTGAGCAGGAACTCCTTCGGGACTGGCCTGGGGCGGGTGCGCCCCCTGCGGGAGCCAGCGGGGAGGACCCGAAAAAAGCTCCCTTTGCGAGTAGGGAGGAAGGGGGAGGTGCTTGGCTCTTCGTGAGGGACCACAATTCATCGAAGTCCCCAAGTCAAACCCAAGTCAGAACCCCAACTGTTAGAATACTAAGCCCTTTAGGGATATAGAATGACTCGAGACTAGGTGAGCGAGAATTTCAAAACAAAGATTTCCCCGAGGAGCCCGCTTCCCAGGCGACAGTCCCTGGGGCTGGTCAGCTGACATCACCTTCAGTCCCGAGCTGACCAGAGGCAGCCAGATGTTCCTGTCCAGCTCTGAGAGCGTCAAAACTTGAGGGGCAGAGAACTGTTCCAGAGGAGGAAATTTCAAGTATGGAGGACCACGTGATGGTCAAAAGGACTCCTGCTTTAGATTCAAACTGGAATAAAGAGAACACTCTGAAGTTTCTGTCATTGAAGCTCTGTGTCAAGGATCTATGACTCTGTAGCAGGCGCTGCTCTGGGGAAAGTGCACCTGGGGGTGATCTGAGCGGTGCAGAAGCACACTGGTGGGGCCCGGGGGGGGGGTGCGGATGTTGAAAAGGACAGGGGTGGGCTAACCTAGTGGGTCTCAAAATGTGGCCCCTGACCAGTAGCTTCAGCCTCATCTGGGATCTTGTTAAAAATGTATATTTAGGGATCCCACCGCAGACCTACTGAACTAGAACCTCTATGGGTGGGCCCAGGGATCTGTTTAAACGAGCCTCCCTCCTCTTGCCCAGGGATTTTGATCAAGCTAAAGTTTGAGAACCGCTTGCCTGGTATTCAGTGTTGATTTTATCACTGTTAATGTAACAACATAACATTCATTAATTGGGCACTTATGAGTCAACACAAATGAACAAGATGTGGTACCTTCTCAGTAGAAATTCACAATCTGATGGGAAACTTGATTTTAACCCAGTCTTCTATCTGGTGTACAGCTAAGGCATAACACAATTAGGGCACAGAGGAAAGAAGGGACTCATTACCACTGAAGAACTGAGCAAAAGCACTACTGAAAGACTGACACAAAATTCAGATCCTGAAGGATGTGTGCAATTTCAGGAAGCAGAAAAGAAGGAATTTATTAACAGCTGTTTGAATATCTTTAAACTGAGGGTTTCCTTTTACACTCAATGGAGCAGAATAACAGTTATTCTTGGTATCTCTTATTTACCAGCAAGTGTGGTAGCCTCATTTGCTGGTGGCTGTAGGAGATAATGGGGAAGGGAAAATAAGTCATCTCCACTAGTCCACAAAGTTATTAATCACCCAAGGTCATGGCTGAAAACTGTTAACTCAGATGCACTGATTTTGAGTAGAGGAACAATGTGCAGAGAGAAGAATCACCTGGTGACAGCAAGACTGCATTGCTGTATGTTGAGCAGATGCCTGGAATAGGGAGAGGAGAATGGAGAGACATCCACAGAGCCAAGGAGAGAAGAAATGAGGGAGTGATTGACTGAACCTGGTGGCTGCTGAGTAGAGGCCATCAGAAAAAAAAAGAAGCAATAGTTCAGTAGTGCTTGTACTTTGTCTCCTGAATTAAATACCAATAAGAGTTTCAACCTGAAAGCTTAAAAGAACATTTAAGTCAGAGTTTTAATTTTTTAAATCAGGCAACACAGAATATTTGGGGCTTGGTCAGAGTGGAGATCCAGGCTGTCTTGAGGAGTCAGCCGGCACTACCGATGAGAGAGAGGAGGGTAGTCTAGCCCTGGATCAGTTAGTGTGGGATCAAAAAAGAGAAACCACACAGTGGTTTGAACAGGTGAAGTTTAATATAAATAATTATGAACTATAATAGTGGGTTGGAGTAACAGGGGACTGGCTAGTAAGAAACAAAGAGAACTCTAAAGAATTTGGGAATGGAAATAGAAGGAACAGCTGCTACCCCCCATGCTGCCATGGAGTACAGGATGGCAGGGTTGCTGAGATGCTGCAGCCCCAGAACTTGCCAGGAATCACCATCTATGGTGCTGGGGAAAGCTGCCTATGGCGAGGTATCACTGCAGGCACTCTACTACAAAACTGCCAGGCCATGGTGCCAGGGTAAGTTGGCTGTCTTGGGTGTGGTAGGAGCCTTGGAGTGGAGAAGCTGTGTCTGCTTCAGGAACCTGTTCATGGTTCCTGAACAAGCATTCAGGAATCAGAAAGCAAAACTCTTTCCTCTGCAGTGTCTCTCTAGCACCTTCTACTGACAAAGCTTTAATACCAGTTAGGAAAGGAAAAATGTTTAAAGGTTCTGGCTCCATTTTCACAGAGCAGTCAAAAAGGGTGAATTCGGAGTTGAAAAGTGATAAAATAATGACTGGCAGATTCTGTAACTATCTTAATGTTCAGGACACTGAAAAATGGTTTTATTTTATTTGCATGTGGCTCATATTACCTGTAGGAAACAGCTTAACCTTGTCTACAGTTGGAGTTTTGGTGCATCAAAAACTATAAAAATTCATACTCTTTGATGTAGAATTTCCACTTATAAAGACCTATAATAAGTGGAGGTAAACAAATGTTCATTGTCTTGCTATTTATAAGAGAAAAAAGTGCTTAAAAGTTCGATTACAGGAGAATGGTTAAATGAATTACAGTGTGTTTATAAGAGGGAATATTATGCAGTCATTAAAAATGATATTTTAAAACAATTCTTAATGAAATAAGAAAATACCCATGATGTAATATAAATCAAGAAAAGGATAAGAATAATATATTTATAGTATATTTCCAATTATGTTATAATTTTAAAATGTGTGTGTGTGTAATGAAACAGAATGAAATTATAATAGTGGTTATCTCTAGATAGAGGTTAATTTTGCTTTTCTTCTTCACATTTATCTATATTTTCTATGTTATCTAAACTGAGCATGTGCTACTTTTATAACTAGAAGAAAATGTATGCTACATTTGAAGGAATGTGAAAACCTCCAGCATCCAGCAGCAGGAGGGAAGGCTGACATGTGTTCGCTGCAGCACGAGTATTGAGGAATTTACGTGGCTTATAATGACAGGGTGTGCAGGGAGGAAAACAATTCCTTCTGGGAGCTTACATTCAAGGTCTGATTTCTCTCCAGGAACTGCTTACTTACAGCTCCCCTGGGGTGGGGGTGGGGGTCTATTTCTGCCCTTCTCATTTCCTCTTCATGTCTCTCTTGCATCTTTCCTTTCTTTGTGCAAGAGGGGAGAGAGAACAAAAACATGCAGCTCTGTGATAGCACAGCCTTCATAAAACTGCTCCTGACAGCTGACAGCAGGGCATGCTGGTCTACGACTGCAGAACCTCCCTCCCTCCTCCTCCAGCCCTCCTCCCGCTCTGCTAGACGTGTACCAATTTCTTTGTAGCTGATGTCTCCTCTGAAACAATCACTGAGATAAGATGAGGGTTTTTTTTTTTCTCAGATTTTCACTTGCCAGATCAACATTCCAGAATCCTGTTTTTAAATTAGAACTCAGTTATGGTAAAGAAATGCATGCTGCATAACAATGAAATCTAATGTTCATAGCAATAATAAAAATATTAATCAATATTTATTAATAGCTTCCTACAAAATAAAAGGAATTGCATTTTCATAGGATACTTAATAAATCACTGCATGGCTAATCCTTCCTCTTCTCATGAGTCTGATGAAAGGCTAGCAGATTAATGGCAGATATCACTGAGAACATAATGGGAGAGGAAGAAGAATTGGAAGCTGGGGGGAGAGGTGTTATAAAGTATTAACCAATATCTCTCTCTCTCTCCGCCCCCCCCCCACACACACACAGTCAAGAGGAGATGGAAATTTTCTCTGGCCTACAGAACAGAAGACAGTTGAAGAAAAGCAAGAAAACTGGAGGCTATTGGGATCTCAGAGGAGGTATCTTTTCCCACCCATGCTAGATCCAGATGGAATGGAAAACAATAGTTGAGGGCTGTCCACAGGAACTTTCTGCAATGATGAAAACACTCCATGCCTGTGCCATCCGATGTAGTAGTCTCTAGCCACGTGTGGCTGTTGAGCCCTGGAAATGTGGCTACTGTGACTGAAGAACTGGGTTTTCTTTTTTTATTTTTAAAAAGATTTTACTAACTTATTTTTAGAGAGAGAGGAAGGGAAGGAGAAAGAGAGAGAGAAACATTAATGTGTGGTTGCCTCTCAGAGGCCCTCTACTGGGAACCTGGCCTGCAACCCAGGCATGTGCCCTGACTTGGAATTGAACCGGTGACCTTTTGGTTCACAGTCAAGTGCTCAGTCAACTGACCCACACGAGCCAGGGCAGAACTGAGTTTTAAATACAATTACATTTAATTTTAATTTAAATACATGTGGCTAGTGGCTACCACTTACTACAGAAAGAGTTGTAGTAAATTAGGAGATCTGAGTGCCAAGAAGCTCTGTTCTCTTTCTCTCCAGAACTCTGGTAATGTGCAGGAGTTTCTCACATGCTGGTGCAATGGTATCCACAGAGTAAAAGTGGACAGAGGAGATGCAGGGACACAGAGGTCCTGGGACAGCCCTGCTTAACTTCCCAGGGCTCTGAAGAGGCATGGGGGAGCAGCCAGCCTCATTTTCCTAAGTTCCCTTCTCCAAGAAAGGTAGATAAATTAAATTTTTAAAAAGAGAAAGAGAGACACTAACCTCCAGGTCTCTTGGTCAAAAGGAGGAGGCGCTGCTGTAGAAAGTGGCGTGAGCTCTCGGACTGTGGTCATTATGAGGACATTCGCCAAGAGCTGGAAGCCTCACTCTGTGGAGACTGTAGTGCGCTCCTCACGTTCTCTCTCGGGGACAGACACAGCCATCCCCCTGCTTCTGAGAATACTGGTTGCTGACCAGTATTCAGTGGGAATTGCCCTGGCTGTGGGAAACCACCCCCTGGGTAGCAGCAGCCCACAGCGCCCGATGTAGGGAGGCAGCAAAGGCTCACTTTCCTTGCTTCCACTTGGGACAGTTCTAAAGGGTCATTCTAACTCCAGAGTTCCTCCTAGGTTGTGCTGAGGCCTCAGTTGTAATCACATCATGGGCCAGCTTCTCGCCCTTTCCCCAGTCCTCCCTTTCTCATTCCCTTATAGGAGTATTTCCCAGTTTCCAACTAACCCTGGATGGGTGGACAGTGTGCAGTTCCCCATCTCAGAATGGGAACTCATTCTAGAATAGTCTGCTCTAGGAGGGGCCCTAGGAAGCCAACTCAACCAAAAAATGATTTGGGAAATGGATCATTTGCTGGAGAGCTGGCAAAGAGTACCCTATAACTAGTTGTTGGTGGAATACAAATAGCCCCTAGCATTTTAACAGTTGCATGCTGTAGCTATGCAACTGTTAAAACTTTTACTGGTGGTGAACTGGGGTGAGAGACCAGTAGAAGGGGGCACACTAGCAGGTACAATCATCCCATGGAGGGTATGAGGGGGATGGTGACTGGAAGGACTGTGAAATTGGATGACTGTTGTTAAGAGCCATTGAATCATTGAAGAGAGATAATGACCAGCACAGAAAGTCACCCACCAACTCATGGCAGAATGGGAAAGCCAGAAGGCCTTCTTGGCAGTATTTAAGGAGACTGTAGCTGAAGGGCAGACAGAGCAGAGAACCAGCTCAGGATTTAATCATAATTGTGGAGCTTCAGAGAATGCTGAATCCTCATTCATGATAGCCTTCTATAATGCATATATAATCAGGGCCCCAAAAGGAAAGAAGTGAAATGGAATTCTGAGGCTTCAGGTGGGAATATATGGATAAACACAGCTGAGAACTTTGAATATTCAGATTCCCCTGAATACTTTGCAGAAATAACAGTAACTCCTGGCTAAGCCCTTTACAGTTCAATTTAACAGGAATTTTTATAAACTACATCCTGATGTTACTTGTCCCTAAACATACCCAGTGAGATGGGCAAGGCTGGCATTATTTTTTGCATCATTCAAAGGAGGAAACCAGGGACTGGAGAGCTATGAATACTAACAGAATGACTAACCCAGGACCTCTGACCCCTACTCTAATGCTTTCTCACTGGGGAGGCAGAGTCTGCCTAAGTGGCCACTAATGCAACTGATTTCTGCTCCTGGGCACACAACTGAACGACATTTCCTAGGCCACTGGCCCTTTGGTTGGAGCCTATGACTGCATTCTGGACACTAGACTGTAGACAGAAATGGTGTCCAGTCCTGCCTGCTTGACCTAAAATACCATCTCCAATCTCTCTTCTCTACCCTGAATGATTTCAGCAGGTTTGTGTTGAAGACCATGGCATTGCAGGTATGCATGTACGTTCCCATTCCTTGTGTTTATAAAAGTTGGTGCAGACCTGCTTTAGGGATATTGTGTGTTTGGTTTCAGGCCACTGCAATAAAGTATCACAACAAAGCAAGTTACAATCTTTTGCCAGTGGAGGGTCTTGCCTTCAATTTATAAAAAATGCAACATCTGTGAAGTGCAACAGAATGAAACACAATAAAATGAGGTATTTATTTAGATTAAAAGAAATAAAATAAATGTAACTCATGGTAAGGAAACATTAACAAATCATAGAAGACATGTATAGGAAAAATGGAGGTGGCATATGCACAAGGGGCAAAGCATTCCACTGTGACCTCCCAGTTTTCTATTTTACATGCAGGCAGGACCACTGGGGGTGAGTATAAGAGGGAGGAGATAAGGGAATGGGTGAATCTGGGGAGACATCATGGGTGAGCTGTCGTCCCTGGAGCATCAAAGCTATGTTGTGTGGCCTGGGGTGAGCAGTTCAGGCTGGTCCCATTGACCCAGCAATAAATAACTACACAGTTAATGTGTGTGTAACTATTTCCCATTAGGTCTGGTTCCCAGAACCTGAGTCTCAAAGATAGAATGTTTTAACCCTCCACCTGTCCCATGGCTGCAGCACTCAGGGGGCCTTCAGGAATGCCAGGCCAGTAACTCTGCAGGGTCTGGGGTTTTGTGCATCCTGAGTGCTGATGGGGCCACACTCCCCTGGTGGCTCCCAGTGAGCCACCTGCTAAAATGCATCTGCAGGTATGTAGGACTGTAGAAAGCTCCAGAAGGCCTGAGTTTTAGCCTAACGACACCTCTCTCTCTCTCTGCAGTCCATGGCTCCTGTTGCTCTGGGTGTGTGGGAGGGGCAAGGATTGGGAACTTCACAGAGTGAATCCAAAGGAAAGAGACTGGCAGGGCAGCAGTGTCAGCAGAACTGCCCACCTCTGCCCCTGTGTGTGAAGCCTCCTGGGCAGCTTCAGGTGAGACATTTGAGAAGAGGCAGATGGGGTTTGCTCCCCTGGTTCTCATGGCAGCCCCCCCAGGGCCCATCCTGGTTCTCATCTGGCACTATGAGCTGTCGAAAAAGTAGAAGTGATTGTTTCTCTTTCTCCCCTCTCCTCCACACCTTTTTTCTTCTAGTCCCTTCCTGGTTTGCCCAAGTCAAACTAGGAAATCAAACTGTGGGGTCTTCCCACCTGGACTTTTCTTGAAGCAGAGCACCAAGGCAGCCTTAAGAGGCGTGTCTGCTGTCACGACATAGGTCACCCTTGCAGGGATTACGGTGAATGTGCGGGAGGGGCAGGCCCTTTGAGACAGATGGAGGACTCCTCCCCTGCCCCTCTCAGTGGATGGGAAGGGAGGAGGTCTGCAGATCTGTGAAACGTCACTCTTAGTGTACTCCAGCTTCCATGAGATGGTAGCCAGGCCCCAGGAGGATGATCGAGTATGAAAAAAAGGGAGGCTGAGACCGCATTAGGGAATTTCCAACCTCAGAAAAGATTCCTGGGTCCTCCAGGTAACCTCAAAGCCAAAAGGTGTTGTACCTGGAAACACTACAGGCTTGATCAATGAGGAGGACAGTGGCTACTGTGATGAACTGAGAGTAGATACCCTTCTCCAATTCTTAGGGCTCTGTATCAGCATTCTGGAGTGCCATGACACCCCAGAGGGGCAGGGGGCAATAGTGCCCATGATGCATCTAGTAGGAAGAATTAGGCCTTGGAGTTAGAATTGGAATTGGTTTAAAGAAAATAAATGTAGCCAACTGAGATTCATACACAACATATTTGCTTGACTGTGTAGCTTCCTCATTTCCACCTCAGCCCTCTTAGAAGTGGACTATCACTTGTATAAATGAATGTATATACATACATTTCCTAATTAATCAACTTTATTTTTTAGAGCATTTTTAGATTCACAACAAGATTCAGTGGAAAGTACAGAGAGGTCCTATATACCCCCACCCACCCTGCCACACACCCAACCCTACTTTCCACATCCTGGATAGTATGTTTGTTAAAATCTGTGAATCTACATTGACTCGCCATTATCACCCAAAGTCCATAGTTCATGTTAAGATTCACTCTTGTTCTACGTTCTGTGCGTTTTGACAAATACATAACAAAATGTATTCTTCATTGTAATGTCATACAGAATAATTTCACTGCCCTAAAAGTCCTCCTATTTGTGCTTAGACTATACATGCCTCCCCACCCTGCCACTCCCTCTACAATCAATTATCTTTTTACTGTCTCCATGGTTTTACCATTTCCAAAAGTATATAGTTGAAATCACGCAATATGAAGGCTTATCAGATTTATTTCTCTTAGGAATATGAATTTTTAAGGTTCTTCTATATGTTTTTAAGGTTAACAATTCAGTTCTTTTTAGTACTAAATAATATTCTGTTGTCTGAATGTACCAGTTTATTTGCACATTCACCTACAAAAAGGCATCTTGGTTGCTTCCAAGTTTCAGCAATTACAAATAAAGCTGTTATTAACATCCATGTGTAGGTTTTTGTGTAAACACAAATTTTCAGTACCTGTTGGCAAATAGTGAGGAGCATATCACTGCTGGATTGTATGGTTAAGAATATGTTTAGTTTTGTAAGAAACTGCCAGTCTGTCTTCCAAGGTGGCTGTACCATTTTGCATTCCTACCAGGAATGAAGGAGAGTTCCTGTTGTTCCACATCCTCACTACCATTTGGCATCAGCATCATTCTGGATTTTGGTCATTCTAATAGATGTGTAGTGGTATGTCATTGTTGTTTAAATTTGCAGTTCTCTAATCCCATGATGTTGAAAATTTTCATATGCTTACTTGTTATTTGTATGTATCTTCTTTGGTGAGGTGTTGGATCAGTTCTTTGGCCATTTTTTTAATCAGGTCCATTTTCTTATTATTGAGTTTTAAGTTCTTTGTATATTTTGGATAATACGCCTTTATTTGATGTGTCTTACAAGTATTTTCTTTCAATCTGTGGCTTGTCTTCTCATTCTCTTGACATTGTGTTTTATGGATCAGAAGTTTTTAACTTCAATAGATTCAAGCATATAATTTCATCTAGTTCAAAATACTTCTAGTGTTTCTTGAGATTCCTTTTTTGATTCATGTGTTATTTAGAAGTATGTTGTTTAATCTTCAAGTATTTTGGGATTTTCCAGCTATCTTTCTATTATTGATTTCTGGTTTGATGCCATCATTTTCTGCGAACAGACATTGTATAGTTTCTATTCTTTTAAACTTGTTAAGGTGTGCTTTATGGTTCAGAATTTGTTCTATATTGGTGACTAGAATACATTTTTTACTTTTTATTATGTGGAGAAAATTTTTTAGTTTTTATTATGTGTTATATTTTCATCACTCAGCATCAACAATTATTAACACATGACCAATCTTACTTCATTACTGATTTCTCTCTTCCCAGATATTTTAAAGCAAATTTTAGACCAATGTGATTTTATTCATAAATACTTCTATATATATTAAAACAAAGTCATCATGTTTGTGAATGTGGTCCATCATAACTCAACACAAACAGCTTGTACTGAGACCCAGTGTTATCCTGCCTTTACCCACCCTACCCTGTACCCTTCCCTTTAACCAAAGGTAGATAAGTCTAATTTGGTTCTGTGAATCAAGAGGATTCCAGAGACTGGTGACATAAATATGTCATTAGGCAGCTACTTTGGGTGAGCAAAGGAATAATGCTGCAGTTGGCAGTCTGAGACCAGCTGCTACCACTTCATAGCCATGTAAACTCAACCAAGGAGTTTAACTTCTAGAGCCATGTCTAGGTTTTTCTCTCTCATTAAATGGAGATTATAAAACCTACTTCATCAAACTGTTGTGGAACTAAGCTAAGATAGTAGAAGTGAAAATAATGGTAGTCATCAATATCCTGGTTTATGCAACAACAAAACCATGTTAGGGAAGGAGATGTTTAATTAGGCTTTGGTACAAGGCCTTTTTTTGCACCCAGGAAGCCCTGTGGCTTCTTTAGAGAATTCAGAGCCTTTGGTGAATCCACAAGTCCCTGGACGCCAATTCTCAGAACAAGGCCAAGTTTAGACTCTGATAGAGACTGAATCTTGAACGTGAGACACTAGACAATCCAACCTGCCCATCATGAATTGGGTATTACCTGATCTATTGAATCATAAAGCTGAGGCAGTATAAAGTTCAAACAACTCTAAAAATTCAAGAAAATTACAAGAGCAGGTGACCCACCCTCCCACAGTTGCTCTTACTGTTTCACCACCTCTCTCTCAACCCACATCTATAGCCTCATGGGAAATTATGACTAGTTGACAGAGGAAGAAAAAGTGCAGGCTTAGTTTTGGATGGGTTTATATAATATGGCCACAAATGAACAGCTGCTGTTTTACATCTTTTCTCAGGAGTAAGTCTGAAATACAGGGGTGGTGAGAAAACTTTCCAATAGGCAGAGTTAGTATATCTGTTGTCCACTCAGTACAAAAGGAGAGGTGGCCTAGGGTACAAAACTATACCAATTTACAGTCAGTGGTTACATGAATTGGAAGGTGGTCATCAACTTCTAAAAACAAGATTAGAAGACTGGTGACAAGGTCTGATTCTCTGCCCCTCCCTCTTTGTCTTCACCCACTTCCCCTTTATAAATCTGGTCTTCCTACTGTCCCCGACACTTTCTTCTTTAAAAAACAAAACAAAACTCTTTTACTTATTCATTTTCAGAGGGGAGAAAAAAGAGGGAGAGATACACTGATGTGAGAGAAAAACTGATCAGTTGCCTCTCACACATTACCAACTGGGGACCTGGCTTGCAACCTAAGTTTGTACCCTGACTGATAATCAAGCCAGTGACCTTTTCTTTTTTAAATTTTTATTATTGTTCAATTACAGTTGTCCCCATTATTCACTCATTACTCTCACCTGCCCTGCCCACAACCCCTCTCCCACATTCAATCCTCCCCCACAATTGTCCTTGTCCATGAGTCCTTCATACTTGTTCCAAGACCCAACCCTTCCCTATCCCCTTTGGTCACTGTCGGTTTGTTCTTTATTTCTATGTCTCTGATTCTATTTTGCTTACTTCAAACCAGTCATCTTTTGCTTCATGGGTTGATGCCAAGCCAACTGAGCCACATGGTCAGGGCCCCAACACTTTCTTCTTTTTTGTGTTCCTCATGACTGAATCTTCCGCAGTCTTCACAGGGCAAACCAATGTCACCAACACCATCCTATACCTGTAAAATTGGTCCTCACCTTCCTCTACACAGTTCAGCCCATGAAGTTGGGTTTACCTGATACTATGTAACTCTCTTGATTCTGGAAAAAATGAGGTGTGTCCTCATAAGTGGACTGTTGTGTTTGTTTTGACTCAGGAGCAGTTCACAGTTCATGAGGTACGGTAAAGGAAGCCTGGATCCAGGTTTGTTTCTGAATTCCAGATCCAGATATTAGCTGTGTGGC
This sequence comes from Phyllostomus hastatus, assembly GCF_019186645.2. Classification (NCBI taxonomy): domain Eukaryota; kingdom Metazoa; phylum Chordata; class Mammalia; order Chiroptera; family Phyllostomidae; genus Phyllostomus; species Phyllostomus hastatus. The sequence goes on along the minus strand of NW_025334041.1, from coordinate 72,086,218 downwards.
CTTGAGCTTCACTTCTCTAAATCTCCAGCTTACTCATCTGTGAAATAAGGATAATAATATCTATCTGATAGGATTCTACGGGAAGCAAATGACAGGGCATATAAAACAACACAAAGCTCAAAATTAGAGCTCAAAACTTCCATTTTTTATTTTCCATCTTGTACATAGTACAAGATATACTTCTCTAAAATTTTGGCTTTGAGAAATTTGACCTTTGATTATTTCTGTTTTCAGGTAATAGTATTTGGGCATGAGGTGTGTGTATGTGTGTGTAAGCACATGTACACACATGCGTACTCTCCAGGGCTGCTAAAAGGAGAGTGCCAAAGTAACTCTGTGTATGTCAGTATTCTTGTGTGTATCTGCATGCCTACATTGGAAATTCTAAGAAAATGAATACATTAAATTTAACTCAGAAAATTGTCTTTTAGTTTTTAAAGGAAATCTTCATTAAGTCCCCACTCGGTGCTTGCTCTAGATGCCATGAGGCATAAATCAATACAAGATATGGTTTTTGCATATAAGGGTTTGCTAGTCAAAACTCTTTGAACTAGCTTAGCATGCAGGGGGAATGTATTGACTCAAGTAGAAAGACTGCAGAAAGTGCAGGAGCAGATCTAGACTCAGGTTCAGCTGGACCTAGTGCTTAACCTCTGCTAAGACTCTTTTCCTGTGCTTAAGCCTCTTTTCCTCTCTCCATGCTAGCTTTGGCTCTTCTATGGGCTAAGAGATGTAGTTAAGAGCAGTCTCAACCTTACATTCACAAAGCAGACAACCAGAGAGGAAACAAGAATTCTTTTTTCCAAGTTCTAATGAGACAAATCCCATAGAAAAACTCTGATTGTCCAGGCTTAGGTCATGTGTCCATTGCTGGCCTAATCCTTATGCTTGAGGAATTAGTGTCTGCCTTGCGTTATGTGACCTTGTTGTTGGCCAGAAGTGTAGGATATCAAGAATGGCAGACTCATGTGGCTGGGAGTGAGGGACAGTTTCCCAGAAAAAGGAGGTTACTGTTATGCGAAGATTATTCAAGTAATTATCTACTATACAGATGCACACTAAATTTTGTAATGGAGGAAATACAGCCCAACAACACCAGAATATACATTCTTCTCAAGAGCATACGGAACATTCTCCAGGGGAGATCTTTTGCTAGGCCACAAAACAAACCCTAATGAATTTTAAAAGAGAAATGACACAGAGTATGTTCTCCCACCCCAATGAAATGATATTAGAAACCAAAAACAGAAAGAAATTGGGGGGAAACACAAACATGTGGAAATTAAAGAACATGTTTCTAAATAACCAATGAGTCAAAAAAGAAATGAAAAGGGAAATTAAACAATACTTTGAGATGAATGAAAATGAAGACATAGTATTCCAAAACTTATGGGATGCAGCTAACTTATGGGATGAGTAGTGATTAGAGGGAAATTTATAATTGTAAATACCTATATTAAGAAAGGAAAAAGACCTCAAAATTGTAACTTCATGTCCCATCTTAGATACAAGAAAAGGAAAATCAAACTAAATCTAAAGCAAGCAGAAGGAAGGAAATATTGAAGATGAGAGCAGAAATTAATGAAGAGAATAGGAAAGATATAGAAAATTTATTAAACCAAAAGTTGCTCCTAAGAAATCTCAACAAAATTGACAAAACATTAGCTGATATACCAAGAAAAAAGAGAGAAGAGTCAAATTACTAGAATCCAACACTAAAGAAAGGATATATTTACTTACTATACTAAAATAAAAAGGATTACAAGTGAATATCATGAACAATTATATGTCAATAAATTATATGACTTAGATGAAATGAACAAATAACCTATAAAGATACAAACTACTAAAACTGCCTCAAGAAGAAATAGACAATCTAAATAGGGCTATAACAAGTAAAGAGGTTGAATTCATAATAAACAAACTTCACACAAAGAAAAGCCCAGGTCTAGATAGCTTCTCTGCTGAATTTTCCAAACATTTAAAGGAGAATTAATACTAATTATTTACAAACTCTCCCAAATATAAGAGGAGAAAACACTTCCCAACTCACTCTATGAGGCCAGTATTAATCTTATACCAAAAGGAGACAAAGAGATCATGAGCAATATCTCTTATGAACATGGACACAAAATTTCTCAAAAAAATACTACACAGAATCCATTAATATATAAAAATAATTGTACACTATGACCAAGTGGGATTTATTTCAAAAGTCAGTTAATGTAATATACTGTAGTAATAGAAAAAACAAAAATCACACGATTGTCTCAATAGACACACAAAAAACACCTGTTCTTGGTAAAAACAAAACAAAAACACTAAATAAACTAGAGACAGAAGAAAACTTCCTCAATCTGGTCAAGGGTATCTATAAAAAATCCCTCAGGTAACGTCATACTTAATGGCAAAAAGCTGGATGCTTTCCCCCTAAGGTAAAGAGTAAGACAAGGATGCCCACTTTTACCACTTCTAGTCAACATCATACTGAAGCTTTTAGTCAGGGCAATTAGGCAAGAAAAAGAAAAAGAAATAAAAGACATACAGATTGAAAAGGAAGAAGTAAAATTATCTCTATTTACCAATGACATGGTTTTGTATATAGGAAATCTTAAGGAATACACTAAAGAAAACTTGTATTAGGAATAATCAACAAATTCAGTGTGGTTGCAGGAGATAAGCTCAATATAAAATAAATTATATTTCTATATAATTGCAATGAACAATCTGAAAGTTAAATTAAGAAAACAATCCCTGGCTGGCGTAGCTCAGTGGAATGAGCACGGGCTGCAAACCAAAGTGTTGCAGGTTCGATTCCCAGTCAGGTTACATGCCTGGGTTGCAGGCCATAACCCCCAGCAACCGCACATTGATGTCTCTCCTCTCTCTCTCTCTAACCCCCTCCCTTCCCTCTCTAAAAATAAATAAATAAAATCTTAAAAGAAAAAGAAAAACAATCCCACTTACAATCCCATTAAATATAATAAAAACAGGAATAAATTTAATAAAAGAAGTATAAAAATTATACCCCCCAAACTATACAAATATTACTGAAAAAAATTAAAGATCCAAATAAATGGCAAAACATCTCATGTTCCTGAATTGAAAGATGACAATGCTCTCCAAATTTATCTGTGGGTTCAATGCATTCTTTATCAGAATCTTGGTGAACTTCTTGGTAGAAATTGACAAGAATGATTCTAAGAAAGTGCAAGGGACTCAGAAGAGCCAAAATAATCCTGAAAATAATAAACTAGGACTCAAACTTCTCAATTTCAAAACTTACTACGAAACAACACTAATAAAGACAGTATGATACTGGCACATGGCTAGATATAGAGATTAATGGAATATAATTAAGAGTACAGAAATAAAACCATGTATTTATTATCAACTGACTTTTTTACCAGAATTACCAAGATCATTCATGGGAAAGAACAGTCTTTTCAACAAATGGTGTCAGGCAACTTATAGCCACATGCAAAAGAATGAAGTTGGACCCTAAACTCACACCACATACCAAATTAACTCAAAATAGATAAAAGATTTAAATGCAATACTTTTAGAAGAAAACAAGACTAAATCTTCATGACCTTGGATTTGGCAATGAATTTTTAGTTATAACACCAAAATTGTGAGCAATGAAAGAAATAAAAAGATAAATTGAGCTTCATTAAAATTTAAAGCTTTTGTGCCTCAAAGGACTCTATTAATAAAGTAAAAAGAGAATAGGGAGAAAATATTTGCAAATCATGATAAGGGACTTATACTAGATAAGGGACTATCTAGTATACTAGATAGGGGACTATCTAGTATAAGGATCTAGGGACTGATAAGGGAATGTACAAAAAAATTATACAACTCAATAATAAAAAGACAAATAACTCAGCTATAAAATGGGCAATGAAACTGAATACATATTTCTCCAAAGAAGCTATGCAAATGACCAATCAACTTGGAATGATGCTCATCGTCATCAGTTACCAGGAAAATGCAAATCAAAATCACAGTAAGATGCTGCTTCACACCCAGAAGAATAGCTAGAATCAAAACATCAGAGAAAACAATTGTTGTCAAGGATCCTGAGAAGTCCAACCCCTATACACTACTGGTAGAAATATAAAATGGTACCACTATTTTGGAAAAGGGTCTGGTAGTTATTCAAACAATTATACATGCAGTTACCATAAGGGCCAGCAATTCCATATCTAGGTATATATCCAAGAGAAATGAATACATACGTACAAATAAAAGTTTACATACAAATGTTCTTAGTACCACTATTTATAATAGCCAAAACATGTAAACAACTCAAAATTTCTATCAACCAATGAATGGATAAACTAAATGTGATATATTCATACAATGAGCATTATTCATCTACTAAACAGAATGAAATACTAATATAATCTACAACCTGGATGAATCTTGAAAGCATTATGCTAAGTGGAAGAAAACAGTGATAAAAGACCACACATTGTATGATTCCACTTCCATGAAATGTTGACAATAAGGAAATGTATAGAAACATAAAATAGATTAATGGTTGCTTAAAGGCAGAGGGGCAGGAATGGAACATAAAGGATATAAGGTTTCTCTTTGATGTAACTAAAGTATTTTAAAATTGACCATGATGATTGTTACACATGTCTATAGAAACACTGAAAACCATTGATTATACCCTTTAAATGGGTGAATTCTATGGTATGTGAATTATTTTTCAATAAAACTGTTTGTTGTTTTTGTTTTTTTTTAAAGCCAGCTTCCTGCCTCAAGGCAGGATTAGTGCAGTGGTACAGTTCATGCTTTAGAGGTTCCTGTGTGATCAGGCTGATCAGAGGAAATCACATTCTTGCTTAGTTCCTTCACCATGTATTATCTACTTTCCCTAACTCCCTTTCTTCGGAGAGCATGCCCACAATAAATTATGTGCACCTGAATCCGTCTTAGGTTCTGCTTCCGGGAACCTTGACATCAGATATTGATATCAAAATCAGTTCTAGGAAGCAGACTCTAAGGATGGTAATTGCTAAGGCATTCACTGGGGGTGAACTAGGTTGGGATATACAGATAGAATGCACTGGCTCATATAATCTCTCTAGCATTTGAGAGTACAAGGGTATATCAGGTATCTATGCCTGTGTAACACATCACCCCAAAACTACATGGCTTAAATTAGTAATGTATTAATTCTGGCAGTCTTTTATGAATCGCCATGATTGGCACAGCATGAGTTGGCTGGATGATTTTTCTGCTCCACAGATACTGGCTGATGCAAGCATGGCCTGGTAAGTCAGTAAAGGAGCTGGGCTCAGCTGGGATTGTCAGCTGGGATATCTTGGTTCTTGTGCATGTGATTGTTTCATGTGGCTAGCTTGACTTCCTCAGAGCACAGTGGACTCAAGGCAGCATTCCATTGAAAACAAAAGTACAATGCCCCTGAAACCTGACCTTGGAAGCCACACTGTGTCCCTTCCACAGCATTCAAAGCAGGCAAAATGAAAACAAGTCACAGGACCAGAGAAGTGTTTTCCCTTCTTGGTACATAGTCCAGCGCTCAAGTTCTTCCAGGGTTCGGAAGTTAATCTACTCAGAGTCTTGGTATGTATCTCCTGTGGATAAGGGGGGACAACTATAATTTTGGTCCTTGTCCATAGCTTGCCTCCGTGTGTAGTTCTGGTATTACCTCCATGGCTTCATCCTGATATTGTGCTCCCCAAGTTCAGTGAAGGTGTCCATTAAATCCACACCCCTCAGCTGATGCACAGCCAGAAGGGCATTCATTACAGGAGGGGTAATTTGTTGTCTTACTGTTTTTTTTTGTTTGTTTTTATTTTGTCTTTTGAGTGCCCAGGAGCATGGGAAATCTATTAAGAGAAACCAGAGGGACAGCTGTAGCCAGCACTGAATAGAAAAACCTCCCCAGTTTATGGTGACAGTTTTTGCCAAAGCTTTCAATCTCCCACCAATATCCTGATAACCATTTTAAAAACAAACAGTAAAAAGGAAGAAGTTAAGAATGAGAAGGGGATAAAGGAGTAAAATGAAAAAGAGAGGAAAAGAATCATGGTTCAAATGAATTAAATCCAAATGGTACAATTTAAATATAAAATTATTTTAAAGAATTTTAAAATAATATAAAATATGAAAATAAATGCCAACAAAAAGTACCAAAACATCTTTAAGAATAAGTCTCAAAGCTAATATAATGTATTAAGATAGTAAAAGAAACTAAAAGTTTAATAATGAAAATATAAATAAAATAAGGAAGCTGATTAATTTAAAATGTAAAGAATTTTTTAAAAGATTGAAACAAGTAAAACCAGAAGATGAAAAATATTGAAGACAAAATAGTGACTGCTAAACTATAACAGGGGAAAAAAAAGATTAAATGGAGAAAAACAGAAACAAAAGATTAAAAATCAAACACAATGTTAGAAAAATAAAATATTTTAAAATTGCATACAAAAGTTTAAAAAACACTTAAAGCAAAACAAATACAAAAATATTAAAAAGATAACATTAGAAAACTGATATTATTATTGTTATTATTTTTTAAATTGTTGTTCAAGTACAGTTGTCTCTATTTTCACCCCACCACAACCCCTGCTCTACCCATCTCACCCTCTTTGGCTTTGTCCCCACCCTCAAACCCACCCCCTTTGGCTTTGTCCATATGTCCTTTATACGTGTTCTTTGATGCCCCTCATCCCTGACCCGTTATCCCCTATTTTCCCTCTCCCTCCTCCTCTCTGGTTACTGTCAAATTGTTCTTTATTTCAGTGTCTCTGGTTGTATTTTGCTTGTTTGTTTTGTTGATTAGGTTCCACTTATAGGTGAGATCATATAGTATTTCTCTTTTACCCCTTGGCTTGTTTCACTTAGCAAAAGGCTCTCCAGATCCATCCATGCTGTTGCAAAGGGTAGGAGCTCCTTCTTTCTTTCTGCTCCACAGCACTCCATTGTGTAAATGTGCCACAGTTTTTGATCCATTTGTTTACTGATGGGCACTTAGGTAGCTTCCAGCACTTGGCTATTGTGAATTGTGCTACTATGAACATTGGGGTGCTTAGATTCTTTTGAGTTGGTGTTTCAGGATTCTTAGGGTATAATCCCAATAGTGGTATTGCTGGGTCAAAAGCAGTTTCATTTTTTGTTTTCTGAAGAAATTCCATACTGTTTTCCATAGTGGCTGTACCAGTCTGCATTCCCACCAACAGTGCACTAGGGTTCCCTTTTCTCCACAACCTTGCCAGCACTTGTTGTTTGTTGATTTGTTTATGATGGCCATTCTGACTGGTATGAAGTAGTATCTCATTGTGGTTTTAATTTGGATCTCTCTGATGGCTAATGATGTTGAGCATCTTTTCATTTGTATATGGGCCCTCTGTACATCTTCCTTAGAGAAGTGTCTGTTCAAGTCCTTTGCTCTTTTTTAATTGGGTTGTTTAATTTTCCTGAAGGGGAGTTGTGTGAGTTCTTTATATATTTTGTAGATCAAACCCTTGTCTGAGGTGTCATCTGCAAATATGTTTTCCCATACAGTTGGTTCCCTCCTCTTTTTAATGCTGTTTTCTTCAGCCATGCAGAAGCTTTTTATTTTGAGGAGATTCCATTTGTTTATTCTTTCCTTTGTGTCTCTTGCTTTAGGGGATATATTGGTGAAAATATTGCTGTGTGGAATATCTGGGATTTTCCTGCCTATGTTCTCCTCTAGGACTTTTATGGTGTCATGACTGATATTTAAGTCTTTTATCCACCTTGAATTTATTTTTATGTATGGTGTAAGTTGGTGGTCGAGTTTATTTTTCTTTCTTTCTTTCTTTTTCTTTTTTTTCCACGTAACTATCCAGATCTCCCAACACCATTTGTTGAAGAGGCTATTTTCACTCCATTTTATATTTTTGCCCCCTTTGCTGAATACTAATTGACCACAGATACTTAGGTTTATTTCTGGGCTCTCTATTCTGTTCCTATTCAATATAGTATTGGAAGTCCTAGTCACAGTGATCAGAAAAGAAAGAGAAATAAAAAGCATCCAAATTAGAAGAGAGGAAGTAAAACTGTCACTGTTTGCAAGTGATATGATACTGTACATAGAAAACCATATAGACTCCACAAAAAAAAACTACTCAGCCCTGGCTGGCTCAATCGCTCAGCGGATTGAGCGCGGGCTGCGAACCAAAGTGTCGCAAGTTTGATTCCCAGTCAGGGTACATGCCTGGGTTGCAGGCCATGACCCCCAGCAACCGCACATTGATGTTTCTCTCTCTCTCTCTCTCTCCCTCCCTTCCCTCTCTAAAAATAAATAAATAAAATCTTAAAAAAAAACTACTTGACCTAATAAGCGAATTTAGCAAAACAGCAGGGTTCAAAGTCAATATTCATAAATCAAAGGCATTTTTATACACCAACAACTAAAGAGCAGAATCAAAAATCAAGAAAAAACCCCATTTGCTATAGCAACAAGAAAAATAAAGTACTGACTTCTGGCCAAGATGGAGACGTAGGTAGACACACTGTGTCTCCTTGCAAAACCAAAATAAGGTCAGCAACAATTTAGAAACAAGATAACAACCAGATCTGACAGAAAATTGAACTGTATGGAAGTCAAACAACCAAGGAGTTAAAATATACACATTCATCTAGGCCAGTAGGAGGGACGGAGTCAGGCAGCCAGGCAGAGAAGGGTTGCGGCACAAAAAACAATACATAATGCCTAATGCATCCTGGGTGCTAAAGGCATCCCGAGCCCACAGGTGGCTGGTAGACCCAGCGAGGAGGTGACTGGGAAGCGAGGCACTGTGCACAAGGTGCCTGGCTGTCCGAGCCACATTTGTGGGAAGATAAACCAGGCAAAATTGGGCAGTAAGACAGATCGGGCCACCCAGGGTCCCAGCATCAGGAAATAGAACCTCACGACACTGACTGAAAACACCTGTGGGAGTTGAGGCACAGGGGGCGACTCCCAGTCTCACAGGAGAGTGTGTTGGAGAGACCCACGGGGTCCTAGAATGTACACAAGCCTGCTTTCATGGGAATTAGCGCCAGAAAGGCCCAGTTAGCTTGGGGAAAGTGGCAGAAGGGAATGAAATCCAACAGAGAGAGGAGCAAGCACCATTGTTTCCTCTCGAACCCCACCCCCACATACAACATCACAACCCAGAGACTGGGTTGCCCTGCCCTGGGCAACACCTAAGGCTCTGCCCCTCGTATGTAAAAGGTGTGACCAGACCAAAAAAAAAAAAAAAGGCTCAAACCGAAGTACAAGTCAGAGTCCCAGAACCAATATATTTAAGCGACCAAGAAATAGCCAACCTATCAAATGCACAGTTCAAAGCACTGGTGATCAGGATGCTCACAGAATTGGCTGAATTTGGTTGCAAATTAGATGAGAAAATGAAGGCTACGCTAAGTGAAATGAAGGAAAATGCACAGGGAACCAATAGTGATGGGAAGAAAACTGGGACTCAAAACAATAGAGTGGTCCAGGAGGAAGAAAGAAACAACCAAACAGAAAAGAATGGAGAAATAAGAATTCAAAAAAATAAGAAGCATAGGAACCTCCAGGACATCTTTAAACATTCCAACATCCGAATTATAGGGGTACCAGAACAGGAAGAGGAAGAGCAACATGTGCAAAAGTTATTTGAACAAATAATAAAGGAGAACTTCCCCATTCTGGAAAAGGAAATAGACTTCCAGGAAGTCCAGGAAGCTCAGAGAGTCTCAAAGAAGTTGGACTCAAGGAGGAACACACCAAGGCATATCACAATTACATTAGCCAAGGTAAAAGTGAAGGAGAGAATCCTAAAAGCAGCAAGATATAAGGGGACAGTTACCTACAAAGGAGTTCCCATCAGACTGTCAGCTGATTTCTCAAAAGAGACCTTACAGGCAAGAAGGGGCTGGAAAGAAGTATTCCAAGTCATGAAAGGCAAGGACCTACATCCCAGATTGCTCTCTCCAGCAAAGCTTTCATTTAGAATGGAAGGGCAGATAAAGTTCTTCTCAGATAAGGTCAAGTTAAAGGAGTTCATCATCACCAAGCCCTTATTATATAAAATGTTAAAGGGTCTTATCTAAGAAAAAGAAGATAAAAAACATATAGTAAAATGACAGCAAACTCACAATTATGAACAACCACACCTAAAACAAAAACAAATGCAGCAAACAACTAGAACAGGAACAGAACCACAGAAATGGAGATCACATGGAGTGTTAGCAATAGGGGAGTGGGAGGAGGAGAGAGGGGGGAAAGGTACAGAGAATAAGTAGCATAGATGGTAGGTAGAAAATAGAGGGAGGGCAAGAATAATATGGGAAATGTAGAAGCTAAAGAACTTATGACACTTGGACATGAACTAAAGGGGGGAATGTGGGTGGGAGAGGGTGAGCAGGGTGGAGGGGAGTGAAGGGGGTAAATAGGACAACTGTAATAGCATAATCAATAAAATATATTTTAAAAAAGAAATTAAAACAAGAAAAATAAAGTACCTAGAAATAAACCTTACCATGGAGGTAAAAGAACTGTAAGCAGAAAACTACACAACACTGAAGAAAGGAATCATGGAAGACACAAATAAATGGAAGCATATATCATGTTCATGGATTGGAAGACTCAACATCACCAAAATGTCCATATTACCCAAAGCAATTTGTAGATTCAATGCAATCCCTGTTAAAATACTAATGACATATTTCAAAGCTATAGAACAAACATTTCAAAAACTTATATGGAACTTAAATGACCCCAAATAGTCTCAGCAATGTTGAGAAAAAAGAACAAAGTAGGAGGAATCACATTACCTAATATCAAACTATATTATGAGGCCACTGTAATCAAAACAGTGTGGTACTGGCATAAGAACAGACACACAGAAAACCGATAAAGATTTGAAGGGTACAGAACTAAGAATACTGTTTAAAATATTTCAAGGCAACATAAATCAGAATAATAAACATACTAAAACAATACAAAAGTCAAAGGTAAACATATTTCAGATTAAATTCTTAAGAAGGAAAAACATACTCATGAAAAATAGTCAAGGGTTAGTGTTTAAGAAGGAGTTTAGAGCTGAAGCAGCCCTATGGGGAGGAGAAAGTGGGTCCATGTTGGGAGCTGCCCTGCCTGATTTCAGAAGCTGTAACTCCCCCATGGCGAAGGCTGACTGAGCAACCTTCAGACCATAAGCCACTAAAGAGACAAGGCTTATCTCCCTGGCAGGGGTGCAGCCTCTGCTCCTTTTACTTCACCCTGCCTGGTCCCCAGTGCTTGATCAACCAATGACGGGTAAGATTCCTCAAGGTGGGGGGGATGATCTAAGACAGGCATGATCATGGGGGCCCCCAGGGAAGGACTTGGGGGCTACAGAAAAAGGGGATGATGGACCCTCACCCCTCGGCTTTGACATAGCCTGAGTCCTCATTCTGTCTGCAAGACGTCTCCTAATCTCTTGGCTGCCTTACTTCCCCTGCCTGACTTAATGCCTTAAGCCTGAAACAATGCTGGAGGTGGGTGTGGCCCTGTGCTGGAAAGGGCGGGTTCCCTAGGGCAATCAGGCCTAAGAAAGAATGCATCAAATCCTATGAAGCCTACTTTGCTAATACCCTCAATTTAAATGATAAGGGTCCAAGCAGAAAGTGAGTTTGTTCCCCAAAGCTTTATGGCCTTTTAACTATCTGACCCTGACTCAGAATAAGCCCTCAGAGTTCTTTGAATGTTATTTATTGTTTGATCATTTCTGCCTGACAATAATGGATGAGCTTTACATACACACCCTGTGCATGTATTCCTGTGCAAACTGAACCCAATAAAAGTTTGTCAAGGCAAGTGTTGGGGCGCTCTCCTCTTGAGAGGGTGGCAGAGGCGCTCCAAGGCTTTTTTTCCTTTTGAGAGAGAAGTTGCACCATCCCTTTTCCTCCATAGGACTTGGTAGTCTGTGTGAATTTGTCTCATGTTATCCATAATGTCATGGACCCCAGGAGCTGGGATCCGCATCAGGTCCAGGGCAAAGTCAGAGAAGGGAGTCATACCCCTCTCCTCTGCCCTCAGCCCCCTTTGGGGGCCCCTTGAAGGCTTCTCCAGGGGAGAAACCACACCACAATAATAAGCGGCTGGCAGCCAAGTCTGTCAAACCAACTGGGCTGTTGGGAGGCCCATCTAACCCCTTGCACATGCCCAGCTGCAGCTGCAGCTGCAGCAGTTAGTAGTGGTCTCTGGCTGACGCAGGCACCGGCCTGCAGTGTCTGCAGCATTGTGGATGAAATACGAGACAAATTCACATGGACTACTGAGTCCTGTGGAGGAAAAGGGGTGGCACAGACACTCTCTCAAGAGAAGAGTGCCCCAACACTTGCCTTGACAAACTTTTATTGGGTTCAGTTTGCACAGGAATACATGCACAGGGTGTGTATGTAAAGCTCATCCATTATTGTCAGGCAGAAATGATCAAACAATAAATAACATTCAAAGAACTCTGAGGGCTTATTCTGAGTCAGGGTCAGATAGTTAAAAGGCCATAAAGCTTTGGGGAACAAACTCACTTTCTACTTGGACCCTTATCATTTAAATTGAGGGTATTAGCAAAGTAGGCTTCATAGGATTTGATGCATTCTTTCTTAGGCCTGATTGCCCTAGGGAACCCGCCCTTTCCAGCACAGGGCCACACCCACCTCCAGCATTGTTTCAGGCTTAAGGCATTAAGTCAGGCAGGGGAAAGTAAGGCAGCCAAGAGATTAGGAGACGTCTTGCAGACAGAATGAGGACTCAGGCTATGTCAAAGCCGAGGGGTGAGGGTCCATCATCCCCTTTTTCTGTAGCCCCCAAGTCCTTCCCTGGGGGCCCTCATGATCATGCCTGTCTTAGATCATCCCCCCCCTTGAGGAATCTTACTCGTCATTGGCTGATCAGTTGATCAAGCACTGGGGACCAGGCAGGGTGAAGTAAAAGGAGCAGAGGCTGCACCCCTGCCAGGGAGATAAGCTTTGTCTCTTTAGTGGCTTATGGTCTGAAGGTTGCTCAGTCAGCCTTCGCCATGGGGGAGTTACAGCTTCTGAAATCAGTCAGGGCAGTTCCCAATATCTGGCAGAGTCAGGCACCTTTTTACACGGAAGTACATAAACAGTATAGTACAGGGGTAAATGAACACATCTGCTTTTAAGACAGACTGACTCACATTTCTTAGCTACATGCTCTTAGTCATATCTATGCCTCAAGTTTCTCATAAGGAAATTAGGAATATTATATCTACCTTAAAAGCCTATTTTGAAGATACCACAAATTATGTTATAAGCAATCAACAAAGGGTAGTCTTTATTATTAACTCACTGGGAGAAGAAAAGTAAATTTTCATTATATCTATGCAGGAAAAAACTTTTTTTTAAGGTGTCAGGATAGTCTTGAAGGAGAACCAGAAGAGGTTCAACCATGCTGTACATTTTATTTTTTGCATAAAACAACATAAATTTATTATTTTATAGTTGTGGAGCTCAGAGTCCTAAAATCAAGGGGTCAGCAGAGCTAAATTATTTCTGAAAGCTACAGGGGAGAATCTGTTTCCTTTCCTTTTCCAGTTTCCAAAGGCAACCCAAATCCCTTGGCTCATGAGCTCTTCCTGATCCATTTTTGGAAATAGCATCTTAAAGCTCCCTCTCTCTCATTTCTGCCATCACATCTTTCTCTCTGATCCTCCTGCCTCCATTTCATGTAAGAACTCTTGTGATTATATCAAGTCCACTCAGGTAATCCAGACTAATCTCACTGCAAAACCCTTAATTTCATCATGTCTGTGAAGTTCCTTTGCCATATGAAGTAACACATTTGCAGGTTCTGAGGATTAAGACAAGGACATTTTTAGGAAGTCACTATTCTATTTACCACATCCCTTATAAGGATCAGTCTAGTATCCATGCTAAAGTCCAGTAAAACTTTAAGCCCTAGTTCTTACTAGGAGCAAATTATTTGAATCTGCCTCAGAGGACCATCTATTGTATAAGCCTTCTGCAGTTGAGAATGCTGCCCCTGACTTTTGACCCAAATGCCCAGTCCAGTGGCAAACAACCTTCCTTCCAAAAAGGATGGAGGAGTGGGGACCAGTCGTTTGTTGTGAAAGCTAAGGGGATGCTGTGCTCTGGGCATGTAACTGCCTCAGCTCTCCCAGAAATCATAACACAGGTATAACAGGGAGAAGAACCCACTGGAAGTAAAAAAAAAATCTCAATCAACTTCCTACACTTATCCAGCTCCATTTACACAGAAGCAGTGTGTGTGTGTCTGTGTGTGTGAGAGAGAGTCAGAGATGAGGTAGGCGAAATGCACATAACACAAAATTCACCATCTCAATCATCTTAAACTTTATAACTCAGTAGTATTAGTACATTTATGATGCTATTTAACTATCTCCACAATCGAGTTCTGGAACATTTTCATCATCGTAAAAGGAAACCCATATCCATTTAAGCAGTCACTTCCATTTGCCCATCCTCTAACTCCTGGCAACCACTAATCTACTTTGTGTCTCTATAGAAGGTCATATTCTAGGTATTTCACATAAATGTAATTATATAATGTGTGAACTTTTGAGTCTGGCTTCCTTCACTTAGGATAGCGTTTTCAAGGTCCATACATTTTAGAGCATGTATTAGTATTTTGTTATTTTGTGACCAAATAACATTCCATTTGGATATACCACATGGATATACCACATGGATATACCACATTTGCTTATCCATTTATCAGTTGATGGACATTTGGTTTGTTTTCAACTTTGGGCTATTTTGAATGATGCTGCTATGAATATTTATCTACAAGTTTTCGTTTGAATACCTGTTTTTCATTCTTTTTGAGTGTGTACCTAGGAGTTAAATTCCAGGGTCATACTGTAATTATATATTTAATAGGTCATCTTTTAAAACTACAACACAAATAAAACTTATGTAAATTCAACAAAAAAACATTATCATATTTCAGTTGGAAATAAGAGCTCTGAAAAAGATGATGAAAGAGGAGAGGAGAGGATGAAAGAGAAAATATAGAGAAGGAAAAAATATGAATTAGTTGGGATACAGGTTTAGTTGCTGTAAAAGAAGCCAAACTAATAGTAGCCTGAACAAAATAAAAGTTTGTTTTTCAATTGTTTAAGAGTCATGGGGCCAGGGACCAGACTCCTTCTGTCCTCTTTGGATACTTATGATTTCACCAGTTGGTACTAGTACCACATTGGACAAGTGGCATTTAAATCTATACCTCTTCCTCCCTCCCTCCCCCTCTTTCTTCCTTCCTTCTGTTCTTCCTTTAAAAAAACAAACAAACAAGGAACATCATTTTATCAGTCAGGATCCTGGCAACAGATAGCATGCTCAAGTGAGATAACTGAGGAATGTGTAATGAAGGGACTCCTTACAGGTGAAGGCATCGTGGAGGCTAACCACAGGGATGGTGTAGTACTCTGAGGCTAGCAACAATATGGACCCTCCCCTCAAGGGGCAAAAGGAAGAAGAACTTACTTAGGGCTGGGAAAGAGATGCTGTGATTGTAGAAGAGCACTGCCCAGCTGCAGCTTCCACTGAAGGAATGCAGTTAAACTGTCACAGAAAGAAGAGTCTGGGGAAAGAACATGCCAACCTCTTTCTACTCTCACCTTCCAATTTCCTACTTAATAGGAGGTTGGCCCCCTGGGGCTCAGTGACAGGAGGAGGAACAAATAAAAAATATCCAGCAAATAAACTTTTAATTAAAACAGCTCAAGTGACCCTGACTGGTGTGGCTCAGTTAGTTGGGCATCATTCTGTGCAAAGCGAAAAGTTGCCAGTTCAATTCCCAGTCACAGGGCATTCCTGGGTTGTAGGTTTGTCTAGGCTTGGTCTCAGGTTAGGGTGCATACGACAGGCAGCTGACTGATATTTCTCTCACATCCATCGATATTTTTCTCCTTTTTTCCTCCCTCCCTTCCCCTTTTTATAAAAATAAATAAATAAAACCTTTTTAAAAAGCTCAAGTATTAGAGTTAAGAAGCATGATTTAAGAATTAATCAACCTTAAATAGAAGAAATTACCTTTTAAATTAGCCATAATCTAATCCTGGCCTCACAAATAGACATCAGTTTGTGATCCCTTTGGAACTCACCTTGAATCTTACTTTGAAGCCTACTCCAGGACTTCTGCCTACCTATCAGACTTACTTTGTAAGTTCCTGTTTTCAGTAAGGTGTTTTACCATACTGTGAAAAGTATATTGTTTACCCCTGCAATTACCCCCTTGATATGGCTTATTAACTAGGAATGCATTCCTCCCTCCAATGATGACAAACACATAAAAACAAAACAAACCATCTTTATGACCATATGTTTATCCTGGGCTTCCTGTGAGGTGTTTTAAAATAGATGTCAAGTTCTTAGTAAGTTATCTTTCATTATAAAGAAGGCATATATATCAGTAATATAAGCATGAACTCCCTAATTGATCAATGGACAAAAGATATGATTAACAATTTTTAGGAAAAGGGAAAGAAATATTCAGCTCGACTAGTAATCAAAGAAAAGTAAATTTAAAACAACCAGATTCAAATGTGGCTATTAGCAAATTAGCAAAGACAGAATTTGTGAATCTTATTCAATACGACCAAGGGTGCATGGAAATAATGTAAGTTGTCCAATTTTGGGGGGGAGCATCTTGGCAATATGTATCAAGATTCTAAAGTGTTAAGAATATTTCCACAACTGAGCATTTACCATGTGCTGGGACCTTTTCCTGCAGGGCTTTGGCCAGGTTTTCTGCAGTTAACAAAGCATGCCACATTTGTTTCTGTCTGGTGTTTGAAGGAAGGTGGAAATGGATAATAAATGGGTAAATAAGTAAACAGGATAATTCCAGGTATGATAAGATCCAGAAATAAAATAAAATAAATGTGTCAGTGGGGAGTAAGGGGGAAGGGGGAGGGAGCACAGAGAAAGGCTTGTCAGGGAAGGCCCCTTTAAAGAAATACATGCTGAGTTGAGACCTTCATGTATAGGAAGTTCCAGCCTTGACTGCAAGTGGCATGGGCCCACATGGAAACTGTCTAGGATCTAGGCAGTGATTGAAGGCCTGTATGGATAGTGCCAGGAGGTGGGAGAGGAAACCAGGGGGTGGCAGGACTAATGCAAGATGATGTGCATGCCATGGGAAGGGTTTGGGTTTTATTCTGAATATGATGGAAGTCATTGGAGAATTTTAGACAGGAGAGTGATATCAATCTGTACCTACTAACTTATAAGCACAGTCATTCCTCAGTATCCTCAGGGGATTAGTCCCATGACACTCCCACCACAAAATATCAAAATCTGTGTATACTACAGTCACTTATATAAAATGGTATAGTATCTTCATATAACCAATGCACATGCTCCCATATACTGTAAATTATCCCCAAATTACTTATAACCAATACAATGTAAATGCTATATATATAATTGTTATGCTGTATTATTTAAGCAATAATGACAAGGAAGAAAAGTCTGTACATGTTCAGTACATATGCACCCATCATAGGTCTAACTACATTAGCACATGTCAGCAAAAATGTAAGATTTTTTCCAAATATTTTTAACCTGCAGTCAGTTGAATCTACAAATATGGGGTCTGAGGATATGGGGCCTGAGGATATGGAGGGAAGACTGTATGTCCATTATATAGTGATATAGCTCCAACCCTGCACTGGTGTTAACAGCACCCTGATGAAGCAGAAGCTTGAAACAGAAATGAGGTTGAATAATTTGAAAAGTTGATACCTGTTTCCTACCCAAGCTGCTGTATGTTGCAACTCTTGTGTTTGTATAAAGAGGTAATTGTTGCATATTACTACCTGACTGACTAGGTTTGAGCCCCACATCCCAGCAACCTGCTTATTAGTGACATGTCCTTAGGTGAGTACAACAGTCAGGATGGGCTAGACTATGCTGTGGTAACAAATGACCCCCAAATCTAGTTCTTAAAACTTCTGCTTCAAAGTGATCTACTTTACTTCTGTCAACATATGTTACTCCTGAGTTCAATAGTGTGAGAATGGAGGCTTCCATAGAGGAAAGAAAAAGGGAAACACTCAGGGGAATAAAAGAAGTATGTATTTGCAGCATATAAGCCTGGAAAGGACATGCTTCTTGTGGGCTGTACTAAAAGGATAGAAGCACAGATCAGTTACTTCATGGTGACATTGAAGATGCCACAATTGGCAGTGTCAAACCCAGATTCTCATAGAAATAGACTTTGTGGTGAACCACACAAGTGAACACAGCAATAGGGAAAGTCACTCATGAAAAGCATCTTTGAGTTAGGCCACTGTGTGAAAATTGTGTGTTATATAAGCATGGATTGCACCCCTGACTCTTCCCTTTCTCTCACACCTCACATCCAATTCATCAGCAAAGCCTTCAAAATACATCTATAACCTGACTGCTTTGTTCCATCTCCACTGCATCCTCCATCTCCCACCTGGACCACAGCGATAGCCTCCTAACTGGACCCCCAATTGCTGTTCTTGCTCCAAGCTGGAATTTCATGAACTATATAATACATTATTTTATCTTGTCCTCATGAATAACCCTATGTTGTAGGTATTACTAAAACAATATTATCTGTGAGGAAACTGAACCCTGTAAAGATTATGTGCACCATCATGTGCCCAATTATTCAGTAACTGATGGAAGGAACCAAGGTACATCACGGCTCATGGTCAAAGGCCATTTTCTTTGCACTGTGCAACTCTCCTTGTGTCTGTTGTTCCACCAAGGCAATTAAGAACCTCTCGCAACAATAATATAACACATAAAAAAAGAAAGATGCACAGATGGATGGACAGAAGGAAGGAAGGAAGGAAGGAAGGGGCTAAAGGGACTCTGTGGGAGATGTACCTAATGACAAAAGTAGAGACACTAGGGAGTAAGACCCAGAAGCACATCTGATTAGTTGTGGATATTTTGTCATATAAATGGGAAAGCCTTGCTGACTCTGAAACACTTCCCGTAGATCCTACTGGTACTATCTATGCCTAAGGCAATCCACTTCATTGGACTTATGTTTATTTCACAGTTCATTAGCATTTCATTTGTCTGTTTTAATGTTGTTGTTTTTAGATCTATAAGCTCTTAGATACTTGGTTAGAAGATAGAGAAGCAAGAAAACGTTATTTTAAAATTGTTCCTAGTTTATTTTTTTTTAGTATCTTTACAGTTTTATTTTTTTCCTGATTAAGTCTTTGACTTGGTGTAAGGTGCGAGGTAGGAATTCAACTTTATTCTTTTTCAGATGACTATCCAGTTTTTGCTGTGGGAAAATTAATCCTATTTGTTGCCACCCACTGCCATTTGAATCCTTTTCTACACTGACAGAGGGGAAACACAAGCCCTACAAATGCCCCATCTTACTTTCTTGAGAGAGTTATTAGGTGTTTCAATTAATTGTTTTTTTTCCTCTCAATGGGTATTATTATGTCTGGTAGGGTTTGTTGTTGTTGTTGTTGGTTTTTTTTGTAATCAGATGCCAGAAATTTTGAATTTTTCTCTGATGGTTGTGGATATTTTTGTATTCCTATAAATATTATTAAGCTTTTTTAAGAAATGCAGTTACTTAAAAACAGTTTTATTCTTTTGAGGCTCACATTTGAACTCTGTTAAGTATTGTGTGGACCAAAAAGTCCATTATGTTTTTTCCATAACATAAAAGACACATTTTTCATTTTCACCAATAACTTTATTGATTTGGAGATTTTTAGTATGTTGGCTATCTCATGCTATTGGCTTCTAGTAGGCAGAAGGCAGGAGTGCTGCTAAACATTTTCCAATGCAACCCCACAACAAAGAATTATTTGGCCACAATGTGAACTGTACCAAGAAACTACACAAACTATTTTTGACATGTTCAATCAGTCACTGCGCCTTCTCCATACACTGCACAAATCCTTTTGTGTTACAGTTGTGTTTTTACCCCACTTGAAATAATAAAGCATAATACACCAAAAGTGTTGTGTATTTTCTTCCATCTTCAATAATAATATGGCTGCACAAAAATTCAATTTTGATTTTTTTGAATGCACACTGATATGACAATTGTCACAATACAATCTAACAAAATTGTTTCAAATGAAGTTAAAGACAACTAAGCACTACTAGAGCCATCATATGAAAAAAATGTAACAATTTTTTCCGCCAACCCCAATAGAAACAAGTAGATCTTACACTAGGGTAAATTTTACCATACTATTTATTTTGTATTTTTGAGGACACTACCCAATTCCCCATGCATTCTGTTCTGCATGGTACAACCATGGACTATTCCTGGCTCTCTGCAAGCTCTGGTGATTGTGTTCCTTTCAGATCATTATTTCCCCAGCTTTGGGTAATTTACTTACTCATATGTGCTGATCAGCATTTAGCTAACCACTCAAGATGGACCTTTTACATTTATCCAGAACTTTTTCTTTCTGTAACTTTTCCTCTAGCACTCTGCCCATGACCTCTAGCTTCCATGACCTCCCCAATCTCCCAACTCTATCTGTTACATTTTTGTAATAGAGCATTTTGGCATTTTAACCTACCCACCTACCATCCCCCATCCCCAAATCAGGAGCCACAAAAGTCTCAATAAATTTTAAAAGATTAAAATCATACCAAGTATCTTGTTGATCACAATAAAATAAAACTATAAATCATTAAGGGAAGGAAAAATGAGACAATTCACAAAATGAATTAAATAACGGTCTTAAGCCCTGGCTGGCGTAGCTCAGTGGATTGAGCTCGGACTGTGAACCAAAGTGTCGCAGGTTCGATTTCCAGTCAGGGCACATGCCTGGGTTGCAGGCCATGACCCCCAGCAACCGCACATTGATGTTTCTCTCTCTCTCTCTATCTCCCTCCCTTCTGTCTCTAAAAATAAATAAATAAAAATAAATAAATAAATAACGGTCTTAAATAATCAATGAATCAAAGAGGAAATCACAGAAGGAATTAGAAAATATCTTGAAATAAATGAAAACAAAATATGACATACTAAAACTTATGGGATGCAGCAAAAACAGTGCTCAGAGGAAAATAAAAGGTCTCAAATCAATAACTACAACCCTTAAGAAAGTAGGAAAGGGTAAAAGTGATGTCATATTACTAATGGGAAGAAGAAGAAGGGGAAAAAAGAAACTAGAATATGGAAACAAACTAAATCCAAAGCTAGCTGAAGGAAGGAAATAAAAAAGATTGGAAATAAAATAGAGATATGAAAAACAACACAGATTTTTAAAAATATATTTTTATTGATTATGCTATTACAGTTGTCCCATTTTCCCCCCTTCACTCCCCTCCACCCTATACACCATCTCCCACCTATATCCCACCCTTTAGTCATGTCCATGTGTCATACTTATAAGTTCTTTAGCTTCTACATTTCCCATACTATTCTTACCCTCCCCCTATCTATTTTCAACCTACAATCTATGCTACTTATTCTCTATACCTTTCCCCCCTCTCTCCTCCTCCCACTCCCCTATTGCTAACACTCCATGTGATCTCCATTTCTGTGGTTCTGTTCCTGTTCTAGTTGTTTGCTGCATTTGTTTTTGTTTTAGGTGTGGTTGTTCATAATTGTGAGTTTGCTGTCATTTTACTATATATGTTTTTTATCTTCTTTTTCTTAGATAAGACCCTTTAACATTTTATATAATAAGGGCTTGGTGATGATGAACTCCTTGAACTTGACCTTATCTGAGAAGCACTTTATCTGCCCTTCCATTCTAAATGAAAGCTTTGCTGGAGAGAGCAATCTGGGATAAGGGTCCTTGTCTGTCATGACTTGGAATATGTCTTTCCAGCCCCTTCTTGCCTGTAAGGTCTCTTTTGAGAAATCAGCTGACAGTCTGATGGGAACTCCTTTGTAGGTTACTGTCCCCTTATCTCTTGCTGCTTTTAGGATTCTCTCCTTCATTTTTACCTTGGCTAATGTAATTATGATGTGCCTTGGTGTGTTTCTTCTTGGGTCCAACTTCTTTGGGACTCTCTGAGCTTCCTGGATTTCCTGGAAGTCTATTTCCTTTGCCAGAATGGGGAAGTTTTCCTTTAGTTTTTGTTCAAATACGTGTTCAATCTGTTGCTTTTCCTCTTCCCCTTCTGGTACCCCTATAATTCGGATGTTGGAATGTTTAAAGATGTCCTGGAGGTTCCTAAGCTTCTCCTCGTTTTTGGGGTTTTTTTTTTGAATTCTTATTTCTTCATTCTTTCCTATTTGGTGTTTTTTTTCTTCCTTCTGGTCCACTCTATTGTTTTGAGTCCCAGTTTCCTTCCCATCACTATTGGTTCTCCGTGCATCTTCCTTCATCTCTTCTATGGTAACCTGCATTTTTTTCATGTAATTTGTGCCCAAAATCAACCAATTCTGTGAGCTTCCTGATCACCAGTGTTTTGAACTGTGCATCTGATAGATTGGCTATCTCTTGGTCGCTCAAAAGGATGAGCCCTGGGGCATTGATCTGTTTTTCTGTTTGAGACATGTCTCTCTCTCTCTCTTTTTTTTTTTTTTTTTTTTTTGGTCTGGTCGCTCCTGTTACGGTGAGAGGCGGAGCCTTAGGTGTTTACTGGGGCTGGACACCCCAGTCGCTAGATTGTGATGTTGTATGTGGGGGTGGGGGCGGGAGGGAACACCGGCGGTAGCTCCGTTCTACTGGGACCTCAGTCCCTTCTCTAGGATCCTGGGTTGCGCGCTCTGCCCTGATCCACACTCGCCACCTCACTGGGTCTGCCAGCTGCCGCTTGCATACTCAGGGTCCACCTGCTGCGTTCTTGCGTGCCCCAGATGCCTTACATGCTCCCAGTTGCCTTATGCACCCAGTTCCCCCTGTTCTCTGCACACTGCAACCCACACCCAGCTGCTCCTCTTCGCCCCTCCTACCGGTCCGGATGAACAGGTCTACTTCAACTTCCTGGCTGTCCAACTTCCGTTCAGATAAATTCTCTATCAGTTCTGGGTATTATTCTGCCTCCAAATTGTTGTTCTAATCTTGGTTGTGCGTGGAGGTACGGTGTGTCCACCTATGCCTCCATCTTGCCAGAAGTCCACAACACAGTTTTTTAAGCAAGAAAATTAAATCCATTTTCAAGAGAGAAAGCAGGCTATAGAACCAGATACTGAACTGAACCAGATACTGAACCAGAACTGTCCCTATATATTAACATAATAAAAAATCATAATTTAACATAAATATGTAAAAGATTTAGTGGAAAAAGTGGACAATATATGTTAACAGACATGGGGTTTTTGGAGAGAGGAAAACTATAAAAAGAGGCCAATGTTAGAAATTAAAAGCATGATATAAGAGAGAAAGAATTATTTTAAAGGGCAGATCAGACACAAGCATCAGCCAACTTGAAGACAAGTCATTAGAAATCACCCTAACCAAAATAAAAATAGGAAAAAGAGTCAAAATAAAAAAGGAACAAAGTATCTGAGTTGTGTAGAACAATATTGAACAGTTTCACATATGTGTGAGTGGAATCGCATAAGGAGAAGAGATATTAAATGGAGCAGAAAACATTTGAAGAGATAATAACTGAGAGTTTTTCTAAAATTTGATAAATAAGATGGACTAGAAAATGAAAAAAGGTAGATCTTACAGGTACATCAGAATAAGAAAACAGAAATGCTATTTAAAAATATTTAATTCCATCTGAAAACCATCAATCACATGACTCTGAAATGTTTAACTTCCTGATGCCAGTTCCAGTCCAAGTACAATTTTATTGTTTATTTATTCTTAGTCACTTTTATAAATTTATGAGTATTCTATCTAGCAAATTAAATTAATTAATAATATTAGCCTACAGATCTAAGAAGCTCAGTAATCCTACAGTAAGCAAAATACAAAGAAAATCACACCTAGATATATTAGAGTCAAATTGCTAACAACCAAAGGTAAAGAAAATATTTTCTAAGGATTTAGTAAAGATACATTACATACAGGAGAACAATGATAAAAATAATGTCTGACTTCTCCTTAGGAATAATAGAGACCAAAAGATAATGTGTTAGCATCTTTAAAGATAAAGGGAAAAATCCCTGCCAATCAATAATTCTATACATAGCAAAAGTGTCCTTCAAACATGAAGGTAAAAATTGAGACTTTTTAAAAAGATTTTTACTTATTTATTTTTAGAGAGTGGGGAAAGGAAGGAGAAAGAGAGGGAAAGAAACATCATTGTGTGGTTGCCTCTCACAGGACCCCCACTGGGGACCTCACCTGCAACCCAGGCCTTGACTGGGAATCGAACCAGTGATCCTTTGCTTCACAGGCCTGTGCTCAATCCACTGAGCTACACTAGCCAGGTAAAATTGAGACTTTTAATTGACAAAAGCTGAAAGAATTTATCTCCAGCAGACCTGCATTGCAAGATCTACTAAAAGAAGTTAATATAAAAGATTTAGTGAACTCTACCAGAAAGCTGTGAAAATTAATGGTTTAGATATATTTATAATAAACTGAACTAAACTTTTTAAATAAAGATTTTATTTATTTTTTAGACAGAGATGAAGGGAGGGAGAAAGAGAGAGAGAAACAATGTGTGCCTGTCCCTCACGCAACCCCCCCCCCTGCCCACTGGGGACACAGCCCACAACCCAGGCTTGTGCCTTGAGTGGGAATCAAACCAGCGACCCCTTGGTTTGCAGGCCAGCACTCAATCCACTGAGTCACACAAGCCTCGGCTGAACTAAACCTTTTATAAAAAGAAAAATTAAGATCATTTATTTAAAAACAAAGATGAAGTCCTTCCTTCCAATTTGCTTTCTCATTAGTTCCTTCCACAGTAAGGTCTTAAAGCTGTGATTGACACTTTTCTCATAATGAATCCTCTCAGGATGTTGTGTAGCCTGTGTAAATACAGAGAGAGAGGAAGATACATGTATTTAAGAGCTTTATTGTCAGTATAACCATTCCTAGTTGAATGTTCTTCTCTGGTTCCAGTAAGTCAAAATGCAAATCATAATTTGATATTCAGTTTCCAATATTTTAAAATGTAATATTACTTATGAAAACTGTTTTTCATACAATTGTATGTGTATTGTTTTTGCATCTCAAGTGCAAATCAATAGTTTAATGTATGCTCTAAACTTAAGCAAAATGAATAACACAAAAATTAATTACATCCTTAATTACAAGCATAATGAGTCTGACATTGGTGCTAAGTGGCATTTTGTGTTTTTCCCTTATTGTTCTCTGTATTGTATAACTAACTCCCCAAATCATTGAGCTGCTCTTAAAAACAAAAAAGAAAACAGCTTGACACTCTGTACACATTTTCTTTTTGTTGGTCAAATCACACACACAGAAACATGTAATACAACTGAGTGAAATATACAGGGGTTGGCAAAAGTAGGTTTACAGTTGTGGTTAATATGTGAAACACAGAGTTTATTCTTGTATTATTTATTAATTATTGTATTGTTTACTTATATAACAACTGTAATACAAATATCAAAGTCGGCTTAGTGTTATCAATGGGCAGAATTGTACATTGAGCATTACCAGATTATTTCTTTCATTGATGTTTATGCCATTTAATTACTGAATAAATTGTTAATCCATTTTGAAAAGGCCAATAGGTGAAGGGAAATTATATTGTATAGAAATTGGGCTTTGCAAGAAGAAATGAAGACTAGCAGAAACAGTCAAAACATTGAAGAATATAAAGTCACAGTAGTGAAGACAAAAAATCAAACACTAAGATAGTGGACTTAAACTGAAATATATTCATAACTATATTATTCATAATAACCAGGAACTGAAAAATAATTAAGTATCCATCAACAGATATACAAACTATGGCATATTCAGTCAATGGAATACTAACTAGCAATGAAAGGGAGTAGGCATCTTATGAATGTAATCACATGGATGAATCTTGAAAACATGCTGAGTAAAGGAAGCTAGATACAAAAGAATAATACTTGTATTATGTTATTTAAATAAAATTCAAGAACAGTCAAAACCAATTCATGGTGATAGAAATGGAAAAAAAGGTTACTGTGAGCAACGGTATTGATTAGAAAAAAAGCAGTAAGGAAAATTCACAGGAGATGGAAGATTCTCTGTCAAGGTCTGGCAAAACTTTTCTGTAAGAGGATGGAGAGTAAATAACTTGGTCTTTGAGGGTCATACAGTTCCTGTTGCAACTTTACCATTGTAGCATGGTAGGTGGAAGTAGGGGGGAAAGAATCTTAAATACTAGATTTCTTATATTTAGCTCTTTGATCCACCTAGAACTTATTAGCATGAAAGAACTTGCAGCATGAAAGTAACCAGAGATAAAATATAAACAAATGGGTATTGTTATGTTCTAATTTTATTTATTGACTGAAAATTAAATTTTATGTGATTTTTATGGTAAAAAATATTATTCTTCTGAGTTTCTTTTCAAACATTAAAAAATGTAAAACACATTCTTCACAGGCTGTAGAAAATTAGATGGTAGGCCAGGTTTGGCCAGTGGGCTATAGTTGGCTGACCCCTGGTCTATATCATCATAGAGGTGTGGGTTATGTGAATGTATGCATTTATACAATGATGAGACTGTTTACTTAAGATCTGTACATTTTTCTGAATGTTAATTAACCATCAAAAGAAAAAGTGTGCAAAGTAAAAGAAGCTGATGCTTTGTTTGCCTCATTAACTGTCGCAGGTGCACAGAATAGCAGAATGACATTTAAATTTTCATACTAAACACCATTTTTGTGCTACTTAAGGGCAGTAGATTTAGACAGAAAATATTATATTCTAATTGTTTTGCAGTTGAAGAATCAAGGTCCAAAATGATTTCAAATTCCTAGTTGCTAATTTCTTAAAGACTGGAAACTTTTGAGGTCCCTTGGGGTAAAAGCACAGCTAGTTAGTGGCAGGATTTTGACTGCAATGTCTATGCTGGGGCATAGTTTTTACTAACCAGTAGAAATGAGTTCTGGTAATACCTCCAGGCTAAAACGTATTTGTTGGAATTGTCAATGTACTTCTGCTCAGTCCTCCATTTGCCTTGACCTCAATGGATTCTTTGACCTCTCTGAATGGTTCTCCAAATTGAAATTTTCTCCTGCTTTGTTTCTTAGATGCACCTCTCTCTTGATTTTCCTTCTGCTCCTGAGATCTTTGTTGGTCTTTTCTAGTGTTCTTTGTCTCTCTCTCCTCAAGCTCAGACCCTCCATGCCAGGCTTACTCCCTGAACACCTCATGTAAGTAGTGTCTTCACTCTGGTCAGACTCTAACATACCACAGTAGGCAGCCCTCCCACTCCCCATTCACAAATGCCCTCCTTACCTCAACTGGGCTCTAGACATCAATGCTGGGTTAGCCTTCTGTGTGTCTACCCTTCTCACCAGACTTGGACTCTGACTCTCCATTCCAGGCTACTACTATTTACTTTTATGAGCTCAAACATTCTACTCTGGGAAGCCTCTCCTTATGAAAACCTCCTTTGCTCTGCACTTCGAATGGCTTTAGGACTGAAATACTTAGGAACAGGAAGGAAAAGAGAGGGAGGAAGTAGGGGGGAAAGAATCTTAAATACTAGATTTCTTATATTTAGCTCTTTGATCCACCTACAACTTATTATTGTGAATGTTGATGTAGGGACCTGTTATTTTTTCCTTAATGGATAACCAATAGACCCTATGGCACAGACTAAATAGTTTTATTATTCACAATCATTTTAAATGGTATGTTAATCATAAACTAATTTTTATAGACACATGAGTCTGTTTCTATATTAACTATTTCTATTTCTATTTTGATCCATTCATTGACATTGTAGTTTGAGGGGAAATGCCATTTTACTTTTTTTTTATTCTTTATTTATTTCCAGAGAGAGGGGAAGGGAGGGATAATGAGAGGAAGAGAAACATTGATGTGTGGTTGACTCTTGTGCACTCCCTACCGGGGGCCTGACCTACAACCCAGGCCCCCAGTAGGGGCTCTGACTGGGAATCAAACCAGTGACCCTTTGGTTCACAGGCTGGCACTCAATCCACTGAGCCACACCAGCCAGGGCTGATATCTTTTATAGGGAGATGGAGATGGAATTTTTAAAATCTTTTATGCATGTCAGCAAAGTCTTACCTTTTCTTCATATACATTTTGTTTATTTCATGTTATATTTTTTCCTTAGGTAATCTGCAATTTTTATGATCATAAATGGTTTCCTTTTTTCTAGTACATGCTTTATTTAATGTTTGTTATGGAATAGGAATTCTTTCCATTTTTGTTAATTGATCTTTTATTGCACTGCCTTAACTCTTGTATTAGTACCAGTAAATTGTCATGAATGCTCTTCAGTGTTAGTGTAGTCTATTCCATTCACAGGATTTTAATATTAACTCTAAATTTCAAAAGTACCATATGAATACACTTTGCCTTATAAAAATGAGAGAATTAGAAATAATGCTAAATCACTTTTGACCAATACCCCCAATTCTAGTGTGAATCCTCCAACACCAGTAACTATCATCATGAGTTTTAATATGTATTTTTCATAGAATATATTGTGTTCTTATTGTATGTGTATTGTAAAATAGAACTTTATTTTTCATTTACAATGTGTTTTGCTAATATATCTTTATTGGTACATCTAAATATATTTCATTTCTTTTCATATGCTCTACTGCTTCCCATGATATGTATTACATTTCATTTATTCATTTTACTTATTCCCCAGTGGAAGTACATTTAGATTGTCCCCAGTTTTTCCACAACCACAAATGAAGCTCAAATGAACAACCTTATTAATATCTCCTAGTTCACATGTGTAGGTATTTTTCTAACTTAGATTTCTTATATTCCTAGGTTTTTAGAAAGTTTAAGATTATTTTCTAAAATCATGAATAGGTATTGAATATATGGTCTGACAGGAAAAAGTCCAGCCATTGTTAATATAATGAGAATGATTTGCGGGATAGCAATGTAACCTGGCAGCCAAGGAGAGTGGACTAGAGTGTGCATGCATGAACAATGATGACTTCACTATATGAGTCAGAGGGGGCAGCAGACACCATTGAGTGAGCATGTATACTGTGTGGCCTCGCATTCAAAATGACTGAGTGAATAGAGCAACAAATCTGCATCAAATTTTGCATTAACCTTGAACAGTCCTCTGAAGAAATTATTAAGATGATTCAGGACTTCCGGTCAAGATGGAGGCATAGGTAGACACACTGTGCCTCCTCCCACAACCAAAATAAGGACAACAACAATTTAGAAACAAAATAACAACCAGAACTGACAGAAAATTGAACTGTATGGAAGTCCGATAACCAAGGAGTTAAAATAGACATATTCATCCAGATAGGTAGGGGCAGAGTCGAGTGGCCAGGCAGAGAGGAGCTGTGGTAAAAAAAGTGGTGGCTTGCAGACCCAGGGTGTGCAAGACCCCCAGGCATGCAAGACGGCAGTGGGCAGACCCATTGAGGCAGAGATTGTGGAGCGAGGCGCGGCATGCTGACCAGGTGGTCCAACATTAGCCCTCAGATAAACCAGGCGAAACTGGGGAGCGAGACCGACCATGCAACCCAAGGTCCCAGTGCAAAGCCTCAAAACACCGATTGAAAAACACCTGTGGGGTTTGAGGTGTCAGGAGGAACTCCTTGACTCACAGGAGAGTTCATTGAAGAGACCCACAGGGTCCTAGAATGTACACAAGCCCACTTACCTGAAAATCAGCACCAGAAGGGGCCCATTTGCTTGGGGGAAGTGGCAGAAGGGACTGAAATCCAGCAGAGAGTGGAGCAGGTGCCACTGTTCCCTCTCGGACCCGTGCCCCACATAGAGCATCACGACCCAGCAACTGGGTTGCCCCATCCTGGTGAATACCTAAGGCTCCATCCCTCACATAATAGGCATGTCAAGATTAAAAAAAAAAAAACATGAGAAATTATACCAAAGCTCCAGAAAAAATACAACTAAGCGACAAAGAGATAGCCAACCTATCAGATGCACAGTTCAAAGCACTGGTGATCAGGATGCTCACAGAATTGGCTGAATTTGGTCGCAAATTAGATGAAAAAATGAAGGCTACGCTAAGTGAAATAAAGGAAAATGCACAGGGAACCAATAGTGATGGAAAGAAAACTGGGACTCAAATCAATGGAGTGGACCAGAAGGAAGAAAGAAACAACAAAACAGAAAAGAAGGAAGAAATAAGAATTCAAAAAAATGAGGAGAGGCTTAGGAAACTCCAGGACAACTTTAAACATTCCAACATCCTAATTATAGGGGTACCAGTAGGAGAAGAGGAAGAGCAACAAGTGGAAAACTTATTTGAACAAATAATAAAGGAGAACTTTCCCATTCTGGCAAAGGAAATAGACTTCCAGGAAGTCCAGGAAGCTCAGAGAGTCCCAAAGAAGTTGGACCCAAGGAGGAACACACCAAGGCACATCACAACTACATTAGCCAAGGTAAAAATGAAGGAGAGAACCCAAGAAGCAGCAAAAGAAAAGGAGACAGTAACCTGCAAAGGAGTTCCCATCAGACTGTCAGCTGATTTCTCAAAAGAGACCTTACAGGTAAGAAGGGGCTGGAAAGAAGTATTCCAAGTTATGAAAGGCAAGGACCTACATCCAAGATTGCCCTCTCCGGCAAAGCTTTCATTTAAATGGAAGGGCAGATAAAGTGCTTCTCAGACAAGGTCAAGTTAAAGGAGTTCATCATCACCAAGTCCTTATTATATGAAATGTTAAAGGGACTTATCCAAGAAAAACAAGGTAAAAAATATGAACAGTAAAATGACAGCAAACACACAATAACTAACCACGACACCTAAAACAAAACCAAAAAGAAACTAAGCAATCAACTAGAACAGGAACAGAACCACAGAAATGGAGATCACATGGAGGGTTAGCAACAGGGGAGTGGGAGGAGGAGAGAGGGGGAAACAGTATGGAGAATACATAGCATAGATGGTAGGTTGAAAATAGGGGGAGGGCAAGAATAGTACCGGAAATGTAGAAGCTAAGGAACTTATGACACATGGACATGAACTAAAGTGGGGGAATGTGGGTGGGAGAGGGTGTGCAGGGTGGAGGGGAATGAAGGGGGGTAATGGGGCAACTGTAATAGCATAATCAATAAAGTATTAAAAAATCAGAAAAAAAAAGATGATTGAGAAGGCCACAGTTACGGGCATCTTCATCACTACAACACACCTACTCATGCATCATGTCTTGTGCAGTTTTTTGGTGAAACATCAAATCACCCAGGTGACCCAGCTTCCCTACAGCCCAGATTTGGTGCCCGGTGACTTCTGGCTTTTCCCGAAAGTAAAATCACCTTGGAAGGGGAAGAGATTTCAGGCCATGTATGAGATTCAAGAAAATACGATAGGGCAGCTGATAGCAATTGGGAGAACTGTGTGAGGGCCCAAGGTGCCTACCGTATTTCTCAGAATATAAGACATACTTTTTTACCACATTTTTTGCTTCAAAATTTTTCCCCTATTTTGCTCCTCTAAACCTAGGTGTGCCTTACAGTGCAGACCCCAGATGCACTATGTTTTAGAGGAGGACAATGGTGGGAAATTCTTTGAAGTAAAAAATGTGGTAAAAAAGCGCATCTTACAGTCTGAAAAATACGTGATGTGAAAGGGGACTGAGGTATCATTGTCCTATGTACAATGTTTCTTGTATCTTATATCTTTTTCATTAAATATTTCTATTATTTATATTACACAGCTGGATACCTTCTGGACAGACCTCATATTTATCCTCTAGTTTTCTAAGTAGTTCAGTGTTCAATATGACTGCTTACTCTTTTTAGCTTCTATTAAAGTGAACATATTT
Organism: Phyllostomus hastatus; assembly: GCF_019186645.2. NCBI lineage: Eukaryota > Metazoa > Chordata > Mammalia > Chiroptera > Phyllostomidae > Phyllostomus > Phyllostomus hastatus. The sequence continues at coordinate 72,054,390 of NW_025334041.1, read as the reverse complement.
TTTACTTTTATTCTATTTGTGGTAAGATACAGTAATTTTCTAATTTTAAAGTATTCCTGTACTTATGATAACCCTAATTAATCATGGTGGTTATTTTGAAAATACACTGGATTTAATTTGCTGATATTTTATATAAGAATTTTTCTATCATAATTTATAAGAGCAATTGAACTATAGTTGCCCTTTCTTGTGTTCTCCTGGCTCAGATTTAGTAACAGAATTATGCATTTGATCTCTTTACCTCTTTCCTAAGTTTTGGAACTATGCATATAACACAGAAATCATATGTTCCATGAAGTTTGGTAGAACTTGTCCCTAGTGATTGTTTTCCAAATTAGTATTTAACTATGTAATCTAAGTCCTCTGTAACTTCACTTATTTTAAAAATTTATCTGAGGTGCCTACTTCTGGGATAGATATATTTTCTACTTTGACTACAAATAGTCAATTTCCTCATAGTAATAATAGGTTAGTCTTAGTTTCAACTACGCTGTTTTCACACTCATAACAGTTCAAGAGTTCATTATCATTTCCATGGACTTTTCCTTTATTAATATAAAATCTTTTTCTCCTTTGATGCTTTTACTTTCATTTATCTTAGTATCAGTATATCACTTTCCTTCCATTACCATTGATCAGAAAATCTTTAAACCCCGTATTTTCAATCCAGTGCTGCTGTTGGAGTTTACTTGCAGTTAATTCGTGTTGGATTTTGTTTATAACCCACATTTCTTTTAACTTATGAATAAAATTAACCAATTTATATTTATTGTAAATAGTAATGCTTGGACTTACTCCTCATGTTTTATTTTTCTATTTACCATTCTTCTTTTTCTTTTCTTGTTTCCTTTTTTTTTTCTTATGTTGGACTGGATAGGTTAGCTTTGCTCCATTTACCCCCCTTTGAAAGGTCTGCAAATTATAAATCCAACTTAATTCTTTAGGCTTTTCTCTTCATAAACAAAATTAACATCACCTAATCAGAAGAGATGTTTAAAAGTAATACCTGGAGTTAACTTGCATCTTTTATCTCTTGAATACATTCTTAGGTTTTTCTGATTTTCAGATATCACACTTGTAGAATTGAGAGCACAAATTCTTCACTCAATAGGTTAAGGATTAAATGTGACGCTGTGTCAAATAACAGCCTTTATAAAGGGTGAGGTTTCAATTCCTTCGTTCCATTTCTTCTCGATTCCACCAAGAAACTTCAGGTCTAAACTTCTTACCTCCTTTGTCCTTCAAAATTACAACCTCTTCATATCTCTTGCATTATTCTGCCCTTCATCTAGTCTTCAAATTTTTAAGTCTCAGAATAGCTCCTCATCCTTCCTTTACAATAAAAAAAAATCTATCTAGCAAGGCACTGAATGGCCTCCTTTGCTCTAAATTTAATTAACGTCATTTCCAAGGGACTCCAAGCCTTTCTTCATTTTTCTTTCAAAATGGCGGACTTTAGACATTCCCTGATCAGCACCACGTGCGCCTGCGCCTCCCGCGGCCATTTCACCCAGCAGCCCAAGCTTTAGCCTCTGCACCGCGAAGCGCCTGCGCTCGAGCCTCCAGAGCATTGTCGCTCCACCCTCTAGCTGAGTACGCCTGAAACCGCACGTTCCAGTCTCTTTCCTCCCCCGCGGACTCTGCCCCGCCTTTACCCCTTTCCTGTGAGATTCTTCCGCCATGTAGAAAGCCCATCTTCGTTCGACAGCCCGTGCACTTCAGGAGCAAATCCAAATGGCACCAATAGCCCTGGGGTTCGCCGTTCAGTCTTATCTGTGCAATACTGCAATTTTCCTGCGAGACTTAAAGTTGATAACCGCTTTCGCCGGACTTTTTTACGTTCCATGAGGCAACAAATGAAAAGAATGGCTGTGGCGGAGGGATCTTTCGCTTGTGTGTACTTTAACCTAATGGGGGTCGTCCGGGAGTCGGAAGAGGGAGGGCTGAGGGAGGAGGCAGCCAAGGAATTGTTTTTTTCCTCGCGCCCCGCCCTGGCTAGACCGGCCAATAGCAACGGCATTTGTCTCCACGAGCTTCGCTCAGGTCCTTAGACTGAGCCAATGAGCGGCGGAAGCGGCTCCGAGGGGGCGGGTCTGGGAGGCCGTGCGTGTCTTGTGAGAGCTCTTGAACCAAGTCAGATCTAGAGTCGGCTCGGTGGTTGGAAACAGCGGCCGCCGCGGGTGACTCAGGGAGGCGGGGTAAGAGCGTCGCGGCCTCGGCTGCGGGGAGAGGAGGAAGAAAGGTGAAGGAACCGAACCTGCGGCCTTGCCGCTCGTGTGCTGCAGGCCGGGGCGAGAAGCGTCCGAGGATCAGCGTCCGGGAAGCGGGGTGTCGGGCGGGGCAAGTGCGGAACGGTGGGGGACTCGGCCGCCTGGGACGGGCTCTCTGCGTTGGGGCCTTCTCCTTTCTAGGGTGAGGGACGAACACTTTAAAATCCACTTAAGGCGCAAATAATTCTCTTCTTGCTTTCTCTGCGCTTAGATTTAAGGTTTTGGAAAAAGCGAAACTTGGGAGAGCGAGGGTCACGCAGCGATTGGGCCGGTGTTTGCTGTGGGGGAGGGATGGGGGGCGGAGAGGGTGCGGTTGGAGAGGTTGAGTGAGGGGTCCTTCTTTGCTCGGGCCGCCGTCTGGAGTCTTGTCCCCGGACTAGGGTTAGGACCGCTTCCTCTGCTCCCGCCTCCCCCGCCCATTTCTCGCTGGCCCCCTACCACCTGCCGCCCCCATTGCATTTTGTTGTGTTTTTTTTTTTTTTGCAGGGAGGGGCCCTTCCTGCAGGCGTGGAAATCATGGTGCTCACGCTCGGAGAAAGTTGGCCGGTATTGGTAGGGAAGCGATTTCTCAGTCTGTCCGCAGCCGACAGTAGCGACAACAGCCACGACGCCTGGGACGTGGAGCGCGTCGCGGAGTGGCCCTGGCTCTCGGGGACCATTCGAGCAGTCTCCCACCCTGACGTTTCCAAGAGGGATCTGAAGGTAAAATTGGGCCTCCCGTCGGACGTTTCGTTACCTTGGTCACGAGACAGCCGGCATCCTCCTCTCCTTTTGTGAAAAGGGCGATCAGAAAGTTGACATGTGATCTCAAGGTGCAGAAAACTAGACCTTAAAAGTTTTTGAAATGGTCGTGTAGAGCCGACGTATATTTGGCCTGGAGTTGTTTGTATCTGAAAATGGGCTTTAGGGTTGTTCAGGCAAGCTTCGGTGTTGCCGGCGCTGTGCCCCATTAGGACTGTATGATTATTTTTCTGGAGGGGGAGTTTTGTTCTTAATATAAGTTGGGCTACTGGGTGGCGCTTGGAATCATTAAGAATTTAGGGCTAGTGTTTGGAAGTGCTTTCGTTTGTTTCTTCCTCTTAATTTCTTCACCCAACTTAAACTTTTAGTCCTGATAGAAATGAAGTGTGCGTGTAGAGGGAGGAGTTTGGTTCTGTTATGCATATTAGGGTGGGTATTTGTCCATATATGGGGAACCGGGGCAGGAGTGGGCTCTTGGTTATGCTTGTCGGTGGGTGTGGGATAGGACCGTATATGGAGAGTTAGGGTGGAGCTAGCTGCCCCTTATATGGTGTGTTGGAGGAATGGCTTCGAAATATTCCACCTCTGGTGTTTAGGGGCAGGGAGAGAAGTGAGGGAAGTGCGGCCAAGGAGTTTTAGTCACAAGGACATTCAGAACCTTTTCCAGTTAGACCTTTTTAAAAACAAATGGATTCTGATTATACTCCCTAATAGAAGTATTGGAGTGAAAGGATTGTCTAGGAACAACCAGTGGGGAAGCCATTGTATCAACAAAGACTCTTTTGTGCAAAAATAGCTGAAAAAGGTCCCTAACAAAGACTCCAAAGTGATGATAACATGAAGGAAGTTTGTCAGAACAGAAGAGATTTCTAACCTTTGGCAATGGTTGTTTCAGAATCTTGCTCATCATCTTTGCTTGTTCTTGAAAACTATATTCAAATAAGGGAAGCAAGTTTTAGCAATAGCAGTTGAATATGTGTTGATTTCTGAAACTGTTCATTTGAATACTTTCAAGGTGACCATGCATGCCCAAACCTGTATTACTCTGCAGAGAGCTATGGGAAAAAGATGTGGGATTATGTATTTTTAAAGCTTAGCTAGTGTTCCTTGCTACATGTAAAAAAGAAGAGTGACCATTGAGCATTTAACCGTGTGTCAGGAATCATGCCGAGCACTTCACAGCCATGATTTTATTTACTCCTTACAGCATTTCTTTGGGGGTAGTTACCAGTATTGCTTCCTTTTACAGATAAAAATTCTGGGACTGAGGAAGATTAAGTATCTTGTCTCAGGTTGCATACCTAGGAATTGGCATAGCCTGTGTTCTAACGCAGGAGGTTCTGCCTTCTGAGCTCACACTCTCTTAATTACCATACTACCTGATCAAAGGACTGTAACATAAAGGACTCTTGTCATACACTGTGAAGTTTGATTTTTCTGTTTCATTCCTCCTAGCAAACCAGGTTTTGATATTATGGAAAAAATGTAGTGTATGCAGAGATGGTCAACGTATTTGCTTTAGACTAATATTTTTCTATAAAATGGGCTTTGTGTACTAGATTTAGCCATAGTTATTGCAGTTGATTTCACCTGCCAGATAAAATTTTTCCTCTTGTGTATTTGTTTTTCTCTGATTTGAACAGACACAAGATCTGATTTAAACTTTACAGTCTTTAGTTCTTTTGCTGATGATGAAGGACTAGGTGTTGTTTCCCAACAGTGATTGAGTACCTCTTGGTTTAGGAAAGCAATCTTAGAGGTCCTTTATGTGTACACTTTTTAACCTCCACATCTCCCTAACCTTTGAGGTGGTGGTAATATCTTTATTTTCAGAATGAGGAAATAGAATTAGGAAAAGGAGTCTTGTTTAGACTTGCTTAATGAGTTACTAAGTGATGGGGGGAAGATTTGAATCTAGGTTTCGCTGTGTGTCTTTTTCATTGAACTAAGGTGCCTGACCTGGGGACAGTGGGGAATTTTGAATACAAGAACAATTTTGACTTGTACTGGATTTTTGCTTTTACCTGTAGAGCTTACAGCTCAGTCTCATATATGGTATAAATCTACTTCATTTCTTCTTTTCTAATTATAATTTATTGCTACCTTCCTTAGTTGAGTAGAAGATAAAGTAATTGGCTTAGGTTTAAAGGCATGTAAAAACAGAATTTCAAAACAATAGAACTAAATTGTTCTTGGTGAGATGTAGGCAGAAACTAAGTAACTGAGACCATCCTTCCTTACACTTGGGTTTAGGGATACTGAGTTTTGGGAGGGTGGGACGGGACTGAGGGCCAAGATGAACATGAGTGAATAAAATTCAAGCACTGTCCAACCTTTTAGTATTAGAAGTAGAGGTCTGTCTAGACTGATTTGCTTAGTTGGGGATGGTATTATTGAGGTCAAGGCTTACTAATATTGTTTCTCTTTGAGAGAGACTTTGTACTAAAGTTACTCAGATACAATGTATCTAGTTGATTACAAAGAAGTTCAGGAGAAGACGTGACATAAATGCTTATTATGTAGCAGATGCTACTTTATTTAATCCTCGCAAGTATCCTGGATGGTAAACCACATTTTTTAGTGTTAGAAATTAACTCTTAAAGAAGTTAAATATCTTGCTCAAATTTGTCTCCAGACCTTAAGCATTGAATTTTAATATTCAGGTAGAGTGAGATTTGAACACTTTATTTTACTGGTCTCTATTTCCTTAGCACCTACAATACTGCTTGTTGTGTAGTATTTGCCACAATATTTGAATGAATAAATGAAGGAATCATAAAATTATTATCTCTACATGGAAAAGCAATTTAGATAAATAATGCTGGAGCAGTGGCATTCTCTTTATCTGGAATAGCAAAATTGGAAATGATAGGCCTCTTTTTGGCCTTTGGAGTCAGACAGCATAAATAACATTTTTGTAGATAAGTCAAGGGAACATGGGGGAAAGAATACAAATAGGGATGAGAACTAGTTACATGTGTCAGCTCCCAGGAGCTTAATCAAGTCACTTTAGTTCCTCCTGGATTTGAATTCTTACTGATATGTCATTTTATAGACATTTCTGCAGAAGAGGCTTTGGCACGAAGGGTGGTATTCCTATATGTAGAACTCAATCCTCAGACATAAATAAAAGACATACGTGGTTTTGATAGGGAACTTCAAAGAAGTTGAAGAAAGCTCACAACCTGTTGGTTTCATTATTATCTGTTTTAAGTCGTCTTTTTCCCAAACCAAAGTTAATGTGAATTTTTAACCAATGCAACCTAATACTCCAAAGTCCTAAACTAAGTTATTTATAGATAGCAATTTGATAAGAATTGTGTTGTTGCTTAAGTGTTGTGAAACCCTTTAAGATCTTAAATCTTTTTTTTTTCCTGAATAGATGTTAGATAATCATATTGAAGATTCTCTGTCCCTCATTCTTTCCTAAAGGAGTAATACCCTGATAAATTAACATTTAAATTACCACACAGGTCTTAAAACTACCTAAATCTTCTTGCCAGATAATTTATACACATTGTCTTTAAAATCTTCCTTACAGTTCAGTGAGGGTAGATGTTAGTACTTTCATTTTCAAGCTAGCAAAACGTGATTCAGAGAGCTTAGATTTAACCTGGGGTGTAGGTTAATTGATTTCCTTTGTAATCATATATATTTTATTTTATGCATCAAAATTCATTCTAAGAAAACTAAAACATAGCTGGGATTCAAACCCAGATTTCTCTGATTGTGAAACGTGTATATGCTCACTCTTCTTACACTACTTTGTTGGGAAAACGCATCCAAAGCCAGCTTGGGTTTGAGGTTGATGTGATGTGGGTCAGAAGCGAAGATACCAGAGGATCTGGATTCTATGCCCAGGGAAATAGAATAGGAATAACAGAAGGTGGGCAGTCTTTGAACACCTCTGTAAAGGACATTTGCTTGGTTATGGTAATGAATGGAATATATAGAACCAAAGAGAGAGTACATGGAACCTTGTCACTTAGTAGATGTTCACATATTTGCAGTTATTCTCTAATAACTACAGGGTTAAAAGCCTGACATACCAAGAAGATATGATTTTGGGGGGAAGTTAGGGATGCATATTTTGTTGTTGGCAGGAGGGGAAGGGTAGAGTAGGTCTTAAATTTTATCGATAGCCATAAAACTGGAGAAGGTTTGGTATTGGGGCTAGTGGTATATCAGTTAGGAACTTCCTCCCTTCTAAATGGATGAGAGACACAGAACGTAGGAGCCTAATTTAGAGAGAAATTTATTTGTTCGACAAGTATTTGAGTACTGACCCAGGACTGGATACCAGTGAAACATGGTGGTAAGTAAAAGCAGACACAGTCTTTGACCTATGAGAATTTATAGTAATATGTCAGTCAGATAACCACAAATGAATAATTGAAGTGTAGATAAGTGCTGGGAAGGAAAAGTACAGGGTTTTGAATACAATTAGCAAGGGGATTTCTCTTGGGAGAAAGGGGCTCCTTGATAAGGGAAGACTTCTTTGAGGAAAGGATTTTTTAATTTGGTTCTGCCAGATAAATGGAAGTTAACTAAAACTTTTTTTTTTTTTTTTTTTTTTTAGTTAAAGGCTGAAAAGAGAGCTATCGTCCATGAAATTATGACCAGTGTTGATAGGTTTATTAGTTAATTTTTGAAACCATAAATGAGAGGCCTCTTTAGTAAGAAGAACTTTTAAAAGATTTTATTTAGTTATTTTTAGAAAGTGGAAGGGAGGGGGACAGGGAGAGAAATATCAACGTGTGGTTGCCTCTTGTGCGGCCCCCCACTGGGGAGCTGGCCTGCAACTCATGCATGTGCCCTTACTGGGAATTGAACCAGTGACCATTTGGTTCGCAGGCCAGCACTCAATCCACTGAACCACACCAACTAGGGCAAGAATTTTAAATCAAGTGGAAGTAGTGATTATTACACCAAATATTGAAGAAGTTTATTGTATATTCATTAAAATATGAAAAAAATGAAAGGTTTAGAATGAATTACTGAATAGCATGGTTATAATGGATTAAGTAAGCTAGGATGTTTTGGTGCATTTGTATGAGTTTAATGTTTTGTGAATGATTTCTACTTCTGAGTCAGAGACCTACTTTTGGACTGAATTCTTTGTTTTTTTAATAGTATAAAGTTTTTATATTTAGCCAGCTAGACTCAGTTTAGATGATCCCAATTTTGTTGGCAACATCCAAATCATCATAGACTAGGGCCTGTTGAACATATGCCTTCTTCTCTCCATCAGGCCTGATCAGGGTGTTGACCTTGACCATGTCACTGTCATACAGCCTCTTCACAGCCTGTCTGATCTAGTGGTGGTTGGCCTTGACCTGCATAATGAACACAAGTGTACTGTTTCTTGTCTTCTATCTTTCATGACTGAGTGGGTATTCAGGGGGAACTTGATGGTGGTATAGTGGTCAAGCTTGTTTCTCCTTGGCACACTCTTCCAAGGATATCTAGGCTGCCTTCAGAGCTGCAGTGTCTTAGGTCTCCTGGAAGGTGGGTGACACGCAGATCTTTTGTTGTTGTTGTTGCTGTGGATGCCTTTTAACACTGCTTTTGGTGGGGGGGGGGTCTTCAAAGCCTTTGCCTTGGCTTTGGGAAGGGCAGGGGCTTCCTTCTAAGTCTTAAAATATTTATATAAATTGTAAGGGTTTTAGCTTTAGGGTTAAAATGTGTTTTGAAGGTCAGAAGTAGAAAACTTCATAATTACTTGGAAAGTGATATTGCAAAGGTAGTTTATCATATAAGAAGCTAGTAGTAGTTCTGATGACCTTTGGGGTCAAGGGGTCGTTTATCAATGATCAATTATTGTCTATTTAGCAAAGTAGTCTTAAAATCTATTCAGTTAAAAGGGATTTCTAAGGAAGTGCCATCTATTAGGCCTTTGTCTAAGTCCTACTGATACTGGAGGAATTCAAAAGCAAGTGATGGGCATGGTCATCGGAGTCATCTTAAGCCCACAAACAATGTCAACATAGATTTACAGTGCTGAGCAATGAGTGCTTTTATATTCTGTCTTTCAATTCTTTTAAGTTCTGATGTCTAATTAACATATGTAAAAGTCTTATAAAGGGGGTTCTGTACTTTGTGGGCTTCTAAGAGGTAACTTTGGGGGCAGAGAGTAGTCCTCAAAGTCCTTGACATATGCTTCCCAAAGTGGTTTAGGAGCGAAAGCTTGATCCTTGTTTAGTTAGTTTATTGTGTGAAAGTAAGAAAGAGAGTAGGAAAGGGGAACAGCACATACAGATATTTGAGTAGAATAATAAGGGTATAATTCAACTTGGACTTTTGTTTGGTGTATTTTTGTTAACCAAATCTATTTCTTTTCTATTCTATTTGTCTAGGTGTGTGTGGAGTTTGATGGGGAATCTTGGAGAAAGAGAAGATGGATAGAAGTCTACGGCCTTCTAAGGAGAGCATTTTTAGTAGAACATAACTTAGTTTTGGCTGAACGAAAGTGTCCTGAAATTTCTGAACGAATTGTACAGTGGCCTGCTATAGTGAGTACAAACTAGGGTTTATTGAAGTCAGTGACAAGAGGGTATTTCATCCATTATGAGTGAAATAAGAAAAATAATGTATTTGGCTGTGTATAATGCACACTTTTTTTGCTCAAACTTTTGAGGGAAAAATAAGAGTGTATATTATATGTGGGTAATTCTAAGGATGCGCATTGTACACAGCAAAATGCCATGTATATATGTAATATGTGTCCTAATATGTATATTACATATATGTATACATATATAAAATACATATAATTACACATAGGTATACATGTTATGCCTACATTCGGCTCTCTGGAAATAATATAGATATATGACAATGTAGATGCGTCAGAAGAGCACCCTTGATTTCCTGTCAGAGCTTCTAGGAGCTCTGGGCCCCTAACTTTTGGGGGCCTCACTTTCTTCACTTGAAATCTGGAGGGTGGAGGTAATGTGAATGTCTCCATCAGAGGTCAGAAACTAGCAGACATATACAGACATACAGATCTGTTTGGTTGGACCCTCATGGTATTTTAAGAAAATTCAAATTAGTTGTCTGTGTTTAAGAATGTGTAGAGTACATCTGAAAATCTAGATTTCCAATTTCTCTTGAAAAAAAACTGTAAGATATGGCAACACTGGAGTCTTGTGGAAGTTCTTTATCACAATAATAGCTGAATAATAGCTGTTGCCTGGCCCCTGGAACAGTTTCCAGTCTTGATATCACGATCTCCTCTGAAAAGTTGTCCTCTGGCTCGCACGGCTCTGACAGTCAGTTGTTGTGTGGTTTCTTTCTTTCCTTTTTTTTTTTTTAAATCCTCACCTGAGGGCGTGTTTGTTTTTTTGTTTTGGTTTTTTTTTTTCCATTCCTTTTGAGGGGCAGAGCATGGAGAAAAAACACTGTTGTAAGAGGGAAACACGGATTGGTTGCCTTCTTGTACGTGCCCCAACCAGGGATTGAACCTGTGATGTTCCAACCAACTGAGCCACACTGGCCAGTGGGTGATTGTGCCATATCCACATTGTTAAGTCTGGTACAGTTAGAGGAGAACAGTCATTACTATGTCTGGGGAATACAGTTGAGGCTTTATGGGACACAAATGGGGACTTGAAGGTAGAAGGGCCAGATTTGAATAGTTGGAAAGGCTAGGAGGATGATTGAAAGGCTGACTAGATTGTCAAGGGCCTTATGTGCTATGCTAGCAAATTTAAGATTTTGCTCACAAGTCAGAAGAGCTTCTGGAGATTTTTGAGAGATGTAGGATTTTGGTTAAAGTTGTATGTTGTTCTTTGTATTTTTTCCTCCCAACTACTACTAAGAATTTGCTGAAACTATGGCCTCTTCTTTCTAGGGAAATATACATACACATAATTTTTTGCATAAATTTTGGGGAAGCCATGTATCTCCAGGCCCAGATTTATATGTTAATTACTCTCAAATGTGTATCTGGTTTAAATTATTGATTAGATAAAAATTGTGTGATCTTATTGTAGTTGCATAAATAATTGTTAATGAGGTATTTGCAGTGAATAAAAAACTTAATGGCTTTATCTCTTCTTGTGTGTGTGGAATATTACCAGTTTCATTTTCAGAATTATGCTGAGAACAGTTATGATGCCAAAATACTTTGTTTTGTTTTGCTTTGTTTTAGGTATACAAATCCCTGTTGGACAAAGCTGGTTTGGGATCCATTACTTCTATTCGCTTTCTAGGAGATCAGCAGAGAGTATTTCTTTCTAAAGACCTTTTGAAGCCTATACAGGTATAACACAGAAACAATATTAAACCCCAAAAATATAATTTTAAAAACCCTCCTTTAACATGAGAACTAAAATATTGATGTTGATTGCTTTAATTCAGATACCTAACAGAGAAAAGAACCCATCCTGTCAACAGTTGTTAGACGTTATCACTCAGTGTTAGTCATTGGGTTAATGCTGTCGGTATGAAGCTAGAAGGACAAAGGTACCACAGTTTATGGTGTGTGTGTATGAAAATGCTTAGGTGATACAAAAGTAATTTTTTTTTGAAGATTTTGTTTATTTATTTTTAGAGAGGGGAGAGAGAGAGAGAAACATAAATGTGCGGTTGCTGGGGGTCATGGCCTGCAACCCAGGCATGTACCCTGACTGGGAATAGAACCTGTGACACTTTGGTTCGCAGCCTGTGCTCAATCCACTGAGCTACACCAGCCAGGGCTACAAAAGTAATTTTTAAAATATTGACTCATTCATATCTATGTGTATATATATATATATATATATATACACATTACACACATACATGTCAGTCCTCATTAGTTATGGATTCTATATTTGTGAATTTGCCTACTCGCTAAAATATATCTGTAACCCCCAAATCAATACTTGGGTGCTTTCACAGTCATTCACAGACATTTAGAGAGTAGCAAAAATGTGGAGTTGTCTGACACATGTTCCCAGCTGAGGTCAAAAAGGTGACACTCTGCCTTCTTGTTTTCTCCTTCACGTTTTTAAAAAAGTCTATTTTAAGACGTACTTAATGCTGAATTTTGGTGCTGTGTGTTGATGATTTCACCGTTTAAATGGCCCTTAAAAGTAGTGCTGAAGTGTTGTCTAGTGTTCCTAGGTGCAAGAAGGCTGTGATTTGTCTTAGGGAGAAAAAAGCATGTGTTAAATAAGCTGTTAGTTTTGAGTTCAAGGTTAATGTAGTGTATACTAAAAAAATGCATCTTTCAACAGAAGCACACATAAAACAAGATTATGTATTGATTGGTTGGTGAAAATATTGTGGCCAGAGGCTTGAAGAAACCTATCCCTATCTTTCCCTTAGGAGCAGTGGTTGGGTATGCTCTGTGGTTCAGTGTGTTGACTTAATAGAAAATAACTACCATGAATGATGAGAACCAAATATGAGTGTGTGTTTGTGTTCTTTCTAATTAGTTTGTAAAACTCACACCTTTTTCTTCACATTTAGGCTCCTGGGTCTTACCCATATGTGATTTCCTTTATTATGAAAATGTTGGTAGGGGAGGGGAAGAACACAATAATTTATCACTATAGATCACCTTGGGAATAATGTTGGTCTTAAAATAGACCATCTTTCATCATTCATCTTTTAGGTATTTTTATAAAGCTTTATAATCCACTTCACCTGCTTCTATTCTGTAACCTGTAGAACAATTAAACCTGTTTATTTGCTTAAAGGCAGTTTAAGGCCAGTGAGCATTGTCTTTGCTGGCCTTGTATGGGAAAAGCCAAAGCACTGGCTTTCTTTACTCAAGTCTCAATTTTACTTCCATATCCTGGAAGTGAGTGAAAAGAAGGTTCATACCCTGAAATTTTTTTTATAATGGAACAGAGGAAGATGCTTTTACTTCATTTCAGGTGCAGGTTACCTTCATATGTCAGATAAAGCATCCTGATATTTTTCTTTAAGAAAGAATGAATGACTTGCCCTGAGGAACCAAGGAACATAAAGGAGAGGCTGTGAATATCTTGCCTTACTGAGTGATAAAGTAGTTTTTACTTCTTTCTTAGCAATGTTTTCTGCTGGACGGTTCTGTTTAACATGTTGTATGTGTTCAAGCTTTTCAGTTAAAGTAGAACTCATAATTTTGTTTATTGATATTGAAAAAAATCTTGTTCAGTAAGTCTGCTCTCAAGGGAGATGCACTGTGGGCTATCAGTGTGAATGTTACTAATGTTAGTTGAGGGAGACTACGATGTATGCTCTTGACTTTCATTGATGATAATAGTCAAAGTTTGGTGCTTGAGGGCATTGTCTTGTGCAGTAGATACGGATGGTCACATCAGGCTTCTACTATTAGAAACTGTTGAGAGATGTGATTACCACAGCAGGACACTTGCCCTAAATAATGCACAGAGAACCTGAAAATCATTTGTCATATGCAAAAGGTGGAATTAAAGTGTAAGGTCTGATTTTGGGGATTTGAATTTGGTTCAGTTATCTGGTTAAGAAAAAAGACGAGTATCCAGATCCACTCTCTGGTACTTCTGATGAGCCCTAAAACTCTCCTAAGCAGAGTAGAATTAGTTTACCTTATTTAAAAGCTATTTGTGGCTTTCCCCATTAACGTGCTGTTTTATCTAATCGTGGTAGGAGCACATTAAGATCGTTTGAAATTGCAGTAGCATGAGCGGGGAAAAAACCCACACATTGCCTATTCTGGTAATTAATGTTGAGCTCTTATGAAGACCCTAGGTTAAGTCTAACGTCACTTGTAATTTCCCAGAATGACCTTTAAAAGACTAGTTATCCTGATGTGAGAAATTGATAAATTATTTTTGGCTGCTAGTGTGCATATCGCAGTGGCAGAAAAGCATGAAAGCCTAATATTGGAAGGCCTCTGTGCTATACAGTTTTGGGTTGGCTGGTTATTCCTGGAGACAGCTTCTATATACATTTATCATAACTGAGTGTATGCACAAAGCCAGAAAACTATGGAATAGTACCCAAAATGAAGTTGCTGCCAAAAAGTGGATATTTCAAAACTGGCTCACTGAAGATTTAGGCTCTTCATTCAGATTTTGTCACTACCACCCTAGACCCCATTACCATTTGTAAAGAAGAATGCATTTGGAATCCTAGTTAGGTTAAATGAATCCGTGTGCAATGACATGTTAAAAACAGCAGTTTCAATGAGTTGACAGTATGGGTCTCTGTGTTTCTATGTCTTTTGCCTCTTGGGTTTGGATCTTTGAATTCTCTAATCCCTAGTGTTTGGAATAAAGTGTTTTTGACAGATTCATCTGCTCTTTTGTTTGCTTATTATGTTTCCCATAGCCAGTTTATGTCATATTTAAAATTGTGCTTTGAGCCACTGTTAGTATTTATCATGCTCTTATCTTGGAGTGACTTCACTTCAGTCTGCTTCATACCTCTGATCATTTGATGGTTTCCTTTTACGGTCTTTCTGGTTCACTGGTGTCATCAAATGGCTAATTGACTACTTTAACCATTCTGATTAAATCGATTGAAATATCCACTGGAATTTCAACAACTCTATTTGTTACCTTAAAACGTGGTGATCTTCCATTTCTCAGGATGTGAACAATCTTCGACTTTCCCTTATGGATAATCATGACATCAGTAAAGAATTTCAAGCTTTGATTGTGAAACATTTGGATGAAAGCCATCTTTTACAAGGTATGTGGATAGTTCATGAGTTAACCAATGATTAGCTTCTATGAAGCTATGTTTTAGACTTTCTCCCTCATTTCCGTCATTGAAATTTCTAATATTTTAGAAATTCCTTTGCTGCTTTCTCCCATGCAATTCGCTTTAGATGGTTGAAGGGCTTTATATATTATATAATATGTAAAGCTTCTGAAATTTGGACAGTTCAGGGATTATGTGAAAACTGTAAAAGTAAAGTAGGTATTTTAAAAGTTCAGCTATATTGGACATGGAATATATTGATATATTTGGAATTTCAGGATATACATTTTGGATATACATGGAATTGTTAAAATATTAATTTGGTAATCTTGAGCTTCCCATTTACTGTTACTGAGTTTCTTGGTCAGTTTCGCAAAGTCTTTTTATCATAGTTAGCAGTTCTGTTGGGGCTCCTGAATTTGAATCTTCTAAAACTCTTCTGAGGACAGTGAGTTAGGTCTCAGTGACTTTCCTGATACTATTTTATCTGATACTAATGCTAGAATATATATATAGCCACTGTAAGATAAATCAATAGAAGAATGGGGTTTTAAAATAAAAAGTTTAAATTTCCTCCTAGCATTGCAAAAATGTCTTCTCTTGTTTATAGAAATATCTGTTAATGTTTATGTTGTCTACTGCATTTTTAAAAGACTTAGGAAAAGATTATATTGGATGATGGTGCTATTGAGAGATAATCCAAATTGCTCCAAGGATGTTTTCTCTTTCAAGGTGACAAAAACTTAGTTGGTTCCGAAGTAAAGATTTATAGCTTGGACCCATCAACTCAGTGGTTTTCTGCAACTGTTGTAAATGGAAACCCAACATCAAAAACTCTTCAAGTCAACTGTGAGGAGGTAAAGATGATGATAATTGCATGTAACATGATAGGGAAAGATACTTATATAAAGGAATTATGATGTCTTCTAGGAGCTAAACACCATTATTATGTTAAAATACTAGATTGGAAAAGGAAATATCACAGTTGTTTTAAAAGAAATTATTTGTACCCTGGCTGGTATGACTCAGTGGATTGAGCACCAGCCTGTGAACCAAAGGGTCACAGGTTGATTCCTAGTCAGGGTACATGCCTGAGTTGCCGGCCAGGTCCCCAGTAGGAGGCGTGTGAGAGGCAACCACACATTGATGTTTCTTTCCCTCCCTCCCTTCTTCTCTGTATAAAAATAAAATTAAATCTTTAAAATAAAAAAAAGAAAAATTATTTAGAAACCTGTATTGAAAGAAACCTGTATTGTTATGTTAATAGAGCTAATTTCTTGCATGTTCCAGAGCATTTACAATTTTCCCATCTTTTTTGTTTATTTTTAAGATTCCAGCACTGAAAATTGTTGATCCATCACTGATTCATGTTGAAGTTGTACATGATAACTTTGTGACATGTGGTAAGATATACTGCTTGATTAAAGGCTTTCTTTTCCTTCCTGTCTTTACCTCTTCTCATTTAAGGGAACAAGGAAGCCAACTTAACTATTTTTAAATATTTTAGGTAATTCTACAAGAACTGGAGCTGTAAAACGCAAATCTTCTGAGAATAATGGAAGCCTGGTTTCTAAACAAGCAAAATCTTGCTCTGAGGTAACCTACATTTATTTTGTCACTTGCCCAAAGCTTTCCTTAACTGTAACAGTGCATGGCCAGTTTGTTTTAGTGATTATGAAACTGTCTTCTCTGGTCCTCTGTGCTGTCTTATCTTCTATTCTCTAGTTCCAGATCTTGGCCATAATTTCTACACTCAAGCAGATGGAGATAATATAAGTTTCTGGTTCACTATTTTTATGTAAAAATGTGTTTCGATATTTTCTGAAATTCTCCATAGATTTGACAACTTCACGATATGGAGGTATTTTTGTACGTAAATTGAGTTGTGTGTATCAAATTGAAGAATGCCTCTAATGAGAAGAGAGCAAGAATCTTAGAGTAGATTTGATGTTGAAATAGGACCACCACCTCAATAACAACAGGGTTTGATTGGTCATTTTTGATTAGGTAGACAAATAACTCATTTTTTTTGAGGGAAATAATTGGTTTGTCATTACTAATTTCTGCCCAGAAAAGTATAGGCTTCTATAATGCCCCTGTGAGTTCAAGTATTGGATTTAATTCTGTTCTGAAATAGGACAGAAATAGGAATATAACACATTCCTCTGTTATACAAGTACTTAAGAATCTGGGCATCTGGCATTCCTGAATCTTGAGCCTTTATACAGGCAACAGGAACTTTTACAATCAAGGTATCTAATACCACTATCTTCTTTCCAAGTGTGTAGACCTGATTAGGTTGTTCAGAAAAGAATACCTTTCATTTTTGCCTTCACATTTACAAGGGTGGAGTAATGTACAGCAGTCCTCCCCTTATTTGTGGGGGAATACATTCCAAGACCTTCAATGGGTTCCTGAAACTATGGATTGTATCAAACTATATATATATATATACACTATGTTTTTTCCTGTACAGACATAATAAAATTTATGGCTTCTCTTTAGCATACCTGAATTGCTAGCATCACTTCTCCTATGCTTTGGGGCCATTAAGTTAAATAGGGTTACTTGAACACAAACAATGCAATATAATGACAGTAAATCTGATAACCTCCCCCACTCCTAAGGGACTAGCATTTGGGTAGCGTGTACAGCATGGATACACTGGACAAAGGGATGCCTCATGTCCTGGTTGGGATGGAGCAAGATTTTATTATACTTCTCAGAACAGTGTGCAGTTTCAAATTTATTATGTCTCGACTTTTCCATATTTTTGGACTGTGGTTGACCATAGGTAACTGAAACCATGGAAAGTAAAACAGTGCTTGAAGGGGAACTATTGGAAGGATGTAAAGCAAGTGATTATTGCATCTTAGAGTTAAGCTCACAGAGGGTATTGTTAAGTAATCCACAGTGTTAGAAACTGAAAGAAAAGCAGAGTAGGATAATAATCGTTCATGTTTTGATATTGGATAAATTTTTAGTGTTCCTGGGAAGAGGTAATAACAGGTCATTTTGAAGAAGTTGATTGGATATTGCCCATCAGGGAGAATGCATCAGTATAAATGGTTTGCGCAGTGAAAAGGAGAGCTACGTGATGTTGTTGGGGGAGAGGGCCAAGGAATAGGAAATGGCATCCTGATGGATCACAGAGGAATCGTCCTGGCATAGAGGGAGGACTAGGGTCAGTCCTGCCCTGGGGACCTGCTGTGAGGGAAGGTACCAGTTCTTCAAAGTGTCAAGTTTATCAGTAGTGGACCTGTAATTGAGCAAGTCACATTATATAACCTTCAAGGAGGTACTTGTGAAATGTGGTAATATGTACCTAATAAGTGATCCTCTCTACCTGATTCACATTCTTATGGACAGGGAATGTGTCTTTTTGATCTCTTTCAACATACTGTTCAGTTCAGTAGGTTTGTGTGCTCCTGAATTAACTGTTGAGCAGTATAGAAAGTTTTTTTTTTTTTAACCTATTTTGAGCCTTAACGTCTGAATCAAAAATGAGAAACTAAACTTGATGTTTTAAAAAATTTGCCTCAGCTCTTAAGCCCTATATTACCTGTTCTCTTTTCTACTGAACTTATTTGCCAAAATAAAGATTACCACATTTTAAAAAGTTACTGTTTAATTTTTTTGTTAACCTAGAAAAGCATAGTAAAGAAACATCACTTGCAATCATACTTCTTAGAGACTTTCACTATTTATATTTTGAGATACTGTCCTTTTTTTTTTTTTTTTTTACTGTATATTCATGGAGCCCTTCCCCCTTTTTTAAACTAAAAATCGTACTCTTTTAGCCTCCTTGATTCCTTTACAGGATATTGTGAAAATCAGTAAATATTCTTTTTCATCCTGAGTGATTCTTGTAATCAGGCAAGTTTTGGAAACTGGTCTGGCTTAGATTTCAAGACAGCTAGAAAGGTAGTGAAATAAGTAGAGAAAGAGAGTTTATTTAAATGTGTTAGTGAAAGATGAGTACAGTAACACACTTGGCACACATCTCACAAGTGTTTGCACTTCTCAGATGTATGGACCGGCAAAGTGTACTTTTGGGTGGTCTTGAATGACAGGAGTTTAGAAGTAGGTAGAAGAGACTCTTGGTTGCTGTGATGAATATTTTTGGATAATATAAACTTGTTTGCCAGTAACATCTGGCTCCTTGAAGGTCTTCTCTGCCTAGCAGACTGTTCCTCAGAGTTAGGACATTGTTTGGTTAATTAGGAGAGTTTGCTGAAGAGTGTGAGCCAGCAGTGTTCTTTTTAGAATATCAACAAACACTCAATTATATTATCTCCGTCTGCTGCCAGGGAGGAACTATTGCCATGACTGGTATAGAAGACCTTCAGGGAAAACTCTTCAGGTAAGAAGAAACTTTGACCCTTGTCAAGTCAGAGGCCAGTGCAGCAGTGTGTATGCGAAGATGGGGTTTGAAATTGAAGCCCTATCCTGTTGAGCCTAACCCTTAGGAAAGTTGTAGGGTAATACACTTCAGTTTTTAAGGAAAAGGATCCTAAGTTATGCTGGCTGTAACCCATGGTGACTGAACTGAGAAAAATTTTATTATGCTCTTCTGCTTTGAGACAGCTAATCTATGTGCCAGGCACTGTGGGAAAGCACAACCCTATGAAGTATGCTGCATTGCTCTCATTTTATAATTGAGGGAACTGAATCTTAGAGAGGTTAAATAATGTACCAGGAAGTGTCAGAGCCTAGATTCAATCCAAGGTCTGATACCAAAACCCAGTACTCTTCACCACTATGTTGTTGCCACTTCTCTCCAGATCTTTTTCTTAGTGTAGTGAGCAGCCATCGTAACAAACAGCCAATTCTTCCTTCCTTCCTCTATCCTTCCATCCCTCTTTCCAACAAAGATTTATTGAATATTTTATATGTGCTAAACATTGGTGAGTGTTACTGCCTGGCTCTTGAGATAACTCATAACAATTATTTATAGCTATTTTGAAATACTAACAGTATTTGTTCACTCACATATTCCACCAGTCTTACTTGTTGGACATCTACTATGTGGCTGGCTTTATGAGGTGTAACAGTGGATACAAGCAGGGTCTTTGCCCGTAGGAGTATACATTATGTTGCAAGGAGACTAACATTTAAAAAAATAATTTAAATAAAAGTACTTTCACAGTGTGATAATGCAATAAAAGACACAAACATGGTAATATGATAAAGATAAAAGGGTGGCTAGTGAGGTACTGCTTTGGAAAGAGTTATCAGAGATTCTGAGGAAGTGACAATTGAGCAGGTGTGAGGGTGAAGGGGTGGACCCAGCCAGCCACATGAAAGCTATCCAGACAGGTGGAATAGCAGGTACAAAAACACAGGCAAGAAGAACTTAGAACTTTTGGAAACCAGAAATACGGTGGTGTAGTTGGAGCAATGTGGACAAGTGGAGTGAAGTGAGTGGAGGGGGTTGGAGGAGACCAGACCACATAGAGTTTTGTAGGCTATGGAGTAATATAATCTGATTGGTTCATATTTTATAAAGATGGCTCTCTAGTAGAATTAACTTTGGGCAGAAGGTTCAGGCAAAAATGGAAGTCAGGCCAGTTAGGAGACATGAAGTCTAGGGGAAAGATGGTAGTGGTGGCATGGAAAGGGATAGATAGATTCTACAAATAGTTTAGAAATACAGACAGTAATTACTGGTTCTTTGGTTGGATACAGAAAATGAGACGGAGGGATTTTTGACTTGAGCAGTTCAATGGATGTTATATAAAATAAAAATTTATGCCTAGGTTGTAATCTGAATTTCATAAGTATACAACAAGGTCTGTCCAGAAAGTATCCAGCCATGTGATATGAAAAATAAGGGATATTCATTGAAGAAGATACAGGAAACATTGTACATAAGACAATGACACATCAGTCCCTTTCAAAGTAGGCACCTTGGAACCTCACGCAGTTATTCCATTTGCCATCAGCTGCTCCATTGCATTTTCCTGAATCTCATCAATGGTATGAAATCCCAGGGTGCCAAATCTGGGCTGTAGGGGGGCTGAATCACCTGGATGATTTGAGATTTTGCAAAAACATTCTGCATGCACGAGATGTAATGCCTTAGTGGGCATGTTGTTGTGATGCAGCTGCCATTTACCACAGATCTGCATCAGTTACCCATAGCTGTGCCTTTCTTCTGAATCACCTGAATAGTTTTAAGCTTAATGCAAAATCTGATGCAGATCTGTTGCTCTACTCGTTCAGTTATTTTGAATGCTACAGCCACACAGTACACATGTTCACTCAACAGTGTCTACTGCCCCCACCTAGTACAGGGAAGTCATCGTTGTTCATGCATGCTCATTCCAGTCCCTTGGCTGCCAGGTTATGTCGATATCGTACAGATGGTTCTCATTATGTTAACAATGGCTGGGCTTTTTCTGGACAGACCTGGTATTCTCAGGAAAATAATTTAAGGAAAGGTATTGTATTAGTGCATCAACTCTAAACATAATTTAGAGAAAGGAAGATGAGATGAGGGAAGATGCTTAGTAAAAGTGAGCCTTGAATAAGTATTTTGAAATGACTTGGCAGTTAAACTTTGGGAGGTTAATCTTTAATAGGAGCATTATAAAATGGAGCTAAATAAGATTTAGGAATACATTTATTTAATGTCCTCATTTTAGGGATTAGGAAACCGAGGCCCAAAGAGGTAAAGTTGACTCATCCCAAGGATAGTCATACAATAACCAAAGCCTCCCCCACCCAAAATCCTTTTGGAGAACACTAAATTTATATTTAACCAAAACTGACTAAAATGGTATAGTATATAATCAGATAGTTTAGTACTTTAAAATAGTTAGAAGCTTTGCTAAACCTTTGATAGTGATTAAGTAAATTTTTAAAGTATATTTCTGTTTAGCATATATTAGACAGTCTTTTCAAGGTCTCCAGAGTAAATGTTTGAGAAAAAGATTTGTGAGTAGACAACATATAAATATATTCAGAATTGTGAAGTTTTAAAAACTTCGGAAAGTTATTCTACATCAGATTTTAGAAGTTAACTAGAAGGTGAAGAAATTTGAGAGATTTTTCAAGTTTAGGTTAGGCGGTGAGGTAAATTTAAAGGTCATTGTGGTGTGAAAGGGAGGAGATTGAGAATGGCAAATGACTTGAGGCTGATGAAGATGGTGAGTGGATTTCACCTGGTTTAGCCATAGACTAGTTGTCTGGAGTCGAGTTTAATAATCTCTTCCTTCTCTTCCCATGTAGAAAGTTTATTTTTGTGGATAGTACAAACTAGGAAGAAGTGGGTCCATTCCATATAGTTTTGTAAAGATAAAACTACATGAAAAGGGAAAGTGACGGGTGTCCCAGCTTTGTCCCACAGCCCTGACTTGATATTTTTTGCAGCATGGGATGACCTTTGTGACTTGATGAGCCACATAAGAACGAGAACCGTGTCCTCAACCTTTACTGCATTGTAAAAGCTTATATTGGTATCCAGTAGGCACCACTGCCTACAAGAGTCCTATGTGGTCTGGTCTCCTGCCAGTCTACACAGTAAGTGCGTGGTGGGCACTCAAGTAATGTTAAACTGAATGCATGTGAAGCTGCCACCATTTGAAGACTGTTAAAAGCTCACTTCTGTGCATTGCATTATTAAAGTAATTGCCACCTGGCTGCTTTTTCCTGGCATAATGATTCAGAGGTCTGTGAAAAAAGATCTGCTGTAACTTTTTATAGGAAGGGTTGTTTTATGGAAAGCCAGAGTGATTAATTAACAGCCTTCAGATATAAGTCCTTAATTTTGTGATTTATCACTTGTTCCTCCTGTCCTTTTTATTTGGTGAAGGTATTATGTTTGTTTAGTACTAAACCAAACAAACTTGAATCTTGCTAGCATTTCTTATTTCCCCCAAATAGGGACTTTTTCGTTTTACTATCTGTTGATTTGGTATCCTTTAGGCTTCTCCCAGTACATGTCCTGTGCAGTCTGTTCGCACAACAGTTTGTAAGGATATAGTACTCGGCTGTACTCCAGCAACTCCACCTGGTAAGGACCCAAGACAGCAGAGTACTCCCCAAGCTGCCATTTCTCCACCTAACCTTGGAGCAAGAATTCCTCAAGGGTGAGTTATTTGTTCTTTGGAAAACATAATCATAAGGAGAAGAAAACTACTTTAGCCACAGTTCTTCCAATATGAGCTTACATTGCTCAGGTCGGAAGACTTTTCCACATTCTGTGCTTCATAGACAGAGAAATACAGTATAGCTAGAATTTGGTGAAATGACCTGCTATTTACTATATTTCAGGTTGTCCAGGGAGGCTTTCTATTAGTTTCCAAATTGGTCAGGTGCCTTCAGAAGTGCAAAGTGAGTAGGCCTGCAGAAGAATATAGAAAATGTTACAGAAATGAAGAAAGAGCAGCTTTCTTAACTTGATATGGTAGGAACACTCAATTGACATACCACAAACAGTTGTAGAACAAATGTGTGCTTTCAAGGAAAAAGGATAAGATGGGTTGTGTGTGGAAAACTGGGGTCATTGGGAATGTGGAAAAGAGGGAAGCATGGTTATCATCGGCCCAGACCCTGGGTCTAGGTGAGAGGTGTGGTGATAGGTTCACAGAGAGGAGAGTTTTAAGGGAAGGATCTTTGAGGAATGGTGGTGGAGTGCAGGCAGTTGGTAAAAACTTAAGATATGGGCCAGAAAGACTGGTATAGAAATGGTTTGGAAGACTACTGAAAAAAGGTGGGGCGTGTTTAAGCACATTAATTCACTGGGAAGAAAGTGGGCTCGATGGGATAAAACTTGGAGGATGACCACATGATAGTTAGATGGAAGGGGGAGCAGTCTTCCAAGTAGAAAGAGGGAACAGTAACAAGTTCAGTGGTACCCACACAAAGATGTCTAATATGAGTGCTAATCTGAAATTCCTCTCAGGATGAAAATCCTTTGTTAGAAGCAAGGGAAAAAATATAACAGAAAAAAAGGACTTTGTGTTTGCTAGAGAAAGAAATTTAGGATGAGTTTCAGAGAAAAAGTTTTTTAAGGGTACCCCTATTAAAATGGGGGGGGATTACCAATTCATTCTGTGAATAAGGAAGTAGTCAGTCAGCTCTTCCATTTACTTTGGGTCCTGATCACTGATTAAACAACAATGAAATTTTCCAGGGTTGGGGCTGGTTAAATGCTGTTCATAGCAGGATAGAGGTTTGTGCTGCTGGTGGTTTTGGTTCCTTATGATACTCTATTTTGAGGTAAAGCTAAAGTTCTTACGGTGTAGGAAAGTAGAACTAACTTGAAGTAGTTCAGGATTCATGAGAACATGCAGATAGAATTTCAGGTTTTAAATTTCTGAATGTTTAAAGTATTTTTACAGAGCCCTTTTTTTTACAGAGCCAGTATTTTTATTGATTCCTTTTAACTCTAGCTCACAAGAACCTATCCTTAATTCTCTAATAAAAGTAGTTTTGTTTTTCTCTCTTTTATTCTGGTTGCCTTAGGGAACCAAACAGTTGTTTTTGGTAGGGAAGAGACAAAAGAGGCCTAAAATACTAGTTTTACCTATTATTATTTTTTAGATGTCATAAACAGAGTTTACCAGAAGAACATTCTTCCTCCTTAAATATGAAGACTCAAATACTGAGAACAAAGCCAGATGTCTGCAAAGTAGGGTTGCTCTCTTCTGAGTCCTCTCAGATTGGAACTGGAGACTTAGAAACCCTGAGTGAGCCAAAAGGTAGCTGTACCCTGCTGAAGACCAATGCTGATCAGGAAAACGGATTGGAATCTGTTCCACAACCATCAACTGGCCTTCCGAAGGTGTGCTTACCTACAAAAGCTTCTTCAGTGGCAGAACTGGAAATTGCCAATACTCCTGAACTGCAGAAGCACTTAGAACTTGCACCTTCCACATCTGATTTTCTTTCAAATAAGCTGGAAGGGAAAGCTGGTATCAGTGCTGATAACCCTAATAGTTGTGTGGAAAAAAAGGTAGAACCTTTGACCTTAAGATGCCAATCACAGAATTTAAAGGACTCTTCAGTAAAAGTAGATAATGAAAACTATTGTACAAGAAGCAACAATAAAATCCAGAATGGTGAGTGTTTCTACATATATTTATTAGTAAAAACTAAGAGATGATAGTTCATCTTACCTTAAGGAAAAAATATAAAAATGATTATAGAGAAAGTTCATACAATCAGAAAAGTTCAAAGAAGAAGGTAGAATTCTTAAATCTCAGAAATGATTACTGTTATTGTTTTGCTGGACCTGGTTCCATGTATATAGAAATATAGATAACCTGTGTTTTAAGGAACAAGATTTTTAAAGACCAGGATTCCATTATATGCATTTACCATACAACTTAAATGGAACAAAGTCTAAAGTAATCTGATAATTACTTCATCTTCAGCCTAACACATCTTTCTGTAACATCCAGGTTTTATACTCACGTAGGTAGTTCAGATCTGAAAGTTTTTTTTAGAAGATGGAGAATTACATCACCACATCTAGAATTTGGATTTTGGTTAAAGATTTTAAAGACAGGGCTGAAACCCCCTGCGGAGTCTTTTTGCTTAAGAGCAATGTCCTGCTGCACCCACAATTTAAAACTGAATATTCTTATTAGAGAGAAAATGGTACACTGTATTTCATTTTACTTATATTAAGTTTGAGGATGCATTTAATGATGGTAGTTATCAGAAACTCTCTTACCAGAATTAGGAAATGGCTTCAGTATGTCAAAGATTGAGAGGTATTACAATTTAAAAGTACCTTTGATAATTCTCAGCTGTATGGGAAAATTTGTGTGGGTTTTGATAACTTAAAAAACATTTGGCTACGTAAAAAATGAGTATATCCACACTCTAACTTTTACTGAAGACCTCTGAAACCACAGGGCAAGATGGATGAATTGAACTGTGGATCTTTTTGATACAGGAGAAATAGGAAAAACTGTTTTGCCTAATGGTACTTCTAATCCAGTTTTATTCTTAAGGTGGAAGTTGATATAGCTATTAATTTACATAAAATTAATTGCATAAGAGTATACTGTTCTCAGGAGTTGTGTAACTCCTAAAAGAAACTGAATATTCATAACCATATCCCTGTTCTATTTCTTTATTCTTTTTGAGTCATCAGCCCTCACATTCAGCTAGGTTTTGAGGCCAAGTATTTTAATATTATGTGAAGAAAAAGTAAAAATTCTACATTGGTAAGCAAATTATAGGTATTTGAGTGAATTGGAGTCCAGCTTTGTCTCACTTTGTATGCTGTGCAACTCTGTCCAACCTAAAGTGATTTTCAGAGAAAACCTTAGTTACATTCTGTGTGTCGTCTCTACTGGGACTCTAGGCTGAGGCCTGTGAGAGGGTGGGTGGTCAGAAGCCTAGCAGGATCTCTGCGTTGTTTCCATTTGTATCGCTGTGGGTATGGGAAGATGTGCTGGTGTCTATTGCTGGCTCTCCCACCCTTGCTCTGCCTGGGAGCTAAAGCAAGCTAGAGTGGAGCAACAGCCTTTTTCCTGTCAGATCGCTCCGTGGCTCCTCAGAAGCTGGCATTGCTTTTCTTCTGGGCTCTGCTTTGAATTGAGAGTCATTGATAGGATCGACTTTGCTCTTCTCAGTAGAGAGCTAGATTTAGATAGTTCAATTTGCTTATTTCTAGATATTTCCTCTTTTAAGCCAGGACAAAACAGATAAAATAACCTTTGGGCTTTTTGCCTGTGGTCTGTGAAAACCTGGTTCAATTCAAAGGATGATGCCTTTTCAATATGAGTAATTAAAATTCCATCCTTGAGCTACTGATCTCTTTATCTTCTCTTTCACTATAACTGAATAATAATGTTTAAGGAATCAAGGCCTGATAGCATCTTTTTAGGATTTTACGCCTGTTTACCCCTAGTGTGCTCTTGTCCTACTTTAAAAGAGAGGTAAGATTAGATTACCTCTAGGGTAATATTGAAGATGCTTATTTATTTAAAGCTTTCTTTGGTTTGAGACCTTTCTTTTGATTTCCTCCAAGACCACTACTCTCTCCCACCCATCTCTGGACTGGTTCCCCAGAAGTTGTTTTGGGGGTTTTTTTGTATGTGTTTTCCATTTGTTTGCCAAAGAATCTACCTCCCTTTTCTCAGCTCCCTTGGTCCCTAAGGAGAAAAGGTCTTTTCTGTTAGTTTCATATGAAATATCTTCAATGCTCTTGTTTATGAAAGGATTCCTTTCTGTATTATTTAGGCTGACACAGTGATTGCTGTTTCCTGTTTCATCACTACTTTTTTCCTTTTTCTTTAGAAACCATGTTAACATTTTCTTTCCGTTTCTCCTGTCCATTGCAAGTTAAAAGTTCAAACATGTTTACTTAGAATCCTAATCCTGTCATTAGCCAGTGCTCATAACCCTGAATGGAATACACATTTGAAGGAAATTGAAGACATGTCAAGGGTCAGGTGACATCTCATGGAAGCATTTAGAAGATAGCTCTTATTTTTATAGACCAAGGGGCCTGTGCAGGAGAGCTATTTGGTTTTCTTTCTTCTTTTTTTTTTTTTATTAGAATGGTTAGCTTTTGCAGAGAACACACCTTACACCAGTTTTTTTTTGGGGGGGTGGCAGTGACAGGACTGACTTCTGTATGGTGTTGTATTGGTTGAGGTGAACCTCTCTCTGTGCACTGCTAATGTTGCAGTGAGTTTGAATTAAGTATGTGGTATGAGAAAATCTTCCTGAAATATTTTTCTTATCTAGGTTTGTGGCTAGAAGTGTTTACTTCTTGGAATTATGAGTACAGTTGTTGAATTTGGGGTTTTAAGGTGCCAAATAGGTTCAGCAAATGAAAATTACTTATAAAGAGAGTAAAACTTCTCATTGTTCTGATAGCTGTCTTCTGTGAAGCCATTTTTAGAAATGACAGTTGAACCAGTTATTTAGGAGTTCTCCCTTTGGGATAACTGGCCTTTTGAATAGAATTTAGTAACACATTGATGTAATTTTTTAAAAATTTGAGGTCCATTGCCTTACTCTTTTGTTTTGCTAGTCCCATCCCGGAAGTCGGTTTTGACAGACCCAGCCAAACTGAAGAAGCTGCAGCAGAGTGGTGAGGCCTTTGTACAAGATGACTCCTGTGTGAACATTGTTGCACAGCTGCCCAAGTGTCGGGAGTGTCGCTTGGACAGTCTCCGCAAGGATAAAGAACAACAGAAAGATTCACCTGTGTTTTGTCGCTTCTTTCACTTTAGAAGGTGAGGCAGTTGGGGGAAAACTCAGATAATCTGGGTCCTATGGCATACTCTTTTTCCCCTTCCTATCAATAGTAAATCCAAAACTAAAAAGAGTAGTGATAATTATTTTTAACCCCTCGTTGGGCAATCTAGACCTTTTATATTTATATAAATATACATATATATATCCTTTTTTATTCTATTTTTAATTAAATATTTTACTGTTATTCTATTACAGTTGTCCCAGGGCCATCTAGACCATAATGCATATTACTTAATTTTTTTTTAAAGCAAAGAAGCTTAAAAATATTTCTATTTCTAAAAGTTTTAACAAACAGAAAAATTCTGAAGGTTCTGGAAAACTAATACAGATAACTACTGTTAACTTTTCAATACATTTTAGTGTATATATGGTCATAAAAATATATACAAGTATATCTACTTGGTGTATTGTACAGGCATACCTCATTTACTGTGTTCCACAGATACTGCCTTTTTTTTTTTTTTTTTTTTTAAATAAACACAAATTGAAGGTTTGTGGCAACCCAAAGTCAAGCAAGTTTGCTGGTACCATATTCCAACAGGCTTATGATGGTTAGCATTTTTTAGAAATAAAGTTTAAGTAAGGCATGTACATTTTTAAAACTATTTATTCTAAGAGCAAGGAAGGGAGACAGAAGCATCAGTTTTATTCTTCCAACCATTTATGCATTCACTGGTTGTTTTTACTATGAGCTCTGACCAGGGGGTCAAACCTGCAACCTTGACATATCAGGATGACACTCTAACCAAGCAAGCTACCCAGCTTGGGCTCTATGCATTGTTTTTTAAGGCAAAATGCTATTATACACTAAATAGACTATAGTATAATGTAAACATAAATTAGATGCACTGGAAAACAAAAAATATGTGTGACTTGCTTTATTGCAATATTTGTTTTATTGTGGTGGTCTGGAATGGAACCCACGGCATCCCCAGAGTGTGCTTGTATAGACTGTTTTGAATCTTACTCCGAATACTTTCCCAGTCCATAGAAGGAACCACTACTTGATCATGTTGACTTTTTCTGCAAATACTTTTGAGTAACTATGTAAGAATCCATAATAACATTGTTTGATAATTCATTTAACCAATTCTGTTGTTGGTTATTAGGATTATTTTATATTTTTTGCCACTGTGAAAATAATGCAGAAATTATCATCTCCTGTTTTATATCTCTGATTATTTACTTTGGAAGGATTACTGAAAGTGGCAATACCGAGCCAGAAGTTGTACATGTTTTAGGCTTTGATACACTTGTTCTGCCATATTGACCTGCAGGAAGAAGGTTGTACCTGCATCCATGTCCACTGGTAGAGTTTGAACATCCCTGTTTCTGTGTATCTTTGCCAGCAAGAAGAGGCATACTTTAAAGAAAATCCCTTCCAGTTTTGTAGATTAAAAACTTCATTTTTATATTGTATTTATTAAAAGCCAAATTGTTTTTTATTTTTGATCCTGAGTGAAAAAAGGCAGCCATATCTTTTTTGGTTTTGTTCTTTTTATTTTCAATTCATTTGTAATAGTATGTTCTGTTACAGATGAACTTTAGATATGATTGACTTTCTCAGAAATCTAGATACTTGCAGGTTCAACTGGTTCTAATCATAAACCCCACCTAAGTGTTGCCTTTAATTTCTTCCCATTTCCTTCTCCCTTTTAGTTTTATCCAGACTAAAGATTACTGATGAACTGAATTAAGTGCATAGGCATTTTAGTAAAAGGTGAAAGATGTATATGATCTGAAGAGAAACCAGGGTATAACATAGGCAGTTTAGATAATTAACCAGTGCTAGTAATTTTTAAATTGAGGTTTAGTTAATGAACTAGAATTTTTTAGGTAGTAGTTTGTCCCATTCATTCCTGAGAAAATTTCAAAAGCACTGTGATAAATTGTGTGTAGCCTTTAGAGCTATGATAACTGCTAGCGTGTTAACATACACATATATTAGTATATATTCAGAATAACACCTGACCCAGACTAATTTCTCAGTAACGGTTAGCTCTATTCTATTTCCTGGCTGGGTATTTTTTTTGACACAGGTAGGTGTGTTAAGATGTATATGCATTTTTGGGTACTTATATCTGTTTTGAAGAAAGCACAAAATGGTAATGCTTTGTTCAGATCTCTGTATTCCTATTATAGGCTTGATTTCAGGTTATTAGCTCCTCTGATGTGAAAGGTATAACTGGACTAACTGCATGAGAGATTGTTTGGTTTTGGTTTAAGTTGTAGAGACACTTCAGGGAGGGGATAATTTTTCTTTTCTTTAATATTATTAAAGAAAAAAATTACTATTTTGTAACTGTCTAGAAATCACTGGTTTTATGACTTAACTGTTTTCCCATTTTTGGTCTCTGAAAGGGAAGATGCCTCTGCTTAATGTTCTATAGTAGAAGCCAGTCTAGTAGAAACTAGAACAAACTCACTCCTTTGGTTAAAAATAATAATTTTAAAAAACAGACCTCCCCTCCCCCCCTTGATATTTAGGGTGAAGAGGGGAGCTGTCATTAGCTTCCTTGTCAACTTTGTTTCTCGTTCAAGTCTCCTACAAATAAAATAGGAAGGGATGGGGCAGGGTCCCAGTGGTAAAGCCCTGTTGGCTGTCTCTGACGGACGCCTTTGGCAGCCTCTGGTGCCTGATGGCTTTCAAATTCATGTTTTAGGATAATAGCTATCTCTAATTTAAGCAATTAAAAACTTGCATCTCTCTTTTGGAATGCTTAAAATAAGTTTGCATCTGTTATGCAGCTTTCAGTGTATTTCTAGTTCATTCTGAGTTCTTCTATGTAAATGGTTTTTCTAAAATGTAACTGTATGCGTGTCTCAGACTTAAGAAGCTTTAGTAACTGCCAGTGACTAGCCACGAAATCAAGACCCCTGCATTTGTTCTGCTTTTGTATGAAGTAGCGTCTCTTTGCCATGCCTTCTCTTACTTAGTGTGTACCTTTTTTGCAAGGTCAAGCTTAATTACTATTTCTGTCTTTACATTAGTTCCAGAAACCTCATTGTCAGTACCTCCTGGTTCCTGTAAAATTTAATGAGTGTTATACCTGTCATCTCCTACTTTACTGTGTGTTTACTGTCTACTTCTGTGTGTTTCCAACTAGACATACAATGTTTTATTTAAAATAAGTTAAAAACTAACACATAGCTTAGAGAAAACATTTAAGTGTCAAAAATATTGAAATAGAATACTGAGAAAGTATTCTGCTTTTTACTTCTCTTTCTTAGGTACTGAGGCCCATCTTAACACTGCCTGTCACTTGCACCATAATTTGCAGCTAGGATTCATATTGGTGCTAAGTACCTTAGGGATCTGCGTGGCCATGGCTTCAATGACTGTCCAGGGTTAGCCTTCCATTGCTGAGCATTATTCTTGAAGCAGTATTTGTATTCAGATCTGATCAGGTTATTTACTACCTTCTGTTTATCATTTTACTTCTGTGTCGACTTGTGATTGATTGGTCTTATTCCCAAGCCTGGCAGGTGTTTACCACCACACTTTCGCAGATTTTTTTTCTTATCTTTCTAACATTGCCAAATAACAACTGGCTGTAATTAACCATGGAGATTATAGAAAACTAGGAAGGAATTCATTGATTTAAATAGTAACTATAAGTTGTAAATTAATTTTTCGTGTATGTGAAATGCACTTTTCTTTTTTCTACTTGCTCTAGGTTACAGTTCAACAAACATGGTGTGTTGCGGGTAGCAGGCTTCTTAACACCAAACAAGTATGACAATGAAGCAATTGGCTTATGGTTGCCTTTAACCAAAAACATTGTGGGGACTGATTTGGACACAGCAAAGTATATCTTGGCCAACATTGGAGACCACTTCTGTCAAATGGTGATTTCTGAAAAGGAAGCTATGTCAACTATTGAGCCACACAGTAAGAGCATCTCTTAGGGGTTAGGATTTTTTAGTCCAACTTGATTTTTGTTCCCGAATGACACTTAAGTCTTGATTGCATGGGTTTCTTTTTATACTCGAAGTTTAGATGACTTTGGTGTAATGAGGTTGCATTTTTCCTTTTGTGACAGATTCTACCTGTTGGTTTTATCAGAGCCAGTTGCCTATCTGTGGGTTTTGTTGTGGGTCAATTACTAAAGGAGTGGAACTCGTTTTTGTTAAGAAAGGTGAAGTTGAGGTGGTGGTGAAATGTGTACAACCTTCTCAGCAGTGTGGGTTCACCAAAAGAGGTTGGAGGCCTCAGGTTCATTTTTAAGATAAAGATTCTTAATTAGGAATACATTTCAAAGAAAATTAGAATGGATAGATTGTATCCTAGACCTGCTGAATCAGTATGGTGGACTGGGCCCTAGGAATGAGAATGGGAACAAGCTCAGATAAAAATGATTCTGTTAGAGTCAAGGTTATAAGGAAATATTTGGTGTCCCAGCTTGGGGTGTGCAGGTGTCCTTCACTCTCACATTGATCTGACAGCCCAGTGCACAACAGGGATCAATCAGTGTGGATGACACATTAGAGCCAGAGCTCGTTCATGACATCTCAAGGTATGATGTCTGGGAGGACACCTCAGTCTGTACGCATCCCTCTGTAAAAGTGAGATAACTGACCACAAGCACCAAGGGGCATCTATCTTTTAAGTCTCCCATTTTCTTCCATCATTTTTTTCCCCCAAGTAGTTGAAAATTTAGAGTAAAGCCTTTCTGTTCCTCTGGTGGATACTTCGCATAGGCAAATAATGTTTCCATATAAGCATCTACACTTACCAGTGTTAAGAATTTTGATTGTAGGTACCAGAAACTAACTGAAGCTAGCTTAAAAACAAACAATTTACTGGACGGGCATGGGTACCGTTATGTTTCATAATCCAAGGAATGGGATTTGGGGCCTTCCCAGGAGCCAGGAATTCAGATCTAGGTGGGGAAATGGGATTGTGAGCCCTGGGGGCAGCCAAAGTCATGCTGAAGAGAAGAGCAGCTTTAGAATCACTCCATTCTCTTGGGGTAGCACAGATTCTAATAAAGTCAAGAATCTTGTTAAAGTTGTTTCTCCTATAATCTTCTATTTAGAAGTGATACTGGTTTCCTGATTTCGGTAGAGATACAAAGTTTCTTTATTATATGCATTTAAATAAAAGTAGCAAATTTAGAGAAAAAATTTTAAGTAATTGCTAGAAGGTGGTACATAAATTATTAGAATATAGAAACACTTCTTTGGACTATATTAGTAGCTTCATTCCTGAATCAGCAGGGTTGTTTTTAAGCAACCAGCGTTTTTTCTTTGCTATAAGTGAGTCATTTGAAAGATACATTATTTTCATACAGAAATAGGCATAATTGAGAAATTCTGTCCTTGAAAATTTAAATGTGATTAACTTTTCCTCTTTGCCTTTTGGATTACTGTTCCCTTTTACTTACTCTGACCAGCTGGTGAGTTGGGAGAGAGGAATTCACTCTGATTGATACTGAAAGATGACACCACAAGGTGTTCCCCGGGGGGAATTGCCCTCTCTTCCTGAGATTAGGAAGCAGATCTCAACCTTGATACTTTTATTTTTGTCTTTTAAATGACAAAAAAATCATTAAATGGTGACTCAGAAACCTAAGAATATTCCCTAATGAAACAGTCTAATCCAAGTGAACAAGGTGAAGTTCATAAAATCTCATTTGCAAAATGCTTAAAGCTCTGTGTATTATGCAATGAGCTATTGTGTTTTAATGAAATGGCAGAAATCCACTCAGCATTTGGATTCATTCAGTGCAAAATGAACTTGGTCATTTGCATTGTGGTCAGTCTCAAGAATGAATGAACCAACCACAAACTGGATTGGGGAAAGTATTCTCCATTGAAAAATAATGTGAGAGTATTGATCCTGTCTTGTTCAGGAGAGAGAGATACACAGAAAAGAGTGTTCTGATGAGCAGACAATGGCTTTTCTGTGACCCAGAACTCCTTGAAGCTTTCTGATACTGATTTGCTCACCTGATCTGGCATTTACATAGGTGAGCGTGGTGGAGAGGTACATGTCCTGCCTAGTGTCAGAAGGCCCTTCCCTGCAGGTATCAGGGCTTGGCCACTGGAATGGAAAATGCTACATTGTAGAATTTTGGATTATGCCTTAATCTGTTGGATGTTTGATTAATATGAATCCATCTTGGGTGCCCATGTCACTTCTGGCACTAACAAAATTGAGTTCCTGACTCTGTTCCCTAAAGGAACCAATTGTGGACTGTTGTGCCCCCGCTAAGAAAATGTGCTGCTTCCTCCTATTTCCCCAATTGCCCTGAGGTTTTTAATGGTCAATCTAAGTGGATTCAGGGTACCTGTGAATAACCTGAGACTATACCAAATGTTAGGTTTGCATATCTTTATAATATTTTCCTTTGGAGAAAGCATGGTCCATGCTGCCTTCGGATCCTTAAAGGGGCTTATGACCCACCCCAAAGGTGAAGAACCACTGCTGTGTGATACCTGTGTCTGAACTCCAGCGTGTAGCCACTGCTGCTTTTTCCATTGATTTATTCAGCAGTGCTTGATAACTGTGCACCAGTGGTGTGCAGAGCTCCTTGAAGGGTAGGGACTGTGAGGGGAGCAGAAACTGAGCATCTCCTAGAGGGAAATCTTGTTTATGGTATGAAGAGGCCTGCAGGTGGGGTGGATTTTAGATGGGCTCTGGATGTTGAACAGAGTTAATGGGAACTCCAGTCAGAGGGAGGAATAACATCAATTCCCTTCCCCCTATGCATTTTATTTCAGAAGCCCTCTCCTCCCAAGACTAAGTGATTTATTGATTTTTATAGGACAGGTTGCTTGGAAGCGGGCTGTCAAAGGTGTTCGAGAAATGTGTGATGTGTGCGACACCACCATCTTCAACCTGCATTGGGTGTGTCCTCGGTGTGGGTTTGGAGTGTGTGTAGATTGCTACCGGATGAAGAGGAAAAATTGCCAACAGGGTGAGAATTGACTTGATTCTCCTCCTGGTCCCTTACACTCTTAAATTAAGCCTTTTGTTGATTTGTCATAATGGATTCCTGAGGTATTTGGGGCCAGAGTCCATGAAGAGCATTTACTACAAATCAGTTATTTGCAGGTGCTGCCTATAAGACTTTCTCTTGGATAAGATGTGTAAAGAGTCAGATACATGAACCAGAGAACCTAATGCCTACACAGATCATTCCTGGAAAAGGTATTTCACACAGTGCAATGATTTTTTCCACCTTGTTTTGGTTAGCTCAAAGGGACTGGCAATTTAATTTTACTTTGTGTACTATAATTATGAGCTTACTTGATTTAAGTGTGTACTGTAGTCCAGAAGTGTGTTAAATAATGGCTGCAAAACTTTTTGATTGAGGTCTTGTAAATAGTTTTGTGGAAGGAAAGAAAATGATGCATTTGGGGGAAGACAAAACTTAGCAGGATGAAAAGGAGGCAGTGTAAGCACTATGCTGCTAAAAATAATACCGTTGGAAACATCAGATTTTGCTTTATAATGTTGAGGTTTCAAAATACCAAATATCCTTGTTCAGATGTTTGCCTGTGCCCTTTTTTTTTAGCCCTCTATGATGTTGGAGACATTGTTCATTCTGTAAGAGCAAAATGGGGAATAAAGGCAAATTGTCCCTGTTCAAACAGGCAATTCAAACTCTTTTCCAAGCCAGCCTCAAAGGAAGACATAAAACAGGTATTACTGTTTATGCTAGATTCGCCATCCTTGTGATTGTTGTCTGTCTGCTTTTAAATAACCCAAGGATTTCTGTAGTGTATTTGAAGGGAACATGGGGACAGCTGTCAGTGGGAAGAATTCATGTTTCATGTGACACTTCATAGACCTATTCTTACATTATTTTTGTGGACCTCATCTGCAGTGTCTTTTAGTAGGTCTTAAATTTTCATTTCTTAAAAAAGTGAAAACCTCTTGTTATAGTCTGTCTGGTTACTGTTGAGTTTATATGGAGTTTTTAAAAACTTCTTGTTCTTGCAGAGTTAAAATGATTCAGATAAGCTCTAAATTTTTAAAAATTACTGAGTATATTTTGCCTGTAATATATGTGAAGAGTTGAAGGAAATAATATTGAAATGAATCTTTATGTGCTCTACCATTCCACATAAAAAAGTATACATTTCCTTGTGTTCATGCTCTTCCTGGAGGCATCCCCTTCATCTGCCTCCACCAGCACATCTACCCTCACTGTCTCCTTTGCTTTCTCTCACCCCGGTCATCTTTATTCCACATTGTGTTTAATAATCAGAAATTTTATTACTTTTACATAAAAGGCAGCATGAGTTGAAGGGCTGTGATTCTGGAGTCACAGCTGAATTTGAATTGTCTCCTGCCACTTTCTAGTTGCGTAACTTTGTTTCAAATTAACTGATTTCTGTGCACTTCAGCTTCCTCATCATTAATTGAGAAATAATGAACAAAACTTGATAATTGGGCATCACAGAATTCTATCACATGTATAGGGAGGGCCAGGACACCAAACAGGTATTTGACTGTCGTTTTCCTTTTTTTTTTTTTTTTAAATCCTCACCTGAGGACATGCCTTTTTATTTTGGAGAGAAGGGAGGGGGGCAGGGAGAGAGAGATGAAGAGACACACATCGATGTGAGAGGGAAACATCCACCAGTTGCCTCTTATGTGCCCTGACTGGGAATGGAACTCGAGACCTTTCAGTTTACAGGACGATGCTCCAAACAATGGAGCCATACCAAGCAGGGCCTTTTTCTTTTTAATGCATGTATAACCTCACCAGTTGAGTTGTCAAGGTAGATTTTTAAGTAACAGAAATATACATTGTGTGTTTTTTCCAGGTTTGGGGTTTTGTTTGTTTGTTTTCAGTTTGACTTCTTTTAAAGCCTTGCTTCACTGTGTAAATCTGGGCATTTTCTTTTCTAGTACACCTTGTTTCCTTCTGAAATCACAGCTGTACTTTCCCTGTCCTGCCTCATTTATTCATTCATCCAGCAGCTCTGTTTCAAGTGCCTATTCGGGATACTGGGATAAGTTCACAGGAGAGATGAGCACAACCTGGTCATTTTAAAGCAACACAGTAGATGAAGGGACCAGGATATGTACGAGTGTGAGATGGGTGATAAAGGGGTGGAGGGGGGGATATTTTGCTGTATTTAAGTTCTTAACATATCTTCTGTTTTCACTAATAATACATAAAAGCTAGAATGTTAAAATCACTCCTATTTTATATTTCTGCTCTGTAATTGCAAGATTACTACAGTTGTGATGATGTCCAGGGCTATCAGTTGCTTTTGTCTTAGATATTTGTCTCTTACTGGTGAGCTGTTAGGAGAGAAGGTAAAAAAAGGAAAATTTAATTTTTCAGCTTGTATAAAATTCTCCTTTTATACTTAGACTTCCTTAGCTGGAGAAAAACCGACTCTTGGAACCATGCTCCAACAGAACCCCTCAGTGCTGGAGCCGGTGGCCCTGGGCGGGGGAGCTGCCTCCAAGCCGGCCAGCAGCATAAAGCCAGCCTGTCCAGCCAGCACATCTCCTTTAAACTGGCTGGCAGACCTGACCAGTGGGAATGTCAACAAGGAAAACAAGGGTGAGTGTTTCCTGCTTTCCTGTGGGTTCCTGGAAACTTCAGTCCATTTGGGGAGAGACTTGGCAACCTCAGTTGCTGTGAGAACAGAGTGGTTGGAGTCGTGTAATGGAAAGTGGTTATAGTCACCCTGAGACCTGACACAAATGTAAGTGTTTTCACAATGGAGCACTAGCGAGGAGAACTTTTGCTGATGATAGAACACTAGGTAATGTTGAGACTTGAGACTTTTTTGCTGCCTTATTATATGCACAATTCCTCTTTTGTGTGAATTGCAGTGTTCTGGCTTCAACTTTTTTTTTTTTTTTTTGAACTTTTTTTTTTAATCTGCTGTTGTCTCATCTATGTTTGAAGATAGTATAAAGAACATGGCCTTTGGAATCAGGTAGTTAGATTAGAATTTACATGCTTCTGCTTTCTGGTTATGTTAAAAGAAACAAACATTGCATGTCAATTTCTTTCATGCAAAGATCCTAAAGGTAATGTTGGTGGATAGAATTCAACACTATAAATAAAGGAATTATGCAGCACAAACAGATGTCACAGAAGTGCCAATACAGGAGAAAAATCATGTGATGAGACACAGAAAAGTAGTGAAACGTAAAACCTATTCATGATTTTTTAAAAAATCTTGAATTAGTAACAGAATGGAATATCCTTAATGTAATGAACTTCTACAATAAAATAGACAGCAAACATCATAAATAGTGATTGAATTTTTTAAATGGGTTGAATAGTTTTTTTTGTTGTTTTAGTTTCTATGTTTATGAAAGAGATGAGCATACCTGCCAGCACTATTTTATTAAACATTGTACTGGAAGTACTGGTTATTGCATTAAGGCAAACACACAAGAAAATATTAGAATTGGAAAGAAAGAGATAAAGCTGTTTATATTTGTAGACAATCTAATTATACATGTGAAAAATCTAAAAGAATCTATAATTTTAATAAACCTCTATCAGGGTTGCTAGTTACAGTGTTAATTTACAAAAATCAATTGTACATTGCACACCAGGAACAAAAATAGAAAACGGAAGTTTAAAAAATACCATTTACCATGGTCTCACCTTGGATATTAGATATTTTGTTATTTTCATACCAGTTGGAAATTCTTGTCTAAACCAATAATGTCATTAGTATTTATCCTACGTTTTTTGGTTCCAATAAATGAAACCAGGTTCCAAAGTAAGTCTGTTAATAGAAAACTACTAAGGGATTTGCCTTTCAGAATGCTTTTTCCATCTGGATGTTTTTGGTTTTATTTTTAGAAAAACAACCAATGATGCCAATTTTAAAGAATGAAATCAAATGCCTTCCACCCCTCCCCCCTTTAAGCAAATCCAACACTGTCCTGCATACTTTTAACAGCAGCATTCTGACACCTGTAAGCAACAACAGTTCTGGCTTCCTCCGAAATCTCTTGAATTCCTCTACAGGAAAGGTATTCATTTGTTTGATTTTTGTACTCTACCTAGTAAAGATGAATAGATGAGACGAGAAAAATTGAAAGAGAAAGTAGAAATGAATCATGGGAATCCTAGGTTTTCCTTCATGGGTCATATCATTGGCAGGTGGGCTTTGTGGGGTGATAGTACTAGGCTAGGCAGTTTTCTCCTGTTATTCTTTTTCCTCTACCCACTTCTGTGAGTTGTGCTGTCAGGTTGGGGAAGGAAACTTAGCTCTTTGTCTCGGGGTCCTGGCTTGGACTGTTCTCATTCAGAGTATGTAATGTATACTTGTCCCACCGTTAGAGGAATGGGTTTTTGGTGGTAGGGAACAACATATTTAAGACTTGTATTTTTTCTCAAATTCAGACAGAAAATGGACTCAAGAATACACCAAAAATTCTTGATGACATCTTTGCCTCTTTGGTGCAAAATAAGACTTCCTCTGATTTATCTAAAAGGCCTCAAGGACTGACGATCAAGCCCAGCATTCTGGGCTTTGACACCCCTCACTACTGGTTATGTGACAATCGCTTGCTGTGCCTGCAAGATCCCAACAACAAGAGCAACTGGAACGTGTTTAGGGAGTGCTGGAAACAAGGGCAGGTAGGAGGGTCCTCTGCTCCCTCAGTCCAGGTCAGATCCCCCTTCTCAGTACCTTTGTCAGACCTGACATCCCCTCCTCACATCCCCCCTCCAAGTATAAGCTGTATATTCTTTATCTCCTATTACTGTATTTTATAATTTAGGGTGAATATAATTAAAGCAGAGTGTGGCTGTGAGGTTTTGATTGCTTCTGACTAGTAATTGGGTTTTGATGGGAACATTCTGGCCTCAGTTATTCTTGTGTGCTAAACTTTAACAGGAGGAGTGGGAGTATGAGTAGGAGGCTGATGGGACTGGGGGATTTAGGCAAAATATGGTAATCACATGTCCCTTTTCCATGGATTAAAGTCTCATGCTGATGGCAGTTTTAGGTGGGCCAGAGCCAAGCGGTTCATCTTATAATTGATGTATAGTTCCCCAAGGGGTCTGCTTTATAGGGCACCATTGTTCCATCTTAAGTTTTGGTTGATAGTTTAGGTTTTGGTTTGTTTGCTAAACTTTGGCTTCTCTTTTTAGGCTAAATGGAGTCCTCACTATAGGAATACTTTGCTTTTGGACAAGGCTAGGACTTGGGGAATTGCCATATAGAAAAATGAAAATATTTAACCCCCCCAAAATTTTTAAAAACTTGTTTAGCCTTGTATACTAATAAGATTTTGCTTATTATGATAATGACAGCACCAGCATGGAAAACATAATGTTTTTAAAATTGCATGCATGACTCATCCTAGATAAACAAAGGATATGGCAACCTCAGGTCCATACTCCCACCAACAAGAGGGTGGAGGACATGGCAGCGCCATGCTCCAATGAGACTCTCCTGCTGACTTTGTCTCACACATCTTCTGCCTGGCCCTGAGCCCTGGCACTGGTGTTCTGTGAATAATGGGACCTGAATCAGAAGGTGTGATCCTTGCTCCTAGAAGCTTACTAATGTGGTCTGAGAGTAAGGGGTGTGTGCAGCAGATGAGTGGTGAAGACAGGAAGTGCTGTGGGAGCTCAGAGTCTAGGCTGGCACGTGGGGATCTGCGACAAGGTGACCCACAGAGAAATAAACCAAGAGCTGCACGGGTACAGGGTCAGAACCGAGGGAGTTTAAACTAACTTCTTCATTTTCTTCTTTAGCCAGTGATGGTGTCAGGAGTGCATCACAACTTGAACACCGAACTTTGGAAACCTGAATCCTTCAGGAAAGAGTTTGGAGGTCAGGAAGTTGACCTAGTTAATTGTAGGACCAATGAAATCATCACGGGAGCCACAGTAGGAGACTTCTGGGATGGATTCGAAGATGTTCCAAGTATGTATTAAAGACCTTCTAGGGGTGTTGAGGATGTGAAAGGAGGGGCATAGGAATAGCAGGAATCTGAGACACTTTGGTAACAACAACAGCATTTTTTCAGGATTTCAGAGTTTAAAATTACTGTCTTCCCCTTTCTTTTTTACAAAGTTTATGTTTTCTATCTGAGACAAATTCATCTTGTAGTTTCCTATAAAGGTGAGGCTTTGGGCATCTGCTCCTCTGCTCTTCAGGTGTGTCTGTGTCCACCCTGTGATAGGAACGCTGTGCTTCTACTTGTCCGAGCAGGAGGGGAACACACAGCTGGGGCTTATGACTCAGTGCTAGTGCTTTCATGTGTGTCTCACTTTTTTTTTTTTAATTGTTTAGCAAGGTAAATAGACCTGAAGGTGCCAGGGAATGTGAATTCATTTAATACAGAGTCTCCTGGTCACTGTCTGCTGACTCAGTAAATCAAGTATGCTCATTCATTACTCTCATTCTTTTTAGACACACTTTCACCTTTTAACCTGCTTCCTAATTCCCTGTTACCCACATTCATAGATCATGGCTCATACATCAAACACACTTTATAATAAAGTTATAGCTAAGTCTTATGTAAGATGTGATGGAGTTTTCCATAGATGCTAAGATGGAGTTTCAGGCATAAGATACTTACCTAGGGATCAACATCTGTGAAATAAAGAGAAGTGAGGAGCAGGACCGGACATGAAAAAGGAGTCAGCTGCAATGCAGACTCCACAAAGCTCAGCCAGTGTGGCAGGGAGTTCTGGAGCAAGTACTGCCCCTCATTGTCTCAGATTGGGCTGAAGTGGGAGATGTCAGGACCTTTATCCCCCTGCCTCCCTCAGTTTCTAGAGACCAGTGCCCTGGGAAGGGCAGTGACTTGCTGAGGCAGTTCTTTTCAGTGAGGCAGACCCTAAAGCTGTGTTTGGGCAGGAAGTACTTTGAAGGGGATCTGATGATACACCTACCACAGTGTGCTATCCGGGTAGGCCTGGGTTCAAATCCTGACTGCTGATGTGTACTTGCTATTATATGAGCTTGGTGGTTTAATTTTTCTGGGGCTCAAACTTTCCAAAGTCAACCGCAGCTTGTCTTTTCCATACTTACGATCCACTGTGTGTACCCACAGTGTGCTGCCCACACTGAACTGCTGCTGGTGTTCTGAACATCCACTGTACCCTGTGATCTCCTGTCTTTATTGCCCTCTAGAGTGTGCAATGTTTAAACTGGGTTATGGGACAGTGCTTGGTTGACTGTAAAACATTATACAAATATTAGTCCTCAGGAGTACAAACTCGGAAGTCAAACCTGCATTGCAGTTCCAATTCTGCTGGATGACCTTGGGCATCTGTCAATTTCCTCATCTAAAATGAGAATATTAAATAATGCTTAATCTTACTGGGATATTGGGTTTAATTAGAAGGACTAAATTACTAAAACACTTAGCAGAGACTGGAGCACAGCAATAAATGAAATAATGGTTGCCATTGCTGTTAATCATAATTATTAGTATGTCTTTTCCAATTAGATATAGTTCTTAGTTCTTTGGCATTACCCACAATAGGTGTTAGTTCTGACTGTTACAAGAAAATAGTTCTGATTAAGCCATGTGTGTCATCAGAAGCTGGGGGCAGAGAGTGGGCGCCATTGGTCCTAGTTCTCCGTGGACTGAACATCAGTTAGTTTTAGTCTGAATAAAACAAGTCATTTGTATTTCATGCTAGCCTCAGAAAACTGTTCCCATCCTCCACTGTGGCCTTTGATTGTTACAGTACATTGCTGTTTATTAGTTGAGGAGCTGCTCACTTCTTCCAGAACTCCGTATACAGGAGGAGACTGGATCTGAGTGAGGGGGACATCTGTCAAAACACCACTGTATATAATGGGCAGAAGGGAGTGGCTGAAATCTCAAAGAATGAGTAGCTGTTTAATAAGCATCTAGAAGAGACAGGGCCCTGATACAAATGAGTTACTGATTTTTTATTTATTTATTTTTTTTGTACAAATGGATTTCTTGGCACTGTAGAAATGGTTAGCGATTGATGGACGGGAATTTTAAAGAAAAATAACATTTATATATAAAATGTGTTAGACTAGGAAGATTTTGCAGAGATACATTTTATTTGTGTTAAGCATAAAATGCTAATTTGCCATTTCAGTCTGTTTCTGAGTTAAGAATAAGAATAATTCAGTTATTCTGATTATTTTTCAGACCGACTTAAAAATGAGAAAGAACCAATGGTGTTGAAACTTAAGGACTGGCCACCAGGAGAAGATTTTAGAGATATGATGCCTTCCAGGTATGATTTGGGTGTCAATGATTCAGTCCTTGACTTAGTAGGATAAATTCTTTTTTGAGATGGTGAGAAAATAGTTTTCAGGGAAATATCAAAGTTCTCATAGTTTTACTGGGGCTGATTTTTCATTTCTAGTCTATAAGCTTCAGAGATGTGTGTTTTTAAGTGAGATGAAGTTACTGTTACTGACTGTAGATCTGGCTGACTAATGAAAGTTCTACACGTTTTCTCTGCCAGAGAAAAGGTGGCTCAGATGTGCAAGTGCCAGGGTTCAGTGTGATACAGTCACGTCTTGCATTAGACAAGATAACTGGATTGGATTCGTTTTCCTGATTTGAGCTTGAACCTTGAAAAGGATCCTCAGAACTAAGGCATAAATAAATCCTTGCATGTCTGCAATTCATTGCTCAAATCTTT
The DNA here is from genome assembly GCF_019186645.2 of Phyllostomus hastatus. Lineage (NCBI taxonomy): Eukaryota > Metazoa > Chordata > Mammalia > Chiroptera > Phyllostomidae > Phyllostomus > Phyllostomus hastatus. The sequence goes on along the minus strand of NW_025334041.1, from coordinate 72,010,889 downwards.
TGTCTGAAATATTCCAGATCATTTTGATGCATGTGTATGGTATAGGAAAGAAGAAGACTTATTCATAACTCTTTTAATTCTGATTTTAAATATTGTTAATGTTTAGCGGTCTCTATCTTCATGAGCACAGATGTTTTGTTTATTCTTTTTGTGTAGACAGAACAAGAAAATCACACAATAATGAATTAGGAAGGCAGGCTTATCTTTCAAATTCTTTGTTCTGTACCAGGTTTGATGATCTCATGGCCAATATTCCGCTGCCTGAGTATACACGGAGAGATGGCAAACTGAATCTGGCCTCTAGGCTGCCAAACTACTTTGTTAGGCCAGATCTGGGTCCCAAGATGTATAATGCTTACGGTAAGGAAGAAATGACTAACTTGAAAAAATTATAATGGAAACAATGCAAATCAGATGTTTGGAAATTGATTTTGGGAGAGGGAGAGATGAAAAACATGTATAGCCCTGACACTTAACACAGCAGTAGGCTTCCTTTTGCGTGTTTTCTTTCATTCCTTGGATGTGTGTGTGTGTCCGTCCGTCCTCTTCATAGTTGTAGGTGTCAGGCGTATGCAACTGTTTACCTTTCTCTTTTCTGCACCTAATACTACATTGTAAAATCTTTACATGTTGCTTAACAGTCCTTTTCAATTTTTAAAAAAAATATTAAGGTAACATTGTTTAAAAACATAAATTTCAGGTATACAACTTTATTTTTTATTCTATTTCAGTTGACATTACATATATTAGTTTTGGGTTTACAGCATGCTTGAGACATTTATATGATTTATAAGTTATCCTACTTGAGGTAAATTTAAGAGGAGAAACAAGAGTCTCTCACTGCTCCATGATTCTGACTTCACTCTTATCATATTAGCCCTTAATAGTCCTTAGTAAGATAAATTTTAGTAGTTGCATGGTACGTTATTGAATGAATATAATTGTATTAACCATTTCAATGTTGCTGGACATTTAGCTCATCCCGCAAGCATTCCAGTTCTTTTAACATCTACTCGAAAATGCAGTGTTCTGTGTTGGTGGGTAGTAAGTAAAGTTAGTACGTAAGGTACCCTTTGAATTAGGTTTTTATTGTTTGGACATGACTCAGCAAACTCAACAAGGAGGATCGCTCAGGATCAAGATTGGTTTCTACAGTTACCAGCTTGTTCTGTGATTGTTGTGACCTTGACCAGTTTTTTAGGGTCTTTATCCAGGTCTTTATTAGATTTGGCCATTTTGAAAGGGTTATTTACCACTTTATTGTTGAATGAAGTTTCAGTTTGAATTATTCAGTGAATTTGATTTCATGTTTTATACTATTTGTCCTCCATTTTTTAAGTCACTTTTTTTATTCCTTCCTCCCATAATTACTCCCAACTGCAATCTCTCAGACTTGAGGGTGGGATGACAGTTCTCCTGAAGAAAGGACCGAGTCTTTGGCATCTTTGCCATGTTCTTCGTAGAGTTTTGGGGAGGGGGGTGAGAGCAAGAGCTTAAACCTCAGTATGACCATTTTGGTACATGGTGGGGTCAGCCCAGGGCAGCACCAGGAGCAGGGCTGGGGAAACTCCCCCAGGCTAGATGCCCGCCATAGTCCTGCCAGTGTAGGGTGAGAAATGTCTGTGGGAGAGAGGACATGGCAGGCAGAGTCCCCTTGCTTATTTATTCCATTTGCTTCTCAGGTCTCAGAGAGCCCTGAATATATCTGTGGGTCTGTAGCATTATCCCTCACTGAGTTTGTTTCCCTCAAGCTCTTCAAAGTAGCTGCATGGTTAGGAACTCAAGACATGCTCTGTTCACAGTAGGGTTTATAGTGAATTTATGTAAATGAAAGCATTTTTCTGCTAAAATAAGTGGTATAATGTTGTGTTACGTTGTTATCCATGTTTTAATAAAATGGACCTTTATAGGCTAGAAGTGATCATCTGAGAAGTTTTCAAAATAAATTCTGTGCTTGTTTTGAGTAGCTTAGCAGCAAATCTTTTCCCTGTAGATACCAATAGTTAGATGGCAGTGTTATTCTGCAAAGCTTTTTCTATGACAAACTTATTTCCATCTAGAGTAAGTACCATATTTTGCCATGTATAATGTGCACCTTTTTGTCCAAATATTTGAGGGGAAAATAAGGTTGTGCATTTTACCTGAATAAAGATCACATTATCCCTTCTATAATGCAAAAACGTGAATGCATTATATGTGGAAAAATATGATGGGTACGGATTGAAAATAATAAAAATGTGTTCATTTTCAAGCACCTCAACCTTATCATAAACATTAAAGAGCGATCATTTTTCAGATTGGTGTCTGAGCCCTTGGACTGTGAGCACAGTTGGGGACCTCAGGCTCCAGCTCACCCCTTTTCTTTTACAGTTGGGAGAACCTGGGAATGTGTTGAGCAGTGTGCCCTCTTATACAGAGCGTACGGCTATTTGAGGTCTTGGCTTTGGGTGTGTGTGAGGGGGTTTCTCTTAGGCTGTCCATCCTGAGTGCACCGTGGGGTTCGTGTGTTGCCCCAGAGCCTTTCTAGACTGCAGCAACCAAAGCTTGAGCTCACCTGGGTGAGCAGATGTACTTCTGCCAAACCCCAGCTTCAGTAGTCCACTTTACCATTCCTGAGTCTTGCTTTCTCATTGTGGCTTCTGGGTATTTCTTCTTTTCTTACTAGCACATTGATTCATTTAAAAAATTTTTTTTAATAATTTGATCCGGGATCTTTAGTTGTTCTCAGCCAGAGGGTCTGTCTATCCCATTTTGCCTATCAAAGAAACCAGAGTACTTTTATTAGGAGTTGGTTCATTATTTTTATAATTAAATATTTAAGAAATTATTTTCACAGTTAAAAGGTTAAAATAATTTAATATTAAATATTGGGATTTTTTTTTACATGATTAGAGAAGCAGCTTTTAAATTTTGTGACCAAGTGTCCCCCAGGGAGTAGGAAAGACTGTGGCAGCCTTTGTTATTTTTAGTAAATTTAAGGCATTTTCCATTTGCAGGATTAATCACTCCAGAAGATCGGAAATATGGGACAACAAATCTTCATTTAGATGTGTCCGATGCAGCCAATGTCATGGTCTATGTGGGAATTCCCAAAGGACAGTGTGACCAAGAAGAAGGTAGGGTGTGCACAGCACGAAAGTGGGGCTTACTCTCTGAGCTGGAGGCTGTGACCTGATATTTGCTTTCTCTTGCTCCAGAAGTCCTTAAAACTATTCAAGATGGAGACTCTGATGAACTCACAATAAAGCGATTTATTGAAGGAAAAGAGAAACCAGGGGCCCTCTGGCATATATATGCTGCTAAGGACACGGAGAAAATACGAGAATTCCTTAAAAAGGTGTGCTCCTTACTCTGTGGCATGTGAAGAGAGGCATGGAGAATAGCAATATCATAAATAATTGCATGCCAGGAACTGACTGGGTTACTGGGGAATTACCACAACATCAAACACTAAATTTGTTCATGTCAGATTGGATAGACTGAAGCTGGTTGTTAAGGACCAAAAATTTCTAATTGATTGGCTCACAATTCTGAAAAGAGGAGCCCTTGTCTTTTTCCTTACATCTGTGTTTTATGTTACAGTGTATTTGGAGATTTTTTTTATGCTCTGTTGTTAGTTCCTCTGATCATCTCTGAGCATGTATTTGTTTTTATTGCCTTGAAAATGTAAGCACTTCACAAGTTCTGTCATCCCTGAGCCCTGTGGTTACGACGTTCTGAGTGAGTTACAGAAGACCCTGTTGGTTTTGTCTACCTTTCACCTAGTAGCAGGTTAGGGAGGCCTCTGGCCCTACTTGTGGCTCTTAACTTGTGAAGAGTCAAAGAGATGCAGGGGTTTTGAAGATTCTGAGAGTCGCTTGTAGTTAGCAGGTTATTCACAAAGGTCCATATGTGGAAGTTCTTGTTAACTGGGAAGATAGGTGTATTCAGTCTTTGACCTGTTCGCCAATGAGGCTGCTGGTTGCAGCTCAGATATCTGGAGTTGATACTCTTCAGTTGTTCATGAGCAATGGATATGAACATTCCTAGACCTTAACCAGCATTTTATTTTAATCAATGTGTTTCTGGCTAAGGAGCATTTGACTCTTCAAGAAAACCTGCTGGTCACCATACTGTTTCCTTGATATTATCACCCTGAGTCTGCTGTCTAATCCTGGGTGTAGAATAAACAAGTTTAATATACAGCTATCTTTGTGACTATTTCATAACTCAGATTAAGTGAATGCAGGTTTTTATTAACTACAAAATCAGCAAGTCTACTTCTAAGGAGCTTTAACCAACATATATTCAACAGTCTAGACCAAAATATTGTCCAGATACATATTTACAAAAATATACAGACCACCAGTCTCGGTTTGTAGGAAATGACAGAAAGGAAGCCACATTTTCTGTCAGTCTTTCCTCAGTTCATTCAGTTAATGTCTTTGAGTACTAGTCTCTGCCAACAAGGCCTCTGTGTTAAAGAAGGCCTCACAGTTCCTGGCTGCCCACACTGTTCCGGGTAGGGGAGGGGTGCCCTCACCGGGCCTTTGCATGTTGCTCAGTTTCATAGTACTTTGAATATATTTTAGGTATCAGAAGAGCAAGGTCAAGAAAACCCAGCAGACCATGATCCCATTCATGATCAGAGCTGGTATTTAGACCGATCCCTAAGAAAGCGTCTTCAACAAGAATATGGAGTTCAAGGCTGGGCTATTGTACAGTTTCTTGGGGATGTGGTGTTTATCCCAGCAGGAGCTCCACATCAGGCAAGAACCATTACTTTGTTTCTTATTCTTGTTTTACTATGAACTTTAGTGTGTGTGACTGATGTGGCTTGGTGTTTTTCAGGTTCATAATCTATATAGCTGTATCAAAGTGGCTGAAGATTTTGTTTCTCCAGAGCATGTTAAACACTGCTTCTGGCTTACTCAGGAATTCCGTTATCTGTCACAGACCCATACCAATCATGAAGATAAATTACAGGTAAAAACAGCACTCGTTCCTGGCATTTGCTGACTCTGGCTTCATGGCCCATTAGTTACCTTATAAAGAGAGTCAGTGAACTCACACTTGGTACAGTGAGTTGATGAACGGCTTTATATCTAATTTCACTATGTACTTGGGCGAAGGAGGAACAAACAGGAAATGTCACTTGGTTTGGTATTGGTGAGACTTTGTAAGAGGCTGCATCCAAAGAGAAAGTCTTTAGTATTGAAAATGGATAGATCTGACTTCTGATCCTAGCTCAGCTGCCAGAACCCTGTTCTGCCGGGTTTTGAACATGAACCTTTAGTGCTTCAGTGTCATCAACCTCAGGTGCAGCAGAACAGACACTCTGGGACCTGAAGGGGGTCTGAGAAGGTGGGGTTTTTAGAGCCTTTTAATAGTCTACTATGTAACATAGAATTTCATGTTTGGAAAACTAGGGAAATATATAAACTCTGAAAAATAAAACTGTACCTTTGGACTTGGTTCTCCCTGCACTTGTTAGGGGTGGGGCCATGTGGCACCAAAGCCTATGGAAGGGGTCTTTGAAGTTCTTCCAAGGAGGCATGGTTCTAAAATGTATATGGAATATTGGCCTAAAACTGCCCAGGGACCTTTCAAGTACTGACATTTCCTATTGAATATTCAGTGTTAAATTCTGAGAGAATGGTATTTAAATTGGTAGTGGGAAAGTTTGTGTTTAGTAACAGATTTGAGATTTAAACTGACCATATTCTCTTTTACTTCTTTAGGTGAAGAACGTTATCTACCATGCAGTCAAAGATGCAGTTGCTATGCTGAAAGCCAGCGAATCTAGTTTTGTCAAACCATGAGGGTCCAGAGACACCTTAGCCTCTGTACATTGGAAATGAATACTGGCAGCTGTTCAAACTCTTCAGGCGGGATTCCTGTGGACTTTGAGATTCATGTTACCTCATCTTTTTTAAAGTGTACCTGGTGAGGGTACTCTGTCTAATGTATTTCTAGTGTTTACAGACACTAAATGTGTATATTTAGTAACTATTTACAGAACATGCATCCTTAAACTGTGACTTCTCACCTAGTGCAGAACTTCTGCCAAGCTGTAAAAATAAAACCTCTTCTCAGCTCTGGAACAATACTGCAGTTATTCTCTAGCTGTTTGGTTTGACAGCTTAGTCAAAATGAGTTGTAACTACTAGGAATAACTGCGCAGTTTATTTGGGTTGTATTTTGTTCTGTGTCTGTCTGAGTGTCCCCTCCCCCACCCTTAGTGTTTAGAAGAGCAACGGAGAGAAATGACAGCTAATGATGCCATTCTTACCATTTGGCATTTGGACGGGCATTATTATATAGCAGAAATGAACTACTGTACAATTCTTGGGGTTAACCATCTTTAGTTAAATGAAATTTTAATTTAAATGAAGCTTTGCTAATTTTAAGTGTTAAGCATTTTGCATTAAAGTATTCATATAATAGTTTGACTCACTTTATTGGCATTACTCACTGGTTGTAAATTCTTCGCACCTTTCATCAGATGTTATAGGTATAAGAGATTGCCCCAGGAACTCATCTTAAATGCAAAGAAATTAGATGCTGCAGCAATTTCCTAGTGATTATTACAATGCTAACATGGAAATCAATTTCTCCCCAGCCAGACGGAAACTCTGTTCACAGTTTTGCAAAGAAACACCACCAGCAAACTAAATTTAGAAGTGGGAATTAACCTTCAAGTCAGGCCTCAAAAGAGTCATAATTCCAAGGACTATTCATAATCAAATATTTTGTAACAACAAATACAAAAACAGAAAACCACCATGAGCAAGAGTCAAGAGAAGCTTTTTGTCATATTAAACTTGCAAAGTTTGCAGATTCTGGAATGACCCAGTATTTACTTTATATTCTGAAATGTTACTATGTTTAAAGAAATGAGTGATTAGGAAGTATGATGAAAGAATGAGATTGCTAGAAATGATCAGATTTGGAAAGGCATGATGGTGTAAATTAGAAAACAGCAGTGCCAATTAGAATAAAAGAGCTGAAAAATATTCTTGTACAAACTAGAAGACTGGTAAAAATATGTCATACAGCATTGAAAAACAGGAAACTATAAAGAGATGCTTACTTACAAGCAATACACAGAAAAATGTAGATTTGGTAATCAGTGACAGAGCCAAGAAAATGTTGGGGGTGATGTTCAGGGACCAAAAATTTTGCAGTACTGGTGACACATTCAGATTAAAGAAGCCCAATCAAGATGGATGGATGGGTGGATGAATGAGTGAATGAATAAAACAGTAAATTTTAAAATCCACACCTGTGTGGCATATAGTAATAAATTTAAAGAATACCCCACACAAATAGGTTCTTAAAAGCAGCCAGAGAGGGGAAAAACATGATGTTCAAAAAAGTGACAGATTAACTGTGGCGGGATAGTTCAGTTGGTTAGAGCATCGTCCTAATACACCAGGGTTGAGGGTTTGATCCCCAGTCAGGGCACACACAAGCATTAACCAATAATTGCATAAATAAGTGAAACAAATCAGTATTTCCCACTCTAGAATCAATACATTTTTTAAAAAAAATGTTAAGTGACAGATTAGCCCTGACTGGTGTGGCTCAGTTGGTTGCATGTCATCCCACAAAGTGAAAGGTTGCTGGTTTGATTCCCTGTTAGGACACATGACCATGTTGCAGGCATACGTACTGTGCCGGGTATGTATGAGAAACAACCGACTGATGTTTCTCTCCCTCCTTTCCCCTCCCTCTAAAAATGAATAAATGTTTTTTTAAAGTGACATTAATACTTGACTCTCATCAGCAACAATGGAAATCAGAAGAAAGTAGATGTTATTCTTAATTTTCAGGTATGTTCAGAATATATCTGAAAGCAAAAGTCTGAACACTGCACAATTCTATTCCCTGTTCTTCACAGACATTTCTAAACTAAAAGCAAACAACCCAGTTTATTTTCAGGCCCTTGCTGAAGGAACCTATAAGGATATGATTAGGGAAGAAAATTAAGCCACATCATGCAAGGAAAAAAATGGTGTACAAAGGAAATTTTAAACCCTTAGATAAAATTAAAAGTGGTATGAAACAGTATTATTAGAAGTCTAGGTAAAGCTGTTCAAAAAGTTAAACACATGACCCAGCAATTTTACTCCTGGATATATACCCAAAATAATTGAAAGCAAGAATTCAAACAGATAATTGTGCACCCATGTTCCTAGCAGCATTATTCACAATGCAATGGACAAAAGATGGAAACTACTCAAGTGTCCATCAGCAGATGAGTGGAAAAAGCAAAATGGCATGTACAGACAACAGAATATTTTTCAATCAAAAAGGAAGGATATTCTGACAATAAAACATGAATGAATCTTGAAAACATGCTAAGTGAAATATTCCAGATACAAAAGGACAAATATTGTGTGATTCCACTAATATGAATGATAATTATATTCCTAGAATAGTCAAATTTCATAGAGATGGAAAATAGAATGATGGTTACTGGGGCTGGGAGGAAGGAGGACGGGAATCATTGAGTTGGCCAAAAAAGTTCAGTTTCTATCTGGTGGCTCTAGTAGTGCTTAGTTGTCTTTAACTTCATTCAAAACAGTTTTGTTGGATTGTATTGTGACAGCTGTCAAGTCAGCATGCATTTTTAAAAATACTGGTGAATTTTTGTGCAGCCATTTTAATATTGAAGACGAAAATGCACATTTTTGGCTTATGTTTTATTATTTCAAGAAAGGTAAAAACAAAACAGATTTGTGCAGTGTATGGAGAAGGCACTGTGACTGACTGAGCGTGTAAAAAGTGGTTTGCAAAGTTTCTTGGTACTATTGCTGTTTTGGCCAAATAATTCTTTGCTGTGGAGCTGTCTTATGCACTGGAAGATATTTAGCAGCATCCCTGGCCTCTAGCCACTAGAAGTCAATAACGGGAGATAGCTGACATACTCAAAATCTCCAAATCAATAACGTTATTGGTGAAAATGAAAAATTTAACTTACTTTATGGAAAAAATAAGACTTCTGGCCTACCCAATAATATGCCACTGGATTTAGTTTTCTGGTATTTTGTTGAGGATTTTTGCAGCTATACCCATAATGGATATTGTAATCTAATTTTCTTTTTTGTTTTTTAAGATTTTATTTATTTTTAGAGAGGGAAGGGAGGGAGAAAGAGAGAGAGAAATATCAATGTCCGGTTGCTGGGGGCCGCAGCCTGTAACCCAGGCATGTGGCCTGACTGGGAATAGAAGCTGCGATGCTTTGGTTTGCAGCCCAAGCTCAATCCACTGAGCTACGCCAGCCAGGGCTAATCTGATTTTCTTATAGTATGTTTGGCTTTGGTATTGAGATATTGTTGGTCTTAACAGAATGAGGTAGGTAATGTTCCCTCATATTCAGGTTTTTGGGGGAGATTGAGAAAGATTGGTGCTAATTCTTTTAACATTTGGTGGAATTCACCAGGGAAGCCATCTGGTCCTGAGATTTTCTTTGTTGGAGTACTTTGTTCTGTTTTGTTTCTCCTGATTTTCTTTCTTCTTACACGTCTATTCATATTTTTAGTTCTGCAGTTTTGGTAGGTTGTATGTTTCTAGGGATTTTCCCATTTCATCTAGGTCAGGGGTGTCAAACTCATTTTCACCGAGGGCCATATCAGCCTCAAGGTTGCCTTCAAAGGGCTGAATGTAATTTTAGGGCTGTATAAATGTAACTACTCCTTAACTAGGGGCAAGGAGCTCGGCAGTGCTGCCGGGTAGAAACAAGGTGTGGGGCCGGATAAAACAAGGTGGAGAGCCGGATTCGGCCTGCAGGCCTTGTGTTTGCCACCTGTGATCTAGGCTAAGTTGACATATAGTTCTTCATATTATCTTATAAATAGTCTTTGAACTTGTGTGAAGTTGGCAGTAGTGTTCCCTCTGATTTTAGGAACTTGAGTCTTTCTGCTCCCTCCCTTCTCTCCGCCCCTTTAGTCAATCTAGTTAAAGATCAGTTTTGTTGATCTTTTCATAGAGCTATCTTTTGGTTTTGTTGATTTTCTCTATTTTTCTATTTTCAACTTCATTTATTTCCACTTTAATCGTTATTTTCCTTCTTGGAGCTTTGGGTTTAGCTTACTCTTCTTTATTTACTTACTTAAGGTGCAAAAGTTAGGTATTGATTTGAGGTCATCTTTTTCAATGTAGGCACTCCCAGCTATACATTTCCCCTGAGCGCTATTTTTTGCTGCATCCCTATGTTTTGACCTGTTGTCTTTTCATTTTCATTCATCTCAAGAGATTTCTAATTTTCACTGTGATATTTTTCCTTGACCCTTGGATTGTTTTAGATTGTGTTTTTAAATTTCACCAATTTGTGAGTTTTCCAGTTCCCCTCTTACTATTTTCTAGATTCAATCCTTTAAAATTTCGTGAGACTTGTTTTGTGGTCATACTATATATTAGTTTATCCTGGAGGGAATTACATTTGAGAACAATGTGTATTATGCTGTTGTGGATGTAGTGTATTCTGTATGTGTGTTACACCTATACAGTAACTACAGAATAGTAACTATATAGTAACTATATAGTATAGTTGATAGTATAGTATAGTCATTTGATGACTATATAGTTAACTATATATTCAAGTCATTTCCTTATCATATGCTTGGCTATCCTGTTCACTATTGAAAGTTCTTATAGTGTAGAATTGTCTATTTGTCTCTTCAATTCTGATAGTATTTTTTTTAAGATTTTATTTATTTTTAGAGAGAGGGGAAGGGAGAAAGGGAGAGAAACATCATTGTGTGGTTGCCTCTCAAGCACCCCCTACTGGGGACCTGTTTGCAACCCAGGCATGTGCCCTGACTGGGAATCGAGCCAGCAACCCTTGGTTCGCAGGCCAGCACTCAATCCACTGAGCCACACCAGCCAGGGCAATTCTGACGGTCTTTTATACATCATGGGGCTCTGTTGTGAGGTGCATATATTGTTATATCCTCTTGATGGAGTGACCCTTTAATCAATATTTAATCTTTGTTGTAATCTTTTTTTACTTAAGATCTATTTTGTCTGATAATAACGTAGACACGGCTTTTGAAGGTGTAAGGTGTCTACATCTTAAAGAGATGTTCCATCTACTATTCCCATGGAATATCTTTTTCCATTTTGTTACTTTCAATATTTTGTGTCTTTATATCTAAACTGAGTCAGCATAATAGCTGGGTTACATTTTATTTATTAGTTCTCCCATTCTCTGCACTTTAATTGGAGAGCTCAATCCACTTATATTTAATTACTCATAAAGAAGGACTTACAGACTTCCGGCAAAATGGAGGCATAGGTGGACGTACCGTACCTCCACGCACAACCAAGATTGGAACAACAACAATTTAGAGATAGAATAACACCCAGAACCGACAGAAAATTTATCTGAATGGAAGTCGGACAGCCAAAAAAGTTGAAATAGACCTGTTCATCCAGACTGGTAGGAGGGGTGGAGACAAGCAGCCAGGCGCGGGTTGGGTCGCTGCAAGGAGAACAGGGAGAATTGGGCACTTAAGGCAACTGGGAGCTTGTAAGGCATCGGGGTGCACAAGATCACAGCGGGTGGACCCTGAGTACACAAGCGGCAGCCGGCAAGCCCAGTAAGGCAGTGATTGTGGAGCAGGCAGAGCGTGCAACCCAGGATCCTAGGGAAGGGACTAAGGTCCCACGGAGAACGGAGCTACCGCCATTGTTCCCTCTCGACCCCACCCTTACATACAATATCACAATCTAGCGACTGGGGTGCCCAGCCCTGGAGAACACCTAAGGCTCTGCCCCTCACTGTAACAGCAGCGGCCAGACAAAAAAAAAAAAAAAGAGAGAGGGAGATGGCTCAAACAGAACAAATCAGTGCTCCAGACTCATCATTTTGAGCAACCAAGAGATAGCTAACCTATCAGATGCACAGTTTAAAACACTGGTGATCAGGAAGCTCACAGAATTGGTTGATTTTGGGCACAAATTACATTAAAAAATGCAGGTAACCATAAAAGAAATGAAGGAAATGCACAGGGAACCAATAGTGATGGGAAGGAAACTGGAACTCAAAACAATAGAGTGGACCAGAAGGAAGAAAGAAACAACCAAACAGGAAAGAATGGAAAAATAAGAATTCAAAAAAACGAGAAGCTTAGGAACCTCCAGGACATCTTTAAACGTTCCAACATCTGAATTATAGGAGTACCAGAAGGGGAAGAGGTAGAGCAACAGATTGAAACATATTTGGACAAATAAGAAAGGAGAACTTCCCCATTCTGGCAAAGGAAATAGACTTCCAGGAAGTCCAGGAAGCTCAGAGACTTCCAAAGAAGTTGGACCCAAGAAGAAACACACCAAGGCACATCATAATTACATTAGCCAAGGTAAAAATGAAGGAGAGAATCCTAGAAGCAGCAAAAGATAAGGGGACAGTAACCTGCAAAGGAGTTCCCATCAGACTGTCAGCTGATTTCTTAAAAAAGAGACCTTGCAGGCAAGAAGGGGCTGGAAAGAAGTATTCCAAGTCATGAAAGGCAAGGACCTACATCCAAGATTGCTCTCTCCAGCAAAGCTTTCATTTAGAATGGAAGGGCAGATAAGGTGCTTCCCAAATAAGGTCAAGTTAAAGGAGTTCATCATCACCAAGCCTTTATTTTATGAAATGTTAAAGGGACTTATCTAAGACAAGAAGATTAAAAAAAAAACATGTATAGTAAAATGACAGCAAACTCACAATTATTAACAACCACAGCTAAAGCAAAACCAAAAGAAACTAAGCAAATAACAAGAACAGGAACAGAACCACAGAAATGGAGATCACATGGAGGGTTAGCAACAGGGGAGTGGGAGGAGGAGAGAGGGGCAAAAGGTACAGAGAATAAGTAGCATAGATGGTAGATAAAAAATAGACAGGGGGAGGGTAAGAATAGTATGGGAAATGTAGAAGCTAAAGAACTTATAAGTATGACACATGGACATGAACTAAAGGGGGGAAAGTGGGTGGGAGTGGGTGTAGGTGTACAAGGTGGAGGGGCGTGAAGGGGAGAAATGGGACAACGGTAATAGCATAATCAATAAAATATATTTTTTTAAAAAAGGACTTACTTCTGCTTAGCTATTTGTTTTCTGTATGTTTTATGTTCAATTCCTTCATTACTGCCTTTTTTCATACTTAGTAAACATTTAGTTAAAATTTTATACTGTACCATTTTGCTTCCATTCCCTTTTCTGTGTATATTTAGTTATATTTTTAGTAGTTACCTTAGTGATTACAATTAGCATCTTAAACTTACAGCAATCTCATTTTAATAATACCAACTTCATTTCAATAGTATACAAAAACACTCTTAAACATCTCTCTCCCTTTTTATATTGTCAGAGCCCACGTTTCTATATATTGCATGTCCATTAAAATAGATTTATAAATATTTTTGTATGTGTTTGCCTTTAACTCATATATTAAAAAAGAGGAGTTACAAGCCAAAATTACAACCTTGGCTTTTATTTTCACCTTTACTAGTGTTTCTTATTTTTCTCAGATGGCTTTAAGTTACTGCTGTGCTTTCATTTCAACCTAAAGGAGGACTCCCCCTTATCTTTATATGATACCTAGGAGGGTGGTGAGTACAGCCCAGAGTGACTTCCCAGCTTCTCTGCCTTCCTCCATGTGAGAGATGACATTTTTATAACATTTCTACTAGTACAGAATTTGCTGACGTGAGGCTCATGCTAACAAAGAGAGACTTGAATTTATTTAAAAGGTAAAACATTGAAAAACACAGATGCTCTGTTGTTAATGACTAATGTCTGTGAATTGCCTCAAAATAGATGGCAACATGCCAGGTGTGCTAATAATGTAGTTTTCTTGTCTAGAAAACTTTTTGAGGATTCAAAATACATCTGAGGCCACTCTTCCCACTCCAAAAGTTTCAAGAGTTCTGCAGAACTGTTCCCACTCCAAACAGGGTTCTGGATAAAATGCAGTAATTTTTTTCTGAAAAGAAATACCTAGGTGTCATAACAGAAGATGGAACACAAAACTAAAGCAATGCATGTGTCAGATGCTATCAAAGAGGTCCCGAGTCCTCTGGAAACAGACATGGTTTTGCAAGACCTGGGCTGGCATTTTGGTATTCGTGCCAGGGTGGAGGTCATGAAGGAGGGCTCGCACCAGCTAAATAATGGGAACCAAGACTTCTGCTAAAGAGCAGAGTCCTGGGGGAGTGGGGGGCGGGGCAGTGGAGGCTGGCCCTCTGGGACAAGAGCATTAGACCACAACCATGGCCTAAAAGAGTTTTGCATAGGGCACTTTGTGCATAAAAAGGAGGCTCCTCTTAGAAATTAAAACCCTAAGCAAAGGTATAAGATCTGCATTTGTACTGACCACATGGTATGAGATTACCAAGCCCAGATATTAGTATAAAATTGGGTCCCGAATGGTATGGAATTCCCAAGAGCTGTGATGGAAGCAAACTCAAAATCTCTCTTGGGTACACTTTCATGAGTCAAGCAAGGCACATGGAACATCTGGAAAAATGCACCTTGCTAAAGAAGTGCTCACAGTTAAAAACTGAGGAATGCATGAGGTTCACTGTGAGGGAGAGTCAGACACAGTAAATGGAGAATTAGCACCTCAGGAACATGAGATGATAAAGAATAAAATAAATATCAAGAGACAAAATAAGAAAATATAAGGAAAAGATGAAAGGAGTAGGTTGCTTAGTAAAAAAGGTGCTAGAATATGACGTAAGTAGACATATTCCCACAACTCACTGATTCATGATGGATTCAGACCGAAACCAAAGAATTGTAAGTAATCTTTAATTTTTTAAAAAAGATTTTATTTATTTATTTTTAGAGAGGGAAGGGAGGGAGAAAGAGAGAGAGAGAGAAACATCAATGTGCGGTTGCAGGGGGCCGCAGCCTGCAACCCAGGCATGTGCCCTGACTGGGAATTGAACCTGCGATGCTTTGGTTCGCAGCCCAAGCTCAATCCATTGAGCTACGCCAGCCGGGCATCTTTAATTTTTGTATTGTTATACTGTGGGATAAATTGTCTATAGAGATTATGGAAACTGAATTATGTGACTCTCATAAGATTATATTTAAAACCACTTGATGGATTTAGTTTAAATCATAAATGCATAAACTTGTTGATTTTTGAGCTTTTATATTAATAATTTTTTTCCATAGGAATGTTTTTCTAGTTTTTAACTTTTTCTAATTATCAAAACAATGTCTTTTTATTATTTGAGACAAATTCTGAAATATGGAAAAAAGAAAAACATATTAATAGTCTCATTAACCTGAAATACGATTTACATTTTAGTACATCCCCCTCCAGTTCTTGCTGTGCAGTGTGTCCCTGTGGAGCTGAACTTACACCGAAATACAATGTAGTATACCCTTAATTTTATAAATTTAACGTTTTGTCATAATTACTTCCCCATGACCTTACAACACAGTATAAATAAAATTAAGTGATTACATAATATTCCTCATGGATATACCATTTATTTCATATTGCATATTTAGATTGCTTCAATTTTTATTGTTATAACTAGTAGTACATATTTTTGCATAAATCTTTTTATAGGGTTGGCTATGTCCTTAGGCCATATCTATGATTTTTAAAATCAGGGAACAAGGCTTAATCTCTTACAATTCATGTTTCCAAATGTGTTTTATTTCAGCGCAACACAATTTATTGAGAGCAAAAGGAAAAAGGACTCACAGACATGGACAGGAGTGTGGTGACTGTGGGGGCAGGGGGTCTAAGGGGACTAAATCGTGATGGAAAAATACAATTAGAAAAAAGTCCTCCAAAAAAAAAGAGAGATAGCTTTCCCCTATAAACTTAATGTGTTTTTTCCTCTCATTGTCAAAATCCTTACATGCATTGTAGAAAATTTGGCTCCGTGTGTGTGTGTGTGTGTGTGTGTGTGTGTGTGTGTAGGAAAAAGGAAGAATAAAAATGAAGGAATTCAGCTCACTTCTGTGTTCAGTTTATAGGATCTAGGCCAGCGAAGGGAAAACTTCAATTAGAACATTTACTGAGCACTTCAAAAAATTTGCAAAACAAGTTTCCTGGTTAGATGCAAAGGTGGTGGAGTGTTGGTTTATTTCATTTGACCTTTAAAGTATGTCTGAAGTGAACCAACACAAAGGGGGACCAGATTACCTCTTCCTCAGACTGTCTTTTCTTCTAATCCTAGAACTTGATGACAGCTACTTGATGTAGCTACTTTTGACTATTAGTTTACCTAAATGTTTATTCAACCAAGACCACCTGTCAGAACCTCAAACTCCAGCTCTTAAATATTTCAACTGAAAGAAGCAACACTAAACCTGTGAACTAAATTTACTCCAAAGCAACCACTTCCCAGGAAATTTAAATTAAAAAAATTAATTGAGCGTATGTTAAAGGGGCCAGCAACTGAATTACTGTCTCATGCACATATGCAGACATACTGTTTTGCTTGCTTATTCAGGTTCTGCAACAGCAGAAAAAATAATTTAATAGTTACAGTGTTAAAACCTGGAAATAAGGTGAAGAGGTGTAAATAGATCTGGGAGGAAATTCTCAGCTCCAGCAGTTGATGTTAGCAAAGAACTCTGTGGACTCCAAGTGCGGTTGTGGTTCTGAATTCAGTCACCCTGTGGGGATGGACGACATGTACTGTGAGCCCTGCCTGGGGACTCAAGTGCTACAAGACAATTTGTGATCGTATTTATGATAGGACAGACTGAGACAACTTCAGAAAGAAGAAATGATAAGAATGTGTTGTTAAAAGGGACTAATTTCTGAAGAAACAAAGAAAATGACAATCGTGTACCTAGTTCAGGAAAATGAAACATTGTTTAATAGGGGAAACGTATTCTACACTGAGCTAGGCTGGTAATATCGCCCAGTTCTGTCAATAGCTGAGGCTATGAATGTTCTGTCAGAAAGTAATTTAAGAAAATAGAAACTTAAGGTATGCAAATGTCTAATCACTACATTGTATACCTGAAACTACTATAATAAGTCAATTATAATTGAAAAGTAAGAAAAAAAGAATACCCCATAAGGAACAGAAAGAAAAAGAAAATAGAATTTACTGTAATTTAGTACTTAATGTCCCTTAAACAATGTTCAATGTCGAGGAAGAGGAAACGCAAAATGAATAACAGGAAAAAAGACAAGCTGGCCTTTACTCTAAGAGAAGAACTCTTGTGCTTCAACTACTGGCCTGTGACTTGAGTCGTTTTAAATCACTGAGCTGAACAAAGGACTCAAAAATCTAAGAAACAACTGGAATGGGGTCCCGTGAGAATCAACTCTGACCCTATGTCTTCGAGCCTGGGCAAGCCCATTAAAAGTCGAGCTTGCCACAGACGAATGGCGGCCTCTAGGCTGATTCTGAAGATGGTAGCCTCCTCACTCTCTGCACCCTGGAAGGTGCAGGGAGAAAATGGAGTGTGAGTCTCACTCCGAACTCCTCTGCATCTCATGTGTTTATGGGGTGTGTAGGGGCATTTCTCCTATTTTAGGATCTGATTAACTGAGTTGTCACAGTGCGCATACTTTTTCCTAAGAGTCACTATGCACCTTTTGAAGCCACACCCACTTTTCCTATGCAGTACAATAAAAATCCTATGAGACTGGAGGGCGGGTAAGACCAGGTTTTGAGTCCTGAGCAAGTGACCTTCCTTTCCTCATCTGAAAAGTGCGGAAACAATGAGCTTTTCAAGGAGGGATAATTAACACAAAGATCACCTAACATAGTGCCTGGAACAAAATGGCTCCAAGTCAACACAAGGGTGGACAAAAGCAGGTTTACAGTTGTAATACAAATAAATAATACACTAAATAATAATACAAGAATAAACTTTCATGTACTCACAAGTGTAAACCTACTTTTGCCCACCCCTGTATGGCTAGTGCTGAGCAGCTGCTCAGCGAGGAAGGCACTGAGCTTGGTGCCAGGAGTTCAAGTGCTGGCCACGTCACCTATGGTTGTGTGGCCTTGGGCAGGTCACTTCACCCAGTTTCCTCATCCCTAAAGTGAGACCAATAAGAGCACCCATTTTGTGGGGAGTTGTGAAGAATGAATAAGTTAATATATGTACAACATTAAGAAGAGCACCTGACACACAGTCAGTTCTTAATAAAAATCTTAGCTATTCACTGAATACAACAGAAATTAGCAAATTACTCTTCCTACCTCATGAGGTTGTTGGGTTGTGTATATAAAACAATCCAGAAAAGTACTTAGCAAAGCTTCTAGTTCATATTAAGTACTCAGTCAGAGTTAGATACTACTTTGGTAATTATCATTATTATGATTATTGGTATTTTACTGTGTTGAATAATTCTGTAGTATAATACAGATTTTTTACATTTTCAACTGATGTGTTAATAGTAATTAGATGCTATCACAAGTTGGTAAAAACAGTATTTTTACATACAAGGTCTGTACAGAAAGTATCCAGCCACGTAATATGAAAATTAGAAATAGAAAAATATTGAACAAGATACAAGATACAAGAAACATTGTACATAGGACAATGATGCCTCGGTCCCCTTCAAAGTAGGCACCTTAGACCTCACACAGTTGTCATAATCACCATCAGCCGCCCCATCATATTTTCCTGAATCTCACTGATGGTCTGAAGTCCCTCTCCTTTCATAGGTGATTTTAGTTTTGGGAAAAGCCAGAAGTCACAGGGCACCAAATCTGGGCTGCAGGGGGCTGAGTCACCTGGGCAATTTGATGTTTTGCCAAAAACTCTGCACGAGACGTGGTGCATGAACAGTCCTGTTTTCTTGATGAAGCTGCCAATCACCAGTAGCCCATAGTTGAGGCCTTCTGAATCATTGAAATAATTTCCACAGAGGAATGTTCAAGCTTAATGCAAAATTTGATGCAGATTTGTTGCTCTACTGGCTCAGTCATTTTGAATGTGACGGCCACACAGTACACATGCTCACTCACTGGCATCTACTGCCCCCACTGACGAGTACAGTGAAGTCATCATTGTTCACTCATGCACATTGCAGTCCACTCTCCTTGGCTGCCATTTTACATCAATGTCACTCAAACCATTCTCATTATATTAACAAATGGCTGGACTTTTTCCAGACAGACCTCCTATGTTTGAGAAAACATGTGAATTAAAAAGGATTATAATAATAAAAGAAATCACAAATGTATTAGCCTTTCTTGAAATGTCTTGTTTTATTGCTTCCAACTATAATACAGATTTTCTGAGCTTTCAACATTTTGCTATTTGAGTTAAAGAAATATTTGAGTCAGTGCCCTGGTATTCACCCAAGTTGAACTCAAGCATTTTGAATCATTGTCTGTTGACACAAATATATTTGGCACCACTGAGAAATGAATAGCTACATACCAACAGTATCATAATCCCTCAACCTCAAGATGACAGCATTATTAGAGGGTACAAGTGTTGCTGATGAGTTTTATGCTGTCATTCCTGAACTAAACATATGGGCATGTAAGTGTCCAGTTAAGCAATGACGGCTTTGTAAAAAGTTTTAACAAAGTACTTTGCTATTTTGCCCAAGAAATTAAGAATGATAATCTGGTAAAATATGTAGCAAGCCATGTGTAACTTTTTACATAATAAAGTCAATTATTACCACTTTTTTCCTCCACAGTGTGACCATAGCCATATATTACCACATAAGCAACAGGTGAGTTTAAAAACCTATCTTGTTATTCTAGGTAATAAGTTTATAAGACATCAAGTTTACTATTGGGTAATAACCATGGACATAACTGGAGTGAGTTGTAGAGTGCTTCTATGACATTACTGAGGTAAATCATTTGTTTTTGTTTTAGAAGTAATGTTTAAGTCATTGAGGATCTCAAAAGAGTATTTGTGTGGATTATATTAATACTTACTGTATTAGAAGTTAAATTGAGAATTTAAAAAGTCCATTCTCTGCTAAAACAGGGTTTTTATAACACTACTGAAATTTTGAGCTAGATATTTCATAACTGTGGTGAATTGTCTTGTGCCCTACAGGATGTTCAGCAGCATCCTTGGCCTCTGCTCACTGGGTGCCAGGAGCACCCTCTCTCCACCCCACTCCGTCTGAACAAAACACGTCTCCGATCGTGGCCAAATGTCTGCTGGGGGATGAAATCAACCCCATTTGGAAAATATAGTATTAAAAGAACTTAGTACTTTAAAAAATAGCTATTTTCCCAACAGAAAAGTTGGGGAAACAGTGTGTCACTTATTTACAATTTTGCACATGTCTTCCATGTCTGCCTTGATAGAAGACAGATGATTCTCACGCGCACTTCGTCGTTGGTCGTTTGCAAGAGCACTCCGGTCCTTTGGTTTGCAGACACAATAGGAAGAAGACCCAGCCTCAAGTAGCTATATCACTAAAAAAAGAAGTTTTCAAAAGCCTTCAGATGATTGTGAATATTCTTTAATACTTTATCAAAAGTCCTCCAATGTTGGTTTCTTGAAATAGTTTCAATGGATTTCAAACCATACCCATGACCTTGCAGTAAGGGCTCTATTAAAGTGATACCCACTGATCAATCTTGCACACGGAATGACTCTTCTACTTGTACGTGATTTTATGACAATACTGTATGCTGGTCATTTGGCAAGTATGGCTTCACATTTCCTTATACAGTGTCAAATACTCACTGTTGTGAGTATCACCACCAATCTTTCCAGAAAAAGCCTTTAAGCATTGAAAAGCTGTTGAGCTCACAAAAGAGAGTTCACGTTTCGCTGAATCCCAGTTGTTAGCTTGGATTGTGTCATTGGCAACAAATAAAGCTTTTATTGCCTTGAAGTGACAGGCTCACTTTTATTTTTGAGAGAATGACAGTTGTACTGTCAAATAAAAACATTATTCTATGAAAAATGGGCTTGTTCAGCCCACAACTGAGTCAGAAGCACTCTTCCTGAACACAGTGCTTAATGCACACTTCCCACTTACTCGGAGCATAAAAAGAAGGATCAAGGTTTAATAACACGATTAATTGCTACTGCTTTAGCAAGAATGTTAAGCAAAACAGATGTTTTTTCCAGCTGCAAGTGGCAGTGAAGAATGGAGTGACTGCTAGCACAGCTCGGTGCCACTGCCTCCATCTCTGCACAGAAACCGGTCTCACTCACTTTTGCTTCTGTACAGTCATTGCAAAGAGTATAAAAGCAGGTGGTGCCTTTGGATTCATAAAATCAGGACTCTGGGTTTGTGCTGGAGACAATCCTCGCTGCAGCCTGGCAGCGAGCCCACGCTTAACTGGTTCCACGTGACATCTGGCTTGAAACCACGCTTGACCTAATTAAGTATGACATTAAAGTAAGCAATTATAACTTCATAGATAACAAGGACTCTCAGAATCTAAAGTGCTAAATCAAAATTATAAGGGTGGGACAAAAACTGAATGTAGTTTTCCTAAACTCAGGAGCAACTGCAAGTGAAATTAATTTAACATCATGAAAACTTCGTGGATGTTGTTATAGACATTGTTTGAGTATTTAGCCTAGGGTCACTGGTGAACTACAATTTAATGAGAAAGTTATTTATGGTGTCTGATCTGATTTCCAAAGTCAGCTATGGCTCAGAGGGCATTTGTTTAGTGATAGAGAACTCTGAAAAATTAAATATTACACCAAAATTTAAAAATAATCTGGAGTCTTGGGAATCATTTGTTGAATGACTTGTTTTACAATTTTATTACTAGTTAGATACATACCAAGATTTTAGGGACCTAAAGGATCTGGGTGTGTAACCTATATCTTGAATAAAATATAAATTTGTATTATGGTAGCAGTTACTACTTTTTAAACTTTTACTCTTGATTGAAATTCTTTCATCTAAGGATCCATTTTTATTAAAAACTAGTTAAATTTATTTCTACTTACTTGATATGTAATTCTATGCAATAAATATAAGAATAAAGAACATGCAGAGAGGGTCTCACAGCAAAACACAAAAGCGGCTGGGATGTACCATCCATGAGGCATGTTCCCAGGGCTGGGCAGAGCCCCACCAGACCCACAGCGTGAGCAGGCCGAGGTGCCTGGAATCCCAGAGCCAACAAACTGCCAACCTGCCTGTCACCTGGCCCCAGGACCCTGGTCTCGGCTAGAAGAGGTGGTGACATCTGCGCAGCCTGGGGAGCACGGGCAGGAGGATGCCTGGCGCCACGGGAACTGCCAGGCCTGGATGCTGGCCCTGAGCTCGCCACAGGCGCTGTGGGCGTGCTCCTGCCCCATGGATCAAGTTATCAGACTCCTAAAACCCAATCCCTCAGCACCTACCTGGCAGGGAAGAGCAGTCCAGGGCCCCTGCCTCGCTTCCCTCAGTCCCTACTCCTAGTGTGGACTACCAGCAGCTGTGCCCCAAAAACTCTCCAGGTGTTGCTCGCTTTGGCAATTGGTGCAGAAGGCCTACAGGGACAGCCCATGGGCAAGGCAGATAGCTCATGCCAGCTAGGAGGCCCTGGTCTGAGGAGCATGCCATGGTGCACTGGGTGTCTTCTGGAGCAGGTGCTCTGAAGCTTCTTGGAGGCCCAGGTGGCATGGCAGGAGGTGGCACAGGGTGCCTGGGCGGTAGCCCTAGAGGCACTTGTGGCTGAGAGTGCCATGACATCAACCCTGAGCAGATTCTGGGCGAGGCCCTGTCCTACTGCCTGGCGAGTCTGCCAGGCCTCAAGCACTATGTGCAGCTGATGGCACTGGCCTGGGGGAGGCTCAGGTGCAGGAGGAGCTCCCCGAGGCTGCTCTGGACATGCTGGCTGCCCAGCCTCATGGAGGTGGTGGTGCCCATGCCCTAGCACCCCAGAGAAGACCATCCACGGCCCTCGTGCACTGCAGGAGGCAAGCAGTTTAACTGCAGTGGAGCCGTTGGACCAGGTGCAACTGACCCACTTGATCCTCTTTGACTACCTTACAGTCAACTTTGACCTCTGACCATTGACCTTTGACCACCATGGAGGATCAGCTGTGCAGGGGCCCACCCCACAGAACAGGACTTACTTCAGTGGGGCTCTGGTACCCACTGAGTGTGTTGCTTGTGGAGGTAGTTGGGTGGTGCTGCTCTGATGTGGCCCGAGCTGTCCACTGAATGTGCTGATTCTGGGGCCTCCCGGGGGGTGCAGGCCAAAGTCAGCCACAGCCTGTGTTTGGCCCAGGGCTACCCGGCATGAGCCCCAGAGCAATCTGCAGATGGCGGCTACTTGTGCTGGGCTTGGAGGTGCCCAGGAGAGGCCAAGCGGTGAACCAAGGCTAGCTGCTGCTAGTGCTGGGCCTGGCCCACTTAGTGAAAGATACGGGGAAGCTGGGTTCAGATGTTGCTTGTTCAGGAGATTTTAGGAAAGTCTGAAGCATGAGCTAAGACAGGCTATTCATATGAAAAGGCCACTCAAACAACTTGGATGGGCCCACAAGTTGGATGAGGCAGGGTCTTAAGGAATCACCAGGGCGGGACAAACAGGGTGAGCCAGGTTGATGGAGTCTTAGATATGACACCTGCCTGCTGAGTCTGTGCAAGGAGGGCTTGGCAAAGGAACTGCAGCCTCAGCCAGCACTTCTATGTGGAAGAAAGCCGCCCCCTGTCCCTGGGCTCTTGTCCTGATGCTGGACAATTCAGTTGCTCCCTGTCCATCTCTGCTGTCTTTCAAGTGCTGCTCCAGCACTGGAGCTCGGAGGGAGGGAGTCTGAGTAAGTCTGCGTGGGCCCTTCAAAAGGAAATGCCTGGGATTCCAGAAACTTTGTCTTCCTCAGCCTCATTCCCACTGGATTTTACAGCCAGAAGTTAAGGGGACTTCTCTTCCTGGCACAGGAACCCTGGGCCTGGGGCCCTGGTGCGGGGCTGGGACCCCTTGCTCTTCCGGGGCAGCTCCGCAGCTGAAATATCCCTCCCGACCTTTATCCACCTCGAGTGGGTGTGGGCCCCGGCTGTTCTGCATCCTGCCCCTCCTACCAGTCTCAATGTGTTTTTTTTTCTTTAATTCCGAAGTTTTAGGACGTTCATTCAGCTCCATTTCTGGCAGTTCTGAATAATGGTTTTTCTGGAATTTAGTTGTAATTTTCATGTCAGTCAACATTTTCCCAGGAGGTTTGGGGAACCAGAGCACAGAGTGTCAGAACTGACCACGAGCTCCTAGCAGCCAAGAGGACGGCCAGGCCCGCCATTCAGTCACAGCGGTGGGCAGTGTGCGTCTCCCGGGGTTGAAGGACCAGCCAGCCAGCCAGTGTCTGCCCGTCGCCACCCCTCCCACGACGTCCGTGCTCCAGAAAACACAAATGGGCCTCTCACACTTCTGCTTTGGCTGAAAATTCGAAGGCCCTGGCCACCTGAGAATCCCTCTTGAATGGATTCCGTGTGACTGCTCAAGAATCGTTTGGGGCAAGAAGATGCAGCTATGTTCTGAAGGGAATAGAGGAAAATGCTGATTTTTCAACATGAAGTGATAAAAACTTGCCTTAGATGCCAGACATATTTCTACCACTGCCATGGTCATAGCTAATGTAAACAAAGTCCATGTGTGTGTCCCTGCACGGACATTATAAAATCTAACCTGCACCTTGTCCACTGAGGAATATGAGAACACCGCCCAGAAACAGAAGAAGCCTTCCAGAACTGGCCTGAGTGGCTCGTAACTGTGGATGCCTGCTGCTGCAACTGTTCCTGTGAGAAGTGCGCGTCAAGCCCATGGGCGGCTGGGTTACGTCAGTGCCATGCAAACCAGTCTCGCTGAATTAACACTGGCTGGGCTTTCTCTGGACAGACCTTGTATGCTGTTTGTTTCTTGCACATAAAATAACTCACACTTATTATGAGTTATAACTCACACATATTGTTTTAAGTGTCACATATTAACTTATCTAATTTTAAAAAGAGATCTATGAAATACAAGCTATTATTATTATTTCCATTTTTTATAGAGAAGCAAGGACATGTGTCTAGTAGGTGGAAGAGCCAAAAGCTTTGAACCTTTGTGTCTGGAATCAGAGGTGGGATCCTTAATCGCTTCTCTAAAACTCTCATAGTAGGTGCTCAATGAATGGCTTTAATATCTGTGTGTCTGCGATGCATTCACCAAGTAAAAACATATGGGAAAGTATACATGTAAATGCTACATTTATTATGTGTGAAGAACAGAGTTAAGAATAAATGGCAATAACAGTAACATTAATGGTAATAATATTCCTTTGATTGACCATAACAAAAAATATGAAAATAACTCATGAACTAATTAATGCAGAGAAGAAATCGATTGAACCCAGTCAGACAGTGGAGTAAACAAGCCCAAATCTTGTCAGAAATGCTACTTTCTATGTATCCAAATTAGGCGATAAAAAGATGAAAAAAAAATTCAGTAAAAACTGGGGCAGAATGAGACTCTCCAGATGTTTGTCCAGGAGAAACGGTGCGCTGTGTTCTGTAACTGTTTCCCTAATGAAAGGCAGGCTGTGGGGTCCCTCCCCATCAACATGGCAAAACCAAAATCTAAACTAAAGTCATCCTGGAAAAACACAGTCCAAACGAAATTCCATGGCTGAAAAATGTCATTAAAGCTCCATTTGACATGTTACATCTATTCTTCTTAGATATGAAAAGTATTTTGTAACCTCCATAAAATAGGAAAAAGTTAACAAATTTATCTTAGTTTTTAATTCAATTTAGGCTAACAAACTCGACAGTGGTTATAAAACTTTTGTGTTACATTGGGAAGGTGTTCACATAACCTGAAAACCTGCTGTTTTAAGGGTCTGGACAATTTGAAGCGCTTTTATTTTGTTAGCTATGCAGTTTTTCTGAGAGGAGCCAGAGGGTGAGCAAACCTTGACTTTGAATCATCTTGAGCCCAGAAACCGAGGGCCTTAAACCCGAGACCAAGATTAGGGAGCACAGGACGGGCAGCTGGAGACAGTGGCCAGGTCAGTGCATGTGTCCTACAGGTGGCTAGCCTGTTCCCACCCACCAGCTCTTCGGCTGGTCTGCGGTGGGGCTCCTTGGAGCCTGAGGGGAGCTGGGGTGGCTCTGACCCTCACACAGACCTCCCAGTGGAGACCTCCTCTCCAGAGGCCCCAGGGTCCCAGCCAAGCAAAGGGATCCTCTAAAGCAGTAATGCATAAACAGGAAGGTGCACAATAGGCCCTGTGTGGTTTTCCTACACCAGGGCTTCTTGGGAACCCTGGATTTGGGGATGCCCCTTACTCGCTGACCCTATCTTGCTTCCGACAGCACTGCAGGGCAGCCTTGTTCACTTTTCCAAACACACCTCTGGCCCCAGCTGGCTGGCTGCCAATACCCACATGCCTACTGAGAGCCTGCCCTGAGTGCGCCTCCACAGGCCTCTTCTCTATCCCGGAGGAGGCTGCCCTTGCATTCTCTGTTGGCTCTCATCTTCAGCCCAGGGGCTGGTCCAGCCGCCAGACCTTGGGCCGGCGATGGGAGGTCACCAGACAGCACTGAGAAGTTCAGGGCCACCTACTAGCCATAAAACCTCTTCTAATTACTCCGAGAAACTAGCCATTCACATCCATTCTCCCTGCCTGTCATCATGCTAAGTAAAACACGTCAGGCTGAAAAGGGCAAGAACCTTATCAATGACTTCACTCACAGGTGAGGGGGGAAGCAAATAGCAACAAATGAACAAACAAGCAAACAAAAACAGCAAGAGAATGGCGATTATCAGAGAAGAGGAGGATGTGGGGGAGGGACAAAGAGGGTAAAGAGTGTTAAATGTATGGTAAGAGATGGAAACTAGACTTTGGGGGTGAAAACACAATAAAGTATACAGATGTTGTACTGTTAAGTGTACACCTGAAATTCATACAGTGTTATTAAAATAGGAGCCCAGTAAAGTTAATTTAAGAATGCATCGTGTTTTCATCTTCTAAATCTGATTCATTGTGGGGGGACTCCATCCGCAGGGCCCCCCTGGCTGCCACAGATGAGAATAAGTCTACCAAGACATGATCTGCTTGGGGAGGAAAGGTGGCCGATCTCTCAAAGGAGAAGGTACAAGAGCCTTTCTCTCAATGGGCTTTTATTGGGTTCTTTTTGCACAGGGATACAGGTAAAGCTCATCAATCTTTGTCAGGCAGTAAGAATCAAACAATAGATAACATACAAAAAACTCTGAGGGCCTATTTTGAGTCAGGGTCAGATAGCTAAAGGGCTACAAAACTTTGGGAAACAAACTCATTTCCTGCTCAGACCCTTATCATTTAATTGAGAGCATTCTTAGCAAAGCAGGTTTCACAGGATTTTATGCATTCCTTCTTAGGCCTTATCACCCTGGGGAACCCGCCCTTTCCAGTACAGGGCTGTACCACTCTGTGTCATTATTTCAGGCTTAAGCCAGGCAGGGGAAGTAAGGCAGCCAAGAGATTAGGAGACTTCTCACAGACAGAATGAGGATTCAGGCTATGTCAAAGCTGAGGGGTGAGGGTCCACCACCCCCCTTTTTCTGTAGCCCCAAAGTCCTTCCCTGGGGGCCCCCGTGATCATGCCTGTCTTAGATCATCCCTCCCTTGAGGAATCTTACCCGTCATTGGCTGATCAGTTGATCAAGCATTGGGGGCCAGGCAGGGTGAAGTAAAAGGAGCAGAGGCTGCGCCCCTCCCAGGGGGATAAGCTTTGTCTCCTTAGTGGCTTATGGCCCTAAGGTCTCTCACTCAGCCTTAGCCATTGGGGGGTTACAGCTTCTGAAATCAGGTATTTCATGAATCCCAACAATTCATGAATTCTGCTTACTGAAATCACATTACAAATTATGGAGTTCCCTTGATTTTACTTTATTTTATTTAAATTGATTTACAGAGAGGACCAGCAAAGAACATGTTAGTAAGCTGAAAGTAATTTTAAAATAAAGTATTCATCACTGGTTCCTGAGAATATGTCACACATAATAATTATCTGAGTTAAAACAAAATAGACTAAAAGAGGACATATTGAAGTATTATAGGTAAGTTAGCCTCCTTAAAGCCAGAATGTTAAAAAATTGTAAATTTTGATTTGGGTATAAATAAAATATTGAAATCAAGTGAAGCTGTGGTATTTAATATGTTTTTGCATTTTTCAATATTTTTCATTTTTTAAAAATTGTAATAAATGTACAAATACAAGTGAGACAAAGAATGACCTGGATGCTACCCTCTTCCTCTGCCTCAGCCTGAGAGGTGGCGCCACCAGGGAGGGTCAGGTCCCAAACCTTTACCTTACCTTCTCCACCATATACAAATGTATGTGTGTGTGTTTTCCTTTGTCTAAAAGTACATTGTGATCTAAAAGTACATTTCTCCCCATCATCCTTAATCCAAAAGATATAGTGCAGACAGGATGCTGTGAATTCAATGCATCACAGCACTGAATGGATCATTTTGCATATTAATTCTCGCTAAAATAGTCCATGAGAAGGGGTTTGAAAGAAGAGCAGGGGCAGTGAGGGGAATCATTCCACGGTGTTGAGTGTGCCTGGCATTACTGTGTGGTGTGCACAAACACTGAGTCTAATGCTGTCTGCCTGGAACACATAAAATCTCAGAGACTCATTTTATCACAACACCAATCAGTAAATCAACACACTATAGGAGAAAGTGAAGTATAAAGCCGGAGAAAAGTTTTTAGACAATAAAAGGTTCTATACTCAGTATTTAGAACAATTTGGAGAAGCTGCAGAAAAGCCCCCTCCTCAGACTACAGGGTCCTGAACCAGTGGCTTTTCCCTCAGGTGCACCTGGCCTCAAGTTGTCCTGAAGCCCTGACAGCACCTCCTCCTCCCGAGGAAAGGAATTTCCCATCCTCATGTGGACCCTGCACTGACTTGTACAGACAACTACACAGGCACTCTACTGGTTCCGGGAATGACAGGTTGTGCACCCCCTGATGGCCACACTGTGCATCGCACGAGCCTCAAAGCTGATACTTGTGTTCTAATTTTGGCTGATGTTTTCAAACTAAAAAAAAAAATAATTTATTTCATTTACATATAGTTATATACAATATTATGTTAAATTCAAAAGCACAATATAGTGATCCAATATTTACATATCTTTCAATGGGATCACCACACCAAATCTAGTGACCACCTGTCACCATGCAGACTTAGAATGCTGTTATGGACTGGATTCCCCTTTACCTTCTTCACTGGTCTCTCTACTGGCCCCTCACAAACAAAATATTTACACATCTCTGGGGACCAAAGTATATGAAAAATTCCTGAGAGTAATGTAAGGAAAATAAATCCATTGAGATATATTTCTTGTTTGTGACCAAAAGACAAAAAATTGTTAAGTAGTCAAGTCTTTTAAAAATCTTACAAAGCTCTGACACTGTGGCTCAGTGGGTTGGGTGTCTTCCCACAAAGCAAAAGGTCACTGGTTCAATTCCTGCTCAGGGCACAGGCCTGGGTTGTGGGCTGGTCCCCCAGTTGAAGATATGTGAGAGATAAACAATTAATGTTTTTTTCTCTCTCTGTTTCTCCCTTGCTTCCCTTCTCTCTAAAATTAAATTAATAAAATCTTTTAAAAATGGAAATCTGATATTTCTGCCTTTAAAAAATAAAATAAAAATTTTATAGAGATCTTGTAGAAACCCATTCCCACTGTGGGCTGCAATCAACAAAGATCGGCAACTGACAGTGCAAGAACTAGAAGCTGATCTGGGGATTCCAAAAACTACTGTGTCCAAGATTTTGATGTAGGATCTTGCGTGTTGTGGCAAAATTCATTCCACAGCTTCTGGTGCCAGAGCAGAAGGAATATTGTGCTGCCATTGGGAGAATTGTGTGAGGTCCCAAGGTGCCTACTTTGAAGGAGACTAAGTCACCATTGTCCTATGTACAATGTTTCTTGTATCTTGTACCTTCTTCAAGAAATGTCTCTATTTTTCATATTACATAACTGGATACATTCTGGACAGAAACTTCATAGTAATTGTGCTAGATGTGTTATAACCCACATAAAGTGTGTACTGTTCATAACCCCATTCTACAGATGAGGAAACTGAGTTCCAGAGCCATTATATAACTTGCCAAAGGTCACACAGCTTATAAGTGGATTGAGCCCAGGCTTGAGCCCCCAGATCTGGACACTGGGCTGTTCTGTACTGGGCACAGAATAGACATAAAGAAGGTCCTCAATGAAAGTTTGTGGGAAGAAGGAAGGGAGACTGAAAGAGGAGAGAAAAGGAAGAAGGGACTGCAGCTGGTGGTTTTGAATGCTGAGACTTCGGCATTGACACTGGAAAGCTTCTGCCTCAGGATCTACAACACCCAAGTCAAGGAGGATGGAATTCATCTGCCAAGTCCAGCAGGCAAGATTGGAAAATTAAAAGATTGGCAACGGAAACCTCTTCAGAAAAAAAGTAAAAGGGAACAAGCATTGCTAAGACGGTAACATAAAATAGAGTTGGGAGGCTATTTGGGAAGCAGTGCCTGTGCATGCCTTGTGCCTCAGTTCTCCCAGCTGCTATTAAGTTGCTAACCTGTCACTGAACTCCGCTCAGGGCTGGGCCATGAACTTCCAGGAACAACAACTGCTGCCTGGACACATGTGGACCTACCCCCTCCCAAAGGAATTGCCAAAGTAATTCCTTTGGAATTACTGCCTTAGCCTCTACCATTCTCAGGTTTTCACACTGGACTCCTCACACTATGATCCACAACTGCTTTGCCGGGCACGCCGCATCCTGCCGTCGGGTAAAGCCTCTCTAACCGGATCTCCTCACCACGTTCCTCGCTGGAGAACATTCAGTAGCTGAAAACTGATAAATTCAGTGTCCAAGGCATATGTTCAACTGTCATTAATAGAGCCATCTTCCTGTATCTTATTCTGTCAGAATTATTTTTTTCATGTGCTACTAAGGACACCACTTACTCCCTTACTTTCCTTCCATAGAGTGAACTTGTCCTTTTTCTGTATATATCCACATCCTATCCATTCTTTTTAAAAAGATTTTATGTATTTATTTTTAGAGAAAGGGAAAGGGAGAGAGAAAGAGAGGGAGAGAAACATTGATGTGCAAGATCTGTTGCCTCTTGGACACCCCCAACTGGGGACCTGGTGTGCAACCCAGCCATGTGCCCTGACTGGGAATCAAACCGGCGACCTTTCAGTTTGCAGGCTGGTGCTCAATCCACTGAGCCACACCAGCCAGGGCATATTCTATCCATTCTTCAAAAACAGTTCATTTATTTTTTTGTAAAGCTTTTCGTGACTATAAAAATTGTTTTTTCCTCTGAATCATAGTGATCCCAGCTGATATCAGTGTTTCTCAAACACGACTAATGTATATAACTGTTTACAAGGGAAAAATAAAAAACAAATCTCACTTCTGTGAGTTAAAAATAGCAGCAAACCTTTGGAGTGGTGATGTGATCAGAGAAGGGGGACGATTTAAACAGCATGGCTTATATTCGTTAGCAGGGAGGTAACCACGTCATTTTGCATATGACCTTTTAAACATGTTTTCTGAAGGTTTATTTAACCCATACTTATATAAGGTATTTTTGCCTCATCTTTCCAATTGAATTACAAGCTCACTGAGTGCAGAGATCTTATCTCACTTCTGTGTACAAACAGGCCGGAAGTACTTGTTTCCATTTTCATTGCTGCCGACTTGTTCATGTAATAAAATGATAGCACTCCTATGGTTTGAATGAGCAGTGTTCGCTAATGGAGATAGGATTCTAAAAGCATTAATTCCAGCCACTGTCATCAGGTGGGGTATATGCTACCTTTTAGCACACCAAATAATTGAAACAATTTCAGGAATCTGAATAATTCATCAACAGCAGACAATTCTGGGATTAATTATTGTGCCTTTTTTTTAAAAAAGGACTTTGATATCTTTTTTTAAGATTTTATTTATTTATTTTTAGAAAGGGAAGGAAGGGAGATAGAGATAGAGATAGAGAGAGAGAGAAACACCAATGTGCGGTTGCTAGGGGTTCTGGCCTGCAACCTAGGAATGTACCCTGGCTGGGAATTGAACCTGGGACACTTTGGTTCCCAGCCCACACTCAATCCACTGAGCTACGCCAGCCAGGGCTTATTGTGCCATTTTAAAAATAGCTTTGAAACTAGACTTCTATCAGATATATGAAGCTACACAGATATTAATAAATATTATTTCAATATAGTTATAAAGCACAACTATTCTGTCAAAAGTAGGCATCTACTGTAAACTATTCTGCACTAAATGAAGTCTTGATTTTGACTTTTTCTGCATTCTCTCTTCTACCTTACTTTATCTTATCTGATTTCACTTAAAGCTTTACATTCCTAAAACTCTGATGAAAAAACTTTCCTGCGAAATGACTAATCGTGTCTTGCTTCTAGCCGTCTGACACCTTCCTAGGTAACACTGGATTGCTAGGTGTGGCCTTACACTTGTCTAGATGCCCTGGTTCAAAACCCTTGTCAGTCTCCTCTGGGAGGGCTTGTCTCTCCTGTCCTCCGCTCAGCTGCTCCGGGGCCTGCTCTCCCGCCAAGGAGGTGTCACCTGGGAAGGTGTCACCTGGGAAGGTGTGCTTCCACCTTCTTCTCACTTTCTAACTTTAAGGAGTTTCATGAGCAGAATTTGCTCATGAGGTCATTTGCTCTGTTCCAAGATCCACTATGTTTCTAGCCAGGCTGTCCCATCATGCCTTTTCTCCCTTCACAATTAATAAGATATCAGTGAGCTTTTGACATAAAATGCAATTTTCTGTTTGCCCTCGATAGTGCTATGGACTTAATAACTTTCCAAGAAACTTGCCCACTTGAAATTATGACAGCTTTTGTACCAATTTTCTTTCTTTCTGTAGATACTGAAACATCACAGCAACCGCAAGAAACCAAAAGAAGAAAGGACAAGTAAACTAAAAGAGATCTTATGAGAATTTGAGATTATTCCGTGTTTCGCTGACCCTCGCAGGTTACGTGGGAGTGCTGGCGATGCCCACGGGAGCGGGCAGAATCAAAGCCTTGGAGGAAAGCTGGCCGCAGCCTCCTCGGCGCCCTGCGTTATCTGCCACACGGAGCTGACCCAACTACGGGCCTCGCCCGGAGTTCTGTGATGACGAGGATGTAATCTGTTCCAGTTACAAGTGCGAATTTCCCAAAAAGCACCTTTTGTCGTATCAGGTAGAAATTTCTTTTCTTCTCTCACAGGAGCAAAAGCAATCTAGCTGTCAATTTGTTTTCAGAGGCTTATAAATTGCTTCCATATGTTAATGCTAAAAAAAATCCACTCATTGGAGAATTTGGGTACATTTTATTTTATATACACTCATTTATATAAATATATCTCATAAATATATTTATTTCATATATACACACATGTATATACACATATTTATATTTATTGAGTATGTAAATACATATATATGTGTATGTATTTATAATGATTCCCTTTAATTAGGAAATCTTATAGGGTTCCTTAAAAAAAAATTCTACATGCTTAAAGAACTTACTGTTTTTTGCCCTGACTGGTGTAGCTAAGTGGGTTGGGCGTCATCCGCAAACTGAAAGGTCCTTGGTTCTATTCCTGGTCAGGGCACATGCCCAGGTTGCAGGCCCATTAATGTTTCTTTCACACATCGATGTTTCTCTCCCTCTCTTTCTCTCTACCTTCCCCTCTGTCTAAAAGTAAATAAAATGTTTAATAAAAAACTTAATTTTTAATGGGAAATAATGCTTTGTCTTCCTCACCTATAAAGAGTATTTTAAATTTTTAAGTATTGCTTATGGAAAAAATTGTATCAAGTATTTTATTTTTAAAGCATATTTAGTTGACTGTGCTATTACAGTTTTCCCAGTTTTTTTTTCCCCTTTCACCCCACTCCGTCCTGCACCCCTCAACTCTCCAGCATTTCCCCCCGACCTTATTTCATGCCCATGGGTTATACATATAAGTTCTTTGGCTTCTCTGTTTCCTATACCATTCTTAACCTCTCCCCATCTATTTTATACCTACCAACTATACTTCTTATCCCCTGTAGCTTTCCCCTCTTATTCTTCCCCTCCCCCTCCCACTGAAATCCCTCCATGTGATCTCCATTTCTTTGGTTCTGTTCCTGTTCTAAGTGTTTGCTTAGTTTTTATTTTTGTTTTTTAGGTTAAGTTGTTGATAGTTGTGAGTTTGTTGTCATTTTACTGTTCATAGTTTTGATCTCCTTCAATTTCTTAGATAAGTTCTTTTAACATTTCATATAATAAGGCTTGGTGATGATGAACTCCTTTAATTTGACCTTATCTGGGAAGCACTTTATCTGCCCTTGCATTCTAAATGATAGCTTTGCTGGATAGAGCAGTCTTGGATGTAGGTCCTTGTCTTTCATGACTTGGAGTACTTCTTTCCAGCTCCTTCTTGCCTGCAAGGTTTGTTTTGAGAAATCAGATGATAGTCTTATGGACACTCCTTTGTAGGTAACTCTCCTTTCCTCTTACTGCTTTTAGGATTCTCTCTTTATATTTAATCTTGGGTAACTTAATGATGATGTGCCTTGGTGTGTTCCTCTTTGGGTCCAACTTCTTTGGGACTCTCTGGGCTTACTGGAAGTCTGTTTCCTTTGTCAGATTGGGGAAGTTCTCCTTCATTATTTGTTCAAATAAGTTTTCAATTTCTTGCTGTTGTTCTTCTCCTTCTGTCACCTCTATCATTCAGATGGTGGAGCACTTAAAATTGTCCCAGTGGTTCCTAAGCCTTTCCTCATTTTTAAAAATTCTTGTTTATTCATTTTGTTCTGGTTGGATGTTTATTTCTTCCTTTTGTTCCAAATTGTTGATTTGAGTCCCAGTTTCCTTCCCTTCACTATTGTTCCCTGAATATTTTGCTTTATTTTACTTTGTGTAGCCTTCATTTCTTCCTTCATTTTTCGACCAAGCTCAGTCAGTTCTGTGAGCATCCTGATTAACAGTGTTTTGAACTCCATATCTGATAGACTGTGTATCTCCTCATTGCTTAGCTCTTTTTCTGGAGGGGTTTTTTTTTTAAGATTTTATTTATTTATTTTTAGAGAGCAGGGAAGAGAGGGAGAAAGAGAGGGAGAGAAACATCAATGTGTGGTTGCCTCTCACATGGCCCCTACTGGGACCTGGTCTACAATACAACCCAGGCATGTGCCGTGACTGGGAATTGAATCAGCGACCCTTTGGTTCACAGCCTGTGCTCAATCCACTGAGCTACACTAGCCAGGGTGCACCTGTTATGTTGTAAGGGAGCGAAGCCTTAGGTATTGGCCAGGGCAGGGCAACCATCTTTGCTGCGTTGTGGTGCTGTCTGTGGGAGAGGGGTCAGAGAGGGAACAGTGCCGCTGCTTGCTCCGCTCCATCCCCACTTTCCAACAAACTCTCCTGTGAGAATGGGAGTTTCTCCTGTCATGGCAACCACCACAGTATTTGACAGCTACCTTTCAGTCTTTCGTTTCCCATTCAGCTAGCCCCACCTTACCCATATGGTCTGTATCCTTGCCCCATGTCCTGTCTGCTCAGCTACCCAACTCCTGTCTCCACCCCTCCTACCTGTGTGAGCGAATGTTTTTTAAATTTTGGTTGTCGAAGTTCCATGCAGTTTGATTTTCTGGCACTTCTGGTTGTTTATTGTTTTTAAACTGGTTGTTAACGTTTTGGTTGTGTGAGGAAGCGAAGTGTTTCTACATGTGCCTCCATCTTGACCAGAACTGCCATGCACCATTTCTTAGACATTTTAGTCCATTTAATGATTTTGTTACATGATTTTGTTAAAAACACTTTATTAACAGTTGAATGTCATCCCCAGGGGCGAAGTGGTCTACCTAGACATCCAGGATGCAGACGCCAACTCAGCATAGCCTCCAAGCTTCTCACTCTGACTCCAGTAGGGGGACCGCCCTCACGCACGGGCCCGTTCACGTTGTAGATGATAGAACGACTTGTGTCATCTGTGAATTCCACAAGCACCTGTGTGCACTGTCCCTGGGAGCTGGTCCTGCCCAGCACCTTGGTGACCCTGACTAGCTTGAGAGGTTGCACATGACTTGTGTCCCGATGGTAGTGGTGGTTTCGTGGAGAGCCATTTAATGATTTTTAAATATTTGAAAGAAAATACTAAGTTGTCAAAAATACACATTGCTTTGTGTATTCAAATGTCAAACTAATTTGTTCTATGAGTGATCTTTTATCGTCATGACATCACAGATAGAATCTAATGTGATTAGGTTAGACAAAAAACAATATTCTCCCAAAATTTAAATATTATACTTGCAATACCTTTAAGTAAACCTTCAGTCTTTTGTTTTTTAACAAAATAATATCCACATTATTCTTTTTCAAATAAAAAGTAATATCCCAATAGGGAAACACTTTGTACAGGATAAAAGAAAATCCAGTGTTACTTGACCGTTTCTGCTTTGCAGTATTGAACATAGTCTACACTTAGATTGAATTATTTTTCTTGCTAGGGTTTGCTTTCTAGACATAGAAGATTGGAGGAAAGGAGACAGTAAAGTAAGTCCTTTGCCATGTGACATTCATTAGATTGTTACTACTAATATTTAAACTTCACCCGTTTTTACCTTCTATGATTTTAAAATGCATTTTAAGTGCAAGTAAATCATCCCAGATGTCCAAATTAAGATTAAACTCCAATACCCAGTTTCTGGAGACACTGTGCAAACTCTGGACAATTTCAAAACATTCATTCAGTAGCATTTGGCTATTACACCAGGGAATACATTTTCTTTTTTTTTCCAAGCTGGAACGAAATATAGATGCCTCAAATGGAGTTTTCTAAAATTCTACAAAACTCTACATTGTAGTATGATGTTTAGGAACCTAAAAAAAATATGGCTAAATACACAAGCCAGTTTTACAAATGGTAAGTCTCCATGTCCTCTCTAACTCCTTACTTCTCAGGCGCTTCAATCAATCCAATCTTGTTTCTGTCCTCCCTCTTTTTTAGAAAATATTTTTATTGATTATGCACTTACAGTTTTCCCAATTTTTCCCCCTCTATTCCCCTTCCACCCTGCCCCCCCAACCCTCTAGCATCCCCCCTTAGTTCATGTCCATGGGTTGTACATATAAGTTCTTTGAGTCCTCTGTTTCCTATACCATTTTTTCTCTCCCCATCTATTTTATACCTACTAACCATGCTTCTTTTTTTTAATAGATTTTTACTTATTTATTTTCAGAGAGGGAAGGGAGGGAGAAAGAGAGAGAGAGAAAAACATCAATGTGCAGTTGCTGGGGGTCATAGCCTGCAACCTAGGCATGTACCCTGACTGGGAATCAAACCTGCGACACTTTGGTTTGCAGCCTGCGCTCAATCCACTGAGCTACGCCAGCCAGGGAGTCTAACCATGCTTCTTCTTCCCTGTACCTTTTCCCCCTTATTCCTCTCTTCCCCCCTCCCACTGAAACCCCTCCAAGTGATGTCCATTTTTCTGATTCTGTTCCTGTTCTGGTTGTTTGCTTAGTTTTTGTTTTCATTGTTTTTCTTTTCTTTTACGTTCATTTGTTAATTGTTATGAGTTTCTTGTCATTTTACTGTTCATAGTTTTGGTCTTCTTCTATTTCTTAGATAAGTCTCTTTAACAGTTCATTTAATAATGGCTTGGTGATGATGAACTCCTTTAACTTGACCTTATCTGGGAAGCACTTTATCTGCCCTTGCATTCTAAATGATAGCTTTGCTGGATAGAGCAGTCTTGGATGTAGGTCCTTGTCTTTCATGACTTGGAATACTTCTTTCCAGCTCCTTCTTGCCTGCAAAGTTTGTTTTGAGAAATCAGATGATAGCCTTATGGGCACTCCTTTGTAGGTAACTCTCTCCTTTCTTCTTGCTTCTTTTAGGATTCTCTCTTTATATTTAATCTTGGGTAACTTAATGATGATGTGCCTTGGTGTGTTCCTCTTTGGGTCCAACTTTTTTTGGGACTCTCTAGGCTTCCTGGAAGTCTGTTTCCTTTGTCAGATTGGGGAAGTTCTCCATTATTTGTTCAAATAAGTTTTCAATTTCTTGCTGTTGTTCTCCTTCTGGCACCCCTATAATTCAGATATTGGAACATTTCAGGTTGTCCCAGAGGTTTGTAGGAGTCTCTTTGCTTTTTCGAATTCTTGTTTATTCATTTTGTTCTGGTTAGATGTTTATTTTTTTCTTTTGCTCCAAATCGTTGCTTTGAGTCCTGGTTTCCTTCCTGTCATTGTTGGTTCTCTGAACATTATGCTTTATTTCACTTTGAGTATCTTTCATTTGTTTTTTCATTTTTCAATCAAACTCAATCAGTTCTGTGAGCATTTTGATTACCAGGACTTTAAATTCTCCATCAGATAGGTTGGCTATTTCCTCATCGCTTAGCTCTATTTCTAGAGTTTTGCTCTGTTCTTTCATTTGGGTCATATTTCTTTGTCTCCGCGCAGCTGCTAGGTTATAAAAGGATGGGGTCTAGGTATTCACCAGGCAGGACAACCCTCCTTGCTGCGCTGCAGCGCTGCCTGTGGGAGAGGGGCCAGAGAGGAAACGATGGGGCTGACCTGCTCCTCTCTAGCGCACTTTCCCCTGGACTCTCCTTGTCTGAGTCCCCTCAAGTCAGCCCCTCCCCCACAGCCCTCCGAAGTGTGCACCCAGCCCCGCCCCCACCAGTCTGCAGCTTCACTGTGGTTTTTCTGAGTCTGCCCTTGGGGTCCACCGCCTTACCAGTCTGGTTGTTCTGGCTGATTTTTTTTTTAATTCTTTTGTTGTCAGAGTGCCATGCAGTTTGATTTTTCTGGTGCTTTTGGTTGTTAATTGATTTCAGATTGGTTGTTATCCTCCTTTTGGCTGTGCGAGGAAGTGAAGGGTCTCTACCTACGCCTCCATCTTGCCGGAACTCGACCTGTCCTGCCTCTAAGTAACTGCCTTTTTCAAGGTCAGTAAATGCTCTCCATATTGATAATCCAAGGGTCACATATTATGTGACCTATAAACAGCACTAAGAACTGTTGACCTTTCCTCGGTTTATTAAAGATGTGTTTTTTTTTTTGTTTTTTTTTTTGCCTTGTGGGACCTGATGCCCCCTGCCTCATTGGATGGCCCCTTAATGGTCTCTTTTGTTAAGATTCTCAACCTCTACCTGTTGGCCTGAAAGAGACGCACGGGCATGGCTTCTGATCAGGAGGCACTGATTTTTATTCTTTGGAGCTCCCAGCTTTTCCCCTGAATAAATCACCCCTCTCCTGCCAATCAAAATAACTTGCCTTCCAGACAACTTCTTTAGTCGATGACCCATGGTCCATAAGCAGGAAAGATCCTCAGGGCAGGCCTCATGCTCCCAGGGCACAGCCAAGTAACAGGCTTCAAGCTTTGGAAGCCCAGGCGAGGGCCACGGACAGAAAGGAGAGGGAGGAGTGCCCACTCACCATCCCATCCACCTGCTGAGCACCACGGAGGAGGCTTCGGTCAGTTTGGCCATGACTCCAATGTAGAGACAGGTCTCAAGCAAGAGACCCACATGGTGGGCACTGAACTTGCCCTGTCACTGCACTGTAGTCCCTGGTGCCACAAAGAGTTGGGCTGCAGCCTCTGGTGCAGGACTTGGCAGAAGACCTTGACACCTCAGAAGAGGCTGTGCCAGGGTCCTCCTCACTGCCTCAACAGAAGCCTGGGGTCTGGACTGGGCAGGCCTGTGGCACCAAACCTCCCCCAGGACCTTGCCTCAGACCTCAGGGGCCACAAATGGCCCTGGGCATCAGTGCACCCGGCACCACCAGCAGCTCTCCTCTCCGT
Source organism: Phyllostomus hastatus (assembly GCF_019186645.2). Classification (NCBI taxonomy): domain Eukaryota; kingdom Metazoa; phylum Chordata; class Mammalia; order Chiroptera; family Phyllostomidae; genus Phyllostomus; species Phyllostomus hastatus. The sequence goes on along the minus strand of NW_025334041.1, from coordinate 71,971,198 downwards.
GCCCCAGGGCACCACCTGCAACACAAATGGGCTTTAGAGCTTCCAACACCTCTGAGCCCAGAGCCGCCACTGAGCCCTGCATTCCCCAGCCCAGCCCACACTGCGAAGGGAAGGGCATTCCTCCAGGCAACCCCCAGAAACTAACCTGAATGTTCCTGGTCTTCTCCCAACCGAGAAAGGCATTAACCTGGCCAGCACTCCAGAACTCTATTGCCTCAGGCCATCCTGCTCTGGACTCTGTAAGCCTAGACCTCTGCCCCTTGCTCCTTTTTGGGTTGGGGCTCTGGGCTCAGTTCCCAGAGGACTGCCATGTGGGGCATTCCCCTTCCCCCTGAACCTACAGTCCTTGGTTGGACATGAGGCCTCTCCGAGGCCATTCTCAGTTGGCCCGCCTACATGTGTGCTTCTACCCTTCAGCGGCCGCTGGGGCAGTGAGAACTCTGCTCCCTGGGGCACGGGCAGCCTGTCTTCTGTGTCCAGCTCCCACTGAGCCCGCTGAGGGTTGACTCTCACCCTCAACTTTGAAGGAGTGGAGCAGGGATCTTCAGGGATCCCCTCCAAGGCACCGCAACCAATCCTCAGGGCCACAGGTAGCACAACACGTTCAGAACCCAGCAGCTCTAAAGCGAGCTCTGACTGCAACCCAGGAATGGCCTAGCCCTGAAAAGCAGGGACCCTCAGGGGCTGTGCTGTGAGTCCCCCGCCCCCAGAAGGACTTCCCTGTCATTCTGACTGCAAGCTTGATGTCCTGGGAGCCAGGAGGGCTACAAAGCTTCACTCTTACCCCTCCACCCCCCACACACACTCGAGGTGCAGGGTGCATTGCAGGGCGCCCCCTGTAGGAATGATCTGGCCCTTAAGTTGGGCAACTTGGCAGAGTGTGCGAGTTCGCTCAAGTCTGGCTGGACGCCGCCTGGGGGAGGTGTGGAGGGGACAGCGGGGCGCAGGGGAATGGAACTGGCAGATGGGGTTTCCAGGCATGGGGGCCAGGCCTCACCTTCCTCACCTTCCAGGCGGGGGCGGTGACAGGCGGCTGTGGCCAGCCGGACATTCGCAGGTGGCAGCGGCAGCAGGAGAGATGGCAGAGGCTGGGGAGAGGCGTGGGGCAGGCAGGGGGCTTTTGGCGCTTGCTGGCGGATCCACCGCTGCTGGACCGTAGCCGGGGCCCAGTATTGGCAACCTGTGGGAAAGTTTCCCGCGTGCGGCCTAGCACACCGGGAGACAGCAGGATCTGCCTTCGGCTGCAGCGCAACAGTACGTGGGCGGAGGATGCTAGGCGCGGGGATGGCGGGTACATCTGGTGCCTCAACCTGCGATGATCCCGCGCTTCTTAGCGTGGCTGCCGCCATCACCACTGCTGCTGCAGCTGTCGCCATTCCTGGCGGTCAGCAGAGACACCCTGAGGCGGCGACAAGTGCCAGTGCCACGCTGGGGGAGACCCACCTCTAGCCAATATTGGCCCCTTGCCCTCCTAGCACAAAATCTGGGAAGAGCTGTGGGCGTCCAGATATCCCTACCCAGAGAGTCCTCCTCAGGACACCTGGTTCCCACCGGGGCAATCCTGGAGCACAAGGGGCTGCCTAGTCCTATCTTGGCACCCTAGGGCTGGACAAGGCTCAGGGATGGATGGGGGTGGGGGGCGGGGAGAAGCCTGAGATGGAGATTCCAGAGGTCAGGAGATGGTTTTATGGGAGGGTGCATGCACTGCAGGGGTTACCCCAAAGGTAAGTTTTTACCCTTCTTCATAGAGGCAAGGTTCCCACAGTCCCCTACTTTTCTCTGCTTGAAGACCCTGCCCCCCTCCATCTGCCTCCTCATCCCTCCATCTGCGTCCCCATCCTTCCACTGCAGCCTGAGAACACTCTCCTGCATCCAGACCTGGCCTCCCTCCTAGAGCACAGGCAGGTTACAGCCCTCACCTGTGGAGAATCCCACCTGGACATCTAGCCTCCTGGAACTGGCTCTCCCCTGGCCTTGCCTGAAAAACTTTCCCACATTCTACCCACCTTTTCCAACTCAGAGTCTGGGGCACACCTCTCCATCCTGGAGCAAGTTTGCCACCAAAGCCCACCCCCAGCCGGGGTCCCTCTTCTCCAGCGAGGTCTTGAGCCCGGAGGCACTGTCCTCCCAGGCCTGCGGCCCCCACCACAGTGAGCTCTCTCCCCAGTTTCTGCCTGCCGACCCCTCCCAGGCACCAGTCTGTTGAAGTGGAAAGGTGAGACGCTGGGCTCGGGTGACACGGGGTCATCTCCCCCCCGATGAATTAGCAAACCTCTCAGGTAAACCATGTCCCTGTGTTACTGCACGCAAGGGGGTTCACGTGTTGGGGTGCTCCAGTCAAGAACGAGATGTGGTTGTCACAAGGTAGTTTTATTTACTTGCCGCGGGTAAAAAAAAAAAAGATGGGATTTATATTCAAAGCTCTGTCTTCCCCACACGGAGGCTTAGCCATTACTTGTACACACTAGTGGTCAGTTACATACACCCTGACTTCTCCTTTGCAGTTGGATGCATCATTCCTTGAGTTACTGTCAAGCCCATCCTATTTATGGCAGGTCTGCAAAATACTGGGTGTGCTACATTTTAACATTTACAAGAATAACATTCAGTGATAACATATAGAATTGCCCAGACCTTGAGAGCCTTGTCCCGTCTAACATTTGGTCCTCATGAAATTCACACTTAAGTCCAAGCCAGGTACCACTTTTCCCTAATGAAAATGTCTTTCATCAATTGAGCTGACCCTGTAAAGGAAAAGCCTATTTTGATGAAACAGGTCCTTTAAAATGAAACATTTTATCAAAAGCTGTAACAGGATCCCTGTGAAATTAAACTAAGGTAGATATTCTAAGTGCTCCAGCTACTAGTTTTGATTTTTTAAATAGTCAGTTAAATTAAACTTAGGTCACGGAGATTCCATGCTCAGCTTGTCTTTCTAGAAGAAGATGTTCTGATAAACCCTCCCGCCTGTACTCCAGGTGTCTGCCTCCTGCAAAGCTTGTGGAGACTGGATGCAATTCTTGCCTGAAGGCCCACTTCAGCGCTGGGGGGTGGAAGCCAGGAAGACACCTGGGGGACCAGAACTGTACATAGATAAGTGGGGTGCCCACTTCATGTCAGACCTGCCCCAATGTTACCAAAGATGGTCAGACCACTGTGGAGTCTCCCCCATCTGCCAAGGTAGCGGCAGGGACACTAAAAGCTAGAAAAATGAATGGATAGGTCCCCCAGTGTACTATGCTAATGGCTAGCAAAATTATTGGATAGAAAGAAAAGCCCTCACCTCCCTAACCATATAAGAACCACAGGCTTGAGCAGGAAGGGGAGGTGGTGTTTGAGAGGAGTCCACCATTCTCCCAGGCTGGGTGGCACCTGAATAAAACCTTTCCTTTTGCACCAGCACCTGCCTCATGAGTTTGACTTTTGTTTTTTTGTTGCAGCAGGCAGCTGAACCTCTGTTTTGTTTGGTTACAACAGGACAGGGGAGAGGCCTTGTCCAGTCACAAGAAGGGGCAGAGGTTGACAAAAACTAGTGGATCAATCATGATTATATGGCAAGTGACAAAAAGTGACTTGGGCCAAATTGGGCAAACGAAGTTGTTTCACAAAATTAAAAAGTGGCCTGGGACATCTGAAATGATGTCCACAGAATGAAACGTCTCTTTCCCTCCAACTTTCTTGTCACCATTCCCTTGGGTTGCTCTCTTCTTAGATAAGAAGTCTCCTCATAGTGCCAAAAGGGCTGCTGCAGCTCCAACTTCACATTCACACAACTTCAAGCACCTGATGAACACAGACTTCTTCCCCCAGAGCTCAGGTTGAGTCCTAGGTATCTAATGGGCACAAGTAAGGTTAAGTGCCCATCTTTGAATCCATCCCATGCTCAAGATGATGAAATTTGTTGAGAGGCAAGGCCTGGGTGATGTGATTTACCCCTAAACCCAAGGCCTAGTCAGCTTCACTCCAACTATAGCACCACCAGCCACCCTAGTCGTGGTCCAGGACCACCGTCATCCTGGGCTAAGGAGCAGCTCTGTGCAGTCTGGCCTGGCTGAGCTGCTGCGTGGCCTACCCTGGCCTTGCACCCTAGCCCCAGCTGCTGCACTCACCTCCTTTTAGAGTCCAGTCTCAGAACCCCGACCTTGGGGTCTCATTGCACCCTCAAAGCCATCTTCCTCTCTTTCCTATCTCCTACCCCACCCCCACACCTGGTAAGCTGGGGCCAGGCACAGCCCAACTCTGGACATGGGAGAGTTTGTAGGGGTATATGTGTCACAGATGGAATCCTGTCACACATGCCCACAGCTAGCAGTCCTCACTTGTGTCCATCCCTGCTAGCAGCACACGCCGCCTTTTCGTTCAAGCTGCTTGAAACCCCCTTGGGCCTCTGTTTCTCTATCTGTAAGTTCGGGGAGCTGGCCCAGTTGATCTCCTAAGTCCTTTTAGCTCCAAAACCATCTGTGTGGCTCAATAAAAGTTTGAACAAGCAATCCCATCATATAAATATTAATTAGAAAATGTTTTTAAAGGTGATGGAGCCCCAAGAGGAATCCTATAACAGAGCAGCTTGTCAAAGGGAATTCCCAAGGACCAGCTGGTGACCCTGGGGCCCTGGCTCTCTTTGAGGGGGTGGTGAGAGCCTGTCCTCAGACCAAGTGTGGCCACGAGGCTGGGGTGGGACTCTGGTGGCCTCCTTGTATGTGGGGTGCTGCCCAGGGAAGGCCTGCCAGTCAGAGGGGGTTGGCAGCAGCCAGCAGAGAAGCCCTATCTGTAGCAAGGACCACCAGGCAGAGGGGCTCAAGGCAGGGCTCCGGGGTCTGTGATGTGCGGAGCCCTTCCTCAGCAGGAGCCCGCACCTGGAAGCCTTCCCAGCTAGCCCGGGCCTGTCCACTTCTCCCTGCTGGGCGGTCCCGCCAGGCTAGTGAGAGGGAAGTGAGCCACACAGAGGAAGACAACTGGCCCCCTTCCAAGACAGACAACCCTCACCCCCGACAACCCCAGGCCAGGAGGAAGGAGCCCTGTTATTGAACAAGATGAAAATGATGACTACTATGCTGGTTGGACACCAATGTATTATAATTTGAAAAGACACAGTGTGGGAGATCTAAAGTGACCACGGAACTGTTTAGTACATAAGGGCCAGGCTGGGTGAGGACATGAACAAGGTCAGCAGACTGGACAGACCAGCTGAGCAGGGCAGCTGTGCTCTCTCTGAGGGTTGCCGGGCTGGACCTGGGAGCCAGGTTCTGCCCGAGAGAAGACCTTTCACCCTCGAACCCTGCCCTGTGTCCTGCCTTATTCAGAGCCTGGGCATTTCTCCTCTGATGAGGAGCTCAAAATGAACTCCAGTGGCTAATGCAGGCTCTGATGGAAGCATCCCTGTTCTTGCCACCCAGGTCATTCCTGGAGAGGCTGATGGATCCCCTGGGCACACAGCTCTCAGGCCCCCCACCACCACCCCTTCCACACTCAGATGTAGACCCAGGGACCCACAGAGAAGCTGACGTGGCTCAGCACCATTGACACCTCAGCACTGGGCGACTGGAACCCACCAGAAGCTGCGATGAAACCTTCTGATACCTCCAGGGTGCTTCTCAGCCTGTGCTGCGGTGCACAAACTGCGCAAACACTGAAACTACTGGGGAGGAAGTCGTGCACCTCTTCCCGGTGCCCACGCAGGGCCCTCCTCCTGGCTGCTTTTCTGCACATCACCATTCCTTGCCTGAACCAGGGCTTCCTGCCAGAGGGCTTCCACAGGCCCCTTTGCCTTCCTTCAGGAAGGGGTCTGCTTCTCCCTGCTCCAAGCCATTTCTGAAGAAAGCACACCTTGTCTCCCATTCTCTGAGGCTTGCCAGGGGCCAGTTTGTGAATGGACAGTGGAGCGGATGGTCCATGTGCTGGTTCCCCCTGGAGCCTCTGACCTTGGTGCACTCCCTGCTCTTCCCACACAGCCTCCCAGGCACAGCCTAGTGACTCCTCTGGCTGGAGTCCGGAGCTCTTCCTGTGGCCCTGCTAGGCCCAGCCCTGGATCTCGCCTGACCTGAGACCCCAAGAGCAGGTGAAGGGGGCTGTGCAGGGAGGCCACAAAAGATGGGGTGATTCTCAGCGAACCCGCTGCCTGCTAATGCCCATCTTACTTGCTGCCCATCACTTCACAACATTTCTCCAGCACAAGACAGAGGTGAGAGGAGCCCATGGAGACCTAGAGAAAGTTGCACCCAGCCCTTCATCTGGCAGGCTGGACTGGATTGTCAGAGGGCTCTAAGACAATGCTGGGGCCCACATTGTAGGAGTCCCTTCCTGCAGGACTCCCATTGCCCCTCATGCTGCCTCTTGAGGAAGTCACCCTCACCCGGTCTGGTCCTCTGGGGTTGCCCCACACAGCCTCTCGAGCCACTCCCACTGGCCCCACTGCCAGGCCACAGTCCAGCCGCTCAGGCAGCCTGGTGCCTCCACCCTCTCACCTCTGGCTCCCAATGCACAACACAGCAGCCTGAAAGCCCACCTTGCTCCTGCCCCTCCCCAACCCCCGCTACCCTTACCTGGTATTCCAGACCTGCCGGGCACCCCCACCTGCACTCTGCCTCACGCTGGGCAGACAGATGACCAGCCAGCACCCTCAGATGAGGGTGGCATTGCCTGGTCCTGGAGAATGGGTCCTTCTCCCAAGCTGCTGGGGGCTACTGGGGGCTAAAGCAGGGCGGGGTGGCCTATTAAATCTACTCGGAGTCGTGAGTCCTTCCTGGGAGCAAGGAGCACCTGAGGTGAGGCATGCCCACTGTGGGGTCCCCAGCGTGGTGGGGGGTCAGACCCCACTGGGGTCAAGTTCGAGAGGATCCAGGTCTGATACATATCTGATGTTGAACCTCTCATATATATATATATATATATATATATATATATATATATATATAAAATTTATATATATTTTCATTTCAGTTATTGTACTTTTTAGCTCTAGAATTTCTGTGGCTCCTTTTTAAAATTCTCTTTACTGACATTCTCATTTTGTTCACACATTGTTTTCCTGACTTTCTTTACCTCTTGAACATATTTAAAACAGGTGGTTTTAGGGTCTTTGTCTGGGAAGTACCATGTCTGGGCTGCCTCAGGCAGTTTCTGTCAAATTTCTCTTTTAAATGAACCACACTTTCCAGTTTCCTTGTATGATTTGTGATTTTTCATGGTGGAAACTGGATATTTGAATATTCCAGAATTCAAGAATCGCCCCCCTCCCTGGGGTCTGCTATTCTTCATCGTTGAGGCCTCGCTGTGCCCAGCCAGTGTTTCTGAGAGACTTCCTCAGTGCCAGGACTTCAGAGCACAAACACCACCACCTGTCCCAGTCTTTATGGACTGACCCTGTGCTGAGGCACTTTTAAACACTTAACCAGACCACTTATGGTTCTGCCTCAGCCTACAGATCAGCCATGGCGAATGTTCAGAGACTTCTCAGGTCCTTTCTGAGCATATTTTGTGTCCTGGACATGTATGTGGCTTTCTAAATTGCCCGGCATTCAGATGCTTCTGAAAGCCCTGGTATCCTAAAGAAACCCTTTCCCTGGCTTTCCTCCGTCTCTAAGCAGTCTGTGGAATGCTCAGGTGCTTGCACATCTTAAAGACTTCCTCACGTGTTTTCAAGCAGTGGCTGCTGCTTTTCCACCCCAAGGTCCGGGACAGGCAAACCAAAGATGAGCACCTTGTGTTGGTGGTTGAGGATGACCCCAGACAGGGTAGGGCAGGCAAATGCACCCCGTGAGCAAGGCCTGCTCTGTTCCTCTGGAACTAGGAACCCGGGTGCCACAAGGGTGTTGCGGCTGCCGCCACTCCTAGAAACAGGTGGGACAAGGGCGAGCAAACATGCCACAGCTTTCTGTTTCTAAGTTTCTTTTTTCTTAATGCAGCAATCACTTGGATGGTGTAAACCTTTTCTTTTCCAGAGTTCTGATGAGGTTGGTTTTGATAGTTTCTGGCTCTTTTTTCAATGTTTCTTTGGAGGTATCCACTCCACCATTTTAGTGACATTATTTTTTAAAACTGTAACTGATTATGTGTAGAACTTCCTTAGCTTAAAAAAAAGGTTACTTCCCTACTGTGGTTTAGACTTGCATTTCTAAAATGGCCTAAGTGGCTAAAAAAGTTAACTCTGGTATCTCAAAAATAATCGTTTTAGTCAAGTAAATTTGGAAAAAGCATCTGAAAGGCTCTGCAAAGTTGTAAAGAAACCTGCTTTATGTTTATTTTGACCAAACATTTCCCAAGTTTATTTCACTTACAAGCCTTTCTTATCGGTAATACATGTTAGCATTTGAAGAGCATCAGTCACAGAATAGGACAAGAAAAATGGTCCCAGTTCTTCAAAGCTTTGAAAGCTTTGATTTTTTTACAGTTGTTCCCATAGCTACAGTCATGGGGCTGGGAGTCAGGGAGAGGTGAAGGGGTGGGCATGACTAGTACTAATTGAGAACAAATGAGTCATAACCTCCTCTCCCTAGGAGTTCTGAGACACACCTTGAAGGGGGCCTAAGAACTTGTGAGCTGTGAGCGCTCAGGAAGGCGTCTCTGACAGATAACACGGGAGAGGGGGAGGGACAGGGGAAGTGAGGTTACCATCTACCCAGAGTGAAGTGCTGTGTGATTACCATAAGCGAGGCCGTGATTTTAAAAAGTAAGCTGTATTTAAAAACAAAACAAATGAGTTGGTGATGTGGAATGCTATTCTCAGTACCCTTGAAACTGATTTATTTTGAGGGCACCAAACAGTTACAGTGGGAAGAGTGGAAGCTGGTACCACTGGTGCTGGCCCTACGTTGAAGGAAGTTCTATTGCAGTAGTTTATACTGTAATTCCCTTTCCCAGACCGTGGTCCCTTTCAGGGCCGGAGAGTGTCTGACCCACCTTTGTTTCTAGTCATGTCCTTTAGAGAACTGAGGGGAAATGGAATATTCACATGATAAGGAGCCAACAATGTTCTTTCCTCTGCCTCCAAGCAGGAATGGAGACTCCAGAACCTCCTTAAACAATTAAACCACGTCCTACATTTAGATCATTTCACTTGAATGGCTGGAACGGCTGCTGTCATTATTTGTTCTGACTCTCCATCTATCCACCTGGAAAAACTCTGATTATCCACATCAGAACAAAAACGCCCAGGGATTAGTAGCATCCTTTAATTCCAATATCATGCAGTGAATACACTAGCCAGATAAATGCAATCATAAAACCATACCCTGTCAACATGTCAGTTTTTCTCAACTTCATTTATAGATTTAATGAAATCCCAATCAAAATCCCAGCAAGTCAATTTGTGGATATTGACAAAGCAATTCTAGTATTTATATGCAGAGAAAAAAAATACAGAACAGCTGACACAATATGGAAGGAGAAAAATGAAGCTGGAGGACGGACTCTATCTGACTTCAACACTTACTATAGAGGTACATTAGTCAACAGTGTGGAAGACGACAGTGTGGTATTGGCAAAAGTACAGGAAAACACAGCGATGAAACGACACCAAGGGCCCTGAAATAGGCCTGATGAATACCGTAATCTGATCTCTGACATAGGAGCAAGGATAATAAAGTGCAACACAGATGGTATTTTCAACAGATGGTGCTGAAACAACTGGGCATCCATGTGCAAAAATAAAAATCTAGACAAAGACCTTAAATGATTCACAACAATTAAATCAAAATGGATCACAGACCTAAATGTATAAAACACTATAAAACTCCTAGAACGTAACATAGGAGAAAATCTAGGTGACCTTGGGTGTGGCAACGACTTTTGAGATTCAATACCAAGAACACAATCATGGAAGAAATAACTGGTAGGCTAGACTTCATTAAAATTAAAAACTTCTGTTATATGAAAAAGTGAAGAGAAAGAGAAGACAGCCACAGACTGGGAGAAAATATTGGGAAAAGACACATCTGATAAAGAACTATTATTCCAAATACACAAAGAACTCTGAAAATTCAATAATAAGGAAACAAAAAAACCAATTAAAAATGGGCAAAGAACCTAAACAGACACCTCTCCAAAGAAGATTTACAGATGACAAAAAAGCACCTGAAAAGATGTTCAACATCATGCCATTAGGAAACTACAAGCTGAAACAATGAGATGCCATCACACGCCTGTCTGAATGGTCTAAGTCCAGAGCTCCGCCGCCAGCGCTGCTGCAGACGCGGAGCAGCGGCGCACTCACACAGTGCTGGCGCAGATGCAAACTGGCACAGCCACTCTGGAGCACAGTTTGGCAGTTTCTTACAAAGCTAAACATACCCTTACCGTACGATCCAGCAGCTGTGCTCTTTGGGATTTAAATGAGTTGAAACACGTCCACACAAAAACGTGCACACGAATGTTTACAGCTTTATTCATAATTGCCAAAACTTGGAAGCAACCAAGATGTCCTTCAACAGCTGAGTGGATAGTGTGGTACGTACAAATGCTGGAATATTATTCGGCAATAAAGAGAAATGAGCTACTAAGCTATTAAAAAGCATAAAGAAAACTTACATGCATATTAGTAACTGAAAGAAGCCAATCTGAAAGGCTACACGCTGCATGATTTCAGGAACGAACATATTTCCGTGGTGTGGGAGGGGTGGCAGTACGCTACACGTGGGAAAACCTTGCACGTGTTGGGACAGGCAGTACTTGGGAATTCTATATTTTCCAGTCAATTGTGCTATGAACTTAAAACTGCTCCAAAACATGTTTACTGAAAAAACAAAGTGTATCCTGAAGATAAAATCAGGAGTAATAAGGTCATACCTGGATTCATGATCTCCAATTTGCATGATGAGACTAGAAGGGCCTCACTGCAGCAACACCGGAGACACCAGGATCTCCGCACAATCTGCACCAGGCAGCCTGTGAGTAAGTGGCTGGGTTTTTTCTGCCTGATTTACTACACATAGGACTTGGACCAGAGGTTTCTGGGTCGAATCCCAGCAGTACAAGGTGAGCTGTTTTCCTTTTTGGTTAGGACTGAATGAGATCACATATGTCAAAGAGTTTTATAAACTGTCAAACACAACTATAAATTGCTACTGCTGAATTACTTACAAATGTAATTTAGGAATATTTCAGATGTGTGCGAGTTGTTTATAATGCATGACCACATCACGCCTCTCACTGGTCAGCTCCTGGCTTTGATAAAGCACTTATGGGCAGGCCCATATCCCATGCGTCCACAACAACCAGCCCAAAGCAGGGCCAGGCAGTCAGAGAACGTGTCCTCATCTCATAGTTGTCTGTTATGGGTGCAACCTGCAATGGGAAGGGAGGGAAGAAAAGTCCCTTGACTCCCACCCCACACACACCTCTCAGGACATAATACATCCGTCCAAACAGGACACAGAGTCAAAATCCCCAATCATCTTTTTGGTTAAAAGATGTCAAAAAGCACAAAATGGCTCCCATACATTGTGGGAAGGCTGGGGAGAAGCACCCACAGAGGAAAAGCCCCTTCTTCTGAGCTTCCAAGTTTCATGCATCTCTTTCCAAGGCCACATATGAAATAATTTGGAATAGCAAACAGCTTGAAAGTTCATTGCATATGACAATCTAAAATAAGACCAAGTGTTAAAGCAGAAATTTATTAAAATCCATTTATATAGTGTTTTACAGACCAAAAAATGTACAGAGTCTTTGACATTCAGGCAATGAACTCCATTCTCAGAAGTGTTTTGTGAGAAGATCAAATTCTTTTGCCTTCCTTCCAAAACAGATACTTCTGTTTATACTCCTGAAAATGATGTGTTTATTACACCACCTCTCAAGAACAATCCCCAAAACCTCTGCAGAGTGAAGAAAACCTTCTTTAGAATGCAAAGCCTCATCACAGAGGTGTAGTGCAAGAGATACATAAATGGCTGCTGTTTCAGAGGAGTGTGCGCACACCTGGCGGACAGGCATGAGAAGAGCTTGAGGGCCCAGCTGGGTGGCCCCTAGCTGCGGAGCGTGGCCAGCCGGGACTGCATGGCCTCCAGGGCCTCCTCCTCCTCTTCCTCTTCCTCATCTGAGGCGGCCATTGCTCCTACAACTTCAGGCTCTGGAAGGGCATCAGTCACTTTACTAGGTGCTTTGCCCAAGGCCCCTGAAAACAAACACAGTGAACAGATTAACAAAATATTGGTTGTGTTAATCCATCATCTTCCCTGCCTTTCACACCTGGATCAGTCTGTCAGAGAAGGGGCAATGAAACAAGCTGGTGCGGTGAGGTTTTGCTCACTGTGACAAAGGCGCAACACCACCTTGTAATGATAACAAAGTCGTAATAACTGTAAAGAGATTCTGATTTTAGAATTTTGGTTCTGAAGCTCTTGATCTACATTCCTAAACAATATTGAATACTAAATTTTCAAGATTCATGAAGATTTCAAATCTAACTAAATTGTTTCTAAATCTTCATAAAATGTTTTTCTGGAGTATGGCATAACTAGTCTTCCCCACCCCCCAAAATTAAAACACATAAACAAACAAAAATTAAACCTCACCAATTATATTTTTTAATAAACACAAAACCCAGAAAATCCAGAAGTAAAAATAAAGATTTAAAACTTGACATTTGAGACAGAAGAGGAGATACATGCTGTCCTACCCCTCCTCCCACGATCAAAACTGCAAAGGAATACGGCACAGCCACCACTGGGAAGCACCTGAAGATGGGCTGAACAGAATTCCCGTCACTGGGGATACAAAGGAAGCAGGAGGGGTGGAGATGTGAAATGGGCAGATCTCTCAACCACAGTGTGGCAATATCCCAGCTGCAGAGGTGCCTCCTGAGGAGCAAGGAGTCTTAGCCCCAAACCTGGCTTTTCAGCCTGGGGCTCCAGTGCTGGGAAGAGAGGTCCCCATAATATCTGGCTGTGAAAATCAGCAGGATTGCTTCTGAGAAAGACAAAGGGCTGGTAGAGGCTTAGGTGCTGATTGTAAAGGGCCCACACACAGACTCACTCATTCACAAACTCACTTGTTCTATGGTCTAGCACAGGGGCAGTAGCTTGAAAAGCATCAAGGACACACTAGGAGGAACTAAATTGACTAACTTTAGGGTGAGGGGCTGCCAGGGCAGGGGAGGTGGCAACTTTTTCCATGGGACAAAAGTGCTAAAAGGTATCAAATCTGCACTCTCCTTTAAATTGGCTAACACCATTCGCCTTGCCTTAGTGATTCTGAAACCCTGCCCACCCCCGTAAAGTCTCTTGTCTGGACTGAGCCTCCTCCAGCAGCTTTTCTACATAAGAAACCTGTCTCAGCTCAAGCTACAGACTTTCCCACAAATCTGCACACCTCACATGAGCAGTGGGTGCCCTAGACTTGCACTGCAGGCTTTCTCAAAGGTCCACAAATCCCACACACATGATAGGTAGCTGGCTTCAGTGTGCACTGTAGTTCCAACCAAGACCAGCACAAATGGTGACTAGTCTCAGTATATCTTGTAACTCCCATCAGGTGGCCCCAAGCCTGATATAAGTGGCAGCCTGCCTGAGCTCACATTGTGCTGTGCAGCAAAGGGTCACAAGTGGCAGCCTGCCATGCTTTGCAGTGTAGCCTCTTCCAAATACCTTCAAGCCCAGCACAAGCAACGAGATGCAGATCACTCTGTAGCTCCTACCAAGTGGTCCTAAGCCCAGCATAAGTGGTGGCTGACCTCAGCCTGCACCAGGGTCCCTAATGTTGGCCTGTACCAGAGCCACTGCCAAGAGGCTCCAGGCCCAACAAATCAGAGCAGACCTACCAACCAGTTCTACAGCCAGCACACCACAAGGTTGGACTTGGCTGGTAGCAAGTGATACCAGTTCTGTGGGATCAGCCCTTATAAACCCTTGCCCACTATACTGGTGACCAGCACTCAGCCAGTCAGCCTGAGGTTCAACCCAAAGCATGGTCTTGCTAACAGTATTTGGGGCCTAACTACAACAGCAGGGCACATATAACCCACAGAGGGGACACCTCTGGAGCACCTGGCTCAGATGACCAAGAAGACTGTGCCCCTGACCCCCAGAGAACACCTTCTATATAACCTCACTCCATCAAGACTGGGAGATGTAGCAGATCTACAAAATACATAGAAACGAACACAAGAAGTCAACCAAAATGAGGAACCACAACATGTATTCCCAAAGGAAAGACCAGGACAAAACTCCTGAAAAAGAACTAAAAGAAATGGAGACAAGCAATCTATAACATACCGAGTACAAAACACTGGTTTTAAAAATGCTCAATGAGGACTTTCAGTCAAGATGGAGGCATACATAGACATGCTTTGCCTCCTTGCACAACCACAGAGACAATTACAACTAGATCTCAAAACAAGTAACATCAGAACTGTCACAAAGTCGACCTGTATGGAAGTCTGACCACCAAGGATTTAAAGAAGCCACATTCATGCAGGAGGGTAGGAGGGGCAGAGGTGCACAGTCGGTGGAGTGTGGAGATGCAGTGTGGCACAGAGAGGTGGCAGTGGAGGCAGAGGAACAGACGATCCCTCATTCATGTGTGGTGGATAAAAATCGGGAGGCATACCTTGGGAGTAAGTAATCAAAGCCCCAGGCCAGACCGCAAAGCCTAGGGTTCCAGGGATGGGAAGATAAATCCACATAACTTATGGGTGAAAAAAACAGTGGGGGTTGGGGTGGAAGAAGGAATTGCTGGATTTTCAGGAGACTCAGGTTAAAGGGCTGGCATGGTCTTAGAACATATGCAAACATGTCCTCACTCTGGGATTCACCACCAGGGCAGCAGATGGAAGGGCGCCAGTCACATATGAGAAGTGGGCGAAGAGACTGGAAATGGGGTGAGTGCTGGGCAAACCTCCAGGACCCAGGCAACAGCGCTGTCCCCTCTCTGAACTCTCCCCCTACACAGCCACAATACAGAAGCGGGTTGCTCTGCCCTGGTGATTACCTAAGGCTCCACCCCTCACAATTTGCAGATGCCTTTTCTACAATAGGCCATGCTACTAAGACAGGGAGTCAAAGTAGCTCTACCTAATACACAGAAACAAACACAGGGAGGCTGCCAAAGTGAGGAGACAAAGAAATGTGGCCCAAATGAAAGAACAGAACAAAACCTTAGAAAAAGAACTAAATGAAACAGAGATAACCAACTTATCACATACAGTGTTCAAAACACTGGTAATCAGGATGCTTAAAGAACTCACTGAGCACAGCGACAACATAAAGGAAGAAATGAAGGTTACACTAAATGAAATAAAGAAAAATCTACAGGAAATCATGAGTGGAAGGGAGGAAGCTGGGATTCAAATCAACCATTTAGAACATAATGAAGAATAAGTACTCAACCAGAACAGTGAAAAGAAAAAAGAATTAAAAAAAATGAGGATAGTATAAGGACCCTCTGGGACATCTCCAAATATACCAACATCAAATCATAGGGGTGCTAGAAGAAGAGGAAGAGCAAGAAATCGAAAACTTATTTGAAAAAATAAGGAAAGAAAACCTCCCTAATTTGGCAAAGGAAACAGACATATAAGTCCAGGAAGCAGAGAGTCCCAAACAAGGTGGACCCAAAGAGGACCACACCAAGACATATCACAATTAAAATGGTAAGAGTTAAAGATAAAGAGAGAATCTTAAAAGCAGAAAGAAAAAGGCAGAGAGTTACCTACAAAGGAGTTTTCCTAAGACTGTCAGCTGATTTCTCAAAAGAAACTGTGCAGGCAAGAAGGGACTGACCAGAAGTATTCAGAGTAATGAAAAGCAAGGACTTACAACCAAGATTACTCTGTCCAGCAAAGCTATAATTTAGAATGGAAGGGCAGATAAAGTGCTTCCCAGACAAGGTAAAGCTAAAGGAGTTCATCATCACCAAGCCATTATTACATGAAATGTTAAAGGGACTTATTTAAGAAAAAGAAGATCAATACTATGAACATTCAAATGTCAACAAATTTACAACTATCAACAACTGAATCTAGAGAAACAAAGTAAACAAACAACTGGAACAGGAACAGAATCATAGATACGGGATCATTTGGAGGGTTATCTGTGGGGTGGGGGAAGGAGAAGAATTGAGGAAAAGTTGTAAGGATTAAGAAGCATAATTGGTAGGTACAAAATAGAGAGGGGGATGTGAAGAATAGTATAGGAAATGGAGAAGCCAAAGAACTTATATGCATGACCTATGGACATGAACTAAGGGGAGGGGATTGCTGGAGGGGGGGGTATCAGGTAGAGGGGGGCAAAGGGTGAAAAACTGGGACAAGTGTAATAGCAAAATCAATAAAATATATTTAAAAAATGCTCAATGAACTTGGGAGAAAAATAGATGAACTTATTAAGAACTTCAACAAAGAGCTAGAAGACATAATAAAGGATATTAATAAAAAACATAAAAAAGAACAAATCAGAACTGAAAAATATAGTAACTGAAATGAAAACTATACTAATGGGAATCTATAGCAGATTAGATGAAGCAGAGGATCAAATCAGCAATCTGAAAGACAAGGCAGTGGAAATCACCCAATTAGCAAAAGCAAAAAAAAAAAGGAATTTAAAAAATGAGGGTAGTTTAAGGGATTTCTAACACAACATCCTACACACCAACATTCACATTATAGGGATACCAAACGGAAAAGAGAAGAGAAAGAAAGAAATTGAAAACCTATTTGGACAATTAATTATGGAAAACTTCCCTAACCTGGTAAAGGAAATAGACATATAAGCCCAGAAAGTACGGAGTCCCAAATGAGATGAACACAAAGAGTCCACATCAAGACGTATCATGATCAACATGCAAAAAGTTAAAGATGGATAATCTAAAAGTAGCAAGAGAAAAGCAGTTAGTTATGTACAAAGGAGCTCCTATAAGACTATCAGCTAATTTTTCAACAGAAACATTCCAGTCCAGAAGATAGTGGCACGAAATATTCAAGGTGATGAAAGGCACAAACCTACAAATATGATCACTCCACCCAGCAAGGCTATCATTTAGAATTAAAGGATGACAGTTTCACAGACAAGAAAATGGTAAAGGAGTTAAAAACATCACTAAGCCAATATTAAAAGAATTGTTAAAGAGACTTCTTTAAGTAGAAAAGATAAAACATATGAATAAGAAAACACATGAAAGAAAAAAATCTCATTGACAAAGGTGATCATTAAAGAAACCAATTATAAAACTAGTACAGAGATTAGACAAAAGTAGGACTATCATGTGTAATTACAAATATAAACTAAGGGTTACACATACACATGAGAAGTAAAAAATAATGACAAAAACTTAAGCGTGAAGGGGGTGAGTAAAACAAAAGTTATTTTAGAATGTGTTCAAACTTATGTGACCATCAACTTAAAATAGACAACTATATTGACAGCTTGGTGTTTATGAAGTGCATGATAACCATAAACCAAAGATCTGTGAGAGATATACAAGAAATAAAGAGAGAGGAATCCAAATATAACCCTTCAGAAAGTCATCAAAACATAAGAGAAGAGAGCAAGGGAATAAGAAAGGAAAGAGGAGACCTACACAACAATAAGAAAACAGTAAAATGGCAATACCTACATACTATGAATAATTACTTAAATGTAAATAAACAAAATATTTCAGTTAAAAGACACAACACAGCAGAATGGATAAAAAAAACAAGACCCAGATTTCCAGCCAAGATGAAGGTGTAGGTAGACACACTGTGCCTCCTCACACAACCAAAATAAGGACAACAATTTAGGAACAAAATAACAACCAGAACTGACAGCAGATTGAACTGTATGGAAATCAGACAATCAAGGAGTTAAAATAGACACATTCATCCAGACCGGTAGGTGGGGCGGAGTTGGGCGACCAGGTGAAAAGGGGTTGCTGCACAAAAAGCAGTGGTACCAGGTGCGCAAGATGAAGCGGGTGGACCCTGGGTGCGCAGGCAGAGGCTGGCAGACCCCAGGCATGGGGTGGCAATGGACAGACCCAGCAAGGCAGTGATTATGAAGTGAGTCACCAGCGGTCCCACATTTGAGTGTAGATAAACCTGGCAAGGCTGGGGAGCAAGACAGATGGCAAAACCCAGGGTCCCAGCACTGGAAAATAAAGCCTCAAGGCACTGACTGGGGACACCTGTGGGGGTTGAGGTGCCGGAAGAGACTCCCAGCCTCACAGGAGAGTTTGTTGGAGAGAACCATGGGGTCCTAGAATGTACACAAGCCCACCCACACAGGACTCAGCACCAGAAAGGCCCAGTTGCTTGGGGCAAGTGGCGCAAGGGAATGAAAGCCGACACAGAGCGAAGCAAGTGCCATTGTTCCCTCTTGGACCCTGCCCCCACATACTGTGTCACAACCCAGCAACTGGGTTGCCCTGCCCTGGTGAACACCTAAGGCTCTGTCCCTCATATGTAACAGGCGCGACAAGACAACAACAAAAAAATGGCCCAAACGAAGAACAGATCAAAGCTCCAGAGCAAATACAACTGAGCAATGAAGAGATAGCCCACCTATCAGATGCACAGTTCAAAGCACTGGTGATCAGGATGCTCACAGAATTGGTTGAATCTGGTCACAAATTAGATGAAAAAATGAAGGCTATGCTAAGTGAAATGAAGGAAAATGCACAGGGAACCAATAGTGATGGGAAGAAAACTGGGACTCACATCAATGCAGTGGACCAGAAGGAAGAAAGAAACAACCAAACAGAAAAGAATGAAGAAACAAGAATTCAAAAAAATGAGGAGAGGCTTTGGAACCTCCAGGACATCTTTAAACATTCCAACATCCAAACAACCAAAAAGAAAACAGAAACAACCCCATTATAGGGGTAATGGAAGAGGAAGAGCAACAAGTGGGAAAGTTATTTGAACAAATAATAAAGGAGAACTTCCTCAAGGAAATAGACTTCCAGGAAGTCCAGGAAGCCTAGAGAGTCCCAAAGAAGGTAGACCCAAGGAGGAACACACCAAGGCACATCATAGTTACATCACCCAAGATTAAAATGAAGCAGAGAATCCTAGAAGCAGCAAGAGATAAGGAGACAGTAACCTACAAAGGAGTTCCCATCAGACTGTGAGTTGATTTCTCAAAAGAGACCTTGCAGGCAAGAAGGGGCTGCAAAGAAGTATTCCAAGTCATGAAAGAGTTGATTTCTCAAAAGAGACCTTGCAGGCAAGAAGGGGCTGCAAAGAAGTATTCCAAGTCATGAAAGGCAAGAACCTATATACAAGAATACTCCATCCAGGAAAGCTTTCATTTAGAATGGAAGGGCAGATAAAGTGCTTCTCAGATAAGGTCAAGTTAAAGGAGTTCATCATCACCAGGCCCTTATTATATGAAATGTTAAAGGGATTTATCTAAGAAAAAGAAGATAAAAAACATGTATAGTAGAAGGACGGCAAACTCATAATTATGAACAACCACACCTAAAAAAAATAAACTAAGGAAATAACTAGAACAGGAACAGAACCACAGAAATGGAGATCACATGGAGGGTTAGCAACAGGGGAGTGGGAAGAGGAGAGAGGGGGAAAGGTATAGAGAATAAGTAGCATATATGGTAGGTAGAAAATAAACAGGGGGAGGGCAAGAATAGTATGGGAAATGTAGAAACTAAAGAACTTATGACACATGGACATGACTAAAGGGGGAATGTGGGTGGGAGAGGGTATGCAGGGTAGAGGGGAGTGAAGGGGGGAAATGAGACAACTGTAATAGCATAATCAATAAAACATATTAAAAAAACAAGACCCATGCATATGCTGCATACAAGAGACCCACTTTAGATGGAAAGACACACACAGACTGACAATAAAGGGATGGAAAAGGATATTTCATGAAAATTGAAATAAAAAAAAGCTCGGGTAGGAATACTTTTATCAGACAAAGTAAGACTTTAAAACACAGGCTATAACAAAAGACAAAGAAGGACATTTTACATACAATAGCTAAGACATGGAAGGAACCTAAGTGTCCAGCAGTAGATGACTGGATATAGATGTGGTACATATGTACAACAGAATATTACACAATCACAAAAAAGAATGAACTCTTGCCATTCGTAACAACATGGATGGACCTGGAGGGTATTATGCTAAGTGAAATAAGTCAGACAAAGACAAATACCACATGGTTTCACTTACATATGGAATAAAAAAAAAGTACATGAACGAACAAAACAGAAAAAACCTCATAGATACAGATGAGAGGGTTGGGCTGATGGGTGAAAAAAGAAAAAGTACAAATTACCAGTTACAAAAACAGTCACAAGGATGTAAAGTATAGCACTTATAATATATATGTACGGTGGCAGATGGATACTAGACTTATCTGGGTAATCACTTCATAAGGCATGTAACTGTCTTAAGCACTACATTGTACATTTAAAACTAATATGATATTGTATGTCAACTGTAATTGAAAAATAAATTAAAGAAAAGAAATAGGAAAAGAAACCAAATAAATCTCATTAACCATCACTCAGAGATAACTACTATTTTTCCGTAGGTGTAGTTTTTACATAAAAGTATGTATTTTCATAACAAGCCTTTTTTCCCTCATAATATATTGTGAACACGTTTCCATGTCAGTAAATATATTCCTATATTATCTATCACAACTATAATACGACATAGTATTCCATTAAACATATATAACATAATTGACTCAACAAATATTCTATTAGGCATTTAGCTTGTTTTGAGCTTTTCAATATTATAAGTAAGGCTACGACAGACATCCTTGAGTTAAATCATTTAGCTCTCCTTACACGCTAAACTCCCAGAAGTCAATCAATCTTCAGGTCAAGGGTTTTTGAGAGCTACTACCAAATTACTTTTCAGAAATTCTATACCAATTTAGCTTCTCAATGCAGTCTGTGACAGCAATGTTTCACCTTTCCACTTTGGAAACTATAGGAATTAAAAAAAATTCTTTATCTGTTTTTAAAAACAGATGGTTATAGATACTGTGCTTATTTTTCAAGAAATAACTGGCATAATCTAAAATTTAAAATGTAGAAGGGAGTTATAGCCTGAAGAAAAAGCTACTAGCTAACTCAGAGAATGCAGGAAGAATGGCCACATAAGGAGACAAGAAAGAGGATGAAAGTCAGGGTCATACCTGCTGTAATTTCAAACAGAATTTTGTCGATTTCCATTTCTGCTGCTTCTTCCATTTCTTCCTGATCATCCATACTTTCAAAAGTGTCCTCTAACATCTCTTCTATGATCCCAGCCTAAACAGAATAAACCATGTTACTTCCAGCTGTTAAACCTGTCCCCAAAAGATACACTTTAAGGCCAGCACCAAGTGAGCTCTAGTGTCTCCAAGTCCAGTCCACCCTTTGAAGGCTAACACACAAGAATGTTGGCCCAGGAAATACTGGATGCTGCCTTCTCTGCAGAAAGGCCAAAGGCCAATGGAAAATGCTCTCTAAATTTAGCACCAAGCTTGGAGGTAGGCTGCTAATGGCTATCAGCAGAGCTTCACAAAGTATAATGGCAGTGTATGGGGAACAGCTTGTTGACAGGTGAGTGTATGCCCCGATCCGTCTTGGCATTTGCCCTAACACTGTAAATATAATCTGTAAATACAGGACGGTAAATATCAAGAGCAGGGTGGGGGCTTCATGGGACCCCAAAAAGGCCTGAAGAGTACTACAGCATGTCCAGGTTATAGCTAAGTAGCACAGGGTTAATCTGGCAGGTCTGGCAAGGATCAGTCAGTTCACCAAAGCCTGACCATCCTCTCCTCAGAGAACTGATAAGGCAGCATTTCTGAACCCAACAAGGTAATGCCTGGACTCTCTACTGGAAGCCCCGTGTCTAGCAGTCTTTGTGCGGGTAGTGTGGCACCACTACACTAGTAGGAAACATAAGAAAGCTGCTCCTTCACACTGGCCAACACAAGCATCCCCTGCAATCTTCCTTGCTTAGCACTGTCCTCCGCTCCCAGATAACTGTATTTGTTTTTAAAGCAAAAGGTTGAAAGAACACCCTACAATGTCAAAAAGGGGGGTGAATGAGTAGGGGGGCAGAAAAAGTAGGAAGGGGCTGAGCAGCTGTGGTGTAGGGCAGAAGGAAAGCACAAGTTCAGGCTTCTTAGAAACTGCTAGAAGAGAAAAATCCTGACTGTTTTGCAACCTACAAGAACTGAGCCGCTTGCTTTGTACCTTGACGTTCCAATGTTTCAACAAGCAGCAGGTCACGTGTGGCAGCTCCAGCTCTGGCTCCCCTGCACTCAGACAGGGCACAGCTCTCACCGAGCATGTGATGGGATCAAATTTAAAACAAGCTTTCTCCTGCCCTGCCGTTCCATTCCCAGAACATTCAAGTGACTTCATGACATGAATCTAGCTAGTACCACATTCTGCCGATTCTCAGACCCATTGCTCCCGACAAAAAGGAACAAACTAATTCACATTCAAGGTCACACAAGTGGAGCCCTCTGGAAGTCATCTTAGTGCTGGAGGCTATGTAAAAGAGGTTATACACTGTCTAAAAGAGCCTACTGGAAACCTGACTGTAATAGCTGTCCACACTATGGAGGAGAAGCTGTCGTTCATTAACTGAATCAGCAACCATTCATCAAATGCCTGCACTGTGCCATCCAACGAAATGATTTTCATGTCCCTGCCCTTGAGAAGCTGGACCTGCATTGGAGGCTTCAGTTTGCACCTGGGGATGCAGCACTGGATGAATTCCATAAATATTTATTACTTACAACACAAAAGCCTTCCTTCAAGTCTGTATTACTTTCAGTATTCAGAAATCATTGGGAAAAATTCCCAGATTCTAAACAAGGTGTTCCCCTCAGATCCTGATGGCTACCTGAGCTAGAATGAGCAGGCATGAATTCATTGCAACTTGGGGGTCGAGACACATCCACAAAACCCTTTTAAAGGACATACCCTCCTGCCTGGTTCCCTCCTACTGCTACTACCCAAGGAGTTCTCATTCCAAAGAGCTGGGTTTTTTATGTTTCTTTTTTTTTCCATCAATTTTCTTCTCCAGTTCTTCTCTCCTATGCCCTAGAGATCCATATATAATTTAAATTCATGAATGAAATTCCCTAGGAAGAAGGAAAACAATTTCTCTCTTTATAAATAACATATAAGAATTTGAGGTATACAATCTTGACTCACAGGACACATGTCTGAAGTATGAATTAGCAGCTGCACAAGGCACCTTCTATTACCATTTACTCTGAGGCAGCTCAGCAATAAGGTCAGACATCTGTGCTCCACCCCCAATCTCTTACCACCAACAGTACTTGTAAGTTACCTGGCAACTTCAGGACTCGATTTCCTACTATGTAAAATGGGGATAAAAATACCTACCTCACAGGGTTGCTGGATGGACTTGATAGGACAAAACGTGTGATGCACCACTGTCTGGCAGTAGGCTCGGCAACACCACCATCTTGAGCCCTGTCCATCAGTATGGTCCTTGCCAGGCCCCAATCCTGGGGATGGCGGGTTATTTATTGCTTTCTATTTGGTTCTCAGTCTCTCCTTTTCTAGTCTAAAACAGGCAGAGGCAAACTACAGCCCACAGGATCAAATTGGTCCACTCGCCGCTTTTGCAAATAAAGGTTTATTGGAACACAGTCACTCTTATTTGTTTACATATTATCTATGGCTTTTACACTACAAAGCAGTGTTGAGTAGTTATACAAAGACATATGGCCCACAAAGTAGAAATTACATTTAACATCTAGCCCCTTACAGAAAAAATTTGCCAAAAGTTTGCTGGCAATGGAGGTAGAAGGACCTCCCATGCCAGCTTCATTAACATTCCCCTGGAGCAGACGGAGAAATGGGCTTTTTTTCTCTCTCCTTACTCACGTCAGGGCTTGTAAACCCCAGCTCCCTGAATCTTAAACCCTTGCTCCCTAGATTCCTCAACCTCCTCCAAAGTTCTGGGTATTTTTACTTCTTCTAAGCACTCTGGCAATCTGACCCAGCCTTAGCCATGCTCAGCTCTGACGGTTTCAACCACTGTTGACAGCTGCTCCTCTGTCCTCAGTGTCTGGCAACAGTAGTCTGTCCATGCCTGCCTAACCCAGTCTTAGACCCTGCCACTTGCTGAAAGTGATGCTTAGTGGTTCAGAATGGGATTCAGGGCTAGTCCCAAGTCACCTTCATCATCTCTTTGGACAGCTCCCGCATGGTGGCCTGGATTTCTGGGATCTTCACTAGACTCTGCATGGCCTTCATCACTTCTGTGCTCTTCTGCAGGGAACCGGCCACACGCAAAACCGCTGAAAGAAAGAGGTAACAGTCAGGACTACCTAACCGAAGGTGATGCAGGATGGAAAGGAGTCAAATTACAAGCCACTCTGATAAAAGGGAAAAGCAGTATGTGGACTCCTAAGGCTATTTATGTGCCTGTGGAATACGTTACTACGCTAGCTGACCTAGAAACAGACTTGCGTAAACTGCGTGCTGCTTTGCTAAAGTTGGTGCAAATTTTCTGAGCCTGCACAAGTGGCTAATGTGGACAGTGACCCGAAGGCCTGCAGCTGACCTTTAGGGAAGGAAGCCAGCTCTGAATGACCATGACACCCAGGTTAAGTCTCACATGAGAAGGACCTTGCCAGGGACAAACTGGAAAACAGGCTTTAGACTACCCAAGTCAGGCTCTTTACAAACCAGCCGACAGACTACAGCTGTTCTGTGATGAACCTATTGCTGGCCCTCAGGAAAAGGAGAGAGGTCCGGGTAAGACACAGTGAGGACACGTGTCAGTGTAACACGGCTGCAGTTCCTTGCTAGGGAAAACTACCTGTATTCTGAGATCATATGCATACATATGTATATATATAAAGTATGATGATTATTTTTTATCTATTCATCTACTGATAGACACGTAGGTTGCTTCCGTATAATGGCTATTATAAATAATACTGCAATGAACATAGGGGTGTCTTTTCAAATTACTGGTTCTGTTTTCTTTGAATAAATACCCACAAGTGGGAATTGTTGGGTTGTACGGCAGCTCTATTTTTAATTTTTTGAGGAATCTAGACACTGTTTATCATAGTGAATGCACAAATTTACATAAGGGTTTGCTTTTTTTCCACCTCCTTACCAGCACTTGTTATTTGTTGATTGTTTTGATAGCCATTCTGACAGGTGTGAGGTGATAGCTTATTAAGTTTTCCTGATGATTAGTTCTGTCGAGCATCTTTACACATGTCTGTTGGCCATCTGTATGTCCTCTTTGCTTCCTCAGGTTGTTTGGCCATTTTTTTTAATTGGATTGTTTTCTTGGTGTTAAGTTGTCCCAGTTCCCTATATTGGATATTAAACCCTTACTGGATGAATCATTTGCTAATATCTTTTCCCATTCTGGTGGCTGTCTTTTCATTTTGTTGATGGTTTCCTTTGCTGTGCAAAGACTTTTTAGTTTGATGTAGTCCCATTTGTTTATTTTTTCTTTTCTTGCCCTTGCCCAAAGAGATGTAAAAGATATTGCTAAGATTGATGTCAGAGATTTTAACTGCCCACATTCTCTTCTAGGAGTGTTAGGTCTTGCAATTAAGTCTTTAACCCATTTTGGGTTTAATATTAGTATGGTTTACAAAATTGGTCCAATTTCATATTTTGCATGTATCTGTCTAACACCACTAATAAAACAGACTGTCTTTACCCCACTGTATATCCTTGCCTCCTTTGTCATAGATTGACTGTAAGCCTGGATTTACTTCTGAGCTCTCTATTCCACGCACTGCACCCATCTACTCTTTATTGCACTCATCTATAGATCTGTTTTTATGCCAGTACCATACTGTTTTGATTATTATAGCTTTTTTTAGTATAGTTTGAAATCAGGGAATGTAGTATCTCCTACTTTGTTCTTTTTCAAAATTTTTTCACCTGTTCGAGGTACTTTGTGGGTCCATATAAATTTTAGGATTAGTTGTTCTAGTTCTGAGAAGAATGGCACTGGTATTCTTATAGGGATTGCACTGAATCTGTATGTTGCTTCAGTTAGTAAGGGAATTTTATCAATATTAATCCTTCCAATCCATGAGCATTGTGTATCTTTCCATTTATTTGTACCCTTTCTTTCTTTAATGTCTTATAGTTTTCAGAGTAAAGGTCTTTTACCTCTTTGGTTAAATTTATTCCTAGGTATATTTTAATGCAATTGTGAGATTATTTTCTTAATTTCTCCTCCTGTTTGTTGTTTGTCTATAAAAATGTGATCGAGTGCTGCATATTCATTTTGCATTCTGCAACTTTACTGAATTCATTTATTAGTTCTAATAGTTCAAACAAAATTTTATTTATTGATTTTTAGAGGCAGAGGAGGGGGAAGGGGAGAGAAAGGGAGAGGGAGAGAGACAGAAAGACAGAGACAGACAGACAGACATCAATTTGTTATTCCACCTAGTTGTGCATTTCTTGGTTGCTTCTTGCAGGTGCCCTGACCAAGGATTGAACCTGCAACCTTGGTATATTGGGGCAATGTTCCTATCAACTGAGCTACCAGGCCAGGGCCTCTAACAGCCTGGACTCTAAACAGATTTTTGGTGGAGTCTTCAGGGTTTTCTATATACAGTATCAGGTAATCTGCAAATAAGAGTTTTACTTCTTCCATTCCCATCTGCGTGCACGCTTGCGCTCCCCGCCCCCCCCGTTTTTTCCTGACTGCTGTGCCGTGCACTTCCAGTACTGTGCTGAATAGAAGAGGTGGTACTGGGCAACCTTTTCCTGATCTTTTTCCTGATCTTAGGAAAAAAGCTTTCAGGTTTTCACCATTGAATATGATATTAACTGTGGGTTTACCACATATAGCCTTTATTATGTTAAAGTATGTTCTTTCTTTATCTACTTTATTGAGTTTTTATCATTAAAAACATTACATTTTATTAAGTGCTTTTTCTCCATCTATACAGATGATCATATCATTTTTATCCTTAATTTTGTTGACTTAATGTATCACATTAATTGATTTATGGATGTTCAACACCCCTCGAATCTCTAGGATAAATTTCACTTGATCTTGGCATACAATTCTTTAAATGTATTGGTGAATCCAGTTTGCTAATATTTTGTTGAGAATTTTTACATCTATGTTCGTTCATCAAGCATATTGACCTGAAATTTTCTTTTTTTGAAATGCCTGTCTGACTTTGGTATCAGGGCAATGCTTGCATCATAGAAAAGTTTGGAAGCATTCCTCCTTCAATTGTTTTGAAGGAGAGGTATTAATTCTTCTTTATTCACCTGTGAAACAGTCTGGTCCTTTTATGTGTTGCGAGTTTTACGATTATTACTTTAATTTTATTACTAGTAATCATGATGTTTAAATACATTGTTTCTTTCAGAATCAGTCATGGAAGGTTATAAGCTTCTAGAAATTTATCCATTTCTTCTAGACTGTTGAATTTGTTGGCATAATTGTTTGCAGTATTCTTTTTTAAATAGATTTTTTGAAGACTTTATTTACTTATTTTTAGAGAGAGAAGAAAGGAAGAGAAACAGCAATCAGCTACCTCTCTCATGCTCCCAACTAGGGGCCTGGCCCACAAGTCAGGCATGGCTAACCCTGACTGGGAATGGAACCAGCAACCTTTCAGTCTGCAGGCTGGCACTCGATCCGCTGAGCCATACCAGCCAGGGCTAATTGTAGTATTCTTTAATAATTCTTTGCATATCTGTGGTGTTGGCTGGAACTTTTCTTTCATTTATGATTTTATTTATTTGAGCTCTTTTTCTTGATGAATATATCTAAAGGTTTGCCAATTTTGCTTATCTTTTCAAAGAACAAACTCTTAGCTCCACCAATCTATTATTTTTCAATTTTTTTCTTTTACTTCTACTCCGATCTTATTTATTTTCTTCTGCCTACTTACTTTGGGGTTGTTTGTTCTTATTTTTCTAGTTCCCTAGGTGTAACATTAGATTATTTGGGAATTTTCCTGTTCCTTGCCATAGGCTTGCATAGCTATGAACTTCCCTCTTAGATCTGTTTTTACGGTATGCCATAAAATTTGAAAAGTTGTGTTTCCACTTTCATTTGTCTCAAGGTAGTTTTTGATTTTCTGTTTGATATTCTCTTTAAATGGTTGTTGAGTAGCAATGGTTGTTTAGTTTCTGTGTGTCTTTTCCCAGTTTTCTTCCTGTACTACATGTTTAGTTTCATGCCATTGTAGTCAGAAAATATGCTTCATATGATTTTAGTCTTCTTGAATTTATTAAGGATATTTTTGCTGACCTGATATATTATCTATCATGGGGAATATTCCATGTGCACATGAAAAAATGTGTATTACACAGGGTTTTTTTCAAATATTTTATTTATTTATTTTTAGAAAGGGGAAAGGAGGGAGAGAGAGAAAGGGAGGAGTATCAATGTGTGGTTGCTTCTCATGTGCCCCCCACTGGGGACCTGGCCCACAACCCGGCATGTGCCCTAACTGGGAATTGAACTGGTGATCCTTTGGTTTGCAGGCCCACATTCAATCCACTGAGATATACCAGCCAGGGCATATTATGCAGGTTTTGAATGACATGTTCTATAAATGTCCATTAAACCAATCGAGTATAGAGTAACATTTAAGGTCATTATTTCCTTACTATTTTTCCTATTCATTGATGTAAGTTGGGTATTAAAATCCCTTGCTATTATTTTATTATTATTGATTTTCCTCCCTTTATGTCTATTAATATATGCCTTATACACTTAGGTCCTCCTATGTTAGATGTGTAAATATTTACGATTTATATCCTCCTCTTAGACTCACCCCTTTATAATTATGTAATGTGTCCTTTTGTCTTTTTTCACATTCTTTGTTTCAAATTCTATTTTGTCTAATACTAGTACTGCTACTCCAGCTTTCCTTGTGTTATTACTTGCATGCATCTTTTTCTATTCCCTCACTTGCAGTCATTTTATTGGTCTTGCAATTTTTTAAAATTTAAATAACTTTTTGTTTTTCAATTACAGTTGACATACAATATTTTAGTAGTTTCAGGTGTACACCTTAGTGATTAGACATATAACTTTCTAAGTGATCACCCTGATAAATCTAGTACCATCTGACACCATACATAATATTTAGAATATTACTGACTATATTACTTACACTGTACTTTACATCCCTATGACTAATCTGTAACAACCAATTTGTACTTCTTAATCCTTTCACCTTTTTCCTCATCTCCCAATCCCCCTTCCATCTGGCAATCATCAAAATGTTCTCTGTACCTATGAGTCTGTGTCTGTTCTGCTTCTTCATTTACTTGGGGCTTTTTAAGATTCATTTGTTGATGTGTATTTACTGGCATTTTATTGTTCATATTTTTTATCTTTTTTCCCTTCTTCTTCTTAAAAAAGACCCTTTAACATTTCACATAATATTGGTTTGGTGGTGATGAATTCCTTTAGTTTTTTCTGGTCTGGGAAGATCTTCTCGTGTCCTTTGGTGCTAAATGATAGATTTGCTGGGTAGGGTAATCTTGGTTGTAGGTCCTGCTTTTCATTACTTTGAATATTTCTTGGCAATCCCTTCTAGTCTGCAAAGTTTCTTTTGAGAAATCAGCTAACAGTCTTATGGGAACTCCCTTGTAGATAACTAATTGTTTTTCTCTTGATACTTTTAAGGTTCTCTCTTTGCATTTAACCTTTGGCATTTTAATTATGACATGTCTTGGTATGGGCCTCTTTGGGTTCATCTTGTTTGGAACTCTCTGCACTTCCTGAACTTGTATGTCTATTTTCTTAACCAGGTCAGGAAAGTTTTGTCATTATTTTTTCAAACAGGCTTTCAATTTCTTGCTGTCCCTCTTCTTCTGGTACCCCCATAATGCAAATGTTGGTATGCTTAAAGCTGTCTCAGAGACTCCTTACGCTATCTTCATTTTTTTTATTTTTGCAGTTATGATAAGAGTGTTTTTTTGCTTACTTATTTTCCAAATTGCTGATTTGATTCTTGGCTTCATGTACTCTACTGTTGATTCTCTGTAAATTATTCTTCATTTCAATTAGTGTATTCTTCATTTCTGACTGGTTTTCTTTTATTATATCCATGTGTCCTTTTTATGTTGTTGAAGCTCTTGCTAAGATCATCTATTCTTCCCCTAAGTTCAATGAGCATCCTTATAACCAGTATTATAGTAGACTGCTTGTCTCTATGTTGTTTAGTTCTTTTCTGGGAGTTTTGTTCTGTTTTTCATTTGGGATGTGTTTCTTTGTCTCTTCATGTTTCTATGTATTAGGCAGAGCTGCTCTTTCCTGGGCTTGGTGGACTGGCCTAATGTAGTAGGTGCCACACTGTAGGGTCCAGTGGCACAGCTATCCTGATCACCCAATCCAGTTGCACACCTCCTACCCCCAATGTGAGCTGTGTACAGCATCCTGTTGTAGCTGAGCCTTGACTATTGTTGGCATCTCACTGGGAGTGGTTTACCCTCAGGGCAATTCTCTGCAAGGACTGGCTGTGACCACCCTCCACCATGAAAGATCAGCTGTGTGGGGGCATGCCTCACTTCAGTGGGGCTCTAGTGCCTGCTGAGTCTGCCCCTTAATTGTGCTGCTGTGGAGGTGATTGGGTGATGTTTCAGTGTGGTCTATAGCTGGCTCTGGGGACTCCTGGGAGGTGTAGGCCAAGATCAGCCACTGTGTGTGCTCTGCCCAGGGGCACCTGGCTTGAGCTACAAAGTGATCTGCAGCTACCACCTATTCATATGGGCTTGGAAGGTTCCAGTAGAGACCAAGATGTAAACCATGGCTGGCTGCTACTTATGCCAGGCCTGGGGCTGCTTGGAAGTACAGTGAAGCTGGAGCCAGATGCTGCTCGAGAGATTTTAGGAAAGTTTGAAGCATGAGGCAAGACAGGCCATTCATATGGAAAAGGCCCTGGAAATAGCACAGGTGGGCCCACAAGTTTGGTGGGTTGGGGTCTCATGGAATTACCAAGGTGGATCTAACAGTGATAGCCAGGTTGCTGGAGACTCAGATATGGCACCTACCTGTGGGCTCTGTGGAGGGAGGTCTTATTGAAGGAATAAAAGCCTCTGCCAGCACTTTTGTCTAGAAGAAAGCAGACTCCTCACCCCCCAATCTCTCACACTGATGCCAGACATTTCTGTTCCTGACATATGCCCTGGTGCCTTTAGAGCTGCTATCTTAGCACTGGAGCTCAGAGTAACTCAGAGTAAGTCTTTGTGTGCAGGTCCCTTTAAGAGGAACTGCCTGAGACATCAGAAGCCCTCTGTCTCACTCAGCCTCAATACTCAACTGTTTCTTACAACCAAAAGTTATAGGGACTTCTCTTCCCAATACTGAAACCCTGGGCTTGGGCGCCTGGTGTGGAGCTGGTACCCTTTGCTCCTCAAGGGGATCTCCACAGCTGAGATATCCCTTCTGAATTTTATCCACCACATGTGCGTGTGAGATCAGCCTGTTCCATGTCTCCGCCCCTCCTACCAGTCTTGATGTCTTCTTTAATTCCCTAGTTGTAGAACTTCTATTCAGCTAGATTTCAGGTGGTTCTGAATGATGGTTGTTCCATAGTTGTAATTTTGATATGGTTATGGGAGGATGCAAGTATTTACCATGTTTACCTATACCACCATCTTGACCAGAAGTCCTGGTCTTGCAATTTGATGTGGGTGTCTTGTAAGCAACATACAGATGAATCATGTTTTTTAACCCCATTCAATCACCTTGTCTTTGTACTGGAGGATTTAGTCCATTTACATTTAATTAATTTACATTTAATTAATTATTGATAAATATGTACTTATTGCTATTTTGCTGTTTTCTGTTTATTTTTTGTACTTCTCCTCTGTTCCTTTCTTCTCTTGGTCTCATCCCTTGTGGTTTGCTGGGGCTTTTTTAGTGGGGTTTTTTGTTCCTTTCTCTTTATTTTTGTGAATCTTTTGTAGGTTTTTGGTTTGTGGTTACCATGAGGTTTATGTACATCATTCTATATCTATAGCAGTCTATTTTAAGCTGATAGGCAATGAAGTTTGAATATATTCTAAACAGACTATATTTTTACTCCTCCCTCCACACTCTGTTTTTGATGTCAGATTTTAGATCTTTTTGTTTTGTGCATCTCCTAAGTATTTACTGTAGTTTCAGTTGATTTTGGTACTTTTATCTTTTGACCTTCATAAAAGCTTTTTAAATGTCTAATTTGCTGTACTTATTTGGCTTTACCTGTGACTTTTTTTTGTTTCTCATACTTTCTTATTTTTAGATATGCCTCTCCTTTTCCACTTAAAGAAGACCCTTTGACACTTCTTGTAAAGCTGGTTTAATGGTACCAAACCTCTTTAGTTTTTGCTTGTCTGGGAAACTTTCTATAACTCTGAATGATAACCTTGTAGGGTAAACTATTCTAGGTTGTGTTCTTCTAGCACTTTAAATATGCCAGTTCCACTCCTTTTTTGGCTTGTAATGTGTTGCTGACAAATGGGCTTATATCCATATGCGGTTTCCTTTATATGTAACTCACTTTCCTCTTACTGACTTCAAAACTGTTTCCTTTCAACTTTTGCCATTTTTAATTACAGTATGTCTTGGTGTGAGTGTCTTTGGCTAATTTTGTTTGAAACTCTCTGTTTCCTAGACCTGAATGTTTTCTTTCCCAGATTAGGAAAATTTTCAGACAAAATTTCTTCAAATAAGGTTTCCATTTCCTTCTCTCTTTCCTGTATGGGATTCCTATAATGTAATTGTTCATGTGCAAATTGTTGTTCCAGGGGTCCTTTATATTATTTCATTTTTAAAAATTGTTTTTCTTTTGGCTGCTCTGATTGGTTGATTTCCACTAGTCTGTCTTCCAGGTGGCAGATTCATTCTTCTCTATTAGCTAATCTGCTGTTGATTCCTTTAATATATTTTTTCATTTAAGTTACCATATTCTTCATCTCTGCTTGGTTCTTTATTATACTTCCTCTTTGCTGAAGTTCTCCCTAAGTTCCTCTATTGGTGAGCATCCTTATGACTTAAATTCCTTATCTGGCAAATAACTTATCTCCATTTCATGAGAGATATTTTTAGGGATTTTTTTTTGTTCCTCTGATATACATTTTTCTGTTCTTTCATTTTATTTGACTTTCTTTGCTTGTTTATATGAATTAGACAAAACTGCTCTCTCTCCAAGTTTTAAAAAAATGGCACTGCATAGATGTGAACTTTGTGTAAGCTGTATGTACCAGGTGGTTGTGGCAGACAGGCTGGAACTGAGTGGATACTTATAATGTCCACGGTGCTGACCTACCAAGGTGGAGTGGCTCCAGGCAAGGAGGCCAGGAGTCTGTAGTAATGGCACTGGTTCTGCCTGCTTCCTTTATGAGGTGCCAAATTGGACTTGAGCAATGTGTTCAGGAACATGCTGTAGCAGCCTTACATGGAGGCCAGGGCACTTGAGTTGAGCTCCTACCCACTCTATCAAGGTGGAGAAGAGTGTATATAATGGCACCATGAACTGGTACCTCTAAACTTTGAGAATTTCAGCAGTTCTCAGAGAGCTTCTGTAGTTCCCCAGCCTTCTCTAGATGGTCTTTCTCTTGTTGGTCATACAGAAAGCGGTCCTGTGTAGAAACAACCTCTGTGTAGGCCATGTGTGCTGTGTTTCATTGGCAGGGTGGTTGGAGCTGGGTGGAGAGGCCAGGTGCATGTGGTGACACCCTGTTTATGCTGCTTGCTCCTTTTGTCCAGAGGTGAAATGGGGTGTAGGTAGTGTGGTTGGCAACATGCTATGGCCATCTTGCAGGTAAACAAAAGCACCCAGATATAGCTCCCGCCCAACCTATCAAGGTGGAGAGATGTAAAGAATGATGCTCACCAGCATCTCCAATCCCAGAGAGTTCTTGAAGATTCCAGAGAGTTCCTGCAGTTTCCTCTATTCTGTCTTTCTCTCATTTGTTGTTCAGAAGCTCTTCAATTAGCACTTGGTGGTCTCTCAGGAGTAACTGCTCTTTATACAGATGTATATTTCAGTGTGCTTGTGGGAGAGGGTGAATTCAGCATCCTCTTATGCCTTCATCATCTTGGATCTCTTCAGAAATGGATTTTTAAAAGGCCAAAATAAATGTATGTTGTATACTAGAAACTCAAAACAAAAAAGGTCCGTATATAGAGATAAATAAAACACAGGACTAAAATGTATTTTCTATGTTCCACAGGAAGAAAGCAGGTGTGCCAAATAAGAAATTGTTTTATAACAAAAGAATTACCTCTTCAATAGAATGAGAAGACAAGCCATAAGCTGGAAGAAAGTATTTGCAAGAGATATCTGATAAAAGACTGTCATCCAAGATACACAAAGAACTCTTAAGATTCAACAATAAATGCAATTAAAAAATGAGCAAAAGTCATAAACAGACACCTCATCAAAAAAGATATCCAGCCCTGGCTGGTGTGGCTCAGTGGATTGAGTATCGGCCTGTGAACCAAAGGGTTGCTGGTTTGATTCCCAGTCAGGGCACGTGCCTGGGTTGCAGGCCAGGTCCCCAGTAGGGGGTGCATGGGAGGCAACCACACACTGATGGTTCTCTCCCCTTCTTTCCTCCTCCCTTCCCCCCTCTCTAAAAATAAATAAATAAAATCTTAAAAAAAAAAAAAAAGAAAAGCTAAATAGAGACTTGGCTTCATAACTCACTGATGCAAAGATAAACAACTATTTTGAAAAGAAGTGATAGCAATAATGAAAAAAAAGCAACAAAAACAAAAAGCTTTCTCCACCTATAACAGGCTCTTCTGGGAATTACAGTTAAATTTTTAAAAATCAGAAAAGAAAATTAAAATAAATATTAAAAGTGGCATAGACAGCAAAAATGCAGCTCCTTGGTAGCAAGGGGCCAGAGGAGCAACACATTCACAAACTACACTGGATTTTAAAAGCCATCTTAAACATGGCAATTACAAACACAATGAATACAATTTTAAGTAAATATGGAATCTTACAATGACATTTCACAATTATGACAAGTGAAACCTTGGAGAAGTGGTATTAAAAACCTTTGAGTTTCAAAAGTGAGTATCTTTAGAGAGAATAAGATATTTCTTCCTCATAACAAAGAAACAGTTAAATGATAAATGACATATAAGGAAATATCCAACACATAATATATAAACAAGAAAGATAAAAGAGTGTATAAACATTCTGTAATATGGGTAACTCAAGCCAATGGCCATAAAAGGGAATCACTGACCATGAGCATTTGGAAAATTTTCAAAATTTAAAGTCAAGTTTACCTATAATTTATATACTACAACTTGAAAAACTAATTTGAAGCAATTTACACAAAAGCTCAAAAGTTGGAGTCAATGAAGGCCCAAGTTTCTCAACAATACCAATACTGATGTTTTGGGCTGGATAATTCTTTGTTGTAGGTGGCTGTTCATGTATTCTAGGATGTTTAGAGCATCCTTGGCTTCTCCCCACTCCATGCCAGTAACTACATTCCTCCTTCCCCAGTTCTGACAACCAAAAATGTCTCCAAATCTGCCAAATGTCCTTCAAAAGGCAAAACTGCTGCTGATTGGGAATCACTGACCTAAGCTGGAAGAGCCACTGAAACCAGAATGAAAATTACAGTATGCCTATGTAGCTTTTAAGTTAAAAATACTAAAATATTATTAAAAATGTGTTTTCATTCAACAAATTAGTTTAAATTTCACAAATGTGATATTTCAACTCAAAGATACATACTTTGTAAACTTACTTTTAAGTATTACAATTAAGTATTCCAATCAAAGCACAAAATGAAATAATGAAATGAAACAAAGCCAAAGAAGGAAACCACAACAAGGTACCTAGGGAGAGGGACTGCCCAGCTTGGGCCTCCCTGACTGCCTTCCTTGTCCCCTAGACACTGCCACCACTGCTCAAGGGCTTAGAGCGCCTATTCTGTCTGTCACCAGGACCCCACCATGGCTGAGCATGTAGGGGTCCACCCCACGGCTGCCCCACCTTTTTTTTCAATTGTGGCAGAACATGTATAACAAAATTTAATGTTTTAACCAGTTTTAAATGTACAGTTCAGTGGCACTAAGTACATTCACATTGCTGTGCACCCATCATCACTATCTATCTCCAGGACTTTTCTCTAACTTCCTAAACTGGAATTCTGTACCATTAACTCTTGAGTATCTTCCCTGCTCCTCCCCACTCCTAATGCCACCATTCTACTTTCTGTCTTTATGAATCTGACTGTTTTAGGTACCTCAAAGGAGTGGAATCATACAGTATTTGTCCTTTTGTGACAGGTGTATTTCACTGAGTATGCCTTCAAAGTTCATCCATTTGTAACGTGTCAGATTTTCCTTCCTTTTTGGTGAAGTAACATTCCATTGGGTGTATACATCACATTTTGCTTATCCATCCATCCTTCAGTGGACACTGGGGTTGCTTTACCTTTTGCCCATTGTGAATAATGCTACTAGGGAACATGGGTGCAAAATTATTTGTATGAATCCTCACTTTCAATTCTTTTGAGTATATACCCAAAACAGCAATCGCAGGATCATATGGTAATTTTACTTCCTGTCCCACCTTTGAACCTTTCTCTTAACTTTCTCCCCTCAATCAAAACATACTCATCATCTGTTTTATTCTGTGAGAAGCTGCTGTCAGAGAGCTATCACCTGGAAAGCATCTAATCATGATAATGTATTAATAGCTGACAAGGCTTAACATATTACCCCTCCCAGAGACACCTGCATTTTAATAGAGGAACATCTTAAGGAAAAGGAATGACTGCATTAAATGGTGGCTTATCAAAGCACCAACAGGTGAGGGGTGGAGGGTGGGATAAGGCACATCCAAAGCAAGGCCTCTCAGTAACTCGCATTATACTATTTCTAGTTTTCTCTTTTCTTACTTCCTAAATGTAGACTCCTCCCTCTTGCCTGTGCCAGGGTCTATCCTGAGTTACCTTCTCTGCTGTATTTAACTTGCCAACAAGCAACACTGTATTATAAACCCTCTCAACAACCTTCCCTGAGGGCTCCCCCAACCAGACAGTGTCTTTGGTGCTGGGGAAGCCAGGTGATCCTCTTTTGGTGAATCTGGACAGCCCCAAATAGAATCTCCTTTCTCTCTTAGGTCTGTTCCTCTCCCTAGGTTTCCAGTGTCTTTTAATGGCTCTGTAGTCTTTCCATGCTCAAGGGTTTGGAGCATCTCAAGCTTGTTTATACCTTCACCAAGTCCCAGTTACTCTGCATCCAAGAACAGTTCTTCCTCTTGTCCTCTCTTCCACTCCATCCCATTAGACTGACCTATTCAGGCTCTATCCATAACCTCCCAGGTCCCACTGCCCCCATCTTGCTGCATCAGTCCATCCCTGCATCTGCAGTCCATGCTTACCATGTGCCAAGGCTCTCCAATGCCTATGAAATGTAGTTACAATTCCTTAGCTTAACTCTCAAAACTCTGACTCCAAATTACCTTTCCAGCTTCACCTCCCACTGCTCCCCTTAATGTACTCATGTCAAACCGAATCAAGTGCTGCTGGCTGAACACAGTTTGAAATATTCACATGAGCTTTTGTGCACCCTAGTTCCTCTGCTAAGGGGCCTCCCTGATTCTCTCCCAAATGCTTTTCCTCTGAACTCCCGCTGCATTTTATCTGCACCATCGCCACAGCACATCTCAATTTGAACTTGTTTCTAAGAACCCTTGCTTTTAACAGCTGTAAAATCTGTCTTCTTCACTCCCCTGCTCATCCTCACTGGCCATCAACCTGAGAGCTGGTGTACCCATCTCCCAGACCTTCTTCCTACAGTGTTTGGAGTGCACTGTTCTTTATGGCCCCATGACCATTACACATGCTGGTGCTCTACTTGGAATATCCCCTCAACACATACACTTAATTGCTCATCCACTTTCAGATTTCACCCTTGCCTATAAGGACCCATCTTTGACTGCATTTCCCTTTTACAGTTTCCTAGTGCTTATCACAATTTACAATTCTAAATATACATTTATTTGAATTTTTTATTTTTATGAACTTTACCCAATTATTTGCTTTTTACTCTATAGCTACAAAGCAACAACTATGCCTGTAATGTTCACTATTCTATCTCCAGTGCCAACCAATGTATATGGCACATAATAGGTGCTAAAAGAAATGGATTTATTAAATGTATTTGCATTTTGCTCTTTGTAGTTTAGTCTATTCGCTGAGGAGACTGTAGAAGGTTCTTATGAGGCCTATACTTAATCCAGCCTCCCACATTCACCCTGGTCTCTTCCCTTCCTTTCTCTCTTTCTTGCTTAAAAAAGAAGAGAGGTAGGAAAGGAGATGGTGGGGAGACAGAGCTCTGAGAACCAATGCAAGGAACAAAAAAATTTCAAAAACATACTATCAGTAAGGGACAATACTGCATTCATGAAATAAGAATGGAATTTTTTTAAAGGAACTATCAGAGAACTCTTTCCTGGAAATAAAAATTAAGATGGCCAAAATAAAGAATTCAAGAGAACAAATGGATATAGAGTTGAGGAAATTTCTCAGAAAATAGAAAGCAAAGACTAAATTGATGATGACAGTAATAATATTTAGAACCTACAGTATATAGCAATTACCATGTATCAGGCACTGGATTGAGCCTCACAACTACCCGAGGAAGGTACTATTATTAGTCTCCAAAACACAAAATAGGAAAGTTAACAAATTAAATGATCAAACTGAAAGACCAAAGAATAGAAGGGTTAGAACCCTTGTCTTTTAGAAATCCATGTGAAACATTTACTGACACTGTATGCTGCCTTGGCTCCCCAGAGGAAAATACAGGGAGTAACTGGGGATGTATATGAAGTAAGAAAAGAACAGAAAAGAAGTTCTGGAACAGAGAGCCTTACAGGACTTTCTTTTACTGTTGTTCTATTACAATTGTCCCGATTTCCCCTGTTGCTCTGCCCTGCCCTGCCCTTCCTTCCCACCTTCCACAGTCAACCCCCACCCTGTTGTTCATGTCCACGGGTCATTTATACTTGTTCTTTTTTAAAAAATATATTTTACTGATTATGCTATTACAGTTGTCTCATTCCCCCCCACCCTTTATTCCCCTCTGGCCTGTGTACCCCCTCCTACCCATATCCCTGCCCCCCCCCATTTAGTTCATGTCCATGGGTCATACATATAAGTTCTTTGGTTGCTACATTTCCTATACTATTCTTAACCTCCCCCTCTCTATTTTCTACCTACCATTTATGCTGCTTATTTTCTGTACCTTTTCCCCTCTCTCCCCACCCACTCCCCCTCTGATATCCCTCCATGTGATCTCCATTTCTGTGATTCTGTTCCTGTTCTAGTTGTTTGCTTTTTGTTTTTTTGTTTTAGGTACGGTTGTTAATAATTGTGAGTTTGTTGTCATTTTACTGTTCACAGTTTTTTATCTTCTTTTTCTTAGATAAGTCCCTTTAAGATTTCATATAATAAGGGCTTGGTGATGATGAACTCCTTTAACTTGACCTTATCTGAGAAGCACTTTATCTGCCCTTCCATTCTAAATAATAGCTGTGCTGAACAGAGCACTCTTGGATGACGGTTTTTGCCTTTTATGACTTCGAATACTTCTTTCCTGCCCCTTTTTGCCTGCAAGGTTTCTTTTGAAAAATCAGTTGAAGGTCTTATGGGCACTCCTTTGTAGCTAAGTGTCTCATTTTAAGATTCTCTCTTTATTTTTCATCTTGGTTAATTTAATTATGATGTGCCTTTGTGTGTTCCTCCTTGGGTCCACCTTCTTTGGGACTCTGAGCTTCCTGGACTTCCTGGGAGTCTATTTCCTTTGCCAGATCGGTGAAGTTCTCCTTCATTATGTTTTCAAGTAAGTTTTCAATGTGTTGCTCTTCCTCTTCTCCTTCTGGCACCCCTACAATTTGGATGTTGGAAAGTTTAAAGATGTCCTGGAGGTTTCTAAGCCTCTCCTCAATTTTTTGAATTCTTGTTTCTTCTGTTCTGGTTGAATGTTTCTTTCTTCTGATCCACACCAGTGATTTAAGTCCCGGTTTCCTTCCCATTGCCGTTGGTTCCCTGTACATTTTCCTTTATTTCACTTAGCATAGCCTTCATTTTTTCCTCTAATTTGCAACCATATTCAACCAATTCTGTGAGCATCCTGATTAACAGTATTTTGAACTGTGTATCTGATCGGTTGGTTATCTCTTTGTTGCTTAGTTATATTTTTTCTGGAGCTTTGATCTGTTCTTACATTTGGGTATTATTATTATTATTATTATTATTATTTCTCAGTGAGCCTATTATGTAGTAAGGGGTGGAGCCTTAGGTGTTCACTAGGGCAGGACAACCCACGATGCTATGTTGTGACACTGTCTGTAGGGGAGGGGGTTGAGAGGGAACAATGCAGCTCGCTCCTCTCTCTGCTGGTTTTCAGTCACTTCCCCAGCTACCCACAAGCAAATTTGGCCCTTCTGGTCCCGATTCCCGGGTGGGTGGGTTTGTGTACATTCTAGGGCCCTGTGGGTCTCTCCAACGAACTCTCCTGTGAGGCTGGGAGTTTCTCCCACTGCTGCCTCAACCCCCACAGGTGTTTTCAGAAGTTTGAGGCTTTATTTCCCTGCACTGGAACCCTGGGTTGCACAGTCTGTCTCGCTCCTGAGTTGTTCCTCCTGGTTTACCTGCACATGAATGTGGGACTGCCCGCTCTGCCAGCCGCTGCCCTGCCTGCCCTGGTCCTCCAGCCACTGCCTCGCCAGATCTGCCAGCCATCCGCCAGCCACCACTTTACTGCGAGTCCTCTCTGCCTGTCTCTGCCCCGCCTACTGGTCTGTATGAATGTTTCTTCTTTAACTGCTTGGTTGTCAGACTTCCAGACAGTTTGATTTTCTGTCAGTCCTGGTTGTTTTTTGTTTTTAAATTTGTTGTTCTTCTTTTGGTTGTGTGAGGAGGCACAGTGTGTCTACCTACGCCTCCATCTTGGTGGGAAGTCCTATACTTGTTCTTTAGCTAAGCCCTTCCCCTTCTTTCCTAACATTTAAAGATCCAAAGGTAAGCCCTGGCTGGCATAGCTCAGTGGATTGAGCATGGGCTATGAACCAAAGTGTCGCAGGTTCAATTCCCAGTCAGGGTACATGCCTGGGTTGCAGGCCATGACCCCCAGCAACCACACATTGATGTTTCTCTCTCTTTCTTTCTCCCTCTTCCCTCTCTAAAAATAAATTAAAAAAAAAGCTTAAAAAAAAGCTTTAAAGACCCAAAGGTAGGTATTTTACTTTTCAGTTATAATAAAGCCACAAAATAATATATATTTGAAACAACATTATATATTGTTACAAAGGTATATTTAAAGGATAACAGGTTCTTGCCTTATGTGCAGTACATAGAGAGCTTTTGTTATGTTTACTACTGAAAGTACGTGTTATGGGAGAAAAGATTTTTTTCATGTAAATTGATGATTATTTGTGAGCTATAATTGCTTGAAAAGGTTTTTTGGAATCAGAACAAAGGGAGAAAAGGTGAACAGAAGAGAGTGATCAAGTTCACTAGCTCCCAAAGGAATGTTAAAATAACATTAACACTTCTCAAAACTTAAGAAGTCTGATGATATCAAAAGATAAGGGCCCTGGCTGGTGTGGCTCAGTGGATTGAGTGCTAGCCTGAGAACCAAAGGGTCACCAGTTTGATTCCCATTCAGGGCACATGCCTGAGGTGCAAGCCAGGTCCCCAGTAGGGGGCGTATGAGAAGCAACCACACATTGATGTTTCTCTTCCTCTCTTTTGCCTTCCCTTCCCCTCTCTCTAAAAATAAATAAATAAAATATTTTTTAAAAAAAGAAGGAAAAAAGAACTCTCACCTGCTGCTGGTGGAAATATAAATTAATAAAACCTCTTTGGAGAGCCATTTTACACTTCTAGAATAATTTAAATCCAGCTATTCCACTTCTGAGTATATAACTGTCCTGAAGGAACCATTACACATGTGCAACAGCGAACAGACATTCAGAGCAGCACTGTTACTATTAGCAAAAACTGAAAATAGCCTAAACGTCCATCAATGGGGGAAAGAAAAATGAGATGATATATCCATGTGATAGAATACCATCCACTAGTTAAAATGTATATTTATCATAATGAGTGTATTTCAAAAGTATAATGATAAATGAGAAAAAGGCACAGAACAGTATGTATAGTGTAATGCCATTTATACAAATTTTAAGATTTGTGATATTGGTTTCCTCTGGGGATTGAGAGAGAAGGGGATGGAACTGGGGATGGAACATATTAAAGGAGCTTCAAGTTTAGTAAAAATGTTTTATTTATTTTATAATATAAAAATTGAGGTAAATATAACAAAATATCAAATTGTATTGGTTCTGGGTGATAGGTACATAAGCATCTACTGTATTATCCTATGTACTTTTATCTCTGCAATTGGAGGCAAAAAGAGACTGTGTATACAGTGATTTATTCATGTAGGCAAAAAAAGCAGAAATAAGCAATGTTTTCTGATGTTGATTTAGTAAAGAAAATAGTGAAAATTTAGTAAGTTTCTCATGGTCAACTGACCATGCATGCATCTTTTCAGTATGCTGCACAAAAAACAGAGAATAAAAACAATAGGGGACGAACAAGAAACTTTCAAAGCTGGCTGTAAAATGTCAGAGTATTTACTTAAGCTTTCAAAATGACAGATAAGATTAAACTATTTCTTCATGGTACTGAATACTTGGCTTGTTGAAAAGGCTTATAGCTAAGTGATATGTCCAGTATTTAAAGAGCCTAAATACATTACTCTAGGGCTGAAATAATAGTTTCTTTTAAAGTTAAGAAGATGTGATACAGTTTGTCATATTTTTACTCTTTCCTAATGCATGATTATTTTCTTCAGTATCTGGAGAAAGAAACTGATAATATATTAATTATTACACATATTTGAAAACCATATCCAAGTGTTAAATGAAAACTGAACATAAAGCAATACCTTCACAACTAAATACAACCAAATAATGGATTAGGTACTAACTTGGCACCAGCTTTTAAATTGAAACATTTAGTCTTCTAACTGAATGTAGTGTCTGACAGAGTTGAAAATACTCTTCAGTGAAAAATTTCTCCATAATTTCTGAGTGCATATTCAGCCTAAATTTATGGTAGTCACTTGCTGCCATTCTCAACAACTGTAATTCTGAATTAGGACTACTTCATTTAACAGAAATTAACAAAGAACAGAAACCAACTGGATATAAAATTTAACCTATGACTCAACTCTCAAGTCACTCTGTAACTGTTCAAATGAGGAAATACATTCTAACTTTTAAATCAAGCAGCTTTATGTATAGATTTTGCCATTATTTCAACAACAAGGGCAAAAGAAAATAAATAATAAAATAATGATAGTAATATTTTGCATTTTGTATAATACCCAAAGTAAGATGGTAAAAAAAAAAAATCAGAGCCAAGACTGTTCTTCCTATTCATGAAACCAGTACTGATAATAGCAAGAGCATCTGTATTAATTAGGTGGCTGTAAGATAATGGCCATCTTACCCAGCTGGTTCTTCATGCCCATGAGCACAGAGTTCATGTGAGCTTTGGATGCATAGAGCTTGCTTACAGCCTTCCTTGACCTGATCATCTCCTTGGCCAGAACCACACAGACATCTTTCTGACCCTTCTTGGCAGCATCTTTCACAGACCGTTTCACTTTTTCTTCTTCTCTTTGAATATCTAGTTTAAAGCACAACACAAAACATCAAAAAATTAAGGGCAAATCAGGAGATGTACTGGTACTCAAATCTGTTCTTAGTGCGATCTAAATATGTCTGTTAAATACGAAAACAGGTGGGAAGGAGGATATCCACAATTTTTGTTCTTTACAGGTAAAACATTAGAAATAAAAATATATCTTATTATACTAAGACAAAATTTCAAAACTGCTTTGGCAGACTCTTCCTAATGTTTGTTTTTATTGGTACTAAGGAACTTTAACTCTGCAAAATGCATTCCAGAGCTTGCTCTAATAATCAGTAAGTAGTATTGCCACAATTGTGGGAGCACAATCTCTGTAGTCACTAATGACTTATAAAAACGTGCAACTTAAGGAATACCGAGCTTATTAAAAATATCATAACAGCATCAAGTAGTGTTAAGATATGTATAT
Organism: Phyllostomus hastatus; assembly: GCF_019186645.2. Taxonomy (NCBI): domain Eukaryota; kingdom Metazoa; phylum Chordata; class Mammalia; order Chiroptera; family Phyllostomidae; genus Phyllostomus; species Phyllostomus hastatus. Next base: position 71,927,142 of record NW_025334041.1, on the reverse strand, counting down.
GTGTTTTATGAACCATCAAGATTATTTTTATACCATCTTAACCATTTTAAGTACTCAGTTCAGTGGTATCAAGTATATTAGTACTTTTGTGACCCATCACATCCACCCCCATCCACCTCCAGTTTTAAACTGAAACTCAAACCCATTTAACAATAACTCCCCATTTCCTCCTTCCACCAGCCCATGGCAACCACTTTTCTACTTTCTGTCATTATGAATTTGACTATTCTAGATACCTTATATAAGAGGAATCATACAATATTTATTTTTTTATATGAGACTGGCTTATTTCATTTAGTATAATGCCCTCAATGTTCATCCACATTACAGCACACATCAGTTTCCTTCTTAAGACTAAATAATATTCCATTGCATGTATATACCAAATTTTGTCTATCCATTCATCTATCATTGGCCACCTGGGTTGTTTCTAACTCTTAGCTACTGTGTATATGTGCTGCCAAAGTGAGCACCTTAGTTAATGTGAATAATGCTGTTATAAATTTGAGCATATAAATATCTTTTTGAGACCTTGATTTCAAATCTTTTGTGTATATGTTTATTTCACCATGGACTGGGTGGCTTAAACAACATAAATTTATTTCTCATAGTTCTGGAGGCTAGGAAGTCTAAGATCAAGGTACCCAAAACCAATTAGTTTCCTGGTAAAAACCAACTTCTTGGTTTGTAAATGGAAGGCCTATTGCTGGATCCTCATATGGCCAGAGAGAGATCATCTGTTGTGTCTCTTCTTATCAGGGAACTAATCCCATTAATGAGGGCTATCCCCATACGACCTAATTACCTCCTAAAGATCTCACCTCCAAATACTACTAACACATTGGGATTAGGGCTTCAACATATAAAATTTGGGAGAAACACACATTTAGTCCATATCATTCTATCTCTGGCCCTCCCAAATTTATGTCCTTCTTACATGCAAAATGCATCCATTCCACTCCAATAGCCCCTTCACTTCAGTTTTTTTTGTTGTTTTTATTTTGGTAAAAGTTTGAGAAGAATTGCTGTTAGTTCTTTAAATGTTTGGTAGAAATCACCAGTGATTTTTAGAGCGATCATCAGGTCTACAGCATTTCTTTTGTCAGATTTTTGATAACTGATCTCTTTAGTTTTTTTTCCTTGTTTCAGCCTTCACAGATTTTATGTTTCTAGGAATTTGTTTTATTTCCAGTTTGCTGGTGTGCGATACAACTGTTCACTGTGCTTCCTTATAGTATTTTTTTTTAATTTCTGTAGAATCATTAGTAATGCTCCCTTTTTCATTTGATTTTAGGAGTTTGAGTCTTAATCTAGCTAAAGGTTCATCAATTTTTTTATTGATCATTTTGAAGAATTCAGTTTTGACTTTTCTCTAATTGTTCTTCTATTTTCCATTTTGTTTATTTCTGCTCTAATCTCCATTATTTCCTTTCTACTGTTAGCTTTAGGTTGAGTTTGCTCTTCTTTTTCTAATCTAAATTGTAAAGTTTAGGTTGTTGATTTGACATCTTCTTTTTCGATGTGTTTTTTACAGCTACAGCTATAATTTCACTCTGAGCACTGCTTTTGCTGCATCCCATAAATTTTAATTGGGATATTGTGTTGTGGGTTTCACTCACCTCTAAGTATGTTCTAATTCCCCTTGTGATTTTTTGTTGTGTAACACTGTTTAATATCTACATACTTGTGAAATTTCCAATGTTGTTACTGATTTCTAACCAACCACCATATGGTCAAAGATGACACCTTATATGATATCTATTGTTTAAAAATGCTTGAGACTTGATTTTTGGCCTAACATTTTGGTCTATCCTGGAAAATGTCCCATGTGCACTTGAGAAGAATGTGTATTTTATTGTTTAAGGGTAGAAATTCTCTTTATGTTTATTAGAGCTAGTTGATTTATTGTGTGGTTCAAGTCCTCTATTTCTTTATTTACTCTGTCTGGTTGTTATTATCTGCTTTTGAGACTGGGTTATTAAAGTCTCCAACTATTATGGTAGAACTACTTCTCCTTTTAATTCTGTCAATTTTTGCTTCATAAATATTTTGATGATTTGTTATTAGATGAATACATGCATGTAATTGTTATTTTCCCATTGTATTACATTGTTGTTAACATATAATGTCCTTCTTTGACTCTTAAAATCTTTTTTGATTTAAAGATTTGTCTTATATTAGTATAGCCACCTCTACTCTTTTGGTTACTATTTCCATGGAATATCTTTTTTCCTGTCCTTCCACTTTCAACTAATTTGTATCTTTGGATCTAAAGCAAATCTCTTCTAGCCCTGATCTGGTGGCTCAGTTGCTTAGAGTGTCCTCCTGTGTACCAAAAGACTGTGGGTTCAATCTCTGGTCACAGCACATACCTAGGTTGCAGATTCAATCCTTGGTCAGGGTGTGTATGGAAGGCAAGCAATCAATATTTCTCTCTTACACTGATGTTTCTTCCCACCCCCTTAAAATAAATAACCACATCCTTGGATGAGGATTTAAAAAACAAATAAATAAATGAAATAAATTGGAAAAAAATAAAGTGAGTCTCTTCTAGATAGCATAATAGGGTCTTTTTAAAAAAAATCCATTCTGCCAAGCTCTTTTAATTGCACAGTTTAATTCATTCACATTTAATGTCATAACTGATAAGGAAGGACTTACTTCTGCCATTTTGTCATTTTTTTCTGCAGACCTTCGTATTTTTTTTTGGCTTAAATTTCCTGTATTAATGTCTTCTTTTGTGTTTACTTGCTTCTTTTTTATAGTGAAACTGTTCAAGTCCCTTCTCATTTGTTTTTGTGTATAATCTATAGCTATTTTTTGTGGTTAACATGAGGATTACACTTAATATCCTAAAGGTATAACCCTAATTTGAATTTATATGAGCTTAACTTCAACAGCATACAAAAAGTTTACTTCTATAGAACTCTGTCCTCAGGCCCATTCAGTTATTTATGTCATAAAAGTATACCTTTATGCACTGTGTTCAAAAGCATAAGACTCATAATTTTTAATGCACAAGTCTCCCAAATCACATAGAAAATAAAAAATGGAGTTACAAACCAAAGTTACAATACTAGTTTTTGTAATTGCCCATGTATTTACCCTTACCAGATACATATTTTTCTTGTTTTGTTTTTTTGTTTTTTCATGTGGCTTCAAGTTACTGTCTATTGTCCTTTCACTTCAACCTGAAAGATATCCTTTAGCATTTCTTGCCAGGGAAGTCTAGTAGTAACAAGCTCCCTGAGCTTTTGTTTATGTGGGAATGAATTTCTCTCTCATTTTGCTAGAGATAGGACTGTTGATTGATAAGACTTTTTTTTCCTGTATTTGAATGTATCAACCCACTGCCTTCCAGCCCTCAACATTTCTCATGAGAAATCTGCTAAAAATCTTATAAAGGATCCTTTGTATGTGACAAATTGTTTCTTGCTGCTTTAAATATTCTCTTTGTCTTTCTATAGTTTGATTAGAATGTGCCCAGACATAGGTCTCTGAATTTATCCTACTTAGGAGTGTGTACAGTTTCTTGGATGATTATATTCATATTTTTCATAAAACCCAGGAAATGTCTGTCATTATTTCTTAAAATAATCTCTCTGCCCCTTTCTATTTTTCTTCTGGAACTCCCACAATATGTACATTTGGGTATTTAATGGTGTCCCACAGGTCCCTTTGGCTCTGTTTATTTCAAAATTTTTCCTTCTGTTCATCAGAGTCGACTGTTTCAATTGTACTATTTTTCAAGTTTAGATTCTTCTGACTGCTCAAATCTGTTTTTAAACAACTCTATCCAATTTTTCATTTCAATTATTGTTCCTTTCTATCTCTTTATTGATATTCCCATTTTGTTCATATATAATTTCCTTGACTGCCTCCATATCTTACTTTACACACCTTTAAGATTGTTGTTTAAAGTCTTTTTTTTTTTTTTAGTAAATCTGTCATCTCGTCTTTCTCAGGAATATTTTCTGTTGAATGGGCAATAATTTCTATTTCTTTGTATGTCTTGTGATTCTTTTATTGTTGTTGAAAATGAAGATTTGAATCACCACATGATAACTCTGGAAATCAGATTCTCCCACTTCCCCAGGATTTGCTGTTTGTTTGTTTTTTTTCATTTTTATTTTTATTGTTGTATGGTGTCTCTGCTGAAAATCAGCTTAAGGTATAAACTTAAAGACTTCTCAGGTCTTTTCAGAGTCAGCATGTTTCCCTGGGCATGCACAGTGACCTTTCTATATTCTCCTTTATATGTGGTTGCTTTGCATCTTAGTCCTTGATGTTAAAGATGTGAAATAATGTAGTCCTGTGGAAAACACCATGATGGTTTCTCAAAATTTAAATACAGAATTACCATTTGACCCATGAGTTACACTTCTGGGTATACAGACACAAGAATTTAAAGCAGGTACTCAAACAGATTTTGTACACTCATGTTTGTAACAGCCCAATCACAACAGACCAAAGGTAAAACAACCCAAATGTCCACTGATAGAAGAACAAACAAAATGAGGTTTATACACACAAAAGAATATTATTCAGTCTTAAAAAGGAAATTCTGATATATGTTATAACATGGTTGAATCTTAAAAGCATTATTGTAAGTAAAACAACACAGATGCAAAGAAAAAAAATAGTGTTTGATTCCACTAATACAAGGTCCCTAGAACTGTCAAATTATACACAGAGACAGAAAGTAAAACAGTGATTACCAGGGAAAGGGGGAGAGGGAGAAATGTAGAGTTATTGTTTAATGGTACAGAGTTTCAGTATGGAATGAAGGATTAGTTCTGAAGATGAATAGTGATGATGGTTATACAGCAATGTGAATAGAGTTAATGTTATTGAACTGTATACTTAATAATGGTTAAAAGAGTCAACTTTATGTCATGTATATTTTACTATAAGAGACAAAGAAAGCAGCAACAATGTTATAATCCATTTATTAACAAGTGTTTGTGTGTAATTTAACTACAACTATAGATAGAAATATATCTTGAAGGATGATCACCAAAATGTTCTTTCTGGATGGTATGCTTTCAGAGCAATTTTGGCTCTTATTTGTATTTCTCCACATCAATATGTTTATTATAGTTATGGGGAGGGGAGAAGCAAGCTAACAACGTTCCTTTGAGATGGGCAAAATGACCTAAATTTACTCCAATATTAACTATCATGAGTGCTCTGAATATGTTACATTTGACTGAAAGCTACCATGAGTCTTTCATGACATGAGAAGGACCTGTAGTTATACTTTGCTTTACTGAAGTTGTTTTTCTCTTTAAACTTTTTAGAAGTATATCATACTTACAAAAAAGTACATAAAACTGTAGAGCTATACAAATGTTCACAAATTAAACACACCCATGTAACTAGGAGCCAGATTAAAAGAACATTATCAACATGCCATAATCTCTCTTTATGTCCCTCTCAACTTGCCATGCTCCCAACAAGAGTAACCAATATCCTGACTTCTAAAATCAGGGTATTGCAGGTACTTGTTTTTGTGTAAGTATATATATATATATATATATATATATATATATATATATATATATAAATACATATATATATATATATATATATATAAAAATACATATATATTTATATATATATAAATCCAGTCATTGTGATTGCTAATATAAAACTAAACGGCCCTGGCCAGGTAGCTCAGTTGGTTAGAGTATCATCTTAATATGCCCTGGTTGTGGGTTCAATCTCTGGTCAGGGCACATACAAGAAGCAACCAAAGAATTCATAAATAAGTAGAACAAATCGATATTTCTCTCTCTCTCCCCCTCCCTTCCCCCATCCTTTCTCCTTTCTCTAACACCAATAAACAAATTTCTTAAAAAACCCAGCTGAAAGGGGTTAAAAGTGTTTCTATGATACTCATATGTAAGTAACATTTAAAGCCATCACATTATCTCAAAGTTTTTCTCAAAGTATCTGTATTTTGTCTAAAGTACTTTTTTGTGTGTGTCAGCATCAATATAGTAAACTCCCTACCATATGACAGGCATTGTCCTAAACACTTTATACACATTTGTAGATTTAATTGTCACAACAATTCCATGAGATTTAAAGAATTTTAATATGGATAGATGACTAACTGATAGCAAAGACAGGGTTTAAACCTCGTAGTATTAAAACTCCAAAACCCATAACCTTTTTCTGATACCATTTTAGAGTTAACTAATAAACTGCGATGTATGAGAAATAACAGGAAATACCATAAGGAGAAAGGGTTTGAAGATCATTTAAGAAGATAAGTGAGGTACAGATGTGAGAAGGTATACAATGAGCAGGAATAAAACATGGCTTTTTAGACACTAACTGAACTTAGAAAGTTTCTAAAATAACACCAATCAACTGTTTGTGCTATTGTCATAAAGTTTACTTCTTCACATGTTGTAAGCCCCATATTATTATTTCTACTTTAAAGTCAATAATTTTTCAAAGAAATTTTAAAAAGAGAAGAAAATTATTTATATTTATTTATATACTTACTATTTCCAGCATGCTTCATCCCCTGGGTAGACCTAGATTTGTACCTGGTATAATTTTCCTTCAGCTTACAACTTTCTTTAAAATTTCTTGTACTGTAGATCTGCTGGCAACAACTTCACTTGGCTTGCATATGAAAATATCTTTACCTTCACCTTTGAACGCTATTTTCATTGGATATGAAATTCTAGAATAATGTGGGTTTTTTCCTTTTATCATATTAAAGATGTTGCACTGTTTCTGACAAGAAATCTTTAATTATTCTTATTGTTTTCTTATTAAATGTCTTTTTCCTCAGACTGTGTTGTCTCTTTATTAACTTTCAGTAATTTGATTGTGATATGTCTTGGTATGGGTTTGTGTTAATCCTGTTCGAAGAATTCCTTGTACCTGTGGTTTTGCAGTTTTCATTAGCTATCACTTTATCTGATCTTTTCCTGATTCTTATCCTGAGGCTGAAATTACATGTTAGACCATCTGATATTATTCTACAGGTCACTGATGCTCTGTTCAGTTTTAAAACGTTTTTTTCTCTCTATAGTTTTGCTATCTTCAATTTCACTGATCTTGTTTGCTGTAGCGTCTAATTTTGCTTATTAAACCCATTCAGCGGTTTTTATTTTACTTTATTTCAGACTTTTCATATCTAGAAGTTCCATTTTGCCCTCTTCTATGTCTTCTTCTTATCTCTTATTATTATGTTCATATTTTCCCTTGAGTTCCTCAAGATATTTAAAATAGCTGTCTGGAATCCTTGTCTGTTTTTGATCATCTGTTTCTTTTCTGGGTCTGTTTATATTTCCTCATTTTTCTGATTTTGGATCCCACTTTTCTGCTTTTCCATTAATTCTTGAATGTCTAAATTTTTTGTTCTTTTGAAGAGCATTCGGCTTTATTTTGGAAGACAGTTAAACTGCCTGCAGATCAGCTTTTAAGACCCGATTTTGAGCTCTGTTGGTGTGGAGGTACAGTGGCCTTCAATCTAGGCCTACTTTAGCCTTAATATTAAGGCATGACCCTTCTGGGGTCTCTTCTGAATGTCCCTGATGTTCAACACCTCATAACTGTGTAGGATCAGAATTCTACCATCTTTCAGCTGTTAGCACTGGAAATTGTTTAGCTTATAGCTTCCTAGTAGTTATTCAGTCCTCACAATTTGTTCTTTGTCCAATCCCCTGAAATCTCATTCTAAGTATGCACAGCTTAGTATTCAGCTGAAGATTCAATGGGACCCCATGTAGATATCTGGAGCGTTTTCTCTGGGCAATGCCCTTCTCTCTGATACTCTGCCCCACAAATTGCAGCCACAGCAGCCTCCCTGATCTGTTTCCTCAACTCAATGAGATCACCATGTTCTGCCTGGAATCCCCTTCCATGTAATCTGTATGATCCAGAAAGTTTCTCCAGGTAGAAAATCAAGAACATGTAAGGGCTCTCTCCCTTTGTTTCCCTACTCTCAGGAATCAAAATTCTACACTGCCAGTTGTTCAATGTATGCAAACAGATGTTTCATAGACTTTGTCCAGTTCTTTCTTTATTTACAATGGTAGTGCAAGTCTGAAACCCTTACTCCATTATGGCTGGGAATGGAATTCCCCTGTCCAATTCCTTTTTTTTAAGGAAGTAATACTGGGATTTCTTTACAGTATTAATTTTTCTCCAAGGATGAAAGTGGCAAAAATCATAAAAGTTTTAAACATTATCTCTTTGCAACTCACCTTAATTTTCTAATTGATTTGAGAGAGGCAAACTGATTTGTTGTTCCACTTATTTATGCATTCACTGATTGGTTCTTGTATGTGTCCTGACCAGGGATCAAACCTGCAACCTTGCATATTGGGACAATACTCTAGACAATTGAGCAATTGAGCATAAAAATCACCTCAATTTTATGTGGTAATTTACAACAATTAACTTTACTTCAAAATACATTTTTTCTCAATTTACAGCTAGGCTAAAGTAGACAGGGTAGTGAAAATGGAAGTGCATTTCTTACTTATGTACAGTTTATTTAATCTGAATTCTATAAAATCATTTGTTTGTAAGTTGGAAGAGGTTTCTTTAGTTCTTCATTTTTAATAGCTTAAAACAACGTATTTATTCTTTTATAATTCTGGTGGTCAGAGTCTGAAAATCAATGTGTTGGAAGGACTGTGTTTCTTCTGGAGGCTTCAGGGAAGAATACACTTCCCTGTCTTTTCCAGCTTCCAAAGGACAACTGCGTTCTTTAGCACATGGCCCTCTTCCTCCATGTTCAAAACACATTATTCCCATATCTGGTGCTGTGGTCACATCTCCTTTGCACTCACTTTTCCCCAATATATTGCCTCCCTCTTATAAGGACCTTTGTGGTTACAATGGAACCAGCCAGATAACCCAGGATTATCTCCCAACTTCAAGATCTTCAATTTAATCACATCTGCACACCCCCTTTTGCCATGTAAGGTAACATATTCATAGGTTCTGGGGATTAGGATGTGGACATCTTTGGGAGGCCATTATTCTGTCCACCACAGTATGTGAGCACCTGCTTCATTTCCAACACTAACCTGGGTTCTAGAAAATCACAAATGAATGAACATGGCTCTTCTCCCTTGAATAATTGAATTCCAGTCAGACAAAGATTTAGTTCTAACAAAATACAAAGTTTCAGTTCATTAGAGTCCAGTTTTTCTTATAATGATTAGAAAGCAAAATAACTAGGACAGTTATAAACAATGTAAGGATCAACTATGTCTTACGATATGTAGAAGCAGCTTATTTTTATGAACTAATGCAAAATACACCAAGAGAGTGAAGAACAGGAGACATAAAATGGTAATTTACCTCTTATTTGCCTGTCAACAACTCTCATTTCCTTTCTTATCTTCAGTGACCACTCATTGACCTGGGAAAGATTTTAGAAAAGGAATTATGAGAGAAGCCAATTTCCTAATTCACCAAATTTTAAAGAATTTTATATTAATTCTACATTTATTCCAGGCACCAAATAAATAAGGCTATTTTCAAAACAGAGCTTTAGGGCAAATTCCATTCTTTCATATATTTAATCACAGTACCTAGAAGTCCCAAGTTATTCAAAGATTCTGTCTTCTTATCTGCCTTCTTATCTGAAGGCAGGCAGTAAAAATCATTTTATACAAGATCTCAGAGAGTTCAGTACCCTGCAGGTACAGAAAGATATTTCAAGAGTTACACGGGTATAGACACGTTTTAAGGGTACAGGAAGATTTTCCAACTCTCACAGGTAATTATTTCAAAAACTGCTCTCTGTCATAAGAGTTCACCTTTTCCTTCTCCCTTTTAACAATGCTTTTTCATTGCACAAAAGAAAGATATTCCTCTATTTTTGTCTCTTATTACTTTGATATAGTTCCTTGAGAGGCAAAATCCTTAGAGCAATAAATAAAAGGACAACTGGAAATACTGGTATGGTGGAGAAACTAGTGAATGACTGACTAATAGTTTCCAAACTCTTATGCAAGTATGAAGTGTTTTCCAATTTCAAAAAATTGAAAGGAAATGTGAGTTATCAACTGATAAATCATTAAAACTAAATTTTACACTAACTCACTATGTGCTTTTTGGTATATGGCACAGAAATTGAAAGAACTGAGCGACAATGATATAACAAAATGTCCATTACAACCAACTTATTTATATTAACAATGTTTCTCAGCCTGAGTCTAAAAAACATAAACTAGGACTTTTTTCTGGTTGCAGTGTCTCACTATGCAAGTATCTCGTGTACACCTGCAGCCATGCTACCCAAGGCTCCTCTGCAGTTGGTGCATGTGTTAGGACACAAGAAAACTGCCAGAGCGGTGGTACACTACAAATGGGGCAACTGCCTCATTCGATGAAGGGGTGCTCCCTGGACATGATCCACACACTGCAATACAAGCTACAGGAACCTATTCTGCTTCTGGGCAAGGAACGATAGCTGGCTTTGTGTCCATGAGAAGTATGTGTCACATGGCCCAGACTTATGCAATCTGCCAGTCTACCTTCAAAGCCCTGGTGGCCTATTGCCAAAAATATGTGGAAAGGATTCCAAGAAGGAGATCAAAGACATTCTCATCCAGTATGACCAGACCATCCTGGTATCTAACCTCCTTGGCTGCAAACCCAAAAATGTGGAGATCCTGGTGCCCATGATCACTACCAGAAATCATACCAAAAAGCCCATCGTGAGAATCAGGTTCACCTTGATAATAAACAATGGTTGTGATTTAAGGTTAAAAAAATAATAATAAAATAAAACAGGAATAAAATTGAAGTTGAACCCCTTAGCTTTCATTCATGGATACATGAACTAAATGGCATAAAAAACCCATACTACTAAGAGAAGATGTATTTCCAATAAATTTGACTTTTAATCATTTAATTGGTCATTATTTAACAAAACCTGTAAACATTTATTATGCAACAAGTATAATAACTCCACCCAGAAGACATATTAAGGTACTTAAAGATGTTTGGTTATACAATTTTAAAAAAATTTAATGTTAGATTGCTTCTGGCCAAGATGGAGGCACAGGTGGATGCACTGTACCTCCACGCACAACCAAAATAGGGACAACAACAATTTAGAAACAGAATAACATCCAGAAATGACAGAAAACTGACTGAATGGAAGTCGGACAACCAAGAAGTTGAATTAGACCCGTGCATCCAGACCGGTAGGAGGGGCGGAGATGAGCAGCCAGGCGCAGGTCAAGGCATGGAGAGCAGAGAGTGGTGGGACCGGCAGGTAAGGCATCTGAGAGCATGTAAGGCATCCAGGGTGCGCAAGACCGCAGCGGGTGGACCCTGAGTGTGCAGGCAGCAGCTGGCAGACGCTGGCCCAGGGGTGGCAACCGGCAACTGGCAGACCCAGTGAGGCAGCAATTGTAAAGCAAGGCAGTGCTCACAACCCAGGATCCCAGTGCTGGGAAATAGAGCCTTGGGACACTGATTGAGGTCACCTGTGGCAGTTGAGGCACACGGAGAGACACCCAGCCTCACAGGGGAGGTTCTTGGAGGGTCCCCTAGCGAGCACAAGCCCACCCACATGGGAACTGGCATCAGAGGGGCCCAGTTTGCTTGGGGGAAGCAGCAGAGGCGACTGAGGCCCCATGGAGAACGGAGCAACTGCCATTGTTCCCTCTCAACTCCGCCCCCACATACAACATCACAACCCACCGACTGGGGTGCCCTGCCCTGGTGAACACCTAAGGCTCCGCCCCTCACTCTAACAGGTGCAACCAGACCCCCCCCGAAAAAAAAGAGAGAGAGGGCTCAAACAGAAGAACAAATCAAAGCCCCAGAACCCATCATTTTAAGTGACCGAGAGATAGTCAACCTATCAGATGCACAGTTCAAAACACTGGTGATCAGGATGCTCACAGAATTGGTTCATTTTTGGTCACAAATTAGATGAACAAATGCAAGCTACGATAAGAAAAATGAAGGAAAATGCACAAGGAACCAATAGTGATGGGAAGGAAACTGGGACTCAAAACAATAGAGTGGACCAGAGGTAAGAAAGAAACAACCAAACAGGAAAGAATGGAGAAATAAGAATTCAAAAAAATGAGGAGAAGCTTAGAAACCTCCAGGACATCTTGAAACACTCCAACATCTGAGTTATAGGGGTACCAGAAGGGGAAGAGGAAGAGCCAGAAATTGAAAACATATTTGAACAAATAATAAAGGAAAACTTCCCCATTCTGGCAAAGGAAATAGACTTCCAGGAAGTCCAGGAAGCTCAGAGAGTCCCAAAGAAGTTGGATCCAAGAAGGAACACACCAAGGCACATCATAATTATATTAGCCAAGGTAAAAATGAAGGAAAGAATCCTAGAAGCAGCAAGAGATAAGGAGACAGTAACCTACAAAGGAGTTCCCATCAGACTGTCAGCTGATTTCTCAAAAGAGACCTTACAGGCAAGAAGGGGCTGCAAAGAAGTATTCCAAGTCATGAAAGGCAAGGACCTACATCCAAGATTGCTCTATCCAGCAAAGCTTTCATTTAGAATGGAAGGGCAGATAAAGTGCTTCTCAGATAAGGTCAAGTGAAAGGAGTTCATCATCACCAAGCTCTTATTTTATGAAATGTTAAAGGGACTTATCTAAGAAAAGATAAAAAAACATGTATAGTAAAAGGACAGCAAACTCACAATTATTAACAACCACAGCTAAAGCAAAACCAAAAGAAACTAAGCAAACAACTAGAACAGGAACAGAACCACAGAAAGGGAGATCACATGGAGGGTTAGCAACAGGGGAGTGGGAGGAGGAGAGAGGGGGAAAAGGTACAGAGAATAAGTATCATAAATGGTAGGTAGAAAATAGACAGGAGGAGGGCAAGAATAGTATGGGAAATGTAGAAGCTAAAGAACTTATGACACATGGACATGAACTAAAGGGGGGGAATGTGGGTGGGAGAGGGTGTACAGGGTGGAGAAGAGTGAAGGGGGAAAATGGGACAACTGTAATAGCATAATCAATAAAATATATTAATAAAAAGGAAAAAATTTAATGTTAGGTATATATACATTTTTTAATTTATTTTTAAAAATCCTTACCTGAGGACATTTTTTCATTGCTTTTAGAGAGAGGGAGAGAGAGAGAGAAACTTCATCCATTGGTTTCCTCCTGTATGCACCTGGACTGGGGACTGTACCCACCCGGACTGGGGATTGAATCCGCAACCTAGGTATGTGCCCTGACCAGGAACCAAACCCACAACTGGTTATAGGATGATGCTCCAATCAGCTGAGCCACAATGGCCAGGGCGGTATATATACATTTTTAAGTGAAATTTCACATAACACAATTAGTCATTAAAGAGCACAATTCAGCAACATTTAGGGTCTTCACAATGTTCTGCAATCACCGACTCTCCCTATTCTCAAAACTTTTTCAACATGTCAGAAGAGAACACTATGCTTTTAAATAGTCTATGTCCCATTTCCCCTATTCCTTTGCAATCACTAAGTGACTTTCTCTCTCTTTTGACCTTCTTATTTTGAGTATTTCATATAAAAGAAATCATAACATATGTGGCCTTTTGTCTGGCTTCTATCACTTAATATATTTTTGAGGCTCATCCATGTTGTAACATGTATCAATATTTGTCCTTTTTATGGCTGAAGTATGTATATACCATAACTTGTTTATCCATTCATCTGTTAATAGACATTTGGGTGGTTTCCATCTTTTCAATACTGTGAACAATGCCACTGTGAACATTTGTATACAAGTATGAGTACCTATTTTCAATTCTTTTGGATATACAAGTATACCTATGAGTGAAATTTCTGGGTCATATGGTAATTCTGTGTTTATGTTTTTGAGGAACTCCAAAACTGGTTTTCAAAGAGACTGCACCAATTTCTAGTCCCACCAGCAATGTACAGGGGTTTTTTCTCCATATCCTTGCCAACACTTGTTATCTTCCATTATTTTTTTATTATAGTCAATCTGCTGGACCTGTTAAGCAGGTTGTGGTTTAATTTTCATTTACTTAATGACCAGTGAAGCTGAATATCTTTTGTGTGCTGTTGACTATTTGTACATCTCCTTTGAAGAAATATCTGTTCATTTTTTCTATAGTCTTAAGTTCAGCTGTTTTTGTTGTTGTGTGAGTTCTTTACATATTCTCCTGTTAGAATCTTATCAGATATATAATTTGCAAATTTTTCCCATTCTCTAAGTTATCTTTTCACTTTCTTGATAATGCTATCTGATATACATCTTTTAATTATGATGAATTCTAATTTGTTTTTAATTCTGTGGCTTGTGCTTTTGGTGTCACATCTAAGAATCCATAGTCAGATAGGAGGTAATGAAGACTTAGCCCTAGGTTTTTTCCCAAGAGTTTATGCTTTTATGTCAAAGACTTTGAATTTATGTCTTTGGTCCATTCTGAGTTAATTTCTGTACATAAGGTGAGGTAGAAATCCAGCTTCATTCCTTTGCATGTGAATATCCACTTGTCCCAACACCATTTATTGACGAGATTATCCTACCTTCACTGGATGGTCTTGCACCTTTGTAAAAAATCAAATAGCCATGCATGTATGGGTCTGGACTCTCAATTCTACTTTATAGGCCTATATGCCTGGGAGTTCTCCAAATTTGTTTTTCATTTTCAGTGCTATGTTGGCTATTTGGAGTTCATTGTATTTCATATAAATTTGAAGATCAAATTTTTCTATTTCTGCAAGAAAAGCATTTGGAATCTTGATAGCCATGGCACTGAATCTAAAGATCATGGTGTTATTTCCAACTTAACAATACTAAGTCTTGCAATCCATAAACTTGAAATTTCTTTCTTTTCTTTCAGTTTTAGTTTTCAGTGTACAAATGTTTTGCTTCTTTGGTTAAATTTATTCCTTATTTCTTTTTTAAACTTGTCATTGCTAATGTACAAAAAACTGATTTTTTTTATGTTTAACATGAAACCCTGCAACTTCACTTCGCACATCATTGATGTGGGAAAGAAACATTGATCAGTTCATGTACATGCTCTATCTGGGGACTGGATCTGCAAGCCAGGTATGTGCCCTCACTGGGAACTGAACTGGCAACCTTTCACTTTGTGGGATGATGCCCAATCAACTGAGTCATGCTGGTTAGGGCATAACTAGGTTTCTGTGTGCTTGAGAAGTCTTTGGAGTTTTCTGTATATGGAATCATGTCATTTTTAAATATACAGTTTTACTTCTTCCTTTTCAAAGTAGATGCCTTCTATTTCTTTTTCTTGCCCAATTGCTCTGGCTAGGACTTCTAGCACAATGTTGAATAGTAGTGGCAAAACAAGGTATCTGTCTTGTTCCTAATCTTACAGAAAAGCTTTTAGTCTTTCACAATTTAGTATAATGTGAGCTGTAGTTTTTCACAAATGCCCTTTATCATGTTAAGAAAGTTCCTTCTATTCCTAGTTTTGAGTGTTTTTATAATAAAAGATATGTGCATATTTTTATTTTAAGAATAATAAGATGATTACTAAATTATTTCAAGCATAAAAGTATTATCATGGAAATCCATGGAAATCCACGGAAATCCACCTTTTGAGGAGAAAAATAATTAAAAATATCCAATTATACATAAGAGCCTGTGCATGTATTATTTTAAATAAATATCGATGGGAACTGAATCGCTGTGATACTTTTAAAAGACTGACACAACAATTTTATTTCAACACAACAGTATTTACTGTGTGTCAAAAATTACATCCTATGCCAGTATTTAAACTTATGATAAAAATATAAAATATTGATTTACAACTATATAAGATAATATGTAAGTACTCAAAATTCTTTCAGGTGATATATGAAGAAATTTGAAGGCAATGCTATAATCTAACAAGAACTCTTAGAAATGGCAGGAAAGGAAATCCAAGGCTCATACGTTCATTCAAATGTTTACTGAGCATCTGCTATATGCCAAATGCTGTTTCATATGCTAGGAGACAAAAGAAAGACTACCTTAAGAACTTACATTCTAATAAAAAAAAGACAAGCAAATAAACACAATGTATAATAGGTCAAAAATGAGTGTTAGGGAGAAAAATAAAGCAAGGAAAATAGGAGGAGGGCAGTTGGGGAAAGACTACTATTTTACATTGGATGATAAAAGAAAGTTCAACTGCTAAGGTGACTTTTGAGCAGAGACCTGAAGAGATCTAAAGGGAACAACATACTACTATCTACTATCCAGGTCGGAGAGGGGCTGTGGCATTTTGTGTTGAGTAAAAACAAAAGCCAGTAAGGGACTAAACAAAAGAAAATATCCTTCACTACAAACTAAGGGATGGGGTAAAAAAAATGGATTTAGTTAAATACTTTTTGTTTGAACTAGTAACTCTGATGGGTAAAGCTATTTTAATTCAGGATTATAAAAATGTATATATCACCTATTATATATAAAGCAGTGAATTATAAGGTGGTGAGTTATTCCTAACCCTGTTTCATATATAGCTAAATATAAATTTAATTTAGATTTTTGTTTTCATGGAAAAGTACTGATCGCCTCCTGTTCTTTCTGCTTTCAATTGCTGAGGATAGCCAATCTATCGGAAACAACACACTTATGAGGAGTACCAAACTGTAGCAGTTACTAGAATTCTAGAAACAATGCCTAGGATAAGTTTCACAATTCAAATTTAAACCTTACAATGAAGCAGAATGAACCAGTGCATTTAAGCATATTTTAATACCATAATCCTTCAACATGGTACTCCTCAGATATAAGAAGTATTACGATAACACACTTTTACCATGTAGGTTAGATTAAAACTTTTATTAATATTAATAAAAGAGAGTAAAATCTATCTGTTCTCATGAAAGACAGAACTTTAAATTAGTTGCTATAGTGTTATATCAATCTCGGCATCCAATGTATTTCCTTCCATATTTGGTTATACATGTTTATCAGTATTGAGAAAAGTCTAATTCAAAGAAATAAGAAACTACCTTATTACATCTATTTATGATTATAGTTACTTTTGAGGTTATGAGATTAAATGAATCTAGAAGCTTGAAAGAAAATTCATTAAGAAATGGTTCTTTTAAAGTTAATCATTATAGTATTTAACTGCTCACACTCCTTAAGGGTGAGTATTCAATCTAAGACAACAGAAGACAAAGGAGAAATGACTTTTGTAAAAATTCAGCATTGCACTGTTTGCAGTAGCAAAACTAGGAATTACCAAAATATATATCAATAGGGGACTATTAAACATATTAGGAAATTTCCATAAATGGACAATATGCTCTAACTAAAAGAAGGCAACACAATAAGGACTACCATTGGAATTAATTCTCAAAATATAAGCGAAAATAGCAAGGTAATAAATATATAGAGAATGACATTACATATATTAAAGGGAGAAAACTACAGAAAACGAGGGAGAGAAAAGAGGGAAGGAGAAGAGGAGGGGAGGAAGAGAAGGAGGTAGAAAAAGGGAGAGATAGAAAGATATTTGTATGTTCATGCATTATAGACTATCAATGGGACAATACACAAGAAATGAGACTACTTTCAAGGATGGAAATTAAATAATTCACAGGTGTGAAAAGGGAGATTTACTTTTTACTCTAATTAGGGTACACTTTGCTGCTTTTTGAATTTTACATGTACAAATATAACCTATTTCAAGAAATACTTTTAATAAAATTTTTAAAGAATTATAAAAACACCAAGTTCATACACTGCTTTAAGTCATCTTTGAAAGAAATATTTTAAAATTCTATTATGTAATATTGAAAACATTCATTGACAATATTTTTAAAAAATTGTTTTAGATGCCACTGTCATGTTCTCTGTTAGACAAACACTCAAAACTTCAAAACGGTTAAATGGTGAACCCAAATTATGATTCCATTTCATAACTGAACACTTACTTATACATTGCTGGTAGGACTACAAAATGGTGAAACTACTGTGAGTTCCTCAAAAAGGTACATTAAAAATGACCAGGAGAGCCAGGAAGAGGCACTGTTGCTGCTACTTTCTCATCTGCAGTGCTTGACTCTTTCCAGCGCTTGTGAGGCCAAAGCTGCTGCAGGGGCAAGGACAATCAGGGCTGAGTCCCAGCTGGGCTGAGGGCTCCAGCTTTTCTGTTCTCTTGGTCAGCCCCACCTGAAGAAATGAGTGGTGGATTGGCCCCAAGTAAAACCACAGTGTATATATCCAACTTGTCCTTTTCTCTGACAAACAATGTCTTATACCAGACATTTTTCAAGTATGGCAAAGTTGTAAAGGTTACCATAATGAAACATAAAAATAGCAGGAAGAGTAAAGGGATTGCATTTATTTTATTTTTTGGATAAAGACTGCACAAAACTATACTAGAGCAACAAACAACAAATATTTGGTGGGGTGATAAAAGCAAGCATTGCTATTAACAACTGAAGAGCAGCTGAATTCATCTGAATAAAACTATTTTGATAAATCTATGTGTTATGAATGTGGGAAGACACTTAAATTATACCTGTCCTAAAAAATACGCCTGAAAAATATGAACCACCAAAGAAGGAAGGAAGGAAGGAAGGAAGGGAGGGGAAGGAAGGAAAAAGAAAGAAAGAAAGAAAGAAAGAAAGAAAGAAAGAAAGAAAGAAAGAAAGAAAGAAAGAAAGAAAGAAAGAAAGAAAGAAATTCCTGAACTAGAAGAAGTTGAAGAAGTAGAAGAAAGTGGAGATGAAGGGGGAAGATAACTGCTCCTGAGAGCCCCAGTCAGGCCATAGTTTTCTAAGCAAGCCAAAATTGAAGAACAAAAAAAATGGAAACACAGTTCAGGGAGTCTGTCAACATCAGATGATTCGAGACGCCCAAGGATAAAGAAAAGCACACCTTTCACTGGTGAGAAATAACTCAGTTATTGAAATTACATTTACTGTGTAAATATCAATACAAATTTTTTTTTAAATCTTGGGAGTACCAAGTTTACTTTGGACTAAAGAGTACTTTTAGAATTTGATCATAAAAATACTTAGGGACTTCCGGTCAAATGGTGGTATAGGCAGACATGGTTTGCCTCTTACCACAAATACATCAAAATTACAACTAAAATATAGAACCATCACTCAGAACCATTAGAAATCAAGCTGAATGGAAGTCTCACAACTATAGAAAGAAACCACATCCACGCAAACTGATAGGAGGGGCACAGACACGGAACGGGCTGGCACCTCATCCACATGTGGTAGATAAAAATTCAGAAGGAGTATCTCTGGAGCAAGGAGTCCAAGCCCAACAACAGGCCCCCAAGCCCAGGGTTCTAGTGCCAGGAAAATAAGTCTCCACAACTTCTGGCTGCAAAAAACCAGTGGGGATTGAGTCAGTGGAAAAAACTTCCACAGTCCCAAGCAGTTCCTCTTAAAGAACCCACACATGGACTCACCTACTAAAACTCATGCCTCTGAGCTCTAGCACTGGGGGTGCAACTTGTAAGGCACCAGTTGTATACAGGGAACAACTGGAATATCTGGTATTAAGGCGAGCAGAGGCCATTGTCCCTTTATGAGACACTTTCCCCCAGAGGTGGCAAGCTGGCACCATATCTGAGACTCCTTCAATCTACCTAACACTTGTTTGACCTGCCTTGGAGATTCCCTGAGACTCCACCCACCCAATTTATGGGCTCACCCAAGCTGCTTTTCCATATGAATAGCTATTCACAAACAATCCTTGCAGCTCACTGGCCTGGGTTAATCCCTCCTATTGATCTGCCAATAACAACCAAGGCTCAACTACAAGAGGAGGGTGTATTCAGCTCACACAAAGGGTGCACCTAAACTACCCCTGGGTGAAAGAGGAGGCTGTGCCACTGGATCCTACAGAACACCTACTTCATTAGGCCACACTACCAAGACACAGAGCCAAAGCAACTCTACCTAATACATAAAAACAAAGGGAAGATTCCAAAATGAGGAGACAAAGAAACATGGTCCAAATGAAAGAACAGATCAAAACTCCAGAAAAAGAACTAAATGAAGTTGAGATAACCAATCTATCAGACGAAGAGCTCAAAACACTGGATATAAGGATGCTAAAGGAACTTAGTGAGGACCTCAATAGCATAAAAAAGGTCCAGTGCAAATGAAGGATACACTAGTTGAAATAAAGAACAATTTACAGGGAAACAATAGTAGAGTGGATACAGCCAAGAATCCTATCAATGATATGGAATATAAGAAAGCAAAAAACAACCAATCAGAACAACACAAAGAGAAAGAGTAAGAAATTGGGAATCTATTAGAAAAAACAATGGAAAAAAAAAACTTCCCTAATTTGGTGAAGGAAATGGACATGCAAGTGCAGGAGGTACAGAGAGTCCCAAATAAGATGGATGCAAAGAGGCCCATTCCAAGACACATCATAATTAAAATGCCAAAGGTTAAATATAAAAAGAGAATCTTAAAAGCAGCAAGAGAAAATAAATTACCATATTTTTCAGACTATAAAATGCACTATCCCCCCCAATTTAGGAGGAATAATGGTTGTTAATGCTGCTGTTGAGTTCTGTTTACATTTACATTAGTGAAGTATTATGTTATTTATGTTATCAAATATTTCACCACGTTTTTTCCTTCAAAAAAATTTTCCGTTTTCCTCCTCTAAAACCTAGGTGTGTCTCATGGTCCAAAAAACGCGGGAGAGTTCCCATAAGACTGTCAGCTGATTTCTCAAAAGAAACTTCGCAGGCTAGAAGGGATTGGCAAGAAGTATTCAAAGTCATGAAAAGCAGGGACTTACAACCAAGATTACTCTACCCAGCAAAGATTCATTTAGAATAGAAGAAAAGATAAACAAATTCCCAGGCAAGAAAAAAGTAAAGGAGTTCATCATCACCAAGCATTATTATATGAAATGTTAAAGGGACTTATTTAAGAAAAAGATCAAAACTATGAACAATAAAATGGCAACAAATACAAATCTATCAAATATTGAATCTAAAAAACAAAATAAGTAAACAAGAAGGACAGAGACAAATCATGGATACAGAGAGCATTTGGGTGGCTGCCAGATGGGAAGGGTGTGTGGGAGAATGGGAAAAGAGGTGAGAGGATTAAGAAGTACAAATATGGCCCTGGCTGGTGTGGCTCAGTGGATTGAATGCACACCTGAGAACCAAAGGGTCACCAGCTCAATTCCCAGTCAGGGCACATGCTGGACTGCTGGCCAGGTCCCCAGTAGAGGGCACATGAGAGGCAACCATGTATTGATGTTTCTCTCCCTCTTTCTCCTCCCCTTCCCCTCTTTAAAATAAATAAATATAATCTTTTAAAAAATGTTACTAAAATTTTCAAGAGTATTTTAGTTTTAAACATGAGTATTTAGCTGTTATTATCTGGAGCATTTCAGATCTTGTTCCCAGCATATGTCATCAGTTGGCTCAAATAAACTCTTAGAAATTTTTTTTTTTAGAATTGTTAGGTCAATTACCATATGACCCAACAATTCTACTTCTAAGTATATACCCAAAAGAATTGATAATAAGTACTTAAACAAATACCTGTACACACTGTGCACAGTAGCACTATTCACAATAGCCAAAGGGTTGAAACTGAAATCTCCACCAGTGAATGAATGGATAAATGAGTTGTGGTATATGCATACAATGGAATATTATTCAGCCATAAGAAAGAAGAATTACAAGCTACATCATGGATGAATCTTGAAAACATTATACTAAATGAAATAAGCCTGATATAAAAGGTCATATATTGTATTATTCCATTTGTAAAAAATATCTAGAACAGGAAAGCAGATTGGTAGCTGTCAAGTGCTGGGGGGGATAAGAGAATGGGTGGAAACTGCTTAGAGGGTATAGGGTTTTATTTTGCAGTGATGAAAATGTCTTGGAACTAGATGGGGATGGCTATATAATATTAGGTATGTACCAAATGCCACTGAACCATTCAGGGTAAAATGGTTTATTTTATGTTAAGTGAATTTCACCTCAATAAAAAAGATAGAAGAAAGGAGGGAGAAATAGCCATATTAAGACAAAGCAAGACTTCAGAATACGGAAACTTATCAAAGCTAAAGAGGAATATTACATAACGATTTACAATTCAACAAAAATTCCTAACAACCCTTAATGTACATGTGCCTAATAACAAAGCACTGACATATCTATGGCACAGGTGGCAAACAGAAGGTCTGCAGGCCGAATCCGGCCCTCCGCCTTATTTTATCTGGCCTAGCACTTTGTTTCCACCCTGCAGCAGCACTGAGCTCCTTGTCCCTAGTTAAGGAGTAGTTACATTTATACAGTTCTAAAATTATACTTGGCCCTTTGAGGGCAACCTCGAGGCTCATGTGGCCCTTGGTGAAAATGAGTTTGACACCCCTGACTTAGAGGAAATGGACCAGTTACTTGAAAGACTATTAAAACTCAAACAAGGAGAAACAGGCTGTATGAATAGGCCTATATTACAACCATTCAATCAGTAGTTAATAACCTTCCAACAAAGAAAGTATCAGGCCCAACTGGTTTCACAGGTGAATTCTACCACTTACGGAAGAAATGATGACAATTTTCTACAAAATCTTTGAAAACATATAAGAGAGCATACTTCTAAATTCATTCTGTGAGGCCAGTAATAGCCTAATACCAAAACTGGATAGACATTAAAAGAAATCACAGACCAGTAACTCTCATGAACAGAGATGCAAAAATCAATAGTGTTAGCATATTGAATGAAAAACTACATATCCCAAAGAATCAATGGGAAAAAAAACCTCCTGGAACTAATAAGCAAGTAAAGCAGGTCTTAGTATAGAAGGTTAATATACAAAAGTTAACTGCTTCCCAATATAACATTAATAAACAACTTGATTCTGAAATGTAAAAAAAAATTTACAACAGCAGCAAACAAAAAAATACAGACTCAGGCATAAATCTAACAATATGTATAGAATCTACATGTGGAAAACTACAAAATATTGATGAAAGAAATCAAAGAAGACATAAAATGAACAGATGTTCCACATTCATGGATTGGAAGACTCACATTAAGGTATCAACTATTTCCAACTTCATCTGTAGATTCAATGGCTGCCTTCAAAACTACCAGAATCTATACTGTAGATATCAACAAACTGATTCTAAACTTTATACAGAAAGGCAAACAACCTTTGCCTTTGTCAATAACTCTGTTGAATTTAACTGAATGGAATATGTATTGTGAAAGAGGAACATAAAATTTCAGCCATCAGTAACATAAACAAAAATACACAGAAACTTTTTATGTTTTTAAATGTCAGAGAAAAGTTTCATAAAATCTGTCCAAAATTTTTTTTAACTTACGAAATCAAAGGGATTTGTACAAAAGAAAATCTTACCTAAGAGAAATGGGAACAGCCAAAATTATCCAGCCAGGTCCTGGACCAGTGATTCTTAACCTTACTGCACATGGAAGTCATGTGGGAAACTAAAAAAATACCAATTTAATTGGGCTAGGAGCAAAGCCCAAATGATAGCTAGTACTTAAAATCTCTCTAGGTGGTCCTGACTGGTGTGGCTTAGTGGGCTGGGTGGCATCCTGCAAACTGAAAGGATGCAGGTGGCAGTTTTGATTCTGGGTCAGAGCACAATGCCTGGGTTGTGGGCCAGGACCCCAGTTGTGGGTGGGCAAGAGAGGCAATCCATAGGTGTTTCTCTCCCTCTCTTTCTCCCTACCTTCCCCTCTCTAAAAAACAAATTCCTTTGGGAAAACCGAGGTTTGACTGTCAGCCTAAGACAAAAAGCTCAAGAAAATGTATCAAACAAGTTTCATTATGGTAAAGATCACAATAAACAACAGGAAATTGAAAAGATAAAAAGGAAACTGGACAATTAATTACAACCAATCATTTAAGTAATAAATTAGAAACATTTATAATCAGCAAGTAAAACAGAACATAAACAATGAGTACAGCATATAGAAACATCTGTTTGTAAATTAAATATGCTGTGAAAACTATAAGGAATCTATAGAGGCTTTCACACCATCAAGATACATACTTTATTCAAATTCATTCATAAAGAGTCTACTACATGCCAAGCAAACTAGGCACAGAAACTAAACAAACAAGAAAGCATTTTCCATAAATAGCATGGAGACAAATGGTAAGCCAAATGGAAAACAAAATAATTGACTGTTACCATCATTTACTGGAATTTTAGGTGGACTGAAGACTTACCTACAGAAGACAAAACTGTCTTACTTTTGTCTTACTGTCAAAACTGTTACTTTAAAAAGACAGTGTAGAAGAATACCTTTATGATTTCAGATTAGGAAATCATAGGATTTCAGATTTTTGTTTGCTGCAGATTAGGAAAGGATTTCTTAAAATAGACCGAAAATCAACAAGCACAAAGGAAAAGACTGATACATTTTATCTATGTTGAAATTAAATTTTTATTCATTATGCATAAGACACCATTTAAAGGAAAAAGATCACAAATTTGGAGAAGGTATTTGTAACCATATAAATGGTAACAAATAAAAAGCATTTATGAAAACCTGTATCCAGAATATAAAAAGATTTCCTATGGATCAATGCCTCTTTCTTTTTTAAACTGAATTCTGAACATTGTATATGAAAATCTGTTTGATAATATAAGTCTTTGGATGATGTCATCTTCTTCCAGACAAGACTTAACATTTGCTTCTGGTAAATATCTAACCTAAGAGCACTGGGAACTGGTTCTTAATTAAGCTTAATGAATCCAAACAGGGATGGAGATAATTTGAAATCGGACTTCAGTCTTTGTGAAAGTCAGTTTATTTCCTGCTCACTGCTACTGCTAAGATGGATCAGAGACCCAACCAAAAGCTGGGATTTACCAGCTTATCCTTAGTGAACTCCAATTTTTGAACCCCCTAACCACAGGATTTCTCAAAAATTCTATTCAAATTCTCAGTTTCTCAACCACTGCATTTAGAATTAAAGGATCTCTTTAGGGGTAAAATGGTTCCAAATAATTGGGCTCATGTAATTAAGCTTCCCCTTTCTCCAAGATCTTGATTTTTCAATACTGCCTGAGGGAACCAATATTTATTAAGTACCTACTGTTCTAGAACCAATGATTAACAAATATAATCAAAATTAACACATTATATGCCAGCAACTTCCTGATGCATGACATTGGTCTTAAAAATTTGCCTGCCGCAGATAAATGGAATTATCTATTAAATAAATGATGTCAGGAATCTTTTCAGATTTCAAATTATTATTCATCAGGTCTGAGGTAGAACCAGAGTTTCCTAACAAGCTCCTAGGTGATGCTGATGCTGTTGGTGTGTACTTGTATGGCAAGGTTGTAAAATTTATAAAGAATTAACCCTAGGCCCTGGCCAGGTAGCTCAGTTGGTCAGGGCTTAGGCCTGATCCACCGTGGCTGCAGGATCGATCTCTAGTCAGGGCACATACAAACAATCAATGAATGCAAAAATAAGTAGAACAACAAACCCTTGTCTCTCTCGCCCCTTCTCTCTCTAAAAATTAAAAAAAAAAATCAACTCTAGGCACTACTAGTTAAGATTTTACATTCTTACATCTTCAATGACTCTGAGGTGATAATATGATCATTTCTACTAGACAAGACTAATACAGAGAGAAATGAACTTTCAATAGATTGCCAGGCTACTGTGGGGAACCAGTATTCAAACGTAGACTGACTGACTCTGCAGGTACTCTTAACCACTACCCATTATCTCAGTGAACAGGCAGATCAGAATTCAAAGCCAGGGTCGGTTATCTTCGATACCATTCTTCCGAGTCAGGTCTTGCTATAACGTATCGGGCCAACATAATACAGTACTGCACGGGAAGGAGAAAACAGAACCTCCCAAGTACAACAGAAGTGGGGAAGAGTTGCCAGTTGCCTGAATCTTCCCGCGAGAGACGGGTAACAACGCTCACTCGCGGAGGAGGCAGGTCTGCTAGTTAGTGGAAGGAAGGCGTAAGGGGGCGGGGCCTGCACCAGGGAAAAAGTTCCGGGCGGGACGTACCAACGCGCGCAGGGAAGGGATCTCCAGGACTACGTTGCTGCCTCCGCGCCCGGTGCCGACGCTGAGGAACTCTTACTCTAGGCCTCGGCTCCCTTGACGAGCGAGTGCTGAGACACCGAGGCTCTCTTTCGCCAGAGCCGTGTCATTAGAGACTCTCCCTCCGGCACCTCAGTCGAGTGGGAAGCCCCGGAAATGGCGGCCGAGTGGTACCTGGCCAGTCGGGATGGGAGAGTGTCCAGTCGCTTTACCAACTCCACTATGCCCCAAACAAATCCACCCATTCCTTTGCCGCCACCGTAGCCCTTACCAGCTCTTTGGGTGGCTTCTCTTGGGTTTTTCCAAACAGCCCCATTGCTTACTGTACTTGTCTTGCCCCTTCCGGCTTTTCGTTCCCTGCACCCAGGCAGGTCACGGGCAGCCGCCTGGGCGGGGCGGGTGAGAGGACAGGAGTCCAGGCGCCCAGAGAAGGGAGCGGCCGTAGACAGGGTAATACGCATGCGCAAAATTGGGACAGGCGGAGTTTTGTCAGAAAGATTGACGCAATTGCGCATATTCTGGGAGGGGATTTCTAGAGGGAAGTGGAGAATTAGATGTTTTTGCGTGAGGTGATTCATCTGGAATAGGAATTTATTAATAACACCTGGTGATTACATCTGCTCCTGGCATTTACCAACACGCATTTGTTGTTGCACCGGAAGTCTAACTCCACCCAGACAATGTACAATTACAAACACTTTCTGAAGGGCTTCACCTTGGGTTAGGCAACTCACAGGTAGCCACCGACACAGCTACTTCGCCCCTCTGTTGTCACCACAGTCACCTAGTACGTAAAACCTGGGCATTATCTTCTCTTCCCCTTACCACGTTCCAACGATTGTAACTTTTCAATATGTTTGAACTCCAGCCCTTTGCTTTCCATCTCTAGTGTCACATCTTTTATTCAGGCCATGGCCATAAAAAAGTGGATGGTGTGTGTGTGTGTGTGTGTGTGTGTGTGTTCCTAAACTCCAAATGGAATATGACCTTAATCAGTCTCAGAAGAATCGGTGACTAAAATGAACTATACACCTTTTAGCAGGCCAATCACGCAGGGAAGGGATCTCCAGGACTGGAGTACCGAACTCTAACCGAACTACACCAAACTCTGAACTGTACCCGTGAGTTGATGGTTGCTGTCATTAACTCGTCTCATGATGGTGAAGAGACCACACATTTAGTGCCTCAACCCCATATTCCCATCTCTGGTGGGAATGTACGGTAATATAGCACAACCACTTTGAAAACATTTTGGCAACTTCTTAAAATGCTAAATATACACCTATCATGTCATTCCACTGCTAGCTGTTTACCCAAGAGGAGAAAAAGCATATGGCCTTACAAAGACGTGTACACACAGGTTCATAGCATCTTTGTGCTATACAAGAACTAAAAGTAATTCAAATGTCCATCAACAGGTGGATAAACTAATTGTGATAGATCCATACAATGGAATACTAATCAATAAAACGACCAAGGTATTGATACATACAACGACATGGATGAACCTCAAAATAATTATGCTAAGTGAAAAAAGCCAGAAAAAATTACATAATGTATGATTTCACTTATATAGTATTCTAGAAAATGGAAACTAATCTATAGTAACAGAAAGTAGATCAGTGGTTGCTAAGTGGTTACAAAGATTGGCTCAGAAAAGAAGGAGGAACTGCAGAGAGACAAAAGGAAGCTTTTAGGGGTGATGGAAATTATCTTAATTGTGATGGTTTCACAAATGTATACAATGACAAAACAAACTGGACACTAAATATGTGCAGTTTAAGTAGCAGTACATGCTCACTGTAAAAAGCAACCCTCCCATTTACACTTCTTCAGGGGTAAATTCTCAAAGGATTCACTCCAACTGGTTAGTGTCAAAATTATAATATTATGATTATAAATAGTGTGGATCCTTTGAAACCTTTTCCTTTGGAGAATATACTTTTACTTAATATTATACATATTACACTTATTGTTCTGCAATCTCCCTCTTTAAAAAGTTTTACATAGATTTTCACTTATGTTAATTATCTACAGCTAAAGGGGTTCCATAGCAGGGATGTATTAAAAGTTATTTAACAATTTCTCTGTTGGATAATAAGTGGTTTATCATTTTTCCCTATTAAGTACTACAGAGACACAGTTTAAATTTTAAATGTCCTACAAGTGTCCTTCATAAAGGTTGCAGAGTTTTGAACTACCAACAGTCTATGAGAGCATCCTATTCCCTAAAGCATTCTATTCCCTAAATGCTTCCTCACAATGACTGTTATCAACCTTTTACATTTTTGCCACTCTGATGGTATAACATATTATTGTTACTATTCATTTCTATGATTAACAGTCTAAATGAACATATTTTTGCATATTTGTTGGCTCTCTGAATTTCTTCTGTGAATTGTCTCTTTATATTCTTTGCCCATTTTCCATTGAATTATCTCCCTTCCTCTTATGCCTCCCTCCCTTCCTTCCTTCCTTTTCTTTTTTTAAAGATTTTATTTATTTATTTTTAGAGAGGAAAGGGAGGGAGATAGAGAGAGAGAGAGAAACATCAATGTGCGGTTGCTGGGGGTTATAGCCTGCAACCCAGGCATGTACCCTGGCTGGGAATTGAACCTGCAACACTTTGGTTCGCAGCCTGCGCTCAATCCACTGAGCTATGCCAGCCAGGGCTCCTTCCTTTTCTTTTTTAAATGGGAAGCAGCTCTTTGAAATGAGAGTTCTGTGGAATTTTTAAGTACTTCTCTCTCTCTCTCTCTCTCTCTCATGAACTATAAAGCAGCAATTTTTTAGGTATGAGGACATTGGACTTCCAGTTAGTCAACGATATTTATGAAAATGTCTACTATGTGTAAGGCATTCTACAGACTCTAGGAAAACTACAGTGAACACAAAAGAATTTCATACAAGCTGGTGAGAAAGACAGTGATAATAAATAAAAACAATGGTAATACACAAAATTGAGTAAATTACTACAAATGTGCAACACTCTGACAATTAAGAAGAACATGGTGATCAGGGAATCTCTCCTGGCCAGGTGGGACCTGAAAGATGAGCTAGTAAAGAGGAGAGTGGCTCAAAAGAAAGAGCACATATCAAAGCCTTCCTGGTTTCTAGGTGGGAGTTTTGGACCACAGGCATTTCAGTTCCTAAAGGTGAACTCTAGAATTTCTAAAGTTCGTCATCAAGGGCAGAGGCCAAACAGAGTGTGGAGGAAGGTTTGATTTGATTTGTGGCACATCAGTGAAATACAGAAGCCTATAAACACATCAATGTAGTTGCTTCTGGGCTCCACACTCAGAGGAACATATGAGTATAGTCAATAATATTGTAATAACTATATATGGTGTCAGGTGGGTACTAGACTTATTAAGATGGTCACTTAGTAAATTATATAATGTCTAATCACTGGATTGTACAATGGAAACTAATGTAATATTTTATATCAAATTTATATGAAAAAATTTAAAAATTATTAGTGTCCTCAAATTTTGTGTTCCATAATATTATATTGCCACTAAAAATAATAATAAACTATGTATTTGATAAAATCTATAAGTAAAAAAATTTACATATATAGGAACTAGAAAAAGAGGGAGAAACAAAACCAAAGTAAGTACAAAGAAGGAAACAATGAAGATCAGAGAGGAATAAATAAAATAGAAAATAGAAAAAAATCACTTGAAACTAGAAGCTGGTACCTTGAAAGGATAAATAAAATTGACAAGCCTCAAGTAACACTCAACATGAAAAAAAAAAAGGGGGGGAGAACACAAATAAAATCAGAAATGAGAGATTACAACCAAATACCATAGAAATACAAAGGATCATTAGAAAATACTATGAACAATTTTATGCCAAAAATTGGATAACCTAGAAAAAATAGATAAATTTCTAGAAACATACACTCTGGCAAGAGTAAATCAGGCAAACAAGGAGAATCTGAACAGAACAATTACTAGCAATGAAATTTAAGTAGTACTCAAAAAGCTCCTAACAAACAAAAGCCTAGGACCAGATGGCTGCACGAGTGAATTCTATCAAACACTAAAAAATTAATGCCTGTCCTTCTCAAACTATTCCAAAAAAATTTGAAAAGGAGCACTTTCAAACTCATTCTGTGAGGCCAGCATTACATTACCATGATATTAAAAATGGGACAAATACACTACAAAAAAAAGAAAAAAGAGAGAATTACAGGCCAATGTTCTTGATGAACATAAGATGCCAAAATTCTCAAAAAATACTAGCACACCAAATCTAACAGTACACTAAAGGAATTATCAAAATAGACTTTAAAGTCATCAAAAATGAAAAATTTAGGTATAAATCTAAGAAAATATATGCTTGTAGGCAGAAAATTACACAACACTAATGAAAGAAATCAAAGAAGATCTAAATAAAATGGAAACACATACAATGTTTGTGGATTGTAAAGACAACATAGTAAATAAGTCAGTTCTCCCCACATGAAAGTAAAGATTTAACAAAATTCTAACCAAAAAAACTGATATACAAAAATATATTATGTTTCTACATAAAATCAATAATTAGTAAAACATTATTATTTATACAACAGCATGAAAAAATCCCTAACAATAAATTAAATAAAAATGTATAAGGCCTTTTTACAGTCAACTATAAAACACTGGTGATAAAAATTAAATAATATCTAAATAAATGTAGAGCTATACTACATTCATGAAATGGAACTCAATATTATAATGCTATCAATTCACCCTAAAAGTGATCAATAGGCTTAATGCAATCCCAATTAAAACCCCCCAGAAAAGATTTTGTGGTGGATTTTGATAAACTAATTTGCAAATTTAATGTGGAAGTACAAAATATCAAAGTTGAAGGATTATGCTACTAGAAATCAACAGTATCATAAAATTCTAATAATTAAAACAGTGGCGCCCTGACCAGTGTGACTCATTTGGTTGGGTTTTGTCTCACAAAGCAAAAGGTCACTTGCCAGTTAAATTCTTGGTCAGGACACATGTTTGAGTTGTGGGTTTGGTTCCCAGTTGTGGCATATACAAGCGGCAACTACTTGATGTTTCTCTCCTTTTCTTTTGCCCTCATTTCTGTTGTCTCTAAAATAAATAAGTAAAACCTTAAAATATAAAAAATAAAATAAAATAAGTGTGGTGATGGTGTATAATTATTACAGAGACTAATGGAACAAAATAGAGAACACAGTAGAATTGTATGTAAATGTTGTCACCTAATTTACAATAAATGCCATCACAATTAGTGAGGAAAATTATATTCTTTTCATTAAGTTTTGCTAGGTCAATTTAGTTATCAGTAAGAAAAAAAGTGATCTTTGATGCACCTTACACCACAAAAACATTCAATTGAGATAGATCCCAGACTACAGTATAACAGGTAAAAAAAATTTTTTTGAAGCTTCTAAAGAAAAACATAGGAAAATATATTCATGACTTTGGGGTAGACAAATATGATTTAGATGTCTTAAACATGACACAAATTTTAAGCATCTCTAACATATTGTTAAATTGGAATTCTTTAACATTAAGAGCTATTCATGAAAAGATACAATTAAGAGGGTAGAAAGGGAAGCCACAAACTGTTCCATATTTCTAAAATATAAAGTCTCAATCCAGTACATATTAAGGACTTTTAGAAATTAATAACAAAAAATTTATCCCAATTTTTAAAACAAGCAAAATACTAGGATACTTGACAGAGGAAGATATTCAAATTATTAATGAGAGTATAAAAAGATGATAAATTCCCACATAAGAAAAAGCTAAAGGAGTACATTACCATCAAACCAGTATCAGAAGAAATATTAGAAGGACTTCTTTAGGAAAAAAGAGTTTTATTCTACTTAAGAATATAAATATGAATAATGAAATGGCCATAACTATATATCTTAAATAACCACTTTAAATGTAAATGGATTAAATGCTCTAATCAAGGAAAAGGTGGCTGAATGGAAAAAAAAAGATCCATACATATACTCTTTACCAGAGACCCACTTCAGACGAAAACACGCACACACAGAAACTTGAAAGGATAAATCCAACAAGAGAATATAACCCTTGGAAACATTTATGCACCCAACATAAGGACACCTAAATATATAAAGCAAATATGGATGGACATAAAGGGAGAGATTGAGAGTAATACAGTAATTACAGGGGACTTTAACACCCATTGGCATCAATGGGTAGAGCATCCAGACAGAAGAGCAAAAGGAAACCACAGCCTTAAATGACATAGTCGATCAGATGGATTTAATGGGCCTTTTTAACATTTAACTTCAAAGCAGCAGAAAACACATTCTTCTCAAGCCTTAATGGAACATTTTCCAGGACAGGGCAAATGTTAGGTCACAGAACCAGTCTCAATAAATTTAAGAATATTGAAATCATACCAAAGATCTTCTCCAAGCACAGTGGTATGACACTAGAAATGAATTACCAGAAGAAAAGTGAAATACACACAAACGCATGGAGGCTAAATAACATACTACTAAACAATTAACGGGTTAACAATGAGATCAAGGAAGAAATTAAAAGATACCTTGAGACAAATCATAATGAAAACACAATGACCCAAAAATTATGGGATACAGTCAAAGCAGTTCTAAAAGGGAAATTCATAACAAACCAGGCTTACCTCAAGAGAAGAAAACACAAATCTGCAAAGGAACTAGAAAAAGAAGAACAAACATAGCCCAAAGTGAGTAGAAGGAAGAAAATAATAAAGACAAGAGCAGAAATAAATGAAATAGAGTCTAAAAAAATGTAAAAGATTGATGCAACTAAGAGTTGGGTCTTTGAAAAGACAAAAAGATTGACCACCTTTAACCAGACTCATCAAGAAAAAAAGCAAGAGGGCCCAAATAAATAAATCAGAAATGACAGAAGAGAAGTGACTACTGACACGACAGAAATACAAAATTTATAAGAAAATACTACAAAAAATTATACACCAAGAAGTTGGACAACCTAGAAGAAACAATTGCTAGAAACATATAATCTTCCAAGACTGAGACAAGAAGAAACATAACATCTGAACAGACCAATAACTACTAAATAGAATCAGTAATGAAAAAATTCTCCACAAGCAAAAGGTTGCAGAATTTTACCAAACATTCAAAGAAGAATTAATACTTATTTTTCTCAACTATTCAAAAAAATTCAAGAGGAGAGAAGTCTCCTGAGCTCATTTTATGAAGTCAGCATTACCCTGATTCCAAAACCAGACAAGGACATTTAAAAGAAATTATAGGTCAATATCCCTGATAAACATAGATGCAAAAATTCTCAACAAAATATCAGCAAACCAAATTCAGCAATGTATTAAAAAGGATAATATCCCATAATCAAGTGGGATTCAAGTTTGGTCCATATCTGCAAATCAATTAATGTGACACACCACATAAACAAAATGAAGGATAATAATCATATAATCATATCAATAGATGCAGAAAAAGCATTTGATAAAATC
This sequence comes from Phyllostomus hastatus, assembly GCF_019186645.2. Taxonomy (NCBI): domain Eukaryota; kingdom Metazoa; phylum Chordata; class Mammalia; order Chiroptera; family Phyllostomidae; genus Phyllostomus; species Phyllostomus hastatus. The sequence continues at coordinate 71,893,610 of NW_025334041.1, read as the reverse complement.
CAGCACTCATTTATGATAAAAATCTCAGCAAAGTGGAAATAGAGGGAATATACCTCAACATAATAAATACCACATATGACAAACCCATAGCTAACATCATACTCAATGATGAAAAGCTAAAAGTGTTTTCATTAAGATCAGGAACAAGGTAAGGATGTCTGCTTTCACCACTTCTATTCAACATAGTATTAGAGGTCATAGCCACAGCAATTAGATAAGAAAAGGAAATAAAAGGCATCCAAATTGGAAAGGAGAAGTAAAACTTCTTATTTGCAGATGACATGGTACTCTCTAGGGAGAATTTCAAAGATTCCACCAAAAAGCTATTAGAACTGATACATAAATTCAGTAAAGCAGCAGGATATGAAATTATTCATAAATTTGTTGCCCTTTTATACAACAATAATAAACTATCAGAAATAAAAATTAAGAAAACAATCTCATATAGAATTACATCAAAAAATACCCTAGGGATAAATTTAACCAAGAAGGTTAAAGAAGGCTTGTACTTGGAAACTATAAGAATTAAAAAGATTAAAGAACATACACATAAATAGATGCATACCCTGTGCTCATGGATAGAAAGAATTAGCACTGTTAAGATGTCCATACTACCCAAAGTGATCTATAGATTCAGTTCAATCCCTATCAAAATACCAATGGCATTTTTCACGGAACTAGAACAAATAATCCTAAAATTTATATGGAACCACAAAAAACTCTAAGTAGCCAAAGCAATCTTGAGAAAGAAGAACAAAGTTGGAAGTATCATGCTACCTTATATTAAACTATACTACAAGGCCAGAGAAATAAAAAAAAATGTGTGGTACTAGCATACCAGTCAATGCAGAAAAAGCGTTTGATAAAAAAGCAATTGATGATTGACATAGATCAATGGAACAGAACAGAGAGCCCAGAAATAAACCTATAACAATATGATCAATTAATCTGTGACAAAGGAGACAAGAATATACAATGGGGTAAAGATAGCCTCTTCAATAACTGTTGTTGGGAAAGCTGGACAGATATATGCAAAAAATGAAACTAGACCACTTTCTTATACTATATAAAACAATAAACTCAAAATGGATTAAAGACCTAAATGTGAGACCTGAAACCATAAACTTCCTGGAAGAAAATATTGGCAGTAAACCCTTTGACATTGTTCTTAATAATATTTTGGGGGGTATATTTCCTGAGACATGGGAAGCAAAAGAAAAAAAACAAATGGGACTATTTCAAACCAAAAAGTTTTTACACAGCAAAGGAAGCCATCAACAAAGTGAAAAGATAACTTATTGAATAGGAGAAGATATTCACCAATGATACATCCAATAAAGGATTAATATTCAAAATGTATAAGGAACTCATACAACTTAATATCAAAAAAAAAACCCAACAACAATCCAATTAAAAAATGGGCAGAGAACCTAAATAGACATTTCTCCCAAGAAAACATACAGATTGCCAATAAACATATTGAAAAGATCCTTAAAGTTACTAATCATCAGAGAAATACAAATTAAAACCACAGTATCACCTCACACCTGTCAAGATGACTATCATTAGTAAATCAACAAACAAGTGTTAGCGAGGATGTAGAGAAAAGAAAACCCATTTGCACTGCTGGGATTGCAAATTGGTGTGGCCATTATAGAAAATAGTATGGAGGTCCTCAAAAAATTAAAAATAGGACTACCTTATGACCCAGAAATTCTACTCTTGGGTATTTATCTGAAGAAATCCAAAAATACTAATTTGAAAAAATATATGCATTCCTATGTTCAATGCAGCATTATTTACAATAACCAAGATACAGAATCAACCTAAGTGTCCATGTATTGACAATTGGATAAAGAAGATGTGGTACATATGTACAATGGAATATTAAAAAAATGAAATCTTACTATTTTGGACAATAGTGATGATCTAGAGGGTGAATAAAATAGAGAAAGACAAATACCATATAATTTCACTTATTTGTGGAATTAAAAAAAAACCAGAATAAATAAGCAAACAAAACATAATGGATACACAGATTAAACTGATGGTTGCCAGATAGGAGAAGATTGAAAGTTTGGGTGAAAAAGGTGAAGGGATTAAGAAGTACATATTGGCAGTTAAAAAAATAGTCATGAGGATGTAAAGTACAGCATAGGGAATATAGTCAATGATATTGTAATAACTGTGTATGATGTCAGGTGTGTATTAGACTTATCAGAAGGTTCACTTTGTGATGTAAATGTCTAACCACTATGCTGTATACCTTATATTAACATAATATTGAAAGTCATCTGTATTTAAAACATTAAAAATAAATTTTAGAAAAATAAAGATTATCAACATCATTATTCATCGGAGAGATGGAGATTAAAACCATCATGAAATACCACTACATTCCCACAAAAATGTTTAATATTAAAAACACTGACAATATCACATGCTGGAAAATGATATAGAGCAACTGGGACTCTTACACGCTGGTGGTGAGAGTGTATGTTGGTACAACACATTTGGAAAATACTTTAGCAGTATCTGCTAAAGGTAAATGTATATAGACTTTACAATACAGCAATCCCATCCCTTGCTATATACTAAGCATAAATGTTTATGTCCCCTGAAAGACATGTACAATGATATTCAAAGCATCTTATTCATAATAGCAAGAAGTATAAACAAATGTCCATCAGCAATCAAGTGAATGAGTAAATTGTAATATATTCATACAATGGTATACGACACAGTAATACAAAAATAAGCTATAGATACATGCCACATCATGGCTGAATCTCAGCAGTACCACTGTGTTTTGCTTGGAGCTTTCCGTACCACAATCAGGAAATTGCCATGTGCAGAACGCTGGGTAATCATGGAGCCAACCCAGTTAATTTCCCTTCTTTTAGGGATCAGTCTTCTACTGCCTGTTGTCCACTGCCTGAAAACAATTTTCCCATATATTTTTGTTTATTTTTACAGTTATTTATAAGACAGCCAGAGTATAGTACCAGTTACCCAATCATGCCAGAGGTAGAAATCCTGAATTGTTTTTAGGAAGTCATATGAACTGCACCTAGGGAAATTGGGTGTAGGAGTTGAGTATAGATGACTAAGTAACTGCATGAGTCTTTACTCATACTGGAACTACAGATGCAGGTTGTTTAGGTGGATGGATGATTAGTAAAACTTGGATATGATATGAATGAAATGCTGTAATAGTTAAAGGATAATCTGTTCTAACAGAGAGACCCAAAAATACAATGACTTAAATAGAAATTTGTTTTTATTTTTGGAATAGTCTGGTGATCCCATAGTCTGTTCTACAAGGTAATGCAGGGATCCAAGCTGGTGAGGTAGTTCTGTGTATTGGTCATACCTAACTTTGAACATTGCATCAGTTATCACCATATCTTGCAGGTTTGGTAGTAGAGAAGAGAGAGTGATAATACACATAAGCAAAGTTTGTTTGCTTTTAGTTTATACTTAGAGAGAGGAGAAGTAAGGGAGAAGGGGAGAGAAACATTAGTGTGTGAGAGATACATAAATCGGTTGCCAGTTGCATGCCCCCAACTGGGGACCTGGCCTGCATCCCAGGCATGTGCCCTGATTGGTAATCAAATTGGCAACTTTTCAGTTCGCAGGCTGGCACTCAATCCACTGAGCCACACCAGCCAGAGCTAACCAATGTTTTAAGTCAAAATCCAGAAATGGCATGCATCACTTTTGCTTACACTGCATTGTCAAGAATTGTATTGTTCACATCTAACTACAATGTGGGCTGAGAAATACAGGTTGGACATATTTTTTCGTTGCTTTTAGAGAGAGGAAGGAAAAGAAAGAAACATCGATGTGAGAATCATTGATTGGTTGTTTCCCATACGCACCCAGACCATGGATTGAACCAGCGACCTTGGTTTGTGCCCCGACCAGGGAATCAAACTCGCAACCTTTTGGTTACAGAACTATGCTCCAACCAACTGTGTCACACCAGCCAGTACTCCTATTCTTTTTAGTTGAGTACTACATGCCACGAGGCATCAAAAGGCTTTTCAACTTCCCACCTTTAGTTGGCCCTATAGGGATAGTATTTCAGAAAACTCTAGTTCTGCATTCAGACAATGGAATAATTCCCAAATAAGCAACATAGTTAACACCACATTCTCCTTGACTAAAAAACGCTAAGCTATTTGAACTCTAGGTCTTTGATTACCAGATTCTAAATAAAATACATATTTTTCCCAAGTGAGTCAGATACATTTTTCCTTAAAGGAATGTAACTAAATTACTTGCAGTCTTTTAAATTAAATTATTGCAGTCTTTTTTTGGCCCTTAGACAACTTAGAAAATGTAAAGGGTTGTTTACCCAACTTCTGTATAATCCTGTCTTGTGCACTTTATGCTATAAATTGTCTCTTGCTTTGGTCCTATTACCTCTCATCCTTTCCATAGCCAAGAAAAGATAGCAGAGTCAGTGTAAATCTGCCTTCATTCGGTAACAGCAGAGAATATGCTTGGTTAATGCAGGAGGAAACTGCTCTCATGTCTCTGTTCCCTGCTTTGGAGATATTCAGGGTGATGGAATGAGTTTGGCCCTCAGATCATGCGGATGGTTTTTAATACTGTACAGTTCACAGGTTTCTGTCTACATAAAAATCCTGGTTAAATATCTATGTGTTTGGTGAATGAATGTAAATATTTATTTACATTTCAAATCAAGGTTATATTAGGCCTAGCTTTTTCAACAGATAAACTCCTGATTTGTTCTTTTTCCCAAAGGTGGTGACAGGGAAAGTGTCCAACTAAGTGTCCAAATCTTGGCTTCTGGCACCTGCTATTGTTACATTGCCAGTTAACTACATGCTCTTCTGTGGATCCTGGCAGGTGGACTGTTTATAGATTTTTGCAAATGTTGCATGCTTTTTGTTAGGTGATGAGTGTGCCAATTTAGTCATAACAGGGACATGAACAATCAAGGCAGAAGATTGGAGAAGACGGTTTTTGCTTCTGACACTTAGATTCTATTATTTTAACAGGAAAACTGTAAAAACTGCACTTTTTCTCTTATCAAACAAAATGAGGTGTTTTAAAGCAAAGTAAAGCAATATACATCAAAACTGGTCACAGTCCACCATGTTCAATACTAACAATTTGAACAATACCGTTTTAAAAGCTATTGCTGTGTTTAGCATTTAAGAGGTGGCGTCTCCTTTACAAGCCTATGGCAACAAAGCCAAGAGTCAGCTTGAGGTATTCTGTTCCAGAAACCTGTTGTTTAGCCACTTGGCTCAGCAATTAAGTAAAACTAATGGAGAGCATTTAAACAACAAAAACAGAAGCAGCCCTGAAAATATTAGAGTTGTAATTTTGAGGCAGCCTGTGAATACCAGAGTTATTTCACTTTTGCTGTGTCTAAAACCCTACTTTGTGAAAGGATTTCACAAAACTCCAAATGAGTCACCCTTCTGAAACAGGTCACCAGATTCTGCTTTATCAACCAGTAGACAATGGCCTCAAAGTACACTAACCAAATTAAACAAACGCAGATTTTACTGACAGTCATGACACTGACTAGATACACTGTCTATGAAAGTCATTACGTAGCTGATGGCATGGTTTATGGCAAAACAAGTAAGGCTGTTAAGCATTAACCTTTTATAAGGGAGACAAAGAACAAGATTTCTGTCTTTCCCACCCCATGCCCCTAAATAAGTTTTCCAAGAAACAGAAACTTTTCATGTTATTAAAATATTTTATTAAAGTTAATAATAATGAATGAATAAATGCCTTTTCCTGACTTCTTGTGCAAATTCAGGGTAATGGAATGAGTTTATTGAAGTTAACAATAATGAATGAATAAATGACTTCCTGACTTTTTGTGCAAATAATACTAGTAAAAATTTTTTTGTGACAACAGAGTCATTGTTGACAAGAGAGTGATATCCTCTCAGAAAATTATTTGCCATTGCACTCCATGGCGGTGTACTACTTACTGTTTTTTGTTTTGGTCTTTTTTCCCCCCTTAATACCTTCTACCCCTTACAATCAAACTATTGTAATAACTTCTTTGCCTGGCCTGCTTTTAGCAGGTTCCACCCCTATTCCATAGTCTCTTTGTGTGGTGCTTTTCTTCTATAGACTGGGAAGCTAGATCACCAAGCTCATTCAAATTCTATGGAGAGTAAGAATAAATATTCTCTAAGCATCTGCATTGCTCTTCATTCATTCAGAAGATGCTTATAGGAAAATATTAGGTGTCCATCAACTGAGGAATGGATAAAAAAGATATTCTCTCTCTCTCTCTATATATACACACACACACACACACACACACACACACACACACACACACTGGACTATTATTCACTGTGAGAAAGAAGGAAATCTTGCCACTTGTGACAACATGCATGGAACTTAAGAGTATTATGCTAAGTAAAATAGGTCAGACAGTGAAAGACATAACTGTGTATCACTTCTATGTGGGATCCAAAGGGTGAAATGGGGAGCTGGTCAAAGGGTGCAAGCTCCCAGTTAAAAGATGAATAAATTTGGAGGAGGTAACACAGAGCATTGTCATTATAGTTAACAATATTGTATTATACATTTGAAAGTTGCTAAGAGAGATCTTAAATGTTCTTGGCACAAAAAAAAAGAAATGTTAATTATGCAACTGATGGAGGTGTTAGCTAAGGCTACAGTGGCAAGCATATTGTAATATATAAATGTATCAAATCAACACATCATAAACCTTCAACCTACACAATGCTATATTTCAATTACATATAATAAAGCTTGAAAAAAGTAAATAAACACCAGACAAAAAAGGAAAACACTAGTGCTTGAACTTCGACATCTTTCTCTTTTTAAGCTTACTGTTACTCTTTATTATTAAGTACGTTATAAATTCAGTTAGATATCCTCTGTGCCAATACTGAGTGCATTTCAAAACAGATGTAAATAAGAATATTCAAGCACCAGCTGTTTAATGTAAAGAGTCTATTATTCCATCATGCACATAAACTAAGAGAACTTGACAATAACAAGTATGTAATTTAGTACCAGCATAAAGGGTAACCATAATTTTGACACAAGGCAGTTTCCTATAGTTGCCTTTTCCAAAAAACACACTTCTAAGTAAAAATATGGTAGAAAGAGCCTTAAGGAAGACAGACAGAATATTATCCAGAGACTACAAAGAGGCTCCCACCAACTTTGGTTAGCTGATTCAATCTTCTAAAAGCTATTTGAATGCCTTTTTAGATGGAGCATACATATGGTTGCTCCTGCCACTCCTTACTCCAACTCTGTTTCCCCAGGCCCTGAAGACATTCAAACTTGAAAGCTGTGTCCTAGTCACATATTTATCTATCTTGGTTGTCCTGAGTTCTGATCTTATATTAAGTTGAAATTCCTTCTGTTCTACCAGTTACACAGGGATATTAGGAAGAAAAATGATCTACTATATATGAAACAATAAAAACTGGTGAGAAAATAGTATTTAAAAATTAGTAAATTACCTAAATTGATCATAAATCAATATACTTAAATTGTCAACTATAAAGAATAAGAATAGAATGGTTCAAGCACAGATTAAAAATATAACTTTAATTAAACAATTAAATTGCCATTTTTTTACTCTAAAATTTTCATCAGACCCAATAGCAAAAACCACCCAATGCTTCGCCTCTCTCCACCTTTGTTTCTTTGGTAGAGTTTTAGGGAATAATAAAACAGCCAAGAGGAAAAATGTGGGAGCAAGGAGAAAGATTACATGAATAATATTCCAGGCTCTCAAATAATCTAAAGAAGAGATGAAAAGAAGTATGTGACTACAGGGAAAAAAATTAAAATTTTTGACTTGGAGCAGCCCAAAAATTTGATTAATTACTATATAGACTAAAAACTATAATCTCTTTTGTTTTATCTTTTCTACATTATACTACTTACCTACTTTATTAGATGGGTGGTAAAAAGTTTGGTAATGGGAAAAATTAAAATAGACTTTAAAAATGTAAGCCACCATTGAAAATCTACTCTGAGTCTAACATGTTAAGGATGATACAGTAGACTATACCATTACTCCTGCTGTCAGGGAGCTTATCATCCTTAAAGAAACAAAAGATTTACACAAGAAATAATTAGACAGTAGAGAAATTCTTGAGCAGAACAATAATGTGTCCTACTATTACAATTATCCATGGAGTTCAGTAACTTCAAAGCCCACACCTTGGAATGTGTAGTTCACTAAATCTAATAGGATTCGTTAATTAGAATTCAAACTCTCTTTTTAAACACAGTTAAAGTTTAGAGTCTGTCAACCTTGAATATTTCCAATTCTCCACCTCCAGGAAAATCTGCATTATTTACATTAAAAGCATTATTTGCTATGCTTAACAATTAAGGGATGAGGCACGCTTCCCTGGAGAACTGAACCTTTGGCAATTATTTTCACTGTGACCTCATGCAACATTTTTATTGCATGTCTAACATCCAAAAGGTATCATCTCTACTTTATGCTATGACTGTGGATATTTAGATGAATAAAGCCCAGTTCACACCTTAAGGGAGTGTCACCCGAAAAAAGATGCATGCGGTTTTAATACAATACAGCCAAGTATGACAGACATGTCCAAGGTATCCCTGAGATCTAAGAAGGGTGCACACACACCAGGAAAGGACAAGGTATCTCTGGTATAGAGGAAGGGGTGAAAATACCAGGCAGAGGGGATGTAGCTAAGCTCCAAGCTGAGAAAAACTAAATCATGGCCCTGGAGTGACAAGCAGTACAGTGTCCCAGTAAGTCTAAGATATGGATCATTAACAGATGATGAAGGGCCTTGAAAGCCACTATTAAGATTGGTTTATCTTCTAGGCTAGTAGTCTCCAAAGTTTGGTGTGCCAGGGATGGAGGAGAAATTTTGTCTTTTAAAATGTCTATATTTTGTGTATATTTCATAATGGACAATATTATATGTATATGACCCACTAAGTGAAATTAGGACCAGGAGAGGACTGAGGGTGTAGAGAATGAAAAGCTGTTTTAGACTTACTAAGTACTTAAAAAACATCCAGTAAGAGCTGTTCAGCAGACAGCTGTAAAAAAGTGAAGACCTGGGGACAGGCCTCCATCTGCCCCAACATGCAGATTTGGGATATCTCCTGAATGCATAACAGAAAAGAGCAGTGGACCAATGGTGGAACTTGGGGCAACACTAAACATTTACAATAATGATTACTCTTTTTTCAAAGGGAAATTGGAGCACAAAGTAAAATGTTTGCCTTTTAAAATGTTTTTAAAAGCTCCCAAATAATACAAAGTAACTGCTAGTCCTCACTGTTTCCATTAGTGTATGAAAATGAGGCTGAATGCACCATAAAGAGAAGAAATATTTCTGGAAGTGACCCAGCAGCAATCTGTTGTGAAAATTTTCCTTACTGTTTTGGGGACTAGTCAATGGAAGTCCACCATGAAACTTGAACATTTTGAAGAGATGATTTGATTACAGGGCTGGGCCAGGGAAACTTCTAAATGAGCCTGAAATACTTTATAATGAAAAGCAAGGAAGTTCTTCAAGACTGAAAGGGACATGCCAATAGGGCATAAAAGCTGGCTTAGGGGGGCTCTCACCAAATCTGGGATGATTTGAGTGTCAAAAAATAATGAATTTTGGCACATTGGATATAAAAAGAATCTGCAAGTCGATAGTGATATTAAATGTGTGAGAGAGAAAAGTGGAAAATGGAAAGCTCTTCTTCACATACACAAATATTCAGCTAATAAATGTAAGATGAAATCAGAAAACCCCCATGTTACAACTCTTAATAACTGATTCGGGTTATAATCACCAGTGGATATTAAAACCATTGGATTAAAGGTCATCAAGTAACAGGATATTCACACAAGTTTATTCTTAATTATAAAGTGACCTGTGTCTCCTGATGTCGAGCAAATGGGGAGTACATTTTATCTAGGCAAATCTTTAATTTTTATCTAATCATGAAGAAACATTCAAACAAATCCAGAATGTGGAACATTCTATAAGCCAACTAGTCCACACCCTTCAAAAATGTTAGTATTAGTTAAGACATAAAAAAAAGAAAAAGAAATTTTAAAAAAGGCAGAGAACTGCTCTAAAGAATAAATGGAAGGAGACTACACTTAAATGCATAAACCTTGTCTGAGTTCATGAAAACAAAACAAACACATAAAAATACAACAAAATATTTTGGAAGCAATTGGGGAACAGAGATTATATATTAGATGTTATTAAATTAAATGTTAAAATTGTTGGGAATGACAATGGTATGGTGACTGTATCAAAAAAACAAAGCCGCCCTGGCTGGCATAGCTCAGTGGATTGAGCGCGGGCTACGAACCAAAGTGTCACAGGTTTGATTCCCAGTTAGGGCACATGCCTAGGTTGCAGGCCACGGCCCTCAGCAACCACACATTGGTGTTTCTCTCTCTGTCTCTCTGTCTCTCTCTCTTTCTCCCTCCTTTCCCTCTCTAAAAATAAATAAATAAAATCTTTAAAAAACAAAAAACAAAGCCCTTATTCTTGGGAGCTACGTAGTGACATATTTGGCAGTAAAGCATCATGAATACTGAAATTTATTAGTATTTTCAAAGGGATTAGGAAAAAGAAAAACAACCAGAGAAAAGAAAGATGATCAATATGCACAGAGAACAGAAAGCAAATGTAACAATGTAAACACTTGGTGAATTAGATAAAGAAATCAGTGTTCATTATACTTTGTTTCTAACGTCTCTGTAGTTTTGAACTTTTTCAAAATAAAAAGTCAGGAAAAAGATATAAAGTAATCTCTAGATGGCTAATTACTACAGTTGGTTGTATTTAGATGAATGTGCTAAATACTCACAAATGATTTAATACTTTAAAGAAAAAGGCCCACCATTAAATTCCTTCCCAATAAAGCTAACCAACCCAAAAGATAGACTAACATCACCTCTGGCCAGTGTTAGCAACATAATTTTTGTCTTTTTTTTTCCCTCATGAGTCATGAATCATGTTTCACTTATCTGTGACACTAATAAATCAATAAAACATCTACAGAATTCAGAAACCTTATCAAAAACAATTTAACAGTAGAAAAGCTGTAATCTTCTGGTTTTAAAATAATTTATTTCATAGATCTGTTTTAATTTCATGTCTCAGAGCATACATTATTTAACCAAGAGATGCTGGACAGAGATTGTAAAAAGGGAAACATTTAGGATAAGAAATTGCCTCAATTCCATTAGAATTTGATCCTACTTTATAAAGTCTTGCTAGGATAAATTCCTACCATACGTCTTTTGTGCTTACAAAAACAAAACAAAACAAAACATTAACTTCTCAATTGCCAATGTTGTAAATAAAAATCTTCACAATTAAGTATGCATTCAATTGACACACAACCAAGTAATTTCATCAACATTAGCATAATGTGTATTTCCTGTCACTGCACTAACATTAAACTAAACTTCAAACCACAAAAACATTGTGACTAACATTAAAAAGGCAAGCTGTAAGATACTCAAAGCTTATAAAGGACAAATTGCACATGGTTAAGATGGGACATCATTTGACAAGGGCTGACGCTGTGCATATGGCTGCTTTTTTTTATAAGAAGGCCACCGGCAAACAGGGCAACAATGTCGGCCACCAGCCAACCACATCACAATGCAATTCTGATGGAACACATGACCACAAGGCAACCCCATGAGCAAACATCCATTTTCAAAATTCTCTAGACAAACAACACATTCAGTACAGTGCAGCATATCAGCAGGCCAAGTTAACCAATCAGGTTCCATATCTTCATTAGTGTTGGACGACCCATATGACCTCCCCTTCCTTTCGTACAGGCTGGTCTGACAGTCTTTATTGGCACATGAACAAGCCTCAGCACCACAGTGACTTGCTCTTCCTAGGGAATTGTGAACTCTGCTCTGTTTATCTTCAAACACTTCCTTCTCACTGCTAAAAGTGTCTGTGCTCTCGATGTCTGAGTCATTTTCAGTATCATGAGAACCCTCTGACATCTCCTCTTCAGACTGGATTCCCAGACACTTAAATTGCCACATTGGCAAGTTTTTTATATAATCAGTTGGTATCAATGGGTGAAGCCAAAGGTCAGGGAAAGCTAATCGTTCCAAATATAAGTCAGGTTCTTCATCCCAATCCGATTCTACAGGGAAGTTCTGAAAAGAAGCAATCGGGTGGAAGAGGTAGCTGGTATACCAGTCCCACAGACTTGATAACCACTCTAAGTTATTGGCATTGACTTCATCAGTGTTGTTGCGCCGTCTCTTCTTCTGAAAGTAATCAATTAGTAAACCGTGTCCAAGGTATGTACTGAGAAACAGGGCCGGGTGTGACGAATAAAACACCCAGTCCGCCCTTACCCAGGAAGCCAGTGTGGTTGTATTAGAATATCTCAGCAATTTTAAGCTATATTCATAAAAGCTATCTAAGTAAGGGAGCTGTAAAAAGCCCAACACCGGTAGCCAGGAAATAATTAATAGAGAATTATATGTCCCTAAAGTGCTTATGAGAACCACAAATCGCTTTATGGTAGCTCCTTGTGTGATAAATAAGTCCATCCAAGCCATAAGATTAACTAGAACCAAGCTCAAAACAAACAAATCGTTTACTTCAGGTTGTAATGAGCGCAAAAATGAATCCATGGCCTGAAGAGATATAAATTCACCAGTGTGATTCCCATATCTGTAAATTCCTTCAGGAGTTCTAAGTATGTATGATGGCATGTTATATACACCGATATCTGTCATGTAACTCCTGTTGTCCCAATTTTCCACATTAACAAAAATAAACTCAACTCTTCCAGTAAACTTTATACTCAGTGCAGAGAAGAAAGCTGGGGGTTGGTCAAGGTTTGCAAACAGGTATATTTTTACCCAATATTGATCACTTTTGTTCCATTCTTCTTTTAAATGTTCAGCATTATAAATAGTTTTGATCCGAGAAGCTGCATGAGTAGTTATCCACTTAAAAATGTGCTCTACTTCAATCTTGCGTCCACTGTATTCTTTAAGCATGACTTTCCCTTTAGAAGTACTTGTTTGTGGAACAGACATAATGAGTGTGGATCGTACCCAGCCTCTTCTCTTGCAGTATCTATAAGAGAGTAAACTGTAAGTAAACAGCCAGGCTGCTAGATAAGCTAGCTTGCTCATCCTCACTGCTGTGAAAACAATCTCTCTTCCCCTGATAAGTTTCTTTAGTGCTTAAGATTCCCTCTCCCCCAAACCAAATAACCTCTACAAAATCAAAGGCAGTACCAGTATCTGGCAGCTTGTATGTGAGGAAAAGTAAGCTCTCTTTTTGTAGTGTGCCTTATATCTCTACGTCTTTTTTAAAAAGAAAAATGTAGCTTGAAAATCAAGAGAATCAGCAAATACTTCAGCATTAGAGCATTATGCTAAGTGATAAATAAACCAGGCAGTGAGGGACAAATACCATATGATCTCACCTTTAACTGGAACATAATCAACAAAAGAAAAAAGCAAACAAAATATAACCAGAGACAATGAAATTAAGAACACTCTAACAATATCCAGAGGGGAGGAGGGAGGGGATAGTGGGGGGAAGGGTTTTCAGGAAGTACTGTAAAGGACACACGGACAAAACCAAGGGGGAGGGTGGAAGTAATGGAGGGAGGTGGGTTTGGTTGGGGTGGGGGGGAGTGATGGGGGAAATGCAAACTGTAACTGAACAACAATACAATAATTAAAAAATAATAATAAAAAGCCACTTATAAAACAAACAAAGATCCAAAAGATAATAGGAAAATAATTCCTAATCACCAGGAATTGAAAATCTTATTAAGGAAACAAAATAAGTATAAAACTATATATATTCTATTTCTAAATAATGTTAAGAAAAAGTTAAAAAAAGGGAGTGTCATTGTTAAGTTTGAACTGGTGAAAATTTCATGAAAGGTTTGGAAACAAAACTAGGTCTTAAGAATGGTTAGTTTCAGACAAGCAAAGAGAAAAGGAAACAGATAGATCATCCTACACCCTCAGGCCCTGACTTGAGTGCAGGCTCTGTGATGAGAGGTGCCATGCTGTGACTATTTATTAACCTAGGCACCCACCACAATGCCTGATGCATGCACTTTACAGAGTAATGTGCACAAAAGCTCACCTACCAAACAGCAAGTCCCGTATTGTTTTGTATTCTCTCATCTCTTTACTAAAGACCATGAATAGGAATATTTAACAGAGAAGAAACAAAAACAGTAAGATTTAAGAAGAGATTCAGTCCAACTATGACCCCATTTTATAAGAGTCAGTACAGAAGAATTATCTAAAATTAAATCACTTGTTTAGATTTACCTAGTAGGGTCACAACTCCAATCCCTTTGGAAATGGACTGATTCTTACTATAATATTTGTGACATTACTTACTCTTCCTCTAATTGACAAATGAGGAAATACTAAAAAGATGAAAATGGTTATTGTATTACAGTGGTGAGATTATAAATGAAATAGTTCTCTTTAAAAAAAAAAGGGTTTTTTTTTTTTTTTTCAAAAACCCACCCTGTGGAATTTTATGCTATGTAAATTTACCTCAGTAAAAGTTGAGAAAAATCTACCACGTGGATATATTTCTTTTTTGGAGTCCAAACAACTGTTGATGCATTTTGTTTGTTACAGATTTGTAAATGAATGGCAGTAAGTAAGTAAATAAATAAATAATAAAGCGAAGCCAACATGTTATGTCATAAAGTCAAGGTTAGTGATGACTCTGGGAAACTATCTGGGTGGTTCAGAATCACAGACCACAACTCTTGATTCACTTCCTTAACAAGACTCCATCAATATCAATATTACTTTAACTGAAATGGTTTGAGAATTACACGTCCTAAAAAAATAAAATATCTTCTATCCCTTAACAATGTATTTGTCTAATGCAAGACAGTAATTCATTGACATTAATGCTATTTTTACCCTCCCTCAAAATCAACAAATGCACATGTAGATAATTGTCTTATTTACATCTTAAATATCTTTAAATAGCTTTAATTTTTTTAATTGCATATGACACTTATGATGACACAGTCCTACTCTTCTTGGTCATTCTTGTATTTTTGAAACCACTCTAGAGAATATTTGGCTTCTGATTTGTGTTATAAATTGAATGACAATCTTTCTGATAGAAAACCTTAGTCTATAAAACAGGCAGTTTAGTGAATATTATTTTTCTATATAAGAAAACAAATGTACTATGTGCTTTCTTTTCAGTTCAGAGCTAAGTGACAGTTTTAAGGTTTATCATTCCAGATAGAATTTAAGAGTCAGGAAAAATTCTGTATGTTATCATGTATCTTTCAAATTAAATCATGTCTTCCAGACTTGATAAACACTCTAATACTTATAAAACACCAGGCTACCATTACATATTTATCTAAACACACTTCTAAAGAAATCCAATACACAAAAAAGTATATCATATTAATTTAAACCTTACTGCTAAACATTAGAAATAAAGAGTAATGTACATATTATTTTTAAAGAATGTTATATTACCTTTTATCTATATAAAAACTTTAACTGTCAAATTTTAAAAAACTTTTTAAAAGTCTAAATAAATTCAGTAACAATTGCATGAAAATATCCTCTAGTTTTTAAAGTAAATCTTTTGAGATCTCTTAGAGAATGTGAAGACTAAAAATGATAGAAAACATGGCTTGTGAGTTTTGGTACTACAGTTTCTGGTATGGCACGCTCGATACTGTTTATATAATGTGATTTCTTCAGATGAAGTCACTAGCCTCCTTGGCCTTCCTGGCCCTTCCTCCAATCTCTCCTACCCTGCTTATTCCATGGGCCCCTACCCCTGAGGCTCTCACAACAGGTACCCCCAACCCATTTACCTTGATTTCCCCAAACCCCACAAGATATACAACCACTTCATAATGTACTTTCACTAAAAAAAAAAAAAAAGCAGAGAATAGATGGCTGAAAGGTCAGTCGTCTGAGCTAGATCGCTTGTTTGGGGAATGACAGGATTATTGCCAGGCAAGCTGGATGTGCAGGTCAAGGAATGAGAACTTCTGCCATGGTAGTCAGACACTGCCCAGAGATGGTGGTCCTGAATGGTCTTGTGGGGGTGAAACTGCTGTGCAACGGGACTGGCCCACTAGACAGAGGAGGCTGTCCTGGAGGCCACCCAGAGAAGGAGCTACAGTAAAGAAGGCAACTTGGCAGTGGAGTAGAGAGATATGGTGTTTTTAAAAATCTGGAATCAAAATGATGACTCACTTGTTCAATACATGGTTAAAACGCTTGCTGAGTAAAACTATTTCCTGACCAGTTCTAACTATTTCTTCTTTTGTATCTCCAAAATCCTCAAAAGAAAGAAAAAACCCTGATTAAGCACAGTTTTCGTAGCAAGAACAGTTCTTATCTGGGAAGACTTTCTGAATAAAAGGAAACATGAACATGACAGTATTAGAACTGATACAAGTAACTGTGCATCAAAATCTTCACCTTTGTGATGAAAATTAAGATAAAGTGCTTCTCTAATAACAAAAAATTATACTTGCAATCAATAAAACAGCAAAATGTTTCTCAAAAATATATCTTTATCATAAATAAGGTGGGGTTATTTGAAGATGAAGGATTTAGATGAAAATGTATAGAGGTAGCTTATATGTATCTTCACCATTTTTCAGCTAGTACAGAATCAAAAAGAGCTTTTCCAAAAGAAGCTAGAAAAATCTGCACTAAAATCCACTGGCCTCAATTATGACACTTCTGCTATATTTTGCTTTATAAGGTTACACCAGAAAAATAAAATATTACAATTTCCTTCAATGTCTCATGCTTAATAGATTATCTTCATTTTATGTTGTGCTTACTGATTATTTTTAAACTCTTTATTAATGTTATCTAACTTTAAATATTAGACTGTAATATGTGTTTCAACTTTATATTTTTGTAATTTCGTTTTTACTTGATATTTTCTAATACACTAGGTTGGCCAAAAAGTTCATTTGATTTTTTCTGTAAGATGGCTCTAGTAGAGCTTAGTTGTCTTTAACTTCATTCAAAGCAATCTTGTTAGACTGTATGGTGACAACTGTCATATCAGTGTGCACTTTAAACAACTTAACAAAATTGGTGAATTTTTGTGTAGCCACTTTAATATTGATCATAGAAGAAAATATGCAATGTTTTTTGCATATATGCCTTATTATTTCAAGAAAGCTAAAAACGCAACTGAAATGCAAAAAAAGATTTGTGCAGTGTATGGAGAAGGTGCTGTGACTGATTGAACGTGTTGGAAGTAGTTTGCGAAGTTTCGCGCTAGAGATTTCTTGCTGGAAGATTGCTCTGGTAGACCACATGAAATCGACAGTGATCAAATAGGAACATTAATTGAGAACAATCAATGCCATACCACGTGGGAGATAGCCAACATACTCAAAATATCTAAATCAATAAAGTTATTGGTGAAAATGAAAAATGTGTCTTTTATGAAAAAAAAAAAAAATACAGACTTTTTGGTCAACCTAGTATTGTAAGTTGTTGTGTTTGAAATGTATTATTTTTTATTTTTAAAAAGATTTTATTTATTTTTAGAGAGAGGGGAAGGGAGGGAGAAAGACAGGGAGAAAAATACTGATCGACTGCCTCTCCCATGCACCCCAACCAGGAACCAGGCCTGCAGCCCAGGCCCTGTGTCCTTATTGGGGATCAAACCAGCAACCTTTTGCTTTATGGGACAATGTTCAACCAACTGAGCCATGCCTGTCAGGACTGAAATGTATTACTTAGTTCACTGATTTTTTAAAAATCAATTCTAAATATTTCTCAATAAAATAGTGACTTTTGGCATAACCTGGAAAAATATCAAAATAACCAGCATTATCATTTGTTCTGATATTGCAATCACAAGTGGGATAAAAGAGATCTTTCACTAAGACTCTGTAAATGATGGAACCAGACTAAACACAATTATTTTTCATAAACAAAGACAAGTAATAATGATTTTGTTTTTGTAAGAACATTAGTACTTAGGCTGTCTTGGACATTTCACCAAAAGGCACTGAACTATGATCAAGTTTCTGTGATGAAGATGGGGATGGAGTTTTGTGGGTAGATGAGGAGATTAAATGTGAGTCAGGAGATACAAGAACTTCCCTCCTTATCCCCATCTCTTAGGGTATCCTGCTGCAACAACTCTCCCCTTACAAGTGAGCAAATCAAGGAGAGAGTAAAGAGAACTAAAGCAAACCTGGGGCTAAAGGAGAAAGGCAAGAAAATCTGAGGTCTAGCAGTGGTGCAGGAGGGTTTTCTCTAGCCATAGGTTTCCCACTGTGGCCACATATAAGATACATAAATCAGGTGTATCTACCTACATTAGAAGTTGCCTTATGTTGTGGGGGTTTCTACATACATATCATATGCCCCTTCCGTAGTGCTAAATAAAACATGCTATCCATGCTATTTATGCATTATAAAGAACAAATAATGGAATAATATAACAAGAAATCATGTGACAGACTAAATACTGGTGACGACAAAAAGAACAACAAATATGCCTACAAAGATTTCTGTCTGAGAAAATGGAAAAAACAAACAAACAAACAATAAAAGACAGAAAAGGAAAGGTAGAAAGAGCACAGGGTTATTAAAGAAAAAGACGATGCCCTGGTCAGGTAGCTCAGTTGGTTAGAGCATCATCCCAATATGCCAAAGTTGAAGGTTTAATCCCCAGTCAGAGCTCATACAAAAATCAACTAATAAATGCATAAATAAGTGGAACCACAAATCAGTGTTTCTTTAGCTCTCTCCTTCTCTCCCTAAAAATCAACAAATTAAAAAAAATTTTTAAAGAAAAGAAAGAGAAAATGAATCTGAATTTGAACACTGGGTTTAGCAAGCAGGATATGTTAGGAATAAAGCAGATAAAAATGAGTGCCAAAATGCAAACCACAGATCTGAGTTATGGAAGATTAGGTCAGCACAAAGGTGTCACCTAAAGCCATAAACGTGCTGAAGTCCCTCTGGGAAAGAAAAGTGAAACATAAAGGACTGAAGGCATACTCAGGAATCCCACCCCCCTAGAAAGGACACAGAAGAATCAGACAGGGAAAAAAGAGATCTTGGAGAAAAAGTAAGTAACTGCCAGTTTATAAAAAACTATTAATCAAGCACCTGTATAACTAACAGTATGCTAAATGTTGTAAATAGCTTTCATTTTAAAGAAGCTTCTGGTATCATTATCTTTATTTTAAAAAATTCTGGTCAGAACTCAAAATCTAAGAATTGCCTCATCAGCTTACCTGGGGTCACTGGAACAGTTAAAAGTGCCTGTCCGTATTCCAAATCTTGACACCTTTTTCACCATTTTCTCCCAGTGGATTTTACCCACCAAGGGGCTTCTGTCATTTGCTATGACCTATTTTCCGCAAAAGAAAAACAGAAACTTCAATTACCTAGAGTCAAAACAACAAGTTATAACATTACTTCACTTTTTTGAAAAAGATGTTCTGTTCCTAGTTCTTTTTTACTATATCACATTATCATTGAAATCTCGTAGAAGGAGCAACTAACTGTCCAATTGGGAAAGACCTAAATTACTGAATATAGTTCATCAAACTCCCACACTCTGTGGCAGTTACAGAGAAGGGAAGTTAAAGCCATATTAAAAAGCCATCCACATCCTTTCTTCACCATATGGTGTAAGAAAATGGCCCTTGGAGCCATTTCTTTGCTCTGAAAAATTTAAACAATAATCCAAGTAAAGTTTACTTAAAATGATCACATGTGGATTTGATGAGTTCACATTTCACTTTTTTATAAGTATGGTTATGGAGCCAGAGTCAAACACATGTTTTCTCTTAAACGGTGCTTTGACTAAAATCAATACTATTCCTATGTCCTTTCATAACACTCATGAATGGTTCTAACACATAAAAAGAACACCATCATGCATTCTACATTTTTGAACTACTACTTCAAACTTGCAAATAGCTTTCAAACACAATTAAGATTGGGATAAGAAAAATATTTCTTAAAAAAAAGCAAACTAAATTAAGTATATTAACCTTCAAAGTATATAATGAGTTTTTTCTTAGCCTTGGTAAGAAAAATACTCATGGTTTATGAACCTAAATTTTCATACCTTCTCCCTTTATTCTTTAACTTTCCTGCTTTAAGTGAGGGCAGAATTCCAATAAAGATACCAGTAAAAAGCAAAAATAAAAGCATATTTATTAAAAACAAAAACACAAACAAAAATAACTAAATAGAAACTTAAAGGAAAGCCAAAAACATCCTCATGAAAACAACCATTTGATTTATTTTAAGCCTAGGGTGTATATACTCTACTTTATTTTTCATGAATGCTATATTACTAGTACTATTTAATTCAAAATTATAACACAATACTCTGAGGGCCTGTAATCTTTCTGGAGGGAAAGGCTATTTTCACATTTACAAAGCCTGCAGGAAGTGAAATTGCAGGGGTGTGTGTGAAACAAGTGCCAACAGTCAACTCCCAGGGAGAGGCAGGAGATGGTACAGCTACCTCATCTGTGGCCCTTCTGCTGGAAGTCAAACAGATTTGCAAGGGCAACAAGAAGAGAGAGCACATGGCAGTGAAAAATGCCACTTATGTGCCAACAGTCCAATAAACACTGACATATACCACTGATGTTAACATCCTCAAACCCAGAGACATGCATGCATATGTAACATTTTGTAACATAACTTTGATGCTATTAATAAACACACAAATACAATTTAGGGCATAAACAAATGGTTTTGTTATTACTTGTTAGTGACAATAAATGATCTTATTGAGGCAGACACAAGTTATTATTCAAATGCTCAGATGGCTGAGGTAACCAGAAAGAGGGCAATTTGAGGACATGGTCTTAGGAGATGAAAGCTCTTTCTGAAGAGGTTTACGCTGGTTACATTTGAGTCCTTAGCTTTGCATTTTTTTCATGGTCCAAATGTGCTATATAAATTTTACTTGAAGAATAAGGGAAATCAAGCAAGGCAGGCATTTCTTTTCTTTTTCTTTTTTTACCATTCAAGAGTCAATACAATAGTTCTTTCAGTCAAGTAATCCAAGAAATCTTGAAGTTATTTATCAATTGCTCAGGGATAAGAAGTGTCTGTGCAATCATATTACCACATTCCCTGTTCTGCTTTCCTGCCTGCCTTCCACCTAGGGGTGGGGGAATGGGGGACATCTTTAATAGTGTCAACAACAATAACAACAACAACAACAGGAACTCCCTTTCACTCCCATTTCAAAGCTGCAAATAACCCAAGTGTTTCAGGTCTGTATTTAAAGTGATACTGCATCAAGGGATTAATCAAAAGGTGCTTTAATCAATATGAGATATGGCCCTAAGTCTAGGGGCATCTTTCAGTAAAGATCCTGATCACTGCACAGGTACCTTTCAGATTTACAAGGGCTCCAGCGCTAGGAAAGGAAGCAAGAATGAGATGGGGTTGTTCCCAGGCACTCAGGCTGCAGCACAGACAACAGAAGTGAGTGAAGAAAGGCAGGAACACCCGTGTGGTAAGTACATGACAATGTTTAACCCTAGATCCTATTTATTCAGCAAGCTGTTCCAACACATGCTTTTGAAGAGTTTAATGACCCCTGACTGGGAAAGCCACACAAAAATGAAAGATCTACTAGGCATGACATGAAAGCATTTTATTTGACTCTAGAGTTATGTTTATGCAATTAGAAATTATTTTGTCCAATGTCCTAAATAGTCATATCATTCAACGAAAGGGTTAGCATAAATTAAATGTGGTGGAGGCTGAATTAAACAACCACTAAAAATCTTAATATTTTCACAAAATAACTCATCTGGCTGAGTCACATGGCATAACAAAATACTTTAAGTCTATTACTACTGTGTTATACCAGTGAGAGTTCCCAACTATAGCTCATACCCAACAGAATGCACAATGTTTCCGAGGGGCATTCACACTCTGGTCTTACTAAGAAAGGGGGCATCTTTCTTGGCGGTTGACTTCTCTATGGGAATATTATCAGAGACTGGAAAAAAACTACATGAAAGTATAGCCTAAATTCCAAGTCTGGGACAGATTTGGCAAAAGGCTACAAGTGAAGCAATCTTTTCACCCCGCCCCCACCCCCAATGGATTTGCTGTCATCCCGACACTTGCTCACCACTGTATTTCCTGCAGCCAGTGTAGTACAGCTAGCTTAACTCATTTGGGTACTCGTTAAATATTTATATTGAACCAAACAATTTTAACTTTTTATGGTTTAGTAACTCATTTTTCTACTTCTGATTATATAGATTCTCGAAAGTCTCCAAGTTTTTAATTACTGTTATAATGAAAGTCACTTTCCCAATGACCTGTCATTTGGAATGTTTTCCGGACAAACATTACCATAAATTGTATCTTGCTATGCATCAGTGTTTTTAACCCCAAACATAAAGACTTCCTATCTAGTATATTTAAAAATATACTTTTTCCACTGCAAAACCACTGCAGTTTTCCTAGGTTCTACTTCATTGTCTAATATACTTCTTTAGGATCCCTTAAGATGCTAGCACCATCATGCACCATCTAACTCAGATGGAAAAGATAATCAACTATGTACTAAGATTTTTACTGGCCCACACATTTCAGTTAACTGAACTATAAGCTGTTTTATGGCACAGACTATCATTATTCGTCTTTGTGCCCTCAGTGTTCACAAGTTTCAACTGGCAGACATTAGATTTGAATATCTGTTAGATGGCTGAGTGAATGGATGGAACCAGTGTTTGCTGATAAATGTTTAACTAGCTCTCCAGAAGAAGCAGGAGGCTCTGATTTGCTGATTTCCTTAGTGTAAATATGCCCAGATGGTCTGCTTCAAGTTAGTAACAAGACATCTCTAAATATGGAGTTGGAAAGAGATGTTAACAATCATCCTTCATGAAATGGTATGAGCTGGCGCCAGCACATCACTGGATGGAACTGGGTTGGAGAGTGTGTGATGCCAAGTGCTCATATCTTCTGATGTCAATTTGTGTAGTCAAGTTAAACTTACAAAGAAAAACTGGACCTCAGGTTATTGCCTACTGTCTTCCACATGTACTACAGGTATTACACTGGTGGAAGAAAAAGCTACACACTTTGGCCTAGGTTTTAAAGGTGGATTTTAATACTAATCAGAACATTTGGCATATGCCTTTTATTATTATTAATCCCCATACAACATCTAGGCTAAATTATATAACATAACTGCACAGAACAGGAGTGCTGTGCAATAATATGTTTTGCATGTCTCAATATGTCATTTTAACAGGAAATTTCTTCTTTCAAAATCATAGACCAACCTAAATATATATACCCAAATTTTATAAAAAATTAAAAATTCAGAAAAGTGATTGACAAAAACAAAACTCAATGGCATTTAATTGTTTCTTTGGTTTTCTCACAAGCTTTCTTTATGAGTGAAAATGAAAGTTTTTCACTAATACAAAATAAAGGATAAAGCAGCTGGCCATATACAGTGGAACTTCGGTTCTCGAACTTAATTCATTCTGGAAACTGTTTGAGAAATGATTTTTTCAAAAACTGAATCTCGTTTGTGTGCAGGCTGAGAGGCACATGACTGATCACACAGGTACCCTCTTATGCTTAAAAGGGTTGTCAGGTAGAGAATTGAGACCCAAAGTTTTGTTGGACAAGTGAGGCATTTTTTTTGTGCATGTGAACAACTTGGTCAAGGACCACGCTGTTCAAGAACCAAGACATTGGAGAACTGAGGTTTGACTGTTTTTTGCATTTAGAGTAGTGTCCAGAAAGGAATAAATAGGTTAGTATCTCCCTGGACAACTATTATCTAGGAGCAAATATGAACAAATTTTAAAACAGCTATTAACTCTTTTCAGCCCAACAGAAAATATAATAGCATAATACTTCAGTAGATATTGACCCAAAGCTTTACTTCAAATACTATGATGCTTTCCACTGCTATAGCAATTCCAGTGATGTTAAATTCCTTAAGATGTGACAAAGCTGGTAGGGAACAAATATCACAATCCTTCTTTGCACTTCTTTGAACAAAAGTCACAACACAGAAATAGAAATGTTAAGATAAGGATAAATCCACAAAACCCATAAACTATGCAAACTTTTCCATTTCAGAAGCATATCCACTGTCTGTCTATGAATCTTTTGAAAGAAAAGTAATAGTCTTCTGTTTTGTGATGCTAAGAAGATTGGGCAGCAGCAGCATCAAAGAATCCACAAAAGTGAAAAGTAGCTAATGAAACAAGCTTGGGTTAGAAACAAAGCAGGAACGAACAGAATGTTAGAAAAAATTGTTAGAAAACAGGTTAGTTCCTTTCACCTCAGACTACAGAGAATGTAAGATGGACATAGAAAAGCTTGACATGAAAAGGAGTATCCTAATACTCTATTTTAACAAAAGGATAATCATGAGCATGAATACATCTTCAAACAATTAAGAGAAGGAAAACATAAAGATCTTTAACATGTATTATTCAGAAAACAAACTCATGAATTGTAGAGAAGATAGATATCATAAAAAATATAGGATGAATTGAATAAATTATATTCATTTTTCCTTTTGTAGTGTCATTTCACATGAAGTGTCACCAAAAAAGATAATCGATCTAGATTATCAATCAATCCATTCCAGAAAAATAAAGAACTGACCAAGTAATATAATAGCTAATTCATATACCCATTTATTAATTATTTTTTAATCCTCATCTGTGGACATTTTTTCACTGGTTTTTAGAGAAAGAGGAAGGGAGAGACAGAAACATTGATTGGTTGCCTCCTGTTCGCACCCAGGCCAGAGACTGCACCTGAAACCTAGGTTTGTGACCTCACCAGGAACTGAACCTGCAGTCTTCCGGTTACAGGACTACACTAAAACCGAGCCATACCAGCCAGCGCTCATATGCCCATTTATTAAAGTCACATTTTCCCTAAATAAATTAAGTCCACACATCCTTTCAGTAAAGTAACATATGAAGTTTAAAGTGCTCATTATCAGTCATATGCTACTTAATTACATTTTTTCTCAATAAATACAAAAGGAAACTAACTATAATTTTAGAAAACTGGGAGCAAAAGAAGAGAGAACTAGGGTATGCTTAGCTATTTCTTATACAGGATATCTAAAATAAATGCAGTGTGAAGAGGACTGAACTGGCCGGGATCTTTGGATCCTCAAAGATTTAACAAAAAATGTAGGAGTTCTGGCTAAGATGGAGGTGTAGATAGACACTCTTTGCCTCCTGGCACAATCAAAAGAAACAACCCATTTAAAAACCAAAAATGACAACCAAGGAGTTAAAGAAGAAGCATTCATTCTGACTGGTAGGAGGGATGAACACAGGCAGCCGGGGTGGAGAGGACATGTGGCAAGGCTGTGGTAGCTGGCAGACCAGGCTGTGGGTGATGGACCAGGGGCCCACATTTGGCAGGAGTGTAGGGGTGGGGGGCTGGGGGATGGCAGATAAACCAGGAGGACCAACTGGGTAGTGAGACAGACGGCGAAACCTAGGGTTCCAGCTTGGGGGAAATAAAGTCTCAGAACCTCTGGCTGTAAAAATCTGAACGGGGTGTGGCTGTGGGAGAAACTGTCAGTCTCTTGCAAGTGGGGGAGAGCTGAGCAAGGGGCATTATTCCCTCTCTGACCCCTCCCCCACATACAACACGACAAAGCCATGAAGTGGGTTGCCTCACCCTGGTGAATAACTAAGGCTTTGCCTGTTACAACGTAACAGGTGCACCAAGACACAGAGATATGGCCCAAATAAAAGAACAGATCAAAACTCCAGAAAAAGAACATCTAGCCAAGATGGAGACACAGGTAGATACTCTTTGCCTCCTTGTACAACCAAAAGAAAGACAACAACAAACTTAAAAGCAAAACTAACCAGAACTGTCAGAAAATTGAACTGTATGGAAGTCCAACAACCAAGGAATTAAATATTCATTCAGACTGGTAGGAGGGGCAGGGCAGAGACAGGCAGCTGGGGCAGAGAAAACGCGGCAAGGAAGTGGTTGGAGGACCAGGGGGTCCCATATTAGCATGTGGGATAACCAGGAAGAACAACTGGGGAGTGAGACCCGCAACTCAGGGTTCTGGCATGGGGAAATAAAGCCTCAAAACCTCTGACTGTAAAAACCTGTGGGGGTTGCAGCAGCGGGAGAAACTCCCAGCTTCATAGGGGAGCTCACTGGAGAGACCCAACCACCCAGGAATCAGCACCAGTAGGGCCCAATTTGATTGTGGGTAGGAGGGAAAGTGACTGAAAGTCAGCGGAGAGCCAAGCAAGTGGCATTGTTCCTTCTCTGACCCCTTCCCCACATAGAGCTCCACAACTCAGCAAAGGGGGTTGCCCCACCCTGGTGAATAGCTAAGGCCACCCCCCACCCCCCCCCCCCCGCTTACAACATAACAGTTCTGCCAAGACAAAAAAAAAATATGGCACTAATGAAAAAACAGATCAAAGCTCCAAAATTAGAACTAAGCGATGAAGAGACAGCCAACCTATGGGATGCATAGTTGAAAACACTGGTAATTAGGATGCTCACAGAAATGGTTGAGTATGGTCACAAAACAGGGGAAAAAGTGAATGCTATACAAAGTGAAATAAAGAAAATGTACAGGAACCAACAGTGAAGGGAATGAAACAAGGACTCAAATCAATGGTGTGGACCAGAAGGAAGAAATAAACATTCAACCAGAACAGAAAGAAGAAATAAGAATTCAAAAAAATGAGGAGAGGCTTACAAACTTCCGGGACAACTTTAACCTTTCCAACATCTGAATTATAAGGGGTGCCAGAAGAGGAAGAGCAAGAAATTGAAAACTTATTTGAAAACATAATGAAGGAGAACTTCCGAAATCTGGCAAAGGAAATAGACTTCTAGGAACTCTAGGAAACTCAGAGAGTTCCAAAGAAGTGACACCTAAGGAAGCACACACCAAGGCACATATAATCACATTAGCCAAGATTAAAAACAAGGAGAGAATCTTAAAAGCAGCAAGAGAAAAGGAGGTACTTGCCTACAAAGGAGTACCCATAAGACTATCAGCTGATTTCTCAAAAGAAACCTTAGAGGCAAAAAGGGGCTAGAAAGAAGTATTACAAGTCATGAAAGGCAAGGACCTCCATCCAAGATGATTCTATCCAGCAAAGCTATTATTTAGATTGGAAGGGCAGATAAAGTGCTTCCCAGGTAAGGTCAAGTTAAAGGAGTTCATCACCAACATGCCCTAATTATATGGAATGTTAAAGGGGCTTATCTAAGAAAAAGGAGATGATTAAATATTGACAGGAAAATGATGACAAATTCACAACTATCAACAAATGAACCTGAAAACAAAAACAAACTAAGCAAACTAGAACAGGAACAGAATCAAAGAAATGGAGATCATGTGGAGGGTTATCAGTGGGGAGGGGGAGGATAAAAATAGAGTGGGAGAAAGGTACAGGGAATAAGAAGCATAATTGGTAGGTACAAAATAGACAGGAGAACGTTAAGAACAGTATAGGAAATGGATAAGCCAAAGAACTTGTATGTATGACCCATGAACATGAACTAAGGGGGGAAGATGCTGTAGGGTGGGTGTACTGGGTGGAGGAGGATAAAGGGGAGAAAAAATAATGGGACAAGTGTAATAGCATAATCATTAAAATATACTTAAAAAAAGATGGAGTAAACAAATTAGACAGCTTCTTCTAAAATAATGAGAAAAAAGAACAGTAATTCAAACTGTTAAAAACTAATTTTTGAAAGTTATCTTTTACAAGAAATTAGATAAATATAACCTGAGCTGAAAGACAAAGCAACCAAGAAAATATTTCTATTTTTAGCAGGTATTTTTAATTAAAAAAAAAAAAGCTTTCTTTTAAGAGCTTACACCAAAGTTTCTGTGCTGATAGGTTAGCTGGTGAGTTCAGAGTGCAAAAGACAGGGTTTCAATCTCAGTCTTCTCAGTGTCCTACTGGGGACTGTTCTCTCAACCCAATTCAGCCATTTGACAGATAAAAGCCACTGGTCCCAATGAATATGAGCCAGACAGTGCTCAAATCTTGAGGGTCACTGGAAAAATTAAGTGTGCTTATGTTTGTCTCCTACTGCATCATTAACACACAGAAAACCACATAAATACATTTCATTTTTCTAAGAAATCATTTTAAAGTATTAATACCTATGAGGTTTAAAAATATTCAGACAATAATAATTTAGTGATTAGAATTTATAATGCTAACATTCACTATCATTCATTATTTCATCTTCACTTCATTCAAGTGTCACCTTATCAGAGAATTCCTTGCCACTCCCCATCTTCTTACCCTAACTGATCTAGCTTATTTTCTTCTTAGCACTTTCCACAAACTGATGTTATATTAAATACTTATTTATTTAGAGCCTAACTCTCCCAAATGAAATTCGAGCTGCCTGAATGAGCAAGGACTTAACCTGGTTTATGTTCCTGATATGTCTTGAGGGTCTTGCATACACATATTTTGTAAATTCTGTCACATAATAAGGGAGTTAAATCCATGGATACTTTAATAGGACATTAAAAAATATTAGATAATTTATAAGCCAAGAATAAATTGCTAATTCGTGAACCAGAATATGTTTGTTGTGTACAGGTAACACCACCCAATATACGTACCAAAAGATCTCCAGACTTTTGACCTGGCTTTCCCAGGTTTGGAAGGTGCTCAGCATTTTTACCATTCATCTCTATGGTAACATTCAATGTGTGGACAAACATTTAAACACAGAACATGGGGCAGTAGGACTGGCTATTCAACTTAACCTCAGTAATAAAACTAAAGTTACCAAATCAGTAAGTTCTCCTTAATCAGACTATCAGAAATAAATATCTGGGAAAATATGTGGAATAACAATTTACTTATAAAACTTTAAAGGTGCTACAGTTTACTTTTTAATACCAACTAATTAACACAGAAATAATCTAGAATTTGGTGGATAAGGTATGAACTATACCCTCCCAGTTTCTCCCTTTGCTGAACTTAAAAATTACTGACTACAAAGATATATACAGATTGAATGCAATCCTTACCAAAATACCACTGACATTTTTCACAGACCTAGAATAATCCTAAAATATATATGGAATCACAAGACCTTGAATAGCCAAAGCAATCTTGAGAAAGAAGAACAAAGTTATAGGTATCACACTCCGATATCAAACTATACTACAAAGCTAGAGTAATCAAAACAGCATGGCACTGGCATAAAAACAGACACACAGATCAAAGAAACAAGAGAGAGCTTAGAAATTAAACTATGCCAATATGGTCAATTAATCTATGACAAAGGAGGCAAGAATATGTAATTAGGTAAAGATACCCTCTTCAATAAATGGTGTTGGGAAAAGTGGACAGATACATGCAAAAAATGAAACTGGCCCACTTTCTTATACCATATACAATGATAAACTCAAAATAAACTAGAGAGTAATATGTAAGATCTGAAGCCAGAAATCTAGAAAAAAGCATAAATAGTAACCTCTTTGACCTCTTTGACATCACTCTTAATATGTATTTTTTTTGATGTAGCTCCTTAGGCAAGAGAAACAAAAGAAAATATAAACAAATGGGACTACATCAAACAAAAGGCTTTTGCACAGCAAAGGAAACCATCAGCAAAATGAAAAGACTAAAGACAACCTAGAATGGGAGAAGACATTCACCAATGATAAGGGGTTAATATCCAAAATATAAGGAACTCATACAACTTAACACCAAAGAAAACAAACAATCTGATTTGAAAATAGGCAGAAAACCTGACTAGACACTTCTCAAAAAGAAAACAGAGATGGCCAAAAGACATGAAAAAATGCTCAATGTAAGTAATTGTCAGGGAAATACAAATCAAAACCACAATGAGGTATCATCTTGCACCTGACAGAATGGCTACCATCAATAAATCAATAAATAACAACTGTTGGTGAGGATGTGGAGAAAAGGGAACCTGTTTGCATTGTTGGTGAGACTACAAATTGGTGCAGCCACTTTGAAAAAAAGTATGGAGGTTCTTCAAAAAATTACAGAACTACCATATGACCCAGCAATTCTACTTCTGGGTATTTATCTGAACAAATCTGAACAACTTATTTGACAAGAAAATGCATCCCTATGTCCACACAGTATTATTTACAATAGCCAAGATGGAAGCAACCTAAGTGTCCATGGATAGACGACTGGAAACAGATGGGGTATATATATAACAGAGTATTACTTGGCCATAAAAAGAATGAAAAATTACCATTTGCCACAACATGGATGGACCTGGAGAGTATTATACTAAATGAAATAAGTCAGAGGGAGAGTAAAACAAATACCATATGATTTCACTTATATAGAGAATCTAAAAAACAAAATAAACAAAACAGAAACAAATTCATAGCATAGATACAGAGAAAAAAATGGATGGTCACCAGATGGGAGGGTGGGGGGGAGGGGATGGGTGAAAAAGTTGAAAGGCATTAAAAAAATTAAAAAGTACAAATTGCCAATTATAAAAATAGTTACAGGGACGTAAAGTACCGCATAGGGAATATGGTTAATAATATTGTAATAGCCACATATGGTATCAGATGGATAGTAAACTTATCAAGGTGATCCCTTTGTAAAGTATACAAATGCCTGATCATTATCTTGTACACCTGAAACTAACATTGTACATCAACTGTAATTGGAAAATAAATTCACTTTAAATTACTGAATTAGATTATCTGGAGGGTAGTAAGTCAAACACAATAGGAAGATTGAAAGTAAAGGAAAGGTCATGGATATCCAATGCAATCACCTGAAGAATTCCCAAACCTTAGCCCTTTAGCCTAGTGAACTATGGTATTACTCCATTCTCTTTATATATGTATTTATTTGAGATGATGTGCAACAGAAAGTCTAATCACCATACAAAGAAATCAGTGACAGAACCAGATCTGCAACTAAGGTCTCTGAACTCAGGTTTTCTACCACATTTTACAGTCCTGTTCCCATACTGAAAGATTTACGAAAACACGGCTATTTTGTGTTTTTTTATACCCTGAATCAAACTTTGCCAGCCCCAGTGTGAAATGACAAGAGCACTGGACAAGAAATGAGGGGACCTGGGATTTGATCCTAGTTCAGAATCATAGTTTTACCTGAATTCATGCTGTTAATTTATTTAATATCATACTTTAAGGAACTTATACTTTAAAAATTGAAATAACTTTAGCCTAGCTCTAAGTGATTATTTATGAAAGTATATGTTCCATATATTGATTCTTCTAATTTACATTAAAATATGTAAGTGATAGATAATATGTGCCCACTTATTTACCATGAATGGTACATAAACTATACTTTGGGAACATAAAAGATTATTTTTAAAGTCCTTCATAGCTCTAAAAGTCTAATATGCTGATTAAACCTCACAATTTTCATGGGAGCTAGGGCTTAAAATTATAGTATCATGAATTTCATAAGCAAAGTAATGAGCACCCCCCACCATTCCCTACAATAGTTTGTCTACAGTCATAAAAGTTGTCTCTCATTATAGAAGGATTCCTTTATTTATTTATTTATTTATTTATTTATTTTACTTTAGGTTCTTCCTTTAGATATAAAAATTATTTGGATCACTGAGTTAAAAAATGGATTTTAAAAAAATTAAGAGAAATAGTACAAATCACTAAATTAAAGGAATATATATGTGTGCTTCTTACTTTAATGAAGATCCAACAACTAAAATGAATTTGCTTCTGCTGATTGTAAACAAAGTAGTCAACCCTCTTTCCCCAACATTTCCCATCACCCACTCTTCAATATTCATTTTCCTTGGTCTACAGAATCTCTTTAAGGGGACACTGGAGCATCCCTATGAGAACTGAGTTATGTTTAAGAAACCTGACATAAGTACACAGAAGTGTTACCACCTGGGGAATGCTATTTTGGTAAAAATAAATTCATTTATATCATTGTTTCTGATACCTGAACCAGCCAGATGCCATCTTTTGTGTCTTCTACAAGCTCATAGAAATGCATTTCACCACTGAAATTGGTACTAGAAACAGATTCAGATGCTTCTTCTTCCTTGAGTGCAGAATAGAGTTCACCTTCCATTAAGTCACCTGAAGACCGAAAAAATAACAGTAATAAGATTTCAAAAATCCCTCGTTCCCCAACTCCAATGATTAATTTCATTTTACAATGTTAAAAATCATATTATACTTTCATTGCACTCTATAGATGAGTAGAACCTGAATACTTCCATTTAAGATCCATACATTCAGTAAATAGGTAATAAGAACCTACTATGTGCCAGGCAAAAATGGACAAGGACAAAGTCCATCTCCTTGTGGGGCTTATAATCTGGGGGGTGGGGGGTCACCACATAATTTATTAGGGAATTACTGAATTTCTACTAATCCAAAAGCTAACAAAATATTATTTAGCTTTATATGTAACATATCCAGGCTCCAAATAATTTTTAAACAGTATGATTTATATACTTCTGACTTACATTTAGAAATGAGTTTACAGAATTCCCATCACCATAAACTTAAAATAGCAACAGAGCTTATATGACTTGGAGGTTAGATACAAAAGATCACCTATGAGATCAAACTCCATATTCAAACACAAATTAACAGTATAAATTTAGAGCTTACATCATCAAATAAAAAGTAAAGGAAAACACTAATGTCAAATCATTTTAACTTTTGCCTTAAATTTTAAACCTGAGAAAATAAGCACTTTTATCATCATAGCAGCAAAACCATGCACAAGAATATTTAAATTATAAAATGAAATTGCTACACCAAGACCTCTCTGCTATACAACGTGTAATCTGAGTCATATATTTGTAGGCTGTATTTTTACTTAAGTGATATGCACACCCCTATACTGTCAAAAGTGACAAATACGTTTAGGCCCAAAGGAAGGCAACATTAAGTAAAAGTCAAAGGAAAAAAACTATGTTATCAAACTGTTTTATCATGAAAAATGATTTGGCTTTGGCAGTTAAGACATTATTTCCAAACCTAGAGAGTTTACTTATTAGAGATCTACTTTATTCCATTCCCCCCACCCAAATATAAAAGTCACCATTAACCAGTCAGTAAACAAGAGGCAAGAATAATAGACAATTTTATGTTTCCTCTAAAGAAAAATATATCATTTTTACAGAGAGGATTCCCTCCTCTATCCCAGTAGGGAAATATGAGTTTGATAACCCTTAACTTGCAAGTATGTGAGTACTAAATCCTCTGGGGTTAATATTCTTGTCTATCATACTTATATAGCTATAGGGTACTAAATAAAGAAAATATTTTTCTTGCAAAAGACATAGCTGACAGCTATACTTAAAACAACAAAAAAAGATAACCATCAGTTTCAACTGTTATCTACAGCAATCTAGAATGCCTTTCTTATATGATAGTACATTCCCCTTCAAGGAAGTATATCTAAACAAGGATATACTTCATGCAGGGGTGGAAAAAAATTAACCATAGTTTTTACCCAATCCTACCCCAAAACCAACAGTAATTGAAAATGCATTCTTTAACATGGTCTTCTCTTAGCACTATTTCAATTCTATTTCTCAGCTCATTTAAGTTGATGCAGCAGTGCCTGCGACACAGAAGGGGAAAAAAAAGTTTACATCCAAAATACAAGGTTTTTTTTAAAAAAGCCCTAACAGAAACGTAAAATGAACAAGGTAGGCATTCACAAAAAAAATTCACCTCATTTTCACCACACTTAAAGTATGAAAAACTAATACCGTACAGTGTACACTTTCTCCCTATTTAAACTCATTATTTTACGTTTAAATCTTAGGCCTAAATGCCTCTTTGACATTAAGTATTTCAACGAATATGATCCCTGAAGGTAACCTGCTATTATTAAGGTGACAAATATTGCTATGTACAGACAAATTTGGTGGGGTTTCTTATATCGTTATGATTTTCAACTGACAAACAATAATGCTTTCCAGTTTGTAATATTCTCGAATTTTGAGAAAATCAGTGAACTTAATAAACAATGCTAAGAAGGTGCACTTTAAACTGTTATACTTTAAAATAACCTTGAAAAGACACACTTATATCCTACAAATAATTCCAAACTCCTCAAAACGGGGATTCACATGTTTTTTGTAGACAACCTAGACAAAGAAAAACTGGGCAGCTCTCGGAGGAATGGGCTTAACTCTTCCAGCTAAGGCCTCATTCTGGGGTACCACCAGGTACAAGGAAGTACAGGTCGCTCCCCACCCCGGGTGAAGAAGACATGAGGGTAGTCCGATACTCGCCTGACTTTTCCACCAGCTCCCGCACATCCTTCTTCTCGGGCAGCCCCGAGTACCCCAGTCCTCGGCACTCCAGAATGGTTTTCAGCTTCTTGAAGCTCAGTGCCACCGGATCCACCAGCTGGGTGGCAAAGATGCCAGTTTCATACCACACAATGGCCTCAAAAAACCTGGCCAGGACGAACAGGACCAGGAAATAGAGGAGCAAGAAAAAAAGCTTCAGCCACATCTTTCCCAGCGTCTCCTCTCTTTGCAGAGAGCTCTGACTACGAAAAAGAGGAGGGTGGGGGAGTTTGTGTTCACACCGGCCTGGGTGAGGGCACGATCTGAGAGTGCGGCTCGGCCCTCGCCGTCACTGTCGGAACATCCCCGGCCCGGGGCAGGTGGACTTGGGTATCTGTGGGGTGAGGGCCAGACGACCAGGGGCACAGGCGCAAAGCCTCGCTCCAGGCCTTCCAGTCAAGAGGCGAGAAAAATAAAAGGAAAAAACTTTTAAAGCCCCATCAATTAAACACCAAAAGGAGAGGAGCGCGGGGAGAGCCCGCCCAAGCAAGGGGCACTGACCGAGGTGGCGGGTCGTCCTTCCAGCACCGTAATCTCAAAGGGAACGGGGAAGCCAAAAATGTATTTCCGATCCACAAAGGAAACAGGGTCGGGGCTGCAGGCGGGGCCGGAGGGGCAGGCAGGGATCCCGCGGCGGCGAGTCAGGAGGGCGCGGCACTCGGCCGGGCCAGGCCCGGGGCCCCGCGCGGAGAGGAGTGGACGCCGCAGCGCCGCGCCCGGTGCCCAGGGCCCAGGCTCCGCTGGCCACCCAGGCTCCGTGAGAAGCCCGGCAGGCTTGGCGGTGGCGGCGGCTCCAGGTTCGCTCCGGCCGGCGGGCGGCGCCTTTCAGGCCAGCGGGTGGAGCGGCCCGACCAGGGCGGGGGCGTCGCGGTCTCTGCAGAGGGCAATGGGGCGCGCACGGCGAAGGTCCTGGAGAAATAAAGGAAAAACAGGCCCGAGATGGCTCCCCAGGTGGCTATTGGGTTGTCCCCTAGCTACGTTGCGCCCGCCCCGCTTGGATGGCCGCCGCGGGTCCCGGCGGCGGAACCCAACGCTGCGGTTACCTCGCGAGGCCGCGACCGTCGTCTCCAGAGCAGGGGACCGGCTGGGGCCGCAAACCCAACCGAGACATAACAAGTGACGTCGGCGGCGGGGCGGGGCCTTGGGCGGGGCCCAGCGGGAGCGCACTCCGGGCCAGCGGAGGACCCCGGTGGCCTAGCACCGGCTGCTTAGTTGGGG
Source organism: Phyllostomus hastatus (assembly GCF_019186645.2). Lineage (NCBI taxonomy): Eukaryota > Metazoa > Chordata > Mammalia > Chiroptera > Phyllostomidae > Phyllostomus > Phyllostomus hastatus. Next base: position 71,857,969 of record NW_025334041.1, on the reverse strand, counting down.
ACACGGTAGAACTGAATCCTTCACGGAGCTTCCAAACAGCTCCCAGAGCTGTCTCTCCAAAGTCTCCGCCCTCTTTTCTTTTGCCCTGCAGATGTTTAATAATTGATCTTGCCTGAGGGTTGGACTCTGGACTGTGTCGCTTTGTGTATTTTTGTAAAAATGTGTCACTTAATTATCCTCCTAAAATTGGTAAAACTAGAAAAGTATGTTTATGCTAGGGCCTGGTGAATTGGTTAAATTTTGGCATGGTTGGTTTGAGGTAGTAGAGGGTGAAACCCAGAAAACAGTGATTTTCAGTCTCCAGGTGAGAATGTAGTTTGTACCTGTGTGTTAGAAAAGGTTTGGCCGAAAGGGCAGCTAGACCTAGGTCCACTCGTTCCCTTCCTGTTACAATTTCTTCTCTTCCTCCCTTCGGAGGTGGATTGATAAATGCCAGGGATGGAAACGTTCAGTTCCCAAGATAAAGGTTGTTGAACGTTAATATGTCCCAGTGCAAAGTTAACCTGTGTTTTCTTTCATTACCCTTCCTGAGTGTGGGCACCGCCAGCAAGAGTAACTTCTACAAAATGAGTAGTGTGAGGGAGCACGCAGTACCTGGTTCGGTATTTATTTAACTCCGTTGGAGCATACTCTTTATGACGTCTCTGTGCCAGTCCTGAGGGAGAAGGGGGTTACATACGCAAACTTAACACGGCTGGTTCTACCAGCCCTCTTGATCATGAAGGAAAAGACCCAAGAATTACAAGAGAAACGTTAGCCAAACGTTGTGCAAAGCTATCAAGTATTTTGAACTAGGAGTGGAAGTTTTAGGAAGCATGGGGGTGTGATCCTCACTCTTGGAGCGAATGAGCAATGAGAAGCAAACAATGGACTGTGGGAATGTAGTCTTCAAATGGTACCCCTTTAAAATAAAACAAAAGCATTTCAGTGCACAGCTAGTGAAGGACTTAGAAAGGGATGCCCCTGGGGCAGGGAGAAAGAATCAGAGTAGGAGGTAAAGGAATGTACCAGCAGCTCAGGGCCTCTGCTCCTATGTCTTAACTAGCTTCAATGTGGCTTTGTTTCCAAGACTGGTAAATCAATGTGGGATACTATATTAAACAGTTAATTCTAACAAACTTGGTTCTGAAATTTCAGAATTCTTGGGCATGTCACAGTGACGCTGTTACTGGGCGTGTTGCTGTCCAGACCTTGATATGCAGGGTAAAGTTCTTTACATCAAAGGGATGTATTCTCAGGTGAGGAAAGACTAATCCAAACTCAAATAATATGAGAGGCAGATGGGGAAAGTTGGGGTGTGAGCTTAAGATAGAACCAGTCAGGCCAGATGTCAGGTAGGAAAAATATTAGAGAAAGTAGGAATTAAAGAACTCGTGACAATTCTTGTTTGTGGGGTTGGAGAGATATAGAGATATGGACATTTACATCCTCTACTGATGGGAATGTGTAACCTTTAGAAGGGCAATTCACAATGTGAGTTAGAAGGGAGCCTGAGATTCTTGCTCTTTGGCACAGTAATCTCACTCCAAGGAAGCTATCCTGAGGAAATAATGGGACATGTACACAGAGATGTGTGTGTAGAGTTTTGTTGTTGAATAAAGTTAATAATAGAAAAAAAAAAGAAAAAACAAAACAATCCAAGTATCTAGCAATGGAGGATTGGTCAAAGAGAGTAATCCAAAAGATGAACTATTAGGCAGCCACTAAAAGGAAAGATATAGACATGATTATAGACTTAAAATCATGTCCAAAATGCAGTTTTTAGGGGGAGCAGCAGACTGCTGAAAAGTGTGCATGATATGATCATATTTTTGCATTTGTGTAAGAAAAAGAGAGATATATACACTAAAATATTCACCATATTCATCTTTAGGTGATCAGATTTAGATTATTTCAATTTTTCTTTTGTACTTTACCTCTATTTTATTATTTTCTGAACTAATTATGCATTACTTTGATAATTTTAAGGTATGTTTCTTTTTTTTTAAGGTATGTTTCTAAAAATAAGACAACCATTAGAATCGCTTCCCTGGTCTGGAGGTTTAGGAGCAGAGATTCATCCTTTGGGACCCCAAGACAGGTGTGGGCTGTCTTTCCGCAACGGTGATTTCAGTTTCCACTACACCTAATTGGGTGAACTAATTAGAATTTTTGTTGCAAGACCAGGCTGACAAAAGGAAGTTTGAATTTTTCACTGTTTTTCATAATCTGTTTTTCTAACAGCTAGGCTATTAATTTGGATCCTTGGTTTTCCATCTCAGATTCTGTTCATTTGTGGGATGGCTTAAACGCCGTGTCATTTCATTGTGTGTCATGAGCATGAGAGCCATCATCAGCAGGCCCCGGCCAGTGTAGACTATTATTGATATACTGTGTCACCTTGTTATGAAGTCACAGGACCTCTCTAAACCACACTTTTATCATCTATAAAATGAGATAGGATGTTTACCCCGTGAAGCTGTTGTAAGGATTAAATGAGGCAGTGAATGTAAAAAGTGCTTTGAAACAGGCATACTGCTTATATTTAATTTTAAATGAAGAATTAATTTTAGAGGAAAATAAAATGAAAGTCTTTGCTGAGCTGGATGAAACAGATTTATTTTATTTAGGATCCAAAGAGCCCTCTCTTTTCATTTTATATTTTGTCAAATTTTTAACCATACATAGTTTTAAAAGTCAAATTACACTTCAAGGCTACATCCAAATTAGGATGATCTTGAGAGTAAAAGGGACAATAATAATAAAACTATGCTAGACTCACAAAGCTAAACTAGGACTATCCCAGAAAACCCCTACTTATTTAAAAAAAAATCCTTGCCCTGGCCTGTGTGGCTCAGTTGGTAGGAGTGCTGTCCCGTGCACCAAAAAGTTGTGGGTTCAGTTCTAGTCGAGTCACATACCTAAGCTGTGGGATTGATCCCCACAGTCGGGGTGCATACAGGAGGCAGCCAATCCATGTTTCTTGCATTGATATTTCTCTCCCTCTCTTTCCCTTTCCCTCTCTCTAAAATTAATAAAAACATATCCTGGGGCAAGGATTAAATTAAAAAAATAGATCTTCTTCTTATCCCTACCCACAATGTTTCCCATTTCTCAGAAACAATTCTTTAACCATTTTCTCATGTTTACCCCTGTATTTCCAATAATAGGTTCCTACTGCCTCTCTTGCTTTTTCCATTTTATACATTATTTATTGATTTCTTACTGTGGAATATGAGGAGTAATCTCTCTCTTTTTCTTAATCCTCACCCAAGGATATTTTAGAGAGTGAAGGGGAGAGAGGAAGAGAGAGAAACATTGATACAAGAAAGGAGCATCTATTGGTTGCCTCCTGTATGCCCGGACTGGGAATTGAACCTGCAGCCTAGGCATGTGCCCTGACCAAGAACTGAACCCACAACCTTTCTGTTATGGGATGATGCTCCAACCAACTGAGCCACACCAGTCAGGGTGAGGAATGATCTCTTTTATACCACCATTCATATACCATTTTCCTTCACTTATTCCCAATGTGATTATATTATATATTCACTTTTATATTAATACGACCACATAAATCTTGTTCATGGCCGAACCACATCATTTATATTTCCACTCTTATGCAATTGTTCATTTTCCCTGGAGTTAATAATTAACTCAAATTTTGCTTTATTCTATTTTCTAGGGTCCTGTCCACTTAGTCATCTCTGTCTGAACTATAATACTCCTCCAATGGCTAATCTATCAATCCATATTTTATTGGAAATAAGCCTCTGTCCCTGGACCTCCTGCTCCAGACTAGACTGGTCACTCTTCAGACCAACTACACAGCTGGATTCTGTTTTCTCGACCCTGTGGTTGTACTTTGTTCTTTTACCTCCTTGTTTGCGTGGAACACATTCCATTCTACAATGGTTTAGAGACCTTACACATCTCAAAATTCCTTTATTCTACCCTTATCCTTTTTCTTCCAAACTTAAAAACTTATAAGACTATTACCCAATAAGACTATTAACCTCCTTAATACCTTTAGCAACTCACTATTTTTTTAACATTTTTGCTGCATTTACTTTATCATGTCTTTTCTCTTTATGGTATATGCATATTTTTTCTTGAACCATTTAAGAGTTTGTTGCAGTTACCCTTCATATTTCAATGATAGTTGGGCCAAATATAGATTTATAAATTGGAAATCATTTCCTTTCATAATTTTGAAGGCATCAATCCATTATCTTTTTTTCTTTACTTTTTCATTTTATTGGGGCGATGTTGGTTAATAAAATTATATAGGTTTCAGGTGTACAGTTCTGTAATACATTATCTGTATATTGTACTGTGTGTTCACCACCCCAAGTCAACTCTACTTCCTTCACCATTCTCCCCCCTTTACCCACTTCTACCTCCTCCACACCTCATTTCCCTCTGGTCATCACCATAGTGTTGTCTGTATCTATGAGTCCTTTTTTTATTTGATCCCCTCACCCTTTTCACTTAGCCCTGTGACCATTCTTCCCTCTGACAGCTGTCTGTTCTCTGTCTATGAGTCTGTTTCTATTTTGTTTGTTAGTTTATTTTGTTCATTAGATTCCACATATAAGTGAAATCATATGATATTTGTCTTTCTCTGACTGGTTTATTTCACTTAGCATAATGTTCTCCAGGTCTATCCATGCTGTTGCAAGGGGTAAGAATTCCTTCTTTTTTACAGCAGAGTGTATTCCATTGTGTAAATGTACCATACCTTTTTTTATCCACTCATCTACTGATGGACACTTGGACTGCTTCCAAATCTCATCTCTTGTAAATAATGCTGCAATGAGCATAGGGGTGGATATATTCTTTAGAATTAGTGTTTTGGGTTTCTTCAGAAATATACCCAGATGTGGAAATGCTAGGTTATAAGACAGTTCCACTTTTAATTTTTTGAGGAATCTTAATACTGTTTTCCACAGGTGGCTGCACCAATCTGCATTCCCACCAACAGTGCATGAGGGTTCCCTTTTTTCCACATCCTAGCCAACACTTGTCATTTGTTGATTTATTGATGATAGCAGTTCTGACAGGTGTGAGGTGATATCTCATGGTTTTAATTTGCATTTCTCTGGTGATTAGTGACTGAGCATATTTTCATATGTCTATTGGCCAGCTGTATGTCTTCTTTGGAGAGGTATCTATTTGGGTCCTTTGCCCATTTTTTAATTGGATTGTTTTTGTGTTGCCATTATATCCTGGCTTCTGCTGTGAATTGTCTGTGGTATCTGTAGGCTTTTCAACCCTTCTTTTCATTCTTGGTGTTCTGAACTTTTACAGTGATGTTCATTATTGTAAGTCTCCTTTCCTTCATTGCGTTGAATGCCTAGTGGGCCCTTTCCATATAACTCATAACCTTCTGTTCTGGGAATTCTTTGATAATATCTCCTGCCCATTATCTCACTCTTTTGTAATTCCCATCAGTGAGATGTTGAAACTTTTAAACAGATCCTATGATTTTATTCTCTTATTTCTCCTGTTTTCTTCTCTTTGCCTTTTGTTCTGCTCTCTAGGAGACTTTTTCAACTTTTTCTTTCACCCCTTCTACTGAATTCTTAACTTTGTTTATCCTATTTTTTAATTTTCAAAATCTCTTGCTTGTGTCAAGGATGAGCTTTTTAATAGCAACCCTGTTTTTTCTTGTCTTATGTATGCAATAAATCCTTGTATCTCTCTGAAGATATTAATTAATAATGTTTCCCCCCCTAAGGTTTCTTTTGCTCTTTATATTTCCTCTTAGATCTGGATTCATTTTCTATTTGTGTATTTTAGACTTTGTCTTTCATTTTAGAGGCTCTCTTTAATTACTTGGTAATTCTTGGCTTTCTCTTTGTTCACATGTTCATGAATGTGAGGCACTGAAAAGCTCACTGGAAGATTCTCTGAGTGTGTGTGGGGCTCACAGTAGGGTGAATGGTCAGGGGGCAGCTATTTCACTGGGAGGATCCATAAGTCCTTTCTCCTAGGCTATTTGCTTTTGTTGAAAAGGAATGCTGCTTGGAAAGTCCAAGTATGGCTTTTAGCATCCTGGAACTGAGTGGGAGAAAGAGGCTGGGATTATCAAGTCTTAGTCATTATGCTTGAACTGTAATACCATGGTTTTCAGTAGAGTTCTTTATCTCCTTTACGTTGCTATGCTGGTGTTTCCAAGTCCACAGCCTGCATGTCCACGTCAAAGGGCAAGCTTTCCATCTGCTTCTGGGGAGGGAGAGGGGCAAGTGCCTGGCTCCACAGAGTCTAACTGTACCTAATGAAACTATTAGCAAATCTTTCAGTTTTTAGCCCCACCCACCACTCTAGGTTTCCAAAGTGTTGTTCTTCCAATTTTTGAACTTTTCCTGGTTGTTGTGGCACCAGCTGTTTAGTGTGGCAGAGGTAGTGCCACAGACCACAGCTTTTAGCCTTTCTTGCAGTTAGGCTCTGTAAGTGACTGAACTGTGGCCAGTAGGGTGCAAGTAGTGATGGATATGTACTCCTTTCAGGACTGGCCCTTATAAACAGCCACCAGTCTTCTCCAAATTACATGGCCAGGAAGTGGGACCTGAGACCTTTGTCCTATAGCAGGTCCTGGGGCCCCTGGGATTTGTTCTATTTTTCTGCCTCTATTTTTTTCCTGACTATAAAACTCTCTTCGTCTAAGACATAACCAATTCCACAGAGCTAGAGGAGGAAGGGTGGGACCTGCAGAAACTTCAGAATGATAGACAGGGAGCAGAGGAAAAGGCATCCCGATATTTCATACTTTGCCTTCTGGTGGGTGCAAGGAGAGTGGCAGATAAATGGAAAGGAATAACACCATTTTCTTTACCTTTCTTTCTTACTGCATTGTCAAGCACACATTTTGGTAAAAAAAATAATAATAAAGACAAGAGTGGGTTGAAATGGCTAGAAAGGGGTTAAAAATGACTAAAAATCTAAGTCCTGTGTAGATAAGTTGGGTGTTTACCATCTTATGTCTGGTTATACCCACCAAACATAGATTGGAGGCAGGTAAAAGAGTGATTTTAAGTTGATCTCCAGCATAAAAACATATTTGATTTCTCACTTCAAGATCATGAATGCTTGTTTCTTAATAACTAATAATTAAAATATGACAGGGTAGCCCTTGACCTAGAGCAGCTCACTATTCAGCAATTTCTCCTGGGAGCTCTTTGCCAGGTACACACTGTTATGAGGTGATGCTAGGTGGTGCATACTCCCTGAAGTCTACTGCCCCCTGGATTCTCCCCTCCCTGCCCATAGCTCCTCTACCCTTTTATGGCCCTTTCCTCCCTGTTCTTCCCATCCATGCCTAAGCCCTCTTCTGGAGGAATCTCTTGAAATAGTGAAACAAAATAAACTGAAAATATATAAGATGTATGTCCTTATTATCAGACTTATTTACATTTTAAAAGCTTACTATTAGACAGTATACAATTATATAACACCACTGATTTGAATATGGCATTCATGGTCATTAAATTAGAAGAGTTCAGACAAACCCTTAGGTATGTAGCTACCTAACTCCATTGTTTGTATGAGAAAATCCAGCTAACCCAAGAGTGCCTTCTCCAGGGACACGCCTTGCTGTGAATGAGAACTGTCTGTCCTTTCTATGTGGAGATGATCCTGTTGACTGACTGTCATCACAGCATGAGTACCAGGTTGCTTTTTCCCATGCATTAAGGCAGTTATCTGCAGGAATGAGCAATACTGGGGAAGGAATGCTCAGAGACCTGTTTGGCACTCAGGCAGGCATCTTCAGAGGGGGAACCTCTTTTCATCAGAGAAATCCCTACAGAAAGTGGCTTTCAATAATGCTGAAAGGAATGTACCCTGGGACATCTCTACTCTGTATACTACCATCCATATAATAAACAGCCCTTCTCCTCTGGCTGGCCAGCCAGAAAGCAGTCACCAGTACATCATCTTCCAACACTAGGAACAGCAAGCAGTAGGACTCTGTGTATAAACATTCTGAAGACAAAAGTAAATAAGGGCGGAGTACTCAAATAAGTCACCTTTCCTCTTAGAGTCAACTGTTCCCTCCTCTGTCATCTGCAGCTACAATGACATGTGGTCTGACCATAGGACAGCAGGGCTGGCTACATAATTTTCCTGTCCAGTATAAAATGAAAATACACTCCCCTTGTTTAAAAAACAGGAAAAAATGCACTTAGTGGTACCATGTGAAGTTTTTCCTTTCTTTCCCACTTGCTCTCTTGACCTGTCATGGTGTTTTTTAATTTGCTATTTAATGTAATTTCCATGGGCAGGGGATACTCACAGGGTAAGTATAGATCCTGCCAGGCACCTGGACCCCGTCCCTCCAGTCATGGACCCTTTCTTCTAGCCACAGACTTCTGCAGCAGCCACTGAGTCTCAAAACCTACTGCAACCTCAGTACCAGGACGTGTTCAGTATCTGGGCTGGGGGCAGGCAAGAAGCCTTTCCCTGGCGAGTCCACCCCTTTCCCCCCAACAGCTGTGGTGCTGTCAGCTCTGGCAGGGATGACTGCTGTCACCCACACCTTGCCAAAAAGTATTCCTGAGGTGCACATAACCCACCTTGACTTTCCTGGGCCCCACTGGAGGCAGAGGGTCACAAAAGAACACGGATCTCATAACATGGGTCTCACAGCACAACACAACCCGGTTGCCACGCTGGGTGGAAGGCAGCAGTGCTCACAGTCGGGATGGCAGGCATGGAGAGAGTGTGGTGGGGCAAGGCCCCAGGCACCAGGTGATGGACAGCTGGCTGCCAGGAAGTGGGGAGCTGATGGTCCGCAGATGGCCTGGGAGCTGAAGACTCCAAGGCATGTACTTCCAATGTTTGCCAGACTTCATTTACAAAGCAGAAATTTAAAGAAAAAATACTTAGAATGTCAAGGTGGCAACTGCAGAGCATTAAACGCCAAGCATGGGGTCCGTCTGAACATGAGGTCCTATGCTGCCACTCTGTTCACACACCCCTAAAGCCTGCCATGTGTGATAAAGTTATTGAAACCAGTGAAGGTCTAGAAAGTTCTTTGTTTTTGTTTTAAATCACATTTGTGGCATTTCTCATATAGCCTCATACACAGTTTCATTTCTCTACCTTCTTCCCTTCCTGGATACCATCTGAGAGGCTGAGCTTTCTACTCTTACCAATTATTCTTTGGAATATTACAGCTCCTCTTAAACATTATCCATGAAATAGAAATAATATAATGATCTCATAAGATTGCTGTGAGGGCTTAATGAAGTAAAGCTTATAAGGCAGTAGGCCCAGTGACTGGCACATATTTTATACAAATGGATATACACATATATACCCACATACATGGTATACCCATACATCTGGGCATATTGTATAAATCCACATACATGGATACCCATATATCTCTGCTGGCATGCAGAGGGACAGTACCAGAGTATATAAAAGGTATTTAATAAGTATTTTTGAACAAAAGAATAAAGGTAGTATGAGCACATTTTTAAATATCAATCTAGCTAATGGATGCTTTAGGCAATATGCAATGCAGATATAACTTCACAATTTAAAAGAGAAACCAGAAAAGTGTTTTTCAAAAATTCAAACCTGTAATGGTAGGCTAATTCAGAAAGTCAGCTCAACTAAATTAAGAACATGGAGAAAATGAAAAAAGTTCTGAAAACCCCGAAAAATACTTTTTTCAGTATGAACATAGGCCTTGTAAGGAAAGATGAAAGAAATTGGAGTTGGTGAGCATGGAGAAGAGAAACATAAGAGAGAACTTTAAAATAGCAATATTGCTTTCAATTACAAGTGTGTATTTTGTTACAAAAGTAGGACATGTTTATTGCAGAAAACTTTGAAAATATATAATGTATTTTTGGACTATAAGATGCACCTAGGTTTTAGAGGAGGAAAATAAGAAAAAAATTTTGATGCAAAAAATGTGGTAAAACATTTAATAACATAGATAACATAATATTTCACCAATGTAAATGTAAACAGAACTCAACAGCAGCATTAACAACTATTATTCCTCCCAAATTTGGGGGGGAAAAGTACATCTTAATAGTCTGAAAAATATGGTACTAGCAAAAAATTATAAATATGCATGCTTTTGTCATTCTCACACAATGAAAAAGTTTTTACCAATTGACTATCCCACTGTAAGTGTGAGCTTGATACCCTTAAAAATATTATTTTCATTTTTAACATATATTTGCTAATTTTACAGCTGAAATGGCATCTCCTTGCTATTTTTATTTAAATTACTACTTTGAATAATAAATTACTTCTTTTCTCATCTTATATGTTTACTGTCATATAAATTTTCCTTTTTGAATTGCCTGTGTCCATGGACTGTTTTTAATCAAGATTTTTGTTTTCTTTCAAAAAATTAGAAATATTTTAAAATATAAATGAAAAGTTACAGAGAATATTAGAGCAGATGCAACATTTCTATGTGTTTTTTTTTAAAAAAAAAGTCCTGCTAGGGGTGAGGTAGAGGCTGTAGTAATACAATTTGCCATGTTGCTAAAAAAGAAGTAAAATGTTTATATTTTTCCCTTACTGATCTGCAAGAGATTTTTGTACAATAAGGGTGTTAACCTTTTCTATGCCATATAACTTTTTCTTTAATATTTCTGACCAATTTATCATAGTGACTGATAACAGAGCAAAAATAAATTAGTTTAAATTAAAACCTTTTTTTTAGTCAGACACGAAAAACAAGTTCTTGACCATGAAAAGAATAAATTTAGGAGACTGAATTTATCATGATAAAATCTCTGACCCTCCATCTGTCTTCTATGGCATTAAATGTGATCATCTAGGGGACAGGAACTAGGCCAAATGTTTATTCATGTTTTCTCCTAGTTCTATTTATTTTTTAGATTCTAAGAAACACTAATTTCAGAATTAGTAGGGAAAAGTCTAGGTTACTTGGCCAATATGATTTGACTTGTGTTCCTTACTATTATAAACAAAACAACTGAACCTTTGCAGGACTTTTGAGTGAGGGTTGCTAAGTCTACTATTGTTTGTTGGTTCTACAAATAAATGTGAATTCAATTGCCTAACAACTAGGGCAAGTGTTCTATTTATAAAAAACCAGCATGTTTACTGCTGAGTCATTAGGACTCATTAGAACTATACACAAATACAAACATTCAACTCCATCTACACATGTGCTAAGAATGTACTTTCCTGGCCCCTTATAGTGAGTGGTGAACATTTGACTTTCACTGGCCAATGAAACAAGAAAGGAAGTAACATTTTCACTTCTGAGACCAAGTTTTAAAATGAAAGTTTTATATATAGCTTTTTATATGTCATTTACATCTCAATAAATAGCTATAATTTTATATACAAAGTGTACATGCCCATATATTTTACTAAAATGTATATTATTTATAATAAACTGCATGTATTTAAAAGGTAAAATTTTATATAAGTATACACCCATGAAATCATCACTAAAGTCAAGATATGAATATATCTTTCACCTCCAAAACTTTTCCCTTGTACTTTTGCAATCCTTCCCTCCACACCTCCCTGTTCCCTATCTCTAAGCACCCAAAAATCTTCTTTTTGTTGTTATAGATTTGTTTTGAATTCTCTATAGTTTAATCATACAGTATGTATTCTTTTTTGGCTGGCTTCTTTTACTCAGCATGATAATTTTAAGATTCACCTATGTTGCTATAGGTAGCAATCATTCATTCTTTTTTATTGCTGAGTGGTATTCCATTTTATGAATATGCTGGTTTGTTTATCCATTCATCTGTTCACAGACAGTTGAGCTGTTTCCAGCTTGGGGCTATTATAAATAAAGCTTCCTTAAACATTTGTATACAATTCTTTATATGGTCAATAATTATTTTTCTTTTGAGCAAATACCTAGGAGTGGACTGAGTAAATCATATGTTCCTTATATGTTCAACCTAAGAAACTGCCAAATTGTTTCCCAAAATAGTTGTAATATTGACATTGTCACCGGAAGTTCACAAGAATTCCAGTTCTTTCCATCCTCCTCAATACTTGGTCTGGTAAGTCTTTTTAATTTCAACCATTCTAATAGCTATTTAATGTTGCCTCATTGTGATTTTAATTTGCCTTTACTTATTAACTAATGAGGTTGAGCATCTTTTCTTATGTTTATTTGCCATCTGTGTGTTTTAAATTGTCTGTTCAAATCTTTTTTTTAAAGATTATATTTATTTATTTTTAGAGAGGGAAGGGAGGGAGAAAGAGAGAGAGAGAAACATCAATGTGCGGTTGCTGGAGGCCATGGCCTGCAACCCAGGCATGTGCCCTTACTGGGAATCAAACCTGCGGTGCTTTGGTTCGCAGCCCGCGCTCAATCCACTGAGCTACGCCAGCCAGGACTTCAAATCTTTTACTCAGTTCTTTATTTGTTGTTTGTTATCTCATTATTGAGTTTTGAAAATGCATATTCTTGATACATGTCTTTTAACAGGTATGGGTTCGGAAATATTTTTTCTCAGCCTGTGTCTTTTCGTTATCCTAAGAGTGTCATTTAAAGAGTAGAAGGTTTACATTTTAACCAAGCCCAGTGGATCAACTGGTTCTTTTATGGATTGTACTTTAACGAAAGATTTTATTTATTTATTTTTAGAGAGAAGGGAATGGGAAGAGAAACATCGATGCGAGAGAGAAACATCAATCAGTTGCTTCTAGTACATATTCTGACCTGGAATGGAATCTGCACCCCAGACATGTGCCCTGACCAGGAATCAAACTGGTGACCTTTTGCTTTGTGGGAAGACACCCAACCAACTGAGCCACACTGGTCAGGGCTATGAAGTATACTTTTGATGTTATATCTAAGAAGTCTCTGTCTAACCCATGGTCAGAAAGATTTACCCTTATTTTCTTCCAAAAGTTTTATAGATTTATGTTTTTTACATTTACGTCTATGACCCATTTTGAGTTAAGTTTTGCACATGGTCTGAGATATGGGTCAAAGTTCTTTTTTTTGGCATATGTATATGTAACTGTTACAGCACAATTTGTTGAAAAGACTACCCCCTCTCCACTTCATTACTATTCATCGTGCCTTTGTCAAAAATCAGTTGCCTAGACATATGCATATGATTGGGTTTGTTTCTGGACTTTCTATTTTATTCCATTGATCTATTTTTCTAACTTTATGTTAATAATGCCTTAATTAGTGTAGCTTTATTATAATTCTCTAAATCAAGAGTGTTATGCATCCAGATTTGTTTGTCTTTTCAGAGTGGTTTGGATATTCTAGATTCTTTGCATTTCCATTAGAATTTTAGAATCATCTTGTCAGTTTCCACAAAAAGTCCTGCTGGTAGTTTGATTGGCATTGCATAGATCTGTAAGATAATTTCAGGACAGCTGATGTCTTTATAATATTGAATCTTCTGATCCATGAACAAGGTATATCTTTCCATTTATTTAGCTTTTCTTTCATTTATTCTAGCAATATTTGTAGTTTTTGTGTACACATATTTTACTTCTTTTGTTGAGTTCATCTCTTATTTCATATTTTTATGTTATAGTATATGGTAATGTTTTTCTATTCAAATTTCTAATTACTTATTACTAGTACAGAGAAATACAATTGATTTTTATATATTGATCTTGTATCTTGAAACCTTACTGTTTTTAGTTATTAGGTTTAACTTTTTAAAAAAAAATTCCATCATATTTTTAACATAGGTGATTATGTAATCTACAAATAAAAACAGTTTGAATTCTTACTTTTTATTCTGGATGGCTTTCATTTCTTATTTTGCCTGATTGCATTGGCTAGAACACTGGTACAGTGTTGAGTTAAAGTGATAAGACATTTTACCTGATTCCTCATCTTATGTGGGAAGTATTAATATTTAAGTTTTCACTATTAAGTATAATAGTAACAATAGACTTCTTTAGATGACCTTTATGAGACTGAGGAAGTTCCCTTCTAATTTTAGTTTCCCAAGAGTATTTATCAAGAATAGATGTTGAACCCTGGATGGTGTGACTCAGTGGATTGAGCACTGGCCTACAAACCAAAAAGTTACCAGTTCGATTTCTACTCAGGGCACATGCCTGGGTTGTGGTTCAGATCCCCTGGCATTGATGTTTCTCTCCCTTGCTTTCTCCATTCCTTCCCCTCTCTCTAAAAGTAAATAAATAAAATCTTTAAAAAAAGAATAGATGTTGAATTTTGTTAAATGCTTTTTTGATGTCTATATAGATGAGCATATGATGTTTAATTTTAGCTCATATATTAATGCATATTGATTAGTTTTCAAGTGTTAAACCAACCTTGCATTCCAGGAATAAACCTTACTTGGTCATATGATGTTTTGTGATTTTAATATGTTGTCAAATTTAATTTTGTATAGAACTTTTATTCATGAGGTATTTTCATCTATAGTGTTATTTTCTTCTAATGTCTTTGTCTTGTTTCTTTTTAAAGATAATCCTGGCTTCTCACAATAAGTTGGGAGCTCTTGTCTTCTGTTTGATATTTTTGGAGTTGTTTGTGTAGAGTTGGTATTATTTTGTGGTCATAAACTTAACTCTTACTATCTGTAACAACATGGATGGACCTAGAGGGCATTGTGCTAAGTGAAGTAGGTCAGACTGAGAATAACAAACATCATATGATTTCACTTATATGTGGAATCTAAAGAACAAAATAAATGAACAAACAAAACAGAAACAGACTCATAGATAGAGAATAGACTGGTGGTTGCCAGATTGGTGGGGAGGAAGTTGGGGGCTGGATGAAGGGATTAAGAAGTATAAATTGGTAGTTGTAAAATAGTCTTGGGGATATAAAGTACAGCATAGGGAATATAGTCAATATTATAATAACTATGTATGTAACCATATATAGTACTGGACCACCAGGTCTAGGTACTAGACTTACCAGGGTAATCACTTTGTAAATTATATCAATATAAATGTCTAACTACTATGCTGTACACCTGAAACTAATATAAAATAATATTGAATGTTAACTGTAATTGAAAATTAAAAAAAATAAAAGATAAAATAATATGAGAAAGCAGTGAAAAAATATTTTTAAAGAACTGTAAATAAAAGCCCTTTCAAACTAGAATGCTTTAAGCAATAAAAATATCTTTCAAAAATGAAAGCCATAGAGACAGAAAGTACATTAGTGGTTACCAGGGTTTGGAAGGGAGGGGAGAATGTGGAGTGAATACTAATTGGGATAGATATTTGGGGGGTGATAAAATGTTCTGGAATTAGATAGTCACATTAATTGTGCAACCTTGTGAAGATAGTAAAAAACAATGAATCATATACTTTAAAAAATCTTTACCTGAGTATACATTATTATTGATTTGAGGGAGAGAGAGATAGAGAAACATCAATGTGAGATGTTGCCCCCCTTACACACATCAACTAGGGATTGAACCCACAACTTAGGTATGTGCCCTGACCAGGAATCGAACCCACTACCTTTTGGTGTTTGGGATGATGCTTTAACCAACTGAACCATGCTGCCAGTGCTTGATTTGTATACTCTTAAACAGTGAATATTATAGTATGTGAATTCTATTTCAATTTTTTAGAAATAAAAAGGAAAAAGGAAAAAACACAAAGACTTTTCAGACATACAAGAGATGAAAGAATTATCATGAGCCAACCTGCATTCTAAGATATGTTAAAAAAAGTCCTACAAACAGAAGGAAAATGATACCAGATGGAAATATATTGTAGGTCTACACAAAGGAATAAAGAGCTTTGGAAATGATAACTGGTAAATATGTTATTTTCTTATTATTTAAATTTCTTTAAAAGACAACTTTTTAAATGCAAATAATACCCTATCTGAGTAGCTTAGTTGGTTAGAGCACCATCTCAAAAAGCCAAGGTTATAGGCTCAATCCTGGTCAGGGCACATACATGAATCAACCAATGAATGCATAAATAGGTAGAACAACAAATTGTTGTTTCTCCCTCTCTCTCTTGCTCTCCCTCTCTTTTTCCCTTCCTCTCTCTCTCTAAAAAAATCAAATAAAAATAAAACTAATGAAAATAATTATGAAATAATTAAAAATACGTTATGGAGTTTGTGCCACATATATAGGTAAACTATATGACAATAATAACATAGTGAAAGGTGACATTGCTACATCTTCTACAGATAATAAAAGTATAATGAGGGAATAATATAAGCATCTTTATAGAAATAAATTCAACAACTTAGAAGAGATGGTTACATTCCTTGAATGACCCCAAACTACCAATGTTTATTCAAGAAGTAATAGATGACCGGAATATCCCTATGGCTGCTAATTAAATTAAATTTGTAGTTAAAAACCATTACACAATGAAAACTCCAGGCCCAGATTACTTCACTGGTATAATCTACCAAATATTTAAGAAATAAATATTATACAAATTCTTCTCTGATATCAAAACCAAATAGACTTTACAGAAGAAAATTACAGCAATATCCCTTATAAATACAGAAAATTTATAAATTAAAAAAAATCTAAAAATATTAGCAAGTTAAACCAGCAATGAATGAAAAAGATAATACATCATAAGCAAGTGGGTTTTATCCCAAGAATACAAGATTGGTTTAAAATTAGTCATGTAATTTGCCATATTAATAAACTCAGAAACAAAAGCCATTTGCTTATTTCAAAAGGTATAGAAAAAGCATACAGCAGAATCTAATATTCATTCCTGAAAAAACTCTCAGCAAATGAGATTAGAAGGGAACTTCCTCAGCCTGATAAAGGGCATCTACAAAAAAGTCTACAATACTGACTTCCGGCCAAGATGGAGGCATAGGTAGACACACTGCGCCTCCTTGCACAACCAAAAGGACAACAACAATTTAGAAACAAAAAACAACCAGTACTGACAGAAAATTGAACTGTATGGAAGTCCAACAACCAAGAAATTAAAGTAGACACATTCATCCAGAC
Organism: Phyllostomus hastatus; assembly: GCF_019186645.2. Taxonomy (NCBI): domain Eukaryota; kingdom Metazoa; phylum Chordata; class Mammalia; order Chiroptera; family Phyllostomidae; genus Phyllostomus; species Phyllostomus hastatus. The sequence goes on along the minus strand of NW_025334041.1, from coordinate 71,841,056 downwards.
CAGTAGGAGGGGTGGAGTCGGGCTGCTGGGTGAAGAGGGGTCACCGCAAAAAAAGTGGTGGCTAGCTGACACCAGGCGCGCAGAGCCAAAGCGGGCAGACCCAGCCAGGCGGCAGATTGTGGAGGGGTGTGGTGTGCAAGGCAGCTGGCAGACTGCGTGGTTCCACATCCCTGCACAGGTAAACCAGGCGAAACCGGGGAGCAAGACAGATCACTCAATCCAGGGTCCCAGCGCAGGGAAATAAAGCCTCAAACCACTGATTGAAAACACCTGTGGGGGTTCAGGTGCCGGGAGGAACTCCCAGCCTCACAGGAGAGTTCACTAAAGAGACCCATGGGGTCCTAGAACGTGCACAAGCCCACCCACACAGAAATCAGTACCAGAAGGGCCCAATTTGCTTGGGGGAAGCAGCTCAAGGGACTGAAATCCGGCAGAGAGCTGAGCAAGCGCCATTGTTCCCTCTTGGACCCTGCCCCCACACATAGGGTCACAACCCAGCAACTGGGTTGCCCCACCCTGGTGAACACCTAAGGCTCCACCCCTTACTACAGGCGTCAAGACCAAAAAAAAAAAAAAAAAAATTGGCCCGAAGGAAAAAACAGATCAAAGCTCCAGATACAACTAAGTGATGAAGAGATAGCCAACCTATCAGACACACAGTTCAAAGCACTGGTGATCAGGATGCTCACAGAATTGGTTGAATCTGGTCACAAATTAGATGAAAAAATGGAGGCTGTGCTATGTGAAGTGAAGGAAAATGCACAGGGAACCAATAGTGATGGGAACAAAACTGGGACTCAAATCAGTGGAGTGGACCAGAAGGAAGAAAGAAACATCCAATCAGAAAAGAATGAAGAAACAAGAATTAAAAAAAAAAATGAGGAAAGGCTTAGGAACCTCCAGGACATCTTTAAACATTCCAACATCCGAATTATAGGGGTACCAGAAGGAGAAGAGGGAGAGCAACAAGTGGAAAAGTTATTTGAACAAATAATAAAGGAGAACTTCTCCAATCTGGCAAAAGAAATAGACTTCCCGGAAGTCCAGGAAGCTCAGAGAGTCCCAAAGAAGTTGGACCCAAGGAAGAACACACCAAGGCACATCACAATTACATTACCCAAGATTAAAATGAAGGAGAGAATCCTAGAAGCAGCAAGAGAAAAGGAGACAGTTACCTGCAAAGGAGTTCCCATCAGACTGTCAGCTGATTTCTCAAAAGAGACCTTGCAGGCAAAAAGGGGCTGGAAAGAAGTATTTGAAGCCATGAAAGGCAAGGACCTACATTCAAGATTGCTCTATCCAGCAAAGCTTTCATTTAGAATAGAAGGACTTCTATGCTAAGTGAATCTTTTTTTTTAATGTTATGAGATAACATAGTTGGGGTTTTTTTTAGATTTTATTTATTTATTTTTAGAGAGGGAAGGGAGGGAGATAGAGAGAGAGAGAAACATCGATATGCGGTTGCTGGGGGTCATGGCCTGCAACCCAGGCATGTACCCTGACTGGGAATCGAACCTGTGACACTTTGGTTTGCAGCCTGTGCTTAATCCACTGAGCTATGCCAGCCAGGGCTTAAGTGAATCTTTTTGAAGAAATTAATCAAATAGAGAGCTATACTGTGTTCATGGGTCAGATGACTTAATATTGATCCATAGATTTAATGCAATCTTAATCAAAATCACATTAGCTTTTTTTATGGTAGAAATTGACAAGCTGTTCCTAAAATTTATGGAAATACAAAAAACCTGAAAAAGTGAAAAGATACTAAAAAGGCAGAACAAAGATGGAGAACTAACACTATCCAATTCTAAAATTATTATAAAACTTAAATAATTAAGACAATGTAGTATTGGCACAAAATTAGAAAAATATATCAGTGAAATAAAATAGAAAATCCAGCAATAAATCCATACGTATATGAACAACTGATTTTTCAAAGATGCAAGGCAATTTAGTGGAAAAAGAATAGTCTTGTTATCACATGGTGCTGGAACAATTGGATATCTACATGCAAAAAGCCCCCACAAACTGTACTTCAATTCATACTTGTGCCATATACAAAATTTACTCAAAGTAGATCTTAAATCTAAAACTATAAACTTCTTAGAAGAAAAGATAGGCATTAACCTTGGTAAACTGAGTTAAAAATTTCTTAGATATGTACCAAAAGTACTATACATAAACAAATTAATACATTCGATTTAATAAAAACCAAGCACTTCTATTTTTCCAATGACACTGTAAAGAGAACGAAAGGCATAGCCACAGACTGAGACAAAATACTTTCATGTCATACATTTGATATAGGTCTTGAATCAGAATATATAAAAACTTTCTAAACTCAATTATAAGCAAACCAACAACCCATGCAAAAGGTGGCAAAAAATTTAAACAGACAACTAATTAAAGAAGATATGTGTTTGACAAATAAACGTATCAAAAGCTGCTCAACATAATTAGCCATTAGTAAAAGATAAAATCACAATGATATGCCAGTAACACTCACTAGAAAGACTAAAATTTAAAACTCACCCAGTCATTCCACTCTTAGCTATTTTCCCAAGAGAAAAGAAAGCATATATCCATACAAAGACTTGTACGTGAATGCGTATAGCAGCTTTGTTTGTAATAGTCACGTATTCACTTAGCTAAAACTCACAAACATCCTGAGTTATATACTCTCATTATCCCCATTTTTCAGGGTATTGTTAGAAAAGGGGGAAGTGAAGTGCTGAGTTGGTCACTTATATTTGTCCACCACAGAGGCTAATAATAAACCTGACTCAAATATATACACATTTGTGCTGCCTCAAAGCTCAAACTGGGCTGGGAAGTTCAAATTGAGTAATACATATAATGTACATAGTATAATGCTTAGCAAATTGTATGTACTCAATATTGTGATTGCTGATGATAATGGTTTTTTTAAATCCTTACCCAAGGATATGTTTATCGATTTAGAGAGATCAGAAAGAGAGAGAGAGATTGATGTGAAAGAGAAACAGCAATCGGTGGCCTCCCACTAGTGCCCACCTGGGGACAAGACCCGAAAACCAGGCATGTGCCCTGACTTCCTGACCAGGAGTCAAATCCTCCACATTTTTTGGTGTACAAGAATATGTTCCAACTAACTGAGCCACTCAGCCAGAGCGACAATAATGATTTTATTGTAGGCCAATGTTATTTCAAAAACGGTGTAGACAGAGGCTATAATTGAGAACATCTAGGATGCACAGAACATTTGCCATATTTTGTTATGTATCTTAGAGAAGTAAAAGTGGAGAACTCTTTTTTTAAGGAAACAATATCAAATTTTAATAAAATACTACTGAATTGTGGAGACAGTGAAGTTTGCAGTCTTGATTCCTTTAGCAAATATGTAAATCTGTTGAAATTGGGGTAAACTGTCTGCATCAGAGCATCAAGCTGTGAAACCTGTAATTTGGGATAGTTCTGCAGCTGTTTGAGCAGAGATGGTCAGGGTGTAACATGAGAAGACCTGCTTTTCCATGATTGGTAATCTTCAGAAAAAAATATAGAAAAACACAAGCAAGCAGGAAGAGACTAATAATCATAGCTTTGTAATCTCACTTATCTATAAAAACCTTAGTGGAAACCTTTCTAGAACTCCTATGCATTTTTAAAAGAAACAAAAATAGAATAATAGCACAATATACACTTTTTAATAAATTGCTTTCTTGGCAATACATTTTGAGATTTTTTTTCATTTTAGTTGATGCATTCCTGTAACATCAGTAGTCTTTATATAGATATGTAATCATCAATTTAATCAATCCCCTAATTTTCAAATTCTAAACAAGGCTTTGTCGACCATCTTTGATCCTACCACATGATTGTACATTTTATCATCACTGGTAATTTCCTTAGGAGAAATTCTCTAAAAGAGGAATTACCTTGTCAAAGGATGTGAACATTTAAAAGATATTCTGATGTATTTTTCAAATTGCCCTTCAAAGAACTTGCACTGATTTATCACTCCCACTGCCAGTGTACCTACTGTTACTTTAAGACAAGCTCCATAAAAGAAGATTGTTATAAACTCATGTATGTCCCTTTCATCTCTGAGTCAAATAGAGTGCAAATGGAATTGCCTTCTATATCTAAAGTGGGAATAGGGTAGGTAGCTCAAGATAATCAGGGTTAGGCAGATGGATTTCTCCAGAGTTGGGAGTTTGAAATATAAAACAATGGATAAAAATAGAAGAAAGCAAAAGCCTACTAAAGGAAAGGTGAAGCAATCAATAGTATATTTTTATTTATCTTGTAAAATTGCTTTTATCAATATATGTTTTACAAAAGAACAAAGGGGCTTCAGAAGGTCATTCCAAGGCTGGAGGGTAAAAGAACCAGGAAGGGACTTGCAGGCTCAGAAGCCAATGGAAGAGAGAGGATGTCAGGAAGTCCAGATAGAAAAACCTAAGGATTGTTTGCAATTCATGCTTACACAGCACTTTATAGTTTACAAAATACAGTGGTACTTCAGTACTCATTGTTAATTCATTTTGGAACTCATGATGAGTGCTGAAACTGATGAGCACTGAGAAAATGATGAGTGACAAAGCATTTTCTCTTCTGGGGCTGTGTCATGATCCATAATTTCTAGCAAATGTGATACTGAGTCTCAAGCAGGTGCTGAGTGCTGAAACATTCTTTTTTCTTCAAAATGCAACAAGTACAGAATTTGATGTGTTTTGAAGTCAACAAATATTGAGGTATGATTGTACATTTAATGAAGTGCAGAGAATAGTAGGGCATCTGTTGTAGTAGGACTGTGGTCATGGATGGTGCTGGGGTACTTCTACACTAGCACTGCACTGACCGCTTCCTAACTTCTTGTGGTGCGAGGTATAGAAAACACTTACTTTTTCAACCACAGCAGTTGGCTGCTATGGAGTGAACTTTGGAGTAAACTTTGTGTCCCCCAAAGTTTATATGTTGAACCTAATCCTCAGTGTGATGGTATTTGGAAGTTGGGCCTTTGAGAGGTGATTAGGTCTTGAGGATGGAGCCCTCATGAATGAGATTAGTGCCCTTTCTGCCATGACTGCCATCATGAACCAGGAATCTCCCCTGACAACAAATCTGCCTGCACCTTAATCTTGGACTTCCAAGCCTCCAGAACTATGAGAAATAAATGTTTGTTGTTTAAGCCACCCAGACAATGATATTTTTGTTATAGCAGCCCAAAAAGACTAAGACGCCATCTATATTTTATGTGATAAATGCAATCCTAACTTTTACAAATGATGAAATAATTTATAAAATTGTTAAGGGACAGGGGTGTTGCGAGATTTTATGTAACTGAGACAAAGTAAACCCTGTCAGAAAAAGCATGACTCTCTCTCTTGAACCACCCACACCTTCTTCCTTTAGGCATGTCTCTTTGCTTCCTTTTTTTCTGAGCTCCAAAGGCCCTTCTTTTGTCTCTGTAACTTATTTTCTGAGCCCATGCAGCCCAGCAGACACACTTCTTCTGTGGCTTATTTCTTCTACCTCTGTGATTTTCTAAATAAACTTTTGTTTGTATTTGAAAAAAAATACATGGAGTATTAAAGAGTCCAAAAGGCTGGGGTGGTATGCTAGTGGTATTGTCTAACTGACCCAGGAGAAAGTATGTAGTGATGAAGAGAAGGGCTAAGAAAAAAATCCAGAAAAGGCCAAAGTCTTGGGGTGGGATAAGGACCAAGGAAGAAGGGCCAGAGAAGGTGAAAAAGAAGGAATGGCCAAATACCCAGGAGGAAACCAGCAGTGAGGTCACTGGCTGGAGAAGGGGAGATACAAGGAGGGCATGTGCACTGTTAACATATTTGAACATTTTTTTTTGTGGAAAAGATATTAAACTTGTTTTATATAGCAGGTATGTGACAAATATTTATATAACACAAGAGGTAAAACAAAACCCAGTACTGAAGGTACAGGTAGGAGAATCTGTTTCAAATTCAATATGGAGTAGTAATGTGTTGTTGTCTGTTCAGAATGCCTTATCCTCCCCAGCATCTTCTGTTACTAACCTGCTCCTTGGTTATAACAGTGGGCAATAATAATCTATCCCTCTGGCCACAGTGACTGGTCCAGGGATGGGCATATAATGCCAGGCAGGACAATCAGAATTCTTGTCCAAACATTTCCTAATTGGACCAATATTCATTTCTTCCCTTTTGGTCACTGATTTTTTTCTCTATAAGCCCAAAACTGTTGGAGGGCATGCTCCCTGCTGGGCATTGAGAGTCCATGTCCAAGAGCAGGACTTCAGCACAAATTCTCTCAATGTGAATTAGTTATGAGGTGATCAATTAATAGAGAGCACAACCTGTTTGATGCATCAACTGCTGTTGTTACATCCTCATCTAGAACTAGCAAGCAGAGCAGGAGAAACATAGGTGAAGGCAATACCAGCCCACAATGTTCGAGTGACTTCATGCTTTGCTCAGCAAAACAGTGGGTTGTAAAGTTAATAAGAGTGACTACAGGTTGTACTAGTGAAAAGGATGGTGGAGATAGTGAAAGAAGGGTCGTTATTCTTCAGTAAGAGCCACATGTAATATGGAAATAAAAGGCAGTTATAAACCTAGGAAGCCTTAGATTCCTACAAGGTTAATATTAAGAGGAAGTATTGGAATAAAAGAATATAGGTCACTAAATGCTATGTTTATTGGTAGGAAAAGAAAGAATCTTATAGGAAACTAAAGAGGTGAGGGAAAAGTCCTACTTAAATTTAAATCTATTAGATTACCCATAGAAAGTGCCATTTTTAGGTCAAAACTGTCAAATAACAGCAATTTCATATGTTTTTCTTTAATATATAGATTCTGTCTTTTGTTATGCAGAATAACAACCAAGATACTTTGAGATATTAAACAGCTAAATGCAGTTTAATTGTAAAGTTCCTGTTTAATTTTCCAGGAACTTAATCTTTAATTGAAACTAGTGGGATTTGGGAATGCTTCAAGGAGTGGTGTTTGCAATGGGTGTTGAAGATGGCTTGACTTACCGATGAAGATAGTACAGAAAAACATCCCAGGCCAAGGGCAACAGCACAAATAAAAGAGTGGATAGAACAGTGAATACAGTATGCTACCTCTTTTATAAGAAAGAAAAATAAAGTATATAAATGTTTAAATTTTTAGCATTGTATAAATGTATAAATGTTTAAATTTTCTGTATTCTTATAAGAAACTAATCTCAGCGGTTGACTATTTGGAGTTGGGTAGGGAATCTGGGTGCATGGCAGTCAAGGGTGTAGGGAAGACTTGCTACTGGGACTAGAGCTTAAGGTCCAAGGAAGAATTTAGCGGACAGCAGTACTAGGGTGGTGTTAGATTGTGCAAAACCCTGAATGCTTTACTACAGGGATTGTATTTTAGTTTCTAGGAAATGAAGAACCACTATAGAATTTTATTTTACTTTATTTATTTTTAAATCCTCACCCAAGGATGTATTTATTGATTTTTAGAGACAGAGGAAGGAGGGAGTGAGGGGAGAGAGAGAGAGAACGAGCAAATATCAATCAGTTGCCTCTAGCACCATGCCCCAATCAGGGATCAAACTGCAACTTAGGTATTTTCCCTGACCAGGGATGGAACCCACAATCCCCTGGCACATGGGACAATACTTCAACTAAATTAGCCACCCATCCAGGGCAAGAACCACTACAGAATTTTAAACAGAAGATTGAAATAAAATTTTCATGGAAGAGGTAAGAATTTTCTCTGTAACACATAAAGTGCAAGAAATGTTATATCCTTTTGTTTTTCAAAAGGATATCAAATTTGCTTCATTCCCCACTTACCACAATTGGCAAAGCCCCAGTTTTGTTGGAAATGGTGGTGTTGGGGAGGAATCCTCCCCACCCTCCCAACTCCGGATCATATAAAAGTTCTGGGGACTTATTGGTGAACTAAAGAGAAATCAATCAGCCTCAGCTTTGCTGTTTCTTTTTACCCTGGAACAGAACCAGCTAAATAATTTGCAGGACATAGAACAAAATGAAACTGCAGAGCTATTGTTCAAAAATTAAGAAATTCAAGATAGTGGCAGCAGAGCATTAAACCTAGTGTGGTGTCCTGCATCTGGGGCTCTGTGTGACTGCACAGATCTCAGACCCATAAAGCTGGCCCTGCCTTGAGGGCTGGCAATCTCTGGTGGGATACACTTCTTTGCCAAACTAAGCTCCAGGAGTTTCCACTGTGTCTCCCCCAAAGCTTGATGCTTGTTGCCTAGGCCCTGGGCTTTCCCCTCATCACACCAGCCATGATTCTGCCACCTGGAGAGCACTGCTGCCCTTCTTGCTCAGGCCCTCCTCAACATTTTTACTATCTGAGCCTGTGTTTTCCTGAAAGTAGAAGCTGAAACAATGACTTGGGTGCAGCAGTTATTTAGGAAGTTGACCTAGAAGCAAGAGTGGGAGAAACAGGGAGCTTAAGATACCAAGGCAATATATAGATAAATAGGTGAGTTGGCCACTCTTGATCACTCCTACCTACTGCTGGAGTAAGAAGTGAGGCCAGCAGGATTAAAGTGTTGTAAAGGTGTGTCCCTTGGAATTTTTCCCAAAATTTACTGTGCACATAAATCATTTACGGATGTTGCTAAAATGCAAATCGTGACTCATTACATCTGGAGTAGCACTTGAGATTCTACATTTCTGTAAATTCCCTGGTATTGCTGGTGCTGGTGGTCTGCAGATCACATTTTGATCCACAAAGCATTACCCCATAATGTAAATGCACCTCAACCTCAACCCTCTGCCTCTCCTCTGTCTCTCCAAGAGCTCAGACTTGGTGTCCAAGATTTAAGCACACAAAGCACAAGGGCGTGATGACCTAGAAGACAAATGGTACTTATTTCCTCATCAGGTTACCTGGATGGATCTGTTTTAAAAAGATAACACAGATGTCAGTATGAGTCATAGAAAAGAATCATGAAGAGATGAGAGGCAGCTATGTCAAGCAAGAGTTGACAGGGGTTCTTGAAGATTAGAATGGAAGCAGCCAGAAGAAACTTTTCAGAGGTCAAGTCAGCTGGCTGAGGAAGCCAACCTGGTGTCAGCAGGAGAGTGAGAGGGAAGAAATAAAGGTGACTCCAGAGTTATGAGCCTGGATGAGCGTGATAAGGGTGTCATTAATGGAGAGAGGCAAGAAGTGCAGTAGCTTGTGGGGGAATGTGAACTCAGTTTTAGTCACCCTAAGTCTTAGGAGCTGTATATTCGTATATCTAGGAGAAATCCTACATCAGAACAAAATGGTAAAATAAACACGATAATGAGTATCAAATGAGCATGGGTGTGAAGTAAAAAGTGTTTAGAAATAAGAATGTTAGGACATGTTCATTGAGTGGAAGAAGTCTAGAATAATGGTGAGGGCTGTTTTAGTAGTGCAGGCAATGCTGCCAAGAAGTTCTAGATTGGATTCAAGGAGAAACACACCAAGACACATCATAATTGAGTTACCCAAGATTAAAGATAAGGAGAGAATCTTAAAAGCACCAAGAGAAAAGGAGACAGTTATCTACAAAGGAGTTCTCATAAAACTATCCACTGATTTCTCAAAAGAAAATTTACAGGCAAGAATGGGGTAGAAAGAAGTACTCAAAGTCATAAAAGGCAAGGACCTACATCTAAGATGAGTCTGTCCAGCAAAGCTATCATTTAGAATGGAAGGGCAGATAAAGTGCTCCCCAGATAAGGTCAAGTTCAAGGAGTTCATCATCACCAAGCCCTTATTACATGAAATGTTAAAGGGACTTATCTAAGAAAAAGAAGATCAAAACTATGAACAGTAAAATGACAACAAACACAACTATCAACAACTGAACCTAAAAAACAAAAACAAAAACAAACTAAGTAGAACAGGAACAGAATCACAGAAATGGAGATCACGTGGGGGGTTATCAGTGGGGAGGAGGAGAGGGGAGAATAGGGGGAAAAGATACAGGGAATAAGAAGCATAATCGATAGGCACAAAATAGACAGGGGGAAGTTAAGAATAATATAGGAAATGGAGAAGCCAAAGAACTTATATGTACAACCCATAGACATGAACTAAGTGGAAGAATGCTGGAGGGAGTGGGGGTGCAGGACAGAGGGAGAGAAAGGGGAGAAGAAAAAAAATGGGACAACTATAATAATATAATCAATAAAATATACTTTAAAAAAGATGTTCTGGATTAAATAAAAACCTTTGCTCATAAACAAAAGTATGTAGCATTTTCTTCTATAACAAACTGTGGGAAATCTTTCAGAAAAAACTTTACAGCTACCAGGAATGTCAATCCAGTCCCTGCTCTAGCTGCTTTAATATTAGAATCTAAGATACTGAAGTTATTTGTCTGGTACCTTTTATGAGCACTCCTCGTACACAAAATAATCTTCTGTGTTCCCTTTTAATGCAGTAAAATGAATGTATTTTGGAATGCAAATTGCTTTTCTATTTTTTTTAAATTTTACTAACAATTTTACAGAAAAAAAATACATACGAAACAATTTGGTAGAGCTTTTGAATATTTGTTCAATTTCCATAGTGTACATACATATGATTTAATGTGCTTTGTGGGATTGGCTGTGAATCATTGGTGTGTAACTTGTTTAATGATCACCCATCTCTTTGCAATGTGACCTAGATATTTTCCTCATCAAAATGTGGAGCCTATTGCTGCTCCTGTTGAATTTCAGCTGGCCTATGACTGGCTTTGACCAAAAGATTGTAGTATCTTCTCTTGCCTTCTTCATGCTGCCACCAAAATGTAAAGAAGTTTGACCTATCCTCCTTTCTATGAGAGACCATGTACAGAGATAAAGAACCATCCTTCAGTCAGTAACAAAATCCAGACTTGTGAATGAAGGCATCTGAGATCGTCCAGCCTCAGTTAAACTGCCGGAAGATTACATTCATATGAGTAATCCCAGGCCAGGCCAGCTAACATACTATGCAGCTGAACCCAGCCCAAATTGCTAACCCACAGAATTGTAAGCAAATAAAATTACGGTTGTTTTAAGACACTAAGTTTTAGGTAGTTTTTATGCAATAATACTTAATTGATATAATTGGGCACATGATATTTGTAACTTAGAATTGTAATTATATTGGGTATGATTTTGATGTATTTTTTTTTTAAAGATTTTATTTATTTATTTTTAGGGAGGGAAGGGAGTGAGAGAGAGAGAGAGAGAGAGAGAGAGAGAGAGGGAGAAACATCAGTGTGCGGTTGCTGGGGGTTATGGCCTGCAACCCAGGAATGTACCCTGGCTGGGAATCGAACCTGGGACACTTTGGTTCCCAGCCCGCGCTCAATCCACTGAGCTACGCCAGCCAGGGTTGATTTTGATGTATTTTGACAAGTTGCGAGATAATTTAAAATGACTATATGAAGTTATATTTTATTACTTTACCATAGTTTACCTATACTTTTCCCAATAATTAAACATTTGGTTTGTATACAATTTTCCATCTTACGGATAATGTTATTCTTTAAATTTTTTATGTATTGATTTGAGAAAGAAAGAGAAACACTGATTTGTTGTTTTAATAATACTTATATATGCATTCATTGGCTGATTTTTGTGTGTGCCTTAACTGGGGATCAAACCTGCAAACTTGGCATATAGGGACAATACCCTAACCAACTGAGATACCTAGTTAGGGTGATAATATTATTATTTTTATAAGCCCTTTCATTTATCATTTTTTATTATATTTTATTGATAATACAGTCATAGTTGTCCCAATTTTTCCCCTTTGCCCCCCCCACCAAGCACCCCCCACTTCCTCAGGCAATCTCCACACTGTTGTTCACGTCCATGGATCATGCATATAAGCTCTTTCACTACTCCATTTCCTGTACTGTACTTTACATCCCCATGGCTATTCTGTAACCACCTATTTGTACTTCTTCATCCCCTCACCTCTTCACTCATTCTCTCACACCCCCCTCCCATCTAGCAACCATCAAAACCCACTCTTTATCCATGCTTCTGTCTCTGTTCTTATTTGCTTACTTTGGTTTTTAGATTTATTTGTTGATAGATATTATTTAATGCCATTTTATTGTTCATAATTTTGATTATCATTTTCTTAAATAAGTCCCTTTAACATACCATATATTAATAGTTTGGTGATTATGTACTCCTTTAGTTTTACCTTGCATGGGAAGTTCTTTATTTGCCCTTTGGTTCTAAATGATATCTTTGATTCTAAATGATTCAAGAGCAATCTTAGTTGTAGGTTCCTGCTTTTCATGAATTTGAATGTTTCTTGCCAATCCCATGTAGCCTGAAAAGCTTCTTTTGAGAAATCAGCTGACAGTCTGATGGGAACTCCCCCGTAGGTACTAATTTCTGTCTCTTGCAGCTTTTAAAATTCTCTCTTTATCTTTAAGCTTTGACATTTTAATTATGATATATCTTGGAGTGGGCCTCTTTGCATCCATCTGGTTTGGGACTGGACTTGCATGTCTATTTCCTTCACCAAATTAGGGAAGTTTTCTTTCATTATTTTTAAAAATGGATTTCCAATTTCTTGCTCTTTCATTTCTCCTGCTGGTATACCTATGATGCTAATGTTAGAACATTTGAAGTTGTCCCAGGGGCTGCTTATACTATCCTCATTTTTTTTTAATGCTTTTTTCTTCTTCTTGTTCTCATTGGTTGTTTTTTTTGCTTCCTTATGTTCCAAATCATTGATTTGATTCTTGGCTGGATATACTCTAGTGTTGTTTCTCTGTAAATTGCTCTTTATTTCAATCAGTGTATCATTTGTTTCTGACTGGATCTTTTTTACACTTTTGAGGTCCCCACTAAGTTCCTTGAGCATCTTTATAACCAGTGTTTTGAACTCTGCATTTGATAGATTGCTTATCTCCATTTTGTTTAGTTCTTTTTCTGGAGTTTTCATCTGTTCTTTCATTTAGATCATGATTTTTGTTTCCTCATTATGGCAGCCTCCCTGTATTTGTTTCTATGTATTAGGTTGAGCTGCTATGACTCCCTGTCTTGGTATCATGACCTAATGTAGTAGGTGTTCTGTAGGGCCCAGTGGCACAGCCTCTTCTATCACCCAAGTTGGGTACTTGAGGTATGCCCTTTATGTGGGCTGAGGACACCCTCCTGTTGTAGTTGATCTTTGATTGCTGTTGGCAGATCAATGGGAGGGATTTAGCCAGGCTAGCCAGCTACAAGGACTGGCTGTGGCCACCAACCTCCACCCCACATGGAGGATCAGCTGTACAGAGGCATGGCAGTGATGCTCCATCATAGCCGGTGGCTGCCCACTGGGTGCATGGGCCCTGGGGTTTCCCAGGTGGTGCTGTTCAAGGTCAGCACCCACCTGTGTTCTGTCTGGAGCCACTCTGCATGAGCTATAAAGCAATCTGAGATGGCTGCTACTTGTGCTGGGCTTGTAGATTCCCAGGTGAAGCCAAACTGTGAATGTAGGCTGGCTGTGGCTAGTGCTGGGCCTGAGGACATTTAGCAAGAGGAATAGGGGTTGGAGACTCACTGAGGCCAGCTTTTGCTAATTTGAGAGCATTTAGGAAGTTGTGAAGCATGAGCCAAGACCAGCCATTCATATGGAAAAATCCCTGTTAACAGCTTGAGTGAGCCCCTAAGTTGGGTGGGATGGAGTCTCAGGGAATTTCCACGACAGGGAAAATGGTGTTAGCCAGGTTGATGGAGTATCAGATGTGGCACCTGCCTGCCTGCTCTGTGGCTCTGTGGTAGGGGGGTTCAGAAAATGTACAATGGCCTCTGAACGCATTCTGTCAGAGAGAAAGCTGTCCCCCAGCTCTCACCTTCATGCCAGACACTTCAGTTTCTCCCTGTATACCACTGGTGCCTTTCAAACTGCTACTCTGGTAGTGGAGCTCAGAGGGAGTACATCTGAGTAAATCCATGTATAGGTTCTTGAAAAGGAACTACTTTGGACTCCAGAAGTTTCTTCCACTTCTGAGTCAATCCCTGCTAGTTTTTGCAGCCAGAAATTATGGGGACTTATATTCCTGGCACCGGAACTCTGGGCTGAGGGGCCTGTTGTGGAGCTGGTACCCCTCGCTCTTGAGATATCCCTCTCAGATTTTTATCCACCACACATGGATGTGGTACCAGCCTGTTTTGCATATCTGCCTCTCCTAGTGGTCTGGATGGATGTGGTTTCTTTAATAGCAAAGTTGTCAGATTTCCATTCATCTTGATTTCTGACAGTTCTTCATGATGGTTGTTCTATAATTTAGGTGTAATTTTGATGTGGTTGTGTGAGGAGGCAAGCTGTGTTTACCTAGGCTACCATTTTGACTGGAAGTTATTCATAATATTATTCTAAACATCTTTGTACAGGTGGCTTCTAATTTTTTTCTCCTGTTATTCTCTTAGGAAATTTTCTTATCAAAAGTGAAATCAGTGAGTAAAGGATGCCACATGTAAATTCTCATTACATATTGTCTGACTGCTTTATAAAACATTATTATCAATTTACAGTGCAGCCAGCAGCATACTTATTTTCCCATATTCACTTAGCAAACTTTCTATACATTTAGCAATTTTTAAATTGAGGTGTACTATATAAAGAGCAGAGTATGCAAATATTAACTATGTATCTTGATTAACATTTACAGATGGATATAAAGAGCTAAAAGAGTTATATAGACAGACTCCTTGTAATCACCACCCTCCAGTGAAGATTCAAAACACTTTTAGCCCCTCAGAAGTTTCTCTGTGCCCCTTGTAGTTACCACCTCACCCAGAAGTAACCAGTATTTGGTTTCCATCACTATAGATTAGTTTTGCCTGATCTTGAACTTTGTATAAATAGAACTTACAGATTGCACTCTTGTGTTCCTGCCTTCTTTTGCTCATCATTATATCTATGGAATTTATCCATATTCTTTTTGTGTGTGGCAGTGGCTCATTCTTTCTATTGATGAATATTATTTCATTAAATGAGTATACCACAATTTCTTTATCCATTCTTCACTTGTGAACATTGGAATAATTTTCAGGTTGTTGTTATTCACCTACTTTAATAGTTCAATAGGTGTGAATTGGTACCTCAGAGGTGTTTCAACATTAATTTCTTCAATTACTGTTGGAGTGTAGCAGAGGAGGGACTAGAGATGAGCCTGAATGAGTAAGCAAGAACCAGATTATAAAGGACTTGGTTAGACATGCTGAGGCTTGGACTGTGTGACATGGACAGAGGGAAGTTACTGAGGGATTTGAAGTAAGGAAGGGAACTTAAACTTGCATTTTAGAAAAATAAATCTGGCAGGAGAGAGAACAAATGGTTTGAGTGAAAACCTAGAGTTAAAAGGTGTGTGGGCAGAAAGACTATGGCAATAGCATGGGTGAGACATGAGCTGGGCTTCAACAAACATAGCAGCAAAAGGAAGTAGGAAGATCCAACTAAGGGTTTCTGTTAGGTAACTGGGGTCGAACAGATGTATTAAAATAAGGAATTGGGATGGGAGCAGAACATAGCACCATGGTAAAGACAATGCATTCATTTTTAAGATACTTATGGCATGTACAGGTGGAAAGGACTATTTGTCAATTGGATATGTCAGTGTAGAGTTCTGGAAGTGGTCCTGCTACAGATAGAGATTTGGGAGCTCATCAGCACAAAGGAGGAAGAAGATCATAGAAGGTTTAATAAGGTTGGTCAGAATAATAACTGAGGTGGAAGGCATGGGCATTGAGAAGGGAAGCCAAAGAAGGAGCCTGAAGAAGAAAGGCCCAAGACAAATGGGAAAGATGTGGGTCGTAGAAGTCTGTGGTTGACAATTTCAAAGAGGGACAGAGAGAGAGAGAACCTACAGAGAGGCAGGTGAGGTAAGGCTGCAAAGTAACCTCTGGATTTGGAAATTAGATAATAGGTGGGCTTTCCATTGAAGTTTCAAGTGAATAATAGGAGTGGGAACCAGATTGCAAAGAGTTGAGGAAAATAGGTGGAGGTAATTAAATTTCCTTTTGAAAAATTTAGCTGCAGTTAAAGAGAGATGATGGTATCAAGGGTAAGATCAGTTCTTTTGTTGTTGTTGTTGTTTTGGTTTTGTTTGCTTCTTTTCTTTTCAAGTATATTTTATTGATTATGCTATTACAAGTGTTCCATTTTTTTCTCTCCTTTGTCACCCTACATCAAATACCCCTACTCCTTCCAGCATAACGCCCCCCCCCACCTTAGTTCGTGTCAATGGGTCGTGCATATACATTCTTGGCTTCTCCATTTCCTATACTAATCTTAACAACCCCCCTCCCCATCTATTTTGTACCTACCATTTATGATTCTTATTCCCTGTACCTTTTCCCCATTCTTCCCCCTCCCCCTCCCTGCTGATAACCCTCCATGGGATCTCCATTTCTATGATTCTGTTCCTGTTCTAGTTGTTTGTTTGTTTGTTTCTTAAAGTGATAAATATTTGAGCTTGTTGGCAGGCTATAGAGAATGAGAGTTTGAACAGGCATTGGAGGGAGGCAATGACTGATGGAATGGGACCCTGGAGTTGGGAGTAGGAGATAGGACTAAATGCAGTGATGAAGGGATTGGATAGGAAGAGGGCCATCTAGTCCTTTGAGACTGGAAGGCTAAGGCTGCAACAGAAAATGAAAATCAATTTTGGGGTGGTTTCCTGGTGTGCTTCCTGGTGTGGTTTGCCCCAGAAGTTTTCGGCAACCTGGGTGTAGGTAGAATGTTGGATTTGCTTATTGACGATCACTGAGATAGTTTCTAGTTTTTCAGCATATTAAATATTGGCAAGAGCCATTTTTTCATCAGTTTCTTTGTTCTTAAAAATATTACTAATACATTTGAAAGCCTGATACACTTTCCCTACCCCTTTCCTTTGGAGTAACCGCTGTCCTGAACTGGCAATATGTCATACCCACACATCTAATGCATTTTTATTAAGTATTTAGTATCCATAATTTATACACAACATTGTTTTGTGTGTTTGAATACTTTTATTTTCTTTTCAAATTATAAGAGAAAGTTACAGATGTAGTAGAATTGAGCCAGCTGGGCTGCGTAAGCTCAGGTAACAATTTACAGAAGCAAAAGAAAGTCCCCTGGAGCTTAGGAGACAGAAAGGCAGAGGTAATGTGCCTGGGGGAAAGAAGGGGAGAGGTGCAGGCGGGCTCTCTGGAGGGAGAGGCCTAAGGACTTTTTATAAATTGGTACTTCACTTTTCATTCTGTAATTTGCTTCTCTTACTCATTAGATTTTTGAAATTTATCAATATTAATTGATGTGGATGATATTGGCTCTGATTATTCAGTTGCTGTGTGATTATTCTTTTATAAAAATGCTACAATTTTTTAAATTTTCCAGTCTTATTTGATTCAGTGTTTCATTATTATAAAAAATGAACCTGCACAATATTTTCTTTATGGTGATGATTTCCACGTTAAAAGAACATGTACTGTGTGTTTGTTAGGCAATGTTTTATCAGTGTCAACGAGATCAAATTGCTTAATAGTGTTGTTGAAATCTTTTATGTCTTTACTGATTTTCTTGCCTCCTTGTTCTATCAATTACTAGGAAAAAGGGAATAAACTCTTTAAGCATGGTCCTGGATTTTTCGATGTCTCCCTTTGGTTCTGCTGTTTTGCTTGTATTGGAAAACTTTGGTACTGGGTGCAACACACACTGATAATGATTGTGTCTTATTGAAGAGTTGAACCTTTTATTGTTCAAATGCCCCTTTTTATTTCTATTCGTAGTCCTTGTCTTAAAGTCTATTTTGTCTGATATTAATCTCTCCTCTCCAGCTTTCTTAATATTAATGTTTGCATGGTATATTTTTTTCCTATCACTTTACTACTAACCTAAATGTGTATTTAAATGCAAAGTCTATCACTTGTAAATAGCATGTAATTGAATCTTAATTTTTAATATAATTTAATAACTTCTGCCTTTTAATTGGAGTTATTAATCCACTTATACCTAAAATAATTCATGTATTATAAATTCTGGAGACAGAATGTTGGTATTTAAGTCTCAGTTAGTTCACTTAAAGTCTGTGTAATCTTGATGAAGTTACCTAAACTTTTTTCCTTTCTTCTCTTCTTTCTTCATTTTCTTCCTTTTTTCTTTAGCTCTTTCATCTATAAAGTAGGGTGAACAGTAGTGCCTACATGTAGGGTAAGTGGAGGCAGTCTGGCATCCTCACCCAGGTGTCTGGGTAACTAAGGGGAGCAGTGTTCCCATAGCCTTGGAGGGGCCTGATAACCAGTGTTCTCACAGCCTTGAGACTGTGTCCAATAAACTGTTCCCATAACATAAAGTGGGCTCGCATGCACAGAACTAATTTGTTATGTAAGGGTTTGGCAGTTTTCCAGCTTTGTTCCCCTCTAATACTTAAATAGGTAGGGACTCCCTGCTGGAGATAATGATGATGAGAGACACCCAAGAGGACAGGTGCCACAATGGGTGCCACTGTGGGGAGCAGGGGCCATGACATGAAACATGCAGATAGACACGCAGCTTGCAGCATGCATGGCTCACCCACCCATGAGTAAAGGCATGCCAGACATCCCAATGGCTCCGTGAGTATTTTTCTGTCTGCACAAATACCATGAACCTGCCTGGCCTTGAAGGGTGGCAACACACTACATGTTGGATTTTATGGGAATAATACTCATTAATACATATAAAGTGCTCAGAGCTAGAATTCCAGTCAAAATGGCATATTGGGTAAATACCACACTCACCTCCTCCAGGACCTCATCAAAATTACAACCAAACTACAGAACAACCATCATTGAGAACTTCTTGAAGTCTGGTTAAATAGAAATCCTATGACTAAGGATATACAGAAGTCACGTGGAGATTGGTAGGAGGAACAGAGACACGGAACTGGATTGGTCCCACACTTATGTGTAGTGGTTAAAAATTAGAAGGGATATCTCAGCTGTGGAGGTGCACCCTGAGGAGTGAGGGGACCCAGCCCCACACTGAGCGTCCCAGCCTGGAGCACAGTGCCAGGAAGAGAAGTCCCACATATCATCTGGCTGTGAAAATCAGCAGGAATTCCATCCAGCTGAGACAGAGGGCTGCTAGAGACTTAGGTCTTTCCTCTTAGAGGTCCCACACAGGGACTTTGAGCTCCAGTGCTGGGGCAGCAGCTCAAAAAGCACCAGGAACGTATGTAGTCCAGCTTCAGGGTCAGGGCTGGAGAGCAGTTCTCTCTCAAACAGAAGTGGTGGCAGAAGCCATTGTTCTTTTGTTGAGCCCTCCTAGCACCCAGCTCTCAGGCACAGGTGGGTTCCAACCAAGTGTCAGTTTCCATAAACCTGTCCCCACCCCTCTGTGATTCCCTGAGACCTTGCCACACCCAACTTGCAGGCCCACCCAAGTCACTTCCAGTGGCTTTTCCATATAATCAGTCTGTCTTGGCTCATGCCTCAGGCATTCCTAAAATCTTCTAAAAAGGTTTACAAACCCCAAACAAGCAGCATATGGCCTCAGCATGCCATGAACCTCTTGCTAAAGCCCCAATTCCAAGACTAATGGTAGCCAACCTCAGTCCACAGTTTAGCTTCTCCCAGATGCTTCCAAGCCCAGCACTAGAGGCAGCCATCTGCAGATCACTTTTAGCTCATACCAAGTGGCCCCAGCAGGGCATAGGCAGTGGCCTACCTTGGCCTGCACCAGAGTCCCTCCCAAGAAGTCCCAAAACCAAGACACTGGGTGGCCAGCTTCAGATCACACCATAGCAGCATGCAATCACCTCCACAAATGACACACCTGAAGAGCAGACTAGACAGGCACCAGGACCCTGCTAAAGCAAATCCTGCCATGTGGGGTCAGCCTTATACAACAGCTCCTCTACTGTAGTCACAACCAGTCCTCTTGGTCAATCAGCCTGAGGGGCAACCCCTCCCATTTGTGCCTACAGCAATCAGCAATGACTAGAGATTGGGCCTCACAGGACACCAACTATATAAGGCCACTCCATTAAGACTGGGAGATGTAATAGCTCTACGTAATAATTAGAAACAAAGATGAGGGTGCAGCCTCAGTGAAGAGACAAAGAAACATGTTCCAAATGAAAGAATAGAACAAAACTCCAGAAAAATAACTAAATGAGATGGAAACAAGCAATCTACCAGATGCAGAGTTCAAAACACTGGTTATAAGCATGTTCAATGGGCTTAGGAGAACTCAGTGAAAATATTAACAAAGAGATAGGCAACATAAAAATGGAAATAGTTTTACAAAACTAAAGGTATTTGTTTGCCAGCTTGCATCAGGTTCAGTCAAACACAAACAGCAGTTTGCAGCAAACAAAGTAAAGGTTTACCTAAGGAAATAGCACAAATCCTGGAGTCACAGATGAACCAGTGGTGTAAAACCTGGCTCCCCCCGGCCTACATGGGCACAGATTATATAAAGGAAAAAAATGATTCATGGTGATTAAGGGAGTTAGGGTCATGAGCTGTACTGATTTGTTGGGGCCAGGGTAGAGAGTAGTTGGTTGTTGTACCAGTTCCTAAAGTCAGCCAGGGTGCCCTTCTGTCTAGGTTCCTGTGGGTGTGGCCAATAGGGCCATTCTAGTTGCATGAGCCTGGGGCTGAAACACAAGGAGGTGAAGATGTTACCTTTAGTTTGACTGAAATTCTGTTCCCTTGATCAATAGACCTGAGGCTTTTTTTAAAGACAGATTGACACTGACCAGAACCTGTTGTTCTAATGGGTGTAAAGATATAATGAAAAAAAGAGAGGAGGCAAGTGAGTGATGGTGCCATTTGACTAAACAAGGCAAGTTTGAATCAAGAAAATAGAAAGAAAAAAGGGTCTTATTTTTTAAAAAAATAGAGTTTCTGCATGGTTACAATAAAAAACATAAGAAAGAACTAGCCAGAAATGAACACAATAACTGAAATAAAGAATATATTACAGGGAATCAACAGCAGGTTAGATGAATCAGAGTTTCTAATCAACAATTTGAAATACAAGGTAGCAAAAAACACCCAACTAGAACAGGAAAAAGAAAAAATAATAAAAAACAATGAGGACAGTTCAAGGGGCCTCAGGGACAACATCGAGCATAACAACATTTGCATCATATGGGTACCAGATGAGAAGAGAGAAAGAAATTGAAAACCTTTTTGAAGAAATAATGACAGAAAACTTCCCTAACCTGGCTAAGGAAATAGACATACAAGCCCAGGAACCACAGAGAATCACAAACAAGATTAACCCAACGATGCCCACACCAAGGCACATCATAATTAAAATGCCAAATATTAAAGACAAAGATGGAATCTTAAAAGAAGAGAAAAGCAGTTAACTACCAGGGAGCTCTGATAAGACTATCAGCCAATTTCTCAACAGAAACATTTCAAGCCAGGAGGAATTGGCACAAAATATTCAAAGGATGAAAAACAAGGACCTACAACTTTTGGGAACCACCCTGCCTGGTTTCAGAAGCTGTAACCCTACATGGCTAAGGCTGAGTGAGCAACCTTGGGACCATAAGCCACTAAGGAGACAAAGCTTATCTCCCTGGCAGGGGTGCCACCTCTGCCCCTTTTACTTTACTTTGCCTGGCCCCCAGTGCATGATGGGTTAGGAAACGGGTAAGATTCCTCAAGGGAGGGATGACCTAAGACAGATACGATCACAGGAAGGCCCCAGAGAAGGACTTGGGGGGCTACAGCAAAAGGGGGTGATGGACCCTTGCATTGACATAGCCTGAGTCCTCATTCTGTCTGTGAGAAGTCTCCTAATCTCTTGGCTGCCTTACTTCCCCTGTCTGATTTAAGCCTGAAACAATGACAGAGGGTGGTGCAGCCCTGTGCTGGAAAGGGCAGATTTCCCAGGGTGATCAGGCCTAAGAAAGAAGACATAAAATCCTGTGAAACCTGCTTTGCTAAGAATGCTCTCAATTAAATGATAAGGATCTGAGCAGGAAATGAGTTTGTTTCCCAAAGTTTTGTAGCCCTTTAGCTAACAGACCCTGACTCAGAATAAGCCTTGGTAGTTCTTTGTATCTTATCTGTTGTTTGATCCTTACTGCCTGACAATGATTGATGAGCTTTACCTGTATTCCTGTGCAAACTGAGCCCAATAAAAGCCCATTGAGGGAAAGGCTCTTGGCCCTTCTCATTTGAGAGATTGGCCACCTTTCCTCCCCAAACAGATTATGTCTTGGTAGACTTATTCTCATCCACGGTGGCTGTGGGGGCCCTGCAGGCAGAGCCCCCCTCCATACAACCAAGATTACTCTACTCAGCAAGGCTGTCATTTAGACTTGAAGGGCAGATAAAGAGCTTCCCGATGTGAAAAAGCTGAAGGAATTCATCATCAAAACCAGAATTACAAGTAATGTTAAAGGGAATATATTAACTAATGATATATTCAATAAAGGATTAATATCCAAAATATATGAGGAACTCATACAACTTAACACAATAAACACAAACAATCCAGTTAAAAATGGACAGATGACCTGAATAGACATTTCTCTAAGAAGAACATACAGATGACCAATAGACATATGAAAAGATGCCCAAGCCATCACTAATAATCTGAGAAATGCAAATTAAAACCACAATAAGATAGGACCTCACACCTGTTAGAATGGCCATCATCAATAAGTCAATAAAAACAAGTGCTGGTGAGAATGTGGAGAATAAAGAACCTTCATGCCCCGTTGGTAGGTTTGTAAATTGGTGCAGCCACTGTGGAAAACAGTGTGGAGATTCCTCAAAAAATGAAATATAGAACCACCACATGACCCAGCAATTTTTTCCTTCTTGGTATTTATCCAAAGAAATCCAAAACACTAATTAGCAAAGACATGTGCACTCCTATATTTATTGCAGCATTATTTACAATAGCCAAGATGTAAGGCAACCTAAGCATTCATCAATAGATGAATGATAAAGAAGTGCTACATATATTAAATGGAATATTACTTGGACATAAAACATGAAATTTTGGCATTTACAGCAACATGATTGGACCTAGAGGGTTTATACTACATATTATAAGTAAGACAGAAAGACATATACTGAGTGATTTTATATATGGATTCTAATATGAACAAAACAGAAACAAATGCATAGATGCAGAAAAAAACTAATGGTTGCCAAACCAAAGGGGGTTTAAGGGATGGATGAAAAAGGGGAAGGGCTTAAAATGTATAAATTGTCAGTTATAAAAATAGTCATGGGTATGTAAAGTACAGCAGAGGGAATATAGTCAATAATATTGCATCAACTATATGTGGTACTAAATTTATCGGGGTGATCACTTTGTAAGTAAATGTCTAATCACCATGTTGTGCATCAGAAACTAACATAATATTGTATGTCGACTGTAATTGAAATATTAAAAAAATTTAAACAGAAACTATGAGGAAGGAAACCATATGGATCATAGAATACTACAGACATACGCATGCATGTGTACACACACATTATTTTTAGTAAAATAATATAATAATATAAATAATATATAATATAATAAGAATATAAATAATAAAATAATATAATGCTATAAAAATAGCCCTGGCTGGTGTGGCTCAGTGGATTGAACGCTGGCCTGTGAACCAAAGGATTGCTGGTTCAATTCCCAGTCAGGGCACATGCCTGGGTTGCCGACCAGGTCTCCGGT
The DNA here is from genome assembly GCF_019186645.2 of Phyllostomus hastatus. Taxonomy (NCBI): domain Eukaryota; kingdom Metazoa; phylum Chordata; class Mammalia; order Chiroptera; family Phyllostomidae; genus Phyllostomus; species Phyllostomus hastatus. The sequence goes on along the minus strand of NW_025334041.1, from coordinate 71,817,432 downwards.
GAGGGGAACTTGAGAGGCAGCCACACATTGATAATTCTCTTCCTCTCTTTCTCCCTCCCCCTGAAAAAATAAATAAATAAAATCTTTATAAAAATGCCATAAAGATATATCAGCTTTAGGTGACTATTCAGTTGCAAGTTGTTTGGGTGTATTTTCACACAGTTATTTAGAAATCTAAGTTTGATAAAATATCATGCAGAAAACCACCATTTAATTCAGCAAGGGCACATTCCTCTGCTTCTGAACTCTTCAGTCTCAAGAATTTGCAGTACTGTTTTTTTTTTTAGTCTGAATGCCACTTTTATTTATTTTTTAATTTTATTTTAATTGTTGTTGAAGTACAATTTTCTATCTTTTACTCCCATCCCAGCCCATCTACCCAGCACTCTCCACCTCCTTCCCATTTCCAACCCCCCTAGTTTTTGTCCATGTGTCCTTTATACTTGTTCCTGTAAACCCTTCCCCTTTCCCCCTGAAATTCCCTCCCCTCTCCCCTCTGAACACTGTCAGCCTGTTCTCTGTTTCAGTGTCTTTGGTTATATTTTGCTTGTTTCTTTGTTCTGTTGTTTAGGTTCCTGTTAAAGGTGAGATCATATGGTATTTGTCTTTCACCACCTGGTTTATTTTGCTTAGCATAATGCTTTCCAGTTCCATTCATGCTGTTGCAAAGGGTAGGAGCTTCCTCCTTCTTTCTGCTGTATAGAATTCCATTGTGTAAATGTACCATAGTTTTTTGATCCATTCATTTACTGATGGGCACCTAGGTTGCTTCCAACACTTGGCTATTGTAAATTGTGCTGCTATGAACATTGGGGTGCATAGGTTCTTTTGGATAGGTGTTTCAGGGTTGTTCGGATATAATCCTAGCAGTGGAATGGCAGGGTCAAAAGGCAGATCCATTTTTAGTGTTCTGAGAAAATTCCATACTGTTTTCCATAGTGGTTGTACCAGTCTGCAGTCCCACCAACAGTGAGTGCACTAGGGTCTCTTTTTCTCCACAACCTCCCCAGCACTTGTTGTTTGTTGCTTTGTTTATGATGGTCATTCTGACTGGTGTGAAGTGGTATCTCATTGTGGTTTTAATTTGTATCTCTCTGATAGCTAGAGATATTGAGCATCTTTTCATGTGTCTCTGGATCCTCTGTATGTCCTCCTTGGAGAAGTGCCTGTTCAAGTCCTTTGCCCATTTTTTAATTGGGTCTTCTTAAAGTGGAGTTGTGTAAGTTTTTATATATTTTGGAGATTAAACCCTTGTCTGAGGTATCATTGGCAAATATGTTTTCCCATACAGTTGGTTCTCTTTTTATTTTAATACTGTTTTCTTTAGCTGTGCAGAAGCTTTTTAATTTGATGAGATCCCATTTGTTTATTCTTTCCTTTGTCAGCACTTGGTAGCACTGTGCAGCATATGCAGGACTAACTCCCACTTCATTTTAATCTCCAAAGGACTAAAATTGAAAAACAAATACCATGAGGTGACAACTTTGTATGGACACTCACTTGTGAAAAGGTTATATGATAAGTAAAAATAGAGTATTTGGTTAAGAAACAAATTAAATACTGACAATTTTATCTATAAGAGAAGTCCACAAAAGGAGAAATCCAGGGGGCCCCTCATGAAGTGGGGAGGCTTCTAGGGAAAATAATGGATTAAGTTGGGCTGTGAGGCATAGGATTAGACTTCAGGGGACTAGGAGAAGGACATTAGAATTACAGAGGGGTGGGACAGCAGTAAGAACAATGTGAGCAGAGAAAATGAGACCGATTGAGATCAGAACTGAAGGTCCATGCTGGAAAGTAGTTTTGAGGATTAATGATGGGTCATCCATAGTGGGCAGGAAAAGGAAGGTTACTGAATTTAATAAGTGGGCAGTACATGGAAATCCTTAGAGGTGTTATTTCAGGAGGCTGGTGGTCCATGGACAGAACTATTTATTATTTATAACATGCTGTTTGATGTTTTGTGAATAATATCCTCCATAACCTCTCATGAAAAATAACACTATTATCCCAAAGATCCCTACAGAAATTTTTATGCTTTCCACCCCCTGACCCCCCGCAGTAGTAAATCAGAACAGGGTACCAGGATCTTTAGCCCTGATAGATGAAGTAGCTTGAATACATGACTTTATTTCAATAATTTAAACCTAAAAACTTAGGTTGATTTTAAAAATCCTAATGTTTTAAAGGGAGAAAAAGTTTTCTGCTAACTGGTTTGGAAAAAAGAAAAAAAATAGATTTTAATGATTATGCCATTAAAACATACACCTTGAGCAGAACTGTGGCATTCAGATTCAATTCTGGTTTGTCTCATGGCACTGAGCTCAGCTCTTAATGAGGAGAAGTCTCCTCCCCGCAACCCCCATATGTCTTACTCCTACAGGCTGTTGCCTATCTAACCAGAGGCTCCATGGTAAAAGAGTTGGTTCTGTGGATTTTGCTTATGCCTCAAGGTAATATGAATCATGAGAGGAGAGATAGACAGCAAAGGGTCACATGTATGGCATATACCTGCTGTGTTCCTTTCATGTCATAGGTGAATGCAGGTATAGTTAGAGATCAGAGAAATGCCCTAAGAAATGGTTTGATGAGAAGACTTCTATTTCAACACAATGATGTTTTTAGTTGGTTGTGCCTTATTGGACAACCATGACCAGCAGTTGATTTGGTAAGATAAGTTTAAATTATCCATAGTCCATAGTATCATGAACCCAATAATAAATAGAAAAGATAAACATTGTATCAGTGAGTTTATCAAAATTTAAGATATAAGATTACTCAAACCAAACACAAAAATGAATAAAATAATAAATGCTTAAAATTTGTAGTTATTAAATTCTCTGAAAATTTCACAGGATTCTAAATAACAGTGAAGAAAAACCTTACATTTGTAATAAACCTTGTTTATTACATTTTTATTTATAAAATTTTATTCATATAGCTTATTTTAATGACATGATATTCTACACTTTTCTTTCATAATAAGAATATTACCCTTTTCTTTTTCCTTAAATCAGTAAGAAAAGTGGTTATAGTTATGGATATGAGTAAGATACAGTTCCTGCCTATAATGGGATGAGACTTGTGGGGACTTGGGGAAGCAAGGGGTGTGTTTTGAATGTGGGAAGAAAGTCAGTCAGTGGGGCAGCAGCCTTCATGTTGGCTATCAGTGATCCAAGCTCCTCTTATTCTTCCTTTTGTATAATCCTGCCACCTTGAAAGTGGGCTGGACCTAGTGACTTGCTTCTAACAGAATATGGAAAAGATGAGGATGTCACTTCTGAAATTAGGTTATAAAAATAGTGTGACTTTTGTCTTGCTTCCTCTCCCTTACTTGTCCATTCAATGGAAGCCAGCTGCCCTGTTTTGAGGTCTCCTATGAAGAGGCTCAGTGGTAAGGAACTGAGGGTGGTCTTTGGCCAACAGTTCCTAAGGAAGTCTCAGTCCAATAACCTGTAAGGAACTTAATCCTGCCAGTACCCTTTGAACCTCCCCTAATTGACCCTTCAGCTACCTGCTGGCCTAGTCAACACCTTGACTACAGCCTTGTGAGAAATCCTGAACCAGAGGACCCAGTCAAGTGCTCCAAGATCCTGACCCACAAAACCATGAGATAAAGATTGTTATTTTAGTCATTAAGTTTTGGAGTAATATGAATAGAGCAATAGATAACTTACATTGCCATCAAGTAGCTTATGATCTAGTTAAGTGAAATAAATATATAAATAAAGATGATAACTAACACATATAGCACTTACTATATACCTTACTATTAATCCTTACTATATGTAAGGATTAATTTAATCCTTACAACAACTCTATGAGTTAAGTATTACTACTATTGCCATTTTATAGATGAGGAAATTGAGGTAACAAGAGGTTAAATAACTTGCTCATGTTCACACAGCTAGTGGACCTGGGATTTGAACTCAGTTTGGTGCCAGAGTTCAAATTTTTAATCACTATATTGTATTCTTTATTTCCATTTTATATACCACAATAGAAGTTTGTATACTTTATAGATACAGTGCAACATAGGTAATGATGATATCTGTAGAATAAATGGGTGAGAAGGATGCACAGACACCTAAACAGGATTTGTAACATGGAAGGGAGGCATTCTGGGAAGATGGAATAGTGTATGCTAAGGTATGGGGCACAAACGACATTGTACTTGCCAAGGACATATGCTACCATGTTTTCATTTTTTTTTATTTTAGAGAAAGAGAAGAAAGGAGGGAGAGAGAGAGAGAAAAACATTGATTTGTTGTTCCACTTATTTATGCATTCATTGGTTGATTCTTGTGTGTGCCCTGATGGGAGGTCAAACCTGCTACCTTGACACATTGGGATGATGCTCTAACCAACTGAGCTATCTGGCTAAAGCAACATGTTACTATTCCTTTCAAATGTTTGTAATCAGTTTTATGGCCTTTTTCATATTCTGATCTTTATTTCTGTTGGTAAACACTACTGTCTCTGAATTCTAGTAAGCCAGGACTGTTTTTATAAAAGAGTAACTTGTGGTTCTCATTCAAGGGCAAAGGCAGGAGCTCAGAATGAGTTGGGTAGAAAACTCCTTTCAACATACATAGGATTAGTAATGGGGCATTTGCCTTTTGTGGCAACAGAAGCAGACTTTTTACAGGCTTCCCATGTGCTGTCCACTAGAGAGTACCAAAAACCATAATGCTCTCCCTGCCCTTGGGATGATGAGGAAGATGAGTCATCAGTTTGAGCACTGCAATCAAGTTTCTATATTTAAATGTAACTTGAAATAATGTTGCATCAGAACCAGATAACTTACTGATTATTTGATAGGAAAAATGGAGAGGATAGAAAAGGGCTGATTAGACAAAACTCAGAATTAATCACTCGGAAAAGTAAACCAGGTAATTATAAACAAAGAGAAGAAACTTTTTTGTTTATAATATAACAATTAGGGACATAAAGAAAGTTGCCTTTCCTCCTCATATATAACTATCCTTAAAAGGCCAGTTTAAAAAAATTTTTTTTTTGAGATAACTGTAGATTCACACGCAGTTGTAGGAAACAATGCAGAGAGATCCTATGTAGTACAATCTCACAATCAGGAAATTAATGTTGGTATATCCCATCAAACTTATCCAGTTTTCACCAGCTTTACATGCACTCATATGTGTGTGCACACCCAGTGGCTCAAGCTTACTTGTATGCAATTTTATCTCTTATGTGTAGAATCACATGGCCACCACAATCAAGGTACAGCAGAGCCCCATCATAGAGATCTCTCGTGTTACTCTTTCATGAGTTTGTTATGAGCAACAAGCTACAACCACTCCTGTCCCTCCTACTGTTCCTAATCCCTGGCAACATCCAGTCTGTTCTCCATTTTTATAATTTTGGCATTTAAGAATGCTATATAAAAGGAATTTTTTGCGATTCCCCCCCCAACTTAGCATAATTTCCTTGAGATTCATCCATGTTGTGTGTGTTAACAGTTCATTTCTTTCTGTTATTGAATAGTATTACATGGAATGGATTACCACTGTTTAACAATTCACCCATTGTGGAACATTTGGTTTGTTTCCTGTTTGGAGCCATCACAAATAAAAGTTTTACTTGAACCTAAGTTTTTTATGTGAACCTAAGTTTTCATTTCTCTGAGATAAATGCCCAAAGTGCAATTACTGGGATCCATGCTTAGTTTTTTTTTTCTTCTTAAGATTTTATTTACTTTTAGAGAGGGAAGAAGGGAGGGAGAAAGAGAAGGAGATAAACATCAATGTCTGAGAGAAACATCAATTGGTTACCTCTCACATGCCCCCAACTGGGGATCTGGCCCACAACCCAGGCATGTGCGCAGACTGGAAATCAAATGTACCTTTTGCTTCGAAGGCCCGTGCTCAGTCCACTGAGCCACACCAGGTAGGGTGAATGTTTAGTTTTGTAAGAAACTGCCATACTCTGCTCCAGAATGCCTGTATCATTTTATGTTTGCACCAGCAATGTATGAGTGATCTGTACATCCAGTTTCTGTACATCCTCACCTGTTTTTTGATATATCACTGTATTTTTTTTAATTTTATTTTAATTTAAGCCCTGGCTGGTGTAGCTCAGTGGATTGAGTGCGGGCTGCGAACCAAAGTGTCTCAGGTTCGATTCCCAGCCCAGGGTACATGCCTGGGTTGCAGGCCATAACCCCCAGCAATTGCACATTGATGTTTCTCTCTCTCTATCTCCCTCCCTTCCCTCCCTCCCTCCCTTCCCTCTCTAAAAATAAATAAATAAAATCTTTAAAAAATTTTTATTTTAATTTTTGTTCAAGTGCAATTTTCTTTTACTCCTGTCCCAGCCCACCCACCCAGCCCCATTTTTTTTAACTTTTATTTTAATTGTTGTTCAAGTATAATTTCTATCACTGTATTTTATTTTAGCCATCTTAGTAGGTATGTAGTGATATCTCATTGTGGTTTAAATTTGTATTTTGCTGACTGCTAATGATTGTTGAACAGCTTTTTATGTGCTTATTTGTCATGTGTATTTCCTCTTCAGTGATATAAATGTTTGTGCCCTTTGCTTTTCTCTGATTGTTTTTTTGTTACTGGTGAGTTTTCTGTATGTATTTTAGATACAGATATAATTCCTTAGATATGTAGTTTTCAAATATTCTCTCAGGTTGAACTTACCAATTTCTCATTTTATAAGTTGTGTTTTTGCTATCAAATCTAAGAATTATTTGCTTATGTCCCAAAGATTCTTTAGCTATATTTTTGTTGCTGTTATTTTACATTTTATTTTACCTGTTTTATATTTAAGTCAGTGATTCATTTCTGAAACAATTTAGGTCTAGTTCCTTCCCTTCTCTCTCTCTCTCTCTCTCTCTTTTCTCTCTCTCCCTTCCTCCCTCCCCCCTCCCTTCTTTCTTTCCTTCCTTCCTCTCTCCCTCCCCCCTTCCTTCCTTCCTTCCTTCCTTTTCTTTCTTCCCTTCTTTCTTTCTTTCTTTCTTTCTTTCTTTCTCTTTTTCTCTCTCTCTCTTTCTTTCTTTTCTCTTTGCTAATGAATGCCCAATGCCCAATTACCTTTCAGCCCTATTTTCTACAAAATTTCCCCTATTTTCCTCTATTGAATTTCTTTTGCACCTTTGTTAACAATCACTCGGTCATACTTGCATGGACCTGTTTTGGTTCTCTATTCTATTCCATCAATCTATCTGTCTATTCCTGCTCCAATATCATAGTTTTGGTTACATGTTAAACCATGTATTATGTATGTAGCTATATATTAAGACAGCAGTGGATAGAATGAGTCCTCCCATTTTTTTCTCCTTTTTCAAAATTGTTTTAGCTATTCTAAGTCCTACATTTTCTAAGTCTACATTGTCTATGTTAGAAAATATCTTGCAGAGATTTTTATCAGAATTGTATTAAATCTATAGTAATCAACTTGTGGAGAATTGACATCTTTACTACAATGAGTCTTTCAACTCATGAACATAACATGTTTATCCATTTACTTAGGTCTTTTTAAATTTCTTTCATCAGCATTTTGTAATTTTCAGAATACAGACATTGTATGTGCTTTATTATATTTATACCTAAGTATTTTTTTAGAACAATTGTAGATGGCATTGTGTTTTAAATTTCAGTTTTTCCATATGTTGTTAGTATATAGAAATGCAATTGGTTGTTGTGTTGATCTTGTATCCTGTGACTTTGCTAAAATCACTTATTAGTTCTCAGACTGTATGCATGTATAGATTCCTTGGAATTTACTACATGGACATTAATGTCATTGCAAATAGGGACAATATTATCTCCTCCTTTGCAATTGGTATACCATACCTTTTATTTCTTTTTCTGGCTTTACTGGACTGGCTTGAACTTCTAGGTACTTAACTAGAGTGGTGAGAATGGACATTCTAGGACATCTTAAGGGAAAAGCATTCAGCCTTCACTGGTAAGTATGAAGTTAGCTGTAGGTTTTGTAGATGTTCCTTAACAAGTCGAGGAAGTTCCCATTGATTCCTAGCTTATTGAACTTCTTGTCATGAACAAATGTTGGATGTTGTCAAATGCCTTTTCTGCATAAATTGATGTAATTAATGATTTTTCTTCTTTAGCCTATTGATGTGGTTGATTTTTGAACACTGAATCATCCTTGTATTCCTGAAATCAACCCTACTACATCATGTCATATCGAGTATAAATTTCTTTATTTATTGCTAGAATTCATTTATTATTTCATGAATATTTTTGCAACTAAGTTCAAGAGAGATATTGGTCTATAGTTTTTTTTTTTTGGCTTACTGTCTTTGTCTAGTTTTGGTATTGGGGTAACACTAACTTCACTGAATGAATTGGGAAGTATTCTCTTCTCTCTTATTTTCCAGAAAAAATTGTATAGAATTGGTGTACACTCTTCGTTAAAGGTTTGGCAGAATTCTCCAGTGAAACCATGTGAGCCTAGGGATTTATTTTTTAAGAGTTTTAAAATTATGGATTCAATTTTCTTAATATGGGGCTATTCAAATGATGTGTTTTATATTGAATGAGTTGTGCTAGCTTGTGTTTTTGGCGCTAGCTTTATATCATCTAAGTCATTGACTTTATATATTTAGAGTTGTAGTAGTATTTCCTTATTATCTTTATGATGTCTGCATGGTCTGTATTGATATGCCCTGTTTCATTCCTAATATTGGTAATTAGTGTCTTCTCTTTTTTATTCTTTGTCTAGAGGTTTGTTAATTTTTTTATTGACTTTTCTCTAATGTTTTCATATTTACAAATTTTTGGATATCTGCTTTTGTGTTTATTATTTCTTTCCTTCTACTTGTTTTGAGTTTATTTTGTGCTTCTTTTCCTAGTTTCTTGATGGGAGACTTCTTTGACACATGCTTTATTTAGAAGTTGTTTAGTTGTGAAATATTTGGGCATTTTCTTGTTATCTTCTGTTATTTATTTGTAGTTTGATTTCAGTATACTTGGACAACATAGTATAATTTTATTCCTTTTAAGTTAAGTGAAAATTATTTTATGGCTGACGTTATGATTGATCTTGGTATATGTTCGATGGACACTTAATAAGAATGTGTACTTTGCTGTTATTGGTTGGAATATTCTGTAAATGTCAATCAGGTTGTTAGCAGTGGTGGTTATTTTATATCCTTGATGATTTTCTGTCTAGTTGTTCTAAAAATTGTTCAGAGAGGGGTGTTGAAGACTCCAACTATTATTGTGAATTTGTCTCTTTCCTCTTCCAGTTCTATCAGTTTTTTAAGAGATATTATCTATTTATTTTTTGGCAGAGGAGAAGAGAGGGAGTAAGAGAGGGAGAGAAACATCATTGTGTGGTTGTCTCTCGCACACCCCCAACTAGGGACCTGGCCTGCCACCCAGGCATATGCCCTGACTGGGAATCAAACTGGTGACCCTTTGGTTCACAGTTCAGCACTCAATCTACTGAGCCACACCAGTCAGGGCTAGTTCCGTTAGTTTTTATTTCACATATTTTGCCATTCTGTTTTCTGGTACATACATATTTTGAATTGCTATGTCTTCTTGGTGGATTGGTTCTTTTGTCATGATGACATGGCCATTTTTATGTCTGATAATTTTCTTTGTCTGAAGTCTTTTAAATGTAATATTAATATAGACTTTCCTGTTTGCTTTTGATTAATGTTTGTATGATAAGTGTTTTAAAATTATTTTGCCCTGGCTGGTGTGTCTCAGATGGTTGGAGGCAGGGTGTGAATAAAAAGGCAACCAACTGATGTTTCTCATTCTCTCTCTCTCTCTCTCTCTCCTTGCCTCTCTATCTTTAAAAAAAGCAATGACACCCTGGCTGGCGTAGCTCAGTGGATTGAGCGCGGGCTGTGAACCAAAGTGTCGCAGGTTCGATTCCCAGTCAGGGTACATGCCTGGGTTGCAGGCCATGACCCCCAGCAACTGCACATTGATGTGTTTCTCTCTCTCTCTTTCTCCCTCCCTTCCCTCTCTGAAAAAAAAAAAAGCAATGAAAATATGTCCTCAGTTGAGGATAAAAAAGAATTATTTTACTTTCAACCTGCTTTTTCATTGTATTTGAAATAAGTTTATTGTAGACACCATATAGTTAGGTCATGTTTTATTTCGAGAAAGAGGAAGAGAGAGAGAGTGAGCGAGAGAGAGAGAAACATCGATGTGAGAGAGAAACATTGATCAATTGCCTTCCACACATGCCCTGACCCAGGGATGGAACCTGCAACATAGATATGTCCCCTGACCAAAAATTAAACCCAAATCCTTTTGATGTATGGGACCGTGCTTCAACTGACTAAGCCACCTGGCTAGAATTAGGTCATGTTTTTTAATCCACCCTGCCAACCTTGCTTTTAATTAGTGTACTTAGACCATTTACATTTAATGTAATTATTGATATGTTAGAGTTTAGGGCTGCATTATATTTTTTATTTTCTTTGTATTTTTGTTGTTTTCCATTTCTCTAGTTTTTTTTTTCTGCCTTCCTGTAGGTTACCTGAACATTTTTGAAGAGTTCTGTTTTGATTTATCTGTTGTTGACATAAGAAATCTCCAAACCTACAGAGAATTTTTATGAGTTTGAGCAAAACTGATGACATGTGGCAGGGAGCAAATGCTCCTGAAAATGACAGTTTTGCAGCTTCTTTTATGCACTTAGAATTAAGGAGGAAATGTAAAAAAGATTACATGGAGGTGAGAGGAAGCAAGGTGGGAACTGGATTACAGGATGGTTGACAAGATTACGTGCTCTCTTGACAGGTGATTACAGGTTATTTCAAAGCTGTATTAGCCTAGATGCACAGAAACAATGGACAGGGCTTGCTAAAGGCAAAGATAAATCTTGTATTAAAAAGTTATATGCCTGGGGCATGACTACACACAGATCTGCCCAGTGAGGAATTTAGGAACAATCACTCTATGAGGATAATTGCCACAGAATCCCTTTGTTTCTGCATGTCTAGGTTAACACACTGTTGAAATACCTCTTTTTCAGACCCCTCTTACTAAAGCCTGACCATCCTTAAGAGAGCACGTAATCTTAATCTTCCTGTTTTTTGATCCCTGCTTTGTCTTCTACCACTTTCATGTAATCTTCCTTACATTCATTCCCTCCTTAATTTCAAATTCATAAAAGAAGCAACTGTAATTTTCTCAGTAGCATTTATCTCAGTCTGTTGAGATGTAGCTTCCATGTGTATCCTCTGTTTGATTCAAATAAAGTCTTATAAAAATTTTCTACAGGTTTGCATATTCTTATGTTAACATACTTACTATACATTCGGAACCTCATTTAGAATGACATCAAACACTTTTATAGTTTTTGCTTTCACTGTTAACTTAGAAATTTAGAAATCTTAATAGGAAAGGAAAGTCAGTTGTATATAGTGATATTTTTGCTTATTGTGTTCTTTCCTCTTGATGTCCCAAGTCTCCTTTGGTTATTATTTCCTTTCTGTTTAAAAAACATTGTTTTTGACAAGTCTGCTTATGACAAATTCTCTTAGTTTTATTTTTTCCGAGAATATCTTGATTTCCTTTCCATTATTAAAGAATATTTTCCCTTTTCCTGTGGGAGCCACTGGCTTGAGAGGAGTGTGGCCACAAATATCAGTGTGCTCTGAGCAGAGGGAATCACCTGACAAAAATGTCACTTTGCCTACTGTGTGCAAGGCTTCCACTCAACCAAATATGGTGAACTCTGCTCATCCCAACTTGTGCAAAAACAACAGACAGCTCTGTGCTGTCAGAGAATTCACGTGTCTTCAAACCAGTGCTGAGTCTTGGGGTACTGGCAGAACCATGGCTCCGATTTCCAGGGTTCCAGGTAGGGAAACTCATCACTCTGGCCAGGGTCCTTTTGGGCATATGTGTTGTGGGGGCTGCACATTTGCACCACCAAACTGGTGCTATTGGCACCGCAGAGTGAGCACAAGGTGGCACATGGAGGCGATGTGCCATCTGCTCTGCCCTGGTAGGCTTGGTCTTATTAGTGCTGGTCATGTCTAAAGGTTGTCATATGGAAACATTACCTGAACTTCCTGTGGCAGTTGAAGATAAAGTTGAAGGCTGCAAGATGACCAAGAGGCTGTTTTGTTTCTTAAGAAAGCCTGCAATGATATCAAAAAGATGTATGAATCTCAGTGAACAAGAGCTGTCAAGGGCAAAATGAGAAACTGTCATTGTATCCAGTATAGAGGACCTTGTACCATCTATAATGAGGAGAATGGTATCATCAAAGCCTCCAGAAACATCCCTAGGGGAGCATTTGAGATTTTGGTCCTTTGCATATTTTGTCAGTTGGCTCAAATAAACTATTTTTTGTTTGTTTAAATTAATTTTTTTTGTTTTCAAATAAACTCCTGAAAATTATTTACAGGTTTTGATGTTTCTTATGTCAATAAGGTTTTTATAGAAAATAGGAAGAAGAGAAAGTAGAAAAATAATGCTGAGATTTAATCATGGAATTACGCTGCTTAATGTAAGCAAACTGAACATTTTGAAGCTTGCTTCTCAGTGGGCATGTGGGCTGTTTCCAAATTTGGACTGACAGTGCTTTCTGTAAATTAAATGATCTGTTGTACAGACCTTGGTGTAAGCTGCCTCTCTCAAGAGTAACTACAGCTTCCCATGCACAAGATGCTCAATACAGACATTAGCAGAATCTTGAAAACCCCAGAGATCCAAAGAACCTTCTGAGCATTATGCAAGGAGTTTTATTGCAGAGTCCTGAAGAAGCATCCACTGAAAAACCTGAGAATCGTGTTGAAGCTAAATCCGTATGCAAAGACCACATGCTGGAACACCAGTCTTTGGCAGGCTGAGAACCATGAGCTCCAGGTGGATAAAGCAGCAGCAGCTCTAGAAGCCAAATCAGATGACATGGGGTTCCAACAAGAAGTGTAGGGTAGAGAAGAAAGGAAAGAAGACTGTTGGCATTATGAAGTAGAAGAAGCATTTGGTGGGGAAAAAAAGCTGCCACTACCAAGAAACCAGAAGCTGAAAAGAAACCCACAGAAAAGAAAACCTACCACAGAAGAGAAGAAGCCTGTGGCATAAAGTTAAATTTGTTTATTCCCTAAAGGTTAAATTACTTTGAACAGCTAATTTTGAATAAAAACCTAATCAAAGGCAGTGAGAAAAAATTATTTTCACTGGATATAGAATACTGGGCTGACAATTCTTTTCTTTGAGCACTTAAAAAACGTGCCACTTCCTTCTGGCCCTCACAGTTCGGGTGAGAAAGATGCTGTGACTCATGTTTGTGTTCTCCTTTAGTGCACCATTTCTCTCTGGATGCTTTCATGATATTTTCTTGTATTTAGTTTTCAGAAGTTTAATTGTTTTCAAATAATTGTGTCTTGTGTCATGTGTCTCAGAGTGGACTTTTTTGGGTTTATTTTATTTGAGATTTGTTCAACTTGAATTTGTAGGTTAATGTTTTTTGTCAAGTTAAGGAACTTTTTGGCTATTATTTCTTTGAATACATTTTCAGTCCTTCTCTCACACTTTTCTCACTCTGTGATTACAATGATATGATTTTTGTCTTAAAAAAATCCTATAATTCCTGAGACTCTGTTCCTTTTATTTCATAGTATTTTCTCTCTGTTGCTCAGATTGGGTAAATGCTATTGGTCTGTTCCTCAAGTTCACTGATCTTTCTCTGTTATTTTTACTCTACAATTGAGTCCATAGAGAAAAATTTTATTTATGTAATTTTCAGTTTCATAATTCCTATTCAGTTCTTTTTGATCATTTCTATTTACTTGCTGAATAATTAATCTTTAATTTGTTTCAAGAGAATTTATAAATGATTGTTGAAGTTTTTTATAATTGCTTTAACATAATTGTCAGATAATCTCAACCTTTGATTCATCTCATCATTGGTGTACATCAAGTGTCTTTTCTCATTCATGCTTTGATTTTTAAAATTGTATACTGAACATTTTGGGCAGTATATTGCATGGCTTTGGGTTTTATTTAATCTTTTGTTTCTTCTAGGAGGCAGTCCCCTGTTGAGATTTAGCACATGGGCTGCTGGGTGTGTATGTATAGGTTTTCTCTGGTCTCCGCCACCACCAACTTGGCAAAAGCAGAGCACTGAATCACACTGCCTTGTTGTGAATGGATGAGGTGGAAGTTCAGTTTGCCCCTTGTTCCAACGACAACTTCCCAGTGAAAGTGGGGGACAGACTCCACTGTCTTGTTGCCTCTGAGTCAGGGTATAAACTCAGCACTGAGCTCAACCTGTTGATCCTACCTGCTGGGGGAATTGGAGCACCACCCACTTTTGCAGGCAGAAGGTAGGAGGTCAGTTCCCCACTCAGCCCTTCCAAAACCATTATTTAGGAGAATAGAGCATTGACTGTCCCATCCATGCATTAGTGGGATTAAGTGGAAAAATAACTCCTTTCTCAATTCCCCTGAAGTGGGAGAGAGCGCAGTCTTGTCTAGTTTGGCTGGAATAAGATAGATATTGCCAAATAAGGTTTTCCATTGTAATGCCAACCTTTCCCCATTGTTTGGCTAGGGAAAACAGGTTTTTCTTGGAGCTTTTATTATCTGTGCCTGTTTATGGTGCTGGCTTTGAGGTTTTTGCAGTGCCCTGTCAGCGATGAGACAGAAAATAAAGAAACCCAGAAACTTACCACTATACCATTCCTCAAGTGCCAAGATCCCTATGTAGCCCAACTTCTTTCTACATTTCAAAGTATTCCCATGCTTTTGTGTGTGTTTCTCCAGAGTTTTTAGGGAGGAACGGGATTATTTCATGTTAGTGGAACTAGAAGTCTCTTCAAAAGGCCATTTTTTAAACACTTGCTTAATTTACCACCTGGAGTCTCGTCCAGGTTGTCCAAAGTCATGAAGCTTGTATTTCAGCAATTTATAACTGAGACTCTGTCCTGAACATGCATAGTAAGATATATAAACAGATGAATCAAATCCATTCCTAATAAAAGGAATAATAGCACCCTAAATTTATGTAGGGTTTCATGATTTACAGATAAGCTTCTGGATTCTATTTAATACACACTTTCTATACACATATACTCCAAATATTTACTAATTAAATGTATGAATTTATATGTATATATAAATTACTCTCAACAATGGTACAAGGTAGGTGGAGTAGGTATTGTTATTTTTAAAAGGGAGGGGCTGTTTGGTTAAGTTTCTTGCCTAAGGTTGAAAAGCTGGTAAGTAGAAGTGTTATGATTTTTGCAAATTTTGGCCCTGGGATCCTATTACCAAACCACACTACCTAGGGTAAATGATTCTTTGTTCTATTAGAAATCTCATGTTAGACAAGTCATTATGGAGCATGATTTTGTCTTTCTGAGGTACAGTACCTTATGGACTTTGAAGTCAGAGATTTCAATTCAAATTCCAACTCCACCATGTTTAAGTTGTGTAATCTTGGAAAAATTACTTAAATGATGAGATGAATCAAATTCACCTGTGCCTCAGTTTCTTAATCTGTAAAATGAGGATCACAATATTTACTTTAAAAGGTTCTAGTGGATAATTACACATTTAAAGCAAAGTGTCTGGCTTAATAAATGGTAGCTATTGTTGTTATTATTATTAAAAATAAATAAAGCAAAAAAAACCTCACTGCATTTCCATAATGAGGAAGTAATGATTCAGACTCAAAACTTTCAGAAGCAAGGAGGGTGCACCTGTCCACTCCTGTTTGGCTGTGCAGCACCTCACATGTTGCTTAAGAAACATCACCATCTCTGTAATTTTAACTGGAAGGGACTTAAAGGTCATCTATTTCAAGCTTCTCATTTTATAGATAAGGAAACTGAGGCTGGGTGAGGTTGAATGAATTACTTTAGGATTACAGTGCTAATACCCTTCCTGCTACACCTGGCTAAGCACATAAATGAGTAAGCAGAAAACAAAAATGTACAAAGACACCCCAGACTCCAGAAAGGAAAAGATTCAGATCAATAAGACCCTGAAGGAGCAGGTCTGAAAGGTATAAATACCCCCCTCCAGGATGAGCACCATATATGAGGGAAATGCCTATATACCATCCATATGTATATGAAAAATATGGGAGTAGATTAACTGATAGGTATTGAATTAGAAGTGACTTGGCCTTCAGAAGTGGTGAAGGCTACACTGGTAGGGCTTTGCTGGTGAGAGAGGGTGCCTTCTAGAAACATTAGTGGGTAATGAAGGAAGTGGGTAGTAGATGCAGAAGAAAAGGCATTATTGTCAACACTGCCTATCCAGTTCCTAAAAGTAGGTTTTAATGGCGGCAAGTGTCATCCACCTAACCTCCAAACAGTCATTTAAGTGGCAATGTGCCCCAAACCACACAAGAGATATAAAAGAAGTAGAAAACAGTCCTGGCTGGTATGGCTCAGTGGATTGAGCACGAGCCTGCAAACCAAAGGGTCATTGATTCAATTCCCAGTTAAGCCATATGCCTGGGTTGTGGGCCAGGTCCCTGGTAGGGGGCACGTGAGAGGTAACCACACTTTGATGTTTCTCTTCCTCTTTTTCTCCCTTCCCCTCTGTCTAAAAATAAATAAATGAAGTCTTTTTTTAAAAGAAAATACAAAATATCTATTAAAAATAGAAAAGATTCAGATTAATATTTTTAGTAGTAGTTGTGCTTCCACTGATATCTTAAACTGGGTCTTAGTAGCAATTTCCAGAAATGTCTCACGTGAAGATTCTTTTTTTGACTTGAAAATAATGAAAATTTTAAATAATGATGAGAATGAATGACATTTTTCAGACTTCAGTATTTCATAAAAACACATTTTGTCAGGTGACCAGTGGTTTTATGTTGTCCATCAGCTAGAATAGTCAGTAAATTAGCAAAGTCTTTTCCACAAGGCCTTTTTTTTACAATTGTAATTATAAACATACCCTTTTTTACACTTATCTGAAAGTGTATTTTACATAAAAGTACATTTCTAAAGTAATTTTCAAATAAATTCTCAAATCAAAAAGATGAAATTTTTACCTTTTCTGTCTTGCCTCTGCTAGTTTCAGGGCCCTAAAAATAAATCAAAGTGCAAAGAATACATGAAATACACTGAGTAAGGGTAAGTGCTAAGATGTAGTTATGTTTAACAGCTATTTAACACTTCAAAATGATGTCAAAAGCGGTTCCATAAACTTTGTTTGTTAGAGAAATGTTGAAGTGGATATCAATAACAGTTTATGAACTAGTTACATATAATGACAGCTATCTTTTATAAAAGTGCACATATAGATGTGTATGTGTATTCACAGGAAAAACTCTGAAAATTCACCCTAAATGTTAAAACTGATTTTTTCCCCTGGGTTTTGGGATTTCATGGGATTATTATTTGTTTACTCTTTTACATTTTCTAAATTTTTTTAGAAAAAAAATTTATGTATTTTTGTCTCCTTTAAAAAAAATGTTCACTTAAATGTTACAAAGAATCAAATTTGGAGTGCAGGGGAGGAGCAGAGCAAGGTCCAGAATGATTGCAAATGAAAGGTTCTCCAGATTGAACTGAATGTGGGCAAGAGTCCATTTGATACTGGAGTGGTATTTGTGTGTGTATTCTTTTTTTGTTGTGTGCTGAAATACAATCATAGAAAAATAGCTTACAGTTCTGAAAACTGAATTGTTTTCCTCTTGCTTCTAGAGACCCTTCTCTGACAAATCAAGGTTTAGGCGTAATACATTGGGTAGAAAGGCCAATAGAAAGTCAGAAGAGGGCTTCCAGCCAAGATGGAGGCATAGGTGGTTGCACTGCACCTCCTCGCACAACCAAAACTAAGGACAACAAGAATTTACAAACAAAAACCAACCAGAACAGAGAGAAATGAACTGAAGGGAAGTCTGAATACCATACATCCAGTCCGGTAAGGAGGAGTGGAATCGAAGGCCTACAGAGAGGGGTCGAGGGGTCCCAGCAGGAAAAAGCGAGGGCTGGCAGACATGGGTGCACAGGGCACAGATGGCAGTTGGCGGACCCCAGAAGCACAGGGGCAGCTCATGGACTGGTGGCAGACCCTGGGTGCGGGAGGCAACCAGCAGACCCAGTGAGGCACGCAAGGCAGCTGGCTGTCTGCAGCCACACATTCGCATGCAGACAAGCTAAGTGAAAATGCGCAGCGACACAGACCGTGCAACCCAGGGACCCAGCGCCTGGAAACAAGGCCTAAGGCACCAACTGAAAACACCTGTGGAAGTTGAGGCCGGGAGATTCTCTCAGCCTCACAGGAGGCTCCTTGGAGAAACCCACAGAGTCTGAGAGAGTACACAAGCCCACCCGCCAGGGAGCCATCACCAGAGGGGCCCAATTTACTTGTGAGAAGCAGCAAGGGGGACTGGAGTCCTGATGAGAGAGGAGCGGGTGCCATTGTTCCCTCTCGGACCACACCCCCACATACAACGTCACAACCCAGCCACTTGAGGTGCCCTGCCCTGGTGAACACCTAAGGCCCCACCCTACATACGTAACAGATGCAACCAGACCAAAGGAAAAAAATAAAATTAAATTAAAAAGATGGCTTAAGCAGAGTTAAAAGCCCCAGAGCCAGTTTTTTTTTAAGCAACCGGGAAATAGCCAACCTATCAGATGCACAGTTCAAAGCACTGATGATCAGGATGCTCACAGAATTGGTTGAATTTGGTTGCAAATTAGATGAAAAAATGAAGGCTACGATAAGAAAAATGAAGGAAAATGCACAGGGAACCAATAGTGATAGGAAGAAAACTGGGACTCAAATCAATGGAAGGTACCAGAAGAAGGAAAGGAACAACCAAACAGAAAAGAATGAAGAAACAAGAATTCAAAAAAACAAGGAGAGGGTTAGGGACCTCTAGGACACCTTTAAACGTTCCAACATCCGAATTATAGGGGTACCAGAAGGGGAAAAGGAAACACAACAAGTGGAAAACTTATTTGAACAAATAGCAAAGGAGAACTTCCCCAATATAGCAAGGGAAATAGACTTCCAGGAAGTCCAGGAAGCTCAGAGAGTCCCAAAGAGGTTGGACCCAAGGAGGAACACACCAAGGCACATCATAATTACATTACCCCAAGATTAAAATGAAGGAGAGAATCTTAGAAACAGCAAGAGATAAGGAGACAGTTATCTACAAAAGAGTTCCCATCAGACTGTCAGCTGATTTCTCAAAAGAGACCTTGCAGGCAAGAAGGGGCTGGAAAGAAGTATTCCAAGTCATGAAAGGCAAGGACCTACATCCAAGAATATCCTATCCAGCAAAGCTTTTATTTAGAATGGAAGGGGAGATAAAATGCTTCTCAGATAAGGCCAAGTTAAAGAAGTTCATCCTTACCAAGCCCTTATTTTATGAAATGTTAAAGGGACTTATCTAAGAAAAAGAAGATAAAAATATGAACAGTAAAGAAAGACATCAAACTCACAGTTAGTAACAACCACACTGAAACAAAAGCAAACTAAGCAAACAAAGAGAACAGGAGTGGAACCACAGAAATGGAGATCACATGGAGGGTTAGCAACAGGAAAGTGGGAGGAGGAGAGAGGGGGAAAAGATATAGAGAATAAGTAGCATGGACAATAGGTAGAAAATAGACAGGGGGAGGGCAGGAATAGTGTGGGAAATGTAGAAGCTAAAGAACTTATGAGACATAGATATGAACTCAAGGGGGGGAATGTGGGTGGGAGGGGGTGGGCAGGGGGGAGGGGAGTGAAGGGGGCTAATTGGACAACTGTAATAGCATAATGAATAAAATATATTAAAAAAAGGAAGTCAGAAGGCAACATAAAGATCTCTTTCCATACTAGCACTATTTTTCTCTCTTCAGTTAAATTTGAGGCCCCTTCTCATACTTGTTTTCTATGCTATTAGATTTTGGGGATTAGATTTCAACTAGCTAACAATCTAGTTGAGCTAATAAGGCAAATATTTTAAAAATATAGGGGCAGTGTGCACCTAGGCATTAAATGACAACAGAGAAGTCCTATAAGCCGTTGAAGGAGTGGCTGGTTTCTTTATACTGTGTGGTCATGGTTTAGATCAGCACCACTTAATAGAACTTTCTACAGTGACGGAAATGTTCCTTCTGTGCTGATCAGCACAGTAGCCACTAGCCACATGTGGTTACTAAGTACTTAAAGTATGGTTAGTGTGACTGAAGAAAGGAATTTTTAATTTAACTTAAATGGCTATATATGAGGGAGAGCCACAGAAACAGAATTGATAAAAAATTGTGTTTTTATTCTTACATGTTTAAACTTCAGTCACCTTCAAAGTACTCTCCATTTAATGCAATACACCTACTAAGACATTTTTTTCCACTGCGCAGAACAGTTATTGAACTCATCAATTTTGATTCCTTTTAGTACTTCTGCAGTGTTTTTGCTTCACCTCTTCCACATAGGCAAAATGTTTCCCTTTGAGGACTTTTTTTTTTTCATTTGGGGAAACAAAAAAATGTTGCTTGGGGCAAGATTACGTGAATAGGAAGGGTGGGGCAGAGGGATTCATGCCATCTGGGTCAAAAACTGCTGAACACTCAGCGTAGTTAGGTCTCATGAATCAGCCATCATGAAATGGGCAAATGCGTTGAAAACAGTCTTCAAAATAAAAATTCACTGAAGCCAAATGCAGTCTCTCAGAACAACACCAGCTGGTACACTGATACAGATGGGTTCCTAGAACATTCACCTAATAGGGGAAGCTTGTACTACAAGGGCCCACCCTCCAGAAAATAATTCCATGTTTTTTTGATGTCCCCCCCTTGTATAATTGGTAATTATCATATTCAAGAGTGCAGGCCAAACTCTAAGGTTAAAAGAGGTGTTGTCCTGTTAGTTTAAGAAAGGGGAGGATCTGAATAACTAATAAAGAAAAGCATTCCAGGAGAAGAAAAGGCATAAATGAGTTGTGTTCAGTTCACACCAGAAAGTATGAAAGTATTTGGATGTGGGTGTGTGAAAGTACCCAGTGTTTGGATGAGGGGTTGTGATGGCTAGCTACACTGTATAGATCATACATCTGAGAGTTAGGATTTGAAACTGTAGGTAATGGGGAGTTATTGGTTATTTTCTTTTTTAAAAAATTGAGGTATAACATTACAGTAGTTTCATGAGTACAGTGTAATGATTCAGGATTTGAATAATTGTTTCTGATCAGTGAATAGTTCTCACTATGTGCCAGAATTATGTTGAGTGCCTTACATGGATTATCTCATTTAATTATTATAACATCCTTTGGGGGAAATAAAGATTCTTTTGGTGGTCCTATAAGGGTAAGAGACCAAAGGCAGATAAGTGAAGAAATTATAATGTTGGAACTTGTCAAAGGTACTAATGAAGGTGAGAATGTAGAAATTAAAAAGCCCCACTTAAGACGTTAGGAAGTTAGACTAAATAGAACTTGATATCTGGCTGTATGGGGAGGGTGAATGAAAAGGGGAGTGAGACCATCTTTATCTTTAGGGATACTGATGAGGACAAAATCCTGCAGAACATCAGTGATTCTGGGGTTTTGCTAAGGCATTTGATTTAGCAAAAGTATCTTGAGAAAGATGTCGATCAGTGGCAATGGAAATAGTTCAGTGGAGCTGAGGAATCTGATATAGAAAAGGTTTTCAAGAATCCTAAAGGTAAGTTAAAGATGAGGATGGGGAAGTGGCAGAAGGACCTGGAAGAGTTCAGGTAATGCTGACAAAGACTGAGGAGTCAAGGATAGTTGGTTTGGGAAAAGAAATATAAACAGTACTTTTGGCATGTTGATTGGAGGAAGAGTCCTCTGGATGATGATGTCTTGCTGGTTGGAGGGAATGTGAATTTAGAGCTTATGAGACAAATCAGGGCTGGAGGGGGCAATTGTAATGTTTTCTCCCAGCCTAGTAGATAAAGGGAAAAGAGAAGGTTGAGGATATAACCTGGGGAAAGAAACATCCTAGTAATAAGGCTAAATGGGAGCTTACAATAATAACAACCACCACCATCTATCATGTCACTATCATGTGTTTATGGGCATTTACATATATTATCTCACTTAATTTTCCTAAGACTCTAATGAAGTACTAATAATTCCAATGATAAAAAAAGGAAATTGGAGATCAAAAAGGTTTTGTTGTAATTAAAAAGAGATTGCCTATTATGCTGCCAGGCTCTGTTCTGGGCACAGAACAATACATGCAAGGAGCCAGCCTTCATGGAGCTTTTATGGATGTGGTGCAGACTGGAAAAAACAATGTAAGCAAATAAATGGATCAGATCACTTCAGATTTAATAAGTGCTGAGAAAATAATAAAACTAGTGATAATTGATATTATAATAAATATGATACAGCAATGGAGGAGGGTGTTGCTGGGAGGTAAAGCTATATCAGTGTGGTCAGGGGTGGACCCTCTGAGGGAACAAATGAGCTGAGAACTTTAGGAGGAGAAAGGTGGAAGTTTTCTAGGCCAAGGAAAAGGCTAGGTGTGCAAAGGCCCCAAGGCACCTAAGCGATGCTAAGGTTTGTGCAGCTGAATGAAGCTTTGTGAGCAAGGGATACAGGCCAGATTGGAGAAGCCACCAAATCAGGGGAAGGGGTTACATTAAGGGGGCGGGGGGGGGGCGGCAAATCGTTCCGATTCAATGGAATAAGGCGCCTAAGAGGCAGGGGCTAGCTAGGCTGCCCGGCTCTCCGACCAGTTTCTATTCTGCGAAGCAGCCTGTACACGGCAGAGGTGTGAGGCAACCAGTCAGGAAGGTTCCAGGACCAGAGTCAAAGGGCAGAGGCCTGCCGGGGTTTGGGGGTGCGGGATGTGACCTAGTCGTGTCGCAGGCATCAGGTAGCACTGTCGGCCGTGCCGAGCCTTCCCTGGAGCGACGACCGCTCAGCCAGCAAGTATCTTTCATCAACGCTCCCAGAACCACCCCGTCTTTAATTCTAGTAGGCGCCGGCCTGCCAAGGTTTTTCGATCACGACGGCGAGTTCGTCTTCCAAAACTTCGGAATAACCGTACTTTGGAGTGATACAGAGGCGAAATAATTTATGGCCAGGGGCAAGTCCTATGGAAAGTAGACTTTCTGATTCTGTCCTATTTCATCTCACGGTTTTCCGCAAATGACTTGCTTCTCCGTAAGCTCTCAAAGTCACCCCCTCCAACAGGGAGACTATTGGTTCAGCCTCTAGACCCGGATTGGCTGGAGGTTTACGCCTAGGCCAGAGGTTGGAGGACGTCGGTTCCTCACGTATTCCTCGCCGTCATTGGTTAGTTTTCCCGGTTTCTGGGCGGAGTGGTTAGGAACGGTTTCCACCCTCTTGTTTACGAAGCGCGTAGTTGTAGTGCTCTCGGAGCTCCAGGGCTGTCTCCAAAGTTCCGTATTTAGCTTCTCAGACCAATTGGGTCCTTGCTCCACCCTCGACCTCTCACTTGCACGCCTCCCGCGTGGTTCGGCCCTCACCTTTAGAGCGGCGGCGCGGGCGGCTGCGGGTCGCGTTCTTCCCTCCGCATTCGCCGGGCTGCTCCCCCTCGCGCGTGCCGTTGGTACGGCCTGCGCCGCCTCCTCCCGTCGCTGGGGTGGCTAACCTCCCCCCGCCCCCCCGCCCCCCGCCCCTTCTCGGGTTGGCGGCTCTTGGTGCCGCCCTGGAGAACCAGGTCACCGGCCGGTTCTCTTGAAAACAAAACAGTCGGCGGCGCTGCTGCGCGTATCCCAACGCGGCGAGCCGGGGCCGGTGGAGCAGCAAGACGGGGTGTCTGCGACGCATCTGAGGCCGTGCGCCATGGGGCAGGCGGGCACGGGCTGTGCGGGGTTTCCCCGGCGCCGGGGCTAGCGTGCCCGCCGCCTCAGCAGCTCGCGTCGCCCGCCTGGGGGACAAGGAGGAGGACGCGGCCTCGGCCGGGCCCGGGCCGAACGGCTGCGGACACCCGGGCGCCGGGACGCCGAGCGCCGCCTCCGCCTCCGAAATGGATCAATGCGTGACGGTGGAGCGCGAGCTGGAGAAGGTGCTGCACAAGTTCTCGGGCTACGGGCAGCTGTGCGAACGCGGCCTGGAGGAGCTCATTGACTACACAGGCGGCCTCAAGCACGAGATCTTGCAGAGCCACGGTAGGGCGGCCGGGGGGAGGCGCGTGGGGCCGGGCCCACTCGCCCGCGTTCCTCAGGGCGGGCCGGGAGGGTGCCCTCGGGGTGTCGTTTCCCGCCCCCATCCCCCGCGACGTGCGGAGACCGTCAGACCCCTGTGACTTTTCTTCCTCGTCTCGTCCGATCAGCCTCTAACCCGCCCGACCTCGTTGTTAATTAAGAGTGAGTGCGAACCCACCCTGAAACCTGTCTTGGAGCCTGATGCTCCAGCCCTGTTAAGCGTGCGTGGGGATCGGTCCACCGCACCTGCACACTGTGGCTCTCTCAGCTAGGTGCCCCTTGCCCCTCCCGGGGGCGGTCTTCCGTCGTCCCCGCGAATTGCGTTGGACCCGAGGGGCACCCTGTTCCAAATCCTTGGCTGAAGACTCACTTTCTTTTTCTTACTTTTTTTTTTTTTAAATTAGGCAAGTGTTATTCTTAGCTGTGGTTTAACACAATTGTGTCTCCTGCAACTTCAGAATTTGTTGTGTGGAAGCGGCCCTTCAACTCCGCAGCAGCGCTGACATGATTCCTAGGGAATTAGCTGAATCAAACTGGTCTGCCCTCCTAGTGTTGCCTCTGATGAAACTGGGGAAGAACAGGCAATAATTCTTCCTGAAGCAAATTGTGGAGCAGGTTTTTTAGTACTTGGCCTTCATTGATCAAGTTTTTACTTGTTCTCCTTTTAGAAGGCAGAATCTCTGTAGAAGATATTTTACCTAGGTTTTTTCAGTATTGCCCTAGGCTCTGGAGGCAGACAGTTTGCCAAAGTTAACTTGTGGTAGCTGGTTGAGAAGGGTTTTTGTTTTTGTTTTTTTAAGTAATATTAAAGATCTGCTATCCTTACATTAAAATAGTCTCAGTGATAATTCCTTCTGATCAAGAAGTAAAGGAACTTATTGAATAGGTTAAGTCAGGAGCATGGGAGGGAGGGAGCCTTTTCAACTCCTAGGCTGAATAGAAGTTTGTGGAAGGAAGGTTTGGGAGCCAGGGTGAAATGCGGATACTTGTGACAAGTGAGATGAGGGTAGTGGCGCTAGTGGAGCTACTGTCTTCCTCTCCTTCATTATACACCTTCCTTTCCCAGTTGGCTTTCAGTTGAGAATAAGTGTTAGTCCCTGTAGTAAGGGAGTCTTACAACAGCATCTCATTCTGGACTCCACAGTCACTTTTGAACTCCTGGGAATACACAAACCTGCAACGATAGTGGGGCTAGGAGTTAAAATATTAATATGGAAAAATGAGCAGACCTAGGTGGTTGCCTGTGAAGGGGAGTGGAGGTGAAGTGGTCTGGCAGTCCTGGGGAGGCTCTGGTGAATGTGGTTTTGGTTATGAGAGATAAAGTGAGAGTGAAGGGCTGATGAAGATAGAGTCAGGGACCTAATGTTCACTGGTGACTGAAGATGCATAGATGGTGTCGGCCTGGAAACGGAGTATCAGTTTTCAACTTAGTTCTCCAGAAGTTCAAGGATTGTACTGAGCCCTGATTCTTTTTTTTAAATCCTTTTTATTTTTTTTAAAAAAGATTTTATTTATTTTTTTTAGAGAGAAGAGAAGGGAAGGAAAAAAGAGGGAGAGAAACATCAATGTGTGGTTGCCTCTCATGCGTCCCCCATTGGGGAACTGGCCTGCAACCCAGGCATGTGCCCTGACTGGGAATCAAACCAGTGATTCTTTAGTTCGCAGCCTGCGCTCAATCCACTGAGGTACACCAGCCAGGCCTGAGCTCTGTCTGATTCTTATCCTTAATTGTTTTGATTAAACTTTAGGTTATCTTAATTTCCCCAATCTGAGGGAACAGGAGAGCACTGTTGTCATTTAGTTGCACCAGCCTTTTAATGAGAGTTTCCCTGTAAGCCTGAAGTTCCATCTAATTTAAGATTCAGTATGGTTGATGCTCTTTGATCATTCCCAGTGTGGCCTTGATCTAATTTGAATAATGCACTGGTGCTTCTCAAGCTTCACTCACACATGGGCACTCTTATTTTTCAGACGGGTGCCCAATTTAACTTAAGTAGACTTGTCCTCTTTCTAGGCAGTGATATTTCTGAAGTCGTAAGCTTAGTGTGTTCAGTATGATAAACTACATATTAAAAATATATTCATAACTATTAAAATATTTCACATTTGGGTAAAAGCACCATTCACATCAATGGTATGGGAACCACACTTTGGACAACTGTTAACAGGTAAATAGTATGGATAAATTTTGGTGATTTGACTTATGATTATTTATGCTTTTTAGAATTTTTTTCTTTTTAAAGATTTTATTTATATGTTTTTAGAGAGAGGAAGGGAGGGAGAAAGGGAGAGAAACATGTCTTTTGCCTGTGATGGGTGCCCCCTACCAGGGACAAACCCACAACCCAGGCATGTGCCCTGATCAGGGATGGAAACAGCATCCTGTTGCTTTGGAACTATGCCCAGTCATCTGAGCCACACTGGTCAGGGTAGTATTTTTTTTTTCTTTTGGCAAATACTTTTATATACTGTGTTTCCATTTGTGGTGGAAGGGACACCAGAAGAATTATGTACCTTGTATTGCTGATATTCTAAATTCACATTTGGTGAAAGAAAAGCAGCCAAACATTTGGGTAACAGTTTTATGACCTATTTAAAGTGTATTTAAGGAAATTACAATTTTTGTAAGAGTAAAGGGTACATAGTATTTTTTATTATTAGTTTTAGGCTATTATTAAAGGGAGTTTCAACGTAGTTTCTGAAAGTGATTCTCAAGAAGATTTGTAAGTTTAAATTTTATTTATTTGTAATAGATAATACATAAAGTGATAAAAACTCACATGCAAAAAAGGATACCTGGTTAAAAAAAATCTTTCTCCCCCTCTTTCTTATTTCTGGAACACCTAATTGGCCACCTCATAAAGATGTTAATTTCCAGAAAAAAATTTTAAGGGAAATCAGGTAAATAATTTGTCATTATTTTTACTTTGAAGCACTAGAGATATATAATTCTACTTACTGTGATTTACTCTTAGTATTATCTCAATTTGCAAATTGGTAGAAACAACTTTATTTGCGGGAAGTATCTAAAACTCCTTTCTTTGTGTGGTGTGTGGTTTGACTCCTGGTAGTAAAAATCATTTAAACCATAATCCTCTGCCTTTCTTTCTTCTCCTCTTTTTTTTTCTTCAGTATTTGAGAGTGGTAAGTAGATAGTTTAGCAGGAAAGGAAAAAAGAAAAAACAAATTTGCTGGTCATAGTTTTAATTTCTGTGATTTCTCTTGCATCAGTAGACAGAAATCAGTATCACATGTTAGGTATGACTTTCCATTCTAGAGCTTGCGTTATTATACATATGCATTGAAAAGTATGCTTGTATATAAATTCTTTGTGCTTTTCAGAGACTACCAATGTTGAATGAGTTTAAAAGGATCAGGGTTTGGGGGACTAGGGGTTTGCTTATTCAGTATTGTTCTTTGGTATACTTGGAGTAGGCTATGTAGCTTAATTTCCCATTTGTTAACCAAACTTTTTGCTGAATACTAACAAGGCACTGTTATGAGAATAATGACTAAGTTTTGAATTGAATAAAATTTGATATCTAGTTTAACATCTCATCTGGAAAGTAGCAAATAAGTAGGTCGGCAAAGTTTGGGTAGACAACAGTAGCCATTGTTCAAATATTCTAAAGGAGAATAGACTAGTAACCAAACTACTTGAGCTACTTTAGATGGTGAGAATAGGTCATTGTTGGTGTTTCTAGTGGGTCTAGAAGCAGATTTAACCTTGTCAGCCATTCTTTTCCAGGCTCATGTAGGAGATAATTCTTTGTTATTTGGCACCTTATTCATTCAGACTAGCATATCACTCAGGATTCTTTTGGTTGTAGATGGCAAATTAGTTTTAATTAATAGTTTTAAGTGAAATTTGTTTAAAATTTTTAGAAAATTTATTGATTTTTTTTAGAGAGGAAGGAAGAGAGATTTGCTGTTCCATTTATTTCTGCCTTCATTGGTTGATTCTTACTGGGGATGGAACCCACAGCCTTGGCATTTAGGGATGACGCTGTAACCAGCTGAGCTAGGGCAACATGGAATTTGTTGACTCATAGCTAAATAGGCTGAGGTTAAGCCAGGCTGGCTTCAGGAGCACAAAGGATGTCATAAAGACTGGTCTTGTGTTCTCGTCCTCTCAGCTGTGGTTTCGGTGGTTGTCTTTATTCTCAAAGGAGCTTTCTCCAGGTGGAGATGGAGATGTCCAATGGAGCTCACATCTTCCTTCACTGCTAGGGACCCTGAAGACAGAAACATGCTTTTTGCCTGCATTCCTAACAAAATTACCAGGAAATGCCCTTCTTGTCGTGGTTTAGGTCGTATAAACTTCTCCCTGAATCAGTAACTGGGGCTGGGACGTGCAGTTCATTGGCTAAGTTGGTGATTACCTTGCATCAGTAGATGTATGGTCATGTGATCCACTGTTGATCACACAGAGAAGAGAGTTCTAGAAAAGAGAACTTGTGCACCCAGGACAGAAGTGGTAGATGTCTACTATGGATGTATATGGGGTGGGTTTACAGTTGTTTGTAGGGAAAATAATACTATAATTAATAAATAATAATACAAGAATAAACTGTTTCACAACTCACAACTGTAAACCTACTATTGCCCACCCCTGTATTATCATTGTACATCATACAAGTTACATGAATAGCAAATGTTCTTTGAGATATTTTCTTGACTAGCCCAATCTTTATTTCTCAGTGTTTGCCTTGCCTCCTCACACTAGTATTTGTATAATTCAAATACTGAATGTTAGTATGATTTAATCTGTCAGACTAGAAAAAATCAATTTGATTCATGTTACCTTTGAGAACTTACTTGAAACTGCTTTAATGCTTAACATAGTAAAGTTATTTCCCTAAGTTTATTTTATCTTTTATGTAATTTCTAATGCCAGATAATAACAGGGAGATACTTGCCAGCACTTCTGTGATACCCCCCTACTACAGCTAATGGACAAATTTCCATTGTTTTCATGTTTTAGTCTGTTAGTTATTAGGATGGTAAAAATGGTGTTTTAGCAAACTTTTTACTTGGGGTATTAAAATGACTTGTTTTTATTTGGGGCTCTGCTTTTTTATCTGTAAAATATTTAAAAATAACCCCAAAATGCAATTTTGGGGAGAACTGTGGAGTGGCCCTGGCCCCAAGTTATGTACTTGGAACCCCATGGTACTCCACGTAACTCCCAGAAGCTGGCAGATACCAGGGAGGTGATCTCTCAGTGGGTGGTTTTTTTTAAAGTTCCAAGAGTTTGTAGAAGAGTGGCAGAAACTCTGGCCTTCCTCTTAGATTAGTTGCTAGTCTGATGCTTCAAAGAACAGGGACTAGAATTTCTGGCAGGACTTGAGGCTTTTAGAAACATGCTTTCACCTTATTTGGGTTTGGTGATCGCTTGGCTGAGGTATCTCATAAGAAGCATAAAACTTTAGTAGGCCTCAGTTTAGTTTGCCACTCACAGTATGAAATAGTTTTGTATTATTTTTTAATACTAACCTTATGTTTTCTAGTTTCTTTATTTTAATAGTTTGTAAGCATATCCATGTTCACCTTGTCAATGACTTTAGAATCAATGTTAGACCCTTTTATCCTTGATCTCATTTTACTCCCATCCTAAACTTCTTAATCTGCCTAGAACCCAATCTGTACCTCGAACATTGCTGACACAGGTGCTCAGTGCTCAGTAAGTGTTCATTGAATTTAAGCTCTTTGTCCATTTTATGAAATTGGAGATAACTTTTAATAACTCAAAAGATACCAAATGTAATACATGTAATATTTATACACTTACATATTTAAAATATTTTCTGCCTCTAGGATATATGTAACAGTGTAAGTCAGGTACTAGTGACTCCTGGGGAATCCTGATATTAATTTCTACCAAAATATTCTAGTCCTAGGTGGTGAGGTTTTCAGCCTTTTTTGAAATCTGAATCATTATGAATTAATCATTCTAGTACTGCCTTTCTGTGTTGTGCCTCACCATTTTTTATAGAGTGCTCTCAATTATAGTGGGTCTCATCTCTCATCTATTTGACTCTTAGGCAACATATACTTCATGGTGTAATTGACACCTCTGAATTGCCTTTTATAGACCAAATTAGAATTTATGATTATCTGCCAATGAACAGACATCAAGCTACAGGATCGTAGTGCTGCCTATCAACCAGCTGCTTGGTTTTAGCAAGACTATCTTTCCTTAACAGTGCGTGTACAATTATTTGAGGCCCCCCACCATGTCATAAAAACAAGTATCAAACAAAATTGAAAATGCAAATACAATGTAAAGATGAGAAACATAGTTTTCAATCTTAATATCTTTGTATTAGATGGCCCAAAATGAATAAATTTTGTTGCATAGTTGGACATGTGATTGTCTCAAGCTATGTGATCAGTAATGAAGGAAAATAATTAAACAGATATATGTAGAAATTGCTAAACTGTATTGGAGGTTATTTTTAAAACCAGTGTATAACTAGGAATTTTATGATTTTTCACTTGGTGAGAACTAGACACTCCTTTTAACTTGTAAGTTCTACATTCCTACATTCTGGCTTGGGATACTCTTTTATAGGAACACATTATGGATTAAAGTTGAGATGAATTTCATTTCTTTGACAAATCTTGGGATAATTTTCTTTTACAATCAGGAAAATTGGCTAAAAACACAATCCTGTGGATTCTTATGCCAAGTAGTCACCTACATGTTTAAAGTCATTTATTTTATTTTGGGGGGGAGGTCGTTATTTGGAAGAGAGAAGAAACTTATAACTGGGGTGGCTCTGTTTTGTGAATGTGTTTTATTTGAAAATCAGTGCCTGTGTGTATTGAAAATGCGTATTACTAAGTGAAAGAACCCAGTCTGGGAAGACTGAATGAGTCCAATTATTTAATGTTCTGAGAAAGGCAGAACTGTGGAGACAATAAAAAGCTCATCTGTTGCCAGGGATAGTGTGGATGGGGAAGATGAATAGGTAGAGCATAGAGGATTTTTAGGGCTGTGAAAATGTGCTATCTCCACATTTGTCAAACCCATAGAATGTGCCACACCAGGAGTGAACTCTAAGGTAAACTAGGGACATTGGGTGAGTGTGATGTGCTGTGCAGGTTTGTTCTTGGCACAAAATAACAAAAAATGTTGATAATGGGGAGGCTGTGTATGTGTTGGGGCAAGGTGTACATGGGGATCTCTGTACCTCCCTCTCAATTTTGTTGTAAACCTAAAAACTGCTCTGAAATTATATATATTTAAAAAATACTTATGGTGACTGTAAGTGATGAGCAATGCCTCAGAACTATTTCTTTCATTATTATGTAGGGGCTGGAGTCCAGTGGGGGTTATCGCACTGAAAAACAGCTGACACAGGACTTGATCCTGGGTAAAAAGTGACCCCCACAGTGGCCAGCCTGGATTTCAGTGTTCACCTTCAGATCTACCTTAGTTGTGGTGAAGATGGCTGTCACAGTAATTCCTTACAGCTTCACTCTAGACACTGAGTCTAGTTAGATAGATTTCTTTCACAGAAAGATTTTCCTAGAAGCAGGTTTTGTTTTTCAGATAGAGAAGTTGAAAGAAATTAGAACTCTCCTTTCACGATTGAAGTTTGATTTCACTCAGTTTGGTTACTCCAGTTATTTTCAAACCTATTTTTACCTTTGGCTGCTTTCCACTGAAAATGCATTAGTGGCCTCTTTCTCTTTGAACAAGGCTTTCCCAGGATTCTCTTTCAGATTGTTTCATTATACTTTTCTTAAGCTTCCAAATAATTTGTAGGAATTATTTTTCCTTGGGGCATACTGAGAATTCTCAGTGCTAATTAATGGACCTTATACTACTAGTGTCTAGCATTTATAAACTTGAAAACCAAAAAGTATAGGGACTTGTAGATGGTAAAGGAAGAAAAGGTAACAGTAACATCAAAATTCAGATATATAAGATTTGAAAACATCTATGAATTTTTCAGGGTTGGGGCATGGAAGTTCATTTGGTAAATTCCAAATAACCTCTCTCTCCCAGTTTGGTCTCTGATTTTTTTGTTCTGATATGTTTACTTTGTTGTCTGTTGACTGTAGAAATAAAAATGTCTGGATGGATAGGAATTATGGCTTGCTTTTTAAAGCTTTTTTTAAAAATTGAGATATAGTCCACATATAAAATTCACCCTTTCCTTTTTCAAAGTATACAATTAACCAGCTTTTAGTATATTCAGAGGTGTACAGCCATAACCAGAACATTTTTATTACTCCCAAAAGAAGCCTCTTACTCATTAATAGTCACTCTCCATCCCCACCCCCCACCCCCCAGCGCCTGGCAACCACGAATCTACTTCTGTTTGTAGATTTGCCTGTTCTGGACATTTCATATGTAGAATCACCTAATATAATGTTTTCAAGGCTTATCCATATTGTAGCATGTGTCAGTACTTTGTTGTTGTTTTTTTATGGTTGAATAATAGTCCATCGTATGGATATGCCACATTTTGTTATTCATTAGTCATTTGGATTGTTTTCACTTTTGGGCTATTTTGAATAATACTTCCATATACAAATTTGTGTGTGGACACATTTTTTCAGTTATCTTGGGTATACACCTAGGAGTGGAATTCCTGGCTCATATGTTAACTCCTTTTTTTCTTTCTGAGGAACTGTGAAAGTGTTTCTGTAGTAGCTGCATCATTTTACAATCCATCAGCAATGTATGAAGGTTCCTAAATTCTCTACATCCTTGCAAGCACTTGCTATTGTCATTCTTCTTTTTCATTATAGCTGTCCAGTGTATCTGAAGTAGTTTCTCATTGTAGTGTTTTTTAAATATATTTTATTGACTATGCTATTACAGTTGTCCCATTTTCCCCCCTTTACTCCCCTCTACCCTGCACACCCTCTCCCACCCATATTGCCCCTCTTTAGTTCATGTGCAAGTGTCATACTTATAAGTTCTTTGACTTTTCCATTTCCCATACTATTCTTAACATCCCCCTGTCTATTTTCTACCTACCATCTATGCTACTTATTCTCTGTACCTCTTCCTATTCTCTCCTCCTCCCACTCCCCTGTTGCTAACGCTCCATGTGATCTCCATTTCTGTGGTTCTGTTCCATTTGTTTGCTTTGTTTTTTTTTTGTCTTTGTTTTAGGTGTGGTTGTTAATAACTGAGTTTGCTGTCGTTTTACTGTACTTGTTTTTTATCTTCTTTTTCTTAAATAAGTCTCTTTAACATTTCTTATAACCAGAGCTTGGTGATGATGAACTCCTTGAACTTGACCTTATCTGAGAAGTGCTTTATCTGCCCTTCCATTCTAAATGAAAGCTTTGCTGGATAGAGCAATCTTGGATGTAGGTCCTTGCCTTTCATGAGTTGGAATACTTCCTTCCAGCCCCTTCTTGCCTGTAAGGTCTCTTTTGAGAAATCAGCTGACAGTCTGATGGGAACTCCTTTGTAGGTTACTGTCTCCTTATCTCTTGCTGCTTCTAGGATTCTCTTCTTCATTTTTACCTTGGCTAATGTAATTATGATGTGCCTTGGTGTGTTCCTTCTTGGGTCCAACTTCTTAGGGACTCTCTAAGCTTCCTGGACTTACTGGAAGTCTATTTCCTTTGCCAGATTGGGGAAGTTCTCCTTTATTATTTGTTCAAATAAGTTTTCCACTTGTTGCTCTTCCTCTTCTCCTTCTGGTACCCCTATGATTCAGATGTTGGATCGTTTAACAATGTCCTGGAGGTTCCTACGCCTCTCCTCATTTTTTTTTTTTTTGAATGCTTATTTCTGCATTCTTTTCTGGTTGTATTTTTTTTTCTTCCTTCTGGTCCACTCCATTGATGTGAGACCCAGCTTTCATTCAATCACTATTAGTTCCCTGTGCATTTTCCTTCATTTCTCTTATCGTATCCTGCATTTGTTCATCTACATTGCGACCAAAATCAACCAGTTCTTTGAGCATCCTGATCACCAGTGTTTTGAACTGTGCATCTGATAGGTTAGTTAGCTATCTCTCGGTTGCTTAAAAGGATGGGTTCTGGGGCTTTGATTTGATTTGTTCTTCTGTTTGAGCCATCTCTCTCTCTCTTTTTTGGTCTGGTTGCACCTGTTAGAGTGAGGGGCGGAGCTTTAGGTGTTTACCAGGGCAGGGCAACCCTCCTTGCTGCACTGCAGGACTGCCTGTGGGTGAGAGGCCAGAGAAGGAACAATGCAGCTTGCCTGCTTGGCTCTAGCCCTACTTTACAATAATCTCATGCAAGACTGGGAGTTTCTCCCACCGGGGCAACCACCATAGTCCACAGTCAGCTCTGAGTCTCAGTTTCCAGTTCAGCCAGCTCCACCTACAAGGTCCGCCCCTCACGGAAGCCAGCCCCACTCACATGGTCTGCCACCTTGCCGCCGGTTCTGTGGTCTGTGGTCTTACCAGTCTGGTTGTTCTGATTGACTGTTTCTTCAATTCTTGGTTATTGGGGTTCCATGCAGTTTGATTTTTCTGGCACTTCTGGTTATTTATTGATTTTAGATTGGTTGTTATCTTTCTTTTGATTGTGTGAGGAAGTGAAGGGTTTCTACCTATGCCTCCTCCATCTTGGTGGGAACTCAGGTTACATTCTTTTTTAATGGCTCAGTTGTATTCTGTTGTATATATGCAGCACTTGTTTTTCATCCATTGATCTGTTGATGGACACGGGTTGCTTCCATATGTTGGCTATTGTACATAATGCTGCAGTAAACATGGGTGCATACATGTCTTTTTGAATTAGTGTTATGGGTTTCTTGGGATAAATACACAGAAATGAAATTACTGGGGCCGTCTTTGTCTGTTGTTAATAGCCTTTGTTTTAAAGTCTGTTTTGTCTCTTGTAAGTATTGTTACCCCATCTTTTTCTCTCATTTTCATGAAATACCTTTTCCCCTTCCTTTCAGTCTGTGTCTTTCGATCTGACGAGAGTTTCTTGTGGATGGCATATGTAAGGGGCTTGTTTTATTATCCATTTGGCCACCCTATTTCTTTTGATTAGACCATTTAATCCATTTACTTTAAAGTAATTATTGATAGATATGTAGTTATTGCCATTCTGTAGTTCACATTTTTTATCTTTATTTTTTTTCTTCTTCTTAAATAAGTCCCTTTTAAACATTTCTTACAATACTGGTTTGGTGCTGATGAACTCCTTTAGCTTTTTCCTGTCTGGGAAGCTCTTTATCTGTCCTTTGATTCTAAATGATAGCTTTGCTGGGTAGAGTAATCTTGGTTGTAGGTCCTTGTTTTTCATCAATTTGAATATTTTGTGCTGATCCCTTCTGGTCTCCAAAGTTTCTGTTGAGAAATCAGCTGACAGTTTTATGGAAAAGCAGTTTTATACAAGGGAGGTCCCATAAGACTGTCAAATGATTTCTCAACAGAAAACAACTAAACTGCTCTCCCCGCCCCCCCGCTGCTTTTAAATTCTCTCTTTGTCTTTAACCTTTGGCATTTTAATTATGACATGTCTTGGTGTGGGCCTCTTTGGTTTCATCTTGTTTGGGACTCACTGTACTTCTTGGGTTTGTATGTCTATTTCTTTCACCTGGTTAGGGATGTTTTCTGTCATTATTTCTTCAAATGGGTGTTAAGTTTCTTGCTCTGTTTCTTCTTACTGGTACCACTATGATGTGAATGTTGATACACTTGATGGTGTCTCAGAGACCCCTTAAATCAGTGTATCTCAACCTTTTTGGTACCAGGGATCAGTTTTGTGGAAGACAATTTTTCCACAGACTGGGGATGGGAGGTTGGTTTGCAGATGATTCAAGCACATTACATTCAAGCTCACTTCCTGGTGTGTAGCCCTCCTCCTGACAGGCCTGGACCAGTACTGGTCCACGGCCTGGAGATAGGGAGACCCCTGCCTTAAGTGTCTTCATTGTTTTGGATTCTTCTTCTTCCTCTCCTTCTCCCCACTCTTTTTTTGCTGTTATGATTGGGTGTTTTCTGCTACCTTACTTTTAAATCTCTGATTCCATCCTCTGTTTCATCTAATCTACTGTTGATTCCCTCTAAGCTAGTCTTCATTTCTGACTGCTTTTTTTTTTGTTTCCTATCTCTTTGTTGATGTTCTCACTGAAATCATCGAGCATCCTTATAACCAGTATTTTGAACACTGGTAGATTGCTTGTCTCCATTTTGTTTAGTTCTTTTCTGGAGTTTTGTTTTGTTCATTCATCTGTGACATGTTTCTTTGTCTCCTCCTTTGGCCTGCCTCCCTGTGTTTGTTTCTCTGTATTGTATTTGGTAGAGGTGCTGTCTCCCAATCTTGAAAGAGTGGCCCCTAGGGCCCCATAGCACAGCCTCCCTCATTACCTGAGCCAGGTTCTCCAGGAATATCCTTTGTGTACATTGTGTGTGCCCTGCTGCTGTAGTTGAGCCTTGATTGCTGTTGGCACCTCAATGAGGGAATTGACCCTTAGGCTGGTTGGCTGTGACTACAGCTGTTGTGCAGGGGCTGACCTTGTGGAGCATGATTTGCTTTATCAAGCCTCTGGTGCCTGCTAAGTCTTCCCTTTGAGTGTGTTGTTTGGTTGTGGTTGGGTAGTG
The DNA here is from genome assembly GCF_019186645.2 of Phyllostomus hastatus. Taxonomy (NCBI): domain Eukaryota; kingdom Metazoa; phylum Chordata; class Mammalia; order Chiroptera; family Phyllostomidae; genus Phyllostomus; species Phyllostomus hastatus. Next base: position 71,780,801 of record NW_025334041.1, on the reverse strand, counting down.
GTTTGGCATGGTCTGACACCAGCTACCAGGTGTGGTATTTCTGGGCCTATTGGGAGGTACAGGTCAAGGTCAACTACTTGGGGCTGCCCAGCAGTGGGTACAAGGCATGCCAAGGCCAAATGCTGCTTATTTGGGGTTTGTGAACCTTTGAAAGATGTAAGGAACATCTGCAGCATGGGCTGTGACAGAACAGGCTGTTTGTATGGAAAAGCTAATGGAAGTGCCTTGAGTGGGCCATAAGGTGGGTGGAGTGGGGTCTCTGAGAATCACCATGGCAGGGTGAACAGAGTTTGCCTGGTTGATGGAGGCTCAGCCTGCTGAATCTGTGGGCTGTCTCAGCAAAGGAACAGTGGCTTCTGCCAGCATTTCTGTCTGGGAGAAAGCTATCCCTTCAGCTCTTGGCCTTATGTCAGACACTTTAGTTCCTCCCTGTGTGCCTCTGGTGCCTTTTGAGTTATTGCCCCTGCACTGGAGCTCAGAGTGAGTGAGTCTGAGTAAGTTTGTCATGAGCCCTTTAAGAGGAATGCCTGGGACTCCCAAGATGCTCTGTCTCACTCAGCCACTATCACCACTGGTTTTCTAGCCAGAAATTATGGAGACTTACCTTCCTGGCACTGGAACCCTGGGCTGGGGAGCCTATCGTGGGGCTGGGACCCCAAGGGGGGACATCTTGCTCCTCAGGGGGGGACATCTGTCTCCCCCTTTTTCACTGCTACATGTGGTGGTTGGATCAGCTGGTTCAGCATTTCCTACCCTCCTAACCAGTCTTGACGTGGCTTCTTCTTTATACCCTTAGTTACAGGATTTCTGTTTAGCTAGATGCCAGGCTGTTCTGTTTAGCTAGATGCCAGGCTGTTCTCATTGATTCTTGTTCTGTAGTTCAGTTGTAATATTGGTGTGGTTGTGGGAGGAGGCGAGTACAACATTTACCTATTCTGCCATGTTGACTGGAAGCCAGTAAATGTTTCTTGTAATTTAGAGCTACCCTTCTTTTCCTGTTACACCCTTACAAATGGAGGTTTTTTGTGTTTTTTTTTTATAAATGTGAATTTTCCTTACAAAAGGGTAACTTCTACTCTGTTTTCAGAGCTGCTTCTCTGTCTGCTGTTTCTCAAAGTAATCTTTATGCTAAAGAAGCATATTTGGGAACAGCTATCCTGCCACCCTTCACTTTTGAGATAACCAGAGAGCTAATTCCCTCACCTCTTTTAAGTCTTTGCTCAATGTCATTTTCTCAGTGAGGTCTGCCATGACCACCCATTTTAAGATTATAGTTGCTTAACCCACATATACTCCTATCTCTTTTACTCTGCTTTCCCTCCTGCCCCCTGACCAGTAGCATGTATCATCTTTTGTCATACTATATAGTTGACTTATTTTGTGTATTGTTTATCTTGTTCACCAGAAAGTAAGTTTTAGGGCAGAGATTTTTGGTGGTTTTGTTTTACTGCTGTACCTATCACATAATGAGTGCTCAATAAGTGTTTGTTGAATGAACAAACATGCTAGGGCTACTGTACTTTTGAGCTTGTTCTTGTTCAAATTCTTGGGCCCTATCCCAGACCTCCTGAATTAAAAACTCTGGAAATGGTATTCAACTACTCTGTTTTAACTAGGTCTCCAGGTCATTCTGATGCAAATGAAGTCTTTTTTCTTTTTTTAATTAAAGTTTAAGAACCACTGCTATATAATATTGAGCAGGATTTCAGAAGCCAGGCCTTTTTCTTACATGTGGAGCTATGTAGATATATGAGGTAATTGACAAATAATAACTGAGTTTGTCCTCCTCCCTCCCTTCTCATTTCCCTTTCTTGAGGAGGTAGCATAGGGAAAGAGGATATAAACTACAGTAAATTTTGGCTCATTTATCATGTGATTCAAGAAGTCCCCATGGTGGCATCTTTAGTGTCCATTGAATCATTAGGAGGACAAACAGGACTCAGCACGTAGTCACACTCATGGCTAAGATTTATTACAACAAAAGGGTATAAAGCAAAATCTGCTCTGGGCAGAAGTTTATGGGGCAAGGCCCAGAGGAAACCAGGAGGAATTTCTAAGAGTCCTCTTCCATTGGAGTCACACAGGACACATTTAATCCCTCCAACATCAAATTATAACACATATTAAGTGTTTTCTACCAGAGAAGCTCATTAGAGACATTATACTCAGGATGTTTTATTGGGGACTGGTCATATGGGCTCCGTCTGCCTGGCATGTACCAAAATTCCAGACTCCCAATGAAAGCAGGAGTTTAGCATAACCTACATTGTACCAGCAGTTTAGGCACAGTGAACCATTCTTTTCAGTTAGGGTGGTGGGAACCCTCCTGGAGTCCAAGTTCCCAGATGACGGCCAAGGGTCAGCCTTGCAAGCAGGCCTTTCTAAGGATAGCAGTCTCAGGCGTGTTGTGGTAACTTAATTTATACACAATGATATCCAAAGAAGTTTGTTATTTTTTTATTCTACTTCTTTATATGATATGTAAAACATTTAGACTTAATAGTTTCTCTTTAGGAAATTTAATAACAATTAAAATGCTTGAAAATGATTTGAACAGTGTAAGCAGTTTGAATAAGTGAGCTCATTTATTGAAACATTTTCTAAACAAGGCCTTGGAAGTATTATTTATAGTTTGTGCTGATTTTAGTAATTACAAAAGTGGTTTATTTCATGGTAAATTTTTCTTATTTATTCCACAAATAAAAAATACAATATTAAGGTAACTTTCTTAATTTTTCACTTGAAAAATGTTATGAATGTGGCCCTCGGCTTCAAATTAGACACTGATCTATTTCACCTCCATCTTTCAGTGTTCCAAAGGGCCTATTTGAAATGTGCCATCTTTGGTCTTGCTTTTTGAGTAACCAATCTTTTTCTCTTTTTTTTTTTTTATAGGCCAAGATGCTGAGTTGTCAGGGACACTTTCACTTGTTTTGACACAGTGCTGTAAAAGAATAAAGGACACTGTTCAGAAATTGGCCTCAGATCACAAAGACATCCACAGCAGTGTTTCTCGGGTTGGAAAAGCCATTGATAAGGTATGGTGTTGAAGGAAGTTTTTGGTATTTTTAAGCATCATCCTTCATCTCTTGTCACTGCTTTGATGACATTAGCTTTTACAAATTATGCTATTCCTTTCCTTTCTACTTTTAATAACTTACACAGATCTTTTTTTTTTACTATGTTATTTAAGTTACTGGTTGCTGTTATTTAAAAATCAAAAACAAAAAAACTTTTTATACCCTTGTTATTTACCCATTTGTTTATATGAATATAGTTCTTAATGTCATGATGAGTAAATTCCCAAAGAAATTTTAGCCTACTATGAAAGAGTTTGTTTATAGAAGTAACTTTTCCTACTTCCTTGAATAATTTCCTGGCTGTGACTCCGTCTGTGTTGTGGAATGATTAAAGAAATATCCTTGCATTTGTCTCCTGTGTATCACCCTAACTTCTGTTGTCTTTCTATGTGCATGCTAATTGGTTTTCTCCAGTATTGGTTTATATGGGTGGGTTGGTTGCTAGCCAGCAAGGCTGGTCATTGGTGTTGGGTGATTTTTATTATAACATCTCTTGAATTTTTGAATTAGTGGTTTACTTATAAGCAGTTGTCATTTGTAGCACTGAGTCAGTGCTAAAATTTATAGCCCTAGTAGGGCCTAAGAGAAGTGGCCTAAGGGATGATAATCCTGACCACTTCAGCCACTGTAGGGTTTGTGACTGGTTATGGACACTTTTGTTCACACACTGTAAAATTCTGGGAGAGTAGGAAGAACTTTTGGGAGAGCTCTTTGTAGCAAAGCCATCTCCTAACTAGTTGATTAGTTTGTACACACAAGAGCACTAACTATAATATAGAAAGAACTCATGGAATCCAGAGAATGGCTCTAACTCATGGATAAACCTGTTAGAAACTATCCTATGGAACAGTAGTATCGAAAGGCTAAATTGAGGCAGCCTAAGTCAGAACTATATGCTTCTAAGGAAATGTCATTAACTGGTAGGTGTGGTGTGTCAGGACAGTAAGGGGCAGGGGCTCTGGGAACTGTTTGGGTAGCTGTGGCTTACAGAAGTGTTAGTGACTTTTCAGAGAGCTTTGATCACTTCCATAGTGCTGAGGGCTTCGACTCAGCAAAAGAGACCAGAGAAGTGGTGTTGGTGGCAGCAGTCCCATTTCTGGATCATTGGTGGCTGTTGCCAGCAAAGGCTGGAAAGGCAGTGAACATTTTCGATACAGCTTTGAGGTTGTGATGCCTGATTGGTAACTCTGAGGGAGTGAACCAAGCTTGGGAAGAGGCTTTGGCATCAGACCTTTTGGGGCTATGGCACTGCAAGTCTTCAGTTGTTATGGGAAGTTACTATTGCTGTATACTAGCCTAAGGACATATTGGAATGGTGGTGAGGCACTGTAGAGATGATCTTTAATTACTGTGAGTGAGAAAAACCCTCAGTTTCTCTAGGGTGAAGTAACTACTGGTGGTGTTTAGGAAGCTTCAGATTTCAGTGGCTGGCAGTGACCAAGGTGTTGTAGTCTTTTTGATGGTTCAAACTCCAGAAGGTTCCTGGAAGGATTGCTTGACCACAAGGCTGCCTGCAGTCACGACAGAGGATGGGACAGCAGGATCAGAAGATGCCATGACAGTGAGAAGAGCTGAAGCCAGTCAGAAAAGTATCTTAAGAAATCCCAAAGTCTGGGAACAGGTGGGGACAGCCTCAGCAACCAGACCTCAAGTGTGTGGACTACTGGCCACCAGGATAAGAAGCATTTGGGCAAATAATTTACCAACTTTGCATTCAGTCACTGGTTTTCCCATTTCCTAGTTGGTGTCTGTTGTCCAGTCATACTTATCATCACGATCCTCTATTTTACTCTTGTCCCCTTAGCTACTGGTAACTTGTTGAGCATGTCTTCCACCTGATTTAGCAAGTCTTTACAAATGTTCATAAGGGTTTTTGCCAGGTATTTTTGGCTAATCTTTGAGACAAAGCATTTAAATGTATTTGGTACTAGAAATGGCAGTACCTCTTTGAGAAAGGATACCAAGAGAATACATAGTGAGTAACCTCAATTCTGGCTTTTTGGGTAGGGATGTGTTTAAGGTGAATGTTCCTAATTAACACATTTTAATTTACTCATTTGTCATTTGAAGACATTTATTTCATGTCTTTAGAAGTTACAAGGACTTTTTCAAGTAATTTTTTTGGTAGTTTTATGTTCTTATGAAAGTTGTTTAAGTTCTAGGTGACCTAGATTCTTCTGACCCATCATATGAAACTATGTTCCTAAGTTGATACTGAGAAGTATTTGTTGAATCATAGTCCTAGGCCAAAGGAAAAAGCCTGGATCTTTTAGCCTAGTTCTCTAACATCTTTTAGTATATTCTTTCCCAATTTTTACAAATTTTTATTTATTGATTTTAGAGAGAGAGGAAAGGAGACAGAGACAAACATCAGTTTCTTGTTCCGCTTATTTATGTATCATGGGTTGATTGTTGTATGTGCCCTGACCAGGGACTCAAACCCATAACTTCTGTGTATTGGGATGATGCTCAAACCAACTGAGCTACCCAGCCAGGGCTGGTTCCAATTTGTCTTTATTGGCATCTACTTGGACTCAGCTGTAAAGGAAGGTGTTTGTCCACAAGAACTACCTAGACATTGTTCATGAGCTTCTCACAAACATGAGGAACTCTGTGTAGGCTTTTGTCATAAGAGACTCCATTAACTTATAAGTCATGTTCTTCATCTTCTTTCTAAGTTTTGAACTGGTAAATTTGTACAAGTTTCCAGGACCACCTGCTGTAAAGGTTTGGTGGAATCTTATGGGAATTGGTGGTAAACATTCAGGATGGAGCTGAACCAGTTGTGGCACAAGCCTTTAGTTATTTTAAATCCTCACCTGAGGACCTTTTTTTTTTTTCCCCCATTGCTTTTAGGGAGAAAGGAAGGGAGAGGGAGAAACATTCATGTAGGAGAGAAACATCGATTAGTTGCCTCCTGTATGTTCTTAGACCGGGGATCAAACCCACAACATTTTGGTTATGGGATGATGCTCCAACCAGCTGAACTACACAGGCCAGGGCGTGGCACAAACCTTTGAAAACCACAACAGACAGACTTGAGTAATAACTGGAATGCTGTCCAGCATCCTGCGAGCACGTGTTGTAGACGAACAGTGTTCTCATCCTCCCAGGCGGACAGCCAGAGACACTGGGACTCCTCTGTGAGCTGGCATTCTGAGTAAGGAACTGCAGTAAATTTCTGACACACTAAATGATTTTTCTCCCCTTTAGTGTTTTAATGCTTCTAGTGTTCTAAAGTTATCTAATGGTCTCTAGTTATCACTTCTCTGAAAATGTAAGCAGAAAAGAAATTTGTGGTATTAGCCAAGGTGTTTTGTGTCTTTTAATGATTATAAACATAAAATGTGGAGGATTTCTGCTTTTATATTGACTCTTTTCAAATGTCCATAGTTTTATGATCATTATTTAAAATACATAATATTAGCTGTTGGGTTCTGTGGAAATATTTTTTTTTAAAACAGTGTGTTGGTCTGTTTTTAATTTTCTCCCCTATTTTCAGAAAATTTAGAACTCTCTCCTGTTAAAGGGCATTTTATTCAGTGTTTTGTTTGTCTTTTGACTTTTTAATTTACTTCCTAAGTAAGAAAAGTCAATGAAATGATTACCACTTTAGAGGTGCATGTGTGTGAAAATAAATGGTGCTAAGATTTTAAGGTATTTAAAATTTGTTGTGGGACCGTTGAAAGTGAGGTATGTAGTACATGTTATTTAGAAGATTGTGGTGTAGTTTGGCTTTTCATATATGTAGAAGAACGGAAAAAAATTCTGAGGAAACAGGGTTGGACTCTGCTTACTACAAAATAAAAGGAAGATCATTGTGCTATTGATTAATTTAAGGTTTGTGGAGTTGGTGACTTAAATTTGACTTGGAAGAATGGGTAAGATTTAGAGCAAGAGAACAGTCAGGTGTAGTTTCTGTTGGGCTGGGAGAGGGGCTGAACGACAATTGAGAATATGCTTAAGTCCTGTTAAAAACTCGCAGGGACTTGATTAGAGTGGCTGACCCTGTTGGGAATAGAGCAAGATCAGGTTGGGGGACAGGAAATGATGGAGGGCCTAAGGATTTGATCCAAGGAGAATTAGGGGAAAAGAGATTGAATGATAAAAGCAGTTGAGGCTGTCATTTACTGAGTGTTGAGTATGCTCAGTATATTTATTTATATCTCATCATGCAGGTACATTATTCCCCTTTTGCATATGAGGAAACTGAGACTCAAGAGATACTAACATACCCCAGGTGTACAGCTTCGAAGTGATGAATCAGGAGGTGGAAAAGATCTCAAGAATCTGTTCTTAAACACTGCTATAGTAAGAAATTAGGCCATCGCAGGGCTGGTGATGTTTTAAGGAGGAGAATAATGATTAAAAAAATTTTAAACCACATTTCCTTAACTGATCTTTTGCCGCTAGATGGAGTATGTACACTGGTGATGCAAATGCTGACTATACTGAAAAAACAAATGGAGTAATGCTATAAAAAAGTAGTATAGAATATTTTAAGATAGTTCTGGTGAGCAGTTTGAAACTGCCTTTTATGTAGATATGACTGAAGTATGAGAGGAGAAAAAACATACCAGAGGGCGATAATGTCTTGAGTTTAGCCATAAGTGGTAGTTTAGATAGACTATGTGGGTGAGGTCAGATGTTCTAGCTCTGAAGTTCTGTTATTAATGTAATGGGTAAATCCTTGTGTAGTAGAGAGATATTACTGTTAATGCAAGGGAAAGGGAATAACAAAGAGAAAATTCACTCAGTTTAAAAAGAAAAATTGCTGAGTTCTGATATATCTGATAGATAATTTGATATATATTTTAGGTAGAATTTTTAGAATTATTTGAAAGGAATAATAAAGTTATAAAGAGACAACAGCGATTAAAAAGCTAAGAACATTTTCACTAAAAAGAAAACATCAAACTAAGTCCCCTCCTCAGAATTACTAGTGAGTAATCCAAGAAAGTATAGTAGACAATGTGTCTAAATTTTTGCAAGGTATTTATTAAAATCTTATATTTTTGTGGTCAAGATGGAAGATGTTTTTTATGGGGTTTGAATAGGACCAGCCATGTTCTCAGTAGTCAATTCACTTTGGCCAGAGTGCATGCTCTTGAGAATGGGCTTGATTCCCCCAGGCTTGGCCACAGTTATTTGTTGCAGGGAGGGTGTTTCAAGGTGCTTCTCTAGTGTCTTTCTTATTAGAGCTCTTACAGAAAGAAGGGCTGGGAATGTGTGAGCCTACGAGTGATTTCAAGAGACCCTGGTTACCTGAGCCTTTCTTTAAATCCAGCTTCATTGAGCAAAAGGTACTTGTTTATAGGAACCAAGAATCCTGACTCCTGCAAGCAGCTAGATGCTCTCTGGGTCTCTTTGCTTGTGTTGGGTTTTCAGTGCCTGTGAAACAATATTGGTTTTGCCCTTTCAGTATCAAGAGCATTCTCGAAAGAGAAGGTGAGTTCTGCTTTCACTGCTCTCTGTCGCATTACATCATTAGCTCTAAGCTATGGGCCTATCTTGTTCTTACTATACTTCTGCTGTGAGCAGAATGAAACAACATTTTTAGTTAATAATAGTAATTATTTGTTGAATTATAGTCCAGTCCTCAGAGGAAAGCCTGGACCTTTGCAATCAGATCTTGTATTAGGATGCAGGATCAGGGAATTCTCCTGGACCTGGAGGTGGTACAGACACGTTTTTGCCTGAGGCTACAAAATGAAATAGCTGTGCTTGGTTTAGTATCCAAGTCAGATTGGGTTGAGAGGTTGGAAAAAGGATTTTACACATGTTAAGCTGTGTCAACTAATCTGGTCTGTAATTTGTATTCAAGTGATTTATGTTTTCTAAAATGAAGATTCTTTTAAATGTAGAATGGAAGATTTGGTGACAAGACCTGCCTCTCAGATTCAGCTACTGTGTATCGAAGGCTTCCTGTGGGATAGGTCCTGGTAGAGTTTTGTGTACATTATTAATTTCATCTTTACCAACGTTTTGTAAGGTAGGGATTATTGTCTGCAGATGGAGATGCGAAAACTAAGTCTTTGATTAAGTAACCTCCCTGAGATCACAGAACTAGAAAGCAAATGGAAGAGCTGGGCTAAAAACCCAAATTTTAAGACTTTGAGGAGCTTTTCTTAAGTGGAATTCCTTGAGGGAATTAATCACTAGTGACCTGAATTTCTTTCCACTTTATCTAAATGGTAAGAGGTATGTGCCATCTTTGGGAGAATTAGTAAAATAGTTACTCAGATTTCTCTATTCTGTTCAGATAAATAGGTAGTTAGAGAAGCAGCTCACCAGACCAAAAGGTGTGTAAAACAATGTGCAAAATAATTATGAGGGGATGGGTATGCAAGTGTGACAGATGGTTAAATTATAGAGAATTTTAAGGATCTTAAAAGCCAAGCAGAGTAGTTTGGCATACCTCTGACCATGCTACATTACTCTCCTTTGTTTATAAAGTAAAAACTAATCAGTTTGGCTTTATCCCCCCTCTTCACCCCCTTTCCTTGATCTGGCAAAACCTACCCGGAGTAGCCAAAGAACTTATTATGAACTAGGGGGTGTGGGCTGCATGAGGAAATGGCGGATACAGGGTGGAGAGGGGTTAAGGAGGAAAATTGGGACAGCTGTAATAGCATAATCAATAAAATTATATATTTTAAAAAAGAAAACCAAAGTAGATATGGTGTGAATATCATACAGTGGAGAGAATGGAATGTCTAAAAAGGTGGCATCTACATCTAAAAAAGGGCATCTGAAAATGCTGATTATGACACACTACTAAATTTATTTTCTAGTCTATAGTTAGCAAAGCACTACTGTTTGGTATATTCCTAAATATGGGTTATTTCATCATAGGGCATGTGCCTTATCATCAGCTTTATTGGTGTTGCTAAATTTTTCCCTGAAGGTTTTATATCAATTTGCAATCCTACCATTACATATGAGTTCTTCTTTCCTAGATTCTCATGTATGCTTGGTGTTACCAGCTTTTTAAAAATTTTAAATTATTCATGTGGAATAATCTTTTTCTACATTTGATTATTACAATTTTTCCCTTTTGTGAGTTTCTTGCTTATTTTTTGCCCTTTTATTTTTTTCTGTTAGGTTGTTGGTCTTTACTTTTGATTGGTAGGAATTAAAAAAAAACTTTTGGATACTAATCTTTTGTGGGTTATATGTGAAGTAGATATTATTTCAGACTGAATGGAGCTAAAATGCAAATCTTATTCTCTTTTAAATTTTCTTTGAAGTATAGCTGTTATTCTTAAACTAGATTAGCTGGTTGCTTAGAAGCAAAATTTTTTCCTGGTAGGTGCAACAATAGCCCAAAAGTGCCAACTTTTTTTCAAAAATAGATGGGGGAGTTAAAAAATTAATAGTATTAAAGAATTGGCCCTTAGGAATTAAAACAAATGCTGCATTTGATCATGTACTGTTAACATTGTGTTCAATAATTTTATAAAATATATTTCAGAATTGGATTGTTTTTAGATGGTGAACAATGAAAGCCTAAGGTTTGACCAGTTTGTAAGCATGCTCATGTTATGGTTAAAGTGATAGGACGGTCTGTTTAGATTTCAGTTTCATAATTTATCCTTCCTCTGCCTCCGCTTCCAGATTTTAAAACTTAATAGTCCAAAATGTGAATGATGCTAAAAGTACATGAGATGGCTTATGAATTAGTGTGTCTTGGATTTCTCTTTCCAAGTCATAATGTCTTCTCTAGGCAGACACACCCTTGAATGTATGCTTTCCTTTTTTTTTTTGGAAGGTTAACATAGTCCTTTTATTATGGGTCAAGTGGGTATCCAATAGGAAGACAAGGCATTTTAACTAATGAACCTTCCCCTTATACAATGTGGAAGAGAGATAATAAGCTTCACAGTCTTCAGTCTTGGGATGAGGATGTTCTTCTCTGTCTTACTCCTTCCATATCTCTTTCATGTGTTTTATTTTTGATTCTTTGAATCCTGCCTTCACATTTAAGAACATCTTTCCAGGTCCTTCCTCCCTCCCTTCCTTTCTTAATCATCACCCCAGGACATGCTTAGTGATTTTAGAGAGAGAGAGGAACATTGATCCATTGCCTCCCATACATGCCCATGCTGGGGATTGAGCCTGCAGACTTTTGGTGCATGGGACCATACTCCAACCAACTGAGCCACCTGGCCAGGGCTTCTCTTCTTTTTTTCAAAAGGAAAAAGTATAACAAAACAGAAGTGTTAATAATAGATGTATCTCTTCATTAGCCACTTGGTTGGTTTAGAGTGCTGCTGATTTTCTGGGCAGCCTTGCAAACTAGGTTGGTCACCTAGCAACAGAAGCCACAACTGATCCTAGCTCTGATGCAATAGTAAGAATGTGCAGTTATAACAAAAGGAGTTCTGACACTGTATTGCATTTCCTCATCCTCTTTTTAAAATAATTTTAGCTTTCATTTTTTTACTATAGGTGAACAGAAAATAACCTATGAAAAAAGTTTACTTATCTACCTTAGTGGTTTGAATTAGAAAATCAGAATGGTAGAAGGGAGTTCAGAAATTTTCATTGAATTTGTTGCTTATTCACATTTTAGCTGTATTTTCCAAGACTAGCAAGTTAAGTTGTATTATTTGAATGTAGTAGAGCTATCCTGAATGTTAAGGGTGTATGATTTTGCTTACCTGTATAGATATGACAGTGGTATATAAAGGTACCATGCAAATAAAGGTACATGAAAAGCATCGTTGTAAAACTGTTTAAATTTGTTGAAATATTAGACTCTTATATTTTAAAGTTTCCTAGATGATCAAAGCTTCCTTTTGGTACGTAAAGGAAAGATTTGAAGGAATTCTTCTGTTTGATCTGCACAGTTAACTCTGGTGGTAGTTATTAACATTCTGACTTAATGCATACTGCCAAATAAAATTGTCTGTTTTAACTTGATCTGTGCTTTGAGCTGAGCAAAGTTGTTTTATTTCTTTACTGTAGAATAGACACCTGGTATATTTGTTGGGAGTTGATAGGGTTGGAGAATAATCATTAAATGAACAAGTAGAAATCTGAACATTGTATGTGGATTGAATGAGGTTGATAGATTGGTGAAGATTCTTAATTAATCTCACTTATTCTTCTTTATAGGATTCACTTAGCCATTTAGGGAGTTATTGGCAGATTCCTGAGTTTGTAATAAGATCTGTCATCTTCATTCATTTGAATGACCCTTTTTTCTCTGGGGGAGTAAAATATGAGAGTATCCGTAACATCAGTCACCCTTGTAGGCCTCTACTTTAGAAGGGGAACAAAGCACCGTCTCTACTTCCAGTGTTCTAGTTGTCATAGAGAGCATGAAGGTAAAATAATTTGGTTAATGGTATTGATGGACTATTATAAAATCATCAAAACAGGCAGAAGCATCTGGAGGAGCAGATACGAAATTAGAGAACTTGATCCATGCTTGCTCTTCAGAGCTAGGGGTAGTCTATTTAGTATGTGCATGAAAGCTGTTGCTTTAGCTTTCATGCGCATACTCCATATTATCTAGTTACTCTGTATTATCTCCATTTTTTAAGTTAAATACGTACTAGTCCAAGGAAGATGTCTATGAAAAGAAAATGAATAAAAATTAGGACTGACAGTAATTTTACTTTTTTGTTTTTTGTCAGAGTATTTCCAAATTTTAATGTATGTATTTAGTTTTAGGCTATTGACTTGGCATCTAAGAATAGGCTAGATAGCTCTTTAAAGAAAAATGTGCTTAATTTTGGAGAAGAGACCTCTAATGCACTTTGGTGGTATAAATGGTGGGAGTTTTGCAGTTTCTACTGCAGATTACCCTGTACCTGTTCCTGCATGTACTATAAAATAATCCTGTGTTGTTTGGATTATAGTTTCAATTAATCTAATGATCTTGTCTAATTAAATTGATATGCCTTAAAAAAGAAAAAGAAATTCAAGAGGTCTGTTGAGGGTATTGCCAATGAAAGGTAAAGGGGGTGGAAGTAAAATCGGGCAGGGAAAAATTTCAGATCACAAGGTGGACTTGTTCTTCCTTCATGTGGGATGTTCCAGGTTGCCCTCTGGTATCATTTCCCTACTGTCTGAAGAACTTACTTTAGCAGTTCTTTTACAGCAGGTTTTCTGGTGTTAGCTTCAACTTGCCTTCATCAGAGAATCATTCCTGAAGGATATTTTCACTTGATATAAAATTCTGGGATGACAGTTTTTTGCATTCAGTACTTGAAAAATGTCATGTTACTTCGTTTTGGTCTCCATGGTTTCTTTTGAGAAATCTGGTCATTGGAATCATAGTTCTCTTATAAGGAATGCATTACTTTTCTTTAGCTACTTTCAAGAATATTTTCTTTGCAAACAAACAGATTGCATTTTTCTTTCAAAATGTAAATAACTGCGCTACAGTCTTTGATGATTCTGGCATCTGCATCATCTCAGCATTGGTGTCTGTTGAATGTCTTTTCCCATGAAAGTTTAGATTTTCCTGGTTCTTTGTATACCAAATAATTCTGCATTGTATCCTAGATGTTTTTATTTTATTTTTAATTTTTCTACTTTTTTTCATCTTTCAATTAGAGTTAACATATAGTGTTATATTAGTTTCCAGTGTACAGTGGGGTAATTGGACATTTCATTAACTTGCAAAGTGATCATCTCGATAATTCTAACATCCACCCAACACTATACATAGTTACTACAATATTGGCTAAATTCCTTATGCTGCACTTTACATCTCTGTGACTATTTTATATCTGCTGATTCATGTTTCTTAATCCCTTCACCTTTTCACTCAGTCTCCTAACCCCTCTCCTATTTGGCAACCATCAACTTGTTCTCTTTATATATGAGTTTGTTTCTGTTTTGTGTGTTTGTTTTGTAGATTCCATATAAAGGTGAATCCATATGGTATTTGTCTGGTTTATTTCATTTAGCATAGTACCCTCTAAGTCCATCTGTGTTGTTGCAAATGACCAGCTTTCATTCCTTTATGGCTGAGTAATGCTCCATTGCATATATGTCCTACATCTTCTTTATCCACCTGTCTATTGATTGACACTTAGATGTTTTCTATATCTTGACTGTTGTAAATAATGGTGGATAAACATGTGGGTGCATAAACTTTTCCAATTAGTATTTTGGATTTCTTTTGGTAAATATCAAGAAGTGAAATTGCTGGGTCATATGTTAGTTCTATTTTTGATTTTTTGAGGAACCCCATACTTTTTTTTTTCATAGTGGCTGCACCAATTTGCATTCCCACCAACAGTGCAAATGGGTTCCCTTTTCTCTAAAACCTTGTGAACACTTGTTTGATTTATTGATGATAGCCATTCTGAAAGGTATGAGGTGACCACACCTCATTGTCTTAATTTACATCTCTCTGATGATTAGTGATGTTGAGCATCTTTTCATATGTCTGTTGGCCAACCATCTCTATGTCCTCTTTGGTGAAATGTCTATTCAGGTCCTCAGGCATAGTGTGTGTGTGTGTGTGTGTGTGTGTGTGTGTGTGTGTGTGGTGTTATATGAGTTCCTTATATGTTTTTTTAATTAAGATTTTATGTATTTATTTTTAGAGAGAAGGCGGGGAGGGAGAAAGAGAGGGAGAGAAACATCAGTGTGTGGTTGCCTCTAGCACAACCCCACTGGAGACCTGGCCCTCAACCCAGGCTTGTGCCCTCACTGGGGATAGAACCCATGACCCTTTGATTCACAGGCTGGCACTCAATCCACTGAGCCATACCAGCCAGGGCAAGTTCCTTATATGTTTTGGACATTAACCCCTTATCAGATATGTCATTGGCAAATGCCCATCTAGTGGGTTATTTTTTGGTCTGTTGATGGTTTCCTTCACTATGCAAACCCTTTTTATTTTGGTGTAGTCCCATTTATTTATTGTTTCTTTTGTTTCCCATGATCAAGAAGACATATAAAAATATTACTAAGAGCAATGAAAGAGTTTTCAATGTTACCTCCTAAGAGTTTTATGGTTTCAGGTGTCATATTTAAGTCTTTAATCCATTTTTTTCCTTTTTTTGAATTTATTGAGGAGACACTAGTTAACAAAATTATACAGATTTCAGGTGCACAATTCTATAACACATCATCTATACTCTGTATTGTATGTTCATCTCGAAAAGTCAAGTCTCCTTCCATCACCATTTATCCCCCTATACCCTCCTTCACCTCTCCCCACCCACCTTTCCACACCTGCTACAATTGCCACATTGTTGTCCATGTCCATGAGTTTCTTCTCTGCTCAATTTCTCCACTCCTTCTGACTCCGCCCCCCACCCAGACAATTGTCAACTGGCTGGTTATTTATGAGTCTGTCAATATTTTGCTTGTTAGTTCATTTTGTTCATTAGATTCCACATTTGAGTGAAATCTTTTGGAACTTGTCTCTCTGACTGGCTTATTTCACTTAGCATGGATGGACTTCAAGAGCATTATGCTGTCTCCTTAATCCATTTTGAGTTCATTCTTGTATATGGTATAAGAAAGTTAAATAGAAAAAAAAAGTTAAATAGTTTCATTTTTTTTGTATGTATCTCTTTAGCTTACCCAATACCATTTATTGAAGAGATTGTTTTTACCCTATGGTATATTCTTGCCTCCTTTGTCATAGATTAACTGATCATAGAGGCATAGATTTATGTCTTTTTAAAAATATATATTTTACTGATTTATGCTATTTCAGTTGTCCCAGTTTTTTCCCCTTTGTCGCCCTCTGCCCAGTATCCCCATTCACTCCAGTGATCCCCCTCTTTAGTTCATGTCTGTGGATCATGCATATCCGTTCTTTGGCTACTCCATTACCTATACTGTTCTTAACATCCCCCTAATTTTTACCTGCCAGTTTGTGCTTCTTAATCCCTGCACCTTTCCCCCTGTTATCCCCTTCCTACTGATAACCCTCCAAATGATCTCCATATCTATGCTTGTTTGCTTAGTTTGTTATTTGGATTCAATTATTGATAGCTGTGAATTTATTGCCATTTTAATGTTCATCATTTTAGTCTTTTTTTTATATAATTCCCTTTAGCATTTCATATAATAATGGCTTGGTGATGATGAACTCCTTTAGTTTTACCTTCTCAGGGGAGCACTTTATCTGCTCTTTCATTCTAAATGATATGTTTTATGGATAGTGTAATCTAGGTTGTGAGTCCATGCTTTTCATCACTTTGAGTACTTCTTGCCAGTACTTTCTAGCTTGCAAAATTTCTTTTGAGAAATCAGCTGACAGTCTTACTGGGATTCCTTTGTAAGTAACTATCTGCTTGTCTCTTGTTGCTTTTAAGATTCTTTATCTTTAACATTTGGCATTTTAATATGATATGTCTTGGTGTGGTCCTTTTTGGGTCCATCTTGTTTGGGACTCTGTGAGCTTCCTGGACTTGCATGTCTGTTTTCTTCACCAAATTAAGGCAGTTTTCTTTCATTATTTTTTCAAATAAGTTTTCAATTTCTTGCTTTTCTTTTTCTTTCTCTGGCACCCCTATGATTTGGATGTTGGTGTGTTTAAAGTTGTCCCAGAGGTTCCTAAGCCTATCCTTTTTTTTTTTTTAATTCTTTTTTCTTTCTGCTGTTCTGATTGAATGCTTTTTCCTTCCTTGTGTTCCAAATCATTGATTTGATTCTTGGCTTCATCCTCGCCACTTTTTTATGGTGTTGAAGTACCTAGTGAGTTCTTAAGAGCATCTTGATAACCAGTGTTTTGAACTGTGCATATAATAGGTTGCTTATCTATTTCATTTAGTTCTTTTTCTGGAGTTTTGTTCTGTCCTTTCATTTGGGCAATATTTCTTTGTCTCCTCACTTTGGCAGTCTCCCTGTGCTAGTTTTTGTGTATTAGGTAGAGCTGCTTTGACTCCCTGTCTTAGTGCACCTGTTAAGTTGTATGGGTCATTGCCTTAAATAATTGCCAGGGCTGGACAACCTGTGTCACTGCTCTGTCACTCTGTGGGGGAGGGCTTGCAGGGGGACAAAGCAGCTACCTGGCCTCTGGAGTTTTGCCCAGGGGGAAGCTGTCTCCCCACTCGCACTTCACTTTCTCCCCATATGCCACTGGTGCCCTTTCAGCTGTTTCCCTGCTGCTGAATCCCAGAGGGTGTGGGTCTTTGTGAGCCCTAAGTCTGTTGCAGGCCCTTTAAGAGGATGCAGTTTCTTCTGCAGCCCCAACCAGCACTGGTTTTACATCTAGAAGTAATGGGGAGTTATCTTCCTGGTGCTGAGACCTGGGCTGTGATCCCTGGCTCCTGAGGTATCCCTCCCATTTCTTATCCATCATACATAATTGTGGTACCAGCTGTTCCCATCTCTGTGTCTCTCTGTGTCACTCTGCATCTCTGCCCCTCCTACCTGTCTGGATGAATGTGGCTTCTTTAAATCTTTGGTTGTTGGACTTCCACACAGCTTTATTTTCTGTTTTGGATGATATTTGTTTTGTAGTGTAGCTGTCTTTTTTGCTATAGTTGTGTGCAGAGGCAAGGCATGTTTACCTACATCTCTATCTTGACCAGAAGTTCTCTGGATTTATTTCTAGGCTCTCTGTTCTGTTTCATTGATCTATGTGTCTTTTTATGCCAGTAGCATGCTGTTTTGATTACTATAGTTTTGTAGTATAGTTTGATATCAGATTATCAGGATGCTTCAAGAACTCACTGGGATACCTCTAACTTTATTCTTCTTAAGATTGCTTTGGCTATTCAAGGTCTTTTGTGGTTCCATGCACATTTGAGGATTATTTGTTCTAGTTCTGTGAAAAGTACCATTGGTATTTTGTTAGGGATTGCATTGGACCTGTAGGTTATTTGGGGTAGTACAGACATTTTAATGATGTTGATTCTCTGTATCATGAACACAGTTTATGTTTCTGTCTATTTGTATCTTCTTCTGTTTCTTTCTTCAATGTCTTTAGTTTTTTGAGTACAGGTCTTAGTTAAATTTATTTCTAGCTATTTTATATTTTTAAATTTAATTGTAAATAGGATTGTTTTCTTAATTCTCTTTCTGACAGATCGTTATTGGTATAAAAAATGCAACCAACTTTGAATATTAATTTCATTTCCTGCTACTTTACTGAATTCATTTATCAGTTCTAATAGTTTTGGTGGATTTTTTAGGGGTCTCTCTATATGTAGTATCATGTCATCTATAAATAACGACTTTTTTTCCTTTCCAATCTGGATGCTTTTTTTTCCTTATTGTTTTTGCTAGGACTTCCTGTACTATGTTGAATAAAGTGGTGTATGTGGACATCCTTGTCTTTTTTCTAATCTTAAAGCTTTTCGCTTTTCACTAGTGAATATGATGTTAGCTATGGGTTTGTCATATATGGAATTTATCATGTTGAATAAGTTTTTTCTGTCTTCACTTTGCTGAGAGTATTAATTATAATAAGTGTTGGATTTTGTCAAATATTTTTCTAAAATCATTTGATTTTTATCCTTATTGTGTTTTAGGCAGTTATTATAAATTTAATTGATTTATAGATGTTGGACCACCTTTGCATCTCAGGAATAAATCCCACCTGATCATTGTGTGTCATATTTTTAATGTATTGAAAAATTTAGTTTACTAATATTTTGATGAGGATTTTTGCACCTGTATTCATCAGACATATTCACCTTAATTTTAATTTTTGTAATGTCTTTCTTTGGTTTTGGTCTGAGGGTAATGCTTGCCTTGTAAAATGAGTGTGGGATCCTAGCCTCCTTTTCAGATTTTTGGAACAGTTTGAGAAGGATAGGCATTAATTCTTTACATGTTTGGTAAAATTCACCTGTGAAGCCATTGGTCCAAAATTTTTTGTTTGTTGGGAGGTTTTTGATTACTGATTGATTTTGTTAGTACTTACTGGTCTGTTTCTTCCTTATTTAGTCTCGGAAGATTGTACATTTATAGGACTTTACGCATTTTTTCCAGTTTGTTTAATTTGTTGGCATATAATTGTAGTATGTTCTTATAATCTTTTGTATTTCTCCGGTGTTGGTTGTCATTTCTCCTCTTTTATCTCTGTTTTTATTTATTTAGGCCCTCTTTTCTTGATGAGTCTGGCTAAAGGTGTATCAATTTTGTAATATTTTCAAAGAACCAGGACTTGGTTTCATTGATCTTTTGTATTTTTTTAGACTCAATTTTGTTTATTTTTGCTTTGATTTTTATTATTTCCTTCCTTCTCCTTACTTTGGGTTTTGTTCTTTTTTCTAATCCCTTTATGTGTAAAATTAGATTGTTGATTTGAGAATTTTCTTGTTTCTTGAGGTAAGCCTGTATTGCTATGAATTTTGCTCTAAGAACTGCTTTGGCTGTGTTCCATAGATACTTTGGGGTCATTGTATTTTCATTTCATTTGTCTTAAATATCTTTTGATTTATTTCTTGATACCATTGTTAGCCCACATATTTAATAGCATGATAAATCATGGTCCATGTTTTTGTGTGTTTTTTAGTTTTCTTCTTATAATTGGTTTTTAGTTTTATATCTTTGTGATTGGAGAAGATGTTTGATATGATTTCTTGATATGATTTCAATCTTCTTAAATTTATCGATACTTGTTTTTTGGCTTACCGTGTGATATATCCTGGAAAATGTTCCATATGCACTTCAAAAGAATGTGTACTCTGCTTCTGTGTGAAATGTGTATCCTGGACATTTTTAATGTTCTGTTATGAGACTCTACGTTTTGTTTAAATTCTATGGAAAATATTGATGTTTTTGTTTTAGTATGCAGTTGACCTGGAGGTAGGTTCATTACACAAGTTGTGACCAGTTTTCTCTGAGTTGTAGTTTCAATGTCAGCTTTGTTTACAAAGGTATTACAGAGCTATTTCATTGTGTCCTGTTTCTGTGCCAACCAGTAGCCATTTTAGGACTTGGAAACCAGGTCCTGTCCCCTAGTTCAGTTTTCAGTCTGTGGTGTGCTGCTTAGGGTCATAACCAGGCCCATGCAACTCAAGTATAAGCCGAGGAGTTCATAAACAACTTTAAGGGGTCACTTTTCTAAGTTCTTCCCTCTCTGTGTCTTTCTGGTACTTTACGGTTCTCTAGGGCTACTATTTTGGTAATCTGGTCAGAAAGCTGCGGCTTCACTTACCTGCCTTGATGGTGTCTGTATCTGGGCCTAGATAGTGGAAGGACAGAGAGCAAAGATGCATTAGGGGGTTTCCCCCCTCTCTTGGGTCCATAACTCCTCTGACTGGAAAGGACCCTCACTTTCAGAGCTTTAGATAGCTTGCTGTGGTGGGCAGAGTTCTAAAGCTACCTTCCTAAGATTCTTGTTCCCTTGTTATTCAATCAAACATTAATCTAGGTACTGCTGTGAAGGGACTTGACAGATATAATTAAGATTACTAAATAGTTGGCCTTAAAATGGGGAGATTATTTAGGTGGTCCCAATATAATACCCTGAGCCCTTAAAAGCAGCAGAGGTGGGCAGGGAGATTCAAAGTGTGAGAGGGATGTCATTTCTGTCATTGGCTTTGAAGATAGGAGACAGGGCATGAGGCCTGGAATGTGAGTAGCCTTTAGAAACTGAGAACCACCCCTACTCTAGTCAGTAAGGAAACAGGGACTCTAGCCCTACAACTGCATGGGACAATTCTAACAGCAGCCTAGAAACCTAGAAATGGGTTTCTTCCTGGATTCCTGATAAGAGGCCAGATCACTGCCACCTTTATTTCAGTTTTGTGGCACCTGGAGCAGAGAAATATCTGAGTCTATTGGATTTCTGACCTACAGAGCTGTGAGGTAATAAAATTGTGTTTTAAGTTGCAATAGAAAATGAATATACCTGCAGACTGCCTTGAGCTAGAGGTGGAAGAAAATAAAGGGAGGGGTAAAAGGCATGCAATTTCCCTTATTCTCTGAATAGTGGGAAAGCCCATTCCTCTTCCTTATGGCAAAACCAAATGGCTTTCCCTAGAGCTCTCTGTTCACATTGTGGGCACCAAGTTCTGGGTTTTGGCTGCATTGCATCCACCTGAGAGATCTTGAGGAGAGAGAGAAGTAGTAAACTTACTACCAGTTCTATGACCTTTCTCAATCTATGGACTACTGTTCACTTTTTAGTGTCCCCAAATAGCTGCTTTATTTATTCTGTCCTGATTTTATAACTGCATTCAGTGGGAGAGACAGGGTAGAGTGTGCTTACTTGACCTTATCCAGAACTGAATTGGTTTATTATGAAAAGAATTTTGTTTTTTGTGTGGAGAGTGGTAATCTCCAGTGGTAGTTTCTGCTAATACTTTAGTGTACATTCTTGCATATTTTTTCTTAAACATTTGTAGGTGTTCTTTTTAAAACAACAACAACAATAAAAATGGGGTCATAATTTTGTAGAGGCTGCTTTTTAAAAAAATTTTATTTAAATTGTTGTTGTAGTACAATTTTCTATCTTTTACTCCCATCCCAACCCACCCACCCAACCCTCCCCTCCTTCCTCCCATTTTGAGGCTGCTTTTTTTCACTTAAAGTATTGCGGGCATTTTTACATGTTAGTAGATACACAGTAATGAACCTCACTTTTTAATTGTGAATAGTAATACTAAAATAGTAGCGACTACCATTTCATTTAACCAGTATGGGAGTATAGTTAATTTGCTAGGGCTGCTATAATAGTATCACAGACGAGGTGGCTTAAACAAACATTTATTTTCCACAATCTTGGAGACTAGAAGTTTGAGATCAAGGTGTTGGCAGGATTGCTTTCCTCTGAAGCTTCTCTGCTTGGGTTGTAGATGGCCATCTTCTTCCTGTGTCTTCACATGGTGTCTTAGTCAGCTTATGACATTTTACAATACCATAGACTGGGTAGTTTAAACAAAAAAAAATTATTTTCTTACAATTCTGGAGACTGAGAAGTTCAAGATCAAGGTCCTAGCCAATTTATTTTCTGTTCAGGGCAGACAACCTCCTTTCTGGCATGCTGATGACTTACTTCTCACTACATCCTCAGATGGTGGGAAGTGGTAGGGAGAAGAAGGGGGGTAGAGCATACAAGAACACATGCTCTGGTGTTTCTTCCTGGTTTTCCCTTACGACTTCATTTAACCTTTATCACCTCCTTACGGACAATTGTAGTCATACGCAGTTAGACCTTCCATGTAGGAATTGGGGCGGGGGGGGGCACACAAACATTCAGTCCGTCGCACATGGTCTTCCCTCTGTACCTGTCTGTGTCTTAATTTCCTTTTCTTTAAAAAATTAGGATACCAGTCCTAGTGGATTAGGACCCACCCTAAAGACCTCATTTTAACTTGGTGTATATTGGGAGTTAGGATTTCAACACAGAAATTTTGAGAGGATGCAGTGCAGCCCATGATAGGGTGGTAGTGTTATTTTCTCCCCTTAAGGTAAGGAAGCTGAGGCTCAAAAACCTTGTGTAATGTGGCCGAGATCACACAGTTGATAAAGGATAGAACCAGGATTCAAATCCAGGTAGATTGGCTCCAGAGCCTGCTTTCTTAACCACCTGGTCATGCCCCTACCTCGATTGCCCACTTTGGCACTGCAGTTGTTGTCAAGTTAAACTTGATTATTTAACTAATTCTGTATTGAGCATATGGGTTTTCACTCCTTTTTTTATCCTATTAGTACTGCATTGAACATGATTTTACAGGCATCACTATGAACCTCTGAAAATAATTGCTATTGTATAATGCCTAGAAATCAGTTACTCACAGAAATTATTATTAAATTTATATGTTTTTGGGAAGTGCCCTCTAAAACATCACCTGTTTATTCTCCCAGCAATAACCAATGAGTGTCAAGTTTTAGAAAGGTGCAATGGAAAAACTACTTCCTGTCTCAGGCTACAGATGAATTTGAATTAGGTACTTATTGGGGGTATCTCAGAGTGAAATGAAGGCCATTCTTTCTTTTAGATAGGGTGAAAACTGTATACAGTGATACATCCTAATCAATTCATGAGTTACTTTCTTTTTTGCAGAATTTTGATTCTGACATAAGCAGTGTGGGAATAGATGGCTGCTGGCAGGCAGACAGCCAGAGGCTTCTCAATGAGGTGATGGTGGAGCACTTCTTTCGACAAGGAATGCTGGACGTAGCCGAGGAGCTCTGCCAGGTAACAGTGTGCCAACTGTGAGAAGGTGAAAAAGAAACAAAGGAACTCTTCGTGGAGTTTTGAGTCTTCTTTTAGCCATAGATAGATTTTTAGTATTTTAATTATCAGGGCTGACCTCATTTTACTAGGAGATCTTGTTTGTAATTAGAGAAAATTAATAATCCTAGAACTTCTTAACTGGATTATTTCCTTATTCCTGCCCCAAAATGTTGGTTCTGAGTCCTCAACAAAATCATCAGAAGGGATGCTACTGTCTTCATTTACTCTTTTGATAGGGAAGGTTAGTATAGAAAAGAACAAAGAGGTTTATGTCTGGCCTTCTGTTCCAGCCCAACTTGAAGAATTTCATCAAACGAATTTCAAGCTAAAATTTACTTCAGATGCGTATCATTTATCTTTTATTTCTATTAGACATAAGTATAGGGATCTCAGAACAGTTTACCAAATACCATCTAATCATAATGGTAGCAGCTGCTGTGTACTGAGTACTTACCACTTACCTTTATTTCTCATGGCAGTCCTCCTGGGAGGTAGCATCTGAGGTCTGGAGCAGTAACTTTCCCAAGGCCATACAGGTTCTTAGTAAAGTAAGTAGGTAGGATTCAGTCCCAAATTTATGCCTCTTCAAATTGAGTCCTCTGCTACCATGTGCTATTGTATTTTCTGATAAGAACGGATACTACACTTAATCTTAGCCAAAACGCAAAGGAGCTTTTTTATTGTATTTTCTGTTGAAGGAGTGTAAGGATTAAATAATTTAATTACAGGCTAGTCTGTAAACAAAACCTCTAGTCCTTTTATATTTTAAACAGATAAACTATAACTCATGTCTTTCTCCATACTTTATGAGAATTATATTTGTCTATATAAAATTCCTCAAGTAAATTGTCATTTAGGATTGTTTGTTTATAAGTGACAAAGACCCAAAATACCACTGACTTAAACAATTTTTTTTTGCACAGAAATAGGAAGTAGTAAGTCACCTACAGCATATACTATGTTCCATGAAGCTCTTAGGGACCAAGGCTCTTTGTAGCTGTCCTGTTTCTAAGCTGCCCCCGTCCTCGTGGTCTAGAGTACCAGTGAAGCTGTACCTTTTGGTATTCCAGGAAGGGGCAAAGAGTACATGCTTATAGGTCATTGGCTAGAACTTTGTGTTGCAATCATACCCAGCTTTATTTCACATGACTATATGCCAAGCTAAAATTTAGGGGTTCTTCTACTTTGGAAAAGGAGAAGGAATGATAATGGGTCTCAGTCATCAGTCTCTGCCATAGAAATACATGTTAAAAAGAAAGATCTTGAATGGTTTGTCCCATATTTAATTTATAATATGCTTTTAGTATATCTCTTTATCCCAATAACTGCTAACAAAAGTTCTATCTTTTTTAGGAATCTGGTCTTTCTGTAGACCCCAGTCAGAAAGAACCATTTGTGGAATTAAATCGAATATTAGAAGCGTTAAAAGTCAGAGTTCTGAGACCTGCTCTGGAGTAAGTTACTGAGTTTGTTTTCTTTTGAATACTTTGAGAGAACCCTGTAAGAAAACTTCTTTAGAAAACACATTAGAGATTTTGAGATCTGTATCACATCTGGGGTGTGTGTCAGAGAAATCAAGGGAGAATTATTTTTTTTCTTTTAGCTAAGGGAATATGGGAGATGTATAATACGAGGAATGGTTAGAGCTTACTTCACTTATCAATTGATCTGAATTCCCATGAGAGAAAGGGTTTCCTGTATCCAGGCTATACCGTCACTTTAGACTAGTAATTATAACTGAGCACTGTTGTTCAGGCAGGCTGAGATTGATATTTGAACTTCCATAATGGGCCAGGTTCTGTGCTAGTATTCTAAAAAAACAATATAATTGTAGCTAACTTGTATGTATAAAGAGAGCAAAGATTGTTATGATGGAGTTCTGTTCTAATTACCACTGTAAAATTTAATTATTTACTGTGAACTTGTTATGCTATGAATTGTCTGAAATTACTAAGCCATGATAAATACCATCCTAGAGAGAGTCAGCAAATTTTTGTGTAAAGGGCCAGATAGTAAATATTTTAGGCTTTGCAAGCCACATAAAGTTTCCATCACATGTTCTTCTTTGTTTTATTTTACAACACTTTCAAAATGTGAAAAACCAGCTTGGCCATCTGGCATACAAAATGCGCAGCAAGCCATATATGGCCCTTGACCATAGTTTGCTGACCCTTGTCCTAGAATTTTTTAATGTGAGGATTACTGGGTTATTTATTGAAAGAAAGAAAGGGGGTGGAAGAAAAAGAAAAGTTCCTAAAAGGAAGAAACTAGCTGATAGAAACAGTGATGTTGTTGTGAGATCATGGCCTTAGAATCCTGGTGTTTTAAAGTTGGCAGTATTTGAGACTATTATTACCAGAAAAAAAATTGTTTGGAAGATCCTTGTTGATTTCATAAAACACACATTTTTTTTTCTACTAACCTATTTAATTTTTATAACTTATTTTTATTGGGTTCTTGAACCAGCCCAGATAAACAGGTAGAGATAGATACATTTCTGTGTAAATTGATAAATTAGAAATTCCTGTATAAGTTAAATATGAGATAGGTAGGTACTATATTTTTGAAGATAGATGTTACTTAAATGGTACCATTAGCTATGATGCATAGTACCTTTATAATTTTTTTATTTTTTTAAAGCAGATTTCAGATTGTGATACACCTGGAAGATTAAATTCATATACCTCTAATACCTCTTAAATAAAGTATGGCAACCACTCTTCTGTCTCCTTTCCTATTTTGTATAGCTAAAACATCTATAAAGGGGAGTGAGAGAACCTAATAAAAATATATGGATTTTCCAGACGTTATATAGTGATTTGGAAATAATATATGTTATTCAAGGTAGTATTTATTATTTATCCATTAATTTCTCAGGCTTTTCATCAGAACTTTTATTGAGAGTGCTTACTGTGTACCAGAGATGGTGCTTAGTATTTGGACTTCCGCAGCAAAGTATGCAAGGCTTTTTCCTTTTGGAATGAAGGAAATTGATAAGACCCTTTTAACTTTGTTCTTTTTCTGTAATATCTAAATGTCTTACTGATAACTGTATCATATACATCAGTTTTTTCTGTAAATGTTTCCTGTTGTCTCAAGCAATGCCTTTCAGGCAAAGGGAAGACGTGTTCCATCCAGTTGGTGGTAACAGTGTAAATTACAGTAAAAGTTTTTTCATTTCACTTTTCTGGGACTATTGCCATGTTATTGATATCTACCAGCATGGGGGGATGTAGTGATAATTATAGTGTTGAGTACTTATAATGTGCTTAGCATTGTTCTGAGCATTTTACATGCATTAATATGTACTTTAACATGCATTATTTTAACAGATGTTTTACATGTATTAACTTATAATCCTCATAATAATCCTATGAAGTAGGTATTCATTTTACAGAGGAGGAATTGAGGTCTGGAACATACTACCTGAAAATCAAAAGATAGAGAGTCAAAGGTTATATGATAAATGCTTTACAAAATATTTCCTTAATACTCTCCTGTAAGAGATTTACTTCAGCATATTAGATGGTCCATCAGCAATCCTTAAGAAACTCATTAAATTTTGTGTCCAGTGTTTCCCATGCATATTTGATAAAAGAATCCTTGTCCACCCACACTCTCACAATGCCTATTAAAACCCACAAAATTGGAGTTCTATGGAATATAAGTTTGCAAAATGATAGTTTAATGGAAATCTCTATTACAACAACTCAAACTCTTCCAATTCTTGCCTATTACCACTGGATATAAGCAGTATTTACTTAGTATCTTTTATGGGTAAGGTGGAGAAAATTCACTCTGTGTGTAGTGAAAGTTGAAAAATGTAGGACATCAGTTTGGGGAACTGTGGTTCAGATATAAGGGGAAAATATCTTTCAATTATGTGGCATCTTCTTTTTGTACCTCTTGGGAGGAAAGCGTATGGAACCACCTAAGAAGGGAAAGAGGAAGGTGAGAGGCTGCAGTAGTTTCTTCCAGGCAGCCTAGGCAGTTGAAGAGATAGGCCAGCCAAAAAAATTAATGTGGAGAGAGGCCATGGAAGAAGTAGATGAGAAGGAAGTCTGGAGAGTGTTAGCTAGTAATTGCAAATAGTGAGAGACAATGGAAAGAAGGCAGAAAAGAATGATGATATGGTAGAGAGAAATGGCAGAAGAACAGTTAATTACACTTACAGATCAGGAAGCTGCCTACTTTTTGTTCCTGCCCTTATATTGGTGAGTTTGTATGTCCAATGGAAAGGATACATAAGGGAAGATAACACAATGGAATGTAAAGGCTAAGAGGGAAAAACATATTCGGGATAATAATATCATTTTCCATGGTCTGTTTTATGTTTGTTGCTGGCAAAATTTAAATGAAGTTCTAAGACAATAGATACTCCTCAGGAGGAAGAATAGCACTCATCTGGATATATTCTCACCATAGAATTGAATAGGCAAGCCATGACAATAGGGAAATTGAGAATCTCTATAAAAATAAGGGGAAAATTGAAATAAACTATCCATGGAATTGTTTTAAAGAGGAAGGAGTTAGACTAGGCCAGGACAGGGAGTTAAGAAGAAAGACACTGGAGTTTGGTGCTTGTAAAATGCCTATTATTAACTTAGGTTAATAAAATCTCTTGGTTTTGTGGTAGGAAACTAGCAGTAAATAAGGCAATGTTATATTTAAGTACTGTATTAAGAACCACCAGTGTACAGAACTGTGCTGATCAATAGGGTGGCCCCTGATACACCTGCTATTAGGCACATTTACCAAACTGCATTTCTGAGAAACTCATGTAAAGTTGGAAGTGTGTGTATTGTGTTTTTAAGTAGATTTAAATGTGTAATTCTACAGTTTGTACAGTTTCTTAAATGCTATGTTAAGGACAAAGATTCACACCAATTCTGAGATGAGTAAAATGTTAGTAATTCCAGTGATGGAGTCAACTCTTATTTGAGAAATTACCATTGAAAATCTCTCAGAAATAATACGTTAACTATCCATTTCAGTCTCTAAAGCAAAGTTTATAGGGTTCCTAACTTTTGGCTGAACTTTCATTTTCATTTTTGCAGTTCTCTGAATTTTTATGCACTTGATTTAGTCACCAGTAATGATCAGCCAAGTCCATACCTGTGGAGTAAATAAATGTCACTCATTTCCCTGAACTTCATTTTTTACCCCCAAGACTACAGGCCTAAAGGAAACTAGAAAAAGGAGATACTCGTAAGCCTTGAAAAATGCAATGACAGATTGTAGTGGAGTGTACTGTGGGAATTGGCAAGAAGCATTTTTATTTCACTATTACCAGAAATAGACACCAGCACAGATTGGCCAAATTGTGAAAGGAGGGAGAAAAACAGATTAATTCTGTCAGTTAGATTCCTGGGGGAGAACCGCAAACTGAAGGTAGAATCTTGTGTTAATTATTTTTGGAATGATATGGAAATTCTAAATGTGGAGCTAACAATGTGCCAAGTCTTTTTTAGAGACCTGACAAGTAGGATAATTAATGCTTAGTGTTTCTGTGGGGTAACTGTGTAGATGTGGGTTGCTAATAAGTAAGTATGATTGTTTTAGGGTCTTTTTATGGAAGAGGCCCAAAAGGTCTGGAGGATGCAGGGGCAGTGAACAGAGATAGACAGTTGTTACATTGTGACCTTAATGGGTGTCATCTCTTTGTCTGCAGTATTTCTCTAAAAAGGAGTGGTTCCAAAGCTGATGATGCTCAGTTCTAGCCTACATTGGAGATTTGGGAGCAGAATTTCTTTTTAAAAAAAATCACAGTAAAGTTATAATATAACTGAATGTTTACTAGCCTGCTGGTTTATGCTATAGTGGTGATTTGTTTATTAAAAATTAAAAATCAAAAGTGTTCTGCTACAATGCCATTATCCAGAGTATAGCATTCTATATCCTCAAATCACTAACTAGATTTATCTCTTTTTGGTCATGTTTTCTAGTGCTTTGTAGACAGTGGGTTAATCTTTTGGTTCTGATTATAGTTTTGTGCTTTGCCGGTTTTCGATTTGGTTGTTACAAGGTTCATTAAGCCTGTGACTATCTTCTACCCCTATTTTTGCCCCATGGATCAAATACCCAAATACTCAGTGTGAACTTCTAGCTAAGAAAACTTGAAACATTTTTTAAGGGGATTAACTCATACATGCACATTGTCATATTCTCACACAGTTGCTTCTATAAAAAGTAAAGTGGCACAGAGTATTACATGGAAGTACCCATGCAACTTTTTAAAAATATAATCTTAAATATACTTTTTTTTTTAAGATTTTTTTTATTTATTTATTTTTAGAGAGGGAACGGGGGGGGAGAGAGAGAGAGAGAGAGAGAAACATCAATGTGCGGTTGCTGGGGGTTATGGCCTGCAACCCAGGAATGTACCCTGGCTGGGAATCGAACCTGGGACACTTTGGTTCCCAGCCTGCGCTCAATCCACTGAGCTACGCCAGCCAGGTTAAATATACTTTTCTTACTGAAAATATGACTTTGAAGAATTGTAACAGTTCATCCATTCAGTAAACACATGCTAAGTTATTATTGAATGTCTTTTAGTGCCAGTCTCTGTGTACAGTGCTTTAACCAGTCTCCTCTTTTAATGCTCACAACCCTTCCAAGTGCCCGCATTTAATAGTAAGGAAATAGGCTTTTAGAGAATTAGGTAGTAGATTGCCCAAATTCACACTGCAGAGCTAGATTTAAGTCCACAAATAGTTGATTCTTTTAACCTATACCCCTTATCTGTATATCCCTTTCAAAGTAGGGGGTGTGAGAAGATGAGCAAGACACAATCCCTGACTTATGAGACCAGAAACCTTCCTACCAAATAGATTATACAGTGAGCCGTGTGAGAGGTTCAAGTGAAGAATATCTAAAGTTCAGTGAATTATTAGGAAAATTATGGAAAGTATGGTAATTCAGCCTGGGCCTTGAATTTTTCAACCCTATTTTCAGCTACTCAATTTGTGTTTGTACTTTTGTAAAAAATTAACTAGCACCTATGTTGGGAGAAAGGCTTTTAATTTTGTAGAGGGAACAAGTCTTCTCACTGGATTAGCTTTAATTCACCTGGACACATCACTGTTGATGGTAATGCAAGTTGCTAGACCAGATTATCTGAACATGTTTGCATGTTTTTCTTGGCCTGCACCTCTCTACCTTCATTCTATTCTCAGTGGGCCTATTTTCCTTCTTTAATTTTTCATATTACATGACTGATGCCTTTAATTTATCCTGTTGGACAACCCCTGCTTTCTTCATCCACTGCTTGCATAATATCCCTTCCTGGCATAAACCCTTTGGTTTTCTAGCCTAGCCCTCCTTTGCCTTAAAAAAGAAGAGTGGAGGGGCAGGCATCTTGGTGGAAAATAGAAAACTAATCTTATTTTTTTTCTAATTCTTCCAGGTCCATGGTAATAGAACATAGAATCCCAAACTTGATCAGTTCCTCAAATTTACATCTTTCTTTATTGTACTGCTGTGAGCCTTCCTTGTCTTTATAAAGTAACCTCCTGCCTCTAAGATCCCTATGTTCTTTCTCTCTATTGCACCTATGGACAACCCTCTCTGTACAATATGCCCAAATTTGATGTACCACAGTTTGAATAACACTGGTTCTCCAACAACACAGTTCAAATTTCAGTTACCGTAATATATGTTAACTGTGAATAATTGCATAACTTCCATGTCAACTCTTCAGTCTACAAATCACTATATAAATAACAGGTGTGCCTCATGATCACCCTTAGTCACATCACTTCCTTCTAATAAGTCAGTGATTGGGTCACTCTGCATCTGTTATATATCACACCCTCGGACAGCAAGTGTGTGGTTGTGTTGGCACCTCTCTCCCAGTGATAAACCCATGCAACATATTACATGGATTACTTAGAGAGACTTGGTGAACAAAAATGAATTACTAGAAGTTTAATAGAATGTTATTAGAAAGATTTGAAAGTGAAAACAACAAAGTGAAGCTGTGACAAAACCTAGGCCTGCACAAAGCTGTGGTAAAAAAGCATATGAGAACAGTTTTATGAATATAAAAATCAAGTTTGCTTCAACATCTTACAATTAAAATTTCACAGGAAATAGAAAGCTCCTTGTGGTTTAAATGATGGATCATATATTCTGCTTTGGATTGAAGACTTAAAAAAAAAGACAAAAACAGCTCGGTTTAACTAACATTCAGGCCAAAGCATTGAAGTTAGTAACCTCATTGAAAGAAAATAGATCAGACTTCTGGTCAAGATGAGGCATAGGTAAGCACAGCTTGCTTTCTTACACAACCACATCAAAATTACAACTGAACAACAGAATACACATCATCAGAACCGTCAGAAATCAAGTTGAATGGAAGTCCAACAAATACACAAAGAAACCATATCCATCCAGACTGTTATGTGACATGGAGACGTGGAATGGGCTGGTCCCACTCCCATGTGTGGTGGATAAAAATTCAGGAGGAATATCTCAGGAGCGAGGAGCACCAGCCCCACACCAGGCACCCCAGCCTAGGGTCCCAGTGCCAGGAAGATAAGCCTACGTAACTACTGACTGTAAAAACCAGTGGTGTTTAAGTCAGTCATATGAACTCTACTGATTCCCAAACAGTGCCTCTTAAAGGGCCTGAACATGGACTTACTTAGACCCACTCCCTCTGAACTCCAATACCAGGGTAGCAGCTCGAAAGGATCCAGTGGCATGTGGGGAGGAACTAAAATGTCTGCCATCAGGGTAAGAGCTGGGGGGGGACAGCTTTTTCTGAAACAGAAAACTGGGCAGAGGCCATTGTTCCTTTTCTGAACCCTCCCCCAACAGAGCCATAGAGCCGGTAGGTGGGGGATATACCTGAGACTCTATTAACCTGGCTCACATGGTTTGCACCACCATGGGGAAATCCTAAAGCTCTGCCCTACCCAATTTACAGACCACCCATGCTGTTAACAGTGGCTTTTCTGTATGAATGGGTAATCTCAGCGCAGACTTGACATCTTCCTAAGTCCTCTCAAGTGACAACCAGCCTCAGTGAGCCACCATACATCTGGCTAAGCAGCCCCAGGCTTGGCATTAGCAGCAGTCAGCTTTGGATCACAGTTTGGCCTTACCTGGGAACCTTCAAGTCCAGCACAAGTGTCAGTCACCTGAGGATTGCTTTTGTAGCTCATGCTTGGTGGCCTCAGGTGGAACATAGGTGGTAGCTGACCCTGGCCTGCACCACCCAGGAAACCCCAGAGCTTGTGCACCCAGTGGACAACTATAGACCATGTTGGAGCACCACCACTCTGCCCCTTGCACAGCTGATCCTCCACAGAGGGTAGAAGTTGGTAGTCAGTAGTCACAGCTAATCCTTGTAGCTGACTGGGTAAATCTCTCCCATTGATCTGCCAATAGCATCAAAGCTCAACTGCAAGGAGAGGGTGTACTCAGTTCACCGGAAGGGTGCACCTCGAGTACCCAGGTTGGGTAATAGCGGGAGTCGGTGCCACTGGCCACTACAGGACACCTGCTACTTTAGGCCATGCTACCAAGACAGAGAGTCATAGCAGCTTGACCTAACATAAAGAAAGAAACACAGGGAGGCTGCCAAAATGAGGAGACAAAGAAACATGGCCCAAATGAAAGAACAGATCAAAACTCCAGAAAAAGAACTAAATGAAATGGAGATGAGCAATTTATCAGATGCACAATTGAAAACACAGATTATGAGGGTGCTCAAGGAACTTAGTACCTCAACAGGCTAAAAAAGACCTGGGCATATCGTTGCTTTGATTCTTGGATGAAGCCAAGAAGAAGAAAAAAGAAAATGTACCAACATTTGCATCATGGGAGTGCCCAAAGGAGAAGAGAAAGAGCAAGAAATTGGAAATCTACTTGAAAAAAAAATAACAAAAGAAAACTTCCCTAATTTGGTGAGGAAGTAGACATGCAAGTCGAGGAAGGACAGAGTCCCAAACAAGATGGATGTAAAGAGGCCCACTCCAAGACACATCATAATTAAGATGCCAAAGGTTAAAGATAAAGAGAGAATCTTTTTTTTTAAAGTAATGATATGCTATGAAGACACTTTGCGTACCATCATAGTCACTTTAAAGGGAAGACTTTACTTTTGTATGGTGTCTGGCTGTGTAAACTACTAAGAAAAAGAACACAGTATTCAGCCAAGCCCTAAAGAGAAAATCTTAAAAGCAGCAAGAGAAAAGCAGTGGGTTATCTATAGGGGAATGCCCATAAGACTGTCAGCTGATTTCTTAAACTTTGCAGGCTAGAAGGGATTGGAAAGGAATATTCAGTCATGAGAAGCAGGGACCTTCAACCAAGATTGCTCTATCAGTGATATCAAATGATACCCAGCAAAGGTATCATTTAGAATCAAAGGGCAGATAAAGAGATTCCCAGACAAGAAAAAATTAAAGGAGTTCATCATCACCAAACCATTATTATATGAAATGTTAAAGGGACTTACTTAAGAAAAAGAAGATGATCAAAACTATGAACAATAAAATGGCAATAAACACATTACGTACCAACAATTGAATCTAAAAAACTAAGCAAACAAGAATACCAAGGGCAGAATCATGGATATAGTTTTTTGTTGGTTACCAGGATGGGGGGATGTGAGGGGAGGGGTGAAGAGGTGAGAGTATTAAGTACTGAATGGGTCACAGAATAGTTGTGGGGATGTAAAGTATAGTATAGGAAATGGAATAGCCAACGAAATTGTATGCGTGACCCATTAACATGAATAAAGGGGTGCATTTTGCATGAGGGAGTGCAGGGTGCTTGGTTGGGGTGGGCAAAGGGGGAAAAGTTGGGGGAACTGTAACAATTTAATCAGTAAAATATATGAGGTCTGTCTGGTAAAAGTTCAGCCATTATTAATATAATGGGAATGGTTTGCATGACATCAATGTAATCTGGCAGCCAAGGAGAGTACACTGGAATGTGCATCATGAACAATGATGACTTCACTGCACTGGTCATTGGGGCAGTAGATACTGTTGAGTAAGCATGTGTACTGTGTGGCCATCATATTCAAATGACTGAGTGAGTAGAGCAACTGATCTGCATCAGATTTTGCGTTAAAGTTTGAACAGTCCTTTGTGGAAACTGTTTGGATGATTCAGAATATTGCATCTATGGGCAACTAGTAAGTGGCAGCTTTATCACGATAAACACACTCACTCATGCATCATGTCTTATGCAGAGTTTTTTGGCAAAACATCAAGTCACCCAGGTTACTCAGCCACCTTATATTTCAGGTTTGGCACCCTGCAACTTCTGGGTTTTCCCAAAACTAAAAACACCTTTGAAGGGGAAGAGATTTCAGACTATTGATGAGATTCAGGGAAATTTTAAAGAAAAATTCAGGAAAATATGATGGGGCAGCTGATGGTGATTGGGAGAACTGTGTGAGTTCCCAAGGTGCTTACTTTGTAGGGAACTGAGATGTCATTGTCCTGTGTATGATGTTTCTTATATTTTGTATCTTTTTCAATAAATGTCATTGTCTCAGAAGTTATCATGAATTCACCAATGTTAAGTTATCTGGGGAAGCTGCTAGTGTGGATCAGAATGTTGCTGTGAGATTTATATCCAGAGTTCAAAGATCAGCTAAGATGGATGTTATGATTGCCAAGGAATGCAACCCCATCAAGAACTTACACAACAAAAGATGTAGGGTCGTGAAGTGGTCATAAAAGAGATAAAGGTATATGAACTTTTTTTTTTTAATTAGGAGAGAACACATAGTGACTGTACGACCTATGCTTATCTGTCCAGTTATTTGTGGCAAAGGAATTGGGGGGGTCAGGAAAATATAAATGCGTTTGCCAAAGTACAGGCCTGGGGGTATGAGACTGAGGTCCTATCGGGCAAGGGCTTCACCTTGGTGCTTATGTATTTGGGGGGTATATCATCCCTAGTTTAGAAAATGAAATTTTGCTGGGGAGAGAAGCTTATAAATAGTTATTC
Organism: Phyllostomus hastatus; assembly: GCF_019186645.2. Lineage (NCBI taxonomy): Eukaryota > Metazoa > Chordata > Mammalia > Chiroptera > Phyllostomidae > Phyllostomus > Phyllostomus hastatus. The sequence continues at coordinate 71,745,626 of NW_025334041.1, read as the reverse complement.
TAAACCCCTTCCCTTTTGAGATTTAGGCTTAATACAATATTTAGAAGTTAAATGAATTTAATACATATAATTCATTATTTCTTGTCATTCAGATAGAACGACAAGAAATAAAACTAAGAAACAGACATATGAAAACTTGTATCCTATGAATTTGGGTTTTGCATTCTCCTGCATTCCATCACCTCATTTTTGTAATGGACGTCAATTTACTTTTCTAAAAATTTCAGGGGAAGGGGCAGGAATTAGCAATGCTAGTTTTTTTCTGATTATTTTGTAGCTTTATAACAGAATTTGAAAATGTGTACAAATAAATTCAAGTAATAAATTAGAAATTACATGGTCTAAAACACCTCCAGGTTAAAAAATAGGGCACTTATATTTATAGCTTGAAAAACTTGAATTTATAATTTGTGGTTTGAATTGTAGGATATGTAATTTGCAATTACTTTGTTAGCTTTTTGATGAAAATGGAAGAAATTTTGTTTACTTTTGCATTAGCTTAATTATGTATTATCTTTTTACATGTAAGAGTAGTATATGTTTACTGTAGAAAACTTGGAAGACATAGACAGCATAGACTACTTCTAAAATCATTGTCATCTGGAGTACTGTCAGCTGCTGTTCATTCATGTGTCCTCACGGTTGTTTTTAGCCCCTTGGTGTTTGGTGCTCAAATAGTTGGTGTCCTGTTCTGATTTATCATAGCCGATGTTATAGTAGCTGATAAATAATGTGTGAAATCCAACTTTTGGGGAGTCATTAATGTTAAATATTCTGTCAACTAGAAGTTACTTTTCTCTATACATCACACCATTTTTTCCCCTCCCTTAACATATCCAGTGGTCCTTGGTAAATTGTGTTAGGTGGGGAATATTTGTCCAACTAAAGGTCAAGTTAAAGAAGAATGTAATACTAATGGCTTCTATATCTTGATATGCTAAAAAAAATCAAAATAATGCTTCTTACCACTTGATTGCAAAATTGAATTTAACTGCTGGCTGTTACACATTTCTGTTTTAGTGCTTACCTGAACTGGTAGTTCCAACTCAAGATTGGTTATTCAAACTGTTTGTACTAAGAGGCCTGAGTCGCTGTTGTTTGGATCATCAGTATTTTTTCTCATTAGTTCTATGTTTGTTCATATCTTTCTGGCACAGTGTAATACACTATAGCAGTGGCGTCAAACTCATTTTTACCAGGGGCCACATCAGCCTTGTGGTTGCCTTCAAAGGGCCAAATAACTTTAGTACTGTATAAATGTGACTACTCCTTAACTGTTGAGGGTTTGAAATTACATTCGGACCTTTGAAGGCAACCACGAGGCTGATGTGGCCCAGGTGAAAACGAGTGTGACGTCCCTGCTTAGGATGTTTACATGGCTTTATGTGCCTGATCAGCCTGAAAGCAACTTAAGAGTAAATACTGGTGTTTACTGTTGTTAATTCCAAAGTGAGTAGCACAAAATCTTGCACCTAACAAAAGTTTAAAGACTGATAGTTCCCTTTCAGAATCTGGTGATTCATTTTCAGTTTAACAGGAAAAAAGTAGTGGATCTAGGCAATTCACTAGTGAGTCTCATGGCTGACACCTTCTTCAAAATGTGGCCTAGCACAATTCCAGATCTGTCATGTAACTTATCAGAGTCAATTATGCCTTAGTATAAAAGTATATTAAGTATGTAATTGTCATCTAACAATATTTTTTTCTTTTTTTCATTGGTTGAAAGCCTCTTCAGTTTTAATTGTTATGCTTACTTTTATACAAATGTCTCTGGGCCTAGGGATTGATGTTACCACCAACTTCCACAAGATGGCAGACCAAACACTTTTTTTCATGTTACTAGGTTTCAAACAATTTTTAATACACCTCACTTAAGCTGTTAATAATTGTTAAAATTGTGTTTGCTTTTTTCTTTAGGTGGGCAGTATCAAACCGAGAAATGCTTATAGCCCAAAACAGCTCCTTGGAATTTAAGCTACATAGACTGTATTTTATTAGCTTGCTAATGGGTGGAACTACAAATCAGCGGGAAGCATTGCAATATGCTAAAAATTTTCAGCCATTTGCCCTAAATCATCAAAAAGGTGAGTCCCGAGTCACATATTTTTAATGTATTTTATTTTGTTTTTTAATTATATTTTATTGATTATGCTATTATAGTGGTCCCAAATTTTTCCCCTTTTTGCCCCCTCCCTTGGTCCCCCACACTTCCTTAGGTAATCTCCACACCATTGTTCATGTCCATGGGTCAGGCGTAGGTTTTTTGGCTACTCCATTTCCTGTACTGAAGTTTACATCCCTGTGACTCTTCTGTAACTACCTATTTGTTCTTCTCAGTACCCTCCCCTCTTCACCCATTCCCCCACAACACCCTCCCGTCCGGCACCCATCAAAATGCTCTCTGTATCCTTGATTCTGTTTCTGTTCCTCTTGTTTGCTTAGTTTTTTAGATTCAACTGTTGATAGGTATGTATTTATTGCCATTTTATTGTTCATAGTTTTGATCATCTTCTTTTTCTTAAATTTAAGTCCCTTTAAGATTTCATAGAGTAATGGTTTGGTGATGATGAACTCCTTTAGTTTTTTTCTTGTCTGGGAATCTCTTTATCTGCCCTTTGATTGTAAATGATGCCTTTGCTGGGTAGAGCAATCTTGGCTATAGGTCCCTGCTTTTCATGACTTTGAATATTTCTTTTCAATCCCTTTTAGCCTGCAAAGTTTCTTTTAAGAAATTAGCAGATAGTCTTAAGGGAACACCCTGTAGGTAATTAACTGCTTTTCCCTTGCTGCTTTTAAGGTTCTTTGTCTTTAACCTTTGGCATTTTAATTATGATGTGTTTTGGAGTGGAGTTTGTATGCATCTTGTTTGGGATTCTCTATGCTTCCTGGACTTGCATGTCTATTTATTTCATCAAATTAGGGCAGTTTTCTTTCATTATTTTTTCAGATAGATTTCCAATTTCTTGCTCTTTCTCTTCTCCTTCTGGCATACCCGAAATACAAATGTTGGAATGCTTGAAGCTGTCCCAGGGCTGGTTACACTGTCCTCATTTTTTTGGATTCTTTTTTATTTATTGTTGTTCTAATTGGTTGTTTTTTGACTCCGTATGTTCCAAATCGCTGATTTGATTCTCGGCTACATCCACTCTAGTGTTGTTTCCCTGTAAATTGTTCTGTATTTCAGTCAGTTTATCCTTTGTTTCTGACTGTATCTTTTTTTGCTGTTGAGGTCCTCACTAAATTCTTAAATATCCTTATAACCAGTGTTTTGAACTCTGTATCTGATAGATTGCTATCTCCGTTTTGTTTAGTTCTTTTTCTGGAGTTCTGATCTGTTCTTTCATTTGGGCCATGTTTCTTTGCCTTTTCATTTTGGCAGCCTCCTTCTGTTTGTTTTCATGTTTAGGTCGAGCTACTATGACTCCCTGTCTTTGTAGCATCAGCTAATGTAGCAGGTGTCCTCCAGTGGCACTTCCTCCACTATTACCCACACTGGATACTCGAGGTACACCCTTTGAGTGGGCTGATTATACTCTCATCTTGTAATTGAGCCATGATGACTGTTGGCAGGTCACTGGGAGGGATTTACCCAGGCCAGTCAGCTGCAAGGACTGGTTGTGACCACTGACCACCAACTTACATCCTCCGTGGAGGATCAGCTATGCAGGGGCAGTGTGGTAGTGCTCCAGTGTGGTCTGTAGCTCTCCACTGGGTGCACTGTTCTGGGGTTTCCCAGGTGGTGCTGGCCAAGGTTAACCCCCACCTTTGTTCTGCCTGGGGCCACCCTGCCTGACTATAAAGCAGTCTGAGATGGCTGCTGCTTGTGCTGAGTTTGGAGTTTCCCAGATGAAGCTAAGCTGTTAGTCTAGACTGGCTGCTGCTAGTGCCAGGCCTGGGGCCACTTAGCAAGAGATACAGGGGGCTAGGGGCTCACTGAGGCCAGCTGTTCCTTGTTAGGAAGCTGTGAAGCTAAAGCCAAGACCTGCCATACATATGGAAACAACATTGTTAACTGTTTGGGTATCCTGGTAAATTGGGTGGGATGGAGTCTGAAGGGATCTCCAGGGTGGGGCAAACAGTGTTAGCCAGGTTGATGGAATCTCAGATGTGGCATTTGCCTGCTGGCTGTGTGGCTATGTGCGGGGGAGGGTTCAGAAAGGAGACAGTGGCCTCTGTCCATCTTTCTCTCTGGGAGGAAGCTGGTCCCCCAGTTCTCACCTTGATGCTAGACACTTCAGTTTCTCTCTGTATGCCACCAGTGCCTTCCAGCTGCTTCCTCAGTGCTGGAACTCAGAGGGAGTGAGTCTGAGTAAGTCTGTGTGTGGGTTCCTTAAGAGAAACTGGTTGGGTCTCCAGCAGGTTTTTCCACTGACTCAATTACCCATGATTTTTGCAGGTAGGAGTTATGGAGACTTATCCTATTGGCACTGGAACCCTTGGCTGGGATGCCTGGTGTTGGCTGGAATCCCTTGCTCCCTTAAATACTCCTTCCGAATTTTTATCACCAAATGTGAATGTGGGATCAGCCCTCTCTGTGTCTCTGCCCCTCCTCCCAGTCTGCATGGATGTGGTTTCTTTAATTCCTCAGTTGTCAGACTTCCATTCAGCTTGATTTCCGATGGTTCTTGGTGGTGGTGGTTCTATATATATTAGTAGTAATTTTAATGTGGTTGTGCAAGGAAGTGAGCCATGTTTACCTATGTGGCCATCTTGACAGGAAGTCTAAGTGAATCATGTTTTTAATTTTTGCAGCAGACCTGTAGCCACCACTGGAATTGAATCATATCTTAAGTAGATCTAATATGTGCTTCCTAGTGAATGGAAACAGTTGTAGATGATACTCACAGAAAAAGCTGTGACTGGGTCTGGAGCAAAAAAAGTATTAAGACTCATAAGTGAAATGCCAGATCAAATGCAGCCTAGCAAATACTAAACTATATTGTTATGAAACAGAGAAAATCAGATGAAGCCAACTTATGAGTCGGGTTAGATTGACAGGCCTCAAATTGGAATTCAAATATTTAGAAGCAGAAATGCTCTTTCGTTCAGATCATGATGGCTCTAATGTAGTGAACTGAAATATTAGCCAAGAAATTAATGCACACTCAATACAGCTTGCTTTATTTTCAAGACATTCGTCAACTTTTCACCTGGATAGGTACAAAACCAAATAGTATCTTTCAAGAATAAAGATTGCACACAGAGCCCTCTTAGATTAAGTTAATTTAAAGCAGGTAATTTCTTCAGTGCTCTATACATAATTACTCAGTAGCCAAAGGACATTGGGTGAATTTTCAGGAGATTTGCATCTGGGCCTTGGCCTCACTATGTACTTCCAAGCTTTATGACTTTGTAAAAGTCATGTTACGTTTCCGATTCTATTTTTTTTTTTGTAAACATTGGAAATAAGTTTTTATTACTGATCTCTCTAACAGTAAGCTTTCCGTGGATACTTTGTGTGGAGCTATATCAAGTTATTGATGTTGAGAAACTGAGGCTGAGTGGAGAGAGGAATTCTCTGAAATAACTAGTCACTCTTCCTTAAAAAAAAGTCAGAAAGAGACATTGCATTTGGGGGGATTTGATACTAAACTGAGAGGAGATATGAGAAAGAGGGAAGTGTGCACTTGCTCCCCCTTCCCTGGGGCATGGAATTTTCCCTTCCAAGGCATGTTGGCAAGACTTGGAGTTCCCTCTCCTTACTGAGATTCCCAATTCGATACCCTTGTTCCAGCTTTTGTCCGTCCAGTATTTGCTGCCTGTCATTTTGAATGCCCACCACTTCTCCTGGGTTTCTATACAATCATGCCCTTGTTCTTGGTGTGTCCCTGGCCCCCATGCTGCTGTTACTGCCACAGCAGAGTGTTTCAGAGCACCCCTGGGTGTCACAGTGGAAGTAGTGGGTAGTTCTACAGTCAAATAATATGTGGTGGCCCCTTTTATAGCATAATTATTGTTCTTGAAAATAATGGTAATTGTACTACACTATTTGTAACTATAAAATAACTGCAAGACCAATGTTGAGTGCTTTCTTTTTTTCCCTCCCTTTTCTCTGTACTGTTTTTTCAAGGTGAAGGGAGAAGCCAAGCTTAAAGACCAGAATTCTAAAAGACATTGTGAATAAATTATTTTAGGCTGTGTCAGTTTCGGGGATTCTTGTCTTTCTCAGCCTATTATTACCTGCAGGCCAGCTCTATTTCAGGTATAATCATTCACACCTCTAAGTTGCTGCTGCTTTTGTTTAGACATTCAGGTGTTGATGGGAAGCCTCGTGTACCTGAGACAAGGGATTGAGAACTCACCATATGTTCACCTGCTTGATGCAAACCAGTGGGCTGACATTTGTGACATCTTTACACGGGATGCCTGTGCCCTCCTGGGGCTTTCTGTGGAATCCCCTCTCAGTGTCAGGTATGGAAATTGGTCCTATTACTGAAATGTGCATCATATTGGTTAGTTCTTAACTTGTTGCCTAGTTCTTGATGTTTAAAGCCGAGAGATTGTCTTTCCAAAGAAGAGTGCAGTTGGTATTTTAAGAGATTGTCATGATTGACAGTGACAGTTCTAGAGCAGCAGTTTCTAAAGTGTAATCTGTGAACCTGGGGGGTCTTGAGCCTTTTCCACTAGGTTGACATTTGCACAGATGGTGCAGAAACAGTGGTGAGTTAATTGCTTGAGCCTTAGCACAGATCAGAGCAGTGGTCTGAAAAATCCCATTTTCCTCACCACCACACACTTGCAGCTTAAGACATGCTGGTTTTACTTAAGAATGTTCTTGATAAAACATTAAAATGATTAGTTTTATTAAATATTGACTTTTGAGTACACATCTTTTTAATATTTGTGTGACGCAGTAGGAAGTTCATATAAAACACTTCAGCTTCATGCCCAAATATGATTACCATCTCAGGAAAAAGCACCTGTATGTTGTTAGAGTTATGAGCTAATAAGCTAGTTTTTTTCTTTTATTTTTATGGAACACAGCTGTTACTTGAAAGAATCACTAAAAGACAGACTACAATTATTCATATTCAGGTGTTTAGCATATATTTTTTAAAATAAACAAAGTGAGCCTGTTATCAAGGAAAGCAACTGACAGTATCTTTTGCCATAATGATAAAATTAAAATTTTGAGCTAAAATAGAAATTTTGGAAAACTTGTACTGCCACTGTGAGCTTGCCAGCTTTCCCATATTTAAAGACTTTTCTGATTTGCTTGGTGATATTAATGAAATTTTTTTGATAATGTATAATTAGATATGCTAATTCTTTGCAGGTCTTCTCACACATTTACTTTGGGCTTGGAAAATAGGGGGTTTTGAGTAAGAATATAATTTATAACATGTATTGTGTATTATTTTTAAGTGAATTAATATTTAAAAAATTTTTTGTTTTAATTCTAGTGCAATATCCACAACAAATGCTCTTTGATATCCTTAATATTTAAGTATGCAAAGAGGACCAGAAACCAAAAGGTTTAAGAACCTGTTTTAAGAAAATAACTTTTTTACTCTTCATTTAATTCCTCAAGTGTTTTTAATTTCTGCTGTGTGCCTGGCAATGTGTGGGGTACAGTCTGCGTCCCATAGGGTGCGCCATCAGACTGCAGGAGACACTCGTGCATTTACCTATAATGCAGGGCCAGGCCCAGGCCCAGGCTGCAGGTCAGGTTGTCTGGGGACCAGACTCTGAAATGGGTCGAGATTGACAGGAAGAGGTTACTGGGATCAGCCCTTGTGGTGGGGATAAAAGCAGCAAGATTAGGCAGAGGGAAAAGTTGAAATGTGAACGCAGGCTAACCAAAGGCCTCAGCCCATCCCTGAGGACCTCCAATATTGGGACAGCAGGGCTGGGCTTTTGTATCCATGTGGAACATTCATCAGATGTGACCCTAGTCAGTGGAAAGTCCTGAAGAGGGACTGTGCTGAGAATTGACTGGGGCACTTCTAGATCTGAGTATTTGTACCCTGAACAGGGGCGATCTGGCTCTAGAAGGAACCATGCAAGAAAATGTTTCAGAATGTCATTAATGACTGATAGATAGAGCCCGTTAAGTCTGGTGGTTCTGTATAACTTAAAACCTATGTGTGCGCATGTACACACGTGCTAATTTAGCAGAACCGAGAGCTCTGTGCTCTGTCCGATTGTAATAGCTCTCTGCACACAGAGTCTGGAGGAGTTGACATTTGTAGGACCAAGCTGTCTGACACTGGCCTAACACTGACATTTCCTCTTCCGTTCTCCCAGCTTCTCAGCAGGTTGCGTGGCACTGCCGGCTTTAATTAACATTAAAGCTGTGATTGAACAGAGGCAGTGCACTGGAGTTTGGAACCAGAAGGATGAATTACCTGTGAGTTCCATTTCCTATTGGTTATTTACCTTTCCTGCCATTAGAAGAATGTGAATGTTAAGGATTTAAAATGTTGGTCTTGCCTTTTAACTGGGGAACATTATTATATAGCCTTTTGACAGAGTTTCTTTTCTGCATATGCTCACATGATTAAATAATAGAAGTGGGGGGCCAAGTACATTTTGGAGGCACTGGAGGGATTTTCTTAATTTTTTGACTTAGAGTGGCAATGAAAGCTAATGAAGAAAACACTGGCAGTTGGGAGGGTGGGAAATACTGTAGCATGTAATGTGTTCTGCACTTGACACACCACATACTATGATTTTTAAAATACATAAAAGCAGTGAGTCAATTTGATTGGATTTAGTTTTATCTTAGTATTGGTGTTTATGAGATCATAGGTTTGAGCTCGTTTTATTTGTTTATTTATTTAAGATTTTATATATTTTTAGAGAGAGGGAAAGAGAGGGAGAGAAACATCAATGTGTGGTTGCCTCTCACGTGGCCCTCACTAGGGACCTGGCCTGCTACGCAGGAATGTGTCCCGACTGGGAATCGAACCAGCAATTCTTTGGTTCACAGGCCAGTGCTCAATCCACTGAGCTACATGAGCCAGGGCTATTTACTTATTTTTAGAGAGAGGGGAAGGGAGGGTGAAAGAAAGGGAGAGAAATATCAGCGTGTGGTTGCTTCTTGCACACCCCCCCCCCCCCCACTGGACCTGGCCTGCAACCCAGGAATGTGCCCTGACTGGGAATTGAACCAGCAATCCTTTGGATCATAGGCCAGCACTCAGTCCACTGAGCTACACCAGCCAGGGCTTGTTATATTTTTCTAATACCAAGTAAAGTAAGTGCATTGCTATTAAATTAAAGGTCATCCTTTGACACCTGCAGTCATCAGTGTGTACCTCCAGTACTGTGTGTCTACTGCTGTCGTGGAATAGGCCATGGTTTTAAATGTCACTTCCAGTAACTTGCCAGTTCCTAACTTCTCCAAGTAGTTTGTTCATCTCTGAAATGGAGACCATCCTTCTCTTTTGGGACTATTAAAGGCTGGAGGTAACATAAATATGCTTAGAATAATAAGGGATACAGAGTAAGTACTCAGGTTTGCTTACATAGAGAGACAAAGGTTCTTGTAGGTGTATTTCCACCAGGCCTCTGACAGTAAGCACTACAACTTTGGAGTTACTTTTGCATGGTTCTATCACAGACCCTAAAGGGCTAAAACATGCATTTGGCTTTTTGTTTCTTTTCCGCCACACCTGTGCACAGATTTATCTGCAGTTACCTTGTTCTTCCAGCTGGTAACTGTTGGTTGGTTACCCCAGCTTCTCCTCAGACATCTGGTTTGATGCAAAGCACAGGTGCATCTCCAGTCCTGAGTGTGGTCAGGACACCAGCAGCACCCCTGCTTGACTGCTGCTCATTTTGAGTGCCCTTAGAACTTGAACCTTCACTTGCTTTGCAGAGGCAAGTTCCTGCAAGACCTTGGCAGTTTCCCAGTGATGTATACCTCTCACACTCGTGCACTAGAACGGAGCACACTGAAATCTGAATTCACCTCAAGTCTGTGTGTCAAGGATAATAAAGCACTTGGAAGTAATGATCTGGCTGTTTTTTTCTCAGGATTTTTCTGTTACACTTTGTCAGCTTTCTTGAAAGACTTTTATATTGATAGCCATTTTAGATTTAGAAAGAAAGAAAACCAAATTGTCATTTGTTGGGCCCCTACCATAGCCAACCACTGTGTTAGGCGATTCCATAGCTTTTCCTTGTTTTGCTCACTGCACAGAGAAGTAATTGACACAAGTGCTGTGGACTGTGACTGTGAGAGGACCTGCTGAACTTCAGTGTGAGGCCCTTGTTTCAGGAGGTTTCTCTGGACCATTGTACACAAAGCATGGGAAACTTAGATGTGAAGCTCATATAGAAACAAACCATGTTTGGTTTCTTTTTAAAGGAATTAATGCACTGAGTTTTATCACCTAGCTAAGTGTGCTGTAAAACAGTCGGGATTTCTGATGGGTTTTACTGTTAGGTGTATCTAATGACTTTTCGAACGTGTTTGACTTCTAGAGCATTGATTTGTTTGCTTTTGACTCAGTTCTCAGGCATCAAATTTTGTTTGAAAGTATCATAAATAATGTATTTTCTCAAGCCATTGAGATTTGCTTCCCTGCAGTTGTTGTCAGTTTGGCTCAGATACACTCATAAAAATTCTCTATAACAAAAATTTGAAGGTTAATTTAGAATTATGAAATAATACTTGAATCCTACGACTGTCCCTGTGAAGTTAGAAGAGTGCTGTAAAAAGGTGTGTTAAAGGAGTACATTGGGTCAGTGTTCTCTGCCGCATGGTGCGTGCGCACTGCTGTGAAGGTGTCCTGAGCTATAACCTGAGTCTTTTTACTTTTTTTTAACAGATTGAAGTGGACCTTGGTAAAAAGTGCTGGTATCACTCTATATTTGCCTGCCCCATTCTTCGTCAGCAAACAACAGATAACAATCCACCCATGAAATTGGTCTGTGGTCATATTATATCAAGAGACGCCCTGAACAAAATGTTTAATGGTAGCAAGTAAGTGTCTGGCTTTTTAAATGTTAGTAAAAAAATTTCTTTTGTAACTTAGTGGGAGGATAGTGAAAAGGATACTTAGTGAAAAGTAATGAGAATAAGTAAATGTTGTTAAAATGTAGAAATAGATTTCATAACTCTTCATTTAGCATAGTGGGTGGTACCTGATTTTTTATTTTTTTGGTCAGTTTTTAAATTTGTTTATGAATTTAGTGATTAGACTTCTAAGCATGATCTTCTAAGCATGATTTAACTCTTCTTGCGTAGGCAACACAATGTCATCGCCCCCACCCACCCTGCCTTTGTACGCAGATGGTAACATGTAGCATACTATAGAGTGGTCACTTAGTGATACATCTTGGGGCTCTTTTATATGCTACAGAAAGAGCCCTCATTCTCTTTTTAAAGCTGCAGATTATTTTATTATGTGGAAATGATAATTATTAAACTAGTCCCTTATTGGTGAGCATTTAACTTCTATTACTGTAAGGTGAATTACATTATCTATATGTGATATTGCTGATTCAAAGGGTGTGTATATATTTATATATTTTTATTTATATATTAATAATTGAAACTGCTGATTCAAAGGGTACATATACTTATAATTTGTATACATTAGAGCTCAAAAGTCTCAAAGCCTATTTTTAGTTTAGGCAGCTAGAAAATTGTTTACTGGAGTCCATTGCAAACCATTATGGTAAAGTCTTCCCTTTAAGAGGAGGCCCTGGCATGTAACAGAGGTGTCTGTGCCCTCCCCAAACCATGCAGCCATGCTGGTTTTGTGTGCCCCGCTACAAGACACGTCAGCTGCTCTTGGGAGGCTGCGTATTTTGCAGGTTCGGCAGCTGGCATCTGATTTGCTGCATTTGAGTGGATTGTGTGACCAGTAGATTTGAAACTCATTTCAAGACAGATGCATCCTAAACCTTGGATTTACTTCTGAAAACTCCAAAAGCAATTTTCAGAAGAGTCGTCTTTGTTTTGTTTACCAAATGATTTTTGCTGACATCTGCTGAAGAAGAGCCTTTCAGTTTAGGGTCTGGCTTACATGATTTTAATTGTGACCCTTCAAAGCTTGGCTGTTACGTGAAGGGAAAGCATAGTTCACCTTTGATTAACACATTGTGTGTGTTTGTGAGTAAGTTTGTGTGTGTATAATTGTTAAAGATACTTTATAACTGTATGAAACAGAATGCTCAATACTGATCTTGTTCCTTGACTTGGTGTTTTTTTTCCTTGTGTTTACACAGATTAAAATGTCCATATTGTCCAATGGAACAAAGTCCAGGAGACGCCAAACAGATATTTTTCTGAAGAAATAATTTAGTTTGCAATTTGTAAGTGAAACTGAATTGTGGGTGCATTTCAGAAGAGAATGTTCCATTTAATGCAGCTAACCAAGGACTCCCGTGTTTATATAAGCTAATGCTCCAGAGACGTTGCCAACACGTTAGTGTACACACTGAGGGAGTGTTGCAGATAAATATGATCATAGGGCTCTATTATATTCTTGGTCTTCATTTCTGATCAAGTAAATACACCAGCAGTTGTCATTCAATGCAGGTTTTTGTACTTAATTATATGGTAATTTTTTTACTTTTTAAGAGCAGAAATGGAAATTGACCTCCCTGCCATGTGATTAGTATTTCTCCTGCTTTTACTTTTGTCATTTTCTTGATAATTGTAAGCCTTGAGAATGTTTGTGAAAAGGTTTTATTTCCTGTTATGTGTACATAATTAAATGAAAATTCTTCAGAAAAAGTTTGAAAAATTGAATTGTGGTTATAAAACTTTTTTTTTTTTTTTTGCTTAAGAAAGAAAGCTGTGATAGATTCTGAGTTTGCTTTTTGATCTTTTTCTCTGCTCCAGTTCTCACTGAAAAGTCAGCAGACCTGCATTTGAGCTTTGCTGGTAGCCTGGCTGCCTGTTTTTAAAATTCCATCATGAATTTAGCAGGTTGGTGTGAGAAGTCTTCCGCTGGAATAGAGTGGAAGGAGCACTGTTGTTTCTTTGCTTTTATTGCCAAGAGGTGCTTATTTTAAAAGTGTGTTCAATAAAATGAAATTCTGAAGTTAGAAGTGTTCTTAAGTTGATATTTGCTCTCTTGGTCTTAGTAGCCCTGTTCTCTGAAATTTGCCTTTAGGACTTGGCTGTCTATTGCATTTGTATATCATTGCAGACACAGTATTGTGTGTGTGCGTGTGTGTGTGTGCACCAGCATCAAACATTGTGCATCTGGAAGGGAAGAAGCATGTTCCAGTTCTAAAATGCAGTAATCAGTCATTACATTAAATCCTTACAGTTAGAATCTAGCAAATTTTCTGTAGCACAAAATATGTTTCTTGCTGTTTCTGTATTTGAGTAGTATAATGTTCAATGCCTCCGCTGCAGCGTGTGTCAGCTTGTGGACTGAGTCTCTGTGTTATTCTTACAGAGACACAATGATCTTTTCTCTTGTGAGGCATCTTCATGTAATGCACTATCCAGAAATAGCCATGTGTAAGAGTCTTTCTCTGTATGAAGAACTACATGGAAAAGACTTTTGTGGACATAATTTTGACTTACAACCCTTTAAGTACGTCATCGTAAGAAGAATGTTATATGGAGATCCCCCAATATTTTGCAACATTATTTCATCTGACATGGAACTGAGCATCAATATAGGAAAACCTCATGAGACAATGAAAAAAGAAGAAAACAAAGGAAAGAGAATTGTGACACTTCACATTTTAAAGTACAGATTGACTTAGTTTGGGGGGAGGGAGAGAACAGATTTGGTGCTAAGTTAATTGGAAAGTGGCAGCACTTGCCATAGTATACAGCCTGGATGGTTTGTCCTGAAGTGCTTACCTGGGAGAGTTGGGTTTTGTTTGTAAAGTAGAGGGTACTGCAGAGAGCCCTGCTTGACTGGTGTGTGTGGCCAGGCTTAGGTTGAGGGCTACTGTGTGCTGTGTGGGTGAGCCAGGAATCAGGATCAGCTTGCTCAGAGTGCTTGCTTTGTTCGACCTCTCAGCCCCACAGTACTTTTGCCCCGTGTTTCTGCTTTCCTGTTACAACCCTCTCTAAAGTTCCCCCTCTCTCCACTAAAGCAGTGAAGGAAGAAAGCAGAGAGAAGCTCTTTGGACTCCAAAAGAGAAGGTGGAGTATTCAAGGCAATACTCTGGTTGAGGATGTAAAACTGGTTTATTATATATTTTTTTTCCTTTGAATTAAAACCCAGGGTTTCTTTTTTTTTTTTAAAAGCTTTTTTTTGCTAGACCAGATTTAGTGCTATTCACAACTTTTTCTCACCTACCACCAGAAACACCTACATGGCATTTGGGCTCCACATAGGGTTTGAACAGTACAGACATTGCACTGGAGGCTGGAGGTAAATATGTTTGGCAGCCAGAGACTCGTAGTTTTCTCAGGCCACTTTCAAGGACAAAAGCTAGAGCTCCGCTTTGCCCTTCTCCCAGGGTTGGGAATCCTGTTGGCAGTTTCCTGTGCCAGGTCCTTATAGTCCTCCTGCTGCCCAGGGTTAGGGCCAAATATTTGAAACTCTTGACATGACGATTTAACGTGAAAATTATGTCTTGTGACCTTTAACTAAATGCGTGGACTAAAATTCATTGGTGACATAAATGTGAAGGGTAGGTGGATTTGAAGAGGCCAGGCCTTAACCAAAGATACTAAAATAGAATATGCTGTCCTTGCTACTCTAAAAACATCTTCACCAGTGGTGTCAGGTCCATAGGCTGTGGATGTCAGCACTGTGGGGGAATGCTCTTTGATTCATCATGCTCTGCGTTCCACTTGCAAGAGGTCATGGTAGAACCAAGGTTTTTTACAGTCAGACTAATTAAAATAATGTACATTGAAAACAATTTCAGAGTGGTTTCTTAAATTCCTTTAGAAACTATTTCCATTTGTCTGTCCTGGACTATGCTAAACCAATAAAACCTTATTAGATCCTTAGATTCTGATTTAGCCAGAGCATCTGTGCTTTCAAGTACAGTCTGAAGTGCTGTGGCTAAAATTGTCTTTTGATCTTTTTTCTCTGTGGTGTGATCATCACAGATGCCATTTCTGTTGTTTTAGTGGTGATTATGTGAGACTTCTAATACATAAATGAACGGGTATTGGTGCCTCTTGATTTTAAAATTTTGAAGAGCCACCTCATATTCATAGAGTGTGTGAGTATTTTATGAGTGTATGAGCATCTAATTGAAAATAAGAAAGTTATAAAGTAAATCTTTTGTTTTGATTTTTATGTAGCAGCTGTGTATACAGAGACACTAAAACCCACACCAAATTATGTGGGGGATGAGGATCCTTTTTTTGTCTCCAAGTAGTTCCGCAGGTTATGCAATTACGTTCCGTACTCTTTATGCTGTGAGTTATTTCCACCTCAGTGATTTCAGCCTTTGGGACAGTAGATCCTGCAAAAACCAAGAACTCTTGGTCATCTGCACAAGACAAACTGCTCGTAGACATTAGCCCTCTGGTTTTCCGGTTCAACCTCTGATGAAGTGGACTGCTAGTCACACTGGTCAGTCTGCGTAGTCAGAAGACTCAGGTTATTTTCAGGGAAGGCATGGAGGTATGATTTGGTTGATTTCATCACTAAGCTGTATAAAGTGAAGACACAAACCAAATACCTTTCATTACTTAACTCAACATACATTATCTTCGCTAACACTAGAACGTTCTGGTCTTGAGGGAATGTTCGCAAGGACTAACGAACACCTGTCCAGCTATGGTCAGTTTACCATAAGCAGGTGCAAACTTCATGGACTGTTTATTGAACTATAATTGATTACATACCAAAAATAAAATGACAAATGTATTTTAATAGATGAGGCATCTAGTTTTAGGGTGAGTTTTCCACTGTCGATTTTACTATAAAACATAGGGAGAGAAAACAAAGCTTTGTTTTCAAGACATTTCCCTCTACAGTTTTAAACTGCAGTAGGCATATGTTTCATTACTTCCACAGAGACAAAAGCAGCTGGGATTGACTTACAGCACATGCTTTGTTTCCCGTTATGGGTGAGGACCTACACTCATTTTAGTAGTCATTTAATGTTCTGCATCAAGGCAGATGTGGGGTTCACTAGGGTTTAGTGCCTGATCTTTTCTTTTGGGAAGGGGAGGGAGTGAATGTATTGGAGATGGGAGGGAAGCAGGAGAAAAAAAATGGGAGTGTGAGTGAGTGTGCATGTCTCTGAATTCACCATTACCCCCACGTGTGTCTAGCAAGGAACAGGTAATTAATGTATTTTGCTCATGACTGCAGTGTGCATGTTTCCCCCTCTGTGTTCTCTGAACTTACACTAAAAAGATTCATCCATCTTGTTCAGATGGCTCAGGATTGTATTTCTTTTGCTTACCCTGTGCTCTTGGGTTCTATAGTATTTCTATAATTATGTAACAAGAATAGTGTTGCACTGTAATCTATTATATAGAGATATATGTATGGAAAATTTTGATCAGTTTTTTAAGCAATGTATCCTGTTTGCAAAGGCACAATAAAATTGCATATTATAGTCAATAGGCAATAAAGCTAACAATAAACCTTATTTAACACAAACCATATTCATATTCTTGGTTCATTTGATTTCTGGAAAAAATCTAGCATATTTAGTAGTTACAGGGAATTATTTTAACTTAAAAAGTTCTGGTATATTTAATTTATGAATTTCAGACTGATAATAGAGTTTTGGGAACTATAAGAAATGCTTTGTTAATATGTGTATTCCTTTGTCAAATACATGGCTTCTCCTGTATATATTTTTTAAAATTAAAGAAATGGACATTTAAAAAATTTTATGGAACCAGTTTGTATAAATGTAATGGAGGTACGAGCGAGGGAGAATGGAGGTGCCAGCTATGAGAAGAGAATGTTGCTGAATGCCTTTGCTTAGGGTCTGCATGTTAAAAATTTAAGAAAATATCTTTTGTCACCATCTCATCCTGTTCCTGTGCCACTAGCAGTGTGAAGAGAAGAGGTGGCTAAGCTCAGTCCCCAGTTTCTAAATCGGTGGTTACATGCTGGTGTACCTCTCCACACCACACCCCTCTCCTTACTTGGAGAGCAAATAAAATCCTTCCTCTCTACACTTTCTTCTCTGTGAATTCTTTCACCAATTCTTTCAGCCCCGTCACCACCCACCTTAATATTTTGGTGGCCCATATGGGGACATTCTCTATTTCCTCCTCTCCTCCAGCCTCCTGATACTTCCGACTAGGGGAGCAGCGGGCAGCGGAAGCTGACCCGGGCTAACCCCCTGACCCTGTGTCTGTGTGGTTTAGAGGGAGGATTCTGATCCTCCTTCTCCCCTACCATCATAGCCAGTGACTAAGTGGGGAAACCTACCTGTCAGCTGTGGTATAAATCCATCAGGGTACGTTTTGTCAGTGCTGGGGTAGAAGCTCGTCCTCAGGACTAGAAATTACTGGAAAGCAAGAATAGGAGACTTAACCCACAGCTCCCTACAGCCACAAGCAGAAGATAACATTGGGACAAACTGGAACCTCCTACAGCCCACAGGGGCCACACAACAGCAAACCCTCCAGCTTTTTAATCCAATCATAATCCAATAAAAGCTCAAAGCCCCACCCCTCAATGCTGACATGTTTCTTCACACCATGCCCCTCTTCTCACTTGGAGAATGAATAAAACTTTACCCCTTCAAAAAAAAAAAAAAGGGTTACCTTAGTGTGTCCTCTGATGTCCACCCAGTGGATGGCCAGGACTCTGCCCTGCTCTGACCAGTGTGATAAGCTCTACCCAGGCTGTTGGTGGAGCGTGGCTGACACTCGGCATTGTCAGGGAGGCACTGAGGCTGAGTTGTCTCTCCTACTCAGTGACAAGCTAAAGTAATAGAAACAATCTATTGGTGCACCTCTTGTATATTTTTCTAGGGAAGATACATTCTTACCAGATTTTAGATAAAACCTAAACCATTGTGGGTCCTACCCAACCGAATTTAGAGCTAGCGGCTCAGGTAGTCTAGATGAGGTCTGGCAGGATGGGCCAAAGATCTCACCACTTACTCCTGCAGCATTTGGGGCTCTCTGGGCCTCTGAATGTGGTCCTAGCAGCATTGTCAGACAGGTTGAATGCTGAGCCTCTGACTCAGACCTACTGAGTCAGAATCTGCACGTTTGTGAGCAGACTGGCTTTCTTTAAAGAGCCTCTGGATGCTCTCTTTTTTATGAAGTGTCATCCCTTTTAAATGTGTCAGGTAAGGATCACATGTACTGAACATGAGTACAAGTTTTACCATTTCTTGATGACTGAGTTAAATTTAGTGTATTTTGAGAAAACTTAGTGCACAGTTACTTTAAAAATCAGTATACAGTGGAACCTGGGTTGTTGAACTTAGTTTGTTCTGGAAGGCTGTTCGAAAAGTGATTTCAAAAACTGAATCTCCTTTGTCACCTGAGAGATGCGTGACTGCTCACACAGTTATCAGCACGAAAGGGTTGAGTCGAGAACCGAAGTTTGGCAACTGACACATTTCTGTGAGCAACTTGATTAAGAACCAAATTGTTTGAGATGGGAGACGTTTGAGAACTGTGGTTTGACTATTTCTTTGAGCATCTAGGTATTGAGGGAGTTATATTTGCCGCAAGGCAAGATGTATTTTCTACCTCCTCCCCACCGAAGTGGGGAAGGATGAAGCACCAGAGGTGTGAAGCTGTGGGATGTTGTAATGGCAAAGACTGGAAACACACCTAAGATAATACAACCTGCAAGCGCCTCACTCCCAGTGGAGAAGCTTGATGTGAACATTCCAAGCAAACAGAAATATCACTTCCCAGATGACACTTTCCTAACTTTTTTTCCATCACCCTTTAAGAAATAATTTCACTATCATAACCCTGTATGAAGTTAAAGTTATGTTTCTAAAACAAGTTGTACAAAACTATATAATCTGTTGGGAACCACCCTGCCTGGTTTCAGGAGCTGTAACCCCCGCATGGCTAAGGCTGAGTGAGTGACCTTTGGACCAGAAGCCACTAAGGAGACAAAGCTTATCTCCCTGGCAGGAGTGCTGCCTCTGCTCTTTTTTCCATAACTGGGCCCCAATGCTTGATCAGTTAGCTAATAACTGGTAACATTCCTCAAGGGAGGGACGACATAAGACAGGTATGATCACAGGGAGGCCCCAGGGAAGGACTTGGGGGGCTACAGCAAAAGAGGGTAATGGACCCTTGCCCTCAGTTTTGAAAAAGCCTGAGTCCTCATTCTGTCTGTGAGAAGTCTTCTAATTTCTTGGCTACCTTACTTCCCCTGCCTGACTTAAGCCTGAAACAATGACAGAGGAGGGTGCAGCCCTGTGCTGGAAAGGGCGGGTTCACCCGGGTGATCAGGCCTGAGAAAGAATTCATAAACTCCTGTGAAGCCTGCTTTGCTAAGAATGCTCTCAATTAAATGATAAAGGTCCGAGCAGGAAATGAAGTTCCCAAAGTTTTGTAGCCTTTTAGCTAACAGACCCTGACTCAGAATAGGCCCTCAGAGTTCTTTGTATGTTATCTATTGTTTGATCCTTACTGTCTGATAATGATTAATGAGCTTTATCTGTATTCTGTGCAATTTAAAAGCTAATAAAAGCCCTGTGAAAGGAAGGATCGGCGTGCTCTCCTTTGAGAGAGTGGCCAGGCTGCTCCGAGGTGCGTTCCCCTTGAGAGGGTAGCCGTGCCGCCCCTTTTCTTCCACAGGACTCGGTAGTCCCTGTGAATGTATCTCATGTCTCATCCATGACAGCGTGAACACTGCTGGCCGGTGTCTGCATCAGTAATCCTTCTAATGTGTGATACACTCTGATATGTTCAGTCTCTCCTATTTAATGCTCATCAAAACTGAATGGATTTCATGACTCACTAATGGGTAAAAATCCACAGTTTAAAAAACCTAGCATTAGGGGACAATGATGAAATGATCCATTCACAAAGCTGCTTTGAAATCTCTGTCAATACATGTATGATAGAAAACATTTTTTTTCCTTTTTCCAAAATTTTTTAATCCTCTTGTTATTTTATTTTGTATTTAAGCCCATGTATTATATAAAACATAGCAGGAAAATGAACACATTTATAAAATAAATTAAGGTGTCTGGATGACAAAACACAAGAGCTTTGCCTTTGTGTTGACAGATTGCTTGATATGTTTTTGGTCTTGCCCTTCAGATGTCAAATAAAGATCAAGCTTGAAACAAAGCTGATATTCTGTGATGTTGGGCCAGGAAATGATAGGTTTTCTAAATCTTATTTTTAAATATTGGCCAAAACAAATGCTGATGTAGCAAAATGCAGGCTTTTATCATTAGACATCGAGAGGGAAACTTGAATGAACGCAACTTACCTCCAAGTCCTCTGAAAGGAGATGAAAATTAAATACCGTGTTTTACCAGTGTTCTCCCCAAAGCATTACTCTAGTAAGCATGCAGGAGGATGCTGCAAGCAGCAATAAGATCCAATCTTAGAGGTAGGTTCAAGGCCAGAGTAGGAGAGTGGTTGAAGAAATCCTCCTCAGGCCAGTAACTCTTCCCAGAATGACCTTTGGTGCTGGGGGATGAGTATATGGCTTTTTTTTTTTTTTCTGATTCAAAAAGACATTCCCAATTCCAACCTTCTTTAAAAAAAAAAAGCATTTTTGCACCTGCTATTAAGAGCAGCTAGGATACAGGATAAGGCTGGCATAAAATTACTTAGCAAGCATATGCTAGCTATTCCAGTTTGAAATCTAACAAACTGTAAAATCAAGGGAGAAATAGTTGAAGATGAAGCATTATTTCTTAAGGGAACAAAGTCCCAAAAAGAAGGATTAGGCACTCTCTTAACTCTCTATGGAGAACATTCTTCTGAGGCTAGGTATAAGATGAGGAAGAGCATTACCAAAGATGGGCCAGGTCACGTGGAGGTCAAAAGGAGAGGAAAAAAGGCATTCAGAAAGAAATTTCTTCTGGGTCTGACTAGGTAAATGAATCTAAGGCAACTGCACCAAAGATACACTACCTATTACACCAGCAGAAAGCTGGTGAAAATGTCTCAAGACATTTTAAACCCAGAGAAATGTATGAAAAATGTGTTAACCAAGCAAATGAAAACCAAACCTTCAAGGATAAAATCTCTCCAGGTTTGAAATCCAAGATTAATTCACTTTTCATTAATTTTATGCATAGGAAAAAAGTAACAAATATAAAGATTTGTTTTATTTCTACTGGGGGAAGGAGGAGGATAAATAGAACTGTTTTCCAATCTGCTCTCCACTGTATATACACATACCCACACACACACACACAGACATACACACACCAACAATATCCCAAACCAAGAATCAAAAATCAAAACACCCTTAAGCTTCACCAAATACTTCTTATTTTGACCAAAAGAGTAGGTCCTGAGAGGAAGTGCAAAATGCAAAACCAAATGACCGAAAAATGCTGAACAAAGAGCACTGTTAATATACAAAATATTTATATTATTGAACTAGTACCAGTTGATATTCTCTGTCTGTAAAACTTTGGGACCACATAGCTGATGTTAAATCTAGTCCATGCCAGCTTCCAAAAACCAGGAAAAATTGTATTTAGCTTCATACGTTGATGCCTCATCAAAATTTTCTATGAGATCTGGAATATCATCATCCTCTTCATCAATGTCTTCTGGTTTTGGTGCTTTGCTATTGAACACTTGCCGAGGGAACTGTTCAGCTAACAAGCTGGACAGCTAACAAGCTGGCTTTCTTAGGAAAGACTTGTTAAGCTGTCAGCACCAAACTGACTTAATATTCCAGGAAGCATTTCTATGATTGGTTTGATTTCTACATGACTGGTAATTGCAAAGGTTTTGGCAGAAAGGGAAGTTTGAACTTTGGGATTGTTGAAATAAATAACTATTCCATCATCTTTAATCACGTCTACCTCTTCGATACCAGCTATATTATTCACAGCCAGTTTTTTAGAGAACTCTGAAGTTTTTTGTCATAAGCTGTATCTGTTCTATGTACCACCTTCTTTCTGTGAGCTGTACCCTTGCCCCCTATCCGGACCTGAGCCTGAAGTTTGGCTATCTTTTCTTGATTCATGCTGTTGGTAAATCTGAAGCAGGGAGCGTCCTCAAACACCAGCATGCAGCAAGAGCAAGATGTTTCCAAAAAAACTTTTCTTGCAATGGGATGTTTCTTACTCTCTGAGTTTTTTCTATGTTAGTAAATATATCCAAACACTAGAAATACTCTTGCCTATGCAAGAGTTCCTGTGTATCAAGGATTCTTCAGTTTTAGCTATGTCTCCTCCCAGCTTGGGAAAGTGAAAAATGCTTCATGCTAAATATTGGCTTGTTCAATAGAATCCATTAGTTTTATCATTTAAACAGGTGTATGTATGTCAAGTGCAGAAAGTATTTACCATGTGGTATGGCACCTCAGTGATGTGATGGGATTTTTTAAGTTCCATGCATTGAGGAAAGAGGGTCCTTGGCCTCCTGGATCTTATGAACTACTGATAGATACAGAAGAGTAGAGGACCAAGACCCTGTAGTGAGGTAACTCCATCAGTGAATTAACTAGTGGGATATAATGGGAGGGAAGAGAAGGAAGAGGTGCAGTAAGTTGTGTATTTTTAAGGCCCACTGTGGCTACAGGGGGGTGAAAGGTAGTTGGAGAGGGGACAAGGTTAGAGCCAGGTAGGCCAGTACAGTAGGCAGTTAAGATGAGTTGTTAGTGTTTGTTGAGCACTGTAGGTCCTGGGGGTAGAGTGGGGAACAACAGAGACTTGGCTTCTATGCAGTGGAGATCAAGATAATCCCAGAGTGAGACATGTAATGAAAATACAGCAAGTTCGTGCTCTGAACCCTTTTGCAATTTGGAGAAGCATCAGGATGTTCTCGTCTCTCAAGTGATGGGCTTTCTTGCTCTAGTCTTCTCAAATATTTTCCTCTTTCTATCATCTACATTTTCTAGGATGGTGTATTTCTAGCTTCAGCATACTCTTCTTACAAATATTGGTCTCCTGCACTGTGTGGCTTGTGTGGCTTGCCAGTTTCCAGTTGGGGTTGGAGTTTATACTCCTTTGGAAGATGACATTCAGCCACCATGCAAGTGCTGCCATTCAAATGAAGGACTTTGGTGTCATTTTCCCTCTAAAGCAAAAATGTGCCTTAAAAGAAAACATTTGTCAGTACTCTAGACTAATCATTTCTAGAGCTTTCCCCTTCTGAACAGATTAGAAATGCATTTTAGGTTTCCTTTCATTCTTAAGCACAAGACCTGGTTGTTTTCAGTTATTTTACATAAGTAAGCTAGTCAGCCCTACGGAGGAATTTCATGGGAAATTACTAAATTGTGAAAGTTTTGAGAGGTAGTTCAGTAAAGTTGGACTGAGGGCCTTTGCCTCTATTAGTGTGTACCAGGTAGCGGTGTGTGTGGAGAAGGCAGTCTAGGATCCGTATGGTGATTTCATGCCATCAGGAGACCACGTTCCCAACCTTCTCCTTCATGGCCTTAACATGTAGCCTCAGTTTCACCTCTGTCTAATCATAACTGTGTTCCAGGAATGAAGGAGAAGGGGGTGGGGTAAGAATAACCTAGCTGAGTTAGCCCCTTTAAGAGTCTTTCCAGGAAGCACTGCCCAGCAATTTAAAGCCACACTTGGTTGCAAGGAAGTCTGGGAAATATGGTCTTTTAGCGGGGCACATTGCTGCCTGTAATAGAATGAGTGTTCTGTAAGGAAGAAGGGGAGAATGAAGTTAGCAAAGCAACTTGCACTCTTTGCCGCACTTAACTGTGCATCTCAGCCAGGAAACAATGAAATTTCATTCACATAATGGAACTAAGCCATCAGCACCAGTAATCAATGCAGCTTTTCACCTGCCCTGAGATGTTCAAGTATGTTAGCTCACTGACATATTTCCAGCCGCATTTCTTAGACTCTGGTGGTTTCATGTTAGAAGGAGAAGCGTTGGCCTGACCTCAGACAGGGGCCCTGCTCTACTCTCGCTCTGGAACCATGCCTTCCCGTTTGATTCGATCTCACAGCAGGTGGTGACCTTTGTTTTCTCTCTGGGTTGCACAGGGAAAAAGTTTCTTTGGTTTCGAGGTGCTTACAGGTTTTTAGAGAATTTTAAAATGTTTTATTCGCCTAATTTAAAAATTAAAAACAGGCTATAAAAAGCTCAATATAGCAGAGCTGTCTTGATAATAATACAGAATTGGACCAGTGGGCCAGATACTAACCCTGACAAACTCAGGGGAGGCCCACATGGTGGGCCTTACAAACCTAGAGACCGAAAGAAACCACACAGGTGGTCTGAACATAAAATTCTTAACTAAAAACAGATCATGATGGGAAGTTGCATGCTAGGCCTGTTGCTTTATTGACAAAGGTCAACCTTTACCTTTGAAGTTGTCTATTGTCTCTGTGCATCTAAGATAACATACCTTGGAGACATCAGAGTAATCTTTTCTGGAAGCCTTGAAGTCACAACCACCAGCACCATAGTGTGGGACCACATTGTTATCTTGTCCACATACCATCTCTATGTGCTGTGAGTGGTAATTATTCACTGTCCTGGTCCCGCCAATGTAAAAGAAGTATGTGTCTCTCTGTTTGGCTTTTTATCCAATCCTAGAGCATTTCCCTGCTTTGCTTTCTCCTGCTCTCCAATGAATTTAATGTAACCTCCCTTATGTTTCCTCCTTTGGTTTTAATGTATAAAGTAAGCTGCATAACTGCCATGTTTTGGAGCATTTTCTCAATTCAGTGAGATTTTGCTCTCTAGCAATTGTTTTCAGTTTTCCCTCTTCTGAGACTTCTTAGTCTGGAAGTTCTTTCATCAACAGGATTAGACCTGAGCCCTGGCTGGTGTGGCTCAGTAGTGCATGGGGCACCAGCCACCAAACGAAGGGTCACTGTTTCGATTCCCAGTCAGGGCACGTGCCTGGTTTTCGGCCAGATCCCCATTTGGGGGCATGTGAGAAGCCACCAATTAATTGTTTCTCTCCCCCTCTTTCTCTTTCCTTCTCCCTCTGTCTAAAATAAATAAATAAATAAATAAATAAATAAATAAATAAATAAATAATTTTTTAAGTGTAAAAGATAAGATTAGACCTGACTTCAAATCCTGATGTCACCAGATTCTAGTGTCTTCTTGGGCAAGTGATAAAAACTTTTTATGCCTTAGTTTCCTCATCTGTGAAGTAGGGTAATAATTCCTACCTCATAATTTTTTCTAAGATTATGATAAATTGTACTTATTTTTTAGAGAGAGGGGAAGGGAAGTAGAAAGAGAAGGAGAGAAACATCAATGTGTGGTTGCCACTCATGTGCCCCCAACTGGGGACCTGGCCTGGGGGACCCAGACATGTGCCCTGACTGGGAATTGAACCAGCGACCCTTTGGTTCAGAGGCCTACACTCAATCCACTGAACCACACCAGCCAGGGCCCTACCTCATAATTCTAACAAGGCCTAAATGAGATACCTGGCCTGTGGTGAATGCTAAGTAGCTGGTAGCTATTATTAAGTCTTTAAAACATAAGACATCTCATCTGAAGGTCACAACTAGCTAAGGGAGAGCAGAAAACAGGAATGTAACTGTTATGCAAAGGTAAGGTATTCCTGAAGGGATGGGGCCTGAGATGGCAGAACAGTGGAACACATGGTTTTCCTGCTCTGCCAGCCTTCTCCAACTGCTCAGACGCGGCAGAGCTCTCACACGGGCATGGCCTGCAACAGCACAGTGGGTGGTGGTGGTCAGGAAGCAAGGCTGAGGGGAGCTTCAAATGACATGGTGCAGAGGTTGTGCCTCTCTGGGACTGAGCTCTTGTGAGACATGGGAAGGGTTGTCCTCCCATGCACTGGGACACTGAGGTCGCTGGGTATACACAGTAACGTGTATCCACTGAGACCAGTTACCAGGTACGCTTTTTCAGAAAAAAGGGAAGTATCAGACACAGGTGGCTGCATTCAGTGTGACTGGTATGACATGCGTTTTGAAAAATTCAGTACAAATTAATTTGTTCAGCATTATTTGTTACTATGTTTTAGGATCTGTTCTAAGCACTTTAATAAAATACATATAAGCCTGCCTGTGTGGCTCAGTTGGTTAGAGAGTAGTCCTGTAAACCACAAACGTCACGGTTTGATTCCCAGTCAGGGCATGTACCTAGGCTGCAGGTTCAGTCCCCAGTGTGAGATGCAATGGATCGATGTTTCTCTCCCACATGGATGTTTCTCTCCCCTTCTCTCTCCCTCCCATCCCCTCTCTAAAATCAGTAAGCATGACCTCAGGTGAAGATAAAGAAAAAAACATATAAAGCTCATATATTCTTCCCACCAACCCATAGAGGTTGGGACTATTGTTATCCCCATTTTACAAGTGGAGACACTGAGGTATCAAGACATTAGGTCACTTGCCAGAGAGCACAGTTACTAAATGGAGCCTGGGTGCTGCTCTCAGAGTCTCTACATGTAACCTAGGACAATCAGGGCCTCCTTTGGTTCCCTTCGGTGGAGAAACACTGCTTTTAGGGGCAGCTTTAGTGGTGCTTCTGCCAGGTGGTCGTGAAATCATGGGCAGGGAAGGACTTGCACACGGGGGCGGCGGGGGGCAGCTTCCTGCTGGAAGGCAGGGAGACCTATCTCTGACCCACCGGTTGAAGAGCTGCAGGGGATTTCCCAGTGTTGGGTGGGCTCTCTTAAGAGCTGTGTAGCAGCTGGGGGAAAAAAATGACAAATTTATCTGCTTTATTTCTTCCGCAAATAGGATGTTTTTGTTAAATGAGGGAAGGTTTGTTAAATGAACCACACTGAGACTTGATTTCAGATGTCTGATACTAACTTTATAGCATAATAGAGAAGTCATTTCTCTACTTCCTGTTTTTCAGGGTCCAAAAAAAATGCATTGTGGGCATTTTCCACATAGAAATATTTATAGAAACAATGCTTGAGGCTAGAAACGGGCAAGTGACATATTACTCTTGGACCTGAGGCTGCTGGCTTTGAACTGTGGGTGCTCCTTCTGCACATGTACAGCAAGTGGGTTGCATGTTTGTGGTCACCGGGAGCCCCCTCCTAAGTGCACAGCCCGTGTCAGCATGCTTTAGGCTGTGTGGCCTGCGGATGTGTTTTCTAGTTTCTACCCGGTTCTGAAGGTCGGTCTAATGAATACTTTTTCCTTTGTTGATACTTTTAATCTCCAAATTATTGTTTACTATTTTATTGACGGTAGTAAGTGAAACCCTTCTTTAGGGAGTATGAAAAAACAGTCAGTAAGTACTTAACTCTCTCTGTAGCCTCCCCAGCACGGCTCCCCAGCTGCTCGGTGCCTGAGCTGCGTGTGGATGAGCAACGTGCTGCACGTGGCGGAAATTCCCTTTTCCTGTCTTCACCCTCGCCCAGACTCATCTCCACGGCCATCTTCACAGGTTTCCTCCACGAACAGGCCAGTGCCTGTGCAGGATGTTCCTCCTCACTCTTTCTAGGGAGCCCAGAGAACAGCCCAGAATCCAGGCCCTGCTTCCCCGAGAGGCCTCAGAACCCGCTCGGAGCTGAGCCTCTGTCCCTGGGGTGTGGTGGCCCCTGGTTCTGGTCAGCTGGATAGACTCAGGGAGGAGGGGGCAAAAACAAGACTTTGTCTCACAGGAAATGCTAAAAACGTTCACAGCCAAAAGCTTTTCTGAAAGAAAGTGTTTGTTGAGCTACATGCTGGCAGGGCAAGGGTTGGTGCAGCCTGAACCTCCGGCAGCGGGGCTGGATGCAGGAGATTGTCCACTGCCCTGGGGCTGATGACTTTTTAACACATTATGGTTTTGGGGGGAAAGTGGAAGTTCTTTTGAAAGAATGACATTGGCTATAGATAAGGGAAAAGGTGAAGTGGGGTCAGTTCTATGATAGGTGCACATAAGGAAGAAATGTTTACTATCCATTGCTGTGGGCGGCTGTCCGAAAAGTTCACACATAAGCAGGAAGTGCTGGCATCTCACGGTCTGCTGCTACTTTTTAGACAGCTACCCTCCGTTGATTCAAAGCTCCAACGTACAGTCAGGAACACGAGCGGTCTTTTCTTAGTTGGCCCACAGCTATTAACTGGGAATTACTCTTGTCTCTACCAGTCTCTGGCCTGCTGTGATTTAAGTTAGGACATATTAGACTCTTTCTCTTATTGGAAGTTTTTCAGCTTTCACTTCTACTCTCTGATACTTGGGGTACATTTTCTTCTTGCTTTCTGTTCTATAAAAGCATTTGGGTTTTACCAGTTAAGGTTGCAAAAGGCAGTAAGTATGTGGAAGGTAGGAAAAGTTCTATTTTTGATATGGTGCTAGCTGTATGTGTTCACTTAATGGTGTCTTGGAGCTTATACTTATGATGTGTGTGGTTTTCTCTACACATATTTTACCCCAACAAAAAGGGTGGAGATTTTGCGATGTCTTGCCAGAGGAGTGTCAGCTCATGTTACAAAGAAATAACAAAGGGAAAGACGGTGATGGACACCCTGACTGGTGTGGCTCAGTGTTGAGTGTCGTCTTACAAACTGGAAGTTTGCTGGTTCAATTCTCGTCAGGACATGCCTGGGCTGTGGGTCAGGCCCCTGGTTGGGGGCATGTGAGAGGCAACCGATAGATATTTCTCTCACACAGCAAAGTTTCTCTCCTTCTCACCCTCCCTCCTTTCCCATCTAAGAATAAATCAATACAATCTTTTTAATAAAGAAGAAAAGAAGGTGATGGAAGAAGAGGCTAATTTGTTTTAATTTATGTGAAAATGGGGAGTCCAAGGTGGATTGACTCAGCAATTACTTCTGGGTATTTATCTTAAAGAAACAAAGATGTGTACAAAGTTTTAGTAGTGCCATAGAAGTGGAAAATTGGAAACAATTAAGTGGTCAATAAGAGTTTAATAAATGATGGCACAACCAAAAATGGAATGTTATTTTGCCACTAGAAAGTATGCTGTGCTTCCAGTCAAGATGGAGGTGTAGCTAGACATGCCTCACCTCCTTGCACAGCCATAAAAAGGACCACAACTAACCTCAAAATAAAAACACCCAGAACTGCCAGAAAATTGAACTGTATGGAAGTCTGACAAACAAGGATTTAAAGAAGCCACATTCACCCAGACAGGTAGGAGGGGTGGAGGCGGGGAGCTGGGGTGGGGAGCTGGGGTGGAGAGCACGTGGTGTGGGGGCAGCGAGGCAGCTGGCTGAATGGGCAGTTCCACGTTCACGTGCGGTGGATAGAAATTGAGAGGGATTCCTTGGGAGCAGTGTAGGGGACCGGTTTGTTTCAGTCTGGCAAATGTGACTCAGCTCTGTATGGAAAACCTACAGAAGCAAAGTGGTGGGCAGGAGCCAGACCTTCAAACCGAGTTTTCCTGTGGGAATCAGGCCTAGAAAATGCATACTGACTGTTATGGCTTGCTCTTGCTAAAACTCCATCACCCTGGTCTAAAACAGCAAACGTGTATTGTCTATCTTCAAGGTAATTCTCAAAGCCTGTGTGAATTCTCCCAAGGACAGAGCTAATCAGCTTGCCGCCATTTCCCTCTGCATGTTATTTTCATTTCCTTGATTGTACCTAAAATGTAGACAATATTCTATATAATAGATAATAAATCTTTCTCTGATGTAAGACCTGAGAAAAACAATAAAAGCCTGTCTAGGCAAGGGTCGGGGTCCTCTCCTTTTGAGAGTGTGGCTGAGGCACTTATAGGCTCTCTCTCCCCTTGAGAGAGTAGCCGTGTAGTTCCCTTTTTTCCCATAGGACTGCTGTCACCTGTGCATTTATTTTCTCTTTCAGCCACAGTAGGCAGACTCTGCTGGCCGGACTCTACCACAGAGCAAGTGATCCCAGGTCCAGGCCAGACCACACAGGCCAGGTTTCCAGCACTGGAAAAATAAGGCCTCATAACTTCTGGCTGTGAAAACCAGTGGAGATTGGGGCAACAGAAGAAACTGCGGACCTCACAGGAGAGTCCATTTAAAGGACCTGCATAGTCCTAGAATGTGTGCAAACTCACGCACTCTGGGAACCACCTCTGGGGCAGCAGCTAGAGGGACACCAGTCACATACAGGAAAAGGGAGAAGTGACTGGAAATGGCACAAATCCTGAGCAAGCCTCCAGCAGCCAGCCAGCGGCATTGCTCCTTCTCTAACCTCTCCTCCACATAAAGAGCCACAAAATGGTGAAGGGGGTTGCCCCATCCTGGTGAATACCCAAGGCTCTGCCCCATACAACCTAACAGGTACACTAAGGCAGGGAGTCAAAGCAGCTCTACCTAATACACAGAAACAGACACAAGGAAGCTGCCAAATCAAGGAGACAAAGAAATATGGCCCAAATGAAAGAACAGAACAAAACCCATGAAAAAGAACTAAGTGAAACAGAGATAGCCAGCTTATCAGATGCAGAGTTCAAAACACTGGTGATCAGGATGCTCAGAGAACTCACTGGGTATAGCAAAAGCATAAGGGAAGAAATGAAGGCTACACTGGGGGAAATAAAGACAAATCCATAGGAAACCAACAGTGAAGGGAAAGAAGCCAGGGTTCAAATCAATGATTTGGAATATAAGGAAGAAACAAACAATCAACCAGAACAGAATGAAGAAACAAGAATTCAAAAAAATGAGGAGAGAACAAGAAGTGTCAGGGACATCTCCACAAGTGCCAACATGTGAATCATAGGGATACCAGAATGAGAAGAGGAAAAGCAAGAAACTGAAAACTCATATGAAAAAAATGATGAAAGAAAACTTCCCTAATCTGGCAAAGGAAATAGACATACAAGTCCAGGAAGGGCAGAGAATCCTAAACATGTTGGACCCAAAGAGGACCACACCAAAACACATCATAATTAAAATGCCAAAGGTTAAAGATAAAGAGAGAATCTTAAAAGCAGCAAGAGGAAAGCAGAGAGTTACCTACACAGGAGTACTCATAAGATTGTCAGCTATTTTCTCAAAAGAAACTTTTCAGGGAAGAAGGGACTGGCAAGAAGTATTCAAAGTGATGGAAAGCAAGGACCTACAACCAAGATTATTCTATCCAGCAAAGCTATCATTTAGAATGGAAGGGCAGATAAAGTGCTTCCCAGACAAGGCAAAAAGCTAAAGGAGTTCCTCATCACCAAGCCCTTATTATATGAAATGTTAAAGGGACTTATTTAAGAAAAAGAAGCCCTGGCTGGTGTGGCTCAGTGGACTGAGTGCTGACCTGCAAACTGAAAGGTTGCTGGTTCCCAGTCAGGGCACAAGCCTGGGTTGCAGGCCTGGTCTCCAGTTGGGGGCGTGCAAGAGGCAACTGATCCATGCACCTCTCACACATGGATGTTTGTCTCCCTCTCTCCTTCTCCCTCCCTTCCCCTCTCTCTAAAAAAAAAGGAAAAGATCAAAACTATAAGCATTAAAATGACAACAAACTCACAACTATCAACAACTAAATCTAAAAAAACAAAAACAAATGAAGCAAACAATTAGAACAAGAATTATATTAGAATCATAGATATGGAGATTATTTGAAGGGTTAGCGGCAAGGGGGAAGGGGGAAGATGGGAGAAAAGGTACAGGGATTAAGAAGCATAATTGGTAGGTACAAAGTAGACAGGAGGGTAAGAATAGTATAGGGAATGGAGAAGCCAAAGAAGTTATATGCATGACCCATGGACATGAACTAAGGGGGGGATTGCTGGAGGGAAGTGGGGTACCAGGTGGAAAGGGGGAGCACAAAGGGGGAAAACTGGGACAACTGTAATAACATAATCAATAAAATATACTTTAAAAAAGTATGCCATAAATGTTTGTTTATTAAAGCCACTTATAAAAAGCATAATGCAATTCCATTGAAAAAACAAAGAATATATTTTACATATATGCATAGAAAATCATCTGAAGATGTATACCATAATATTAACAGTGGGTTATACTGGGGGCAAAGAATTATAGATGATTCTTATTTCCTTATCTAGTTAAATGTTTTTCTTCCAGTGAGAACACATTTCTAGTACACCACCGTAGGGGAGGAGGTGCATGTGGGGGGCAACCCTTCAGGCAAACTGACTCCGCCCCTCCTCACCAGGGCAGAGTCTGATCTGCCACATCCCCACCTGACTGAGAGGAGGCCGGGGCGGTGCTGGCAGCTCTCTGACAATTCTGCCTTTACAAACTAAAAAGTCATCAGTGGTCCCAGGAGCATGTTCAAATATGGCATCTGAAGTTTTGAGATCCAAAAAGATTTCCATTCAACTTTATCAATGCTCCAATCATATTTGTAAAAGGATGGTCTCTCCTCTTTCATGGGTCCCTCTGCAATGAAGGACTGGGAGAACAATTTCACCTCCACTTAGGGATGTCAGAGAGGTTTTCTTTAGAGATTGAGGTATTCATTTTCCAGAATTACATTACGGAACTCTGTGAAAGGCAGAGGTTCTTTTATTTCATTACCTTCTCACGGCTCTGGGTGCAGTAGTGGGTCCATCGCAGGCGCTCAAGAAATGACTGGTTCCTTTGTGGTTTGAGGCACAGAACCCCACTCGGGGACAGACGCCTCCAGAAGGGAGATCTGAATGGTGTGGAGGAGGAGCCCCAGCCCTGCTGTGACTCTGATCGAGCTCCCATGGACTTCAGCCTCCTCCTCTGTGAGATGGCCAGGGACGAGGTGTGGACCAGGTGGTTGTGAGGCCCCCACCAGGTCTAACGGCCTAACTCTGAGAACACAGCCTGTCCCTTCCCCTGATACATGTGCCCGATGGTGTACTGTAGACATATGGTTTTGTTTTGTGTCAATTAAAGACAAAGAAAGAGTAACCCTTCCACCCCCCCACCCAACAAAAAGTAATAATAATGAGAATGAATACATAAAGAAGGAAGGCTGAAAAAAACCAAAGGGGAAGGACTGTTGCCCTCCTTGTGAGGAGAGTTCTCAGTTTGAAGTCTTGTAGTGGCTGTTGCGCAGGGCCCGTCGCCATATTAGACGTATCTCTCTGAAGGGCTGGGCTTGCCTGTTGGTCTGACCAGGGGCCTGGAAGAGAGGTGACCATCACTGTAGCAAGAGTCCCTGCAATGCAGTGCTGCATCCACCCATGTCCACCCACTCTCCCTGGGATACCAGCCCCAGACTGGCTGAATGACCTCAGCAACCTGCCAAGTGCCTTACTTGTGCCATCTGGTTCAGTCCTCACAGCAACCTGAGGGGTACGTGCTGGCCATGAGAGGTCAGAGAACGTGCCCAAGGTCACATAAGTAGGAGGTGGTGGAGCCAGGATCTGAACCCAGGGTCTTTATCAAGGTCCCCATAGAGGTGAGAGAAAGAGGCTGATAACAAAAGTTCGATTCTCAGCTCCTAGGAGGGTTCACAGGGATAAGGGAAGATGTGAGCAAGCCACCACCATCAGCCAAATAGAGCTCTTTATTTAAAAGTCCCCTTGATAACCACACTAGAAATGTGTGCTAATTCAGTACGGGGCTAGCACCTCCTAAATGGGCTGATTGTTACTACTGTCAGGTCTATACATACCGCACCCCAAACCCTCTCTGTGGGAGCTGAGCTGCCCTCCACCATCCCTGGGTATGTTAGCTCAGCTACATGGACTCCTCAGACATGCTTAATCTGCACAGCTTTGTATTTCAGGGCAGAGTTTTATTCTCAGTTATTCATTTCAAAATGAGAATTTTCAGAAAAGATAGAGATAAGGGATGATTGTCTGCCAAACTCCCCACTGCACTGCAAGTATTGAAATTGCTAAAAATCCTTCTCTGTTTTTAATGCCTTTATCCCCTTGGTTTATCACCTATAATATATGCACTGAAAATTCATTATGATTTATCATCTATAATATATGCATTATAATATATGAATGAAAATTCATGTGCATTGTTAAAAATAATGATGTGTAAGATGTTGAACTTGGATCCCTGCAGAGAAACATGCAAACCCCAGGTATATTTGAAGTGTTTTCATCTACTGAAAAGAACTGGTGAATATAATTGATTATCTTTAACTCCCTCCTCTCTTAGTACCCAACTTACAGGCAGGAGCCTGAGCTTTGGACAGAAGTTGCAGCTCTGTTACTTGCTGGCATTATGGCCTCGAACCAGTTACTACATGCGCTAAGCCTCAGCTTTCTCATCCATAAAATAGCGGTCACAGGAATTGCTTTTAAAGTTACGAAACTTGAAATTGAAAATAAATATCCATGATATATTTCTATGGCAGGTAACTGGATTTCATCCAATGGTGGCTACTACTGTTGATAATCTGAGTGTACTCATGTCTCTGCCCACTTGGGTAGGTTTTCTGATCTCTGAGTGGGAGATCTGTGAGCCGGGACCCTGGTGTCTACCACGCGGGGCTGCTGTGAGGAGAAGGGAGATCCTGAGTTGACCTGTATCACAGGGCAGGGCCAGAGGGGCTGCTTGTTAGATATTAGCACAGAGCTGCCTTGGCCTCAGCCAGAGAGAGAAAAGAGACAAGGCCGTTTTTTTTTTCATGGCCATTTCAGAATGATCCTCTCCTGAAAATGGGTGGGGCAGCCATTTGAGTGGCCAGAGAGCCGCCTCTGGTCCCCTCTTTCTTTCACTCCAGTTCTTGGCAGCAAATCAAGGCCCTGCCGCTGGCACAAGGAAATTAGGAACCAAGGCCATTATTTATTTGGTTCAGATGATAAAAGATTGCCTCTAAAAAAAAACTACATCAAGCAAGTAGGGAGAAAAAAGCTTTCTTAAGAAAAACAAAACAAAACCCAGCTGAGATCATCCAGGTAAAGAGACCTCAGGTCTTCTGAAGAGCTTGTGTAAATTGGGGGAATCCTTCAGATGGGTTTTCAGGTGCTAGGCCAAATCAGATGCACATTTACTGAAGTCACATTGGTCCCCCATCAGCCCAGCCTGAGTCTCCACCTTCTCCAGTTGCCGCTCCAGCACTGTGCTGATTCCCTGTTCCCAGGATTCCACTGTCACAGCCTCTCTGGGAAAGGTTCCCACGACCGCTGCTTGGGAAGCTGGGATCCGAGCCCAGGGCTGCTCAGTGGGTTAGCAGGCCCACCAGTTATGAGAGACTCACCTGGGACATTTGCAAACGCGTCTTCGGTTTCCTGGATAAAGAAAAAAGAAGGGGTAAAGTGACTGCCTCACCCAATAGTCCCCAAATACGGTTTCTCCTTCCCTGCTCCTGTTTCTTTAGGTTTATAACTCTTGAGAATCCAGGTCAGGGTTTCTTTTCCATCCCTCTTCGCATAAAAAAAAAAAAAAGACTGAAAACAAACATACGAAACACATTGCAAATACACCTGTGGTTCACTTGCGTGGGAACCAAAGTCGGGTAGGGGGCTCATGGGGAGGGGCCAGGGACAAATATCGCCCCGTGGTGCAGCTGACCCAGCCTCCGTGAGCACTGGGCCCCCGGCCCCAGAGGCGACCTCCCCGGCGGAGTCCGTGGTAAGCCCGAACCTGTGCACGCACTCCCCGCGGCGCAGAAGGAACACAAGTGCTGCCGCCGCTGGGGGTTCGGTAGGGATCTGTCCTTCATTTAAAAAACTTCCAGCAGAGTGGAAGAGGAGTGGGAAAGGGCTTTCCCGCGTCCCATCTCCAGGAGGAAACCGGTTGTTTCTGGTCCTGCGATGCAGCTTGGAGTCCCAGAAATCTCAACCCCATCTCCCCAAAAGAGCCGCCTGGATCAAGCAGCAGAATGCGCGGTTGCGGAGCGGAGCTCCCTGCCCCGCGGTTCCCTGGGACTTACTGTAGCTGCAGGTGGCGGTGATGACCAGGGACAGAAGAAGGACCGCGCAGAGGCCAGCCAGTGGAGCCCATATGTAGATAACACAAGCGAAGTGTTTCCCTTTCGTTTCCACTGACGACACCGAAGACACAGACATTTAGGATCCGATCCTCCACCCCATGCCGAAGCCCCAGCATGTCTCCCAGCTCCGGGTCTCGGTTTTCCCACTACTTGCACCGCCCTCGGCTCTACCCCCCGGATCAGGGCTGACCTTAGTAGGGCTGTCCGAGCGGTCTGCACTGCCCTTGGCCGGTCCCCTTCACCCCAGCCCCCACCTCGGGACCCTGAGCCAGCCTCACCTGTGCTGCTGGCCGGTGGCCGGCAAGTCTCTGGGCGCCGGGACACCGGCTGCGACACTTTGGGGGGCGTCGGCGTGGGTGGCCGTGGTACCGGCGTCGTGGGCTTCGCTGCGGGAGCAATGGAGCGTGGTTAGAGGTCGGGCTAGGGATCCCGACGCAAACCCTCCCCACAGCTCCGCGCGCGCTTCTGCGCTAGGGGACGACTCCTCCTGGTTTCCACCGGAGGAAGAACAGACAGTCGCCCGCGCGCCACTCTGCTCTCAAGGCGAGGCAGATGGGGTGGGAACCTCCTGGCTCTTCGCTGACCCCTTCACGGCGGGCGCGGCAGCCCCTCTTCTCCGGCTCCGTGAAGGGCACCTCGGGGCCTGCAACTGGAACGCAGCAGCCCGCTCCCCACCAGCAGCCTCCCTCCAGGGCTCAGCCCCAGTTGGCGCGCTCCCTGGAGGGCTTGGGTTGATGTCCGCATTTTATTGACGAGCAAACGGAGGCTCAGAGAATTTAAGTGCGGTGCCCAGGACCTCACCAGCACCTGAACTCGAGCCCAGATCGGCTGGACCTAAAAAGCCATCTTTAGTCTCTACCCTGCCACGCCTTCGCCTCAGTTTCCACGTCTGTGAAATGGGGACAGTATCTAAGTAGCTCCCAGGGGCACTAAGAGGCTCGAAAGCGGGGCGTCCACGTGAAAGCGGGTTCAGAGGAGAGCCCCAACCCCCACACCGAGAGGTGCCGCGCCCTCGGCTCCCGGACCTGGCAGGAAGACCGGCACGAAGGGGCTGAAGTACACTATCGAGTTGGCCACGACCGAGCAGAAGTAGTAGCCTTCCTCCTCTTCTCTGAAGCGGTGCAGCGTGAGGGTGTAGACGTCGCTCTGGACCCTTTGGCCCGAGATGTGCCTGGAGTCCAGCCAGTCGGCTATCTTGCTCCGGCTACTGGACAAGTACATTAGGAAGACAGGGCTGGCGGCCGCTTCCCGCCTCTGGTAGAGCCACGTGCAGCCCGACGACTTGCTCACCAGCACCTCGCAGCGCAGGTCCACCTGCTTGCCCACGGCCGTGGTCACCTGGCCCGGCGTCAGCCGGAACTCGTTCCCCCCGAGGACCAGCACCGCTGCGGCGTCTGTGGGCATGCAGGCGAGGATGCTGAGCCCGAGCCCCGCGCCCCCACCAGCCTCTCCACCCCGTCCTCGCCCCGCGTTCCCCGAGGGGCGCAAACTCACGGAGCATCAGGGCCAGCGGCAGGGCCACCCGTGTCGCCCGCGAGGTCATGGCGCGCTCCCGCAGCGCGGCTCGGCGCCCGTTCAGACGCCCGCCGGAGGCGCGCAGGAGGCGGTGCGACGCGGAGCAGGGAAGCTGAGCCCTTCGGACGGCCGCGAGCCCGAGTTCCCGTTCGGAGGATGTGATGTCACCTGAAGCTCCGCCGAGGAGCTAGTCGCCCTCCTTTTCGCGGTTATCACCTTCCAGCCCAGCGAGGGGGCTGGGCCCGCGGATGGGAGCCGTCTAGGCAGCCCTGCGGGTGTCCGGGGCAGTTGAGAGGGTCGACACGGCATTCTTGTGGGAGTGCCAGAAGATGATGAGAGATTAGACACCTCGAGAAAAGAGGGCCAGAGTGAGCAGGAAGGCAGAGAGGAGTGTCCACTTCCTTTGCCCTCACTCGCAGTGATTCTGGCACTGTTACCACGAGGCTTTGCAAAATGGGTACTGCGGGCCGAGAAGGAAGAGGCGCTAATGACTTGCCCACTTCTCAAGAACTCGGCCATAGTCTGGGGTTCACCCAGGAGGGACTGCGGTGCATCCGTGACCCCAGGCTGGCTGGGGCTGGCGGTGCTCTGCGGACCACACCGGTTGGGCCCTTCTCCCAGCGGCTAAACCTTTGCCACACAGCTAATAACCCTTTCTTAGGGTCATTGCCACAGCCTCCATACTCTCTCTCTCTCTCCTGGCCAGTCCTCCAGCCATCTGCTGTGAACATTAATCTCATACAGGGATGTGATGGAGTCATTCCTGCCATCTCCCATGACCTGCAGGACTGGATGAGAGCTTCCCCCTGGCCTGGCTCAGAGCCCTTGTGTGAGTGCTGGTTTGTCCCAGCCTCTGCTCAGGTCCCCACCGCTGCACTCGCACCGGCTTGAGCTCGTCTGCACACTCGGGGCTGCTCTTGCCTTTGCCGTTCCTTTCCCTTGCCAGACTTCTTGCTTAAGCCCTGAGGCCCGCTCTGGTGCTGTGGGACTCGGACCTCGTTTCTGTTTCCCCTGCTCTGGGTGCTAAGCAGGGGTATGGGTGTAGCCTGGGTGAAGGCAGTCTTCCCTGTCTGGCCCTGGCACACATGTGTCCCCTTCCTTTTGGTCTATTGCTGATCTGAAACATTTCCAGACCCAGTGGGTGCCCTCCTCCCATTTCTTCAGGGTTTCCAGGTCTTCTCACTTTGAGTTTTATGGTAGCTGCACTTCATCCTGTTGCTTGATTCTAGAACCAAGCCACCTGGCTCAATTATCTCTTCCATGTGTCTGCCCCACCTGCGAGTTCTGTCCCGTGGGGACCGTGTTTCAGACACGCCTCAGCTTAGGCTGAGCTGCGTTTATGAACTGTACTCCCTTTGTGGAATCCGAACTTAGTGTGAAATGGACTTTTTAAAAAAATTACCTTGATTTCAATGCTGTGTACTCCTTCCTGAAGCAGTCAGTTGTTTACTAAAACATGGAAAATTTAACATTTTATATTTAAAATGTTTTTAAAGTGTTTTTTACCTTACAAGAATTACATATTCTCGAAAAACTTCAGAAGACACAAAAAAGAGTACAGGGGAAGTTCTCCAGCTCAGCTCTGCTCGTAGTCGTCCATTCTCCAAAGAAAATCACTGTTACATTAGAGTGTGTTCCTCAGATATTACCCATTCATCAACAGACATTTATACACTGTTTTAGACAGGTGTAGCTGTGCTATGTATGTGTGTATATATATATATACACACACATATATATTTGCAACTTATCTTTCTTATCTAACAGTAGATGGAAAGCTTTTCATGTCAGCTCTTGTAGAGCCACCCCATTCTTCTAAATGGGGGTATTTTCATTTAAGCAGTTTCTCAATTTTTGTCATTGCTAGTAAGGCTGTAGTAGATATAATGTATCTGTATCATTGAGGACTTGCACCAATACATGTAACATTTTCAAACTAAAGATGAGGGTGGTTGGGGAAGGAAACCTTTTGTAATGATGGTTATGAATGCGGTACACAGGAATGGATCTCCTGGCATGTTGGGGGTGTATGTGTGTGTGTGTGTGTGTGTGTGTCTGGTTGTGTAGACATATAAGTGAAGGTAACAGTTAAGTCCAAACAGGTCTCCAACATGGCAATCCTCATTTTAGACAGCAGCTTCCCATTTTGCTTCATTTCTGTTCTCATTGCAAGGAGGAGTGTCAGATGGCCCTGCGAGCTAAAGGATGCGCTCAGAGGGTGGTATGAGAGTACACAGCTGGGAAAGTGTACCTTGCCCAGTGGAGGAAGCATGGAGTTGGGCTAGACTCAACCTACAGATATTTGGATATTGGAAACTCTGCCTGTGAGTATGTTGATGGTCAGATTTTGGGGTACAATGTGTGAAAATAGAGTAGTCCCATTTCAGTCTCCTAGAAGGGAGCTGCAGCTGGCTTGGAGGCAGCCCTTTTAGAGCATGGAGAAGGGTGGGGGATGCTATGGCGACATGTCAAACCCACCAAGGAGGCTTGTGACCCCAATGATATTTTTCACAGAATGTGGTGGATTCTCAATGTAACCACAACGACATCCGCTCTGTATCAAGCAGAAGAGCAGATGCAATTACAAAAGTTCTGGAGATGCCTGCTCACTCTAGGGCCAGGTGTTCAGAGCTGGATATGGCTTGCCTCTCACCTCCAGGTAAGCTCCCATCCCCCACACTGCTGCCCCCACACAGGATGGTGTGAAGAAATGAGAACAACTGCACTCTGCCAAGTGAGCCCCTTACTTTTAAAAAAATATCCAGAGAGAGACACAGGGTAAGACAGTCAGCAGTTTCTATGCTAAATTTAAATGGGTCTGTTTTTTACCCCAAGGCGTTTGTCCTTAAAACATGGAAATAAAATAACTTTAATTTACACAAATTAAAGACCTATCCAAAAATGTGTAACTGGGCAGGGCCATGGTAGGGAATGACTCAAGGCCTGGTGCCACAGCTCCTGAGATGCTGAACAATGGCTGTGGGAGTGGCCTGCTGGCTCCCCTTGCCAAGGGGTTAGCTTGTTTGGCCTAGGAAGGCCTTCAGCTCTAGAGTTGTCAGGCCTTACTTTATCTCAGTCACAGATATGTACCTGTCAACTCTACCTCACTTTTGCCATTCCCACTTTCCTCCATCCTGGGACCTTCAAGGTCATCTAGGCTGCTGTCATCTTTGGTCTCCTACTTGGTCACCCCACTTTGACTCTGGTCCCTTCCATTGCTTCTGGTTCCTTCCAGTGAAAACCTTGTCCTGCCAAGCTCCTGCTTTAACATTCAAGGTCTTTGCATGGTGCCTAGGGACACATCAGTAGTCCTGGATGTTGCCTGAGGCCCTGCGCACTCAGCTCTGCAGCCCCATCTCCGCCCTTTCCTGCTCACCTCCCTCACATGTACTAGGCTTGGTGTCTTGATGTTTTTGAAAGTGTCCTTTTCTCTTTCCACCCCAGTGCCATTGAGCATGGTATTCCCTCAGCCAGGAATGTCCTCAGCTCTGTTTAGTAAACTCCTGTTCCTCAAGACCCAGCTCAAGCATCTCCCCTCTGTGGGGCTCAGCTCCATGCCCCCTCCACCTGGACCTTGGACATTCATGGACTGCAGCACTTACTCTGCATAGCAGTAGTTTGTTCACTCATCTGGCTTGATGACCGACCCTTGATTCCTTGAGGAAGAGATCTTGTTTTGCTCATGTTTATACTGTGGTGCCTGACAGAGAGTGCGACACACTCTTGGTCTTCAAGAAACCCTTGTTTGGTAAATGCTAAATGAAAGCAAAAGCAGGGTGCAACAAACCAGAAGAGACAAAGGTAATCGATATCAGGTGAGTGTGT
This sequence comes from Phyllostomus hastatus, assembly GCF_019186645.2. Taxonomy (NCBI): domain Eukaryota; kingdom Metazoa; phylum Chordata; class Mammalia; order Chiroptera; family Phyllostomidae; genus Phyllostomus; species Phyllostomus hastatus. The sequence continues at coordinate 71,704,573 of NW_025334041.1, read as the reverse complement.
TCTGGAAAGGCTTTACAAAGTGGCTGGTTTGGAGACAGGTTAGAACTGGGAGAGAAGTTGTTTAGAACAAGGCATTGGACTTGGTCAAGATGGTACTGACATGATGCTTTAGCACGTAGTTGTGGTGTGGCTGAAAGGAAAAGAAGGAGGCAGGGAGAAGGTAGATGCGTTAGTAGTGCACATAAGGATATTTAACTCAGTTTGGATGTGAAGTCACTCCCAAAGAGATGCACAGTACACATAGCAGCCTGAACAGAGTTTAAAAGAAAGAGAATAAGGACATGTAGAAAATGCGGAAATTAAACACGAACAACTGAACAACAATAAATAGTGAGCATATTGGAAAGGAAAACTGTAGATATAAACTAGAACACACTCCACACTGGACATAGATGAAAGGAAAATGATTAAACTAGAAGCTAGCACTGAGGAACTCACAGCAAAGATAAAGCAGGCAGATAGACGCTGAAGCGGTGAAGACGGAAGCAGTGTGAAAAGCTGTGGTGGTGTGGGTCAGCGCTGGGAAGTGTTTGCTAGGATTTCAGAAAAAGGAGGTTAGAGGGAATATAGAGAAGGAATATTGGAAGGGATCATGGCTGAAGATTTTCCACAATTAAAGACACATGTTCTTATGTTTTTAATTTATTTTGTATCTTTTATTACTTATTTATTTTTAATTATTGTTCAAGTACAGTTGTCTCCATTTTCCTGCCACCACTTTCCCCAGCTCCACCCACCCCCACCTCCCACCCTCAATCCGACCCCCCTTTGGCTTAAAGTGCCAAATAGAACAAGTGAAAATACTGTGTATCCCTTTCTGAACATACCAAAGAGAACCATAAGGCATCAAAAGCAATAAGAGGAAGGCATCCCAGAATGCTAGAGGATGCTGGGACAGTGTTTGAATCATGTTTTAGGGATCCGTAGTCACAGCTTGGATGGGGTAGAGAAAGAATCTTTCTCATTCTAGCAACAAGTAATGTTACCCTATGGATTCACTAACTGATTGGACCTAGCCAACTATTTTTCATCTCTTTTATGAACTTTACTCACATCTTCAACATGCAGCCAAGAATGAAGCTTTGACAGTGAGCTGTAATTCACACAAGCAAGCATTGTCATCTTTCTCCACCAGCAACACCGAGATCACCTGAGAGTTGGGTATTTTCTTTCTTGTGCCTTTCTTTCTTGAAGAAAAATAAAACAATATTTGAAAGATATATCTATACTCAAATTCATTTGCCATAAATCTCTTGAAATTGTTGCATTTAGTTTTGCTTTGTTTGTGGCAAATAAACAATCAATTTAGTTCCCTAATTAGACTGTTAAATGCAGATTTTTAAAGATCACAGTGATGACAGAATCAGTATCTGTTTCATCATAATACACCTTCTTATGAGAACAGACATTAAACACTAAAAGCAATTAACATTTAACATGGGTCATTTGCCATGTGGGCAGACACTCCTGGTCCAGTCCGAGCCAGGATCTTTATTCCAGGTTCCAGAGGGACTTCTTGGCAGATTTTGCTGATGACACTTCAAACAGTTGAAACATGTATAGACATTATTTGTCTTATTATACAAGGCTCACACACTGCAAAGCAGGCACAAAAATGAGGTAAATACTATGGTTCTTGGACAGGCTGAAAGTCAGCTATATTTTTGGTAAACCTTTCCATCTGAGCGTGTTTAATAGCTGAAAATATTAAGTGCTGAAGGCCACAAACTTAACAAGCATGTCTTGTCATCAAGGGAACACGTGGCATCGTGCTGCCCTGCGCAGCCTCTGCCCTTCCCAACAGGGCGTTCTCGGGCCAGGGAGACCGCCCTCGCCGCAGCAGAGACTGCAGTCCGCTCACGCTCTTAAGTGTGGCCTGTTCCCAGGACAGCTGTTTGTGTCTACAGGACTCATGGAATAACACTTTACACATCGCTCCAGTAGCCAAGGAGGCTAACACTATTATATCTGCGTTCTAAACCACAATAATAAACTAATTTTAACCCTTTGTAAGAATGAACTTAACTATTTTTCTCTCTAAGAAGTCTATACTTACAGTTCTCTGATAATCAGTAAAAAGACCAATTCTGATTAACAAAGAATAAATATCCCATTTTCCCTCCTACTCCTCCCCATTCAAATAATTGCATATAAATACACTTGAAACTGGAAAGATGTAGCACTTTTCTTCCACCAAATATTTAACTAAAACTCCAGTAGAATTCTATGCTTCTGATATGAGTGCCATGCATATATTGCTAAGCTTGAAGCAGAGGCTAAATTGTTTGGTGGGAATAGTTCTCCCGGGGATGTCAATGGTTTCTCATTAGTTTGTCATTGTTGTGGTTCAAGCTCTTAAAAGGTCAAAAATTTTTCTATGTCCTTCTCCATTTCAGTATATTGTTCTTTAAGCCTCTCCATAGCTTTTCTGTGCTCTTCGCTCACTTTAGCCTATTTGTCGTGTTGTTTTTCATGAAATCTTCACACTGCATTGTATGCTGGTTTTCACCTACTATTAAATGGTCATTATGAATCTTGTTTTACTCCTGCTTTCTCTGTTAGAGTCTGCAGCCCGAGTCAGTAGCTGCTTGCAGTCTCTGGAGAACTCCGTGTAAGTTGTCTTGCATTGTTCCTCTACATTAGAGAAAAATGTGTTCATTTGTTTCATTGATTATATCCTTCAAATTTTCAAGAGCTCACATTTCTCCAAGACCATAGTTTTCTTTAGATTCTTTCACAAAATAATGGGTTTCACTTTCCATAGCTGGTCTGTGATCTACCAATCTTGACTGAATTTCTCCAGAGGTGGCCTCACAACCCACAGTGGTCTCCATCCCTCTGCCACTCACCCTGGCCCAGACCTATCCAGCACTTTGAGAGCTGAATTTCTCCTCAAACTATATATATATATATATATATATATATATATATATATATATGTGTGTGTGTGTGTGTGTGTGTGTGTGTGTGTGTGTGTGTGTATGTATATATATATATATATATATATATAATCCTCACTGGAAGACATTTTTTTATTGCTTTTATTTTACAGGGAGAGAGAGGAAGGGAGAGAAGAAGGGAGGGAAACGACAGTGTGAGTGAGGAGTGACTGGTTGCCTCTCGAACCCACCAGGATGGGAATAGTACATGCCTGGACTGGAGATTGAACCAGAAACCTAGGAGTGTGCCCTCACCAGAATGGAACCCTCAAACTCTCCGTTACAGGATGACACTCCAATCACCTGAGCCACACCAGCTAGAGGCTCAGTTACTTTTTAAATTAAATTTCTTATTTTGAAATAACTATAGCTTGACATTGCAGTTATAAGAATAGTACAAAGAGATCCTGAATTCCTTTCACCCACCCAGCTTCCCCTGATGGTAATGCCTTGCTTGACTACAGTGCAATATTGCCAAAGGCTACTTTTTGTTTAATGATTAATTTTTGAGATTTATAACTTCTTTATGCTATTTTTGAACAATTGTGCACTACTAATAGTTGTAATGATGGTATAATCTGAATAACTTTTTAATACTTAGAAATTATGGTTACAGGAAATTAAAATTTCAACTTACATGCATTTTTGGTAGAGAAGAATGATCAGTTTAAAATCTTCAAGTATATGGATCATAAGTTCAAGGAGAAAAATAGAATGATAAAAAACTTCTAAAAGTTAAGGAAGAAACAATTTTTAAAATGGGTGATAGTTGAAATAAAATTGATATATTATTTATTTATAGTCTATTAGAAACAATTAGGCCCTGGCTGGTGTAGCTCAGTGGATTGAGCGTGGGGCTGTGAACCAAAGTGTCGCAAGTTCGATTCCCAGCCAGGGCACATGCCAGGGTTGCAGGCCATGGCCCCCAGCAACCGCACATTCCTGTTTCTCTCTCTCTCTTTCTCCCTCCCTTCCCTCTCTAAAAATAAATAAATAAATCTTTTTAAAAAAAGGAACAATTAAAAGAGTGATGTAAAAGCTTTATTTTAAAATATCAACATTTACAACACATTGGGAATTATATGCTTTAAAGCAATCTCCATGAAGAATGATGTCAAGTTAAAACTGAGTGAAGTAGCACACCCAGTGGGTAGTAGCTTTATTCACAACAGGTAAGCTGTGAGCTACCCCCGTCCCCAGTGGTGGACGAATGAGTGAATAATCAAAATGCATTACATCCATGCAATAAAATATTTTGCAGCCTTAAAAAGGAAGGGTGTTGGGGAGGTAGAGGAGGGTGAAGGGGTGATAAATGGTAATGGAAGGAGACCTGACTTGGGGTGGTGAACACACAATACAATATACAAATGATGTAGTATAGAATTGTACACACATTTTTTTGCAAATGAAAAAATAAAAAGGAAGCCAATTTTGACGTATACTACAATGTGGATGAACTGTGAGGACCTTATGCTAGGTGAAATAAGCCAGTCACAAACAGATAAACAGTATGTGATTCTACCCATATGAGCTACACAGAGTAGCCAAAATCATAGAGACAGAAAATAGACTGGTGGCTGCCAGGGCCGGGGGTTAGGGGAGTGGGAAGTTAGTGCGTAATGGGCATAGGCTTTCAGTTTGGCAAGGTAAGCGTTCTGGAGATGGATTGCACAGTAATGTGGCTATCCTTATTACAACTGAACTGTACACTTGAAAATGGTTCAGATGGTTAGTATGTTACACGCATTTTAACAAAATAAAATTTTTTTTAGTGAATGTAGGAGTACATAGTCTTTCATATATGGGAGGATGCACAATGCAAGAACAGTAAGAATGAATCACAGCTGCCACTGCTTATTTACACATTCCTCTGTTGGTAGACCTTTAGGCTGCTTTTGTTGCGATAAACAGATGCTACAGAGAATAGCCTTATACTTATACATATTCCCTAGAGTCCATGTACAAGATTTTCTCTAGAATGACCAGGAATGACTTAGAAGCAAGTTGACTTAGAAAGCAATGACTGACTCAACCACGGTTCTCTTCAAACCTGTATGTAGCTACTGACTTTGGTCGGCAGCCAGCAGCGAGCAGCCAGCAGCTGGCAGCCAAGAAGCCAGGCTTGTGGGTGAGGTTGGGCGCCCTGGGACGAGCCGCTGCTGCTGTTGCTCGGGGCTAGGGCGGCGGCTACCCCGCCCCACGCCGGCCTGCCGCGGTGTACTTGAGGTTGCCCGGCACGGTGGCCTAGAAGGAGACGCTGCTCGAAGCGATGCCTCGAGGACACTCCTGCTGCAGGCACTCGCTACGCTACGAGAAAAAGCGACTGCGAAGCGTATGAGTGAGTAGCAGATGCTCTGGCTGCGGAGACTCGGGCGCCTGGCCCACGAGAACCTGGGCGTCTGCTCGCTGGTGTACAGCGCTCAGGCCAACCTCGACCAGGCTCGCTGAGCCTACCTGCAGCCCCGTTGGGCGGAGTTCTAGGACCACATCCTGGACATGAGCTTCGTGGGTCTGCTGGTGGGTGCTGGGGGCTCGGATGCGCGACTGGGACATCAAGGAGGACAAGTTCCTCCTCCTGCCCGTGCGTTTGCGCGTCCGGCCCCATCAGCTGCACTCGGAGGAGGGTGAGCGCCTCTTCCGTGAGCAATATCAGTCCGTCGTGCTCGCAGACCATCAGGTGGACCAGGCGCTACGTGGGGGAGGGACAGGTCTTGCAGAAAGAGAAGGACTAGCGGGTCCTGAGCCAGGACAATTCGCTGGCGCGGAGGGCGGGAGATGAAAGCCAGTGAGGCCTGGGACCCCACCCAGCTACGAGCCCAGGCACACCGAGCAGACTGTTTGCCCGGGACTGTGCATTTGGTGTGATCGAGCCTCAGATTCAGACAGACTGAAATTATATGCAGAATGTTCTCACTGGGTTTTCACAAAATTAGGGGACCTTTCTCCCTCTCACATTGTTCCTTGGTAGCTGAAGCTAATTCAGAGCATTCTTGGTCTGGGAATTGGGGAGAGCAGAAGCGACAATTCATCTGATGTGTATCGCTGTCAGAGTTAGTGAGAAGCATTATACATACATAAGGCTTCTTTTCATTGCACTTCTCAGTCCCCTGACTGAGGCATCATGTCTGTCAGGCGACTCCCAAGCTCTCCAAAACCTATTCAGATTTTTTTTTGTTTTATATTTTGAGCTACAATGTTTATATTCCCATTTTCATGAGTAACATTTTTGTTTTAATTATTTTGAAATAATTATAGTCTCAGAGTAAACTGGAAAAATAATACAGGACACCTTTGTACACTTTTTTCCCAGCTTCCCCAAATGGTAACATTTCACATAAGCAGACCCAAACTAGAGATTGGTTATTTGAACTTTACAGGGAAACTTTTTGCAAACTACTTGCGTTTACCACTTGTGTATTGATAGTGATGTTAAAGTGAGTCGGAAGGATAAAACATTTTCTGATGTAGAAATCTATGTGGAATCATAGACTCTGGTTATGTTACACTGTGGTAGCCTTTAAAACAGAATCCTACAGGGAGAAATATGTTAGTGTGCATAGCTGTTACTCAGCCAGGTTATGGTAACCATGCCTTAAAAAATAAACTTACAGGAATGAGACTAACTCTTTCTCCTAGGTGGCTTTTGGCTAGTTAATAAAACCAGGTGATGAAAAAACCAAAACAACAACAACAAAAAAACCCCTGTAGCTACTGAGTTTCCACTTACCCATATGGTTTATAACTTTTGGTTTTGTCAGTCTTTTCTGCCACTCTGCCACTCTGATAGGTGTGAGTTGGTATCTCATTGTTGTTTAGACTTGTATCTCCCTAATTGAGGTTGAGAGTGAGCGTCTTGCCATAGGCTGGCCACCCAGTCTGCTTCTCCTGCGGAAGTGCCTGTTTACATTCTGTGCCCACTGCTGTGCTAGGCCCCAACGATGTAACTTCCACACACCAGGCTGTCTCTGCTTTCCAGAGCTCACATCACTTAAAAGACAAATTTTATTGGTGCTTAGAGAACCTGATTTCTTTCCAACAATTGTGCACTATTAATTTCTCTTTTTTTCTCACTTGGCAATAACTGTTTTAATTTTTGTTTTTATTTCTATAATGACAAGTAATTTTCAAGTTTGTTTCCATTTCTTAAAATACAAAGCTAAACCATAAGCAGGTACAGCCAAACAAGACATTTTGTCTCACATTAGCAAGTGCCACCTGATTGTCCTCCAATTCAAGGACCACTGAGCAGCTGTGTGTGGGGCCAGGGAAAGACTCTTAGGTAGCACATCCTGAGGCTGGGTGTATGGGATGGGGCCTGGGGAGCATCAAGGTTGAGGACAGGCCCTCACACCTGTCTCCATTCACATTTACCTGGGACCAGGGCTCCTGGGAGACCCCAGGGCAGGGCTTGGGAGCTCCAGGGCTCCAGAGCCTCAGAGCCTGCATCCCCTGGACTGCAGGTTAACAGAGGGTGAGAATCTGCCCCCGTCCCCCTTCCCCCTTCAGGAGGGAAGAAGCTACCTACCTACTCCTCCTACCTTCACAGCCCAGTGTGAAAAACTTTGTGGTTAGCTTAGATCCCTGGTTGCTGGACCTGTCTGCTCCCTGGGCTGGGGTCTATAGGCTCACCCTTCAGCTCATGGCTGCACATCCTGCCTTTTGCAGGAAAGACACCAGGTGGCCTGACAAAGCCTGACTGGAACTTTGAACCCAGCAGAGTCAGGTCGAGGTCAGGTGAAGGTTGGGAGGATCGGATAAGTGATTTCTGGTCCCACTACAAAACTTTATATTTGACTAGAATAGAATACCAGAATAGAATAGAATCTCAAGTCTACCAGAAAAACAAACAAACAAAAAAACAAACCAAAAGAAGAAAAAAGAGAAACACAGCTACTTCACTCACTGTAAGATCTATTAATATATACATGTAAATTGTTTCCTGTTTTTAAAAAATTTTTATTATTTAAAAAATAAATTCATTGTTCACATTTTTATAAAGAATTACCCCAGTTTCAGAAATCTCTTCTTCAGCAGGGCTAGCTAAACAATGCTTTTCTCTGTGCACACCCACTCTAATTCCCTGTCCTGATGCTTGGAAGTCTCCAGAAAAGCCACAGCCTGTGCAAGAGTAAGGCTAGGTCTGTCCCACACCTCCTGGCCACTGGGTCTGCAAGCTTTCAAGAAAACAGAAGGGAAGACTAACACTACGAAACCTTTAAAAACAATATTCGTACACTTTCGTGTGTGCCTGTTGCAATCTCAGGAAAACAAGAGCTTGGGAACATCCTCCCCAGGCCATCGGGCGGCGGTGTCTTCCTGGTGTGCACCACTAATTTCAACACCAAAGAAGCCTTCAGCTCTTTTTGCTCATGAGCATTCCTGGGTCCTGCTGTATTTGCAGTTAAGACTCTGGAAAAAAAAACATCATGAGGCAAAATAAAATAGACCTGTCAAAAGGCTCATTTCTTTCATCTTAGTATGTGAGCACGTGTGTGTGTGTGTGTGTGTGTGTGCGTGCGTGTGACACGGAGAGATAGAGATTGTCTTGAAACAGTTTACCCCCAATTGAAACTTTAAAAAGTTAGTGGAAAATTTTACTTTTACACAAAATATTTCATTCTGTAGTGGGTGCTGGCTGAGGATCCATAACATAACTCCACTCAACCATAAGGGTTTCACTCACATCTTTTATAAACTGTGACCTGGCAGGGAGGAGGCACCCCCTGCCCCCCCCCCCTCCCGTGCAACTTTCCGAGGGGATCTGAGCAGTTCTGTCCCCGTGCCTGTGGGGTGAGCTGTGGAAGGTGGAGGAGCAGCAATGGAAACATTGCAAGAGGGGAGAGCAATTGTTTCCACTAGCTAACCACCAGAGCCTGAGGCTGATAAGGCTCCGGCTCCCTCTGTAGTACAGTGACCCACTTACAAGAGTTTTCACCTCTGAGAAGAGAAGGAGGGGAGTTGTGACCCTGGAGAAGGAGGCAGAAAAGGAGGAGCTTGGGAAGAAAAGAAAAGAAGATGGAGAAGCCAAGGTGTTTCCTCCTCAGCTAGCCCTCCAGTTCCTCCTCCTTCTCTTTCTTTGGGTAGGGATTAGAGAATTTTCCAGGATGAGTTTCACTTATTCCATTCAGCAAAGGAGAGAAATGAACTTCTGTCTCCATACCTCAGACACTGAGGTACTGTCCACCTGGAAGGTTCCTACATGCGTCCAGAGGCACAACCACAAAATAAGGTCTCCCCTATCCCCATCCATACCCCCGCACCCCTATCCTGGAAGCTGTGCAGCAAGTAGGAGCTACAGGGAGCTGGGGTGCCAGGTGGAGTTTGCAGTTGGTGCCCTACTTCATGGCCTTCTGATTCCAGTTCTGCAGGTGCCAGCGCGGAAGGACACCTCAGCAGTGGGGGCAGACAAGGGAACACGTGATACCACCCACATAGGGGTTCCAGGATGTGGTGGGTACAGCTAGGACCCGCACAAAAGGAGCCCAGCCCAGGATGACTTCTTCAGCTACTAAGGGGGTAGGGGGGGAGGGTGATCATGGCGACTAGGTGCCGCTGTGCCTGAACTCAGTCTTAAAGGAGGCAAAGAAGCAGGCGTTGTGGAGCAGTGGTGCGAGCCAGGCTGCAGTCAGGCATTGTTGCAAAGGCGCAATGACCAGAAGCTGCTTAGTGTATTTGGGGAAACAGCATCCATTATGCCGGTTAATGCAGGTGCAGTGTGGGGGCCGGTTCACAGCACGTGGAAGGAGCTTGTATTCCCTCCCCTGATCAGTTGCTCATTCTGTACAATTTTCTGGGCCAGCCTTAGCAGAGGTCTAAAATATCCACCCTGGTTTATCCAAAGCCTGGATCCTTCCCACCATATCTCCCTGGAAGTTATTTTTCTGTGCATAGCAAGCCCCGATCATTGGCAGTCAACGCATTTCCTCTCTTACCCCAGAAAGCACTAGTCAAGTCCCTGGCCTTATGCAGCTTCACTGGTAGGGAGGGCACAGAGCTCAGCGTGCAGCACCGAGGCAGAAACTGGGGTCCCATAGTGGGGTGGTCAGGGCCTTGTGTTGAGGGGAAAGGGGAAGAACCCCTGAGGGCTCCTGGGAGAAGAAGAGAAAGGAGGGATCCAGAATCGGGACTTGGAAGTGAACTCAGAGAAGCTCTGATCGAACACACTTATTTTATGGAGGAAGAAAAACGGGGGCCCAAGGAGGCAGAGGGTTTCACAAGTATCTCATGAGGCCCTGACAGAGCTGGGAGCAGCTGCGGGGGACACAGCCTACCACGTCCTCCCCGCCAGCCTGCGAGCCCCAGTAAAGTGAGAGCACGGTCCGCCCAGCAGGCGGCGACGTTGCTCTGCTTGGGCGTGGTAGGGGCCGGGACAGAACGGGAATTCGGGCAGCGCCGGATCGCCAGCGAGACAGAGGGTGAGCGTGTTCCTTCCCGGCTCGCGGCACTGCCTGGTGCGCGCCCCACCTAGCTCCAGTCTCCCCGCCGGGGCTCCGGCCCAGGCGCTCTTCCGGACCCCCGGCGCCTGTCCTGTTACGGGCCTGTAGAGTTCTGCTTTTCTCTGGCGACCGAGCTTCCCGTTGGGGGCAGGGGGGTGGGATTGAGAGCGGGATTTGCATTTTCAAAGGGATCCAGTGACATTAATTACAAAATGGAATTTCTGGCCCAGGATCAGGCGGGAGGATGTTTCGGGTGGACTCCTAACCTCCCCCAACCCCTCGGTATCTACCCATTAGGGCTAAGGCACCTGTGCAAGGCACTGTCCGTGGAAGTAGCTAGAATGGCAACGCTTTAATGGTGGATAGGAGTTCTCAGTTTTAGAGCTCCCCTTCTTTGGGTCAGCCTGGGATTCTCCCAACTCTCCTTTCCTCAAGGGACCTACTGGAGATCGGTGGTGGGGGGGTGGGTACCAGACTCGAGATCCATTTCCCGGACGCCTGGAGCCCCGCCCGGGGCCAACCTGGCCGCCGTCTGCTGGCCCCCTTGCAGGCCGCTCAGTCGAGGCGGGGATCCTGCCGCTCGATCAGCTCAGCGTCCTGTAGCCCCGAGAGGGCGGTCCCTGGGCCCCTGGGCCCCTGGGCGGGAAGGAGGAAGGGAACTTCGGCAGGAAGCGGACCACGTGTGGATGCTCTGGATGTCCTGGGGGCAGGCGGAGTGTCCGGCCCCTGGTCTCCTGCGCAGGACGCGGAGGTTGCTGTGAAGACAAAGGTCAAGGCCGCGGGTCCAGCCACGGATGGATGTTACAGTATTTTCAGTGGATAGATTTCACCCATTTGCTTTTAATCACATTGCCCTGTGGTCTGAGAATATGATTTGTGTTGATGTTTTTTGGAATGTATTGAACTTTTGGTTGATGGTTAATTTTGTATATAACTTTCAGCATAGTTTTGAATGAATAACTGGGTATAAAATTCTACATATTAGATCACACTTCCATACTTGCTATGTTCTTTATTTTTATTCACTTGATCTGTTAATTTCTGAAAGAACCGTAAGTTTTCAGAATGTTTGTGGATTTACCATTTTCTTTATTATTATTTCTATCACTTATATTTTGAAGAGTTTGTGTTTTACATATTTATTTATTAAATTTTTTTCAACTTTAGTTAGATATAATTGATATATAACATTGTACAAATTTAAGAGGTGTACATGATGATTTCATATACATACGAATATTTTGCAAGATGATTACCAGTGAGGTTAGTTAACATATGCATCACCTTACATAGTGACATTTTTTTTTTTTTAAAGATTTTATTTATTTATTTTTAGGGAGGGAAGGGAGAGAGAGAGAGAGAGAGAGAGAGAGAGAGGGAGAGAAACATCAATGTGCGGTTGCTGGGGGTTATGGCCTGCAACCCAGTAATGTACCCTAGCTGGGAATCGAACCTGGGACACTTTGGTTCCCAGCCCGCGCTCAATCCACTGAGCTATGCCAGCCAGGGCTACATAGTGACATTTTTGTGTGTAACTGCACAAAATACACAAAAAATGTATTTTTGAGAATATTTAAGATCATCTCTCTTAGCAACTTTCAAATGTACAATGCAGTCTTGTTAATTATGCTGTATATTACATTCCCAGAACTCACATTCATCTTTAACTGGAAGTTTGTGTCCTTTGACCATTTAATTTCTGTATTTTAAAATGATATCATGAAGTGTGAAAACCACATGTCTGTTAGTATGATAAACAAATAAACATATGGTCATACATATTTTTATGCATTTTAAATTATTTTGTTGGACGGGGTTTTCAGAAGGAAATGGCTTTGAAAGCCAAACTGGCCCCCGACGAGTGTGACAGCGCACTGTGGACCGCCACGTGAGTGGCTTGCTGCACTGAGCCCTGGTCAGCAGCGGGGACAAAAGGAAAACAAGATGGTGTTATTTTGAGAGAGGTAAGAAACGGAGATACTTAAAAAAATTTTCCTGGATGTGTATTGACGTTGAATTTTCTTTTTTACGTGTGGATTGTCTGTTCTTGTCCTTTTGTGTTTCTGTTTTCTAACTTTTAACTTGAGGAGGTTAATCTCTTCCAGTTCTTACATTTTAGGAACTACATTTATGTTTATTCTACCATAAAACATGTTATTGAAAAAGAAAAAAAATTAGACTACTAAAGTAGATACTTCAAATTCACCTTCACCGCCTTTCTCCCCAGTGCCCCTGGGCCTGAGCAGAGCTTCCAGTGCACACACAAACCAGGTAGGGGTTCTGTGGGCCCTAAAGGTTTCAAACTTGGGTGAGGGGTTTCTTTAACTCTTTTAGAGGGATGAGAATTTAGGGTGATGGGGCTGAAATATGGGGGGAAAGTGATGCCCAGTGAGATTACATGAATTTCTTGTCAGATAAAGGGAGTGTGGCGTGTCAGGAAGAGAGAGTAAGGCCTGGCATGCAGGGAGTCTCTGCTTTTTTCAGGGCAAAGAAGGAGGAGAAATGGCCCAGCTTGTCACATACAGGTGTCCCCATTCATTTCCAGTATTCCCTCAATTTCCTTTTAGTGCCCATGCAGTCAGTGGAAATGACCCTTCTTTTATTTCTGATATTAGTTGTTTGAATCTTCTCTTTTTTTTTAGCTATCCTGGCTAGAAATTTATCAATTTTGTTGATATTTTTCTAAGAACCAGCTTTCAGTTTCATTGATTTTCTCTGTTTTCCTGTTTTCAATTTTATTGATTTCTTTTCTAATTCTTATTTCTCTCCAGCCCCCCCCCCCCCCGCTTGCTTTAGGCTTATGTTGCTCTTCTTTCTCTTATTTCCTAAGGTGGAAGCTCGGATTATTGATTTTATGTCTTCCTTCTTTTTTAACATATGTGTCTCATGCCATAAATTTCCCTTTAAACACTGCATTTGTTGCATCCTACAAATTTGGGAAAGTTGTGTTTTCATTTTCTTTTAGTTTAAAACATTTAAACATTTTTCTTGAGACTTACTTTTTGACCCATGTGTTATTTAGAAGTATGTTGTTTACCATAATCTCCAACTATTTGGGGGTTTTCCAGATATTTTTCTGTTATTGACTTCTATTTTAATTCTATTGTAGTCTGAGAACATACTTTGTGTGATTTATGTTCTTTTAAAGTTGCTACGGTGTATGTGATGGCCCAGAATGTAGTCTGTTTTGGTGACTATTTCATGTGAGCTTAGGAAGAATGTGTGTGCTGCTGTTGGGTGGAGCGTTCTATAAAAGTCAATTAAGTCAAGTTGGGTGGTGGTGCTGTTCTGATCAATTAGCGCACTACTGATTTTTCTGTCTGGTGGATCTATCAATTAGAGTAAGATGTTGAAGTATCCAGCTATAGTAGAGGATTTGCCTATTTCTCCTTGCAGTCCTGTTGGTTTTTGTCTCACATATTTTGATGCTATATTAGGTGCATCCAAAGAGGATGTAACCAGAATCCTCTGTTAAGGATTGTTCATTCTTCTTGGAAAATTGGCTCCTTTAACATTATATAATGCCTCTATTTAGTACTGATAGTTTTGCTTGTTCTGATGGTCTCCCCATCTAAAATGAGTATAACTGCTCCAGTTTTTGATTACTGCCAACATAATATGGCTTTCTTTATCTCTTAATAACCCATTTGAGTCTTTACATTCAAAATAAATTCCTTCTAAACAACATATGATTGGGTCTTTTTTTAATAATCTGACAATTTCTGTCTTTTAGTTGGTATATTTAGACCATTCACACTTAAAGTGATTATTGAAGAGGCAGAAAAACATTTGACAAGATCCAAAATCTACTTATGATGAAAACTCTCAACAAAGTGGATATAGAGGTAATGTATTTCAACATAATAAAAATCATAAATGACAAGCCCACAGCTAACATTCTACTCAATGACAAAAACTGAAAGCTTTTCCTTTAAGATTAGGATCAAGATGGGAATGCCCACTCTTGCCGCTGTTAGTTAACATAGTATTGGAAGTCCTGGCCACAAAAATTGGGCAAGAAGAAGAAATAGAAGGTATCCAAATTGGAAAGGAAGAAGTAACACTGTGACTATTTGCAGATGGCATGATTCATACCATATATAGAAAACCTTAAAGACTCAATCAAAAAACTTAGAACTAATAAATGAATTCAGTAAAGTTGCAAGATACAAAATCAATATACAGAAAATTATGGTTTCTATATATAAATAATAAACAATGAAAAAGAGAAAGCAAGACAACAATTCTATTTACAATTTTATCAAAAAGAATAAAATATCTAGGAGGAGAAAAACCTGGCACGGAAAACTGTAAGACATTGTTGAAAGAAATTGAAGAAAACACAGATAAATGGAAGGGTGTTCCATGTTTATGGATTGGAAGACTTAATCTTTTCCAAAAATTCAATACTACCCAAAACAATCTATAAACTCAATACAATTCTAATCAAAATTTCATTGGCATTTTTATTACAAAACTAGAACAGATAATTCTAAAATTTGTAAGGAATAACAAAAGACCCCAAATAGCCATAGTGGCCTTAAGATAGAAGAACAAAGCTGGAGATATCCTGTGCCCTTATTTCAAATTATACTACAAGCCTATAGTAATCAAAACAGTGTGGTATGGGCCCAGGAATACCCACATATATATAAACAATTAATTTATGACAAAGAAGCCAAGAATATACAATGGGGAGAAACTGTCTCTTCAATAAGTGGTGTTGGGAAAACTGGACAGCAACATGCCAAAGAATGAAACTAGATCCTATCTTACACCTTACACAAAAATAAACTCAAAATAGATAAAAGACTTGAATGTAAAACCTGAAACTGCAAAATTCCTAGAAGAAAACAGGCAATACAAACAGGCAAAACAAAGCTCCTTGACATTAGTCTTAGTAATTTTTTGGGGGGTATGATTACAAAGGCAAGGGAAACAAAAGCAAAAAAAAAAATAAGCAAATTGAACCACATCAAATTAAAAAGCTTCTGTACAATGAAGGAAACCATCAATCAAAACCACGATGAGATCACGAACTTCTGGCCAAGATGGAGGCATAGGTAGACACAGTGTGCCTCCTCGCACAACCAAATTAAGGACAATAAAATTTAGAAATAAAAAAGATAACCAGAACTGACAGAAAATTGAACTGTACAGAAGTCTGACAACCAAGGAGTTAGACACATTCATCCAGATCAGTAGGAGGGGCGGAGTTGGGTCACAGCAAAGGCTTGCAGACTCCAGCGCCCAGGCAGAGGCTGACAGATCCCAGGTGTGGGGTGGCAGTAGGCAGACCCAGTGAGGCATGTAGGGCAGCTGGCTGATCAAGCAACCCCATATTCTCGCGCAAACCAGGCCAAGGTGGGGAGTGAGAGCAGCCCAGGGCCGCAGCGCAGGGAAATAAAGCCTCAAAACACTGATTGAAAACACATGTGGGGGTTGACGCAGTGGCAAAGACTCCCAGCCTCACAGGAGAGTTTGTTGGAGAGACCCACAGGGTCCTAGAACGTGCACAAGCCCACCCACACGGGAATCAGCACCAGAAAGGCCCAGTTTGTTTGGGGAAAGTGGCGGAAGGGACTGAAATCTAACCGAGAGTGGAGCAAGCGCCATTGTTCCCTCTTGGACCCCACCCCCACAGATGGTGTCACAACCCAGCTACTGGGCTGACCCACCCTGGAGAATACCTAAGGCTCTGCCCCTCATAGGTAACAGGCACGACAGGACAAAAAAAAAGGCATAAATGGAAGAACAGATCAAAGCCCCAGAGCAAATACTTTTAAGTGACCAAGAGATAGTTAGCCTATAGGCTACGCTAAGTGAAATGAAGGAAAACACACAGGGAACCAATAGTGATGGGAAGGAAACTGGGACTCAAATCAATCGAATGGACCAGAAGGAAGAAAGAAACAATCAGAAAAGAATAAGGAAATAAGAAAAAAAATGAGGAGGGGCTTAGGAACCTCCAGGACATCATTAACGTTCCAACATTCGAATTAATAGGGGTACTAGAAGAGGAAGAGGAAGAGCAACAAGTGGAAAAGTTATTTGTTATTGTAGTTATTGTAGTAAATAACTACAATAACTATTGAAATTATTGTAAATAATAAAGGAGAACTTCCCCAATCTGGCAAAGGAAATAGACTTCCAGGAAGTCCAGGAAGCTCAGAGAGTCCCAAAGAAGTTGGACCCAAGAAGGAACACACCAACGCACTTCATAATTACCTTAGCCAAGATTAAAGATAAGGAGAGAATCCTAGAAGCAGCAAGAGATAAGGGGACAGTAACCTACAAAGGAGTTCCCATCAGACTGTCAGCTGATTTCCCAAAAGAAGGGCTGGAAAGAAGTATTCCAACTCCTGAAGGGCAAGTTTCTACATCCAAGATTACTCTATCCAGCAAAGCTTTCATTTAGAATGGAAGGGCAGATAAAATTCTTCTCTGATAAGGTCAAGTTAAAGGAGTTCATTATCACCAAGCCCTTATTATATGAAATGTTAAAGGAACTTATCTAAGAAAAAGAAGATAAAAAACATGTGCAGTAAAATGACAAACACAATTATTAACAACAACACCTAAAGCAAAACCAAAAACGAACTAAGCGAACAACTAGAACAGGAACAGAACCACAGAAATGGAGATCATATGGAGGGTTAGCCACAGGGGAGTGGGAGGAGGAGAGAGGGGGAAAAGATATAGAGAATAAGTAGCATAAATGGTAGGTAGAAAATAGGGGGAGGGCAAGAATAGTATGGGAAATGTAGACACTAAAGAACTTGACACATGGACATGAACTAAAGGGGGAGAATGTGGGTGGGAGAGGGTGTGCAGGGTGGAGTAGAATGAAGGGGAGAAATGAGACAACTGTAATATCATAATCAATAAAAAAACCACAATGAGATACTGCCTCACACCTGTTAGTATGGCTATTATCAAAAAGATAAATAACAAGTGTTGGAGAAAATGTGGAGGAAGGAGAACATTTGTGCACTGTTGGTGGGAATGTAAACTGTTGCAGGCACTATAGAAAGGAGTGTGGAGATTCACTGAAAATCAAGACTAGACCCACCATATGACCTAGCCATTCTATTGCTATATCTGAAGAAATCCAAAACACTAATATGAAAATATATATGTACCTGTGTGTTTATTGCAGCATTAAAATAGCCAAGATATGGAAAAAATCTAGTTGTCCACTGATGGATTGATGGATGAAGAAGTGGTACATATATACAAGGAAATACTACTCATCATAAAAAGAAGGAAATTTTTAGGGGAGGGAGGGTTGCAGGGTTGGGAGAAAAAGGTGATGGGATTAAGAAAACAACAAACAACCAAACCAAAAAAAACCCCTCATAAATACAGCCAGTGGTATGGTGATCCCCAGAGGGAAAGCAGGGTGTGGCGAGGTAGAAGAGGGTACAGAGAGAATAAATGGTGATGGAAGGGGTCTTGATTTGGCGTGGTGAACACATGAAACAATATAGAGATGATATGTTGTAGAACCTGAGACCTATATAATTTTATTAACCATTCACCCCAATAAACTCAATAAAAAGTTTTAAAAAGGGGTTTATTATCAACAAACCACATATTGTATGAGCTGATTTATATGAAATGTCCAGGATAAGCAAATCCATAGAGACAGAAAGTAGATTAGCAGTTGCCAGGGGCCGAAGGAGGAAGGAATGAGGAGTGATTGCTTATCACTGGGACCTGGGATTTCTTTTTGAGGTGATAAAATATTCTAGAATTAGTGGTGATGGACACACAGTTCCATGAATACACTGAAAAACACTCAACTGCATACTTTAACAGGTTGAGCTTTATGTTACATGTGAGTTATATCTCAATAAGGCTGCTTTCTTCCTTTCCCTTTCCCTTTCCCTTTCCCTTTCCCTTTCCCTTCCCTTTCCCTTTCCCTTCCCTTCCCTTCCCTTCCCTTCCCTTCCCTTCCCTTCCCTTCCCTTCCCTTCCCTTCCCTTCCCTTCCCTTCCCTTCCCTTCCCTTTCCCTTTCCTTTCCTTTCCCTTTTCCTTTCCTTTGCCTTTTCCTTTCCTTTCCCTTTTTCTTTCCTTTACCTTTTCATTTCCTTTTCCTTTCCTTTCCCTTTTCCTTTCCTTTCATTTTTCCTTTCCTTTCCATTCCTTTCCTTTTCCCTTTCCTTTTCCCTTTCCTTTTCCCTTCCCTTTCCCCTTCCCTTTTCCCTTCCCCTTTCCCTTCCCTTTTCCCTTCCCTTTTCCCTTCCCTTCCCTTCCCTTTCTTTCTTGGAAATTGCCCTGACTGGTGTGGCTCAGTTGAGCATCATCCCATAACGTGAAAGGTTGGCAGTTTGATATCTGGTCAGGGTACATGCCTGGGGTGTGGGTTCGGTCCCCTGTTGGGGTGCGTGTGAGATACAACTGGTCAATATTTCGCTCTCACATTGATGTTTATCTCCCTTTCTTTCTCCCTCCCTTCCCTTCTCTCTAAAAATATCAATCAATAAATAAAATTAAGAAAACAAGAAAATCTTGCCATTTGTGATAACCTGGATGGACCTTGGCAGCACTATGCCAAGTGAAATTAGTCAGATGGAGAAAGAAAAACACCTAATGATTTCACTTATATGTGAAATCTAGACTGAACAACAACAAAAGCAAACTCACAGGTGCAGAGAATAGATTGGTGGTTACCAGAAGGGAAGGCGGGAGGGGGAGGGCACACTGGGTAAAGAGGATTAACAGTATGGTGATGGATGGTTTGCAATATGGTTTGCCAGCCTCAGAGTCGGGACTGCTCCTCTGAGACAGGCACGCCACAGCCCCGGCGATCCGAGCTAGAGGCGCGGGAGCAAGGGTGTTCCCACGCTCTGGCCAATTCCAGACCATCCATCCTGACTTGCAATAGTTAACACCGTGTAATGTATCCAAATGCCAAATTATAATGTTGTACACCTGAAATACATGTAATCTTATGTGCCAATTTTACCACAATAAAAAGTAAGATATTAGAGACATAAAACTATTTTTAATGTTGTTGGATTAGTATCTATCAGGTTTATAACTGTTTTCTATTAGTTGCACTTATTTGGTTTTTTCTCTCCTGCTCCATCCATAGAAATGATTATTTATCAATGTTTTCCCAGTACTTGCCTGAGCAACATTATGTGTAGCTCTATGCAGCAAAATATGCTTCCCCACACCCGTACACAACGAGGCAGGCACAAAAGTGTTTGTGCCTATAAAGCGAATTTGGGGAGCAGATCAGCGTTCATCAATGGGCAGTGGGAACTGGAATCCGGGCTCGCCGTCCTGAAGGAATACGATGTGGCAGTTAAAAGTAAGCCGATCCATCCACACATCCTCGAACAAGACAAACCCTAACATATGCTGTTCGGTGAAAACTAAGCTGTAGAACAATATATACATCGTGATTCTTTTACATAAAAATTGTGTCTGTATGTAAATGCACAGAAACAGCTCTGGTATACAAACTGATGTGATGATGGCAGATTTGAGAAAGCAAAAAAACCCTGCTAGTTACATTTTTATTTCTGACAAAATTACATTCAGCCATTTTAAAATGAAAGAAGCTTCGAAGTGCTTTTCCTCTGAAGGAGAGGTTTGTCTGACACAAGCAGCCTTTTCCAGCCTCAGAGTCGGGACTGCTCCTCTGATACAGGCACGCCACAGCCCCGGCGATCCGAGCTAGAGGTGCAGGGAGCAAGGGTGTTCCCACGCTCTGGCCAATTCCAGTACTGCTGTTGCCGAATTCTCTAGGACTTTGGGCAAACTGAGTCAAGGTGGACACTCTATAGTTCACAAAGGCCAGAAGCAGGGCTCACCAGGGCAAAGTGAGAGAGTCCTAGAATTTGGGGTGGTGGTGGCAGGAAAGGCTCTGGGCATGGGGTGCTGGAAGACCCCTGGTGGTAGAGGGAGGGAATCTGGTCAAATATGAAAAGACCCACTCGTGGATCTGTGCTGCTTGCCCCTAAGCTTCTCAGGGATCCAGGGGCCAAGCAGTTCGGTGAGATCACAGTTTGGCTAAATTTCCAGACAGGCAACAAGAAGCAAGAATTACTGAAACACTTTTCCTCTGAAGCCCTGCAAAAGACAAGAGGGCTTCCATATGTGCACCAAGTTGGTGACACTCTGGTTACATGATAGATTGGTTTTCTCTATTACACAGGCGGCCAGTCAGATTTGTGTCAATTTACACATAGAAGGAGCCAGGTTTATAGCACTTAACAGGCCTGGGTTTATAGTGGGATCCAGCTGATTTAATTCAGGACCTTGAAGCCAGCAAACTCTGTTTCTGTTTCTGTTTCTTCAGAAAAAGGAAATTGCACACCCCGAATCACTTATTGTAATTATGCCCCCAAATTAAGCAAATTAATCTCATTTGGGGAAGTGGGCTGAGGGTTTTACCCTTCCTTCTAGGGCAGCACTCTGGATTTTATTGCTGTGGTTAATCAGATGAATTCAGAAGGGTGTGACTTGCAAATTAGTTCCCTGATGTTGGGAATCAAGGATGTAAGGGTCTACAGCTGCAAGATACATCCTCATGCTTTTTTTTTTCTTTTTAAAGATTTTATTTATTTATTTTTAGAGAGAGGAGAACAGAAGGAGAAAGAGAGGGAAAGAAACATCAATCAGTTTTCTTTCTTACATGCCCTGACCTGGGACCAAACCCTCAACCTAGGCATCTGCCCTAACCAGAAAACAACTGGTGTGACCTTTTGCTTTACAGGACGACACCCAACCAACTGAGCCATGTGGGTCAGGGCTACATCCTCATGCCTTTAAAATTTCTCCCAGGAGGGTGGTGAGGTGGGTCGATGCTGCCTTCTCATGTTGGAAGACAAGCCCATCTGTCCCAAGTATCAGTGAATTTGTTTGGCAACTTCCCCTTGGAGGTACATTATATTGGGCAAGAATGCTTGAGCTTCAAGACGTCAGTTTCCTCAGGTAATATACAGATTCAGTGTATTCTAAATGTCAACCATGTCGGGAGCCTACCAACAGCTGACCCCTAACACAGTCGGGTCGGATGAGACACATTTGCACAGCAGCGGCGACTGTGGCTGGATCTCCTGTCTATCTCCTCCCTGCTAGCAATAGGTGGTGGGAATTTTGGACACCTGTGCTTTAAAACAAAAAATCTGCATGATGCCTTTGGTTCTGCATGAAATGACTTATTGACCACAGAATAGAAGTCCCTGACAACCCTAATGCTGCCTACTTCCCCCACCTGGAAAGTTAAGGACAAAATTAAGCTATGGGCAGACCAGCTGCCAGAACGCTGGAGGAAGCTGTTTCTAGGAATGTCTCCTAAGGAGTCACCACTTAAAAGCTCAAGATTTATTAGAGCCACTACCTCTCCCCTACTCTGGACAGGAATGTTTATTGATGGGACCAGGTGGGTAAAGAAGAAAGGAGTTTTAATTAAATATAATAATCTCAATACATGGAAACTAATGCAAAACATGGTCCCCCAAGATGTATAAGTCAATAGACCTAGGCAAAAACCCATTTATCTAACTTAGATGATCTAACCTCGATAAACAATAGCTGACTTTTAAATCACCCCTTGCACCCTTTTAATTTAGATCAATCTATAGAACCTTAGTAGACATTTAGTTACTAATTGGCACCTGAAAGTTTGTGCCTGAATAGCTTCGTTGGCTAGCTGATTGATAACCGTCTTGGTTGAAATAACCTTTGTTTAACATGGTTGGTCTTTGGGACCTCCTGTACTTTCTGGTTATTTCTTTGTTTAACTTGATTGAGCTGCAAAACCTCCTGTACTTTTTTAAGTTATTTCTATGGTAACCTTTTCTGTTTTAATAATCACACTGTGCACCTGCTCCATTTGAGTATTGTATAACCTCCCCTATAAAAATAAAGATTGATTCTTCTCCGGGAATCAGTCAGGCCTAGAGAGCCTGGCTGTCCTCCGGCACCCCATCTGGTGTCTGTCTCCTTCGCCAAGCCGTTCCTGCTTCAGGGACCCTGAGAGCTGCTGAGGTTGGACTCCAGCACAACCAGATATTTTTGACAAGCTGATTATAAATTTTATGTGAAAGTAAAGGATCTAAAATAGCTAAGATAATTTTACTGAAGGGTACAGGGGCACCGCTATTCCAAATATTGTGATTTACAAGCTGTAGGAATTGGAACAGTAATTGACCAATGGAAGAGAGCAGGGGCCCAGAAGATACACATGGACATGCTGGAGGTGGCTGTCCACAGCAGTGGGTGAAGGATTTGGTCTGTGGTGCTGTAACCATTGGCTTTCCGTGTGGGAACAATGTAAAACTTGACCTCTATTGCAAACCACTCACAAAAGAGCATTCCAGGAAGAACAGAGACTGAATGTGACAAGCAAAGCTTTAAAACTTTCTGAAGAAAATATTTGTATGACATAGTATAAGGGCAGAATTTCTTGATCAAGACAGGAAAATACAGACCTTATGGTTACCATATTAAAATTTTTTAAAAAAGAATGTGGGACAAAAACCAGTAAGTAGAAAGTGAAAGAACAAATCTCAGATTAGGAGAAGATATTTGCAATGCAAAGAAGCTACAAGAGATCATTATCTATAATATGTAAGACTATCGCAAATTAATAAGATAAAGACAAATAACTCAAAAATGAGCAAAACACTTGAACAAGCCAATAACATTATAAAAGGACACTAAACCTTATTTAAATTAGGAAAATGAAAATTAAAACAACTGCTATCACTTCATACCCTGATTAGCAAAAGTTAGCAAGACTAATGATACCCAGCATGAGGGAGGAGATGGCTGCAGAACTTTCACACAATGCTGATGGGAATATAAACTGGCGCAGCCACTCTGGGGATGGTTTGGCGACATCTAGTAAAAATGGAGATGCATGGTTTCTCCAGCCTCCCAACGCCAGCACTTCCACTTTTAGGGTCATCACTCAGAGGAAGTTGAACGTATGAGAGTGTTCACGAAGGTACAAAGAACAGAAACTGGAAATTTGTAATAACAAATATTGGAAAAAATTAAATATGTAGTAGTAGACAGATGGATACATAAACAGTAATAAATTAAATAACACAATGAATAAACTAGACCCATAGTCTTCAACAGATAAGTCTCAAAAGTGTGATGTTCAATGAATAAGCAAATTATTACTTAAGTGTACATGAAATGTGACATTTATAAAAGTAAATGGCATGCAAACTAATGCTATGTGTTATTTATTTATTATTATGTCATTATTTATAAGTACACAGCTATATAATAAAAGTACTACAAGTATAAAAGTACGAAAGCCTGAGCCGGTGAAACCCACAAGCTGCAGGATGGGGGCTCCCTTGGTGCTGAATGGTGGTGGCGAGTGGGATGGGGATAAAGTAGGTACTAACTATTTTTGATGAAATAAAAAACTGAAGAAAATTTGACAAAATGTGAAAATTTGCAAATCTGACAGGAGTATCTGGGTATCTCTTATAAAATTCTGGTACTTCCTTTATAGTGACACATTTCATACTTTAAAACAAAAATGTAAAAACTGTTCTCTTCAAAAGGTCAGTAGAATACTTACATGTAATGAGAACCTGCTGTGTTCTGGGCGCAGCTAAAATGCTAGTTACACTTGGATTTTCACCTCTCTGGGGGATTGGTGCCTCTACATTCTCTGTGTTATTAATAGGACCAGAATTTCCAAGGTTAATAAAACATTCTTTTGTTGGCCTTGAGTGAAGGTGTGATTTAGGTTGTTAAAAAAAAAGCCAGGCAAATCATATTCTGATAAGAGGTTAATATCCAAAAGATATAAAGAATTCATACAACTCAATAGCAAAAGGCAAAACAACTCTATTAAAAATTGAGCAGAGGAGGAACTGAAGGAATGCATACAAATGGCCAGCAGGCCCACGAAAAGGCGCCCAACATCACTAATCATCAGAAAAATGCAAATCAAAACCCCCATGACATAACACCTCAGAAATGTTAGAATGGTTGTCACTGAAAAAATAAAAAAGATAAATGCTGGTGAGGATGTGGAGAACAGCGAACCCTTGTTGTGGGACTGTAAATTGGTATGGCTACGGCGTGAAACATGTGATGGTTCCTCAGAAAATTAAAAGTAGGATAATCACATGATTAATCAATTTCGCTTCTGGGCAAATGCTCAAAGGAAACAAGATCACTGCCTCACAGAGACACCTGTGTCCCCGTGTTCAGTGCGACACTATTTACAGTAGCAGAGATGTGGAAGCAAACTGAGTTTTCGTCGGTGGACGGGTGGGTGAAGAGGCGGTACACAGAGACAGTAGAATACCAGTTAGCCGTGTAAAAAAGGAAATCCTGCCAGCAGCCTGGATGAACCTTGAGGGATTATGCTCAGTGCAGTAAGTCAAACAGAGAAAGACAAAGTTTGCATGATCTCACTTATACGTGGAATCTAAAAGCAACTGAACTCATGGAAACAGGGAACGGATTGGTGGTTGAGGTGAAGGGGGTTAAAAGGTACAAATTTCCAGTTATAAAATAAACTAAGTCATGGGGTTGTAATGTACACACAGTGATTATAGTTAACAATACTCTAAACTTGCTGAGAGAGTAGCTCTTAAAAGTTCTCACACCACAAGAAAAAAAATGTAGCTATGTGAGGTGATGGGTGTTAACTAGACTTGTTGTGGTAATCATTTTGCAATATATACATACATCAAATTATTATGTTGTGCACCTTAAACTAATGCAATGTTATGTACCATCTATATCCCAATAAAATGGAATGGGGGGAGGGAATAGCCAGGGTCCCTCGTGCACGGTCACACGGGCTGCCGGGGTCTGCAGCTGCCAGCTGCCCTGACTACTGAGCTGTTGTGTCCTCTGTCCACTTGCTCCCACCCAACTCCCTCCAGCCTCACCTCTTCTCCAGTGTAGCTGGGCTTGTTTGATTTGAGAGAACCAGGTTTACTTATTTGTTTTCTTCCTCAAATAATCCAATAACTCAGACTTTTTATCAGGTTACACAGGCCTTCCCCTAAACTCATAGTTTTTCTTCCCCTAAACTCAAGTTTTTCTCTAAACTCATAGGCCTGTTTCTTCTCAAAGTGGCAGGGAAGAGCTGGGCTATGTCTGGCTCTTGTGTGGGGGTAGGGAAGGCATTGGAGTCAGGCTGCTTCGAATTGAACCCTAGCTCTCTGATTTATTAAAAACTGTGTGATTTTGATCATGCCACAGAGCCACTCTGAGCCTCAGTTTCCTCGTTTGTTAGAGGGTCACCGCTCTCTGCCTTATCGGGCCGCACAGTCCCCAGCATGGTGCCGGTGCCTGGGAAGCACGGGGCAAACGGGAGCTGTATCACCCTAATGTCTTGTGGTGAGGAGGCAGGAGGGGTCTAGTTCTGTCAGACACAGCTGGGCTCCTTCACACTCTGGCCCAGGCTGGGGCGCAGGGTGAGTTGGGGCCCATTTCAGCATTGCCTAAAAGCGGGTGGGGATCGTTTTTAAGTCAGTGTGGACCCCCAAGTGGAACATCTTTCCCCCAGGGCAAACCCCTTCAGAGCCCTTGGAAAATCACAGTTTCACTTTTAGCAAGCCCCCGCTACAGAGGGGGAAAGCCCCCACAGTAAGCAGTTCTCTCTGAAGGGGCAGTCCTCTGGCCGGGGCTGTGCTTGCTCGTGAACCCTGCTGCCTGCACCCTTCCCTGCTTAACTCTTTAGCTCCACATCCTTTTGCCTTTTCTGACCCTGCTGCTCTCTTGTTTTGGAGGCAAGTGCACCCTAGGCACAGCTTTCAGGCTCTGGATTGTCCGTGTGCCCGCTACCCAGGTGAGGAGCCTCTGCTGCTGTCTCCCTAAGCGACCGCGTGCACCCCTGTACTTAGATGAGGGCTCCCGGAGAGGCCTGCCCTCCTGTGCCCCAGGCACGTGGTGGATGTGAAACAGCTGCCTTAGCTAGGGTTGGAGTTCCTGTCATGTTTCCAGCATAAGCTGTGTGCTTTATCTCTGTAAACACAGCAGGCAGTTCTGTGCGCTTCAAGGAAAGATGTACCACTTGGGAAACACAGAGTTTAAAATGCTGTGTTCTTCCAAGAAACAATCCATGAAAGAAATAGTTGGTAAGCTGGGCGTCATTAAAATCAAAAGCCTCTGCTCTGCTAACCCACATCAGGAGAGTGATAAGATAAGCTGAAGACTGGGAGAAAACATTTGCAGAGATAGCTGATAAAGAGCTGTTATCCAAAATACACAAAGAACTCTTAAAACTCAGCAATAAGAAAACAAACAACCCGATTTAAAAATGGGCCAGAAATCCTAACAGACACCTTACCAAAGGAGATATACAGGTGGTGAATAAACATAAGAAAAGGTGCTCCACATTTTATGTCATTAGGGAAATTCAAATTAGAATGAGATACCACTACACACCTATTAGGATGGCCAAAATCCAAAACACTGCCGACACCCAATGCTGGTGAGGAGGTGGAGCAGCAGCAACCCTCATTCACTGGTGGTGGGAGTGCAGCCTGGTGCAGCTGCTTCGGAAGTCAGTTTTCCCGTTTTTTTGTGTTTTTTTTTTTTTTTTGCAAAACTAAACATACCCTTATCATACAATCCTGCAATCATACTCCTTGTCTTTACCCAAAGGAATTGAAAACTTATGTCCATACAGATGTTTATAGCAGCTTTATTCATAATTGCCAAACTGGAAGAGACCAAGATGCCTGTTAGCAGGTGAGTGGATAAACTGTGGAACATCCAGACAATGGACTGTTATTCAGTCTAACGAGAAGTGAGGGAGCCTCGAGTGCACAATACTAAGTGGTCAAAGCCAATCTGAAAAGACTGCATACTGTAAGAATCAAACTAGATGCCATTCTGGAAAGGGCAGAACTATGGAGACAGTAAAAATGTTAGTGGTTGCGGAGGGCTGGGGGAGAGATGAACCGGTGGAGCATGGAGGATTTTTAGGGCAGTGAAACTACTCTGTATGACACTATAATGGTGGATACATGCCATTTTTACATTTGTCCAAACCCATAGAATGTACGACACCAAGAGTGCATCCTAATGCAAGCTATGGACTCTGGGTGGTAACAATGTGTCAGTATAGGCTTATGGATCATTACAAATGTACCCCCTGGTGGGAGGCGTCCATAACAAGGAGGTTTTGCAAGTGTGGGGCCAAAGGGAAGTGGGAAGTCTCTGTGCCTTCCCTTCAATTTTGCTGTGAACCTAACACTGCTTTAAAAAATAGTCTTTTAAAAATGTGGCAATCTTCTAACACAAAATTATATATCAATGCTTGTAAAAGTATTTCCCAACTGTAACCATTGTGGGGAAGAAGGTGAGAGTGGGTGGAACTGGGTGCACACTGGGTGGGGGCTGGGAACACAGTTGGGTGTAGAGCATTAGGAGCTATAAAAATGTTTATACCACTCTGGAAAATTTCTCCAGTAGATGTAATTTTAGACTTGGCACAATAAGGTATGAATAGAGATTTTAAATGTTGGAAGCAATTGAAATGTTCAGAAATAAAGGATGATCTAAGTAAACTATGATAATCCATTCAATACAATTTTAAGAGTTGAAATGATAAAAAGTTATAATTATGAAACTGTAGGAACAAGAAAAATGCAGATGGTATATTGTATAAACACACATTCAGCATGATTACAAGTATGCAAAAAGGTTTTAAAAACATTAGAGGAGAATACAAGATGCTTTTCCCTTGCTCTTTTTTCTAGTTTCTAAGTTTCTTCAGAATAGTTTGTCGTGATTATGTTACTTTTACAAATGGAAGACTTAAAAAGAACTCACTTCGCTCTGCGGGGAGAGATGCCCAGGGCACAGCTGCACGTGCCGCAGGCAGGGGCGGCCTCGGCCGGACTCTCGCCCTCTGGCGGTCGGCCCTGGCCATGCGCGCATCACTCCTTCCCCATGTTGTCTGTACCCTTCGTTCGTGTGCTGTCTCTCAGTTCTCCAGGCTAATATGTTTGTGTCTTTCTCCACAACCATTAACAATGTTTAAAAATTGTGTAAAATGTATATTGACATACAGTTTACCATTTTTACCATTGTTGAATGTACAGATCGGTGGCAGTAAGTGCATTCATATTGTTGCGCAACCCTCACGCCATCCGTCTCCAGTTCTCACCCGCCCAGGACGGAACCCGGTCCTCACTAAACACCAGCTCCCCATGTCCTGGCTCCCAGCTCCGGTGACCACCACCTGCTCTGTGTCTCTACGGGTTGGACTATTTCAGCTGCCTCCTATAAGTGTAATCATACATTTGCCCTTTTCCCACAACCATTTTTAAAGCCCTCTGAAGATAAGGACCAAGTCCATGGTTTGTTTTCATTTCAAATGTGAGGTTCACTTGCACACTTATGTGATATCTAGTGTGGTCGGCAGAGGGTTAGGCGAGGCTCCGAGCACATGTGGTCTTGCAGGCAGACAGTGTAGTGGGGCAGTGATAACAAGGAAAACAGAGAGGGGAGGACAGAATGTGATGAGTGTGGTGACAGCCAGCCTGGTGGGGCCTCTTTGAAAATCTAAGTGTCTGTAGGATGACTTGGGGAGTGGCCCTTGAGGGGGTGAGGGGGAACCCTGGGGTGTCTGGACAGAGGGAGCACAGAGCCTGAAGGTGGAGGGATCCCGAGTGTAGCTCATGCATTTGTGTGAGTGTGTGTGGGTCTGAGTGTGGGTCCGGTGGGAGATGGCAGGCCTGGGAAGGGGAAGGAGGGCCCCGGGCTTGGCTGAGGGCACAGTCAAGGTGAGGAACAAATGCCAGTACCTGGTGCTGGACACCGAGGCTGCCGCAGTCTGTACCCACATGACTTCCTAGGCCAGGCACCCAGCAGCCGCGGTTCTCAGACACTGAGGCTGAGGCCCAGATCAATGCAGTCTCTCCCAAGCTAGAGCCGCTAAATGGGCACAGCCCTGGTGGAACCACCCTTTGATCTGTGTGCTCGGCTGGGTGGCTGTGTGTACAGTGTCTGGGGCTTAGCAGGGAGGCGATTGCTATTTCCAGTTTGTAGGAGTGGAAACCAAGGCTTAGGGACAAGAAGCCAGCTGCCCAAGGTGGAAGAGCAAGTGAGTAAGAAGGGAATGTGACTGGATGAAGGAGCAAATGAAAAGGGAGAAAAGACACCCTCTCCCTGGCTGGTCCCTCCCAGTGTCCTGGGGAAGGAGGCTTTTCATCACTCTGCCAGCCCCTGAGAAGAGAGAGGGAGGGCTGTAGGTGGAGGAGGGGAGTGGAGGGGGAGCAGGGCCCACCACAGAAGATGAGAAAAAAAAATCTAGGCTCTCCGAAGCACACGCGATGGTGCTTTCTTGTGCTTCTTTCGTGAGGCCTGGCCGGGACCTCACTTACTGTGGATACAGTGTTGTGCCCTCTTTCCCTTCTAGTCATTCGCATATATACTCTCTGACTCGCTTGCAAATTCTTCATGGTCACAACTGTGGGACTTTGAATAACTGTCTACCAAGTAAATGGACCACATTTATTACAATTACCTCTTACTGTTGATCATTTAGGTTGTTTTTGAGATTTCTAAAATACATAAACAATGTTATTAAATAATGCTAATAACACTGAAAGTGGTGCTTCCTGAGGACTGGTCTCCAGACTGGGTTTCAAAGGTCTGAGCAGTTTCCTTGGGCCTGTGGGTTTGGCCCTGCACAGAGCCTTAGGCAGTGGTGGCCCCACTGAGGGGCTGACACAATGCATGTGCTTTTCTAAATAAACTGGTTCCTTCTGTCCCAAGCAGGTGGGTAGGGGTGAGGGGCACTGTCTGAGGGGGGAGGGCTGCCCTACATAGCATCCCCACATAAAAGGGGCAGGTGTGCAGGGGGGATATAGGGTTGTAGCAGCTCTCCCTGGCACCCTGTGCTCGAGGGGGACTCACCTGTCTCAAGGGTCCCTCCAGCCCCTCCTAAGGTTATTTCCTTTGTTAAAGGACATGCTCTAACCAGGGAAAGAGTCCAGGGTACCAGGATTCCTACACATTTTAATCTGACTCTGTTTGAAGTATAGCCCAAGTCTGTAACTGTCACAAACACAGAGGCTTGTGGCTGCCTTTTGGTCGCTATGATCTGGAATCAGAGAAGGGCTGCCCTGGCGGGTGCCACCCAGCACATCCCAGCTGGGAAAAGCCCTGGAGGTCTGGGAGAGACCTCAGCCCCAGGAGCCTGGGCTTCAGTCCGTTCAGCTTCTGATGGGCTGATTGATGCCCGTGAGCCAGAAAGCTGTGGAAGAAACCAGCGGAAGGGATATGTGTGCAGAAGCAACAAGGGAGAAGAAAAATGCCGCACGAGCTCTTGGCTGCCACCTCCAAGTCTAAACGGTCAGCAGACCATGACCAGAAGTGTGGGAGCTCCCCAGAAAGGGCCACTTCCTTCCCATGAGGTGCCACGTTGCTCACCTTCTGCACATCCACCCTTGCCTTTTATTGCCACCACCTGGCTGAACCGGGCTGCATGACTCAGCACGTGTCTGTCAGCTGCTCCCAAGGACACACTGTGGACAGCACCGCAGACCCTGTCCTCGGGGAGTTAACACGAGACACGTCAGTTGGGAACAGGAGCACTTACCTGAATATGTGGATGTCAACGCCTGGTGCTCTTGGGGGAAGAGATCCAAGACAGCTCCCCCAAGCTTTGACAAATTTGTAGACCAAGCAGGCCGAGGCATTCGTGTTTTTAGGTGGTTTTAAAAATGTCTGATGTATCTTATCAATAGATGTGCCTTGAAAACCCGGGAGGAAATGTGGTCTTGTGGGGAAGCGCTGCACAGGAGAGACAAAGTCTTGTGTTGTCTTCTTAGCTCTACCCCTGTTGTCAGAGGGTTCCATCTGGGTCACTGGAGACAAGAGGCAGTCACACCTGCCCCCTGGTTAGCTGAGGACACTACCCCAGTTTTGTGGCAGGGTGATGGATTTATAAAGCCAGTGTGCTCGTTCCAATAAACAAAACAAAGAACAACTTTAAAAGGTGACTTTCTTGCAAACAATGGAATATTCTGAGAATCTGTGATAGGGGTTTGTAAATGCAGAGGAAGCAGGAACTGCTCATCAATTCATAATGATACCACCGAAAGCTGTGGGAGTTCTGGGCCCGGGGAGCTCCAACAGACTGCTGGAAGTGGTTTTGTCCCCTGAGCCCTGCCACATGGAAAGAACTCCTTCTCGCCTTCATAACTTTCTCTGTAGGGATACCTTACTGCGTCACTGCTGGGTGTGAAGCGTGGCAATTAAAAATACCCACTTCTTTAAAAAAGGGGAAGCAGGTTCAAGATTATTACTATAAAATGGTGTCACTGACTTCCTCGAGTGGGCTAGAAAAGATGGAATGGTAGATGGCACATGGAGACCTGGCCATGGACGTGGTCACACATGGACAAAACGGCCACCTTGGTGCATTAATGATCCAAAATTGCAGTCAAGCATACGCCATTGAGTAGACTTGCTTTTGAGGGGTTTTTGGAAGCTTGCAGGGACCTCCTCTGAGAAAGACACTTTCTGGCATAGCTAGTTAAATGTGAAGTGGGCTGCCTGGAGAAAGTGAGCTCTGCGTCACAGGAGGTGTTTAAATGTGGGGTGGACAAGCACTTGGCGGGGTTTTCGTAAAGGGTGTTCAAGTGTTGTTTTGGAAGCTGAATTAGATAGACGTTAAGTTCCTTTCCCAACATAGAGGTCTATAACTCTAAAGGATCAGATTTAACCAGTCACAAAGATTTTTGGGTTTTAGTTACAGTTTATTGCTGCTTTAGCCATAAGTACAGTAGAGAAAGAGCCCATGGGGATGGCTTACATGCAGGGACCATGAACTTTGGAACTTCACATAGTGACTAGATTAGGTAAACTTGTGCAGGACCTAAGATTAAATTGCTCTTGCTCTCATCTCCATGGATTGGGGGAGGGGAACAGGATGTCTCACCAGGTTTCATGGGATGGTGGTGGGTAAAGTTCTATCTTCGTCATTCCCTTTCTAGGCTGGTGACTTCATGGAACTTAGGTTTATTGTCCTGTGTGCAAAATGGCAAGAGTGCATCCATGCATAAGGGGTGCGCTGAGAGAACACAGGCAAAACAGTATAGCACCAGCCATGTCACAAACACTGAGTAAGTAGAGGTGGTGGCTGGGAAGTGAGGGCGATGTCAATAAACAACATGTGGAGATGGGGTCATCTGGTCACCTGAGACTTTTGTGAGATTGGATGTAGTCAACCCTTCTTCGAAAACAGGTAGAAATG
This sequence comes from Phyllostomus hastatus, assembly GCF_019186645.2. Classification (NCBI taxonomy): domain Eukaryota; kingdom Metazoa; phylum Chordata; class Mammalia; order Chiroptera; family Phyllostomidae; genus Phyllostomus; species Phyllostomus hastatus. The sequence goes on along the minus strand of NW_025334041.1, from coordinate 71,671,972 downwards.
TGTGTTTCTGTGTGCATGTGTGTAGTCAAACTGATGACAACTTTTTTTTTAAAGATTTTATTTATTTATTTTTAGAGAGGGAAGGGAGGGAGAAAGAGAGAGAGAGAGAGAAACATCAATGTTTGATCTCTGGGGGCCTTGGCATGCAACCCAGGCATGTGTACTGACTGGGAATCGAACCTGCAATGCTTTGGTTTGCAGCCCACACTCAATCCACTGACCTACACCAGCCAGGGCTTGACAACTTTTAAAAATAGATGTATAAAGTATGTTTTGCAATTTTAAAATTTGTGCTTATTGTGTTACTTGCTGGTTATAGTTTTTGTCTCCAAGGAGGCCAGTGGCTGCAGGAGATGCTGCAGTTGAGCTTGTTCCTGAAAGTGCGCTGCCTCTTCTGCGGCCCTGGGTACAGGGCTGTGCAACCCACGGGGCAGCGAGCCCGCGATACTTTAAGCCAACACGAACGGTAAAGCTCTGTTCCAGTATGTTTTAAATACTTACAGCCTTAAAAACATTATTTTCTAAATTAAAATCATGGTATTTTTAGAGGAAATCTAGGATATAGCAAAGAAAAGAGAAAAAATATTTGTATAGTCCTACCCCCGATGATGCAACCAGCAACCTCTGTTCTACTGCCTTCCAGATTCCCTCTCTGTTAAAAATGGGCCATATTCTAGTTGTTCTGTACTTTCACACAGTAACTTTCCCTGTCATCGCACGTTTCTCTCATGTTTGGGGGTTGGCAAAAGTAGGCTCAAACAGTTGTGAGGATGTGAAACACAATTTGTTCTTTTTTTGTGATAATCATAACCTGCATGTCTTTTTCCAAATAAACAACTGTAAACCCACTTTTGTCCACCCTTGTATATTTTTTCAAAATTGATATTGCTTATTGTTTTTGCCTGTCTATAAATGTGATACACAGGTAGAGATAATGCACATGCATAAACATGAAAGTAAAAATGACCTATAACCTGCCACCTCCCCCAAATCCCTTACAATCAGATTTAACATTTTGGCACATATGCTCTCTGACTATTTTCTCTAATGCATGTTTCTTACACACAGATAATTCCCTCTCCTTTGAGATTTAGTACAAATAATGTCTAACATTTTATGACCTGATTTTCAAATTTAAAAATACATTGTGAATATCTTTCCAGTTATGAAGCATTTTTGCACGGCATCATTTTGATGGCTCCCATCACATTGTGAGGATGGATTATTATTGGTTGCACTGCTGGCTTTTGGCACGTTCTCAGTGTGCTCACAAGAGTGTGATGCCTGCCTTTGCCTCTAACAATCCCTGTGCATGACCATAATAGCCTTTTTATGATATGTTTGTAAAAGTGGAATTTCTGGATCAAAGAAATATGTACAGCTTTTAGGTTCTTGATTTACACTACCAAATTGTCCTTTATGATGGCAACCAGGCTGCACTCCTGGCAGCAGCACACGAATGGTCTCATTTATAAAAGTTCTCTCACCTACCTGAAATACTATATTCTGGTGTAATCTGGTAAAGTGCATTTATAAATGCATTGTTTTTTTTCTTGTTTGTTGTATAAACAACTCAAATCTACATACAGGGTTGGGCAAAAGTAGATTTACAGTTGTGAGTATGTGAAACACAGAGTTTATTCTTGTTTTATTATTTAAAAATTTTAAAACAGTTTTATTTATTTTTAGAGAGAGTGGAAGGTAGAGAGGGAGAGAAACATCTATATGTAATTGCCTCTAGTGCACCCCCGACTGGGGATCTGGCCCGCAACCCAGGCATGTGCCCTGACTGGGAATTGAACCAGTGACCCTTTGGTTCCCAGGCCAGCGCTCAATCCATTGAGCCACACCACCCAGGGCTGTTTTATTATTTATTATCTATCATTTTTTTCCATACAAACAATTCTAAACCTACTTTTGTCCCCCCCTGCCATGTATTGGACACTAGTTTGTATTTAATTAAATGTCTTCAATTACAGTTTCAATATTATTTTGTATTAGTTTCAGGTATACAGCAATAGTGGTTAGACAATCATATATTGGATGGGCCAAAAGTTTCTTTTATTTTTTTCCCTATAAGATGGCTCTAGTAGCTCTTAATTTTTTTAACTTCATTCAGAACAATTTTGTTAGATTGTATTGTGACAGCTGTCATATTGGTGTGCATTTTAAAAAAAATCTTGTCAGAGCACTTCTGGCCAAGGTGCAGGCATAGGTAGACATGCTTTGCCTCCTCACATGACCAAAGGAAGGACAACGACAAATTTAAAAACAAAAACCAACCACAGTTGACAGAAAATCAAACTGTATGGAAGTCGGACAATCAAGTAGTTAAAGAAGAAACATTCATCCAGACCCGTAGGGGGGCAGAGACAGGCAGCCCGGCAGAGAGGACTTGGGGCAAGGCAGGGGCTGGCGGACCGAGTGAGGCAGGGCTGGTGGACTGGTCAGTCCCACCTTTGCATGTGGATAAACTGGGAGGAACACCTGGGGAGCGAGACAGACCAAGCAACCCAGGGCTCCAGCACGGGGAAATAAAGCCTCAAACCTCTGACTAAAAACACCTGTGGGGGTTGAGGCAGCCGGAGAAACTCTCAGCCTCACAGGAGTGTTCATTGGAGAGACCCACGGGGTCCTAGAATGTACACAAACACCCCCACTCAGGAATCAGCACCAGAAGGGCCCGATTTGCTTGTGGATAGCTGGGAAAGTGACCAAAAGAGCTGAGCAAGCAGCATTGTTCCCTCTCGGACCCCTCCCCCACAGATAGCACCACAATGCAGTGACATGGGTTGCCCTGTCCTGGAGAATACCTAAGGCTCCGCCCCTTACTACTTAACAGGTGTTGGAGGACAAAAAATTATGACCCAAATGAAAGAACAGATCAAGCTCCAGAAAAAATACAACTAAGTGATGAGGAGATAGCCAACCTATCAGATGCAGAGTTCAAAACACTGGTAATCAGGATGCTCACAGAAATAGTTGAGTATGGTGGCAAAATAGAGGAAAAAGTGAAGGCTATGAAAAATGAATAAAGGAAAATTTACAGGGAACCAACAGTGAAGGGTAGGAAATGGGGACTCGAATGAACGGGTTGGACCAAAAGGAAGAAATAAATATTCAACCAAAACAGAATGAAGAAATAAGAATTCAAAAAAGTGAGGAGAGGCTGAGGAACCTCCAGGACATTTTTAAATATTTCAACATCTGAATCCATTCTGAGCATGTTTCAACAGTGTTTTTCCTGATATTTCCAATACCCACATGGCACCATACATAGTTATCACAGTTATTACAACATTTGTATTTAATTTTCCTACTATTTTTTAAATCCTCACCCAAGGATATGCTTTTACTGATTTTAGATAGGGTGAGTGAGGTGGGTGGGGGGGGGGCAGAGAAAGAGAGAGAGAGAGAGAGAGAGAGAGAGAGAGAGGGAGAGAAAGAAACATTGATATGAGAGAGAAACATTGATGGGTTGCCTCCCGTAAGTGCCCTGACTGGGGATTGAACTTGCAAACTTTTGGCATACAGGATAACGCTCCATCTGAGCCATTCTGCCAGCTGTATTAAATTTTATTAGAGTTTATTACTGTTTAAATTCCTGACATTCTGATTTCTTTCTTTCAGTATATTTTTAAAACATTCATTTATTTAAACCACCTGGAATTTTTGTTTTTGGTAAGATTGGAGGGCTCAAACTTAATTTTTCCAAAGAACTAACAACAAATTGTCTCAGCACCCTTTGTTTGTATCACCCATTCTTTCCCCCGTGTCTGTGAGTGCCACTTCTATCCTGTGACCCACACATGCTCCTGGGGTCTATTCTGTATCACTTCATTTTAATCATTGGAATTGGTCATTGTAAATCGACTAGTTATGTATCTAGTAGCTGACAATTCCACTGGGAGGGAGAGGCTCTTGCCTTTGAGAAGGAACATCTTTCCGATTCTAAAAAGATGGGTGAGTCACATTCCTTCATCTCTTCCACTTCTCTCTCTACCAGTACTGGAGGATGGGAAAACAGAGCGACATGTGGGGAAGCAGGAACCCAGAATGCAGAACCTGGCCAACCAGTGATGAAGCTTCTGCGAAAACCTTGAGGGAAACCCCCGCCCCAGGGTTCACAGTAGAAACTGAGCATTAGTCTCAGGGATTCCACCACTTCGAGAAGTGGGCTGGGTTCTGAGACCCTGATAAGAAATTGAAAGCTGGGAGTCTGGGGAAGCGAAGGGGGCATAGTTCTCAAGCTTTTGGGAAACAGACAAGCAGATCCATGGGGCCCGCCTCACTGAGTCTGTAACTTCTGCCGTCCCTGTGCTAGCAGTGCCACCATTTTAAATGTCGAAACTGACACTGTGTTTAGCTGCTGTAACAACAAATACGCCTCTGTAAACAAAAGTGTAAATGAGTGGAAGGCAAGCCTTTCGCCCGGTCGTGCTTCTGGACAACCGGGCGTTCCACCATGTGCCCACAGCCACAGCCACTCAGTGTGCCTGGGTGGAGCTGTACCTGGGGGCGAGTACAGAGGGGAAAATAAATGAACGTGAGTGATCAAAAACTAAAGCCAGAAAGGAGGAGGAGCTGTGTAAAACGAGACGACGGGCACAGTGGCATCAGGTGTTGACGCAGTCCCCGAGGAGCTGGGCCGGTGGGAGACAGCCCCGCGCGCCGAGAGGCGGAGTCCGCTGCGCGCAGTGCTCCCGCCCAGTGCTCCTGTCGCGTGCCAGCTCGCCGAGCCCCCGAATCCTGTTAGCAAACAGGCAGTGCAAGGATAAATAAGTATTTTGATTAAATTTTATTCTATTTTTCAATTACGGTTTACATTAATATAATTTTGTATTAGTTTCATGTGTACAGCATAGTTATTTAACACATAGTTATTAAATATTATTGACGATTTTTCCTAATTACATTGATGCTAAGGTGCTTTCTGATGTATTGCAAAATTCAGTTTTAACAGTCAACTTAATCAAATAGAAGGAACAATGCTTCGGTTTTAGTCTCTCGGTGTGAAGCGAAACGAGCGTGTTTGCCAGGGGAACGCTCGCGCTCTGACGATCCGCCGCCGCTGCTGCTGGCGGCCGGTGGGAGCCGTGCGGGGCAGGGGCTCTTCACACAGTCGCACTCGTGCTCCGCTCTAGACGTGCACGGGGCTTTCTGCAGGTGACTGCTTGCTTTACCAAAATAGGACCATATTTTAAGTACGCTCTGGCATCCCGCTTTTCCTCCCCGAGCATTCCTGGCAGCCTCACCAGATCCTTCTTTGAAGTCATTCTTTGAGGGCTGCATGATACTTAGGGCGTGGAGGGATCACCGTTCATTTAGGATTCCCTATTAATGCACTTGGGGTTGTTTCCAGTTTTTATTTTGTCCAAAAGCATGACGTTGAAATAATCAACTTTATATATTTATTCTTTTTTCACGCTGGAACCGTAGTGATACTTAATGGAGTGTGCTGTGAGGTCTGTTAAAAAGTCGCTCATCACCCCTAACAAAGCTCGCAGAACACGATGACCATATCTTTTGGGGTCAACTACAGAACACACAAGAATATAAAGCCATTTTCTTTGTCATCACTGTATTTTGATGGACAAAGTGGTTTCACCAGATTTTAAAAAAATTTTTCATTGTATTTTTCCATGTGCTATATAACGATGCTTTTGCTTTCCAGGAGATGTATTCCTAACAATGCTGAGTTAAAGTATGTGATTTGTTTTAAGATGTTACTAGGTATTACGAAACTGTTTTCCAAAAGGCCTGTACTGAGCGCCCTTGTCCATGTCCTCTCCGGCACAGTGGGATCACTCTTTCACATTTTCACCCACCCGGTGGCATTTCCATGCAAATGACAAATTTCCACGTTTCTGGAGAATGCATTTTTAATCTTGACTGAGTCGCAACTCGTTCTGTGAAGAAGAAATTTTGGTGCAGAGGTCATGGTAGAACACTGAGACCATGTGGATCAACCTCTATTTCTTGAACATGCAGACACACTCAGAGGTCCTCACTCGGTTTGGACACTAACAGAGGCAGGGGAGCGGGCGGGGAGAACCTGAGTTACCATCGGCAGGGTCTGACCAGGCTATACTCCGGGACAGCTGTCCACTGAGCGGCCTTGTGCACCACAATAATCAGGAGCAGTTTACAAGGCAGACACCCCACCCCCACCGCACATGGCACGCAGGAGCACACTCACTCTGAAGGGATATAGATAAAATCCCAATAGTATTATTATTATTATTTCTATTGATAAGCTCCCTATGTGCTGGGAGGCTGGCAGAGTCTTGAGAGAGGAAGCTGTGAGAAACCATTAGAGCAAGGACTGGTTTGCATCTGAGTCCCAGCACACCTTTCTTCTCACCTCCTTCAACCCCCACACCACAAGACTGGCTGCCAGGAATGGCTCTCTGAGTTTCTGGGGAGGTGGGCTTTGAGTGGGGCCCAGGAGAGGACTCCCACAGAGGCCTGCCTCTCTTGTGGAATTCAGCCTCCCTCCCCTTCCTGAAACCAAAGCATCCTCGTGGCTGTAGGGAAGACAAGGGACGAAAGGAACAACCCAAACTCCCCTTCTCCTGCGCTGCCCACCCAGGGGCTTGGTGATCTCCAGCCAGTCCTGTCTTTTGTGCTGGCTGAGTCTTCCATTGCTCTTTGCTCCCCAGGCCCTCCTCCCCAAGCTTGGCCGAGGCCTGCAGATGGGAGACAGTAGAGGGACAGGAGTCCCAGCCTCTCCTTTGCTTGGCCTGGTCCTACCCAGCCAGCAGGTCTAGCCATGCCGCCAGCTTTCAGCCCACAAGATGCCAAAGGGGCACTGGGAGGGGTGTGTTGGGGAAAGTGAGCCTCCGCCTCCCCACCAACACTTCAAATCTTCCCCTCTTAACTTTGCCCCCACCCAACCACAGAGACCTCCACAAAATCTCCTGTGAGAGGCTGCAAACTCTTGTATTGCAGAACACAACTTTTTTGAGGAGGCAGTTTTTGCCTTCTGCCCATGTTCACATCGCCTGGGTGTTTACCTGTTCACTGGCTTACTGTCTGTCCATGACTGGCACTAGGGTGGAGTGGAGGGGATGCTGAGGGCAGTCTCGGGGTCACACAAGTGCTGGTCTTGTGTCTGTGCCCCCCAAGATCATGTAAGCCCATGTTTTGGGGGACAGTGTCTGCATGTGTTCACGTGTTAGTTCCAAGAACACAAAAGCTGCTCAGTTAATATTTAATTCGTCGAGCAATGTGTTCTCCATGGGTTTTGTCGACTACACTCTGCAGAGCAAACATTCAGAAGTGTGGGGAATTCTGGTCCTCGCAGCCTGGAGGAGCTGGGCGTGGGGGTGCCGGGTCAGGATGCCGGCAGGCAGGGCACTGAGAGGGGCACCGAGGAGTCTCCCAGCTCCCTGACATCTGGAGCAGAGTCTGCTTGTGGGAGCCTGAGGACCTCCTAGATGAGCCTTCTGCTTCCTTTGTTTATTCGTTCAGATTCTGGCCTCCAGGCTTGGGAATGCTGACCATTTCCACAGATGGCAAGACAGCTCCCCAGGCCTTGGTCCCCCAGGAGGTGAGAGACTGGCTAGTAAGAAGGGAAATGAAGCCTAGAAGCCTCTTTGCTGAGCAAGTGCTACGAGCAAGATGGGTGCCCTGGAGGCTGAGTCTGTCCTGGCCACCCCCAGACTCAGCACAGAGCAGGTGGGCACACAGAAGGTGCCTGAATAATTATATTTGAACTGCAGCAAGAAGACCTAAGGAATAGGAGTGCTAACTGCAGAGAGAGGAGCAGGGTGAGTTCACTCATAAATGAGGGACATAATGGGAGATGGTCTGCAATTAAAAATATATGAAAGAAATGCAGCCGGTTTCCTTTCAAATTCAGAAGCCTAAGCTAAGCTCCAAATGGGTACTCGCATGTCAAAGGCAGTAATTTAATGAAAAAAAAAAAGAAAAAAGAAAAGAAAAGGACTCCTGGCTAGCCAAGGAGGCTGGGCAGGAATGCAGAAACACCTTTGCAGCACTCCTGTGTTCACTGGCGTGCACATCGCTGTGAACCTCCAGCTGCTGTGGTGTTGGGGAATACGGTTTCCCTCTGTTTGAGTCAATGCACCGAGTTATGTAGCCAGGAGACTCTAGGAACCAGTGACTCATGGTCACCGAGGAGTGAGTGACGCATCTGAGGAGGTTTCCCAAGAAGTGACAGAGGAAATCTCTTTTATCTTCCACACCTGGAAAGGCTTCTGAAGACTGGGCTCTTTCTCTCTTTCCCTTTGACTGGGTAGCAGATTCGCACCAGCTTTGCAGCCCACACAGGGTCGGGGATCACTTTCTGAAAACAAGTTGCCCACTTCCTACAGTAGAGACATAAGCTGCTGGGGCGGGGTGGGGATGAGTAAGGATGAAAGGAAGCGGGTGTTGTAGGAGCCCCCTTCCCCCTTAGAACGTGGCTCTGCTGGGTGCCACAGCTGCAGGCTGCTGCCCAGAATTCTTCACCTTTAGTGAGAGGGAGGGAGGGGAGGAAACCAGTCCTGCTCCCAGATCTTCCTGTCTGTAGTCTCTCAAGGCCCAGGGCAAGATGGAGGGGGACATGTCACTGGTTTCAAAGGAGAGAATGAGGCACACAGGGGTTACCAGCTTGCCCAAGGTCACACAGCTGGTAGAGTGAGGCCCTACTTCTGGCCACCTCAGCGTGCACCACAATGACTTCCTTGGGACAGATTTTGGAAAAAAAAATCGTAATTTATGAACAAGTCTCTCACTGATGGGTATTTAAGCTGGTTTCAATTTTTTAACATTACAGTGACCAGAGCCTCTTTTAAAAGGGCCGTTTCACGCTCACTGGGCAGCATGTAGGCTGAAACCGGACAACGCAGAGAAGATGGACATGGCCCCTGCGTGAGAAAGACACACAGATTCGTGCAGTGTTCCATATCTAAAATTAAAATAAAATTAAACTTAATAAAATAAAATAGACTGTTTCTTTTTTCAACCTTTTCCCCTCAATTGCAAGTGTATGAATTGTAAAAATTCATACAACACGGAAATAAACAACTCAGAAATGGAAATTCTCCAGAGTAACTGCCATTAACAACTTAGAAGATATTTTTAGACCTTCTTTTACACATATACAAACAAATATGTCCGCAGATCTTGTTATAACATTGGACAAAAGAATAAAATTTGCAGAATAATAAGATTCAGTTTTGTATTCTATATCTAATTATTATATATTTTACAAGATTGCAATGTTCTGTTTTAAAAAGTGCATGCAGAAAACATATGAAAGAGCAAGAAACTTTTAAATACTGGTTTTACACATTTCTCTAATGTCCTGTACTTGAATGTTAAAATACTTCTTTATTAAAGTATAATCTGCATCTACAGTCATACGTATACTTAGAAGCTAACATCTAGTGAATGCACAACTCAGCGACTTTTCACAGCCACACACACTCTGTGCCCAGCTCTGGACTGAGCGGCAGAAGTGCCGACACCCACGCCTGTGCTGCCTTGTGATACTCACCCCGCACCAAGGGCAACTGTGCCCTGACTTCTAACGTCTATGCCTCTTACCCGATTTTTTCTGTGCTTGAATTTTAAGCGTGTATTGGATTTAATGTGAGAATAATCAATACAGATATTGTTAGAATATGTGCAGGTAGAGTGGCCATCACTTGATGCCAGCATACATGGACCTGGCTTGGTGACAGCTGGCATGGACTCTCTTACAAGGTTGTGTCACAGTTACTCTCATTGGCTCTTTTTGATGGGCATTTGAGTTGTTTCTGATTGTTGGCTAATAAGCCAAAGACAAGAAACAATTTGGTGCATATTTCTTTGTGCATTTAACTTTGAGATGTGTGTTTTTAAAAAAGATATATGCCTACAGGTGGAATTGATAGTCAAAAGACAGCTGGATTAAAAAATAATTATTTTTTGATATTTTGCCATAATGGCTTTCTAAAAAGAAGCAACAGCTCAGTTTCTTCTTCAAAACAAAAGCCAGGTGCCGGGTGCAGACCTCCTCACCGCAGCCCCCACTACTGGCAGCCAAGCCCGTTCCCTGGGCAGGCCGAGCAGAGCAGAGCGGTCTTGCCTCAGCAGGTGCCTGCGGCACAGTAAACACCAAGGAGCACCCCACCCCCACCCCTGCCCCCACAACCTTGCCCCCCTCCACACACTTGCAAAGAACTAAACACATTCCCAGAGATAGCAGTGGGGAGACACTTAAATTGCAGAGCAGAGCCTGCAGTGAGATGAGGGCCCTTGCGGCCTATTCTTACCTCACTGTGGACTGGGTGTGCTTCCGGAGGGAGGGCAGTCCGCCTGCCTGGGCCTTAATCTCTCATGGTTTACATCGGACATCTCTAAGCAAGGAGCCCACCTTAAAAGTGATCCCTGGAATAGTCTGGTCCAGGTGACCCTGGCCCTTCCCCCTGCCCCCTCTCCAGCCTGGGGAGGCAGCCTGTCCTGTTGCCCTTGAAGCTGATGGGCAGAAAGCATTTACTTCTCTTGAGCACGTCCAGCACCTGTGTCCTTCTAACTCCCACCCACCACACCGAGTCCTGCTGTGCCCTCCAGCCCTGAGCCTCTCAGATGACAGAGGTGGCTGCACTGTTTCTTCTTTGCATTGTGGCTGCCAGAGGCCTCTGAACAGAATCTGGCTTGCCAATGCCCTTCTTATATCATACCTCCCAGTCCAGAGCTGGGCTGGAAAAGCAGGTGGGACCCTCTTGTCATTTGACCTGGGCATGGTGCTTCTGTAAATGCAGGCTAAGGCTGCATTCTTTTTGGCTCAATAGCTCTTATGATGCTAAAGCCCAGGGTGGGGACCTAAGATAGGATTCCCAGACCTTTTCAAAGCCCGCGAGTCTTCATCTTGACTCTCCTCTCCAGTTCAGCTTTTTCTCCTTACCTTTTTCTTCTCTGACCATCGATACTGAGAGACAGTAAAAAAATCAATGAACATGTGACAGAGATCTTGGTGCCTCTCACCTTTTCTTTTGAGCAAGGTCACACTGGTCTTAAGGCCAGGAGTCCCTGGGTTTCCAGCCCTGACAGGAATGAACAGGTGCTAGTGAAGGCAGCTTGGGAGTGGGCCAGAGGACCTCAGCCCTGAGGGACCTGCTGTCTGGCTCTGTGTGTCCTGGTGCCTACCAGCCCTCAGCCCTCTCTGCGCCTACAGATGAACTGTGACATGCTGTGGGGACAAGTGAGGCCGTACACGTTTTATCCTTATTTCTTTTTAACTATGCATCAACATCTTTGCTGAATAGATGGGCTTTTGTGCTTTTATATCACATGAGCCATTTGATTTTTTACTCAGGACTTTATTTTTACAACCAAGACATTTTTATAAAAAGAGAACAGAAAGTGAAAGAAGAAATATACAAGCCATTAGAAGGCCAAAATGAGGACCAAGGACCAAGAAGTTCCCACTGGGAGTTGAAGTGATCTCTTACACCCAAAACCACAAGTTCCTGGCCCCAGAGGTGGTCCTCAGAGATGGACCAGACTGTGAGGGGCCAGCTCAGCCCCTCCTGGAGGCTTCCTTTTCAAGCTGCATCTGACCCCTGGGCTCTCTGTGAGGACAGTCAGCCCTGGCCTGGAAAGAATAAGGGGAAGCCAGCCCAGCGCTATGCTATGACTCAGGTCTCAGTGTCACTGCCCAACCAGGGCAAAACAGCTTGCGGACAGTGGCTGGACGGCCAACCCCAGAGATCCCAGCCCAGCCCAGGGCGAGTGCAGGAGCAGGAAGTGGCGCCATGGGTGGCATTTCTTACTCAGTGCTCAGTGTGCCCGAGGTGCAGGAAGTGTCCGGGGCTCTGGAGCCTTCTCTCTAAGACTCCAGATGCCCAACTAACAGGCTGTCCCCACGCACAAGGCCCACAGAAAGAACGTGCAGAGTTAAAGCAGGCAGCTTCAGCGGGTCAGTGAGATTTTCACTCAGCGTGTCCCTCGTCTCTCGTTTTTCCAGATCTCGTTCATTCTGACCAACGTGTTGTTGTAGCAGGACACCCAAAGCGCATTCTCTGCTCATTTATAGAACCTGAAAACAACAGCAAGTTGTGAAACCACTTATTTTCAGACAAACGCTATTGAATTCCTGCAGCGGACAAACGGCAAACAAGGACACAGGGCTTCACTCCGTTAGTAGCCTGGGCCAGGAGTTCTGTGTCAGTATGTTTTTAGGGCCCATCTTAATCATTAAAAAAACTTTTAAAGCTAAAAAAAAGCAGCCCAAAAGGCTCTAGCTTTGAAGAGTGTTACTTCCTGCAGTACCTTCTAAGATAAGTTCTTCACGAATGCACACCAAGGGGCCAAAAGCTGGAGGCCCGCTGGTAGAATGGATTTCCGAGGCCAGTTAGAGGCTAGGCTGAGGATGTCTGCTCCCAATCGCACCTTGACTTTGGAACAGCTTATCTGTGAGGCCCTCGGATTATTTTGTCCACACCTGGATCATCATAGCAAAACCAGAGGTGGCTTTCAAGCTCTTTTAACCACAAACCCTTTTGTTCAAATGCTGTCTCACAGGTAAGTGTAACCATAGGCAACAGATGCGAGCCGAGCTGTGAGAAGAAGGTGAGGGGAGCTCAGGGCCTTCCCCATGAGCACCCCCAGCTCCTTCTCTGCCTCAGTTGATCCTCAGAGCCCTTGGGTTTGCCAAAGTATAAGGCCCTGCACCCAGCTTCCCACGGATCGATGTCAAATCACTGGGGGACGAGTTAAAGGGAAAGGGTGCGTGGGGGGCAGAACCACAGGCGGTTCCCCGAGGAGGACTCATTCTCCATAAAAGGACATTCTAGGGGCCTGGGTTGAGACAAATACACTCAAGTTACTGTCTCTTGGGTAGGAGTTAGTTTCCAAATCCAGCATGTAAGTTGAAAATTATACACAGTTAAAGTCATCACTGAATATTGCCTATAAAATACAGCAGGCATGTTTGAGCAACAATGTATACAAAATATGATATATACAATAGTGTGAAGCATATAACATGGAGAGCTCATATGGAAATTATAATTTTAGAGTATTTAAAAATGCATTTTGTGTTTTGGTTGCTGGCTTGTAGAGCTGCCTCTCCTAAGTGATATGAGCGTGTGCTGCGGTGGCCGAGAGCTTGGTGCTGTCGTCCCATTTCGCAGATGCAGAATCAGAGGTTCAGGGAAGCAACTCGCCTACAGTCACATGGTGGGTGAGTGGCAGACAGGATTCAAACCCAGATCTGCCTCCTGCTAGAGCCAAAGTTCTTGAGCATGAGGCCCTGCTGCCCTCTTCAAACTAGAGGCCTGGACTTTTTTTATTTTCAAACAACTTTCTGTGGAGAGGGTTGCAGTTAATGAGATGGGTAGCTGTGAAACATCCTCTAGTTTGCGGAAGGAAAACCAACCCAAGAACACTGTCTGTGGCCCAAGCGGGGTCCAGAAATCCTTGAGGCCTCTGGCCTGCCTGTCCCTTGCCTGTGCTTACGCAGCCCAGTAGGACCAGTGGATGAGGTCTTCCTAGCCCTGTGTGTATGGTAGTCAGCTGGTGGGCTCGCTAACCCCTGGGAGCCAGGACCAGGAGCTAGCAGACCCCTGTGCCGGGACCAAGCAGCACAACATCCGACACCAGCAGGGAGGACAGTGGCCCTGGAAGGCCCCACTTGCTCTTGCTTTTACCCACTTCTGCTCTTTCCTACTCCAAATGCTTTGAGCAAGTCTTTCAACTGCTCTGTAAAAACAACCCTCCAATGTCAGGCAGGACCGAGTCAAATGAAAGAACAGGTAAGGCCAGGTGAGGGTCTGGGATCTCCGGCCCTGTTCCATGCTCGCAAGAGCAGCTTGTTACCTCCAGGAGGGCTGAGAGCTGACTCCTGTACTTGGAGTACATCTTGTTTGTTTAGGTGATTTCTTTCTTGAGCTCTATCACCCCATGGACTTACAGAGTCTATGATTTTTTTTTGAAGATGTGGTGTCTGGCTTTGGCTCCTTGCCAATGGAGGCTGTGAGCACAGCAGGGGCTGAGGAAGCCAGGACCACACCCAGGGCGGCGGCATGGGCCCTGGTCCAAGGCCCAAGCACTTACTTTTTCATGAAGCGAAGCCGCGCTCTCCTCCGCAGGCCTGAAAAAAGAAACCAAGAGCCCGAGTCAGCTGACACCACGCCCCAGGGAACAAGGAGCGTGAAGAGAGGGACAGCTAGCACCTCAGACAACTCCTCTGGTGCCAGGCTTTGCATCAGCTTCATGTGTCTTAACTCCCTTAACGCTCCCAGCAAACCTAGGAGTGGGACCCTACTCTTATTATCTCCGTTTTGTATGTGAGGAAACTCAGGCATGGAGCAAGTGTGTTACTGAGTAACTCGCCCAAAGTTACACAGCTGGCAAGAGGTAAAACCAGAATTCACACTCAGTTAATCTATTCCAGTCTGTGCATCCTCAAACATGCTGTGTTGCCCTTCACAGCACATCAGGAATGAGAGGTGGTAGAGACAGGGGGTCTTGAACCTGTGTTTTTGGGAGGTACACAAGGTTTCCCATTGGAATAGAGCACAGGTGGCAAACACAAGGCCTGTGGGCTGCATCCGGCCCTCCACCTTGTTTTATCCAGCCCGGCACCTTGTTTCTACCTGGCGGCAGTGCTGAGCTCTTGCTTAACTGTTAAGCAGTAGTCACATGTATACAGTCCTAAAATTACATTCCAGCCCCTTGAAGGCAACTGCGAGGCTGATGTGACCCTGGTGGAAATGAGTTTGACACCTCCTTTATCATAAAGGAAGGAAATAGGAGCAGGGCTATATGAGTCTATCTTATCTTTTATAATTTTTTTATTTTTGAAGCACATTAAATGTGCTTCATGCATAATATACTAAATAAGGTTCGCAGTTCACTGAACTTCTCTGGAGCTCGTAGAACAGGGTAAATGGACTCCTTGTGGGGAGGCAGCTGCACCCACAGACATGCCCCTGACACATCTATCTAGGGAGAGGGTCCACAAGTGTCATCACGTGGCCAAAGGAGACCTATAAAAGAGGCTCTGGTCTGGTCCGTAGCCCTGCAGGCTACCCCCTCCCATTGTACTGAAGCCCAGAAAGGGCGAGTGAATGGCTCAGGGTGGCACAGGCGAGCCTGGGGAGCTGGGCTCTGTGGCGGCTATGCGAGCCTCTCCTGCAGCTGGGGGAGGAGGGCGCGTAGGAGATAGTTCTGTCTCCACCGTGGCGGAGAGCAGTAGCCATCTCTGTGTTTCCCTATAGCCTCACAGAAGGGGAGGGTTTCTAGCTTCTGGGAACATAGCCCAGACCCCACTTCAATCTCTCCTATGTACTGCTTTCATCCCGACTGCCCACAGAAGTTCCTGCTTACTAAGCACAGGCCCCAGCTGGGCACTTGGGGCAGGACTTTACAAACAGCCACCCTGGGAGGTACGTGCTATTGCCCCCCAGGCCTCTGGGAGCTCAGAGAGGCCAGGACACACACCCACAGCCACTCAGGGAGCAGTGGGGTTAGATTCAGACCCAGGTCTGTCTATCTCCAGAGACAGGGTGGTTTCTAACCCCTGCACGTGGCCTCAGGCAAGAATCACCACTGGAAACACCCTGGGTTCTCAGGCTCGAAACTGCCTTGCTACCCTAGAGAAGGAAGGACCCTCATGGACACCTCTGACAGCAAAAAAGCAGTGGCCGTGATGGCCCAAGAGGGGACCACTTACAGTACAGGTGAATGGACACAGCCAAGGACACCAGCAGAATCACGGCGCCAGTCACCAGCAGGCCCAGGGTCAGGGGGCCACACGACGGGCCTGGGAGACACACATGGAACATCTGAGACACGCAGACCGACACAAAGAGGGGAAAATTAACTAAAAGCCCACCTCCCACAGGATACCACTGTTTGCATGTCTTCTTCCAGTCTTTTCTCTAGGCACTTTACACACATTGGGATAATTTTATATATAAAATGTCATGCCCCACATCCAAATTAAAACTCAAGATCTATTTATATTCAAGGGAATTAGACCATTTTAACAACTGATTATGGGCTTTTGGCATTTATTTTTTAAAATTTTACTTTAATTTCATTAAAAAATAGCTGAATATATTTTCACTGTAAAAGGTTCAAGGGTATGAGCGCTCCTTGACACCCTCACTCCTTCACAGCTAATTTGGTGCCTTTCCCTTGGCGTCTTCATGTACTCAATACGCAGTTTGCACAGGCACATGTGGTCTTTTAAAAACAGAGAGGGTTACATTGTATACATTGTTTTGCAATCGCTGTATTCGTTACTTAAACGTTCTTTTTCTAGCAGAGCAACATTTAACTACCGTGGATCATTTTGCCATCAGTAGGCATTCTGTTTATTTCCTGCATTTTATAAATGACTGCAGAGAACATCCTGGTTTGTTTCTCCTTACGCCAGAGCCTGCCTGAGGCAGACACTGAGACAGGACCTAGTAAACTGTAGGGTGTGTCCATTTGATAGACACTGTCAAATGCCTTGCAAACAGGCTGCACTGATTTCCACCCCAACTTCCAACTGTGCACCCTGCCAGCACTTGATGTTATCAAAGGTTTGGGGTTTTGTCAGTCCAGTGGGTGAAAAATATTTTACTTCAATTCCTTGATTATTTGTCAGCCTCAGAGGCTTTCATACACTGGCCGCTTCTTTTTCTCCTATGAGTTGCCTATTTGCTCCTTCACCCATTTTGTATGCTGCCTGGACAGTGGAGTGTAGCTCGTCGATGCCCAGATCCTTGTCTGACACACTTTGTGCCTCCACGGTTGGTGCCTGGGAGTCGCTGAGGGGCAGAGTCAGGACTCATGGGTGACAAGGGCAAGGGATCACAGACAAAAAAAATGAGAGCTTAGATCTGAATTTTTACTGAATACCTATTATGTGCCAAGTATAATACTAACTGCAAAATTCCATCTTGAGAGGAAGGAGGGTGTTACTATCATTTTTATTCTCTCATTTTATAGTTCAGAAAAACCAAGATTCTGGTTTTTCTGAAAAGGCAGGGCCAGAGTATAAATAGAGATCTTCCACGTTCTAAAGCCCCAGCTGGCCCCGCCAGGACAGCCTGAGGGCGTGCGAGGCAGGGAGGGCACGGAGTGTGCCCCTCTGAGGGAGGCAGCCCGCTTTTGCCAAGGTGGGTGGTGCCACGTGGCGGGGAGATCCCTGCACTGGTGGCAGGCCGCATGGAGGTCCTTGAAAGTCCTTCCTACCTCTGCGATGCAGGGGTTTCTGTCTGCCTCCCTCTCACCTCCTCCGTGTTCTCTCAAAAACATGGTGCTAAGGAAAGGAAGCCAGGCATGAAAAGTCTCCATTTTGCATGACTCCATGTATACAAAATGTCCAGAAGAGGCAAATCTATAGACAGAAAATCTGTAGATACAGAAAATTTACAGTATAGAGACAGAAAATCTAAAGTAGGTTAGAGGTTGCCAGGGGCTGATGTGGGAAAAGAAACCAACTGTAAACAAGTTCAAAGTATCTTTTAGGGCTGATGGCAAAGTTTTAAAACTAGATTGTAGTGATGGTTGCATAACTTAGTAAAGGTGCTAAAAATCAGTTACATGCTTAAAATGGTGAATTTTATGACATGCAAATTGTACCTCGATAAAGTGGTAATTTGAAAAAAAGTAACAGAAGTGGGTGAAGGTCACAGGGCTGTGCGGAGCGGGAAGGGCCCTCTCTGAGGCAGGGTGGCTTCCTGAAGGCTCGCGTGGCTGAGCTGGGGGACTGCAGTGCGCCTCCGGTCCACAGAGCAGCGTACCATCTGCCAGCGTGCGGCGCCAGGAGAGGCCGTTGCTTCCAGCAGAGGTGCTGAAGCCTGCCTGGGCGGGGAGCTGTGGCCAGAACCATGCCTGTGACGCACAGCTTGGCTTCCTTGTCCTCACTGGGGTCTCCTGAGGTCTGAGTCTCACCACATTCCTCCTGAGACAGTGGTTTAGAAACTGTCCCCCAGGACCTCTCAGTGTCTCTCCAAGGACAGCCCAAGCCTTGGGGAGAAGGTGCCTGCCATGGTGGCCATGAGGGTGTTCCTCATGATCATAAGCTGTAGCTCTGTCTAGGGACCTGCCCAGCTGAATGCCTTGTACATGGCATCTCTTTTAACCCTCTTTCCCTTTAGCTAGGCAAACACCCCCATTTTACAGATGAGGAAACTAAGGTTCAGACAGGCTGAATCACTTGCCTAAGGTCACACAGCATAGGCAGTAGCAGACAGGGATTATAACCGAGGCCTGGCCGACTGACTACTGGGTTACGCTGCCCCATGGCCCCCACCCCAAATGCAACCACCACCTACCACCCCCTCCACACCACTTGGCTGCCTGTTTATTCTAAAGAACCTGCTAACATTGGATTTACATTTTGCCCCAGGATTTTACTGAAGATTAATATTAGAAATGAGGCAAGAAATTAGAAGACTTTTCATCCATCATTTATAGAAGGTTTACTGAATTCACTATCATTCAGCCATCCTTACATAAGGATGAGCAGATCAGATTTCTTCTCGAATTTAAGGCTGGATGGATAAAGGCTCGGATGCCAGGGTTGTGTTTTTCTGTCGCCGTGGTGGTTGTGCTGTGTTGCTTGGAGACTTGTTTTTGTTTTAACCTGATTTGCCAGCTCCTTCAGGGCCACAGCACAGGGCCTGTGTTTGTGTCCCCATCTTCAGGGCCCTACTGTACCTTCCTTTTCTGTCCTTTTTTGTTGTTCCCGCTTGAAACCCTTTAGGCGAAGTCCTGGGGCACCAACTTGTAAAATGAGGTCACTCTGCCTTCACCTTTGTGTTCCCTGGGTCGCTGCTCTCTGTACACAGATTCTGATGTTGTTTTTACAGTGACCTAATGGGGCAGCTTCCCCAGACTCTTCCTGGGACTTTATGTCTATTTAAGACAAAGCAGCCCCAGAAGCACGAGGCAGCCTGGTGTGGCTGCTTACAGTTTGTTCTATGGGTTGGAGCAGATGGTACTTTCCGTTTGTTGCCACCAACTTTTGGGGACAGAGGTCAGTATTTTTCTAGAAACACATTTGGTTTATGGGTTCAAGAAGTGCGTGTGTGTGCATGCGTGTGTGTGTGTGCTACAGCTGGTGTCTGGTGCCCACGGGATGAGCGGTGAGCGTGCTCTCCCATTAACGAACTCAGAGTGAGCACACGCCATGTGTTAGGTCCTCCGTCAGGCACCAGAGTGGGAAGGTTTAAAGTTCTGGCCCTTCCGGTTGGGTTCTTTGTTTGTTAGTTAACACCTTTATTGAGATATAATTTACATATTGTAAAGTTCATCTGCTTCAAATGTATAATTTCATGTTTTTTTGTAAATTCATAGAAATGTGCAAACAACTCCACAATCTGATTTTAGAACATTTTTATCCTTCCCCCTAAAGAAATCCTGTATGTATTAGCAGTCACGCCCCATTCCTCCCCCGACCCCTTGGCCTTAGGCAACCACAAATCTACTTCCTGTCTCTATGGAATATCATATTCTGGACTTTTCATATTAATGCCCATATCATATCATATCATATCATATCATATCATATATGGTCTTTTGTAACTAGCTTCTTCCACTGCATAATATTTTTAAGGTTCATCCATGTTGCTGCATGTAGTAGTAATTAATTCTCGATTATGACCAAGTAATGTTCCATGGCATAGATAGTCCACATTTTGTTAGTCCATTTGATTTGTTTCTACTTTTGGACTGCTATGAATAATGATGCTAGAAAAGTGTGTGTGAACGTTTTGGGTGGACTTATCTTTGACAAAGTTTTGTCCTGTGACGACTGGTGAGTGTGCCCCCCACTAGACTGTGAGCCACTGAAGGACAGCACAGTCTCCCTCTGACCCCAGCTCAGGGCCGGGGGACAGGCTCACAGGTGTGTGCTTGGGGATTGCCTAAGGGAGGAAAGAAGGAAGGAAGGAAGGGAGTGACAGTGTCTGCAGCGCTTCTGAGAGCCGAGGGGAGTGGGGAAACTCACCCTTCGGAGTCACTGGGCTCGGGAAGGGTCGGCACCTTCTCTTCTTAGTGGTGGTCTTTTTGGTGGGCTGGGCAGTGGTGGGAAGGACATCAACTACAGAAAGCAAGCAAGACCCAAATCTTAGCCAGGCAAACAGCAGGCAGACATAGAGAGAAAACTTAACACTGCGCTTCCTACCTCCAGGCACTGAAGTCCCTATGACCACTCCCTAGGCTGCTCCACAGCTTCAGGGTCACAGAACAATAAAACCCTTGAACTGCTTCCCCAACTCTCAGATCTATCTGTGGGTCTGTGGACAGGGCTCAGTTTGGAGTCCTGGAGAGAGAGGGGTTCTGGAACTACACAGACCTGAACTGAGCCCAGCACCCCTGATGAACCATTAACCAATGTGTAACTTGGGGCAAGGCCTATCACTTTTCTGTGCCTCAGTTTCCCCATCTACTGAAATAAAAATGGTCTTCGCCTCCTTCTTGGGGTTGAAGTGAGAATTAAACTGGGGCTGTTGTGCCCAGTGAAGTGCACAGCAGACAATGCCCTGCCTGGCTGAAGCCATGGCTCCGCTTGAGCTGGAGTCAGAGTCGCCGAGTCCTGCCAATCCCTAAGCGAGTGCAGGATGCTCATGGAAAGGAGGCAGGGTGCCTTTCCTGCGCGTCCAGTACCTTGCAGGTTGGCCCTAGCCCAGCAGCTCAGTTGATTAGAGTGTCATCCCAATAGGCCAAGGTTGTGGTTCGATCCCCAGTCAGGGCACATACAAGAATCAATCAATGAATTCATCAATAAGTGGAACAACAAATCCATGTTTCTCTCTCTCTCTCCCCCTTCCTATCACTCTAAAATCAACAAATAACTTTTTAAAAGCACCACGAAGGTTGTATATATTGGGATTTTCTTTCCTTCTCTGGTGTCTTTAAAAATCACATACTATCAGAGTCAGAGGGGTCTTTAGTCTAATCTCAACCTTTAATTTCAAAAGTAAATGCCAGCAAAATTAAGGGGAGAAGCTGGCCTCGGAGGCCCTCATGGAAAGTGCTGGGCTGGGACCCCGAACCCCTCTCCTGAACCCTGGGTGGGTCATTCCTGTGTTTGTGCTCTAATTCAGTGCCACACGCTGAAGCGTTGGGATAAAACAGCGGATCAAGTACACGGAGCAGAGGGAGACGCCCGAGGCCCTGTGGTGCCGAGGGGTGGGGTGAGTACTGGGCGCCACAGTGTCTGGCCTTGGCCTTCGTGAGTTGAGGAAAGGCAAGTTACTGAAATGACTTTCTATAAAATAATAGGAAAGGGAATAGGGTGGAACCATGAACTTAAACTCTGGAGTCAAGGGGACAGGGGGGGCAGCCAACAAATTGGTCACTTTGGGGCTGGCTTCTTCCAGGTAAAAAGTGGACATTGGGGACCCTCAGCACCCTGTGCCTCCTCTGGAGAGTGGAGGTAACATGCTCTGCTCTGCCTGCTCTACGAAGTTTCGAGAAGAGCCAACTAACCAGAATTAACACTCACTCGGCTTCTATCATGAGCTAGTGGAAGTGCTGAGCACTTCAGCTGGAGTTTCCTGAGCCCAGCAGCTGGGGGACAGACACCAATGTCCCCACATCACCCCTGAGGAAGCCTAGGCATAGAGAGCTGAAATAACTTGCCCAAAGTGAGAGAGACAGTAAACGGTAGAGCCAGGGGGGACCTGAGTCAAAAGACCTGCTTCTAAGCGCTCAGTGCCATGCTGCCTTGGGGCAAATGCTCTTTCACAAAAAAAGTGAGGCACATTGGGTGGACCCTCGGCCCTGGCCACCAGAGTGCAGGGGGGAAACCAGTGTGGAAGGAAACACACCAGGGGCTCTCATGCTCTGGGAGAGTGGGAGGAGCCCGACCCCCTGCGAGGGGTGCCACAGCACCCTGTTGCCCCCCTCATCCTCAAAGCCCCAGAAGGGTCCATTCCCCTTGCTTTGTGCACGAGGAGGCCCAGAGGTCTCTGTGCGTGTCAGTGGTGAGCTTGCAGGGAGCCAGCTCTGTGGGACCTGAGTGCTCTGGCTGGGCACAGTGTTCCGGGTCTGACGGGGGTTTGCAGACAGCCTTGTCCCATTCTAATTTCTTCTTGCCCAGAGCCGGGTTCCTTTGATTCCTCCTGACTCTCCCCACCCAGTTCGAATCTTCCCCCTTCTCTCCTCTTTGAAAGAGTTGGAACCCATGGTGTATGCTTAAGGGGCCTGAAAAAGGCTGTCTTTCCTGAATGCTTTCTTTACCATCTGGCTTCTTCCTTCAAAGTGCACTGACCTTCTGGAGAGGGGGGCTCTGGAGCTGGGCCCCCTCCCCTGGGGAGACAATACAGTCGCAAGCACATGCGTTGGGGGTGCATGGCCACTCCTGGAGCTGGGCTGCAGGAGGGCTTTGGAAATGTCAAAACCAAGAGTGAGTGGGTGGAGGTGGGGGAGCTTCTGAAAACCAGTTGTGCTATTTCACCATCCACCTTTCTCAGACCCTGAAATCTCATGAGTGGAAAAGATGTGGGACTTACAGAGACAAAAACAATAAACCAAACCAAAACCCACACCCCCTGACACCATAACCCAATTTTCAATACAGGAATCAATGGACAAACCCCAAAGCACCCTGCAGACCTCAGGCTGAGTGGCCCAATTCCTCAGCAGCCCCGTGACACTCTT
The DNA here is from genome assembly GCF_019186645.2 of Phyllostomus hastatus. NCBI lineage: Eukaryota > Metazoa > Chordata > Mammalia > Chiroptera > Phyllostomidae > Phyllostomus > Phyllostomus hastatus. The sequence goes on along the minus strand of NW_025334041.1, from coordinate 71,649,370 downwards.
ACTGCCCCCAGTGTGCGGCAAGCCCAGGCGAGTGGGAAGTAGGACGGTGGGAGGCTTTCAGGAGGTCGCCCCGGCCCCGCCGGGTGAACCGGGGAGGGGGCAAAAGTCAGACGTGGGCCTCTGAGAACTTCTGCCCCTGATTCCTTTGCACCTTTGATCCTTTCAATCCTCACTGTTCAGTACAGCAGCCACTCGCCACACATGCTGCTAAGCATGTGGAACACGGCCAGCCTGGCCCGAGCTGTACTCTTCATGTGAAACACATACAGTGCTTAGTATAAGAGGGGAATACCAAATATTTCAGTAATAATTTCATCTTGATTACACTTTGAAATGATACTGCTGATAAATTGGGTTAAATAACATATATTAAGTGAATCTCATGTGTTACTTTTTACTTTTTTAAACATGGCTGACAGAACATTTTAAATTACATCTGGTGCTCACAGTATAATTCTACGGGATGTGCTGACTTCACTCTTAAGGAACTGCAGCTTCTAAGGACTGGAAGGGGTCTTGAAGGCCATCAGAAACCCCATGACACAGATGAGAAAACTGAGGCCCAATGAGGAGACAGAGGCCCAAAGGCACACAGTGAATTTGCAACAGAATTTGCAGATGGTCTTGGGATCCAGTCTCCTCATTCCCTGCAAGTCTGGGTAAGGGTCTGAGCCACAGGCTCACATGCAGAATGTGAGGCATTCGCCCCTCACTGGCCCTGTGTGCCCGCACGGGGGATTTCTGAGACCATCCTCAGGCCTGGAGACTCAGCTCAACCCAGCCACAGTCTCAGATGGGCCCAATGTGGCTGAAAGACAGTGCTGTTCTGTCCCCATAAGAAACAGTGATGCTTCTAAGCATCTCATTCGCAGTGGGAATTATAATAGTACCTACCTCCCAGTATGGTCGGCAGCATTAAGTGAGAGAACTACGTAAAACATTTGCATGTGCTTGGCTCTGGGGGAGTCTCAGAGTATGCTTTCTGTTACTGTTAGCTGTAGTGACTGCTCATGGCCATCGTCCCCTCCTGAGGAGTCGGGCTTGCTGAGAGTAGGGGTAGCCTCCATGCCTGGGACATGCCCGACAAATTGCAGGCACTCCATGCTATCGATAACACTGAACCCAGATCTTACCCACAGTCAGCTGAGTTCCCTTCCCAAAGGTCAGCTCCGGGCTCCCGACGGTCATGCAGAAGTAGACACCGCTGTCTTCAGGCTTCACGCTGTTGAGACTGAGAACGGCCTGGGTTGACGTCTGTTTCACAGTTAGCTCCTCCGGCCCCACATTGTTGCCATACACAAGCTGATTTGCAGGATCCCAAAAGGCTAGGAACTCGTAATGACTGTTCATGCTTGGGGTCTGGAGCTGTCTCAGCCAGTAGATGCGCATGTTAGGAGGGGGGGTTTTGACTTCACAGACTATGTCCACCTTTGTGTTGTTCTGAGCCACTTTGGATGAAGGGGTCTGCTGGTGCACCATGCTGCTGCGGAGAGCTACGGGAAGCAGAGGGAGCAGAGACCATCAGCACGTCTTCCTGGCGACCGAGGTGGAGCCTCAGAGCCACCCTGAATCGAGTATCAAAGGAAAAGCCATGGAAGAACCTGCCCAGTTGCAGGGTCCAAAAGCTGTTGCACATTCGGCTTATGGTTCCTGGATGGGAGAGCGTGGGCACCCCACCTCCCAGGAGACCATCTGCAAGGCGGGTGTTTCCTCTGCCAGCTTTACAAAGGGAATGGGGGAGACAACTGCCATTTGTTGGCGGCATGCTTACCAGCCTGGCTCTTTGCATGATTATCTCAATCAAGACTCAATCTCACTTGGGGATTTTTATCTCCATTACACAGATGAGGAAACCGAGGCCTGAAGTTACTTGTTCAAAAATCCCACTTATAGCTGGTAAGTGACCTGGGATTCAGACTCAAAGATTCAAAGTCTGAAGTCAAAGCCTTTCACCTCGCCCTGTTGCAACTCTCCACACAGACCTTCAGCAGGCTCCAAGCAGCTGGAGGAGACCCAGGGCACGCTGGGAGAGGAGGTAAGAATCACAGGCAGAGCACGGGGCTGGGCTGGCCAACCTAAAAGAGGGCCAGCCACAGTTTCTGGACATGGATGGCAACCAACACTCACTACCCCCCGGGTAGGCACCATTAATGACCCTCATTCCCCAACCCAGCAGTTGATGGGTCACTGGATCCCCTTCCTCAGTGGAGGGACAGACACCCCAGAAGCAGGGCTGGGAGCTCATTTTGGTTTCAGACAGGAAGCACTGCATGTAGGAAGCTGTTCACGGAAAACTGGAGCACAACTCAGAGACCTGGCCTTGAACCCAAACCCTGCCCCTCACCAGTTGTGGAACCTAAGGCGAGTCATGGAGCCTGTCTCTTCTGTTTGAAAAGAGGGCGATCTAAGGCCATTGGTCTGACTGCCTCTGAGGTCTAGAATGTCCAAGAAAGCAAACTGTAAAACACTGTACGTGGGCAAATCATGGTTCATGTGTCTCACATATCAGGGGCTGTTACTGGCAGGAAATTAAATCTTAAGGAGAAATCTTAAGGAATGGGTCTTTCGCTACAGAGTCCAAAAACCTGAATCTGACTTAGCAAGCCTTTCATTTCAGCTGTTGGGTGGAGGGAGAGCGCAGGCCACAGCAGAGACCCAGGAGCAGTGAGACACAGACCTGGCTGAGCAGAAGAGGCCAGAGAATGGTGTGTGTGTGTGTGTGTGTGTGTGTGTGTGTGTGTGCGTGTGCACACACACGCACCCCTGCACCCCCCTGGGAGGAGCTGGCTTACTGAGGTGGTGGCCCATGCCCACAATCCTGCCTACACTGTTCTCAGGCTCCAGAGCGGCCTTTTCTAATACTGATGAAGTGAACTTAAACTTTTTGACTCCACTCTTATTACTCCAGGTTTCCGCTTGTATCAAGAATGAAATGGTACCTGGGGCCCAAGTGACTGCTGGGCCTTTGCTTTTCCCTCCAAATACCATACTGCCTCTTTCAGCAGAGTAGTGGTTCTTTATTGTTTTGGGTCACTGACCTTTTGGGGGAGATAAGAATGGAAAATGCCAGTATTTATTGAACCTGCCAAGCATAGTACATGCACTATCTCATTTAACCCGCACAAAACCCTGTTTCACATCCACTTTAAAGATGAGGAAATGGAGGCTCTGGAAAGTTCAGGACACGCTGAAGGTCACACAGCCTGTCTGGGGTGGATTCAGATTCAAAGCCAGGTCTAAAACTCCAGAACCTGAGCTTTGATACCCTTCCTGAACTGAAGGAACCTGTGGTTCCAGGATGGTGGCCATGTGCTCATGCGCACATAGTTGGGCCACAAATACACAGATTCTCGAAGACCTAAGAAAGCCCATAAGTGAGTCCTCGGCGGTAAAGAGGTCGGAAGGGGTGCTTCCTTCGTCATGACACGGAGACTTCCTGCTGAGACACTCCCTGGTCTCTCTCTGGTGACCACTTGTTTTTCAGCCCTGGGGACTAACCATCCAGCTGAGGCCCAACCCAATCTATGTGCCAGACACCTAGCCAGGTCTTGTCACACGTGTGGTCTCATTTGGTTCATTTCATTCTATCAGTAAGCTAAGTGACTCCGTTCTCAGAGGGAGGGACCTGTTGTTTCTAAAGTGATTAGCAATAATGTTAGCAGCTTTGAATGGCCTGGATTAGCTTTTACTTCAGATGTTCTTGAGCTCACATGGGTCAAAAAAAAGGGCTGCCAAGGCGTGGCAACCCCGGTGGGATGTCTAGCTTGGGGCTTTGGGCAAGAGAGCAGACCGAGTCCAGGTTAGTGGGCATTTTGGGAGGCGGAGGGACTTCTAAGAGGTGGTCTGACTGGGCTTGGTCAGAGGGGCGGCCTGGATTCCCGCGCGAAGCCACTTGCTGCGTTCCAACTCTAATTCTGCTTGTCGCTGAAGTCACACTACGCACCCAACCCCAGGGAACATTGGGGAAACAGGGAAACTCTGCCTGACGGAACACCCCACCATACTTGCTTGCGGACTGGCAACAGCCTGGTATTTGACAGACTGTACTGAGAGAACTTGCCCGGAAGTAATAAAAATGTGTCTACAGAACCCTGGGCCAAGTGCGGGACACCCAAACCAGGACTGGGCCTCTGGCACCTTCCTGAGAACACATCCCTGCCTTGTCTCTGAGCAAGGGCGTTTTCCTTCCTCTCCAGACCTCCTCCCTCTTTCTCTCTTCTTCCTTCCCATCTCCTTCCCTCCTTCCCTCCCTCCTGCCTCCTCGTCCCCTAGCTCCAGGCTTTTGGGCAGAGGTGGCCATAGTCCTGGGTTCCCCAGACCCCTGAGATAATGAGCTCCTTGGAGGACTTTCCTCTCCAACCTCAGGGGCTGTCCCTGCCGCACCGCCCGCCTCCGGGGGCCCCACAGCCCCGACTCTGGACTCTCTCCCCTACTCAAACAACCTTTTGAGACTCCTCCACCGCTTAGACCACCCGCCCCGGCCCCGAGCCCCCAGCCTCCCCCCACCCCCACCGTACCTGCCGGCTGCGCGGCAGCCAGGAGCAGACAGAGCCACAGCGGCATCTCGGTGCCTCCACACCGGGTCCCAGCGGGCTCGGCTGAGACTGTCCTGCAAGGCGGGGATCGGGGGGGACCGGGTGGGGCTGCGGAGGGGAGCAGGCTACAGGGAGGGGGAGGGATCTGGGGCGGAGCCTGGAGTGAGCTTGGTAAGGTCTCCACCCTCATCCTCCCCGCATTTCAAAGATCTTGGCTCCGTTTTTAAAAAGCGCAGTAGGACCCCCTGCTTTCAGGCAAGGAGGTGACACTACTGTCCTGTGCTGAGCACTTGCACTCGCCTCCTACCCTGGGAGGTGGTCAAAACAGGGTCATGATTCCATGTGACAGTTAAGGCACCTGAGGCTCAGAGGGGTCGGGATGTTCAAGGTCCTACGAGTGATGGTGGAGCTGGACCCTAACTCAGCGCCCTTCTTTTCTTTTTGAGTAGTTATTGCAAGGCTCCTGGGTGCCCCCAGCTCAGTGGGGACTGGAGTCACCAAGACCCAGGCCTTGCCCTCAAGGGCACGCGCTTGTGAAGGACAAAGGGCAAGCGCTTGTGAAGTTAACTAATGTGACCCAAGCACAGTATGATGCTTGAAGACAGTAAGCTAGGGCCTTGGAGGGGGGACCCCAACGCTGCCTGAAGGGGTCGTTGAAACCAGACCTAGCTCTTCTTAGCCCTGAAGAGCTGAGAAGATTCTAGGGCTCCCCTACTGTCCCCACAGGTGCAATTACAGTTATAATAGCACTAGAACGAGAAATTAGCAAAGGAACAAAGATGCCAACCTTGCAGCTGTGTGAATGTGTGTGTGGGGGTGAGTGCATGCCCAGCTTTCCTGCTCTGCCTGCCAGCTGCTCTGTCAGCAGGCTGCTCTGTCTGTTGGCAGTGCCACCCAGCCCAGTCAGGGACACTGGCCCCGGGAGTCTTCCCGTTCCAGTGGGGATTACAAAGGAAGTTCTAAGGAGGACTACAGGGTGTGTGAGGGCCTGCAGGGGTGAGGCAGCCTGGGGAGGGATGGGTGTGGGAGGAGGCCACAATATCAAGGAGGACCTAGACACGCAGGCCCCATGGGTCACCCTAACAACTAGGAGTTTGTCTAAGAGGGGTCGTGTGTCCCTGGAGGCCTAAAGCAGACAGTGTGGCAGGGGTACTTGTCAACGTCAGTGTCCAAAGCCAATTTCCTTTCCATCCTGTTCTGCCCCAGCCCCGTCGTCCATTGCTGGTGACCTACACTGCCGAGTTAGGTGTGGAGAATTCACAGTCTCTAAAGGAGAAGGAGCATTACATCCTGAATTTGTGGCTGCTCCTCCGGCCTAGGCAGAGGCCAGAGTCTCCCTTGACGTTGTCCTTGTACCCAGGAGCCAGGCCTGAGCATAGACAGGGCACAGAGCCCTGCAGAGACCACGTGCTAGTGAGCTTTCTTTCTTTTTAATTGAAATGATATTACATAACACAAAATCAACCATTTAATTTTTTTCTTTTTTGTTGAACGTATTGGGGTGACTTTGGGGTTAATAAAATTATATAGGTTTCAGGTGTACAATTCTACAATACCACCTTTGTACAAAATTAACCAATTTATGGGAATATATCCTAAGAATCTTGAAACACCCATTCAAAAGAATATGTGCACCCCTATGTTCATAGCAGTGTTATTTACAATAGCCAAAATCTGGAAACAGCCCAAGTGCCCATCAGGAGATGAGTGGATAAAAAAGCTGTAGTACATTTACACAATGGAATGCTACACAGAAGAAAGAAAGAAGGAGCTCCTACTCTTCATGACAGCAGGGAAGGGATGGAACTAGAGAGCATTATGCTAAGTGAAATATACCAGTCTGTGAAAGACAAATACCATATGAGCTCACTCACATGTGGAATCTAATGAACAAAATAAATTAAGGAGCAAAATAGAATAAGAGGCATAGAAACATGGAACAGACAGACAGCTATAGAGGGGGGAGGTGGAGACTGGTTGTAAGAAGGTGAAGGGATTATTAGCCAAGTAACATGTATGCATGACCCATGGGCATAGACGACAGTGAGGGAGTAGGGAGGGTGAATGGAGAGGGACAAAAAAGGAAAAAATGGGACAACTTTAATAACATAAACACTAAAATATTTTTTAAAAAACAAAATTAACCACTTTAAAGTGTACAGTCCAGCGGTATTTACTGCATTCACAAAGTTACGTAACCACTGTCTCTGTCTAGTTCCAGAACATTCTCATCTCTCTGAAAGGGACACCTGTACCCATTCAGCAGTCACTCTGTCTTGCCTCTAATCCTCTCCCCAAATCTCAGTCACCACTAATCTTCATTTTGATTCTGTGGATCTACCTATTCGAGACATTTCATGTAGAAGAAATTACACTGTGTGGCCTTTTGAGTCTGGATTCTTCCTTTCTTTCTTTTTTAAAGAGATTTGTTCCTGCCGTGACTAGTGTGGCTCAGTGAGTTGAGTACTGGCCTGAGAACTGAGAGGTCACTGGTTTGATTCCTGGTCAGGGCATGGTCAGGGCACATGCCTGGGGTGCAGGCCAGGTCCCCAGTGGGGGATGTGTGAGAGGCAACCGATTGATGCAGCTCTCACACATCCGTGTTTCTTTCCCTTTCTGCCTCCCTTCCTGTCCCTCTAAAAATAAATAAATAAAGTCTCAAAAAGAAACCCCACCCAAAACAAAAACCAAAATATCTGTCCTACCTAAAAAAATATTTTCACCATTTTTTGGGGTTTCATATGAAATTATTTTTAAAAATCATCTGCCTTCAATAAAATGAGTACACTTTGTAAGTTTGTTCATTTATGAAAAATATGTAGTCTCTCCCTCTTTAAGTGAAACCATTATTCAGTGGGATCTTTCACTCAGTATGATATTTTGAGGTCCATCCATGTGGCAGCATGTATCAGTACTTGGTTCCTTTTGTAGCTGGGTAATATGCTATTGTGTGTATACTCAACATTTTGTTTATCCATTCATCTATTAATGAGTAAACTGAGTTGTTTTTACTTTTTGTTGAACTTTTTGAGTAACTGTCTAACTGTTTGCCATGGCAGCTGCACCAATTCACATTTTCACCAACAATGCATGAGAATTTCAATTTCCCCAAATCCTCAACATCACTCGTCACACACATGCCTGTGTGCACATGCACACACACAAACACACATGCACATACATATATCCGTCTTAGTAGCTGTAAAGTAATATCTCACTGTGGTTTTGATTTGCATTTCCTAAAGACTGATGATGTTAAATATCTTTTCAAGTGCTTGTTTCATCCTTCTTTGTATGTCTATTCAAATCCTTTACCCATTTTAAAAATTAGGTTGTCTTTTAATTGTTGGGTTATGAGAGGTCTTTATGTATTATTGATGCTAGGCCCTTCTCAGATATGTTTTGCAAATATTTTCTCCTGTACTGTTGGTTGTCTTTTCATTTTGTTGATAATGTCCTTTAATGTGCAACACTTTTTAATTTTGATGAAGTCCAAATTATCTATTTTTCTTTTCTTGCTTATGTTCTTGGTGTCATATCTTAGAACCCATTACTAAATTCAAGGTCATGAAGACTTACCTGATGTTTTCTTCTAAAAGTTTTATAGTTTTAGTTCTCATACTTTGGTTGTTGATCCATTTTGAGTTTGTTTTTCTATATGGTATGAGGGAAGGGTCCAGTTTCATTCTTTTGCATGTGGACATCAAGTTGTCCTGACATCATTGAAGAGGTTATTCTTCTCCCATTGAGTAGTCTTGGCACTCTGCTGACAATCGATTGACCATAGATGTTTGGGCTTATTTCTAGACTCTCAATTCTACCCCATTGATCAATATAAAATTCTATCCTTTGGTCTATTTTTTAAGTTTATTTATATAGAGAGGGAAAGAGATGGAGAGAAACATCAGTTCGTTAATGTCTCTTGTATGCCTGCTACTGGGAACCTGGCCCACAACTGAGGCATGTGCCCTGCCTGGGAATTGCACTGGTGGCCCTTTGGTTCACAGGCTGGTGCTCAATCCACTGAGCCACACCAGCCAGAGCCCATTGGTCTATTTTTATGCCAGCAGCACACTGTTTTGCTTAGTGTGATATTCAATTTTATGTCAACTTGACTAGGCCATGGATGACCAGATATCTGATTAAATATCATTTTTAAGTGTGCCTATGAAATTGTTTTTGGAAGAGACTAGCATTTGAATTGGTGGACAGAGTAAAGCAGATGACCCTCTCCTATGTGGGTATTATCCAATAGTCTCAGGGCTTGAATAGAGCAAAAAGGCAGAGGAAAGTTGGACTTGCCCTCTCTCTACCTGTGTGCCTGATCTGGGACGTTGCTCTTCTTGCTCTCCACACTCCTGGTTCTCAAGCCTCTGAACTTGTACTGGAATTTACACCTTTGGCCCTCCTGCTCTAAGGTCTTCAAATACCACCACCAGCTTTTCTGGGTATCCAGCTTGCAGACAACGGTTCATGGGACTTCTTAGCTTCCAAAATTCCATGAGCCAACACCTTTTAATAAACCTCTTATATGTGTCTCCTATTACTTCTGTTTGTCTGTTGAATGCTAATACATGCAGTTTTGTAGTAAGTTTTAAAATCAAGATGTGTGAGTTGTCCAGCTTTGTACTTCTTTTAAAAATACTGTTTTAACTATCTAGGACCTCATATTCCCATATGAATTTGAGAATCAACTTTTCTATTTCTGCAAAAAAGGTTGTTGGAATTTTGGTAGGTATTTTGCTGACTCTGTAGATTGCTTTGGGTAGCATTGCCATCTTAACAATATTAAGTTTTTCAATCCACGAATATAGGATGTCTTTCCACTTATTTAGGTCCTCGTTAGTGTGCTTTAGTGTTGTTCTTTGGTGTTCAATGAACAAGTCTTTCACTTTCTTGGTTAAATTTATTGTTTGGTATATTATTATTTTGGATGCTGTTGTAAATGGAATTGTCTTTCTTAATTTCCTTTTTTAGTGTCTTTGTTGCTGGTGTATAGAATCACAACTGATTTTCTGTGTTGATCCTATACAAAGGTGGTTGGGAAGAGCAGTGGGTCAGATCTCAAAGGATCTTAGTTGGATCATTACATGACTTGGCTCTTGCAGCCCTGGGGTCTTGATTTCCTCGTTTGATAAATGGGGATAAAATATCAGCCTAGTTTATCTCAATGGATTGTCTTCAGGGACAAAGAAAACCAGGACTTGATTCTCAAATGTTTGTTCACTAAGACTCTCAGACACTAAGCCAGGCATTCACAGAGGGAGCAGGAGCCACTAGAAGGGAGCACATTTTGTAGATTCATGGGGGCTTGTGTTGATTGTCTCAGTGTTTGGGTAGGGAGAGGGAGCTCTTGGCATTTAATAGATAAGAACTAAAGATGCCATGCAGGGGGCAGGGGGTGGTGGGTGAAGGTGGAAGAGGGTATGGGGGATAAATGGTGATGGAAAAAATAAAATAAAAATGAATTAATTAATTTAAAAAGTAAAAGAATCAAGGGTGCCAGATAGTCTACAATGTGGGATGGCACCAAACAGCAAACAATGAACTCCACAACCTGCAAGTCTTTCAACATCCTTCCCAACCTATGTCTGGGCGAGACCTTATTCCTTATGACCCAGGTCCCAAAACGAGCTCCATTTTATACATAACAAAGTTTCTTTCTTTCCTTTTTTGTATCTCATTTGTATTTCATGTTTGGCTTTATTTTAGTGTCTAGAACAATGGATAATTTAATATACTTTATCTTTATTTTCCTATTGGGTTGTTTATGTTTTCTTTTTCATTGGAAGAAGCTTTTTGTCTATTAGAGCTGTATCAGTCAGGGTCAAACTATGAAGATAAGTCATGCCAGTAATTAAAACAGATAAAATTAGGACTTCCTGCCAAGATGGAGGCATAGGTAGATATAGTTTGCCTCCTCGCATAAAGGAAGGACAACAAATTTGAAAACAAAAAATAACCAGAACTGCCAGAAAATCGAACTGTATGGATGTCCAACAATCAAAGAGTTGAAGAAGAAATATTCATCCAGACTCATAGGAGGGGTGGAGACAGGCAGCCAAGGTGGAGAGGATGCAGCAGCTGGAGGACTGGACAGTCCCACATTTCCATGTGGATAAACTGGGAGGAACAACTGAGGAGGAAGACTGACCACATGACTCAGGGTTCCAGTGGGGGAAAAGAAAGCCTCAAAACCCCTGGCTTTAAACATCTGCGGCGTTTGCAGTGGCAGAAGAAACTCCTAGCTCACAGGGGAGTTCATTGGAAAGACCCACAGGGTCCTAGAATGTACACGAGACCACCAACCCAAGAATCAGCACCAGAAGGGCCCAATTTGCTTGTGGATAGCAGAAGTGACTGAAAGCTGGCAGAGACCTGAGCAAGCAGCATTGTTCCCTCTTGGACCCCTCCCCTATGGACAGTGCCACAAAGCAGTGACATGGATTGCTCACCCTGGTGAATACCTAAGGCTTCACCCCTTACAAAGTAACAGTATGCCAAGACAAAGTAATATGGCTCAAATGAAAGAGCAGATCAAAACTCCAGAAAAACAACTAAGTGATTAAGAGATAGCCAACCTGTCAGATGCACAGTTCAAAACACTGATAATCAGGATGCTCACAGAAATGGCTGAATATGGTCACAAAATAGAGGATAAAGTGAAGGCTATGCAAAGAGAAATAATGAAAAATAGACAGGGAACCAACAGTGAAGGGAAGGAAACTGGGACTCAAATCAACAATTTGGAGCAGAAGGAAGAAATAAACATACAACAAGAACAGAAGGAAGAAACAAGAATTCAAAAAAATGAGGATAGGCTTAGGAACCTCCAGGATACCTTTAAATATTCCTACATCTGAATCATAGGGATACCAGAAGGAGAAGAGGAAGAGCAAGAAATGGAAAACTTACTTGAAAAAATAATGAAGAACTTCTCTGATCTGGAAAAAAAAAGACTTTTAGGAAGTCCAGGAAGCTCAGAGTGCCCCAAGGAAGTTGAAGTTGAACCCAAGGGAGCACACACCAAGGCACATCATAATTACATCCCCCAAGATTAAAGATAAGGAGAAAATCTTAAAAGCAGCAAGAGAAAAGGAGATAGTTACCCACAAAGAGTTCCCATAAGACTATCCACTGATTTCTCAAAATGAAACTTGAGGGTAAGAAAGAGCTGGAAGGAGGTATTCAAAATCATGAAAGGCAAGAACCTACATCCAAGATTACTCTATCTAGCAAAGCTTTCATTTAGAATGGAAGGGCAGATAAAGTGCTTCCCAGATAAGGTCAAGTTAAAGGAGTTCACTACCACCAAGCCATTGTTATATGAAATGTTAAAGGAACTTATCTAAGAAAGAGGAGATGATCAAAACTATGAACAATAAGCGACAACAAACTCACAACTATCAACAACTGAACCTAAAAAAAAACCCAAACCAAACCAAACCAAACAAAACAAAACAAAATAAGAACAAACTAAACAAACAACCAGAACAGGAACAGAATTGCAGAAATGGAGGTCACATGGAGGGTTATCAGCAGGAGGTGGAGGAGGGAGAATGGGGTAAAAGGTACAGGGAATAAGAAGCATAAATGGTAGGTACAAAATAGGGTGAGGTTAAGAATAGTATAGGAAATGGAGAAGCCAAAGAACTTAACATGTACAACCCATGGACATGAACTAAGGTGGGGGAATGCTGGTAGGAGGGGGGTGCAGGGCAGAGGGAAATAAAGAGGAGAGAAAAAATGGGACAACTCTAATAGCATAATCAATAAAATATACTTAAAAATAAATAAAACATAAAATTAAATTTAAAGAATTTTTTCCTAATGAAAGGTGATTATCTACTAAAAGGGGCACAAGAGACTCTGAGAGAAGGTTTAGCAAGCTTTTTCAGTAAAGGGCCAAGTAGCAGATATTTTAGCCTTTGTGGAATACAGGCCCAATCAAAGATATTATGTAAGTAATTATATAACAACACAGAAAATAAACGCTCAGTTTTGTATTGATAAAATTAAAAACATAATAATTAAGTGGAAGCTTTGAGTTCTTTAATAAGCAGAATGGGGTCCATTTTGTCGGGTTAACATTTTGCTTAGTTGGAGTTCAAATGTGAAAACCATTCTTAGATGTACTAAGATGAAACCATTCTTAGTACAAAAACAGGTAGAGGGCTGGATTTGGCCTGCAAGATGCTTTTTGTCCACCCTTGACCTTTGTTGGAAGGTGAACATGAAAGGGACAGAAACTTGGAAAAGGGGCTCTCCACATGACTGAGATTCAGACCTCTGCAGAGACAACGTGGATGCCTCAGGTAGCACAGCCCACCAGTGACAGAGATTTGTCAGACGGCACAGGCTTCAGAGAGAACACACACACACACACACACACACACACACACACACACACACACACACACACACACACACACACACACACACACACACACACACACACACACACACACACACACACACACACACACACACACACACACACACACACACACAGACTTGCTGCCCCAGAAAACTGGCAACCCTGGAAAAAAGGCAAGTCCCTTCCTCCTGCTTCCAGGTTAAGACGTCCCTCCTGCGCCCTCTACTGGCAGACTAGCATCAAGCCAACTGGCAAAGGAGACAAGCCTACAGGGTCCAGTTTCACAAAGCTGAGCAGAAGCCAGCCGCTCAGAGGTTAAGAGGCAATAATTTGATAACTGGCAAAAGAGATATTACTATAGAGTGTTGCAAATACTTATTCCCAATATGTTGCTTGCATTTAATTTACTTCTTGGAAAGGTAGTGGTCTCATATAGTACAAAATTTAAAACAGAAAGAACTGTGCACTTTGAAAAGTTAGTCTACCTGTCACTTCTGTCCCCCACTAGCTCTTTACCCCGGAGCTCAGAGTATCAGTGTTTTGTGTGTCTTTCCGGAGCTGTTTGTATACACATGTACAAGGCTTATCTTTTAACTTCTTTTTTTTAATACAACAAAATATTCTGTTATACACAGATTTTAAATGTTTCTGCAATTATGTTTATTATTATTTTTCTTTTATTGCCCTTGACTAATGTGTACTGTTCAGGAAGACCCTTGATACTCCAAGATTAAAAATGATTTTCCTGTAGTAGTTTTATATTTTACTTTTTACATTTGTATCTTTAAACCATCTGGGTTTCATATTTGAACAGCCTTACTTGGGAATCTAAATTTGTTTTCTTGGTGCCTTCACTGTCATTTAATCCAGCCTTCTCAACGGATCCCATTCGTTTAGTATGAGAACAATATTGTTACTGGTTTCATACCAGCAGCAGCAGCACAGGACTGCTTCACCCCACAGGTCCCTCTCCTGCGCGCTGTCTTTGCCAGGTGGCCGCTTCCATCTGCAGGATCTTCCTGCTCGTTGGTGGCGTCCTGCTCTCCGTGGCTTTTCTTCCGGTGTCCTCCCTGCTTTTCTGCGTTCCCTAGCCCCACCTCCGTCTTTCCCAGGTTCTCTTGCCGTACTCTTCATCCATACTCTCCATCCGTGCGGTGCTTCCTCCGCCGCTTTGCCTGTTTCTCCAGGCCACGCCCTACTCTTTCCTCCCTGCACCTTATCCCCTGGCCTCGGTGTCCATCTCCAGCCTGCTGGACACCGGGGCGGGCCTCCGAGAGCGGCTGGCATCTTTTCTGCATCGTGCTGCATAGGGGCCAGAGGCCTCTCCCTGCACAGGTGGGCTTGGAAGCCACGGGTTTTTGAAGAAATGGACGTGATTTTCCTGACAGTGATTTAGAGATTCCAGCCTTTGTGTGGAGTGATGAATTTTGGATCATAGGAGTAAGGGGCTTTCCGCTGTTCTCAGCCTTTTGTAGGAATTGGGGGACGTGGGGGGAGCTCCCCAGGGAGAGTCGCTGCTCCAGCAGGAGAGGTTTGGGCCCAGCGCGGTCCCTTTCTGGGTGCTCACAGTCTTCTGTCTCCTTTTTAAGGACTCTCTGGTTGTAATCCTCTGGCTTTCTGCTTTCTGATATAATCTTCAAGTTCATGTTGAAAAGCGTTGTAAGTCTCAGGGTTTTCCATTAGATTGACTATGGGTGAATCTCTGTTGGGGAAGATGAAGGAAAAACTTTCTGTTAAAATGTATTATTTTGCTATGAATGTATTCTTTGTCTTGAAAAGACAGGTTTTCTCCTTTCCATGTTATATATTCCTGGCTGCCATCACTCTTCTGCTCAAAACCTATCAGGTGTCTTCTCTCACTCAGAAGGGCGCTCAGGTCTGCAAAGCATCTGTGAGGCCCAGATGCTGTTGGTTGTCCCACTGTCCCACGTTCTCTGGTTTCTTTCTGACAACCTTCCCCTTCCTTCTCACTTCCCACCACACCGTTCTCCCACCTGCACGGGCGCATGCAGGCACAGCCTGACCTCCTGGCCTTGTACTTCTCTTTCCTTAAGCCTGCGAAGCTCTGTACCTGTTTATCCGCACAGGAAGACTCCCTGTGCCTTAGATGGAACGGCACCTTCTCAGAGTTTTGACCGCCTCCTCCCCCAACCCCTGGGGCACCCTATGCCCCTTCCCTGCTTTATTTTTCTCCATGGAGCTTCCTGTCACATAAGTGTGCTTTGAGATATTGATAAAATGCTGCTCCTGATACAGCGAGTCTGGGGCAGGGCCTGAGATTTTGCATTTCTACCAAACTGCCAAGTGATGTGAGAAGCAAGGATCTAAGTTATAATTTTTTTAATTTATTAATTAGAGAGAGAGAGAGATCATTTTGTTCCACTTATTTATGCATTCATTTGTTGTCTTTGTATGTGCCCTAACCAAGGGATCAAACCGCAAACTTGGCATATCAGGACAACGTTCTAACCAATTGAGCTAGTAGCTGGCCAGGACTTAAGATACAATTTAATTTTAAAATTTGGCCTGTTTTCTATTTTACCCCACTTGAATACAAGTTCCTCAATAAGCAGAGATTCCTTATTCATTGCTCTGTCCTCAACACATGAAATTTTGCTTAACACCAAATATACACTTAATAAATACTTGCTGAGTAAAAGAATGAATGAAGAAAGGCCCTGACCTCCCCTCTGCAAGCTCAGGTCCACTAGGAACCTCAGATCCAAAGGGTTCTACCTCCCCAGCTTCTTCCTGTTCACACTCAGCCATCCGCCCTCCCAATGAGCACTCCAAATGCCACCAAACCTCAGAGCAACAGAAACAGATTTAGTTCACCTCTTACCTGGAATTACCATCATCCACTAGTTTATGAAAGAAATTTCTACAATCAGATGAAACCCTCACCTCGTCAAGCCTGCAAGTCTTTGGGGTCATGTAAGTAGAAGTCCTGTGGCCCACAGACAGCAGATGTTCACTGGTTAGAACGTCAATAGGAAGTAAGGCAGTGCCCTGTTGTGAGGAGGAAGTTGTAACCTAGGCTCCAGGAGAAAATCCCAACCTCCTCCCAGCTCATATTTCTCTGTACCGCCCCCCGGAGCAGGGAAGGAGGGAGACCCAGCCCTGCTTTTGTCTCTGGATTTTGGATTTCAGGCTCATCAGCACACAGCTCCAGGCTCTAGAGAAACAAATCCAATCACAGTTTTTAAGGCGCTCTTGGAACAGTTCAGCTCATACTTTGGACCACAATCAATGTATAACCTCCTCAATATTATTATATGCTGTTTGAAGAGCTTCTGAAAAAAAAATTAAATAATATACAGCATTCTCATATTGTAAAATACAGCACACTTGTAGAAATGTACACACATGCACAAACTATAGCACAAAGGACATGCCCACCAAACCACGGTTTGGGTCAGTACACAGAACACTGCCCACGCCCCAGACCCTGGCTCCGTTCCCTCCTAATCCTAACTCGTACCCCACTAGCTGACTTCTATGGTGATCTCATGCTTGCTTTTCTGTATAGTTTATCAGTTAAACATAAATCTCAAAGTTTGAGAGTTTAGACTTTTTCTAAAGTATTATATGAATGGAATCATATTGCATGCACTTTTGTGTTCAACATGTGTCTGGATTTCATCACAATGTGTTCATTTTTAAGGCTGTATGGTGTTTGTTCTATAAAAATGCACCGCCCCCACCCCGCCCCTGCCATCATAGATCATTTATCTGTTCACTGGCATTGTGGATATTTCTAGTCCATGGCCCTTTTAAACCACATTGTCATTAATAGTCACACATACATCTCCTCCTATACGTAAGTCCGCACACTGTACACTCTTTGCCCAGGAGGGGGATTTCCATGTTACATGGTGCGGCACAGTCAACTCAGACACAGAACACTGAACGTTTTTCTAAAGAGGTTCTACCAATTCAAATCCTCCCCCAGAAGTATTTGAGTGCTCCACATTTTCTCTAACACTAAAAATTGTAAGACCTTAAATTTTGCATCTAATTGTAAAATTAAAATAAAATTCAGAATAACGGGAAAAAATTCATATGCATTTCCCTGTTTACAGCAACCCTGAGTGCCCTTCCTAATATCCACTGGCCATTTGGGTTTTCTCTTTGTGAGCTTCTGGCCGCGTCTCCTAAACACCCTTCCGTCCATGCTGTTTGCATTTCTCCTCGTTTGTGTTAGGCAAATGAGCCCTTAGTGGCTCTGAGTGGGTGAGGTCTCCCACTCTTTGCCTTGTGTTTTTATGTTCTTTGTAAAGCATTATGATGAACAGACTTTCTTCATTTTAATGTTGTCAAACTTAGCAATTAAACTTACAGAGTTAGTGGCTTTTTGTGTCATCTTTAAGACATTTTCCCAACCTTACACCGGGTTTCTCCATCTCAGCGCTGTTAACACTCTGGGTTAGATCAGTCTTTGTTGCAGGCAGTAGTCCTGGGCATCGTAGGGTGTTAAGCAGCATCCCTAGTCTCTACCCACGAGATGCTGGTAGCAACCCTCATTCCCCACAGGTGTCTCCGGAGGTGACCAAATGTTCTCTGGGGAGCAATATTGTCCCTGGTTGAAAGATATATTGTTATATGATGTCTTGTAAAAGCTTTATGTGATTCAGCTGGAACTGATTTTAGTGTAAGCTATGAGGTAGGTGATGGGTTCAGAGCGAGCTGCCCCGAAGTGTGCCGCTTTGAGCTGAGAACAATCAAGACTGGCAGACTCAAGGAGAGCTTTCTACCTCCTCAGGAACTGCTCGTAGGAATTTAGATAGGGAGTGTGGACTGGGAAGAGAGCTATTACCAAAGATAACTTTTTTTGACATAAGAAAAGACTTCTTCACAAAGCTTGGCAAACATTTGTTTACCAAGCATTTGCTCTTCCTATCCACCTGTGAAAGTTTTTCTCCCCTTTGAAGGCCCAGAACCCTCTCCCCTTTTCCTTAGCTCAGGATGGCATATAAACCTCAATAACCTGACTACTTATCCAGCCCTCTTATATCTTTGTGGGGCTCTCATACATACGAAATTAAATTTGCTCCACTTCTGTTACTCTGTATTCTTTTTAAACTTTATTTTTATTGTTGCACTGTTACAGATGTCCTCATTTTCCCCCTTTTGCCACCCTCTACCCGGCTCTCACGTCCCCTCCATCTGCCCATCACCACACTGTTGTCCGTGTCGATGAGTTATGTGTGTATGATCTTTAGCTGATCTCTTCACCTTCTTTCACACTATCTGCCTCTCCTCTGACACCTGTCAGTCTGTTCCTGTGTCCATGCCTCTGTTTCTGTTTTGTTTGTTAGTTTATTTTATTCAGTAGGTTGCATATATAAGTGAGATCATACGGTATTTGTGTTTGTCTGACTGGCTTATTTCATTTAGCATAATACTCTCCAGGTCCATCCATGCTGCTGCAAAGGGTAAGATTTTCTTCTTTTTTAAAGGCTGTATAGTATCTCATTGTGTAAAAGTACCACAGCTTTCTTATCTACTCACCTACTGATGGGCACTTGGGCTGTTTCCAGATCTGTCTTATGTCAATTTAATTATTCGGACAGCCAAAGAACCCCAGAAGGGAAGAAGGGAAAAGTTTTTCACGAGTAAGGTTTCGGTGAGCCAGCCAGGCAACTTTGGGTGGACACTGCTTGCTCTGTGGCGTCTGAGAGATCCTAGGACCACTTCCAAGCACGAACAGAAAGAAGTCATACCATGCCAGTCTCCCAGACTTCTCTGCCTGCGGCGTCTGGTGGAAGTGAGAGTGGAGAGAGTTCTTTTCTTTTCCTAAATTTAGAATACAGAAAATATTTGTGTGAAAGCTTTTCTTTTGTTAATGTGTTTTATGTTAATTTGAAGAACCTGGCTTAAGAATCTAGAAGGGTAGAAGGAAAAGTTTTCCATGCCCACATAGGCATCATACTTTGTTTGTTTCACCATATAGATGCTCACCATTAGTTGAAAAGCCGGTCTTCCTCACTGCTCCGAAGTGCTGCCTTTGTTATTAATTAAACGCCCATCTGTTCGTGGTTCTGCTTCTGGGATCTGTATTCTGTTGTATCTTTGCATCACACCCAATATCCCTCTGTCATAATTACCATGGCTTTATAATAAGTCTTTGCAGCTACTAAGCAAGTCTGCTCCCTCTCTTTTCCTGTGTCTTAATTATTCGTGGCCTTTTGTTTCCCATATAAAGTTAAACTTGGCTTGTCAACTTCCAAAACTGCACTTGCAACTTTGCTTGGGATTCACTGAATCTATAGAGATCAGTCTGAGGAGAACTGTCATCTTTCCAACATTATGCCTTTCAATATGTGGACATGGTTTCTGTCTCCATTTCTGTGGGATTCAGTATTATTCTTTGTTCCCTGAGGACAGACTTTATCCACTAAACCTCCCCTGGGCACAGGATCATGAAAGGCCAAACTTTTAAGCCCTAGGCCCAGTGCCACATACGATGCTTGTGAAATTTGTGTCAGGCTTTATTTCAAGTAGCTGTGAACACAGAAGGGGCCTCGGCAAGACTGACAAGCTCAATAACTGAAAGTCACCACGTGGGATGAGGTTAATGTAATTCCTAACTGAGTGGGTTTCATCAAGGAAAGTCTCATCCTAAGGTCTATATGATAGGTTAATCTCTACCTTTAGCAAGCCCTATCCATTGTTCCTGTGCATCTAGAATGGCATATGTGGACAGAAAAAGGGAGGTGATTCTATGGAAAGTCACTCCACAGGGTGACCTTATCATAAATTCTCAGCTGGGCAGGTCACAGTGGGTAGTCCAACCCTCAGCGAGATACATGCACAAAAGGTTGCAAACAGTTGCTAATAAGTCGGGAGACAAAAATGTCTGCAAAAGAAGTGAAGGTTTTCAATATAATATCCCATAAGAAAGAGGGCAAGACTTAGAGCGAGGGTGAGGTTTCTCACCACGAGTGAAAGAAGAGTGAAAGAAGGCAGAAGACCAGGTGCGTTGGGAGACGTGGTATGTTTTTGTTACCTTAATGTTTTGATGTGTTTTGCTTGAGAATGTTTCACTGGGTGGAATCCTGAAGCTAAATGATGAAATATGCCTAGAGAATTGTGAAAGGTCCAATTACATGTGGATTTTTTTTAATAAATACCTGTAATGTCTCTTTTAACTTTATACATTTATTGATTCAAGACACAGATATCAATTTGTTGTTCCACTTATTTATTAATTCATTGGTTTCTTCTTGTATGTGTCCTCACCAGGGATCTAACCTACAACTCTGGCATATGGGGACAATGCTCAAACAAACCAACTGAGCTACCCGGCCAAGGCAAGCATTTTATGATTTTGATCTGCAATTGGGAGTATGCATTGATTTACACTGTTTTATTTAGGGGACTTGAGCATTTGCAGATTTAGATATCTGGGGGATCCTGGAACCAATCCCTTACAGATATTGGGGGACAACTTAAGCTTTGGGGGAGCCAAAAGTTATATGGGGATTTTCAACTCTCTGAGAATGTGTGCCTCTCGCCCTTCTCTTCCCCCTTGTTCAGGGTGAACTGTACTATGCTTGGTCTTGGGTAGAATCTATAAGTCACTTTCTGGATTAAAAGGTATTCCCTGTATAGCCTGTTGATCTTTCTATAAGCAAAATAAAATCCCCTTTGCAAAAGCTTAATCACACTTAAAGCATGATTCAGGACGCAGATGTCTGTGTTCAAGGATGCAGATGTTGCTATAGGTGTGGTGCTTCTGCATCTGCTATCACTTATGGAGATGGGTTTGCATCATCCTTCATACACTATGGCAAGACTGAAAAAAGACAGGGAAAATGTTGAATTGTCCATTGAGGAAAGCACAGTTGAGAAAAATCCAACTGTGTGGTTCTTTTTCCAAAGAGAAGCAGTGCAGCAGCCTCATCACACCTCCTATAAACCAGGACAATTAAATTTTACACCCCAGGCACCCCAGTGCTCTCAAATAGAGGTCCAGATGGGAAGTACACAGGGAAGTGAGTGAATCTATAGGCACAGGGCAAGAGGGAAGTATGGAAAGAATGTATAAAGTAAGTGAGGAGGGTTTATCTGTGGCCTATAAATGCTCCAACCAGAGTTCATTTCAAGGCTGGAGGAGCCTTCAGGGCTTGGGGTGAGCAGGACATGTCCTGTCACAGCCGGAGACTATCCCTTCAGATGGGCCTCAGCATCTGTCTTCACCTGGGCAACACCAGCGAGAAGGGATTCCTGAGCCCTCCCCTGCCTTCCCTTCAGCTGGTGTGACAGTCAATATCTAGGGCCTGCTTTCTGTTCGCTAGGCACCCTCCTAGTGCCCAGAGGTTACAAACAGCAGCAGGAGGATGCCCCCAAGCAGGGCCGGTAGAATGGAGTGAGGGCAGGCCTTGGTCTCAGAACCAGAAGATGGGGTGGAACATGTTCAGATTACTATAGGTGACTGAGGGCAGGCTGCCTAACCTCTTTAAACCTTCATTTTCTTCATCTTTAAAATGGGGATTAAAAAAAAACCTCACCTCAGGAGATTATTTCAAAATAAAATGTGCCATTGCCATATTATACATGTTAATTGAATAAGAATATCAAATAATTAGAGTCCAACATTAGGGAGCTCATGATGACATGTGGAATGTCGTGGTTCTGAGCCCAGAAGTCAGAGCTACCCAGAGGTGAAATGGGCTCCTGACACATGCTAAACTCGGGGGATGACCCACAAAGACTGGGCGGTGCAGGGGCCGAGATCCTCTACCTCGTCTGATTTCTCCCACTGTGATTTATGGGAGTGGTTGGACTCTGCTCTAGAGCCAGGTGATCAGAAACACAGGTGACAACCTGGACCTGTGATTGGCACCTGAAGGGGCAGGTTCTGGTACCACTGAGCCTTTAACCGGTGGGACCTGCTGCTCTCTCCCACCGGGTCAGACAGGGTCAGAGTTGAGTTGCTTGCTGGTGAGGGAAAAACAACACATCAGAACTGGTGTCAGAATGAGACCCACTTTATCTCCCTTTCTTCTCTTTCTTCACATTGTAAACATTCTTTTAATATATCTTTATTTTTGTAAACTGCCTCAAAGCTATGTTGAGAAAAGGAATTCCAAACCTAAGGAAAGATTTAGACTTTATTTAAGCCCAGGGTTGGGGCCAATCCCAAAAGCAAAATCTTGAAGAATTGAGATAATGCCTGGGGAATAGAAGTTCTGCAGTTTATTTCATACATTATAATCAAGGAGAAGATGTAAGGAAGGTTACATGAAATTCATTGGTGGCAGATTAAAAAGACAGAAAAAAAGGCAAAGGGGGTAATTTCTAGGAATGGATAAAATACTTCTTTTACATTGGTGGGTGCAGGGTGGTTAACACTTAACGTGCATAGTTTCCAAAGGTGTGGGGGTAAAAGATAATGAGGAATGTTGGGGTGGGCTCACCTCATCTTGGGGTGTTTATCTTTGGAGGTCTGGAGAAGAGAAAGTTCTGCTGTTTTAAGTACTGTCAATGTAAGAAACATAGAAACCTGTGGACAATTTTTATGAGTTTATCTGAGCCAAACCGACCACACATGCTGGGAAGCAAGATCACAAATGCCCTGTATGAGAATAGTTTTGCAGCTTTTTAAATGTATTTACAAGGAAGGAGTGTAAGGATGATTACACAGAGGTGGGAAAAGGGTTGGCTTACAGGAGAGTTCACAAGACTGTGTGCTCTCTGGAAGGTGGTTGCAGTGTATTTCTAAGGTGTGTTAGCCTAGATGCACAGAAACAATGGACAGGGCTTGCTAATGGCAAAGATAAACCTTTTACTAAAGAAATTATATGCCTGCCTGGAAAGCGGTGGAGAAGCCCCACCACAGGGTGGTAAAACACAAATTTTGCCCAGAACTGAAGGGAATTAACGGTTGGGTGGTGGTAAGAGGGGGAGTGAGGTTGTTTTGGGCAGGGCGGTGAGAACTCTTCTGAAGAGAGTAAGTTGTGGGGGTGTCACTAACAAATTAATGATGAACTAGTGACTTCACAGTGTCCCCAGTCTGGGAGGGAAGACATGGAAACCAGGGCTTCAGGTCAGCACCAAGGGGGGCCACTCCGGAGGGGTACCTGCTACAAACAAGGGCCCCCCCCACCCCCGGAGGTGCAGCAGAGCCAAACACTGAACACCGAGTTCTGCAGTGCAGAAATTAAAGCAGTTTATTGGCAGGGTGCCAAGCACAGCGACATAGTGAGCTAGTGCTTGAAATTCGAACTCCCTGGAGGCTGTTAAGTGAGGGTTTTTTAAAGGCAGAGATGGAGAATTAAGAGTCAGGGGTTGAGGGCAAAGCTGATTGGTTAGTTCTTGTACAAGCTTGGGTGGTTTTCCTTGGTTACCTTGTCTGGTGCCTTTCTCACTGTGGTGGGTGATCCAACAGGTTGAGGAATCAGGGTTCTGCAATACAGGCCATGCATATGCACCAGTACTTTTATCTTTAAAGCAAAAGCAGAAACTAAACATCTCGTGAGCTTTGCTTTTGCTTACGCTATCATTGTTTTGTTCTTAACTAGCTATATTTTCCTATTACCTTAAGAAAAGCGTACTTTTTAAACATTTTTCCTGGAACTCACTTTATAGGTGGGCCTCTAAGAGATGACTAAGATACTTTATAATCTTCGGGTATAAGTGACTAACACTTTGACTATAAATCATGTGACAACCAGAGCAATTGAAACCTTTGGTTGAAGCCGATGCCTGTGTCTTTAGCCTCTATGATCTAACGCCTAAACACGTGTACTGCTGACTGCCGGTTTCGGGTCTCCCAAACCATCCAGTCCTACACCCTCTCTCTGTCTACCTAGAAACTGCCCGTTACCCTCTCTCCCCGCCCCAGTTCTGTGCCCACCATTCTCTGAATATTCTCTCATCCACACCGGAGGCTGGTGACTCCCTCCTTCCCTTGGAGATCCATGGCGGCCCTGTTTCCTCACCCATGGTCCCTCCGGGAAGCCCCTAGGCCCCCCGGAGTTGAGCCAGCACCTATGTGCAGCCCCTGTCCACCACACCTCCTCTTGGATTCTCTCCCAGCTCCTTAAAGGGGTGGGTTTCAAAGTTACCCTTGGAAGGAGACTGGGCAGCCCCCCAATGTAACTAACCCTGGACAAATTACTTAATCTCACTGAGCCTGTTTTCCTCCGTGTACAATGCCGAGAGCAACGGCAGTTCCCTTTGCGGCGGCTGTGGGGGTGAAACGCACCACGACGCTCGAGGTCTGCCAAAGCCAGGGCCCCGTCAGCCTCTGCTGTTATCAGGGATTCTGGGCTCCAGGCAAATCGTGGTATGTTTGGATATCCACCCCGCCTGTGGGGGTGGTCCTTCTATTTGGTTTGTTTCTTATCCGCAGAGTACCATACCTGTGCTCCTGGAGGAGCCAGCTCCATCATGGAGTGCCTCCGCTTGCACCGTTTCCAGGGGAGACATTATGGTGGGGGTGGGGGGAATGGAAAGAGCCTCGAGTCCCCGCCCCTTCACCTCCGCCCCTTCACCTCCGCCCCCCTCCTGCCGAGTGACTTGTGCTCTAACCCGGGACTTGCAATTTCCTATCTTGGCCTTCCAGTTCTTTCATGTGCTTTTCTCTGGCATTCTAGATTGCTTACACAATACTACAGCAAGGTGCCCCAGCCTGAGGATGGAGCCATTCCAGCCTGCGCAGCCTGTTTGTTTTTGTTATGTTGAGTATTTATGTTGTGCCAAGCACTTCATATGTATGTTATATGTATATATAAAGTATATATACACACACACACATTCTCATTTAATCCTCAGAATAGCTCTCCAAGGGTAGTTGTTTTATTTCCATATTACAGATGACAAAACTGAGACTCAGAGAGATTAAGAAACCCACCTAAAATCATGTAGTGTATAAGTTTTTGCTGTATCGTAAACCACTAACAACTTACGATTTAAAACAGCAAACATTTATTTCTCACAATTTTGTGAGTTTTCTGGGCTTTCTCAGTGGGGGCTGCATGTCCAAGGGGCCTTGCATCTGGGGGTGATGGAAGGAGGAGTTCAATGTCAATTGGATGATGGGAACATGCTAAGGAACTCGAATTATCCAGCAGGACTTGGTGATAAGCCACTGCAAGGTGGCTGAGTTCCAAAAGTAACAAGAGGGCAAGCAGAGGCACTTCCCAAATCTAGCTTGCCTGGTACTTGCTATTTTTCCATTGGTCAAAGCAAGTCACAATGTTATGGGATATGGGTCCTGGCCCTGAGTGGGTCTGCCTAGGGCCAGCTGTAGTGTGTGAGTTCTTGACTTCATGTAGGAAAGATTTCATAACAGGTGCCCAGATGACTACGAGGATACAATTATTAAAGCTGGAGAGAGTAAAACAAGGAAGGGCTTAGCATAGAAGAAGCAGCAGGAGAGCCTAGGCTGGGCTGCCTGAGCTCCCTGGGAAGTCAGAGAAAAGGGGGCTTTGGGGACAGGTTCAGGGGGTCAGCCTGGGACAAGCTGCCAGCTGCCCATTGCTTTAGAGTTTAGGAAAGGAATGCCTGTGGGGAAAGAAGTGGGGGAGAAAGAAGGGAAAGGAAATAGGGCTGTTCTCCGGAGGGAGAGTGAGAGGGAATCTTGGGGGAGGGTTTCAGTAGAATATTCATCAGTTCTCCAGGTGTGTCCTTTTAGGGTCGTGGTCTCCACTGATTGGTCAGGGACAGGAAAAGGACTTTAGTCATTGCAGTTGGGCCTGGGGCCACTACCTGGTTTTGCTGCTTTTCTGGACCTGGAGCTGAAATGCAAGTGAGGCTTAGATGCTGTCTCTAGGGAGGTGACCTTCTGTACCTGGCTGCAGATCGCTTGGTCAGTTTGTTCAGCTGTCTGTCTCAATTTCCCTGTTCCACTTGCCAAGGAATTTCCCTATCTTCTTACCATCTTGTCTCAATAAGGCCAAGGCCCCGCAGCATGGACTACCCAAGGGGTAGATACAAAGAGGGAGAGTTACTGCTGACATTTCTCTGACAATAAACCTACTATATATAACTTATAAATGTACAACTGGAATTCAAAACCAAGTTGTCAGTTTACAAGGTTCAAATTGTCTTGGAGTTACTGCCCAGGTCTGATAATCCAGAACACTGTTTGCATTGCTAAACTAAGCCAACAACCTTTTGTACACAAACCTGCAACTGTTTTGCATATTGCTGTCATTAACAAACAAAATTTACAGTTTTAAATGTTTGGTCTGCTTCATTGGTTGTTCTTTGGAGACTCTTTGGATCTCTGCTTATCTTTATCACCTTCTCACAAGCCTTTTGTATTATTTTCTTACTATTGTTGGATTATCACTATTCTATGATGTCTGTATACTCTCATATTCCTGTTAATATAACTTTTAGTTTTGAAATGATTTATTTTCTTTTATTACTTTTTCCCCTGTGTCAGGGTAATTGTTTAGTAACAATGTCTTCTGACTTCATGGATATATTTGACTAAAAAATGTTATTCCTTTTTCTTTACTGTACTGCATTTTATTTTCCCTGGAATTAATAATTCTTTCTTTTTCAGTTGCATAGTTGTCTGGTTATTTTATTTCAGAGTTGTTTTTCTGTTTTATGAGCTTTTCTCAAAGCTTTAAGAGTTTTCTCTCAGCCTTGTTTGAAGTGTTAGGTTAGTTTTCATATGTTTTGTGTCTGCATTTTACTGGTATCTTTAGTCAAAATATTTCAGTTTATTTTTCTCTTGTAACACTTTATGTGGCTAAATCATATTCCCTCCCCTCCCTTCCAAAGTTTAAATGCAATGTGTTAACCTGGACTCCTGGGAGCACATTTCTGTGGAAAGGGCAGTGGCCTAGGGTATCTTTCTCAGCTGCATGGCTTGAGGGCTCTCTCTTTGTTATTATGAAAGGTTCAAAATATGGCTACTTCTCTGCCTCTGAGAGCTACTCCTGGTTCCGAAAAGTTTTTCTGTTCTATTTCCTGCAGGCCTAGAGGTCTTGCCTGCTAAGGTAGTATTCTCATTGTGGATGCTGTCTTATTGCTGTTACAGTACTATCAGCATCCTCCTGCTTCATCTTGGACCTTACCCCCACTCCCAACCATTTGAACCTCTCTTTCCTTTCCCCCCAGTGTCACTTCCTGCTCGATTGGGTTTCTCAGCCTAGCAAGTTTCTCTTCAGGTAAGGCTTTGTCCTTCGGGAAGGAATATTTGCTGGATATTTCTGAAATCCTCAGGGTTGAGATGACCGTAACACCATTTGATCTCTTGGTGCTTCTGTTGCAGAGTTTGCACTCACCAACCCAGAGCCTGTGATGACTTCTTCCAGTTTTGCAGTTCTTCTCAGACCTATTGTCCTGTTTCATATGGGATAAATGATGGCTTGGGACGGGGTGGTGACAAAGAAGATGGAAAGAAGTGGACAATAGGAGACAATTTGGTGACATAACCAGGAGGAATTAATGGTGGGTCTGGTGTAGAAGGGTCAAGTGTGATTTTAGCAGGGAAAACTGTGGGAGGAATAACTGGTGGTGAGGGAAGTCAGTGCTTTTGGGGTTATGAAGGGAAATATCACTTAGTGCACTTGGATAGGGGTCTAGATCTCAAGGGGGAAGATCTAGTCCAGAAATAGAAATTTACAGAGGTCTTCAACTGTCTTAGTCAGTTTGGGCTGCTATAATAAACATATACTGGGCAGTGGAGCTAGCATTCTGGCCTCTTATAAGGGCACTAATCTAATCTCGTTCATGAGAGCTATACCTTCATGACTGATTACATCCCAAAGGCCTCACCTCCAAATATCATTACATTGGGAATTAGATTTCACCATATGAATTTGCAGGGGGAACATTCAGTCCACAACACAAGTGTATGGGTAAATTTAATGCCATGGCCCTGGATGAGATCTCTTATGATGTGCAATTAGAGTGGTGGTCCAGAATTGGTTCCTGATGCAATACACAGGATGCATTTAGAGGTGGGTGGAGGAGGAACCAGTAAAGGAGACCATGAGAGGAGCTGTGGAGGTAGGGAAAAACAGGAGAAAGTAGTGCTGTGGAAGCTGAGAGGAGCATTTGAGGAAAAGGGACTGACCAATTCCAGATGGAAGCTGCCGAAAGGCTGAACTGAGCATAAATAAACAATATCCATTGCATATAACATGGAGGTCATTAGAGACCTTGAGAAGGGCAATTTCAGAGGAGTGGTAGGGTCAGAACAGGTGGAGGAGATAATGAGCAGTGAGAAAGTGTGGGCAGCTGGTGTAGACATGTTTTGATATCAAAAAGGAATGAGCTCAAAGGTCAAGGGAGATTTTGTCATTTTTTTCTTCTGTATCATTCCGATTTTAGCATATGTGCTATGGAAGTGAGTGCTGTCATGTGTTTTTGGAAGAGGGGAAACAGAAGTATGTTTGCCTACTAATGGAATGATCCAGTCAAGGAGATTCATGGTGCAGAAGTCCTTGAGAAAGTAAAAGGGTGTAGAATCCAGTGCACAAAGGGTGGAATTTGACTTTAATTAAGAGCAGGGACACCTTTATTGGCAACAGGGGGGAAATCAGAGAATAGGCTTCCTGGGGGAAGTTTATAGATCTGGTGGTAGGATGATGAGAAAGTCTTCCTAAGAAGGCTTCTACAATATTTTCTCAATGGTGTGTGAGGCGAAGCCTTCAGCAGAGAAAGGGGGTCTATATGGGTAGCAGAAGGAAAGGGAAGGTTAGCAGAGAGAGGGGGGAATGTAAAAGATATCTCTGAATGGGAGACTTACTAGGGAAACCTTGAAGGATTGAAGGTTTGTGGTCATAGTATAAAATGAAATGGGTCCCTACCCTTCCCCTTCTCTCTTCTTCTCCCCATTCTTTCCTTTCATTTTTGCTATTTGGGGCCCAGTGAATTAGAAGGCTTGGTAAGGTGGTGATCCCAAGAGGGGCCAGGGGTAAGGCAGCAGGCCATGAAAGAGAACTGAGGAGAGAGGGGGTAAAATGAGTTTAAATATGAATGAGTAAGGTATAGCAGTTAAGGAATTTTTTATAGCTGTAAAGTGTGACCTACCCCAAAGATCTTGTCTTTTAAGTACAGACTGCTCAATTACTACTCTTCTAGAAGAAAATCATCATTGAATAGGAAGAGATCATTGACACAGAACAAATGTAAAATTAGAACACTTTATTATAAATACTTGTTATAAACTGATTTTGTATCAACTCTTTGAAACTTTTAAAACTATATGTCACCTAAGCATATTATTTTAATGTATTTCAACTTCCACTTTTCAATATAGATGCTCCAAAGAAAATATAGAAAATACAAAGAGCTTCAACAAAATGAAACATATATCTAACAGAGGGAAAAAAATCTAAATTGCTTCATTGAGAAAACCAATGAACATAAAAATACCCCACCCCAAAGTAAAACAAACCCAATCAAGAAATAGATTCCACGAAGCCTATTAATCCTCCAATTTAAAATAAATGACTTCCCAAAGGAAAAATACTTCCATCAGCATGACAATTTGATGAATAAAAGCAAAACTACTCTCATTAAGGGAAGTTACATTATATATAAGAAAAATGTAATAATGCTTTTAGAAAATGGAGAAAAGTAATTTCCATGTTGGAGATCAAGCATACTAAATACTTTCTGTTCACTTGGCCTTTGTTAGAAGTTAAAGTACCTGTTTATATGAGAAAAGTGCTATGAATATGAACATCAGAAAACCAAGCTACTCAATGATTTTTTCAGTTTAACCTCAGGAGAATCAACTCAAGAGCTTCAAAATCCAAGGATAGATTGGTCCCAAAGCATTTCTTCCTCAGTTCTTTCTTTACCTTGTTCTTTTTTCTCTTTTCTACGCTTACGATCCTCTTTCTTGGAGGCCACATCTCGTTTTTTTTTCTCCTTGTGATTCTTAAGCTTTTCTGTACTGATCCTGACTGTTTCCACCTCTGTTTTTTTCTGGATGCTCTTGTGTTTGTCTAAGTCTATTTCCTCACAGCCTTTTTCCCTCTTATGCTTGGGCTGCTTCTCCTCTGATTTTTCTCTGCTTTCTTCTGGATGCCTTTTTCTCTTGTGATGCATCCGTTTATGACTGGCTTTATGGGCACTGGTACTGTTTTCTGAGAGGTGCTCGTAAACTCTAGAGTCTACACTGTATGTGCTGTAATTGTACTCTTGCTGACTAAGGTTCAGGGGAACCGGTTTTTCTGAGAAATAGTCCCTGGTGAACTGGCAGTAGCTCAGGGAATCTAGTGTTAGTCTGCTGTCATGAGCCGGTAGCCACTGAGGTAACTGGTTTTCCACAGTTTGTGAAATATTGCATGATCTTGGGTAGGTTTGGATGGTTTCAGATGGGAGCCTTTGATCAAACATTCTATACCTGGGTCTGAAATCAACCTCTTCTTTGTACCTACAGGTTTCCAAATAGCCCTCTCTCATCTGTCTGAAACAAGTTTTTGGTTCTAAGCCTCTGGCTTTCTGCACTTTGATATAATCTTCAAGTTCATCTTGAAAAGAGTCATATGTCTTCTTTGAATGCTTCATTAGGTTGACAAGAGAATACTCTGTAGAGAAGATAAAAGAAAATTCTTTATACTAGATTATTTTATTCTGAATATATCTTTTGCTTTTAAAGAGAGCTTCAAAACAAAACATAGAAGTCCAAATTAAAACCTAATTCAGCATAACAGTTAAATATCATAAAGTTGTACACCAAAAAGGAACATTTTGGTGTATAACTTTGGTGTATAACACCAAAAGGATAGTTAAATATCTCCCAGACTACTCACAGGGAATTTTATCCTTCTCAGAAGAGAGATAGAGGCAGAAAGGAGCTGACATTTAAGATTTTGCTGTAGGGCTACAAATGTAAGGCATGTAAAGATGTGTAGATAAGGACTACACACTCACGGTGGGTGGCCTGATCTAAATGCTCATTTGTTTTCTAAAGTTATGATTAATTAGTTTCTTGTATCTTGCTTTCTTTTTTTTTCAAAATTATTGTTTATTGTTTTCTATGAGAATGGAAACATGAAGAAGTAATTCAATCTTTAAACTCTTCAGTTTACCCAAACAAAATTAAGTGAACACACACTCACCTGACTAGAGTACTGCAGGACTTAAAAACATAAGAATGTTTCTAAAATGGTTTGGGAATGCCGGAAATTAGAAATTCAGCTATGAGATAAAACTCTTAGGTATAGGGGATGAGGGGAAATGAGAGAACAGAGTTCCAGCTCTTCTATATAGGGCTTAGGTTTCATTCCACTACTTCTGATTGGTGAAAAAAGCATTCTAGAATGCATTCTGGTTTGTTCTCTGTTAAACTGCTGGTGGGAGGGTTAAGGGAGGAAATGGAGGTGAAAGTTGAGAGGGGGGTTGAATTGCTACAGAGAAAAGTTTCAGGAAAAATTTCTGAGTATTCTATACTTATGCTAGTGACTCCTTTTTTTTGCGGGGGCGGGGGGGAAGAATAGCACTATTCTTGCTTCTCTTCCTTTACCCTACCTAAAATCCTGCATAAGTACAAATAAAGCAGAAAATGTACTTAACTATGAGATGATAATAACCTAGGTATTTCTGAGGTATTTCTGAGGTATTCCTAGGTATTTGGAGGTATTACCTCCAAAGATTAGGAGGTAAGCATAACCATGCAGAACTGCACATTTCTTCCCTTTCAAAGAAAAATAAGCCTAACACAGCACTCTATAGAGTCACTAGTGATCAGCTATCTTATCTGGAAATTAGGGATTAAAAAGAAAGTCTACATGAAGTTTCATTTGGTGAGTCAGAAAATTTAGCTACTATTCTATTCAACTTAAATAGTATAAAAATTTGGAATAAAATAAGATAATGTAACAAATATTTGATTAATATATAGAAAGGATTTGAACAGACTCTTCAGAAAAGAATATACACAAATGGCCAATCACATGAAAAGATACCATTAGTCATCAAGTCAATGTCAAATGAAACCTTAATGAGGTACCACTGTACACTTATTAGAATGACTAAAATGAAAAAGACTGACAATACCAGTATTGGTGAGGATGCAGAACAATTAGAATTTTCATACACCGTTGGTGGGGATGTAAAATGGTACAACCACTTGGAAAACAGTTTGGCAGCTTGAGGAAGTTAAACATATGTCTACCATAGGGGCTGGTTATTCTACTCCTAAATATTTACCCAAAATAAAAGGAAATATATGTCCATATAAAGACTTATACATGAATGTTCATAGCAGTTTTATTTGTAATAGCCCCAGAAAGGAAAACACCTAAATGTTGATCAACAGGTGAATAAATAAATCAAATAGTGGTATATTCATACAGTGGAATACTATCACTGACAAAAAGGAATAAACTATTGATATACTTAACATGGATGAATCTCAAAATAATTATGCTGAGTGAAAGAAGTCTGACAAAACAGTATATAATATTTGATACCATTTACATGAAACTCTAGAAAATGCAAATTTATCTATACTAAAAGTGATTACTTTGAGATGAGGCAGGAAGAGGTGGGAGGAAGCCATTACAAAGGGCATTTTTTTTGGTAAAGATATGTTTACTACCTTGATTGTGTTGGTAATTTTATGGGCATATACATTTGTCGAAAACCAGACCTGCCTGGTATGGCTCAATGGATCAGTGGACTGAGCGCAGGCCTGTAACCTGAAAGGCTGCTGGTTTGATTCCCAGTCAGGGCATATGCCTGGGTTGCAGGCCAGGTCCCCATTTAGGGGCATGCGAGAGGCAACCTATCAATGTTTATCTGCCTTTTTTTCCTCCTTTCCCCTCTCTAAAAATTAAAAAAGATATATTTAAAAACTCCCATCAAATTGTACTTTAAATACATGCAGTTTGTTTTTTTAAATATTTTATTGATTATACTATTATAGTTGTCCTGATTTTGCTCCTTGCCTCCACCTCCACCCAGCACCTCCACGCCCCCCCCCATCCCCCAGCTCAGGCAATTCCCCCACCATTGTTCATGTCCATGGGTCGTGTAAGTTCTCTGGCTATTCCATTTCCTATATTGTACTCTACATCCCCATGGCTATTCTGTAACTACCCATTTGTACTTCTTAATCCCCTCACCTCTTCACCCATCCCCTCACAACCATCTCCCACCCAGCAACCACCACAAGGCTCTCTAGATTCTATGATTCTGTCTCTGTTCTTCTTGTTTGCCTAATTTGTTTTTTAGATTCAACTGTTGACAGATTTGTATTTGTTGCCTTTTATTGTTCATAGTTTTGATTTTTTTCTTAAATAAGTCCCTTTAATATTTCATATAGTAATGGTTTGGTGATGATGAATTCCTTTAGTTTTTTCTTGTCTGGGAAGCTGTATCTGCCCTTTGATTTTAAATGATATCTTTGCTGGGTACAGTAATCTTGGCTGTAGGTCCCTGCTTTTCATGACTTTGAATATTTCTTGCCAATTCCTTCTAGCCTACAAAGTATTTTCTGAGAAATCAGCGGACAGTCTTATGGAAACTCTCCTGTAGGTAACTAATTGCTATTCTCTCACTGCTTTTAAGGTTCTCTCTTTATCTTTAACCTCTGGCATTTTAATTATGATGTGTCTTAGAGTGGGCCTCTTTGCATCCACCTTGTTTGGGACTCTCTGTGCTTCCTGAACTTGCATGTTTATTCCTTCACCAAATTAGGGAAGTTTTCTTTCATTATTTTTTCAAATAGATTTTGGATTTCTTGCTCTTTCTCTACTCTATCTGGCACCCCCATGAGCTCCTTTGTACCTCTCAAAGTTGTCCCAGAGGCTGCTTATACTATCCTCATTTTTTTGTGTGTTTTTTCTTCTTCTTGTTCTGATTGGTTGTTTTTTGCTTCCTTATGTTCCAAATCATTGATTTGATTCTCAGCTTCATCCACTCTACTGTTGTTTACCTATAAATTATTCTTCATTTGAATTAGTGTATCCTTTGTATCTGTTAGATCTTTTTTATGCTGCTGAGGTCCTAAGTTCCTCGAGCATCCTTATAACCAGTGTTTTGAATACTGCATCTGATCATTGCTTATCTCCATTTTGCTTAGCTCTTTTTTCAAGAGTTTTGATCTGTTCTTTTATTGAGACCATATTTCTTTGTCTCCTTGTTTAGGTAGTCTTCCTGTGTTTGTTTCTATGTTTTAGGTAGAGCTGCTTTGACTGTGTTTTGGTAATATGGCCTAATGTGGTATGTGTCCTGTAGGGTCCAGTGTCACAGCCTTCCCTGTCACCCAAGCTGGGTACTTGAAGTATGCCCTTTGTGTGGGCTGAGTTCACCCTCTTCTTGTAGTTGAGCCTTGGTTGCTGTTGACAGGTCAATGGGAGAGGTTTACCCAACCAGTCAGCTGCAAGAATTGGCTGTGACAACTGACCACCAACCTCCACCCTCTATGAAGAATTGGGTATGCTAGGGTAGGGGTGGTGGTGCTCCAATGTGGTCTGTAGCTGCCCACTGGGTGCGCTGACCCTGTGGTTTCCTGGGTGGTGCAGGGCAAAGTCAGCCCCCACCTGTGTTTTGCCTCTGGCCACCCTGCCTGAGCTATATAGCAATCAGATGGCTGTGACTTGTGCTGGGCTTGGAGATTCCCAGTGAATGCAAGCTGTGTATCCAGTCTGGCTGCTCTTGTGCTGTGCCTGGGGCTCACTGAGGCCAGCTGTTGCTTGTTTGAAAAGATTTAGAAAGTTGTGAAGCAAGAGCCAAGACCACCTATTTATATGGAAAAGCAGGTTGGGTGGGCCCATAAAGGGCCAGGTGGAGTCTCTAGGGATCTCCAAGGTGGGTCAACCAGTGTTAGCCAGGTTGATGGAGTCTCAGATATGGCATCAGCTTATGGCTATGTGGGGGGATGGTTTACAAAAGGGACAAAGGCCTCTGTTCGCCTTGATGCCAGACACTTCAGTTTCTTCCTGTGTACCTCTAGTGCCTTTCAAGCTGCTACCCTGGTGCTGGAACTCAGAGGTAGTGAGTCTGAGTAGGTGAGTCCGTGTGTGGATTCTTTATGAGGAACTGCTTGGGGTCCCAACAGTTTCTTCCATCGACTCAATTCCTGCTGGTTTTGAAACCAGAAGTTGTGGATACTTATCTTTCTGGCACTAGAACCCTGGGCTGGGGGTGTCTGGTGTGGGGCTGAGACTCCTCGCTCCCAAGATATGCCTTGCTTCCAAGATATGCCTCACAAATTTTTATCCACTACACATGGATGAGGGACCAGCCCGTCCCACACCTGCATCCCTTCTACCATTCTAGATGGATGTGGTTTCTTAATTCTGTAGTTGTCAGACTTCCATTCAACTTGATTTCTGACAGTTTTGAGTGATGGTTGTTCTATATTTTAGTTGTAATTTTGATGTGGTTCTGCAAAGAGGTGAGTCACATCTGCTTATACTGACATCTTGACTGGTAGTGTACAGTTTATTGTATATTACACCTGAATAAAGCTGTTTTTAAAAAGTCACTAATAAGATTAAAAAGATGTTGATAATTGTTTAAAGTGAATGACGGGTGCATGAAAGTTCATACTACTCTTCTCTACTTTTATGTTTGAAAATTTTTAATAAGGGGAGGGTAGTGGGTAGAGGGATTGAGTAAAAAGGAAAAAAGACTCATGGGTATGGACAATAGTGTGGTGATTGTGGTGAAGGGATGGGAAGGGGAGTATAAGGGGACTAAACAGTAATGGAAAAAATACAATTAAAAAATTCAAAAAAATTTTACACATAATACAATATATAGATGGTATATTATAGAATTGTATACCTGAAACCTATTTAATTGTATTAACCAATGTCACCACAATAAATTCAATAAAAAATAAAAAAATAAGAAACAGGAAAAAAGAGTTTTCTTCATACTCACTACCATGGTTAATCAAAATGACAGATCATCAAAATGACAAGTGATATTAAATGTAAGGATGTGGAAAATTGTAAACTTCATTCACTGTTGGTGGGAATGTAAAATGTTGCGGCTACTCTGAAAAACAGTTTGGGAGTTCCTCAAAATGTTAAATATAGAGTTAGCTATGGCCCAGCAATTTTACTTAGGTATATACCCAAGAGAATTGAAAACCTGTGTTCATACAAAAACCTGTATACAAATGTTCATAGCAGCATTATTTGTAACAGCTAAAAAGCAGAAACAACTTAATGTCCTTCAACTGATGAATGCATTAAATGTGGTATATTCACACAATAGAATATTATTCAGTAATAAAAAAGAATGAAGTACTGATACATGGTACCACATGTATGAACCTTGAAGACATGCTAAGTTAAAAAAACTAGTTCCAAAAACCACAGATGGTGCAAAAATCAATAAAGAGCTGAAAGGAACCTTACCCTTATCAGGCTGAGAACGTGGTGGAGAAATCTGATCATATTCACCCATTAATTGCTTCAGTTTCCTAGCATAAATTTTTCCCAAATAGTGAGACTGTGCAACAACTGGGGAGCTAAAAAACATGACACAAAGGTTACAAAATTTACTTTTGTCCAATATGCCACTCCCACTCACCTGAGAACCACCACAATCTTGTTATAAAATCATTCAAATTTTAAAATATCATTACTATAGTTCAATCATCTGAAAATTCACAAAAGTCACTTCCAGTTTCTTACCATTTTTTCATGTAAAACTGATAATAAAGCTCACTTTTTGAGATGTATTTTACCCTGGAAAACTTAGTATTTTGTTTATTTTAGAACAAAGTAACCCCAAATTTACACTTCATAATTTTTAATATATTTAGTCTGACCCAACAGTTTAAGAATAGCTTTTGCTGGCTTTCAAATCAAAGTATCAGCTTCAGGAGAAATAATCCTGTGATTTAGAAGATCTTTATTTTCAACCTACTGGATAATGTGAAACCCTTTGTGATTCAAACTATTTACTACTCCTCACATGCCAGGGGTGTCAAACTCATTTTCACTGAGGGCCACATCAGCCTTGCGGTTGCCTTTAAAGGGCTGAAATAATTTTAGGGCTATATAAATGTAGCTACTCCTTAACTGTTAAGGCACTGAAATTACATTTGGCCCTTTGAAGGCAACTGTGAGGCTGACGTGGCCCCTGGTGAAGATGAATTTGATACCCCTGACATTTGCCTTTTACAAAAAGTATCTATAAAATGTTCAGTCTCTGTTCATTCACATGGTATCTATGAATAAAATACAGGAAGGTAAGATAGAAGTTCATATTAAACTTTAAGGTATATTTTTAATCTTCAACTAGATACTATTTCATATACCATCTCAAATCTTAATTTCCTGGGTGCTTGAAAGACCATAGTACTAGCTTTTGCTCATTAACGTTTTAGTATGAAAAATACTTAGTACGACTATAATATTAAATATGATAATATATTTTTACTTAGTCCAGAAAATACTATTCTGAAGGAGAAGTTACTGGGGTACCCGCAGGAATCTAGACTTGATGGAAATTATCTCTGGGGTACTAGTGCTGAAAGGCTGGGCTAAGAAACCAAGTCTTGGAATTTTGTTTTTTATAGATGACCACCTCAAGAAATGCAATCAATTTTAAGATAGTCAATAATTTTAGTGATATCACTAATGTCATCTGAGAATCCCATGGAGGAACCACAAACCATCATTACCTGTGGTAGGCAACTGTCTTCCACAGTTGGCACAAACATGGCCACAAGCAAGGTTCATTAAACAAGGATTAGACAAGCCATTCAAAGCTACCATCATATTCACGTATTAATTTCTAGCACATTTGCTAAAAATGTTTCTCACCACAATAAAAAATCTATGTCAAAATTACTACATTTACACTTGAAGTCTGTACCTAAAGCTCCTAACAGTTTAAATTTTGTAGAAGTTTGCTAGTTTATAAACACAATGCTAATCATGGAACATCAAAAATACTTTCTATGCAGCCATTTAAATGAGTTAGAACCACACAGACCAATGTTAATGATATATTAATGGTGTATAGATATAGAACTGTATCTACCTACATACCTATTTATCTAAAATGCGATTTTAGTATAAAAACTCAACCATACAGAAAATTTAAATATATGCATACGCATTGATTGTAAGGAAGGACTGTAAATCCATTCACTAGCTTTCCTGGGAGGTGGACTGGGGAAGAAGGCAGGTGACCTTTGGACCTTGAGTAAAGAGCCTAATGACATTTGCTAGGAGGAAGGGAACTTATCTCTGAAATACTCTTAGCAAGATGTCCCTGGCTAAAGATTACCTATAGTAGATAAATCCAGGATCTCTGAGGCATAATTCCCTGAACAATGTCACAAGCTCACAACTCTGGGATATAAAATGCTGATTGATAATTTAAACACTTTCACTGTGTGAGGTGACTCTTACTTAGAAAGCTCACCTACTATTCTGGGTCAGAGATGCATCATCAGTGTGGGAAAGTATGTTTTGAGAAACCATCTTTCATGTACTAGATATCTGTTTTCATTCTTGATTGCTTCTTCCCTTTAAGTCAGGGCCCCCAACTCCAGGGCCAAGGACCAGTATGGGTCTGTAGCCTGTCAGGAACCAGGTTGCACAGCAGGAGGTGAACTTGAATGTAATACACTTGAATCATCCCAAAACTATCACCACCCACCAGTCTCTGCCACACCCTCGTGGAAAAATTGTCTTCCACAAAAACAGTCCCTGGTGCCAAAAGGGATTGGGACCACTGCTTTAAGTAATTAGTAAACCTCAATATTGGGTAATATTACTGATTCTTATGAGTCTGATTTGATGCAGTACCCATAGGAAAAAATGAAAAGATATGCACTAAACTTAATGGGGTATGGGAAATGGGGTTAGAAAAGGAGTAGGGCAGAACATTTAACATTTGTTCTCTGCACATGTCTGTACTGTTTTAATTTTTGCAAAGAACATATATAACTTTGTAATTAAAAACTCCATACAAATTTAATTTAAAGGTTCTACAGGAAATCTTCAAACTAAGCTTAATGTTCAGTACCAGTGTATAGATTAAAAGATTTGCTTATGGCCCTGGCTGGCGTAGCTCAGTGGACTGAGTGCGGACTGTGAACCAAAGCATTGCAGGTTCGATTCCCAGTCAGGGCACATGCCTGGGTTGCAGGCCATGGCCCCCAGCAACCGCACATTGATGTTTCTCTCTCTCTCTTTCTCCCTCCTTTCCCTCTCTAAAAATAAATATGTGAAATCTTAAAAAAAAAAATTTTAAAAAAGTATAAAAAAGTAAAATCTCAAAACTCATAAAAAAAAGATTTGCTTAAAAATATTATGTTCAAGAGCTGTAAATCAAAAACATTTTAGAAAGGACTTAATGAATATTTAAAAATATTTGATATATATAGTATCTTTCTAAATTATTTTTAGTTGCTTTAAAGTATATAATGTACATAACATTTAACTCTTAAGTCAGGCAAGGTAAAAAGTTTAACTAAAAAGGCTTCCAGAACTCCTCTTAATTCAAAATTAATATATACAATACGATCATGATGATATGACATTGATTTTTCTATTAAAAATCTTTTTTACCAATTTAATTATTTTTTATTTTAGAGAGAGGGGAAGGGAAGGAGATAGGGAGGGAAAGAAACATCGGTGTGAGAAACATACATAGGCTGCTGCCTTCTGCATGCAATCTGACTGGGGATCGAACCTGAAGCCTGGGTGTGTGCCTTGAACCGGTGACCTTTTGGTTTGTGGGATGGTGCCCAACTGAGCCACACCATAGGGGCTTAAAAATCTTTAATAAGACCACGTAAATATTGTAACAACTAAAATAGTACAGATGGAAGGTTTACTGAAGACTAATCATTTAGAAGCTTGATAGCCTAAAATAGAACAACAATATCCCTAACCATTCAACCCTTAATACCAGATTGCCTATTTCTGAAAGTCAACGTTCTAAGCTGTGTGGACAGAAAAAAAAAGGGGGGGGGGTTTCTATGGAAAGTTACCTCACAGGATTATCTGAATGTAAATTCCTAAAGGGGCAGGTCATGGTGAGTAGTCATGCCCCAGGCACATTTCTTAGTAAAAGGTTTATCTTTGCCATAAGCAGGTCCCGTCCATTGTTTCTGTGCATCTAGTTCAGCTATTTTCAACTGGTGTGCCACAAGAATTTTTAAAACATGCAATGCCTGATTATTTAGTCAGAGGCACTAACCTCTTTTCCCTTAGATTGCCAAATAAAAAAATAACAATAACCAATATAATAGCTGTCTGGTGTGAATGCCCTGTCTTCAACCATAAATATATAGGTCTTACCATAGATTTTCATCTTATTGGTCATGTTGCATAAGACTGTGTCTGATTAATTAATTCTTGGTACCAGAAATCCTTATATACAAGTACAGGCACCTGAATTTATTTTTAGAAAGCTGCTTTGGAGTAAAAAGTTTAAGTAATTATTCAAAATATACCTACTTTTTTGGTCAAATTGGCCAAAAAAATTTTTTTGGTGGGTAGCAGAAGTTTGGTGCTCAGTTTATTTGTACTAAGATGAAAAAGGCTGAAAATTGCTGATCTAGGTAACACATCTTTGCAATAACCATCCAAAGAGAACACAATCTCGTTAACTATCCTGTAATTCAGTTCCCCCTTTGCTTCCCCCCACCTCTATGTAATCTTCCTTAGTTCCCTCCTTAATTTCTTTTTTTCCTCCTTTTAAAGATTTTATTTATTTTCAGAGAGAGGGGAAGGGAGGGAGAAAGAAATGTCTTCACGTGAGAGATACATCTGATCAATTGCCTCTTTCATGCCCCTAGCTGGGGACCTGGCCCACAACCCAGGCTTGTGTCCTGACTGGAATCAAACCAGTGACCTTTTGGTTTGCAGGCTGGTGCTCAATCCACTGAGCCACACCAGCCAGGGCCCTCCCGTTAATTTCAAATGCATAAAAGAAACTGCAGAACTGCTATTTTCTAGAGCACAGGTGGCAAACATACGGTCTGCAGGCTGAATTTGTTTTATCCAGCCCCGTACCTTGTTTCTAACTGGCAGCATCGCTGAGCTCCTTGCCCCTACTTAAGGAGTAGTTAATTTATACAGTCCTAAAATTACATTTGGCCCTTTGAAGGCAACCTCGAGGCTGATGTGGCCCCCAGTGAAAATGAGTTTGACACCCCTGTTGTAGTTTTTGAGATCTTGCTTCCCAGCATGTGCTGTCAGTTTGGTTCAAATAACCTCTTAGAAAAATTCTCTGTTTAAGTCTGGACGTTTTCTCACATTGACAGCTGATACTAAAGACACTTGGCGTCACCTTTAACTGCTTCACTCACCAAGCTCTTACTTTATCTCTATTAAATAGTAACATATTCCTGAGCTCAAAATCTCAGCCATATTTCACCCTATCAAGTTCTAACTCACGTCAAGTCTAGCTTTGTTTTTCAAGTCTATCTCTTGCCCTAGCTGAGTGTCTCCCTTGGTTGGAGCATTGCCCCATACACCAAAAAGGTTGTAGGTTCAATCCCTAGTCAGGGAGCATAAGGTAGGCAATGTATTGATATTTCTCTCTCACAGTGATGTTTTTTTTCTCTCTCTCTCCAAAAAATCAATGAACATATCCTTGGGTGAGGATTTAAAAAAACAGCTAAATAAAAAATAAAAAGAATTTCTATCTCTTCATTTTTCAAATCCTGTAGCACTACTTAGTTCAAGTTCTCCATGCCTTTGGGCTTTATTAAACTTTATCACTATTAATTAAAGCTTGTCTTCAAGATACCATGGTGGTGTGGAACAAGAGAGGAAAAAAGATGAGTATTACTGACTTCTGTATGCCAAACAAGGTAATAGACTATTCTATCTTGTACCTCTGCAAAGTAACTGGAATTTCCTTGAAGATTAAGACACCAGGATTCAAAGAAAATAGCTTGACACATGCGTTAAATGATAGAGCTAGATCTTAAACTTTGGTTTATCTTGACTCTTTCCATTATATATACATAGCTGTTTCACCCACTGAGAATTATAAATAAGGGAATAAGACAATTCCTAATATCAAGGAATTTATAATTTTGTAAAAATGATAAGCAAAGAACTATAATGTAGGACAAAAACATGTTAGTAATATAAGAATAGGAAAGTACAGTGTCCTCTTGCTGAGGGATTTGAGAAAGGCTTTGTGGAGAGTGGATTTGGACTGACCCTTAGGAGATGGGTAAAATTTAAAGAAACCATTAGTAAAGAAAGGGTATTTTGGAGGAGGGAAGTACATTAGAAAAGGCTTATCTGCTTTAGCCAAAACAAGGTATGCATGAAGGTAGTGAAAGACTGTGTTGTAGAGGTAAAATGGGGCCAGATCCTAATAGGCTTTATTTGAGCATTTGAATTTAATTCTGCAGTCAATAGAGGAAGAAATGAGACTCAAAATTGGGGATAATTGTAAGTAGGGTATTGAAGGCAAGAGATTATTGGACTGAATCAGTACAGAAAAGAAGGGAAGAATGTAAAAGACATTCTACAGGTGGAATGAAAGCAATTTTTGATAGTTGGGGACAGAGAAGGTAGAAGAGTGAGGAAACATGGATAATTCTAAGGCTTTCATGCCAGTGAGGTCAGAATAACAAAGAGGAAGAAAAGTTATTACTGCTATTATAATTATTACCCAGAAGAATGGAAGTGGAGAGTAGAGAAGCACAGTATTCAAAAACATGAATTTGATTTTGAAATAAACTCAGATTCTATCATTATCTTTCACATCTGCCCTTCCTTTTCCTCTGTGTTCCATTCCTCCATGTGTTCACTTCCTGTCTGAAAAAGTGTTTAAGTAACTTGTAGGTGTTCTATATACCCTGAAATTCCTTACAAATTAACATAGTTGGGCATTTGAACTAACTGTATATATACCAAACTCCTGTGAACATGGTGGGCAATAGGAACCATTAGAGGAAAGAAAGAAGGCATAGTAGTAAATTCTGGATGTCGTAGAAATCTTCCCTCAGAAAATTTTGATGCTAGTTCTACTTTTTAATATTATTTTGCATAGTATTATTTACTTACTCATTACAAAGATTGTAGCACTCTACAGTTTGAAGAACACAGACAGTGATTATTGTGGACACTATTTGCATTCTTACCATTGCAGTTAGCTTTTTTTTTAGATCTCATATTACAAATTTTTCCTTTTTGTAATTGCTAAAATCCTGAAAGAATCTTCTAACAAATTTGTTTTTTGTTTTTAATCCTCAACTGGAGACATTTTTTTCATTGCTTTCAGAGAGGGAGGGAGAAACAGAAGCATCCCTGTGAGAGTGTCACAGACTGGTTGTCTCCCATATGTGCCTGGACTGGAGATGGAACCTTCAACCTATGTATGTCCCGTGACCAGGAATGAAACCTGCAGTCTTTCAGTTATGTGCTTGTTCATGTACTCTTAATTGGCAATTATTTAAGGCTTTTACGCATATCTAAAGTAAAAATACATTTAGTCTCACTAGTGTTTTAAGGAGAATAATATATCAAATATTTACCATTTGTTAGGTAACAGTTAACTGAATAGTTACTGAAATAAATTATATTTTTTCAAATCCTAATGAATAAAAGTCTCAATCCTATGTCAACAGAAATTTCATTACTCTATAAATGTTATTTGATGGCCATTCTAGGTCAAAGTTTCATGTTTTATGAATTACCATTCTAGTATATAGCCAACACACGGAACAATTATCAACACAAAACCATAAGTCAGCTCACAATTTTAAAGTTGTCCAGGACCTCAGAGTTAAGTGCAGAGTTCCTCAACCTCAATACTGTTGACATTCTGGGTAGAAGAATCCTTTGTTTTGTGTGTGTGTGCAGCTATCCTGTGCATTTTAGGATGTTTGCAGCATCTCTGGCCTATACCAAACAGATGCCAGTAGCCTCTGCTCTCACTATGCCCTTCCTTGCCAGGTGGTGAAAACCAAAAAAGTCTCTAGAAGTTGCCAAATGTCCTCGGGGGTGGGGGTCAGGGGCAAGTTTACCTTTGGTTTAAAACTACTGTATTGTTTGAATTATAAGATGCCCCCCCGCCCCCCCTCACCAATTTGGGAGGAATAATGGTTGTT
Organism: Phyllostomus hastatus; assembly: GCF_019186645.2. Taxonomy (NCBI): domain Eukaryota; kingdom Metazoa; phylum Chordata; class Mammalia; order Chiroptera; family Phyllostomidae; genus Phyllostomus; species Phyllostomus hastatus. Next base: position 71,605,467 of record NW_025334041.1, on the reverse strand, counting down.
AATGCTGCTGTTGAGTTCTGTTTACATTTACATTGGTGAAATATTGTTATTTACATTATTAAATATTTTACATTTTTTTGTTTCAAAAATTTTTCCCCTATTTTCCTTCTCTAATACTTAGGTGTGTCTTATGGTCCGAAAAACCGCAGGTACTCAATTGGGTTAATCCAATTGCTCTTCCCCACAGATGACAAAACTCAAAAAAAAGTTTGGGAGATAGGGTCATACAGCTAGTGGAGAAATCACAACTAGAACCTATGACTAGTCAAGACTCCTATTCCAGTATTCTCATTATACTACCCAGAAGTGGTATAAAAGGTTATTGGCTAGCATTGTGTGGACTGACATCATTAAGTCTTTAGTAATTCTGTACATATTCAGTCATCACACAAAAAACCCCAAAAATGCCAAGTCAGCTAAAAAGCGTTTTTTTCCACAAGAAACTGTTTCCAAATCTTCCTACGATCTGGTTATGACAGCCAAATAGAACTGTAGTCTTGACTCCTATAAACTGCTCAGGCTTACTTGTTGGTGAGAGGTGGGATATTTGTTATGAAAACCAAAAATCCAGATTTATCTCAGAAAATGATGCTAACCCAGGCTGACTGAAGACATTAAATCTAGTCTTTCAAATTGCCCTCACTAAGATACTTAATGGCACATCTAGTTGCAATGAATTTCTAATTTCCAATTTTAGTGAATGAAATTTATATAGAATGCTTACAAAACATTTTAAGAAATTTATATTTTACTACTTTGTTATTCCTCCACAGTGAAAGGTGTAAAAGATTATGGAAAAGCACACAAAATTAGAATATATCATGGAGGAGGGTAAATACAAAATTATTTTTATGAGCTTATTATATTTATTGGTGTCCCTCCAGATGAAAGGAATTATTTTAAGATATTCTGGCTTCCACCATCTTTCACTCTGGAGACAAAAAGCAACCTAAGGCAATACAGTAAATACTAGAAGTTAATTATTAAAGTGAAGTTGGCTCAATGTTTTACTGAGATCTTCTGCAGTGGGATCAAACTCCATCTAAAACCATTCGCAAACTGCCTTATAGCCTTATCTCAGTTTGGAAAAAGCAGGCTGTTTGCAGATAGTCTTGCAAGAATTTAACGTCTCTTAGATGGAAACAATCAAGAAATAGCTTTTCGTATTAGGGAAAATGTGTTGGTGAGAACCATAAAGACTTTTGGCAGGGTCACTCCTTCCAAACCCCTGCAACAAAGAAACTTGACCAAATTTAACCACGGCCTCTAGCGGCCTAAGATGAAATTCCCGCGATGACCTTTTCAGCCTGTTAGGATAACTCAGGGATGTCCAAAGAAATTTACTGTTTTAACACCTGATGATAGACTTATTTCTAGTCTAAAGTCTATTTCTAGACTAGTCTAGTCTATTTCTAGACTAGTCTAGTCTAAAAGGGCTTTCAATTACGACTCCTTCCTCTGACCCTTGAAGATGTACGGTATCTCCTGTAACTCAGGGTTCTTTCTTAAGGACCTGAAAGTCATTCCTTTGAAATGCAACCATCAGGAAGTTTAGGCCTCAGTCCCCCAGTCACCGTGGCAGGAAAGAACCCTAATTTCCTAATGTCAGCAGGCAGACACAGCTAGCCGCATTCACACTAACGAACCCTTCGTTATTTCCACTTCTCCGAGTCTACTTGACTCTACTCCCCACGCCTTCCTTTTCCCTTTCAAACGCCCAGTCACGTCTGCGTAAATCGAAAGAAGCTCAGCGCTTTTCCCTACTGTTAGTTGCTGAATAAAATGTTTTCATCCTTCTGATGTCCGGCTTTGTTTTATTTGACTTTGATAGGTACATACTAAAGCTCAGTTCAGAGTTTTAGATAGGCCTGTAATCTTAAAAGCTTGTTTTAATAGGGTGTTATCCTCAAAAAGCCAGGGAAACTTCTCCAAAGTGGTCCCTCGAAAACCTGAGCCCCTCCTTCCTTCTCCCAGATGCTACGTCCTACTGTCCCCAAATTCCTAACTCCGCTTCTCCCTAATTATCCTACTGTGAGGTTTCTGTTTTCCAGGTGTCGGATTCCACCCAACGGAGATGTGCTCCCTTCCACGGCTCGGGCCTTTTATCTCCGTATCTCTGACCCCTCAATCTTGAGTTTCCTCATCAAGGCCCCAGCCTCCCTGGCACTCCAGGTCCACCGGCCTCTACCTGGCCACCTCTTTCTCACTCACACCTCGGCTTCCTCAGCACGCTGAGGCGTCCCTTTTGCCTCCAAACGCCACCTGGGGCCCTAGGCGCCCCTCTCCTCGGCGGCGGGTGGTGAGAAGAGTGGAGGCACTCGGACCACTACCGGGTCGGCCATTTTGCACATCGGGGCGCGGCCGGCGGGCTTGATGCGCAGGGCCTTTCACTGGGCCGGGGAGTGGAGGGGCTGAAGGCGGGGCCGCCCCCGCCGCCGGGGCGGGAACTCACCTTCTTTGAGGCAAGGGCGGGCGTCTACAACTACTGTCCCCCTCCCCGCCAACGCCGCCGGCCGGGGGATAGGCCGAGGTGGAGATGGCGGAGAGGCAAGGACAGCCGCTGCCGCCACCACTGCCTCCGCCGCTGAACAGGCGGGGTGAGAGGAGGAGGCGGAGACCGGGACTCCTGAGGGGAAGTCGCCGCCACCACCGGCGGCTGACTGGCCCGCCCCTGCGCCATGACGGAAAGGCGAGCTAATGCGCTTGCGCTAGTCGCCCCCCAAGAAAGGCCCCTTAGCCCCGCCTTCCTTCTTGCCCCGCCCCTTCGCCCGCCATTTCCGGGGCTCCGCTCTAATACGGCTGTACCCTCGTATTCTCTACCCAATTTCCCACCCTCCTATTGGAGGCAAGGAAAAGCTCGTGGGAGCTCTTGCCCTTCTGAGAGTGAATCTGCAGCCAACTAAGGGAAAAAAAAGTAAACCTGGAATCCACAGATTACCTCCACAGCATCTGAAAAATACATTATCTCCTGCTTTATCTCTCTGTCCTTTTGTCAAACCTTTAGTAGACAAAGTAGATTAAACAAAATTCTCATTCATGATATGCTGTCATCATTGGTCTGTAAATGACCTCTCTTTCTGCTCTGGCTCTCCCTGTCCCTCTTCTCCCTCTTTCCCTCGCTATTAAATATGTGTATATATCCATGAATGTACATATACACACACATCTCATCATCTTATTCCCTACCTCCCAAAGAAATCACTACCCTGGTTTGTAGTCATCACTTCCTTCCATATACACACATACGCACACACACACACACACACACATATTTATAGTTTAAAAAGTTTACATTGTTTTTGAATTTAGTAAGATACCTTTCCCTGTGCGGTTCTGGGACTTGCTTTGCTCAACATTTTGAGGTTCATTCAAACTGTAGTATAAACGTGTTATTTGTTTCATTGCTGTACAATGTTCTACTCACTTTCTTGTTGATGGGCATGTCTCCTGGTGCACTATGCAAGTTATTCTTAGATATCCTTTCTTGTCACACTACCACTGTCTAATTTCAGCTTTTCTTTTGTTAGAACCATGGCAGTGGCTGCATAACTGATAGCCTTCCTCAGACTTCACCATTCCAATCTACTGCCCATATTGTTGCCAAAGGGGTCTACCTAGAAGTCATTACGGGCTTCCATTGTCTGTTGAGAAGTCAAAAGTGAATACTGGCAGGCTTCTATGCACCTCCCTGATCTCATTACCTTCCTATGGCCTTCACTTCCCCACCCTGCTTTCATATTATGACCCAGCAACGTTAAACCTTTACTGATTCCTGTAAATGCCAAGTTATTGCACAAACTCACTTTATTGTACATGCTGCTCCTTCTTCCTGGAATGTACTCTTCCTACTTTTTAATAATTGATTTTTTTTTTGAGAGAGAGAGAATGAATGGGAATATGGGAGGGAGAGAGAAATATCAATTTGTAGTTGCTCTTACTTATGCATCCATTGGTCCGACCAGGGCCTCTTCCTGCTTTCTAATGAACTTCTTCACTCAGAGGTAAATATATCGTGAACTCAGCATATCTCATTCCCATACATTTCTTTGAACTTTTACTAAATATGTATTATACATATGTATCCTTAAGTAAAGTATTGCTTTGCATGATTTAAAACTTTACATAAATGTTATTATACATATTGTTTATTCCTTTGCAATTTGCTTTAACCACTGTTTTTTATATTAATGTATGCTGAGATGTGAGTTTCTAATTCATTCACTTTTATAGCTCTATAACATTCCACCATATGAATACTATGAACTATCTGCTCTCATATCAATAGACAGTAAGCTTGTTTCCCATTTTTGCTTTTACAGACAGTGCTACTCTAATGATCTTGTGGAACCTCCTTGCACATGAATGTGAAAGTTTCTCTGGGGTTTATAGTTAGGAGATTTTTTAACTAAGAGGCCTTTGTAATAGGGTGTTGTAAAAGCATATGAAGTATTGCAAGGAAAGGACAATTTTAAGCATTTAAATGGTTATTGTTGCTGTTAGAATAGCTTTGAGATACATATGAGACACTAGGACATAAAAGGCAATAGTCTGGTCTCAGAATGATAAACAGAAGTACAACATGTGTGCTTCTGTAGCTCCCTCCATACGTCCCAGGTTATAGTTGTCTGCACATGTCATACATCTCTCCTCATGCTGCTGTGTCCTTGGGCCTGAAATAATCTCCTCCAGTTCTGGTTCTCTCCCTCGCTTCTTGTCTTTGTCGGCCCCTTCTTCTCTGGATATGTTTGCCTCTTTGCCTCTGATACCTCGTTATCTTCATGCTCTTCCACAGTCCTCTCTAAATGGTCAGTGTCTCGAAGACAGAGGCTACATTTCTTCTTTGTATCAAGGCACTCACTGAGCACGGTGCTTAATACATGTGCTGATAATTGCGTGTGGGATGAATGAATTTAGGAATTCTTGGAAGGAAAGCAATTGGTAGCTAAGAATTTCTTGGTGCCAAAGGAAGAAAGATGGAAGCGAGCACAATACTTTGGTAAGAACACAAAAACCAGAGAGTGTAAATGTTGTCAATGATGTAATTATACAAATTTAGTGGACCATTAAGGAGGGAACCTGCCCATGTCATCCTGGAACATGAGTGCTAGATATGCACAGTACTTTTTCTTTGGTCTTGTCACTCACAGTGATTTTGAAGTGAATGGATGAAACAGCCAGTGAATGCATTTGGGACAGTGAGCTACTCCTAGCCTTTTTAACACTGTCAGACATTAAGCTGTTATTATTATAAAGCAGGGTTTGGCAAATATTTTCTGTAAGAGGCCAGATAGTAAATATTTTCATCTTTGTGGGCCGTATGGCCTATGTTGGAAATATTCAGCTCTGCTGTTATAATGTGAAAGAAGCCATAGTAGCAAATATGTAAACAAGTGAGTATGGCTGTTCACTAATAACATTTTATTTATGGACATTGAAGTTTGAATTTCATATGTCACAAAATGGTCTCTTGATTTTCCCCCATAACCATTAAAGAGGTACAAAGCAAACTTAGTTCATGGGTCCTGGCCTAAATGCACCTGCTCCAGGTACAAATGTAGGCACAACCAGTATAAAGGGCAGTTCTTTTACTAAATCAGGCCTTAGAAAATATTTAAAACCTTGCAGCTCCCTTGGTTTGTCACTAGGTGGTGGTGCCTGCAGGGGTGGGAATCACAGTGGGTCTTTCAGTGGAGCAGGTGACTGGAGTTTTTCCCAGGGTGTGATAGATCAGATGCTGCTGCATTAATAGGCACACATACGGCCCTAGTGATTCAAAACTTATCACAATCACTGTGGACTTCATTTATGTCTCTACCTTCACACTTATTTGTACATATTCCTTGAATTACAACATATCTGACTGAAGAGAATGCAATCACTCTCTTAAGGCCTCTGGTAGTATTTTTTCCACAGGTCAGGATAATAGTAATATGAATACAGGTTATGGTTAAAGATTTGGAAGCTCATTGTGAGAGGATACTTGAAGCCCATGTCTAATCCTGTGATGATGACTCTCTCCAAACAGCCCCACTCTTGGCCTTTTCATGTCACTTCCTTTTACCCTTGAGGTGCGTGACTGGGGACCTGGGATTATCCTTGCTTGTCCTGCAGCAGTTGCCTCATACCTTCTTTAGGGTGTGGGAGTACTCAGTAGCCCTAGTAACGTGCTTGGCATGTGTATGTGGGCTGAGGTGTCAGGATGTTTGGCTGGAATATAGGTAGTTAGAACCATAGTGGTCATCCTTGTCTTCCCATTGTCTGAAATCTCCCAGGTCAGCCCTCTCTCCTCCTTGTTGATCCAGACACACAAAAGAAAGAGACTGGATGGCTATTAAAATCATTAACAATGGAAAAATTTCCCATCTTCCTGGAGAGAAAAAGGGCTCAACAAAAACATATTATGAAGGTCTACATATTGTGAAGCTCAAGTCTACATCCCAAGGTCATGTCTATTTTGGCAACCTATTTTCATTTCTCAGGAAATGTAAATGAATCTACTTCTTGCCTACTTCATTGAAGAAAGCATTCATGTTTTTCCTGCATTTTTTTTTCCTCTGGTTCAACATCTTCAGTAGTGCAGTAAGAAATCCTTTCAAAATTCTAGATGTGATTTTTCTGCTGAGCAAGAACAGTAATTCTCAATGGAGGCAAGTTGCACCACTTAGGGGGCATTTTAGAAATGGGGAGGGGCCATTCTTGCCAGGTAGTTCAGTTGGTTAGAGCTTCATCCAGATATACCAAGGTTGCAGATTCAACTCTTGATCAAGGCATGTACAAGAATCCACCAGTGAATGCATAAATACATGGAACAACAAATTGACATTTCCCTCTCTCTTCCTTCCCTCTTCCCTCTCTAAAGTCAATAAAATAAAATAGAAATAAAAAAATAAGTGAAAGAAAATGCTACAAATGATGTTGCCATTAAAATAATGTGAGAGAGACTTCCGGCCAAGATGGAGGTATAGGTGGACACACTGTGCCTCCTTGCACAGCTAAAATTAAGGACAACAAAAATTCAGAAACAAAAAAACAACCAGAACGGACAGAAAATTGAACTGTACAGAAGTCCGACAACCATTCATCCAGACCAGTAAGAGGGGCAGAGTTGGAGGCCTGTGGAGAGGGGTTGCGGCAGGAAAAAGCGGTGGCTGGCAGAACCCAGGCACACAGGTGGCGGCTCACAGACCCTGGTGGCAGACCCCGAGTGCAGGGAGGCAACGAGCAGACCCAGTGAGGCACGCAAGGCAGCTGGCTGTCTGCAGTCACACATTTGCACGCAGAGAAACCAGGTGAAAATAGGCAATGAGATAGACTGTGCAACCCAGGGACCCAGTGCCAGGAAATAAAGCCTAAAAGCACTGATTGAAAACACTTGTGGGGATTGAAGTGCTGGGAGAGACTCACAGCCTCACAGGAGAGTTTGTTGGGAACATACAGAAGCCCACTCACTGGGGAACCAGCACCAGAAGGACCCAATTTGCTAGTGGGAAGCAGCAGAGGGGACTGAAATCCGACAGAGAGAGGAGCAAGCGCCATGGTTCCCTCTTAGACCCCACCCCCACATACAACGTCACAACCCAGCAACTGGGTTGCCTGGCCTTGGTGAACACCTAAGGCTCTGCCCCTCATATGTAACAAGCATGACCAGACCAGAAAAAAATAAAAAGAGAGAGATGGTTCAAACAGAAGAACAAATGAAAGCTCCAGAGCCAATACTTTTAAGCAACCAAGAGATAGCCAAGCTATCAGATGCACAGTTCAAAACACTGGTAATCAGGATGCTCACAGAATTGGTTAAATTTGGTCACAAATTAGATGAAAAAAATGAAGGCTATGCTAAGTGAAATGAAGGAAAATGTACAGGGAACCAATAGTGATGGGAACAAAACTGGGACTCAAATCCATCGTGTGGACCAGAAGGAAGAAAGAAACAACCAACCAAACAGAAAAGAATGAAGAAACAAGAATTCAAAAAATGAGGAGAGGTTTAGGAACCTCTAGGACAACTTTAAACATTCCAACATCTGAATTATAGGTACCAGAAGGAGAAGAGGAAGAGCAACAAGTGGAAAACTTATTTGAACAAATAATAAAGGAGAATTTCCCCAATCTGGCAAAGGAAATAGACTTCCAGGAAGTCCAGGAAGCTCAGAGAGTCCCAAAGAAGTTGGACCAAAGGAGGAATACACCAAGGCACATCATAATTACATTACCCAAGATTAAAATGAAGGAGAGAATCCTAGAAGCAGCAAGAGATAAGGAGACAGTTACCTACAAAGGAGTTCTTATCAGACTGTCAGCTGATTTCTCAAAAGAGACCTTGCAGGCAAGAAGGGGCCAGAAAGAAGTATTCCAAGTCATGAAAGGCAAGGACCTCCATTGTTGGGGGCAGGGATAAGCCTAAAGCAGGCTGATGCAGCCAGAGATGGAAATTTCGCGTACATAACAGGACATCTGTGGTCAGAAGTTTCCTGCACAACAGGATATCTGCGATTAGAAACATTGTAGGTGCCTAGCCTGAGCACACGGGCGGCACACCAATCAGTGCCTTGATCACGCGCCTATCATGCGCCCCCCTAGCCTATCCCAGTTAAGAGCACGCCCCAAAGCTACCAACCAGAGCTACTTCCCCTATCTGCCTTCCTCTACCCTCCTCTATATAACTCCCTCCATTTTAAAAATAAAACTTGCAGCTTGATCAGAATCCTTTGACTTGCTGTCGTTCTTTCGCGCCTCCTGTCCCATCCCTTTTCATCCGTTGCAGGTATATCGGCGGACCCCGTTGACTGCCTCGCGGGCCGAGGCACTCCATCCAAGATTGCTCTATCCAGCTAAGCTTTGATTTAGAATGGAAGGGCAGATAAAGTGCTTCTTTGATAAGGTCAAGTTAAAGGAGTTCATCATCACCAAGCCCTTATTATATGAAATGTTAAAGGGACTTATCTAAGAAATAGAAGATAAAAACAAGTACAGTAAAATGAGAGCAAACTCACAATTATTAACAACCACACCTAAAACAAAGACAAAAACAAACTAAGCAAACAACTGGAACAGGAATAGAAACAAAGAAATGGAGATCTCATGCAGGGTTATCAACAGGGGAGTGGGAGGAGGAGAGAGGGGGAAAATGTACAGAGAATAAGTAGCATAGATGGTAGGGAGAAAATAGACAGGGGGAGGGTCAGAATAATATGGGAAATGTAGAAGCTGAAGAACCTATCAGTATGACACATGGACATGAACTAAAGGGGGGAAATGTGGGTGGGAAAGGTGTGCAGGGTGGAGGGGAGTGAAGGGGGGAAAATGGGATAACTATGATAGCATAATCAATCAACGATATTAACAAAATAAAAAATACTTAAAAATAAAGCAAAAATTGAAAGAAAAAAAAAGTACAAATAGTTAATTCCAGACTAGCCATGGGATGTAAGGTAGAATGATGCATGGACATTAAGAATGGTGTGAGGATTGCCTGAAGGATTGGGGGGTGCTGGGTGGAGGGGGGTGGAAAGGAAGAAAAATTGGGAAAACTGTAATAGCACAATCAATAAAATATAATTAAAAAATAAAATAAAGTTAATTGAAAAAAAAGTACCAAGTTCTGTGCTATGTCCATTATCCACCTTCAACACTCATGACAATCCAGAGAGAGAAATTATTATCCTCGTCTCACAGGTTCAATCTCAAAGTCGTAGTAGTAGGTTTAGAATTCAAGTGCAGATCTGACTTAGGAGTTAGTGCTTGAGAATTACCACATTCACAGAGGTCCAGACAGAGACAGGGTTCCCAGAAATAGATGCATCCCAGGAACTAAAAATATTACATGGAAGATAAGCCACAGCTCTAGACCTGCAAGTGCCTTTCTTTTCAATCCAAGTGGGAATTGGTATTTAGTTCACTGCAGATTTTAGAATTGTCTTTCCAGTGTCTTCACTGCTGGGTAAGAAGCACAGAGCACCTGGCTATTTTCCTAGCAGTAAGCACGTGTTGAAGATTTGATAGCAAGATAGAAATAAGGGCTTTTATTTTCAAGACTTGCCTCTCCTCAGATAGCCTGCACCCAGCACACCTGCATTATCAGGGAATCCCCAGACTTCTATGCCCTGCAGGGTGTACTGTGGGAACCCCAAGTGATACTAGAGAAGAGGGATGCCCCTTGGAGTCTGAATAGTACTGTTAGGTGAATGCCAGAGGGGTGGCTCAATGTCTGCCATCCACCTTTTGCTTTCTGAAAATAGTCTACTGTGGGGGAGGGAACAGGAGGATAAGGGGCCACCTCACTTGAGGAAGTGTAAGTCTGACAGATGAAGGGACCCAGAGCAGCAGGCATCACCTCTCTTCCTGGACCATTTCAGCTGTCTACTTTGGATTGACAGAGGCATCTGGATGCTAAAAATACCTTACTGAACAAGTGCTCCCTATTCCAACTAAAGCTGAGCATGACTGCCATCCAAGACTGAGCTTTTCCTTGCAAAGGAACGTTTTAAGTTTGCATACTCAGTCCCAGAGCCACACCAGCCCATGGTCATTCTCGGCTCTGTCAGCTTTGCTGGCTGATGAATAGGACTCTTCCCACATCACTGTCCTCTTGTGTGCCCCATCCCTGCCTCCAGGAAAAGTGGCAGAGGGGGAGGTGAGGGCCCAGTGACCAGAGGGGGTGGGGAAGGGGAGGTGGCTTATCCATTTATAGGCTTGCTCTTTGGGATGCTGAAGGTGCTAAAATAGCAGCGACGACAAGAGCCTTGGCTTGGCTTTGAATATCTGCGGTGCTGCCTGAAAGATTGTGAGATGACAATAGGGAAAATGGAGAATGTGGAGGTCTTCACTTCTGAAGGCAAAGGCAGGGGTCTGAAGGCCACTAAGGAGTTCTGGGCCGCAGATGTCATCTTTGCTGAGAGGGCTTATTCTGCAGTGGTTTTTGACAGGTATGAAATGTGGGGAGTTGCCTTATTTTCTCCATTTGGTTTGGCTGGTGCCAAACTCCAAAAAACTTTGCTCTTAAAAATCATCAGGAAAGGGATAAAAATCATGGGATCGTTTTGAAGAAAAAGCCATTTCCACCACCTGTTTTCTGACATAACTTTTTCTGCAAAGACTCATTCATTGCCAGTGTGATTTGGTCTGGGCCCTAGGAGGGTTGTGAAAGTGAGCAGTGGCTTTGAGGCACTTTCTCACAGCACCAGTGAACTTGGTTGAGGGGTGTGCTGGGTGTGCTGAGGGTAGAGGGAAAGGAGTAGGAAAGTGGGTGTGGTGCTGTAGGAAACGCTTTCTTCCCGAAGGGCCCTACTCGATGAGAACTTTGGAAAGGACTTGAAAACACAAAAGTAACACTGGAAGGCATTATCTTTGAAAAATTAGAATATCACTAACAAGCTGGAATCCCTTTTTACCTTTTTCACCCTATTCCCAGTCCCCTCTGTGTTTCCCTAGAGTTAATCCTGTTATCATTTTAAAGTGTTACCTTTTAGAATGTTCTTGTACTATTATATACATATATCTGCACTTACCAAAATGTATAGCTATAGTTTGTTGATTAATTAATTAATTTTTAATCCTCACCCAATAATATGTTTATTGATTTTAAGAGTAAGGTGGAGAGAGAGAGAGAGAGAGAGAGAGAGAGAGAGAGAGAGAGTGAGAGACATGGATGTGAGAGAAAAACATTGATCGGTTGTCTTTTGTGTGCTCCCTGACTGGGATTGAATTTTCAACCTAGGTATGCACCCTGACCAGGGATTGAACTGCAACCTTTTGGTGTACGGGATGATGCTTCACTCAAGTGAGCTACCCAGCCAGGGCTATTATTATTATTACTTTTATTTTTATAGAAATGGTATCATTCTTCAGATGTCATTCTAAAGCTTGCTTTTTTCACTAAACATGTTTTTGATTTATTCTTATGAGAACTATAAGTATATAGATACTTCTTTTAAAACCTCAAAGATCTATTTCTTTTATCCACATGTTGATATGTCTACATTGACCCATATGCTATCTGGCTCACCAATTTTAACTGCTGTAGAAATTCCACCTTATAAACCGTATCCATTCCCCTACTGAAAGACATTTGTAGTTTCCAATTACTCATAAAAACTAACCTTTTTATAATTAAAATCCTTGACCGTCTGCTTGTACACATGTGATGATTCTCAGGATGTATGACTAGAAGAAGAATCGCTGTGCCATTGGGTGTGCTGTTTTCAGGTTGAATAGACCCTTCAAAGCACTCTATTAAATTTACACTCCCATTTCCCCACCACCTGTCTATACTTGACTACCATACTTTTGAGAGTCTCATGATCTACTGACTGAGCTAGCCAGGTGACACCTCGCTTTTAAAGTTCTACTAAATCTTTATTAAAAAAAAACTACACTGTAATTAAACATGACAAAATTCTCTGAGCCCAAAGTTGACTTTGGCCCTCACTTTTATGTGGTTTGAGTCATGATGGTGTCTGATAATCTGGGCTTTGTGGTGGGCTCACTGCACTGATCATCCGAGAATGGGCACTGCTTTAAGAGATAATTTGATTATGAAGAAATTCTCCTTTCTTCCCACCTACCAAGACCTTCAGGGAAAAGGCAGTGAATGGGGCATGTGGCTCATTACCATTTGAAGAATGTGAGTGGGCTTGGGTGACAGTAACAGCTCTTCAGGGAAAGCTTGTCCTACTTCACTTATTTGTGTGTGTGTTAGGGTGAAGGTAAGTGCAATTAAGGAGTGAGTTGGATTCAGAATTAAGATATAAAAATCTAGAAACATAAAAACTCTGATCTTGGTGTTGCTATTTTGCCTTGTGTAGAACACCTTCATTGGTGTCTCCAATTTCCCAAAGGAAATATAACCAATCAGTTTCCCTTTCAAGAAGCTTTGGAGTTGAGTAAAATAAAACTTAGGAAGAAAACAGATACCTTAACATGAAGGTAACTACTTTCAACATTGTTGTCAGCTTGTTTTAAAACAGAGGTTTCATTTGTTTGTACTTCATAGCTGGAATCTTACTTCACAAAATATTATTTTTTCACATAATAATTTAATTATAATTTGTATTACTATATACTCTTCATAAATATAGCATTTAATGGCTGTATACTATCCTACCATTCCTTTATGACTGGACATTTATGTTGTTTACATGTTTTTGTTACTATAAATAACTTATTCATTTGAAGTAATAACTACAAAAACAACATTAGTGTACATTAAGATAAACTGCTACATAAAATATTGTTATTATGAGAGTAATAACAATTAGAATGATTGGGGTAAATGATCTTTAAAATGATTTAAAAAATCTGTCCATCCCATCCTCCCTCTCATTTTAGGCTCCAGGTGAGACTCTGCCCCTGTAGATGAGAAACCTGACTGAGGAGGCAGAACTGAGTCACCCACAAAAGTCATTCTATGAAAGAGCATGCTCTAATCCACGTGTTAACCTAAAAATAAAAGGCCAAAGTGAGAGGCAACAAGCATTTATTTGAGATAAAAAAAAAGAAGAAAAATATACTATTTGGGACATGCTGATTCATGCAAAGGCCCAGTGTTCTGATTAGGGGACAAAGCAATGACAAAGGGAGGGGTACAGTTACATCAATAGAAGGAGGTCATTTCTATTGGTGCAGTTAAGCTAACATAGTGACACTAATTCTAAAGAATGTTTTTAATGTTCACTTTGGTAGTTTTCTCTGCTTTCTTGTCATCTTTGCAAACAGTTCTTTGGGATATGTCATTGCTATAGGCCCAGTGCAAATGTTATTTCACCCCGTCTCCAAAGGTTTGAGGCTTAAGGTGTGCAAGGCAGTTTCTCTGGGAAGGCAGCTCTGACTCCATTTCAGAGTGGCTCTATTTATATTATTTTTTACACATGTTATTGGGGGCCAGACTGATTTAGTTCATCTTATGTGAAATTGAATGAGAAGATAAATGGTTTTAGTCTAAAGAGTTGAAGGACTTCAGCAAGGAGATTAAATCTTTATCTTTTCTTTTCTTGGTCTTGGAAGGACTCTTCCAGCCTTCTGAAGTAGAACCTCCATCTTTCCAAAACTGTAAAATCAATTAGGTGGTTCAGTCAGTTGACCCACAAAGACCCAGGGGGCACAATTTTCACAATATGAATAAAATCGTACCACCACCATCACCATTATTGTCATTCTCTTCAAACAGTACCCACAACCAATAGATACATGGCCGAACTGGAATAGATTCACTGACCAGGTGAAGGAATTTGCAGCATGTTTTCCAGTAACATCAGAGAACTGCACCTAATAGCCATCTACAAATAATGACTGTCATTTTTAAGAAAGAGGGTTCTCCTCCATTTTTTTTAATTGACAAAAAAGCGAGTGAGAAGTAGGCATTTTAAGCATAAGTTACAGTGTTATATTTCAGGTAAAAATGGAGTGGGATTGTGGGGGAAATGCTAGTCAGAGTTCAAACCATTTAAGAATTACGTAGACCCTAGAGCCCTGGCTAGTGTGGCTCAGTGGATTGAGTGCCAGCCCGCAAACCAAAATGTCACTGGTTCGATTCCCAGTCATGGCACATACCTGGGTTGTGGGCCAGGTCCCCAGTTGGGGGCTTGTGAGATATGTGGGTAACGATGTGTCTCTCACACATCAATGTTTCTCTCCCTTTCTTTCTCCCTTCCTTCCCCTTTCTTTAAAAATAAATAAATAAAATCTAAAAAAAAAAAAAAAGAATTAGGAAGACCCTGGATACACTTACCTTTAAATGAATCAGCTCATGTTAAGTCAAAATGTAGTTTCTGCTTATTGCCTCTGAAAGGATTTTTACAACTTTGTTTTTAACATTGTTAATTTCCATTTTTCACTTTTTGCTTTTGTCTTAAACATTTTTTGGAACCACTGAAAGGTATCAGTCCTAAACTTTTTCCCTGGGCTACCTACAAGCTTTTAGTACCTTGACACTGAGCCTCTATTGTCTAGTGACTAGAACGAGTTTGTCAGCACTCTCTGGAGATAGTAACGTCTATTTCCAAGGTTGTGCACTTCCTCATGACAACTGGCAAAAAAATGACATATGCAGAGAGTCAGACAATAAAGTGGAACTGAGTCACATGACTCTTAAGGTTTCTTCCAGCCTGAGATGCTATATGTTGCATGATCTCTTCTATGTACAAAGGATTTCAGTGCAGCAAAGAGGAATGCTAGGCTAAAATAAGAATGGAGCTTGTTCTGATTATATTGCTTGATTTTAGCATTAAATATAAGAAATGGCATGGGAATGGTGCTTATGAGCTGTTCTAGAGGCCAACAAAACTATTTGATTATTATTTTTAACAGTCCCAGATGCCTTGAATTTTCAGGGTATCTAGCCTATATGTTCCTAGTCTGGGTCCATGGATCCTTAGCTACAGAACCACCTATAACTGGAAGATCAAAATTTTATGTAGATATGCATGCATGCTTTTTATTTTTGTGGAAAAAGTCCATAGCTTTCACCATGTTCATTTTTTATTTTATTTTATCCTCACCTGAGGATTTTTTTTTTCATTGCTTTCACAGAGAAAGGAAGGGGAAGGGGGAGGGGGGAACATTGATGTGAGAGAGAAACATCAACTGGTTGCCTTCTCATATTAGCGTAGACCAGGGATCAAACCTGCCACCTGGGTATATGCTCTGACTGGGAATCAAACCCACCACCATTTGATCCATGGGATGATGTTCCAACCAACTGAGGCATACCAGCCAGGGCACTTTCATCACTTTCAAAACCATTTTCAACCCAGAAGAAGGTTGGGACCCATTGAATGTATTCAATCTTTTCTTACAGATGGGGAAACTGAGGCTTAGGCAGGTGAAGAGTCTTCCCCAGGTCTCATGGGGTGAGTCATAAGGCAGAACTGAGCCTTCTGGGATCTTGTCCAGGCATCATCTCCCACTACTCGTCCCCCACAAGTGGACCCAGAGCTGCCTACTTATATTTCTTTTGTTCTTAAACAGTCCAAATTAATATTTAATCTTAAAAAAAGAAAGGGCACCTCTCCATCAATTTCAGAAGAATCAAAATCTGGTTCTGGGGACTGAGAATGGTTAAATCCAGAAACTCATAGGTAAAAAACAGGAATATACATGTGATTACATAGCAAAGAATGTGCTTATAATAACAAACCAATGTATTGTTTTCCTGCTGCTGCTGCTTTAAAAATCGCCACAAATTTTAGTGGCTTAAACAACAAATTTTATTACCTTAGACTTTTGGTCAGAGAGCTAAAATGGGTCCACAAGGCTAGGTTTCCTTGACTTTTCTAGCTTCTACAGGCTGCCTGCTGTGATATTGTGATTTATATTATATATACACATATACATATACATATATATGTGTATATATAATCATGTGTTGCATGAAGTTGGGGGGTTTAGGAGGATAGACTTATGGGCCTAAGACCCTAATCTGTGGGAATTGATGCTATCTCCAGGTAGATGGCAAAAGAACTGAGTTGAACTGTAAAATGCCCAGCTGGTGTCAGAGAATGGTTTGGATGATGTAAGAGACCACTCCCACACACATTGGAATTGGGTGCAGAACTGGACCTGCATTCCTGGGTTCTATCTTCAAAGTCAGCTGCCTTCTCCCCATCTGATCTTCTGCCTTCTTCTTATAAGGACCCTTGTGATTACATTAGGTCCTTCCAATGATTCAAGATTATCTCCTCATCTCAAGGATCTTAATCTTAATCACATCTTTCACATCTTTAAAGTTCCTTTTGCTACATAAAGTAAACATATCACAGTTTCTGGGGATTAGGACCCAGACATTTTGGGAAGGGCTATTCAGTGTACTACAGCCAATAATGTTGATTTGCTGTTAATCTAATTCATCACAGGAGATGTTACCAAAAAAAAAAAAAAGCAAAGGGAGCAAGAACACTGAATTTTTAAAACAGTTCTTTAGATAAAAATTAACCAGCTGCCAAATGATGCTGTTTAAGGAGTTGAAAATGCCCAGAAGATTATATAAATGTGTACATTTGTAGAGAAAAACAAAAGTGAGAATATGAAAAAAAGGAGAGTACTTTAAAAGAAAGTACTGTTAGCAGGCTTTTTCTGAAAATCAAACAGTTATGATCTTCATCAGGGCCAGTGAAGACAGCTGAGCTTTCAGCCAGCATAATTCTATGTGGGCCTGTGGGGACAGTGGGATTAGTCATGGCATATGCACAAACACTCATGTGGCCTTTAATCTGGAAACAGCTGGTGGATGGGTGGTAGGGACAAATGATGCTGTAAATGGAAATAATTTAATAAAGGATTAGAGAAATTCCTGAACAGTTAGTTCAGACAATGAATGAATAACTGTTAAAATATTCAGGTTATAGCATTAAATGTTTGTGCCTAATAGTGAGGATAGCCACAGTAGATTTAGAACTATGCCCTTAATTTGGCACTTGTAGCTGTGAAGGTAAGACATGTTGATATGTCACATGACCCGTTATGAGCCATATTGCTAAATTTAACTAAATAATCCTGAAATGCATAAGTTTGGGAATAATTTCTTTTGAGCGTAGATTAGATCAAATGTCAGCTTGTTCCCATAACATTGTCATCCTCACTCAGTTGCATCTGAAGATGTGTTTAAGCATAAGAATTGAGGTTTAGTTGCACCTAGAGTGTGGAAAATGCATGCAGGTTTGAATGCATTGTATGAACCTAGTCATGAGTTGTGGCAGAGAAAATCTTAAGAATTGCTATTGTAATAAAAGAGAGTTTTAAAAAAGATTTTATTTATTTATTTTAGACAGAGAGGAAGGGAGGGAGAAGGAGAGGGAGAGAAACATCAATGTGTGTTTGCCTCTCGTGTGTCCCCTACTGGGGACCTGACCTGGACTAAAATCCAGGCGTGTGCCCTGACTGGAAATTGAACTGGTGACCCTTACATTCTCAGGCTGGCGCTCAGTTCACTGAGCCACACAAGCCAGGGCAGAGAGTTTAAAAATAAATAGGCAAACTTTTTGGAACTAGAATAAATAACACTAAATTTATATAGAACCACAAAAGATCCTGAATAATCAAAACAATCTTGAGGAAAAAACTCCAAAATTGGAAATATCATGATTCCAGATTTCAAACTATACTACAAGGCATAATGATAAAAAACAAGCCAAGAATATACAATGATGAAATGATAGAGTTTTCAGTAAGTTGAAAAAACTGGTCAGATACATATAAAAAAATAAAACTAGACCACTTTCTTATACCATATACAAGAATAAACTGAAAATGAATGAAAGACTTAAGTGTAAGACCTGAAAACATAAAACTTTGGAAAGAAAACATAAGCAGCAAACTCTTTAACATTGCTCTTAGTAATATTTTTTTGAATATTTCTCCTTGGTCAAGGGAAACAAAAGCGAAAATGAACAAATGGGACTACATCAAACTAAAAAGCTTCTGTACAACAAAGGAAACCATCAACAAAACAAAAAGATAATTTACTGAATGAAAGAAGATATTCACCAATGATACATCTAATAAGGGGTTAATATTCAAAATGTATAATGAATTTATACAACTTAACACCCCAAAATGAACAATTCAATTAAAAAATGGACAAAGGACTTGAACAGAAATACAGATGGCCAATAGACATATGAAAATATGCTCAACATCACAAATCATCAGAGAAATTCAAATTAAAACCACAATTTGATATTACTACATATCTCTCAGAATGGCTATCAACAAGAAGTCAGCCAACAACAAACGCCGGTAAGGGTATGAAAAAAAGGGAACCCTAGTGCACTGTTGGTGGGATTGTAAATTGGTGCAGCCACCATGGAAAACAGTATGGGGTTCCTCACAAAATTAAAAATAGAACTATTACATGACCCAGCAGTTTCACTTTTGGGTATTTATCTGAAGAAATCCAAAGCACTAATTGTAAAAGACACATGTACCCCTATGTTTTTACAGCATTATTTACAATAGTCAAGATATGGAAGTAACCTAGGTGTTCAGTGATGGATGAATGGATAAAGATGATGTAGTACACACATACAATGGAATATTACTCAGTAATAAGAAAGAATGAATCTTGCTATTTGTGACAACTTGGCTGGGCCTAAAGGGCATTATGCTAAGTGAAATAAGTCAGGCAGAGAAAGACAAATACCATAAGATTTCACTTACATGTGGAATCTAGAAAAAAAAACAACCCCCGAAACAAAATAAATCAACAAAAACAGAAACAAACTCATGGATAGAGAACATTTCTATGGCTGCCAGATGGTAGGAGGATTGTGGGGATGGGCGAAAAAGGGGAGGGGATTTAGAAATACAAATTTCCAGTTATAAAAAAGTCACGGGGATGGAAAGTACAGCATGGAGAATATAGTTAATATTGTAATAACTATGTATGCTGTCAGAATGTAGTCAATAATATTGTAATAATTGTGTATGCTGTAAGATGGGCACTAGACTTACCAGGGTGATCACTTCATAAGTTATATTAATGTCTAATAACTATGCTGCATACCCAAACCCACATAATATTGTATATAAATTATAATTGAAAAATTTAAAAAAATGTTTTAAAAGTGGTATATATATATATATATATATATATATATATATATATATATATATATATAATGGACTATTACTCATTCATAAAAAAAATGAAATCTTACCATTTGTGACAACATGGGTGGACCTGAAGTGTATTATGCTCAGTGAAATAAGTCATACACAGAAAGACATACCATATGACTTCACTTGTGTGGAATCTAAAAAACAAAACAAATCAATGGACAAAACAGAAACAAACTCATAGATACAGAGAACAAACTGCTGGTTGGTTGCCAGATGGAAGTGAGTCTGGGGGGCTGGATGACAAAGGTGAAGGGATCAAACTGGCAGTTACAAAATAGCCACAGGGATATGATGCACAACATAGGGAATAGAGGCAATAATCTTGTAATAACTATGTGTGGTGTCAGGTGGTACTGGTTTTATCCAGAGGATCACCTTGTAAATTAAATAAATGTCTAATAACTGTGCTGTGCACCTGAAACCATAATGTTGATTTTCAACTGCAATCAAAACTTAATTATTTTATTTTATTTTTTAAATAGAAAGAAAACATTTGCCAACCTTTGTTCCAGACATACTTTTTACTGGGTCTGTAGTGTTTCTTTAAGTGGCTACAGCCATCTCTACACTGATGTAAGGGAACAGTACCACCAAACTTATTGTGCTAAAATATAATAGTACAAATAAGAAGCCATCAATGCCCCTCAAGGGTTTACATGAGCCATTTAAAAATGATATTAGGTAGATGCCTCGGGAAAAAGAAACCAACCCTAATTGTATTTCTTCTCTCAGCAAAAGCCTTCAATGGCTTCCATTTGCCCACAGAATAAGGATGTGCTTTCGAGAGTTGCATTCCAGGTTCCCCGTTGTCTAGTCATCTTTCTAACATTATTCGTCAATATGGTACATCCTGTGATCTCATCAAATAGCTACTCTTGTCTTCTATACATGCCTACTCTCCCCCACATGGAAGCCTTTGACTAATTCCAGGGGCTCTCCAAGGAAAGACGACATTCTCTGGGCACAAATTCAGTCCAGCTTCAGAGGAGCAGAACAATGTCTCTTCCCCTCCTGGGTGATTTCCTTCCCAGATTCCTTGCCTCTTCCTTTTCAGTGGGAGTCAGTTCTTCTTGCCTGATCCCTGCACTCCTGGACAGCACGCCTCACCTTGCTTACCTGTGTTTAAGTCCCAGCCTAGCCTGGAGACTGCTCAAAAGCAAGGTTTCTGTCTTGTTCATCTTTAAGGCCCTCTATCAACAAGCTAGATGCACCACATAATAGGTACCCAATACTTACTTATGAAAGGAAGGAAGAGTGGAAGGGAAAAAAAAGGAAGGAGAGAAGGAATTTAAAATATTGTAAAGTTCTCTGGGTACTTGAAGGATGGGGTGTTCTTTAAGACATGCCTCCTAGCCCTGACCAGGTGGCTCAGTTGGTTGGAGTATCATCCTATACACCAAAAGGTTGTGGGTTCGATTCCTGTTTAGTGCATATATTTAGGTTGTGGGTTCCATCCCTGGTAGGGGTGCATATAGAAGGCAACAGAGCAATGATTCTCTCACATTGATGTTTCTCTCTTTCTTTCCCTCCTTTCCTCTCTCTTTAAAATTAATACATATATCTTCAGGTGAAGTTTAAAAAATTTAGGAAAAAAATAAATTCCCCCTTGAATTTCCAGGGAAGGTCTCCTGGCTGGCTGAGAGCTTTTAAGCAGCCCAGAAAGCCAGAACTGTTGGTCTGGTTCTCTCTGGTTGGAGGTCTTGTCCAAACTGCAGGTACCTTCTCTTTGTGTTTATCTGTCCAGTAATCGGTTATTTCCATATGAGGAGCTGAGCGCTGGCTGCCCCCATCCCTCTTGACTCTGACATTTGACATAACCCAGTGCCTGCAGAGCAGAGTGAGTGGGGACCCATTGGCTGGGGCAGGGCACACTCAGGGCTACAGGCAAACCAGGTGGGCTTGGTGGCTTCCTTTGCCCTCTGTGCTGGGAGCAGTGTCAGGCCTCGGAAAGCCCTATGAGAATAACATCCCTGTGAAGATACTGATCGCTACTCTAAAGGGTTGTTGTGAAGGTTTAACCAAAAAATTGCTAGAAACATCTTTGCAAAGTGTTGTGTAGATGGGACTCTTGTGGGGACTGGCAAAATGAGAGTAGGAGGAGAGAGACTTGCTGGAGATCAGCTAGCTAAGCTGTCTGGGTGAAGCACTCTTTCTCCTGGAATCCAAAAAGTGGGTTTAGGACTTCATGTCTTTTGGATTTTCTTTCTCATGTGGGAAATAAATAAAGGGTTATATTTCTGGTGAAGAAGCACCCTTTTTCCCCTGTGGGCATTCTCTTCCAGCCTAGAGGTATGTTTTCCTCTCTGATGGCTGCCTGCGAACAGTGGAGGCTGGAGGAGAGTAGAGCTCAGTAGTCATGTGGCCCTGCATCCCCGTGTGACAGATGGATGGGTGGGCCAGGCTGACATTTACTGAGCATTCACCCTGTGCCAAGCTCTGAGCTATTTTACTTATTGTCTCATTTAACTTCAAGAGTGGTGGGAGTGTGTGTGTGTGTGTGTGTGTATTTTTTGTCCTCACCTGAGGTGGAGAGAGAAGGGAGAGAAGATTTAGAGAGAGAAGGGAGGGAGAGTTGGAGCAAAACACTGATGTGAGTGAGAAACATTGATTGGTTGCCTTTGTACACACCCTCACCAAGGACTAAACCCACAACCTAGGCATGAGCTCTGACCAGGAATCAAGCCATGACCCTTCCGTTTGTGGGATGATGAACAACCAACTGAGCCACACCGGCTGGGGCAAGAGTGGTAGGATTTTAAAACTCTTTGTGATTTTCTTCTTGCTTGAATTTTAAAAACAGTAAGTATGTTTCATTAAAAAGTAATAGCCATTATCAAGATCTAGATATTGCTATTCCCATTTTCACATAAGGAAACCAAGGCTCAGAGAGGTTAGAGTACTTGCTTGAGGTCACACAGCAAGTAGATAGCTAGAATCAGGAATTGAACCCAGCTCTGACTGACACCAGGTCTGACTTTCCCTAATACCCATCCTACCACCAATGGAAGGGGATGGAGACCAGAAGGACACTTTTTTTTTAAGCTTCCCACTCCTGCCTACCTGATACTTAGTTGCATACCCCACCAGAAGGAGTAGGATCTGTTTTCTCTCTTCTCTGATTTCTTGCTACTCAAATCTGTAGCATCAGCATCACCTGAAGCTTATTAGAAAGGCAGAATCTCAGGCCTTCCCCCAGACCTATGAATTAGAACTCGGTTGCTAACAAGACCTCTGGTGATACAATGCCCACTAAAGTCTGATTGAGAACCTGGGCTCTGCATCAAACCTTCTTGTCAGCTAAGCCTTAATAGCAGGTGAGGTAATGGAGAGAAAGGTCAGCCTCATTCTAAGGAGATCTAAATTAGGAGATTACTCACAATGCTTGCTGGGTTTCACCAACATCTAAAACTTGACTCTAGGCCCTAGAAAAATTGTGGAATGGAATCTACAACAGGTGAGTGATCCTGTAGACAATAGTTTGGCAGTTAACATTTGGAACCCACTAGAGTTCACCATGAGAAAAAGAACCATTCCAAATTGAGCACATTTTCTTTCTTTGAAAAGTAATTAAAAGTTTATTATAGCAAAGTGATTATAAAGAATCTCATGAGCAAATAGGAAGGTGAGTTATTATTGAACTGGTAAGTAGTTATATACATGATTGTAACATCTGCCACCAAGTCTGGGGTGACCTTTAGATTGCATCACTTCAGGGCTTGTCTCCAGCCTCAAACAGGTTATTAGTGACTTTGAAGACATGAGGAGCATTCCACTGGAATTCCTTATGGACATAATTGTAGTTCATGGCAGATAGATTATTATAACCAGGCCCTGTTAGAAGTGATTCAAGTCCCTTCATGGGGGCCTGGAGGCAAGTGCCAGGGCAGGTATATTCTCTCCCTTTGTGCCAGGCTAAGAAAATTTGTCCTGATGAGACCCACAGGCAGTGTCAATGAATGGGAGGGCAGTGCCAGAGGCCCATCCCCAGTGCAGGCAATAAGGGGGCACTGTATGCACAGAATTTAAAAACGATAACAGGCATGCTCTTCCAGGAGCATGCCCACGCCTTTCCTTTTCCCCTTCTCTTCTCCCACAGGCACTCATCTCCTAAACTCTGAGGGACCTCACGAG
Organism: Phyllostomus hastatus; assembly: GCF_019186645.2. NCBI lineage: Eukaryota > Metazoa > Chordata > Mammalia > Chiroptera > Phyllostomidae > Phyllostomus > Phyllostomus hastatus. The sequence continues at coordinate 71,581,725 of NW_025334041.1, read as the reverse complement.
ACTTGCAACCAGGGGAGCAATGGGAACAGCAGCTTGTCCCAGGCTGATGCCCTGATCCTGTCTCCAAGGCCCCCTTGTCTCTGACTTTCCAGTGGGCTGACCACAGTCTCACCTTGACTCACTTTTTCCCATAAGGTTTCTAGAGAGTCAAAGCGGCCCTTCCTAGGCTCTCTCCTGTTGCTTCTTCCATCCGAACTAAGCCCTTCTTGTTTCACTGTCCCCAGCTTTAATAAACATCCTCTCAAAATCACCTGGACTCATGCTGTGGAATCTTTTCTGCATGAAGTCAAGAACCACACACTTACAGGCTGGCCTGAGGCAGACCTGCTCCAGGCCAGTAACAACCTTAACATACACACACACACACAACTGGTAAAAGTCAATCTTTTTTTTTTTTTATCACCGTGCACAAGCAATTCTACACAATGTCAGGGATAAAATACTTTTCCTTGGAAAAAAAATCTATATATTAGTCTAGGTTCTAACTGATTGCTGTTGAGTAAACTTCAAATTAGCACATTAAAAAATTACTTATCCTTGAATAAACATTGTATTCTGCCTGGAAGTTAATTGGGAGGACTGTCAGTTGAAGAGCCAGCCCCTACCGCCAGTGCGCTTGGCTGCACATGTTTGCTGTGTGGTAAGTTTTGTAAGGTTCAGGGTTGTGCGAGCTTTTGCTGACCACAATAAGGTCTCCAGTCCCTGAGACACCACATCTCCCTGCAGTATAAGTGGGTTAGAAGTAGACAGTGATTGTAAAACATAAAGAAGCAGAACTTCTGTTATTCCAGGTGACCATTTGGAGTTTTTATTAGCATTTAAAATTTTAAAAAGTGCAATAGTGTAAGAACTGTGAAGTGCAATACATTTACACATCAACTATGTATGTGAATATGAACATATGTGTATGAATAAAAATATAAAATACTCTAATATTCTAAGAATATCATGATGGGTGTAAATTATGACAGCAGCCCCAGGGTACGGTTCTCTGATGGGTGTCCCTGTGGCAGATAGGCATGGAGTTCTGAGTGACAAGTTATAAGTGACAGCCAGCATGATTGTGCTTGCTTCTGACTCTTCCTCTACAGCCATTTCCTGGGTGTCCTTCCTCCCTGTCCTGCCTTTATCTGTATTCCTGGCCTGGGTACCGATACCCTAGAGGCGGACATCTGCTCCTCCTTTCCCTTCCCAGCCTAAGACATGCTCTCTGCTTTACAGGTGACTCAAAGCTTAGCACAGAGATATAATGATGACACAATAAAAATTCAAAATGACCTGGACAGTTTGGAATGCTATACTGAGAGCAGGCAGATAGGGGTGAAGGTGAAGATTCCACTTCAGGTTAAAAAATTCAGAGTCATGAGAAAATATTGGGGCATGATGGATACGTTAACTTGACTGTGAGATGGTTTCATGGGTATATGTGTGTTAAATTGCACATTTTAAATGTGTGCAGTTTATGTATGTCAATTATATCTCAATAAAGCTGTTTTTAAGCCCTGGCTGGCGTAGCTCAGTGGATTGAGCGTGGGCTGGGAACCAAAGTGTCCCAGGTTCGGTTCCCAGCCAGGGTACATTCCTGGGTTGCAGGCCAGAACCCCCAGCAACCGCACATTTGTTGGGAACTGCCCTGACTGGTATCAGAAGCTGAAACCCCCGCCTAGGCTAAGGCTAAGGGAACGCCCTTGGAACCGTAAGCCAGCAAGGAGACAAAAGCTTATCTCCCTGGCAGGAATGCTGCTTCTGCTGCTTTATTCATAACTGAACCCCAAAAAGCTTGGTCGGTTAGCCAAAGACAGGTAAGATTCCCCAAGGGGGGAACGACCTAAGACAGGCACGATCACTTTGGGAGGCCCCCTAAAAGAAGGACTTGGGAGGCTGCAGCAAAAGGGGGTGATGGACCCTCGCTCCTCGGCTTTGACATAGCCTGAGTTCTCATTGTCTGGGAGAAAATCTCCTTATCTCTCGGTTTCCTTAGTTCCCTTGCTCCACCTAAGCCTGAAACAATGACAGGGTGGTGCAGCTCTGTGCTGAAAAGGGCGGATTCCCCCGGGTGATCAGGCCTAAGAAAGAACATGTAAATTACTGTGAAAACTTCTTTGTTTAGAATGCTCTCAGTTGAATGAGAGGGGTCCAAAGAGGAAGTTAGTTTGTTCTTCAAAGTCTTACAGCTCTTTGACCCTGACTCAAAATAGACCCTCAGACTTCCTTGTTTTCTATGGTTCCTTACTTCCCCCTAATGTGTACTGTACTTTACCTGAATTATTATGCAAAATGAGCCCAATAAAAGCAGGTATGGATGGTAAATCGGGGCGCTCCCCACTAGGGGGGGTGGCTATTTCATCCCTACTTCTCCACAGAAACTAGTTTGTCTCTGTGCATGTTTTTTCTCGCGTGTTTTAGACGAGCCATCCACAGCGTTCTGTGGTCACTGCTGGCCAGTGACCCACGCAACACACATTGATGTTTCTCTCTCTCTCTATCTCCCTCCCTTCCCTCTCTAAAAATAAATAAATAAATCTTTTAAAAAAAAGCTGTTTTTAAAATATAATGACAAATGGACCAACAGAGGGGAGCCCTGACTTGGCTGCAGCACCTTTGAGAAAACTTGGGAGGTTCCAGTGACTATGTTTGTAATTTGACCTTAAATAAATGTGAAGTTTTTCTAATGGAATCACAATGTCCAGATTCAGGAAGTGTGAACAGCACCACACCTGGATACTACACTCTGTTCTGGGCACCATAATTTAAAGTGTTGTGACCCTTAAGTGACCAGGAGATAAGATTTGGAGCCTCTTTCAGATCCAGATTACCTGGGTTCTTCAGCACCTCCATCCCTGCTGACCAACTTCACATTCCTTCCAGAGAACGTAATCCTGACTTGAGACGGGTGTGAGAAATTCATAGTTCCCCTCCTCCAGAGGTTTGGAGCTTCCACAAAATGGTCAGGGTCCCGTGTAAGTTCCCTGTACTCTCTTCTCATCCTTCTCAAGCAGGGTACCCTCTGTGTGGCATAGTGATGATGGACTGTGGATTCTTGCAACTCACTAGGTATGCCAGTGTAATTCTACCCTTCTTCTCTCATTAGGAAAGCTTGAGGAATGCAAGGTACTGAGTAAGATATTATCATGGAAATAACCTTCAATCTGCTCTAACCTGTAAAAAGTACTAACCTTGCATGCCCTTGAGTACTCTATGATCATTAACCAATTACCAGCAATGCACATCACAGCAGATGGGGAAATGGCAGTGTGTTGAGTTGACTATCTAGAGGCTGAAAACTGTCTGGACTCCAGGAAGCCCTGAATCTATCTTAGAGCAGTAGCCCATGCAATGCCCTTAGCTTGGCTCTGTTGCTGTCTCTCCATCTCTTGATGCTATGTTGGAAACAGTGGGTCTAGCCTTTGGGCTGGTCCTTGAGCCAGATACCTTAGCATTTGCTGCTGGATCTTGCTTGATTGCCCTGTTATGCTCATTTTCCTTTGGCTATAGGAATGTGCCATGGACACACTGGAGAATGGCAGAACAGTGAGATTTTCAGAAACTTGTATAAGGAACTGTTGGAGGAGCTGAGAGTGTTGCACTTGGAGAGGGGAAATGAAGGGGAAACATGGCAGTAGTCTTCAAGTTCTTGAAGGGCTGACATGACCAGGCCTATTCCATTAGACAAGGATCCAGAGAGCCAAATTACATTATAGGAGTATGTTTTTCTGCAAGGCAAACTCAAGCTTAACATGAGGAGGAAGGTGGCAGTAATTGGGACTGGCCAACAATGAACTGATTGTTCTTGGAAGCAGCAAACTCTTTTTCACTATGGGAATTAGAAAATGCATGGTCAGGGATGGACACGAGGGGTTTCTGTACTTGTATGTTCTGTTAAAGATTCTTCCTTCAGGCTCTAGGATTCCATATTTCTAAAAGCCCTTGTTTTCTTAAACTTCTGAGATTCCTGTTTAGACTGTTAAGTACAACCTGAGTGTGTATACCCACTTTCTCTCAGGGAGCTCAACACTTCCCTGCATATTGCCAAACTTCTTTTCATCATTTCTCTGCTTCAGTGGCCAGGATTTCTCTTTCCCACATTGCAGGAGTATGCAGTTGGGGCCTAGACATATTGTGATCACACCAGGTTTCACTCATTCTGGGTGTTAGGTTATGTCTTGAGATAAGGTTACTTCATGCTAGCCCATGACCTTATCTATTCTAATCATGGCTTTAACATGGGGAGGCACAGGACTCTAATGGGAACACTGGGAAGCCAGAAGCAGGGGGTAAGGGGCTGAATCCTCCTATGTCTCTCTCTCCCACCCACAGAATGGACATATATTGTTCTTTATCACTTCTACTAACTCTGAGCCAGGAGATACATCAAATAACATCAGTGACATCAGTAACCTTGTAATTGTTGTTTTTAAATAAAATCCAAAAGAAGATAAAGAAAAGACATGTATAGTAAAAGGACAGCAAACTCACAATTATTAACAACCACACCTAAAGCAAAACCAAAAGAAACTAAGTAAACAACTAGAACAGGAACAGAACCAGAGAAATGGAGGGCACATGGAGGGCTAGCAGCAGGGGGGTGGGAGGAGGGGAGGGAGGGAAAAGGTATAGAGAATAAGTAGCATAGAATGTAGGTTGAAAATAGATAGGGGGAGGGCAAGAATAGTACGGGAAAGGTAGAAGCTAAAGAACTCATAAGAATGACACATGGACATGAACTAAAGGGGGGGAATGTGGGTGGGAGAGGGGGTACAGGGTGGAGGGGAGGGAAGGGGGGAAATGGGACAAATGTAATAGCATAATCAATAAAATATATTAAAAAAATAAAATCCTTACCCGAGGATATGTTTTTATTGATTTTAGAGAGAGAGGAAGAGAGAGAGAAGAAGAGAGAGACAGAGAAAGAGAGAGAGAGAAACACTGATGTGAGAAAGAAACATTGATCAGTTTCCTCTTGAACACACACCTACCAGGGATCAAACCCATACATAACATAAGTGTGTGCCCTGACCAGGGATTGAATCCATAACATTTTGGTGTATGGGATGATGCTCCAACCAACTGAACCACTTGGCCATGGCTAACCTTGTAATTCTTAAAGTTGCAAAACACAGAACTAAGACATGTCATAATGCATAGACCTCATTTTGTGTAAAATACATTGTTTCATGTTGCATCATATTGTGGATAGTTATGATATTTTATCCTTTGGGAGAAAGGACAGTACATTTCCACAATGATAATAATACATCACAAAGAATTTACCCCCCACCCACACCACCACCATGCCATTGTGCCAATAACCTGTGACTTTTGGCAACAGGACCATGAGGAATTTCCACTCATACTCCCTTGGCCCAGAAGTTTTCCTGGGGTTCCTTAAGTATCTTCTCCAATGTGTTTCAGGAACACCTTGTGCCTCCTTTATTATAGTGCTGCTCATGCTGCATGGTGATTGCCAGTTCAACTCTTCCTTTGGGAACTTATGATAATCTAGTGCCTATAGGTCATAAACCTATACTTGCTGAATTAACTTGAAAGGCTTATATGCAGGGGCTCAATAGTGTTCCCATTTAGTTCACTTTAAAATATCTGCTAAAATAATAGTTACAGCTAAAAAGGACCTTTGGAAGCCGAAGACTCTCATTTTGAAAAGTAGGAGTTTGAACCCTAAAAAGACAAGGATTGACCACTGAGCCAGTACCAAACCCCCAGTCTTTCAAAGGACAATGTGCTTCCTTTCCACGGTGCACCTCCAAACTTAATCATGTTTTCTTTCTCTATTTCCAGCCTCGTTAACTTTGTGTGCCACACCTGCTTCAAGAGGCAGGAGAAGCTCCATCACTGTGGGCAGTGCAAGTTTGCCCATTACTGTGACCGCACCTGCCAGAAGGATGCTTGGCTGAACCACAAAAACGAGTGTTTGGCCATTAAGAGACATGGGAAGGTACCCAATGAAAACATCAGGTCAGAGCTGGGCCCTGGGGTAATGTTTGGGATTCCCAAATGTAAGATGGGGCTGGTGGCAGTGACAGCATTCCCAGGCCCAAGGAATCTGGGCTAAGTGCAAGTCAGGACAGAGCCTCAAAGAGACTAAATATGGTCACTTCTGTGAACTCCCTTTAGGTCTGGGGGACCATCTAAGAGGGAGAATAGGTTAGCAGCTCCAAACTGTAGACACTGGCTGGAGCTGGCTGCAGACTCATTCTGTATGGCTTCTTAATATTCAATTTTAAAAAATTGATCTGCCAATGTTCAAAAATTGAAAAATTTCACATGAAAAAAAAAAAAGAGGTTTTCTGGCCTCTCTTGAAAAAACAAAATCAGTAGATTTGGCAAAAAGAGTTAGAGCTTAATGGCATCTGCCCCCTTCACAAAATACTGAGCTTTTCAGGTAACCACTAGTTACAGTGGTTGTACACACAGCCCTCTGTGCCCACTCCACCTGAGAGGCACTTGTATTTGCAACAATTAGTGGCCTCCCCTGGTGACCATCACCAGAAATCTCAGGGCTAACTAACATCAGAAAGCCTCAGTTCAAGAGCTCCCAAGCCCTGGAGCTCAACTATGGCATGGCCTGATGCAAGGCTGCAGGTAGGTGCTTATGAAGCTGATGGTGGAGAGCAGAGGCGATGGTGAAGGTGAAGTTGGGATTTTCACCATTTGGGAGGATGTGTAGGATGTGAAGTTAAAGTGCAAACTGGAATCATTATGTGCCGGTCATTTTTAGGAAACTACAAAATGAAATGGCTCCATTAGCCTCTCTGACCCCCTTAATTCCATCTGTTGAAATCCTACTCCTTTTTTTCTTTTTTTTTTGTTATTTCACATACAGTTGTATGCATGTATGTATTTATTTAAGTTTCTGCTTTATTGAGTTATAATCAATATAAAATTGTAAGATATTTTAAAGTATATTTTGTTGATTATGTTATTATAGTTGTCTCAGGTTTTTCTTCCCTTTATTGTCCACCACCCTGCACCCTCCCTCCCACCAGCATTCTCCACCCCTTTAGTTCATGTCCATGGGTTGTACATATAAGTTCTTTGGCTTCTCCATTTCCTGTACTATTCTTAACCTCCCCCTGTCTATTTTGTACCTACCATTTGTGCTTCTTATGCCCTGCACCTTCTCCCCCTCCCCACTGATAACCTTCCATGTGACCTCCATTTCTATGATTCTGTTCCTGTTCTAGTTGTTTGCTTAGTTTGTTCTTATTTTTGTTTGTTTTTTTAGGTTTGGTTGTTGATAGTTGTGAATTTGTTGTCATTTTACTGTTCATAGTTTTGATCTTCTTTTTCTTAGATAAGTCCCTTTCACATTTCATGTAATAAGGGTTTGGTGATGACGAACTCCTTTAACTTGACCTTATCTGAGAAACACTTTATCTGCCCTTCTATTCTAAATGATAGCTTTGCTGGATAGAGTAATCTTGGATACAGGTCCTTGCCTTTCATGACTTGGAATACTTCTTTCCAGTCCCTTCTTGTCTTCAGGGTTTTTTTTTTGTTTGTTTGTTTTTTGAGAAATCAGCTGATAGTCCTATGGGAATTCCTTTGTGGGTAGCTGTCTCCTTTTCTTTTGCTGCTTTTCATATTCTCTCCTTGTCTTTATTCTTGGGTAATGTAACTATGATATGCCTTGGTGTGTGCTTCCTTGGGTCCAACTTCTTTGGGACTCTGAGCTCTCTGGACTTTTGAAAGTCTATTTCCTTTGCCAGATGGAGGAAATTCTCCTTCATTATTTTTTCCAATAAGTTTTCAATTTCTTTCTCTTCCTCTTCTTCTTCTGGCACCCCAATTATTCAGATGCTGGAACATTTAAACTTGTCTCAGAGGTTCCTAAGCCTCTCCTCATTTTTTGAATTCCTGTTACTTCGTTCTGTTCTGGTTGAATGTTTATTTCTTCCTTTTGCTCCAAATCATTGATCTCTGAGTCCCAGTTTCCTTCCCTTCACTATTGGTTCCCTATTTTTATTTATTTCATTTTGCAGAGCCTTCACTTTTTCCTCTATTTTGTGACACACTCAACCATTTCTGTGAGCGTCCTGGTTACTGCTGTTTTGAAATCTGTCTGATAGGCAGGCTAGCTCTTCATCACTTAGTTCTTCTTTTGGAGCTTTGATCTGTTCTTTCCACTGGGCCATTTTTTTTTTTCCTGGGAGCACCTGTTATGTTGTAAGGGGCAGAGCCTTAAGTATTCACCAGGGCAGGGCAACCCACTTCATTGCTGCATTGTGGCACTGTATGTGGGGGAAGAGGTCAGAGAGGGAACAATGCTGCTTGCTTAGCTTTCTGCCAGCTTTCAGTCACTTCCCTGGCTACCCAGAAGCAAATTGGGCCCTTCTGGCGTTGATTCCTAGGTGGGTGGGCTTGTGTACATTTTAGGACTCTGTGAGTCTCTCCAAAGAACTCTTCTGTGAGGCTGGGAGTTTCTCCTGCCACCACAACCCCTACAGACATTTTACAGCCAGAGGTTTTGAGGCTTTATTTCCCTGCACTGGATTCTTGGGTTGTTCAGTCTATCTTGCTCCCTGGTTATTCCTCCCGGTTTATCTGCATGCAAATATGGGACCTCCTGATCCTCCAGCTGCCACCTTGCCACATGTCCTCCTTGTACCGACTGCCCATCTCTGCCCCTCCTACTGGTCTGGATGACTTTCTTCTTTAACTCTTTGGTTGTTAGACTTCCATACAGATTTTCTAGCATTTCTGGTTGTTTTTTGTTTTTGAATTTGTTGGGGTTTTTTTTTGGTTGTGTGAGGAAGCAAAGCATATCTACCTATGTCTCCATCTTAGCCAGAACTAAATTGTAAGGTATTTAAAATGTGCATTGTAGTGATTCAATATATATGCACATTGTAAAAGGATTCCCCCCATCTAGTTAACTAACACATCTGTCACGTCACATATTTATCTTTTTGTGTGTGTATAAGAACATTTAATTTCTCTTTTAGCAAATTTCAATTATAAAATATTGTGTTATCGATATAGTCATCATGTTTTCCATTAGATTCTCAGAGCTTATTCATCTTATAACTGAAAGTTTGTACCCTTTTACTAACTTCTCCCTATTGTCCCCCACCACCCATCCCTGGCAAACACTTTTCCACTCTTTGCTTTTATAAGTTTGACTTAAAAAAATTTCCACATATAAGTGAAACTATACACTATTTGTCTTTCTCTCTCTGGCTTGTTTCACTTAGCATAATGCCCTCAAGTTCCATCCATGTTGTTGCAAGTGGCAGGATTTCCTTCTATTTCATGATTAAATATATAAAATGTCACATCTTTTTCCATTCATCTGCTGATGGCCATTAGGTTATTTCCATGTCTTGGCTAATGTGAGTATTGCCGCAGTGAACATGGGGGTGCAGATATCTCTTTGATATCTTAGTCTTTAAGGCCAGAAGGAAATGTTATCTCCTGTGATGAGGAGGTCACTCCCTCCAGCTGCACAGTCCCAGTTGGTAATTTCTTCTGATACTGGGTTGAAATGTGTCACCCATTAGTCTCTACTCTCTGAGCTTTGCAACATTCTTTCTAATATTCAGAGGTAGCAGACACCCCAAACTGAGTCTTATTTTCCACAGTTCTGTCTTGGCCTCCATGTGGGGGCATCTTGGCTCTTAGGCACCTGGGGTACCCAGCAGTGCAACTCTATAGAAATAACCCTGTGACCCAGATGAAAGAAAAAAAAGGCTATGTTTTGTCAAGGGGGTTTCTCTTCAGAGGCAGGTTCTGCCCTAAGCCACCAGCCCTCCCTGGTAATTGGCTAGCCTGCAGTCAGTGAATGGCAGAGAGTTGCCAAAGTGTCCCTTGGTTACAGGCTTCATCTTGTGGGTATGGGCTGTTTAATAGTCGACAGGGGGGCCCTCTCTGCCCTCAGGATTAAATGTACCCCTCTGTCTCACACTCAGCCCTGTGCTCTCCTGAGCCCTCAGCTCCAGCCAGACCTGATCCTTCCCTGCTTCCAGCTTATGCCATGCTTCAGGCTGCATCCAGGCCTTTGCTTATACTGCTTCCTCATCTAGATGCCTTCTTCACCTTCTCTTTATCTAATCATTAAGAATATAAGTAAGTTCACACATGATGTGGACATCTATTACCTCCCTTTGGCTTCCAAATACCTTTGGAGGTTAGCATGGCATGGAATAGTTATTATCCTCATTTTAATGGTCATTAGATAAGTTCAGGGAGGTCACACAGTAAAGAGTAGAAACAGACTTGAACACAGGCCATTAGATTCTTCCAGTGCTCATCTCAGTCATACCACCAGGAGAGACCCAGGCTGCCATACCTCACAGTGTCACCAGGCCTTTTTTTGGTCTCCTAGACCCCATGTGGCCTGGCTTCTGTCCACCTCTTCACTTTCATTTACTTTTCACTCCTCACTCGTGTTTCAGCTTCCTTGGTCTTCTTGCTATTACTCCTTCTTATACTCGCTGCTCTTTCCCCATTGGTACAGAATTGGCTCCTGTTCATTCCACTTTCAGCTTGAGTGTGACTCCCCTATGCCACCTCCCCTGATTCCCTTGGCTCCTCTTCAACCTCCTGCCACTTTCTATCATGTCACCCTATTCTATTTTCTGCATAGCATTTAACCCTAGTTTAAATAATCTTTAATAAGTTTTTGTCTCCCCCACTATACAAACTTCATGATAGAAAAAATTCTGTCTAGTTCAGAGCTGTATATTGGGCCCCATACTGTGCAATGTTTTAGGGAGTCAGTAAGTGTTTGTTGAATGAATGAATGCAGTGGGGTCTCCATAATCGTGCCCCTCTTCACAGGCTGGCTGCACGTATCATGTGGCGGGTGGAGAGAGAGGGTACTGGGCTCACAGAGGGCTGCCTGGTCTCCGTGGATGACCTACAGAACCATGTGGAGAACTTCGGGGAAGAGGAGCAGAAGCAGCTGAGAGTGGACATGGACACTTTCTTGCAGTACTGGCTGCCCCAGAGCCAGCAGTTCAGCATGCAGTACATCTCGCACATCTTTGGCGTGGTATGATTTCTCATGAAGTGGGTGTGGGTGACAGCTGGGATTGTCCAGTGAAGAAGTATTCAGAAACTGCCAGGCCAGAGTGGGGAGGAGGGGCCAAGAGCTGCAGGGAGACAGAGCCCTAAAATGAACAACTGTCATCTAGTCCTCTGTCTTTCTTGTCTTGCTATGAGGTTACTCATTACATGAGGTTATTCCTGACCTATCTGAATTTGGTACCCCAACACAAACATTCCATTATCTCTTTTTTTAAAAAAATATTTATTTATTTTTAGAGAGAGGGAAGGGAAGGAGAAAGAGAGGGAGAGAAACATCAGTGTGAGAGAGATACATTGGTTGGTTGTCTTTCATGTGCACCCCAAGTGGGGACCCGGCCCAAAAGACAGGCATGTGCCCTGACTGGGAATTGAACCTGTGACCTTGCCATTTGCAGGTTGGCACTCAATTCACTGAGCCACACAAGCTAGAGCATATTCCATTATCTCTGAATGGTAGATTTGGATGATATTTTACCTTCTAGTTGACTTGCATTTCCTGTATTTCCTCCTTTCCACACTGAAGACAAAGACCCATCATCCCTTCCTACCTAATTAGTTACTTTGGGAAAAAAATGTCCTTCCTTTTCCCAGATCTGATGGGCAGGATAATGGGGAGCCTAGAGTGGTGGGTATGGAAGCCAGAGACAGGAAAATAAGGGCCTTTCAGAGTGCGCTGTCTTGTAGCAACAAAGCCAGGCCTCTTGTAGTCATCAGAGTCCAGGAGGTAGGGATGGGGGTCCTGAGGATCAGCAGGCCTTGGGCAGTGGGGGTAGATGTCTTCTATGTGGCTGGCCCAGCACCTTCTCTGGTGTTGGTGAACTGAACAGGGGGGTTATTGTAATAACAACAACAGCATGATCACAACCAACATCTCTTATCATGTGCTTACCATGTGCCGGTGCTTCTATAATAGAGTTTTCCAGAGAAACAGAACTATCTGTCTATGTATGTATGTATGTATGTATCTATCATCTATTTGTCCATCATCTGTCTATTGAGAGGAGAAGATTTATTTTAATGAATTAGCTCTTGAGATTGTGGAGGCTTGTTAAATTCAAAATCTGCTGATAAGCTGGCAGGCAGGACCCCCCCCCCCCCCGCCCCCGCAAAAAAAGAGTTGCAGTTTGAGTCCAAAGGCCAACTGCCCGCAGAATTCCTTCATGATCAGGGGAAGTCATCCTGTGTTCTATTAAGTTTGTTAACTGATTGCATGAGGTCATCTACACTGTGCAGGGTAATTTGCTTTACTCAAAATCTACTGATTTAAATGCTAATCTATCCAAAAACACTTTCACAGAAACATAGAGAAAAATGTTTGACCACATATGTGGGTACCACACATAAAATTGACTAGCACATCTTACCATGTATTATTTTATGCCATCTTTATAATACAAGGTACAGTTTGTGCTTTTAACATTCCTACATTATAAACAGAAAGCCTAGGCCCAGAGGGGTTATAGACTTCCACAGCGAGCTAGTGTCCATGCCAGGGCTAGCAGCAGTCTGCCTGGTGGCAGAGTTGCTAATCTTAGCTGTTAGGCTCCACAGGCTTGGGGTGAATGAGTGTCATAGACCATTCTGTGTATCCCTAGGTGGCATGGTGACTATAGCCACAGAATGGCATAATCACCAAAGTGTAGAACTGAAAGGATCATAGAAGTCATCTAGTCCAACCTACAGATGGGGAAACCTGGGCTCAGAGAAAAAAAGAAATTTAACTAAGGTAACACAGCTTGTTAGTGGTGTTGACAGGCCTAACTTCACCCCCTTGCTGAATGGCCCAGGAGACAGAATGGAGGAAGTGACAGTCCTCCAATATCAGTAACAAATGGCCATGTACTACACATATCAATATACATATATCAATGTATATTATAGTATGTATAGTATATATTTATTTATATTATTTATAGATAAAGCAGACATTTCTGTGCAGTTGTTAATGTATTTTAAGTTATACTAATTCTTATGCATTTTCATACCCTGATAGATATTTGGAACCTGTTTCTATAAAGAACCACTTGTTTTTAAGGAAGAGGAAATAAAGGGAGTGCCATAAATAACCAATTTGATTTGCCTTGGATTCAGACATAAATGTCACACTCATCAGAGTTTAAAATTGTGAACTGGGAGTATAAATATTCAGCAGACACAAATAATAAGAAAAAGATGTCAATTTTATCTTATGAGCAGCTATAGAAGTTGAGGGTGGGTAGACCAAGGAGGCAGGAGGTGGGGGAGACACACAGACTTGTGCACAGGCACCCCCATTAACGCAGAGTAGTCACGGAGAGAAACCAGACAGATACTGGGGAAGGCTCATGTAACACCCTGATACAGGAAAGGGAGACACTTTCAGAACCAACATTTCCATCTTTGGTCTTTTTAGAAAACAGCTACCTCAAACTTTCAAGGTGGTGTTGTATTTTAGCAAATATGAGATCTGCCTGTGGCACTAATCTTGAGGGTCATTTGGACTCACACAGAGAATAGGAGACTGTTTTATTTCCACATTCTCTAAGCATTTCCAGGATTAGACTTGGTTTTTAATATTTTATTATCTTTTAAAAACTTTCGGTAGAATGGTGTTCTGTCCCTAGTCTGTGTCTGTTAGCTGACTTGTTTATCTTTTCCTCTGGGTAGATTAACTGCAATGGCTTCACGCTCAGTGATCAGAGAGGCCTACAGGCAGTGGGCGTGGGCATCTTCCCCAACCTGGGTCTGGTGAACCACGACTGCTGGCCCAACTGCACCGTCATATTTAACAATGGCAAGTGAGTATGTCTTTCACTGGGGGTGTGGGATGGGGATGGGGAGGCCTTATGATGTTTTTTTCCACTTGGCTTAAACCAAAGGTAAACTGTTGAACCTGAACTAGCATGGATTTCAAATGGGAAGAAAATAGGAATTTCCTTTAGAATAATTGTGGCTAAGAGAAGGTAATGAGGGGGATAGTAAAGAATTCCATATGGGTAATTTCTGAGTCTTTTTGTGTTTATTGAGCTTGCCTAGATATGTCAGATAAACCTCTAACTACTATTTTAAAACCTGATGCCTTGAATTACCTATCTAGAGCTCATTACAAAACATCACCAACAGAGAAGGCACTTGGCAGAAGCCTATATTAGTCAAGGTCTCAGCAGATATCAGAAGGCATGCTCAGAGTCTACCTGAAGGGAATTTAATAAAAGGATAATTTATAGAAGTGTGGGTAGCATTTAAGCAACTAACAAGGAATGGTGAGGTGTCCAGGGTCTAGCAGCAGCATGAAACTGTTATTACCTCTAGACCTTGGAAGCGAAAGACGTACTGTTGTGGTTGGTAAGCGCCCCAGCCATTGGAGAGACCCTTTCTCTCCCCTCCCCCACCAGCTTGGCTGTGCCTGTAGAGAAAGCAGCCACTGCTTATACCATGGGCAGCAGGGAGGGAGCCAGGAGACTAAGCACCCCAACTCTCTCTCCTCCCATTGGCCAACCTGAAGCTGAAGTGAACGTGCAAAGCAAACAGGGTGATGAGGTCCTCAGAGGTCAGTCATCAACTGCCCCCCACCCCCGACTCCACCCTGAAGAAGGCCCAGAGGGGACAGAAGGGTAAAGAATGGAGTTTGGGGGTGGAGTGCAAAGGAGAAGAGTCAGCAAACAAGATAAGATAACTACCCACGGCTCAGGCTGGGGGGATTTGGGAGAATGAGGCCTGAACAATATTGTTTTTGCTCTTAGAGACAAGCTCTTATGACAAATGCAAATTGACTCTGAGCCATTGGCATTGAGCAGGTTTCCCCCCAAACTTCCTGTAAACCAAAGACAATAGTTTCTGGTTCTGAGCCAGGAATCAGGTCTAAGCCCCAATATAATAGGAACTCTGATTTCCCTTTTCTTTCCCATTTCTGGAAGCAAGGGCCCACATGACATCAGGCTCTTAAGCAACTGAGAAAGTCACTGAAGACAGGGGAGTTTATTTTGCATCCAGATGATAATCTTTTCACAACATTTGTGTTTCCCTTCCTAAGCCTTCTGTTGTCCAGGGTTAGCCTGGTTGGCAGAAAGGATCAAATTCAGCCATACACAGGGCTGGCCTTTCTGGATACCCCTCCACTAAGCAATGGTGACCCAGGGCTCTTGTCACTACATGTGACAGTCACAGGAACCTGGGAGCCCATTTTTCAGGTCATTTCCAGAATCTGCTGTGGTTTCTATGCACCCACTAATTTTGAGCAGCCACGTTTTACCTGGGCTTCTTGGCTGTTGTGCAAGAGAAAGTGACTTTTCAGTCCCTGTCTAGCTGCCTGCCATAGTGGAAAGAATACTGGTCATGATGTTAGCGGCCCAATTTTAACCCCAACAATTTTTATCTGCTACCTGTGTGACCTAACCAGTCTCCATACACAGTTCAAACTCTCTGTGAAGTAGACATCAAAAGAGGCAATGCCTATTTGTCTAAGATACTTGTTAGTGAGATAATAATAGCTTTCCATCCTTTTATCTTATTTTTTAAAATATTTTATTTATTTGTTTTTAGAGAGAGGGGAAGGAAGGGAGAAAGAGAGGGAGAGAAACATGGATGTGTGGTTACCACTCATGTGTGCCCTCTACTGAGGACCTGGCCTGCAACCCAGGCATGTGCCCTGCCTGAGAATAGAACCTGTGACCTTTCCATTTGCAGGCCGGCACTCAATCCACTGAGCCACACCAGCCAGGATAGCATTCTACTTTAAAATGCATTGTCTCATGAATCTTATTGCTAGGTTGTTGATGAGAACACGGAAGCCTGGAGTGGGAAGTCACTTGTCCAGGGCTGCATATTTTTGAACCCAAAACCTCTCATTCTAAATGCAGTGAACTTTCCACTATACCAGGCTACATCTTGTCAAGTGAGCCCAGCTATAGGGGCTGGGATAGAAGTTGTTGTTATGGCCAAAGCTTTGATTGTATAACCCGAAATACTGTGCACCCTTGCTAGCTGTGCAGGATCAGTCAATGGTAATGATTTCTATTTGGGTGTCTGTTTTGTCTTTCAGTCATGAGGCAGTGAAATCCATGTTTCACACCCAGATGAGGTGGGTCAGTTCTTGCAAACTTCCCTGCTCCTCTGACCCACCTCCCTCACTTGCCTGGTTTGCTGGGGCCACCCCTTCCCAAGATTCCATGGCTGCTGTCTGTCTGTAATGTCCTTCTGCACCCCAGAGTCTCCTCTTTTTGAATGCTGTATTCTTAAGTATTTAAATTAATTATTTTCTTCTTCACTCACCTACCACCTGACATGGCTTTTTGGTACTTTGCTTTCTTTCTTCCTCCTCTTTCACTCCTTACTTCTCTTGTTCCCCCAACATCAAAGTGTGATAGTCCTTTCTGGCCCACATCATCTTGTTCACATTGTCCCTCTAAACCCTGCTTACCATGAAATGGGGACTGCTGATATAACTGACCTACTAAAGGGCTACATGTTTTCTTATAACCCCCAACATCTCACCCAGACTGGTTTCTGAAAATTATACCCATAACTGTGATATTTTGATAAATATTTATTCATAGTGTTCTGTTTACTGCTTCTGGACAACTATGAGTTAGCAGTTTGGGTTAGATTTTACTTTTGACTTTTCTTAATCACAACCAAATAGCCCCAAATGGGTCTTTTTTCTCAAGTTGGGCTTGAAATACTGGAAATTCTCTTTGCATTTAAAACAAAATGCTGCATGGGAGTCTGGGCTTTAGGAGTGCAGGGGAGAGTGGTTTGTGCACCTTAGCCTGTTGGCATGTACTGCATGTGACTTTGAATGATTCACATCATCTCCTGGGCATTTTGGCCCACATCTGTAGAGCAAAGGTCAAGATGAGAGTGTCTCAAGGGACATTCCCAGTCTGTACAAGAAATACTTAAATTGATTGTTACTTGTCGCTCAATTGGCTGAACTATAGCATTGCAGAGCATTAGAGAAAGAAGGGGGCTGGTGTCCAGGATGGAGTGGTGGTCACTATTCATTCCCTGATCCCCAATTCCAAGTTAGTTAAATGGGGTGTACATATACACATTTTTTCATATGTAAGTGAAATTAATTTAGTTTAAAATTCTCTAATATTACTGACGTAAATTGAGATACTTGGAGACCTTGTACAAACTGGCTTAATCATGATGGGACATAAAGCTACTGGAAATTCTAACTGATGGGCCATTGAATCCCTATTGAATGGAGATATGTTACTATGGAAAACTGCCTCTGTAAAAGGGGCTGGTGGGTGTAGCATGTTTATTGACCCTACCATGACCAAACGCCTGGGAGCCACACTCAACACTGACTCAGATATTGCTCACATGGAACTATTTAGGAAATTAGTAGAGTCCTAAAACTAAGGGCTTTGGTGCATCTTACTTCCCATGCATTGCAGACTCACGAGGCAGGCTGAAAACAACCAGGTGAGGCTAATATGATGTGGCAAGGCATGAATGGCACTTGAGTTCTAATCTTGACTCCGTTGCCAAAGTGCTATGGGACCTTTGGGGAAGTTAATTCACTTCTCTGGGCATCAGTATCCTCATTTGTGAAATGAGGGGGTTGATTCCCTGCAGCTCGAACATACTGGGATTCCAAGCAGAGCTGTGGGTAGACTCACTGGGCACCCCTATCCCTCTTGCCTTTCATCACTTCAGTAAGAGCTGCTGCAAAAAATTGGGATGGGGAAGAAAGGAAAGAAGGAATAATAGATGAAAGGGAACTTAGATTTTGCTAGGTGAGTTGGCATATGAGTTGTGTGTGTGTGCATGTGTGTGTGTATATATATATACATACAATTATATATATATAACATATATTATATATATAATTGCATTTATTTGGCATGTCAGTGTACTCCACTTTGGGAGAAAGATTTTTAACCTTAAGTGGTCACCTCTAGTGCCTGGACATGCATGTCACTGCTATTCAGTAGTTGCTTAATCAATTGTCACTTCAGTGCATGTGGAAGAGGATGCCTTGAACTAGGATGCTTCTGTGGTGGTGAAATCTTGTCCCACCTTTTACACAGTGTCTGACAGCCTCTCTGGGAGGTAAAAGAAATGACCATGGACCTCTCTGCAGAAGCTCTGCCCAACCTCTGCATCCTGCTACTCACTCTCTGGGCATTGGTTTCCCACTGGGTAGTGGGGCTCTAGAGTACTGGGGAGATATAGAAGCACAGCTTAGGGTCCAGCTTGCAGGGCTCACCACTTGTTTTCTGCAGTTTCTGGCCTTGTGAATGGCTGAGAGGCCCACAGGCTGATCTCTGCTTGTTTGGCTTACCTGGATGTGAGTTCTGCGGTGAGCTTTTGCCTTCAGAACATTTTGCATCTATTACATGGCAAAGTGGGTTGTGCTCTAGGTCATTAGAGGGTCAGGTCTAGGCTGGAAGGGGATTGAAATGCCATCTGCTCTTGCTAACCACCTTCAGCTAAAAAGCCCTATCCCTAATAAACACAAAAGTGAACGATGCAGCAGATTAACAGAGCCAGGCTCTGTTTGCTGTCAAGGACCTCCTCAATCAGTTTCCTCACATAATGTGGGCCTGAACCACTGGTTGAGATAAGAAGGGTCTTATAGTTAGATACAGAATAGGACAAGATTGTGGGTAACTGAATATGTGTGTTTCTGAGGGAGCAGTTCCCAAACTAAGCAGAAATGACTATTGAGTCTTCTCTTGAGTTTTCATTTTATTATTTCTCCCCTCTTTGTTTATAATCAGGAACTGATTGGATAATTGCACATGGATAATTGTGGACATAGGAGCTATATGTGGTTTTAAGACCAAGACCAGTAGTCTACCGGGAATCTATTTGAGCAGATTTCAGAGCAATTCACAGAATGGAGCAGATTTGATTATCATAATGAGTAGAGCAGACTTATCTAGAAAACTGTCCGTTAGGCTACATCTCCCCTTTTTGGAAGAATTTCTTTCTTTCTTTCTTTCTTTCTTTCTTTCTTTCTTTCTTTCTTTCTTTCTTTCTTTCTTTCTTCCTTCCTTCCTTCCTTCCTTCCTTCCTTCCTTCCTTCCTTTCTTTCTTTTCCTTCCTTCCTTCCTTCCTTCCTTCCTTCCTTCCTTCCTTCCTTCCTTCCTTCCTTTCAAAAAGATTTATTTATATATTTATTTTTAGACAGAGGGGAAGGGAGAGAAAAAGAGAGGGAGAGAAACATCAATGTGTGATTGCCTCTCATGCACCCGTCCTGGGGACCTGGCCCACAACCCAGGCATGTGCCCTGACTGGGAATTGAACTGGTGACCCTTTGGTTCACAGGCCAGCATTCAGTCCACTGAGCCACACCAGCCAGGGCTCTTTCTTTCTTTTTAAAAATTATTTTGTATTAAATTTGTTGGAGTGAAATTGATTCACAAAACCATAGAGTTTTCAAGTGTACAACTCAATAAAACATTGTCGGCATGCTGCATTGTGTGCCCATTGCTCCAAACAAAGTCTTTCTAGCCCCATTCTCCCTGCCTTTCTTCACCTCCACCTTCCTCCACCCACCTTTACCCTCTGGCTATCACCACACTGTTGTGTATGTCTGTGTGTTATGATCATATGTTTTTTGGTTAATCCCTTTACCTTCTTTCATCCTGAATGGGAATGGGAGTTTTCTCAAGTGCTAGGGAAGTTGTCTTTGAGACTCAACTCCTTGAAACTTGAAAAGCAAAAATGCTACTTGGATAACCTGAATTTTATTTACTCCTTTCCTTTCCTCTGCTCTAGAATTGAGCTCCGGGCCCTGGGCAAGATCTCAGAAGGAGAAGAACTGACAGTATCCTATATCGACTTCCTTAATGTCAGTGAAGAGCGCAGGAAGCAGCTGAAGAAGCAGTACTACTTTGACTGCACTTGTGAGCACTGCCAGAAAGGGCTGAAGGATGACCTCTTCCTAGGGGTGAAAGAAGACCCAAAGGTACACACAGCCCTACTCTGGGGGTGTTTGGGTCCACCTATGCAGGAGCCAGACATGGGTGGATTCCACAGCTAATCAGCACACCCCTGCTCATTAGTTTCCAGGAGGCCAGTCTGTAACCCCTGGGAAGACTGTGTGGTGCACTGCAGACAGGTCCTAGCTAGTGCTTAGACACCACCACTTGCTGGGTATTTGAGTTTGGGCATTACTCAGTTTTCTCATCTGTAACATAGGAGCGATGACAACCACTACAAGGGTCATTATGAGTATTTAACAAAATTATATAAGTAAAGGGTGTGGCATAAACAACAGACATTCCGTAAATTTTAGTCCTCTCTTTGCTCCTTTGCAGTTTAATGCTTAAAATTTCACATATTGAGACCAGTTGGTCAAAGAGATGCATTGTCTGGTTATTATAAAGATATTCCTAGTCCCATGGAAGTGGGCAATGTGGAGATGGGGCAATGTTTAGGTTGGTTAATTTGCTTAATACTGAGAAACTATTGCCTAATTGATGGTGAGACCACAGAACAAAGGGAAGGCTTACTGAGGGGGATGTCAGGAGTTCAAGTGAGCTGGGAGAAAGTGGAGCTGCCAAGTGTTGAAGTAGCCAATTAAAGCAGTGTTCTCTTAATCACTTCCTACAGTGGGATAAGCAAGAGGCTGAACTGGGGCAGGCAGACTCCCCCTATTTCATTTGTCCCCATGGAAAGGTATACTGGTGGAGGGTCAGGTGGATCAGCACAGATGTGGGGCTCATCTCACTGCTGAGGGGCCCAGAATAAAAGGGTCCAGCAGCTTTATGAGCCCTGAGGTGAGAGGTCGGGGGAGAGGGCATGGGGGAAAGACTAGGAGAGGAAAAGCACTGGGTGCTGAGTCAGAGTGGGGAAAAGTGTCTGTCTGCAAGTCTCCTCACTTCCTCCCCCAACAGGAGGCCTTCCTAGAAGGGTCTAGAAGACCTCAGAGCAGAGCCTCAGGAAAGGGACCTAGAAAGAAAGGTCTCTGGGCTGGGAATGCAAGTACTCTAAGAGCATGACCAGCCAGGGGTCTTGACTGCAACACCTTTCAGAAACTGTTGCACCAAATCTTGTGTGGGGCAGTAAAAACAGCCACCACCCCAGTCCCACCCAGTGAGGCCCACCAGAAACATCACAAAATAGAAAAAAGAGAGGAACAGTGGGGGAAGAGCCAGAACAGGAGGGAAAGGGGCCACAAGAGGAGGAATCAGAAGAAAAGGTAGAGGGAGAAAGAGAGAGATTGATTCTCCAACCTTGAAAAATTGCCATGCTCCTATTGAGAAATACAGCTGATGAGAGAGAAATAGAAAAACTTAAGGAGGCTAAATGAAGAAAGTGTAAAGCTACAATTATGGAGAATGTTAATTTCAGTTTTATTTTCTAAATATTTGGCTTTTATTTTTATTTAGGTTTGCACATACATATATTAAGAAGTCAGGAATGATTTTGGTGTCAGTTGAAAGTTTGGGGATGAGTCATAATGGCTGCTATACTGAGGGGGCTTATCAGGCTGGGACCAAGAATTCTGAACAAAAGAAAGAAAGGCAACTGTGATGTCACCAGGGATATACAGCTTGAAGGAAGTGTTAATAAGTTAGTCCAACTCATCATCTACAGATGAGGAATCTGAGGTGCAAAAGGAAGAGACTTGCCCAAGTAATCTATGATTCAATGCAATTCCTACCAAAATACCAATGGCATATTTCACAGAACTAGAACAAATAATCCTAAAATTTATGTGGAACCACAAAAGACCCCAAACAGCCACAGCAATCTTGAGGATGAATAATAAAGTTGAAGGTACACATTACCTGGTATCAAACTGTACTCCAAGTCTGTATTAATCAAAACAGCATGGTATTGGCATAGACACAGACATAGAGATCAGTGGAACAGAATAAAGAGCCCAGAAATAAGCCCACACTTATATGGTCAATATTTGACAAAGGAGTCAAGAGTGTACAAAGGGATAAAAGTAGTCTATTCAATAAATGGTGCTGGGAAAATTTGACAGTTACATGCAAAAAAATGAAATGACTGCTTTCTTACATCATATACAAGAATAAAACTCAAAATGGATTAAAGATTTAAATGTATGACTCAAAACCATAAAACTTCTAGAAGAAAACATAGGCATTAAATTCTCTGACATTTAACTTAGCAATGTTTTTTTCCCCCCTGATATATCTCTTTGGGCAAGTGAAACAGAAGAAAAAGTAAACAAATGGGACTATATCAAACTGAATTTTTTTGCACAGCAAAAGAAACAATCAACAAAACAAAAAGATAACCTATTGAATGGGAGAAGATATTCACTAATGATACATGCAGTGAGGGGTTAACATCATAAATTTATAAAGAACTTATGCAACTCAGCACCATAATAACAAACAATCCAATTGAAAAATGGGCAGAGGACCTAAATAGACATTTCTTCAAAGAAGAGATAGAGATGGCAAATAGACATATAAAAAGATGCTCACTGTCACTAATCATCAGAGAAATGCATGTTAAAATCACAAAGAGACATCACCTTGTACTTGTCAGAATAACTATCCTCAATAAATCAATAAACAGCAAGCAAGTGCTAGAGAGGTGGTAGAGAAAAGGGAACACTTGAGCACTGTTGGTGGAAATACAGACTGGTGCAGCCACTGTGGAAAACAGTGTGGAGGTTCTGTAAAAAATTAAAAATGGAACTTCCTTATGACCCAGCAATTCCACTTCTGGGTAGATATTAAAAGAAACCCAAAACACTAATTCAAAAGGATATATGCACTCCTACCTTCACTGTAGCATTATTTTCAGTAGCCAAGATATGGAAGCAACCCAAGTGCCCATCAATAGACAAATGGAGAAAAAATGGTGTGTATATATATGATATAGATATACCATGTGGAATATCATATATATTAATGGTATATATACCAATGGGGTGTGTGTGTGTGTGTGTGTGTGTGTATACACACACACCAATTCTTTTCCACTATATATGTATATAGTGGAATATATGTATAGTGAAATATTTGGACTATGGGATATATATAGTGGACTATTACTCAGCCATAAAAAGAATGAAATCTTACCATTTGAGTCGGCATAGATGGATCTAGAGGGTATCATGCTAAGTGAAATTAGTCAGAGAAAGACAAATACCACCTGATCTCACTTATATGTGGAATCTAATCAACAAAATAATTTAACAAACAGAATAGAAACAGAAGAATAGATACACAGAACAGACTGACAGTTGTCAGAGGGGAGGAGGGTTGAGGGGCTTGGTGAAAAAAGGTGAAAGGATTAAGCAAAAAAATATGTATATATGAGACACATACACACAGACAAAGGTATGGCGATAGCCAGAAAGAAAGGGGGATGGGGGAGATGGAGGTGAACAACGAAGGGATAAATGGGGAAGGAAAGAGACTTGACTTTGGGCAGTGAACGTATGATGCGATGCAGTGTGCAGATGATGGTTTATTGAGTTGTACACTTGAAACCTGTATGGTTTTATTAACCAATGTCACCCTAATAAATTCAATAATTAGGAAGCCTTTGCTGTAGCTCTATGACCCTGCATGTAAATTGTTGTTGAAAAATAAAATAAAAACCAGAATAAATAGGAAAAAATATTTGATTCTATCAGCATATACACACACATGTGTGTGCATATATAGGACTGCAATCCAGCCAAACACACGGAGAAGGCCATGTAGGGACACTCACTGTCTATGGTTGGTGTTTGTTCTAATTTGTCAGTGCCTTTACTGTGCCAGTTGTTAAATATTTTAAATATTACTCATATATATATTATATATATGGTAAAATGTTCCTCAAAATGCTGTGTCCATCTTTGGGATGGGTTTGGGGAATTACTTTGTTCTCCATACTTTTTTCATATATTTTAATTTTATAGTCAGAATAAATAATAAACTTATTTTCATTTTGGAAAAAACTTGATCATATTTGCCTAAGCAAACAAAAATGAGAAAAGAGTTTTAATATAGATAAGCACAGCAGATACACTTTTCCTTTGGACTATGAAAAATTTTGGCACTTTTTCTTTGAAATTATGGTGCCCTCATAGACTTCTTCATTATGGTATCTCCTTGCCTCAAATATCAAAACCACATTTTAAAAACAATATCACTGGATTCCTCAGGCAAATGCAGTGAGCCTAATGAGTCTAGATGTCACAGAGACAGCTGACAAATTCTCTCATAATATCCTTTTGGTGAAAACAAGGAAATATGAACTGGATGCTAAGACACTTGGGAGGGTTGGATTCCCATAGTCTAGAGGCTGTCTTCCATGGACCACAGTGGAAAAGTGGAGCACAGACTTTAGTAAAGTCCTCAGCCTCTGTTCTCAGCCCTGTGCTGGCCAGTATTTAAGTCAATGACTTGGGCAAAGACAAAAAAGCAAGGGCATATCTGTAGTATCAATGTATATGATTGACTTGGAGTACAGAGAAAGGATGGAAAATATTTTGGGTGATAGAATGAGAATCCAAAATGCCAGAGAAAATACAACGGGAGGCAATGTCAGATTCTGTACTGGGTCCAAAAGCCCAGGCATGAGTACAGGGTAAGGATGACTGCCTGGCAGTAAGGCTCTGGGGCTTGGTCCATGGCAACCACAACATGAGTCAGAGCGTGATGAGAGAGCTGGAAAAGCTATAGGGATCTTGCACAGCATTTATAGAAATGAAGCTTTCAGAATGGGGAAGGCATCAATTTTGTAACACATTGAACATCGAAGATGGCAACTATGCAGAAATGTAATGCAGTGTCACTCCCTTCCCCAGCCCTCTCAGGACTCGGTGAAGGAGATGACACAGTGCTCTAAGGATATACTAGAAAAAATTGACAAGGCTCGCTCTGAGGGCTTGTACCATGAGGTAAGAATTCCTTTTATTGGTGGATAGGGGTGGAGAGGAAGGCAGAAACTTTCTCCAGTCAGGAAGTGAAATGGGGTGGAGTGAAGCTGGAGAGGCTACCAAGCAGGCTGATTTTCAGGAAATGTCCCTTTGTTGAGACCAGGACTCCTCTTGCCCCTGTGTTTTTAGTACTTCCTAGGGGTGTGTTCTCAGTGACTATTCAACCCACTGGAACTGGGGCCGATAACAGAGGCAGCCTGACAAATGTCGCCGGGGCATCTGTGATATCTCAGGTTGGCATTAGAAATGGAAAAATGAAGATGGCAGTGGGTTGCTTGCTTTCCTATAATCAGATGGATATCTTGGCTACAGTTTCCAGTCTCTACTAACTGAGCATTTAGCCCTGGCTCCCGAAGCACCAGGAGTTCTCAGCTGGCTGTATGCTGGAGTCACTGAGAAATCCTACTGCTCAGACCCTAACCCAGCACAACTCTTCCAGACTTTCTTGGGATGGGACCCAGACACCAGGATTTCTAAAGCTTGCAAGTGATTTCAATGCACATCCAAAGTTGAGACCCACTGACCTGCAGAGCACTTACACTGAATTCACCTAGGCAGCTTTTTAGAAATATAGATTCCGGTATCTCACTTCCTAAGATTGATTTATCCAATCTGCAACAGAACACAGGAAACAAATCCATATTTTTTCCAAGCTCTTTAAACAACTCATGAAAATTAAGAGAGGTCTTCATTTTCATCCTTTACTTACTCGCTCTTTGCACATTTTTGAGCCCTTAACAGGGGAGTTTGATACAGGACATTCTCCTTGACTCCCAGAGCTCCTTCAGGTGGGGGAGACGGTCATGTGAACAAAGTGTTATTGAACAGCATGGAAAATCTGTGTCAGAGGCATGAGATAGGAGCTGAAGAAATCAGGAGGGCCCTACTCACCCCATTCCTCTGGCTTCTCCCCTCCTCTTCATTTCTCCTTTTCTCCAATCAGAACCACCCAGGGGCAGGTGTGGGGCTGGACACTGCCCCACCGTGTAAGAGAACGGCCTGTAGGACAGGTGGATGGCCAGCCTATATTTGTCATGCCCCCACCCAGTTGACTCATGGGCCTGTGATCTCAGAGCAAAATTAGTTTCCACGCATTTAAAATGGAAAGAATTGTGTGGCATTTCTCCCATGATGGTGGCAAGGGAGAAAGAAGAGAATCGCGGACAACTGAAACCTAACAACCATCTGACTTCACAGAGCACAACCTGAGTCCGTGTCTACACATGAACCAGGCAGAACAGCCTGGCTGCAGGCTGATGGGGTCAGACCCATCTTGTTTCTCACCAGGACCATTGTGGTGTTCTCCTCATGGCTCTGCAGCTTCCCAGGAGACTCCCTCCCTGCCAGTCCATCTCGTATACTTGAAGCAGAGCCAACCTGACTGTTCAACCTCACCGCTCACAAGGACCACCTGGGGCTTATGCGAACCACAGAGGCCAGGGTCCCTTCCCCAGATTCTGTATTTGGTTTCAATTGTTCTGAGGGTAAGGCTCAGGCATAGGTATTTTTAAAAATGTCTCCAGGTGATTCCAGAGCATAGCCAGGGTGGAGAATCACAGGAAAGGTGGTCAAGACAAGGCTCGATTGCTTGGTTTGCCCATTGTACACGACCTCGGCAAAGCACTTACCCTCTCTGTGCTTTAGTTTCTTATCTGGTAAAACAGGGATATTAGTGGTATCTATCTCACTGCATTATTGTGAGAGTAAAAATGATGTATCTAAATACATCATATATATCTAAAATGATGTATAGATAGATCTATATCTTTCATAACTCCCTGCTATCAACTGACTTATATATGAAAACTTCTTGTTTTGCCATTCAGCTATAACTGCAGTTACCCTTTCCATCCCTACATCTTACCCTGATAGGACCATTTTGCTGTTCAAACCACAAACTGTTGCTTTCCCACTTCTGTCAACAATTTCCTCAACTTTCAAAGAAGGGTGCCCAATGTCATTGTGAGCCTCCATATGTAAATTAAACATGTGCTGCGTGTGGTGCATTGGTAATGGACAGGGCCTATGTCTCTTCTAGGTTGTGAAATTATGCTGGGAGTGCCTGCAGAAGCAGGAGTCAGTGTTTTCTGACACCAATATCTACACGCTGAGGATGCTGAGCATTGTGTCAGAGGTCCTCTCCTACCTCCAGGCATTTGAGGAGGCCTCGCACTACGCCAGCAGGATGGTGGATGGCTATATGTAGGTGGCAATCCTGGGTCTCACACAGTCTCCTGGAAACATGTATGTTCCAAGCAGGACAACTAGATGGCACACATGTTGCCACCTCTCCCTCATGTACCCACAGCAGGCATCAGTAATTGGGGCTCTTTGTAATGGGGCTTTTTTATTCTTTTTAATCATGGTGCTTCCAGTGGTAATGACCAAGTAACCAGAGCTGGTATCTGAGAAGAAACCTATTTGTCACCCCTGGTCATTCCCAAATCCTCCTGCTCATGTATCAATAGTACTTGATGGTGACATTTTCCTTTTGATTTCTATAAGACTATGTGCAGCTTGATTTTTTATGCTTACAAAGGGTTTTCTCTCTCATAATCAACACAGAAAATCCTGTAAGCTTTCTTTTATTAAAGAAAAGTGAGGTGTCAGCCATTCTTAGAAATTATAAGATACAATGCCCTTGCCTTCACTCCACCAATGCCTCTCTGTCCACATTGGCATGTGATTTTGCATTTCTGGCCAAATGAGTGTATTGGTACAAGAAGGCTCATTTTGCGGGGAGGATGTTACTCATAAACAAAATGTGGGAAAAACAATATAACATGTTGAAAGAAAGCTCTATAAAGAAGGTGCCAAGGAGGGAAAAATTCTCTCCCAAGAAGGACATTCAAGCTGTGTTTTTTTTCCTTTGAACTTCCGACTCCTTTCCAGGGAGAGGGCTGGGGTACACCTGAGAGCTCCCAGCTTCCTGCTGGAAAGTTCAGAGCACAGTCCTGATTCCTTTCCCCCATGAGAATGGCTCAGTGGCTGAGGCAGAGTCTCAGCTCTTACATCTTCGTTGTGTGGGGTTCTTAGCAATTCACTCACCTCTCTGCCTCCTGATGGGCTGTAGGTGCTTCATTGGCACTGGTGGGAAAGCCGTCATTGAAAGATGGACTTTAATGAGAGTATTTTATAAGTTGTCAAATACTCTGCAGGCACAATAAAGGCTGGGATTAGGTGTTATGATTATTTCATATGCCCCTACAGGAAGCTCTACCACCCCAACAATGCCCAACTGGGCATGGCCGTGATGCGGGCAGGGCTGACCAACTGGCATGCTGGTAACATCGAGGTGGGGCACGGTATGATCTGCAAAGCCTATGCTATTCTCCTGGTGACACACGGGCCCACCCACCCAATTACCAAGGACTTAGAGGCAAGTAGCATCTTGATGCTGGGCCCCCTGCCTGCTCTGAGCTCTCCAAGAATGAGAGCTGAGTTCTGGGCTCTGCTTTTGGAAAGTCTGTAGATTGGGTGCTAGACCTGAAGGGAACTCAGAAAGGCTTTATCCCACTCCCCTTGTTTTACAAATGAGGAAACTGAGGCCCAGGGAAGAGAAGTAATCTGTCCATAGTCATTTAGCTAGTAGGTAACAAATGTGAGATTTGAATGCTGGGATGCTCCAAGCTTGGACTGGGAGAGCCTAAACAGTGGTGCACATGTGCTTATGTGTGTGTGCACATGCAGCTGTGTACATTAGAAAATGTGCTACATGGAGTAGACTTGGGGAGCGCAGGCTCTCGGGTCAGACTACTGGGACTGAGTTCAGCTTCACCACTGTCTAGCTGTGTGACTGCAAACATTGCACATGAGGACCTCAGTCTCCTCCTCAGTAAAATGGAGAAGAATAGGCTTGTAATGAGTGGTCAGTGAGTTAATGTGTGAATGCTTAGAACATGTCTGGCAAATAGCATGCTCTCAATTGCTGCTGGTTTCCTTTGTGCTTTGAAGGGCTGGCTTATCTGAGAGTGACAGAGTTCAAAAACTGTTCTCAGATAGTGTAGTGTAGGGAAAGATGACAGATTTTGGTGTCATAAAGCATATGAGAAGACAAACTTTATGTTCAGTGTATTAAGCTTCTCAAAGGCAGAGTTTTTGTCAGTCTTATTCACTGCTGTATCCTCAGCCTTTCAAGGGATGTCTGGCCCTTGATAAGTATTTCTTGAATGAACCTATGGGAAAGTGAGGCCTTTTTGTGTGTGTGTGTCACATACTGTAATTTTCCTGGCCTGTTGGAAAGTATGAAGGAATCTTACCCATTTCATGTATGAGGAAACTGAGGGCTGAAAAGATTCCATCACTTGTGTGAGGTCCTACAACCTTAGGTGGGACCCAAATGCAGGGGCCAAGGTTCAAATCCAGGACCCCACTTGATGGTTCCTGAGAACAAACACTCTCCCCTGGGAACAATCCCTCAGCTACTCTCTCAGGGGTCTGACTCCCTCTCCTCCAACAAACTGAGCCCGCTGTGAGGACATTGGACCCCCAGTACATGGATGTATGCTCTGGGGGGGAGAGTGAAATCTTGGTGACTGGGAGTCATTTACCCCATTGCCTGCCCTTTCCAAAAGAGCTGAGGTAGGTCAGAGACCAACATGTCCTGGGGGCTTGTCATCACTGTTCACGGTGTATCTGTGTCCCACAGGCCATGCGGGTGCAGACGGAGATGGAGCTGCGCCTGTTCCGCCAGAACGAGTTCATGTACCACAAGATGCGTGAGGCTGCCTTGAACAACCAGCCCATGCAAGTCATGGCTGAGCCCAGCAGTGAGCCAGCACCATCTCTGTTCCATAAGAAGCAATGAGGACCTGCGTGGTGGAGGGGGCATTGTGGCTGGGGGGCCAGGGAGACATTTTGGAGGGAGTGGGGTTCTGGGGAGACCCTTGACGAGGAAGTCAGAGTAATGCTCAACCTTGTTGCTATGGGAATGCACTGTCCTGTATTCCCCTGTGTCATTTTAGTTCATTTCAACTCAGTTTAATTCAATTAACTCATTCTATAGCCACACTTATCCTACAAATATTTATTGGATAGTGGACCTGAGAGATAATGAAGCTCTAAAAATAGCTGGGGAGGCAAAATGTAAACAAAGTACTGTGTAATAACAAATGCAATGGTAAACAATATGGAGAGAGGGCAGTAGAGGGCATGGCTGGTGTGTGTGTGAAATGCAGTGTGGCACATCACGGAGGGGATAACATCTGAGCTGAGGGGGCTGCTCACCGACCTGTGCAGGTATCTCTGGGGCTGCTCTCACCCATGGTCTGGAATATCCAGGATTTGGCAGACCGGGATGGGTGATGTCCAGTTTCTTTAGGTAGGTGTGGAGTTATGAAGAAGTGGCTGTGTTGGGCCGTTTAGGCTCTACCCAGAGAAGTGAAACATCTTCAGAATGGTGCATGTGCAGGATGAGGTGTGGGCTTTGCCCAAGCCACTTGAGGCCTCTGTTTAAAGTCTGGTTTCCAAGTATTCTGAAACATTTTCTAAAACACAGAGAGGGAATATCTCCTTTCCCCAACCTCACTGCCAAGCCTTGTGATTCCTTGGGACAATATCTGAGATTTTTCTGGCCATTGGCCTGTTGGGATTGAAGAAGTCTTTTAAGGGTGAAGCTGAGGGAGAAACTTGGAAACACATATATCTGATGATCTCAGGACCAGCAGAATTGGCCTTTGTGGGCTTTATCTGATTACATCTTTATCAGCTTAGACTTCATTATTGCCCCTCCCTGCCCCAGTAAATCTCTATTCTTAGTAATGAACAATTAAGCAAGCCTTGCCTTGCTTAAGTTATTTTACCATCCATGTGCTGGGCCCTGCTCTTCTCACAAGAGGGAACATCTAATGTGGACTCTTCACATCTGGGGTAGGATCTCTTTGGGGGTGTGACCAATTGCCTTCATTTTCTGGGAGACTGCTTGGTTTCCACTCAAGAACAGGAATTAATCAAATTTAGTTGTTCTGTTATTTTCTGGGATCCCAAACTTCTCACCAATGTTTTGGGAGATCCTGGAGCAGAGCCCTTCATTTGAGGGTATCACCAAGTCTTCTCCAACACCTGGGGCTTCCTTTGACTCCAGAACTCTAGCTAACAGGTGATGCTTCCAGGTCCAATATTTGTCATCTCTGCCTGAAGTGTTAGGTTTACAAGTCCCACTCTTTCATCTTCAGAATGACCCATCACCTCCCTCTGCCCCTGTCCAAATGGCTCTGCAAATGCACCAAAGACTTTCTCTAAAAACTTGGCAAGTGTGCCACCTCTTTGCAGAACACCTGTATTGGCATTTGGCTCTTCTCTGAGGATACCTGTTCTCTAGAAGCTTTCATAGGAAGTCTGACAGTTCTGCCAAGCCCCGTACTGCAGGCTTGGAGGTGGCACCAGCATTCTCCCAAGGACAAAACTGGCACAGTCAAATGACCACTCTTCTACTCTCATATAAAACCTCCCCCAAGCTGTCTTCCCTCCTTTGTCACTGTTGTCTGGTCATTCCCCATATCATGGTTCCATTTTTCATCTCCTCTTCCTCATACTTAGCATCTTCTGTGTCCACTTGACAAAGCATTTAACCCTCTTGTTTCACAGATTTTTAAAATTTACTCAATTCTATTGGGTGTCATCACCCATCACTTCTCCATTTTTAAAGTCTAACTTTCTGGTTATTGCTCCTACCCTTTCTCCTCTCTCAGTCCCTGACTACTGCACCCCAGACTTCTGCACCGCAGACTACTCTATGATGTCATGTGTTTCACCCTCCTCCTGTCTTCACTTCCTTCCAGCTCAGCTGGTCCTCTATCCCTTCTTCCTTTTTGCGCATTCTTCCTTCCTGCTTGATAGAGTCCCAACCCTGAATTAATTCAACTGTATTGTTCTTCCTCTTCTGCACCTGGAGATGCTGAGTTCAGTTGGGAAAAGAGCATAGCCTTTCTGAGCACAGGTGCCTCTGTGGGCACCTCCTCTCCAACTTCAGCTGGCTGCTGGGTGCAGCCCAGAAGTGCTTCATGTACCGCTGATTGGCTCTCTTTCCCTTTTGTCAAAAGCTATTTTAGGCCTTCAGCCCTGCTCTCAAATCCTCGGCTTTCAGCTTCTCACCTCTTGCTTTATGGAGAAAATGGAGGCCAGAACATGGGATTCCCTTAGTTTCCTCTCCCTACATTCACACACGTCATGTCTGCACTCATCCTTCCCTCCCTATTCCTTCTCCATCTGCGCTCTGGACTCCATCTGCCCTCTACATCCTTGGGGCCTTGCTTCACCTATTGCTCCTTCTCCACCCTGGGTCCTTGATGATTCTCTGTTCCCTGGCTTCTTTAGTGCAGTCAGCAAACATGCTGGGGATAATCTTCAGTCAAAATCTTTACAGCTGAGTATTATTCTAAATGATTTGTCTCTCCTAGTTATGATCTTCTTTTCTTCACTTTTCATATCTTCCTGAAACCACTGCAGGCTGGCATCCTGAACTCCACTAAAACAGATTTTACCAAAGTCAACTCTAGTGAGTACTTTTCAGTCCTTACATTATTTGGCATCTCTGCATCAGCTGACAGCCCCAGATCTTGATTTCTGCAACCCCACTTCCTCATGACGATCCTCTGATGTGCTTACTCAGTCTTCTCTGTCCCTGTTCTCCGCATGCTCTGACATGTGGGTATTTCCTACAGCTGGCTTTGTTTATTCTGGTTACTCTTAGTTTATTTTCTTCTCAGTCTGCACACACTCTCTGCATGAGCTCAGCAGGCCCTTGGTTTGTTCACCACCTTGAGTCTGATATTCTTAAATCCGTATTTCCCAACATTGTCCTCGAGCTCCAGCCCCACACACCCCTTTGAATGTTCTGCAGGCACATCAAACTCACCACACCCAAAATAAAACTTTCTCTTTCCTTTCTCCCCTCTCCAACTCTTCCTCCTCAGCACACTACCTGAGAACAACTGACTTCTCCTGCTTCTGTTGGCCTCAGTCAAACCCACTCACTTACAGGTCCTGAGTGATCCAAGTTCTGTATTTCTTTGAGTTTTCTATCTAAAACACCTAAAACCTGCCAACTTTTACTTATCTTTCAGCATTCAGTTTGGAAATCACCCCCTCTGTGAAGCCATCCCTGAATGCCTTTGATTCAGCTGGCTGCCTGTCTGAGTCTCTCCTATTACCCTAGAATCCCCCATTATAACTCTCTTCGTATGGCATTATAATAGCCCTTTTAGGTGTCTGCCTCCTCTATTAGATCATGAACTCCTAGAGAACAGGAGCTGTGCCCCTTTATTCATCTTTCTATCCTCAGAACCTAGCACAGGTTCTGAAACATAGTAGGTGCTCAGTAAATGTGTTGAATGAATGAGTGAATGAATAAGTGAATGAATTTGCTTATTTCAGAGCAGAAAAGACATGAACTGTGTATTTTGAGTTTTTATGTTACAGCTGTCAATAAAGGCCATTAAATCCACTGTTTCCAAGCAAATGTGTGGCTTCTTTCTTTCTGACAATCTAATCAGAGCAGCACTGTCTAATAGAACTTCCTGTGATGATGGAAATGTATTATATCTGTGTTGTCCAATACAGTAGCTGCTAGTGGCATGTGCCTGATGAGCACTTGAAATGTGTCTAGTATGAGAGAGGAAGTGAATTTGTAATTTTATTTAATTTCAATTAAAATAGCCAGTGTGGCTAGTGGCTACTGTATCAAACAGTGCAGTTTTAGAGAAGACTTTACTGTAGTTTTTAAGATTATGGGCACTGAGACAAATTGAGTTTATATCACAAGTTATTAGCTTGGACTGCTTATTTCACTTGTACCTCAGTTGCCTCATTTCTACCTACCACAAGAGTTGCCTTGAGAATTAAAATTTTTAAAGGTAATGAACTTAAAACAGTGTCTGGTCCATTATAAGTACTCCATGAGCTTTCCAACCATGCTGCTATTGGGGTGTCCTTTCTCTTAGTCAGAAAGTGAAGGTAAAGGGTAGACATAAGCAGTGATATGCTGGAACCAGCTCTTACCAGCTTGTGAGAGCTGACTGTGCACATCTCTTTCCAACTCTGCATTCATCAATATCACATGGATACATTGACATTGGCCATGGTTAGAATATTTACACCATGGTAATTGGCTCAATTTTAGAAGAACACATTAATTGGTAGTGTTGTCAATCTGTGAAAATGGGGTTTGCTATATGGATGTAGCAGAATAGAGGGTTAAAGACCATTAAATAAATCTTTACTTAAACTTGGATGACATCTGCATTCTGAAACCTCTACCCCAAGGGTCATAGCAAGCTAGTGTAAAACCTCTGATTACTACGCATCAGACTAAGTGACTTGCCCACTGCACCAACAATGTATCAACAGACTCATGTATTAAAGTCAAGATACAGCCATTTGCTTGGGAGAATTGCTCAAGGTTTATTTCTGTAAAGAGTTAGAAGGGAATTCATATAGCTGAGGCACAGCAAAGAGGTTAGTAACATCTCTGAGGGCAGAGGTGCAAGCTTCTGGACCACAGTGTGCACAGCTGTGAATGACAACATTCCGTGTGTAAAGGTAAACTGCACTGCTTGGAGATTTCTGGTCCCCTCTGGCCCAGCATTACACATAAACCACCCAGTCTCACATTGTCCAGGACCTCATCAATCTCAGAAAAGCACAGCATGCAGCATGACCACAGGCCAACATAGGGATTCACTAACTCTGGCATGACCTTCATCCTCATTACCGCCTTGGCCTCCCCACCTCACAGGGCTTGGTCTGAGAACATTCTGGTCCAGGCACAGTTTCTCAGATGTCCTTAGGAGTTGTATTTGTGCCTCTTGCTATAACAAATTACCACAAACTTAGTGACTTAAAACAATACTGATTTTCCTGTCTGGGTAGCTCAATTGGTTGGAGTGTCATTCTGATACCAAGGTTCAGGTTTTGATCCCTGGTCAGGCCACATACAGGAATCACCCAATGAATGTATAAATAAGTGGAACAGGAAATTGATGTCTGTCTCTCTCAAGTCAATAAATAAATCCTTTAAAAAATGCAGATTCATTATCTTATAGTTCTAGAGGCCAGAAGTCCAAAATTGGTCTCATAGGGCTAAAATCTAGGTGTCAGCAAAGCTGGGTTCCTTCTGGAGGCTCTAGAAGAGGGATCTGTTTCTGGCTTTTTTCAGCTTCTAAAAGTGTCTCTGGAATTTCCACATTCTTTGGCTTGTGGCCCCCCAGCTCACAATTGCTCCTTCTCTGATCTTCCTGCCTTCCTCTTTCACTTATAAGAACACTTGTGATTACATTGGGCCCACTGGGATTATCCAGAATAATCTCCTCCTTCCCTCTTCTTAATCACATCTGCAAAACTTCTTTTTGCCACATAACAGCACACATTCACAGGCCCAGGAGTTTGCACATGGACATCTGTGGAGGCCACCCTTCTGCTGGGCCGGCTGTGTGCTATCAAGCCCTCAGACCAGTCATGCAGGCACAGCTGTAACTCCCTGAGCAGAAGACAGGAACTTCAATTCCAATTTTCAGGTTCCAGGAGAAGGAATCTTCCTTCCTATTCATCACATTGACAGCCATGTCCAATTTGCTTTCTTTCTCTTCCTCATTCAACAAGACAGGGTTTCTAAACTCTCATTTAGCACAACGCAGCCCTGTCTCACTGCTTCCCTTCTGCCCACCAGTCCTGGGCAGGTGTGGTGCATGTGGAATCCCCGTGAAGACCCTGCTCCTTCCTGGGTTTGACACAGAGCTGGGCCAGTGCTGGGAATGACAGTTTGAAGCAGCAGATTGAATTCCTGCTATGTGGTTTGTGTCCATTGCTGGCACTTATATTTGGCCTTGTAAGACAGTCCTTTGAATTTTATTTACCACCTGTCTTATTAGAATATATGTTTCTTGAGCAGAAGAATTTTGCCTTTCTTATGGTAGTAGGTGTTTAGGCAATTCATACACAACTTATTTATACATGAACTCACTCATTATTTCCCTCCAGATCTCTACTTACCACCTCACCATCCACCTAGTTCCTCAAGATCTTGGATGTCATCTTAGATGCTCCCCTCTCCTTCTCTGCCTACAATAAGCTTCTGAAGCTCATCTTTTCAGTCCAACTTCTCATCCTCACTCCTGGTAACAGTACCAATCCTTCCTCCAGAGACCTTCCCTACATCGTGAGGTTCTTAAGGGGCTGTTCAGGATGGGTTGGCTCAGGACCCAGACTGCTCCATCCTGGCACAGCATTTCCTGACATACAATGTTGTCCTGAGAGTCAGTGGTGGGCTGGTAAACATAACATTTGCTTATTTCCATGTTGTATGTACTCCCACCATGGCCAATGTCAAATTACCAAGCTGTGTGTTGAGTTGGGAGCTGGTACTGTTACCAGACAGGCACCAGCCTGGAGCAGGTCTGCCTCAGGCTGGCCTGTAGTGTGTGGATTCTTGACTTCATGTAGGAAAGATTTCACAACATGAGTCCAGGTGATTTTGAGAATACATTTATTAAGCCTGGGTACGGTGAAACAAAGGGAGGACTTAGGGTAGAAGAAGTAACAAGAGACAGCCTAGGCAGGCTGCTTTGGTCCCCAGAAAAGTTATAGGAAGTGAACCAAGGTGGGGCTGCTGTTAACTCACCCGGAAGTCAGAAAAAGGGGGCCCTGGAGACAGGCTCACGGGGTAAGCCCGGGCTAAGCCGCCACTGCCCGCTGTTTCCCGGCTGCAAGTTTCCTTGGGACCCTTAGGATTTAGGAGGAAATAAAAAGTTCATACTCAGGGAGGGCCTTGGGCATGCTCTGGAGTGAGACTGTGCTGTGTCTTTGTTCTGAGGGCTTTTTAGGGGAGGGTTTTAGCAGAATACTCATTAGTTTTCTAGTTGTATTTTTAAAAATATGCTGATGCTTCAAAAGAACCACATAGGGGGTTTGGGAATATTCTTTGGCCCATTACACCGTTTTATTTTTATCTTGGGTCTGTCTGGCTTTTAAGGGCATTCTTGTTATTGTTTCCCTGACTTCATTTGTCCTTGGGTTTAGCTGACATCAACTGGGTCTTTGTTCTTTATTTCCCAGGCCAGGGAGATGTAAGCTGTGTACTCTCTGGTGAGGGAGGAGAGGTACAAGCCATTCACTTTTAAGTGTCCTCGGTTAGGGGAGATAAATTCTTGCTGGCTGCAAGTTGCTCAAACTGTTTGGCCCTGTTTGATTTTCGTGTCTCAGTTTCCCCTTCCACTTTCCTAGGAATTTTCCTAGCTCTTTACTATCCCACCTCAGTACGACCTAGCTCCAGTGCACCATTGCATGTGACTCAGGTCAGTTGATCGAACCCTTGCCAGGGCCCTTCTGAACTGGGGAAGGAGGAGTCCCTGCTCTTCCTGGGAATGCGAGCTCTCAGTCTGTCACCCTGGAGGTGCTGGTAGTTGTTGGGAACAAGGAAATTAAGAACTAAGTTTAACCTTAATAGACAAGAACCACATTGTAGCTAAAAAGAAATGATAAAAGAGACAAAGTACAGTCAAAGCAAACATCCTGTGTCTAGCAGACGCTCTCCCCTGGGTAGGCTAGATAAGCAGTGCTTTGTAGTTTTTAATGAGAAAATAGAAAACTAGCTAGCTAGAACCAGGAGATTACTAGGTTAATGAACAAACATCCTGCCTTCCCGCCTTATGCAAGAATGCTTGGTTTGAAATTCCCGCGCGCGGTCTTTGTAAGCGAATTACTAACTGCCACGTCTACTTCTGTATAACGCTTGCTTACTCGCCCATATATAAGAACGTAGTTGTAAGCGCTCGGGGCGTCTCTCGTTTGCAGCTCCTTGCGGGCACTGTGTCACTGGACACTTTGAGAGTTCGCCCCTGCACAGGTTAAACTTGGCCAATAAAGTAACATCTTTGATACCCTGAAAGTCTCTGATATTCGTTCTTGAGTTTGCTGGATGCTACAGTAGTCATGCTCACTGCCGTTGGAAAGTTCTGCGAGAACATCGCTGGCATTGAGGGAGAAGAGGGAGTGGATAAAGAGAAAATGATTGATAACATTGTTGTAAGGCTTTGGATTTACCTAGTCTTTCCAGTTACTTGAGTCAGTGAACCAACCCTCCCCACTGCCCCATGTTAATTTTGGCCTAAGCCAGTTTAAGTGGCTTTCTTTCACTTGTAACTAAAGGAGTTCCCATCATGCTGGTTTGTCTCCATTTGCTCCTACAACCCTTTTCCATCCTTCTCTGCCCTGCTCTTTGCCCAGAATGGCTGACCTCTGCTTTCTCAGCCAATAGGAAGCACCAGCGGGAGACAGAAGGCAGAAAGAGAGAGGAGCCAGGTGTTACTCCTCACCACACTCTATCTTTCCTGCCCCCTCCCTGCCCAGCCAGTGTTCAGCTCCTTCTGGGTGGCTGTCTTATGGCTCCAACTCTCACTGAGCTCCAGTAATGCTGATGCCCATGTTGCCCCGCAGGCCTATGGGCAGTGATGGCTTTCTGTGGTTGCTAGTCCCTGGGCACCTCACTTATGTTGTTGGCTTCCTTAACTACACCTTTATAAATGGTGCTTGCATTAAAGTCTCATCAGGAGAACACTTCTGAGTGTGCCTTATTTCCTGCAGTTACATCCCTGACATGTCTTTCTAACACACTTCTCTCATCTAATTACTAGGTCCCAATGATTCCAATCCTACATGCTCTTGAGCCTTTCTGCTTTGCTCTCTTCTCCCAGGCACTCCCTTTGTTCAGGCTTTCACCCTCTCTTGCCTGGGCCATTGTTGCCATCTCTTAATGGTCTCTTTGTATTCAGCCTTGGCCTTTCTCATTATCTCAACACCATGGCCAGAATAATTTTTCTACGATGCCTTTAGTTCTATGCTATTTTTATAGCTGAAAACCCTTCACCGATACCCCATGATCTCCAGGATCAAGTTCAAACTCCTTACTCTAGAGTAAAGGATATTCATATCAGAGACTCTGTCCTTCTCTGCCTTATCTGTTGCCAAGCCTTCATTTATACCACACCTCCTGGCCAGAAAATATCCTTGGATGCTTTGTGAGTCAGGGATAACATTGCCTCCTCTGAGACATTTTCCTAGGTAGCCAGGGTCTGGAGCTTGTACACACCCTCATCATGGCATGAGTCATGCTGTCGCCATGCGGATTATGGGTTGGCCTCCCTAGGAGACAACAAGTCTCCCAGGGATCATTGTCTCCTCAAAGGTTAATGATGCTCAGTGCTGACTTGGCTGAATGAGTCCAGGTTGTAAAGATAAATAAGTTCTATGTCTCCATGTTTTTCTGGTAAGAAATCCTAGAAAATCATGGTATAGGCAATATGCCTATAGTATGTAAAGAAAAAATGCTCTGAAGATGAAGTGTGGACTAAATTGGAGCCTCTTTCTCATAAAAAAATAAGAAAAACAATCACTTTCTTTACTCTAATGGCAATCAGTTAAAAAAGAGAAAACACGCATCCTACCCCCACCCCCACCAGAAATGTCTGCTTTTGTGTGGACATAGCCACCAACACTGGCTCTTCTCAAACCAAGTGGCTCTCAGGGGAAGGAGCACTGCCCGTTGGTGGGATGTGCACAGGGCACTCGGAGCAAAGGCAGAAGGATCAGGAGGGAAGAGAGGTCAAGGTAAAAATAGCTGATATAACCAACAGCTGTTTATTCATTTTACTTAAAGCAGGCTTCAGGCCCAAAGTTCTTTGGGAACCTGTACAAAATCTAAATTGGGTATCTAAAACTTATTCTCCTTTTTAGGTGAAAACATACAATCTTTTTCTAAACCCAGCATCATTCCCAGTTAGGAGGAGACTTTGGGAACTTTTTCAGCTCCCTGCAGGCCTTGCTGAGAAGACCTCATTTCTACTATTTCCCTCCTTCTGTGTCTGGAGAGTCAAAAGACTCAGCGCCACCATGTGTCAGCTGGGTACTCCTAGCAAACTGCTCTTCCTCTCTGTTCATCACTGTTGTTTCTCTGGGCAGAACGGAGTTTCTGCTAATGGTCTGAATGTCAAACCCAACCTCAATTCCCTGAGGAAGCCTAGTGGCAGTAATAACATGCTTCATTTGAATGGCACTTGCCTTGTTTCACAGGCTCCTTATAAAAGCCACGAGAGAAGGTATTGTATTGCCCATTTTTCAGATGAGAAAACAGAGGTCCAAAATTATGGAGTAGTTGAAGTATATTTTCAAGCCCAATATTTTTACTTTACGTCATCTGCTCTTTAAAAATTCATTACTCACTTAAAAATAGTAGTTTTGCAAAACTGTTGCCTTGTGAAAGATTCAAACAATATAAATAATGCAAAAAGGTCTCTTGACCTCCCACCCAGTTCCTCTTCTCACTGTAGGATAATGGCCATTACACAACCATCCATGTTTACATACATATGTGTTTATCTATGTAAATAGATAATTTTGTTTCACATTGTAATAAAATTTACATGAATGATATTATTCTGAAACTTGCTTTACATTTTTTAATCCTCACCTGAGGATATGTTTATTGATTTTAGAGAGAGAGGAAGGGAGGGAGATAGAGAGAGAGAAATACTGATTGAGAAATATCAATCAACTGCCTTCTGCCTCCTACACATGCACCAACTGGCGATTGAACCTGCAACATAGCTATGTGACCTGACCAGGAGTCGAACCTAAAACTTTTGGTGTATGGAAAAATGCTCCAATCAACTGAACCACCTTGCCTTTTTTTTAAAAGTTAAACTTTGTCTTAGAGCTAGATCTACAACAGTACCTATAGATCTACCTTGTTTGTTTAATCTATTATAGGTTATTTCAGAGTATGGCTGTACCAGAGTTTATCCAACCTTTTTTACTGATGGGAATTTGTTTTCAGTTTTTCGCCGTTGCGGCTTTATATGGGTCTTTGTGCCTGTGTTGAAACATCTCTCTGGGAGGTATAGGCAGTGGCATTGCCAGATGTTAGGGAAGTCCTGCTGGAAAACCAGTGAACACTGCTGACTGTTGTTGCCTTCGGGCTGCCCTGTCCACATCTCCACCCCCTGCAAACACTGGGTGTCACCAATCTTTTTACTTTTTACCAGTTTGATTTGTAAAATGGTATCTCATCTTACAGTCCTACTTCTTGACTACTATGAGACTAAACATATTTTATATCATGAATTCTTTATTAATGTCCTCAGTCCACCTTGCCATTGTCTTATTGGTCTTATTAATTTGGGGTAGGTTTTTATATTTTGTCTATTAACCTCTGTTATGTGAGCTACAAATATCTCCACATTGTTGCTTTTTTTAAAAACTGTTTACAGCATCTTTTTTTAAAGATTTTATTTATTTATTTTTAGAGAGGGAAGGGAGGGAGATAGAGAGAGAGAGAGAAACATCAATGTGTGGTTGCTGGGGGTTATGGCCTGCAACCCAGGCATG
Source organism: Phyllostomus hastatus (assembly GCF_019186645.2). Classification (NCBI taxonomy): domain Eukaryota; kingdom Metazoa; phylum Chordata; class Mammalia; order Chiroptera; family Phyllostomidae; genus Phyllostomus; species Phyllostomus hastatus. The sequence continues at coordinate 71,540,441 of NW_025334041.1, read as the reverse complement.
TACCCTGGCTGGGAATCGAACCTGTGACACTTTGGTTCGCAGCCCGTGCTCAATCCACTGAGCTACGCCAGCCAGGGCTTACAGCATCTTTTTTCATGTAAGATTAAAAGCTTTTTGAGATAGTAAAGTGAATTAATCCTTTTCTTCATGCTTTTTGCACAGTGTTTAAGAAAGCCTTCTATAATCCTAGTTATTTACTTATTATGATATCTATTTCTAATAGTTCATATTTATTCATTTAGTGCTTTAGCTTAACTGGAATTTATTTTTGTCAATGATATATTATAGTATGCCATTAGTATTTTTGGACTTTTTTTTCCCCCCAACTCTGAGTTTTTATTGAACCTCCAAAGCTCTTTCCTTAAATCTACCTCAGTTCATGAAATAGTGCTTTCCTCTTTTTCCAAGACTGTGATCCATGTGGGAGAAGGAAGACAAATTATATGGAGAACACTATAGTGCAAGGCAGGAAGAACCTCATTCCAAAAGACTGGTGCAGATAAATGCCAGAGAGAGGTGCAGAGGATTTTCATCTGTGCAGTTTAGGAAGCTTTCTAGAAGGAGATGGCACTTAAATCACAAGGGGAATGAGAGTTGTTCAGCTTTACCAGTGTGTATGTTGGGTTGGCCAAAAAATTCTTTTGTTTTTTTCTCTAAGATGACTCTAATAGTGCTTAGTTGTCTTTAACTTCATTCAAAACTTTTTGTTAGATTGTATTGTGACAGCTGTCATATCAGTATGCATTTAAAAATCTCATCAAAACTGGTGAATTTTTGTGTAGACATTTTAATATTGAAGATGGGAGAAAATGTACAACATTTTTGGCATATTAGGCTTTATTATTTCAAGAAAGGCAAAAATGCAACTGAAATGTAAAAAAACATTTGTGCAGTATATGGAGTGCTATGACTGATTCAATGTGTCAAAAGTGGTTTGCAAGATTCCATGTTGGAGATTTCTCTCTGGACGATGCCCCAGAGCAGTTGCGGTTGACAGAGATCACATTGAGACATTGACTGAGAACAACCAATGTTCTACTATGCAGGAGATAGCCGACATACTCAGCATATCCAAATCAATAAAGTTATTGGTGAAAAAGAAAAATGTCTTTTATCTTAAGGAAAAAAAACACATGAACTTTTTGGTCAACCCAATATTATAGGAAAGAGTGTGGAGCTAGATGAGGTGGGGCAGACTCTGTTCGAGCAAGGATCGGCAAGCTACCATCCACAGGTTGGATCTGATCTGACTGCCATTTGTTTCTGTACAGTGAGTGAGCTAAGAATGGTTCTCACATGTTTAAATTATTAAAAAAACAAAAGAAGACTATTATTTTATATAACATATAAAATAACATATGAAATGATATGAAATTCAAATTTCAGTGTCCGTAAGTGAAGTTCTACTGAAACATAGCTATGCCCCTTTGTGTATTGTCTGTGGCTGCTTCTGTGCTACAACAGCATCACTGAGGAGTTCTGACAGAGACTGTATGGGCCACAGCTGACAGTATTTAATCTCTAGCTTTTTACAGAAAAAGTTGACTGACCCCGATATAGAGATTTGAGTGCAGGTTTAGGACTATGACTCATGTGCTAGGCAATGTACAAGGAAGCATTGTGATCAGCACCGTTTATGAAGAGAGGACTGTTAGCAGGGTGGAGGTTTGGAGATGAGAGAGAGAGAGAGAGGCAGGGAGATGCCTTGAATTGACTGTGAAATAACATAAGTAACAAGTAATTGGGTTTCAACTCCAGAAGTTGGAAGGGGGGAGAAATGTGACAGATTCACTTATTAATTCATTTATTTATTTATTAAGATACTGTGATTTATAATAATAAATATATATTTGATCTTCATCCCTAGTCCTTGAAACAGGGCTCCTAAACCCTCATAAATTCCTGAGTGATAAAGTCACTGGGAGCATCTTTTGTTCTAATGGGGTGACTGGGTGGGCTCCTGGGTGGCTCCTGGGTAGAGGCTGGTCACCAGAAAGACGAAGAAACAAGAAAGACCAAGGTCCTAATTTTCAGCTCCACCTCTCACTTCTTCAGAGAGGAAAAATGAGCTAGAAATGAAGTTAATAAATGGTCATGCCTACATGAGTCAGCTTCCATAAAATCCCAATAATATGAGGTTCAGAGAGCTTCCAGGTTGGAGGATACATTTATGTACTGGGAGGGTGGCACACCCCAACTCCACAATATGTGCTTGGGATCCTCCCAGGCCTCACCCTATGTGTTTCTTCATCTGTTTTTTTTAAATCATATCTTTTAATAAAATGATAAATGCGAGTGTTTCACTGAGTTCTGTAAGCTCTTCTAGCAAATAATCAGATCCAAGGTGAAGGAGGTCATGGGAACCTCTGATCTACAGCCAAACCAGTTAAAGTGGTGGGTAACCTGGGGCCTACTACTTGTGATTGGCATCTAAGGTGTGTGGGAGGGCCCTGGCAGGGCAGCTCAGTTGGCTGGGGTGTCCTCCGTGCACTAAATGGTTATGGGTTCGATCCCTGGTTGGGGCATGGACAGGAGGTAAACAATCGACGTTTCTCTGTCACACAGATTTCTCTCTCTCTCCTTCTCTCTGAAATCAATAAATATATCCTAGAATGATGATTAAAAAAATAATGAAGATTATGGGAGGGTGGTGACCTCATGAGACTGAGCCCTTACCCTGTGGGACCTGACACTATTTCTGGGTAGACAGTCAGAATTGAATTAAATTGTAGCACACCCAGCTGGTGTCCTAAAATTTCTTAGTGTGGTGAAAAACCCCACGTATTTGGTGATCAGAAATGTCAGAATGAAGCATTCCATGTGAAAGTAGAGGAGAAAAACTGGGTTTCCCCAAAATAGCATCTTTGTCGAGAGCTTTCTGTGAGCTGGGCACAATTCTGAGAGCTGAGTGATGTGGTGAAGGTGGGAATGTTAGAGGTGGGCAGGTGGAGGAGATGGGGAATGAACGCCATTAGTTTGCTAGGGCTGCTGTAACGGAATACTACAGACTGGGTGACTCGGGCTATATTATCTGACAGCCTGTGGCCAGAAATCTGAGAGTAAGGTGCTGGCAGAGCCATGTTCCCTCTGAAGGCAATGATCCATTCCAGGCCGCTCTCCCAGCTTCTGGCAGTTCCTTGGCTCATGGCAGCACAACTCCAATCTTCACATGGTGTGTTCCCCATGGAGGTGTCTCTGCGTCCAGTTTCCCCTTTTAATAAGGAGACCTGCCATATTGGATTAGGGGCCCACCTTACTCCAGCATGACCTCATTTCAACTTAACTAGCTGTATCTGCAATGACCCTATTTTGAAATAAGGTCATTCTGAGGTAATGAGGTTGTGCATGTCAACATGTAAATTTTGGGGAGATGCAACTTAACTGGTAACAACTACCAGTGCATGGTACAAGGTACTTTTCAAAGAAATCATTTTTCTCACACATTCTGCCTCTGCTCATAGCATGAAGAGAATTTCTTTTGAGCATCCTATATTTACTTGTGGCACATCTTGCTAAGCTCCTCACTCAGCCCTTCCCCAGGAGGGAGAATTCTTCATTTGGTGGGGCAGTTCCTGCTCTTTTTGTTCATGTCCACTGGTGGGTGAGGCTGCTACGGCTACTCATGGGCACAGCCCTCCTTTGTCTGCCCATCATGCCTGCTCTCTGTCCCCATGGGGAGCCACCTTTTGAGCCAGCATACCGTATACCCTTTTGCTCCAACTCCTAGGAAAGGCCCCTTGTGGGCTGTTCTACAGATCTAGTCATACTTCATGTTCCTTGTAAGGTCACCTGAGTGGACAGCCTGGGGTCCACTTCAGACTAGATTATCAAACTTTGTGCAAAAGGGTATCAGTGCCTACTGATATCAATAACACTGTCAATGAGAGACCATCAAAAAGAAAAGAAATTTTTTCAAAACAAAGTTTATTTTATTACATTAATTTTACACAGTAAAGAATATGAAATGAAGACATCTAAATTCTCTTGCTCAGTCTCTTGAAGACAATGTCACCCAATGTCATGGTCTGAAAGTCAGAAAAGAAATCATGTAATGTCCATCTGATGCTGAATTATAAAAATAACTAAGTCATGACAGTAGCTCTAAATAACAACTCAAAATTCCTCTGCTTTTTATAGGATGAGAGAAAGAGTTGGCAATCTTCTAAAATCCCATGCCAAGTTTTTGTCACTTTACTCCCTCACATGGAGAGTGGTCCTGACTCTCATTGAATTCCTTTCTACGTTAATGGCTATTAGAGCAAGATCATCAAAAGCAGTCTTATCCAATCCAATTTCTCAAAGCTTTATTGAGTGCCTGCTATGTGCCAAATGCTTGTTGAACAGCAAGGAAACACGTACATGGAAACACCAAGGCACCCATCCTGGAACACAATAGGTAAAGCACTATTTTCCTCCCCAAGCTGTGAAGCATATAAAAATTGAGTTTCTTAGGCTCATCAGTTTTTGAGTTTTTGAGGTATGTTCCTTCTCCTCCCTTCCTCCCTCCCACTGATTCTCTTGAACAAGACTGTGATGATGATGTGGGATAATGTCATCAGAATTAAAAAGGAGTCTCTTAGCTTCAGCAGCAATGGAATGAAAGAGAAAGATTTGGGTCCCACAACTCATTGTAGATGACCTTGGATCGGTCAACCTGTCTATTAAATCCCTTATCCTGCCTCCCTCATGGGAGATGTGAGGATTAGAGGAGATAGAGAATATTAAAGGACATTGGTCAGGGCTAAGTCCAGGACAGATCATCTCCTGCTCTGCTGTGAATGTGCTGGGGTGGGGGCTGGGATAGCATGTTTCATGGTTGACTCTCACACTCTCCCTACTTGAGGGATTTTCCCACTTGCTCTGAGTGATGACAGACTCTTGGCAGTGTTCTGCCTTCCATTACTGCCTAAAACACAGCCTGGGAGCAGGGAAGAGCCAGGGGGTTATAAGTGATGGAGAAACACTGCACTGAATCAGACATGGCTGGCAGCCAGGCACCAAGGATGATGTGGCACACATGACGGAGTGTGCCAGTATCATAAGCTGCCATAAAGTTGCCATGAATATGATTCTCATTATAAATGCCAAAAGGGCAAAGGCATTTATTGAGTGCCCTGGACTTGTAGGGCACATAGAGGTCTCTGTGGCTTCCTGGTTAGTGCTGAAGCAGAAAAGAAAGGTTATGGCTAATAATTATTTCAATATTATAAAATAGAAAAAACTATGAAAGGGCCCAACTTTTGGCCAAACAAAGCCTTTCTCACATGTGGGTTCTGTGTCAATGGGAAGGGTTGTCCTGTGAATCAGAGGCCCACAGGAGGGGGTTTCTGCCTTCTAGCCTATGAGTGTGTAATGGGGCTACTTGTCCAGCTGAGACTGAGGAAGGTGGGCTGGGCATGACTCTATGTCTCCTCCCACCAAGCACCTCTCCTGCACCATCTTAGTTAGGTTTGGTGAAGGAAGGGTATGGCAATGAGGGAGAAGGATGTGAGGAGGCTGGAGTGGAGAATCCTGACCAGGAAAGTGGTGATGGAAGGACAGCCTGAGGGAACCAGGAGAAGTAAGGAAGCACCAGCTGGGTCTGCTGCCAGCATATGTGGTCTTTGGTGAATTAAAAAAGGGTGCTCCTTCCTTGAGACACTGTTCTTTTATCTGTTAGAAATCGACCCTAATGCACTGTACTGGTTTTGTTAGACTAATGCTACTTACTAGGAGACAGTGCAAAATTATAATAAATATGCAAATCTAAAGTACCTATAATGGGAGTGACTCCCCCTAAGGTTGTGCAGTGATACAACTGTGAATGATAGCCTTGTGAGACTAACCCCATGCAGAGGAACCCTAGCTCTGCCATTCCCTGGCCATTTGTTGTCTTAGTTTCCCTATTTAGAAAATTCAGAGAAGATTGGAGAGAATGTGTGTTAACTGTCTGGTATGTAACTGGTACTCAGTAAGTGGTAGCAGAGACTGACACCAGGAAAGGTGGTGGGGAAGGCTGCTCCTCACCCTTCACCTTTTTTCTCCCCTCTTGCACTGGAAGCAGCAAGTTCAAGGCGCCAACTTACATTGGTGATTGTGTCTCCATTGAGTTCAGTCACAGACTTGATGCCTTTGAAAGTTGTCACCAGTTTATTCTCACCTTCTTTCTGAACCACTGTCTGCAGGGGACAGAAGAGATGGTCTGAGAGGAAGGGTCTGGGCAGGGAGCAAAACACCTCCTTGCTAATGAGGTTGGCTTCCCCACATGGGTCTCTGTTCACAACAACCACACCACTCATCTTTATATAAGGCTAGCCTCCCAGCTCTCAGGCTCTAAACAGAAATGAGGTGCATTTAAGAACTAAAGAATATATCAGGGTTTCTTTTGTCAGACTTTTAATTTATGGTATGTAATCTAAAAATCAGCATAAGACACCTACATGGCCGAAGTGCAAACACTAAAGTGAAATTGAGTAAAATCTTGATTCTTCAAGATAACAGAGGGAGGTAATAAAGACATTCAAAAACTGGCCTGTTGGGAGAACACATATTTTGCTTTGGCATGCATTATCCCTTCCTTTCTTACTGTGGTATCATTCTCAAGCTTTATACATCCAGGGAGAGGTAACAGAAACCCAGGAAGAGGTAACAGGGAGCAGAAGACACTGGTCAAGGTTAAAAATTTTTCTCCAAAATGGACAATTGGAAAAGGCCTGTGGTAAAACCCATGACCACCTGCCTCTTCCCATGAGCATATCAAAAGAATTTTTCTCCTAAATTTTATCACAGATTTCTTGACCTGTAATGTTGTATCTGGAGAAGCAGATATAAAGCCTGACCAGAAGAGATAAGAATAAGCAATGTGCTGAGCCCACTGCACAGAGTTGTCTGGAAGGGAGGAGTGAAGATGGCTTCTCAGTGGTCCTGGCTGTGCTAGGGTTTGTGGAGTTTCTCAGGGAGGAAGAAAGGTTCCTGGTGATGGGCACCCTAGTGCCTGGACCTTCCAGCCATCTCCCACTGACCACTCACATAGCTCACACCCAGAACTCCTTACACACCTGAACCACAGCCCAGTGGAAGTGAGGTTGCCCCGATTTCAGTCTGGGAAGGAAGACTATGCCTATTTTACAGATGAGGTAGTTGAGGCCAGGGGCTCAGTGATCCCCCTGAAGGTCTGGTCTGAGTGTCTGGCTGGGGCCCTGGTACTCTGGTTTTGGCAGCACCTCCTCTAGGAAGACTGTCTCCATGACCCCCAGCTCTGGCTTAGCAAAGCCCAGTTTACTTTACCTTGGACTCAAGAATGACCTCAGGGCTCTGTTAAGGGTTTTTTATTGACTTCCCACTTGCTCACTGTTGGGTCTGAGAGAACCCAAGACTTAGATTCGTGCTCTGTGCCTTGTGCCCCATATCCTACCTGTTGGGAAAGCTTGGATTCTTGGGCCAGAGCACTCCTAGACAGTCCTTAGGGAAGTTTTCCCTAAGAGCTTTTTCCCTAGGAGCTGTCTTTGTCACTCTGCTTTTCACCCCAGAAGTAAGTTCAGAGATAGGGTATCCATAGTGGAAATTGTGAGGTGGGACCCTTGAGGGAGGAAGCCTTGGGACCGAGCTCCAAGGAAAGTCTGGAAGCAGAGTATATCTTGAGGGACATCTCTTACCTTGACCTTCTCCCCAGTCATGAGCTCCAGCTCACATTCCTCCCCCAAGGTGAACTCATTTTGGATCACTTTGGATCCAGTGGTGATGGTGAGCTTGAAGTGGTTCCCATTCTGCACGATTTCTGACACTCCCTTGATGTCCTTCCCCTTCTGGATGACGTCGTCAGGCAGACCTAGTAGAAACCAGGTTTAGAGACGGGCAGAGGTGGGAGTTGCAAGGTGATGGTCATAAGAAAAACTGTGGAATGATGGGGAGAGGGAGGTGCTTGTCTCCCTGGAGGCCACGGGCAAGTACTGGAGTCCTGTGGGCAACATGGGCTTTGGCCTTTGAAAGGAAAGGCCAGGGACCTAGTTTGACCTGCCCTGGCCAGCTCACTATGTTGCTAGTTGGTTTATAAAAAAGACACACCTCTGGCCTGAAGGACCTCTCCCCTAGTGAGCACCCTGCTTCTTATTCACTCTCCTTCTTCACTCCTCCTCCTTTAACTCCCAGAGACTTTGCTCTTTGAGTATAAGCATTTCATCCTCCCCATTCAGGTTGACCAATACAGTTTCTCTTCCAAGCTAGGTCACTTCTCAGAGAGAGATGGCGGGGAGGGCTGGGGGTTTGTTAAAAATTATGCCAGAGCAACTCATACACACTAGGACTGTCCTCATAAACACCTGTCCACCTAGCCCTATCTTGACCTCTGCTGTCAAGTCTCTCAAGGAAGAATATCAGGAGTCCTTTGCCCTGGGACAGAGCTTGACAAATTTCAGAGCATGTCTATGGTGTTATGTGAACTGAGGTTCACAAAACCACGTGTGTTGATAGTGTGAGGGGGTCTTGTTGCACAGGTGAGGGAAGTGAGACACAGAGAGGTGGCATGACTTGCCCTGCAGGAGAAGATCCAAGCTCTCTGCTGGCCCTGAAGGTCCTCCCCTCTCTGTATTGCTGTCCTTCCCACCCTTCTCCCTCTTGGTCCCCTTCCTTGTCACACTGCCCCTTTGCTCACAAGGCTTCCTCTACCTGAAGCACAACCCCTTTCCCAGTCTGCTAGTGGACACCTGCTCATCTTCCAAGAGTTATCCAAAGCTCACTTTCACCACCATCAAACCTCCCCGCCAAGCCCTCCCATGAGCACCACATCCTCCTGCACAATCACCTGGGGGACACAGTGGGTTAAAGTGGGGTCTCTGGGAACAAATGCCGGCTTCAAATCCTGCTGCAAACACTTTCTACCTCAGTTTCTACCTGAGTGACCTAAGTTGGGATTACTTAACCTTTCAAGGCCTCAATTGTTTTGACTGTAAAATGGAAAATATATTAGTACCCAACTCAGTATTTTTTATTAAGGATTCGATAGGATATTGTATATCAATGGCTTAGCACAGTGCCTGGCACTGGTCAACATTCAGAAAACATTAGGAGATTCTTTCTTGTATTTATTTCTTCTCTTTTTTCTCTCTAAACTGTGACTTTGGGAATGTGACTCATTGTTATCTGTTTATCTTGTATGTGCCCAGAACAGTGCTAAGCACATGATTGGCCTTGAATCAATTTGCTAGAAGAATGAATGAATGAATGAATGAATGAATAGAGTCACACAATGAGTCACTAGCAGAGGTGGTCTCAATCCAAATCAGACCCTAGTTCAGTGCTCTTTCCACTTGCCCATGGAGTGGCCTTGCCCAGTGAGTACTAGCACAAGCTGCAAGTGACTTTAAAAGTAACAAGTATAGCATGGCCCCTGGTCAACATAAAGCCTGAATCTCTCCTTTCATCCCAACATTGAACCTATATTTGTGACTGGACACCATCTTCTGGGCTAGACACCGTTATCACTGTGACCACCATCCTTGGCACCCAACCCCTCACTCACCAATTGCCTTCATGAAGGGTTCAAAGTTTTCCTGGCTCTGCAGTTGGTACTTGCCGGAGAAACTCATGGTGGCAATGAAGTTCCCTTCACAGCTGATCAGCAGCTCTGTTAGTGAGGCTGTCCACTGTGGGTTGATTTATAGGAGGCTCTTCCCCCCTTTGAATGTTGGCCATAGGTCTGCATCTATCACCTCTGTTATGGCCAGGTTCAAATATTAACTTGAGAGCAACGGTCAATGATAAAAAAAAATGGGCACAACAGAGATTTGCTTTAATTCAGCAAACATTAGCAGTGTCAATCAAGTGCCAAGCCCTGTGGCCCTACAGCCTTTGAGGGGCTACTCTCCCATGAAACAAGTGTGTACACATGGGTATATATACATATCTATGCACCTATGTTTGAGTGTGCGTATATGGTGTGTGTATCTAGAGCTAGACAAATATAAAAATAACAAGAGCCCCTTTAAACTCAAAACTTCACATTATTTACATAACCTTATGGGCTCTTCCCATCTTTATCATTACACAGACTTAATTTTTACAAAGTTATCATCAGCCCCTAAAGCTATTTTGTATTCTGGGATTTCATCCTCAATGAGTATGGGCTCCACCACAGTCCAAATCAGTCTCCTTTTCAAAATGTTAAAATGGTACATGGAATAGGGAAGATGTAAACCATTTAAACCAGCTGTGTGGAAATTGAGGTGCATTTTATTGGTAATTACAAGGTAGTGTAAAGAATGAAGGTAGTACCTGCTGGGCAACTCAATACATCAGGGATACCCATGCCTACATGTTTGCTTTCGCTCTGCTTTCCATGCCTGTCTTCCCCTTTTCCAACAGTTCACCCCCTCTATGAACTCTCTTGGCTCCTAGAGCTTGTGGCAAATACCTATATTCTAATTTCTACTGGGATGATTTCTCTATGTATTCTTTTTCACTGCACTTCTTCCTTGGCATTCCCAATACCTGACACTTGGTAGGACACTTGGTATTCCCAATACCTGACACTTAATGATGGGTCAGCACATAAAGCCATCAAAAGATAATGAGGCCCTAGCTTTTACTGTTAAATGAAAATAAGAGATATAAAGAGATGTGGAGTAGTCAGTTTGGCAACCCTCTCAAATCATGGAATCAGTGGGGCTGGGCAGCAAGGAGATCAGGGTGTATGTGTTTGTACATATTCTAATGGGGTTGGGACTTGGCTGACAGTCCATGTGAGGGGATGGCAGTAGGGCTGACTACATGTCACCCCAGGCTGAGAACCAGCTACCCTCTTCCCATCTCTATCCATCCTTTCTCCTTCCTCTGCCTTCCTGCTCTGCCATTCCAGCCTGTGCCTGAGCAGATGGCAGATTCCAGACAGAACTCTCTCTGTTTCCTGGACAGTCCTCTCCCCTGACAGAAGATCCTGTCTGTTCCTACCTGCAGAATCACGTACAGCACAATCACCATGATGACTATATGTTCACACTTCTATCTGCCAAACTGGCAGTCCCTGCTCTGCACCCTGAAACTCTCTGGCTGCTGGAGCACCTGCTCTGGAAGCCCAGCAGTCCTCAGATTCTGGTTCTGCATGAAGCAGGAACACATGAGTGGATGAGGGCTAATGCCAATGGACATTGATGTCACACAAAGACAAGCATGAGGGGCATAGGACTAGCACAAGTGTGGCAGCTCATAGTAAAGGTGTGCTCCTCCACCTCTCCTCCTTCACACATACTCTTCCACGTTGATCCAGCACCTCGGAAGACCTCTCATCCACTCATGTGCTCAGTGCCAGGGCCCTTCTCCAGTATCTCTGACAAGTGGCACTAGCATGTACATTGACATGAAGAAGTTAATGCCTCCTGAACAGTGTGGGCAGAGGGCACTCGTTGCATGTGTGGCCATGTGGATTCTGGCACCATTAAACCTTTCCTTCTAGTACACAGTGATGTTGCCCTCCCTGCTCAGCCTTAGTCTGACAGTGTCCAGAACACAAAGTGTCTACTAGGCCACAAGTTGGGACTGTCCCTGGAGAACCCTGAGCAGGCTGTATGCTATGAACTCACAGTTATCTACAGTCTCCACAAATGCCCTAGCACTCAGGAGGGAGTGAGAAAAGCGTCTCAACGGGTGACAGACACACCCACAGTCTCCTCTTATTTTATTCTGAACTTTGATTATGTACCTTTCAATGTATCTCATTATACTGAGGGTGGCCATAATAGATCCTAATTTCTTCTAGGTGAGACAAAGATTTGTTATTTTCATATATGTAAGGAAGTGGCATTGCAATTCCTCTCAGAGAAGAAAGGGTGTGTGTGTGTGTATGTGTGTGTGTCTGTGTCTGTGTAAGTGACTGGATAAACTGCTTGGGATAGAGGGTGAGTGAGACCCAAGGTGTATGTTTATTGAGGGCAAAGTTAGTGAAGGAGAGGGGCTGCTGTGTAGGTGACTGGGAGAGGTGTCTTCTTTCTCCCGCTCAAATGTCAGGGGAGCAGAGAGAAGTGAGGAAGGCAGAAAGGAGAGGGGCCAGTGAGAGGGTGAAGGGTGATGGGTTGCTAAGACATCCCCAGTGTCAGTGAGACTGGAAGGGTTCCTAGGAAGGCTAGTTTTGAATTTGAGGTTGCTGATTTGCTGCACAGTGAATCTCCATTCATCTTTCTTTAATCCCCCCTGCCAAATACTTCAAATACTTCAGTCGAATGTGGACCCTGAGAAGAAAAATTCATTTGATATGAACCCGAGAAGAAACTTATCAGCTGAGATGGACTCCCCACAGTCAGCTGAGGGCTTCTCACATGCTCTGTATACCCACCGCAGACTGAACTTCCAGCATCCCCCACTATGCTCTGCTCCTTACCCTGTCAATCAGAACTGCTCCGTAACAACTAATCAGGACACATAATACTGAAAAATCAACTGAGGTTTAGACCAGTCAGAAGTGTACAATTTAGGTATCTCATTTACATAAAATGGACCTAATTGAGAACCTGGGTGAGAAATTTCACTATAAAAGGTGGCCTCCCCTTTGTCTTGGTGGAACACAATTTAGGTTGCTACTTGAATCTGTGTTTCCTGGGCTGCTGCTCTTTTTTGCTGAAATAAATGCTTTTTATTCTTTATTACAGTCTAAAATCAATTTTGTTTTACATCTGGCATATAAATTTCACATCCAGACTCTCTCCCCTGGACCACAGACACCTGGGGACATGCTCCCCACAGTGCTGTTCTCTGGGCTCTGAGGTGGAGAGTGGGAAGGAGGGTCATGAAAGTTTCTCCTTAGGGCACCCATCCCAGGGGCCTCTAGGAAGCCTGGATTGATCAGGCACTCCTTCTTGGGTGTCTGAGGGAAAGCAAGGCCTGTGAACTGACTCCCTGTGGATGCTGCTGTCTGTACTTCCTGTCTAGGCAGTGCCTGGGCACAATTCAGTCAGGCGGTCAGGGGCTGGCACAGCTGCTGACCACCTGATGACTCCCAGAGTGAATGGACAGCCTGGCAGGTGGAGAGGCAGGCAGACCAAGCTGGCTGCCACAAGGCAAGGATCTTCTCTCCTCCACAAGGCCAAGGAGGCTAGTGGCCATTTCAAAATTTATCACTTGTAAGTAGTTTCCCATAAAATTAGGAGAGGGTAATGACATTTCCCACCCACGAGCTAAGCAAACACTAGGAGAGATAAGCTTACCTCGTTGGAATGACAAAGTTCAAGTGGCTTTCAGGAAAAAAAGAAGACTCCCACTTTATGGAAACAGTTTCTGATTTTTGTCAACCAGAAACTCCAGCACCCCTCCGGTCCCCACCAGACATCCCCTGTCCTCATGTTCCCTACTTAGGAGAGCAGCATGAAGGTGTGGGAGAGGAGATGACATGCCTTTTGGTGGCCAGGATACAACTGGCATTCATTTTAAGTGAGGCATCTTTGCACTTGTATCTGATCCCAGGGTGTCTATAGCGCTAGCTTGCCCACTTCCTGGTGTCTAAGGAGGTGCCCTGTGAGCCCACATGCTAGAGACAGGGCTGCAGATGGGAAGTCCTTAGGTTTGGGTCCAGCTCTTTTCTTTACCTGATGTGTGATCCTGGACAATGGTTCAGCCTTACTGAGTTTTCACTTCCTCATCCGTTAAATGGTTATGACAGTCTCTGCCTTGTGGAGGCTCTGTGTAGACTGCCCAGCCCTTCAGGAATGTGACGCTTATATTAGAGGGACTCAGAGCACTTTGCATTTGCTTCTGCCATGTGTCCAGAGGTATCAGGAGTCTCTAGCCTAGGACCAACTTTTATGTTATATCCTGACTTGGTGATAAGCTTCTTCCCACCTCCCTGGGCCACTGGGTAGAGTCTCTAGTCTTTGGTTTACTATGGTGCAGCTGTCTTACCAGGCACCTCAGATCTTACTTTGTGTCCTTTGCAGGCCCGTAGCCTCATCTCCTGTGGCTTCATCTTCCGAGGGATTTGAAAACCCATGCTCCTGGCCATCTGGCCTATTTCCAGGTCTGGCAACCATGCCCCAGACTCACCTCACTGTTTATTGCTCAGACCTTCAGCTCCCTCTGTGCTCCAAGCACCTGGGGATTTTAATCCTTTCTTGTGAACTCAGTTATATTTCTGAAAATTCTGATGGTTCACCTGTACCTTCTATAGCTGAGTAAACAGCTTGTATCAGCTCTGTTGTCCGTGTTGTAGGTCTTAGAAGTGTTGTGTTTTTATTATGTGCTATTTTAAATCCTTTTGGTAAGATTTCAGGGTATACAGCCTCCCAAAAAAACTTTTAAAAGACATTCTTAAGCCTTTTCTTTCATATGCCTATTCTGTCTCTTCTCATTATAAATTCCTTAAACTTAAAGTGTGTCCCTGGAACAGCTGTCCAGTAGCTAGAATGGGATCTGACTCAAATCCATTTAATGTCAGGATGTTTCAGAGATATGCATGCTTGAAGAACCCACTGAGGGGCAAAAGCACAAATATGCCAAACAAAAATTGTGGGATGGTTTGTACTATAGAAGGAATCATACTACATTGAAAAATGTTCACAGCAAAATCTCCTTGTACACAATAACTTTTAAAAATATCCTTATTGTATAAAGCAAGACCTCTTATGAGCTAGTTTAAGTCCCCCAGTGAGATCTCCTTTATGTGAACAGTAGAGAGAAACCTATGGATTATGTGGTGGGCAATGAAGATCATTTGAGGGCTGATGTAATCAAGAGAGAGCTGAAAACTTATCTGTAAGGCTAGTTCATGAGGCCCCTATTTTGTCTCTCAGAGCTAATGGTGTTTGTTTATCCTGTGTCCCTGGGTTCTTGTGTCCCTTTGCCCTCTGAGGGCTGAAAGCTGGCCCAGTTGGCTTCAGATCAGTCTGACTCTTCAAAGGGAAATCTCTTCCAAGAATCCTTGGCTAACTTGTGATCCACACCCTGCAGTCCTGCATTCTCCTTGCTGTAGAGCTATGAGCCATCAGCCTTTCAGAGCGAGGACAGCCACTCCACTGACCTCCCTCAAGGCTCAGCTCCATAGTCCCCTTTCCCACAGCCCACCTGAGGTCTCTGTTTCCTTAGCTCTTCTAGCTTAATATCCCCAATAGCAATTTCTACTCTATTCCATTATGCTATTATATTAATAGTAATAAAATAACTGCCTCCATTAATTGAACATTAAGTAGGTGCTTGTCTATATTATTTTATGGAATTCTGAAAACAATACTGTAAGGTAAGCATTATAATCCCCATTTCCTCAGACAAGAATACTAAGGTATGATAAAGTTAGTAACTGCTTCCAGCTACTTAAATAGAAAGCTGCCAAATAGGAGCAATGAACCTAGTCTATTGGACGCCAAAGCTTATGTTTTTGACTTTTATTATTTCCATATTATAATTATTAAAGGTGTATTTTGGTTAGTTTCCTGAAAAATCTTCTAAGAAAGCAATTAGCATTGCACTTTCCATGGAGTACATGTCTGGAAAATATTGATAGGACAAGAGTCCAAGTGCTGTTGACCTCTTGAGTCATTAAATGTTTGGGTTGCTGTTCGTTCAGAAATTTCTTATTACTCTAGATCAAATAACCTGAAAGTCCATGTGCATGAAGAGAGATCTCAAAGAAATGAAAATCCTGAAGTGGCTGTTGGGCCTTTGTGTTCAGTAGAGGTGCAGTGAAAAGCATTTTTACTGAATTCTAAATCTTAAAGCTAAGGTCTATAGTTCTTCCTATACTGGATTTCCTGGACCATCCCATCTGGGCCACTCTGTAAGCACATACCTTGTGCTCCATGGTGACCATGCACATTATTCTGTCCTCTCCCCCAGGTTGCCTTCCCCAGCTTCAGATTCCACGGAAGCAACAGATATCAGACAATTCATCCATTTCTCAATTATGTACTCAACAAGTATATGCTGACCTACCATGTGAAATTCATGTGGGGGTTACATTTTGACTATACAAAGGAACTTACTATCTAGTAGGGAGCATGAAGAAAGTTAAAGCTAACTTTTGAACAGAATGAAGTTTGAATACAACTTCACAATTTAGGTAATGATTGAATTAAGAGTAAGAAGAAATTTTCTGGTCAAGGAAGGAGTCAAGATATTTTCATGAATAGAGAACAAAGCATGAAAAGGGATGAAAATACATGCTGTTGTGGAAGAAAGGCATGTGTTTCAGGGAGGAAAGATAGAGAGGAGAATGGAAGAGTCCACATAGAGGAATTGGAGCTGGGAGATGGAGAGGGAAGTCATGAGCAAATGGTAAAGGGGAGGCTGGATTGGATTCTCCAGACTAGAGTTTCCCAGAATGGAGTATATATGAGTAGATAAGATGATTTTAGATAATAGTAACAGTTATGCATTTAGACTAAAATTTATTAGAAAAATATATACCAATTTATGACCTCATGGATATTACTACTTAGGATAAGATCAAGTTCTTTTTGTTGTTTTTTAAGGAGTAACTGAGAAAAATAGTAAAGGAGTCAACTATGGAAAACAGATATTACCATAGGTATTTTAAATGAGAAAACTGAATACAGGGAATTGGTTACCAAGGTACTGAAGAGCTGGAAGAGAAATGAGAAGAAGGGAATTTAAAGCTGCTATTGTTCCTGGGCTGGAACCCAGAGGTTGCTGGTGCCTTCAGTTCTGGATCCAACAAGATGGTGTCACCTTGACCAGGGCTTGAACCACTGAAAAGGTTCCCCCTTTCAGGCTGCTGGAATCTAGAACCACTGTGCTCCTGCTGCCACAACAGCAACCACTAGACCTTCAGGAACTGCTGTGAAAGGAAGATTGTCTCTTTCTTCCGGCTTCCAGTTTCCTGCTGGTTGGTGATTGGAATACTCTATCTAGGTCCTGATAGAAATGCCATTGGAAAAAGTTTGTAGGCACCAAGCCCCTGAAATACAGAGCATCATGGTAAAGTGAAGTTAACAGACTGAGAGACCAGCAAAAAACTGGCAAAAGGACATACGAAGTTATGACAAAAATAAAATAGGGAAGCTGATAGGATAGTAATAAAATTTTGATATTGTTATGCTAAGTGAGGGAAGTCAGCAAAAGATCTTAAGCAGATGAGTGACATGATCATACTTGTGATTTTGGGTAATTACTCTCGAGGCAGCAAGTAGACAATCTGGATGACATGGGTTAGAAAACTCCTCCAAATATTCTGACAAGAGAGGGCAAGGACCTGAATTTGGGAGGACACGGAAGTGCTATTCTGTAATTGTAACTGAGAGCATTTGGGGATTCATTACAGGGATTCACATATGAAGGAATGGGAGAAACTGAAGATGCTCCTGGAAGCTCCAGCTTGGGTTGTGGGGATGTTAATGCCATCCACACAGGTGGGCGATGTAGGGAGAAGACAGTAAGTCATCCTCATCCCTTTCCCTTCCCCCTTCTCCCAGATGAAAGTATTGTATTATTCTCCCCACTCTGGATTCTCCTGATCTAGTTTCTATACCCCTTTTATTCTTTGTACACTCTATCCTACATCTTAACCTGGTTTCATGTTTCCTTTTCCCTCTGAATGATAGGTGGTGGTGCTTAGTGGCAGGGTATGGGTACTCATCCTCGTCTCACCTACCAGACTTCCACAGTCCCTGGCTCAAGACGGGCTCAATAAATGTTTGATGAAAGGAGCAGTGTCTGTAATAATATAATGCTGGTTACCTGTGCACTTGCATGCCATGCCTCCCCATCTTGTCCCCCACCTCTCTCAGCTCCTAGTAGATTATTTGTTCATTGTCACATGTCCATGGTGTTTTTGAAATCCTCAGAGCAAAACCCAGTCTAAGTTGGCAGCTGAATAGAACAGCGAAAGCCAGTTGAAAGTTGCTTAGATTCATTCAAGCTGCCTGTGACTCGACCCCTGCGCCAGTCGCCCCATCCCTGATGGGGTTCCTTGGCTTCATATATGTAGCTAGTCTCAGTGAATACTTATTCAACTAAAGTGAACCCAGCTCTGCTTTAAAATGTAGCACCTTTTCATTTCAAGGGTCTACAATATCCTTAACTCAGAAGTTTGAATGTATTTGGGCTCAAGAAGGAATGGTCTCCACACTGATATTATCTCTGTAGTATTGTTTACCATAGCTCCCCTCCGAAAGGGGGTGGGGGTAACCAAAATATCCACTAGTAGAGGATTGATTACAGAGATTATGGGCCTTCTATGACTTGAATTACTGTATAGACATTAACAAGAATAAGTGAGTTATTTGTGTTGACTTGAAAATATTTCCAAAGATATACTGTTAAAGTAATAACAGGCTGTTATAGGAAAATAACAGACTGGCTTCACTTGAATTTTAAAAACCCAACAACTGATTATATATGCACATGTACCACATGTGTGTAGAGCAAGTGTACACACAGGCAGGGCAAGAGCAAGGGCACATCCCAGGCAGTTACCTTTGAAGAGGGCAGTGGGAAGAGAGGGAGCAGTGAGTGCAAATGTACTTGGTACTCTTTACCTGATTTTATGTGATTTTTTTACAACATATTTCCTGTATGAGTATCTAGCTAAATTAGTTAATTAACTTAAAAAAATGAGGCAGGCACTGTCATGTGAGGAGTACTCAACCCAATCTCTTTCTCTGCTAGAGAAGGATGGGTTTCGGCTCCTGTCTGTGTGGATGAGAACAGCTACTTCCCAGTCTCCTTCCAGATCTAGACCGGAACCAGCTGTCTCCATAAGACTCACAATTGACCTGCTGCAGAACTACCACATTCCTCTAGCATGTCCTTGGCTGCTACTCATAGCTACGTATCACTAACACTGAATGATCACTGTTACTAGACACATTTACATTAATTATACCATTTACACAACCCATCAAAACCCATTTTAGAGATGAGCATTCTGAGGCTCAGAGAAGTAAAGGAGCGTACTCAAGCTCTCCCAGGTGAGAAACAGAGGCACCAGAATTCAAACCCATGGAGCCATGCCTACCAGTAACATTGATGAGTTTGGACCCATCTCTACCATTGACATCAGTGCAAGATGAGTCAAACTATCAGATTTCCATGAAAACCTACACTCACCAAATTCATATGAAACGTGTATAGAAACCAGGGCAGATGGATCCATTAATGTCAAAACCCTTCTGATCTTCTCCTTATTAATACTGGGCATAGGAGTGACTCCGCTTAGGAGGAACCACTGAAAATCCTTTGTCAGAATATTTCCCACAAATGTAGAAACTCTCCAAACATTTGAGACTGCCTCTCAGTGAATGGAACCTACCCAATGCTCTGTAGAATTTTTGAGCCTGCCAAGACCTTAAAGAGTGGTGGGCTCCAGATGTAACCCTGAGCTATTCTGATGCCCTGTCAACAGGTACAGGGATACCCAAGGCTCCACTGGTCTTGGGCCAAAGGGAAAATCTTGGGGCTCCCTGAATTATTATCTTTTCCCTTGTGCTTCAAATTCCAGTTGAATTATTAAGTTTTTTCCATATTGTAAAAATTTGACTAAGTTCTCAAAAAACACACAAAGGAAAATTTTAACTGCTTACTTTTTTATTTATAGTTGAGAGAATTTCAAGTTTTAGATAATAATAATGATAATATTAAGTCAGGGGTATAATGATAAAATCAGACAGAGGTTTCTGGTTTGTAAAGGCATTTCTATTTATTTTTTGTTTGTTTGTTTATTACTATAAGTTTCTTGAAGGCAGTGTCCATGTTTTTATGTGTGTTTTTTTTTTGGAGCTTAGCAAAGTTGCTGAGAGTAGAAGGCACATAGGCAAGACATGCTTGTGGAATGTCCGACTGAGTGAACAGGTAAGAACAAAATGAATGCCACAAATATTGCCTGCAGGTGACACCACCTCTGGCACTTGCATCCTGGCAGCATCCTTATTACATAAAAGAACAAATGCCTTGCACAAAATGAAGATTAAGGAGTAATTAGAGATCTATGAAAAATGGCCTGTAGTCTGTTTAGCAATATCCTTATAAGCATTTTGTAGAAACTGTGAAGCCCACTGCCCTTGAAAAACAGGCAGAGCTCACAAAATACACACTGCCTGTTGAGAGTAAGAGTGAGATGGTCACCCCATCTGCCAATCGGGGTGTGTGTAGGCGGGGGGCATTTTTAACCACAAGTCCACCTCTGGCCCACATTCTTTTGTTCTCCAAAGCTTTTGATATTTGGTTAAATTTCAACTGAATATTATTTGACTAAACTATTCCCCTGAAACTCAGGGTGCTGGAATTGATCAGTCTTCTATGGCTGTCATTGTTGAACATAGCTCTGATGAGGGTTGTTTTCCTAGTCTGGGTAAAGTTTTCCAAAGAAACCTTGGTATCTTGAGAAAGGGCAGAATTAGCCATAGTAAGTTGGATTCAAACCCTTATTTACAAAAATGTGTGCACCCAAATGGAACCAGTTAGGTGTCTCAAACCATTTACTTCACTGTTTTTCCAAATAGGCCCTAGGGACAAACTCTTGACTCTGGTTTTGGTTGATATATTTCATTGCAGAGACTGATTCAAAGAGACTCCAAATTCCCAAATGCTAGGATCAAATGTCAAAACTCATCCTTCACAGAACAAGACTTAACTCATTCCCAACCACCTGTTGGGTTGGAGACAATGCATGCTACAACCCCCATTCCCCCAGAGAGAAGACAGACTCAGAGAAGGGAAGTGTCTTGTTGGAGGACACACACTTAGGGAACAGCAGAGGACACAGGCCTTCTGGGAGCAATCCTATGTCTCCTCTATGCCAGAGATGTCTCTCTTTACATTTTCATTCTAACTGCAAAACAAGATTTGTACAGTATTTTAATGAAGTATGAGAGGCACTCCAAAAACCCGGAATTTATTTGTAAAAAATTGTGTATTTAATTTTACATCTTTAAACTTCAATCACCTTCAAAGTACTCTCCAACTGATGCAATATAGCTATTAAGACTTTTCCCCCACTGCTCAAAACAGTTTTTGAACTCATAGATTTTGATGTCTTTTAGTGCTTCTGTCATTTTTTGTTTCACCTCTTCCACTAGGCAAAACATTTCCCTTTGATAACTTTTTTCATCTGGGGGAAATAAAAAAAGTCACTTGGGGCAAAATTGGTGAATAGGGTGGGTGAGGCATGGAGGTCATGCCATTATTTAGTCAAAAAAACTGCTGAGAATTCAGCACAGGGTGGGCATGTATGCTTGCAAATCACCCATCATGAAATGGGCAAAGGTGTTGAAAGAATCTTCAAAAAAGATTTCATTGAAGTGGAATGCAGCCTCTCACAACAACACCAGTGGGTATGCTGATACAGATGGGTGCCTAGAACACTCACCTAGCTGGGGAAGCCTGTACTACAAGGTGCCTGCCCTCCAGATAATTCTGGTATTCTGGGGGGTCTCCCCTTGTATACAAACTCAGAATTTGGAAAGTTCTCTTTTGGTTTATCAATAGCAAACCTTGTTCAGCTACTACACCAGAGAACCAGAGAAATTAGTGCCTGGCACATTGTAGGTGCGAAATAACTATTGAATGAATGAATGAATGAATGAGTGAATGAATGAGGTTTTAATGCTATCTTAGAGGCCTCCATGCTGCAGCAGTAGTGTCCCCTGGCTTTTCTTATTAGCTCACTTCAGGCCCAGGCTGATGAGGCAGAGCAGACTCTTTTGTTCTCAAGGCCCAAGTCGACCCCAGTCACCCTTGCTCTTGACACTGAAGCTTGCT
Organism: Phyllostomus hastatus; assembly: GCF_019186645.2. Lineage (NCBI taxonomy): Eukaryota > Metazoa > Chordata > Mammalia > Chiroptera > Phyllostomidae > Phyllostomus > Phyllostomus hastatus. The sequence goes on along the minus strand of NW_025334041.1, from coordinate 71,518,775 downwards.
CAGCTGGTGCTCTGGGGCTGTGCTGAGTGCCAGACTGCTGTGCACTCTCTAGCACTGAGCCTCAAAGGTGGCAAGTGGTTTTCAGGCTTGTCTTCTGCTTCCACACACAAACTGCACATACCACCTGCCCTATTTTCAATTGTATGTGACTCTTTTCACCCTCAGGAATGCATATCAGGACCAAGTGATGGGTGTCGAATAATCATAAAAAGAAGCTTGAATCCACATTAAGAGAGAAAAGGAGAAAAAAGATCAAGGAGATTGTCAGTGAGCTTTTGTACTTCCTTAGTAAAGTATGACCCGTGACACTTTGCTGATGAAGTTGAATGGGGTTGCTGGAGGGCTCCCTGCTGGAGAGATCCAAGGTGCTCCTTCCTACCTTCTTCAACCCCTTTCAAAAGTCCCCAGTTGCCCTGCAAGTTGACTACCATCATCTCCATTCAGATCTCCATCAGAGATTACTGTACCCTGGTTTAAGGAGACCTTCCTGGCACTTAAGTGAGCATAACAAGACTGCCTCACATTGTACTATAAAGCATTTGGAGACTCAAATGGCCACATTTATAGTTTATTGCTGCCAATCATTTACGATGACTCCTGTTTCTCACTACCCCCTCTCTTCCAATCTTTTCAATAGGCATGAGAAACAGGCATTGCCATCAGTTGAAAAGAGTGTGGATTTGTAGCAGACATCATGGGTCCCTGGCTACACAATCCCATCAGCCTCCCTGGTCACAATTTTCTCATTTGTAGAATAAGAACTAATTTATTTATTCACCCATTCAACAATTAATTATTCATTAAACATTTACATTGTTCCAGGATTTTGCTCATCCCAAGACATTAACAAGTTGTGATTATTGTTTTTGAGCAGTTTGTAAAGCTTTAATCCTGCCAGAAGTCAAAGCTTGCTGTCTGAGAGAAGCTGAAGTGAAGATTAATGGGGATCAACCAGGTGGTTATCTTCTTAATAGACAAAGGCTAAGGATTTTGGGGAGCTGAAGGCACCTCCTTGCTTCCTGAGTTATTGTGCAGAAGTAAAAGGAATAGCCTGTTAGTTACTTCAGCAGTAAAATATGGAGCTAAGTGTACTCTAGAGATCAAATGATCCAGACTTTGTCTTTATGGATGATGGTAAAAGGCAAAAAATGTTAAGATATTGGCCCAAATTTCCAGTGCTCTTGTGCTGGAGCTCTTATTAGAACCCTAGACTCTTGACTCACTTACAGGAATGTTCCCCTACTGCTTCTTGATGCAGTAGACACTTTTGGTTGTTTCCTAACGTCTTCCTTGCTAACAAAACCCATCTTGTGTTTTCTCTTACTGCAGCCATGTGCATTTCTGATAAATTGAATACTTTCTATATCTAGGTCCCTGTCTGTATCAATCCAGAGACATGTCTTTTATAATGCTGTCATCTCACCAAGTGTACATCCTCTTATATTTTTTCTTTTCTCAAATTGTTATTATTTTTATTTATTTTTAAATTTAATCATTTTTATCTTCTGCATTTTATGTTTTTTTAAAATTATATTTTCTTGATTATTATCATTGTCCTGATTTTTTCCCCTTTGCCTCTCTCCACCCAGCACCCCTTACTCCCTCAGGCAATTCCTCTACCATTGTTCATGTCCATGGGTCATGGGTATAGGTTCCTTGGCTACTCCATTTCCTATACTGTGCTTTGCATCCCCATGGCTATTCTGTAACTACCTATTTGTACTTCTTAATCTCTTCACCTCTTCACCCACTCTTCCCTCCCCCCATGTGGCAACAAACTGATAACTAACTGCTTTTCTCTTGCTGCTTTTAAGATTCTCTCTTTATCTTTAACCCTTGGCATTTTAATTATGATGTGTCTTTGTGTGGTCCTCTTTGGGTCCAACATGATTGGGACTCTGTGGTTTCTGGACTTGCATGTCTATTTCCTTCACCAAATTAGGGAACCTTTCTTTCATTATTTTTCAGGTAGATTTCCAATTTTTTGCTCTTTCTTTTCTCCTTCTGGCACCCCTATGGTGTGAATGTTGAACCTCTTGAAAGTGCCCCAGAGGCTGCTTATACTATCTTTATCTTTTTGAATTCTTTTTTTCTTCCTGTTTTTCTGTGGTTTTTTTGCTTCCTTATGTTCCAAATCATTGATTTGATTCTTGGCTTCATTCACTGTACTGTTGTTTCACTGTAAATTGTTCTTTATTTCAATTAGTATCTTTTGTCTCTGACTGAGTCTATTTTTATGCTGCTGAGGTCCTCAGTAAGGTCCTTGAGCATCTTTATAAACAGTGTTTTGAACTCGGTTTGATAGATTGCTTATCTCCATTTCGCTTAGCTCTAGTTTTGCTCTGTTCTTTCATTTGGGTCATGTTTACTTGTCTCTTTGTTTTGGCAGCCTCCCTGTGTTTGTTTCTATGTTTTAGGTAGAGCGGCTTTGACTCTGTGTCTTGGTTGTGTGGCCTAATGTAGTGGGTATCCTGTAGGGTCCAATGGCACAGCTTCCCCTATCACCCAAGCTGGGTACTTGAGGTGCATCCTTTGTGTGGGCTGAGTACACAGTCCTCTTGTAGCTGAGCCTTGGTTGCTCATGACAGATCAATTGGAGGGATTTACCCAGGCCAGTGAGCTGTAAGGACTGGCTGTGACCACTGACCTCCTCCATCTGTGGAGGATCATGTGTGCAGAGGCAGGTTGGTGGTTCTCCAACGTGGTCTGTAGCTGTCTACTAGGTGTGCTGGCTCTGGGGTTTCCTGGGTGGTGCAGGGCAAAGTCAGCCTCCACCTGTGTTTTGCCCTGGGCACCCTGTCTGAACTGTGAAGCAATCTGAGGTGGTTGCTACTTGTGCTGGGTTTAGAGATTCCCAGGTGAAGCCAAGCTGTGAATCCAATCTGGATGACAGAAGGGCTCACTGAAGCCAGCTATTGCTTGTTTGATAGGCTTTAGGTGCCAAGACCAGCCATTCTTATGGAAAAGCAGCTTGGGTGGGCCCACAAATTGGGTGGGGCAGAGCCTTTGGGGATCTCAAAGGTGGGTCAAACAGTGTTAGCCAGGTTGATGGAGTCTCAAGTATAGTATCAGCTTGCCTGCTCTGTGGGGGGAGGGCTCAGAAAAGGGACTGCTTGCCTTGATGCCAGGCACTTATTCTCTCCCAGTATGTTACTGGTGCTTTCAAGCTGCTGCCCTGGTGCAGTAGCTCAGAGGCAGTGAGTCTGAGCAGATGAGTCTGTGTGTGGGTTCTTCATGAAGAACTGGTTGGGGCTCCAGTAGTTTCTTCCATTCACTCAAGCCCCACTTGTTTTTGCAGCCAGAAGTTGTGCAGACTTATCTTCCTGGCACTGGAACCCTGAGCTGGAGGGCTTGGCGTCAGTCTGGGACTCCTCACTCCAGAGATATCCCTCCTGAATTTTTATTCATGTGGTGTGGGTCCAGCCTGTTCTGGGTCTGTGTTTCTACAACCAGTCTGGACAGGTGTGGTTTCTTCAATTCTGTAGTTGTCAGACTTCCATTCAGCTTGATTTTTGATGTTCCTGAGTGAAGGTTGTTCTATATTTTAGTTGTAAGTTTGATGTGGTTGTGCGAAGAGGAGAGCCATGTCTCCCTATGCCGCCATCTTGACCTAAGTTTTAATTTTGATTAAATCTAGTTCATCAATATTTTATTGCTTTTAGTATTGTATCTATTGTAGCAACCATTGCTTAACCAATAGACCATTATCATTTGAAGGGTTCATTGATATGGTTAGGTTTAACATCTTGCTATTTATTTATTATTTATCTCATTTACTCTTTATTTCCTTTTTTCTGTCTTTGGATTAATTACATATTTTATGCTTCCATTTATCTCCTTCCATTTTATCTACTTTATTGATTAGCTATAAAATCTTTATTATTTTGTGGTTGCTTTGAGGTTCAGAGTATACTTTTTAAACTTATCACATTCTATCTTTAAGTGATACTATAACATTTCATATAATACAAGAACCTCTATACTTTAATTTCTCCCCTTTGACCTTTGTGCGACTGTTGTCACGCATTTTACTTTTACATATTTTACATAAGATTAACTGTGGAGTATTTTTATTCATCTTTCTTTTGCTCGGGGTTTGTCAACCTTTTTGGACCTGCATGTTTACAGCTTTAATCAAATTTGGAAACTTTTGGTTATTATTTCTCTAAATATTTTTTTCTGTACTTCCTTCTCTCTTCTCTCCTTTGGTGATTCCAATCACACCTTTATTAAGCTGCTTGAGATTGTCTCACAGATCACTTACCCTCTATTTATTTTTTTAATTCTGTTTTTTCCCTCTGTGTTCTATATTTTGTATAATTTTAATTGCTGTGTCCTCAAGTTCCCTACTTTTTCTTTGAAAACATCTAACCTGATTTTAATCTCATCGAGTGTATTTTTCATCTCAGACATTGTAGTTTTCATCTTTAGAAATTCAATGTAGATTTTTAAAAATCTTACATACTTGTGCTTAACATAATGAACATATGAAATAAAAATATAATAACCATTTTAATGTCCTTATCTTCTAATATCTATATCAGTCTGAGAAATTGATTGAGTTTTCTCCTCATTTTTGGTTCTTTTCTTCTGTTTCTTTGTAAGCTTGGTAATTTTTTGTTGGATGCCATTGTTGTAAATTTAAACCCATGGAGTTGTGGATATTTTTTTATTTCCACTAATATTCTTGACCTTTGTTCTGAAATACAGTTTTTAAAAATATGTTTATTGATTTTAATGAGAGACGGAGGGAGAGAGAGAAACATCAATGTAAGAGAGAAACATCAATTGACTGCCTCCTATATGCACCCCAACAGGGATTGAACCCACAACCTAGGTATGTGCTCTGAATAGAACCCTAGGTATGTGCTGGGAATTGAACCCCCAGCCTTCTGGTGAATGGGATGATGTTCTAACCAACTGAGCTGCACTGGCCAGGACCGAGATACAGTTTTATTACTTCAAAATAATTTGATCCTTTGGATCTTTTAAGATTTGATAGGCAGGACTAGAACAGTGTTCTGACTAGGGATAATTATTCCCCAGTACTGAGACAAGACCTTTCAGTGTCATATATTCAATGCCCATAAGTCATGTGGTAAGAACGGGCACTATTCCCAGCCCCATGTGAGCATCAGACACTGTTACCTTTAATCCATTTACTTAGTTCTTTCCTTGGCTTTGGGTAGTTCCCTTGCTAATCAGTCTCTGGTGAATACTGGAAGGTACACTCTGCAGATCCCTCGGGTTCTCTGCCTGTGTCACTCTCTCCTTTCTGGTACTCTGTTCTGCAAACTGTAGCTGACTTAGTCTTCCTGGAATTTCAGTTCTGTTTCCTCAACTCAGCTTAGGGAATTCACTATGGTCTGCCTGGGTTTCCCCTATTTGTGCCATAGCCTAGAAACTCTCTCAAGATCATAAGTTGGGACAATTGTAAGACTCATATCAATTATTTCCAGTCTCTTAGAGATCAGTTTCTTTCATTGCATGCTACCCAGTGCCTTGAAAACTGTTGTTTCATACATTTTGTTAGTTTTTGGTTGTTTCAGGCAAGAAGATTAATCATGGGCAGAAAGAGAATTCTTTCTTTTTTAAAATTGTTGATGATCATATAATCTTCAAATAATAATTTAATCTCTTTCCTTCCAATTGTTAAACATATAACTTATTTTTCTTGCCTTATAGTCATGGACAGTACCTCCAAAACTGTGATAACAATAATGGTCATAGTAAGTTACCTTGCCTTATTTCTAATTTTATTAAGTTTTCTTAGGTTTTTAACTAAGTATAATGGTTGATGTTGGTTTTAACCAGTAAAATTTACTTGCTTCAATCTGTTTTATTTGAGTTCAATAATCTCCATAGCACAAGTATATGCTGAGTGTTTTATTTTAGGTGCTGGGCATAGAAAGATGCAGATGGTAGAGGCTTTGAGGGAGAGTTCATAGCTTAGTAGAAAAAGCAGGAAAACAAGTCAGCTGTTCCAAATACAGTGTGTTACATACTGAACATGAGGCTTGTCCAAGGTGCTATGGACATAGGGATAAAGGGCATTTGACTTGCCTGAAAGAAAAGGTGTAGGGAGAAGTCAGGGAAGACTTCATAGAGGCAGTGATACTTAGGCCTAATGTTGAAGAATGAGTAGGAGTTCACCAGTCTGACTAAAGGCAGAAGAAAAAGCAGAGAGCTATGAAAGCAAATAATCTATGTGAATGTGAGCAATGAGCATTTGAGGGAAGGATGGAAAAGGTAAGCAGTGAGATGGGGAAAGTGGACTTGGTTGGGTCACGATGGCATCTGGACACACTTCCTTCTGGACAGCACCAACTTTCTGAGTTGAGTAGAGATGAATTGGTGAATCATATTTATGTAGATCTGGGCTTAAAACTCTGGGAATATGTTGTCTAGTCTCATTGTTTTATGTTTTCAGTGCTAAACAGATGAAGTGAGAAAAGAAGTCTAGTGGAATAAGAAGGCTTGGGTAGGGGGTGGTGAAGGAAGGCCTTTTAGGAATCCTGCTATATAGCCCAGTGTCCCCAATTTTTGGATTTCACAAGTCAGTAAGATTTTCAAAAGAATTTAAGTTGCAAAGATGTTAAGATATAATAATAATAATAAGTACCATAGACTATCATGTCATATTGCAAACAACAAAGACAAACAAATAAGAAAGGCATAGTCTCAGGCAGGACAGCTGGTAACCTTATTCTGCTGTTTTCTAACCCAATCATGATGCAATAGTGGGTTTTCAGTCTGGGAATGAGGAGAGAAGCATAACAGGCTGATGAGGGAAATAACAGTCTTGGGCAGGTATGTCCTTGACATGTCCCCATCGTCCCCTCTCCCCCTCCCTAGGGCCTCTCTTCTAGGCTGGGAAGAATGATGGACTCTGGATGACAGTCCTGTGCCAGCACACAGGTGGCAGTGAGTGGATCACAGCTTTAGTGGTCCTGAGTTCACTCTTCCTATCTAAGAACTTCGTCCTATGACCATTGACCAGCTGATACAATTAATCTCACTGATATTAAGGAAGAAGCAAGAGCCAATGGCTCCTTTGATTAGGCTTCCAATGGTCTGAACTCAGCAATCAGTCCAGAGGTCTCTGATGGCCCTGGATAATGGCAGAGCTGAACCCTGGCTCCTTCCTCACACTTGACAAAATGACTAGAGACCTTTGGACCTTACAACTGCAGGGACAGCCCTACCCCTTTCCAGCACATCTGAGCCCATGGACTGAGTGAGGAATAAGCACTGCAGCCATTATCAAAATTGTTCCTTATCTAGAAAGACCATTCTTATTAGGATCTGAAGGAGAAGGATAGAATTGGGGCCACTTCCCCAGGCTGATATGTTTATCTTTCACAATAGTCAGTTTTTGATTAAATGCGACTCTTTTGAGATATTTTGCTTAGTCCAGAATATTCTTGGTTCCTCATCACTCCTAAGAGCCTTAACTGCTAATGTCTTGGTCAAGGTGGGGGAGATTTGTATCCTATTTATATCTGGCAAGATGAGCTCTTGCTGCCTCTGGGCCTGACTGCACAAAACTTTAAAACTGCTCCCAGCCTGGCTAGCACCAGACCCCATGCAGCCTCTTTATCGGGCATGCCCAGGACCCCATGCTGCTGCTTGGCACATGCCACCTCTCTGTGAGACTGCACAGGCCCCTAAGACAGCCTTTCTGTCAGGCATGCACAGGACTGCATGCTGCCTCTTGGCCAGGTCTACATAAAAGACCCAGTGCTGTCCACCAGGCCTGCACATGGACCTACTCTGCCTCTCTGCCAGATGACACAGGGCCCAATAACTGCATTTCTGCTGTACTGCACACTACAACAGCCTCTCTACCAGGTTTTCCTAGGATTCCATGTTGTCCCTCTGTCAGGCCTGCACAGAACCAAATGCTGCCTCTTTGCCAGGATTAAAGAGGACCCCACTCTGCCTTTCTGCCAGGCCAGCAGTCCCCCGTGCTGTCTCCACCAGGACTCCAGGGGACTCCAGGTGCCTCTCAGCCTGATTACACGGGGCCCCATGCTGCCTCTCTGCTAGTCTGCATGAAACCCTAAAACTGTCTTTAGGACTGATCTCCAGAACACCCAATGCTGCCTCTATGCCAGACCCACAGAGGGTGCTAAAACTGCTTCTCTACTTTCCTGCACAGGGCAGTTCAACTGCCCCCTCTACCAGACCCTCCTGGTAGAGAGACCCCCCACGCTACCTCTCTGCCAGACTACACAGGGCCCTACAATAGCCTTTCTTCCTGGATGCTGCAAAGCCAATGCTGCCCCACAGCCAGGCCCACATGGGACCCCTGCTGCCTCTCTGCCTGACTGCTCAGGGCCCTATGCTGACTCTCAGCCAGGCCTACACAAGGTCCCATGCTGTGGCTTTGCTGGACTGTACAGGACCCTATAACTGTCTCTCAACAAGGCTGAGACAGTGCTGTGTGCACTCTCTCTGCCAGGCCTACATAGGACCCAATACTGTCTTTGTATCAGTCCCTCACAGGGCATTAAAATTATTTCTCTGCCTTAGTGCACAGGGCCTTAAAGCTGCCTCTCTCCAAGACCAGCATAACATCCCATGTCGCCTTGCCACCAGCCTGGCAGAGCACCATGCTGCCTCTCAGCCTGGCTGTACAGGGGCCCACCGCTGCCTCTTTGCCAGGCCAATAGAAGGTCTTACAGCCGGTCCTTTCACACCCTCTAGTTTGCAACACTCCCATCTTTTTAGAAACTACCCAAAGACTTATTTAAGCAAAGATTTGTGTTTTTTAACTATTGATGAGTAGAGGCTGGCTTCTTAAACACCTAAAAATTATACTTGATTTTTAGAGTTGGAGGAAAAGATCTAAAAGATCAGGAGACAAAGGAAAGGGGAAAAAGTGTGGAGGTCATTACCAGTTCATTTTTGTTGTATGTGATTAACAACAGGTGACTTCTGGTCAAGATAGCAGCATAAGTAATCACGGCTCTCCTCCTCACACAACCACATCAAAATTACAACTAAACTATAGAACAACCATCATTCAGAACCATCAGAAATTGAGCTGAATGGAAGTCCTACAACTATGGAATTAAAGAAGATACCACATCAAGACTGGTAGGAGGGGCGCAGATGTGGAACGAACTGGTCCCACATCTGTGTGGAACGAACTGGTCCCACATCTGTGTGGAAGATAAGAATCAGGAGAGAGATCTTAGGAGTGAGGGTCCCCAGCCCCACCAAGCCCCCCAGCCCAGGGTTCCAGAGCCAGAAGTTAAGTCCCCATAACCTCTGGCTGTAAAAACCAGTAGGATTGAGGCTGTGGAAGACAAAAACCTCTGGAGTCCCAGGCAGTTAATCTTAAATGGCCCATGATCATATTTACTTAGACTCACTCCATCTGAGCTCCAGGGCAGGAGCAGAAGATTGAAAGGAATCAGAAACATATGAGGAAGAAATGAATTGTCTATCAGGGAAAGAGTTGAGGGGTAGCTTCCTCCTAGACAGAAGTGCTGGCAGAGGCCACTGTTCCTTTCCTGAGCCCTCCCCCAACAGAGCCACACAGCCAGCAGTAGGGTGCCATATCTGAGACTCCATCAACCTGTCTCACTGTTTGCCCCACCCTGGTGGTTCCCTGAGACCCTGCCCCACTCAACTTTCTGGCCCACCTAAGCTGTTTCCAGTGGCTTTTCCATACAAATGTCTTGTCTTAGCCCTTGCTTTAGATTTTCCTAAATCCTCTCAAACAAGCAGCATCTGGCTTCAGTATGCCCTGTAACTACTGTGAAATTGCCCCAGGCTTATGCATCCACTTATTTGTATCTTCTTCAGTGTCTTATAATGAGTACAGGTCTTCAGTGAGTACAAGTCCTTTACGTCCTTGGCTAAATTTATTTTTAGGCATTTTATTTTTTTGATGCAATTGTAAATGAAATTAATTTCATTATTGGTGTTGAAAAATGCAACTGATTTCTGGATATTTATAGTGACTGTATCCTCCTAGTTTACTAAAGTCATTTATTAATTCTAGTAGCTTTTTGGTAGAATTTTTAGGGTTCTCTATATACAGTATCATGTCATCTGCAAATAATTACAGTTTTACCCTTTTCTTTCCTTTTTTAAACTTGTTTTTGGGATGCTTTTTATTTCTTCTTGTTTGATTGCTGTGGCTAGGACTTCTAGTACCATGTTGAATGAGAGTGGTGAAAGCAGACACCCCTGTCTTAAGGGGAAAGTGTTTAGTTCTTGCCCATTAAGTATGATGTTTGCTGTAGGTTTGTCATATATAGTCTTTATTATGTTGAGGTATATTCACTGTACTTCCATTTTGCTGGAGGTTTTTATCATAAATGGGTGTTGAATTTTTTCAAATGCTTTTTCTGCATATATTGATAAAATCATGTGATTTTTATTCTTCATTGCATTTATGTGGTTAGTCATGTTTATTGATGCATGGATATTGTGCCAACCTTGCATCCTCAGAATAAAGGCCACTTGATGGTGGTGTGTCATCTTTTTACTGTACTGCTGGATACAGATTGCTAATATTTTGTTGAGGATTTTAGCATCTATGTTCATCAGGGATATTGGTCTATAATTTTCTTTCTTTGTAGTTTCTTTATCTGTTTTTGGAATTGGGATAATGCTGGCCTCATAAAATAAGCTTGAGATGCTTTCTCCCTCTTGATATTTTTGGAATAGTTTGAGAAGTACAGGTGTTAATTCTTTCTTAAATGTTTGGTAAAATTCACCTGTGAAGCCATCTGGTCCAGGACTTTTATTTATTTATTTTTTTGATTAATACTTCAATTTCATTAGTTGCAATTAGTGTATTAAGATTTTCTGATTGAATTTTTGAATATTGCATATTTCTACAAATTTATTAATTTTATCCAGATTGTCCCAATTTGTTGGCATATGGTTGTCTGTAATGTTTTCTTAAAATCCTTTGTGTTTTGGTCTAGTCAGTTGTTACTTCTTCATTTTCATTTCTAATTTTACTTATTTGGGTCTTCTTTTTTCTTGATGAGACTGCTGAAAGGTTTGTCAATATCATTGATTTTTTCAAAGATTCAGCTCTTGGTTTCCTTGATCTTTTGTATTGCTTTTTAGACTATTTTGTTTATTTCTCCTCTGATTTTATTATTTTCTTTCTTCAACTCATTTTGGGCTGGTTGTTGTTTTTCTTTTTTTTTAATGGGTTTGTATGTTTTTAAGATTTTATTTATTTATTTTCTAGAGAGGGAAGGGAGGGAGAAAGAGAGAGAGAGAGAGAAACATCAATGTGCGGTTGCTGGGGGCCATGGCCTGCAACCCAGGCATGTGCCCTGACTGGGAATCGAACCTGCGACACTGTTGTTTTTCTTTTAAGTGTAAAGTTTAATTATTTATTTGAGATTTCCCTTGTTTCTTGAGGTAGGCCTGTAACGCTCTGAATTTCCTCTTAGGACTGCTTTCACAGTCTCCTATAGATTTTGGGTTGTTGTGTTATCATTTTCATTTGTTTCAAGATGTCTTTTGATTTTTTCCTCGATCTCACTGTTAACCAATTCATTGTTTAGTAACATGTTATTTGGCCTTCATGTCTGTGTGTGTTTTTCAGTTGTTTTCTTTTTTTAATCCTGTAAATAATAATTTTTATTGTGGTAAAATATATATAACATAAAATTTACAATTATAACCACTTTTAAGTAAAAAATTCAGTAGCAGTAAGTACATTGATGTTGTGCAACCATTATCACCATCAATTTCTGCAAATGGGGTTTTTTTTTTGTTCTTTCTTATTTTCCCTTCTTATTAAATTTATTGGGGTGACATTGGCTAATAAAATTACATAGACTTCAGGTGTGCAATTCTATAATACATCATCTGTATACCAGGCTTTTTTCTTGTGATTGATTGATTTCTAGTTTCATAGCATTGTGGTCAGTGAAGATGCTTTATATGATTTCAGTCTTCTTAAATTTATTGAGACTTGTCTTAACATGTGGTCTATCCCAGGAAACATTCCATGTGCACTTGAAAAGAATGTATATTCTGCTGCTTTGGGGTGAAGTGCTCTAAAGATATCAATTCAATCCATCTGATCTAGTGTGTCATTTAGGGCCATTGTTTCATTGTTGCTATTCTATCAGGAAGCTCTATCCAGTGATGTCAATGGAGTGTTAAAATCCCCTGCTACGGCCGTATTACTGTCAGTCTCTTCTTTTATGTCCACCCAGATTTGCTTTATATATTTAGGTGCTCCTGCATTGAGTACATAAATGTTTACAAGGATTGTATCCTCTCATTGGTTGTGTTACCTTTATCATTATGTGGTGTCCTTCTTTGTCTTTTAATGTAGGGGGCCATTTTCTTAAGGCAAATTCACACGCCAAAAAACAGGTGTACCTAGAGTTGGCAAGTTTTTCACAAGTAATGAAAGAAGTAGGTAAAAATTATTCACTATCTGATGGAATACAGAGTTGCAAGAATAGCTTTCAAATCATCTAAGAGGAGTACTATTCATCATCCTTGGGGAAGTGTCCTGGCCTTTTTGATGTTCTCAGAATATTGAGAATGAAAAGGGGGCAATGAGGCGTGAGAAGGCATATAGGTAGCAAAAAGTTTTAAAGCCACAATTATCAGCATTTCATTGAAACTAGGACACTATCTATTGTAAGGTGCATCATGGGTTCATATACCACTTAGAAACCACCACCAATTAAAATTTTAGTGTGCACACTCTCTCTCTCACCGCCCCCACACTTCAGCTACATCAAAGATCTTTTAAAAAAGAATTATAGAAATAATCTAGGAATACAAAATGTTACATTATCAGAATAAAAAAGGCCTTTCCAAGTATGTCATAAATTGAGGGGCCACACAGAAAAAAACTCATTGATAAATCTGACTGCTTAAAAAAACAATGACTATAAGACAAACACACCATCATCAAAGTGAAAGAGACAAAAGATGAACTGAGAGAATAGACTGGCCACTCACAGCATGAGGCACAGTGTTCCTCACAGAAAACACTCTAGAGCAAATGTGGGCTAATGCTGTGAACCCCAAAAGAACACGAGGGCTCTCAGACCTACCAGATGGCCTTCTCTCACCCAGGAAGACAGGGAATTCCCACCTCCTGGGTGAGGAGCCTTCTGCTTCCATATCTGCCAGGTACCCACAGCAGCCTCTCCAGGGACATCTGCCCTCTGAGGGGGACAGGACTTAGAAGACCTGAGTGGCTAGAGAGAAGAACAGAGAGTGAGAAGAGGCACTAAGAGTGGGAACTACTATACCAGGGCAGAAAAGATACCTCGGGAAGGGACAAGCCCTATCAAAGGGCCTGTGGTAACCACGCCCAAGAGCAGGGCTGCAGACAGGTGGTGTGGAGGTGGACCACAGTGGTGAGAGCCAAAGAAATGGTTGAAGACTGAGAGAGAAGACAGCTATAAATGTGATTAAGAGCCCAGCATCATTGGAGAAGGCTGGAAAGAGACAGAGATTAAGAAAAGGTAAGTGTGTGTGTGTGGGGAGGGGGGTTGACCAAAAATGCCTAAGCTGATGATGGAGGGGAGCTGGGTGAAGACTGACAGGACGGGGTTGTCCATCTATTGGCATGGAAGAGGAACAAAGAGTGAAGACATGATGAGGGGAAGGAAGAGGAGAGAAGGAAGGGTGACCAGGAACAGGAGCTCAGCCTCGTTGGAGAGTGAGGATGGTATGAACATAGGGAAGCTTGAATCTAGTCAGACAAAGACCTGTGCTGATGTTGATGGAGAGGAACAGAGATGGCCAGGTGGTGATGGAAAGAGACATGGACTGGAGACACAGTAGGGCACACATGGCTTGCAGGTCTAGGATTTGGAAATACACTAGGGAAGATAAGATGTCAGCTGGATCTGTGCCTAAAAGGAAATTATGTAGAGCCTTAGATGAATGCATTAGAATGGAAGAAACATAGAAAATCAATCATCTTCCATGTGAAGAATTAAAAAAAAACAATCAAATGAAAAAATATAGAATGAAGGCAACAATAAAAATAAACATCAATGAAAGAGGGAAAAATAACAACAAACAAATCAGCCTAAAAGTTTTCAAATTATAATATTAAGTTAATAAACCATTAGCAAAACTGATTTAGGAAAAGAATAAGAGAAGAAAGAAAAATAACCAGTATCAGAAATCACAAGAAGTTTTCTTTACAAAGCCCCATAGATTTTAACAAGATCATTTACAGGATTTTGTAAAATCATTAGGACTAAATTGGATAATAGAGGTCAAAATTCACCATGTTATAAAAGCCAATCTACCAAACTGACAAAAATAACATAAAATTTAAGGAAAACTTGTGTATCTATCTACTAAATAAATAAAATCACTTCTTGAAAAGTCAAACTAATTAACCAATAAAAACAACAAAAAATTTCATGATCTAAACTCTAAGCTTGGAATTATAAAATATTCCAAACAATTAAAAATAAGAAAAACAACTATATTTTCCAGGTTTGCCTAATGTGGAGAAAAACAGAGAACTTTTAAACTTCCTTTTGTGAGGTCACCATTACACTGACACCATGTTCCCACCAGGACATTAGAGAACAGCAAAGTGGAGAGCATGGCTTTCGGAACAGATACATAGATGTTCTAAGCAAAATAGTATATGAATTAAGCCATATAGGAAAACAGAATAGATCAGTACCAAGTGGGACAGACTAAAACATGCAAGGGTGTTTAAAATTCAATAAGTTATGTAAGCATTCCATTAACAGAAAAACACAAGGAGAAAAATCATATAATCAGTCAGAATAACTTGTAAAAAATGTTTAATAAAATGCAACACCTAGACATAAAACAACTCTTAAGTAAAATCATAAAAAGGCAGCATCCTCATTTGACTTTTCTTCTAAAATGAACATAAAACAAACATCATAACTAACCCGCAATTATTAAAAGCTGTTCCCCTGGAAGGGAGAACACAAAAGGTTGTCAGCTTTTACTACTTCTGTTCAATGCTATACTGAAGGTATAGTCAGAGCAATAAAGCAGGAAAAAAGAAATACAAATGCATAGAGTTGACTTAAAAAAAACCAAAATCATTATTATTATTATTATTATTAAGACACTTTCATATACCTGGAAAATCAACCATAATCCAAAACTATTGCAATTAGTAAATAAATGGATTTCAACATATAAAATCAAATTATTACTGCGAACCAGCGAGAACAAAGTAGAAAATGTAATTAAATGAGACTGGACTATGAAACAAGTATGTATCTAAAAGATAAGAGTCAACATATGATTAATTTATAGAAAATAATTTTTAAAAGTCTTCAAATCAATGCAAAAAAACTACAAAGGACCCAAGAAAAATGAGCAGAGAATATGAGAAGAAAGGCACACAGGTCACAAGATACAACCACTCAACAGTAACTCACCCAAGGCAGGTTAACTGCAAGCTCCAGGTGGCAATATCCCCACAAGCACTCACAAGGGCAGCATCCTAGGAGAGGAGACCACTGCACCCTGCGGGGCAGAGATGCGGGGTCCCAGGAGGACAGGGTGCCTCTGGAACTGCTGCCCACAGGTGGTACCCTCACTCCTACACCAAGCACACCTGCTGTTAGCCCCACGTGACCTCTTTATGCCATGGAGGATTCTGATTGGCTGCGTCTTCTACGAGGGCACGAACTTTACTTCCTGGCTGGGATGTCTGCGTTTCCTCTGAAAGGTGGCTTTCTGGATGGTTCTGCACGTCGCAGTCCCTCCAAGAGTCCTTTTAGTGGTCATCTCCGCTGGCATTCCTGGACCACAACCGAAGTTTCCTTTGCTTGGTGTACGGAGAACACCCTGGTCGATTTCTGGATCTCAGGGGGAAGCTGTCTTTTACCATGAACTGTGCTGTTAGCCATAAGCTTTATTTAAATGTGCTTGATCAGATTATGGGAATTCCCCTCCATCCTGCTTCAATGAGAGAACAGAGGACGATTGGATGTTGAATTTTGTCCTATTCTTTTCCTGCATCTATTGAGATAGTAATGTCATTTTTTCTTGTCTGTTAATATAGTGAATTACATTCATCTTCCAATAATGAATCAGCCTTCAGTTCCTGGGATGATCCCTATTTGGTATTGATGCTTTGCTTTTCTATATATTACTGAATACTATGCATTCTTTTCATCCTTTTAATATTTGATTAAACTTTTTAATTCAAAATAATTTGACACTTCCATGCTGCTATAAAAAATAATACAAAGTGATCCCATGTGCCCTTTTACCCTGATTCCCCCAGTACAAAATTGGGTTAGATTCAGATTAGAATATTGACCTTGATACAGTTCAATATACACATTTCCATCATCACAAGCATCCTTTGGGTTGCCTTTTTATTTTTATTTTATTTTTTAAAGATTTTATTTGTTTATTTTTAGAGAGAGGAGAAGGGAGGGAGAAAGAGAGAGAGAGAAACATCGATGTGAGAGAGAAACGTCGACCAGTTGCTTCTCATCTGCACCAGCAACCTAGATACGTGCCCTGACTAGAATCGAACCAGTGACCTTTCCCTTGGTGGAAGGACACTCAACCAACTGAACTACAATGGTCAGGGCATGAGTTGCCTTTTTATATTCACAATCACTTCCCTTCAGGTTCTACCTTCACCTTAAAATTTGGCAATCATTAACTTGCTATTTGTACCCTATTTCTGTAAATCTGTCATTTCAAAAGTGGCATATAAGTAGAATCATAAGATATGTGACATTTGGGGTTGATATCTCTCTCGTTACTGCTGGAGGGGCAGGGACTAGGGTGAGGGACACTTCCTGGTTTAGCCCATTATGATGTCTTTATTTCTGGAATTCACGTGTCTCCTCACACCTGTGGAAAGGTAAGTGCCTCTTCCCTCTCACCTGGGGACAGTTGTGGATCACAACAGATAAACCAGCCCCCAAGAAAACAGAGCATGCTACAGAACTCAAAAAGAGAAATAGAGAGAGCTGATCAAAAACGGCCATTTGGCTACCAGGTAAGGACAACATTTACACAGAGTCTCTGGGGAAAGAGAGCATCAGTGGAAAACAATCCAGTAAAGACTCTATACAAAGAAAGAACTTTGAGGAAGTTCAGGAGCAAAGACAATACATTTTCTGGGTTTCCAGTGTGACTGGTGATATAGAGTGATAATCTCAAACAGCGAACTGCTCTACTTCCTTCCTGCTTGTTCCCATCCCACCAGGCCCTGGACAGCTAGGCTCAAAGAATACTTCAGTCACCTGACCGAGTGAACTGCAGAAACCCATTTCCTTCTCTCTGCCCCAATGGGAAGAAGAAGAGGAAGAGGAAGAAGGGTGAACAGAACTCAGGAGGGGAAAATGAAAGGAGAGTGTCTACAGAGCATTACAGGATTGTTTCCCCCTGTGCTCAGAGTAGGATGAGGGGGAAAGGAGGCAACTTCGAGGAAGTCTGGAGCTATCAGCAATACAGGGAAGCCCGAGTCTCACTGTCTGACTAGAATGGGTGTTATTGTCCCCACCCCCAGTCCTCTGTTGTTGGCTGATCTCACTTTCTGGCACCCCTGTCCACTCACATTGCTCATGGCAGCAGGTAAGCGTGGACTTCTCATCTGCCTGAAGCCCAACAAAGGGCAGTTTCAGCCCCTCTTTCTCACTTGTTAGTGAATGGAGGGGCAGTTGTAGCAGGTGCTCGGATGGGTCAATAAATGATGGGCCAGGAGCCATGTGAGTGATGGCCTCACAGTGCCGCAGAAATGGTCACCTGGACCAAAGAGAGTGGTTCGGGAATAGTGGTCGGGGCCAGGAAATCAGTAGGATACGTCATCTGATTCTCTATCCTGGCAATACTCGGGGAAATGGATACCTGATATGTGTCTACTAAAAGGAAAAGTACAAGACTAGGATGGAGTGAGGGTGGAACCCTGACAGCCAGCAGAAGGCCCTGTGACCTGGGGCCCAGCGTGGGGAGGGCTGGCATATTCTTGTTGAGTCATGTTAGTTACGATCAATGGGCAGGTAACTGTCATGGGAATTGGCAGGTGGTTGGGACCATGACTTCACGTTTTAGAAAACCCGTAAGACGAAAAGTAGAGGGGAACTCCTAACCAAGATAGGAAATGTAGAGGGAAAATAGGCATGTTTGACTCATGGGAAAATGCAAAACACATTGTGTCAAAGGTGAACAGAAAAATATCAATAGAAAAATTATAAATCTCAAAAAAATTATAATAATGGTATTTCATGGTCTGTAAATCGGAAGGAGAGATGTGGAACAGAACAAGCAGAAACACATGAATTGTCCTCAGCAGTAACTGAAGGTTTCACCTACTTAAGAAAACTAGACAGTAAGTAAGGCGACTTCTTCAATCGAGTGCTGGGAAACACACTAGATCCATGGGAGTCGCCCTCCACGGCCCCTGCTCTCTCCCCAGCCAACCTGATGGGAAATGGAGCAAACAAACCCACCAAGATTCTCTCCCTGACCAGACTGCCCAGGCTTCCCTGAACTCTGTACAATGGGGCCATGACTTTGAGCTTCCATGTTTGTCTCCACATTTTCCAGTTTTAGCAAGAATCCTGCTTGATCAGTTGAGCAAGAGTCCTTTATCCTTCTACCTGATAGTCCTCCATCCTCCACCCTGCACCCCAGATGCTGTCCGATCACCCTGGCTGCCTCCAGCAAAGATCCTATGAAAATGTTTTAAGCAGGGTCCTCCCCACACCCTTACCTCTAATATCTAGTAATTATCCATCCACCAGCCCCTCACCCTGCTCCTTGGCTATAAATTCTCTCTTGCCCAGCTTGTTTTTGGAACTGAGCTGAGTCCATATACTGAGGCCTCTTCCCCTTTGCAATAGTCCTGAACAAAATCTGTCTTCACTGCTTAACTACTGACTAGCTCTGATTCTTCGTTAATGAAACTAACATGGGTGAGGAAAGGAGAACTGTTGAAACTTGTGGACAATTGTCAGAGGTGTCTCTTTGGCAGAAGCACAGATTCTCAGGTCCACAGTGATTATGAGGGAATAATCTGAACCCCAGAGATATTCTTATTAGAGTAGTTCTCATACCCCCATAGATTGCAGGAATCCATGTACGTACCAACAAGGGAAAGCAGCTCTTGGGCCCCCAGACCAGGGCTGGGCACAACCCTATGAGGACTCTTCCTTGCCCCCATGCTGTTAAACAACAAAAACCTGCTCAGAATCAAATAGATTTCAAACTTTACCTCAGAAAGGAGGGCAAGAACATCCCAGACATAACAGAAAGGGATTGGAGAGATTTGCTACGTCAGAGCCAAGAGAGTCATTAGAAAGAGCTACACCAGTTTTTCAAGTGCAAAATGGCAACTATGAAAACATACTATAGGAAGAGAAGCATGCTTATAAAATACAGACAGAACCTGATCTGGAGGAAAGCATCACCTGGAAAAAGAAAGAATACTATCTTCACAAGCATGTATGAAAATACTTAGTAAAACTTAACTCATAAACTAAGGCCCCAAACTTGGGATGAATTGGGTGAAAAAGGAGATTTCAGAGTCGAGGAAACAAATGGAGAATGAAGCCAGTGTAGTTAAAGAACGAATGCGTTGGCTGTCAGCATTTTCTCTCTGGAACTGGCCCCTGCTGGCCAGGGCAGGGCCGAGCTCAGCCTTCTGCAGACAACAGCACAGACCTGCAGGCTCAGGTGAACTTCCTGGTCCCTCCTGCTCAGGGTCTTGCCTGAGGAAGGAGAGTGTGGAAGATTCCAAGAGAAAAGAACCCACCCGCCTGTTCTCCAGACTCAGAAGAAGCCTGTCCCTCCACCCTTGCTTCTCCAGACCCACTCTGCCCATTGTCCCCCTTTCTGCAACCTCTTCAACCTTCCCCTCGCTGACCCCTCCTCCTGAGCTAATAAATATGCTCAAATATCAGGCCCTCCTTTAAATTGTGAGTCCCTTTGCCTACCACACTTTTCTTTCTCTCCTTTTTCTTTCTAAGTCAGGATTGTTGCTTTGAAAGCATTGTCTACCCTCACTGCCTCCACTTCCTTGCCATCCTCCTCTTCTCAACCAACCCCTATCTGACTGCCCCTTCACCACCTCACTGAAACTGGAAAATCGCCATGGCAAATCCTCAATAGCCACACAATTGCCAATTTCGATGTCTCAACCCTTCCTTCCCCTGCAGGGTTAGGTGCTGTGTTCACTCCCTTTTCAAAACTTCGTCCTTTTTGCGTTGGTGAGTCTGTTCTCTCTCAACTCTCTTCCAACCTCTCCAATTGCTCTTTCTCCATGTATTTTACTGAGCAAATGTTTTCCTGCCCTCCCTTTAAATGTTGGCACACCTAAAACCACCCTCTAACCCCTCCTCATTCTTTGTCCCAGTGAGCTTACCTATGCGAAAACTTCACTGGCTACAGAATGTGCTGTGACCTGGCACAGGACCTACCAGGGACACTGTAGAAACCTGAGGCTCCGATCCTCCAGAATTACCTTCAGCCTGGTTGAGGAAATGGGTCTGGGGAAAGTCTCTCATTATGATTTATTAGTATCAGTGGGAATAATTTTTGTTAAGAATGAGATCACTGAGGCAGGACTCTGGTCCAAAATGATGCTATTTTGTCAGAAGTTACATGGATTTTTCAGAGTTTAAGGGTCTGAGAAGTGAGCGCACAGCACATCCTGTGGGCCCTGCCCCTGGGAAGCCCCTCTGCAGCCCAGCAAGCAAGCCTTGCTGAGGTTTCCCCCAGAGCTGGGCATGGGTGGGTGATGCTCGGGGTCATTCTCCGTGGGAAGTGCTGTCAGACTCTGTGGCCACATTAGTTTTCAGGTTGTGAGTGTGACAGTCCCAGGTAAAATACCAGAAGAACCTGAATCAGAAGTGCACAAGACACACGTTTAGGGTGGCAATTTAGTCATATGGTGCTCAGATTGTTGGTGAGGAAGGCCCGACTCCCAGTACCCACCTCCTGGCTCCACACACAGGCACGTACCTCACGCACACCAGGTTCAGGGAGCGTGGTGAGGGGGAAACAAAGCCGAGCTGCAGCCCCTGGGGCAGCGCCGCAGGCAGGAAGCACCCACCAGGGCATCAGGAAACCAAAGTTCTGTTCTAAGCTCAGTTAGCAACTTCTGTATGGTCTTGGTCAAGTCCCTTTCCTCTTATGAACCTTGGTTCACTATTTTTTGTAAATGAAGAGCTAGAACTGTGCGCTCGCTGAGACTCCTCCCAGTTCTTCATCACAGGAGTCTATAAATATAAGTTAAGCAACATTAGCTCTTGAAATGGGAAAAGCTGCATTTATCCTTTTTGGCCACAAGAGGGAGACATGTGATCATTAAGGGTTTGGGTTTATTTTCTCATTTTCTATTGGGTAGCTAGAAGGCATTCTTGTCCTATGCTTAAAGCTGACTAAGGTAATGCAAAAGAATTCTTGAATTTCTCCATTCTCTCCATCATCTGTGATAATCAGAATGAGTCAAGTAAGGTCATCTTTTCCAGTTTAACAATAATTTATCAACAAAACCTCTTAGCACATTTAAAAAGGAATGTTCAAAATAAAAATAATCTCTTTAAACTTTGTATTAGCTAATTACAATTGCAACATTATGTTACTTATAGGATATTAATTTTAAAATGATTAGAAATGTACATATTCTGTTCATCTTAACGTTATGTACATTAGGGAAAAATTAGATACTATCTAAGAATCAAAAATAGAATGGTAGGAGAAAACATACAATTATTTTAAATAATAATAGTCATTAAAATGATCATAGTATCTAAAAGTAATGACGTAAGAGACATATCACTGAATAAAAAATCAAGATAATTTTAAAATTATTATTGTATTTCAATCTTGATTATACCTGTACAAAGAAAGATAAGACAAAACCCAAAATTTTAGAGTTTATCCTTTTGATAGGATTATCAGTCGTAGTTATTTTTTTCTTTTTAATGTTATATGATTTTCAAAGTCTCCAGTGTGGACTGGTATCACTTTGTATTTTAAGAGAAAAATGAAAAAGATCATCTTTCATGTTCCTTCCAGGGAGTTCTAGAACCATTATACATGTGTTTCTGGAACCAGAGAACACTGGATGCACCCTCGGCACCACCCATTTCTTGGCTCAGCCTTAAAAACACCTGTGATGAAAGACTTCTTCCTCCCTTGTGTAACCTGTTGTGTGTGTGGTTGGCTCTGATCATACTGACATTCCTGATGCAGAGCCAGAATCTGCCCAGTCTATGCCCTACCCTTCAGCTCAGTCCTGCCCCTGACACAAAGCCCGTGACAGACTGCCCCAGTGTGGGGACAGCTCCCAGGACCCCTCTGCGTCCTCCAGGGGCTCCTCTGCTCCAGGCCCCACAGCCACTCGTTCTGTTAGTGTTCAGGGGCCAGCTAGTGTGCCAGGCCCTGAGACACAGCAACCAGCAGAACCCAGACTCTAGAGAAGGGCAAACCGGCCGCTTACCATCCCCGTCACAGCCTCCACGGAGTAAACAGGGGCCAGGAAGCCAGGGAGGGGTCTTCCTATCCTGGACTTTGCAGGATAGGAAGGCTGCTCCAGAGAAACAGCTTCCAAACTGAAAGCTGAAGAGAGTGGGAGGCAGGTGTGGGCGGGGGGGAGCTCTAGGGAGGCAGGAGGAGGTGAGCAGAGCCCAGGGGAGGGAAGTGGCGCCCTGGGAGATGGCTGCCCCCCCTTCGCTCTTCACGTAGGCTCCGCTTTGTCGGGGTTACTCCATCCTGAGAGCTACTTGGGAACATGGACTGTTTCATTAAAACTTTTCTCCCCTCCCTTTTTCTGCCCCAAGCACTTAGCCCTGTAAACCACAATACACTTTGTTGGATGAGTGAATAAATACAGAACACGAACACTCTGAGAGTAAGGAGCAGCTCCTCAGCGTCATCTGCCTGAGCTTACAGACGGGTCTTCAATTTTCTCTTCCTTTTAAAATGCAGAAGTCAGTGATCTCCTAGACCTTCAAGATGCCACCAAAGGTACAATCACCCTCATGTTGTACTGGGACACTCTTTTTACCCATTATGTAATTATCGATCTTGATTGGTCCATTGTATAATCCTCCATGTTTTATTTTCTTCCATTTCAATTTGTTTGCTTATGTGTACAAAGGAAAGGAGCATGTGATGTAGAAGTCACAAGTAAGGCTTCACAGACCCAGCTCCTCTCCCCAGCACCAGCCACTGCCTTTAGCTTTGTGGGGACCCTTCTGTAGAGAGGCTTGCGTGTGCAGATGCGTGCATCACGGTTGCTGTTCACAGGTAGCAGCACCAGAGGCCTGTGTGCCACGCAGGTGGTCAAAGCAGTCAGGGGCAACCTGGTGAGGTGTGAGTGCCCAGTGCACAGGGAGCCCCCACACAGCTGGGTCCTGCAGGGGGGGTGGGAGACAGGGTGGGGGGCGCTGTGTGATCAGCACAGAGAAGGAGGGATGATGTGGAACTATGTTGCCGCTGCTGGGCAGACACAGGGCTTGCTCGCTGGCTGGAAGGCTCATAAATGTCCTCGTCCTGAGTTCTGGTTCTGGTTCTGGTTCTGTCAGCTGCCCAGGTGTTTTTCACAGACAGGAACAAGGGGTGAGGTGGAAACATTGCAGCAGTTTCTTTGTCAAGTCATGTTTAGTGCAAGCCAAGTGCTAGCTCTAGAACGAAGAGGCAACACTGGCCCACAGAGAGCTTGCAGACTGGCTGGCTATGGAGAGATCAGTGGGAATATGCTGTAGTTAAATTCAGAAATTTAAATTACTAGTACAGGTGAGGAGAAACCAGAGGAATGTTTTAATAAATGTGACAGAAACCAACAGTGTGGTGTGGCTGTAGCCTGAATTCTTAAACATTTCATTGAAAAAACACATCACCTAATTACTGTGATTACAGATGGCATATGTAAAATCAGGGCTTCCCCCCCAAAAAGTGTCTTTTGGAGAATAAAAACTTTGTTGTCCTTGTCACATTAAAAGTTGGTATAAACTGCTGCAGGTTTTTAATCAAGGGAACACAGGCTTAAAAGGGGACGTGGCATTTGGCTTCGGCTAGTCGAGAGGTCAGTTGACAGAGTTTACCGACATATTTGACATTATCCCAGAGGGCAGAACTAGTTCAGAGGGTGAAACTGGCACAATCTTCATTCAGCACCCGGACAGGATTCCTCAGACCGGAGCTGCCCCGGAGCTCCTCTGCGAAGGAACGCCCGTGAAGCGGAGGCAGTGCTGTGCTGACAGCAGCCTGCAACAAACGGGCACCTGCTGTCACTGGAATAAACCAAAACTTATGTAAGTAGATCCTAAGACTCTTCTTTCTTTGTCGTTTCTCCTGTGTTCTCTCCCTTCCGTGTGTTCAGTCAGGTGTCTGACTCTTTCACTGCCTGAAGGAGGTGAGTGGTGCAGCAGAAGGAATCGACTTTTGTCTCCATACGCACACACTGAAAGAACTTGCAAGGTTTGCAGAAAAGGTAGAAGAGAAAAGAATGTTTCCCAGTTGAAGAGAGCATTGTTCTGTTTCATAATTAAGGACGTGAAGTGAGAGTGACCAGAGGAGACCCTCTCGGTACTAGGAAGAAGCAGCGTTGCAGAATTTTCCTCCCCTAGTACTAAGAAAATTGTGAAGGCCGATAAAGAGTGACCAGCAGTGACCAAATAAAGAAGGGGACATAACTTAATACAATAAAGAAGCTAGTGACTCCAGAAGGGGTTAAAAAGAAGATTCTGGAGAAAAATGGAGAGGGACGACTCTGCCCAGCCTCTAGTTTGGCTTCCAGCCCCATCCTCCACACCCACCTCCAAATCCTGAGAATTTTCACTAACGTGCCCAAATGCGTGCTTGTTCCTCCCCTGGATGGTGGGAGTGGAGGCCAGCGGTACACAGGGGCGTCAGAGCAGAGTGCATGCTGGGGTGGGCTCACCGGCTCAAGTCAGGGCTCCTCTGGGGCTTGACTTGGGACAGCGAGCCCAGCCGCACCATTGGCTGGCGGTGGGGGCACGCCAGGAGGTGGGGAGGCCATCCTGGGCCTGACAGGTCTGACAATGTTAGTGCTGTGCCACCTCCTCTCATGTCTTCTGTCAGAGTACTGAAAACCTCACACCAGCATTTTATTTTAAGAAACTCATTGGAAAAATGCTACTTTTAGAGAACATGCCGTGGAGAGTCACTGTGCCCTTTGCTCTCTTACCTGTCTTCTGACTATGCATTCGTTTAGATTTAGAAAAATCTAAACAATCCTGTTTACATTTTTCTTTAAATACTGCAGATTTTTAAACATCCTAAAAATTGTCTAAGACTCAGCTTAATTGCCACCTCCTCCATCGGGTCTTTTTCAGTCCCTCTGGTCAGCAGTCAGCATCTCCCTCAGAACTCCCAAGGACTTGTGACCTGACCAACACATGTGAATCACACTTGTGTAGAAGCTGTTTCACACACACATTTTCCATTCTATCCCAGACTGTGAACTTCCAGAAAGCAGCAATCACACATTCTATAGCCAGGACAATGCACTTTTCACAATGTTTTCTTTTTGTCCTTATATCTGGTCAAAGAAGAAAACCGAGCCATTACTCTGGAGAGGAGGACTCACTATCCATCAGAGGGTCAGTAAACAGCCCAGTTGTGCATTACAAGTTGGAGGGAAGAAGCCTTGTATGGAAGGGTCACAGGAGCCAGAGGCCAGGAGGGTGAGCCCCCCTTGCAGACAGAGGAGCCCCCCTCGTGGGAGGCCAGGAGAACTTCAGGGGGTGGTTGGGAGAGGTCTATGTGAGGGAAAGGAAAGCAGCTTCTGGATGCTGGGGTATCTGAGAGCAGGGACAGAGCCGGGTCAGTGCCCAGGGCTCCTGAGTGGCTGGACTAAGGTCACTGGGCACAGCTGTAGGAAGAGGCAGTGTGGGTCTTCCTCCAGTGGGGCAGGCTGGGGCAGCCCAGGGAGGAACCCCATGGTCACAGAGTCACTGCAAAGCCACCCCAGCCAGTGCTACTAACAGACAGGTAGCGGCAGAGAGGACAGCAGCAATGGTAGTGGTGACCCCTCAGGCACTGTCTCACCTGCTCTTGGGACCAGTCTTCCTTGTGACCCAAGGGCTACACCATCCGGCAGTTTGGATTCTCAGCCAGTCTAATTTAAGTGGCACAGTGGTTCACAGCAGTTACAGTTATATGAACTGATGTATAACAGTGGAGAAAAATGTGACTTTTCTGTGATGATAACTGCCTTTTTAAATGATGGTAATTGCTTTTTAAAACAAGTTAATATTCTCATAATATTCTTTTCCTTTTCTGTTGGTTGGTCAAGCCAGACTATTTTAGTTATACTTTTAAATAAAGAATCAAGTCTTGGTTTCTATTCTGGGGTTAATATTACTTCCAGTTTCAATTTTTTTTTCTAATTTTTTTCACTATTACAATTAGCTTTTTGCAAGGGATGACTGATTTGTTGATTTTCTAACTATTTTAATTACTTGGTTAGGTGTTCCATGGATGATTTTATTTTTCTTTTTAAAGCCTGGATTAATGCTGCGTGTTGTGCACTCATTCCTGCTGTCTCTGCATCCTGAATGGTTCCTGGTTTTATCTCTGGTATATCCATCATCTCTAGAGACTCATTTAGTGTCTCATTCCCTTCACTGGTGACTATGGAGCAACTGA
Source organism: Phyllostomus hastatus (assembly GCF_019186645.2). Lineage (NCBI taxonomy): Eukaryota > Metazoa > Chordata > Mammalia > Chiroptera > Phyllostomidae > Phyllostomus > Phyllostomus hastatus. The sequence goes on along the minus strand of NW_025334041.1, from coordinate 71,492,159 downwards.
GTATGCATTTTCCTTGTTTACCTGTTCATGTTTTTTGTGCTGGAATTTGATATTGCACCGTGACCACATCTGAGACAGACAAACAAGCAAACCAACCCAACAGCTGCCCGGCCTCTGCCTGCAGGAATCTCAGTGGAGACTCTCAATAGCAGATAAGAGAATGTTCCTCTTCACCCATCTTCTTCAGACAAAGCCTTCAGAAAACTCCACCCAAAGTCCCTGAACTTCAGCAAAAGTGAAATAAAAGGACTAGGTCTGTGTGGGCCTGAAGAGTCCTCTACCCTCAGTGCACTTTAGGATCTCACTGTAGGACTCTTTGAACAGATCAGCCCAGGCCCTGCCAGAGTCCCCATGGATCCGACCTCTGGGTGTGGGGCCGGCTGCTAGGTTTGCTGTCAGCTGCGACCAACAAGGCTGGGGAGCCAGACCATCCAAAGTTGGCTTGGGAGCTCTGACTGCTGGGAAATCCTTCCTGACACCTGGGATGGAGGGGCAGGCAGAGCTGGCAACCAGGAACAGAATAAGCAGTGAAGAGGGATGAGGACCCCCTGGGGGAGCAGGGAGAGTGGGATGAGGAGGGCTGGAAGCCGAGTGTGGCCCACCTCGTGGCCCAGCCTCCGCGGCTCTGCTTTCCTGGACTTCTCTTCCTGGGTGTGACAGATGCGCAAGGACAGTGCTTTCACAACCTGATCATTTTGAGAAAGGTATTGGGTTTTTATTTTCAAAACCAAAATTATTTTGTTGCCCTTTATATTTTTTTTCTTTAGGAGTTCTTAAAACTTGGGGTTTATTTCTCCTTGACAAACTTTCAAGGCTATCAATGGGGCTGTTAAATTGCATTGCTGTCTAAATTATGGAAATTGAGTTATCTGCTTTCTGCTTGGTCTCTTTCCCTAATTTTGTAATCTGTTCCCTGTTACCTTTAGTCAGCTGTTAATGACTTCCAGTTTGTGTCTGAGGTTCTAATTGTATCACGTCCTTCATGTACGGAAACATTCTTTTGAGCTTTATAATAGAGGAGGAGAGAAAAACAAAGGCCCTGAGCTGGCCACGGGGCCTTGGCCAGAACGTCCGTGTCCCTGGGCCTCTCTCCCCACCAGGCCAGTGGGTGGGTGAGGGAGCTGCCCCCAGGCCAGTGTGGGGCGGTGAGGATGTGGGGAGGGGAGCTAAGCCTGCTAAACCTTCTTCAATATTATCTTGTTTTATTTTTTAAAAGATTGTATTTATGCCCTGGCTGATGTAGCAAAGTGGACTGAGCGCGGGCTGCGAACCAAAGTGTTGCAGGTTCGGTTCCCAGTCAGGGTACATGCCCGGGTTGCAGGCCATGACCCCCAGCAACCACACATTGATGTTTCTCTCTCTCTCTCTCTCTCCCTCCCTTCCCTCTCTAAAAATAAATAAATAAATAAAATCTTAAAAAAAGATTGTATTTATTATTTTTAAGGAGAGGAGAAGGGAGGGAGAAAGAGGAGAGAAACATCAATTGGACCATTTCAAATCACACTATTTCTGCATCTGGAAAACCTGCCATGACAAACTCTTCTTTTCTTGCTTTCCTGATTGCTTACTTTCCCCCTCCTTCATTTCATTCTTTCTTTCTTTCTCTCTCTCTCTCTCTCCCTCTCTTTTTCTCTCCCCTCTCTACCTCGCTCCCTTCCTTCTTTCCAGTCTCTCTCTGTCTCTCTCTGTCTCTCTGTCTCTCTGTCTCTGAATAGTATATTTAACTTGAAAACCTGGGCTGAGGAATCCAGCTGCTTGTTCGAGCCTCTGCAAGGCCCCCATTGAAATCTCTCAATGTTAATTTTTTCTTCATCTTTGATCACAGTTCTGGATTTATAGTCATCAGCAGGACAAATTTAGGTGTTTCCTTCTGCATTTAACCAGGACCAAGAGCACTTTGGGGGGATTCCTGTAAAAAGAAATTTGTCCGCAATGAGAGCTTGAGCACTCCCTGCCTGGTAACCCTGTCAACGTTCTTCTGGCCTTAACTCAGAGCCTGCTCAGCCAGGGCCCGGGCCCTGCCCCCATCAGCTCTTCCTTGCTCATAACCTCGAGCATGCTCTTCCAATCTGATGACTCTACTTGCTGACATTGAACTGAACCTTGCTTCCCGTCCTCCTCAGCTCTGCATAACACCCAGCATTACACAACCCAGTCCCTGGGCTCTCCGTCTGGTCTGGTGTTCGTACCCGTGCCTGCGTCACATCCCCATACCAATTACAGCCGGGCTCTGGTTCAGTTTACATAACAAGCGCCTTGCTACTGTGGATGGGAATATCTTTCCCCAAGGAATTACTCTCTTTGGGGGTGAAACTGGGATGGGGAAAGCGAACCACAGCCAGTCCTTCTCCAGTATACATCCTGTCCGTTGCTGAAGAACATTCAAACCATCTGTTATGTTCAGGGACAAGTATCACCTATCATCCCTCAGCCAACCTGAGGTTGTATCCTCAGCTATTCTCAAAACCGTCAAGCCCAGGCCACAGTTACCCAAATGAGATGAGGCAGTTAAAACTCCAGCCGTTTTATTCTCCTGCCGTTTTAGAGGACCACTGCAGAGGACAAGACTGGTGGAGTCACACGGGCATCCACTGCCCCTGATGGTTTTCTTCCCATGAAATGTTCTCTCCCAACTCTCAGCCCATTTCCTCTGCTGAGGGTTGACCCCATCCCTGTTCCCAGGATGGGACTGTGACTCACACCCACCAATCTGAGCCTTATGTTCCCTTGGCCACAATGATTGGTATGAAATCAAGTTGTATTTGAAGTCAGAACCCTAACCTCTCTGTCACCTGAACATATGTAGCCTCTCTGCCTCAGAAGGCCTGGGTTGGGTGTGCTGTCAGGGCGCTGGTGGTTCATACAGCACAGCCTGGGACCTGTCAGGGAGTGCCACGTAAGGCCAGCAGCCAAAAATGCAGCCTTGCACCTGGCCTCAGGTCTGTGAGCAGCTGCTTCAGCTGGAAGTTTCTGGGGAGTGAAGAGGCATCTAGAAGTCTGGGTGGGGTAGGATGGGTCCAAGAGTGACCACCAGACTGTGCCTCCAAGTCAGCCCAGGGCACCAGCCTCTAGGCCTTTGCTTGGACTCCCTTCAGACCTGGGCCTTTTTGGTGCCTCTTTTTCCTCCATTGTAACAAATTCAGTCACGTGGTCACATGTGTCACTGTTCAGGTCTGGTGCAGATGCACCGTAGTTCTTTCTCTTCAACACCCAGGCTCCACAACCTTCTCCCCTCCTTCCACAGCTCATGAGTGTGGTGGCCCACCTGCACCAATTTGCTCTCAGTATTTATTTATTTATTGCCCTCTCCTCTCCCGGACACAACACAGTCCCCAGAGGGTAAGCCCCCAAAAGACAACAGTTCTGTCTTTCCTTTCACCTCTAAATCCCCAGAGTTGGCACCTGAGAATGCAACTGTGCTGACACCACACACTCATTAAGTGGATGCATTTTCCCCAGAGGGTGGCACAGACGGAAAACCAGAAGACTTCGAATCCCACCAGGCGGTGGCAGCATGCGCGCGGTCAACCAAAGGTCTCCACTGCCCATGCAGAATGCGCGGAGCCAGGGCGCAGCCGCTGGACACCGTGGGCTCTCCATCCTGTCCTGTGTGTCCAAAGAACTGAGTGACTGAAGACCCGCTGTCAGGCCATCGCAAAGAGACTTGGAACTTTACACTGCCCCTACTTTGCTTCAGCTGTCCTGTCTTTACAATGAGCTCTTAGAGATTCTTCCAAAATATTTGGCACCATTTAAAAACTGGCTGCAAAATAATTTAAAAAGAAAGATTCCAAGTGCCAGAGATACGGCATTTGAAAGACTGTTAGTGGTGAGGGTAGAGACCAGCGTGTGGAGAGGAAGCGAGCTGAGGCTGGAGTGTGGGGCCCTCAGAGGTTACCAATAATTATTGATCAACTCCTATATGCCCGACCATGTCGCTAAGCATAATTTGGGATATAAAACAAACTGGCACACTCTTTGCTATAATCAGGGCTTCAGTAATAATAGTAATAAATTGTAATCGTAAGGTCCCTTATTTTTTAAAATTAATGTTTCCCATATATTTGGGAAGGCATTATGAAAACATGAAACATGAAAAAAGTTCTAATATTTGGTAGTTCACACAGTTAAAAATTAAGATAGCTGTATGGAAAAAGGGGAAGAGCAAATGGCTTAGAGAAAGAAGACTTGAGTTCAAATCCTGCTTGGGTCTCTGTCGGTCCTTTAAGTATCTGGTCTCAGCACATGGCTGCTGTTCCATAAATGTTTGGATGCATTTGTAAAGTGGGAAAGATAATAATATTGGTCCCTGTGATTGCGAGGATTAAATGAGATCCTGAACTTGAACAGGTTTTGTAGTCCATAAAATGCCGTGATGTGTTATGGACTATTGTGAAAGGCTAACTGTATGGCCAGGCAGTAAGAAAGTCTGAGTAGGAACGGAGGGGTCACTGTGCCGGAGACCCGGGGGAGGCTCCTGAGAGACGGGGAGGGAGGCGAAGCTCTGCCATCCTTCTCCATCACTCCCAGCAAATCTGCACCCAGGAGGCACCCACCCAGGAGCAGGGACATACTTTGCCCTTTTAACAAAGGAAAAACTGTGTTTTTATTGGGGAGCAAGCCCAGAAACACTTCCCTTACAGCTAGGTCCTCCCCACACAGCTGAGAGTGGTTTCCCACCAAATCAGAACTAGTCATACATCTGGTAGGACCCCTCCCCCCACCTACACATATTAGCATCCTCAGAAGGAAGGCTCTCAATCCATCCAGAATCTTATTATTGCTGCTATAATTATTATAGTTATGACTATGACAGTCATTATGAGGAGAATCAGCCATGTGAAGTAAAGCAAAGGAAGGACGGGCCTCTGGCTCTCCGCAGTTACAAGGCAGCAGATTGAGAGAAATATCCCTGGCTCTCCTGCCCGCTTCCTCTTGGCACGTGTATGACAGGAAGCTGTCTCCCTCCCTGGCCCAGCTTTGTCCATTCTCCTTTCAAAATGTCTCCAGGACCCCTCACCATGTGCTCTCCATCCCTCCTGAGACTGCTCTTGCTCAGGCCTTCTTCATTCCCAGCCTGGATGATTGCACCCCCCACCACCCTCCTCTGAGCCTCTGGGCTCTCCCCGCCCCTGTAGTGCAACCCCAAATACCTGGCCTCATGTCACCCCCGCCCCCCACCCCCCCGTTCAAAGTCAGCGGGAGCTTTGCACTGCATAGAGACTATACGTTGAAATCTTGCTCATGGCCTGAGAGCTTGCACAACTTGGCCACTGCTTTACCCTACAGCCCCAGACAGGAAGACAGGCTCGCTGTGCTTGAGTACACTCCACACACGCATGGCTCATGCCCAAGTTATTCTCTCATCCCGACTGTCTGCAAAGACCTCACCATCCAGCTCTCTAACTGTCTTCCAAAGGCTTTCAAAGTCCAACTCAGGCCACCCCCTCCAAATGTTTCCAGTGTTGGGATTATTTTCTCTTCCACATGTACTCAGGATATCCTGCCTTGGGTTTGAGCTACTAAATTTATACTGTTAGTCTCCTAAAATCTACAATCCCGGGAGGTCAGACCTGTACCTGAGTCACCTTTCATGCTTGTATTTAGCTCCAGGAAATAACTGGAGCTCAATAAATGCCCAAGGGGTTGAGAGCGTGTTTTATCACCTTCCTCTGACTTATCCTCACAAAGGCCCCGGGAGCCGAGGCACCAGCATAATGACCGTAGGTGCTGCACGTGGGTGAACAGAGGCCAAACCCCATGCGATGGGACTAGGCACGGAGCTGAGCTCAGTGCACGAGAGGCGGAGGCGAGCCTACGCAGATGGCACGCATGATGGTGGGACAGTGCCCTGGCTGACTCCAGTGGGTCATAATGCAACACAGGCAGTAGGAACCCGGACCCAGCATGCGGCTCCTCGTGTCACTGTCTCTGCCTGCATGATCCTGGAAAGTATCTTGGCCTCTCTGACTCTCCCCCTTCATGAATTTGTGGAGGATAAATTAGATAACATCAAACACCTCACATTGATTCAGGCACATAACTAACATCAATACATAGAGCTTTGCTGTTACCAAATTAGCACTAAGAGCATTGAAAACAATGGACTCTGATTTCTTTTTTTGTGCCTGGGAATAGTAACATCCCAAGAATAGGGAGGAGAAGGAGAGGCTGGAAAAACATCCCCTGGTTGTCTGAGCACATTCCCAAGATGCCAGGCCACCCACCAGCATTTCCTGAGCGACAGGTCACTGTCACTCCCCTCCATGCCCTGGGAAAGTGCACACACCGAGCTCATTCCACGGGCCACGGTCTGCTGTTCTCAGGCCAGTCATGACCCTCACCAGCTATTTGATGCCCCAAGTGCCAGGGATCAGCCACACTGATGTCGGTGAGGGGTATCTTTAAGCACACAGGAGAGGAGAGCCGTTTGCCCTAGAGCGTTAGAGTCGGTGCATGGAAAAGATGCCTCCTTGCTCCTCTGAATCCAGATAAGAATTAACTAAAAGTAAGTCCAGTAATCCAAGCAGGAGGCAGAAGAGAGCGAGACACAAAGAGAAGGGTCACAGGTGACTGGGAATCAGGAGGGACCTGCTTCCTAGGGAACAGCTGCAGACACGTGGAGCTCAGATCCTGAAGTTGGTGTGCCTAGGTTCAAGTTTCTGCCCGGTCACTTCCAGCGGCAGGGCTTTGGGCAAGTCGTTTAAGCATTTTGCAGCTCATTTCTCACCTGTAAATTAGATGTACTGACAGGGTCTGATCAGGGACTTGTTGTGAGGGTTAAACAAGGTAATACAACCAAGTGCTCACATAGCACATTGCTCGGAATGGTAAGTGCTCACTTGGTTAAGAGGGCTGGTGATGATGATGATTTGAGCCTAACACAGACTGCAGTGAGTATTTTCATACCCATTTTACATTTGAATAAACTTAAGCTTAAGAAGTTAACTGTCTTGCCCTGGCCAGTGTGGCTAAGGTGGTTAGAGTATTGTTCTATAGCTGAAAGTGTGTGGGTTCCATTCCTGGTCAGGGCACATGCCTGGGTTGCAGGTTCTATCCCTGGTCTTGACAGGAGTGAGTCCCCATCTGGGTGCATGCAGGAGGCAACCAATTGATGCTTCTCTCTCACATCAAGGTTTTTCTCTCTCCCTTCCTATCTTTCTAAAAGCAATGAAAAAATGTCCTTGGGTGAAGATAAAAAAATTGGAACAAAAAAAGAAGTGTCTTGCTCAAGGTCATGTGGTCAGCACAGAGTCGATCTTCTAACTCAGCTCCACTGTTTTTACCTAGGACCCCAGCAAGTAATCCAGAGCCCTAAGAAGGAGGAGCTGGGACCAGAGTGGACATTCTTCTTGGAAAATCAGAGGACAAGGAAGATCCAAACCAAGGAGGAGCTAAGCCTAACAACTGGGTAAAACATTAGAACACTGAAAACCAATATGTAGAACTAGGTAAGATCATGTCTGCCAGGAATGTCTCTCTTTTACTTGTCTGAAATTGCCAACTTGTGCAAGATTTACCTATCATCCCCACCCCACCCCTGCCAGGTTTGTATGCCTGAGGTCATTTAAGTCAGGGGAAGTCTTATTACAGGAAGCAGATGTAAGGCTTCTTCAAGAAGGAGCCCAAAGTCAGGGAGGCCTCAGCCTTGCCCCCAGGGTGATTACAGGAGGGCCTGAGCTGCAGGAAAAAAAGACACCTCTCTCTGACCCCCATCATGGGCCATTGTTGTCCTTCAGGTGAAATCTGTGCAATAGAAACATCAGGACAGTGTTTATTGACCAACTTACTCAAGGCCAAGGTCAGAGCTGTGGCTGGTATATGTTAGGACTAAGAGGAGGGATGACCCCTGAGCGTAAAAATGACCTGTGGGAGCCATGAGCGGTGTTGTCATGTCATGGAGAGCTCACCTCTGACTTGTGAGCTCAGACCATTGCTTTGGTACGAGCATCTATGATGGCATCACAGGTGCTCCATAGGTACCTGTCAAATGAATGAATAGAAGTCATTATCATCGAAATTGAACTTAATAACCCTCTGGCAGCTACTCTCTCCTTTGGTCCTCATGGCAGCCTGGGAGTTCGCCTTGGCACATGCTCTTGTCCACAGATGCACACAGGCTCATCGGGAGCATCCCGCCAGCAGGGTGGACTTTGATCACGAATCCTGGGAGCTCTGCACAGCGCCGCTCCTGGGGGAAGGTGGTGGAGGAGAACAGGGTGCATTTCAGGACGAGTGCTGGCTCTTTGCTTCCTTCTTCCTGTTCTCCTGCTCAGTTTCAGAGAAAACAAGCGCTTTGGGCCCCATGTGGCATCCTGCCTTAGGTTGTCCTGGCCATTACTCCACTAGCTTCTCTGAGCAGAAGAATCAGGTGGGACACGGTCAGAAGAGCTGTGGCTTCCCAGTGGGGACCTGCTTAGCTCTCTGCTCAACGTGTGTCCCTGGTGGGTCACGAAAAATATCTGTCACTTGGTTTCTACATCTGTCTACTGATGTAGACAGTAGTGGGTGAAGTGGACCAAATGACAATGTGAGGTGGAAGGAACTTGGGAGTACCTGACATATTACAGGTGCAAGAAAAATTACTCTGAGGAGTAAATGAGAAAATATATATGAGGTGCTTATCGCAGGGCCTGGGTTCAATGAACATTACTAGTGCATTCATTGTTTCTGGCCAGCTGTAATCCCTGGGGTAACGTCTGTCCAGCATTCTCACACTAGAGCTCCCCTGCCCTGGCCATGCCTCCCCCCATCCCCTGCTCTGTGATAGCCACCCTCTCTACCCTCACCATGCCTTTTTTAATAAAGATTTTATTTATTTATTTTTAGAGAGGGAAGGGAGGGAGAATGAGAGAGGGAGAAACATCAATGTGCGGTTGCTGGGGGCTGTGGCCCGCAACCCAGGCATATGCCCTGACTGGGAATTGAACCTGTGACACTTTGGTTCACAGCCCGTGCTCAATCCACTGAGCTACACCAGCCAGGGGCCTCACAGTGCTTTTGACTGCTCTGGGTTCTCCCACTGCCCAGTCACCTGGACTTGAGTCTCATCCAGCCTGGACCTCCAGGTCTGGCCCCACCACCATTCTCACTGACCTGTCAGAGCCACTGTCTCTCAAAGATCTGTCAGATCTGTCTGGCAATACCCCAGGTCATGCCAAAGGGCCCCACCTGTCTGCATGCCCCTCTCTTCAGCAAAGTTTTGATCATCTCATGTCCATTTTGAGACCCTTCCTGCCTGAGCAGTTCAAGCACTCCTGCAGTCTTCTGGAGTGTGGAGTCCACCCTGACCATGCTCTCGGCAGGTGACTTTGCCTCCCTGGTTCTGACAAGTCAGGAAGCCCCTCTCCACACCCATCAGGTGAACACATGGAGCACGCAGCACAGCGGTGGGGCAATGGAGAGAAGAGAGGAGAAACGTGACTCACTGACCAGGAACCTTGAGGGGAGGCAAGGCCTGGTGTCCACCCTGCACATTGTAGCTGCTCAGTAAACAGCCACCTTACTCAGGTCCTGTGTTAACCTGCAATAAATATATTTTATTGTTTTCAAACCACCCCAACAATGCTGCTGTCCAGGATCAAGTTACCCACACTTCTACCATCTAGGATTCCATGTTTGGGCAGGAATTTAAAATAGGGAGGCCTACCCTGCTCCTATAACTCAAGATAACGTGCCGGTCATAACCTAGAGCCCCAAGGAGGAGTGAGGGGGACTGCATTCCGGATCAGTCACACAGGTTTGTCCTGAAGAGAAAAGATCAAAGGGGCCACACTGTGAGTGGGAGGTGAATTCTGACTGTCAGACTCAGGTGCCCTCAGGCACTGCAACTTCCAGAGTCCTGTGCTGTCCAGGCAACTGAGTAGTAGAGCCTGGTGGGGGGCAGTGGTGTCTGCTGTTCTGGGGGATGCTGGCCACTGGCCCTGCTCCTCTTCTTGCACTCAGCTGCAGAGTGGGGTGTAGGGCGCAGCGCTGAGCTGTGGAGGAGATGGCCCAGAAGGAGTGCGGGGCAGGAGAAGGTGCACAGGGTAGAGGCCGGAAATGTCTTCTCGCCAAGGCTCTGCAGCTCACTGCATGTGAGACAAGGAGTGAAGCCCTCGGTTTGAAATTTGGGAGCTGGCCCAGATCAATGGTCTCAAATTTGGGTGGGTTTCGGAATTGTCACCCAAAGGGCTTATGAAAATACAGATGGCTGCAACCACCCCACACCCCCTCACACACACACCACACACACAAACACAGCCTCGGACCAGCAGGTAAGGGGGGGGCCTGAGGCTGTGTCCCTAACAAGTTCCCCGAGGGGCAGACGCTGCTAACCAGGGATGCACTTTGAGCGCCACGGGCCTGAGAGATGACTACTAGAGCTTCTTCCAGCTTTGGGATTTTCAGACTTGGATTCCAAGAATACCTAAATAGGAAAAAATATTACAAAGTAAAGGAGAATTTCAAAAGAAGCAAGAGGAGAAATTTCCAAGCACATAATAGAGATGTGTCCACAGATGGGTGCCTCCTGGTTATCCCTCAAGCCTCCCAAGGTGGGGCAGTGGCCCCCTTCCGCTCTCAAGGTTTCTTCTCATTGGTTTTTCATTGGATTCTACATCTGAGACTGTATTTCATGAAGCCAACTGCTGGAGTCTCCAAAGAAATACTTTATGTGAAAGCATTTTGCAAATATGAAGTATAAAGCAGAGGGGTATTTTTAACCCATATTTTCTGCTTTATTTCCTTCAAAACAGTAAACTATGGTGGTGAGAAAGACAGAGGTGTAGTTGATGAGGGAGAGTTGAATGGGATGAAATTAAACTGATCTGAATTAAATGAGTTGCATTACCCCTCTCCTTGTGACCAAACACTGAATTAACATGGAGGGGAAGCCAGATTGCCTCAAAGCTGGGAAGTGGATGGGCAATAGCAGTGCAGAGTGGGTGTGTGAGCTCCGTGCATACAGAGCACTTGTCCCTGTGGACCTGGAGCCACAGGAGGCAAGGCCTCCCATGCCTGAGACCCCCACCTCTGCCAAAATGCCTGGAACCTGTGGTGAGAGCGTTTGGTAGCCAGGTCCAGATGGGAGCTCCAGCTTCCCGATCCCTGGCCAATGTTTTCTCCACCATCTCACCATCTTTCCATGGTCTTGAAGTTTCTTTTCTGTAAGTAAGTAGAGCACCTTAGATGTGGACCCAATGCCTTCTATTCCAGTCTTCTGGCTGTGCTTGTGCAGTTGCTTTTTCCAGACATCTACCCCTGTACTCCCTCCACACACAAGCGTAGAGACCTATGGACTGGAAGGCTGGCTGAATAGAGTTGGCCCAAGAGCAATATCACCCAGACCCTGGGACAACCAAGGTCGCGTCCTAAGCCCTGTGGCCTCCTAAGTCGCATGCGATGTCTCTCCTTGTGAGATGAGGAGTCTGCAGAGCTGCAGAGACGAGCCCAGTGTGAGTGCCCTCCCCGCTGGACCATGACTGTGCTCCAGTGCATGTGCCTGAGCCTAGGGGTGGCTGTTGTGGGGACAGATGTGATAGAACCAGTTGGGTCATACACCTGAGCCCAAAGCCCTGTAGGGTTCAGGTCAGAGTTGGCGATGGGAGGGCTGGATGTGCCTCAGACTTGCCTATACAAGTGAGTTAAGAGCTACTGTCACGAAGGAATCACATTGTGTCTGTTTAGGAAAGAAGATGAAAAGAGGCAAAGCAAGCCCGAATCCTGGCAAAGCCTCTGGGCCTGCCTCTGAGTCTGGCTGAAGGACCTCAGCCAGGGGGTCCATGGCCTGCCGAGCCCTGTAACCCCCTCGGGGGCCCTGACCTCGTGGAATTGTCCAGTGTCACTCAAGAGCCCTTCTCAGAGGGGTCAGTTGTACTCTCCGCCAATGTTGTTTCAGGCCGAGATCTCAGGTACTTCTGGTAAGTGCCCTGCCCGCCAGGGTGGCGCCGGAGGCCCAGGTCTCAACAGCCCATAGCCTTCTCCCGACCTCTGCACAGGGACAGAGTGGCAGAAGCCGCAGGTGGAGCCCAATGGGCAGTGTGAAGGGGAAACACACCTGAGGGACCCAGGCCTGTTTTCTGTGGGTGTCCCTGGGATGTAAACAGCTAGGGCAACGAATTATTACCCATCAGATGCCAATGGTGGGTTTGGGCTGAGAAAGCCAGCTGGACAAGTATCCAATGGAAGAGACCCCCAGTGAACCAGACCACTGAGACCCAGTGTGTCGGCATGCACAGGGCCCTCAATACCATGACCATTAAAAACCCTCACACTTGGGTCTGTGACTTCAACTGCTAATAATTTACCTCAAAGAAGTAATCAGAATGTGGTAAGGACTTTCCTATGATGGTTTTACTGCTGTTTTATTTATAATATCGAACACTTAGAAACAACCTAAGCTTCCATTAGTAAGGAAATGGCTATATGCCTTGGGACTTATCCATAGAGAAATTTGGCAACCATTAAAACGTGTTCTCAAAGACTATTTAACGATATGAGAAATGCTCACAGTGTCAGTGAGAAGGAGGAGCTGGACGCAAACCTAGAGTCAATGTGACCCTTACTTTGCGAAGCATGTGTGTGCCCACACGCCCACCCACCACCAACAGGGAGAAATGCACCAGAATGCCGACAGCGCTGATCACTGCATGCTGTCTGTCAGTGATTTTTTTAATAGCCACTTTTCTAGGTGTTTCAAATTTTATGAAATCTAAAAATAAAGCATTACATAATCATAAAATTATTATAACCAAATAAAAAGTATTAAGACCATTTGAACAGCAGCAACATGTTCAATGGCAGCTTCCTAGTGAGGTGGAGGCTGGCCTTCGGCTGGGCCAGCGCAGAGTGGAGGTGGAGCAGCAGGGCTGCTGTGTGGGAGAGCATCCGGTGAGAAGGGAAGTGATGTTCACTGAGGATCTGCAATAGGTCAGTCTCTGAGCTCCAAGTCTGAGATTTAGAGTCAGGATAACTCCTGCCATGACCTAAGGTGGGAAAGAGGGGGAGCTGGGGTCTGAACTCAGGACCTCTGCCTCTTAAGCCATGTTGGAGGAGGCTTCCCCTTCCTCAGGAGCCAGGCCTGCTCTAGATCCTTGTTACATGTCCTGCTTGCATCTCTCCTGGGTTAGGAAACAGGTAGGAAGCCTTGTAATTTGTTGCAGAGGCTCCTCTCCTGCAGGCTTGGGAAGGCTTGGGAAGGCTTGGGATGCACACTTCTCTAGGACAGGAGTTGCTCAGGAGTGGCTGGAACACAGCTGGCTTCTCAGATTCCAGTGTCCGTGTCGCCAGGCATCTGGGAGGCCACTTCTTATGTGGATCAAAACCCCCGAGGCTGGACTCTCTTTCTAAGTCTGTAGAACAGAGTCCCTTTCCACCCTTGAGGCATGAAGCTGCCCTCAGGGGCAAATCAATGACCCCTCCCCTTTGCTGTGTCCCTCATCACAGCCATTTTGCCAAGTTGTCAGAGAGCAAATGGCCCAGCTCCCTTTCACAAGGGCCATAGTACATCTTCCAAGGAGGCCCAGGGAAACTGGGGTACTCTCAAGAGGCCCAGGCACCATACCTGGAATAGTGACACATCTCTCCCACCAAGACTTTGGGGCTTGTAGAAAGTTACTTGAGTGAGTTCTAAGTTCCCTGAGGGACCTTCAGTGGGTCCCAGAAAAAGACACAAATGTAATAGTTCTTAAAACTTTCTGAGCACTGATGCATTTCTGAGTTATCAGCTGCTGCTCCCCCCGCCGCACCCCAACAGCTCATGTGCACACTCCTCCCATCAGGGTTCTGAGTGTCAACTAATTGGAGCAGTTCCTGGCTTTAGCCAACAGAGCATGGAAAGCAAGGATTGTTCTCAAGAAGGTCTTGCCCAAGCATGAGTGAGGAATGCTCTCAGGGGACAGGCCCCACCCGGGCACCCTCGTGAACCTAGGGGAGAGAGTCGTATGGCCTCCATGTGCAGGCACCGGTCTGTCAGGGGTTCAGCTCTGAGGGTCAAGTCCCTTGCATAGTCTACCTTCTCAGAACTGGGGGGCTGGGGTGGGAAGGTAGAGGGAACAGTATATTTTGTTTTCTGATTTCTAGGAATTTAAAAGCAGCCCTTAGTTTTTTTAAGGTAAGCTATAGTTCCAAATCCTCTTACATTTGAAACATTTTCTAAGAAAAGGCAGACTTTGGCCTCCGTACATATTTATGAGAGGCAGAAATGCCGAGCCGCACCACTGTGGCCTCAGGAGAGCTTTCATTGCCACCCTCCATAGCATCACCTCCAGAGGAGCCATGTAACCCTCCTGCCATGGGTCTCCGGCTGTGTGACCTCGGGGGCTCATTTGACATCTCTGGGTGTCATTCTCTTGCTTTACAAAATGAGAGTGTAATCACCAAGATACCTCCCAGTTTTCTTTTTTAAATTATATTTTATTGATTATGCTATTTCAGATGCCCCAATTTTTCTCCCTTTGCTCCCCTCCACCCAGCACCCCCCACTCCCTCAGGCAATCCCATTGTTCATCCCCATGGGTCACGTGTATAGGTTCTTTGGCTACTCCATTCCCTATGCTGTCCTTTCCATCCCCATGGCTATTCTGTAACTAACTATTTGTACTCCTTAATGCCCTCACCTCTTCACCCATTGCCCCAAATCCCCTCCCATCTGGCAACCATCAAACATCAAAACATTCTCTGTATCTGTATTCTATTTCTGTTTTGCTTGTTTGTTTATTTTATTTTTTAGATTCAATTATTGATAGATATGTGTTTATTGTCATATTACTATTCACATTTTTTTTGTTCTTCTTATTAAAGAAGACCTTTTAACATTTCACGTAATAATGGTTTGGTGATAATGAACCCCTTTAGTTTCTTGTTTGGGAAGCTCTTTATCTGCCCTTCAATTCTAAGTGTTAGCTTTGCTGGGTAGAATAATCTTGGCTGTAGTTTCTTGCTTTTTATCACTTTGAATATTTCTTACCAATCCTTTCTAGCCTGAAAAGTTTCTCCTGAAAAATCAGCTGACAGTCTTATGAGGGCTCCCTTGTAAGTAACTAACTGCTTTTCTTTTGCTGCTTTAAAGATTCTCTTTGTCTTTAACTTTTTACATTTTAATTATGATGTGTCTTGGTGTTCATCTTGTTTGGGACTCTCTATGTCTATGTCCTTCACCAGGTAAGGAAAGTTTTCCGTCATTATTTTTTCAAATAGGTTTCTAATTTCTTGCTATCTCTCTTCTCCTTCCAGTAGGGGAGGCTGTGCCACTGGACCCTGCAGGACACCTACTACATTAGGCCATGCTACCAAGCCTGGGAGATGTAGCAGTTCTACCTGATACATAGAAATAAACGCAGGGAGGCTGCCAAAATGAGGAGACAAAGAACATGGCCCGAATGAAAGAACTGAACAAAACTCTAGAAAAATAACTGAACAAAATGGAGGAAAGCAAGCTACTACATGCTGAGTTCAAAACACTGATTGTAAATTTGCTCAAGGAACTTAGTGAGGGCTTCAATAGCATTAAAAAAATCCAGTCAGAAATGAAGGATACACTAATTAAAATAAAGAACAATTTACAGGAAATCAACAGTAGAGTGGATAAAGGTGAGAATCAAATCAGCGATTTGAAATATAAGGAGGCAAGAAAGCAGAACAGCAAGAAGAAAAAAGAATTTTAAAAAATGAGGATAGTGTAAGGACCCTCTGGGATAGCTTCAAGTATACCAACATTACTTCTCAGTTTTGGAGTGTATGAGTCAACCCATAAATTGAACTAGGTGAGGGATGACAAGCTACAATTTGATGGTCAAATTCTGCTCCCTGACTATTTTTGTAAATAAAGTTTTATTAGAATGAAGCCATGTCCATTTGTATGTATTACCTATGGCTGCTTTCCGAGTACAATGGCAAAGTTAAGTACAGTCTGCTTTCCATATCTTCGGGTTCTGCATACATGGATTCAACCAATTGTGGGTCAAACATATTCAGAAAAGAAGTTATATTGGTGCTGATGTGTACTATGTGTCATGTCCATGATGGTTGATGGTTGTGTCTGTACTGAACATGTACAGATTTTTTTCTTGTCATTATCCCCTAAACAATAAAGTATAATAACTCTTTCTACAATACTTACATCGTGTAGGTATTATAAGTAATCTAGAAAGGATTTAAAGTATACAAGACAATGTGCATAGGTTATATGCAAATAGCACATGATATCACATAAGGGACTTGAGCATCTTCAGATTTTAGTGTCCACTGGGGTCCTGGAACAAATCCCCTGTGGGTACCAAGGGGTGACTGTGATTGCAATAGGGCTAAACACAAAATCAAAAATATTTACTGTCTGCTTTTTTCCAGAAAAAATTTTCCAACTCCTAGTCTAGACCATTAGAAACCAAAGTAGGTTGAGTTGGACAATAAGAAACCAGGCATTTTGTAGGGACCTCACAGCAGTACCTTCATAGGCCAGGAATCTATTTATGTTTTCAGCCTATGCCACCTCTTGGGATCACACAGCAGGCAGCAAACTTATGGAACGTGTTAAATAGAACTTTCCTGTCATTGTCCTAAACTTGCTGTTTCTAAGCTTCAGCGAGTGCCCCCTTGGCAGGCACCTCTGCCTCCCCAGTCTCTGTCCCCTCCACTCTCCAGCAGACTTACCTTATCCCTGCTCACCCTTCCTCTCCCAGACTGTAGTGTGTGTGTTTTTAAGTCTGTCCTCAAACAGAAGCCTGTCCTTTCCCTTGAGTGTTTTAACTGCTTTTCTCTGGACAATGTCCAGGTTCTTTATGTCTCACAGAAGACTCTGGCCAGAACTACATAGACTCAGGAGCAAACTGTGGCTTCAAGCAAGAAGGGAAATTTGGCAATGGGGCTCAGGGTGGAGGGCCAGGCTTGTGGACGTCCTGATTTGGAATCCTGACTCTTGAACTTTGTAGTTATGTGACCTTTGTCAGTAACAGCCAGGCCACCTCTGTAGGCTCTAAGGTGGCTGTGTATAGTGCTGAGCTGGTGGGACATCACACTTTGTGTGTGGGCTCCATCTTCAGAGAAATCTATGGTATCAGCTACATATTTGTGTAGGTAGATAGATGATAGATAGATAGATAGCGATATGCATTTGAAATCAACTGACTTTTCTGAAGATAATCGTCTCTCTCTCTATTTATACACATACACACATATACATATATGTATTTTTATGTATTTGTGTTAGTTGTGCATAAACACAGTTGCATAGGATGTATATAACATACATATTGCCACATACACACACATACTTACATATACAGAATGGGGCAAAAGTAGGTTTACAGTTGTGAGTACATGAAACACAGAGTTTATTCTTGTATTGTTATTAATCAGTTATTGTATTGGTTTCTATGTGGACAACTGTAAATTACTTTTGCCCCACTCTGTATTTATAATATATTTAAAACTAACAAAATTAATCTTGTTCCTCACCGGAGCCCAGAGCTCTGCCTGGCCCATCACCCTGCAGTCTCAGGGCCAGCCTGACACGGGCCGTATCAGACTGCCTGGGGAAAGGGACCCTGGAGCCCGCTGTGCAGTCCAGAAAGGTGAATTGCAGTAGACTTTACAGCTATAAATGAGGAGCTATAATTGCTTAATAAATACTTGTAGGTTCATATTTTAAGTTGAATGGCTCTCAGAACACTTGCTTCAATACTCATCTAACAAATATTTATTGAACACTTGAAATGTGCCAAACCTCTTCAAGTAGGGCCTGTCCTTTGCAGCCCTAGTATCAGTTTACAACTCATTAGCCATTTGACAGGCCAGCTGGGAGGACAGGGTTTAAAGAGAAAGGTAACTCTGGAGCGAAGGTCCCGAGTCCCGAGAGGGTTGTCATCCAGAGGTGATGTGTCTCTGTGGTGTTGAGGGAAGCCCATGAGAACATGCCTGTATTTGCAGTGACTAACAAACACCCAGAGTTTAGGAAACACAGACTATCCCCTTATTCTGGGCTCCAACATCGGTGCCAGCATCCTGTGGAAACAGTGGACTCATTTTCCCCTGAAGCGGTCACCTGAGAGGGCCTCACAAGTCCCTCATCTGCCCCTTAGCTGCTAGGGCCACTACACATATTGGCCATAAGAGGCTCTTGTCCCTAATCTCAAACACAGACAGCACAAAGAACTTCATCTGAACTGAGAGGAGCCCAATTGTGTCCCCGAGTCAGCCAGGACTCTCCCTGGGTAAGTCTGAGTGTTTAAAAAGCAAAAAAGTTTCCAAAGGCCTCTGCTTGCAGCCCCCGCTGCCCTGACCAGTCCCCTATCTCTAATAGGGATCATGCATTAATGACAGAGACTAGTCTCAGGAAGATTAAAGGCCTGTATAATTAAAAAGATAAGAGCAGGCCTGGGAGAAGGAAATTGGGATTCAATTAACACGAGCACTCTCCCCCACTACCCGCTCCCCCGCTATCAAATGTTCCTCTGAGAAGTGCCCTCTCTACTTGCGAGAGTGAAAGGCTGAAGGGCTCTTATTTATGGCCGGGCTGGAGTGGGCCTCAGGCCTTCCTTGGCTGGGGAGGTGTTTACTTAGAGCCAAGGAGGGGAGGGAAGCAACACAAATCCTGCAGAAGGAGCAACAAGGTGCTTTTGACTCCTTTTCTCTCCTCGTCTCAGCTCCTCTGATCTTCTTGACAGGGGAAGAAAAATACTCAATAGAAGGTCTATTTCCTTCCTCCTTCAGCCTGAGGCTGACACAACAGGCTAAGGGTCACTGCTGAGAAGGTTCTGTGGGGTTATTTGTGTTGGGAAACCAGGGCACTTCCCCCTTTCCGTCTTTCTCAGGTTTCGGTGGAGGCAGAGGGGAGATGAGGTTGGCAGAGCAGCTGCTCACAGAGCTTGTGGACCTGGATGTGTGGTTGCCTCGCCCAGAAACCCCACTCCTGTGGTTTTCCTGAAGACTCTGCAGCAGAAAGCAGGGTTCCCTGGTGCCCGTGGGGTCAGCTGCTTGGCGGCCGTTGGCAGGGTGGGGACAGCAAAGGGCAGTAGCTGTGGGAGTTCATCCCAAGGTGCTTTTACTTGCAACTCTCTTACTTCACAGCTAATAGTGGTTAGGGCAGTCCCAGGCCCCATGGTCTTATGGAAATGGAGGTCCATTTGGATGAAGGGACGATGTTTGGAAGACTCTGCTTCTGCTGGAGGATGGTGAAGCCCATGCTGCTGCAACTCCTCCCTACTCTTTTTTTTTCTACAGGGGTTTGTGGGGCCCTCTGTCAGAACCTCCCCACTGGAAAGCAGCTCCCAGTCAGCTTGTGGGGACCTTGAACCTGATTTCGACCAAGCCAATGGGGTCCATGAGCCCTAGGAGGATGGCCTTGAGGAAACCAACCCAGAAGGACATCTAGGACCAAGAAGTCAGAAAATAGTACAACAGCTGGAGGAGTGGAGAAATTTGCAGGTAAAGCATAATAATCAGGATATTAAATCTTGTTCCATGCCCAGTTAATCATCTGGAAGCTCTGCTCAAGGTTGCACATTAGCCTCATTCACTGAGCCACACACACCTCAAGCTCAGGACATTTAGAGCCGAACCCCATGTTTTAACCATTCAATAGCTTTTCCTCCTGTGTTCCCTGCTCCAGCAAATGCCTCAGTTAGGACTTAGTTCTCCAACCCCCCAAACAGAAGAGAGAATGCAGCTCTGTCTCCCTCAGAGTTGACAGAATCAGATAGAGAGCCCAGAAACAAGCACATTTTAGAAAACAAGATATGAGGCAGATTGCCAAAGCTGGAGACGTTGACTCTCCTCTCCCTCACTGCCCACGTCAGTCACCTCCTCACTGGCTCTCAGAGCAGAGGCCCATCACAAGTGGGACAAAGGTGCAGTAGCACCAAGTAACTGGCAGGGCTGTGCCTGCGAGAGGGTGACAGCCAGTGTGGCCCAGTGGGATACGGGCTCCCAGACTCCCAGGGTTTAGTACGGGAACATGGGGTTGACAGCCGTAGCAGGAATTTTAAGCCAGATGGTGAGGGAGAGTAGCTGCATAGCAGGCTTGCTGGAGAGCTGTTTGCAGCAAGCAGAGATGTGGCTACAGAGTGAAGACCTTAAATATAATCAGCTATGTCCCTCATTTCCCAGAGGAACCATTTAAACTGGGAGAGGGTGTCAATGTCAGCCACCAAGATGATTTCCTGGAATTCATGCCCCTGTTTAGTCTTCTCCCCATTGATTCGGGCTGACCTGTGTAGAGGGTGGATATTAATGAAATCACGATTGTAACTGCTGATCCTAGATCTTAAAACATATTGCAACTTCTGCCTTGAATCACTCACTGAAAGAAGCCAGCTGCCAAAATTTAGAGGACACTCAAGCAGTCCTATGGAGAGGCCTACACAGTGAGGAATTGTAGCCTCTTGCCCGCAGCCACGTGATGAGCCATCTGGAAGCAAATGTCCAGCCCCAGTCACATCTTCAGGTGATGCAGCCCCGGCCAGTGTCCTGGGACACTGAATCAGAACCTCCCAGTTACATCCTATCCAGATTCCCGACTCACAAAAACTGAGATTACAAATTTCATTTGAATTCACTGAGTTTGAATAGATAACTAATACAGAGGTGGCCTGTCACCAAATTACATTTTGTATTTTCACGATGTATCCACAGTCATTGTCTCATTTTATTCTTATCCTTGTCCTCTCTGGCCCAGTGGTAGAGATGCTGCAGCTTGGAGCATTCACATTATGCTTGGTGTAGGAAACGAGAGAAGCCAAGCATTCTAACTTCTAGTCTTTCCTCCTTGCACACAGTCCAGCCACTGAAATCATGTGATGTGAACATTTGCATCTTGATCCCTTCTCTCGAGCTTGCTCTGTTTTTCAAGAGCTAGCAGGATGCTCTCAGGCACTGATGGGCCAGCACCACAGGTGGATTAGGGAGCTACCTCAACCTCAGTACAACCAGCTAAGCTAGCCTGAATATCTCCAGCCATCATTCGACAAGCCTTGAGTGCCTGCTATATGACAAGTGTCAAAGAAGCCACGTCTACAGGATGCATTTCCTAGAGGCACAGCTCAATAGAAAGCCAGGGGGTGAAAAAAGAGAGAAAAGAAAAAATAAGAAAGCTCTAACATTTGAGCTTGAAATGTCACAGGGAGCCAAGGAAGTTGTCTGATGGATTGCCCTGTCATCTCCAAGCCAACAGAAAAAAAATTTCAGATCCATCAATTTGTTCCTGCCCTTTTAATCCAAACAATATCTTACAGCATCAAAACACAAAGAAATTATTTTCTTAGACACTCAACAGTGTGTGTGGATTGCTGAGCGCTTCACCAGAATGCAGTAAGAACTGCAGGTTGTTCAAATGTCTACACGTCTTCCTGATCCAGATTATATGTAAAAATATACTACAACATATACGAGAGCCTATGTGGTACCATATGTTAACTTACTCATTCACTCACTCATTCGTGGGGAGCCAAATGTCTACATGGCTCTGCCCCTGACTGTGAACATGAAGGGAAACTTGTACCCAAACTCCAGCTACCCAGGTTGAGAACCACCCTGCCTGCTCTGAACCTGCTCCTCCCTCTGGCTGGCTTCCTGGTCAATAGATATATTCTTCAGTGTCTTCTCCTTGGGCTACACTCTAGGCTTCCACCATCTGCCCTTTGGATCAAAGATGTGGCTTGTGGGCTCAGCTCCTATTGGGATATAGCTTTATAGGCAGTCGGCTGAAATCTCCCTCTCGTGACATGAAATGATAATTGGCAGCGTGAGGTATGTGCTACAGAAGTTTTGAGAAGGACAAGCACTTTAGGTTGCCTTCACCACAACAGAGATGCAATTTGATGGGGTGTTGCTGGTTCCCAAACAAGTCCTACCTTCCCTCATGCCCAGGTCTTCACTCACACTGCTTCCTCCCTGGCCCTGCAGTCAGTGTGAGTGCTCCCTTCCCCGTCTTATTTGGTTCCTCTCACTCAGTGATCTACTCTCTGTTTGAATTACCCACGTGTGCATCCAGTGCTTCCCCTTTACTATGAGTCATCGTCAGACACAATTGTGTCTATACCCCAAACAATGTCTAGCACAGGGAATAACAAATCTTTATTACAATGACCATCATTATCTACCCTCACTTTACAGATGATGAAACAAAGGCAAAGAGAAATGAAACGCTGCTCAGGGTCATACAGCTAAGTGGCAGAGCTGGGATTTGAACTTATGTCACCTGACTGCAGAGCCTAGTGCTCTTAATGCCTTCACAACACTGGAATGTATTGCTTACTAGTGGTTCCATATGTGTTTGTAATTT
Organism: Phyllostomus hastatus; assembly: GCF_019186645.2. Classification (NCBI taxonomy): domain Eukaryota; kingdom Metazoa; phylum Chordata; class Mammalia; order Chiroptera; family Phyllostomidae; genus Phyllostomus; species Phyllostomus hastatus. The sequence goes on along the minus strand of NW_025334041.1, from coordinate 71,469,904 downwards.
CTGTCTAATTCTATTTTCTGTAGGGATTCAACTCGGTAAACAAAAACTTTCTCTTTTTTTTAAAGATTTTATTTATTTATTTTTAGAGAGGGAAGGGAGGGAGATAGAGAGAGAAACATCAATGTGTGGTTGCTGGGGGTTATGGCCTGCAACCCAGGCATGTACCCTGGCTGGGAATCGAACTTGCGACACTTTGGTTCACAGCTTGTGCTCAACAAAAACTTTCTTTTACATTCTTTCAAATGTTTTATGACAGCAATGAGTATATTTCCTTTGATTTTCTTCTGTAGATTAAATATCCCCATTGTCTCAAGTGTTCCATAAGATGAGCCGCTTCTAGCTCCATCGCCATTTTGGTCCCCCTCTGTTGAATATCCTTGAGTGTGCAATAATTCTCAGAGAGGGCAAAACCTGGAAGCAAAGATGCAACTTCAAGTATGGTTCAACCGGCATGGCATAAAATGAGAGGGTGATTCTGTGTTTGAAGTGGGGCAGATGACAGATGGGTAGGCCTGGGGGAGAGCCACTTGTAAGAGGACATGGGTGATGCTGAGTCGGAAAAGTAGACTGACAATGAGGAGTAGGTAAAGAGTTAGGGAGGCTATAGGAAGGTTATATGCTAGTAAAAATGTGAAGTGCTGTGAAAACTAAGAGAAGAGGGAGTTGAAAGACCAGGAGGGTTAAAGAGGATAAGAACCGGGAAGATGGACATATCCACGGGTCAGGGAGAGATGTTGAGAAGAGCAGGCAATGAGCCAGCAGCGTGACTTCCCGTCCTTCCTTGCTACAAAAGAAAAGAGGGGAGGACAGTGGCTGGTGGGAGGTGGGGCAGGCAGCAGGTCAGGTAAAAGGTCGTTTATATGCTATGCAGATGGGCACAGGGGGCTTTCGATAAAGAGGAAAGAGTGAAGCGAGGAGGACAGACCGGTGAAGGATGGAGGGAGCAGACAAGATGGAAGGTGAAGGAAGCTCTCTGCAGGTGCAGACAGAAATGTCTGAAGGTCTGAGGGTGCAGAGGAGGGGGCTCATAATAACCCTCCCTTATTACTTATGGCCTGGTGCCACCTTGGTATGTGAGTGGCATCTAACCAGTCTCATCATTACCCACAAATCAATATACCCCCGGAGGACAGTGACCCTACCTGGATCTTTATGGCAAATGCATGAGGGGAAACCCTTTAGAAATTATTCCCATCTGTGTAAAAATAATACTTCAAAAGCTGCTAGCATTTTTTGAGAGCTGAGAGAGTTTGGCAGTTGCCTGAAAGAGTGCCCAGCCCCAGTTCTGCTCACTCTCTGGGCCCAGTGACGACATGTTCTGAACCCCAAACTGAAGACTATGATCTGACTTGCAGGTGAGCATATGAGGATGATGGGGCGACGGATTTGAAACTGGCCCCCACATGCAGGTAGAATCACCATTTGTGTGGTAATAAGAGGGTTTGAGTTGGCTAACCTGAGTTTGAGTCCTGGCAACCTCCCTTACTTGCTCTGTGAACTTGACTGTGTCTCAGACTCCCAGAGCCAACTTCCAACCTCAGACCATCTCATGGTGTTCCAAGAATAAAACAGACCGTTCTACTAAAATGGGCCAAATGATATAGAAGCACTTTATAAAATTTAAAATACTGTATGTTATTATTATGATATTGCCCATAAATGGTAAGAAAGCCATTATTTCTTTAAGTGAGACTTCAGAGCCTGGAGTTTAAGCATTTGATGATGACTTGCCTACACGACATTTTTCCTCATCTGCAATTCTCAGCTCAGTAATACATAGCTCAGTCATGTCTAGCAGAGAAACTTCACAGCCCATGCCCTCTAAAATGAGTTTGGAACTAAGTCAGTAGGTTTGGGAAAGAGAGTTTGGTGAACTGAAACTGATAATTCCTTGGGAGGGCTGATCTCATGTTCTTATGGGGTGATGCCAAGACTTGACCCGCTTTGCACTGGAGCCCTAGAAGCTGCCCGCGGCCCGCGCTGGGGGTACTGCGAAACAAACCCTTCCAGGCTCATTTGAAATGCTGGGCACTCTCACAACCTTTCAAATAAAAAAATGCAGTCTTAGCTTCTAGGGGTCGAAATCACCATTTTCACTTAACAAGTGAGGAAATTTCAAATGTGCCCAAAGCCACACTGATAACCTTTAGAGCTGGGAATTTAACCCCTTCCTTCAAGTCCAGTGTTCTTTTCACTGTGTGGCCCCTATTTTTTAAAATAAGGCCGTGTGAATCAGAAAAATTCTTTCAGGCTCCTTCACACAGCATTTTGATTTAAGTGCTTCCCTGAATCTTCTAGTCCATCAGCAGGGGTGAGACTGACAAATTATCGGATGGGATGGACAGCAGAGCCCAGCCACCTGCATGTGGGCCCCTCTGAGTGTGGAGACCACTGGCACCGCGGATCAGAGAGGGACAAGAACAGACTGTTCAGTACATCTCTCTGGGGAAACTGTCAATGATAAAGAAAAACTAGATTGGAAATCTCGTTTACAGCACATCCAAAATCAGTTTCAGGTGCTTAATAACTTAAATGTGAAAAGTGAAACTTGAAACTTCAACAGAAAATGTGGGGAAATATTTTTATAACCTCAGGATAGAAAATACTTTTATTGTCAATGTAAGAAAAAAAAAGCTCATAAAGAAAAGATTGTTAACTTTGACTGTTTTCAAATTAAGAATAAGGATTCATTAAAGTACACTATAAATAAGATGAAAAAAAACAAGCCAAAACTGGAATAAAGTATTCGCACCGCAAGATCAACAACAGATTTTTCAGAACAGAATTTCTGAAAATCAGTAAGAAATAGACAAACAATTTAACAAAAATAGTCAAAAGTAGTCATGGATAGTCATTTCACAGAAGAGGACACACCAGTTGTTAATCAACATACACAAATTCACTCAATCTCACTAATCGGGAAGGTTAAAATTAAGACCAAATGAGAAACAATTTTACACCCCCAAATGTAAAAGTCTGTTAATGCCAGGTGTTGGTGAAGACGTGGCGCAAGAGATCTCTCCTGCCGGTGGGCGTGGGGGCTGCTGCAGGCACTCCTCTGGGCGTGCACCACATGGAAGGCCTGGCCTATGCAGCGAGACTTTGTAAAGAATGTCCATGGTGGCATCACTGTGACAGAAAAACATACTGGGAAAAATCGGCAGAACAAATGTTCATGAACAGGAAGATGGATAGTAACTTGTGATCTAGTCTTCCACTGGAAGAGCCTATGACCTTGAAAAGTAAAGCCAGTCGCCAACATCCACACACAGGCACCTCACAAACATACAGCTGAACAAAATGGGAAGAACTAAACTGCACAAGCATATACCTTTTGTGACATAACATATACAATTGTAGAATATGAAACAGTACATAATCTATTGTTTGGGACACAAAGACTTAAGGCCAGCTACAAAAAATGGTAAAAGGAATAGTGAACCCAGAGTTCAGGATAGAGGGCACCCTGCTGGATGGAAGGGGCTCAAGGCCTCCGATGGTTCTGTAGGTGATGTTCTGTTTCAGGATTTGTGGTGCTTGTGTTGGCGTTTGTATCCGTCTTTACACCTTATACATGTTGTATAGACTATTTTGTGAGCATGAGTTTGGCAGAAGACCTGGATGAGGAAAATTAATATTTGTAATGCAGATTGAACAGTTACCCAGTGTTCTGTGCACAGCTCACCCAGCACTAACACTAAGCTCCTCTTGTGGAAGTCTGTTTGCACGGCCAGCGCCTGGCACAGCAGCTGGAACGTCACAGATGCATTATAATCATTTGATAAGGTAATGACTGGTGAAGGATTGATTGGATGGGTGGGTGGACAGATGAATGACTGAATGAGGTGGCCAGCTCAAAGCCCAAATGTAGGAAGGTATTGAACAGAAGCTCTAGGGGGAAGGAGAGAAGGATGCAGAAATCTAGCACTTGAGATAAGAGACCAGAACTTTTTTCCTCCTATTTCCTAATGGCAGTTAATCAGATAAATTAGGATCATCTAACTTAACATAAGCCTAATTGAATCCTTCTCTATTAAATGGAAAGAAGACTATGAGTATATTAATTCTCTACGGTCTTCTCCGTACCAGCCAATGCTCACCAGTCGGCCGACGCCTCGTGCCTTGCCCTGAGCCCTGCTCCCCAGACCTTGCTGATTCAGTCTTGGAATGCACTTCGATTATGGTCACTCTTTACTGATTTGCAAGCTTCCGGCCCTTCTGGGCCCTGCTGGGCTGTGAGCCCGATGCAGGGAAATGTGTCTTATCATCTGTTAATCCTGCATCTATTGCAGCACTTGGAAGATCACAGGTTAGTTTCTTTGGAAACTAACAGACACAGAGGTGTATTCTATTAAAAGCAGTGACTCTAAAATCGACAACTCCAAAACTCAAGTATTGGTAGATTAGTGGAAGTCGCTCAAAATCAAAAGAAAGGCAAAGTTACAAAGTAGACTCTAGGCTGAAAATGGCTAAAATATTAAAAAAAAATGTGAACTGAGCCCTGAAGCCTTGCTGATGCCCCCGCTAAGCAAAGCAAGCCTGATGCACACAAATCACCTCACAGGCCACCCATAGCCCATGGGACCAAATAGCTCCATGAAGTTTGGGCTGGGAGATCTTTAAAAAATTCAGTGAAAGTCAGCTTAGTGAAAATAGGGCATTAAAGACAAACATGTTTTTTTTTTTTGTTATCTGTCCCTGGAAAACACTCACATCAGGGCTCCCAGGAAAAGGCAGGCAGATGACAAGGCCCGGAAGAGGTGCAGAAACAGAAAAGTGAGTGAGAAGCTTGGAGACATCACACACACAGAATTGTGGCCCCTGGACGGAATAAACCACGCTGCTGACCTCTTGCTCTGCACAGATCCTGTCCTAATTCTGGTGGAGGGACCAAGACTCAGTTGAAATTCTTTTAGCAGATACTGCTAGAAACTCCTCCTCTGAAAATCTATCTAAGTCCTGGCTAGTGTGGTTCATTTGCCTGGAACGTCATCTCCCTGTCCCATAAACCAAAATACTGTGGGTTCAATTCTTGGTCAGGGCACATGCCTGGGTTGTGGGTTTGGTCCCCTGTCAAGGCATGTCCTGGTCAATATTTCTCTCTGTCTCTCTCTCTCTAACCTCTTCTCTCTCTGGAATGAAAAATAAAGAAAATAAAAATCTATCCCAGTTGTTTTATTTTATTTATACACCAAAGGAGTTCAAATTTGAACGCATAATTGGTTTTGATGATTTATTTTTGTTTTTTCTTTTTGGAATATTCTCAAACCTTGGCTAGTTTATTCTGACTGGTGAAAGCTATTATTGTTGGGCTCCCGGGTGAAGCGCCTACCAACAGCAACCATAGAGCAACCACAGCTGGTTGACAGTCACCGTGTGCGGCACCTATCTTAATCCATGAATGTGTTTATTCTTGTAATGGTTGTAGCAGTGCCCTCAAAAATGGATCACTGCCCCATTCTTCATATGAAAAAACTGAGTCTTGAGAGGTAACGTAGCCATTAGTAAATGATAGAGAAGAAGTTAATCTCCAGGGCCTTCTGATTTAACCTTCTTTTAGTCAATATTCATAAAGAGACATCTCTAAGGAATGGCTGTGTATTGTCAGAGAGTCCTATCCACTTTGAGAACAAAGACTGAACATGGAAAATTTGTGGGTACGAAGTAGCACAGACCGGGCAGACTGCAACCCAGTATGCCCGCTGACTGAGTTCTGCGGGAGGCTACACAGAACGTCAGGGCTTTGAGAACGTCCACCAGGGACGACTCTCTGCTGCTGGTGGTCCTCCTTCTTTCCTTTCCCTCCTCTTCCCCCTACGCTTTCCCTTTCTTTCCTCTTACCTGCCTTCCATTAAATAAACATTTCTCAACACCCACTCTATGCTAGGAGCTGGGATACAGAGATAAAGCAGAAGTGGACCCACACTCAGGGACCTTGGTGCCTAGACAAGGAAACATAGAGCAGCACAGCACAAGAAAGGCTCCTCGAGCTCCAGGGAAGAGTGGGCAGAGAGTCAAATCCACCTTCTCCCCTCGTCTTCACCATCGCACTGCAGGGCCATGTTTCCCAATGGGAGAGCACTCGCAGGTGTGTCTGTCTGGTGTGTTTGAGCAGGTCTGCGAATGAGCCAGACCATGCATCAGTCAGAGGGAGGATGGTGCAACCGCATGAAGGAGGAGCTGTTGAGCCAGGGGTGGAGGGGAGAGAGGGCCCTGGAGAGGGGCAGAGAGGCACCATTTCCCTGTGCTCCAGGAAGAGGGGGAAGGGGCTGGAGGCCAGGAAATAATTCAGTGGTCAGCAAAATTCCCTCCTGACCAGTCTTACCCCCACTCCCACATTCAGCCCCAGCATCTCCCAAATAGGACTGTGACTTCTTTCTGTCCTTAATCTTGTAAGTGAGAATGGAAAATGTAAATTGCATTGGCACTGGAGAGCAGGACTGAGCTGGAGGCCGCCTGTCAGGTGGAGGGGAAGACCCTTTCCAGTATTTATTTATTTATTTATTTACTTTTATTTATTTATTATTTCGAAGAGAGGAAAGAAAGCCCAGAAATATTTCCAAAATGTCAACACTATTAAGGAAATCTGAACACCTTAATCCATTTAAATGTCAGCTTGAACCAGGTGCTGGTTTTTGTGAGGGGAGAGTGAGGAAGAAAGGAGGGGCAATGGGAATTAATGCCAGATTCCACATAATCTATCAAAGTTTCTTTCTTTTCTTAATATATTAAATATTAAATGCTTCTTTGCATCTGAGTGAGAGAGGAGAGAGAGAGGGACCAGGGTGGAACTCATAAATGCCTAGATAATTGGTTTTGAAGGTTTTTTTTCTTCTTTCTTTCTTTCTTCTTGGCGGATTCTCAATTTCCCTATAAAAGAGAAAATTCATTTCCAGCCGCTAATGTAATGTCAGCGTGCTGTTTACTAAGCATGGATGATGTATAGGGGACACTACTTTCAGAGGACTACTTAATGATGCATAGAATTAAATCCTGAGCTCCTCAGCTGAGCCTCCTCCCTCCCTCCTGGTTCCCAGGCTCCCAGTGCACCCTGGGAGGAGTGGGGTTGGCATAACCTGTCTCTCGGTTGCTAGAATTCTGGAGTCTTTGCCTAGGAAGCTTGAAAATAGCCCCTCAGCCTCTGTAGACATATTTGCCCCTGGCACAGCCTGGGATGAGCTCCTGGGCAGTAAGGAGATGAGGGGCAAGGGGAGACATGGCTGCTCAGTACTGAGGGGGACCGAGTGGGGCAGTAATGGGGGGACCAGGTGTGGGGTGCAGGGGGGGATGAAGGTGGAGAGCCTGTTGGGAAAAGGGCTGACCTAGAAGAGGTGAAGCTGGAGGTGGAGCTCGTCAGCTGGCCCTCTGCCCTCTGAAAACCACAGTATTCAGATGTCAAGGCAAATAGATGTGGGCAGTTCAGCTGCATCCTTGGGGGCCTTCAAGGCTGTCATTGTCAAAGCAGCACCTAGTCCTTCTCCTGCCCCAGCTCAGCATTTGTGTCGCTCATGCTGCTCTTGCAGAGCTGGGTGGCTTGAGGTGGCTCAGCCTCTCCTGAGGGGCTACACCCTGAAGTGAGTCACCTCTGTCCTTCCCTGGGGACGTGACTTAGCCTTGCCACTTGAGGAGACCACCAACTCTGAGTGGCCAGCTGGGCCACTGGGAAACTGGCAGTGAAAGTAGAAAGGTAAACATTGGGACAGGTGAGCTGAGGGGAAGGGGTAAGTGGCTCTACCAAGGTAGGGGTGTGGGGAGAGGGTAACCAGTCACTCAGTCTCCCTGAATCTGCTCCAAGATTGCTTCGCCCCCACCTTCCTGCTGAAACTGATCTCCCTCCTCCCCTGGGTAGGGTAGGTGTCCTTTGTCCTCTCAGGTGTGGTGTCACTGACCAGTACCTCTTCCTCAGATCCCCAAGCTGCTTTGGCACCTCAATACTGCTCTACTCTAGCAGCTCTTGGCCTGCATCCCAACATCTTTGCTGCTCAGTCTGCACGTACAGATGTTGTTGGGCACCTGTCTTGATGGATGGCTCCTCCTCTGCCTGTTTTCACTCCCTGATAGGTGTCCTGTCTTTCATGACTCCAACTCAACTTCTAATCTCCTGGGCTCCCAGGGCACATTTGTGACCACCTTCTGGGCATCTCCACTTAAGTGCTCTGCTCCTGTGGCCAAGTCAGTGTCATTCTGCCCCTTTCAGCCCTTACCATGGCCACTTTTCCAGGCTCTCAAATCAGAAACTTAGAGTCACCATCATCTCTCTTTTCATTTATCAAACTGTTAAAGTGTCCCCTGGCTTTACTCTTATCTATTCATCCTCTGTTGCAGCTCTTATGTCTGGACTCCTACCAAGGTCCCCAGCTTTTGACTCCCCGGTCTACCCATCTCAGTCACCCTGCACCCGGAGCCTGACCCATTCACAGGCTGCCACTTCCACTAGGTCATCTTACAGAAGCCTGTCACCCCCTGCTCAGTTGTGTCCAGACGGCACAGCACTGAGTGAGCCCCACGTCAAGAGAGAAGGAAGGCCTGGGTGGGGCGTCATCAAGCACCAGCCATAGCTGTGACCCCAGGTCACAGCCTCCTTGTGGAAGAACAGTTGAAGAAATGAAGAGTTCCCAACTTGGAAGATGGGAGGCTAAATATTTGAGATTAATTTGAAAATCTGAAGAGTTTCTCTGCAGCAGAGGGGAGATGCCAATACACTCAGAGGGATGTATCTGGACACAACAAATAATATGTTAGATTTTAGCAGAACTTTCCAATAGTTGGAGATATCCAGAGACAAAATTATCTGCTCCTCTCTCTATGTATGTTCCAAGAAAGGCTGGTGATCATGTGTAGGGATGTTACAGAAGAAACCATGTGGGGTTGGTGAGGTGGGGAGGATTTTCCTAGCAGTGCTTTAAGGGTCCTCCCCTACCAAGGTCTTGTGCTGTTCTGTCTGACTCTGAGGCCCTCCTGTACGCAGCCTCAACCCTGTGCTGCTTTTCTTTCCCTGCACCCCCAACATGTGTCCAGGCAGGCCAGATTCTTTACTGTCCACATGTGTTCAATGCAAATCTTTGCCCATGTAGCTTCCTCAATGATGAATGGCCTCTCACTGGTCCCTCAGACCCGCCTCTTCCAGGCAGCCCACCCAGGCTCCTCTGACTCACAGTCATTCAACAACATGGTCTTGTACTGTACTTTCTCTCCTCATCCCAAGTGAGAATCACTCTTACCTTCTATAATATATGAATTGTGGTGCTGCTTTTGCAATCTCACCATATCTAAAACAGACCCTGGCATACAATGACCATTGTATTATAATACAATAATAAATATTCTATCAGTTGTCAAGTAAACACTATTACATACATATTTTCATTGCCCACCTTGAGTCTTGCTCTGTTAACCTTGCCAGCCAAGAAATGTCATCCAAAGAAAAATTCCATGCAGGAAAATTCTTGTTCTCCGTCATGTGCTGAATGAAACGTCAGCTCTTAAGACTGGTATTCAGATCTTATCACATTCTGGTTATAAGCTACCTTTTCAGAATGTTCCTGCTATGCTCATGGCCAATCCACCCTCCATGCTCTTGCAACACGAGACTCCCACTGTCCCCCTGCCTAGAATGCCCTTCCCATCTTTGTTCATCTGGAAAATTCCTATTTACTCTTCAAAGGCAACTCAGAAATCACCTTCTCCGTAAAGCTTTTCCTGATGACCTCTAAGGCAGTGCCTTCACTCCTCCTGGTGCTCTGTGACACTTGGGGCAGATCTCCATTATGTCACTCACCATATTTTATTATAGTTAATTGTGTACACATATGTCTTCCCCACTGTTTGATGTGCTTACCCTTCAAGGACAAAGACAATGTCTTACCCATCTCTCATTCCTCTAGCATCCAGCAGAGTGTGAGGCATGTAGTAAGTATTTAATTAATAGAAAAGGAGAGAGGGAAGGGATAGAAATAAAGGGGGATGAAAAAGGCAGTGGATGGAAGGAAGGAAAGAAGGATCAGAGAGGAAAAATCATGAGGAGTGGGTGTTATAGCAAGGATCCGAGCAGGTATATTTGCCTGACCCACATGTAATAAATGGCAGGAAGAAGGCACTTTATGAGATACTTCATGGGTTTGAAAAAAGAGATCTTTGCCTTCTTTCAGGAACATCCACTGTAGCATATGGTTACAGCTTCCTTGCATTTTAGTCCATGCTAATTAAAGCAAATTATTCTCTCCCTTCTGGGACTCTGATGTTCCTCTGTGCCTAAGACAGAGGAGGATATTTCTGTGAAGGCTGGGGATCCTCAGTGCCAGGATAACTTGGTGCAGGGATCCAGGGGCAAGTGTTGCCCTGGGCCTTACCATGGTGTCATGATAAGTCAGGGTAACTCTCCTTGCTGCCAGTTCTCAGGAGGGTGGATCCTAGGGAAAGCTCTAGCCCTGGGCCCCCTATCTAGTCAATGCTGTGAATTTGAGTTAACAGTTTCCCAGTTGGGTCAGAGCAGAGACTCAAGTACAATCTATTAGATAGTCTTGAGAAATACCTCTCTCCCAGGAACCTATCTGGATCTTTGTTTGCAGCACAGCTGAGGTACTTCCCAGCAGATTCCTGAACTGAGTCTGTAGGTGTTTGTACATAGACAGACATGCCTGGTGAGCTCCTTGTGGAAGCCCATTTGAAGGCAGGAATGACAGGGCCCGTGCAGGATAATTCATCATTAGGAGGACAGACTCTCTTTCTTTCTTTCTTTTTTTTAATATATTTTACTGATTATGCTATTACAATTGTCCCATTTCCCCCTTTCACTCCCCTCCACCCTGCACACCCTCTCCCACCCACATTCCCTGCCTTTAGTTAATGTCCCTGTGTCATAAGTTCTTTAGCTTCTACATTTCCCATACTATTCTCGCCCTCCCCCTGTCTATTTTCTACCTACCATCTATGCTACTTATTCTCTGTACCTTTACCCCCCTCCTCTTCCCACTTCCCTGTTGCTAACCCACCATGTGACCTCCATTTCTGTGATTCTGTTCCTATTCTAGTTGTTTGCTTAGTTTCTTTTTGTTTTTTGTTTTAGCTGTGGTTGTTAATAATTGTGAGTTTGCTGTCATTTTACTATACATGTTTTTTATCTTCTTTTTCTTAGATAAGTCCCTTTAACATTTCATAAAATAAGGGCTTGGTGATGATGAACTCCTTGAACTTGACCTTATCTGAGAAGCACTTTATCTGTTCTTCCATTCTAAATGAAAGCTTTGCTGGATAGAGCAATCTTGGATGGAGGTCCTTGCCTTTCATGACTTGGAATACTTCTTTCCAGCCCCTTCTTGCCTGTAAGTTCTCTTTTGAGAAATCAGCTGACAGTCTGATGGGAATTCTTTTGTAGGTTACTGTCTCCTTATCTCTTGCTGCTTATAGGATTCTCTCCTTCATTTTTACCTTGGCTAATGTCATTTATGATGTGCCTTGGTGTGTTCCTCCTTGAGTCCAACTTCTTTGAGACTCTCTGAGCTTCCTGGACTTCCTGGAAGTCTATTTCCTTTGCCAGAATGGGGAAGTTCTCCTTTATTATTTGTTCAGATAACTTTTCCACTGGTTGCTCTTCCTCTTCTCCTTCTAGTACCCCTATAATTCGCGTGTTGGAACATTTAAAGATGTCCTGGAGGTTCCTAAGCCTTTCCTCATTTTTTTGAATTCTTATTTCATTGTTTTCTGTTTGTTTGTTTGTTTGTTTTTCCTTCTGGTCTACTCCATTGATGTGAGGCCCAGCTTCCATTCCATTGCTATTGGTTCCCTGTGAATTTGTCTTCATTTCACTTATTGTAGCCTGCATTTGTTCATCTCATTTGTGACCAAAATCAACCAATTCTGTGAGCATCCTGATCACCAGTGTTTGAACTGTGCATCTGATAGGTTGGCTATCTCTTGGTCGCTTAAAAAAACTGGTTGTGGGGCCTTCAATTCGGTTTGAGCCATCTTTTTTTGCGGGGGGATGGTCTGGTTACTCCTGTTACATATGAGGGGTGGAGCCTTAGGTGTTCACCAGGGCGGGGCACCCCAGTCACTGGGTTGCGACACTGTATCTGGGGGCAGGGTCCCAGAGGGAATAATGGCACTTGCTCTGCTCTCCGTGGGACCTCAGTCCTTTCCGCTGCTTCCCCCAAGCAAATTGGACCCCTTTGATGCCGATTCCTGTGTGGGTGGGCTTGTGCACACTGTGGGACACTCCAACAACCTCTCCTGTGAGGCTGGGAGTCCCTCCCTGCACCTCAATCCCCACAGGTGTCCTCAATCAGTGCCCCAAGGCTCTATTTCCCAGCTCTGTGATCCTGGGTTTCATGCAGTGCCTTGCTTCACAATTGCCGCCTCAATGGGTCTGCCGTTTGCCACCCCTTGGCCGGGGTCTGCCAGCTGCTGCTTGTGCACTCAGGGTCCACCCGTTGCGGTCCTGCACACCCCGGATGCCTCACATGTTGGTCCAATGCTCTCTGCTCTCTGCGCTGCGACCTGCACCTGGCTGCCCGACTCCACCCCTCCTACAGGTCTGGATGAACCGCATCTATTTTCTTGGTTGTCCGACTTCCATTCAGATCAATTTTCTGTCAATTTTGGTTGCTACTGTGTTTCTAAATCATTATTTTCCCTATCTTGGTTGTGCAAGGAGGCACAGTGTGTTTACCTATGCCTCCATCTTGGCCAGAAGTCAGGACAGGCTTTCAAGGTGAGCCAGACTCAGTAGCAGGGCCAAAGGTTAGAGGGTCATGGTGGTATTCTGTATGGCGTTTGAGTTACTTTAGGGACTTGACCCAATTCAGTTATCCTGAGGATGCAAAGACAGAAAAGGTCTATGTGTTTGTGCATTGAAAGAAATGTTTTAGTAAATTCTGACTCTGGGGGGGATATAGGCAACAGCACTCTGAGATTGCCCCCAGCTGAGCATAGACGACACAATGATTTCACTTCCTAAGAGGGTTAGTGGTTGAGTCCATCAACAGTGGCTTCAGATGAAGGAGCCCCTGGTGGTGGTATATCAGGGAAGAGCAAAGACTCTTGCTCACCAGTGGGGGTGACGGCCCCAAATGAAAGAAGCCAGCAATGTATTAGCCCAGACTGAATGCCTGCATAAACTACTCCTTGTTTGGGGAGGAAGAAGAGAGTGCATGAGCAGGTGGGAGCTCAAAGAAAGCAAAACTCAAAATCACTAAGGTGTCATCACCTGAACCCACAGGCTGGTGAAACTCAAGACACTATTGAGAAGATGTGGTTCAGGTACTGTTGTTGCCATTGTTGTTTTACCTTTTGTTGTTAATTTAAAACAGAGGGTGATCATTCAAACCCGGAGAAGAGAAATGAAATCACCCTGGCAGATGTTCATCTCCTGGGTCAAGTCATGACACCTACAGCCATGTTGTTCTGTGAGTTCAGGCTCTGCATGGAGCAGTACCCCCTAAAGATGAGAGGCCCTGTGTGAGACTCTGGCTTTAGCTCTGAGAGTCAAGTATGCTGAGGATGAAGTGTGAGGGTGGGAGGCAGAGCATATGGTCCATTTCAAAGGTGTCAGAACAATTCCTCCTCCCTCAGAGGCCCCCTGCCACTAACAGGAAGAGATTTCAAAGGATTTCTAAGAAGGCAGACACCTTGTCATCATCAGTCCAGCCAACAGCACTGGTTAGCACCAACTTTGTATGTGTGAGCACCTGGTCCTTAGACACAGCCAGTATCTCTGTTTTTGCACTATTTTCAAGAACCCTTCATATTTCCCCATCAATATGAATTTCTCTAGATTATGTCTTCTAGATGTTACCCTTTAACATACTGCTTTTTATATAATATTCTGATTTCTCATCTCCTTCATAATCCAAACCACCTTTATTTCATTAACCACAATCTAACCCACCTCCATTTCCAGGGCCTTTGTCTTAAAAATATTGGACTGGCCCAAGGAGAAAGTGAAGACTAGACAAAACCTGCCTTCCAGTTGTCTGTGTTCCCCTCCATCCAGCATTGCTCTCCCTCAACTCATGGGCTGCTGGTACTTCCAAATCTGGCTTGTGGGGCTCAAGCCCACCCCTTCCCTGAGCCTCACCACTTCCTGCCCATCCCAGACTTCAGTGTCCTGGGTCCTGTAGGCTCTGGTCTAAATGTTAGTGGCTAATGTGAGAGAAGGGGTTCCAGCTTTTGAGGTCTTTTGAGGTTGCCATGGCAGGATATTTCCACTCAAATCCTTCATGTTAGGTTCCTGACACACCCACATTTCAGTTCTCCAGAAAGTACAAAGATAAAACTGCTGGGCAGCTTGTGCCCCTGAGTGACACAACCCACCTGCCAACCCCTCTCATAATCTGTCTTTGTTACCTTCGGGTCCAGGTTTGTCTCTCAGTTTCACTGCTCCAGGGAGGTGGAGCCCTCGTATTGGGACCAGTTGCCAGCCAGCCACACATGAGGCTTTCCCAAACCCCACATCACATGTCTTGTTGTTCCAATTACATCAACCAGCAAAGAAACTTCTCTCTCTCTTTCCCTCTTTCTCTTATTCACTCATTCATGCTTACCTGCTTCTAAAATAGTTCCAGGTATTTTTTAAAAGTTAAAAATAAAAAAAAACTTTAAAGGATTCTACTTGGGTCTGTGATGAAATAAGGGAAATTTCACCTCTTCAGATGACTTTTGAGACAGTTATAAATGAGTGAAATTGGAAATTTGGGATGGAGAGATTCCCAGCTGTTACTGTCACAGCCAAGAGTGGAAATAGGCCTCTCACAAAGGGAGAGGGTGGGGGTGGGGGGCATTGAAAAAAGGGAGGGGTTGTTAAACCTTGCCAGACTGGGAAATGAGACCTGGGGATGGGAAACACTACCCCAAACCAGCCTGTGGCCATAAAGACTGGCTCACACGCCTCCCACAATGGCACTTCCCATGCCACATGTGTAAACAGCAGAAGGGGCTAGAAGCAGCTGAGCGAGGAACAGGGGAGGGATTGGTTTGAACTCTGAGTTCAGTGCAAAATGTGCTGAGACATCCCCCAACCAGGTCCCGATTTGGGGAATGTATGCATCAGTTTCCCCATTTGTAAACCATAATAACCACTGTTAGAAGCCACCAAGCCTTTGCTATGTGACAGACACTGTGAAGTTCTCTACCTGTGTTCACTTACTCTCTCTTCACAACAACCCTATGAGGCAGGTCCTGTTAGAGATACCATTTTACAGATGAAGAAACAAGGCTTAGAAAGAAGAAGTAAAAAGCCAGAGGTTACACATGCATCTGCGATTCAAACCTGAGTCTGCTTGTTTTCTCTGCAGCTAGTCTGGAGGTGTGTAGAGCAGTCCTTGCCTCTCATTATTCCCTTGGAAGCAGACATCATTCTGGGCCTCTCCCCTCCATGGTTCAATCCATTAGCAGGCTGGGGCAGAAAGAGGGGAGTGGGTTTCCTTGGGTACTAAGTGAGCCAGTTGGGTAGTTAGCCAGTGCTAACCACCCATGCACATGGACACCTTACATGTGCTCTGTTGGCTTTCATAGCAGACCACATGTATGAACAAAGCAAGGTTTCCTCATCTGTAAAGTGAGTATGTAATTGCCTATATAAGGGTGGTGTGAGAGCTCATGGAACAATCAGGAACAGAATCTACTCTTTAAACACATGTGAGGCCCCTTCCCAGCTCTCTGCAGTGATGGCATCCAGGACTGTGGCCCTACAGCTGCACTTTCCCGCAGGGTTCCTCCTGCGTCCTGTGCCTCATCCGGGCTACCTTTTCCCCTTCCCATCTCTCCTCCTCCCTCCCCACCTCAATGCCCCAGATCTGCAAGTCCTAAATAGACTTACAACATGGGACTGTGTTTTGGGGCAGGAATCTAAGAGAAGACCCCAGGTATGGAGTGGGTAAGGAGTGACTTTGAGTGGAAGGATGTAGATGTGGTTAGGGAGGGAAGGGTTCAGGTCACTGAGAGGAGGAAAGGTACACGGCACTGAGGGACACGGCAGTGAGTGTATACCAGTGGGTCACACACATGTGGCATGTACTTGTGTGTGTGTACACACATGTACACACACCTCTCACTGTAGTGGTCTCACTAAATGAGCCCATGGTCATGCATAGGGCTGCTCAGGCAAACTGTTTTCCAGAAAAATGCTCATTCTTTTTCAGGGGATGCTTAATATTTATATGATCATATACAATATATGGAAACATAAGTGATCTGGCTAAGGACCAGCCCCTCGGCCTGCTCTGTAGCCTTCTCATTTGCCCCTGAAGTGTCTCTACAGTTTTCAGGAATCCACCGAACAAACTTGAAGAAAAAAAGCCTTAAATTAGAGAAGAAATACATGCAGAGTTTGGAGTTGGGAGATAGGGGACCGTGGTTGACCCTGGTCACACAATGTGGGCAGTCAACAATGCAGCTCGGGAGGGGTGGTGGCCTGGGTCTCCAGCCACTCAGTGGAGTCCCTGCACCAGCACTGGGCTGTCACACTCACACTCCTTGCTGTGTGAGAGACTAACCCCTGCTTTACTTAGGTCACTGTTATTTGGATTTCCTATTATATTCAGGTCAGCTCAGGTTCTAACTGACCCACTGTGTTGGCCATCCCTCTCCTGGCGTTCTGCCTCCAGGCTGACCTCCCAGTCTGAAGCTTGCCTCCCCCGGGTCCCACTCATGACTTGACATCTCTTATTCTCTTTCTGCCCACAAATCATTCAAGATGCCTTCCCTACTGGGTCTTCATGGTACCCTCAGGTCTCAGGTCCATGCCTGGTACACTATATGCATTCACTGAATGTTTTTTAAGCAAACAAATGAATTATCTCACCAGCCCTGCCTTGGTCCAATTATCCTATGGCTGTTCAACCTACATCTCAAACCCTGACCCCTTGGCCCTTTCCTATCTCACATTTCTTATTGTCTATGGAAGATCTCTATTGGGTTGACCTTCAACCCCTGCAACAAAACTTGTCTGAAGTGGAGCTTGTTATCTTTCCTTCCCAACCAGAGCTCCTCCCACTTCCCTAGTATTGCTAGCAGCTCAATTAGCCTTGGGACCCACAGTCATTGCTCTTCATTTTTCCCTTTTCTTGGCATTCACTCCCTCATTGCATCTTGCCCGTTCTTTCTCAGCCAGGTCTCCCAAATTCAGAGGCTTCCATTGTCACTGCCCCCTGAGCGCACTCTGGGTGGAAGCACAGTCAGGTCCAGCTGTTGCCAATGCCTTGATGCAGATGTGCTCAAAAGTGAGTGCTGCCTGCGGCATAGTCACAAGAAGCACTCCGTGTGTGTGTGACGAGGGAATGAGGAAACAACAAAGGATGCCACTCTGGCTTCTCCTTGAGCAGAAGGGTTGTCTGTGTCCTGCCTTCCCAAGGTGAATGCAGTGGTTCTGCAGGTTGATGGGGGGCGATTCTTAATTTCTCAAGTTTGTTTCATACTCAAAAGCAATCTGGAAACATGTCCCTCTTCCCTACCTTCATACCACCCCCTCCCTCCAGTTCTCCTGATTCTGGACCCTGCCCCTCACTGAGCGGCACCCACATGACAGCTGGGGAAGAGAGGCTGTGTCGGGGACTCACTGCCCACTGTGGGCCTCTCCTGTTTCTGTGCGCCCAGCTACTTTACCCCTGTCTAGAACATATGCTCCTCTCCCTTCAGTTTCACCCTGTGATGCCATCTTCCAAATAGACAAATAGCAAAAGAAAGAATAAAGAAAGTAACTTCTTCACAAGGCAGGGTCAGCTGCACCTGCCTCCACTGCACGCTCCAGCTCTAAGCCTCCTTGGACTTGCTCCTCACATGAAGTGTAGGGCAGGGTTTTCCCCTCTGCTATTCTCTGGGTGTAACTGTACATCCAGGGTGAGCTTTAGGGTTCCTCACACCCCCACACATCTTTTGACTGATTTATGCAGGGCTATGAAGCTTCCTGAGAAAACAACTTGGGGTTTGGGCATACACAGGCATATCCGGTGATATTGAGGGATCTTTGTGGGAGCCACATGGCAGTGAGCAAATTCAGGACACCAGGCCTGAGCAGCAGATGGGAATGGCTCCGCAGAGGGGAGGCCAACACCACCTGAGCTTACTTGGCCCAGCCTTCCCTCGGCCCAGGTGCTCTTCTGAAGAGAAAAGGCCTTGTACATGTCCAAGGCCTTGGGGTTCAAGCTGCTTCAGTGGAGCCACACAAGGAGAGAGGAGCCTTTTCTTTCTCCACTTGCAGATGCTCAGCTAATGACTATCTAGAACAAGTGGTGACAGCCACCCTCCAAGAGGCAGCCTGCCTGAGCAGAGTGACAATGGCCAAGAAGCAGGAAGCATCAGCAGATGAGGAGAGCAGAGGTTTCCAGAGAGCATTGTGACACCCACGCAGGCTGAGATGATGGGAGGAGCCATGGGGAGTGGGGGTCATGGCCTTGAGTTCCCACAGTGAACTCTCTAGCCCCAGGAGCCAGGCACACAGTTCACAGTGACCTCCTTATACCGATAGATGGTAACATGATGGGGCATATAGGTTATATCCCGATCCTCCAGCTGAAGATACATCAAACAAGTCCAAAGAATGAAGCAGGAAGGAAAGACAACTAGACAGCTGGCTTTCTGAGCCTGGAGTATGTTGGAGGAAGCTGAGTGCCGGCAGACAGAGGTGGGCAGAGGCTCGGTCTGCTCAGGGCCGGGCAGGAGGGGAGGGTGCAGCAGGAAGCCAGTCACTTTGTCCTCCCTGCTCTCTGACCAGTGATATCCTGGGGTGGTGGGGGGTTAGGACAGGACAAAAAGAGTGGACACATGGGAGACCAAGTCCCCAGTTCCCTCTTTTCATGGGTAGGCAACTGGGCTTCTCACAAAGAAAAATAATTAAAGTGGACTTTGGATGGTATGTCACACAAGACCCCCACATAATTCCTACCACATCCTATGAGATATGGCTATCCTCACTTTAAAGGCAAAGAAACAAAGGTTCAGCAACATTAACTGACACCCAAGGTGCCCATGCTCCCCTGCACACCTCACTCTGCTGAAGGGGAAGAGGTGGGGGAGCTTAGTGACAGCTTGGGGACACAGTGCGAGCCAGCCATTCAATAAATATGATGCAGATGATGTAAGAATTCTGTCAAATACAAACTGAGCAGTTTTTGAGTACTGGGAAGTCCCACAAAATAGTGGGAAAATGTGATTCAGGAAAATTCAGGAAATACGTGGGCAGCATTTGGTGTGTTTCCGAGTTGGTTAGAAATAGGTGTGTGGATCCCGTCGTATGCTGTGACCCTCTCCATATTCAACGAGCTGACCGAGTGATTCTACTTTACCTGAAGGTTTGGGAACTAGTGATCTAGAGTTGACCTTAATTTAGTTATCAGGACAAATAATCAACTAGCTTGTAAAACCGACATGTACTGATCACCACCAGGTTTCTCTCTGACAATAACAGCAAATCTTCGTGAGGAGTTGCTCCCTGCCATACATATATGTTCTAATTCTTATAAGAACTCTGCTGGGTTGGTATTATGATCCTCACGTTATAAACGGAGGACAAGTGATTTGGGTGAAGCTGCCCTGTTTCCTTCCTGGACTCCAGCCTGATCTGTCTGCCTCCTCCCCCAGACACACAGTGTCCCTCCTTGGCCCTCAGAGGAGGTCCCAGGCTGGGCTGGTCCTCAGCCCTTGGGCAGACATTGTCACTGCAGCGACAAATAGACTCTGGGAGAAGCTGGTGAGCCAAGCTGAGGAGCATGTGTGGCCTCGATAAATGCCAGGAGAGACCGGGAGCTTGTCTGAGAAAGAATTATGAGGGACTAGAAAGGGAGTCTGAGGTGAAGAAGATAAGAACGGATAGAGAAAGGGAGTCTGAGGTGAAGAAGATAACAGCGGATGGAGAAAGGGAGGCTGGAGGAATGCAAGTAGTTGGATCTGGAATCTGTGGAAAGGGAGGGAGTGAGTGATGTGGTTGGAGGTGCTGGGAAAGAGGAGCTGGGTAGAAGGGGGAGGAAGGGACTTCCTGATGGAGGAGGTGTTCAAGGGGAGGCTGCTGTGCAGGCAGATGGTGCAAGAGGGCTCAGGGAGCTCCAGAGCCATCAGGAGGGGGAAGAAAGAAGGGGGACAAAGAGCAGGCCTGTTATTTCTATGCCATACTCAAACTTATAACTAATAATCTTTTAGAAATGCACTCCGGCCCCCCAGTTCTCAAAATTTTGATCTCAAGGTCTTTTTATACTTGAAGAAATTATGTAGCAGCCCATAAGCATTTGGTTATATGGGTTATAGGTGTCAATATTTATTCTGTATTTTCAAAAAATACCAAGCCAGTTGTCATTATTGTACATGTTTGCGCATCTCTTTAATGAGGAGTCCGCTAATTAGACAATAGCTGGGTTCTCATACCTGCTTTTGCATCCAGGCTGTTGTGATATATTGTTTTCGTTGCCATACATGAAACAGACTCTGGCTTCATGAAAATATGTAGCTGGAAAACAGAGGAATATATTAATCACCCTTCAGACAATTGTGGATATTATTCTCAATACTTCCTCAAAATTCAACAAATGGTAGTTTCTTAAAGGCTACTGCATTGTGGAATGAGGTTCGCATCTCTCACTGAAGAAGACATTGATCTCTGCCTAGACTGACGTCTGGCCCAGGTAGGGTTTGCAACCTTGTGCACTGGTCATTGGGAAACTGTTCGCTCCTGGTGCACAGGACTCCAAGTACACAATAGAAAATCCTCTGGACACTTGGGAGCAAATGTGAAAGGCAAAGGTGATTCTAAAATAGTGCTGGCCTCACAGACCCCCTGAGAGGGTCTCAGAGCATCCAGGGGCTCAGACCACCCTGGTGTCACCACTATGCTGTGATGACGTGTCTGGAACCAGGAGTCAGACACCTGGGCACATCCCTGAACTCTCTGAGCCTCCTCAGCCAAGCTGGAGGACTCACTCTTCTGTGAAAATTCCCCATGAACCCCCCACTGAGCCTTTCTTAACTCTGTCTACTGTGTGTTCTTCTTCTCCCAGTTCAACTGTCACCTGTCAGTGGCCTCCCTTTTTGGAGGCCCAGTTGATGAGCCACTCCTTCCATGACATGTCCCTGACTCCTCCTCAGGCCCTTTGTTCAGGCCTCTCCTGGGGACCTTATCTCACTCCACCCTGAGTGAAAAGGACCACCCTTCACCACTTCCACTCCCACCACCCCTCCCAAAGGCACCTTGAGTCCCTGGAGAGCAGAGACCACCCGTCTTGCCCAAGCTGTGTCTCCTCCTGCCACCAGCCAATGTCTGGTGAGAAGCAGGCACCCTGTGCAAATAAAATTAATTGGTTAGCATGTTTCAGAAAGATCTATCTGTAAGGCTGAATGGATATTTATGGGAGAAGAGACTGGGAAGAGGTGACTGGGAGGTGAGGGAAGAGGAATGATGGAAGATGGAAATAATGAGAAAAGTGATGGAAGGAAACGGAGAGGAGAGGTCAAAGAATGCACCTACAGGCCACAGAGAGAGACAAAGAGATGGGGTGTGGTCAGAGCATGGGAAGGGGAAAGAAGGGCATTTTAAGATGGATTTAGAGGATGGGGGAGATGCTTGGGAAACAGCATTCCATTGTATTAGGAAACTAAAGGATGAAAATCCTGAGGTGCCAGCGGGCAGAGAAGGCTGAGTCTTGGGCAGCACTGAGATGGTTGCTTGCTCACGAAGGACATGGACAGGGTGAGAGAAAGCTGAGTGTTTGGCTGTGTTCCCAACTCTGTACCCCAAAAATGTAAGAATGCAACTGGCTTCTAGGTGCCCGCCAGCTCCCACACATCTGGTGAGGATTGAGCCTGCCTGAGACAGAAGTAAAAAAGAGCAAACACTCAGTACCTCCATTTTTTTCTTTTCAGATATTTGCAGAGCGAGTGTGTGGCGTGGGCATGGGGAACACAGTGCTTATTGCTCACACTACATTAAAATTCAGATTGGCTTTGCAATATCCCCAGCATAACCGCTCTGTGCTGATATTTTTATAACTCTTAATATCAAACAAATTGCTTCTTCAGTGAGACAGTTTAATGTGACAGGGGCCGTGCCCACCAGCTTCCTCACGCCAGCCCCATAAAGATCACTGTTCTGTTACTGGGGACAGAGGAGCCATGAATTTCTTATAAAAAATATGGCTGGATTATGCAGAGTAAATCTCAGGTTGTATTAAAGGAATCATGGTGTTTTAATTTCTTTTCTCTCCTCCCACACCCCTCCCTGCATCTTTTCTTCCTAATAAAACAAAGTGCGGGGTGGGGGACTCCAGACCAAATCGGCAGCCGTGAGCGGGCCCCTGTTTTTCTCAGATGCTCTTCCAGCCGTCAGTGGGCAACCCCACTACACAGCACACTCAATAGATGTCGCCTCTCTCCCTCATGATCCGGTGCAGAGATATTTGGATGGATTTGTCTAGAAAATCTCTACCATGATGGTAACTTCAGGATCCTCCTGTTTGGACAGGTTTTGCCCCACTGGCCACTGGGCAGTAGAGAGAGGGCAATGGGTGACACTGTTTGCTGCCACTTCCCAAGCTGGGTGCATCAAAGACTCCTTTACTGTCCAGCCATGAACTTCTAGGTAATTAGGCAACAGAGACTCTATTAAACAATGGGCTCTCCCTGTCATTTATGAATCAAAGACCTAGGAAACTCTCAGTCAGAGCAATCCAGTTGAGATAGTAAGTATTCCCATCGAGCTGGTACAAATCAACCCAAAGCAAAGAAACTTGACATTTTATCAACCAGAGAATTTTATTGTAGGTAATCCAAATATTTTCCAAATATTGCAAATAGTTCATGGACTCCTCCATCTCCCCACAGCCTTAGACAGCCACTTGGGACACTGAAGTTTATAACTAGTGATGTGAGTTGACCTCAAAGGCCCCAAGAAAAGGCCGATTGGAAGGAACCTCCCAAATCAGAGATCTTGGCACAAGCCATGCACGTTTTATAGGAAAAGTGTTGATGAAAACACAAACCAAAATGGCAAATTATCCAGTAGTTTTGCATCATTATCCTCTCTTCCCAAGACCCACACATCCCAGACCGACAGATGTAGAGACAGATACCTTGGAAGTGATGGTCACTTGGGAGTACCTGCGCGTAGTCACCGATACTAAAGTTTCTCTCCATCTTTACACATTGAATCTCTCTCTTTTTCTCCATTTATGCCCTGCTAGGCACTTCTCTCAGTAGACTCTTAGAATGACTACCACATCTCCAAGGTTTGCATTCTAACACACTTTGAAATTACAACACACGAACACCAATCAGAGGTAACTTGGTCCATTATTATAATTTGGCTCATGTTTTATTTGTAAATGTGCTACCAAGACTCAAGCTAAATAGGCCTTTTCTTTAAATATGATATCTTTTTTGATTTATATAGCAGTTGAAGTCTTAACTGCCTCTCTTTCTTCTAGAACATTCTCAGAAGGCCCTGGTTTACAGATTCAGGTGGTCTTTGAAAATCCACAAAGTGCAGAAGGCCTGTTGATGGCCGGCTTCTCAGACCAGGCCCACGGGAGTCGTTGGGCTTTCACGTATGCCACAGTTTATTCTTATGAAGCCAGGAAAGAGCAGAAATCACTGTTTTTATTACTGACTATGATGAGAATTAGATAATTTGGATAATTCCAAGGCTAGTACATCTTTATAACAGCAAAAATTTAGAAGTGATCAAAATGAACAAAAATAAATGCCTTGTTAAAAACAATTATACAAGGAACATACAAACATATACTAAAACAGCAAATCCATTTAAAATGATATCTCAGAAGACTATTTAGTCTTTGGAAAGGAATGCACATGTAATGTTGAGTGGATAAAACAGTTCAAAATTGTGTACAATATGACCTTGTTTTTTGAATATATGCATTTTTAAAACTATGATAAATACAAAACTATAGAATAACAGGTGATTTTTATTTTCTTGTTTATCATATCTTTGTTTTCTCAATGTTTGATAGAGAAATAAGTGCACGGCTTTTAAAATAAGAGAAAAATAGCTTGAATAACTGGTTCCAGGGCACATCCCATTGGGTTAAAAATAGAGCCTAGAGTTTGCAAGACATTCTTGTATTCATGTCAGAAGAGAAGGTGGCAAGAGGTGAACCAGGAGGCCAGTGGTGGCCCAGCACTAAGGTGCTACAGGAAAACCACAGACCTAACAGCTGCCCCCAGGGGCTTCAAGTCTGCTACCCAACTAGCCAGAAGCTAAGCCCCTTATATAGAGGGAGGGGGAGCAAGGGCTTCCACTCCTCCTGTCTTCCAAATACCTGTGCCCAGGACATGAATCTTGCTGAGGTCTCCTGGGATCTGGTACGGCTGGAGCAGCCTGGGCCTCGGGGTGGGCCTAGAGCTGCTCCGCATGTGTGCACCCCACCAGGCAGCCCACCCCGCTGCCCTCTGTCATCCACCTGCTCTGCTCTCTGTCCCTTGTCTCCGCCCCCCTAGCAGGTCTCTGTCAACCACCTCCGAAGACCTGCTGCTCCACCTCAAACTGTTGCTAACGCTGAAGAGGTTTCTGCTCTTTTCAGGACCATGTCCTGGGAAGGCAGAAATGCACCCAAGGCTCCATGCTCTTCTGGGGAGGGAGTCCCTGGAGTCTGAGCAGATGGGGAGCCCCAGCGGGGCGCACGTGGGTGCATTTCTGGGAGGAAACCAGGCACCACCCGCTCTCACTCGCTGCCATCCAACGTTTTCTCCCCCCAGTGAGTCTCTTAATTTTGCTCATTTATCTTAAAGAGCTCTGCAAGCGAGCGCCGGGGGCTCTGGTGGGGGCCGCACTAGGGCTCCGACACCGACCCCCACGCTGCCTCCCAGAGGAGCCATCCAGCGTGGACCAAATCTCATTTTCCTACAAATAGTTTGTCAGAAGCAGCAGGGCAAGTAATAAATCACCAAGAGCAAGAGCTGAGGGGAGGGGAAGAAGGAGAAGGGAGGCTGGGGGCACAGACAGAGGACCCGGCAGGGAGGGGCACCAAGGGAGAAAAACAAACAGAAAAGGAGGGAAGGAGATAAGAGAGACAAAAGAGATGAGGAGGAGGGAGGGTAAGAAAGGAAGGAGTAAGGAGGTCCAGAGAGAGCACGGAGAGGGAGAGAGGGAAGGAGGAGAAGGGAGAGAGACCAAGTGAAAAGAGGAAAAGAAAACAGAAAAAGGCAACAGAAATGAACCAAGAAGCAGGAGAGATGCAGGAAGATGAGAGAATGGATCCAAAGATGTGAACAGAAAGGAGAGAGACATCAGTAAAGACTCAGCCCAGAAAAAACTGGTGGACAGAAGCATCACGTCCTCTGCCACCTTCTGTGCCCTGAGCTGCCAGGAACCTGGACCCTGGGTGGGACTCCTTGTCCTCCTGCTTTCAATCCCGTCCCTACTGCCTACGACAGGTGGACAGGTGCAGGATGGAGGTCCAGTGGGGTTGTCTAGTCCACTATGTTAGCCAGGTTAGGGGGGAAGTCTCGAGGCTTTCACTTGAGCGTGTGTGCACATGTGTACACATGTGCGATGGAGACAGAGGGGGAACCCACATCTCAGCAATGATGACAATCTGTGAGGCCTTAAGCAAGCCACTGGTACTCCTCTGTGCTCAGTGTCCTAATCTAGAAAGTGGCAATGATATTTGTTTCTGGGCCTGGGCAGGTTGGAAAAGGTAACTCATGAGGAAAAGGATCGAACACAGAGTGCAGGCTGTTGATGAGGAAGGGGCACCACCCATGAATGTCTATGGTTGGTGAACTTGGCCTGGGGGCCCAGGCAGGACCTTGAATCTGTGTACTGCCTGGCCACCCCCACAGCCTGTGATCCCTGGCCAGGCTCTCTGATCCTGCAGCTGTCAGCGCTCGCACACTCCAGTGCTTTCTGCTTTGCCTTTGGTCTCCTGGGGAAGCTTTGAACACCGGTGAGGTCATCATTGCCAAGCTCCCCAGATTTCTGAAGTGCAGGGAGCCTGACAGGAGGACCGCAGACCTTCACTTCATCCCAGCCCCCAGCTCTGCCCCCGACCTCTGGCTGCTGCTTGGCTTAGGAACTGTGGGCTCAGAGCAAAGCTCAAGTTCTGCTTCCCCTCCCATTCTCCCCTCCTCCCTGGGTGCTAGGACAGAGCCCACACGCTAGGGGAGATTCAGGTACCTTCCAGGTGGGAGAAGAAAAGTGAGTCTTGTCTGGTTGGGTCCCAGAACTGTCCCATCCCAGCACCTAACACAGCACTGGTACGCAGTGTAACTGAAACGAATGAAATTTATTCAGTATCACGGATATGTATTCACTCATTCACACTTTATGACTGTAAGGAAGATGCTATTCCATTTTACAGATAAGGCAACCAAGACACAAAGTCACCAAATCAGGAATGGCAAAGCCAGGGTTTGAACCCTGAGCAATCTGTCTCCAAAGATCCTGTTCTTTCCACTGCAGCTCAGAGCTGGGCACCTGCCTGTCGGCATTGCTTGCTGACAGTCTGCTGACCAAGGGCCTCCTGATGCCTAAGGCATTGGATGTTTAGAGAGGGCAGACCTATAACTCCTGCCCTGCCTTCTGCTCACCCCCTGGGATCTGGAGCAGGGGCCCCACTGGCATCACCCTCCAGCTCTGGCTTCAGGCTAGGCCACTCTCAGGCAGACCCTCAGCACCCAGGCCCCTACCCTGCTTGGGGCTTTGAGGAAGTCCTCATGCCTCTGTCACTTCAGCTCTTGGGACCCAGCCATTCCTGCTCTGCTCTCCTGCCCTCTGACCCCCAGAAGGGGGTGCCCCCGGAAGATGCCTCATGCCCAACCCTGACAAGAGCCCAGGGAAAGAGAACCAGGTTCCACTCCTGCCATTTACCAGCTGGATGACACTGGGGGAGGAGAATGCTTTTCTCCTCCCCAGGCCTCAGCTTCCCCAGCTGGAAGGTGGGATTGAAAAATTCCAAGCCTAACTCCCAGGGCAGTCGTGAGAGTCAATTAAGGCAAAAGCTGGAAAGCACTTCACAAATGAGAGGCCTCTTATTCCCCTTTGGTTTGGTGGTAGATTCCCCAGCCCTCCTTCCTCCTGTCCCTGCGCTCTAGCCTGCTGTGCACATGGTCACTGATCACAGGTCTGAACCTGGGGACGGCAGGTGCCTCCCAGCCGGCCCCTCCTGGAAAACCTGCATGGCTCCACTGAAGACCCAGGTGAGGGCTCATTCGTGATTCGGCGTGAAGCAGGGCTGAGAGCTCTGGTGTGCGTAAAAATACCAAGTTTTCAAATTCCAGCTGTATCACTTATAAACTGCTAACCTGGAATAGTCATGTTATCTCTTTGAGCCTTGGCTTCCCCGTTTATAAAGTGGGGTAATAATAATAATAATAATAATAATAATAATTACCCTCTTAGTAGGTAGACAATGTATATGTAGCCATAGGTACATATTAAGCTCCCAATAATGACTACTGTTTCCCCTGCTTATTTTTGTCTTGACTCCCAAATAATAAATCAGTTGCCAAACTTTGTAGCTTCTCATGTCTTTCTCAGTTGTCCTGGTACTGGTGTGTAATTTACATCCTTGTCCTCTCCTCTCCACCTCCACACTGTCCACCCCACTCTGCTCAGACCTCAGGACCTTGGGTTTCTAGGGCACCAGACAATAATCGGAGGCACCCTCTACAGTGGCAGGATGGTGAGCAAGGTTGGGAAGGTGAGGTGACCTGCCCAAGGTCACAGGATGCTACCAGAGCCACTTCTTGACTCTGTGCTCCTGGGCCGTCCTTTGAACGATATCCCTGCCCACAGCCCTGATGGGTCTTGACTGTGAAAGCCTGGGACTGCTTTCTCCTCATACAGCACACCTTACCTTACCTTTCTACCTTAGCAACCTAGGGGAGGTGCCCACAGGCCCTGCTCTGTGCCAGCCCACCTTCTCAGCCCCTTCAGTCATCCTTACCTCAGCCTCCTCTACTGTCTTGTCCAGCCTTCCACTGTCTCCCACACACTGGTCCATGGTTCGTTCACACATGTGCTGGGCCTCACACTGTGGTTGGGATATGGAGCCCCTGTCACATGTCTCTTTCCTCCAGAAGCTCAGGTGTGGTGGGCTCCATGTACTCTACCACACTCCCACCCCAGACCCCTGCCCGGCTGGCTCCTTCAGTCTCTGACACTGGCCTTCCTCCATGAAGCCCTCCCAGACTGACTGACTGGTGGAAGACCAATTGCCATTGCTCCCAAATGTCACAGTTCCTCTCTGGAAACTGTGCATCCAAATTGGAAAAGAAGAAGTAAAACTGTCATTATTTGCAGATGACATGATACTGCACATAGAGAACCCTAAAGATCCCACCAAGAAACTACTAGAACAGATAAATGAATTCAGTAAATTAACAGCATACAAAATTAATACCCAGAAATCAGTTGCATTTTCATATGCCAATAATGGACTATCAGAAAGGGAAATTAAGAAAACAATCCCATTTACAATTGCTTCAAAAAGAGTAAAATACCTAGGAATAAATCTAACCAAGGATGTAAAAGACTTATACTTGAAAAATTATAAGACACTAAAGAAAGAAACTGAAGAAGGTACAAATAATTGGAAGTATACACCGTGTTCATGGATCAGAAAAATTAACATTCATTAAAATGTCAGTACTACCCAAAGTGATCTATAGATGCAACACAATTCCTATCAAGATACCAATGATACATTTCATAGAACTAGAACAAATATTTCAAAAATTTATACAGAACCACAAAAAGCTTCAAATAGTAACAGTGATCTTGAGAAAGAAGGACAAAGTTGGAGGAATCACACTACTTAATATCAAACTATACTGTAAGGCCACAGTAATCAAAAGAGCATGGTATTGGCATAAAAAATAGACACATAGTTCAATGGAACAGAATAGAGAGCCCAGAAATAAACCCACACCTTTGTAGTCAATTAATATTTGACAGAGGAAGCAAGCATATACAATAGGCTAAAACCAGTTTATTTGATAAATGAATTTGGAAAAGTTAGATATGTGCAGAAAAATGAAACTAGACCACCTTCTTATGCTATATACAAGAGTAAACTCAAAATGGATTAAAGACTTAAATGTTAGGCCTGAAACCATAAAAATCTTAGAAGAAAACATAGGCAATAAAACCTCAGACACTGCTCATAGCAATAGTTTTTCTGATATATCTCCTCAGCCAAGGGAAACAAAAGAAAAAAATAAACAAACAGGACTGCATGAGGTATTTTTATCCCCTTCTTTAAATTGGACTTTGATAACACAAAATGGCTACCATTTTAAAGTCCTTTTTAAAATATGTAATATCGTGTCTGTGTTTCCTTAGTGAGGAAGTCCACGTCACTGTCTGATTGCATGTTAAATCCCTGAGCAGGCCCCAGTTCCCTGTGACGGAAGGCCGCCTGCCTGGAGGAGGGTAGGAGAGGCACCCACAGAGCTTCACAGACACTGTCAGAGAGCAGGTGAAGCCCTGTGAACCTCAGAGAGGGAAAAACCCCATCTGGGTATGAACATCCAGGGAGACATCACCTTCGGTCTATTCACCTTCAACGCAGACACTTCGAGGACCAGTTTACATGCCCTGTGTGATAGCATCTCTGATCCTGAGCTGCGTTTACACTGTGTCTCCTAAGGAAACACCCACTCTGCGTGGACCTGCCTGTGACACTTTTCCAGTGGGGTTTGGACAGGTACATCTGTTGGCAGTTTTGCTATCTACCTGCAATTTTCTTGTGTAAATTCTCTTCCCAAAGAGAAGCCAGTCTGTCAACTTTGGTATCCCCTCCCTCCACACTTCCCCTGACTTAACACCTCGTACTTAGTAGGTGTTCAATAAATGTTTGTTAAAGGGAGAAAAGAAGGAGGCAAAGGAGAGAAAAGAAAGAAGACAGAAGGAAGGGACAGAGGGGAGAGGACGGAGGGAGGCATGCGGGGAAGGAGGAGTACAGAGATGCTCTCGGATGGAAACTCTGTCAACAACACCCAGAGGCTCTTCTCCTCTTCTCCAGGCTCCTCAGGGTGTGTCTCCTCTCCCAGGCTGGGGAGCAGATTTAATTTTCTGTTGTCTCCCAGGGGATAGAGCCCCTCTCTCCAGCACCCGGTGTGGAAACCAACAATTTAAGGATAGTGCTGAATCTGTGTTCCTGATGAGAACAGCTGCAAACTCATTTGGATGATTAAGATTGCTCAGATCAACAACCTTGAGCAGGATCCAGTAAGTTATAAGAAACCCATCAGCCCACCATCCCCTTTAGGAACAGAGACTGCCAAGCAGGGGGAGTGCCAGCAGCCAGGGTCCTCTGGCCCAGATGCAGTGGAGTCCAGGTGAGTACAGCATCTCCAGATGGCAGAGGCAGGCAATGGCTGGAGGGACGGCCTTTGAGCCTCACACAAGGGCTAGTGAAAAAGGAGTCCACTGAGGTGTGAACCAAATGGAACTGTATTTCCACATGTCTCTTCCTTTCTCTGAGATGTGTGGACTTCAGATTCCTGTGCTCATTTCTTCTTAGCCAAGAGTGACTCTGCCACAGGATAGAGAGGTGTGCCAGGCCCAGGATTCTGAGTGGTGCCAGAGCTGTTGAGGGCTGGCAGTAGGGCCTCAGACAATTTGTTGATTCAACCCTATCCTCCTCTCTACACATTTTCCCAGTGGAGGTGGTCCCTGTCCCATCTTTAGTCCTTACATACTTTCTTTTTGAAGCGAGAGGCTGCACTGCCATTTGCAAGATGTTTCTTTCTTTTTGCAGAAAAGCTTTAGACTGCAGCTCTCATGATTTTAATTCTAACCTAATCCTCTCCCACCCCATGAATCTCTGGTCTTTTCTCAAGTCTTGTCAACTAAGACAAGAGAGTCTACTCTGCTCTCAAACTCACTCTGCTCTCCGTGTCAAGAGCCTGGTCACTCCTTGTCACACTGTCACACCCTTTCAGTACACCCTCACCCATCCCTTCATCCAGCATATCTTTTACGGAGCACACACAATCAGCAAGGCTGCTGGAAAAGCAAAAATGAGGAACACAGCCCTGCTTTTAAGACACGTCTTTATAGGAGAAAGAATGTAAACAAATAAGTAAATTAGTATGTGTGCAGTATCATGCATTCCATACAAAATAATACCCTAGAATATCAGAGGTGATCAAAATCTCAGAGGTCATCTAGCCTTTCAAATATCCAGTTTCTCACATACTGGCCTCATAAATCAGATCGCCGCATCATCTTTGCACTTAGCATTCAGGAGACCTATGTTCTGTGGTTGTAAGGAAGAGGCCAGAGACTCTTACTGAGTCATCCAGGAGAAATGCCTGCCCTCCTGGCGCTTCCATGTCTCTCTGTCCTGGTGGCCTTTCTAACCCAGAGTTTAATCTCTCCAAGCCCCAGTTCTTTCTTCTATTAAGTGAGAGGGTTGGGCCACATGACTTCTGAGACCCTTCCAACTCTAACATTTTATGATCTATGATTAAGGCTGAGATGACATTGCTCTACCCGCTGTCCAGAGGGTGACCCACCAACTTTCATAAAAATAATCATTATTAACCTGTGATAATTGGTCAATAAAACCATCACAGTTTTATAGCATGAAACTTGGAAATTGCTGAGATCAACACTATTGATGAGCCAAGTGGAAGTTCTGTCTTAGAAACAAAAAATTAATTGGTCACTGCCGGAATTGTATTAGTCAAAGTGATATAGACTCAAATTTATTTTGGTTGAAATAAGAACAGTTAATAGAGAAACTGAGTGATACATAAAACAGTCTTGGGTTGGAAGAACCTGGCCAATCAGATCAGGAGAGGGGACTTTTGGGAGTACTGACTGGTGCCAGAGAAGCAGTCAGAGGACTTGCTTAACTAGGAAAGTAAGTTCCTGTTTCTCTTCTCCCAGGTTCTTAAAAGACCACCCCCCTCACTGTGGGGCCTGGCAGCCTGTAACCAGTGAATGGGGGCTGAGTCTGCCTTCCAGCTCACCTGACAACTGTCTCTTACCCTTCCTCAGGTGGCTAAATCTGCTCAGTATCTGCCTGACCTTTAAGTATCTGCCTGACTTCTTATATTTGAAGGCCATCTTGTTCCTAAATTTGTACTTATTCCTTGAACTTGACAAAATTCTGCTGATCTCTTAGGCTTACCCTCAAGATTTTCTTGTTATATTCTACAACCTTCATAATAAAATGAGAATCATCAAGTGTTACCACCTACTACTATGTACCAGATGATTTGTGTACTCAACTCATTAAATCCTTACTGCAACCATGTGTGATTGGGATTTTCCTCACCATTTTATAGATAAGGGAACTGAGGCCCAGATAGTTGAAATAACTTGCCAAGTTATATATAACTTCAATCGGAGAAGTCAGGATTCAAACCTAGGTCTGCTTGTTTTCAAAGCTCTTTCTCCATCATCTAGACCTCCACGTCATCGAGCATCCTGGCCAGGTCTACACTGACTCTGCCTGTAAGAAAGAATGAGATACTTATGTTGTAAGCAATCAAGGACTTCCCCTTGTCCAAGGGAAAAGATGAAATGTCAACAAGAAAAAGTGGAAGTTGAAAGCTATGAGATGGGTTTGAGTAGTGAGCCAAAGCACCCAGGCAGAAAACACAAGGACACAGATGATGGGCTTGAAGGTCATGGTGTAAGAAGCCAGGGCAGTGCAGGGAGAACAGGCAGCTCCAGAAACCAGGGCAGGACATTGCAGCCTGTGTGAGAGGTGGCTTTTAGCACAAGGCACATCCTGCCCGGGAGGGGGAAGTTCGTTATGGATGCTGCACGGTGCTGGATCAGAGATCTCGAAGGTTAGCCATCTAGCTTCCATCATCCTGTGCCAACCCTCCCAAGAAGCCTTCCAGCCTAGTACAGGGGCCAGTCAATCTATTTATATGTAATATTAGATGGAGACCATACACAGTCGCTACCAGGTTAAAAAAAAGTAGACACAAGTAGATCTACAATCTGTATACTTGCCATCTTCTCACAGGAAGACAGCGAAAGTGTTGTTACAATGGTCAAAGTCAGCCCTGGAACGTGACTTAATAAATCACTTGAGCCATATTATAGGTAGGCCCTGCTTTAAGAAAACTTGTTAGACAGCTGTGTGAATGCATTAATTCTGGAAGATTCTTCAGGTTACTGTTTGAGTCATCCAACCTCAGTTTAGAGGTGTGTCCCTAGAACGTGTCTGCTGTGCGGAGACATGGTGCCTGCAAGGGTGTGCTCCAGCACAGCACCGCAGACAGCGGCCGGGGCAGCCTGCCCACCCTCGGCAGGCGTGCTTCTCAACTCACCAGCGCACTACTCATTCTTGCTAGTGTGGTGTCACTAACCAGAAAGATTCTGGAAACATATGCTTGATAATTAAACAAGGAGTGACTGGTTATTATGTACATATTTAATTAATGTTCATATTAGTATAAGACAAATCATGGTGTTGTGTGTGTATTCTAGATACTTCACTAGCAATACATAATATTGCTAATGTTTTAATGAGCTACAATACGATGGTCTTTGCCCAGCCCTCACATTGAACCGAATCCCTAATATACAAAAAAAACACCAACAGGGAGCACAGGCTTTCCCAGCAAGAACTGACAGTCAGGCCCGTTCTTTTGATTTGTCTGAAGTTGTTCAAACCACTTATTTCACTAAGTCTCAGCATCCTCATTTGTAACTCTTGAACAGGCCACCCGGCTGAGCCTCCTCTGCCCTGTACTTCAGCTCTGGTCTCATTCCAGCAGCTCTGACCTTTGGGAGCCCCATTCCCATCAGGCTCCCTCCCACCACACAGCCTCTGCGCCTGCAGCCCACCTGCCCCACTGGCCTCCTCTCAGCTCTCAACTCATGCGGCTCCTGTAATTCAGATCTCCAGTGCAGCCTCATTTGCTCAAAGAAGGCTTGCTGCAGAGTCCTCCAGGTCGAACCCTTCCGTTTAGACTGCATCTCACCTTGTCTGTTTCTGATGCAGATTTACGTGCGTTTGTGTGGTTATGTGACTCGTGTTTACCTCCTTCCCGGACTGCAAGCTACTCATCACTGTAACCAGAGAACTGGAGGAAGTGGGAGCTCAATTAATATGTACAGGAACAAAATTAATCAATCAATTGACATAAAATGGGTGACACCCCCTAATAATAATATTAAGAGAACAGCCCACTTCCACCACCACTACACCCTCCCCGTCGTATAAACCTTACTCATCTCAAATTAGAGATACCTGACTGTACAAACATTGTGTTTCCTCCCCCAGCTGGCCCCTGCCCACCACTGATCCATCTTCCAGCCAGGGTGTCCTGCGTGGACAGCACCTCAGTGTCCCACTCCCACTTTTCTCTGCTGCTCCCTGACTGAGTGTCGTGTCATCCTCCGCTCTTTGCCTCTGTCCTTCAGGACCTAGTGCAGAAGACCCTAAGCCATTTTGTTTTTTGAATCAGCTGTTGTTTTGTGTCTAAAGAAACCTGCATGCTTCCTTTTCCATCATCATCCCTCCTTCTCCCTTAGTCATCCTGCTAGTGGGCCAAAAATCACCTTGATCATGACTGATA
Organism: Phyllostomus hastatus; assembly: GCF_019186645.2. Lineage (NCBI taxonomy): Eukaryota > Metazoa > Chordata > Mammalia > Chiroptera > Phyllostomidae > Phyllostomus > Phyllostomus hastatus. Next base: position 71,435,416 of record NW_025334041.1, on the reverse strand, counting down.
GATGCAAGGGGTCTATCTGAATCAGTGAGAAGGAGAGTGGGCTTGGATGTCTTCAGGTCCTTGAACATCAAGGGTCCCTACAAAGGTCTACCATTTGGCTTCCCCCAGGCAATTCCATTTCTTCAAGAGGTCAGCTTTCAGAGTAAATGCAAACAGTCTATTCAACTTTGAGATGGATTGTGTAATTAATTATGAACACAGCGCAATGTGATAGGAAGGCTCATTTCATTGTCAATATACAGGATCTTAGCTGCACTCTGCATGGTTGATGTGGGAATTCTAAGGACTTATTATATTGTTTCTATGCAAAAGGTCCAGACTCCTGAGCTGCTTTGTAACTTGCATCCTTCTGAGAAGTTGGAAGCAAACTTGTAGTCATGGAGAAGATCTGTTGGAGGTAAGACCACCTAAATTTTAGAGCACTGGTAATGTCAGGTTTTGTTCTGGGATCCATACTGAGCTCCCAAACCCTTGGGCTGGAGTGAGCTCCCAGCAGCACAGTCCTGGGGTCCAAGACAAGTGAGGTTTAGGCAAACCTGCGGCAGCAGTGGCAACAGTGACACTTCCCAGAACTGTCTCCAGCCCCTGAGGGTGTCCCCTGTGCCTGGGTCCTCAGTGTGCCTATTTTTCTTTAGAGCTGGCTTCCCCTCTCTCACCATTACTCCTTATCACCCAGCCCTGAAGGGCACTGACCATCTTAGTCTCATGACCACCACAGCACTATGACTTCTGCAAACCCTGCCTGACGACTTCGAAGGTAGGAATGAATGTCCCACTTTATGGATGAGTACACTTGAGTATGTGACAGAGGCTGCGCAGGACAGCTGAGTTATGGGTGTTGCTGAAAGCCTTCTTCCTTCTAAGCCCCCGCACCTCCTGGCCCTCCCAGTTCTGGGGGCTGACATGTACACATCTGGGTTCCTTATCTGAGGGGCTTTACTCGGAGTCCAGAGTAGAGCCCACCCAAATGGTGAGTAAGGCACACGTACAGAGGGAACTCAAAGTCGGCCCCAGAGAAAAACCATCGCGGGGCCTGCTGGAGGGGTGACAGGCTGCAGCAGAGAGCAGAGTAATGGATCTGGAGCCAGAAGTCGGCAAAAGTAAGCAGCGAAGAGCAGGCACCTCCAGGTAAAAGCGTCAGGGTGGGGGCTGACAGGAAGGATGGTACTCCGGCAGAGCACACCGGTCAGTCCTGTCACAGATTTCCGACGCCTGTGACACCAAGGGAGACAGCCCGCAGCCCCTGCTGGACAGTGTGTGCACACGTGCCGTCACATGTGCCGTCACACAGTGTGTGTCGTGGGGGGGGTCTGACATGTTACAAAGTGATGGATGAGGAAGATGTGGCACATATACACAATGGAATATTCTTGGTAAAAAAGAAGTCCTGTTATACGTGGCAGCACGGGGAGAGCTCGAGGTGTTACACTAAGTGAGGCAGAGAAAGGCAAGCCCTGTATGATCTCACTGATATGTGGCATCTTAGGGGAAAATGAGCTCATAGAGACAAAGAAGAGACTGGTGCTTGCCAGAAGCAGGAGTGCGGTGGTGGATGAGGGAGGGCAAAAGGGGTAAAGGAGGTGAAAAGGTACAAGCTTCCAGCTATAAAATAATAGGTCATAGTAATATAATGTACAGCATGGTGACTAGTTAATAATACTGTATTCCTTAGAGAGTAGATTTTAAAATTTGTCATCATAAGAAAACCATTTTTGTAACTATGTGTGGCCAACTGTTAGCTAGACATATTGTGATCATTTTGCAATATGCATATACAAATACCAAATCATTCTGTCGTACACCTGAAACTAATAGAATGTTGTATGCAAATTCTACCTTAAAAATAAGTAAATAGTGGCTCCTCGATGTTATGTAAGAGGCATAAAGCATTTAAGACGACTCGCTAACCAGCCAGCCCCACCCCCCTGGACTCCAGACCTGTGCTGGCAGAGCAGGCCGTCCAGAAGTGGGACAGCTGGGCCGACCCTGCCGGTATTTTATCAGCCCACCCCGGTTTCTGATGAGCAGCGAACCACTGATTATTGCCACTGATGGTTGCCGTGACCTAGTTGTAGTGGTCTCTGGGGAAGAAGATGCACAACCTTCTTCACAAACTCATTTCAGCTCCTAAACTTCTTCCAGTCTGAGACTTCTCCTCTGCCCCCAATCCCACACTCCCACTTAGGAGGGGGCTCACCATCCCCCATAGTCTTTCTGTGGGCTGATGGGCCATTTTAGTTTTTCATGGTCTTGCTTTTCCCTTTTCCACAGGATGCCCAGATTCACCTTCTTTTCTCTGAAAGGCGGGAACCTCTGGCAAAAGAGCAAGGCATTGGAGCACAGTGATAGCCTGAGACAGACTCTCGGGTGCAGGACTCCATTCTGCCACTTGCGAGTTGGGTCAGCTTGGTCTTGTGCCTTGACTGCCTTGTGCTGCAGGCTCCTGATCTGTGTAAGGTAGATAGGAACAGTGCCCACCATGTACGGTTCTCAAGATTAAGGAAAACCTAGTGTATCAGCCCTGGCACAAGGTGGCTGTGACTACTGCTGCATCAGCCTCATCTCCCTCCATGTACTACAATAATGCCATCCCCATGGTTCATGCTTCGCAGCTGTGTGAGGACTTTCAGAAGCCCCTTCATGGGGACTTTGTTCAGCTCCCAGGTTTGCATAGTGCCTACATATGTGTGGTTGTGTTGAGGTCTTAGAATAACTGTGCTTGGTTGGTTACTATAGTCCTCTTTCCACCATTTTCAACCTCTTTATTTAAATGTTTGTTTTATAGCATGCTTTGACATTTTATTTATTTATTTATTTTTAGAGAGAGGGGAAGCAGGGGAGAAAGAGAGGGAAACATCAATGTGTGGTTGCCTCTCACACACCCCCTCCTGGGGACCTGGCCTGCATCCCAGACATGTGCCTTGACTGGAAATCGAACTGGTGACCCTTTGGTTTGCAGGCTGGTGCTCAATCCATTGAGCAACACCAGCCAAAGCTTATAACATGTTTTAAAGCAAATAGACCACAAATAGATTTAAATCTTGTTAACAAAGCTCCATTGTGTCCTGCAACACAAAGCAAAGGATCTATTTGGAAAAAGAGAATGAAAATATAGACATGGTTCCTGTCCTTATAGGTGATTTGTTAGAGAGCACATACACACATACACCACACACAGACACCCCCCACACACACACCCTCCATGCCCTGCAGCAACTTGGCCAGGCCAGGTGTCCAGTGAGGTTCCTACCCCCTGGTCCCCTGAGATCTCACTGAGGTCTGGGGATTCTGTTACCTGTAGGTTCACCTGGAAGTCAGACAGAGGTTTCTTAACCAGGAACAAGAGGTAGGAGGAGGAAGGGCCTGATGGCAACTGGGCACCTTCTCTGTCCCAGCTCCTGTGCGGTGCACGCATTCTGATCACTTCATTTAGTCCCAGCACAACATTGCACAGCACCATGGTGGACACTGTCCTCGTCACCCAGTCCCCCTTACAGACTGCAGGACTTGATTCCCAGGTCTTGGACTTTCCTGGAGAGCCAGCCCACCCAAGGCCAAGCCCCGCATCCGACAAGTGGTCAATGCAGGGCTTTAAAGCCCTGGAGCCCTCACTCCAGCTCAGGACAGCTTCAGAGCTCTGCAGGCGATACAGCGTGGTTCTGCCTCTCCCTCTGTCCAATCCCACTTGGGATTTCTTTACTTCCTCTACAGGTACTGATCCCAGACATTCTCCACTATACACTTTCCACATGCTAATCTTTGTATGAGACAATAAAGGCTCAGAGAGGTTAAGTATATTTCCCCAAATCACACAGCTTTTAAGTGACAGGGCTGGCTTCAAACCCATGCATAACATGAACCCCATCTCCTGCTCCCTCCACCCCGGTTCCCATCAGTCCTTGACTCTTTAATCTCCCTGAAGGAAGCAGGTCTACTTTAGGCCTTGGAAATCTAGTTGAAGGTGAGTCTTAAGTTGCAAAAGAGATTTTAACCCTTACTCCCTTCCCCCTTTAAGAAGTTGTCCCTTCTGCATAGGAAGTCTCACACAACTGAGCGGTGAGGAGAATGGCTGGGTGACTGAAGGAGAAGGGCAAAGGCACACGGGTGCCATCCCAGCCTCTTACTATTTGTGTGACTTGGCTTTGGTTCTTCCATCTATAAAATGGAAATAATAGCTCTGCCCCACAATTGTTTTTAGGATAAATGACATGATAAATATTTTTAAACTATTTTAAAATGTACCAAGTGTTCCAGTTCAGTAAGAATGCAGAGACTAGAAAAAGTGACGATAAAAGGGTGTTTACCACAAAACCCAGGGCCAATTCCATCAGCTCTGCAGTTGGCCTGGCCGACCTTGAGGATTCGGGATTTTGTAAGATACTGTTGATGCTCCCAGAGAAACTTCAAACTAGTGTTCGATGTCCATCCTGGAGCAGCACGGGACACGGGAGCGAGCACAGGATGAGGTGTAAGCAGACCTGGATTGCAGTCCTGGTTTTCTCAAAAGTGAGCTCTGTTAATGTCACATGGCTCCTCCCTTCTCAGAGGCCGGTTTGCTGTTTCCTGAAATAAGGATATTGGACTAGATGCTCCTTAGTACACCTTCCATCTCAGACACATGGAATTCCGTAACATCTGGTGCCTTCTTAGGAAAGTGTTCTTTCTCTCCCACCCCACCCCTCCTGCTCACCAACCTGGGCTTCCGCCCAGCCTGCAGGGCTGATGTGCTTGTAGACAAGGTCAGGGGTGGGGGTGGCAGGAAGGAGAGGGAGAAGACTGTCACTTGGAATTCCTGGAACCCATGGGCAGAAATGAGCCAACGCTGGTGGCTCTCACCAAGATGCCCAACCCTGGCCAGGTTGGTCTGAGTGGTTGGTCTTGTGCTGGCTGGCAGTTCATTTACACCAAGCCTCACAACACACTCCTGTTTCACCCTGCAGAGTATCTCAGGAGCTGCACTCTGATATTACAATAAGTCAACGCAAACATAATTAGGAAAGAGAAAGTACTAGAAAAGAGTTGAGTGAGTGCATGCCAGAGCTACAGAAAACAGTTGTTCAGAAAGTCAGTTTACAAAGTTGATGACCATGACACTCGGCCCTCAGTAGGCCCACATACCTCTGCACGTGGAGCAGCTATGGCTCTCACCTTGTTGGGGGTTGGCGAACCCTTCTTGCAAAGCTCCACCCTGAGGTAGACATGCTTCCCAGAAAGAGAGGGTGAGCAGCTCACCGTGCAGGGATGGAAATGTTTCCATGGGGAAACCTCATCACCAGCATGCTGCAGTCAATACAGGGATGGCTATCATTTGACAAGGTTTACAAAGTGATGCTAAGGTTTCAGGAAGAAATACAGAATATTGGTGATGTTGAGAAAAATTGGTAGAGCTTTACTATCACTCATTATTCATTCATTCATTCATTCATTCATTCACTAAAAAGTACTTGATAAGTATCTGCTACATGCAATTTTCTTGACCATTGACCAAAAGTGTAGGAACCCCCATGTGATTTTGAATTGCTCTTTTCAGAAATTAAGTAGAAAAGTGATCGTGAGTAACTTTTTTAGTCAACTTCTAAAGAACCATTTGTGGATTTACTTGGCACCGGTGTTGTGACAATGGATAACGCCCAATATTTTGTATTATCCATATTGTTCCTGTCCTGTACACAAGCAGAGGTGATATTTATAGGTGATTCTGTGCAGTTGCCAGAGGAAACATATCCCATAGGTAAACCCAAAGTCATTTGCTAGTGTTGGGACTAACTGTCTCATGCACAGAGGGCCAAAGGTTTGTTGAATGTGGGAACACCACTGATCAGGGCCGAGACATATTCTGGGGTCAGTGTGAACTGGTGGGAAAGAGTGCCTTGGGATCCAGGGGGAGGGGTGTTCAGCATCCTGGCTTGCCCATCTTGAAGACTACATGCATCATCCTTCAGGGCTCCTAATCAATACCCCCTAAGATGGCACTCATGCTGAGGTCCAGTCTCCTTCCAGGGTGAAGGTCTGAGCTGCCGAGATGAACCACACAGCCAGAGCAGCGTACCAAGTCCCTGGGGCCACACTGTGAGCCGGGCTTCTCATCCTGTCCACAGAGTCAGCTGGGGGAGAGGCTCTGTCCTCCCAACAGAGAGCAGGGTCAGGCACGGAGTGGGCTGGACGAGCCCTGTGGGCCATTCTGCTGGGACGTGAAATCTGTCCCCTCATCTGGCCAGGAGCTGATTACAGCTCCTTACAACTTCGCTCCAAAGACAGCTGTGTGCCTCACCTCACGTCTGCACAATGACCCAGCAGTTGTTCCTGCTTCATGGAACACAGGCCAGGCAACCCCTGCAAGGTCCCGTGGGGACGTTCCTGGTCTGGCTGGCAGACAGCTGGCAGGCAGGAAAAGCTTCCTCAGTGCTTGCCTGAAGGAACTAAGGACAATCCAACTTTTTCTTCCCTGCCTCAAGTCATCCTTATCATCCCCCGCTCTGTGCTCAGGGCCTTTTGGGATAACCACAGCTGGCCCTGCTGGACACTGACCCCGCCATTCCCCCAAGGTGGGTCAGCTCAGCCCTGATTCCTACTGCTGGATGGGAATTTGGACTGAATTCCTAAACCACCAAATTCTGGAGTATGGAAGCTGGATGCAACCTTAAGTATCTTGAAGACAATCTTACCACTATGCAAAGGAGGCAACTCACTTTTAGTGTACCCAAGGACATGCAGCTGGCAGGGCAGGGCTGAGCTGACTCCCAGGGCTGGTCATGGCCAAACTCCACTCACATATGATCCTCCCTAATCCCTACAAGACATTCAACGCACAGCAATCTGGAGCCTCATGACCTTCTTAGGCCTCACTCCACTATATTAACTCTCATTTCTGTAGTGTTGGCACCAGCCTTCTATTTAAATTCCAGACCTATTTTTTCAGATACATAAAGATTCCTCAGAGGTATCCTGGTGGAACACCATTTCCTCCCTCTCCTCCAACCCCATACTGTCATCTGTGTTCCTGGCTCTAGCTATCACTGTGTTCTTGCTGTAGGTCCATACCACGGCCAAGCCAGGTAGCCACAGGGAAAGTTGCTCTGGGGCTACATCTCAGACACAGATGTACACGAGGCCACTGGGGTGACTGGCTTCCCCTGGTGGACTCTCAGGGAATGGGAAGGAGGCTTGGACATCTGACAACTCTGTCTTCATCTGGTCTTAGCTCTTCATATCCGGGGACTGAAGACCCTTCCTCCTCCGTGGCTCAGTCTAAGAGAAGTGTTAGAACCCAATTTTTCCCAAGTGTGAAGTGAAACCTGCTTCTCTTTAAAGCCCACAGTACTAACCAACTCTGCTCGACAGCCTTGCCAGTGTTTGCACATGGCCCTGGGACCCCAGACGGCACACCTTCTTTCTCTCATTCAGACATCTCCGGGGCCTGCCACTAGTGAAGCCTGATCTTCAGACCACCCAGGCACACGCCCTGGTGGTGCTCCCAGAGGTGGAACCCCACACACGGAGTGCAGAGGGGCCTAGGTAGAGGAGAACCACCCTGTTGTTTCCCGTGTCCCGGCAGGGAGGTCGTGCCAGCTGTCTGGCCAGCCACATCCCCAGGACCTCCTCCCCGATTCCTCTGTGAAAAGGGGCTCAGTTTCCATCAGCAGCATCTCCTCTTCGCCCTCGACCATAATGCCTGCCTTGTCTCCTCCCTCTCCTACAATTTTCTCAGAGTCCTTCTCAAACCCCTGCTCCTCCTCCAGGTCTGCTCTGCCTGCTCCTGGAACAGGAGCTGCTGGAACTGGGGCTGGGAGGTGTGAGGGAGAGGTTGCTGCTCCTCAGCATTATCTGTAAAATAAGGAGCCTGAGCTGGGTGGGCTAGGGTCTCCCCCCACCCACACATGCTATCATACAGTTGCCATCTGGATTAACTTCATCACAACTTCTGGTTTACCTTTCCCCTGGATGATGAGATCCACTCCACTCAAGTCTTGATTAGTTAATAAACACTTGGTCATTAGGTTGAACTGATGATTCACAGTGAGGACAGGAGTGGACCGGGGAAGGTAGGTGTCCATGGGAATAGGCAGTCCTTTCAGAAATAGGCAGAGAACAGGGCGCTTTCCCGAGGAAGGGGCTCACGTGGGTGCAGGGAAAGTGAAAGTGGGTGGGCAGGGAGAGGCAACACTCCGAGGGAAAGAAGCAGAGAGGCTAATACGCTCCTACCTCTTACGGGATTTAGGATTGGGGCAGAGATCAAAAAGAAAAGGACTGGAGGACAATGGGGTACAATTGTCATTTGGCTGGGAGCTCAGGACCAGGGCTTGCAAGCTGCCCACATTCAAGCTCTAAGTCTCAGTTTCCTCATCTGCAAATGAGGGACTTGAAACCTCAAAGTGTGGTTGAGCTTGTTAGGAATGCAGAGTCCCAGGCTCACCCCGGGGGCTGAGCCAGCCTTTCACCAGTTCCCCAGGTGATGCTGTGCATGCTGGAGTGACAAGCTCTCTCAGGTTCCAGAGCTGACGCTGTCACACAGGAGTGTCAAACTGGGCTGCATCTCGAAACAATAGGGGAGACTTTAAAATCCGGTGTTCACAGGTCTTTCTGGGGTGACAGATTATCCTGTATTTCAATTGGGGCAGTAATTATATAGCTGTATATATTTGTCAAAACTCATGAACTGTGTGCTTTGCATGGACGCATTTCAGTATATTTGTATTATTTGTCAATAAAGTTGATTTAAAAGAACACTACCCCTGGCCTTAAATCATTTCCTGGGAGCAAAGCTGTAACAGGAGGAACACTGTACCAAGGACGTCAGCAGTGTCTTACCTCACGGTCCGTCTCTCCCCCTGCAGAAGGGCTGCGCTCCGTGTAAAGGAGAAGCGGCACGTGTTCTCAGTGTACAAACTGTGTTTCCTCTCCGGCGTGCTAAAATACTCCCACCTGTCTCACACACACAGTCCCAATGCTACAGTCCACACCGCTTGGGTCAAACTTTCCGGGTATTTTAAGCCTCTCCAGGTAATTCTAGTGGACAGTGGGGCTGAGGGCCCTCAGCAACCACTTCCTTGGGATCTGTTGGGATCCTGAGTGCCCAGCGCTGTGCAGAGGGCAGAGGGCAGAGGAACAGTATGTGACACAGTATGTCCCTGAGTAACTTACAGTCTGGTTGGGAACAGAAGGCAGGGGCTGGCATAACAGGAAGCTAAATTACAGCTGAGGAAGGGCCACTCCCACGGCTACAGGGCCCTCGTCACCCATAGAGTAGCCAGGGCTTGGCTGCCCGCTAGGTCTCAGACACTCACCTCCCAGGTAACTTCTGAGAGCCATTCTCTGCATTCCCACCGCCCCTTCTTAAGCAGAGACTCAGAGACATCACCCAGCTTTCCCAGGTCACACGGCTAGGAAGGGAAGAGGGAGGCCTGACTCCACAAATTGCCACATGCTTGTTGTCAGGTGGCAGGCTCTCCCCAACCTCAATGATTTGCCAGAGCCAATTAACTGCTAAACTGTGAGGTGCTCCCACCCGGGTCAGGGGAGCAGAACAATGACCTGGAGAGTGGTGTGTACATCGGGGTGTCTCTGGGTCCCATGTACCCTACATTGAAATGGGGCTGATTGGAGGGCGCAGCAGTCTTGGTGCCTCCTCAGGAGGACCCACAATGGGTGCAGGGAATAATTCATCTTGGGGGTCAGGGCAGTCCCGCACCCCTCCTCCTTTGCCTGGGCAACGTAGGACGTCAGACAACACTGCGGAGGCCTCATTATTGGGCTGCACAACCATTGTCCTGGGGACAATGGTTTCCGGCCCTGGCTTTGTGTGGGGCTGCCAGCCAAAGTTATTAACCCCAGGAGCAGCCTTTGAAGGACATCCAAGGGAGGGGTGAAAGGTCACTGGGAGCAGTGCAGGGAGCGGAAGTGGGAGGGAGAGACAGCACAAAAGAGAGGGATGAGCCCCAGTGCCCCTCCTCCTCCTCCCCTGGGGAACCCCAAGCAGAGTTGGGCCCAGAGAGGGGGATGTCCAAAGGAAGTTCCTGCTGCTGCTGCAGAACAGAGAGGAGCAGGGCAAGGCTGACCATCCTGATGGGCCTCAGAGATGTGCACACAGATGGGGACACGGGCTGCCTGTGGAGACAGCTGGCTTTCAGGGGAGAAGATGTCAGGGGCTGGGCCTGGAGCTCTTCTACTAACTGCTCGAATTCCTCAAATAGGCATCTGCTACCCAGGGCCCCGATATCGCTGCCACCTGCTTGTCGCCTGCCCCTCACAGAAGCAAGTGAAAGGGACCAGGACTTGCTGGTTGTGGTGTGGCACTGTCCAGGTTAACCTGCAAGTCTGGGCAATACAGGTGAGGACACCATGGCATAGGGCTGCCTGGGCCATAGACAGAGTTGGAGAGGTTTTGTTGTCACCTAATAACAACCTGCCTATGATTGGACAGGGAATCTGATGCCTGGACCGGAAGAGGGCCCTGCGCAGGGCCCGGTCCCATGATGGGCAGAACTGGAACTTGGTGCATCGTTCATCTCCTGCCCTGGGGGGGACCGGACCCCTGACATTCAGCTCAGCTGGAGCCTCCATCCGTGCCCCAATGTCCCCAGTCTTCTGGGTTTCCATGCGGGTCCCAGCTTCCTGGATAATGCCAAAAAGGCATGGCCTCCCTAAGATGCCAGGCCCCTGGGAAGACAGCCTTGTCCTGCCCCTGGAAGGAGAGAAAAGCAGAGTATCATTTCCAGAGCAGTGACCACCTGTGCCAGGCTGGCTTTCTGCTCCGCCTACCCAGCAAAGGACACCCAGACTGGAACTTGCATGCAGAGCAGAACCAGAAGGTCTGGAGCTTTCAGTCATGAGGCCCAAGGAGGCCGTGGTTCATCCAAGGTCAGAGGGGTCAGGGCCAGAGTGCTGGTCTCCTTCTCAACGCCTCTCTCTGGCCAGCATCTCTCTGTTCTTCCCACTGTGTGTGCCCCACCACAGCCCCCTCCTGGTCCTGCCCCTCCTGGTCAGCATCTCTCCAGCCTTCCTCCTCCCCAGGTCCTGATTCCAGACTTCTGCATGGTGTCCTCCCCTCAGGCCACCGAGGCCTGGCAGGTGGACACCCAGTCCCCTCTCCCCCTCACCCAAGGAAGCCCAGCAGGACCACACCTGCTCTCCCCTTCCTCAACCCTCACTCCAGCCTTCTAGACACCACCCTGAGCTCTGCTGATCTTTTTGCCATCCCTCCCTGCTCTGGTCTTAGGGCTCCTCCTGGCTGGGTGAAGGCCGCCTGGTGGCCTTAGTGGGATGAACGGCCAGGGGAAGGAAGGCCTTTATCTTAACTCACAGAGAGTAGATCAAACTAAGTTAAAAGTAGAGTTTCCCTTCTCGTTCCCCTCCCTCTTTCCCTCCCTCTCTCTCTACAAGTATAGATATCTCTTGAACAGACAAACACATTCACATGCATACACACACCTGCACCAAGGCCCCACAAATGTTGCCCATTTCCCTGGCCATCCCCCTTGTCTCTCCAAAGCCAAGGACACTAACTCCCTGCCCTCTGCCTTAAATTTCCTGTCCCTAAAACCCCCAAAACTGCAACTCTGACTGGAACCATGCAGCTTCTGCAAACTGCAGCAGAAAACAGAAGAGGTGTTTGTTCTCATGTCAGTGTGCTCCACCCCGTGACCCCAGCCCGCACCCTGACCCCATGGGCGCCAGCATCCAGTGGCGAAGTGCTGTGGGGACAGGGCTGAGTCCAGTGCATGTTCCAGGCCCACTTTGGCCCTCTCTTCACTAACGCCCAAAGGCCAAACTTTTTGGAATTTGGTAACAGATTAAAAGCCAAGCCAACAACAACAGGAGGAGATGAGGGGAGAGGAAAGCAAATGAAATGTTAAAAAAAAATTAAGCAATACTTGCATTCTCATTAGTAGGAACATGTGAGATGAAGCACATTATGTTATTAGGCATTCTCGCGTTTCAGTAAACACAGCTGAATAAGTTTATAAATATCAGCATTAAGCGAGATTTAACGCGAAGCTGTTTGTCTTCTGGCTGTCAGGCAGGAGGCGACGCTCTCCATGTGTCACCCGCCAGCCATGCAGTCTCCAGACCTGGCCCAGGTAAGCTCCCCGGGAGGGAGGGGCTGCTGAGGAGGCCTGGGCGGTGAGAGTCTGGTCCCAGTTCTCCCGGCAGGCAGCGTCCTAGCGAGGGTCTGAGTGACTCAAGGACACTATTTAACCTCTGGGAGTGAAAACTCCTTAAGTGCACACTGAGAAACCCTCGCCTCACTCAGAAGGCTGCAGAGAGGATCACAGGAGCCACTGCGAATGCCTGGCTTGTAAGAGGTGCACAGCCGAACAGCTTCACTGCTTCCTCATCTCCAGAGCTGGGCACTGCAGCCTTGGTGGAAAGGAGACAGAGCAGCAGGCAGAGGGGATGACAAGGCAGCCATGGGGGCACCAGCACAGGGGAGCCTGGCGTGCACCCTGCTGTGCTGCGAACACGGACAGGTGGGACTGTGTTTCCTTGAGTCCCTCGTGCCAAACCTCGGTTTCCCCCTGTTGTGTCCTTTGGCCCTCTGACTCCAGACCCTATGTGACAGTGACAGCAGCCCGATGAGGCCACATGCAGTGAGGATCAAGTGTCAGAGGGCAAGGACCCCGGGACCAAAGACTTCATTTCCAGGGGAGGCCCAAATGTCTGGGTGATGGGACCCCGCCCCTTTGCGATGCCTGCTGCCCACCTCTCACTCACTGGCACCCCACTGCGGCCTGGACCTCTGTTCCAAAGGCTCTCACTCCCCGGCCACGTGGCATCCTCTGGAGCCGGCAGGTCCCTGTGCCTGGACCTTGGCCAGCACTGGGCACCCATCTCACACACACACATGCACACACATGAATAAAATAGATTAAATTAAATATAAGACAAAATAAAACCTGTGACCCTGGTCTGTATAAACTGCTACGTCTAGACAAGGCGTCATCCAGGCCCCAGAAAAGGTCACATCTATATGGGGGTGGGCAAAAGGAGGCACAGAGTTAGTTGTGAGTAAGGGAAACACAGAGTTTATTCGTGTGTTATCACTCATTAATTATTTGTTGTTTACTTGTATTACCACTGTAAACCTACTGTGCCTGCCCCTGTATGAGACTGACACTGGTTCTCTGCCCAACACGGCTGCTTTACTGGAAGAGGCCGTTAGGTCCCAACAGAGTCCCTGAGAACAGAGCACCCTTGGCCACCCTAACACTCCTCGTCCGCGCCCTCCCTTTGCAGGGCCCTCCCGACGCCAAGGATCCACCCGGGACAGTATCCCTGAAGGTTTCCCAGGGTGCTTTGCTGTCAGGCAGCATTTCCATGGCACTGTGGGTGGATGTCTCAGGATGAAATGTGCAACAGGCCTGCACCCTGCCCCACACACACACTGCAGGCTGATGAGCTCATGGAGGTCTCTCTGCCTGCCCCAGGAACAGCCATCAAGCTCGATGCTATCCTTTCTTTTTTTAAAATTGTTATGTTAATTGTTGTTCAAGTACAGTTTTCTGTCTTTTACTCCCATACCAGACCACCTCCCATCCCTCCCTATATCCCTCCCATTTCCATTACCCCCTAGTTTTTGTCCATGTGTCCTTTCTAAAGAGAAGGGAAATAAAGGTGGATAGCATGTCGGGGGACCACACAGGGAAGGCCTGGGGAAGTCTCCCAACGTCTCAGAGTGGCTGCCTCCTTGTCGATGAAATGAAGGGTGGAAGCAGGTCATCTCTGCGGTCCACTCCGGCCTGAATCTTAAACATCACCGTTATTATGCTCTCTGGCTGTGCAGGGAATGGAGGTTCTGGGCTGCAGAGAAGTGGCATCAACTGCTTATTTACAGATCCTGGAGTGCACGTGTACTGTAAAGCTTTTACGGCTGAGATAAGCACCCAGGCAAATTCCATCATACCGCCACATTCCTAGGAAGCCAGCTACGTGCGAGGCACTCTACCAGAGGGTCTGAAAGAAATGCAGAAGTGAAGTGGAAATCTTACATCCAAGTCGAGCGGCATGTGAGACAGGACTGCTGGGCCACACTGGGTCTGACACTAAACTGTCTGCTACTTATGCCTTTGCAGTTGCTGCTTTGAGAGTATCGGGCAACAGAGGCGGGTGTGGCCCAGACTCCCCCTGGCCACAGCAGCCTGTGCCTGAAGATGGGGCCCAGTAACAGCAACAAGGCCCATCTCACTGGATGGCTTCCACCCGCTCTTGTGGGTGCCTGTCCACGTTCAAAGCGCCACAGTATTTCTGGACATCTTGGGGGGGTGTGTGTGTGAGGATATGCTATGCTTGGGATATGTTACCTTCAAGGCTCTTCGATGATTTCCAAGTGGCAATGCTCGCCTTGAGCTTGGGAGACAGGCAAGCCGGAGAGAGATATTTGTTACGTACTTAGACGACAGCACTGAAGCACAGAGGTTGGGAGCCGGCCAGAGGAGAGGCTGTTGGAAGAAGAGAACATGAGCAAGTCCCCAGGATTCAGACGCACCTTTGCCTGGAGATGGGGAGAGAAGGAAAAGTCGGAGCAGAAGGCACACCTGGAACAATCTGGAAGATGGAAGAACCTCAGGTGTGCACAATGACCTGGATGTCGGGTTACCCGAGGGAAGGAGGGAAAAGGTGACCATGGCAAATGCTGCAGGACAGACACGAGGACAGAGAAAATCCACTGAATTTAGCAGCAAGCTGTGGACAGAAACCTGACTACAAGAAGCCAGGGAATGAACAGGCAGTAAGAACATTCGCACAGCGCTGTGGGCTGAACTGTGTCCCCAAAAGGCATGATGAAGTCCTAATCCCTGCTGCCCCTGAGTGTGACCTTATTAGGAAATAGAGTATTTACAGATGTAACCAGTTAGGTGCAGTCATTAAGGTGGGCCTTTGATGCAATAATTTCAGAGCTGGATACTGGAAGTCACTTTCTTGAGCCTTTCACTGTAAAGATGAGGCAACAAAGGCCTGCAGAGGAGTTAGGGGTGAGCAACTCCCACAAATTTACAACGCTGGTTACTGGAGGGGTTCTTTCTCAGGAGTTAGTATTTTGTGATTTGTGTGTGTGAGTTTAGGAACAGTGTAAGCATGAGGGTGAAACCCTGTCTTTGTTACTCATACCCTTGGGAAATCACCTGAGTGCAAGGCGGACACTTCTCCCCCTGGTGGCACCTACCTGAATTGCAGGCAGAGTCCTGCCATGGAAAGAACCCAGTAGACACTGGGGAGCCCAGGACAAGTGCCCACACCTCCTTCACTGGCCCAAACCAGCTATTCAGAGACTTGTTTTTTTCCTTTGCCTTAGCCCTCAGGGATTTGGGGTGTTTGTTGTCTGTTCTCCTTCCCGTATCCCACTTTGTGCTCACCCATTCCCCCAGCTCCCCTTCCTGTGACAAGTATAGTAACTAGGAAAAAAGTAACAAACAAAACTTGTGAAACTCGACCAGTACTGGTTCTGGCCTCTGCTTCTTTGAAGTCTGTGAGTGGAAGGACTCCCCTCTATGTGCACACGGACATGAAATGCAAGACTGACTTCTTCTTTGACTTTGAGACGCGGGTCTCACCAGCCTCACCTGCTGCTGTCCCCAACTCTGCCATTCTTCCTGGCTGTTCTCTCCCTGTTACTTCTTCCCCAGGGTAACCCCCTGCCTCAGCCAGAACATCAGCCAAAGCAGAATAAAGCATTGACTGGACTCTGAGGGACATCCTGTTGTCCCCAGGCCAGCTGCTGGGAGGATCCCCTCTGGGAATTGATCACAGTCACGTCTAAAATGCCAAGAATGAATTGATGTGCACTCACCAAGCCTCAGTGTCAGTGTTAGAGGCAAGTTTAAAGCTTGAAGAAGTCAGTCTAGGACAAAAAAGAAAGAAGAAGAAATTCCACTCTCTGCTCTAGTGATGAAAACATTCTTTGAGCAGTCTGCTGACATAACACTTTTATGGCCAAGAGTAGAATTTCTCAGGGCAGATAGGAGACTGACTCTAATACCAGTTACCAATTGCCATGACACAAATGACCACAGACTCAGCCCTGAGAACAACAGACACGTGATGTCCAACACAGTTGCTGAAGGTCAGGAATCCAGGAGCTCCTTCGCTGGCAGCTCTGGCTCAGGGTTTCTCACGAGCTTGCAGGCAGCTGTCAGCCAGGCCTGCGATCATCTGAAAGCTTGACTGCAGCTGGACAATGCACATCCGAAATGTCTCCCTTGTGCGTAAGGTGACTAGTAGCCTCCCAGATCTTTGTCACATGGGCTTCTCCATGGGGAGGCTTGAGTGTCCTCATGACATGGCAGCTGGCTTCCTCCAGGACAAGGAACCTGAGAGGCAGCAGGACAGAAGCCTTGTCTTATAACCTAGCCTCAAAAGTGACATGTCACTTCTGCCATGCTCCGGTGGTCACATAAACCAACCCCGATGTAGTGTGGGAGGTGGCTGCACAAGGGCACCAATATCAGGAGGCAGGGATCATTTGGGCACCAACTTTGAGGCTGACCACGCTTTAGGTGGTGAACTGAATGGAACTTGTCACTCCAGAGTATGGACTAAAACTAATACTAGAATTACCAATGAACACTGTTGATTGGTGGTTCATCAAAGTTCTTCTCTAATTAAGGCACTGCAACTCTGAGATTTATTAAAACAAATGCTTTTCTTGGGAAGAGTATGATGACATCAACCCAAAGGCCCATCACCATCAGCAAACACTGGGCAATCTGACAGAGGTCAATCTCCAGGAAAGCAAAGCCTGGAGGTGCAGGGGTCTTGGCCAGGCTCCACTTGGCTCCCAGATGGTCTTCCCCAACCCCTCTAGTCTCTGGAATTGGAGGGTCTGGCTTCCCATCCTGGGTTCCAATCCTGGCCCCAACACACAATAGTTCGGTGACCTCAGGTATATTACCTAGCCCGTTAGAGCCTCACTTTGCTCTGATGAAACAGATCATCTATGAAACAGATCAACCCTAACCTTATCAATTGCTCATGAGGATGACAGAGACAATGCTATTGAAAAGTGTTCTGCAGGTGCTAGTTACTGCTGCTGTCCATGGCTGTCTCCCGACCTCCCCGCTTTCTGCAGAGCACCCATGGCAAGGGAGATGGAGAAGGGAGGGCTTACTCCACTCTGGGGTTTATGGCTGAGAAAATGCTAATGAAAGGTGTCCATCTTCCATTTGGCAGGAAAGGGCATGAGCTACTAAAAACACTTCTCTCCCTGCCTGGTGTGGCTTAGTGGTTGAGTGCTGGCTCAGTGAATTGAGTGCTGGCCTGAGGGCTTATTGGTTTGATTCCATTCAGGGCACATGCCTGGGTTGTAGGTCAGGTCCCCAGTTGGGGTCCTGAGAGAGGCAGCTGATTGGTGTTTCTATTGCACATTGATGTTTTTCTCCCTCTGTTTCTCCCTCCTTTCCCCTCTCTCTAAAAATAAATAAATAAAATCTTTTAGAAAACACACATCTCAACACAAGTCCTGAACTTACTTATCTTCTCCTGGGCCTACAATAGTGTTAACTACATGTCTGGGCCCCGAGGCGTCCCAGGTCCAGAGGCTTCACTAATCAAGTGAGGGGGCATGTTGCCTGCTTTCCCCTGCAGTTCTGCAGGAGGGGCTGACATCACCTAACCCTGGTGCTGACACTTGGGAAGAATCCAGGGCACAGCAGTGAATAAGGGGTCTGAAGCCCTTCCATATTGGGTCTTATCTCTTTCCTCCTCTGTCTTTAACATGGAAGGCTGAGTCTAGTTCTGAGCCCATTCATATATTCATCATTCATTCATTCTTTCTTCCTTTATTGGCTGTCCACTCTACACCAGAAACTGCATGGATGAAACCACAGTAACGCTAGTATCCCACCCTATGGAGCCAATCTCCCAGTCTAAGGATATGAAAAGGATTTTATAGAAAGGAAGAGTTAAACTGGTTCATAGAGATTGGGAGGTGACTCCTCAGAATCAGTTTGGGAAAAGGGATAACAACATAAGCAGAGATAAAGCTCTCTCTGCACCTCCTCTTCCTCATCTGTAAGAACTAGGCTGTTGGTTTTGTTCTGGTCTCCTTGGCCTTGAGACACTGGGGCAGCTGCAGGGTGGGTATTGGTCTGGTGATGGGTGGATGGGGCACTGAGCAGGCTGCGGGAGGTCCTGGAGAAAACTCCAGGTCTGCTGAGGAGGCCAGACCCATGAGATTGAGGTGACTGTGGGGTCAGAAGCCAAGGTCCTGATTTAGAGTCTCAGGCCAGTGTCTCGTCCTCTAGTTAGACCAAGAGCACATGGAAGGGAAGGAGTCTAGTGTCGCCAAGGTGCACCCTTCCTCTCCTTCTGAGCAAGACCAGGTGGGCCTCCGAGACCAGATGGCCTGTGTTTAGACCATCCTTATGACCTTTGTGAATCTGCCTGATTTTTCAAGCATCAGAATCTTCTTTTTAACACTAACAAGGGTCTAGTATGATTGGCAGTTTGCATCCTGCCTTCCTATGAACCCCTTCAGGTGAATTCTTACTGACATCATAGTTTTTTGTGTACTCACCAACACCCAACACTGTTTCTCGTGTCAGGCCTTAGTTCCTTACAGGCAGGACATGTGGCTCATCCTGAAATTCCACAGACACTCAGTCCAGGGTATGGCAAACAAAGGTCATTGGAAAATGCCCACCTTCCTCATGGATTCAGATGCTCTCAGAGGACTGGCTTTGCAGGACCAATAGAGATGTGTCTGTAACACGCTTCCTAGAGGGGTCTGGGGACTCAAGGAGGGTTGAGGAGGTGGGGCAGAGAGACTAGAGACCCGGCAGCTTGACCACAGCTCAGGGACAGAGCGGGAGGGAAGGAGGGGAGAGGAAACTGGAGCGCATGGGGACGAGGCTCTCCAGGACAACAGCGCGGCTCTGCGGGGCTGTCCTGCGATGCTGCGTGACCACGCTCGGCAAACCTCCCAGTTCATTCTGAAATGAGGCTATATAAAGAAAAGAATCCCATACAAATGAAGGCTAAATGCTTTTAATTAAAGGAAGGAGCCTGGAGACCAGCCGGTGTGAGGAGGGAACTGGAGCAGGTTGAGCTGTGCTGCCAGGAGGGAGGAAGCCGCTGGACCTCAGGGCCCACCATTTACTCACGGCCTTAATGCGACACCACTCCTCCTGCCCACCCGCCATAGAGCTGGGGGCGAAGCCTAGTTCAGGGAGAAAGGAAGGCCCTTCTGTGCTTTGGAGTAGCTCTGATGCGGCAGATTGGCCCGCCACCCTGTGGGCCCAACCCCCAGGGTAACAGCTAGGGGAAGCTTTTAGAACCCAGATTACTTTATCTTATCACTGAAACCCATAAGAAGCCCTATGTCTTGTGCTTTAATTATCTTATATCATTTAATCCTCAAGCAGCCCTGGAAATTGTCTCCCTCTCACAGGTGAGGCAACTGAGCCTCCAAAGCTAACTCGAGCGAATGGCAGAGTAGAGCCTCCAAGACCATCCAACTCCACAGCTCAAGGTCTTAGGCCTTTCGTTCAGGGATAAGAGCACCTGGGTTGGCACCTGGTGGAAATGGCATGCACACAGCCCTGGGACAGCACGTGTAAGTGGTGCTCAATAATCGTAAAGGCGCTCCCAGGCCTAGACGTCCCCTCACTTGCTGGTGGTGGAGGTTGGTTCCCCTGGAGGATGACTCTGGAAAGAGAAAACTCAGGGCACAAAAATCATTTGTTGGGCCCCAAAGGCCAGGCCAACAGGCGAGAGCATCTGGGTTCCTGGATCCTGGCTTCTTGACCAGATTTTCTGCAAAAGTTGAGGTGGAGAAGGTGAGTGTTGACCGTCTCCCTCGCCCTTGATGGAAAGGTGGAGTGAGGATGGTGGCAAAGCGGGGGCAGGTCTCTGAACCCAAAACAAGTCCCTGGGGCCCGGGTAGTCCGGCTTTACCTCAAGGTCTGTGATTCAGATGCTCCTCCTTTTTGCATTTGCTACATACCAGCACTCAAGACCTTGCGGTGTGCCAAGCAAAGGAATGTTCCTTACCCACCTGCCTGTTGAAGTCAGGGTTGCTGTGGCCAGCGAGCTGAACGCCCCCTCATGTGTCATCTCCATTAGAGTCACCTGTAATGACAACATAAGCAACCCAAGCGGGGCAGTCCCTTACAGTCACCGAGTGGCCTGTGCGGTGAAGCCCACCAGTGCGCTTTGCTGGGGGGCCTGCCACGTGCAGAGCCCTGTGTAACTCTCCACTCCTGGAAGGACAGTGACAAAGGCACTCGTGTTGTGCAGGACACTATTCCGTGTGTGACCATCTGCCCTCCAGTATGACAGACATCTTCATCCCCTTCTCACAGATGAGGACACGAGGCTCAGAGAGGTCAGGTGGCCCAGGGCCACTCAGTTTCAGGTGCCAAGGCTGGGACAGTCTCCCTGACGCCCTCATCTGACCTCCGCCCCCCGTTCCCATGCCCTCTGAGATCGGAAGGGCTACCCGAAGTTCAGTGGCCATCCCTGCCCCATGGCCTGTGGAAGACCGGTTCCATGAAGGAAGATCTCCCCCCTAGAGTGGACTCAGTGTGAGTTCCTGGACCTGGTCGTGGCAGGAGGAGAGCCTTGGGTTTGTGAAAGAATCAGAGTCAGCAATCCACAGTCTTCCCCACCCAAGGCAGGTTTTGGAGGATAGTGCTTAACGTCCCAGCGCCACCAGCAGTCAGACAGCAGTGCTCTTCTCAGTGTCGGGCCCTCTGCACAGGCCTGAAGCCGAGATGGGCTCGCTGCCTCTCCTGCTCCCACCCAGTTCTCCCTGGGTATCAGAGCAGGCCCCTCCCCCCAGGGCCACTGGACAACATCCTCCCCAGTTTGGGGCCCCTGTGAATCAGGGTCAGAAAAGGTCTGGCAGTGATGGAATGGGGTGTGGCTTGGCAAGGGAACCTGCGTGTTTAGCACAATGACCTGATTGTGTGGCTTGTCCAACTCAGCACTGCTCAGATGGTCACATGGCTCCTGGGCAGCAGGTGCTGTGACCTTCGCCCAGAGTTCTGGAGCCTTCGGTGGCAGGACTGAGTACCAAAGGGGAGAGGAGAGGTCTGGCTGTCTCCCGCTGCCTCGGGACCTGGGCAGCCACTCCCTCTGTACCTCTTCCTGACCCTGGTCAGGATCTGAGCCCACCTCCCTGCAGATCCTATCAGTGGCTCCTTGGCTGCCCAGAACAAAGAAGAGACACACAGACACCATCCCCAGATAAATGTAAAGGCTGCTGAGTTTCTGCTTCAACCACCAGCTGCCAAAAACCAATGAGGGGCACACATGGCTGAGACTTTGGCCCAGTGTGTGCCCAGTGCTAGGATGCACACTGTCACAGTGAGGTCATCGAGTTGTCTCTGCCACTCACATTCCTTCTATCAGACACCAGTCAGGCCCCACAAGGTTTTCCTGAGCACCTCCGGTGTGCCAGGCACTGTGCTAGACACAGAGGACACAGAAGTGACCCCTTTACTTGCATGGGGGGAGACCCGTGGTAACAAGTAAGTGGCTTGTATGACATGTCAGCATAAGTCTGGTGGAGAGAAATAAGCCGAGTAACGGGACAGGGCTGCAGCAGTGCGGCTGGAGGTTCACTGCAAAGGTGAGTTGGGCCAACACATGGAGGACAGGGGCGAGCACCAAGCTAATGGGGAAGGAGCAGCAGCATAAAGGCCCAGAGCGGGAACAGCCTGGTGCCCGTGAGGACAGCAGAGGCCAGTGTGGCTGGGGCAGAACAGAGAGCCAAGAGGGAGGAGGGGGAAGGTACAGGGGAACTGAGCGCTGTGGGCGATGGAGCTGGACTCGGGAGGCGGTGTGTGCTCCCTGCAGTCTCTCGGCAACCTGGGAGTGAACTGGACTCTCTTAGAGCTGCATGCCTGCTCTGACACATAGAATGACGCATTGTATTACACACACCATTCTGCATTATGATACAGAAGACGCGACAGCAATGTGTGGGAATACACACACACACTGACGGATGCATGACCCGAGATAATGGACGATGGCTTTTATTCACTGTGAAGAAGTGCATCCGTCTACAGTGCTGTTTCAACCTGCAGGGTTTCAAAGTGCTTTCACTCCCAGGAGTTCGCAGGAGCCAACCCATGGAGATTAAGAAGGAAGCTGTCCCTCAGCACTTTGTGTGGAAAATGAGAAAGCACGGCGTGGAGATGACTTTCGCTGCATTGCGACCTGAGGGCCAGGGCGCTGTCCGCCTTCCCACTCCCACCTCGACAGAGACGGGAACTCCGAGGCCCAGGTGCGGCACGGGACCTCTTCAGGGTCCTGAGCCTGGGACCTACCCTGCTGACTCTTGGCCAAAGCTTTTCAATGGCCCTCTACAGAGGCAGGTGTGTCCTGTGTGACTTTCCGCCCCTCCTTCCTCCAGGTCAGCCTTTCTCTGCTGCTTGGCCTCAGGGCTGCATTCCAGAGTTTAGACTGGGGTAGGACTTGAGACCCAAACCCTGGGCAAGCGTAGGCCCCGCCTCCTCCCCACCCTGTCGGCCCAGCTGTGCAGTCTGGGTCCTAGACCCGCACCTCCCTCTCATTGTCTGGTCTGACACAATCAGACAGGAACTTCTCCTGGGCCGCTGGGAGAAGAGCCAGACCTGCCTGCAGTGGCCATCACTTTGGGGGCCCAAGCTCTGAGCCCTCCAGAGGGCAGAGCAGGGCCAGCGCTTAAACTGGATCTGGTTTACACAGCGCTGCATCCTTTCAATACCAGACTGATGATGACACTGCAGTCCATGGCTGACTCTGACCACCTTCCCACCACCCCATGGCCATCGTTGCTTCTCCCACCCCCAGCGCTCCCATCAGCCCTCAGGGAATTATGGGAACACAGCCTCCCAGCTGCAACCCATTCTCCACACTGCAGCCAGGAAAGCTTTCTAAAACGTAAGTCTGGCCATTCCTTTCCCCTGATAAAATCCCTTCACACACTCCCCTTTGGTTTTTAGGGTAAAGTCCAGATTCCTTAATGTGCCTACAAGAATGCTGGGATCTAACCCTGCACACTCTCCAGCCCCACCTCTCCGGCCCCACCATACCTGCACACACGCACATGTGCGTGCATGGACACACACACACACACACACACACACACATACCCTGTAACTGTACTACCATGAACTCAGTTCCCTAAATGTGCTTGGTGCCCCCTGGCTGCTGGACCCTCGAGTGTGGTCATTCCCCCCCATACCAGAGTATTCTGTCTTCGCCTCCTCCCAGGCCTCTGTCTGCCCAGTTGGTTCCACCTCTTTCTTCTGGCCTCTGCTTTGAGGTCCCATCTGAATAGCGAAGACTGGGAGGCACCCTGCTCTGTGAGGTCCGGACACACCTCCCGCTGGCCACTGCAGCCCCATCACAGCATGTCGCACACCTGCCTGCAAGGGCTTGTCTGTTTCAGGACAATGTGATTCTTGTTTTGGTCACCACTGTGTTCCCAGGTCCTAGCAGAGTGCCCAGCGCTTAGTAGAGGCTCAGCAAATGTCTGTGCCATGACACACATGGAAAGGAAGGGAGGGAAAGAGAGCGAGTGAGGAGGAAGGGGAGAGGAGAGAAGGGCTGCCCCGGTGAGGAGACCCTGGCATACGGCATAGTCATAATGGTCCAAATTCATCATCCCTCACGTTTCTCCATTTCCTAACAGTTTACAAATCGCGTCCACACCACTCTGCTGATAGGATGTGAATAACATATGACTTTTTTAAAACTGAGGAACCTGAGGATCAGAGTGGGTGAGTGGCTTTCCTGAGGTCACACAGCTCAGGCCAGGTCTTTCTGACTTTGAGTTCACAGCTTCTCAGGTTCTGGAACAGAGAGACTGAGTTCCAAGCACATGGGTCCAGCTCTCTCTGGAATCCTGAAGGCATAGTCATAATGGTCCAAATTCATCTGGATTATAATGCTGGACCCGGTCACTCAATTTGACTTGTGAAGGCAGCATTGGGTGACTGAGGTCACACCGTCTTTGTTTCTTGGTCAGCTCTGGGCAGTCAAGGATGATCTCGGGGTGAAGGGCATCCCCTGCCGCGACGGCTGCCCGACCTTCGGTGCACCAGCGTCACTGCCTGCAGGGCTGGGGAACCTCACCAGCTCCCTCTTCTTACCTGCTCACCTTCGATCTTCCAAGGTGTATTCGAGAGCAATGAAAAGAGAAGGCAGACTAGGCTTGAGGGAGTCCACTTCTGCTATTTAGAGACGCCCACCCCATGCTCCCACCATTCCATTCCTCATTTCCGAGTTCTCCAGGAAAGCACTCACACATGCGCACAACGAGCTCCCCACAAAACAACTTTTACAAGAAAAAGGTGGGGGTGGGCGGACATGTGCACAGAAAGGGGGCAGCTGCGGGGACGTCCTACGTCCACGTGTTGGACTCTGGTGCCGGAGCTGGAAGAGCAGGTGGACACAGGTCCTGACACGGGGAGATGCCCCGGGCGTCGCTAAGGGAGTGAGCGCGCCTCGCAGAGCGGGGCTGGCGCGCTGCTGCTCCCGTGTGCCACACCCACACCCCAAAACGGAGTCCCCGTTTCCATGGGAACAGACAGGAGACAGGGACGGGGGAAAAGTCTGCGAGGGTGAACACCGAGTAACAACAGGGTTACCTCAGGCTAGGGTGGAAGAAGGGAGACATTTATCACCACTGTGCGAATTATTTATGATGTATTATGTGTACACGCTAAAAATAAACGAAAACAGAAAGAAGACTGGGGAAGACTGTGGCTTCTCAGTGAATCAGAAAGTGACAGTTAGGTCCGAGTCGCCCACCAGCCCGCTGAGCTCATCCGCCCTCCCAGAAAGGTTGTCATGTTCTGCCCCCACCCTCTGGAGCCACAGGGACACTCCCTGGGAGGAGACATGTCCACGCAGAGAGCAGGTTCGCGGCCACACGCGCAGTCTTGGGCGCTCTGAGGAGGCCCGGCGAGTGTGCACCCCATGGGGAGTGGCCTGAGGACGCAGCTCTCAGGCCCGCCGGGGCCCTGTGCTCTGGGTGTTCACGGAGCCCAGAGGTTAGATTCTCCCCCTCTCTGTCCTCTCACCCCATTGCCACCTCTGGAACCTGTCCCTGTCTCCTGGTGTCCTGAGTATGGTGACAGGGACACCTCTTTTAGGTCTATGAGCACCATTCTGTCCGCTCTATCAAGGCTGGTTTTACCTTCCATCACCAACATTGACAGCCCCACCCACATGCTCCACAGACTTCGTGTGGTTGATCATCCCAGTGCAACACAAGCACCATATTAGTCTCACTGCTGAGTCTCAGTGGAGGCAGGCGGTGACCGCACAGGTCCCATGGCAGGACAAGACCGTGCCTGGGTTCTGGCTCTGGTGCCAGGGTCCCAGCCCCTCCGTCAATAGTCGGTCATCCTCCTGCACTGTCTCCGCATCATGGAAGGACTGGAGCTCCAGGGTTCCAGTGGGAAAAGACCCTTCCCCCGGGCTCTGGGCCCTCTCCGCCGGAGTGAGCCTGCATGCGGTGATTCTGCGAGAAACAGAAGCCACAGAGAAGATGGCATCTGAGTCTGAACGGGACAGGGAATGCGGACGACGTACATGGAAGCCATCGGGCGTGGCAGCTCCTAGGAAATTAAAATGTAAACGTTTCACCATTGAAAAAACGATGAACATGTGAGGGGATGGAGGTGTCAACTAACTAGATGGGAATCCTTTCACAGTGTGTGTATATATATCAAGTCACTGTGTTGTACACTTTAAATGCAACCTTACGATTTTGTTTTGTTAGTTTTACCTCAAAGCTGAAGAGCAAAAAAAAAAAAGCAACTGTAAACGCACAGGTGTGTGACTCACTCTCTCTCTCTGGCCACCAATGTGCCAGTGGCTAAGCTTTGCCCAGTGTCTGGGGGTTCCGGTGGGGCGGTGGCCTCGCTCTTCCCTCACCCTTTCACTCCCCGGTCCTCTGGCCTCCTGGGAAAGCTAAGGCTCCTCACTGAGGGTCAGCCTTCCTCCAACAACAGGCCTGGCGACCCTGAAACTAACAAAGGAAACCCTGTTTCTAGTTTGTTTTCTAGTTTGTTCCAGTAGCTTCCTGGACCTATTACTACATCTGGGCCCTAGAAGCACCCTCTGGGTGCAGAGAGAATGCTGGCTCGGGGTCCAGATGAGCCTGGGTTCGATCCCAACTCTGCTGGCACCAGACTGGCCCAGAGCAATCTCTATGCGCTGCTTGCCTCAAACTCAGCCTCACTGGATGTCGTGGAAAATAAATGGGATTATACTTAAGGCACTCGACAGTACCTGGCATTTAATAATACTTAGTAAATAATAGTACAGATGACTGCTGTTATTGGAAGGAAATGAGCACCATGTGCAGCATTGCCTCAGGACGAGGGCATGTCTGTCCCCAGATGTGGGCCCTGTGGCCCCAAGGGTGGCCCTGTCGCTGGGTAGGGGGCCCAGAGACAAAACATGGGCACAAGGCCCTAAATCCTCAGGGCTGCTCCTGCAGGTGCAGGGGGTGGGGCTCTCTGTCTGCAGCAGAAGGCAAGACGTCTCACTGGGAGGCAGCCTAGGCCAGGATCCGTGCTCAGATGCGGAGCCTTCCTTCCGGGGCAGGCAACCAGTCCCACTTCCCTGCCTCCAGGGTCCCGGTCCCTTCCTCAGGCCCCTGGGCACTGCCCAGGGTCAGGGGAGGGCAGGCTCTATTCTGGGGTTTGTGCCAAAAGCAGGGACCTCTGGCATTCCAAGGCCACGGAGAACAAAGCCAGCCCTGAGTCTGGCAAAGAGCCCTGTGCCTGGGTTTTTCCTTGGCACCTCCCCAAGAACAGCTGTCAGGAAGGCAGCCCACTCAGGTGCCCTGAGTTGGCCGGGGAGGGTCCCTGAGTCCGGCCCCTGGGGGCTGGAGGCAGGGGCTGGGCTGAGGGGAGGCATTCCTGCAGAGTGAGCTGCACCGCTCTCCTGGTGCACGGAAGTGTTCTAGCCACCAGGGTCTGACCTCACCCTGGCCACTCCCTGGGTTCCAGAACCTTCCTGAAGGGAGGGGTGTGGGTGCAGGGGAGGGAGGGATTAGGCTGGGAGAGCGGAATGCCCAATACTTAAGGCCTGGGTCACCAGTGCTCATTAGGACTTTGAGTCACCCACCCAGCAGCTGAGAACCTTGGACACGGTACTTATTTTCCTGGGGCCCTGTTTTCCCATCTGCAAAATAAGTTGCAAAAGGACCTAGCTCATCATCTGTAACTTAAAAAAAAAGAAACTATTACTGACCTGTGTTATCCCCTCTCTACATGACCCCTTTCCTCTCCTCTCACCTTCCTCCCTGCTCCCCAGTGAGGCTCTGTCCTGCACAAGCCTGGGAACAGCAGTCTTCACCCTACAGCCCAGGTGGCAGCCACCAGGGTGCTACAGGCAGTCAAGGAGCTCAAGAGAGGTGTGCCCAGGACACCTCTCCAGCCCAACACCAACTGGACAAATGCCACCAGTGGCTTTTTCCAAAGTGCTTCCCACAACTGGTGGCCCTTTCCTTTCACCTGCCAGGACCTGTATTTCTATTTCTGGGTTTTGAAAGCCTGAGGGGAGGAGGGGAGGAACACAGAATAATTAATGATTGATTCTCTGGCATCACCAGCAGGCGGCCTGGGGGCAGGCTGTGGACATTTCCTGAGGTGTGGGGACGTGGTGGAAATCCTGTGTGGCTGCGGCACAACTGGGCAGGTCAGGGAGGAGAGCATGCCCTGAGCCCTTCTGCCCTCTGCAAACCCCTGCCACCTGGAGGCTCTGCCCTTGTGGGGCCCCTTCTGCCTTTGACTGTGCTCCCTCTTTCTGGGTCCCCTCACAGACACCCCTGCCCCCATGCAGCCCCCACACCCACCCTGCACCTACACCCACTCACTGGCCTTTTCCTGCCCACAGGAAATCACCTGTCCATCACCCAGGGGCTCAGTGGCTCTTTGAAAAACTCATAGTGCTTTGGGGAAAGGATTAAAGGAACCGACTTCTACTGCAAAATTTGAGATCAGTTTTAACTCTGCCCTTTTGGAAGTGCTGCCCTGCCTTTGTTGTCTAATAATAATTAACTTTGTGCAGAGCTGCAGCTTTCAAACAGCTTTCGCATCCATAATTCCTTTCATCTGACAGCAAAGCTAGGACAGGCCTGCCCTGGCCACACCTACATGTACCCACATTCTAAAGAAGAGGGAAAGGGGGCTCAGAGGAAGGTATGGGCCCAACCCAGGGAGCCAGGGCCCAGCCACTCACCTCCCAGCTCAAAGCAGGAGTGGCCATCTCCTGCCCAGAGAGTGCACTGGAGTCCCAGGAGGTCCTCACCACGTGGTGCGGGGTGGGCAGGTAACCCAGAAGGGTTCTTGGGGGCAGAAACCCTCCCCCTAGGCTGGCCTCTCCTGGGGCACCTGGTCCATGCTGGAGTTCAGGGGCCAGGCAGCCGGAGTCAGGAGGCAGGACTCCAGCTGCACAGCTGAACACCGCCCGTAGTCAGTGTAAACCCCGAGCTGCTTCCCAAACCACCTGCTTCCCAGCTCCATCGGCTAGATGACCAGCTCATCCTGGTCTGCCTGGGACAGTCAGTGTTAGCACTCCAACTTCCACGTCCAGGGAACAATCACCCTCCGCCTGGCCCCTGACAACCCCTCCCACCTGCTCAGTGGATTTCAGCTGAGCCTCAGAAAAAAGACCATCTTTAGAAAGCTCAGCAGATCAACCTAAAATCAGAAAACCACAGACTACTCACTGGACATAGGCCGTTCGTTGCCTGGGACGGATATTAAACTCTTCGAATGTTAACCTGAAAAGAACATTCACTTCCACACAGAAACACTCAGATCTGTGGCCAGATCTGTCAAAATTTTAAAGGCAAGCCAGAGTTACTTTCTCTTCTCTATTTATTTTCATATTGACAACTAAATAAATTTTCTGGGAAAAACACTGGGTTAAAAAATTGTAACTAGGCTTAAACCACAGGTTGCTGGTCGACAATCTCAGCACGACAGGCTCACAGGCATCGAGTCAGCGAAGGGCCCAAGAAGAAGGTGTTGATTCTAAAAAGCGTGTTCTGAGTTTCCCATTGATCCGAGAGTCTCCTACTCGTGATGCTAAATTTATTTCAAAATGTTAAGTAACATCAAAAGAAGGCTTGAGATTTTTCATTCTTAACCAAGAATCATGGATTTTTTTTAAAGTTTGAGGGAAAAAAGCATGATAAAAGGAATACACACACACACCATATATATATATTTATATATAATATAAGTATATATAAATATATATTTATATATAATATTATATATCTCTCTCAACCTCGTCATTTTGCTGACAAGGAGGCTGGCCCCAAGCAGGTGGGTGCTGTTAATAACCCTTTTCTGGGCCTCGGTTGAAGAGCACTAGGACAGGCAAAGGCCCAGGCCTGTTCCCCACTGAGACCAGAAAGCAGGGCGGGAGCAGAGCAGCTGGCTCCCCGAGTTCCTCCTGCCTGTGGGGCCGGAAGGACTTCTCTGCTCAGCTGCCTCCTCCTGCCACCTGCAGTCTGGGGAAGGGCTGCTCTCAAGGTGAGTGCAGGTAGGTTTTGTACACTAAGTTTTCATATTAAAACGACTTTTTAAAGATAAGCTTACAAATGGGACAGGAACAGAACATTTTGATGACTTGCTGGGTTTTTGTCCTTTGAGACCTTTTGCCAAAAATGGGGGGTGGGGCAGGGAAGGAAGAGGCTTGTTTTGTTGAGGAGAGAAGAGCATGAGCAAGACGGAGGCCTGAGTTCCAGCACTGCTGGTGTCTCCCAGCCCCTCAGCCCCTCAGCCCCTCAGTGGGCGGCCCTCTGAGGTTTGCGGAACTCCTGGGACAGGGGCTGGTCAGGACAATGCACGCCCCTACGCTGCCCTGCAGAAGCAGGGGGCCAGTTGCCACTTGGTGGTGGGACCGACGCCATGCGAGGCCCGCTTCCATCTCAGCGTCCTTCCAGCTGCTCCCTGTGGTCCGACCAGAGAGTGGGCGCTACACATCTGGAAACAGAGCGATGGCAAGTAACAACGTCAGAGAGACTTTTAAAACAGTGAGCACCTACTGTTTTGTTTAGAGACATTCACAAATGTGGAGGATACATTTAGGGTCATACGTATTCTTTTTCCACAAAATGATTAATTCCTGCCAAATCAAGAAATGAGGAAGTCTGGGTGGGAGGAGCAAGTGGGTTCGCCTGAGAGATAGAACGTTTTTCTAATTAAGAAAAATTGCATGACTTCACACACACACACACACACACACACACAGGCCCGAACTAGCCATCTCCGCGGTCCCTTCCCTGCCCTCTCACTCCTGTGCCTCCCGCCCCCCTGATCCAGAGCGGCCTCTGCAGGCAGCACAGCCCCTCAGGGCCCGGTAGCACCGATGTCCTCTCACCTGCGACCCTGAGTCCAGGAGCCTAGCCTGAGATCAAGGGGCATCCAGGCCTTGCCTCCCTCTACAGTGTTGCCTAAACCCCCCTTCTGTCCTTGAGGAAGGAGGGGCAGCTTTTGCCACCACGAAGCGACCCTTGGCCCCACACAAGAGACCCTTCTTATCCACACCCAGGCCCTCACCTCCCCAAGGCTGCTGGCTTCTGCAGACAAGGCCAGAAGTCAGCCCAGTCCTGTCCCTTCTGACACCCTTCCACATCGAGGTGGAATCTAGGCTCTCACTGCCAGTCCTCTGGACTCTTCTCCCAAGTTCAAAATCCCCGAGGAACAAGAAAGAGTGCTGGTGCTATGTGTGTGTTGGCAGAGAGGGGTCCTTGTGAAGCTGGCTATGTGACCATTGTCACTAACCTGGTAGTGTGAGTGTGGGGGCCCTGCCTGGTGGTAAGGAGGGAAGGGGCTCAGGGGCTCTGCAGGGCTCCCCCTGGAAGAAGTCCACACCAGTGGTGAGCAGGTGAGCAGCTTCAGCCTTAAGAAGCAGGAATAGAAACAAAAGTTCCCTCTTGTGAGAGAAAGGCCCCTTGCCTGTGAGGAGAAGAGGACAGCATGTTGTAAAGCAGCTGCGCCTCTCCCCTCTGCTGGCCAGTGGCCCCCAGAGGGCACAGAGACCCTCATCGTCAGGCCCTGGGGTCTCCATCTCCCAACCCTTGAACACTCCCAGGCCCGTTGAGTTCGGACTCGGCTGCCTCCCTCTCCTCTCCGCTGGAAACAGAAGCTCCAGAGAATGTTTCTAACTCCTGAGTCCACTCAGCCATGTCCCCCTTGCAAAATCCTCCCCTTCCCGCACTCCCCTGCACCCAGCCAGCCAATCGGCGGGCTGCGAGCCTCTCCAGACCCTTGTCTCAGGGCCCTGGCGGGATAAAACCGGTGGCGATGCCTGGCGGATGGGAACAAACTTGGGATCGAGGAGAAAGGCAGGCCCAGGGCACCCTTGCGGCGGACCCAGGCACTGAGGGCCTGCGGCTGCCGGCCAGGTATGCTGCACAGGGCTGGCTGAAAGCTGACCAGGGGAGAGGGTTGGTTCGAGAAAGAGAGGGTCCCACGAAGCCTTTTCCCTCCCAAGTTAAACTGGGTGAGGCTGGGGCAGCAGAGGAAGAGCGCACCCGGGCTGGAGTTGGGACTTTGGTGGCAGACCCCCAAGTGTGTGCTAGGCCAGGCTGAGATTGCCCACACTTCTAAACCCTTCGACTCTAGCCGCGCTACGAAGGCCAGGGGGCAGGGCCTGGTCGGAGGTCTAAGGCAGCAGACATGCTCTCATGCCCCTTTCCCCGGGTCTGCAGGGCAGCGGTGCGGCGGATGCGGCAGGGACCTGCGTGAGGACTCCCTGAGCCCGCCGCGGGCCGCGAGCGATCCTCCGCGATGCCTCACAACTCCATCAGATCCGGTAAGGACGCGCGTGGCTGGACCCTGAGCCCCGCGTCGCTGTGCGTCCGTGCGTGCGCTCGGGTCGGCAGGGCTGGGGGCGTGCGCGCCGGGATCGTGGGTTCCTCCTGCGTGGGGACGCAGCTGGGTCGCCTTGGGCCTGTCTCCCAGCTGCGACCGGCGTGCGGCTTTCGGCCCTGAGGTTCCCTGGGTCCGGCGGAGCTGCCTCCGCAGGCCTTGGTTTGTGCGGACCACACGGAGCGGCGATGAGCCCTTCGTGGGTTTAGAGAGTTGTCCCTCACGCCCACCCCTGGCTGGCATGGCCCGTGAGTGTGGGCTGGCCCCTGCTGGACTTGCAGTTCCCTTGCCTCGACCACTAAGCCCTTGTCCGGATGCGCGCAGCTCTCCTAGAGATGGGCCAGCTCTCCTGGCCGGACTGTGAGCCCCCCGCACCTTTAAACCCAACGGGAAAGTAGCCCGTGGTTCGGGGCCTGAGAGCCATGAGTGAGCCTGGGGTTCGGACTCCTCCTGGTCGAGCACGGGCCAGGCGGGGAGCCACGCGGGGATTTCGGCTTGCAAGGACTGAGCTGCCCGCGGGACCGAACCCCTTCCCCACTGGCGCCTGGGCCCAGGGCCTTCAAAGGCGCTCTGAGCCCCTGACCGAGGCACCTGCCCTCTCCTTCTCCTGGCCCAGGCCGGGCCAGATTTGGGGGGTGCAGGTCT
This sequence comes from Phyllostomus hastatus, assembly GCF_019186645.2. Taxonomy (NCBI): domain Eukaryota; kingdom Metazoa; phylum Chordata; class Mammalia; order Chiroptera; family Phyllostomidae; genus Phyllostomus; species Phyllostomus hastatus. The sequence goes on along the minus strand of NW_025334041.1, from coordinate 71,402,939 downwards.
TCGTCCGGAAGGAGCTCTAGGACCAGGCTAATGGGCGCGCTGGGCACGGCCACTCGGCGCGCAGCAAGTGTGGACAGCGGGCAGAGGCGCGGCCCGGCCGCAGTGATGAATGGAGCCGGGTCGGCCGCGGGGAAAGCGATTTATGGGGCCAGGGCGCAGCGCTATCGATTTGGGCCAGCGAAGTGAGAGGAAATCAATATTTCAGATGAATTCTCGGCGAATATGAAGTCCGCTCGGCAAACGGGACATTTGTTATAATAAGGAGGGTCGGATCCGCGCAGCGCGCGGCTGAGGTCTCTATTTAGCCAGAGCGCGGAGGTCCAGCTTGCGCGCAGCCTCGGATCTCCGGGCCCAGGCTCCACGGTGTGGGGCGCGGGGAGGCCCGCGGCGCCGGGCTCTTTCTTATTCGGGTTTGCTGCGTGGCGGAGGCAGAGTCAGCGGTAACCCCCCATTGCCATCCCTCCGCGGGCGCGGGTCGGAGACCTCGCGGCCCTTCCCGGAGCAGGGGGACGGAGCGGGGCTGCCCCAGCACCCCCTTGCTCAGCCGAGCTCGGGCGCCACGCGCGCTCATGGACCACTTTCTGGGGCCAGAACTATGTTTTCGCCCGTTAGTCTTTAGCCAAATCGGGTACAATGCCGGGCGTCGCCCCGCCTCGGGAGCAGGACGGTCTCCAAGGCCGAGCGCTAGCCGGGTGCGGGATCCCATGCCAGGCTGGTCCAGCGCTTCCACCCCGTCGCCCCCCGACTTTCTCCTGACCTTTCTGGCGGTGTTAGTAGCAGGTGCTCTCGGACCCCGAATTTACAGCGCTGGACCAGATCCTTTGAGACATAAGAGGAAGTCGCAGTTCCTTGGGCTGACTTGATTTTGTTTTCGCTACTTATTTTCATTCTAGAAGCACTCATTAGAATAAATGGGAATAAAAGATAGAAAGAAAAAGGACACCGTTTTTATTTATTTTAAATCAGCAACAGGCCCAGGTGTTGCAAGGGTTTCGAGTGCTCACAAGCAAATGATCCTTGGTTTGGGGAGGGAGCGGCGCACCCGGCGGCCGGAGGGGTCCGTCTCTCTCAGTCTAGGGGAGCCAGAGAGGCCCCCCCTCCTCCAAACAAAGAAATAAAGCTGAGCGGGAGGGAGAATGAGACTTTCTCCTTTAGTTTAATGCGATGCTAATAAAATAAAAGGGAGTTGCCTAAAATGAGGCCCAAAGGGTTCAAGGCTGCCACTGCTTGTTTCTAAACCCTGTGTGGGCTAACCCGACTGAGGACCCTGTCTTTCCCATCAGTTTACTCAACGCTATTGCCCTGAATGTAGAGCTCAATTCATAAACTCACTCCTCCTGGTTCTGCGAGCGCTTTTCTCGCCTAGGTGCTAGCGGCTTCTTTCCTCCAACACTTCCATTTCTAAAGGCCTTCATCTGGAGACCCCCAACTAAGTTTCCTCCCGGGCAGGACGGGGCTAAGGCCGCCCGGCCGCTCGCGGGAGCAGGGCGGGCGCACCGCTTTCAAAGAGCCGAGGTGCTCTTTCCCGAGTGTCCCGAGCGCTTTTGCGCTCCGACCGCCAGCCGGTCCTCGGCTCCCTGTCGGCTGATCTTGCCTCATGCCTGTTTTCTGCAGCTTTATTCTGAAGGGATGTGGAGAGCGAAGATCGAATTGTTCTGGTGTGCGCTGGTTAGCGATGGGCGGAACATTTCGTAAAAACCACTGGGAATTTTGTAGCATCGGGGACCAAAGATCCTCTAAAGTAAAAACACTCTTTAAATATTCAAAGAGGTATAGGAAGTGATAAACATCACATAAATATTAATGTAAACAATAGTGTGTCAGTGCGGAAGAGGATTTAATAAAGCAAGCGGGCTGTCATTAAAAGTTATGTGGAACAACTTGCCTCAGCCCTGTCGCCGAGCTCCTGAAAATCGGGCTATGCAAGTGATAAAACGAGACTTGGGACCGCGGAGGGGCATGTCTCTAGCTCCCCAGATCCGAGACGCGAAGCCCTGAGCGCTCCTCCGGGTTTTGGGAAGGCGGAAAGGGGCCAAAGGCGTTTGAGGAGGGCCTGCTTTCTTCCCAGGTTTCTCGCTTGGGTCGAAAGTAAGGTCTTCCTGGGACGGAGACGGTCTGAAAGGGCTTGAAGAGGTTCCAGGGCTCCTCAGTTCATCTTTGTTTCCAGATGCTCCTTCCTCCCACCCTCCTCCGCGCAAGTTAATTAGGAGATAATTTAGCTACCTTGTGAATTAGTTTTCAGATAAGTATCTTTTCAAGCTTTGTCACTTTAATTGCCCCACTGATTGATAAGAAGTAATTATTTCTAATTGACACTTTTTGATGTTTATTGGAAGCATTTATTTGGGACTTATTTTTGGAGTGGAAGGAAAGTTAATTAATTTTATCAATCTATACCCAAAAGGACTCTTCTAATTCTACTGAAGAGGACAAAGGAAGTGAGGGAACACAGCACAAAAATCAATCTCATAGAATTATAATTATTAATAGATTTTTTTGTTCCACCGAGAATGTCTACTCCTATAATAGTATGTCAAAACTTTGCATTTAGGGCCTCATATCTCCCATTTTAATGGGAACATGCTTCATGGGTTTATGTTTCCCGTGGACACACAACATTCACAATCCCTTCATATGCTGACTTTATTTTGGAGGTTACTCGACTTTGTAATTAATTTTTGTGTAAAGTAAAATCAATGGAATCCAATATACTTAGAATAAATGGCATTATTTTTGTAAGAGCTAATTGTAAGAGATTTACTAATAGTCATCCTTGTTCTGTAATTATTGATAGAGTTGAGTATAAAGGTGAAACTTTATTTACAGTGACATGTCTTTTCATACCTAAACCTCAGAGTAAACAGTTTAATCATTCACATCCTCCAGAATTTGTTTCTGTGAAAGAGAAACAAGGGAAAGAAAAGAAAGAAAGAAACAAAGAAACAAAGAAAGAAAAGAAAAGAAAGGAGGAAGAAAGAGGAAGAAAGAAAGAAAGGAAGAAAGAAAAGAAAGAAAAGAAAAGCTGAAAGTAGGCTGTGTGGGGGCAGGGAAAAGGTGGCTGGAGAATCAAAATGAGCAAACTTATTTCAGAAATGAAGGTAGCCAGGTGCATGGAACTTTGGCCATTCAATATAAGAAAACTGAAATTCTACTTTGGAACACATCCTTTTGAACACGATTCCTACCACCTCCCCTAAGTACCCCTAACCATCACCGGAACCCCTTACTTCTCCAGGAACAAAAGAAGGCACGGCCTTTGGGAGCCAGCTGGTCTGAATCTCTGACATCTAGATGTCCGAGTCCTGATTCGCATCCATGAAAAGGGAGCCGGAGCTATGCACTGCGCTCTCGGGACTTATAAAGAGATTGCGTGTTTATTATTAAAGCCCCTGTGGGCTTCGTTCCTAGCTGTGCACCCACAGTCTTTTCACGGACAGACGCGGGACTCCCTGACGCAGGAAGATATTCCCACACTGGCCCAGAGTGGAGGCACCCTCGTGCACACGTGCACGCCTGAACCGAGAGCAGCACCGGCAGACAAGGTGCCCTCCTGTCGGGTTAATTCAGCCAGTGCCCTTTTCAATCATTTATGTGTCAAATCTTGTCTGCTTTTAATGATGTTTCTCCCAGACTACGTGGAGCTGCAAGAATGAGGAAACATTTTAGATGAAAAAGAAATTTAAGACGCACAAAGAGCAGATAATATCACATACCAACCTCACTATTAGTGAAACTGAAAAATATATAAATAATGCAAAAAAAATCAGCAAGGGAGAGTTTAGTAATGGAAAATTCCCCTGCAATTAAATGAAACAGTAATTCAGTGGAGATATGCCTGAATGAATTAGCATTTGTTAATCGGCTCTCATAAAAACAATGTGTGTGTGTGTGGTTGAAGGTGTGTTTAAAGTATCTATTTTTCATAGGAAAACTTCCTCAAATATGCACATGAGATTATGTAGTGATCCCATTCTATTTTGCAAAATGCCCCAGTTGTCTTGCTGGCAAATTTCACCTGCACACAAAGTGTGGGGGTGGGGAGAGGAGCCCCCATTAGAGGAGAAGAATAAAGCTGCTCCTCTTATCCTGGGACATTTCCAGTAACATGTTGGCAGAGCTGGCTATGCTTAGAGACACCCACACCAGGTCCTGAGTGGACTCTTGGGTGGCTCATCTGCTCTGGGACACAACCAACTACCTGAGGCAGGGAGGCTGCTCCTCGGCTGTGCTCCCCCCTTGCCCAGGCTGCACCAGCCGCCCCCAGCTCAGGCAGCGACTGCAGTCTGTAGTCTCAGGAGGAGCCTGCTCTGTGTGACTGTGCGGGATGTGTTTGCACTCCCTCACCACAGTTGGTCTGGTCTGTCTTCCACGCTAAGCATTTTAAAGCAGCTGTAGTTACCAGTCCAAGAGGTGCTGAGCTTCCAGTTGCGCAGAGAGAGAGATTTGAGTTCTGTGCTTCTGAGAACACAAGGAGCCAAAGTTTGGTAAAAGAACTTTGTTTAGGAACAAAATGATGATTTTAAAAGGAGGAGGCAGGGGAACACACCCCCATTCAAGACTGCACTTTGCTTTTGTTTTAGTTGAGACTTGGGGAAAGGCTGAGTCTCTCAGCCCCGCTCCCTTCAGAGACAGAACTCAAGGATGTGAAACACCCCCTGAAGGGAGAATAATGAGCCCCACACTCAGCACCCTTGGGGAGGTGATTCTTTCTGGGTCCACAGTGAACCGCCTTAGCCCAGGTACTCTGCCTGGGGATGCGCAGGGACCGTGTCCAGCTGAGGGGCTGGGTTTCTCTTTGCAGGGAGGGGTTCAGAGAGGCCCAGTCCAAGGGTCTCCATTCCTGACCACTCTCCCAGGCCAATCCCAGCTCCCCCAGCCCATGGTCAGAGACCCTGGGTGGAGGCTCCATGTCAGGGTTGGCCAGAAACACCCACCCTTCCCTGTGTATCTGTGGCCACACACTTTTAAGTAGGACTTTGAGAGTTCATAATCATTTTCTCAAGTCCTGGGTTGGGCTGACAAGCCTGTTTGGGTTTCTGAAAGCCCCTCCAGAGCCCTCCCCCAGCCATGTGGGGACGTGATGAGCAAATAAACATCTCTTACATGGGACACAGCAGAGCAGCTTCGTAGGACAGTTTCTGTTTCCCATGCACAGCTCACATCACTGAGTCTGGGCTCCACAGTGACTGCGGGCCCCTCCCTAGGAGTCTCCTTCCTGAGAGACTTTTGGGTTCAGTTTCTGTACTGGCTCCTGTGCATCCTTCCCTCATCATGAATGCCACAAAAGAAGCCAAGTATGGCGAAGGCTCAGCACAGTCAGCCCCCAGCTGCTCCAGCTCTGCCAAAGCCCCTTTCATGCCCAAAGGAAGAGCTCTCAGGCCAGTGTGCCTGGCCCCAGGGAGCCCTCAACAAATGGAAGTCTCCTTGTTCCCATTGAGGCCGAGGTAGGCATGGGATTCAGGACTCTCCTGGCAGGGATTGTCCTGACACATTTGCAGAAGAGAAGGGAATTGCTGCTCAGACGGCAGTGGATGTGACTCCAAGTCCCCTTTTCATTGTCCCAGAGCCCAGCTCATCACAGTTCCCTGCGGCACCAGACGGTCTACACCTGCAACTCCACTGGGAACTCGGGCCCGAGCCTGGGAGAGGGCACAAGGGCCTGCATGGCGGCAGCGGTGGCAGGCAGGCCTTCGGTCCCTCAGCCTGCATTCCTCGTCAGTGTTCCCAGCTCTCCAGCTCAGTGAGAACAGCCCCCTCTCCAGTGCAGTTCTCAGTCTTTCTATCTGTGAAGTGGGGGAAGTGGTTTCTACCTGGACGGCACTCCTGGAGGTGCCTGTGAGGAGGAAGGAGATGATTGACCAACAGGGAAGGCAGAGAGAGGGGGCTTTCTTTGGGTACATACCCCCGGGCTGCTATGTTTCCCCACCACTGCCACAAAAACAAACAAACAAACAAACAAACAACAACAACAACAAAACCCCACACCTCTCCACGGGCACCTTAATAAATCACAGGCCAAAAAATAGACTTACTCCTGAGCATCTCCAATCCACACTTGGCCTCCCTGTTGGGTCCATGTCACAAACCAGTGGTCCAGTGGGTGAGATGGAATCAGCCTCCCAGGTACTGGGAAGACCCGTCCCTGAAGTCAGTGTGGTTGCCGGGCCCCATCCCCAGGCAGCGAGCGGTGGGCACTCGAGATGCTGGATCCCCGTTCTCCAAGTTTGAACTCGGTCCCTCTGCTGCTTCCTCAGGGTCCCTTCACTTGGGTTCAAACCCAGTCGTGTGCTCCTAGTGTAACACTGGCAGGAAAGAGATTTAATTTTACTTCTTTATTTAATATTTCACTTCTTTGCTGTGCAGATTGGGCTGGTGGCGTTTCTCTGATGAAAACCCTTCAAGCAGACAGCTTGAGAAAAAAAATTGTTTTGCTCCCTTCTCTTAACTCCTTTCTTTCTCCCATCTTCAGCCACAAAGCTCATCAGCTTTGTCTTCTGCACTGTTCTCCTAAGTGGCCTTGGAGTGACCTGAGTACTTAGTGCTGATTAGTCCCCTGGGACATATTGCTGCTGTCAGACCAGCACAGCGGAGAGGTCAGGGAGCTGCCTGGGCGTCGCGTCTGAGAGAAACAGCTCAATCTGCTGTCATCACGGGAACTGTGTATTTGCACAAACCCAGGGCCCTCTGTGTGTTTTGATTCCTCTGCTTCTCTGGGAGGTCAGCAGAACCGTTATTCCAGGGTAAACTCAGGGTGTGAGGTCTCAAGAGGGGGACTTTTGAAGTCACTGTGAAACAGGCCCAGTGGGCAGCCTCCCCATCTCTGCAGGAGCAGAAGGGGCTGACCTGGGAAGCCCTGACCTTGACCTGACCTTGCTGCTTTCTCCCCGTGTGACCTGAGACTAGTCAACTGTCTCTCTGGCCTTGAATTTCCTCATCTGTATCAGGGCTTCTAGGAAGTACTGAAGGTTAGACCAGGATGCTGACCCGGCAGCGCAGAGCAGCTACTGGAGAGATTCCCCCTCTCTATACAGTGGTCACCGGGAGGACAGTCTCCAAAAGTCCTCCAGGGCAGATAGATGCCCAAACCTCACATTTTCATAATATTTTCTTTGAAACTTCCCACGAATAACTCAGAACCCTGGGCCGAAACTTTGTTTTGGGGCAGGCCCTTCGTGCCCCACGCAGACGCAGTGAAAGGCCTCGCGGCATCAGGCCAAGGGAAAGGGCCCTGCGCGGATGTGCTGCTTCAGAGCCCGCGCGGGTCTGCAGCTGCCCCGCCCTCTGGAAAAGCGCTCCTGGCCTCCCTCACCAGAAGGCCCGGTGGTAGGGGAAGCACCCAGCCGGCTGGCTGGCGGTAGAACGGCTGCTCCTGGACTTCCTGCTGGACTCCCGAACATCCTAGGGTTTTAGTGGAGCTGGTCTCGGAGGAAAGATGAGCCGACGGGGGTGTGCGGGCTCTGTGTGCAGCTCAGGCAGGACCACAGGAAGACTTGTTCCTAACTGACCTAGAGCCATACATTTATTTTTAATGAGCATTCACTAACCTTCTGTCTTCTTCTCTCCCCTCCCCACCCACTGTCTTACATTTTCCTACTTTGTGTAATAATGACAGCCCAGCTTTGGCACCTTTAAAAGTCTGTGACTAGCTGAGCCCCAGATCCCTGCGCCCTGCTCTGTTTTGCTCTTCAGCACTGAGAGGGTTCTGAACACCCTCAAAAAGGAGGTGGCAGGAAGGGGGTGCCCCCCTGACTCACCCTCAGTGCCTGGCTGTGCCTTTGAGATGGGAACCAGGAGGAGGAAAGGCTGTTGAGGGCCAGGGGTGGCAGAGGTTGGTGCTGGAGCTGGAGAGGCACCAGACCCAAGCTCCGAGCTGGCTGGAATCTGAGGCCTGCAGTTTAATTCAGTGTAACAGGCCGCCTGCTGTGGGCAGGTGCCACACCAGCCCTGGCAGCATTTGCTGCCAAGGAGTCAAGGTAGATGACAGGTGAGATGCTCCCTCAGGACCAGGAGCTGTAGTCCTGTGATTCCCTCTCAAGTAGTTGGAGCACCAGCAGGAGGGGAAAGAATCAGACCGAACTGGTCAGCGGGGGGACAAGACTGGAAACTAACACCCTGGTGGTGGGCGCACCAAAGCCATTTCTCTGAATAATCACCCAGTCCAACCACACCTTTGCCAATGCCAGATAAACCTCATCCGGCCTGGGCCCCCAGATGTTCCGGAAAGGCGGCATGAGACTGCAGGGTCCACCGGCTCCACATGGTCTCCACTGGCTCTAGATCCAGGGTGGCTGGTGAGCTCCTGGCAAAACACTGCAGAGCTGTAGGTGCAAATGCCGTGGAGGCAGGCTCAATTCTGCCAAATCAAATGCTTGCTGAACACGCCCATGCTTAATTAACCCCTGTGCCTTCAGAGGTTTGCACTCTGTAGGACACCCCTCAGGGCCTCCCGTCTCCTTGACAGTGTGGCAAGGCCTGGGCCCTTCCAGCCCTTGTATTCTGTGATGCTGTGACAGTGTCCATACCAGGAAGATTACATGCCCCCCACTCCCGCGAGCCACGGAATTGTCTAGACTGGGCCTCGAGCACACCCTTTTGCATATGGGACCGGCTCTCAGGAGACCTGCTGACAACGACTCATTTGCTGTCCTGAGGGCCTGGCTGATCCTGTTGGCTGGAAGGTGTCCATCTTTCTGAGAGATCTGAGGCCAGGAGCACATCGTGCCTATGCCCACACTGCTCTTGTCTACTTCCTGGAAGTCACTGTCTGTACCGAAGTGTACACGCAGCTGTGTGCAGCCTCCTATCATTTGTGCGTGTTCACCATTTCTCCATGTGCATGGTGCTGGCCTTCAGGCCAGGGAGCCTATCTGCCCTCTTATTGGCTAAGCCTTCAGAGAAGGACACACTTGGTTTTGCATCCCCTTCAAACACTTAAACCTGCGTGACCTCACCAGTAGAGTGGACTTGTGGCTTCTGCCTCTGTGGGCTGCTGAGGACCAAATGAGCTCATATTTGTGAAACTCTGAGTCACGGGCTCCCCACATCCTGGCATCCTCAAAGCTAAGGCCTTCTGCAACTTCTTTGCTCCTCTCCACTCCCCAAGGCCCCAGCACTTCATTTTTATGGCCTGTTTACCCTCTACTTGGTATAGGAACACTTATCTCTCCAGCTTTCACCTTGTACACTTGAGCTACCTTAGTGCCTGGGAGGAAGTGCCTCACACCTTGCAGGAGCTTCATGGACTTGTTACACCCACGGTCCACCTGGACCCAGAGTTGACCCAGGCTAAAAGGGCTCCCAGACCAGGAAACAGAGACCCAGAGAGACATGCCTTGCCCAGACCCCACAGGTTTCAGGCAGAGCAGGGCCTCCATGTGATAGACAGGGCTTCTCAGCCTGACTGGGAATGCCTTTCAGAGCGGGCATGGGGTGGGGCGAGGGCTGGCTGAGCCGAGGGAGTGCTGATTGCAGCCTCTTCTGAGTGCGCACCACCCAGGGGGATGAAAAGGGGCCTCTGCTGATGTGGACTGGTGAAGTTTGTACACACACACAGATGCACACGCACACACATGCATACATATGCATACATGCACATACAACACAGAGGCACAGGCCCACAAGAGAGACACACTCATACACACATGCACACACAGACACAACACGTTCTCATACACACATTGTACAGAGACACACATACACACTCATGCATATAGCCAAGACTGGGACTAGAGTAGGCACAAAGGAACCCAGGCTGCAAAGTTTAGGAGGCTCTCACCTGTGAGATCACTCAAGGGCAGGGCAAATTAGGGCCTCCTTACATTTTGCACCCTGTGTGCCTGTGGGGTTGGCAGTTTGAGCCCTGTTTTTTATGACAATTTGAAGGTCAAATGGCCAGTTAGGAGTGGACCTGAGGCTGTGTCTGCATTTGCATCTGATCCACTGCTGCAAATCTTCGAGAAGCGGAGCGCCCTGCAGGGAGAAGGTTTTTCTCCCCAGTGGGCTGGCAGGAGAGCTCCACACAGGACAGGTCTCTGGCTGGGCCTCGGGTGTCTGACTTAGGCCTGTTCTTCTCAGACGCTGACCTACAGCAGAACCACCAGCACCTTGTGAAGGTGCTGGTTGCAGGCCGTTGGTTTGCTGACAGAGCCCTAGGAGGTTCTGATGCTGCCCTAGAGACCACACTAGAAACACCTGTACAAATATCTATGCAGCACCTGCTACATATCTACTCTGTGCCAGATCTTGTTTGGGGAGTTTTATTCCCAACCTGCTGGTCCTCATAGATGCTCTAAATCCAACCAACCACCCTGCCAAACTGACATCTGGTGTCTTGCAGAAAGGTCCCATGTTGGGTCGGATTTGCCCAGGCCTGCCAATGTTTGGCATTTCAGTGGGCAGCACTGCCCAACCTCACCACCCTGCATCTGAGCCCAGGCCAGCAAGACATCCATCCCCAGGACCAGGGAGGTGTCCCTCTGGGGCAGCCCAGGCCTCTATGGTGGCAGCAAATTCCCTCGAAGGGAACTTTGTTTCCTCAGTCCCATAATGGCCACTTATAAAGAACAGAAAACTAATCACAGCTCCATCATGTGAAAGGATCAGTGTGCTTCATGTTAGGAAAACTTCAAAACTTGATTGTACAAGTTAGGCCAACTGGCAAAACAATAAAGCCTGTTATTGTAGAATTATGTGAACACTACCACCGAAGACATCTGTGGAGGCTTCACTGACTTTCGGATTCGTGTAAAGTGCTGGGGAGAGAGCGAGAACCACTGTTCCTACTCTGCCCCCCTCCGAGGCAGGACTTCAGTGTGAGAAGCTAAGCCCCACTGGTGGGTAACTGGACCTGAGTGCCCAGTGAGGGAGCAGACACGGTACAGAGGGAAGTCAGACGGGACGGCCCCTACAGGTGAGGGTATCTGTGAGCATTCTGGTAAAGGAGAAGGTACTTGCCTGAGCTTTGTCAGGGGGTGGGATTGGGGTTGGTGTTCCAGGCACTGTCATTGAATGGGCAAGGGCTGGAGGTGGGGATGTACGTGGTGTGTTTGGAAGCAAAGACTAGTTGGCTGGAATGTGAGTTTACATACAGAAATAGTGGGAAATAGGGTCCGGAAGTGAGAAAGGAATCTTCTTGGATTGTACACCAGTGGTTTGTCGGCAAATGCCAGTTAATGATTGGTTTGAAAGGAAGTACAGTCAGGACTCTAAGATTATTTTGGAAAATCACCAGGCTGAGATTATCCGGAACAGGGCTGAAAATGGAGAGAAGAAAGAACATTTGATAATGCAAACTCTCCAGCTCCCGCAGATCATTACCACCGCTGTCCACTTGATAAAGAGGCCATGAACCTCAGGACAGAGGAGTTAGGTGCCTGACTCTGAAGGAGCAGGGACATTGACGACCCAGGTGAGGATGGAAGTTCATGCCTGAATGCACGCGACCCAGGCTTCCTGATGGCAGGTCAGAATTAACACCTGCACTCTCCTGGTCAAAGCCCACATTTTGTGAGAACCCCACCTGTCTTTCCACTCCTGTCCCCAGCTCCCGAGCTGACTCTGGTCACTGGAGCAGCTCATTCTCTTAGGACCCCGCATTCTGTTCCTGCTCATCCCTCTGCGGGCAGCTGGTGGAGTTCTGCCTCTGACTCAGAGAGAATCCCACCCCTGTCCCATACAACTCAGTGCTCCGCCCTCTCCTGCTCACTCCGCACCTCCTGTTCTCTGCACTGAAGCCTTTCCTCTTCTCCAGAATGTCAGCGAAAGCAGAGCCATGGTCTTTGGACTTCTGTAACCCAAAGCCTAACTCCATGCCTGCCATTCTGAAGGACTGGGTAGACATTTACACACTGAACTAAACTTTAGTGTCATAACGCTCTTTGAAGTGACTTGAGGTAGAACTCTAGGCCTGTGTGGCCAAGGGTTCATGGCCCGCTCAGAGCATGTTGTGAGAACGGGGTGGCTGAGAGTTGGCGCCAGTGCCTCGGGCGATGGCACACAGCCCTGGGGCCACTGCAGGCAAGTGCTGGGACCAGGGGCAGAGACTGAGGGACACCAGGTGCTTCTTTAGGAGCTGCTGTGAAACTGTGAAACCAGAGTGATCCAGGCATGGGGTCCACACTGAGCACCCACTCAGGGAGAAATAGGCCAGGAGGTGAGAAGAGAGGGTAGCAGTGTCTCTGGATGGTGGACCAAGAAGGAAAAAACTAAATCATGATTTCTGTGGGTGGTGTTGTGGGCTGAATGTTTGTGTGCCCCCCAGACTCCCATGTTGAAGCCCTTAACCCCCAATAGGACGGTGTTTGGAGACAAGGCCTTTGGGAGGTAATTGGGGCTGGATGAGGTCGTGGGGGTGGGGTCCTGTGAGGGAAGAGACAGCAGAGCTCTCTGGGAGCAGGGCACTCACTGAGGGAAGACCCCATGAGGACGCAGCGGGAGGAGTTCCTGACCACACTGGCATCCTGGTCTCGGAGTGCCAGCCTCCAGAACTGTGAGAAATGAATGTCTGTTGTGTAAGCCATCGGTCTGTGGTGGTTTATAGTGACGTGCTGAGCTAAGATAGGTGGCTGGGAAGGGGGCTTCAGGGTGACAGGATCTTCAGAAGAAATCTTGAACAGAGGTGTCACAGCTCCAGGTTTGTACCAGGGATGCTGACAACGAGAGGAGTGACTGCTTGAGGTGTGATGGGCAAGGGGCGCTGAATAATAGCAGGCCTGGGTCCAGCAGCCTACCTTTCCTGTGTGTGTCCTTGCAACACCACAAAGCCACTGGGCCCCTTAAGGGGCCGACACATGTGCCATGTACCATGTGTGCCTTTCTTGGATGATGCAGTGTGACCACTCCCTGACAGAAGCGCTCAGGCTGCTCTGACGCAGGCGTGTGGATCCCATCATTTCACAGAGCTGGGCACTACGGCCACTCTGTGGGCATCAGGCCGTGCCGGCCTCACCCAGCACCAGCTCTCCGGACACTGGCCGGGAGACAGGCTGCTGGGAGGTGCTGCACGGTGCTCTGCAAAGAGCCCCGCAGAACAGCAGCTCAACATGGTGAAAACCACAGTGTGCTGCTCGGTCGGATCTGAGATCCTAAGGAATGTATGAGGCAGCGGCCCCTAAATAACCAAATTACACCTTTAAAAAATCCTCCCCTGAAGATATGCTTATGGATTTTAGAGAGAGGAAGAGGGAGAGAGAAACATCAGTGAGAGAAAAAAATCGATGTGAGAGAGAAACATCGATCAGTTGCCCCCACTCCCCATGTCCCGTATGTGCCCTGATCAGGGATTGAACCCACAGCATTTTGGTGTATGGGATGACATTTCAACCAACTGATCCAACTGGCCAGGGCACGAAATTACACCTTTATCTCCAAAGTTTTTCAGTCCACAAATGTCCCTTTTCCTGCCACTACTGTTCAGCTTTATTACATCAACAAGCATCTCTGCCCACCCTGCAAGAAACACTAGTAGTCACTACTTTATGCAATTGACATAAATACTTGTCGATCAAATGTATAAAACATTCACGATGACACCATATAATTTATAATAAGCAGCCCCTTGTGCTGTTGCAACTAGCGTGGCACATGAGCCCCTGAGACAGGTTCACACTCACGTGTCCAACAGGGCTTGTGAACAGAGGCGTGTTCGCACTGGGCTCAGGGAGCTCCCAGGAATTCTGAGCGAAGCGGGATATTACAGAGTGCCCTCTCACGGTCTGAGTGGAGGAGCCGGCTGGTGGCAGCCCCCAGAACGCCTTCAGTGTTGGCATTGAGGGGGGCAAGAGGCCAGATTCTAGGACAGACACGTGCTGCTGCTGCCTGCCTACCCGATGACTCTGTCCCCACTTGGGAAGAGCCACCATGAGCTCCTGAGACTGAGCATTGCTAGCAGACCTGACACTGGCCAGATGAGTGACCTGCGCAAATGACAGTGTCCCTAGGCCTCATCTGAAAACAAGGTCTCTCTGTAGAGGCCCCAGGACCACCCATGTCCTGTAAGTTAAGTGGGAGGCCAGGTCGGGTAGGGTGGGGAGGTGTGGCTGCACGTCCGAGTTCCTGTGCTCAGGCTTCCAACAAGAGGTTGCACAAACAGGGAGGTCACAGGTCAGTGACCTCATGCCTAAGTGGACCAGAGCTGACCCACAGCACAGAGCAGATTCTCCGAAATCTTGGATCCCACTTTCCCTATGGTGCTCCTTATGGGAGCCTTCTCAGCAGCTGTGGACTCGACCCAGACTCATCAATTGCTCCTGCAATTTCATGGCCTTGTCTTTCAGGGTCTCTGTGAGGGGGGTGCTTCTCTGGCCTTTATCACCAACAGAGCTAGAACAGTGTTCACTGTACTTTGTGAAGGCATGCATGGTGTATTCATGTGTGAAAGCTGAGTATTGTGCATGTGTGTGTGAGCACATGTCCCTGTGTGTGTTGGTGTGTGTGTCATACACAGGGGACTAGAGTGAAAGCCAAGGCCCAGTTCACATGTTGAATTGAATTAAATTTAAGAATGCTTACCTGACAGCACTTTGAAAGGGCTCTACAAATATTAGGTGAGTTCATTACCAGCTTTAGACTGGGTCTCCAAAAACTTCCTAATGGGAGGAGGAACCTGGACATCCTGGTGGCCTCGGGGAGCCCAGCCTGGTGGGAGTCTTCCCCACACGGACATGCCGATGCCCTTGCATTAAAGAAGAGTCTGCCGCGTGACGGAGGGGTCAGGAACGGACACCAGGGTGGCTCTGCGGGTAGGTAGTGAAGTCAGAGAAGCAGGCACACTTGTGTTAGAAAACATTTGCTCTTGGCCTGGCTCCCTGAGCCTGCCTTACACTGAAAAAGTCACTGGAGAGGCAGCCAGATACCCCAGGAGAGGAGCCCAGGGGCTCCCCAAACCTGCTGTGTCCAATTCAGAGGTAGAGCCCTGTTTATCTGCATATCAGTTTCCTAGGGCTGCAATAACAAAACATCACAAATTGAGGGTTTGAACACCAGAAACTTATTATCTCACAGTTCTGAAGGCTTTAAGGCTGAGACAAGGTGAGGCAGGGTTGTTCCATCTGAGGCTGTGAGGGGGAATCTGTTCCATGCTGTCTCCTGTAGCTGCTGGTGGTTTGCTGATGTCTTGATCCTTGACTGTGACAGCAAGCTCCCATCTTCACTTGGCATTCTCTCTCTCTCTCTCTCTCTCTCTCTCTCTCTGTTTCTTTCTCTCTCCAAATTTTACTTTTTTATAAAGACACAGTCACACGGGATTAATGAGATTAGAGCCCATCCTAATAACTTCATATTAACGTGATCATCTACAAGGACCCTATTTTCAAACAAGGTCACATTCTGATGTACTGGGGGCTAGGATTTCAATATGAGATCTGAGGACACAGTTCAACCTACAGAAGTCGGAGTGTTGCATGTTCCTGGTTTAGCTGAGCCCACCACCCAGCCCTGACCCAGACTCTCAGTGGGTTTGGGTCCAAGTGACACCAGCTGTAGAAGCCCCAGTTTGGAACTGACAGAGAAAGGGCGACAAGCTGACACATGGTCTCCAGAGCCTTCCTTGTCGTGCCCACCCCAGTGCTCCCACAGAGGAGGAGACCTGCTTCCCAAAGCCAGGACCCAGCAGAAAAGCCTCCTTTCTGGGTTTACCACCTGAGATAATAAAAACAAAAAGCAAACAAGTTGGTAAGAGGCCCAGAAAACTCAGGGCATGCCGTGGTCTAGAACCCATTCTGCCCAGTCCCCACCCCCTTCTTCCTTCACTAGCTGCCAAGGTGGCCCCAAGGGCCTCCAGGGATGAGGAGTGAGCAGGGACTTAGGTCAGAAAGTGTTAGTGCCATCCTGGCTCCACCAGGAAGTGATTCTGTGACAGTAGATGGGCCGTCTCTCCTTTTGGCCGGGGATGCTCTCAGATGTGCCCCAGAACTCTGGTGCACGTCTACCTCAACTTTGTGTTAGCCAGAGCATCACACAGGTTGTGTGGCTGCCCATGGGCTCACATGAGTGAGCTCAGGCCACTCCTGGCAGTTGTCTGTGTGGAGAGATTGCCCAAGGTCCCCCCACAGAGCTCTGTGCACCCCCTTCTGTTCCTGGCCTGAGGGCTGTCCTGCCTTTACTGTCCTCCAGTCCTGCAGATGTTAGGACTGGAGGACAGTAAAGGCCATCTGCTCCCCTTCAGCCAGATGCAGAAACTGAAGCACAGACAGGCAAGGTCAGCATGGGCGGAGCCCCCACCTCCTCATTCTCAGCACCCCCGTTTCCTCCCCTAAAACCACAGCCTGCAGGCTGTATCTGTTCCCCTTGTTCCCTCTAGTTTCCTTAGGCAGTGGTGAGTGGCTTCAGAGAGTATAATCCACTTTGCTATGGTTCTGGGAGTCCGCCATCAACAGGTGTGGAAACCAGATACTCGGTTCGTCACAGATTTTGCTCGGTATGTCAGGCTTGGAACAGCGGTTCTTCTTCATTTGTTCCTAGCTGCTCAGTCCTCAGGACGGCCAGCCCCCACCCTGCTCTGAGGGCTCTGCACCTCACGCACACAAGTGAACATGAGCACGCACGCACACGCGCGCACACACACACACAGGTGTTCCTCAGGGTCGTAGAAAGAACTGCAGGATGGAGTGCATGTGAGTGGATTTAGAAACTCTCAGGTTCTACACACGTCAGGGGTTATTAACGTGCATGCTTCCCAAGGGCAAGGACCATGTCTTCTACTCAGAAGCTGCCTTTCCCCGCCCCACACAGCCTGGAATATTATTAGACACAGAGTGGCTCACTCACAATTGAAATCTAATGAACTGAAAATTGCTTTAACAAAGACCCATTTTTTTTTTTAGAAAACGGCATTAATATCCATAGGCCCCTGACCCCAGAGGGTGTGAGCTTGCCAACTCCTGGCACCCTGGTGCTGGCACACCTGCCCACTCACCTCCAGCTGTCCCACATGCAGGGACCCTGACCCTCTCACCATGGTCCCGGCTACATGGGGCCCGGAGTCTGGGGGCATCTAGGAGCTCAGTGGGAGGGAGCCAAGGCGAATGACCTCTAGCGGACCTCCAGCGAGCACTGGAAGTTCATGTTTACTCAATTAATTAGTGCTTTCAGTATATTGACCATCTACTGAGTGATTGTAAACTCAGCAATCACCAGAGTAACTTTTTAAAAATACATATCTGGGGACACCATGTCTAGAGATTCTGGTTGATCTGACCAGAGGTGGGAAGTGGCTGGAACACCCTGGTGGTTCTGGTGGCAGCCGGGGTGGGACAGGGCTGGCCCTCCTCCCTGCGAGGCACGCTCATGCAGTCAGACAGGATGCTGCCCCTGCTCTCAAGGAGCCGGGTGTTAAGAAGACAGGCAGAGCACTGGCCTGGACACTGAGGCTCAGATGGAGGGCTGGACAGAGCGAGAGGTTGGCGGGGAGATAGTGGAAATGGTGGAGGTTCCTGAGAGCTGGTCTCAGAAGGCTTCTGTTCTGGGGAACACGCAGACCAGAGTGCAGAGTGAGGAGCAGCCACCCCCGTAGACACATCTGCCTCTTCAGGAAGGGGAGGGGTGTGTCTCTAGTTTGAGAAATGGGGATGGAGGAGAGATGGTGTCTAATCTTAGTTGTAGGGAGTAAGTGGCCCATCTTTAATTTATAGAACCTGGAAAAGCTTGCAGGGGCCTCCAGAAATCTTTGAGAGAGCCCCAAACGGGAACCTACGCAAGGAACCCTCGGCCTTGGTGACCCTTCAGGGATCAGGCAGCCATCTGTGCTCCACTTGCCTCGAGCTCTCCCTGCCCGGGGATCCTGAGGCATCCATACAAGGCAGGGCCTCTCCCCAAGCAGGGAGGGTTACTCTTAGGGAGCCTGCAGGCCTACTGACACATGCAGCAGCCCCGTCCTCAGCAATCCACTGGGCATGGGACATCCAGAGAGGGAGGGGACAGGGTTAATCTAAGGGCTGGGGGAGGCAGAGAAAGGCCTTGAAACCAAGCAGTGAAGCCAACCAGATTAATAGAGGAAGAAAGGGGGGTAGACCATTAGGAAGACAAAGAGAAAATCATGCTGGAGCAATAGAAAGGGAAATCTAATATCAACTAGGGAAAAATAAATGGAGATTAGGGCAAACAAATTAGCTTTAATGGGTTCAATGCTAATACAAGAATAACAGTGAGCTGTGAATGCCTTTGAGGGGAAGATGGGATAAGGAACCTGAGCAGTCATGCAGGCGATAAAGACGATGCAGGGAGGGGACAGGCCAAAGGAGCAGTGGCAGAGAGAAGGGGGCTCTGAGGGTGAATGGGTGGGAGATGTGGAGGGAGGGCTGCCATGTTCGACCAGAGGCAGGGACTGGGGCGGGGAAGGGGCTGGGAGGAGATGAGAAGGGGAAGCAGGGCGAGCAGCAGGGATGGAAATAAAAGCGAGGCACCTGGGAGAGACTGAGGACTGAAGAATAAAACCCAGAGCCAAGGCGAGGGGGGAGAGGTGAGAATAAGAGTGGAGGGGCATAAACCGACATGGAAGGGGGGGAATATAAAGGAATTAGGTTTGTTCTCTGACTAAAGAAAATCATAAAATCATAAAATTAGGCCCTGACAAAATGAAAACCTGGCGAGAATTCTGAAGTGGGGTTTGGAAAGCGCCCACACTTGGCGGTAACGTGAAGTCACATTCACTCATAGAGAAGGGCTGACTGTCCTAGAGCAGGCACCCTGCCAGGGCGAGGCTGTGGGAGGGGCTCCGCCCAGGCCGCAGCCCCAGTCTCCATCTGCCCCTTGGTGACGGAGCAGCCTCCTCCTCTCATCTCCTCAACTGCACGGTGGGGATAATGCACTGCCTCCTTAACGCCTATTCAGAGAATTCAGGGACAAGGTATGTTTGTCTTGCTCACCTGGCTCCAGAGCAAGCACCTCCTACCACCTGGCTACAGGTGTTATTCCTAAGCATGACTCATGGAGGAAGGGGTCGAATAATGACAATAGCCTTGTTTCCCTCTTCCTTCCCCTCTTTCCCCTTCTTTTAAGTCCAGAACTGCTAAAATACCAGCCAAGGTGGGTTCTTTCCCAACCAGGGGCTAATCCAGAGGAGGCCTCTTTGTCCACCTTTGTCTTCCTGCCTCTGCCCCCCACTGGCTAGCTCTCCCTATTGGGGAAGGAAGAACAGTGCTGACCTCCCACCATCTGGGCTGATCTAAGGAAGAGCATCCAAGGAACTAGACTTCTTGCCCAATTGTCCCCAGGGCCTCAGCAGGCCCTCCGACTGGCCAGGACTTCAGAGTGTGGGTGGCTGGGAGCTGAGCTGGTCCTCATGGCCACACCACCTGGGGTCTCTTGGGCTGCAGCGAAGGGTCAGCCTGAGGAGACGTAAGGTTCCTCCCCATGGCCTGAGCCTGACACATTGGAAGTGGATGTCGAAGGCATGATGGAAGGGCCAAGAGTCATCCCCTGGGCTTCTGACAGAGGGCGAACGTCTCTGTTCCTGGCGATGATATCTGCACCCCCGTCTTCAAACAGCTCATGTCTAAGGCTGCATGCCTGTGAAGACAGAGTTCCGCTCAGGACACATAATGTGTAGGCCCCACTGAGGTTGTTGGGACCTGCTGTCCTCCCTCTGTTCTTCCTTCCCTCCATCCTTCACTCCAATAATTAACTCATTCAGCACTTACTGGGTACCCATTCTGCATTACACTAGATATTAAGGCTTCCCAGATAAAGCAGCCATGCCCCCCATCAAGGGGCACACAGTGGGTGCAGCAGGACACAGCCAGCATAAGTACACCCTACTCTGCTGGCCTGTTTGAAAGAAAGGGCCAGAGACAAAAAGCGGGGAAGGAGGAGGCCTTTCTGTAGGCAGTAGCTTCCTGAACTAATTCAGGCACGGGTGTGACCTGATCAGGAGAAGGTATGGAAAGGGCACTCCGGCACGGAGGACAGCATAAACAAGGACATGGGAGGACTCGGATGCTACAGAGGAGGAACAGCAGTGCTGTATGGCTAGGGCATCATATTCCAGCCTCAGACAGGTAGGAAAGGACGTAAGCCACGGTCAGCTCCTGTGGGCACCTTCCTCCAGATTTAGTGGCTTAGACTTCACCATGCAGGTCATGGAGACATGCCTGGCTTTCTTAAACGTGGGAGTGACATCGTCAGGCTTGGGTTTTAAAAGTCCTTCTCCCAGCTGAGGGTCACATGCACAAGGCTGGGCACAGAGACCAGTGAGCCCAGGTGACCGGTTAACCCCTACTCAGCTTTGTCCCGAAGTCCATGTCACTTAGGTTTTCTTTGGTCACCTGGAAAGAACTCCATCTCTCACCCTCCCCACATAGTTTGCAATATTGCACCCTGCTGTGTCCTCCTTAGCACCCATCCAGGCAATAGTTGTACACTTACAATACTGTACGTTGTACAATAATTTGTGCATTTCACTATTCCCACATGCAAACTTCATGAGTCCCACGTCATCAGTTCTAGCAAAATGCCTGGTGACTGAGAGATAGAGGCTCAGTAAGCATGTGTCAAGTGGATAAAGGAACCCATGGATGTGTTTGTGCTGGGGATGCCTGGACAGGACTGGTTAAGTAAATATTTAGGAGGGAAAAACGTTGCAATTTGATGAGCACTCTGCGTGGGGGGATGGAAGCTAAAGGCAGTCCATCAGTTCACATGGCATATATTCACTGAACGCCAGCTATCAGCTAATGATGAACCAAACAGACATGGCCCTGCCCTCATGAAGCTTTGGTGGTGGTGGAGGACAGTTACTGCTCACGCATAGAATCATGCATATAAATGTAAAACTAAAATGTGAGTGATGAAGCCATTCAAGAAAGGTAAGTGGTGTTATGAGAACATGGAAGCAGAAGCCTTAACTGGCCCTGGGAGGCGAAGCAGAGCTGGGGGGAACTGTTCAGGGCGGGTGGGGGCTGACTAGATACGAGGGACGAGAAGACTGCAGGTGGAGGGAAGCACAGGGCAGCTCCAGAGGCGATTTCTAGCAGGAAGTTGAATGTAAAGTGGGGGAGAGAGCCGGGCTAGAGGTGCCGGACGCCCAGCCCACCGTGCGTCCGTATGTGGGTAGCAGGTCCAACAACGAGATCGGGTGGGGTCCCTGAGAGCCACTGCGCCGAGTGAGTGCAGCACCGGGATTTGAGAGAAACCTGAAAAAAAAATAGATATAGTGAGGCAAACGAGGGCAGAGAACCTCATTACAAAGAAACCGCAAGCATGTCTGGAGGTGTAAAGAGCCAGGAGACAGCACTGCCCTGGAGACCTCCTCGAGAGGGAGAACTCAGCACCACCACCCCCACCTCCACTTTGTGGGGCGGCCCAGCTCAGTGGGGCTCAGCCTGAGGGCCTCTGGGCAGCGGGGAGCGGACAAAGGAGGTGGGAACAGCAAGTGTGAAGACTTTTTGAGAAATCTGGTTGAAGACGACAGGAAGCAACCATTGGAGAGTCGAGGGAAGGGTCTCCTTTTTGTGTGTTTGTATGTTGTGGCAGGGACTGGGGAGGCAGCAAATGGATGGATTCGATTGTGTTCGTAAGTCCAGGGGAAGACCCCAGTCGACGGGGAGGGGTAAATGGTATAAAAGGAAGGGAGGAGAGTTTATGGAGTTTGGACCCAGAAGAGGCAGAGGGCAAGGGATCAATAAGAAATGGCTGTATCTCCAGTCGGTTCCCTTCGGAGCCGGAGGACAAGCACAGAGACAAGGCCAAGGGCCACACAGCCGGTTGGGGCGCAGCCAGATGCAGGTGCTGCCTGCAGCACTCCAGCCCCTTTGTCCTCATGGGAGGGCCTGTGTGCCACCACCTCGTGGATGTGGGAGTGATTCCCGGTGTGGACACAGGGTGGAAGGTTGGAGCACTGGGCTTATTCCAGAAAGGCATCAAGCCAGGCGGAACAGGTGGCAGGCCACAGTGGAGGCCACAGCCTGCAAGTGAGCCTGCCGGAGAGACAGCACCACCGGGCTGAGAAGCCGGGACGGGCTAGCATTGGCACCGCCACGCCGTGGAGGAGGCGTGTGTGCACAGCATGATTTAAAGAACACCCCACCCTCCACCACAGTCTTGCCAAGGCTCAAACCCTCACCACACGCTCTTTGGGGCTAAAGTAAAAACCCCAGGGTAGTTCAATGGAAATGTTCACCGAACAAGACATTGTACCATTGCCGCTTTAGGACGGGGCAGAGGTGTGAGAAACCAGATAGCAGGTTCCAGAGGAAAGTAACTGAGTTCAGGGCTCAGAGGCCCAGGGCGGGGAATGCACTCGACAACCATCGCTGCACCCCTCATATTTGTGGAGCATTCATCTATCACGTGTGTTTTACCAAGGCATTAATCAAACCTTTGTGATGGGTGCTGGGTGTACATGCGCAGGGCGCCTGAAGCCGTGTAAGCAGGTCCGGTCACTACAGCGCAGTCAGGGCCATGGAAACCACCCGTATGTTTAGGGCTCGCTGTGGGTGGCTGTGACGAGAATTTCAGGCAATGAGCCTCTTTCCTTCTACCATCCCTACTCCTCAGTGCCTGAAAGGGGTGGAGAAATTACCAAAGAAAGTCTCCTAATTTGTACCTCTTAATCTTCAGATTGGTAACTACAGAATAGTCACAGGGATGCGAACTACAGCACAGGGAACATAGCTGGTAGTATTGTAATAGCCATGCATGGGGCCAAGTGAGTGCTTGAAGTATCGGAGGGACCGCTCTGAAAGCAGATGACCATCTAGACACTGCGCTGCACACCTGAAACTGGTACAGAATGATACTGAACATTGTAAACTGTAACTGAAATTTTTTTTTTTAAAGAAAGTCCTATGACTTCCCCAAATGGTCACTTTTCCAAAGAATACCTGTTTGGACAGCAGGCTTCAGCCAGAGCTTTCTGACCTCCAAACAGCCTCACTGCAGGATAAACCCTCTCCGGCCCCAGAGAGTTAGCACTCCCCTGTCTGAGGGCCTTCACACCCAGAGCCTGCTGGGTCCGGCCAGGCACCTTGTCTTCCTCCTCCACACTCGCCATTCCGTGCCTACGACTCTCCAGACCATGCAAAGGGCCTTTGTTTAGGAAGCTGCAAGCCCCTTCCTGGTCCACAGCTTCCTCCCGGCCCAACCAGGGACTCCCACTCAGTTTTAGCTTCCAGACTCAAAGCCCACCTGTCCACAGCCACACAGAAAGGTGGTCAGCTCAGTGGGTGTCCCAGCCCTTCAGTGCAGGAAGGCTGCACCCACCTCTGGGCATTTGGTGTGACTCACCCAAAGGAGTCCACTCCCCCACACCGGACACAGGAAGGACAAACGACCTTCCATTACAGGGACTCTGCTCCAAACCTCAGACCGGAGGGGCCTTCTCCATCTGCGGCCAGCGGGCCCCTTCCGAGTGCCCCTTCCGGCCTGGCTCACAGCTGCAGTGAGCCTCTCACGTCTCGAGAGCACTGAGACCTTGTGCGTGGACTTTTGTCCTGTGGAAACTTCTTCACCTGGCTACCTCCCGGCCATCCCTCCCCACAGCTTCCTTCCAACCACCCATGGGCCCCATAGTACCTGGACTTACCTCTCTCAAAACACGTCTTCCTTAGGCTGCATCATTCCTCGACGGCCTGGTTTCTCATCTTGTCCAAGGTGGTACCCAATTCATGGTGGGCACTGGGCACATATGTGTTGAGAAAAAAAGAAATGGAAACTGTAATATAAAAACGATAGCAATTATTATTCTAGAAGAAGGTGGGGCTGGGGTCGGAGGTATACAAGTAGTTAGTTATTCTCTTAAATTTTCTTTACCAGCCATTGCCTAGTTCGCAACACACAGCTCCAGACCAGCAGCACAACCCCACCTGAAACATCTCAGAAACACAGGTTCATGGTTCTATCCCAGACCTGCTGAGTCAGAACCTCAAGCCAGAGGGCTGCACATTCCATGTTCTACCAAGCCCCCTCACTGATTCTGACACACGCTCAGGTTTGAGCACCACTGGCCCTGTCTTGGGGCTGAGCTTGGGCGGTAATCTGCAACCATATCAACATTAAACATTAGAAAACCTTGACACTTATATCAAGATTTTCAGCTAAACACACACTTCTCCATTCTCACCTCTCCCCATCTTTTTATAACAATTGTTACAGGTTAGCAGCAGATGCAGTGACTGGTTCTATTTAGCTCCATTCATTGGATGAAAACACTGAGGTTGAGACAAAACCCAACTTTCTCAAATGATAAAATAAAAACAGGCAAAGTCAAGGCAGGAATCAGCCCACCTCTCTGAACAGTAACCCAGAGTCACTCAGAAACCAGTAAAATAAAATAAAGCACCAGAGAATTCAGAATTTAGAGGCATGAACTTCTCTTTCCCTTCACACCCACGCTGGCTGACCCAGTAAGTCACCTTTCAGGAGGGGTCCTGGGGGCTGTGGGCTTCCAAGGATCCTGGTCAGCCCTTCAAGAAGATCAAGGACAACAACCCACACAGCTTCAGTGGAGAAATGGGGTACATTTTTTAAGTCAAAATACCCAATTCATGCCACCCCAAAGTGGTGTTTGGCTTTTTTAAACCTGTTGCCGGTTTACAGGTGAGGAACCCCACCTGTAGGGAGCCTCACGCCCAGGTCCAGAAGCCCGAGTGCAAACACCTAAGCCTGGGTAGATGACCAGGAGCCATGTTCTGGGAAATGGGGGCAGAGCTGGACACTCAAAGGCTTCTCTAGGTTTGAGTGGCCATCTGGCGCCCCCTTGTGTTCAGTGTCTGCACCCCAAAGAGCTGAAGGCAGCCAAGAGGGAATGCAGGTCAATAGGCTGCAGCCATTCTCCAGGGACAGGCTGTGGCAAGTGAGAAGCCAGTGGGATGGGCTCAGGAGTGGGCCCAGGCCACTCCTCCACCTTCTGGGAGCCCCAATGCCCTGCAGATTTCTTCCAGCCCCGGTAGAAAAACATCTGAAGGTCATGTTGCCTGGAATGGCAAGGTTGGAAGTTGTACCCATGCTCACCGAGAAGATGGGTCATCGTGTCCCTTCTGCCGAGTGTTTGGCCAACGGGCTTTTCCCCCTGACTTCTTGCCCAGGACAGAAGCTTTTGGCCTTTTTTTTTTTTTTTTGAACATTGACTCTTGTACCAAAGACAGCTTGGGCCCCTGAGGAGACATTGCACAGCAGTTCTGAATGTGCTAAGTCAGTGGGCGGTATGGGCACGATGTGCCCAGCAGAGGCACTTCCCATCTCGGCCGTAAGCAGTCCTTAACGGGGTCACCCAGCAGGCCTGGCTCTGCTCTCCTCCTCGCCTGCCTGCTCCCCCGACAGCCCACGGCCGCCCGCAGGGCTCCACCCTCACCGCCAGTCACCACATCCTGCCCTGGAGGGAAAAGACTGCGTGTGCCCAGGCTGTGCCCCCTCGGCACAGGGCTGCAGGGCCAGTGCCCAGCTTCCAGGGTCGGTCCAGGCCATGAGGCCCACACCAGGAAGCGTGGTGGGAACCTTAGCCCTTGGTTGTATGTTGGCTCCTCTTCATACAAGCGGAGTCACTCAGGTCATAGGAATCAAGCCACAGAAACTCTCAGCCCAGGGTCCTCACCAGGACACAGGAGCCGCAGCAGTGACGTTAGCCCGGCTTGCTCTGGGGAGCTGATCGGTCTAAGAGAAAACCCCCTTTTCACTTCTCCGCCTCCCCCTGGAGTTCTACCGCCTGGACTGGTTTCCTCCTTTCTCCCTTCGTGCAGCTAACACTCTTATCTTCAGTCTCAGCTTAGACCCCTCCAGGAGCCCTTCTGTGGTCTCCTGAGCCTGAGGTTGGTCCCCTCCTGTGGTTCCATGCCCCCAGCAGTGGTCATGCGGTGTGTTAATGGGCTGTTGGCAGTCTGGGCCCCACTTTTATAAACCTTGTGAGGCAAGAACAGAGGTCACATCTGCCTTATTCACTTGGGCATCCTCGGGGCCCAGTACAGTGCCTGCCACATAGGAGGCATGCAATACATGTGTGCTTGAATTGGTGGGTGCACTCAGAGTGAACCGGGCTGCCCTACTTGGCCCTGACAACTGTACTGGGACTACTGTCTTCTCAGGCCACGGAGGGCTGAACCAGCTGGGAGGGGCCTTTGTGAACGGCAGACCCCTGCCGGAAGTGGTGCGGCAGCGCATCGTGGACCTGGCCCACCAGGGCGTGAGGCCTTGCGACATCTCCCGCCAGCTCCGCGTCAGCCATGGCTGTGTCAGCAAGATCCTTGGCAGGTAAGCACGAACTTTACCACATACCACCTTCCCAAAGGGCTGGTCTCTGCACCTGCCAACTTTGCAGCCACCCTCCCCGCCAGGGGCCCAAGGTCCCAGGACCTGGACAGGGTGTGGTAGTACCTCTGGGCCCCCAGCCGATGCTCTTCTGTTGTGTTCCTGCCCTTCCTTTCTTCCTTCTTTCGTTAGCCTTTTCTTCTTTCCTTCGTTCCTCCCTCTTCCTTTTCTCCTCGCCTCACGTCTCATTTTCTAAAGGCTTCTCCACCCTGCAGCAGGAGACTCTTCCCCAAAGCTCCCGCCCTGCTGAGACTGAGGGAGGGGGGCCCCCAGGGAAGGGACTCCCTATCAGGCGTGGCTTCCAAGGTGGAACCCCTGCACGAGGGATGTCTGACTCTGTGCTTCTCAAACTGTAACTCCCCGAGCACCTGCCCCAGAGGCGCAGGGCTGCTTGATGGCACACAGGTCCCCAGGCCTCTGCCCTCTCTGGCAGCCTGGATGCTCTGAGCTTTATGTGATGACCAGGTGACCCTGCACGTTCAAGTCACCTGGAAACTTCAATTTAAAAAAAAATCAAGGCCTAGGCCCCAGCCCATGGCCGTTAAAACAGAACGTTAGGGGAAGTTCTATACCCTGGTTTGGTATTATCCAGGCCCTCAAATGATTCTCATGTCCTAAAGCCAGAGCCGAGAACCGCCGAGCTCAGGTTCAGGAGAAACCAGGGGCAGCAGAGCCCTGTATCCAGGCTGTTGTAGCCACACAACCTGGTCTGGAAAACCACTCCCATCAGGAGTGTCCCCGAGGCACATGGTTGGGAGCTTCAAGTCAGCTCAGGGTACCTGCCTCCCTTCCCCAGTAAATGTGTGTTTGAATAGGTAAGTGGGCAGATTCAGGAGGAGCTCCAGTTTAAGGAGGCAAAGGGCCTATCACTAAACCATGGGAACCTGTGGGTCCCCCACGAAAGTTGTCAGGGAAGTGTGGCACCTTCTAGGGTCAGGAGAGGGGGCCTCAGGATGGGCTGAGTGGACCAGAGAGGAGGTGGTCCCTAGGTGGTGGCAACAGACAGAATTTAAAGAGTGGGTGCCATTTCATGGCAGAGGAGATCAGAGAGTTTCCAGAACAAAGAGCCTGCTGGAGATGAAGGGAGGGGAGGCAAGGAGACCCTGGGAGCAAAGTCTCAGCTTAAGGAGCTGGACAAGGCCAGAGATACAGGCTGGGCAGGGATTCCAGACTTCATGAGGAGTGGCTTCCACTTGAACCAGGTAACCTGGTAGAAAACCAGTGCCTGTCGAGGGAGGGGGTGGAGAATAGGGAGCAAAGGTGAACCAGCAGACAGGGCAGAGGGCCCAGTGACCCCAACTGGTCTCCTGGGGAGGGGTGAAAAAACCCAGGATGGCCAAGGAGAAGAGTGAGTCATGCTGTAGCCAAGAGAAGCCGGACGGAGGAAACCGCCACTGTGAACCCATAATTCACAGGGCACCTGCGTGAACACTCTCTTTCTTAAAGGGGAATCTTTTATACCCCCTAAAGTGGGCCCTGTAGGTGCTCATGCTAGCTAGAGGGAGAAGAGAGGGAGAAGCCAGGGGCCCGGGCTGAGTGCCTCAGCAGAAGCTCCAGCCAGGCAGCAGCACAAACCTGCCTGCGAAGGGAAATAGCACTGGAAGGCCAAGTATTTGAGGCCAGCCCAGGGGGCACATTCTACCCTGCGCTCCTCCCCAGAAGCCTCAGAGGGGATAAGGGTCTGGCTATGAGGAGTGACCCCCAAAACACCATAATTGAGTGTTCTAGGAACCCATCTGTATCAGTGTACCAGCTGGTATTGCTGTGAGAGGCTGCACTTGGCTTTGGTGAATTGTTTTGAAAACTCTTTCAGTGCTTTTTCTCATTTCATGGTGGGTGATTTATGAGTGCACCTGCCACACTGGGCTGAGTGTTCAGTAGTTTTTGACCAAAACAGCAGGACCCCCTTCCCGCTCCACTACACCTTCCCTCTTCACCTGATCTCACCCGGAGTGACTGTTTTTTGTTTCCTGGATGAAAATCCTCAAAGGGACACGTTTTGCCCATGTGGAAGAGGTAAAACAAAAAACAGCAGGAGCACTAAAAGGCATCAAAATTGACAAGCTCAAAAATTGCTTTTAGCAGTAGAAGAAAGTCTCAATAGGTGTGTTGTATCAAATGGAGAGTACTCTGAAGGTGACTGAGTTTAAACATGTAAGAATAAGCATACAACTCTTTATAAGTAAATTCCAGTTCTGGGGGGGGTCCCCCCTTGTCCATGCCCAGAGCCCCGCCTGCCTACTGGGTAATCTATGGGTTGTCTATTGGAGTAGGTACTACGAGACTGGCAGCATCCGGCCTGGGGTGATAGGCGGCTCCAAGCCCAAGGTGGCCACCCCCAAGGTGGTGGAGAAGATCGGGGACTACAAGCGACAGAACCCCACCATGTTTGCCTGGGAGATCCGAGATCGGCTCCTGGCCGAGGGCGTCTGTGACAATGACACCGTGCCCAGTGTCAGCTCCATCAACAGGTGAGAAACGGACAGCAGCCAGGGGCCTTGGGGCTTATGAGAGAGACCTGAGGAAGGCCCTGGCTTGTGGAGCGACCTGGGAAGGGCCCCCCCGGAGTTGGGCGGGAAGCCCCCCACCAGCACAGGGCAGGAATCTCACCCCCTGGCCTCCTCAGGGCCACAGGCAGCCCGTTGCCTACCTGGCTGTACTCTCTGCAGTTTCCTTCTTTATACACCACATCATTTTTCATTCAATAACAGAATCTTTTCCTTGAATTAATCCTTTCTTTGGTCACAAAACTCTTCATTCACTCAGAGAGATAGTCACTCAGTTGTTTAGCCATTCAGTTATTCACTCACTACCTTAATCAGTCATTTCTTACTCACTTATTCATTTATAAACACACAATTCATTGTTATACACCAGGCCCTGGGGACAAAGTCTTGGCTCTGGCAGAGCTTACTCGTACAGTTAGTGGGAAGACACCTGCTATACAAGTGCCCACATGAACAGTTGTAAAAATGCAGCTCCAGCCCTGCTAAGGAGAGGAACATGAGGGGGTGTGAGCTCGCATGGAGTGACCTGGTTTATGAAAGTTCTGACAATGTGTCCTTGAGTGAGAAGTAATGAGTAAGAGTCCACTAGCTGAAAAGGAGAGTGAGCTCTGAGACAGCCCATGCAAAGGCCCTGTGGCCAACAGGATCTTATACAAGACACTAAAAGAAAGCCAGTAGATAAAGAGGAGGGGAACAGGAATCAGGCTGAGGTGGAGCCATCAGCAAAGGCTGCCCTTTCGGGGATAGGGGCCCGGCCGGAGTTCCTGCCTCTGCCCTTGAACAACAAGAAGCCCTTGGCAGTATTAAGCATAGGCTGACTTACATTTCAGAAAGTCCAGTCAGCCTGCAAAAGGGAGAAGAGACTAGAAGCTCACCCGAGGGAAGGGTGGCCAGCGAACGACCTGGAGGGAGTGTGAGGGTGGCGGTGCACGCTGAGGCACCGCAGTGAGAGGAAGAGAGGGGCCAAGGCTGGGGAGGCTCCGGGGTCAGAGCGCAGCACCTGAGGGCAGTTTGAGAGCAGACCTGGGGGCAGGCAGGGTTAAGCCCCGCCTGTACTTACTCCTTGAGTGACTGGTGGTACCACTCATGAAATGGGAACGCTGGGAGGACCAGGTGTGGGGAGTAAGGTCATAGGTGTGATATGGACAGGTTGAGTGAGAGGTGCTTTTAAGACTCACAAGTGGGATTTCAAAAAAGCAGCTGGATCTGGGGCAGCCATGGGTCCTGTTTCACCCTCTTCTCCCTACTGGCCTTTCTTCCTCTAGAATCATCCGGACCAAAGTGCAGCAGCCATTCAATCTCCCCATGGACAACTGCGTGGCCACCAAGTCCCTGAGCCCAGGACACTCGCTGAGTAAGTGTTGAGGGCCTGCAGGCACACTCCCCAGCACACACGTGCCCATCTGTGCACACGTGGGGTCACCCACACGCCCATGCAGCCCACTCTCCGTGTGGGCCAAGCTCTTCCGTGGGGACCAAGCCCTGGCGCGCTCCAGGGACGAGCCACTGAGATCTTTAGGAGACACATCCCGCTGCCTTGACTGCAGAACCCCTCCCACTGGCACCCCGACTCCTCCGTGCTGGTGGCCCCGACTCTCAGGCTGGCCCTCCCACAACCTGACCCTGTCCCTTTCGTGCCCTGCAGTCCCCAGCTCGGCTGTGACACCCCCGGAGTCACCCCAGTCCGACTCTCTGGGCTCCACATACTCCATCAATGGGTTGCTGGGGATCGCCCAGCCTGGCAGCGACAGCAAGAGGAAGATGGATGACAGTGAGTGTGGGGGGCACGGAGGGCAGGATGGGGTGCAGGAGGGCGGTTCGCTCAGGCTCTGATGGGGCAGAAGCCGCACTTTGGCCTCGGACTTTGTAGTCTTGGCAACTCCCGGCCTGCAGCACGTGGCCTTTCTCTGAGGCAGCCACAGCCCTGAGGCTCCGAGGCCTGGGACATGGCCCTTTCCCTCCCTCTGCAGTTCAGTCTGCCTCTCCACCCTGGCCTGGGGATGGGTGAACGGGTCTCCTGAATGCTTTCTCCCCTCGCGGGGGTGCCAGGTGACCAGGACAGCTGCCGGCTGAGCATCGACTCCCAGAGCAGCAGCAGTGGGCCCCGCAAGCACCTCCGCACGGACGCCTTCAGCCAGCACCACCTGGAGCCGCTCGAGTGCCCCTTTGAGCGGCAGC
This sequence comes from Phyllostomus hastatus, assembly GCF_019186645.2. Lineage (NCBI taxonomy): Eukaryota > Metazoa > Chordata > Mammalia > Chiroptera > Phyllostomidae > Phyllostomus > Phyllostomus hastatus. Next base: position 71,372,022 of record NW_025334041.1, on the reverse strand, counting down.
ACTACTCCGAGGCCTATGCCTCCCCCAGCCACACCAAAGGCGAGCAGGTGAGAAGCAGGGGTGGAGGTGGGCTGTGGCACGCTGGGGCTGGGCAAGGCAGACTCTGAGGACCCCTGAGCTGCCCGCAGTCCTACCACCAAAGCAGCCAGAAGTTGCTTCGGTGGCTGGGGGTACCAGTTTCACGCAGCTCCAAGCTCAGAACATCTGCTGTTGTCCCAGACACTGGCACCTCCTCCTTCTCCTCCTAGCCTTCTTGCCTTCCCTCACCCATACTGAGCTCAGAGCTTTCACGGGGAGCCACACAGCCAGGTCATGCGTCCCCCTGCCCCAGCGCCTCCCCAGACCATGGGGGCAGGTCCCACAGCTTCAAGCTGCAGCCCAAAGCCTTTATGCCACAGCTGTAAGCAGTGCTTCCAGTCCCACCTCGGCCACGCACTCCTGCTCACCCCATGACCCCGCATTACTCACATCCCGAGCACGCACTCTTGTTCACACCTCTCTGCTCTGGCACACTGTGTGCCTCCATGCAGAATGCCTTTCCTCCCACTTCTCTGCCTGGAAAAGTACCACCCAGCCATCATGACTCAGCTCAAGCATCCCTTTGCCCATGAGTCCTCCCCACCCCACCCCTCCCCAAAGGTGTGTGTCCCCTCTCCCTCCTGTGCTTCTGCACGTCAGCCTACCACTCCTCGCCACTCCTCATGCTGGGTCGCAGCTGTCCAGTGGACACAGGTGTGACGACACAGTGGGCAGCATCTTGGAGCACCTTTATCAAATCTCTACCTTCGAGTGCCCTGTTATAATAGACGCTCAGTGAAAGTGGGATGAGTGAACCAGTTGAGAAATCCAGGCAATAGATTGCAAACTCCAAGGGCATTCTCATTTCCAGTGCTCAAGACAGGTGAGAGTGTGTATTGGGTTGGCTTCTAGGAAGGTGGCAGAGACAGCAGACACCTCCCCTGGGCCCAGTGAGTACTGCTGCTCTGACAGAACTTCCAGGAGGCTGCCTCTGGTCAATACTATCTGTCAATAGTCACGTGTCTTCCCCGCCCCCCACTGGCCCTACCCAGCCAGTCTGCCGGCTGAGGAGTTTTAGGGCCATGTCTGCTTCCCCTCTTTGCCCACACTGTCATTGTCCAGGAGTGAGGTAAACACTTACACCTTTAAGAACTGAGTAGGACGATGGCAATGAAGCTACCAATCAGCTGAACCATCGCCCATGGCCATCTGGGCAGCTGGGCCCGTGCCAGTGCCTGCAGCTGGGCAGGCGATCTGCGTCAGCGATTTTATCAGCCTGGGTGGTGGCAGCCACAGGGGTGCAGAGAAAGCTGTCTGTCAGCAGACCTGGGGACAGGGCTGGGTGCTCATCAAGAGTCAGCTTATGGCTCTGGAGGGAGTGGGGTGCAGCCTTGGGAGCCCACCCTGTTCAAGGAACCTGCAGAACCCAGCGTGCAAGCACCAGCCATCCTGGCAGAGTGGAAGAGCCCTGTCGCTGAGGCCCTGGGCACCTGCTGGGCTGCAGAGGCATCCCCTGGCTCCATTCCTGAGCCCCTCTAGGGACCCTGCTCAATCTCGAAACTGAGACTCTGCACCATGCGCGGGCACACCAGCACAGGGGATTGTGGAGTGAGGGAGTCAGAGCTAGAGGGACCTTGGGGCCACAAAACCCAGGGTCTTCATTTGTGTGGAGATGAGCCAGGGCCAGAGAGGGCAGGGAGGGCCCGAGCAAGCAGTGGCGGGGCTCAGACCTGAGGCGCCGGCATTGGCTGAGACTGGCCGACTGTGGTAGAGGCGGCGCTTCTAGGTGGGTTCTTCTCTGAGGACTGGAAAAGAGAGTTTGAAGGCCATGGCACTGCTCCACCCCCTCGTCCTCCAGGCAAGGAGACCAGGCCCAGCATGTCCATCCGCAATGCTTCTCTCCCCCAGTAAGTTGCCTGCTGGTCATCGTTGGCCCAGCGCCTGGAGGGGCAGGGAGAGCTCAGCCCATGTGGTGACTTTCCCACCCTTGCTGACCTATGGTGCTGCCGAAGGAACACCCGTGTCCTCTCACCTGGCACGGCAAGACCCTCTGGTCTGGGCAGCCAAGAGAAGCACAGGTCCTCACACCTGGCCTCGGCGTGGGGCAAAGACACACTGTATTTTCTGTAAAATCAAAAAGAGGGAGAGGGTGCGACAGAAGCGTCACGTGGCCTCGTCTCTGTCCCCGTTTCACTGCCAGACTTGGGAGTCTCTGCAGCTCCCATTCCTGTTTTCCAAGTGCACTGAGAAGCAGATCAACAGAAGTGAATGGCAGAGTGACAGAGACTGAGAACTTGGCAGCTCCCGCCTCTCCCGATAACCGCAACAGTGATGCCTGTGGTAACTCTTTATAGAGCACACGCTGCTCCGGGCACTCTGTGCTGGCTGCTCTGTGCATGTGTGACACCTCAGTCCTTCCTGCAGCCTCACGAAGCAGATCCCATTGCCCCTGTTACACAGGTGAGAGAGTCAGGCTCTGAGAGGTCAGAACACGACAGCTTCTTGGCTGGCAGTGCAGAGCCAGAGCTCACCCTAGTTCTGAAGCATCGTGCCACCCTGCACCCCAATTCAAGTCCAGTCCCCGTGAGAAATCCAGTCACCACTGAGATGTGCAAGCCATTCTGTGCAACGTCACCAAAATATCTGGCTGTACAGGTTGGAGGGTTTTTTGTTTTTTTTTTTTTTCACAGAATTTCCTGGATTTTGGAGCAGCTGTAGGATTTCAATAGGTATTTTGGTATGGAAACCACACATTCACAAGGCATTTCAAACTTGCCTTACCCACTCTAGAAATTAGGTATTTTGTCCAATTGCTAAGCTGGGCTGTGAACATCTCCGCCCTGCCTTGACGCTGCCCCTTGCAGGCGTGGAACTGCAGTGCCACTGAGTTGGTAATCGCTCTGCACGATAATGGTGCCCCGGTGGCCCCCAGAATTGATTGAGGCTGCCAGAAGTGCCCAACTCTGAACCAGAAAGCGCTGTATCTCCTTGGAGAGCCAGTTCGATAGAAGTTACTGGAAGCAATTGTGCTCAGGAAACATTCCTTGAGTTCAGTGTTGCACAGTTTCACATAGCGAGTTTGTGTCGTGCGCTGCCTCGCCCTCTGGTGGGAGGGCCACTGGGAGGAGTGATGTGTGCCCCTGGAACTGAACAACTCCTTTCTGGAGAGGGCACCTTCGGAGGTGGGCCCCTTGTGCAGTGGAGACCAGGAGAGCCTAATATGAGGTCTTAATAAAGAAAACCCCAGCTACTTGATAACGAATTTTTCAAACAAAATTAACCCAAATAGCATCTTTAAGCTGAACCCGAACATTTCTATTTGCTTGGACATGGAGAGAGAGAGAGAGGAAATCCACCTGTTCTAGGGATGAACCACGTCTGCAGGAGAGAGCACCTGGGCCAGGGCCCGGGCCCACACTGCAGCCCCTGTTTCACAAGAGGCTTTAGGTCTCCGCAGAGACAACAGACAACAGTGCCTGCCCACATCACAGTGCTGGCAGGGGCAGATCAGGAGAATGAAGGCAGACCTCTCTGCAGGTGTAAGTGCAGCTGATGTTAACCAGTTTAGAGCAGCAGCTGGGAGCACGGCCCAGGAGCCAGGCACCTGGTGTTTAATCCTGGCTCTGCCCCACATGACGAAGTAACACATTTGTTGACCTTTCTGCACCCATGTTTCCTATTTGGAGGAAAATACAGGATTGAGTGAAACACCGTACACAGTCCTTTGGGCCGAAGGCTTGACCTCGTATCTTGTCCTTGGTGGGTTCACACTGTGGGAGCAGATAAGGAGGGGGACCTGCTGTCCAGCTGGGGTGAGGTGCTTGAAGGGAGACGCCCCGTCCTGTGTCTGCTCAACAGTCACCAGCCAGCTGCAGAGGGGGAACTTTGAGTCTGGGATTAAGAGAAGGATAGTGGGGCTGTGAGTCAGAGAATAAGAATAAATTAAACACACTGAATGGAGTCAAGAATGAGCAGAAGAAGGGGACAATCTGGGGGTATTTTCTGATGTTGGCTGCAGGTAAGGCTTGCTCCAGGGGCCTCTATGTTGACTTCTCTTTTTTTTCTCAGGGCCTTTACCCACTGCCTCTGCTCAACAGTGCCCTGGACGATGGGAAGGCCACCCTGACTACTTCCAACACACCCTTGGGGCGCAGCCTCTCAACTCACCAGACTTACCCCGTGGTGACAGGTAGGATGCCCAGAATCTCCTGGGCCATGCAGCCCGGGCTGCCAAGATGAACTGGAGGGCAGGTGAAGGCAGGGCATGGCTGGTGTGAGGAGGAAAGTATTAGGGCCCTGGACCTGGAGAGAAGAGAGGGCTGTGCTGGCTGGGCCTCCTGGTGGGTCACGAGGGTCTGACCCTCTCAGCTTGGCCCCTCCTCTGCCTGTGACCCCACTGCCAGAGAGGTGGGTGCAGCAGCACTCTGCATACACTGGCAGAGGCACAGCAGAGGTAGAGCTGCTCCCCACCTCACCCGGCATGAGGAGCACCCAGCCCAGCCCCGCTCAGAGAGGTTGCCCGCTGTCCTGAGCCCCGCACCCCCCATTTCATGGCTTGGTTGTGCATGCTCCCACCATCATCTCACCCTCTCTCCTTGTCTCCCTCCCCGGCAGATCCTCACTCACCCTTCGCCATAAAGCAGGAAAGCCCCGAGGTGTCCAGTTCTAGCTCCACCCCTTCCTCTTTATCTAGCTCCGCCTTTTTGGACCTGCAGCAAGTCGGCTCTGGGGTCCCAGCGGGAGCCTCGGTCCCACCCTTCAATGCCTTTCCCCACGCTGCCTCCGTGTATGGGCAGCTCGCGGGCCAGGCCCTCCTCTCAGGTATGACAGGGAGGTCTGGGCCTGCAGCCTTCGTGGGGGTGGGAGGGTCATCAGGGCCAATCCCCTGGTTCCAAGGGGTCCAGTCCCCTCTCTGGACCTCATTTCTGTCCATCACCAGCGTCTTCCCTAATTCCTCCGGCAACTGTTGGAGGTGCCAGAATATGGCCCAAGTAGCAAAATCAAACCACTGGGGGCAGGCAATCTGGGGGTGCCTGGAGTGGGTGCTTGGTAGATTTCTAGAACCTCACCCTGAGGCCCCATGGAAGAGCAGGGACCTGAGGCCAGGAGCCAGGTGCTGTGAAGTGGTGAACACTTGGTCTGCATAAAAACAATTAAAAAGAAGGAAAACGTTGGCCAAACTTCGGAGAAAAAGGGGCATTGCATTTTGGAGGCAATTTCTACATCAAATTCCTGAAGAGGACAGTGGGGCAGTCACAGCCGGGTCTCCATAGTGTAGCTCCCACTGTGCATGCGTCACAGCGCCGCCCTTGAAGGACACTCAGCAGAGCAACTCACCCACCTGAGAGTCTCTGCTCCTCAAAGCATTCAAGCTGGAAGCACCTTAGGGGCATCTAGAGCAAAGCCCTTATCCTGAGAAGAGGCAGACCCAGGGAGAAGGGGCCGACTGGGGCCTGAGTGAGGTCAGGTGAGGGCTCGGCCCCGTGTGCCCTGTGTGTCCGACCCTGGCAAGGCTGGTCTCCCTGGCAGAAGGCCATCGGCCGTCCAGCCAGGGCCTGAGCAGTGGCTGAGAGAGTGAGGTATGTGGCTTGGGCAGAGAAGGCTTTCAGGGGAGTAAAGGTGGAGGGCAGAGTTCCATAACTGTCCTCAGATATCGGAGGGACCCCCCACAGCGATGGGGCTATTTTAGGTGTGTGCCCGGGCATTGAACCAGGACCCATGGGGGAGGCAGAAGGGGGATAGCTCTTCTTTTTTTAAAAAATAATTTTTTTAAAGATTTTATTTATTCAGAGAGAGGGGAAGGGAGGGAGAAAGAGATGGAAAGAAACATCAATGTGTCCCATGGGGGCCTGGCCCACAACTGAGGCACGTCACCTTCCTGGGAATCGAACCTGTGACCCTTTGGTTCACGGGCCAGCACTCAATCCATGGAGCCACACCAGCCAGGGTAGGGGACAGCCTTTCTGACCAGTGGTTTTCAAACACGTTGGAGACCTCGCAGCTCTCTCTTGAAATGAATGCTTTTATGGAAGTCAGGTCCCCAGCCAGACAAGTGATGACAGGTTCTGCTGGAAGCCAGGCTCTGCCCCCCAAGAGTCCTGGGATTTGAAAACCACTGCCTCAGAAGAACAACACCTCCACCTGCCCGGGGGACCCTGGGTCATCTGACCTAAGTTCATCCACCCTCTGTTATAAAGACTCTACACCTCAGTTGGGCACCTGGAATTTTTCCTCTGGGCATCCCCGCATCCGATGTGGAAGGCCATCTTAGAAGAGGAGGGCACAGAGGCAAAGGGTTAATGAAGGAAGCCCAGTGTGCAGGTGGAAAGAAAGAAAATGTTGACTCAGAGTTCAGAATTTCAAAAGAGGGTGAAGTCAGTGGAGATGGGTCATTTGTTTTGACCAAAGTGTTGAAAGGAGGAAAATCTGTGAGCTGGGTGGAGTGATGTCAGCCAGAGAAAATGGGACGGGGCGGGGAGGAGAAAGGGGGAGCAGAAGAGGCCCTGTCCCCTGTGGGGGACTGGCCATCACTGGGTGGGCCGCCTGCTTCTTGTGAATGGCAAGCCAAGGTCAGATGGACCGAAGTGAGGCAGGTAGAGAGAGGATAAGGGTGTGGACGAGGCATGTGAGTGTGGGGACCAGGGCCATCCAAGCGAGGGGAAAGAACAGAAGTCCCAGAGCATGGCCTGGGTCTTGGTACAAAGTGTAGCTGGAACAGCCTGGGGCAAACTCAGTGCCCACAGCCCCCACAGCTTTCCCCTACCCTGCTATCCTGTCCAGGCTTCGAGCACCCCCAGCAGCATGCAGTCAAATCAGGGGACAATTCCAACTTCTGTCAGCTCTTAGTTTAGTGACATGCCCTCTCTCCAGACCAGCTGCGGGACATGCACCACGGGGCAGAGTAGCTAGCGGCAGATGCCCGGGAGTCATCCATGCAGCAAATGCACACCTTGGGTGTGTCCTTCAGGCTGGTGGCCCGGCTCAGGCCGAGGTGATGCTGAGGCTCAGGGTGTGACCCCTGGGAAGGCTGATGGCCAGCCAAGGGCCCAACCAGCACGGAGTCAGGGGTCCGAGGAGAGCGAGCAGCCCAGGCTCAGGGACTGGGTCCAGGCAGGTTGCCAAGAGTGGGAAGCAAGTCAGGGCCGCAGTTACAAAGCTGGGCCAGCCCTGTGGCCCAGGCATGAGGCCTGTGACGGCTGGTGTCCATGTTGAACCCAGGGCATTGGCCTGGAGCTCCTTAAAGAGTGTCCACATGCGGCCCCTGGTCGAGACTGGACCTAAACACTGACCATGAGGCTGAATCATGGTGAGCAGACTAGGAGGCCACATAGGCAGAAGGAAGGGTAGGAGGTTCGAAGGAGAAGGATCTCAAGGGTGGGGGGACTAAAAACCTATTCAATGGAGGAAGAGGTGAATTTAAAAGAAAGGAGGCCAGGACCAAGGGGAGAGGAGGGAGGTGGTGACTGTGCATTCCATGACCCGCTCAGCCCCCACCTCCATGGACCCTCCTCCTCTGGGGCTCCCTGGGGGCCCTCTTGCTGCCTCCTGCAACCTCTGCCTGCTTCACAGTCTCCCCCGGTCACTCCTTTTCCAACCCAGAGGCTCTGGCTGTCTTTCTGACTCGCAGCTTCTCCCTAAACCAGCCAAGAGTGAGGCGGCATCAGGGTTTGGGGAACGTAGGATAGCCAGCCACTCCTCCCAGTTCCCTTCAGATGCCCAGTCTGAGGTCCCGACCCACTTGCCAGGAGCGGTCTGGAGGCGCCTGGTCCTGGCTGCTCCAGGGCTCACTCCAGCTCAGCTGGTCAGGAGCCTCTGAGTTTGGTGTTATCATCAAAGAGTCTATTACCTGCCTCCATCCTTTTGTGCAAAATTATATTTAGTTCTGCCAGAGAGATTTCTGGATTGCCATAAATTCTCCTTGCTATCAGAACAAGATAAGGAATTGAAAAGGGTCATGTAGAGGGCAGACATCAAAGGGGGCAAATAAAGTTGTCTGACACCCCCTCTGCCCTCTGAATTCCTCCACGCTGTGGTTCTGATCCTCCTCCCTACTGGTATTACAGTATTGCCAATATATCCAGGTGCTCGTGTTTTCGTATAGAACCCCCCTTTATGACAACTCAGTGTGGATCTGTGTCTATGCCAGCTCTTAAAAATAAGACCGTGTTGGAAGTATCTTTTAGTGCAGAGGAGACAGAACTCCAAGCCAAAGATAAATTTATGGTGAAGAGCCTTAAAAATAAGTAAGTAGATAAAAGCGCATGGTTAGGCTGTGATGGAGGGCCTCTGCCTCTCGGCTTCCGTGGTTTCATTTCCAAGAAGGTCTCAAGGTTCTTGGCTTTTGAGGAAGAAACCATGTATTTAAGGAATTGAAGCAGAGTTTTGTGGGACTGAAAGGAAAGTTTGTGGAACTGCAGTCTGTAAGAGGGCTGCCCTGAAAGGAGCCACAATGGCCTGTCCAGAGGCCAAGGTCACAGGAGGAGGCCATCAAGGTCCTCTCTGGCATTTGATTCAGAAACCTCTGTTCTGCTGGGAGGAAATTAGGTGACTAAGGAGAAACAAGGATTAAAGTCTCAGAATACAGGGGAATGAGACTGATGAATTCAGTGTCCAAGAGCAATTTGGAGGCTAATTCTCATGGGGGCAACTGTGTGAATTCCCAGGGGGCAACTGTGACTGAAGTAAGTTGTGGCTTAAGGGGAGTATGTGCCCTGGAGCTCTGCCCACTGAGCTGCTCAAGCAGCAGCAGGGTCAGGAGACAGAAGGGACAGGATGAGGGCAGGAGGCAGGGCAGCCCTGGACAGTACCTAGGCCAGCCCAGCAAGGAGGCTGCCTGAGCTCTGAGCCCAACATTCGCGCCCCAGCCCTCTCGCGGTGGACACAGACACAGCCTCAGAATCCTCCACCCGGTGCACCAGGGGGCCCCAGCAGTCCATCAAGAAGTAAGGTGAATCCACTTCACCATCTCTCATCCAACCTAGCTTCTCATGAGAAAGACGGGCAGGAAGATGCGGTTCAGAGCAATTAAGTAATGTGTTCCTCAGCCTGGCCTGGACCTAGGCTCCACCCTCCCCCCTTGAGAGGAGGAAGTAGGGAGAAAGGAAGAGAGAAGTCTGCAAGTTTCAGTCAAACACCACCTCTCCCATCACTCTCCTGCTCGGGCCACCTGCCCACCTTCTGTGCTCCCACTGCCCTTAAAGTAGCCATGTCACTCACTCCTTGTCTGTCGTGGGCTCCTGGCCAGGCGCTTGGTCCAAGGGCTGAGGGCCGAGCCTGAGAACTGACCACACTGCAGTCATCTTTGAAGAAAGATAAGATTGTACCCAGTATACCTTCTGCACCCTTTTCCTGCTACTTCTAAACACACTAAAATTCCTTTTTCCTCGCCAACATTTCCAGCCCCTTGCTTGCTTGGACCCTGCGTCAGTGCACTACGCCCACCTGCAGAATCCCAGCGGGTTCCATTCCGCTTGGTCCAGCACCATTTGTAACTAGCTAGACATCGCACTGAAGGTGAAACAAATTAGAGTGGTGTTTATTTGTATCAACACCTTCCCTCAGTTTCACTAATAACTCACTTCAAATACAATTTGTTCTAAAAGGCTCCTCTGACATGTAACAATTCATAGAATACGTTCATTGTGTTGATGAGTGTTCACTCATTGCACAAAACCTGGCACTGATAACATCGCAGCAATAATGATACGATAGTAACAGTGATACGGGCGCATAAGGTTCCCTTCTTTTTTTTTCCCCCACTTCGCATGTGAAGGGACTGAGTCGTGGTGCAGGTAGGCAGCTGGTCTAACGGCACTTGGGATGTGAGCTGGATAAGAACCAAGGCCCTCAGATTCCTAGATGCTTCCCTCTAAAGGAAGGGCAGAAGTCTAGTGGGCCTGGTACTGTCTGTTGATCCCCTAGGCTTGGCTCCCAGTGCTCATCTCAGTCTACACCCCATCTTGACTTAGTGCCTGGCCTTGCTAATGTAGCATTCTTGCTTCCTGCTGTGTCCCCAAGTGGTCAGAAAAGTGCCCAGTATATCGTACTCATTTATAAGTATCTGTTGAATGAAGAACTTGCCTTCAGGGAGTCTCCAGAAAGAGAGGTAAAGAGGAGTTAGTCACTGTGGTTTAGACAGTGTATAGCTTTCCATGGACATACCTTCTCTTCTGTCATTACCAGGCACCCCAGAAAGGCTGGGGCGTGAAGGACCTACAGGGACTGACGGGAGGGGAGTGGACAGGCAGTGCCGTAGAGGGGATGGACTTGATAAGCTGGTTGGCAGGGACTCAGAGGGGCCCATATGAGCCCTAGGAGAAATAGCAGCCCCCAATGTGGGAGAGATGGAAGGTCCTGGGTGAAAGGATCACGATCTAACACAGTGGTTCTCGACCAGGGACAATTTTGTAACCAGGGGACACATGGCAGTATTTGGAGATGTCTGGTTGTCACACTGGGTGGGAACTGCTACTGGCATCCAGTGGGCAGAGGCCAGGGATGGCCCTGAATACCCTGCTCTGCAGAGGACACCCCACACAGAGACTGATCCAACCCCATTATTTCAGTAGTATGGAGCTTGAGAAACCACAGAACATCACTGAGAGCTCAGACGACCAAATAATTCATCCTTCAAACTGGGGCCTTTTGAGAGTGAAATGGGCGTTATTAATAAGTGTGTTGGGACAGTTGTCATAACCTCGGCAGGCCACCATGTGTCATCACCTTGCTAAGAACCCTTGACGAGGGAGCCTGCTCTGGGCCTGCAGGTTCTTAGAAGGAGCAGTGGGTGGAGGGACCTGTGGCTGTCAGCACAGGGTGCGGGTGGGCAGGAACTCACCAGCTCACGGGGGGTCTCCAGAATGGGAAGGCCTGGCTTCCTGATGTGGAGGACAGGTGGAACCAGGGGCCTGGGGACCTCACGGAGCTGTCTCAGTGTCACCAGGGCAAGAACGTCACCCATAAATGTGGATTAACAAAGAGATGGGCGTCTGCTTTGCTGAAAAAATTTTTTTCAGGAATGGAATAGACAGATGTGGGAGTTGTGGGCCCGTGTAAACATGCATGTCGGCCCATATCTTCTTTCCAGGTCGGGACAGCCAGCCGGCCCTTTGTAACTCTGATAGATGGTATCCACCTGTCAGGCCAGGAGGAACCCCCCTGGCTCAGAGGGGGAAAAGTGCAGTGACTGATTAGCAGTGTCTTCCACGGGTCCAAAACAGGCTAGCAGGGGCCAGCAGGCCACACCTATGCCACCCCACGTAGGGCCTGGTTCTCGGTTCTGCTTGGAGCCGGGGCTGGAGGGGTGTGAGCTCTGAGTGCAGGGACCTCTAATGTACTTGTTTAGGACAGCTGTGCCCACTGCTGTGCTCGACGCTGTTGGGGATAATGAGGACCCAGAAGACATAGCCCCCACCTCCCTCCAACACCATGACATTTTATGGATGAAGAAGATTCACGTGAAAAAATCACCGGAGAGCAGGGAACAATGTGGGACTGCGACAGCTGCGCCCCCTCTTGGTGGAGCCGGTGTGCTGCACAGTGAGGGGTGGCGGTGAAGTAGGCTTGAGAGTGGGTAGCGTCACTGGAGGGAAGGTCCGCTCGCCCTCCAGGAAGCAAGACAGTAAGTCCAGGGGCTTCCTCTGGCCCCACTGACGACTCCTTGCTGTGTTTTTCCAGGGCGAGAGATGGTGGGGCCCACACTGCCCGGATACCCACCCCACATCCCCACCAGCGGACAGGGCAGCTATGCCTCTTCTGCCATCGCAGGCATGGTGGCAGGTAAGGGGATGGGCCGTGCAGGGGCTGGGGGCACATTGCCAAGAGGAAGTGTTGGCCAAAGGTGGAGCAAGAGGAAGGGTGTGTCCCACACACAGACTTTTTAAAGGGCACTGAAGGGTGGACTGAAGGGTGCATCTCTCCTTTTTGTCAGTATTTTATTTATTTTTAGAGGGAGTGGGAGGGAGGGAGAAAGAGGGAGAGGAACACTGATGTGAGAGAGAAACATCACTTGGTTGCCCTGACCATGGACTGAACCTGCAACCCAGGCATATTCCCTGACCAGGAATTGAACCATCGACCTTTTGCTTTGAGGGCTGACACCCAACCAATTGAGCCACACTGGTCAGGGCAAGTGCATGTCTTTGTAAATGTCTGGAGGACAGACTTCAGTGCAGTCCTGGCTCCCGAATCTCCCCAGCTTGGCTTCCTTCTTCCCAGACGCTCCCACGTCACCCTCAGTGATGAACAGGGAGCAGCTGAGGCAGACTGGTGCTCAGATCCGAGCCCAGCCGCTTCTTCCATCCATTCAGGGGGGCCTGAGGGAGGGCTCTTGGGGCTGAAAACACTGGCAGCTAAACAAACCCAGCCTTTAGGTAACCCACGGTCTCCTAGTTACTTAACTGGTGAATCTCAGTTTACTTTCTGGGACACTTAAATATGAATGGTATAGATGATGATGACAATGATGATGATGATGGTTGAAATATAGCCCCCTTCACACCCCACATTCACTCAGCCGTGCATGGGAGGGACCCTCGTTCTAGATACTCCAGCGGTACTGCAGAGTGCGAGACAAGCTGGGAACATTTCCCCATCACCAATGGACTGTCCCGGAGTCCTGTCTTCCAGTCGTTTAGACTTCTTTGTCCACCGGCGTGGTCACCACCCAACAGTGACCCAGGGTGTCGAGGTCTGGACAAGTGAGGAGAACAAGGAGAGTCTCTTTGGGAAAGTGTCTCTCTTAGGAACCACATAGGAAGGATGGGAGGATAAGATCAAACCATATCCATTGCCCAGGGGCCTGAGGACCTGGAGCTTTTGGAAGGGGCTGAATCAGGGCCTCTGTGACCCCCATGCCAGCCCTGGGTCAGGTGCCCTGGCCTGACCCCTGGGTGAAGCTCCTTCACCCAGGCCTGCTTCGCTGTCCCTGGTAGGGGTTGCCTTTGCCAGCCACCCACTCTGGTGCCCTGTGTGAGGCAGGGGACCGGGCTCTCCTGGGCAGAGGGAAGGGAGGGAGAATCTAGGGAGGAAAGGAGGCTCTATGCTCCCTGGGAACCTGCTGAGCTGGCACTTGTTGCCGCCTGGTTACCGTGGCGATGTGCTTAATGCAGCGTTGAAAATACAGAATACTGACTCCTCTCTCCCTCCTGGCCCCGGACTCCCTCACTCCCTCCCTTCCTCTTCTGGAGCGTGAAATGAGATTGGTCAAGATAAAAAAGGAAAAGATTCGGTTATTTTTTTAAGAGTGTGGATAATGGGGCCTCTCAATCAAAATCCCAGGCTCCAGTCGGCTCCCCCATCCCCCTTCCAACCTCTCCACCTTCCCCTGCCGCCTGCTTAGAGGGGAGGAAGAAACATAAAGCCCAGGGCTTTTCTCTTAATTATGAATCATCCCCAGGGGCAGGCCCAGGGCAAAGGGTTCCTGGGGCCCAGAATCTGACCTGTGAGGTAGCTGGAAGGATTGGGCCTCTCATCAAAGGCCTCCAGGTTGTTTCCAGAAAGACCTCATTCTGCGTGGGTGTTGCGGACAAAAAAAAATAGCACAACCACAGCATCCACTGCAAGTGAATTGCAAAAGGGAGGGCCCTTGTGTGGTGGATCGGCTCCTGATAAGTTACATGCTAATCCGGTTTTCTAGAAAATATGCTACTTAATTGTTTCACCTGGTTCCTAGGAACTTCATGATGCAAATAAATTCTTAGGGAATTTTTTGTAGAAAAATTATTTGTCCATCTCTTACCAGTGGCCACAACCTCCCAGTGACTGTGAGGATCCCTTCCATTAAAATCAATAAACCTTCATTAAGCACCTACTATGTGCTATGTACATAATAAATGCTTCAAGCAAGGCATCTTCAGTCAGTTGTGTAAGGAAGGAAGAGAGCACTTATTCTGCACTTCTGTGTGCCTGGCCATTCACAGATATCACTATTTTTCATTTATCCTTACCATAAGCCTGGGAAGCTGGCATTGCTTAGGTTTATCAGAATAAGGAAACAAGCTTAGAAAAGCAAGGTGGTATGTATGCTCAGGGTGATAGCCATACTAAGTGACTGAGTTGTTCAAAAACAGGTGTTTTAACACTGCCTCCCACCATGCCAGATTTAATGACACGCCAGCTATAGGACAGCAACACAGGAACAGGACAGGACACAGATTTCTCTTGTTTTGCCTTCTCGTGGTTGTTGTTGTTGTCCCTGGCCCATTAACATAGTTAATGATGCTCACACCAGTTCTGGAGCTGAACCAACAGCTTCAGAGTTGGTTTGATCCATCCATCCACCCATCTATCCATCTTTTCTTCCATTCATCTTTACATACATTTTTCATATGTACAGGCATTTTCTCATCCATTCTTTCATCCCTCCATCCATCCCTCCGTCCATCCATCGTTCCACCTATTCATCCATCTATCTATCCTTTCATCCCTCCATCCCTCCATCCCTCCATCCATCTATCCATTTATCCTTCCATTTACCCATCCATTTTTTGATACATCCCTCCTTCCATATCTATCCATTTTTTCAGTATCTATCCTTTCATCATCCACTTTTTCAACCATCCACCCACCCACTACTTTTTCACTTAACAAATACGGTGGAGGATCTGCGGCATAGGATGCTGGGGATATAGCAATGAACAAGACAAGCCTGTCCATGTATGGAGCTTACAACCTAGTACTGGAGAAAAAAGCACAGTAAACAAGTCAATGAATGAATAGGCAAGATAATTTTAGATAGCAGCAAATGCTGTAAAGAGACAAAATGTGATGATGTGATACAAAGCCACAGGGAGAGGATATACTACTTTAGATTGGGTGACCAAGGAGGCCTCTCTGAGGTGTTCGAAGTGGTCAGCCAAGTGACCAACTGGGGCAGACCATCCCCCACCCTGAAGGACAAGGGCCAAGGCCCCAAGGCAGGAACTAGTTTAGTGGGGTTGCACACAGACAAAGGGCGTGAGTGAGCAGGGAAAGGACTACGATGAGAGGTTGGCAGGGTCCAATTTAAGAGTACTCAGGCTCCTTTGAAAACTGATGGTAGGCAGTGGATAGAGACAGCACAGAGACCAGTTACAGGAGGGGCAATTGCAGTTGTTCGTGCAGTGGCCTTGGGCTAGGGGCTGCAGCGAAGGAGGAGAATAGAGACACTCAGGACAAATGCTGGTGGTGGAGCCAACAACACCTGCTGGTGAATTGGTTGTAGGGGTTCAAACATTGAGGAAACAAGGATGACCCCTAGGTTTGGAGCCTGGGAAACTGCGTGGATGGTGGTGGCGAGTACCCACGGGGGAGACCAGCAGAGGAAGAGACAGAGGGTGTGGCAGTTGGAAATCTAGAGTTCTGTTGGGCCAGGTTAAGATTGAGACACCTCCTAGGCACACAATTTAGTAAATCAGTAGGCACAACATATGTCTGAAGCCAGCAAACCATTCCAATGAGGGCCTGCATTTCAGCCATTGTTCAGAGCTGCTGTTTAATGCCAAAGGTTTGACAGGATCTTGGGAGAGAGGATGTGGGTGGAAATTCACAAAATGCTCCCACATTAAGCCCTGGGGCTCTTCAACATTCAGAGTTCTTGCAGAGAAGTAAACAAGAGAGTAAGGTGGAAAGACCAGTGGGTCAGGACGCACACCCCGAGAGAGGGATAGGTGGCTGAGTCACAGTCAGCTGAGAGTTTAAGGGGTGGTGGACACAGAGTGACCACTGGAATGACTGGGTAGAGGCTGGGGGAGACGAGGGGTCAGCCTGATTGGAGGGAAGTGTGGAGGTGAAGCCAGAGACAGTGGAGCAGAGAGAAGGGCTGGGATCCGAAGAGGGATGTGGGATAGGAAGAGCATTTTAAAAGAGAAGATAACAAAGCATGTTTGCTGGCTAAAGGAAGTGATGAATGAGAAAGGGAGAACCAATGAAGCAGAAAGGAGAAGGCATCCATTGTCGGGGCCAAGGCCTTCCAACAATGAGTGGGGTGGGATGCAGAGCAAAGAGGATACCTGGCCTTTTGTGGGTGCAGGGACACGGACAGGTCTGGTGGTGGGAGGATGCTGTGTCACCTCCCTAGTCCCGTCCCTGCCGCAGCTTCCTTGTGACTGAAGCAGACAGAAGCCAGCGGACGTGAGTTCAGTAGGTGACTATGTGTGTGAGTGAGTGAATGCATGAGTAAGTGACAAAATGAGAGGGCAGACACACTGCATTTTCCATCTGCCTTCCTGTCCTGTAGAGCCAGTGTATTGGCACTGGGTGGTGGGGGGGGGGGGCGGTGGAGGCACGGGGGCCCTTGTTGTGCAGCCAGCATTGACTTGGCTTCCTCCCTGGGTGCCGTGAAACCAGGGGTCTGCCTACACCAGCAGTAAACGGGAGCAGGCTGTTGCATGGCAGGGTGCGAACAAGAGCTGGAGTAGGAGCTGGGGCCTGTCCTGGTGCAAGCTCCATTGCACAGGTGGCACTGAGCTATGTAAAGTCTTTCCCTCTCTGGGTAGCAGTTTCTTCATGTGGGAAATGAACAGTCAGAGTAGATTATTTTTCAGTTTCTTCCTTTCTCTTTTTCTGTGCTTTTTTCCTGCTTCCCTCCCTCCTTCCCTGCCTCTCCCACTTTACATGTATTTTTCTGAGCCTGATTTGAGTTGGACCTAGTCTCCCGGCTAAGTAACTTGCTGTGTTACTGCACAAGGCCAGCCAGCCTGCCAACTCCCTCTGCTTCCTCCCCCTGCCCCTCCTCCTCTCTTCCATCCCTCCTCTACTAGTGCTTCCTCCTTCTCTGGCAGGGCAGCCCCAGGGCCAGACCCCAACCAGGGCTTTAGAGCTTTATTTGAGCATGTTCTTAATTAATGGGGAAAGAATAAAAGCTAGCATTCCTTGAGTGTTTCTTACACACCAAAGATGGTACTGAGCGTTTAATGTAGTACATTATCTAACTCAATCCTCACAAAAACCCCAAGAGATAAGGACGACAACACGCCCCATTTTACAGATGAGGAAAGCAAGGCTCACAGAAGTTAAGTGACTTGCCCAAAGAGACATAGCCAGGAAGTAGGGGGCAGGGCAAGGATTTGACCCGAGGCTCAGAAGTTTCAAGCCTCCCTTTCAAAGTCTGGGAAGGATACCGGGAGCCACAGAGGCACTCAGCAACGAGTTTCAGAAAGACAGGTGGATACGGACGGACGGGATCTCGGGGTTGGCCAGAACCCGGCTTTGTCATGGGAATTCTAACTGCAGAAAGGGATTGCCTGAAGTGCAGAGCACAGAGCCTTGCGGTCAAGTTCTGCCCCTCACGGAGGTGTGATCTGAACAGCCACTTCACCGCGCCCCCAACCTCCCTCTGTGAACCGGCAGCGGGAGGAGTGCTGCGCAGGAGGGCCGTGGGCGTGAGGGGCATGGCATGTGCGGAAGGACCAACTCGTGTGCCCGCTTGACTTGGTGGTTATTCAAGGGCATTCCTAAGTAATTTCTTTGGTAAATAATCCTTTTGTAAAGCCAAGAATGCATTCACAGAAAGAAGCGATCTGATTATTTTCTGTAAATTTATGCACCAAGTTTGCTTAAAGTGGCAGCGTTGGGATGGGACGACAAGACCCGCAGAGCAGCTCCCAGGACAGATTTCCCCAGAGGCTGGTGCCTCCAGGGCCTCTCCTGCCTCTCCTTCCCCAATTTCCAACATCTCTCCCCCAACACACACACACACACCCCTCCCTGACGAACATGCCCGGGAGCGTGAGCCGTTTAGGCACAGGAATGACTTGTCAGTGGGACCCCCTCTGCCCCCTGACCCCATTGACCCCTCCTGGAGCTCCTGCATGGAAGGTCCCGGCGGCAGCAGTGGAAGGGGTTCAAACCTGGGCCCTGGAGTCACAGCTCCCAAACTCCAACAACCACCCCCCGCTGTGTGAGCATATGCAAATCCCTAGGCTCTAGTTCTTTACCTGGAAAATGGGCATAATAAGAACATCTGCCTTCTGTGGTTCCTGCGAGGGACAGGCTTGTTAGGGCAGGGGTCTGGTATCTGGTGGAAAGGACCCTGCTCAAAACGATGCTGGCTGAGGGCCCCTCAAGGGAAGGGCCTTCTGAGCTCCCACTGTCCTGCCCCGGCTCCACCTGTTCCCCAGGGCTCACCCAGTGCCAGCCCCGCATACCCTTCTCTCCAACCCCAGCCCCACATCCGTGCTCCACCTCACGTCTCACCTATGTGCCTCCAACAGGAAGTGAATACTCTGGCAATGCCTATGGCCACACCCCCTACTCGTCCTACAGCGAGGCCTGGCGCTTCCCGAACTCCAGCTTGCTGAGTAAGTCCCTCTGGGCCTCTCAGGCCCTCTGCTGTGCAGGGCCAGTGGGGTGCAAAGCTGGGCCAGAGTCATCTCAAATCTGGGAGGCCCAGGTTAGAGCAGGGCCTGGGGAGACAGGTGTTACTCATAATTCCAGCAGGAAGGCAGTGTGCCAGGTTGTGGCCAGGTGGTTTGGGGAAGAGGGCAGAAGGAAGACTTCCGTACACCATTCTTTCTCTTAGTGCCCAAAGCCACGTCTATGAGATCCTTCTTTTGAGTAGAATCCAGGGCTTAGGCCTCGGAAAGACCAGGGTGGATTAAGGAGCCTCAGAGTAAATGCCCCACCTCCAGGGGCTCCCAGTCCGGCCACGGCAGACGCTGGTGGGTGCCATGCGGAGTGCCTGCTGCCCCCTGCCTGGGAGTGTGCTGATGGCACCGAGGGCTGTCCTGCTGCCCACATCGCCCATCTAAGTGGCGCACAAGTGCTCGTGTGGCAGCAGCACAACCCTGCACAGAAGTCCTCTGTTCCACCACACTCCTGGAAGTTGGCTTGAGATGTGGGCGGCCCTCAGAATCTGGGTCTGGAGAGTGACCCGCAGGCTGCTCTGCACCCCTGTTGCCTTGGGGCCTGGGCTGCGCAGAGAAGCTTTTCAGAAAACCAAGCCCCACAAGTGCGGAACTTGAGGAATCCTACTCAGTCTCCCCGAGGGATGAGTTTGAACCATCTGGGCCAGAGAGAGGCAGTGGCACAAGCGTGGCTGTCCCTGCGACACCATCGCGGGCCTGGACAGACCGTCCACTCCCCGAGACGCCCCTCTGCTGGCATTCCAGAAATGGCTGGGAGGGTGGCCGACCAGGGCTCTCTCTGTTTGCCGGATGACTTCACCTCCAGCCACCTTCTGCTGCGTTTAGCCAGAAAGACTGAAGAGGCAGAGATGTGTGGGGGTGGGGGGGTGTCAGTCACCTCCCTGCAGAGCGTCCCGCATGGGGGCTGTCAGTGCACAGCCCCCACTGACCAGTCGGGACTCGAATCCCTCTGGTTTGGAGGAGGAAGTTTCTGCGACCTCGTAGTTTGGGCAAAGCAGGGGAACCCCTAGGGTCTCCCCGTGTGCGTGTTCTCAGGCTTCCAGGTGTGACTGCTCCCTGTTGCCCTCTCTCTGAAACAAGGGCGTTGAAGGTCACAGTAATCATAGGGGGAGGGACAAGAAGCCACCTCCTCATTCTGGCCAGAAACTCAAAGGTGAGGTCAGAGAAGGAGGAAACAGGCTGAGAGGAGTTAATCTTTGATGATCAGATAGGCCAGGGGGATAAATGATTAACCTGTGCTGTCTTAAAGGTTAGCAGATGCAAGGAGGCTGTGGTACAATTTCCCCTTCTGACCAGTGGTGTTATTATTTTTTTGGCATGCCCAGGTTCCCCATATTATTACAGTTCCACATCAAGGCCGAGCGCACCACCCAGCACCGCCACGGCCTTTGACCACCTGTAGTCGCCATGGGGACAGTGGGAGCGACGGAGCAGCAGGAGGACCAGGTCTGGGACAGGCCCCAGAGAGTCACAGAAAGGAATCTTTATTTATTACATGAAAATAACCACAAGTCCAGCCTCATGGGTCATACTCCCTGTGTGGCTGACTTAATGAACCATGAAAGACAGGATGACTTTGGAGAATGCCAGACTGTCCTCCAAGATTCCTCAGTGAGTGCAGGATTCCCAGGGAGGGACCTCCCATCCTGAAAGACACAGAACTGGAGAAATGTGGAGAGAAGAGGGAGCGGCAGAGTGCCTGGGAGGGAGGGCAGACTGGCCACAGTGGGCTTGGCGGCCCAGGGTGGCGCTGTGGCTCTACCATCAACACACTCTAGTGTTCCTGGGTTGTTAGCACTTCCGTCCAGCCCACAAGTCACAGCCAGTGCAAAGGCTGTCCCCACAGTCACCCTCAGGGTCACTCCTACCAAGCCGCCTCAGAGTTGAGGCTCCTGCCGTCCACCTCCCCAACCCAGCCTGCTCTGCTCCTCCTGCAGCTCTCTCTTGGCCACCAGCTGAGGGCTGGGTCCAGTCACCCAGAAGCTCCACCCAGTGGTCAAGGGGCCTTCCCTCTGCCTGCTGCTGTGATGCACCAGTGCACCCGGCTTCTCCTCTTGCAGCTCATCCCAGAGAGCAGCCTCTTACAGCTGGACACAGACTTTCCAAAGGGCCCTGCTCAGAGCAGGCAGAGCTGCTGGGGACCCGGGCCAAGCCCCTCGCACCGGAGGAGGTGTGCTGCCTCCTGAGCCAGCGATGCAGGTTCCCTCTGCACCTGCAGCTCCTGCCCCACGGCCTGACTGTAAATACTGTAAATGCAGCTCTGCGTGGTCCAGCTTCTTTCTGTCCACCCAGACTGTGGCCTCTCAGTGAATTGTCTCCCTGCCATGTTGGGCTTCTCTCCCCAATGCTTCTTTCTTTTTTAACGACCACCACCATTGCCACTCAACTCAATAAAGCATTACTCCGTTTCAGGCTCCAGGGTTGACTGGGGAGGAGGCACTGGACTAGGCTTTGTCCAGAGAATCTCAGGTCCAGTGGACAGTGAGCACACTTTGGGGCCGGGGTGCAAAGGGCCATCTAAAGCCCAGGAGCCTGGCTTAGTATTCTCCCTCCGCCTTACCGTGTTTAACACCAGGCACACCACCTAACCCACGCTTTGACTTCTCCAGCTCTGGGTAAAGGGGGGCATGAAGGAAGCACATGGCGCAGTCCCGGGCCAGTCGCAGATGCCCCATAAGTGGTTGCTGTTGTTCACAGAAACCAGACAGTCGGTGGGGAGGCTGGTGACTGTGCCGGGAGTGGCCATTCACAGAAGCAGCCCAGCAGCCCCAGGATGTGAAGGAGGGAAGTGGGAAGACATTTACTGGGCTGCTGTGCCAGACACAGGGTGGAGGCCTCGAATCAGTGAAGGTGGGGTTAGCCCCAGGTTACCTGTGGAAAAGCTGACGCTCAGAAAAAAAAATCCAAGAGGGGAGGTGGTAGGTTCAGGCCTGTATGGCTGCCAGAGGGTTCTAGATGCAGGGCAGCCATGGAGAGGCATGGGGTGGCAACGCCAAGAAGCAGGGAGCCTGTCGGGACACCGCCTTTCTAATAAGTGTTGGAGAACAAGGGGGCACATACTGCGGTGGCTACAGCAGTCCTGTCCCCAACACAGAGCTTGGCCCCAGGGGTGCCCTGCTGCCCATGTGGACCCTTTCCGTGGGGGACTCTGCAACAAGCAGGACTGTGTGGCGCATTCGACGTCTGGGCACACAGCCACTGGGGTTGTGTCAGACAGAAGAGGAGTCCTCACCCCAATAGCCAGCATCCGGGGACCCAGAGGCTGGGAGGGCAGAGCCTGAGAAACAGGAGAGGCCGGGGATGCTCCCTGAGGGCAGCGTGGATCCGCAGGTGAGGGGACGCTCCCACGGAGGAAACCGGTCCCCGTCGCTTCCCAGGGGACCTGAGATGACATTTGTCCTTCAATAACAGCTTCCCTTTGGCTATCAGCCTGGCGGTGGGACTGAACTCTATATACTTGAGACTCCTCATGATCCTGAGCTCTGGGTTCCTGAGGTCCCAAGGCAGCCCCCACCTGGTTCCTGGGTCCCTGTCCAAAATCACTTTGAGACGCATGGCACCCAGGGAGCCTGCCGAGCATCAGACACTGGTGCACCTGGCTGGACCTGTCCCGCCCTTGAGTGACAAAGGGACTTGGCCTATGCTTGTGCTGCAGGTGACTGGTTCCCTGAGGTGGCCCGTGCACCCGGGACACTGCTCAGACAGTGCTGGTGAGTGTGGTGGGGCCAAGGGCAGTGTCCACAGTCAAACTGTGGGTCCCTTTTGGGACTCAGGAAATGCGTCATCTGTGTGTTGAGGGAGAAAGATGATTTGAGGCACTGACGGGACAAGCTGAGGTGGCACGTGTGGGCACAGCAGAGAAGGGTGTGAGGAGAAGGTGTGGGGGACAGAGGAGGCTGCAGAGCTTCAGCTGGAGGCCTCTGTCTTGGGGCTGTGTGGGAAGGTGGGAAGCCTCAAGGCAGCTTCACGGGAAGGGGGCAGGTTGCCCTGGAGCCCACAGAGACCCCGTGTGGGCCAGGCAACGCCTGTACGGGGGGAGACAGAGCAGCTCGAACCCAACCTGGCCCCACCAGGTGGGGCAGAGCCCATCTTTCTAAGGTGGGCTGGAGCTGCTGAGACCTCTGTGCTTCAGGCTGGGGACGGGGCCGCTGGGAGCCCTGCCTCCAAGGCCGGCCAGCCCTGGGCTGAGTCCAACCCTCCCTTAGCTTCTCCAATATTCCTGCTGTACGTTCTTACTAAAGAACATGAATTTCCTGCCCCTCCTTGCCAGGAACACACTCAGTGGTCGCACAACCTCAGGCAGGGGAGTTAGTTCGGCAGCCCACAGGTTGGGGGCCTGCTGAGGGCTCCCCTCTCCTACTTCCTCCCCTCACACACGCCTTTCCCACACATCCACCTGAGTCTTCCTCACACTCTCCTGGTGTCCTTGTCCTGGAGTGGGTACAGGAAGAGGGGGCTGACCCCCAGTGGCTTGGGGGCTCCCTCCTGGCCCTCTTTCCCCACCCCACCCCCACCCAGTTAACTCCTCCTGTTCTCTGTCTCCTCTCACCCTCAGAAGTGACGACAGCCCTCCCCTTAGCCGTAGTGTCTTTCTGTCTGTAAAACTTGTCCACATCCACCCATTTTCCTCTCTAATTCATGACACTAGCCCCATCGTGCACTTGGGGAAATTGAGAACAAGAGATGACCTTTTCAAGGCCATTCTAAGGAGTTGGGACCATAGCTGAATCTGCACCCTCATCTAAGGCCTCTAAGGCCTCTAAGGCCTTGTCTGGTGGTAGCCCAGCTTCTGCAGAGGCCTCAGGCCCTTTTGCTTTTGGGAGGGGGTGGGGCTGGGGCGGGGGTGGGCAGAGTTTCTGGCTCCCAGCAGGCAGAGTAGTCCTGGGTGGAAGGCCCAGAGGCCAGCCCTTAGGTGGAGGGGGAGAGCCAGGCTGAGCCCATTTCCACTCCATCCTCGGCCCTGAGCCCCGGCTCTCCAGCCCTCAGGGCCACGGGGCACGTCCTCCACCCGAAGGAGCTCCGGTGTGCCTGTGCCCCAGGCTGTGTGTCACCTTCCGACAGGAGTGACCAGCTAAGCTGGTCTCAGCTGTCGTTCTGGTGAAAGCAAGGGTCCCCCATCCCACAAAGGCGGCTGACTGCCTCTCCCTCCCCTCCTTCTCTTTCCTTTTTCCTCTTTCAGCTTCCCATTCCAGCCCCTTTTCTGCCAGGTCCGAAGTAACCACTCCTTTCCTGCCACCGTTTAAGAGACCTTTGCATCTCCAGGGTGTGGGAAGGGCTCTGAGTCCCTGCACATGATCAGGAGATGCCCTGTCCATCCCCTTCTCTCTGGCTTCCCATTCTTCTCATTGCTTTCTTCTCTTCCTCTGGGTCCTTGGGGTGCTGGGGACACTGCACTGGGGGCCTTGACCTCCTGGTGACAGACACCTGCTCCCTCCTCTCCCCTCACACATACACATACTACCATCAGCCCCCTCCAGTCTCTAAGCCCCTCACACAGAGCTGGTGCCCGGCTCCTTAGAAGAAGAAGCTGGGGGAGCCAGGCAAGGCCAGGCCTCCTCCAGTCAGCATCCTCTGTGCACAGCAGCCTTTCTCCTCCCCTTTCCGGGCAGTGGAGGCCAGGTCCCAGCTGAGAACAGGCTTCCTGGAGATTTGGAGCAGGGGCTCAGGTCTCCTGGGGGTGGGAAGTGGGGGGCTGGGTGGGGGAGGGAGGTGGCCCAGCTCCTCCATCTGCGCCCGTGGCAGCCGGCCAGGCTGGGGAGTGAGGCGCTGCCTGCGGCTCTCCCAGGGAAATGTGATTTCCCGCGAGTGAAGCGGACTGTGCAGCGTGGAAATTGGCTCTTTTCTGAGTGAGCAGCGGCTGCTGCGGAGTCTGTGGGCCGGGCCGCGGGAAGCCGCGCTGGCCCCTGGAGTGCGCTGGGAGCAGCCATGTGCTGAGAACTCATTAGGGATAAATCAAACCAGCAGCAGCATGGAGCCAACATCGCGCCCCCTCCATGCCCAAGACCCCCACTGCCCTGAGCTCCTCCCCAGGAAACATACTTCCCGTGTCAGAGAGCCCAGGCCCACGTACCAGTCAGACACAAGCCACCCTAAACCCAGGAGCCAGCCTGGGGGAGAGATGTATGTATTTACAAATAAATGTTTGTTTGCTCTATGTTTGTTTGCTTTTGGGGGGTGGTGTCATAGGTAGTAAGCTTAACTGACAACAAAGACCTTGCTAGGAGCCTGGACTGGGAGCTCACCTTCCCGCCACCTCATCTTTCCACCACCCTCCAGCTGCCTTTTCATACCTGCCCCTGCCTCCTGGGCACCAGCGGGGAGGCCCTAACTGTGGCCCACACAGATCCCCCCACAACTACCTGCTGGAGAGATAAGAGGCCCAGTCTACCTACCTGATCCCCAGGGACCTCACTGCAGCAGAACAGAAAGTGTCTGCAAGGGATGAGCTCGGTCTGAATGGAAACTCAGCTCCCACCAAAGGGAAAGAGACGGGGCAGAAAGAAGGGATGACTCCTGGCAAAACCGGGGTGGGGGAGGGGCTGCTCCTCCAGCCATTTCAGGGACTGAGCCGTGGGGGTCCTCGGGGCTTGTTAGTTACAATCATAGTACCCAGCCCCTGTCATAAGGTCTTCACCTCCATTCCCCATCCCTTCTGCTAAAGAGCCTGAGCCTGGACCTGGCACCCTCCGCACTGGAGCCTCCTGGGGCCCTGAGTTTCCTCAGCTGTGGAATGCGAGGCTGGGGCCAGGGTGACGTGCAGCCCAGCACTGTGACTCCACAGTCACCTGGGTCAGTGGAAGGCAACGCAGCCTCGTCTGACTGGTTCAGGTATGAGGCCCTCCTTCCCCCAAATTCCCCAGGTACTTTTCCGCTAAACCACAGGCCAAAGCCACGTTCTCACATTTGGAATCCCATCTCTGTTTGGGGTGGGGGTGAGGGCCCTAGGGTGCTGCCTCAGCTGGCTGAGTTACAGCCAGGTGTCGAGAGCCTTCCAGCCTGGGGCAGACAACAGAGCCCACTGACTGCAGGTGGTGCAGGCTGGGCTCGAGAAGTCACACTCATTCATTTGGAAGTCTCTCATAAACCACCTACTGTGTGCCAGACCCTGTGGCAGGCAGTCAGAAGAAAACAAGATGAATCCAGTTGGATTGTTATATCCCCCACGAAAACAATAAACCAAAGACAAAACAAAAAACCCTTGGAGCTTAGAAATGAGACTTTCGTGAAAGTAATTTACAGAGCAAGGTGGGACAGCAATGACAGGCATGAGAGGTGTGACAGGAAGTGCTGTGGGGGGCCAGGTGGTATTTGCAAAGCCCCTCAGGCCCCAGGCCTTCCTCTGCCATTCTCAGCTTCTCCAAGGAGCAGCCACCAGCAACCGACTCCAGACTCTAAACCTCGGGCCTAAAGGCTTCCTGGGAAAGGGCTTCCCCTCGTGTTTCTGTGTCTCAGGGAGGGCGGTAGGCAAGAAATACATGTCCTTTCCCAAATACCTTCCGGCTCGGCCTGGCCCCAGCCTGGGCACCCAGACGGGGGCTGCACTGGAGGACTTGGGCCTTGCTCAGACGGTGCGCAGGGAAAGGGTCGGGGGGCTTCCCAGGGCCTTAAAACAGAGTGGAAGCTGCCCCTCCCTACGTGATCTTGGCTGGTCCCCTTCTCCCCACCACAAGACCCTCCTCGTGAGGCTGGGACCAGCTCAGCCATGTGACCACAGGTCCAGATGCCGAAGGGAAGAGGACAAGGGTCCTGGACGGACAAGGGGAAAGAGGCACAGGAGGGGAGACCGGTACATGGAGGTGGAAACTCAACTGGCTCTTTCTCCCCATAAGCTCCAGCTCAGGGGTGGTGACAGTGGTACAGGCCTTGGGGACAGGCCTCACTTCCCTGGTCCCTTCTATCTCCATTTCCTCCAACTCTACTTGGAGGCTGGAGGGAGGGCCTGGGGACTTTGACACTGTGGGGGGAGCAGGTGCCCCTCTGGCGGCAGCCGGCCCAGGGTGGGAGCTGGGGGTGGCCCGGACCCGGCTTAGGACCCATCTGGGCATGTCTCCTGCTATGAGGGGCTGAGGTGGGGGAGGGGAGGGCGGGGAGGTGAATAAATAATAGGAAATAAAACTTCATGAAGCAGAAAATAAAAGGCAGATTATACAGATGTGGCAATTTGAAGGATCATTGCCTCTGTCCTCTTTTTAACTGCTGCATCTGGAGTTTTGAAGCCGCTTATCCTCGCCCTCCCTCTGCCAGGTCCCCGCCTGGCTGGAGTCCCCCACAGGGCCAAGGCACGCTTGGGGACAGCACCTCCAATGGCTCGGCTGCTGGCATCTCTTCGTACCACGAGAGAGCGCACCCGGCCCTGGATGCGCCTGTGGGGCCGGACGGCGGGGAAGGTGGGCAGGGTGAAGCCCCGAGAGGGGGCTGTGGCTGCATCTGAGTGAGGAAGGGGCGCGTCTCTGACAGCAGAGTGCTGGCCAGGACAAGGGTGGTTATGGGGGGTGTGGACAGGGCAGGGATGACAGAAAGAAGCCCAGTGATCAGGAATAGGGTGAGGATCTGGGCTGGCAGGACGAGGGGTCCCCCTTGCTAAGGGGGTTTGGAGGAGGCTTAGCTGGACGGAGATGCCTAGACCTCTGTGTCTTCGTGCAGGCAGCTTTTTTCTCATCTTCATCAAAATTCATTTGTTAAGCCCCAATTTGACACTATGCCAGGTGCTATATAAACAGACATGGTCCTTGCCCTTAAGGAATTTCCAGCCTAAGACACACACACACTGACATTTTGTTGATCTTATTTTAAATATTCATGTATTCTCCACTTGCTCCAGAGAGGGCCTGAGACAGCTCACAGGAAGTGCACGCAGTAAATCAGTAAAATACTGCTGAGAAACGAAGCACCAGAACCACAGGACACACGCAGGGAGGGGTCTGCTGCGCCTGAGTGGCCTCGGGGCGCTGCACCTGGGCCTGAGTCTCTCTCTCAGTGACCAGGTCGAAGGGCTGTCTGGTCACTTACCTGATTCGTTTGCTGGACACAGGAGTCATTGCTTCTTTGTGCATATTCCTTCCAACCCTGTCCCTGTCCCTGTCACACCGGATAGGGACAAAGAGATCAGAGAGCAGAAGTTTCTACCCGACACCAGAGGTGAGGTGGAGTCCTCTCTGGCTCTAGCCTCCTACCATCCTGGAGGGCTGTCTTTCAAAGCAGTGGGCAAACGGTGGTCACAGAACCATGACCATGAACAGGGAGTCAGGAGGAGACGACGCTTAGTTCAGACTCAGGTATAACAAGTAACATCTGCACAGAAAGTGACCACTTCCACGTCCTGCAGGCAGTTAGAACTGCAGGTCTGAAGTTCAGAGCAGAGATGGGCAGAAGGCTTAGACAAGGACAGTTTGCAGAAGTTCCCTGACGCCCTAAGGACAGCAGCCCCCATGGAAAGGCTGGGTTCAGGGTGGGAGGAGCGAGGAAGGAAGGCAGAGAACAAACATATGAGTACGATAGAAGAGCCAGGGGCACATGGAGTGCTGGGCCCAAGGGAGGTAGGAGCCCGAGGCCCAGGGTTTTCCACCCGAGGTGGGAGGTGGCACGCCCTGTGGGGGGCGGGAGGCGCTTAGGGATGCAGCGGGTGCCAGACTGCCGAGTTCCCACCCTCGGGAAGCTGTGTTCTCTGGGCAGCAGAGAGGGGGAAGGTTGGGAGGGGTGGGGAGGCGGGTAGAGAGCTACAGATTCGGTGTGATGCCGAACGACCAGGGAGCAGGGCTCCAGCAAGGCTTCCTGCAGGAGCTGGCATCGGGCTGTCAGTGGGCTCCTCCTCTTCCCACTCCTGGGAGGACCTGGAATTTCTCCAGAGCAAGTCCTAGGCCCTGTCCTTTGCGGGGGTTGCCTCCACCCCACCCCACTCCCATCTCAGAAAATGGGTTCTGATTACCTGAAGTTCCTTACCCCAGTGATTGGCTCAGAAATGGGCCATGGCCCAGGGGAGGCTGTTCAAAGAAACTCTGCTCCTGGACTTCAGTTTGCACCCTCCAAGGAGCAGACATTCCCTGTGGGCTGGACTTGCACCCAGAAGAGGGGGTCCTGGGTCTGAGCCATCTTGGTACCACCAGGGGACCATTCCTGCCTCCTAAGCCTGGGAGATGGAGCCCAAGGAGCTCCAGAGTAGGCTCACCTGACCTGGATGCAGACTGTCTAGTTATCAGAGCCAATCCCTGCCCTTTCCCACTGAAGCCCAACCAAGTCTTGTGACTTGCAGCACCCGGGCAGGCAGAGCGGTGCGCAGAGGCCCAGCCTCGATCAGGACTCACACGTCTGAGGGTGCAGCCCCAGCAGAGCCCAGCGGAGGGGAGGGTGCCTGTAGTGAGGCCCACAAGGCTGTGAACTAATAGATAACTCTCCTGGCCAGGCATTGTTCTCAGGTGTTTACATGCAAAACTTCATTTAGTCCTGCAAGGGCTGTGTGAGGTAAGCAGTGTTATTATCCCCTTTTATAGGGAAGCAAACAGGAGCAGAGGAGGCTAAGGCACTGGCCCCTGGGCTGACATGAGGGACAGCTGGACTTGCTCCCGGGCAGTTGACTCCAGGGCCTGTAGGTCCCACAGGCCATGTGGCCGACAGGCCAAAGGTCGCTGAGAGGGGAGGAGGACGAATGTTGAGAAGACACTGGATTTGATGATGGAGGGTCATCAGTGACCCTTCTTGGCTACCCAAGAGGTGGCATTTTAGGGAGGGGTGGGGTGGAAGCCAGTTTGCAAGGCGTGAATGGGAGCCAGGAGCCAGATGAGGGAGAGAAACAGCTAGAAAGACCATCTTTTCTTTCATGATGGTGATACTTAAGGTGTTTGCAAGGCGAGATAGTGAAGGGGTAAAAATTAGGCCCAAGGACCTAGCCAGGACCCCTGAGGGAGACGGGCTCAGGGTGTGGGCAGAGAAGCGGGTGAGCTGTGTGAGGGCTCAGGGCAGGGGTCAGTCCTAGGAGAGTGGAGAGCACTCCTGCCTCCAGAGAGGGAAGAGGAAGGGACAGGTAAAGGTGTGAGCCACAGGTAATGGTGAGGGGCACCAGCACCTAGAAGAGCTGGAGGCGGAGGTGTTGGCAGAGGTGCAGCAGGGAGAGCAGGACATTCAGGAAACCCGGAGGCACGTGGGAGCACATGGGGTTGGGGAGGAGGGGCAGGTGTGGGGCCGGCACGTTATCCCAGGGTTCCAGGCCGCCATCTTCCTTTCCCACTTTTATTTCTGACCTTCGACTTTTGGAAGAGTTGCACTAATAGCACAGAGCATCTCCAGCGGTTTTCAGACTCTGCCAGCTGGCCTGACATACTCAGGTCATCTCGCCTCCTTAACGCAAGGCTTCTCCAAGCACTGAGCATGTCCTCCACCATCGGAGAACTACACTCCTTCAGGTGAGGTCCCTTAGGATCTGGCCTCAGCCCCCTTACCCTGTGCATCCCTCAACCTGCCTCCCCACGCCCCCAGCCCAGCTCCTTCCAACTCAACACACCCACTTGTCTCCATCTGACTCTGGGCCCCCAGAGAAAGGACCCAGGCCGAGGCCTTAGTGACATTTTGTTCTTCCCTGGTGCCTGGCGATCAACAGACTAAGGAGGTCATCAACAGAAAGCCAGACGTAGCAGAGATGCGGAGTCAGGGAAGAGTTTATGTCAGGGTTCCCACCCGGGTCACGACTGCTCAGGGCTCCGGAGCCTGCACTCCCCTGGGTGGGAAGGAGGAACTGAAGACACATTGCCACCAGCCTGAGGAGGCCGAGCTCATCTCTAAGAACCTGTGCCCCCCACCCTCCTGCAGAGGTGAACCAACCCACAGCCTGTGGGACAGTGGGGAGGCAAGAAGGTCAGACGTAGGCCTGTGGGCCTGACCTGCCCCACACCCAGGACTGGGGTTCTCTCCACTTCTGTAGGTCACCTGAGACAGTTCTGTGGGAAGCTCTAGGCTGTCCCCCTAAGGCCCCAGACATTTTTTCCCTCTCATCTGCAGGATGATGTTGAAGTCCTTGCCCTTTGCATGGTGGAGACATGTCTGGGTGCTGGAGGCCTGGCCTGGGCCACTCCTGGTTCTGGTATGACCAGACAGACTGACTTCCTGCTGTCAGTGAGCCAGGAGCAACAGCAGACACCTGGGCCCAGGAGCCAGGAAGATGCAAGCCCGCCTCCTAGTGGCCACCTGCCATAACTGCAGCCCAATGTCCCAGTCTCCACTCACTACCCTGCAGCCCTGGCCCAGGGCCTGGACACCATCACGTGGCTCTGTGGGCCTCACACACCCAGGTGAAAGGGAAGTGCCAGTTCTGTATGAGCAAAGAAGCATGAAGTGTTACCCATGTGCACACATGCAGACGAACCTCTGCCTTTTATGCTGGTTTTAGAAATAAGGATGCATTCTCAGTGAGGTCAGATAACTCATCCGAGGCCATCTAGCTTAAGTGTCAGTCCTGGGTCAAGTCATGTCCACCCAGCACACGGCCTCCACCTCAGTAACACGAAACAATTGAGCTCCCCTGTGTGGTTACCTGCACCGCACATCAGTTACCCAGGGGCCTTGGGAGTGCACGTCCACACCCGGAACTAACCCTACTGAACCCGAGCCCCTGGGCACAGGCAGGAAGGTGTCTTCAGCTCCCCCTCACAGCAAGATGATTGCTCCTCTGCCACCAGCTTGGGACCAGAGGGCAGATTGTCACTTCTGGGGAAGTCAGGGACACGTTCAATCATTGTTTGGCCCATGAATTGGTCAGTGTTACTTGGGAAATGAATGAATGAACAAATGAGTGGGTGAGGTCCCCTCCAGTGTGACAGCAGATGTGCGACTGCTGCACACACACACACAATGCTCTACACACGGGCACAGGCAGGCATATACACACACAGACACACACAGAGACACATACACACTCACAGACATTCATGTGTCTGCACATGATCCAGGGGATCCAGCCTGACAAACTCCAGGTGGCCCCAACTGCCCAGCCCTCCCATCCTCACACACTTATGCACACCTCTCTTCACTGACCTGTATTTATTGCACACCCATTGGGTGCATGGCTCAGCCCCAGGGCCTGGTCAGACACCTCTGATCCCCAGGGGCCAACCCCACTTGGGAGAGTTGCAGGCCCCAGGGCTGGTTACAAGCATGAACATGGAGGGGAGGAGGAGGCCCGGCGGGGAGGCTGGGGAGGCAGCACGCCAGCCAGCAGGCAGCAGGCGGGCAGCAGAGAGGCCTCTTGGCGGCAGCCTGTGGGCACACTTGGCTGAACAGAGACAATGGTGGCTGCTCCTCCAGCCCAGGCTCCTTCCCACAGGCACAGCCTCCGGTCCCTGAGTGTCCAGAACCCCCACCTGCCCCCTGCCTCCGAGAACAGGCTCAGCTGGGAGCAGCCAGAGGGCAGCTCAAGGGCACTTCTCAGGGAGTGCAGGGGTGCAGGGGGGCATGGTGGTCCTGGGGAATGAAGCTTTAAGGGATGGAGTATGTGGGAGGGGGTCTGGTCTTCAAACTCTCCTCAGCTGCA
This sequence comes from Phyllostomus hastatus, assembly GCF_019186645.2. NCBI lineage: Eukaryota > Metazoa > Chordata > Mammalia > Chiroptera > Phyllostomidae > Phyllostomus > Phyllostomus hastatus. Next base: position 71,340,144 of record NW_025334041.1, on the reverse strand, counting down.
GCTCCTTCCAAGACAGCCCCGAGGGGGTGGGTCACCACCTCTTACTCTCAGCCTCCCCAGGGGGCTGAACCTCTTTCCTGGTCTTGGGGACCTAACAGCCCGTCGTCCAGGGCTCCCCTGGAGCCCCCACCACTTTTGAGCCATTGGCCCTGTTCTGTTGATTGGCAACTGGGCACGGGAGGTGGGGAGCTCTCAGCTGCCCTGATGCAGGGCCCACTGTAGGGAAGGGGAGACAAAGGCACAGCCCCAGTGTCAGTCAGCCTCCCTGAGCCCTGAGGCCTGCCTGCCTGCTTAAACGCTGTCCCCTCCCAGGGCAGGGCCGGAGTGACCCTGCTCCCTCAGTCACAGGAGACTGGCTGGGGTCTTCCAGGGCCTCTCCCGGTAGGTCACCTGATTCCTAGAGCAAGACCACCCCCAGGACATAACTGCCCAGAGGCCTCTGCTGCCCCGGGCTCTCCAGGAAGCTCAGGGCCCATCATGCTCTGCTTCTCCAGCAAGTGCTGAGATGCCCCCAGGCTCAGGAAACACAGCCACTCTGGATTTTGGAGGAGTGGAGAGTGACAAGGGACAAACTCTGGGGGTGAAGCCAAATATTTGGCTTCCCTCCTCCCTCGGGAGGGCCAGGGACTGGGGCAGCAAAGGACCTGCCACAGGGGGGCAGGCAGAGCAGTACTGGCAAAGCTCAGAGAGGGAGACGGGCTGTCCTCCAGCAGTGAAGGGAGGGCAGGGGGATCCTGGCCAGGGGGCCACTGACAGGGGCTCTCCAGAGAGTTTCACCCCAGGTCCACGTCAGAGCAGGGGCCAAAGTCTGTGAGGTGACACTGCTTCACAGCTGATGGCGGTTCCGCTTGGGAATAATCTTCCGGTAGGTTCTTCGCTCTGAGATGTTGCGCTTCACCTTGGCCGTGGTGGGAGCCTCGTCCTGGTGCAGAGAGGGGCTTGAGTGGGACTTCTTCAGGCTGGGCTTGGGCTCCTGGGCGTCTCCAGCTTCCTTCCCCAACTGCTCCTCCCACAGGTCCAGGTCATCTGAGGGGCAGTGCAGACGGGTCACCAGCAGCTGCGTGTACATCTCATAGCGGGTTTTCTGCAACACACAGGTACCCCTACCTTAGCACCATGTGGCCCCAGGTGGGTCGGAGGCTGGAGCCATGAGGGGCAGACAGTTCACATGTGTATAATGCTATGGTGACAAAAACTTCTGCAGAAAGAGGACTGGATCAACAGCTAGCATCTGTGTTGTACCTGCAACTAGTGTTATCTGGACAGCATCATAGTAACGCTGATGAGCCAAGCCTTTACTAACAGCCCATACCACTCAGTGCTGTAACTGACATCTCCCAGACACGGAAAGATCTGTGGCCCACCAGGCAGACCTGAGATCTGCACAGCACCGCATGCACACAGCCCATATCTGCACCGAACCCTTGTTGAGTCTGAACAGCATTTTAACATTGGCATTTGGGGAGTGTGATGCCAATGGCTCTCATGTGCTCAACACTCCTAGGGCCTCTGTAACTAGAACCTCCAGATATGGTTCCCAGTTTGCTCAGTGCTCTCCCACCCTCCATCCCACGAGGTCGTCATCCCAGCCTGGGAGGTTGGGTGGGGCACATACCACCGACCCCTGCTTATAAAGAAGGACAGGAGGCCTCAACTGCTACAGATCCTGCTGGTCGGTGGTGTGGAGGGGCTGGAATCCTGCAGGCAGACCTGGGTCCTGTCAGAGAACCAACCCTGAGGCCTCTGGGAGGTGTTGTGCTCACAGCCATGGATGCAACAAGCCAGAGGACAGCCAGGCCGAGTGGCATAGGGGCCCAGTGGTACAGCCAGCAGGAGACACTGATGCTAGCTTCTCTGGTTTCTGCCTTTGGATCACCTTGGACCCCTCCGCTGTCACACTGCCCCTTGCCTTTCCTTGCTGCTTAGGTCCTAGAATGTGCACCGATGTCAGGCCAAAGCAGAAGTTGGGCAGGAGGTTGGGGGTTAAAACATTTCGAATTGATCATAGAACTAATAAAGGTCATTCCTTAGTTAATACCGTAAATGACTAGAGTAGCATGTAAATTTATCAGGTCTGGACAAGTTCTTTGATCTCTCCATGCCTCAGTTCCCTCATCTATAAAATGAGGGTCACAGTCCCTACCACAGACTTTTTAGTAATTTAAGAAGATAATCTATGCAAGTAATACAAGCTCTACAAATACAGTCTATAATCAGGTAGGTATTAGAAGAAACAATTCATCTAAGTACATTTTTCCTTCAACTTAGGAAAGGTCAAATACACTCTTAGGAGAAAAAGTTATATAAATAATGTTCCCTAACAGTGTGTCAGACAAGCGGCTGGTCTGTGGTCCCAGAACTCAAGGACACACACCCTGCGCAAGCACCTATGTGCAGACATTGCACAGGAGCACCTGGCGAGCCTTGAGACACGGGGGCCGAGGCTGCAGTGCCGGATGCGGCCACGAGGAGGAGGGCGTGAGCCGATGTCTCACCTCGTGCTCCAGGTACTCCTTCCGCAGGCGGTATTCCTCCAGCTCCCGGCTGCGACCCCGCCGCTCAGGTAATTTCCTTTGCAAATCCAGCAGGTCGTCGGAGGCAGCGTCCAGGCAGTTTTCGTGGGATCGGTGCTGCTCTTCCTAGTAATAGGAGCCAGCGGGGGAAGCAATCCCGAACTCCCCCTTCCTTCCTGGTGCACAGCTCACCCCACCCACTCCGTTGCACATCCCAGAGCTAGTTGTGCAGCTTCATCACTTTCCCGGGCCCAGGTGTTCAGCAGCCCCTCTTCCTCCCCAGGCCAGGTGCGCAGCCCCGCACTCCCATCATCTCCGATCTAGTCCTCCAGTCCGTATACCCCCTTCCCTCGCTGTCCCAATCCCTCCCCGCGGACATACCAGCGAGCTCTGGGCTGGGCCCACAGGCAGGATGGGCCGCACGAACCGGCGCTGGGAGCCCACAGCCGCCGGGAAGGGCGGCGCAGAGTGCACTGCTGCGGCCAGGTTAATCCGTGCGATCCAGGAACTCATCTCCTTGGCGGTGCTGAGGGCAGCAAGGCCGAGAGTGGGTCCTGTGGCCTGTCCCGCCCTCACCTCCCGTGCAATCACAGCAGTCCAGCAGCGAAGGCAGGACTCAGAGCCTCACAAAGCCAGAAGCCATGCAGCTAGCAGAATGGTTGACCTCTTGCTGGCTGTTTCTCATTCATCAGAGGAAAATCCAGGAAGGCAACAGATTTTATATCAAATGCCAAAAATACCACGTTAGTGATTTCCTGAAATCCTCTGTTCAGAACCAGAAGGCGGCTCTGGACTTACAAGGAATAGAGGCGCAAGTACATTGGTAATGTGGGCCATGGGCACAGGGCAGGGAAGCAGGAGCCCTAGACCCCTTCCAACTGTGCTAAGGTTTGCTGGTCAAGATGGCAGCTCTCATCAGGGCAGGGCCAGCAGCCACCAGAGGTGGCCAGGCTCAGGGGACAGGAAGCTGGGGCCCTTCTGCTTGTCATCCAACCCAGACTCACGGTGCCTGGAAGAGGTAGAGGCGCCAGTCAGCAGTCCGCAGCTGGAAGACGTATGGCTTCTTGGTGTAGTGGGTGGCCGGCGTGGCCAGCGAGTGGTGCACCCCCACAGGCTCGTCTACCATCTGCCCCATCAAATTTTCCCCCTCGGGGCCATGGTCCTCTTCCTGCCACAGGGCACAGAGGCTCAGAAAAGAGGTTTTCATAAGCTGCCCACCACTGCGGTCATTCTGGGCCCTTCCAACCCTCTCTGCCCTCAGAGTGTGGGAACCCTTCCTACCTTCAGGAAGTAGAGGACCATTCCTCGAAGCAAAGTGTGGAACATCTTCCAGCCACGCTTGCCCCATGGCGCTGCTCCAGGGGCAGAACACACAGGTGGGTGGGGGCACCCCACCCAGACACACCCAGGCCCCCTCTCCTCAGCCCTCACACCAGCTCCATTTCCCCCCGCCCCAACCCCCAGGTGCATGTAAGCATGCAGAAGCATACACACACAAACCACACAGTCACAAACAGGCACATACCCATGTCACACACGGGCAGTCACACATGGAAACCAAAACAGACTGGAACTATTGACAAACAACAAATTTGATATTCAGACAGATCATCACCTCTCCAGACACACCCACCCACAAGCACAGCCCCAACCCAGACATCTTTCTGTTCCCTGCAAGGTGATCTCGATTTCAGGAACCCTTCCAGAGAGGCACAGGGCTCAAGCCCTTGGGCGGGAGGGGGCCTGCTTCCCTGCGGTCCCCCTGGCCCCGTACAGGGCCTGTGGAGTGCTAGTTCCCTGGCTGGTGCCCATCCGACCTGGGATTCCTGCTCTGGTTATGTTGCTGCCCTGCTCAAAAGCTCCAACCACCTGCAGAAGCTCCCAACTGCAGAACTGGGCAATTTTGCCCAAATGTATCTCCCACCAATCTCTTTCACACACCCCATGTTTGGAACAAACTACGCTTGCTCCTTTCCCGGGGGAAGGGCACCCTCTGCCCAACCTCAAATACCCAGACCCTCCAGGGTTCAGCTCGGACGTTATCATTTCCCAGGAGCTGTACCCCTTCGGTCTCCCGCATCCCACCCACAAAACAAAACTCCAGACCTTGCTCTCTGCCACACCCTGTACTGGATCCAGCTCTTCCTGCACCTCTCCGACATTGACGGGCTTGTCTGATGTCTGCCTTAGCACAGGGGCTGGGGGGGGCAGGAGTGTTCGGTCCCAGCACCCCACACAAGGTCACCGCCAAGGAATGAACATGGGCCACCTGTCCTCAACCTGCGCACATGTCGGCACGTGTCCCCGAGCAGGGCTGCTCGGCACCCCCCACAGACAGGCCCCACACAGCAGCAGATACCCACTCTTCTTGCCGTCCACGTCGTGATGCATCTTTCGAGCCAGGACGCCCTGCTTGTAGGTGGGCACTGTGGGGTCCTGGAGCAGCTGGAGGAAGGGGTTGTTTATCTTGCCAACTGTGGGTGATGGCCGGGCCTTCTCAGGTCTGGCTGTGTCTTCCTCATCCCTGAACAGAGAGAATCAGGTGGAGGTGCTGCCTGGGCAGAGGCCACCAGGAAGTACCCACCGCCTCAGCACCCCTACCCTTTCTCTCTCACTGGGGAGCCGCACCTCAGGACACCCCAGAGGGGATCCTTCAAAGCCAACCCACTAGTTCCTGTCATCCTCAAATCCCCTGTCTCTGGCTCCTCCAGGTATTATCTGGGCACATCCACCCTCTCAGACGGGCCCTGGGCCCTGAACTTGTCCCTCTTTCAGGTGGGCTGTGGGGAGAGGAAGGACAGGCCCAGAGGTGAGGCAGGGGTGCGGGGAAGGGAGGGTGCTTTCACTTACACTGCCCACTCAAGCTTCTCACTTCGGATTGACCAGTACAGGGCCTGGAACAGAGGCACACAGGTGGCAGGGTAGCCTGGGGTTGCAAGGCCCAAACTCCACCTGGCAGAGGTGGGGTGGGGGCATGCTGCAGCCTGCCTCTTCCACCCCCAGCACAGCTGCCCTCCTCCCTTGAATGGGAAGGAGCTCATCCACGCATCTAGCATGAACACACACACAACCACTAGAAACCGACACAAGGTGACCACAGCTGTCCTGGTCCCTGCCTGAGCTCACTGAGGCCCGAACTTATTCTCTCCAAGGGAAACGAATCATCCACATGCCATCCTGCCCAGAGGGAGCTGGCAGAGCTGGACTGGCTGACTGACAGGGCTAAGAACTGCGGTGAATGAATGAGTGAGGTGCCAAACTTGGAAATGATGCAATGAAGAGTACTCATGCAGACACAGCCCATCAGCTTTGTGTAGCCCTGGGCACAGACACAGGTGCGTGGCACATAGTAAATGTTCAAGTGTCGTTCACTGACTAGACAAAGGAACAACTGCTGCGCTTGCTGACGAGCAGCGTGCTGTGTGCCCAGCCCTGCGCTGAGCACCTGACACCCTTCTTGCCCTCGTGATGACAACACTGGAAGTGGTTTTACCTCAGGGGGATCCCGAGTTGGCTGGTTAGGTTGTCCAAGACAAGAATTCAAACCCTGGAGCACTGCGCTCCTGGCTCTAGACTTTTTCTTCTTGCTGTTTTGCCTCTGTTCACTTGCAGAACCAAAACCCAGTGCTTCTCAGATTTCCCAGGCCTAGGAATCCCCTGTGAGCTTAATGATGGTTTTGGGCGGCCCCAGAGGTCTGGTTCAGTAAATCCGGGCTGGGGGCTGGGAATTTGCATAAACTAACAAATCCCAGGATGACCCTTCAGGCCCTGTCCTCTGGAGGGCATGTGGGCAGAGCCAGGCCAGAGCTGGAGTTTCCCCCTTGGATGAGGAGCCAGGCTCCAGGCCCCAAGCAGGGAACCGTCCCGTGAGTAGCCCCTTGTACCGCACCTTCAGCAGCTCCTTGGGGAAGTTTCCACCGTCTTGCAGGCCATTCAAGTTGGTAATGAATTCCTGGCAGCTCATGCTCTTCCCAATGTTCTGTGGCCATGAAGAGAGGAGAGACAGCTGGCACCTCCCCGCAAAAGGAGAACGCCCAGCCAGCCACTCTGGACCCTTCTCCACTTGCTCAGGGCCTTTCCTGACCCCATCCCAGACCTCTGGACTCAACGGCCCTTTTCTACCCCTGTCCCGGTCCCTGCCTCGGGTCCCACAGGTGTGCTCCCCAGCCATTCACCTGTCCATGCAGGTCCGTGTTCAGTAGCATGACGGCACAGGTCAAGGTGTGTATGGAATCTTCCTCAGAGAGGGGTGAGTGGAGAGAAAGTGCTGGAACCGAACTCTGCTTTTCCTCTGCCCACACTGGGTGGGTGACCCCCAAATGCGTGTTTCTCCACAGCCCCCCTTCCCCCCAGCTACCACCCATTGGGTGGTAGGGAACTCCCAAGTAGGCCTGGGGACATGCCCTGCCCTCCTGGGCACCCCAGAGGCCGCTGCCCTCCTACCCACTGAGGAGAAGAGCCCAGGGTTGCACTGATGGAAGCGTCTGGAGAACTGGTAGAGGACTCGCTCCCGCTCCTGGGTCTCCCCGCTGAGCACCAGGGCCTGGAGGAAGCCCCTGGGAGGAGGGCCAGAATCAGGACAGTGCCCAGGTGGGACACGCCCCAGGGCTCGGGCTGATTCAGGTCCCCGCCATCCCTCCTCCCCAGAGCGGGCCCAAGGCGTTACCGGAGGGCACGGTCCAGGCTCTGGCCACCAAACTGGAAGAAGGACAGGTACTCCTGAGCCACAGCCCTGCTGAAGTCATCGCTGTGGAGGGAAGTGGAGGTAAGTCTGGGCTGAGGGTCTGGGCAGGGGCCACAGGCACAGAGGGAACCCAGGGCCTGCACATATCCTGGGACCTGAGAAGTGGGGCTGGGCAAGGCAAAGGCCCAGCCAGCTGGACCTGGGGTCCAGAGAGGGCAAGGGACAGCCAGGGTCTGGTCTGTACCGGCACCCGCCCTCATGCTGGGCGGGAGGGACCGTGCAGTGAGGGCAGGGAGGCAAAGGGCCGGTCCAGTGGCTCTGAACCAGGTCAAAGGTGTGGAGAAGCAATGACACCAGTGTGACAGAGGCAGAGGTAGGCGTGGAGAGGGTACGGGGAGGGGGCGCAACCAGGAGCAATGGGGTCAGAGGTCAGCAGTGGGCTGGAGGGACCCAGGGACGGGTAGGGGTGGCAGGGGAGTGCGCCTGTTCCGTCTAGCCCTAGAGCCTCCTCGCTCAGGCTCAGAGCCCCTTACTTCTTGCGCAGGTGCGCAGCGACCTCGGACTTCCGGAAGCCCTCCAGGCGGTAGAGGCGGGAGGCCAGGTCCCAGGCCAGCTTCTCGGTCCTGACGCCGTTAGCCAGCTTGTCTGCAGCCTGCGGCCTCTGGCCCTCCTCTGGGGACTTCACTTGGGGCATGGGGTCCTCAGGAAGCCTAGAAAAGTCCATCCATGTCCTCAGACTCTGGAGGGGCCCTCAGGGAGCTTGCCCCGACCCCAGCTCCAGCTTCACTGCTTGAACCCCCAGAACCCAAAAAGGTGTGAGGATGAGTCGAGAACAGGAAGCTACACCGACTTCAGAAATGGTGAAGGCTGGGGAGTCAGGTGGCCTTGTCCCTCCCTGGCACTGTGACCAAGAGTGCGTTGCCATGGGAGACGGACGGTGACCTGTCATGAGTGAGTGCGGGCCGGCAGCCCCCACAGCCTCAGAGTGGCACTCGGAACCAGGAGTCGGCACGTCCCCCTCTGCCCGGCTCCTCTGCCACAGCCTGGAGCAGGGCGCCCTCCCTACGTGAACACTGTTCTTATCCAGGTTCCCACCGGGAGGGACTGCGCAGGGAATCGGCGCTCATCCTTGTGTGAAAATTTCCTGATAAACTGCCCCTCTGGCCGGACTGGGTCAGCCTCTTCTCAGTGAGCTTCTCACGGCACCCTGAGGTTCACACAGGCCCGACAGGGCGGGCCAAACACAATGGAAACCAACCGAAAAGTAAAATTACAAATCTTTCATAAAAAAACAAAAAACCTAGGGTTTCACGAAGGCAGTGACAGGAACCACACTGAGAGGGGCCAGGACAGGCAGGTCAGTGAACAGCTGAAGAGCAGGAGAGAACAACATTCCTGTCCCATCTAAAGGGAACTGTTTGGAGAATCAGCTGGCGAAGCCCGAAAATAGTTCACACAATGACCTCATCGATTAGTGTCATTCCTAAAATGATACCTAGACAGAGAGACACTTTACAAATATAAACCGTCATGGGATTGGATGCTGTGGATGATTGAATTGTATCTTAATAGAGCTGTTAATGCAATAAAAATAAATAAGTAAAACAAACCTCTTTGATCCTACTGTGAAAGGCAGGTGTGAATGAAAGACATCTATTGGGCCAGCGAGCCTTGTGGCAAGAAAATTAAACCTCTTAGATTGTGTTAACTATAAGATTAAATAAACTTATTTATGGAATACTTACTATTGCTTGTCAAGGAAAGCCCCAATTAAACCTCTCATTATTCACTATGAAAGTGTGGCTTCTGTTTTAATGGATTTGTTTATCTTATTTCGGGCTGAAGTGACCTTAGATTCGGCACAGTGGACTCTCCCTTGGCTTCTGAGAGGCCCCTCTGCCCAGCCTCTGAGCATGTCCAGGGACAGCAGAATCTTCAGACACATGAGGGGCTGGCTCTTCAACCCTGACACTGACTGATGGGCTCCGAGGCCGTCACCCGGGGACACGGAGGTGGGAGTGGGGTTGACTCTGCAGTCAGTACAACTTCAGGTGCATGACCCAAGCCGTCGCTGGTCTCTTCAACAGGACCCTTGTTAGCTAACCGGAAAGCAGGGCCCTTTCCTGAGTGGAGACCCCAGGGGCCAGTGTCTTCACGCACCAGCCAGAGGGGCAGAACTAGGCTGGTTTCCCACCTGGCCTGTTCGCACCTCTGGCCACAGTTCTGGGGGTGCTCCGTCCTGCCCTGGGCCCAGCCCATTCCCTTGGTCCCACTCAAACCTTGCCCGGCTGCTCTGGCTTTCCCTGAGATCTGAGCCAGCTCCCCGGGCCCAGGCTTGTAGACCAGTTTCCCCCAGACGCCTCCTCAGATTTGCAGCCTGTGGAAACCACATCGCATGCTCTGACCTCCTGCAACCCGAACCCCCCTAGCACGACTCCCATCTCTCTGGGCACTTGGCCCTGGTCAGGTTTCCTGGACACCGCCCTGCCTCTCCTGCTGTCCAGCCTGGAGCAGGTCTCTTGGGGTGCTGATTCGACACACTGAAATCCTCCCCATGTGGGTGACTCTGCTCTTCGGTTTCCGGTGCATTCAAACCCTCCTCAAAACCCTGCTAGTGCCTGGGCATGCAGCCCTGGCTTAGCTGACACTAGTGTGTTAAATCCCAGGATGCACTCCTCCCACTTCCAGACCAGGGCCCTCCGGCTCACCAGTCCCGCACTCACCCTCCTGAAGAAGTCAGGTGAGCAGTGGGCTGGACGGCACTGGCATCTGTCGCGCCAGCGGGGCCCTCACTCTTCACTTCCTCCCCTGGGGCTGGGGCTTCTCCAGCCTCTTCTTTCTCCAAGGACCCCGGCTTTGCCCCATCCGTCTCCAGGAGTGAAGGGCAGGAAGGCTCCAGGGTCCACGTGGGGAAGATGCTGCTGGGGTGGCAGCTCTGGGGCTGAGGTCTGCCCTCCTGGGAGGACACAGGGCCAGGGCCTCTGCTCTCAGACTCAGGGCTGCTGGGCTCTGACGAGGAGTCTGGGCCCCACCAGGGGCCAGGGGGCGAGGTGCAGGGAGTGGGCTCCTGGGGACACTCAGCATCTCTATCATCTGAGGAAGAGCAGGAGTGAGCTGGCAGGACAGGACAGCCCTGGCGGTGCCAGGACAGCCCTCTGCCTCCTCCCCAGGCTCCCTCCCTGCGGCTGCGCCACACGCCCCGCCCCTCCTGTGGGCAGTGACCTCCCACGTGCACAGACAGAGGGCATGGGGCTCCCAGGACTCCAGCCCCAGGGCTCAGCAGTGATTAACCACTAAGATCCAGGCATCAGAAATGCTGGGTCCCTTGTACATTTCCTCATGGACTCTATGAGAGGAGTATTTAAAACCCACGGTCCCGATGACGTCACAGAGGCAGCGGCAGGATTTAGCCCCCAGTCTCTCTGGCTCCAACAGGGTGCAATAGGGCCCTTAATGACACCCGTGGACCCAAGAATGACCTTTGTCCCACTCCGGATCCAAAGCCTCCCGTCACCCAATGTCCCAGACCCCACAATGGGTCTCACCTCTGTCCTGGGAGGTAAGAGGCACCCGGGGCCAAGGAGGACCCTGCTCGGTCTGCCAGCCCTCGGGACCGGACAGGGCCTGTTGAGAGGTACAGGGCAGTCGTGAGCCCTGGAAGCCCGGAGAGGTGAAGGGGGAGTCCCGGCAGGGAGCGGTGGGGCAGAATGACTGAGTTACAGGGCCCGGCCTCCCCGCCGCCCTCCCACCCAACCTGGGCCCTGCGCTCAGAGAAGGAACCTTGGACAGGAGAAGACCTGCATCCCAGGGGTGCTGGTACCGAGCCCTGGAAACACTGGGTTCACACTCCGCCTTTGCAGATGGAGAAGGTGAGGCACAGAGAGGGGAAGCTACTTGCCGAAGGTTGCACAGGATGGGTAGCGGGGCCAGGGTCAGATCTGATATCTCTTGTTTCCCAGGTCAATGCTCTGTCCACGCAGGATGTGGCAGGATCAAGACTGCCTGCCAGAGAAGCCTGAGAGGAGAACGGTTTGACCTGGGGAAACAGTTCCCAAGGCCTTCCCACACCCCACGAGGCCTCCAGGGCCCCAGGTCCATGCCCACTGATCTCTTCTAGTCTTCCCTGCCCGTCACCCTCCCTCCCTGGCCCCCCATAGCACCAGCTCAAGGAGGGGCTGTGTTGTAGAAAGGACAACAGTCGCCAGGCACTGGGCAGGGTCTGCCATCCCAGGTGGGAACACACTGCAAGCTCCAAGGAGGACGAGGACAGGGCTCTCAGCCTTTCCTCTGATGACCCCAAGGGCCTAGAGCAGGAAGGTCCGCCCACACTGGGACCCCAGCCTGTGGGGGAGGGGTGACACTCAGCAGTCCCTCTGCTCTCCTGGTAACAGGTCCCCCCTGCGCTCTGGGATCGAGAGATTAGAGAGTCACAGCCCCGCGCTGCCATCTGAAGTGTCCTTATCTCCTCAGCAGAGGCCTCCCTGGGAAAACTGTGCTCTCTATTGTCCCACACACTTGTCCCCATAACTTGTCTGAGCTGCTATCAAGGACCTCTGCCATTGTCATATGAGCTTGATCTACTGACACTGGGCAGGGAGGAGGAATGAAAGATGGTGAGCTAAAAGTAACGAAATGCCGAAATCTCTAAGAAAAGAGAGGACAGGACTCTAGTGGAACTCTCCTGCCAGGCACAGAGGTCCCCTCGGCAGCTGACCCCCGCGGCTACAGTTGGGAATGTGCTGCAGGTGGGAGGGGCAGAGTCTGAGAAGGGCCGCAACAGGCTGCACCTGCAGCAGCCGCCAGACACCACCCTCCGAACTGGGGGGCTGGAGACACTGGAGGCAATGGCATCACATTCAGGTGACATCATGGCACCAGTAACATTTCCCATAATTCTGAAGGCTACGCTGACCCTGCCTTCCTGTTATGTTACCGCAGGTTCCCAAGGGCCCTGGCATCTGAAGAGTGTCCTGGGCCCTGTGATGGCAGAGTAAGGCCCGTCCTGCTGTGTCCCCACGCACCGCTCTGGGTCGGTTCAGTTCCCGGGCCCGGCTTACCTCGCTCTCGCCCAGGCCAGGCGGTGCTGCCGGAGCCTGGTGGGTGGTGCCCAGGGCTGCCTGGGAGGAGGAGTGCGGTTTGTAGATGGGCACGGGGAATGGAGGGGTGGTGTGCCCGCTGGAATCGGCCATGCGATCCCCTGAGTCTGGCTCATCTCCCAGTCCCCCTGGCACGCTGCCTCCCAGCAGAGGAGCCTCCAGGGTCTGTGGGCTCTCAGGCTTCACATCAGCGCGGGAGTCCGGGAACCGCCAGGGAAAGTGCTCTCCGGGAGCACTGGTGTCTGAGCGAGGGCTCCCCAGGAAGAGGGGGTTATCATAGAACGCGCTCTCCTCCTCAGCATCCCACTCTGGGGAGGAGCTTGGAGTCTCCTCCCCTGGGCTTCCCAAGGCCGGGTTCTCTCCCTCAGCTCTGCGGCTGTCTTCCCCAGAGGCTGTCTCCGCGGGTGGGCTGGGGTGGAGGCCCGAGTTCAGGGGGCTGGCCAGGTTGGAGGAGAAAGGGGGGCAGTCCGCAGGGGCCCTGGGGATGCAGGACCTCAGCCCTGCCCTGAGCTCCTCAGTCTTCTCCAGCTCCTCCTCCAGGTCCAGGACGCACATCTGGGCCTGCAGGATGCCCGCCCAGAACACCACTTGGGTCGATGAACTCTGGCTCTGCCGTGGACCCCCCTGGGGAGACCTGCTCCCCTGGCCCTCGGGCTCTGCGCTGCAGCCCCCAGGAGGAGCATCTTGCCTCGTGGGATCAGAAAGGTCGGATGCCCAGGTCTGTTCTGGGAAAGGTTTGGGCGGGTCCAGACGGCTGCATGTTTCCGTTGGGTGCACTCCTTGGTGGGGCTGCAGATTGTCTCCCAAATAGACGTTAAGAACTTCCACAGGTTTGGGGTGTTCAGAGAGTCTTTCGTCACCCATCATCCACAGAGAGTAAGTGTGCAGGAACCCCCAGAAGTGTCCACCTTCACAGTCTCATTTTGTGGATTGGGGGAGCACTGGCCACAGGGGCATCGGGAATCCGCTCTGCCCTGGAAGTGCCCAAAGCAAATGCAGGTCAGCAAAGGGCTTCCAGCTTCTGTCTAGTGAGCCGGCTGTGTGGGAGTCCCTGTCAGGTCCCCGGGCCCGGCTGGGGTACACTGCCCTCCACGGCGATGTGCTGCAGGAGCACAGCATGCGCACGTGCCCCCGACCCTGCCATCTTGACTGCTTGCTCCAAAGACACCCATCTGTGGGCTGAAGGTGGCCCAAGTGGCCTCAATGAAAAAAGGTGGACTGGCCAAATGAGACCCTCCTCTCAGGGATCTAGACTGGAGAATGGAGACAGGGTTGGCAGCAGAAGATGGAAATGCCTCAAAATAGCGTGAAATCAGTGGCAAGCCAAAAACAACATGTAAACCAAAGCAGGTGGCAGCCAGAGACACAGACTAGAGTCAAAAAAGATGGAACAGAATCTCTCATGGAAGAAGCAGGCACCTAAGAAAGGAGGCCACAACCTGCCTTGTGTCCACTCCCCGAGGCTCGTATCTTCAGGGCCTGCTTCCTTTGTGAGACTGGCCAGCTGTCCACTGGCCAGCTGGTCTGCACTTACAGCTGCACAGCTCAGCCAGGTGGAAGCAGGTCCAGGCACCCACTAAGCTCTAAGCTGGGCCTGGTCTCCTGGAAAGTGGATGTTTCCTGCAGAGGATGGGGAGGCTGGGGACATGTGGCCCGGGATGCACCACACCTGCTCGGAGCTGCTCCGTGCATCTGCCACAGCAGCTGCACCAGTGCCAGAGCTCAGGGCAAGGCCTTATCTGCTGCGGCCTGTCTTGTAGGGCAGTGGGGGGAAGGGCTGCTTCTTCAGAACAACTGATTAGTTTTGCTCTCCTGGCCACTGTGCAACTCGTAACTGGACGGTCTCTGCCTTGTACCAGCTCTCAGGAAGTGTGAGATTAAGCAGACAGGCCTGTAGGACATGCCGTTCCAGTCTGGAATGCACCCTTTGCCTCATCTCATCTTCTCTTATTTTCCCTTTCCCTCAAACCCCTCACTCATACAGTTCTATCTTGAAGACTGTGTGTGCCTGTCATCTGTATGAAATATTTGGTGGAACAAACATATTAATACACTCACATACATGCGGACAACCTGCGACTGTGTGTGACTCACCCACCCGACGTCCCACCTTACACACCCCGTAAATGGGAGCCCAGAGCGGGAAACCAAAGTCAGACGGGCCCTGCTGCCGAAGGCCCCGGGCAGCGCAGCCTGGGCTGTGTGCCTCTTGCAGGAGGGTGCCTGCGGGAGATGAAACAGGACCACCAGGAATTGCAGCTTTTTATTCCTCTTGAAAATGTCCTCCCTCAAAATCCAACCACCCTCAGAAACAGAGTTCATTTCTGGGTTTCCATCTCTCCCTCAGTCCCAACCCCACCCCCCTCATTTTTAGCAAGAACAGGTCATTGCAGAGTGACGGCCTCAGGGCTCTGAAGTTTTAGCCCCAGGCAAGGCCCTCATCCAGCTCAGGGCCCACTTATTGCTGGGTCCTCAGTCACCCCTGACCCCCAACAACTGGGACCTCCCATTTTTCATTCTCAGTTGTGTATTTGATGCTCTGATTCAAACTCACTGGAACTGTCTTTGCCTTTCCCTTGTCTCCTGGGGGTCTCCCAATCTCTTCACCCAACCTTCAGTGGTCATTTCAGGCCTTTCTCTCCACCTCACACACCTCTCCCAAGCTACTGGCTGGGCAGTCCACGGGGTGCTCCTTAGGCCCTGGCTCCCCTGCCCCACAAGCAGTGGTCTGTTTTCTGCTCTCACCCTCTCCCGCTGAGAGACCTGCTGTGATCCCATCTCCAAGAGGGCAGGAGGAGTGAGCCTCAGGACCCACAGTATGTACTTGGGCAGCCCCCCTGGACTCCCTGCCCGGGCCCACCTGGCGGGGAGTGACTGAGACGGAGCAGGAGGTGGAACACCCTCACTCTAAGAAGACACATCTAATCTGGGGAGGGGGCGGGCAGAGGGGAAGGGAAGAGAGAAAAGCACCTGGTTTACAGGGACCTGAACATGGGCACTCCCAGCACCTTTCCCAGACCCCCGAGCCCCTCCCTCCCTTCTGAGACCTATTTGTGTGAGCTGCCCCCTCTGGGACCCTTGTCCAGGTCGCCTTCGTTCCTCCACACACCACCCCTGCATCTGAGTGCATGCAGCTTTAGGAGTTCCTGTGGGCACCGGCTTGCCTGAGTGACGTCACACCTCTGCTGTTACTAGTGAATTCGCTTGACAGGAGAAGTTCAAAAGCCAGTAACGGAACAGAGATGTGGGCAGGGTGAGCAAAAGGGTGTCCTGTGACTTTTCATACGTTCATCTTTGTGAACAGGTACTTACAAATAAATGTGTATATGTACATAAAGCAGCCACATAGGTCAATGGTAATTCTACGCTAGATGCTGGATTTGCAACCCCAGAAGAAACCAGGTGTTCCTCAAGGGATTCCAAGCACAAAGGTCCCAAGAATAAAGAGAAGGGTCAGTGCAGGGGCCCAAGGTCTGCAGCACTTGGAAGAGGGCAGGGAGTCTGAGGATGGGAGTCCAAGGCCATGAGAGGACAAACAGAGACAGACTGACAGACTGACAGCAGTTGGTGGGGGACAAGCACGCAGGTCGATGGGGTCATGCCTCTGAACCAGTGAAATTCAGCCTGCTACACTCCAGCCCTCCCAGAGCACTCACCGAGCCTCGTTTCCCCCTTCCCAGAACACACACGGGCCACCACGGAGGCAGGTTCTTGCTCCGGGCGTCTCACTAGAGACAGGCCGGTGGCTGAACGACTTCAGCGACTGCTGATGCTGTGCTCACTCCCACCCACACAGTTCAGGGTGGGGTATTTTGTTGTGTGTCAGTTCATATTGGAAAAGTAACGATTGGTGTTGACTAAGAAGCTCAGGACCACCTGTGAGACATGGGCTTACAGAGCTCGGTGGTGGGGTCCTGGCTCCAGATGGCTGTTCCAGTGGAGGCCAGAGCCAGGCTGGCACGTTCTGCAAATAAATATATAGGATGCCCACCCCCCCCATTCCCAATACTGGGGACATACTTGTACTTAAAAGCTGTTCATCATTTATCTGAAACGCAAACACAAGTGGGCATCCTGTGTCTCAGCCGGCAGCCCTGCCCCACGGGCACGGCGCAGGAGTGCGTAGGGCCCCGGACACGCCCACCACTGCCCGAGCTCCACTGCGCGCTCCCGCCAGCCACTCCATGGGCAGGACAAGCTGTACCATCTTCTCTTCCCACTAGTGGAGAAGCTGAGGCTCCAAGTTTGAGAAACATGTGGTGACTCAGCAGGGAAGCAGGGTGGGGCCCTCTTAACATCAATGTCTTCCTGCCACCAACCAGCTCCCAGGGCACTCATTCACCTGTTCCCGCTGTCCAGAGCGAGGCCTGCTGGACTCAGGCGGCACTCCAGAGGCGTTTGTGAGAATCAGGCAGAGGGACAGATCCTTGACTAACTTACTGGAAGCCTGGTGAGCCCGCACTGGCAGACGAGTTGGCATCATGTGACCTTATGACCTGAGGGCCAGGCTGCCCACGAGCCAACTACATCCTCCCTGGAAGCCCAGTGCTCAGGGTTTGGGGGGGCCCTGCCCCTGGGCGCTCCTGCTGGGCCAGCGGGCAACACGCTCACATATGCTCCTGGCTCCCAGGAGCAGCTGGACAGAGAGGAGACCGGAGAACCCACAGTGCTCTTGTCTGTGCCCTCTACCCGTGGAAGGGACACTGCAACTGAGGGTTTAAGAAACATCTATCATCCACCTACCTATCTATTACCTGTTACCTATCTGTTTGTCTGTCTATCTATCTACCTATCTATCTCTCTATCTATCTCTATCTCCCTCCCCCGTACCCCACCAACCTCTCCCTGCCTCATCCTTTCCTTCTCAAGTTTGAGGATAAGTTCTGGGAGAAGTGGAATGGTTGTTTGGAATACAAGAAAATGCTTAAGCTTTGGAGATAGTGAGGGGAGGGCACAGAGGTGGAAAGTGGAGATCACAGTCTGCTGTGGCCCCAGCCCCCCCCCACACCCCTCTGAGCACAGATGGCTGAATCCATTTCACCGAATTCCCATCTTGAGGGGTCTCTCCAGGAGAACTCTGCAGGGGCTACGCCTGTGCCCAGCTGCCAGGGTGAAGGACACACAAACTGAGCTGGGGGACTGAGAGGACGCAGTGCCTGCCACTCACTGCTGGCTCCACGCCACGCTGGGCTTCAAGGTAGTTTCATTTTGATGTTGGGAAGGGAGGGAACCCAGTTGGCTCTGGGACCATGGTTTTGGGGAGTGGGTTTGCTCTCCCCCCCACCCCCCAGCGTGGTCACACAGACTGCACTCTGCCTGCGGGGGGCTGAGCACAGCCCGCCCTGAGGGAGAGGCGACAGCCTGGGCATTCTGCAAGCCTCACGTCCGAGGCTCACAGACTGCACTCAAATCCTAACTACAACTGATCAGCCATTGACTCGGTCAGAAACTCCACCTGGTTCCTTATCTGTAAAATACGGAAATAAGGTGAAGTAAGCTACTTCACTGGTCTGTTATAAAGCGAGAATGGGTCTGAGTGCCATGCTGGGCCTGGGCCTTGGTCAGCGCTCAGAAGTACCACGTCCTGCCGGTTTAACTCTGCTACTTTGAAAGTCCACTCAGAGAAGCAACAACAGCCTCCCTGAGCACAGGCGGCTCGGTGGGCACGCTCACTCAGCGGCCTCCAGAGCCAGCCCCGAATCTCCTTCAGGACTGTGTGTGTGTGTGTGTCTTTCCCTTTAAGCTGCCACTCAGCAAATGCGCCTTCTTTTTGCTCTGGAATTTTTTTCCTTCCTATGGAAAAAGTAAAGGCTGCTGGCCCGTCCAGGGATGGAGGAAGTGACCAGTGCTGTCCCTGTGCAGCCCGGGCAGGAGCGGGCCCGAAGTGCTGTCCCTCAGGAGGCAAGCGGGGAGTCCTCTGGAGCTGTAGGACTGAGGCCCCGCCTCAACCTGGAGACTGAGCACCGTGAGACAAGACAAGCGTAGGGCCGCCCCACTTCCTGCCCACACACGGAGCACTCATGCAAATGTGTCGAGGGAGGGGGAGGCTTCAGGGGTGCTGAGGGCCCAGTGGTGGGTGGGCTAGGACTGGGGCAGGAGGAAGAATGAAAAGGGCAGAGAGGATGAGGCAGAGCACAGACAGGTCTCAGAGCAGCTGCTGCCTGGGAGGGGCAAGGGGCACGGGGGGGGGGGGTGCTCAGGCCTGGCTGGTTTCCGCACCCCTTCTTGGACGCACCCCCCCACCCCCACTCCATAAACAGCTCAGCAGCCAGGCTCTGAGCCCTGAGCTGGTTCCTTATTTGTAGATGTCCCAGGAGGCTGGGGAGACAAGCCCATTTGAGACCCATCCTTCAAACACCCCCTGCAAAGGCCCCCAGCCCTGAGGGGATAATACTGGCTGATGACAGGTCGCCCACCCCAGCCTGTTGGCAGAGGAAACTCCAACCGCAGCACCTCAGGCTCAAGAACTGGGGCAGTGTGAGAGGTGTTCCTCTGGGAGGCTGGCTTCACCTTCAGGGCACAGCTGCAGCAGGAAGGCCTCGGAGCACCTCACAGGGACACCAAGAGTGACACGGCTTCTGCTGCCCATCAGGTCAACAGGGACAAACAGAGCTGACCTGGCAAACTGGCAAGTCAGTCAGGTCCCTGCCTCTCACCAGCCTCTCTGGGAGCCCCTAAGAGTCGAATCTGAGCTCCCGCAGTGACGACACCCAAAGCTCCCCCTGCCCCCCACCCCATCTGCCCTAACCCCAGTCTGTCTGGCCTCTTTCCCTCAAAGGTCGAGGGTCAAGGCTTACTTGAACCCTAGCCCCCAAGAGTGCCCATTGAGCACCCAGCCACAGCAATCACCATGCACCCCAGAAACTTGCTCGGCCCCCCACATTCACTATTGCAGACCCCAAGGGCCCTGGTGGGGCTGCAGCAAAAAGCAGAGAAAGGACCACATGAGGTGGGAGGGGTGAGAGAGGAGGGGGATGAAGAGAGGGAAGGAGGCAGGTTGGGTACAACTCAGGCCAGGCTCAACCCAGCAGGTGCACGGCAGGGCTCGCAGCGCCTTCCTTTCTGCCCATCCGCCCGAGCCACTGCCCCAGGGCACACAGGACTCTCCATGCCTTACTCTCCCAGCTCCGGCCCAGGCCCACCCCAAGTAGGCCCACCTCGCTCACCTTCAAAGGCCCCAGGAAAGGACCAGTGAGCCAGGCCCCAGGGAGCAGTTCCTGCTGCACAGTGTGTCCGCCCCGTGAGTGGTGAATGTAGTGGCTGGAGCTTCCGACTTCCGCTCCCCACACCCCCAGACACTCTCACCCCTCCCGCTCCACTCCCCTGGCCTCCCCAGGGCTCCCCAGCTGCTGTGCACCTCACACTTCCTGCCCACAAGACAGGAGCCTCCACTCCCAGGCCCAGTGCTTCATGGGCCCTTACCCCCCCCCCCCCCCCACCCCCTTACCCCAGCAAAGGTCCAGAGAGAATCACGCCCTTCTCCCCCCAGGGCCTGGGAGAGAGAAAGGGGAAGGTGCAGGCCCTGGACTGTGAACAGGCCCCTCCCCTTCCTGCCTGTGGTTCTGTCACCAGGTTCTCATCTTTGCGCAGCTCGCAGTTCCCTGCAGGGCACATGGTGGGGCAGAGGAGGCCCTACGGGCAACTGTGATTTTTTGTTTTTAATAGTAGACATTTCAATCTCTGTCACCTGGTACAACTGTCCAGTAGTTACAGTGCTCCCCAGTAGTGCCTCAGTCACTTCTTGCACCTATTTAAGAAGCATGACTGTACCCATTCATTATATGGGAGGCAGGCTCAGCGTGACAAAGCCACCACCAGGGCTGTGCAGCTGGGAAGTCACACAGCTGGGGTTGGAGCTCCGTCTCTGACCACAGGAGCCACATAGTGTCCATCCCCCACACTGAGTTCCAGATGTTTTCCTGTGGAACACAGGCCACAGGTATCCACAAGTGTGAGACAGGCAGGTCGTGGGGAGGGCAGGCCATTGTACCCTCCTTGTTTATCCACACAGCCTGCCTCTCCAGCTCCAATGACCGCCAACCAGTCTGCTGAGGATCCCGAGGTGCCTGCACCAGCCCAGCTCCAGTCCTCTTAAGTCTAACTGCTCAGGAGACTCCTCCGCTCGTATTGCCTTCAGGCCCGGCCGCACAGCCCACTGTCCAGAGGGCAGAGCGGAGCTGCAGCCCTCCACCAGCTGAATCCCCCAGGGTGAGCGTCCAGGGGGACATGCCTACCCGACCTTTCTCCACCATGCTCCAGGCACCAGAAGCCTGGACTTTTCTGCCCCCCAGGCCTGCATGGCCTCTTCCTGCCGTGGGGGCATTGCTTCGATGCTCCATGCAGCCCCAGCCCTGGGATGGGGGCAGATAGGACCTAGATCTTCGTGCAAGGAGGGAAACAGGAAGAAAAGCAGACTGTGGCAGGGGCCGAAGGCTGGCGGTCAGCTCTCTTGCAGCAGCCGCATTCCCAGGAGGCTGAGGATCCTAATTCATGGTTAAGGTGGGAGGTGGGAGAACACTGTGATAGTTCGGCATCTGTGGTTATGACCTAGACATACACCCCACGTCAGATGGAGCCTCCACTGTTCTTTTTGGGATGGAAACTGCTAGGGGCACCTAAAACTCAGTGGAACAAACCTGGTTCATTGGCGTCCCCATCCCCCAGCTGCCCCTCCTTCTGTATCTGGGCTTTGCTTGGTATGCACCAGAAACCCAGTGACCTAAACCAGAATGCAGGCCCTCCCTTCTGGCTTGCAGCCTCGCCAGCCTCTGGAATATGGCCATCGGCTTAGCCTGCACCTCCTCCACATGGCCACCTATGTGAAACGCTGCTGAATTACCAGGAAGAAAACACAAACCCTGCTCTCAGCGTGCTTCCAGTTCTGTGGCAGAGACAAAGTAAGTAAGCAGGTGGATACATCAGTGCCTGACCGTAAACTGCGGCATGCTGGGGAGGGAAGGAGTAGGGAGAAATGAGACAGCAGGGAGGTCAGAAACACCCGGGAGCAGCCCAGGCAAAGAGCATGGGGCCAAGGGAATTGCACAGCTGCTTCCTCACCTGAGGCCCCGAGGGTCTCCCTAAGTTAAGGGGACAGAAGCAAGCCAATTTGGTCAGAGCTCCTGGCCTGGGGGGCTGGGGGCCTGGCCGGGATGGGGCTAGAGTGTCAGGGCACGAGGTCGGCAGGGAAGTGACAGGGCAGAGAGTGTTTCTGCACAGTGGCTGAGATCTCCAGCGGCTGGATGGAGGAGACAGTCAGAGGCTCAGTGAGAGCAGGCACACTGGGAGGGGCTCTGAGGCTGGCCAGGGCAGGTGGGATGGTAGCTTTAAGGGCAAGAATATGGAGAGGAGGGGACACGGAGGACTTGGGGTGTCTACTGGATGACTGGTATCTGCCACTTAAGCAGATGAGAGGTGGAGAGGACAGGGGAGTCAGGTAACTTCTAGACTTCTGGCTGGAGCAACTCAGTGAGAGGTAATGGCACCTGCTGGAATGAGACAGAACCAGGGAGCTGAGGCTTAGGGGAGAAAATCAATGACTTTTTAAGTATTAGGTTTGTGAAATCTGTGAGATACTCAAGCAGACAACTGAAAAACACACATGGAGTGGACGGGAGGGGCTGGGCTGGAGAAACAGGCATGTGTGTGACCAGCAGAAAGGGGGTCCGTGCTGGAGGTGGTGGAGAGCGGGCAGGAGAGGGCTTCACTGTCAAAGAGGTGAAAGAAACTCTAACGGGTTGTCACAGAGGACAAGAGAGGAGATAACTTTAGAAAAGGAAGTGGTTGGCTCTAGCATACACTACTGCAAAGTTAGAGACATACACAGTAAAAGTGACCACGAAATGCGGCCACAGGGAGATTACAGACAAGCAGGGTGAAGGGTAGGGGGCAGGGGGAGCAGGAGCCAGGTGGCCATGAAGTGAGGATGGGGTCAGTATCTTGCCCCCTCTGCTCCAGCCTCTCCACTAGCCCAGGGGTCCTCAGGTCCCCGCAGCTGCAATGGGGCTGGGCAGGAGAGGCCCAGGGATCCGCCTCCTTCCCTTTACTGAGAACACCTCAAAGGCCAGGCTGACTGGCTCGCTGTCCATGCCCAGGTTGAGTGGTGCCTGGCTCACGGCGTTCCACAAGCACGTGGTGAGTGAGAACAGGCTCTCATCGCCTCCTCCCTGACCACTCCCAGACAAGCCCTTGGGAAGGGGAACCTGCCTCTCCCTCTCCTCCGAGTGCTGGGTCTGGGATGTGAGGGGGTGTGTGTTTGGGGCTTATGGGGCCTGGCTGGGGGGTGGTTCCTGCATACATAAAACTTTAAGAAGAGATTCCCAGACTCCTGCAACCACCAGTTCTGTTCCTCTTCCTAGAACGTTCATCTCCTTCCCAAGTCTGCAAGGAGCAGAGCCCTGGCTGGACGATCCCAGGGTGCTGGCGAGGACAGATGGTGAGGGCACAGAGGGGAAGCTGGTTTGTGCCCCAGAGCCCCTGCCAGCATTGACCTTTGATCCCCTGCATTCTCCCCCTCATTCCTGAGGCTCCCTACTCGGCCACTGTCCCCCTCCCCAGGGCCCAGAGGACGCGAAGTCTCTGGACCTGACCACAGCTGTGGGCAGGCAGCCCTGCCGGGCAGCCCTTCCTGCCTCCCCCAAGATGAGCAACTTCCTGTTTGCCCACAGAGGAAGCCGCCCAGCACAGGTGGGGAGGTGGCATCTCAGAACTGAAAGCACAGGAGAGCGGAGCCCACCCCTAGAAGAACAGTTCTGGGGATTTCAGCACAAGGTCTGCCTTCCAAGAGGCAGCAAAGGACGGGCATGGGCATGTGGCTTACAGCTGCCTTTACTGGGGCAGCCCACGTGCTGACTGCTGTGCACCACGCCCTTTACAGGCGGCACCTCCAATCCCGTGAGTCTGGGTGGGTGTGGGTGTCATTATCACCATTTACAGAACGGGTGAGGAGACTGAGGGCCAGAGCAGTTACTGAGGCTGGACTTGAACCTGGCACTGCCGAACCACAGCATGTGCACTCGTGTGTTCTGCTACATCCGTTGACTCTGCAGCCTGTGGGGATGAAGAAGCGGGCCTCTTTCCTGCACGAGCTACTGACAGCACAGCCTGAACTCATCTCTCCCAACACAAAACTCAAAACATCAGAGTGGATGGAGCTTACTATGGTCCTTCCAGGGGCACCAGCTCCAGGGCAGGAGCACCTCAGTGGGCTTCTGTGTCCCTGAATATACTGGAGACCTTAGAGCAGGGCAGCCACATGCTGTTTCCTCCAGGAAAGGCCCCTCCCTTCCAGCTCTCCAGCCTTGGGGAGGTCAGATAGGAGGATACTTGCCTCCCAACATTCCTCTGCCAGGTCAGAGGCTGTAGTCTCATTGTTCTGCTTGACTGTGGACTCCCTGGGGATGGAGCAGAGCTGGAGGTAGAGCCAAGTGAGGTGTCCAGTGACTGAGCCCATGGCCTTGGTCAAAGGTGCCCCTAATGCCTATGGTCTTAGAAAGGGAGGGAAGCATGTCCCAGGGGCAGGGCAAGAAAGGGCATCATCCCAGCGGGAACACCGTCACCAGCCTCCCAGTACCTGGTCGGTACTAGTGTGGTCCTGGGTTTTCTGGAGCAGGCAGAAAGTGACTATGGAAGTGAATGACACACTTCTATTTCTTGGGCCCAGTTGCCCAATCCCTAGTGGGCACAATAGCCTTCTAAATTTAACCCTTCTCTGCTGAGGACACTCGGGCCACAGGTCCCCATCCCGGCCTCTCTCCCTTCTCAGCTCCCTCCCGACTCAGTGTGCCCCAGGTCAGCACCTTGCCTGCAGCCCCTTGTCATGGGTCTGTCCTCATGCAGCCGTGACTAGGACTCTACAGTCGTTCACCTCTGTCCCCAAGCCCCCCTGGCACCCAGAAGACACTTGCAAAACATCTGCTGAAACAGATGTGCATGCAGGTACCAACACAGCAAGAACACTGACCTGTCAATATCACCATCAGGGGCTGGATGAGCAGGCGGTGGCAAACCATAGGACCACGTGGTGCGTCTCCGCAGCCTGCGACTACCTCATCGCTGCAGAGTATTTTATGAAGTAGAAAGATGCTCAGAGTATATCATTAAGTAAGAAAACTGTTTGCCATGGCTGGATAGCTCAGTTGGTTAGAGCGTTGTCCCGCTATGCCAAGGCTGTGTGTTCGACCCCCGGGCCATGACACATGCAAGAAATCAACCAACGTGCATAGGTAAGTGGGACAACAAGCCAGTGTTTTCTCTCTTCCTTCCTCTCTCACTCGAAAATTAATTTAAAAAACTTAAAAACTATTTATATATTCAGTACAATCTCAATTGTTGAAAACGTGTTTGTGTATTTAGACAATAGAACCCCGAAACGTAGGTTGATGGCGGCTGTCTGTGTGTGTGGTAACAGTGCACATGGTTAAGTTCTTGATGCTCTTCGGTATGCGTCTAGCTTTTTAAAATAAGTATGTATCGTGTTAATCATCAGCAAAAATAACAAAGGCATTAGAAAATTAAATTTGTTGAATTAAGTAATGATTGAATGTTTCCATTCACTCTACAGGCCAGAGGCTCTCTGCTGCCTCTGTCCCGGGCCTGGGCAGGCGGGGGCCCCCGTGGGTGTGACCGGGTGTGACCCGGCGTGCATGGCAGCTACTGCTGCAAGACCTCACTGTGACCACCTCTCAAATGGCTGTCAGTGTGGCCTCTTTCACGCTGGTGTGGGGACCCACTTGGAACTCCATGGTTGGTCTGAATATTATTTTAGGGTAAAGACATTTGAGATTTGACAGATGCAAAAAACCCCAACCTTCTCAGAGCTTCCTTCAAGGGATAAAAACAGCGACTTCTCAGAAACAGGCCACCATGAACCCCTTCTTTGAGCAGCTCTGCCCCCGAGGAGAACTCACCGAAGCCACTGAATCCCTTCTCTGGGGCAGTGATGGCCCCGAAGGCTGAAACACCACTCAGACCTGTGAACTCAAGCATTACCACAGATTTTCTCATCTCCATTTGCTCTAAAAACACAGTGCCCTACCAGAACCGATTTGTCTTGCCATAGAAGCTTTTTCTCTCCCCTCCATTGCTCTACTAGGGATATGAGCCTTTAACTTTCACAGCATACCAAGCCAGCTATGTCTTTGACTGGTCCCGTGTGCATGCCAGTAAACCCCTCTCCACTGATAAGCTGTCTTTTGTTAGGCCCCCGTCACTAAATTGAAGAGCGCAAAGGCAAAGACTTGCCCTCCCCTGCATAGTAGAGACGACCGCCTCCACGACCTCAGGCTGGGTTTGCCTACATGCGTGTGTGGGACACAATGAGAATTTTTAAACAATCAAGGATTTATGTGAATTTCATGAAAAATAATTGATACAGCAAACATATGACTTCATAAGGTGTTACACTAGGACTCCGCTAAAGTAATTATATCATACCTACTTTATATTGTTTTTTCAAGTTATGTATATTCAAGGGAAAACATGAAATATAATAGCACAGGTAGAAAACTATGTCAAAAACTGTGACAAGCACTTGTTCCTTTGGAGGAAAAACTGAGTTTTCCTAATAGTAATGCTCATTAGCTGTAATCTGCCATTAAGTGTGGAACAGGACGCCAGGCTCCCACTTAGCAGGGAAGCCAGGCTCCGGCGCCGCATAAAACAGAGAACAGGTCTGCTGGCTGCCACAGCGATGCAGAGGGAGACAGAGCTCAGAGCAGGGCACCTCCTGGGTCGCCTGAAGGGTTGCTATTCCCCTAGGGGGTGCCCACGATTCCCCTGCCTGTAGCAGCAAAGCCCTGGGCCCAGTGCCCTCTCTGTGCCACCAGGAACCATCGTACTCCAGACCCTATGAACCGTCACCAGGAGTCAGCGGGATGATAGCAAGCGGGGGTGGGAGAGGGGAGGCGGGGCTCGGAGAGGCCTAGCACAGCGGCCTGGGAGCGAATCACAAAGAAGAAAGCCCCTCGAAGCTGCCTGTGCTTCTGGAGCCCTTTTCCCTCTGGCCTGTCTCGGCTCTGCTGTGCATCCTCCAAGGCCCCAGTGAGAGGCGGCAGGAAGGCAGGGACCCCTTCTTGGATGTCCTTGCTTATAACTGTCCCCGACCTCTGCCCAGGATGTTTTCCTGGCTGTCTGGCCAGGAAAGGACAGAGTTCGAAAGTGCAGCCAGCCTCCCCAGCTGGTTGGGCCTGTCCACCCACTTAACCCTGCATACCTGCCCAGGGCTCTATCCTGCAGAGCCTTTCCTGCCTTTCCACACTCTCTCCCTGGGCAGCCTCCTCCTCACTCACACGCCTTCACCTCCTACCTGCTCACGGAACTGTTCACCAAACCCTCCCCAGCCTGGAGGGCTCTAACTGCGACAGGGGTCTCTTCGCCATCCTCCTGGCAGGGTGAGCAGGACTTGGGATTTGGCAACAGCATGGCCATGTGTCCATGAGTGCGCTCCCCATCCCTGGCCCAGCCTGCCCCTCCTGCGTCCGGTCCTGTGTCCTGTGTGTGGCACCACATCCGCTCAGTTTCCCATGTCAGCAGCCTTGATGCCAGCCTAGACCACTCGTGCCTCCTGCCCCTCACACCCCCATCCACAGTCCACTCCAGTTCTCCTTCTAGACATCACTCCTGCCCTTTTAAACCTTTGCCAACTGAACCCCAGTCCCCTGCCTCACCCTGTACCTTTAGGGAAAGCCCAGTCCTGGCATTTGACCCTGAGCCTCTCCTCAGGCCACCGCCCCACATGGGACCCCAGCAGCCTATGGGGCTTGCTTGGAGGTTCTCAGTACTTTCACATGTCAGCATGTCCTTATGCTGCCTCTTGCTTAGCTCTGTCCTCTTCCCCATCCTCCTTTTCATCTGTCAACTCTTGTTCACCCTCCAAGGCACACACCCAAAACGCCATTTCTCCAAACAACCTTCCAAGATCAAGTCAATAAGAATCAACTGTTATGATGATAACGTAATAAATTCTAACCATGGAACACTGTGCAGCTTTCACACAGCAGCCAGAGACATTTCTCAAAACAGTATCAAGTTTAAAAAGGAAAAAAGATTGTCCTGGCTGGTGTGGCTCAGTGGATTGAGAGCCAGTCAGCAAACCAAAGGGTCACTGGTTCAATTCCCAGTCAGGGCACATGCCTGGGTTGCAGGCCAGGTCCTCAGTTGGGGGCGCATGAGAGGCAACCACATTTTGATGTTACTCTCCCTCCCTTTCCCTCTGTCTAAACCTAAATAAAATAAAATATCTAAACAAAGTAAAAAGATCATAATTTGTAGCACAATGCAATATACGTAGTTTAAAATACATGTATCTACAAATCAACATTGTATATTTCTCTAAAATACATCCAGATCTGTGGATAAACGTATCATAAACATGTCACAGTGGCCGCTGCTCTCAAGTGTAGGGGAAGGTGGTGGGGGGCAGTCAGCGGGACTGGAGATGAGGGACAACTATAATTTAATAACAAAAAATAAGGAACAACCCAATTTAAACCATAGGCCAAGGACATGAACAGTTCACAGAAAGAGAAAGACAAACAGCTTAAAACATATGTGAGACTCAGAACACAACTCACAAAAAACACCTATTAAACCACAATGTGATGCCATTTTTTCTGTCAAGTTGGCAAGAACAGGAAGTTGATAACACACCAATTGATGGAGCCACAAGGAAACAGTCTCAGAACTGAGTCTCGCAAGCTGGCAGCATTGTCTGATATCTAAAATACACATGCTTTTTAAATCAGTGAGTCCATGTGCTATGAATTTCTTCTAAAACAAACGCAGAAGTGAGCAAATATGTAGGTACCCGCATGCTTCATGCATTCCTGTCTGTCACTACAAACAAAGAAACAGACAGACAGTCACAGAGAAAACAACCCAGAAAGCCAGAGAGAAACAGCAGGTCAACGTGAGACCTCCCACATTTACCTGCTCACTCTGTGAGATATTGCACATTCACTCAACAAGGACAGAGGCCGTCTGTATGTCCTGACTCAGAATGGGAAGTATATTCATGTGTAAGTTTAAGAAGTATAGATCTGAGCATTATTATAATTTGTATAAAAAAAGAGAAAGAGGGAAAGAGAGAAAGGGGAGGCACACACAGATGCACGCGTGTTTACAAGTAGAACTGTCTCTCTAGGCGCAGCCTCACGAAGCTGAGGAGAACTGGGCATCTGAGGGCAGCAGAGAAGGAGCTGTTTCACTGCATCCCTGCAGGGCTGTCTGAATTAACATTTATAAAAATAAAGTATTAACTTTAAAAACATTTTTTGAGAAAATTTACCCATGCAAATATTACCTTGTGAAGAGGAACAGAAGCAGAGGGGGCTCACAGACCCCACCAGCCCCCTCCAGCCCCCTGGCTGGGACGACCGACACCTCACCTGCGACAGCCATGTGGTCGGCCACACCTCTCTCAGAGCACTCGAGTAGGAAACTGCACCGCCTGACTGCAACCCCGACCTGCACACTCGCCAGCTGGGTACAGATGGGCGGGCGGCTGTCACACTGGCCGGCTCAGTTTTCCCCTCTGTGAAACGGGGCAGTGACAGAGTGCGCTGCACAGACTCGCTGTGAGGGCGACCGAAGGAGAGCCTGGGACACACTGCGTGCTCAGTACACATCCATTAGCATAGACTCTCCTGTTCTGCTTTTAAGCCAACTAATGAGATCACCTAATTACTTTAACAATGAAAGGTTATTGGAATTTTCCTAGAAGGCAACAGTTCTTCCCCCCATTTCCAGCATTCAGAGTCTTTACTGATTTGAAAAACCCAGTCTGCTCCCAGTTCAGCTCCCTCCATGTGGACCATGATGTTTGGGTAAAGGCTGCGTGTGGGAGAAGCAAGTGACTCGTCTCCTGCCCAGACACACTCCCTCGCTGGAGATCTGCTGTCCCCCGCTTGGGTTAAACAGCCGAGCCTGACCCTGAGTTTGCCTGGGAACAACATCTGCTTTCTGGGGTGCCTCTGGCCACCAGGCTGACCCTGCCCCATACCCTGCCCTCTAAGGAAAGGCTCTGAGAGGCCTCCTGGCCTCTGTCCAGTTCCTGCAGCATGGTCAGCATGCCCATCAGGCTCACACCTCCTTCACACCTCAGGGGCCTCTGCATGTGCTAGTCCCTCTGCCTGGAATGTTCTTCCCCCAGAGAGTCCCATGACTGTGTCTTGTGTACATTCAGGTCTCCATTCAAATCCCATCCCCTCCACACTGCCTGTCCTGACGTCTCTGCTAAACGCAGCAGCCCCCGTCACCCTTAAGCTGCTCTGCCTTTCTTCATAGCATTCATCTGAATTGACATTAAAATTGCTGCTCTTATTTGTCATTTCTCCCCAACCAGAAAATAAGCTCTGTGAGGGCAAGGACTGTCCAGTTCACTGCTGTGTCCTTAACACCTGGAGTAGTGCCTGGAACGTAGGGGCCTTCAGTAATGCCTGCACGAATGAACAAACGAGTGAGGAGACACAGAGCATGTTTTCTGGGGAAGCTTACGTCTCTTCCTTAGACGAAGCTTCCCAGCAGGAAATGCACTCTCAGGACTCAGAGAGGGACAGCTCACCACTCATCCACCCTCCCCTGCTCACTGATCCTTTACAGCAGGGCTATCCAACCTTTTGGAGTCTCTGGGCCACACTGGAAGAATTGTCTTGGGCCACGCATTAAATACACTGCAACATGTAATCACAAAAAAATACCATACGGTTTTAAGTAAATTTACGGTTTTGTGTGGGGCCGCATTCACAGCTATCCTGGAATGCATGCGGCCCATGGGGCACAGGTTGGACACTCCTGCTTTACAGGAAGCCCCTAAATCCTACTCACAATAATATCCCACACTTGTGCCCAGCACTTCCAGCCTGAAACAGCGCTGTGCTACCCCCTCATTCAGCAGGCCTGCCGGCTGCCCTTTCCAGTGCAGGGCCTAGTTCCCACTTGCGCCACTGTTGTGCCCACCACCACCCCGTTTCATTTTGTTTTTATAGCACTTATCACTCTGAAAGAATGGGTCACCTGCATATTTGCCGTTGATATTTGTTGGATGAAGGAACAACTCTTCTCCGTACCCCATGCCCAGAAGAAATGCCATGTCTGGAAGAGCGCATCTACACTATCCACTGTTTACACTTGATCTTGCTGTTTCTTATGTAGAGAGGCTAACAGACACCCAATTAGTTGCTAATTATATTCAATCAGCTCTGGGCCCAGAGAAGGGCCAGGCTAATGAGGTTCAAGGGCAGCTCAGGCCTTCACTTTGATGCTGGCCTCCTGACCTAAACATGCAGGTCACGGGCACAGGGGCCTAGGTGAGTTCACTGACCAGAGCAGCAGAATCCATCTTGCAGTCTGGAAAAACTGCAGGGAACTCAAATTGCTGCCCCATGGCCCTCCTGAAAGGTCAAGCCAGACTCAGTTCTAGGGCCAGAAAGGAACCCTGAAGGGCATGTGAGTTTGTCAGCTGAGCAGATACTGTTTACTTTTCCAGGAATCTCTCCAATGCCTCTGGCCAGACACACTGAGAAGGGTTAAGGAAAGCTAGGTTCTTCTCTGTCCAGAGCTTTCCTGGGGGGCTGGCTGCCTGTAGCCACAGGCCCCTACCAGGCAGGGGCCCTCGGAGGGATGGGCTGCCTGGCCACGCCCCCCAGGGGCCACAGAGACACCAGACAGGACAACGGAGGCAACAGGGGTGATGGGACATGAAGGAAAGCCCTCAGGGTCACCCAGTTTTATCTGACTTTGGATCACTGGGTGGCCCGAACGCTTGCTCCTGCTCAGCCCAGCTCCACCGGCCCAGCTGGAGGAGCCAGTGGAGGCACCGCACCCAGGTCCCGCCGACTTTCCCAATGGGGCACAGCAGAGTATCCCCTTGCTGTCCCCATCCCTGTCACCCGACCAAGTTAGACGCTGAAAGACCCCACTCACTCTCGACACCCCTGCAGCCTCTTCCAACTCTTCCTGGCTCTGGCCCCCATGCCCTCCCTCAGCGCCCCCGCCCTGCCCCGCAGCAGATGCTCCCCGCCTGGCGCTATGCGCAGCGCACACAGTCCCCGTAGGGGGCAGCAGGACCGCCAGCCTGGCCTCCCCCTGGCCCTTACCCATCTCCCGTCAGGTTCCTGCTCCGGCCTCTCGCCTGCCTGGGCGCCCCATGGCCAGGTGCCCGGGCGCCTAGGTGCCCAGGTACCGGGGCAGCGAGGGCTGCCAGCGGCAGCTGCGTGGGTTGGGCTGTCCAGCTCCGCCGTGCACTCGCGGGATAAACTGGTTCCCCTGCTCAGCGGTGGGGGCGGTGAGGGAAAGCGAGGGGAGGGCTGGGCGTGAGACGGGGCGGGGCGTGGGGCGGGGAGGGCAGCCCTGTGCGTAGCAGTCGGACTGGTTTGACGGCTGCGGTGTGGGGCAGGACTAGTCCTGGCTGGCTCGGCCCTCGCTCTCGCTCTGTGCGCTCCCTGGCGTCTTCTGCATCCCCCGCGCCCCACCGTGCGCACCCCCACCCAAGGCCGCGCAGTCGGACAGACGGGACCCGGAAGCCGTGTTTATTCACCACAAGGCACTGTTACTTTGTCTTTGTTAGATGGGTCCCTGGTGCTAGGTCAGCAATCCTATTCATAATTCATCTGTTCACGCTACAAGCATTCATTGTGCACTTAGTGTATGTGTGTCAGGAACTGACTGAGCACTGTGGGGTAGGATGAGCCAAATATTCCAAAAGATTGCATCCTGGCACAGAGGTGAGCAGTAGTTTGATGTAAAGGATGGGGAGCAGGCTCCCTGAGGGAAAACCCTAGGAGGGAGGGAGCCACAATGGGAAGAGGCCCTCCCACACTGACCTCAGATCCTTGGCTACCACCTGAGTGAACACATGTGGGGTGAGAATCTGAACAACCCAAAGGAAAACAGCAGCTGAGCACACATTTGAGCAGTAAGTTGCCTGCTGCTAGGGAATTTGGGGTTCAAGTCCTGCCATTTTAGAGGGGCTTGGTAAACACTTTGGATTGTCCACTGAAAACCCAGAATTGCCACATTAAAAGAATAAAGACTATGTCCCAGGATTAAAAGACATACTTTAGAACTAGAGACAAAACCAAAAGAAATCGATCCAAAATCTAAAACTTGGCCTCTACAAAGCCAAGGTGAGGTTCCAGTAATTTCACTTCCTGCTGGAACATATTTGACACTCTTCAGAGGAAAATAACAGGACCCAAAGTATCTACAGTGTATCATTCATTGCATCTGCTCTACAACAAAAACTGACTAAACAAAAGATGCTCCCATCACTCTGTCACTCAGGAAATTATAAGTGTTTTTGTTTAGGAGCTCTGCATCAGGAACCAAATCTACATTTCTTATATCACAGTATCAGAACTGTAGACAAGATGTCAGAATCAGAGAATAAAAATTAAAAATGGAAATTATGACAAAGATGTTAAAGAACCTATAGCAAAAGGTGAATATAATGGGCAAAGAGATAGGACATGTTAGCCAAGATATGAATACCATTATTTTAAAATTAAACAGCCAAGTGGAGTATGGATAAATCCGCTCCCGGGAGGAAAATATCTGTCTTTATTACCCTGGAATGAAGACGTACCTCAACCTTTTCCTGCCAGACAGGAGGTGGATTAGTTTCTCAGCTTTCCTTATGTGAGACCAGGGCCTCCCAATACTGGGGTTCCTCTGCTGTCACATGGCCTACTGCCTGTGCAGGCAGCCTCTGGCCCCAGTCCTGTTACCCTGTGGGGCCACAGTCAGGAACCGATGCGAGGAGATAACTCTGCTATTACTGTGAGTCATTAGCTGTCTCATCTTCTGCCAGTAACAATAAAAACCATGGCATGCCAACTTGCTGGCTTGCTAGCAGAGAAAAATCAAATCTCAGGCTCTTTCACAGTTCCTGACTTCACACAGATGAAGAGAAAACGGGGGAAAATGCACACTGCACACAGGGACCCAGTGACAGGGATGATGGCTAACTTCTTATCAGACACGACATCAGCCAGAAGACAATGGAACATCTATTTAAAGTGCCAACAGAAAAAAAAAGCTGTCAATTCATACTTCTGTATCCAGCTATAAACATATTTTAAATAGAAAGCCAAATAATGACATTTTCAAATAAACAAAACCCCAACACACCCAGACTTTAAGAAAGTGAAGATATGCTTTGTGGTGAAGGGAATGAAACAAGATGAGAATTAGAGTCTTCAGAAAGGAACAAAGAGGAATGAAAGAGATAAACACAGGAGTGAATGTGAAAGACCATTTTCTTCCTTGTGTTAAATGATTTAAAAGTCAACTGACCATTAGAAAACAACACCACCTGGGGTTTGAACACACGTGAAAGCCAGGTGTGTGCACAGGAAAGCACCAAGCACAGGAGGGAAAAAAACACGCAAGGACCGTGTTGTGAGGGTCAGAGCAGTGTATGGTGTGGGACACAACAATAATTACTGGGGAAAAAAGTCCAGGAAAGTGAGGAAAAAATAAACAAAAATCAGAGAGGACATTTAAAACAAATAGCAAAATTGAAAAATTATCAGTAATTATATTAAACATTCCAATTAAAAGGCAGAGCTTATCAAAATTGTTAAGAAAAGAACACCCAGCCATATGTTTAGAAGAGACACACTTTAAATATAAAAACACAGGTTTAAAAGGATGGAAAAAATATACTATGTAAAACACTAAGCCTGAGAAAGCTTGGTGTGGCCATATTGATTTTGAACAAAGTAGACTTCAATACAATGAGTGGTCCCCAAAATAAAAAGCTTCATTTTAAAAAATAAAAAGGATCAGTAATTCAAGAAGACTCAATAATCCTAAATATGTATGAATTTAACAGCAGAACTTCCAAATACATCACGCAGAATTTGACAGAACCAAAGGGAGAGATATAAAATCCACAAGCTTAGCTGAATATTTTAACACCATTCTCTCAGTAATTAATGACAAGTACACACAAAATGAGTAAGAACGATGTAGGAGATTTAAACATTGTCATTCATCTTAACCAGAAACTACATTGTAAAACCACATCAGCAGTAGCAGACTACATTTCTTTTCAAGTACACACGGAACACTAAGCCAGACCAGCTGTGCGAACTGACCGAAAAGGACCTGTAAGTAAGTGTTCGTGGGTTGAAATCACACAGATTGTATATTTTTGACACCATAAAATCAAATTAAAAATCAACAAGAGTATTTTATCTAGAAATGCCCAAATATTTGGAAACTAAGTAATACACTTTGAAAGAACCCACAAGTCAAAGAAGAAATCACAAGGAAAATTAGGAAATATTTCAATCCAAAATGGCATAAATATAGATAAACAGGCCAATGTAACGGAATTAGAGTCCCAATGCAGATCTACACATCTACAGTCATCTGGTGTCTTTTGATGAAGGTGTCAAGATAATTCAATGGGGAAAAGAAAGTTTTTCCATGAGTGGTTCTGGAACACCTAGAAACCTGTGTGGTTAAAAAAAGAACCTGCAACTTATATCTAGATGTATAAAGAAATGTTACAGCTCAATCACAAAAAAAACAGATAACCTAACTGAAAAAATAGGTGAAGGATCTGAATAGGTATTTATCCAAATGAGAGACACAAATGAGCGATAAACACAGGAAAAGATGCTCAACATCGTTAGCCATCAGAGAAATGTCTTAGACTGGCCATAATAAAAGAGATAACAGCAAGTTTTGGGGAGGGTATGGAGAAATGGAAACCCTTATGCATTGTTGGTGGGGTTTTCCAGCAGCTTTGGAAAACAGTTTGTCAGTTTCCCAAAGGTAAACATGAAAGTATCCTATCACTGGTCAGTGTGGCTCACTTAGTGTGTTGTCCCTCCTGTACACCAAAGGGTCTCAGGTTTGATGCCTGGTCAGGGCACGTGCCTGGGTTGTGGGTTCGGTCCCAATCAGAGCAAGAAGCAACTGATCAAATTTTCTCCCTCACATGGATGCTTTTCTCCCTCTCTTCCTCCCTTCCCCTCTCGCTAGAATCAATAAGTGTGTCTTCAGGTGAGGATAAAAAAAATATCATATGACCCAGCAGTTGCACTTTTTGGTATGTTCCCAAGAAAAATGAAAGTACACGTCTACATAAAAAATTTATACATGAATTTTGGTAGCAGCATTATTAATAATAGCTCCATATGGATACAACCCAAATGTTCATTAACTGATAAATCGATAAACAGCATGTGGTACATCCATACAATAGAATGTTATTTGGCCATACCAAGGTGATACTGCAATGTGGATTAACTTCACAAACATTATGCTAAGTGAAAGAACGCAGCCACACAGAAAGAGTACGTCCTCCCGCTTACAGGAGGAAGTCATAAATTGGGCACAGCCAAGCTATGGGGGTAGAGGTGAGAGTGGTGGTTACTAACTTCTGGGGAGGAGTGGTTAGAAAGAGACAAAATTTTCAGGAGTTATGGAAACATTCTGCATTTTTGGAGTGGTAGTAGTTACAGAAATATCTGCATCTGCCAAAACTCACAGGCCAAATATTTAAAAGTCATGAGGTATAATTTGCAACAATATTGTTTGTAAATTATACCTCAATCGAAAGTGCTAGCCAAATCCTTTCACCTTTTAGCTTAAAAATCCTTGATGGCTTATGATGGCTCAGAATCTAACTCCCTGACATACTTAGAGGCCTTGAGTGATTCACACTCTTATGTGGGCTTAATGATGATAACTAAATAAATTTATATTAAAAGAAAGAAGAAGAAGTGTCACCTGATGTTAACGCCACAGGCTCCATCTGAAACCAGCCAGTGGGCAGGTCATAAACAAAATTTTATTTTCTTGCTCCTGAGTTAGCTGGGGAAAGAGGGTGGAGGAGGGTGATGGGGATGCAGCAGGGACAACAGCTGTCCTGCCTGTACTGCTAGGGACTGACCCTGGTCCTGACCTCACTGTAAACCCGGTGTGGGGGGCTGGAGGGAAATTCAGAGCAGCAAGCAATATTGTCTTCAGAAAGATGAGCGTGTGGAAAGGCATTTGGGGTGAGTGGATCCTCTGCTCTGGGCACAGAATGGGGCATTTGACTATGCATTTGCAAAACAAAACCATCATCCCCAAAGGGGGCTTTGGAGAGTCGGTCTGTGGACGGTGTGGACGGAGAGGATACGCGGCGAGGGGCCGAATCTGCCCACACAGCTTCCTTGTGCCTCCTCTCCAGACTGGGGTCTGACTTTACTGTGTCTGTAGAGCGTTGCTTCTCCTTGGGAATGTGTGTCCTATTGAAACCAATGATCCCAGGCCAAGTTTTTCCCTGGGGCTGAAGGCAGCACAGAGTGATTTTGGGGAATTCAAGCGCCACCTGGTGGTGCAGAGCTGGGGAAATATTCTCTCCATCTCTTGGAACCCACGTGGCCACGGTGAGAACTGGAGGCTCTGGGATTATCTGGAGAGATCATCCTTGGTGCAAACAGGACCTACAAGGAGAGGAGGGAAGTGGGGAAGGTTTGGGGAGAAGGTTCTCACAGACACAAGGGAGGCCTCTCACCGGGACACCCAGAAATACCGAGTGGGGTGGCATCACATCAGGACCAGGACCTGGGTGGTGAGACCCGCTTTGCTTCCACAGGCTACACCTTCTGGAAACGGTAGATTATAACGTTATTAAAACGATTTTTATAGAGTGCTTTTGTACAGAGTACTTTCACATGTGAACTGTCAAATCAACCCAGAAGTATTATGATCTCGGTTTCCTAAATGATCTTCAGGAAGCTTGAGCAGCTCATTTAAAATTGTCCAATTGTTAATGGTGGAGCTGGACCTTATGTCTGGGCCTTCTGACTTTGGATCAGAGACTTCTTTTTTTATGCCATCCCCTCCACCTGAAAGTGGCCTGTAGGGACACCAGCTGTCTCCACCGCTGGCTCCCCTCACCCTGCTGGGGCGGCACACATTTTCCCGCCCAGTGTCTCAGCCGGGGTTAAAGTGCACTTCCTCCAGGGTGTTTGCTCTGGTTTGCAAGCTGTGGAAGTTCTCCTGAGAATGTGATGTTAAAGAGCCCGGGAACTTCAGGGCTCTGCCTTCCTGGAGTCCGCATCCCCTTTGTCCCTTTGGATGTGCGGAGGTGAGCCTGAACCTACCCGGGTGGGGGAAGTCGGAGGTGGGAGCTTCTTCACGGGAGACACCACAGAAATATGGGCTTTGGGGGCTGGCAGCTGGAGAGCGGTGGCGATAGTCTTCAGGAAAGCAGAATGAGGGGCCCGGAACGAGGCCCTGGGCCAGGCCTTGGGACCCTGGCCTGTGGGAGGCAAGGCCACCAATGTTTAGGGCAGTGGTGTCTCCTACTCAGTTCTGATCGTAGCTTATGGTGTTTTTGCCATGACCCCCATTCACTATCCAACCTTTCTTTTCCTTTCATTTATTCCTCCCAAGACTCTCAACTGAGACTTTTGTGGCTTTCACGACAAGGACAGAGAGACACCCACTTAGTGCCCCCGGGGCCCCCATATCCACCCCAATAGAAGGAATCATTGTTTCCCCAATTCAACCCACAACACACGAGAAAAAAGACAAAACCAGAGACAAAAATTAACTGTGTAAAAATACTGCAAAGTATGCTGCATATCTGAACTAGTTCTGTTCCTGGTTAGGCTGGTCGGAGGGCCCTCTGTACGCTGTCTCCACGGCTGGACCTGGCACAGAGCAGGTGCTCGCTGAATTAGTGACCGGACACTGATGTAGGGGGGCCTTCCTGCCGTGATGCAGTGGGCAACTAACTAGATGTCAGTAGGCAAACAAGCAAATATGTAACAGATCAGAGGTAACATTGCTAGGAGGAAAAGTAAAGCAAGATACAGAGACTGTAAGTAAAGGAGATACAGGTGGCTTCAGGGGTAGATGTTGTTAGATGGAGTGGCCAAAAAATACCTCTCTGATGAGGCACCATTTGTGCAGTGGCCTCAGCAAAGGAGAGGAAACAAGTCCAGTGGGTCTCCTGAGGTGGAGAATTCTGAGCAGAGGGAAGAGGATGGGTCATGTACAGGAAGTTAACATACTTCAGAATGAGCATGAATCAGTTTCCAGTAAGTATCCAGGTGCTCTGGAGGTTGCAAAATGCAAAATGCTTAGTCTATACCTTAAGGGTTCAAACATGCACCCCTGGAAAGGCCTCACCTGTATGAAGCAGATCAGGGTCTGGGCCACAGTATTGGTGGAGCTTCGAGACTAGGTTATTAATGGCTGGCATGAGACATTCTCAGTGTCTTCCCGGGAAATTTTCCCATGTGCCCGGTTTGAAGGCTGGGTAGGAAAATGGTGGCGCGTAGGAGAGCATGCACTCCGTCGGCAGTGGGGAGGGGTGGTGGTGGTTTAGGCCCCAGGCTGTCTGAGGCCGGTCCATGCTTTATGCACAAGCTGCAACCCTGACTATCACCAGCCAGGCCGGGCGGGATTTATCCCTGCTGACTTTGCCCCTGTTCCTGTGCACCCTCCACAAGCCAGTGAAGAAAGGAAACTTTCTTGACTGACCAGGAACACTGCCAAGGAGAAAGAAGAAGGTGCCAGAGTGCCCCATCGTGGCCCAGGGAAGGGCGCCTTCACACTGGGCATGGACAGCCCATCCGCTGTCAGGGAGACTCTCAGAGGGGAGGTGATGTCACAAGGAGCTGGCGTGTGAAGCCACTGCCACCCATGTCACCCTCTACTCTGACTCCAGTCATATTCTGATCATCTGACTCCATGGGAGAGGCGGGGCCTGGCTGTTCCCTCCGGATCCAGTCCTCACTGCACTGTCTCTGCCTTTCTGTTTCTGTTTTGTGAGCTCCATCTACCACCCACCAACAGGGCAAAGCACATGTCTCCCCTGCGGGCATGGCCCCACGTTCCTGTGCTGAGTTGGGGAAAGGTGGGGTGTGTGTGTGGGGTGGGGGTGAGGGGGTAATTCCATGTCAACCACCCACACAGAGGAGCCAAGAAAGGTCTGCATATGGATTGTCATCGGGAAAACGCTGACCCCTGGTGGACAGTTTTTAAATTTTATTTTTCAATTGCAGTTTGCATTCAGCACTTCCTTGTTAGTTTCAGGTGTACCACACAGCAGATAGACACTCATATCTGTTACAAAGTGTTACCTCAGACAATTCAGGTGCCCACCTGGCACCATACACAGTTATTACAATACTGTTAACTACATTCCCTGTGCTTTATCTTACAATCCCATGCCTGATTTGTAACTAGCAATTAGTACTTCTTAACCCCATCACCTTTTTTACCTTGTTCCCCCAAATCCATTCTTTCTGACTTCCATCAGTGTGTTTTCTGTATTTATAAGTCTATTTCTATTTTATTTGTTCATTTATTTTGTTCTTTAGATTCTACATACAAGTGAAATCATATGGTATTTGTATTTCTCTGCCTGGCTTATTTCACTTAGCATAATACCCCAAAGGTCCATCCATGCTCCTGCAAATCTTTCCTTTTTATGGCCAAGTAATATTCCATTGTATATATGTACCATAGCTTGTGTATGCACTCATCTGTTGATGAAAATGGGCTGCTTCCATATCTTGGTACTGTAAATACTGCTGCAATGAATATGGGAGTGTGTATTCTTTTGAATTGGTTTCAGGTTTCTTCAGATATCCACCCAGAAGTGGGACTTTCTATGGTAGTTCTATTTTAAATTTTTTTGAGGAACCTCCACACTGAATTCCATTTCACAGTGGCTGCACCAGTCTGCATTCCCACCAACAGTGCATAAGGGTTCCCTTTTCTCCACATTCTCACCAACATTTGTTGTTTGTTGATTTATTGATGATAGCTGTTCTGACAGGTGTAAGGTGACATCTCATTGTGGTTTAATTTGCATTTCTCTGATGATTAGTGATGTTGAGCATCTTTTCATATGTCTGTTGGCCCTCTGTATGTCCTCTTTGGGGAAGTGTCTATTCAGGTTCTTTGCCCATTTTTTAATTGGGTTGTTTGTTTTTCTGGTGTCAAGTTGTTAGAGTTCTTTAATTTCAGAGATTAACCCCTTGTTGGATGTATCATCAGTGAATATACTCTCCCATTCAATGGGCTGTCTTTTTGTTTTGTTGATGGTTCCCCCACTTGTACAAAAACTTTTTAGTTAGATGTAGTCCATTTGTTTATTTTTCTTTTGTTCCCCTTGGCTGAGGAGATATGTAAAAAAATATTGCTATAAGAAATGTCTGAGATTTTACTGCCTATGTTTTCTTCTGGAAGTTTTATGGTTTCAGGTTTTACATTGAAGTCTTTAATTAATCCATTTTGAGTTTATTCTTGTCTGTGGTGTAAGAAGGTGGTCTAGTTTCTTTTTTTTTTTTTTGCTTGTATATGTCCAATTTTCCCAACACCATTTACTGAAGAGACTGTCTTCACCCCATTATATATTCTTGCCTCCTTTGTCACAGATTAATTAACATATAGGTGTGAGTTTACTACTGGGCTCTCTATTCTGTTCCACTGATCTGTGTGTCTGTTTTTATACCAGCAGCATTTCTTATTACTGTGGCCTTGCAGTGTAGTTTGTTATCATGCAGTGTGGCACCTACCACCTGGTCCCTCTTTTGCAAAACTGATGTTGCTATTCGGGGTCTTCTGTGTTTCCATATACATTTTTGGACTATTTGTTCAAGTTCTGTGAAAAATGCCATTGGCATTTTGATAGGAATTGCATTGAATCTACAGATTGCTTTGGGTAGTATGGAAATTTTAATAATGTTGATTCTTCTTATCCATAAGCATGGTATATGCTTACAATTATTTGCGTCTTCTGCTACTTCTTTCTTCAATGTGTTATAATTTTTTGAGTATAGATCTTTTACATCCTTAGTTAAATTTATTCCTAGGTATTTTTAAGTGAAATTGTAAATGGGATTGTTTTCTTAGTTTCTCTTTCCAATAATTCATTATCAGCGTCTAAAAATGCAACTGATTTTTGAATATTTATTTTGTATCCTGGCATACTTTACTGAATTAATTTATCAGTTCTAGTAGAATTTTTGGTGGAATCTGTAGAGTTCTTTATATACAGTGTATGTACTCTGCAAATAATGACAATTTTACCTCTTCCTTTCCAATTTGGACAGCTTTCATTTCTTTTTCT
The DNA here is from genome assembly GCF_019186645.2 of Phyllostomus hastatus. Lineage (NCBI taxonomy): Eukaryota > Metazoa > Chordata > Mammalia > Chiroptera > Phyllostomidae > Phyllostomus > Phyllostomus hastatus. The sequence goes on along the minus strand of NW_025334041.1, from coordinate 71,298,762 downwards.
TATCTGACTGCTGTGGCTAGGACTTCCAGTACTATGTTGAATAAGAGCGGTGACTGTGGACTTCCCTGTCTTGTTCTTGATCTTATGGGAAATGCTGTTAACTTTTCCCTGTTAAGTATGATATTAGCTGTGGTTTTGTCATATAGGCCTTTATTACATTGAGATATATTCCCTCTATTGCCACTTTGAGGAGAGTTTTTAGTCATAAATGGGTGCTGGATTTTGTCAATTTTTTAATGTATTGATAGAATCATATGATTTTTGTCTTTCATTTTGTTTATATGGTATATCACCTAATTAATTTACAGATGTTGAACCTTCCTTTCACCCCAGGAATAAATCTTACTTGCTCATGGTGTGTGAAATTATCAATGTGTTGCTGGATTTGCTTTGCTAATATTTTGTTGAGGATTTTTGCATATATGGTTCATCAGGGACATTAGCCTATAATTTTTTTGTTGTGTCTTTATCTGGTTTTGGAATCAAGGTAATGCTGGCCTCATAAAATGGGCTTGGGAGTCTTCCCTACTCTTGTATTTTTTGGAATAGTTTGAGAATGATAGGTGTTAGTTCTTCTTTGAAAGTTTGGTAAAATTCACCTGTGAGGTAATCCTCTCTAGGACTTTTGTTTGTTAGGAGTTTTTATTATTATTATTACTATATTATTATTATTGCTTCAATTTCATTAGTTGTAATTGATTTGTTCAGATTTTCTGTTTCCTCTTGATTCAGGCTTGGGAATTTGTAGTTTCTAGGAAATTATCTTTTTTTTCCAGGTTGCTCAGTTTGTTGGCATATAATTGCTCATAGTATTTTCTTATAATGCTTTGTATTTCTGTGATGTCAGTTGTTACTTCTCTTTCATTTCTGATTTTATTTACTTGGGTATTCTTTCTCCTTTTCTTGATTAGTCTGGTTAAAGGTTTATTGATAATTTTTTTATCTTTTCAAAGAACCAGCTCTTAGTTTTACTGATTTTTTTGTATTTTTTTTAGACTACATTTTATTTGTTTCTGCTCTGATCTTATTTCCCTTCTATTCATTTTGGGCTTTGTTTTTCTTTTTCTAGTTTTTTTAAGTGTAAGATTAGATTTTTAATTTAACATTTTTTCATTTCCTTGAGGTGGGCCTGTATTGCTGTGACTCTCCCTCTTAGGTCTGCTTTCACTGTGTCCAAAATATTTGGAGTTGTGGTGTGTTCATTTTCATTTGTCTCAAGGTGTGTTTTGATTTCTTCCTTGACCATATTGTTAATCCCTTAATTTTTTAGTAATGTGTTATTTAGCTTGCATGTGTTTGTGTGTTTTTCAGAGTTTTTTGTAATTGATTTATAGTTTTATACCATTGTGGTTGGAGAAGATGCATGAAATGATTTAAATTTTCTTTAATTTATTGATGCTTGTTTTATGGCCTAACGTGATCTATCCTGAAGAATGTTCCATGTACACTTAAAAATGTATTTCCTGCAATCTTGGGGGTCAGTGCTCTGAAAAATATTAGTTAAATCCATCTGGTCTACTATGTCACTTATGGCCCCTGTTTCCTTGTTGATTTTTTTGGTCTGGAAGATCTATCCATTGATGCCGATGGGTGTTAGAGTCCCTTACTGTGACTGTATTACCATCTCTCTCCCTTTATGTACATCAATATTTGCTTTATATACAATATTTTGGTGTCCTATGTTGGGTGCATAGATGTTTAGCAGGGTGATATCCTCTTGCTGTATTGATCCCTGTACCATTATGTAATGACCTTCTTTGTCTCTCATTATAGCCTTTTTTAATTGTCTATTTTGACTGATATAAGTATTGCCACCCCAGCTCTTTTCATTTCTGTTTGCATAAAATATCTTTTTTCTAGCCCTTCACTTTCAGTCTGTGTGTATCCTTCATTCTGAGGTGGGTCTCCTGGAGACAGCATATATACAGATCTTGTTTTCTTATCTATTCAGCTGCCCCTATGTCTTTTGATTAGAGCATTTAAACCATTTACTTTTCAAGTGATTGATAATAGGTATGTATTTATTGCTATTTTATTCTTTATAATTGTGTTTTTTTCTCTTATATAAGTTCCTTTAACATTTCTTGTAATACTAGTTTGTTGGTGATGAACTCCTTTAGGTTTTCTTGTCTTGAAAGCTCTTTATTTCTCCTGCAATTTTAAATGGTAGCCTTGCTGGGTAGGTCCTTGCTGTTCATCAATTTGAATATTTCATTCAAATCTGATTTTCATAATCAGATTTTGTTATTAAATCCCTTCTGGCCTGAAAAGTTTCTGTTGAAAAGTCAGCTAACAGTCTCATGGGAGCTCCCTTGTAGATAACTAACTGTCTTTCTCTTGCTGCTTTAAAAATTCTCTTTGTTTTTAATCTTTGCCATTTTAATTATGATGTGTCTTGATGTGGGCCTCTTGAGTTCATCTTGTTTGGGACCCTCTGCATTTCCTAGATTTGTGTATATTATCCCTTCACCAGGTTAGGGAAGTTTTCTGTCATTTTCTTCAAATAGGTTCTCGATCCTTTGCAGCCTCTCTTCTCCTTCACCTATGATGCAGATGTTGTTATGCTTGATGTTGTCCCAGAGGGTCCTTAGAGTATTTTCATTTTTTAAAATTCCTTTTTCTCTTTGCTGCCCTTCTTGGGTGTTTTCTGCTACCTTGTCCTCCAAATTGCTAATTTGATTCTCTGCTTTATCTAACCTGATGTTGATTTCTTCTAGTGTACTTTTCATTTCTGTTATTGTATTCTTCATTTCTGACTGGTTATTTTTTATGGCTTCTATCGCCTTTTTATTTCTTACTGTCTTTTTAAGTTCTCATTTAGTTCATGTACTCTTCCCCTAAGTTCCTTGAGCATCCTTATACCCACTGTTTTGAACTCTGGGTCTGGTAACTTGCTTGCCTCCATTTCATTTTGTTCTTTTCCTGTGGATTTCTCCTGTTCTTTCATTTGAGGCATGTTTCTTTATTTTCCATGTTTGGCTGCCTCGCTGCATTTGTTTCTGTTGATTAGGTAGATCTTCTATGTCTCCTGGTCTGTTTATGGTGGTCTTATGTAGTACGTGTCTTGTGGGACTTGGTGGCACAACCTCCTTGACCACCTGAGCTAGGTGCTCCAGGTTATGTGAACCCTCCTGTTGTAGTTGAGTCTTGATTGCTGTTGGCCTGTCTGTGGGTGGGATTGACCCTAACCACAGTGTACGAACTGCTATGTGGGGGCTGACCTCCAGAGCAGAATTTGCCCCAGTGGGATCTGATGCCTCCAGAGATCTTTTTCATGTGCCACTGGTATAATTGGGTTGTGCTCTGGTGTGGTCTGAAGTTCACCAATGACTGTGTTGGTTCTGGGGCTTCTTGGAAGACCCTCCAGTACAGGTCAGTGTCAGACACTGCCTGGTCTTGGGCTACCTGTCTGAAGCTACCAAGTGATCTTCAGTTTGTGGCTGCCTCTGCTGGGGATGGGTGCACGTGGGAGGGTCCAAGCTGCATACCAAGCCTGGCTTCCACTAGCTCTGACCCCAAGGTCAGGTCAGCAAAAGGCCCAAGGCACCCAGAGATCTGCTTCTGCCTGCCTGCTGCCTGTTAGTCTCGGTCCTTGGGAGAGCCTCTGGTGGGGCACAAGTTGAATGAGTTGCATGAGATAGGTTCTCAGTGAGTCATCAGGTTGGGGCAAGTTGTGTTTACCAGGTTGATACAGATTACACTCAGTGACAGTGCTGGGTCTGAGGCCACTCGGCGAAAGTCTCAGGGTGGTGGGCCAGGGTCTCAGGGGGTCATCAGGATGAGGCCAGCAGAGCTTACCAAACTAAAACAGACCAAGATCTGGCCATGTGGTGGGAGAGCTCCTCACAGGAATGGAGGCACCTTTCAGGCACAGGGGAAAACATGGCCCCTCTCCAGCCCTACAGCTCAGTCTCTTTTCATGTGACTCTGGCACTGTTCAAGCCTGTCCAATTTTCCTCAAGAGCTCCTCAGTAAGGTCTGCACACAGGCTCAGGCTGGCGTCCTCCAAAGACCTCTCCACTGGGAGTGACCCTGGCAGGGTGGGTCCTCCAGGAGTCAGCAGGGAGAGGCTAGTGGCACTCCCCAGGATGATGCTGTGTGGATGGGAATGCTTGACCCAGGGAAGATGACATTTGCAGGTGGTTTGGGAGAGAGACCCAGCATAGGGACACTTGCTGCTGTCACTCTAGCCTTCTCCCCACATCCGTGCCTCTCAACTTTTCCCTTTATGACTCTGGTCCACTCCAAGCTGCTGCCCCTCTGTCAGAGCCCAGGGTGAGTGCCTCAGCTGAGATTGTGCGTGCTGGTCCTTCAAGAGAGCTGTCCCATTTCTCACTAAGACAGGTAGAAGCCCCACTGATTTTCACAGCCAGATATTGTGTGGGCTTCTCTTCCTGGCTCTAGTGCTGTTGGGTAGGGACACTAGAATGGGGCTGAGACCCTTTGCTCCTCTGCAGTGATCCCCCTCAGGCCAGATAGCCCTCTGGATTCTCACCTCCCACCTATGGGTGTGGGGCCAGCTCCTTTTGCATCTGTGCTTTTCCTACTGGTCTTGATGCAGGTTCCTCTATAAAACCTTTCTTATAAGACTTCTGTTCAGCTAGTCTTCAAATGGTTATCCATGTTGATTGTTCTGTTCTTTAGCCACTACTCTGATACGGTCCTGGGGGGAGGTCAGTGTAACTAGTACCTACTCTGCTACTCTGCTGCCATCTCGCCCCGCTCTCAACATTTAAGCTTTTTCAGTTTGAGGTCAAGAACCCCACAGATGCGTTTCGCTATCTCTCCAAACTTTTCTGAGCACTGGGCTTATTATGAAGCATGTTGAGGTTTGCCACTATGATTTAGAGATTTCATAGTTATGTGAAGATGAAACACAAAATTATTTGGTTTTCCCAAGATTTGCAGCAATTTAACCCCAACTTAACACCTGCTATTATAGCACACTTTATGCCAAAAAAGAAAAAAATGAAACTTGAACTGCATCTTAACCAGAGAAAGTGGAACAAACCTTCTTCTCCCTTCAACTCAAACTAAAATACAGTCAGAATACACTGTGACTTGGTAGAGTCTTTTTATCTTGTGAAAGGCCAATTCTCTCCTTTGCATTTTCAGAAGCTTCAGACAGAGGCCCAGTGAGGGAGCAGCTGGGAGAACTTGACTTCAGGGTCCTTGAATCAGGCCCTGGGCCTGGCAGGTTGATGTCATGGCTTCATCCCCCAGACACCACAAACCAGTCCTGAGGCTGGGGGTTTGTACTGCACTGGCATAATTTTTTAAAGACTCTGCAGGTGAGCCTAATGAGAACACAGATTAGTCTAATCCCTACCTCCTTAAGTGAGAAATTGAGTGGAGTTTGCCGGACCACGGTCACCTTGTTCATTAGTGGGGAAGCCCTGAGTAGACTTGAAAGCCTTAAAGACTGGAGTGCTGTGTATTCAGTTTCAACCTTTCATATGGGCTGTTCCTATTGGTTTATCAGTATTCTGTGACTTTATTGTGTAGTCAGGCCTACATATGACAGGAAGGCCACATTCCTCTGGGATTCTCATCTGCCTTCCATCTCTGCGCTTTCTCTCCTACCTGAAACCCCCACCTCCCATCACCCTTGCACATTCCCCCGAATTGTACAGAAGCCTCACTGCAGCATGCTGCCCAAGCCTGGGTCCCTGGCCCATATCCCTGGCCTGAGTTATGCCAAGGAGCAAGAGGTGGCCTCCACGTACCAGCTCTGGGTGGTTTATTTCTTCACAGCAGGCTCAGTAGCCTACCCAATGCCAAACTCAATGTGTCCATATCCAATTGTTTTAAACATCACCCAACCAAGCAGATTTTTAGCCATTTAGAGCCTGCCTGCTTTGCACTTCCCTCAAAACTGTACTGAACATCTGCCAGCCATAGATAAGCTCAGGCCACAAAGACCTCAAGCTCTGCTGTCCTTTGGTGCTCTCTGTCCCCGAGATTCCCAATGTGTCCAGACACATGAGCCCCATTTCCCCCTTCCCCTCCCTCAGCCCTGTGCCTTCCTGTCCTCTAAGCTACAACCACTGAGTGGTCTCTGGACTGATTCCTACTGTGGGGGCTCCCCAAAGTATCCTGTCAAAGCATCACCAGTCAAGGTTGAGTGTGCCTTCACCACCTCATGCTCATATTTCATTCCTCGAAAGCCCCAAACCGCAGGAACCTCCTAACTCTAGGCCTTTCCCTTTTTCTAGTCTTTTTTCAAAACTCTGATAGCCCAAGTCCCCTGCCTTCTCAAATGTTCTGACCCAGGGATTGCATTAATTCCTATTGGTTTATCAGTAGCGAATTCATTTATTCACCAAATGTTTACTGAACATGCAGGGCATGCTGACCACTGATCTGGGTGCCTGGCATGCATCACAGAAGAAAACATGGAAACCCCTGCATGTGTGGAGCAGACATTCTAGGATGACAATGGCTCCCAGCCCTTGCTGTCCTGGAGAACTCTGCCCTCGGCGAAGAGGTGCTGAGATGGAGGTCTCACTGTCATCAGTGAGCTGGAGGGAGGTACTGCACTTTAAAGATGAGCTTCTCAGACTTTAACCCATGTAGAATCACCTGAAGACTGCTCAGGATTAGGCCCTAAGTCAGTGCATCTGGCCTGAGGGCTGGGGTGCTACATTTTCCCTCCCAAATGCTGCTGCTCCTGGTCTTCAGACAGCACTTTGAGCAACAATGCTTTAAAGTGGATAGCTTTGGGTGTTGACTCTTCCAGGATCAACACTAGTAAAAGTAATGATAGTACCTACCACAGAAGGGCCCTGCACAGATTAAATGGGGCAACTCCACCCTGTGCATTAGCAATGAGGAAACTGAGGCTCCAAGACCTTGTCCAGGAGCATGCATCCAAACAGGAAGTGGCTCCAGGGTCCCAGGGCTTTTGCCCTGCCTCACCTGGAATAACCTCATCACATGAAGCATGTGAAGGGCAGGATGGCTGCAGAGAATCACGTGTTCACTGCTGTTGTTACCAGTCATCCTTGAATGGTTTTCTGCCTTGAACTTCCCCCTTTGTCTGGACTGGAAACATGACCTCACAGGCTCTTTTATCACACAGCATTGCACCTGTATCACCTCGTTTCATCCAGGTATGGTCCCGGTGGAGCAGGCGTGGCTGCTTCAACTCAACACATGAGGAAGAGAAGCTGAGATGGGCAACCTCTTTGACCTCATTGTCATCACAGGATCTGAGATCTGGACAAGATCGTGAAAATTTTCTCCAATCGGTTGCTATTTAACCTGCCAAATGTAGTTTGTTCTTAGCAATGAGATCTTCTCCAGTAACACTGGGCAGTCCAGCTTGTGAGCAGGAAGCTGAGTGGGGTGAGGGGGGGAGCCCAGCTGCTCAGCCTCACTTAATGAAGTTCCTCCCCAGTCACTGGGAGAGGGTCCTAGGGAGCCCTCTGTGGAAACCAGATCTAAGTCAGTTCTCCTGGAGCAGGCAGGGCTTCTGGTCCAGCTGGGCCTGACTCCAGGACTCCCGGCAGGAGGGACGGCAGCATGCCCTGTTCGCCTGTTAGCAAAGGGACCTCTGATGAGCAGTCATTCTTCGGGTTTAGCACGTCCACCTCACGGGGCCAAATGTGACGTTCCCCCTGTTGATCCTGTCATGTCCCAGATGGCCCTCCCTCACATCCGGGGACGGGCTTTTTATCTGTTGGGCATTTTAAAATTGAAATACAACACACGTACAGAAAACTGCCTGACCACGTCTGTGCCAAGAAATAGCATGTTGCCTGGATCCTCACAGCTCCGGCGGCCCCAGCTGACCCTCCATGTCCCCGAGCCACCACTGCCGGCAGTCGGGGAGGCCATGTTTTTGTTGCACTTCTCCCCTTCTTGTCCAGACACCCCTCCACACAGCTGCTCGATTCTGCCTATGTTGAGCTCCACATAAGTGGAATCTTCTCTCTGCTCCTGTGACGTTTGTCCCCATAGTATGGGCAAGGTTCACCCATTTGGTTCTGTGCTGCTGGCTGTGGTTCATCTTTTTATTTTTTTTCTGTTGAGCTGGATTGTATAAACACACAGGATCCACTCTTCTGTGACGGGGTTTGGGTTGTTTCCGGTTTGGGACTGTTGTGGACAAGGCTGCCACACACCTTCCTGCAGGGACACTTGGTCTCGAGCGCCCAGGGAGAGCGAGGCCCAAGGAGAGAAGGACTCAGAGGAGAAGCAGCCAGGCTGGCCCGGGGCGAGGAGGCCCTCGGCCTCTCCATTTCGCAGCACTCTCTGCCCCGCGCCCCAGAGCCATAGACACAGCCAACAAAGTAGACGCATTCTCAAGGTTTATTGTAAACAGAGAAGTAATTTGATCTCCCAACCTCTTCTATGAAGGATATAATGCCCAAATAAAGTACTCTTTAAACTTGGATAAAGTAGGCTTTTAAAAAATATCATGAAATCCTTATTTTTCTTTTTGCCACAGAGCCTAACATTGCTGCTGTCCCAAAGTTTGCAAAATAAGGTTTGGGAGCCACTTGGTGGGAGATGAGTGAGTGGCTTTGGGGACCTGGAACATGGACAGGGGCAGGAGGGGGAGCTGGGAGAGGAGAGCAGTGGTGTCAGGCTGGCCAGGTGGCCCAGGTGTTATTGGGAAGGCACAGGGGACACTGAAGGAAGGGCTGTGAGCTGTGTTGTGCTTCAAGTTGTACTTTAGAAAGACAGCTGTGGAGGCAGCAGGAAGGCTGCATTAGCTGAGGGGCTGGAGACAGAGTCCTCACACCAGGGCCCCTGTAGTTTCTTTGAGGGTCCACCAGCAAAGGCTGTATTTCTAAGAGCCCTGCGACAACTGGGACCACAGGAAGGGTGGAGAGGCGTCTGGAGTCATAGCGGTGCTGGCAGCAGGGCGGTGGTGTGGTGGCACCACTAGTCCTGCTGGAAGTAGAACTTGGTGACTTTGATGGCTTCCTTGGGTGTGTTGGTGAGGCTGACTGGCTGGTCTGCCTCCAGCTCTGTGCAGAGGAACCAGCCGGGGCAGGCGGCGGACTCAAAGCTGGTAGTGGGGCCATTCTCTGAGCGGATGAAGGTGAAGCGCTTGTCCTCCTCCCTGGTCTTGCTCAGGTCAGTGATGTTGACCTCCTGGAAGCCAAGAGATGAGCAGGTGAGAGCTCCTGTGCCATCAACCCCTCCAGCCCACGACAGGGCCCCCAGGCCAGCCCACAGTAAGTGCCAGAGAAATGCAGACTGGAGACCCCTGCAGGAGACTACACATCCCATCCTCACACTTTAGCTTGGGGAAATCTGGCCACTGTCTCCAGGGGTCAAAAAGCTTAATGAACAGGTGGCATCATCAGCAGACACCCTGGCCTGTGGAGGCTGAGCTGTGCTAGCCTACACCTCCAAGGACGGGGCAGTGCAGGAGGTGGGCAGAGCATCGCAGTCCACTCAACATCATCCCACTCCTCACAGAACAGGCAGACTGGCAAGTCACTCTCAGAAAAAGTGCCCTGCCCACTAGTGGAGTGACCTGACAGTGCCACTGTTATGGCCACTGTGGGTCAAGGTTCACATTTGGGTTAATAGTTGTTCCAATAAGCTCCTGAGACAAAGCTATCTTTTTTGAGGGCAGCCCATTAACACTGCATGGGACCCAAGTGTGCGGGGCCCTGGATGGGATGCCAACCCACGGTCTGAGTGGACAAGGATTGGGAGAAAGAGGCCCTAGATGGGGGCTTTACTGGAAGAGGTCAAGTCTAATCAGGTTGGAGGCCCCCAGACAAGAGAGTGGTGCACAGAGATTGAAGTTGTCAAATGAGCCTCCCCCACTGCTGACCACTATATAGTCCCCTCCTGCACTGAGGCTGGACTCAGCCACCTGATGGGCTTCAGCTAAGGGGACATTAGCAGTATGATGCAAGCAAGCATTTAAAAAGTGCGTGTGTTTTCTGGAAAATCCTTCTTGGAAACTAGAGGCAATGCTGTAAAGATGCCAATGCTGAACACCAAATACTGGAGACCATGGGGAAGAGCCTGCAGGGGAGACTATCCTGATGCCCCAGCCGAGCTACCTGCTGGATGCAGCTGCAGCACTGGCCCTGGGAAACAGAACCGACAACCGCGGAATCACGAGAAAGGACATACTGTGGTTGTTTGAAGCCACTGTGGTCGGGGTGGCTGTCATCTGAGGCAGGTCCTTACCTCCAACTGGAGCCGGATCTCATTGCCGACCTTGACACAGGCCAGGCACAGCTTTCCGCCGTGGATCCCCAGGAACATAGTATGTGGCTCAACGGGCACCACGTCTATCTTCTCTGGGGAAGAGCAGAGGGGAAGGTCAGGTTGTAGAGAGGAGGAGGCACAGATGGAGAAGAGCCCAGACTCCCTGGGGCTTTTCTGTCCCACTAACTACACCCAAGGTCATGAGCACAGTGAGGCCCTATCTTTTTGGTCTGCATCTAAACAGAAGATCCAACCAAGAACAACCACCTCCACACCTCAGGAACACAGCTGCCTAGGTTCTGCTCCATGTGATTTCTCTCCTTCCTTCAATCCCTGGGACACCTGTGCTCCAGGTCAATAGGTGTGCTGCTCATGATCAGGGGAAAATCACACACGAGGTCGTGAGCAGGGCCCTAGAGCTTAGTGGCTTTGAACCCGCTTCTCCCTTCAGTGGTCCCTGGGCCTCACGCAGCAGTAAAGCCAAGCCCTTCTGCTTTAGCATGTTTACTAGGAGCAATACAGGACTGGAAATGCAGGCCTTGTCCTCCCGCAGGATGAGGGTTGGGGAGAACAGGGGAGGGACAGGGTGGGGAGGTGAAGACGATGCATCCCAGAAGGCCAGTGCTGGACCTCTCCCCACACCTGCCCTCATCGTACTAAAGGGAAAACTGAGGAACAGACTGGGGGCAGCTGCCCGAGTTCATCTGGCTTATGTAGGATGTGGCCCAGGGCCTGCTCAATGCGTGTCCACAAATAAGGGACATGGCCCCACTTGCGTGGTGTGTTTGTAGTGAGTGAGTTTGAGTTTAAACACTAAAGGACCCAGGGGCTGACTGGGCACGGGAGGAAGGAAAGGTCCCTCTTGCCTCCTGCCCCCAAACCCCGAGCTGTGGCCCTGGGACCACTGGGCCTGCAGGAGGTGGCTCCCCACCTAGGCTTTCCCCCTCCCTGCCCTCACACATCCCTCCGATGGCACAGAGGCCACAACATTGCAGACCCCAGGCAGAGCGACCCAGAGCCCACACAACAGCGTTCCTGGCAACCACTCACCTTCTAAATTGGTATTTGGTCCTTGCAAATACCCGGCAACTAGCTGGTTATTCCTCAGGTAGAAGGTCTTCTGGTTAATATCCCAGATTCTGAAAAGTGAAAGGACCCATGGTACTGGACACTGTTGTGCTGGGCCCTGTGTGCAGGCCTTGCCTGTGTCCCCTGAATTCACTGAGTCTGCACCCAACTTTCTGCCTGGGGAGTGGTGTTTTCGCACACCCACGGCATGAGGGGCGACTGAGGCCAGCACTGCTTAGGGGACAGGCCCAGCACTTGCCCTGCTCTTCCTCCTCCAGTTCCCGGGACAAGTGCCTGGATTTCAGCCCCGGGGAAGCCCCTGCCAGTAGGACTTTCTGGGATGCAGAGTGTCTGGTCTGTTGCCCACATGGCAGCCACCAGCCGCACATGGCTACTGAGCTCTTGAAATGTGGTGCAACTGAAGATCTGAATTTTTAAATTTTATTTTTATTAATTTAATTTTATTAAGTATTAATTTAAATGTAAACATAGAGTGTCATCTGAGACTAGAAGTCTCAAGAGACAGAGTACCTTGTAACTTGGGAAGGTCTGTTCCCAAGTCTGTCCACCGCCCACCAAGGGCCTGCTCTGGCTCTGACAGGGGCAGCTGTCCCTGGAAGGGGTCAGCGTCCTGTCTAGCTCACCCGATAGTCTGTTTCTGGCTCCAGGTTTTGTCTTCTTGGTGAAGGGTCTCTCTGGCCATGAGATGGATGTGGGCCTTCTGCTCCCTATTGCCTGCTGGCCCGACCTCAGACCTGTGCCTCACTCCTGTCCTGGGAGGTGCTGCCAACAGCACCACCTCAGCAGGTGGCTTCGAGGAGCCCAGAGCTTGGTGAGGTGGTCAGGCAAACCATAAAGCTGTTTGCACAAATAGCCACGGAACCTTTTGTAGTTATTCTTTGTTCTGGGTGCATGCATCTGAAGGGACTAAACAGCCCCTTCTGGAGGCCTCCAGGGGCTCCTCCTGGAGCTCCCATCCCACAAGAGGAGGCAGACCAAACCTTCCCATGTCTAGGAAGGGGAGGACTTCCAGGAGCATGCGCACACAGTCTGGCCTGCAGCCTCCGGCCAGAGAAACTCAGCACTGGATGGCGAAGTCACCCAGACAAGCTCGGTCATGGGTGACAAGATAGAGGGCACCTGTGGTTGCATCATAGCCTGCCATCTTCACAACAGTGATGGTGACATCCACAGAGCTCCTGGCCCAATTTTTACAAATCACAGCAGTTAGGGGGCCCTTTAGAGCTCACAAAGCACCATCATGCTGCCATCCCCACAGCCACTCTGGTGGACACGCAGGGGGTCCTTGTAAACCTGTGTCCACAGATGGGGAAACTGAGGCCCCAGGGGGAAGGATCCTCCACCATGTCAGCACAGACAGGCATTGCTAACCATCACCTAACACTTGGCACAACCCTGCCCTGGTGCCCTCTCAGCTGCTTTGCCTGGCACACTCGCACAATCAGCGCAAACCCCAGCCGGGCTCCTGGTCACGTGCCCATCACTCATTGCCAGGGTATCAGGGAAAGCCAGCCAGGCCTCCAAAGCCAGCCAAGCTTGCACACCTTGGATATTTTGAAACACAAGCCCTGAAGGCCCCACACACAGCAACCCTCTTTTCCAACCTCACGGACATCGTTTTCCAGCCCAGGCATAGACAGCTGCGACAGGCCCACCCCACCTTCTTGGCTGGCCTTACCTGAACGCTTGCATCTTGCAGGGCCTCTTCCCTGAGGGGCGGCAGGCTGTCTCTGAAGCAAACAGGAAGAGGAGGAGAGAGATTAGGTGACTTGGGGGGCACCTGCAGATTCCCATCCTGTGGCACCGCTGGCGTTGGGGACTGCCATTTCGGGCCCAGGGGAGCTGCTTATAAAGAAGATAGTCCCTCACCCAGACCAGAGGTTGCCGCCCTGTCCCACTCTCAGCAACGGAAATGCCCTCAAATTTCCAAAACGAGAAACCCTTGCTGTTGTCACGGTCAGCCCTGCTGGGTGTCGCAACACAGTGTTGTAACCATCCCGCTCTCCTCCCCCGGTGCAATTTCCCCAAAGTGGAGATTTCCATTTCCCTTCACTGGGTTCCTGGGAAGAAAGCGCAGTGCAAGCCAAACACGCTCTTCCGCCCGACAGGTGTCCAGCAACTGTGTGTTGACGTAAAACAAATTTGAGTAGAAATGTCCCCCTTCCTAATGCTGAGTGGCAGGGCCAGGGCACAGGGACTGTCTCGTGTCCTGCTGTGTCCCGTGCAGGAAGGACAACCTTGCTGGACTCTGGGCCAGGGACAGTGAACATTCTGTGAAAAGCACCAAATAGTAAACATTTTAGGATGTGTGGGGCATGCAGTCTCGTGATCACTGAACTCAATGTCAGAGTTTAAAAGCAGTAGACATTCTGTAAACAAACAAGCTGGTTGGGTTCCATCTGACTTTATTTACAGACACCGGTGGCAGTGGATTTGCCTGAAGGTTTCTGGCTCCTGCTTCCAAGACAGCTAGCTTCCTGGGAGGCGCTCTGATGCCAGCTCTGTCCTATTGTCCACAGCTCTCAATTACGGTCTTGAGACACTGGGGGGAACTCAGAACTGGGCTAGAAATTGATACAAATTCTACCTCTGCCACTTGCCTGTAGCCACATGTGTGGCCTTGAATAAGTCACTTCACTGATTTGGGCCTCTGCCTCCTCATGCCCAGAATGAGGTCAGTAGTATCTTCCTCACAGTGTGAGGAGGGAGAGGAGGGGAGGGGAAGGGGAGGGGGAAGGGAGGGAAAGAGGAAAGGGAGGGAAGAGAGAGAGAAGAGGAAGAGGAAAGGAAAGGAAAGGAAAGGAAAGGAAAGGAAAGGAAAGGAAAGGAAAGGAAAGGAAAGGAAAGGAAAGGAAAGGAAAGGAAAGGAAGAGGAGGAGAGGGGGTTGGAAGGGGAAAATGCTGGCCCAGAGTGGGCACTAATAAACATTAACTTCCTTCCTTACTACCTCCTAGAGAGTTAAGGGAAAGGTAAACACACTTGTATTTATGGGTAGAAAAAAGATGAGGAGAGTTTCTACTTGACCGGCACGATGGGAGTACACATGTCAGCACAGAAACAGATCATAGCATTTCAGGGCTGGATGTGAGCTCAGCAGCCCTCTCTCCCCCATCACTCTTTCGAAGAAGACCCAGAAAGACCCAAGAAGGAAAGGGACCTGCCCAAGTCACACAGTTCGTTAATGGCACAAGTATGACCCCCAGCCAGCTGTTCTGCTGCAGCAGTGGATATAATGAGTCTGACTTGATTTTCAACAAACAAATCAGAGTCTTTGTCCAAATGAGGGTAAACCCTTCAAAGAGGAAGGCTACACTGGATATTTGAAAGTTGTTAAGAGAATAGATCTTAAAAGTTCTCATCATAAGAAAAAAATTCTATGACCATGTATTGTGACAAACAAATCATTATGTTCTACACCTAAAGCCAATATAATCTGTCAATTATACCTCAATAAGAAAATGAAGAGGAAGGTTATAAAGGAATTTCCCATACCTTCAAAGGGCTCATGAAAGCAAATGGAATATTTATGTAAAAGTTGTATCACCTCCCTAGGTGTTTGCTTGGAGGGACAAATAGCCCTGTTATTTGGGAATCGTCCAGCCCTGAAACACATTTGAGAAATGGTATCTCCCTTTGAGGGCCAAGGCGCTGTTTTATTGTCTTTGTTGGCTTTTCGGGGTGCTGCCTGAAGAAGGTGATGCATATGAACCCACAGTCAAGGTCCTCCTATAGTTCGGCTCCTGGGAATGTTCTGCAGTCCCCAACCCAAATTCAGAGGCAGATTTCCCCTGCAGAGCAGAAGCCATGAGTTCCCACCTTTCTGAGGTATGTACCCTTTGGCCAGTGTGCCCAAGAAGTGGGCCTTTCTGGGTCTGGGGTGGGCATCCTGGGGCTAAGCTTGATGTCAGGGAATCTGGACTGCATCTTCCTATGTCATTCACGAGCTGGGCCACCCAGGATATGTGCCCAAGCTCTCTTGGTCCAAGTTTCATTATGAATTAGCTGGGACTAATAGAACAGAAGCTTTGTCATGTGTCACTATGAGAACTGAGGTACTAAATATGGTGAACTTAGACCTGACCTTGGCACATAGGAAATACTCAACAGGTTGCCATTGAGTGTGCATTTCATCCCAAGTAAAGGGGGTAAGATCAATCAGAATGTGCGTGACCCAGTCAGCCCTGCCCTGTACTGTGGTCCTCGCTCCCTGGGGTGAGGAGGAAGTAGGGGGAGGAGAAGCTGCCTCCTTCTCTTCATGCTTCTGGCCACAGTTCCACTCTTGGTTCCATCTTAAAACAGTTGGTGTCCCTATGATTTCTGCCCACAGGAAATCTCTGACTAACTTTATTCTCAGTTCTGGTGCTCCATGCCTCACTCCGCTTCCTGAATTAAGTTTAATGACTGCATCATGTAGTGGACTTGGCCCTCCCTGTGGGGCCCTCACCTTTCCCGCTGAGCTCCAGGCACCACGGTTGTGTCTAGTGCCTTTCACATGCTGAGCCCTGCCTGACTATGCACTTGTGAGAGCAGAAATGACCAAGTACCACTTACAGGGAGATCGGAAAAGCAGGCTGTCTGGGTCCTTGGAGTGGCACTGGGCAGGTCTCCGGAGACTGCAGGGGAAGCCCTAATTGTTGTGCCTATACAGTGTTCAGCACAGCGACACTCACATAAATGCCACCTTTCTCAATTTCAGTTCATTGCCCCTCTCAGTTCTAGAGTTTACATTTGGTTCCTTTCTTGTATAGTTTCCAGTTCTCTGCCCAAATTTCACTCTCATCTTTTAAATCCCTCAACATTTTATTTGTCGTTCATGTAAAGGCTGCCCCTGATGACTCCCTCATTTGAACCCCCCTCTGGGTCTCCTATTGCCTGTTTTCTCTTGTGCACAGGGGGCCTGGTCTGTGCCGGAGTATTTTTTGCTGACTGCTGGACACCGTATAATATACACTGTCGGGATCACACGAGGCTCTGGATGAGGCTGTCTCCCTTTGGCTCCACCGGGCAGTGTGGCCAGGATGCTGCAGCCCAGGCGCCTTTCCCCCAGGCAGGGCTGGAGAGGACTCAGCAGGTGTGCAGGCTGCTCCACTTCGTCACTCCTGACCCTCTGGGGTCCCAGCCCAGGCCTGGGGTGTTTATCGGGGCCCCTCCTCCTCAGTGGGAGATAAAGGCAAATGTTATCTTCCTTGCCCCCAAGACCGACCAGTGTGTACAAAGATCAGTGGCAGCTTTTGAAACTGGCAAATGCTTCTGTGGTAAAGGCCCAGATGCTAAGCTCTAACTCCTTGGACCTTCTCAGTGCCTTGAAGCCTTGGCCAGAAACCTTTTAGTCAAAATGGTGGCATAAGTAAACATGGTCCTGGAAACCTCCCACAACCACATCAAAATTATAGCTAAATTACAGGACGATCATCATTCAAAACTACCTAAAATCTAGCTGAATGGAAGTAGTCCTACAACCAGGGATTTAAAGAAGAAGCTACACAGAGACTGGTAGGAGGGGCAGAGACGCAGAACACACTGGTCCCACACCCACGTGTGGTGGTTTAAAATGGGGAGGGATGTCTCAGCTGCAGAGGTCCTCTCTGAGGAGTGAGGGGTCCTAGCCCCACACCAGGCCTCCCAGCCCAGGGTTCCAGTGCTGGGAAGAGAAGTCCCTGTGATTTCTGCCTGTAAAAGCCAGAGGAGATGGAGGCTGAGTGAGACAGAGGGCTTCTGAGGTCCCAGGCATTCCTCCTAAAGGGCCCGTGCACAGACTCACTCAGACTCACTCCCTCAGAGCTCCTGCACTAGGGTGGCAGCTCAAAAGGTACCAGGGACATACAGGGAAGAACTAAATTGTCCAACATTGGGGTGAGAGCTGTGGGGGAACAACTTTCTCCCAGACAAAAGTGCTGGAAGAGGCCATTGTCCCTTTTCTGACCCCTCCCCCTATAGAGCCACAGAGCAGTGGACACTGTATCTGAGACTCAATCACCTAGCTAACACTGTTCTCCCCACCCTGGTGGTTCCCTGAGGCTCTGCCCCACCCAACTTGTGGGCCCACTCAAGCCGTTTCCAGTGGCTTTACCATATAAATGGCTTCTCTTGCCTTATGGTTTAGACTTTCCTAAAATCTCTCAAAAAAGCAACATCTGGCCTCTGTGTACCCCATACCTCTTGCTAAGTGGTTCAAGGCTCAGTACTAGAAGTAGCTGGCCTTGGTTCACATTTTGGCCTTTGCTGAGCACCTCCAAGCCCAGCACAATTAGTATCCATCTGCACATGGCATTGTAGCTCATGCTGAGTGGCCTAAGCCAGGGCACAGGTGATGGCTGACCTTGCACCTCCTAAGATTCCACAGAGCCAATGCACCCAGTGGAGAGCTTAAGACTACACTGGATTACAACCCTACCATCTCCATGAGTGACACACTCAAGTGAGGTGGGGGGGGGACCAAAACCCCACTGAAGCAAATCCTGATCTATTGGGTTGACTCCTGCACAGAAGCTCCTCTGCTGTAGTAATAGCCTGTCCTCACAGCTGCTCAGCATGGGGGTCAATCTGTCCCAGTGATGCCAACAATAATCAAAGCTCAAATGCAACAGGACAGTGCACACAGCCCATACAGGGTGAACCTGGAGGGCCCAGCTCCAGTGATCAGGGAGGCTGTGCCACTGGCCCTACAGTACACCTGCTACACAAGGCCACCCTATCAAGTCCGAGAGACATAGCAGCTCCACCTAATACATAGAAGCAAACATAGGGAAGCAGATAAAATGTGGAGACAAAAAAACAGGTTCAAAATGAAAGAACAGGCAAAATCTCCAGAAAAAGGACTAAATGAAATGGAGATAAGCAAACTTCCATATACAAAGGTCAAAACAATGGTTATAAGGATGCTCAAGAAACTTAGTGAGAACTTTAAGGAACTTAATGGAACTTCAATAGCATGAAAAAGGATATAGAAACTATAAAAAAGAGCTAGTCAGAAATGAAGAATATACTAACTGAAATGAAGAATAATTTACAGGGAAGGAATCAACAGTAGAGTAGATGAAGCCAAGAATCAAATCAGTCATTTTTAATACAAGGAAGCCAAAAACAAAAACAAGAACAAAAACAAAAAACATCCAGTCAGAATAGCAAAAAGAAAAAAAATCCAAAGAAGCAAGAATAGTATAAGGAGCCTCTGGGGCAACTTCAAACATTCCAAGATTCTCATCATAGGGGTTCCAGAAGAAGAAAAGAGAGAGCAAGAAATTGAAAAACTATTTGAAAAAATAATGACAGAAAACTTCCCTAACTTGGTAAAGAAAGTAGACATACAAGTCCAGAAAGCACAGAGAGTCCCCAACAAGATGAACCCAAAGAAGCCCACTCCAAGATAAATAATAATTAAAATGTAAAAGTTTAAAGACAAAGAGAGAATCTTAAAAGCAGCAAGAGAAAGCAATTAGTTACCCACAAGGGAGCTCCCATAAGACTGTCAGGTGATTTCTTAACAGAAACCTTGTGTGCCAGAAGGCAGTGGCAAGAAGCATTCAAAGTCATGAAAAACAAAGACCTACAACCTAGATTACTCTATCCAGCAAAGCTCTCATTTAGAATCAAAGGACACATAAAGAGCATCCGAGACAAGGAAAATCTATAGGAATTAGTTCTTTAGGAAGAAAAAGGGGGGAAAAGAATAAAAAATATGAACAGTAAAATGGCAATAAATACATATCTATCAACAATTGAAGCTAAACAACAAAATAAACAAAAAAGCAAATAGAAACAAACTCATAGATACAAATAACTTTTTGAAGGTTGCCAAATAGGAGGGATATGAGAGGAGTATGAAAAGGTGAGGGGATAGAGAAGTACAAATTGATTGTTACAGATAATTATGGGGATGTAAATACAGTGTAGGGAATACAGTCAATAATATTCTAATAACTATGTATACTGTCAGATGAGTGTGAGATTTATTGAGATGATCACTTACTAAGTTACATAATGCTTAATCACTGGAGTATAGACCTGAAACAAATGTAATAATGTATGTCAACTGTAATTAAAAAAATAAAAAATGATTTTTTGAAAAGCCTTGGTAATTCTTTGATGCCCTCAGATATTTTTGAAATACATTTTGTCTAGTTTTACCAGGTGTCCCAGCAGGAAGGCTGGTTGGTCCTAAACAGGCTAGGCCAGAGGTGGAACCTAATGCTGCCTGTTTTTTTAAGTCTTATTATTCATGATTCTGGACTCCGAGCAGCGTTTGGGGAGAAGAAATGTTTAAGTTTGGGCAGAAACCCGAAGAGGAAGGGCTGCACACCAGGAAGCAGGGAACTCATGTTCAAGTAAACTAGAGGGTGATGTTGTCAGATTCATTTTAAGACCATCCTGGGCACAGTGGACGGATGGATGAGACTTGGATTGTGGTTTGTGAAGACTGAGCCTGAAGGCAGGTGGTAGCATGCTGGCAAATGTTTGACAGCTAGATCTCAAAAACAAAACATTTTGATTTGAAGCAATCGCTAATTTTCCTGCTGTAAGTGCCTTCTCTGTGGATGATTTCAAGCCACCAGCATGACGTCATGGAGTGCGTAGTTGGAAAGGGATGTGCACAGTCGGGCCTTGCTGGCCCCAGCGCCCCACAGAGGCAAGGAGATCTGACTCTTCCACAGTCTTTCTAGAGAGAAACATCCCCTTTCCCAACTCCGACCTTATCCCTCCCCAGCCCAGTAGCTCACCCACAGGTCCTGTCCCCTTGCAGACAGGAAACCTATCTGTAGGAAAACAGTTCCTACTGACAAATCCAGTTTATCAGGAAACCTAAATGAACCTCAGTGCAAACATTTTTAGCTGTGCCTCCATGTCATCCAAGCACCATTAGTATAGGTTTAAGCAGTTAGCTTTGGGTGGACAGGTGTGCACCTTAAATTGTACTGACTGAATCTCATACTGAGGTTCTTCAGCCGACTCTTGAGTGCCTGAGTATTATAGCACACAGCATGCAATACTGGCAGTATTGTTGTCCAAACTATATAAATTTTTCTAAGATAATGGTGTGAAGACTTTAGTTGCTCCCTCCATGAGAGGGGTAAGTACCTCAGTC
Organism: Phyllostomus hastatus; assembly: GCF_019186645.2. Taxonomy (NCBI): domain Eukaryota; kingdom Metazoa; phylum Chordata; class Mammalia; order Chiroptera; family Phyllostomidae; genus Phyllostomus; species Phyllostomus hastatus. The sequence continues at coordinate 71,278,405 of NW_025334041.1, read as the reverse complement.
CACAGAGTAAGGAGGGATAATACAATACGATCGGTCAACCTCTCTGTCAGTCTCCATCTACCCAGCCCTGCTTTGTGGCCAAGTCCATTTTAGCCAAATCAGCAGCTTACTGGATGCTCCCTACAGTAGCAGGCCAGGTTTGGAGACTTTCTCCTGGGCATCTCTGCCCTCCGAGCTGCAGCATCAGGGTAACCATAGCTTCCCTCCAGCCAGTGAAGGGCCATCAGGAGAGTATGTAGAAAGTCAACCGTCACATTCCCTGCTTTATAAGAAGCCTGCTCTCATTCCAGGTACAAGTAGTCAGCTGGTAGTGAGTCCTTCTCCAGTTTCTTCCAAGATGGTTTTGGTCCAGCAGTTTCTGGGTTTGATATTGATCTGCATTGAAAGCCATTTTTTAAAAATCCAGTTATCTCATGTTTCCAGAGGTACATGTCTGCTCTTGCTGTCTTGGCTCTGACTATAAGCTTCATGAAGCAGCTTCTCCAGGAGCAGGAGAGGAGCTGGAACTCATGCTCAGCTTCTGTGTTCTCCTCTCTCACATAGATCTTGTTTGGTCTTCATAACAATAATAGTAAGCAGTGCAAGTCGGGCACATTTACACCCACTTCTGAAATGGGTAAATACATATAATCACTCTAAAGAATAAGAAATCAAGGCTCAGAAACAGTAAATCTCTTGCTCATAGCCTGAGGCAGGATTTGAACCCAGTTCCTGTATTCCTCCCCACAGCAGCTGGCTTTTCTTCTCTGCTTCACATCACAGTTCACAGAAGCAAGCAAATTACATTTGTTTTTATGGTGTTCCTATCAGCTTCAATTCATATCTTACAGAACAGCAATTTACTCCAGAGTTGCTTTGAAATTGTATTTTTTTTCTTCCTTTTTTTTTTTGTATAAGAAAAGCATGATTCTAAAACCTTACATGGGTTAAAGAGAAAGCTCTTTAACTGCTTACAGATAAGATGGCCAGTTGCCCTGGTCTTTAGGACTTGCACAGTTTCAGTACTAAAAGTCTCACATCTTGGGAACCCCTCAGTCCCTGGAAAACTGATATAGTTACCACATTACATGAACTTTTAAAAAGTGCTGACGCCATCTGGTGGCTGATGCCCTAAATTGCAGGCACAATTAACAAGCATTGTACCTTGCCTGTTCAACGTGTTGTTAGTAGCAGAGATGTACACAATCCATTCTATTAGATAAATAGACAGATAGATAGAACACACAAAAGCACCCCCCAAATCCAAGTCTTCTGCTCGAGAGACCATAGTAGATACAACAGTGATCAATTAGTTTAATTTAGCTATTCATACCTAATTGCCTCCAACTATGTAAACATTATGTGGTCAATATTTAGAAGCTTAAAATTGTTTTCAAATTGGGTCTTAAAAAGGATTTACCCTGAGGTCAGAGGTGTAGAGAGGATGCAGCTGTCCAGTGAGGTAGATGACTTGCCCAAGGTGTACACTGGGTGGCCCCATCTTCATCCTGCTCCTCTGTCCTCACTCTCCCTGCTCTTCAATCAAACCACGAATCTCTCCATGCTGTCGCTTCCTAGAGCCCTGCTCTGCCTGGCAGCTGTGGTGCTATCTGTGCCTCTGGCCTTAGATGGAGAAGGTGATTCCTCCTCCCAGGAAGCATGGTGTCCTCACTGGGCTTACATGCACAGTCTCCTGAATTTGATCCAATTCAGGTATATACACATTTATTTAGCACCTATGTGCCAGTTGAAAATATTTTGGAAGGAACCCTTTTTAAGTATAGTGATTTTTTTCATGGTATATCACTGGTTCTGGGAGTGGTTCCAGCACTCTCCTTTACATATTTGAAGAATGCATAGGACCATGGTCTCATAGATTAACACATCGCACAAGAGACTGCTACACCCACGGGGGAAAGGAGGAGGAGTGTTGCCCTAGGAGTAGTTGCTTGTGGTTTACAAAGCACTTCTCCCTCCGTGATCTCATTCGGCCTCCGGTCCCTCCAGCATAGTCCAGTGGGGAGACAGACTGTCTGCAGGCAAGCCTGACTCTTCCCCTTATAGTGACTGTCTAGCCTTGGGCAAAACACTTAACCTCTCTAAGCCCCAGTTTCCTCTTCTGGAAATGTGAACAATAGCAGTCCTTCCTCACATGGCTGTTGTGAGGATTAAATGAAATAAACCCAGTGAAGAGCTGAGCAGAGCACTTGGCTAGCAGTAAGCATAATGGGCATGTTTGCTGTTGCAGGCTCACCTCAGAGATACTGTGGTTTGGGTTCCAGACCACTGCAGTAAAGCAAACATCACAATAAAGTGAGTCATACTTTTTTTGGCTTTTTGGTGTGTATAAAAGTTATGCTTCTACTGTAGTCTATTAAGTGTGCAATAGCATTATGTCTAAAGAACAGTGTACACACCTTAATTAAAAACACCTCATCGTTAATAATGCTAACCACCCTCTGAGTCCTCAGCAAGTCATAATCGTTTTGCTGGTGGAAGGTCTTGTTTTGATGGTGATGGTTTCTGACTGATCAGGGTGGTAGTTGCTGAAGGTTGGGTGGCTGTTCAGATTCTTAAAATAAGACAACAGTGAGGCTTGCCACATCAACGGACTCTTCCTTTCACAAACAATTTCTCTGTAGCATGCAGAGCTGTTGGATAGAATTTTACCTGCCATAGAACTTCTTCCAGAATTGCAGTCAGTCCTCTCAAACTCTGCTGCTGATTTGTCAACTCAGTACATGTAATAGTCTCCATGTTTTGTTGTCACTTCAACAATCTTCACAGCATCTTCACCAGGAGCAGATGTGCAACTCTTCCTTTCATCTGAACACTTGGAGGCAGTTGTAAGCTCATTCTTGGCCTGATTACAGCACTGCTGTGTCTCATGGAGTAGAGAGGCCCCAGGAGAGGGAGAGAGACTGGGGAACAGCCAGTCGGTGGAGCAGTGAGAACACTCACAACATTGATTAATTTTGATGTCTTATATGGGTCCATTTGTGGTGCCCCAAAACAATTAATGATAGTGACATCAAACATCACTGATCACAGATCACCATAACAAATCTAATAATAAAAAGTTTGAAATATTGCAATACCAAAATGTGACACCAAAACATGAAGTGAGCAAATCTATGGGAAAAATGGTACCGATTGACTTGCTCGACACAGAATTGTCACAACCTTCAGTTTGTAAAAAATGCAGTATCTGCAAAATGCAACAAAATGAGGCACCATAAAATGAGGTGCCTGTATTGTGTCCATGAAACCCTGAAGGTTCGCCAACCTCCTCTTGACATGGAGGAAAGTGAGACCCAGAGGAAAAAGAGTTTAGCCACTAGATGCCAACTAAGAATTGGAAACTGGGTCTTCAGACCACCAATCATAAGATCTTTCTTGTGCCCCACACAGATCTTAACGAGAGGTTGCAAGCCAGAAGCCCATGGACTGTTTTACTTGATCACTCTACTGTTTTATTTAATCAAAATACTATGCATACCAAAATCAGAATAGCTGACTCTTGAAAAATAAGAAGTTCTGGCCACCTGAGCCTTCATACTAATGGGGGCAAGCATCTGTTGGAACTCACTCGTGACAGCCACCACCCCGTCTAGGACCCCTCAGATCTTGTGGCCCATACCAGCTTCTCTCAGTGTTTCCCAGTGAGCTCACACTGTCCTTTCTCCATTTTACAGAAATATCTCTCCAATTCCCATCACTCTATCAACAATGGATAATGAGCAAGCCTCATTATTAGGTAGACCTAAGAGCTCCATGGTTTTCCTCATGGCAGCAAGCCTCCTCTGTCCATCTGCTGGCCCGGCGCCATGGCTGCGTGGTCTCCTAACGGTGGCCAGGTCTCCCAAACAGGCCTGGAGCTTCCACACCTGGAAGCTTGCTCTTCAGAGTCAGGAAGCATTTAGTAAACACCGGTGTTGGACCTTTTCCTCCCCATTTTTCAGATGAAAAAATAGGAGTGGAAGGAGCTTACCTAAAGCCATGAGGAGAACCTGATAGAATACAAGGTCTTCCGAGGTCTTCCAGCCCCTGGCTCCAGATAGAGCTGCTGCACAGAAAGGAGGACACCGGGCAGTACCTGTCCCACCAGTGCCAGCCTAGGACCTGCTGCTCCCTTTTGACTACCTGAGGAGAGGAAGAGGGAGAGCGGCAGCCTGCCTTCCCACACGCCCACGCAGGGCTGGTGAGGCCCTGCTGCCAGAAGGGTGACTCAGGCTAACAGAAGCCAAACTGGTTCTGATCCGCGTAGAACTGAGGTCACGTGTGAGGCACTGAGCTGGAACGGTGAGCCTGGACATTTGTGTCCACCCTACCCCAACTCCCACCATGGATGTAGGATCCATGCATGCATCCTACATCCAGACAATACAGACTGACTTAATCCTATGTGCCAGGCACTCCTCCTGGCACTGGGGAGAAGCTGTCAAGGCTCTGATATGCTAATGGAGGAAGGCAGATGAGAAACAAGTAAACAAATAAACTAACTTCACGTGACAGTAAGCACTACAAAGGAAGTTAAAACATGGTGTTTGTAAGGGACGTAGGAAAAGTGGTCAGGAAAGACTTCTCAGGGATGACGTTTGAGCTGAGACCTGAGTGAGGTCAAAGAAAAGTGTTCCCCGAGGAGGGAACAGGAATCACGAAGGCCCCTGGCTGTGGTTCTTTGTGGTCGGAGGATCACATGCAGGCCAGTATGGTTGGGAGATGGCTTAGGGAGCAACAGGGCGTCTGTCTTTTCCAGTTAACCCCAGGCTCCACATCCCAGTACTGGCATGACGCTGCCCTTCTCTGGAAGCCCCTATTGTCTAAACCATCGCCTCTTGGCCATTCAGAACCATAAACTCAGAATCCTTAAAGCCATTGGGTCGGCACATGGGGAATCAGAGGCAAGGTCTCTTTTAGCAGAATGAAAGTCCCAGATCTGTGCTCTGGGCAGGTCCCTTCTGCTCTCTAGGGCTCCATCTGACAGCTGTAAAATGGCCGGCACTCCCCACCCCACCTTAGATGAGGGGCAGGCTGGAAGGAGGAATGGCAGCCAGACTGTAAAATGCTTTACACAGTACATGCATTGAAACAGGGACTTGCTGTGGGTGATACCTTAGTAGAGAGCAAGGGGCAGATGCACCTAGTGGCTGCCTCTGGCGGCTGCCTTCAAACCTGTCTCTTCTGTGGGGACAGACAGGTTGTGCTCACTCGCAGAAGGGCTACTCATTAGTAAACATGTCCAGCGGGTCTGTTGGAGCCCTTTACACCTCCCTAGCCCTGTTTCTGGGGGCCTGGACTCATGCCCAGTGTCTCTTTGCTCAGTCCAAAGGGCCTCAAATCTGGCTGAAAAATGGGTAGGGTGCTGTCCTCTGTGCCAGACCATGGGGACTTCCCACAACCTCACTTCCTGCTCTTCAGCTTGGGCTCACCAGCAAGAACCAAGACCTCTGAGCCTGAGCTGAGGACTTCTGAAGCAGCTTTTGTAGAGAAATGCTTTTCTAAATCAGGAACTAGATTTGTAGACCTGGAAATTTGGGCATTGGGACAGCCAGAGAACCTGCAAGTAAGGCCTATCTTGTCACATTGGTGTGCGGATCTGTTATCACATCAGGAGGGCCATTCTGTGAAGCAGGTCTGGTGCCTGGAGGTTTACCTGACCTTCACTAACTATCTGAGTCCTTCAACCACCCCATGAGGTGAGCAGTTGTGTGACCCTTGTTTCACAGATGTCTTCAGGATCACACAGACGGAGTTTAGAAGGAAGAAGAGACACAGACACGAGGGTGATGGTAACCAACAGACAGGCTGCAATGACTGCCTTTGTGTCCCATGACCTTCCTGTTCCCAGTTACCATCTCCCGTGAGATGTGGCTACATGTGCTGTCACTGTGTTCTGTCTCATAGGCTCTCCATCACAGCTAAAGCTCAAACACATCTATTTTCTGCAACCAGAGCCATACCTGAAATAATCCTGTGCAAGCCAACAAGTGATACACAAGGGAACTGAGAAGTCTGCCAAATGAAAGTGAAAATGCAGAGGGATGGACTCCAGGTGGGCACAGGGGACAAACGGACCCAGCAGCTCCTGTGTCTGAGAGCACACCCCCACCCCCGAGCTCCCCACAGACCCCATCTGTTTGCCTGCATCCTGCTTTGCATTGGGAGCCCACTCCTCCTTTTCTCACTCCCACCATCCCCCTGTTCTATGGCAGGGCATCAGGCATAGAACTCAGTCAGAACAATTCAACCCTCCTGGTGTCTTTGGAGCAGAGACGAAGGAAAAGGGGTGATTCCTCTTGCTTTTGCGGAAGCCAGTCAGCTTCTGCAACAACAATCAATAATCAACCAAACCAAGTGCTCTGGGCCCCACATGTCCTGCCAAGTGTTCTACAAGACCCTGAGGGGACAGCGGGGAGCATGGCAGGTGCATCCTTGTCCTCTGGGTCTGAGTCTTCCACTTCCAGAAATTGCATCCAGGGTGATATGTGCATGGACACAGGAAGCACAGATTTGTGGGAGCACAGAGTGGGACAACGCCACCCTATAGGGGCTTGGGGTGGCGTCAAGGAGTGGAGTGGGACAAGCAGGGCAGGAGGCAGTGAGAGGAAGCATGACTAGGTGGGTGTTCAGACAGGTGTAAGTCATCAGAACTAACTGCAGTGGTTGGGGGAAAGGCCACTTGAGGAGCCCACAGGCTCAGGGGACTGGCCTCTGGACCCTTTTCCTATTACCCCCTCAAGGAGCCTGGACTTGGAGCAGAATTGAGGTGGCAGGACTTCTGACAGGGGAGACACAGGATAAAGTTTGGCAACTCTTTAGTTTGCATTTTCACTCTTACGTTGTGTGATTCTCTGGGGGAGTTGATGGTAATTATAGCGTCTTAACCCCGAAGAACAACTTGAGTTAAGTATCTCTGTAGGTTGTTTCATGTCACAAGGTGGATGAGCCTTGGGAAGCCCTGCCCCAAATGTCGGTCTCCTGAAAACACTTTATTTTCTGAGGCCAGAGGCTTTTGTGGGAAAGCAAAGACATTCCCACCACAGGGTCTTGCAATGTGTCAGAATTCCTGAAGAGACACCCACAAGCCTCTCTGTGCTGGGTAACAGGAACGAGCAATCGTCTTACGGTCAGCTGCGCAGGGTTGCATCATTAGGGAAAGAAGGCTGTGCCCAGGAACACAACACCCAGGGTCGGGGCTTGCCCAGGCAGGCCTGGAGGCTGCTCCGGGACTTAGATCGTGGGAGGGCCTGCCCATCTCGGTCTGTTGTAAGAACATAGATGCATACTCAACCCAGACTGGCCTCTGTGTTCCCTGGGAGGGGGCTCTGTGCGATGGTTCCATACAAACACCCCCACTTTGTGTTTCATACCTGACTCGCAGAGGATGGTTCTCATATGTGCACAAGCCTAGCATGCAGTGGAGATTTGCATACAGGGCACTTACTGGGGAGTTACTTGGAGATGTGAAGAGAGAAGGACACAGCAGAAAATGAGGTTGAAGTGTAATGCAGTCACAATGTAGGCCTCGGCCCAGACGGGGGGAGGGTGGCCCTGGCAAGGGAGTCGGGCCTTTCTATCCCCACACTGACTGGTCATTGGATCAGGCTTCCCTTGGAGAAGAGCTGTGGTCTCTTTAGCTCTAGGCCATTCTCCTGGGCAGGGAGGAGCTCTGGGGGCACACACAGTATCTACAGTAGCAGTGACCGCAGCAGCCTTCATGCTGTCACACAGACACTTGCACTGAGTTTCACAAGTCTTCAGATGCCTTTCTATTATCCCCATTTTATGTATGGGGAAACTGAGGCACAGAGCTGTTTGACTCAGAGCCCATGATACCACATGATACCTCCTTAAGAATGAAGCACTAGCACTCAGGAAACGCAATCTTCCCATTACCCAGCACCCGTGTCCCAGACAAGTCCTTATTCCCCTCTGACATCCCACTTCCCAGGCTCTGAAATGGGGATCATAACACCTGACCTGGCTTTCATTTCCCTTATAGAATCATTGCCAAGACCAATTAAAACAAGACCGGGGATGTGGGAGTGCTTTGTGAACTGCTAACTCTATACATGTATAAGGTGGAATTCTTATTGCATGTGAGCGACAGCACGTGATCTAAGAGATGACAGCATAAGACCACCCCAAATCTCTGAGGATGGCCTGGGTCCTAAACCTTTTGGATACTCCAAGTGGCAGAAGCCAAACACAAAAGCTTCCGTTTGGCAAGTGGAGAAATGGAGGTGACAGGAAAGTCTGCAGACAGAACTTAGGCTAAAAATCAGTCCCCGGAATCATGTCCACCATAGCCTCAGTATGGCTCTGATGCCACCATGGAAATATGAGCCAGCCCATCCAAGAGCACATGGGCCTGCCCAGCGGGTTAGGAATCAGGCAACATTTGAAAGATGCCTACCTGCGGTGGGCACCCTGCCAGGTGTGTTAGCTCTGTTATGTTTCCATCTCTCCAATTGCTAAAGGCAGTCGTCAACCAGCAAATCAGAGGCTCAGAAGTAGGAGGTGATGTATTAAGAGCACAGAGCTGGGAAGTGGTAGGGCCTTGGCCCTCTCTAGTACACGTGACTGCCACTTGCCAGGTGAGGAACTGACTTCAATGCTGTAGTTGAAGGGATGTTGGGAGTTCTAAGGGCCAGCCAGCATGTGAACCTGTTTCTACCCAGAAGTTCGAGCTGTGGGAGAGAAGGAGAGCCTTCACCTCTTGGAGCAAGCCCTGTTCTTGAATTTGGGGATTGGTCTGAGGCCCTTTCTGGGGTTAATATACAGGGGGCCTGATGTGGTTGATCAGAGAAAGTTGCAGGATGCTGAAGACACGACTCAAGCCCCCAGCTCATGAAGGACCTCTGGGTGAGGACAAGGGCACAGAGAAGCGGCTGTCCCACAGCCCCAGCATGGCAGTGGCTTCTTAAAGAGCGTCAGAGGAGGATGTGGGCATGGGGTGTTAGTGACATTGTCAAGCCAGGAGAGGGCTGCGTGTGTGCACGTGCACCTGTTCTGTGAGCATGTGGTGATTGGCATGTGCTCAGGTGTATGGCACGGACTCTTCATTTATTTACAACCAGAGAAGCCTCCATGCAGATCTCTCTAAACACATTTGAGAGTGTGGCTGTGGCCCTTTGATAAAGGCGCACTACTCCTCACGCTGATGGGTGATGCAAAGACCTCCAGATGAGGTGTGGGCTCAGTGAGGATGGAGCAGAGCCCAGAAGAGGCGAAGGCATGGTCCCAGTCTAAACCCTCCCTCTGTGGGGATGGCTTCCCATCAGAAAACTGGGAGTGAGGACAGCACTTTGATGAAATGCAAAGTTTTTAGTAGAGTGACATGAACACAGTATGCTCACATCAGCTGATAGCCTGGCTCTTCCAAGTCTATATATGTTGAAGTTTTGGGGTGCTCTGTTTTGTTGGCAGCAATGCAAGTTCAGAGTGTCATCTGATTGCTGTGAAGTAAATACCTGGTCACCGTGTGGTAGCTGCCCCCTTCCTGTTCTCAAAGGAATTGTGCTCTGAGCGACTAGACTGGCCCAGCTCCCTGCCGAGCAGTGCTTGACTGTGCTCTCTTGTCCTTATACTTTCAATTCTTCTGTTCAATATTTTGGGCACATCTCTTATAAATAGCATGAAGCCACATTTTAAAATCCAGTCTTGCAATCTGTCTCTCACCTAGGAAGCCTAATTCATGTTCACTTTTTATAATCTTTAATAAATTTAGACTTGCTTTACTACTTATATTTTTAATTTCTATTTTAACCCTTTTCAATGCTTCAAATGTCTCCTTTCTTGCCTTATCTGAGGGGGGCTGTTGTTACTTCTTTTTTAACTTATTTCAGTTCCCAATCCCCTACTGGTTTAGAAGTTACACAATCTGTTTCTGCTCTTTTAGTGGTTACCATTGAAATTTAACATGAATATTTTACTTTTCATAATTAATACATATTTAAACTCCCTTCCCCCCAAATACATGGATCTATCAGCATTTTTAATCTTAATCATCTCCCTCTCAGCCTGTATGTCATTGTTGATGGCATTTTAGGTCTGTCCTTTTTTTAACTCCACATTTAGATTTTTTTAATAGATACTATAAAGTTTGTTTAAATTTTCCTACATGTTTACTGGTTTCTTGATTCATCATTCTTACTTACATCCCAGACCTCGTGTGATGGGCAGAAGAATGCCTCCCAAAGCCACCTGCATCTTTATCCCCAGACTTGTGAATGCATTAGGTTACAGATGGAATCAAGGTCACTAATCAGCTGACTTTAAACTAGGAAGATTGTTCTGGGTCATCTGGTTGGGCCCAGTGGACTCACAGGTGCTTCAAAATGGAGAAGGAGGGCAGAGAGGAAGCAGAGTGATGTGAGGCAAGAAGGAACCAACCACAGCTCCTGGCTTTGAAGACAGAGGAAGGGCCGTCAGCGATGAGGTAGGAGCCTCCAGCTGGTGGGAAAAACTAGGGCACAGATTCTTCCCAGAGCCTCCACCAACACCATGATGCCCTGTTCCCAGCCTGTGAGACTTGGGTTAGAATTCTGCCTTGCAGAAAGGGAAGAGAGTAATTTGGTGTTGTTCTGAGTCACTAAGTTTGTGGCACTTTGTTATAGCAGCTAATAAAAACAATATACTTTCTTTCTAGGACAATTTTTCTTGTTTTTAAAAACAACCTTTAGACTTCTTTTAATGAGGCCTTGCTGGTGGTAAACTCATTTATTGTTTTTCTGGAAATATCTGTATTATGTCTCTTCTCTTGACAGATAGTTTTGTAAGTACACAATTTTGTATAAACAGTTAATTTTCTCAGCACTTTGAAGATGACATTCTACTGTTTCCTGCTTCCATTTCTATTATTAGGTCAGCCATCAGTCTACTTGTAAAATGATCTCTTTACTTTGTTTACAGATTCATTACAATGTAACTATGTACAAATTTCTCTTTATCTTTCTTTGGATGAGCTATGTTTCCTGGCTCTGTGGATTCATTTATTTATCAGGTCTGGAATATTCCAAGTTATTAATTCCTTGAACATTTTCTTCTTTGCTCTATATTCCCACTTTAAGAAGCTGTTATCAGATGTATGTTAGGTCTTCTCATCCTCACAGTGTTTCAACACATCTGCCACCTATCAAATTGTCCTGTCCTGTGTTCTGCACTCTGTGTCATTTTTTGGGCTCTTCCAGGGCAATAATTCTTTCTTACAACAATTCATTCCTTCTGTTGTCAAAACTCATATGCTGAGTTCTTTTTCAAATACTGTATTTATTATTTCTAAAAGTATGATTAAATTATTCCTCAGAACTGCCAGATCATTTGTTATACTTGTCTTTGCTTACTTTTTGATTCATTTTTTTACTTTAAGTATTTCAAATACAGTAATTTAAAAGTCTGAATCTGATCACTCTGAAGTCTTTGCGAGGGGAGGGCTCAGTCTGTTGTTTCTGCCTCGGACTCTGAGCCCCCACCTCATGGAGGCTGCGTCACAATGGAGCTGAAGGCATCTGCACGATGGAGCCCAGTTCCCATCTGGAACTTGGAAGTCCACCTGGAAATAACCTGAAAACTCTCAAAAAAGGGTGGGAGGAGAAATAAAAACTACATTGAATTATTTATAACATTAACCTTCTAATGAAACATAACAACTTAGCTCTTTGTTGAGACAGGCAAAAATCAGCATAATTAAATGAACATTTTAGTTAAAGCAGTTGTAAAACAAAGGACCTTGAATGACATGGGTCTGTGGATAGACTTCATGGGGTCCATGATCTCATTTAAATTTTATGCAATAGGTTAGGTTCATTTTGGAGATAAGGACCCACACCTTAAAAGGATGTAGTCTCAAAAAAGGTTAAGAGTCACTACTCTGGAGAAACTTCAAAAATGAAAATAAACTCTAAGTTATTACTTTATATCTTTTTTCACTTTCTCTTCCCTATTCTGGCTTCTGGTTCATCTTTATGTAGCTTCCAAGAAAGACTTCCGCCAATTTTTCCATATGTGATTTTGAAAAGAAACGTACTAAAATTCCAGTAGATAAGTGAGCAAAGAAAAATTTGCAAAAAAGTTGAAATCAGATGGAAAACAGAAATATAGAAAATGCTTAACTTCTATTATTAAGAAGGGAGTCATAGTTAAAGTAGGCACATACACCTTGTAAATCAGCAAAATTAGCAAAAGCACATTTCCCAACATTGGTGAGGCTGCAGCGAAACCTGAAGCCAGCGACAGGCTACAGCTCCAGGTTTTTAAGAAGGTGACTGTGTGACATGTGTCCAAACCCACAAAGATATGATGAATCTTTGCTCCCATTTCAGGGAATCTTTGAACAGAAGATAATACAAAGGATAAAAACCACACAATGGTTTCAGCAAAGATGAGAACAGCAAAACAGTAAAAGAAACCTCAACATTCAAAAAAGGAAAACTAATTAGTGATGTTACATTGCTAGAAAATTATGCAGCTATTTGAAATGTTTAATTTAAATTAAATTATGCAGCTATTTCAAATGTTTAATTCAGGTAGCAAATATGAAAAGTGCTTATAATACACTGTGTCATCTCACCCACCAGGCTCAGAAAAGGCAGGGACATTTCTGAGGTGCACCGTTCTCAGAGGAGGTGGAATGAGGATGCAAATATTCCTCCCTTCAAAATGTTCCGAGCGGATGGTTGTGCCTCATGGTTGATGAGCATACTGTATGAGTAACATACCAAGAAGCCTGTGACTACATGTATAGACTTTACAGTTTTGGGCAAACAGATACCACTAAAAATACTACCCTGACACATACCCAGTGAGCAACATAAAGATCACGGAACAGAATGCTGAGTGGCCCAAACGTTCACCTTTTCGGTTCTGATGAGGGCTCATCTGGAAGAGTTAAGGGGGTTTTCTTTTTACAGCACCTCAGTCATCATCATGCCAACAGTGCCCCTGATGCCATGAGCTCTTGACTCATCATGGTGGTCACCAGTCTACTCACGCTTCCCAAACATGTTTACTATCTTCATGTATTTGCACATTGGTCCTACTCAGAAGATTTTTCTTCTGTCCAGAAACTCATTCACCCTAAACTCTGAGGCCACCTCCCCTGAGAGTTATGCCCACACATTTCCCATCAGTGTTGGAGCTTCCCCAGGGCTCGCATGCCCTTCTCCTTACTCCCACATGGTTGTACTGTGTTAGGGTACATTGAGACTTCTTCTGTTTCCTCACTGTTACTTGGAATTTCTTGAAATAAGAACCATGTTTATCTCATAGAAAATTGGATCAAATATGAGATCTCAAGTTGGATAAGCCTAGTTTTAAATTTTGGCCACATGGCCCAGGACAGTGTGGCTCATTTTGTCTGGGCATCACCCTGCAGGCTAAGGGTCAAGGGTTTGGTCCTCAGCCAGGGCACATGCAAAAGGGCTGATTGATGCTTTTCTTTCTCTCTCTTTCTCCCCACCTTCCATTCTCTCTAGAAGCATGTCTTCCGGTGAGGATTAAATAAATAAATATATATATTTTGGGCACATCATTGACTCTCTTTTTGACTTTGGAAAAGTTACTGAGCTTCACTGAACTCCTGTTTTCTTATTAGGAAAAGAAGAATAAAAAAGGAAAGAAAGAAAAATGGTTTCATAAGGCTATCAACACATGCTAGGTGCCCGATAAGTGTTAGCTATGCACTCAGGCTTGTGGACCAGAACCAGATTCCTTGCTCCCAGCTCAGTGCCATGTGGTGTGGGCTGTGGAGATGTATGGAGCACAGGGGTCCCCAGTGCCTTGAGGCAACAGGTGTCCAACTCTGAGTCCGATAGTTAGCAGTTGCTTCTCCTGTCCTGTTGGAGCTCTTAGACACTGGGGAAATTCCTTCACACACTTCCTCCTGGGTCCATGTTGAGGGGCCCAGAGACTGGTGCAGGGGCAGGAGGAGTCATGTCCCCTGGCCATCATCCAGCCTCCCGCCCCCTCTGTCTTCTGAGACAACAGACAATGAGTCACTGCTGACATCACAGTGACGCCCACTGGTCTGGGAGTCTGTGACCTCATAATGTGAAGAAACTTTCCTTCAGAGAAGCATTTCCTCCAGGTTACCAAAGATTTATCTCTTATCCTACTGCCATTGCACTGAACTTACCTCTTACCTCTCAAAATGCCCCCTTTAACCCTGACATTAACTATTGAAGACCTCATCTGTGTTACTGAGAAGAATCAGAACCTCTGTCTCCTGTCTTGACTTTGTTCCTCAGAACTGCAGTAGAACCGTAATACCATGGAATGGTAAAAAAAAAGTACCACAGTCTAAAATCAGATTAGACCCCAGTGAGAGTCTGGTTTCTGTCTGTTATTAGCTGAGTAATCTTGAGCACATCTCCTAACCCCTGGCCACTTACCTGGGCCACTTTCCTGTGAAAATCAGGTACACATTGTTTCCCTGAGGGGCTGAGTCCTGAACTGAGCCCTGAAGTATAATTTCTAACCAAGAGCAGCACATGCCAACAGTGAGCTTATAAGAGAGCACATACAGCATCCTGGGATACCTGTAAGAGATTTACAGTGCCTGTGACATGCTGTGTGCACAGGGAGTCATGAGGGCGACCGAGGGACAAGCTGCAGGGTTGGCAGGGCCCTGAATATGAGGGATCTGCTCTGCCAAAAACATAGGGGAACCATGGCAGAAGAAAAGGCAGAGGACCACCCAGATGTAGCAGTGGACCAAGGTTTTGAACAAGGCAAATGCGGTAAGGAGGATGGTTGGAAGGTTGCCTAGGTAACCCACAGAGGATAAGACAAAGTGTGAACTATGGAGATGATCATCAGGATGGACAGAAGACCATAGAAAAATTTAGGAGGCAAATTTAACAGGACTTGGTGACGACTGAGGGTGGAGATCAAGGACAGTCATGTTTATTGCTTAGGTAACGGAGAGGCAGTGGCATCACTGACTGAGGAAGGAGACTCGAGGAGTGGGGTGGGATTGTTCTGAGGGCTGTGGAGGGGGATGGTAAACTCAGTTTAAGTCATGTGACTTGTTTGAGAAGCTGGTGGGGCACCCAGTGCAGGTGGCAGCTGAACTTAACACACCTGAAATTGAACACAGGCTGCAGATGGAAGATCTGTGAGTGACAACTGAGGCCTGAGAGAGAGACAGTGTGCTATTTTGTAATGTCATTTATAAAAACCAACTGTCCTCCTGGATTATGAACTAACACATTTTTATCTTTGAGTCTCTATTTTCTACAATAGCATCTTGAATAAAGTAAGTGCTCAAAAAGTTGGAATAAAAAATTAATAATATCTTAGTTTAGTCATTTTAAAAGGAAAGGGCTCTCACTATAGCTGGAAAAATATATCTTCCTCACGATCTTGAGGAGTAGCCCAGGTGAGGAGACAATGAAGAAATAGGACTTCAGGATTTGAGATACAACACAGGAGGATCAGGTGGGGTCAACCATCCGGGTCTGAGTGGCGTCTCCGATGCCGTCAGGGCACCAGACAGCATCACATGGGCCCAAGGTGTAGCTCTCGGGGATGCCCGGTGTGAGGACCCCTTCAAAGTCCCCAGTTCTTATTACCAGTCAGTTACAGCTCTGTCTGCCAGTATTGTTCCTGGTCTCCCACTAACTGTATCTAGAGATCTATGAAAGTAAATTTCCTGCACTTAACTTCTGGTAAACTAAAACTTCCTTTTCTTTGCCCTAAAAATTCTTCTCTAAGCCTCGTAGAGTGTCATGTCTAAAGTGTGAACCACTTCCCTTTGCTCAATTTCAAGAACACCACTGCTTCCTGAGCTGCCTGTGAACTGTCCACCCGCAAGGCGGCAAGTGTCTCTGCTTTCCAGTGGTGCGAGACCTACTAGACGTGAGGGCAGAGGTTGCGAATGTCTGTCATTGCCCTTGAGGTCAGGCACGTAGCGCAGGTCATGCACTGACCACAGCTTCCCTGGGGGCTCCACTGGGAAAGAACTGCTATGAAAACTTGGCAGTTATTTTGCAAAATCACCCGTCCCACAGCGATGGTTTGCAACCCCCAACGTGCTCTCCTCCATCTGCTCTAAGCAGAACTGTCTGTTCAGTAAACTTTCATCCAATGGCCTATCTAGGCTTCTCAACAATGCATGTCCCACTGCACCCTCCATTCCCTCCGGGGGACACTGTGTGTGACAAACAAGTCCTCCCTTCCTCCACACACCCTTCACTCTCCATTTGATAGTGCCGTTTATTTTTTCTTCACAGTCTATATCACAATGCAACATTTTATTGTGTGTACATTTACCTGGGTGTTTATCCTCCGTCTCTTCCACTGGAATGTCGATTCTTTTACTCTTATTTACAGATACACCCAAAGCCCAAAGCAGTTTCATACACACAGCAGGTGTGCAATGGTTGTTTTGTAAATGAATGAATTTATCTTTCCATTCTCTTTTCCAAATACTCCCCCGATTCTTGCCCTGGCTGGCATGTGGCTCTCCTCTGGGCGCCATGCTTTCTCTGCAGCTTTCTGAGGGAGGGAGAACTCATGCCCGGACATTTCAGACCAGGAAGTCAGGCCAACACTGGGTCACCTCTCCACTGGCATAAGACTGTGACCTCCATACAAATGAAGAACCCATCAATAAACAAGCAACAACAAACAAACAGAAGCCCCAGTGCTTTGAAGTTGACACCTCTCCTTGAGGGTCTGAGCTCCTGGCCTCCTGCCAGGAGCAGCTCTATGTGGTAATATTTGGTACCTGGAACCACACTCTCCTCTTTGTCCTAAACCCCAAAGGAATACTCAGTCACTTGTCTTTCTCTCTTCCAGCGACTTGCACTCCTATTCTCCCCTTTCTATCCAGTCCCAGGGGCACACCCTGTGCTTTGTCATCACTCACAACTTCTTTTGCTCTAAAAAGTTCAAAATCCTACCCTCTGACCACAACAGACCATCTTTATGGCCTGTTTCTCCCTCTCTCCTTTTTCTCCCTCTGTCCCTCACTCCTCCTGCATTTGCCCCATTTTCTCTATGTCCTTTACCACCAGGGACCCAATCCTCTGACCTAGTCAGCTTTGCTTTGCCATCTCCTCCTGTCTTCACTTCCTTCTATCCTCTCACTGGGGCCATTTTGGTCAATATTCCCACTGCCTGGCCCCACCTTCCCATCGTACTACCTGACAGAGCTGTGGATTGTCTGATGTCTTCCCCCTGGACCTCACACTAAAGTCACTGAGTGCGTTGCACATCTATGATACCCCAAAGCAACCAGCCTTATGGTTGCTTAGCAACCCTTTCATGTATCTTTCTGGCTGTCCCATCTTCTCAGAAAAGATTCCAAATGTTCCCCACCTTGTTCAATCTCCTGCCCTCCCTCCTCTTTCCTCACTTACAGCAAAATAATAGAACTGGTAGGAGACTTTCTTAACTCCCCATCAGCCAACACTGAAGCCTACTGAAACTTTTCTTTCTTCCCTCTCATCCAGCAGAAGCCCACTCTTATCCAAGGTACCATCTCATTCAGACTGCTTGAGGTTCTCACATCAGCAGTCATTCTCGGCTACCAGTGAGCACATTGTGTGCCTGGCCCCTGCTCGGGGCTCTGCCCGCATTGGCTTGCTTGGCCCTCCCCAGAGAGCTATGCTGTGGTGATTGCTGTCAGCACACCCACTCTACTAGCCCAAGTTCACAGCTGGTAGAAGAAACACACTCTATGCTCCTTATTCCACTATCATGAAATAAAATGCTATTCCATCCTTTTCCCATTTCTGCAGGTAAAATTAAGTGCAAAGGCCAGCTCTATGCTTATCATACAAATAATATTGCCTATGGTGTTAGTCTTCATAATGACAGACAAAAAAGTCTCAGCAGTACAGTGGGTGTTCCCTTTGCCTCAGGGCTCCACCACGAAATAGGGTTCTGCCTCATAAACTAGTTCAAAGTGTCCATTCCGAGAAGCAATGAATTGAGAACTGCCACAAGATTGTTGCTTTTTCTTCCTGTGCACTATGAAAATCTGTATGGGTATTAATTACTATCACCAGCTTTCTGTTCCTAGTTAAAATAAATATGCTCTTGTAAGAATTACTTAAACAAAAAAGTTTTATAGAATACTGATGGCTTCAGTATTCTATAAAACTGAAGTTTTATAGAACTAAAAAACTTTAGTTCTTATACTAAAGTTTTGTCTCATCAAATAATCTCCCAAAACCTGTAATTTTAATTTTTTGTCTTCACTGGCAGTATATTACTATTACGGTTTAAAAACAAGCCCACACTTTCTTTGAGACTTTCTCAAGAGGTGGAATCTGATTTCTTTCCTTTTGAAGGTGGCTGATATTGGTGATACAACTTCTAATGAATGGAGTGAGGAGAAGGCCAGGTTGGATCACTTCCGCAGTCAGGTCATCAAAACTTACACAGCTCCTACCTGGCTCTCTCCCTAAAGACAGGCACTCTTGGAAGCCAATCACCAGGCCTTGGGGAAGCCCATGCTTCCTGGAGAGGACATGCGATGATGCTGTGACCAACCGCCCCAGTGAAGTCTCATGGAGAGCCAGTGTCACCTCCAGATCTGCAAGTCAGTGAGCCATCAGGTGACTGAAGCTCCCAGCTGCTCTTGCAACCCCAGCTAACATGGGGTGGATAGAGGACAAGGTGACCCCACTGAATTCTGGTCAAGTGCAGATTCACAAACAGAATAAATACTGTCTGCTTTTTAAAACTGCTAAGTTTCAGGCGGGTTATTTCACAATAATACATAAATGAAATAGGTGCCTTGGAAATAATCCTTAAAGAGCATTTTCATATCCTTAAGTGATATTGACACTTGTTAAGTCTGAGAAGGTCATTGGCACTTCTTCTCAGATGCATCATGGAGAGATAAAAGGTTATGACTGTTATATCTACTATTCTAAAGGTAACTAGAATGTGTCTGTTTCATTCTGTTGACTCTACTAAGAAATGGCAGAGTAGAAATTTAAGCTCAGGTAAATTTCCTCCACAGCCCATGCACTTACCTTAGTCATCCCTAGTGCATCCTCTATTTTTCCCAACTTGTTCTCCACTACCTCCTTCCCATAAACTCTACAAGTGTTTAAACCAGTCACATACTGAAAAATTCTTCCCCAGCCTCATGTCTCCCTCTAGTAACATCTGTGTCTCTTTCTCACCCTCACAGCCAGATTTATTGAAAAAATTATGTGTTGTTTCCATGTCCTCACCTGTTTCTCCCTCTCTCCTTTTTCTCCCTCTGTCCCTCACTCCTCCTGCATTTGCCCCATTTTCTCTATGTCCTTTACCACCAGGGACCCAATCCTCTGACCTAGTCAGCTTTGCTCTGCCATCTCCTCCTGTCTTCACTTCCTTCCATCCTCTCACTGGGGCCATTTTGGTCAATATTCCCACTGCCTGGCCCCACCTTCCCATCGTACTACCTGATAGAGCTGTGGATTGTCTGATGTCACTCCTGAAGACCCTTCATCTGATTTTTGCTCAGCCACTCTCCTGAAAGAGCTCCAGGGACTCTCAGCACCTGGATCCAATATGGACACTCTGAACTTTGCCAGACCAGATGCACCGTCAGTGCCCACACTCCCGACTCACTTTGAAGCCCTCCTTTCTCTAGACATCCACATTCCACATCCCCTGGGCATCTCTATGGCCTCACTGTTGAGATTTTGCTGAAGGCTCTACATCTTCTGCCTGACTCTCAAATACCTCTCTGTCCTGGATTACCTTCTCCTTTAAAAGAATCAATCCCCCTATTTTACTCACCCCACAAGTTCAATTATCTTCTTTATTATTTTTTCTGTTTGTTTTTAAAATGTATTTTATTGATTATGCTACTACAGTTGTTCCATCTTTTTCTCCCTTATATTCCCCTCGACCCTATACTGCCCCTCTCACCAGCATTCCCTCACCTTAGTTCATGTCCATTGGTCATACCTATAAGTTCTTTGGCTTCTCCACTTCCTGTACTATGCTTAACCTCCCCCATCTATTTTGTACCTACCATTTATGCTTCCTATTCCCTGTACCTTTCCCCTCATTCTCCTCCCTCCCTCTTCCCAAATAACCCTCCATGGGATTTCCATTTCTGTGAGTCTATTCCTATTCATTTACTTAGTTCATTTTTTCTTATTTTTTTAGGTTTGGTTGTTGATAGTTGTGAGTTTGCTGCCATTTTATTGTTCATATTTTTGATCTTTTTCTTAGGTAAGTCCCTTTAACATTTCATATAATAAGGGCTGGGTGATGATGAACTCCTTTAACCTGACCTTATCTGGGAAGCACCATTCTAAGTGTAGCTTTGCTGGATAGCATAATCTTGGATGGAGGTCCTTGTCTTTCATGACTTGGAATACTTCTTTCCAGCCCCTTCTTGCCTGTAAGGTCTTTTTTGAGAAATCAGCTGATAGTCTTATGGAAACTTCTTTGTAGGTAACTGCTGCTTCTTCTCTTGATTTTCTCCTTGTCTTTAATGTTGAGTAATGTAATTATGATGTGCCTTGGTGTGTGCTTCCTTGGGTCCAACTTCTTTGGGATTCTCTGGGCTTCCTGGACTTCCTGGAAGTCTATTTCTTTTGCCAGATTAGGGAAGTTCTCTTTCATTATGTTTTCAAATAAGTTTTTCATTTCTTGCTCTTCCTCTTCTCCTTCTGGCACCCCTATGATTCAGATATTGTAATGTTTAAAGTTGTCCTGGCAGTTCCTAAGCCTCTCTTCATTTTTTTTTTTGAATTCTTGTTTCTTCATTCTGTTCTGGTTGAATGTTTATTTCTTCCTTTTGGTCCAAACCATTGATTTGAGTCCCAGTTTCCTTCACATTACTGTTGGTTCCCTGAACATTTTCATTTATTTCACTTTGCATAGCCTTTACTTCTTCCTCTGTTTTGTGACCATAATCAACCATTTCTGTGACCATTCTGATTAGTAGTGTTTTGAACTCTGCATCTGATAGGTTGGCTATCTTTTCATCGCTTAGTTGTATTTTTTATGGAACTTTGATCTGTTCTTTCATTTGGGCTATATTTTTTGTCTCCATATGCCTGTTAGGTAGTAAGGGGCAGAGCCTTAGGTATTCACCAGTGTGAGGCAACCCATGTCACTGCATTGTGGTGCTGTATGTTGGGGAGGGGTCCAAGAGGGAACAGTTCCACTTGCTCAGCTCTCAGCTGGCTTTCAATCACTTCCCCCACTACCCACAAGCAGACTGGGCCCTTTTGGTGCTGATTCCTGGGTGGGTGGTTTGTGTATGTTCTAGGACCCTGTGGGTCTCTCCAATAAACTCTCCTAGGAGTCTGAGAGTTTCACCTGCTGCTGCAACCCCCACAGTTTTTTTTCAGTCAGAGGGTTTGAGGCTTTATTTCCCTGCACTGAAACCCTGGGTTGCTTGGTTTGTCTCGCTCCCCAGTTGTTCTCTCTGGTTTATTAGCACACAAATGTGGGACTGCCTGCTCTACCAGCTGCAGCCTCGCCCTCCCCAGTCCTTCAGACACCACCTTGCCCTGACTCCTCTCTACCCTGGCTGCCTGTCTCCACCCCTCCTAGCAGTCTGGATGAATATTTCTTCTTTAACTCCTTGGTTGTTGGACTTCCATACAGTTTGATTTTCTGGAAGTTCTGGTTATTTTCTGTTTTTCGATTTGTTGTTGTCCTTCTTTTGGTTGAGTGAGGAGGTGAAGTAGATCTACCTATGCCTCCATCTTGGCCGGAAATCTGTCCAAGTATCTTCTTTATTCTCAAAAAGTACAAAATATAGCCCTGGCTGGTGTGGCTCAGTGGATTGAACACAGGCCTGCAAACCAAAGGGTCTCCAGTTCAATTCCCAGTCAGGGCACATGCCTGGGTTGTGGGCCAGGTCCCAAATAGGGGGAGTGTGTGAGGCAATCACACATTGATGTTTCTCTCCCTCTTTCTCCTTCCCTTTCCTCCTTTCTAAAAAGAAAGAAAAAAATCTTTTTTTTAAAGTCCAAAATATAAATATCCACTTCAGACTCCTCTCTTGAACTCCAGATTTGTGTCAATAATGACCCACTGCACACTCAAAACTCAGCACAGTCAGCAGCAGAGCTTTTCTCTCCCCATCGTTTGCCACCTTCTCCTTCTTTATTCCTGTGTCAGTGAATAGGATCATTACCCAGGAGTAGAAACATCTATCATTAGACACCAAATCTAGAAATCTGGTTATCAACGTCCTTCTGCCTATAATCACCAAAATCTGCCAATTCTACCTTCATCCTATGCCTGTCACCCATTCACTCCTTCCAGATCTCCTGCAACAACCGTCACAGCTCTCAGCTGCATTGGATGTGAGCAAACCAGGGGCAGGGGAGCCTGTGGGAGGCCATGCTGACAACCATTCTCCACACGGTGGCCAGAAGCCATTATGTTGGGAAGTATATTGGACATGTCATTCCCCTTCTTAAAATCACCCATGCCACCTGTGTTGCCTTCCTGTTAGGGACCAGATTTCTAGCATGCCAGCATCTTCCTCAAAGCCACATCCTTCCCGCACTCCCTTTCCTTGTTCACTTTGTTCCAACCATCTATGGCCCTTTGGAATGAATTACAAAAGTCTTCTTTTCCTGATTTTATTCTCATCAGCTAGAAAGTAATTTGAAATACTGGCTTTTTAGTAAGGATCCTTTGGTGCCAACCATCATAATATTATCATAATAAATACTCAAGCCTATGGAGCAAATGTGGGTGGCCCCCAGAAGCACCTGCACATTCATATGTGGTGATCCTGGCAGCTCTGTGCCCATTAGTAAGCACACAGAGATAAAATGCCAGTCTCTGCCCCTTAGAGCTCACAGTCCAGTGCCATTGATAAGGCATTGGTAAAAGGCCAGCATCTGCTTCCTTCTGGCACACACTTCTGCCTTCTGGCAGAGTGTCTGTGTGAGCGGAACGGGCTTTGCCACACTGTATTCTCTTGTCAGGATCCCTTTAGAGCAGGAGCTCCCATCCCTTTGATTAAGTGATTGGCCAGTTTTGGAAGTGCCATCTGCAAGGTACAACAAAAGTGCAGCCATGGACAACAGTGTAAAGAGAGATACCTAATCTCCAGGACAGAGGTAACATCTCCCAAAAGCCATGCCCCTGCTCTCACCAGCCAGCTTTGGGTGAAACACCTCCAGCCCACCAAATCTGTTCTAAGGAATTCCCAGAATCCACTTCTCTGAATTTCGATGTGAGTGACCCTCTCGCAGAGTGTGGGTAAGTACTGGCTGATGAGCAACCTCTGGATGAGGATGATTTTCCATGATCTTCTGTGACTAACAAGCCCAGCAGAGAGTGTGACATGTTGGTCACATTTGTGGCACATGCTTTTTGTAAGAGAGTTATGTTTTGAATGTCAGCTTCCTGTTTTAGTGATTCCCTTTTTGTCATGGAAACACACATCCCAGCATCACGTACACTGACTGGGGTCTAATTTCTGTCAGCTGACCCTGGAGGGTGTGAAGTTCAGTGTACAATGGGGAGCTTCAGAGTCCTTCCAAGGATGACCTAGGGTGTTCCTAGAAATTCAGGTTCCTGGGCTCAGCCCCACAATTTTGTATCAGCCAGTTTGGGCTGGGAACCAAAGCTATATTTTTAACCAGCTGATTCTTGTATAAAGAGTCAAAAGATTTGAGAACCTCTGGTGCTCTGAGGATGAACTGTGATTTAACATAGTAAACATGCACGTCGATACTGTCCACAGTGTGAATGTCACCCTCTGACTTATAGAGTGTGAAGGGGAGAGAATCTTGGATGAAGGTCAGGCTGCTCTTGAGAATATGTGAAAATGGTCTCTGGTCTTCCTCTCAGTTTGCATCCACAGCTTAGAATCACTCAGAGCCATTGATCTCAGTTGTGCCAACAATGAACTTGGGGCTCTGGGGAGCGAGGAAGAAGCATGAGTGGCAATTTCTGAGCTCAAGAAGGCTAGGAAGCCAAACCTCACACACATCTCCCAACAGAGAATCTAAAGTAGGGTTCACTAAATAGTCATGGAAGGGAGGAAAGGAAACATCAGAAAAATAGCACAAGTTCTTTTATTTGAATAAGGTGAGGGGGCACCAGAGGTTAGCTTCTCAGAGGCAGAAAGTATTTCTCTATTTCACAGCCCATTCCTTGGGTCACAGACCCTTTGTTTTCTGATGTTCCACTTCCAGATTGTTTGGGTCTGTGCTTCTCAAGCCATAGATCCTGCCCTTACTTCTACTACTTGGCCACCCCTAGACTAAAGCCCCAGCAGACTTCCCTTCCCTCTGGACTCCAAGGCTGGGCCTCTCCCTTGGGTTTCTGGTTAGCAAAATGAAGACCATCTGAGATGGCTTGAGCAAGGTTGACTTTCCCATCTTCCTGAGGAGCACCGCATGCTGGGCCCATCTCATTCTGTATCCTCTGTGCCCAGCACTGCAGTGCTCAGTAGCATTTGATCATGGAGTGAAGGAGTGAGTGAGTGAACGAATGAAAGAAGAGGTTGCTGGTCTACACAGCCCGTGTTGTGAAGGCAGAGTAATGTGAAGTCAAGAGTAAGCATTCAGGAATCACTCTGCCTGACCTTAACCCGTTCCACTTCCTCATGGTGACTATGGGCACAAACTCTTCTTGACCCTCCATATCCAGAGGTAGAGTCTATTTTTCCACCTACATCCCCTTGAATCTGGCTGCCCTGTAGCTTGCTTTGACCAGTAAGATATGGAAGGAGTGACCACGAGAGCTCCAGAGCCCAGGTACACGAGGGCTTGCAGCCTCATCCTTTTACCTTTGAACAGCTACCCTCAGATACCACACACAGAAGTCTCTTGAGCTTCCTGGAAGATGGAAAGACATACGGAGGAGAGCCAAGACCCCAACCAACAGTCAGTGTTAACCCCGGGTGTGTGGGTGAGACCACTCTGGACCTCCTGATCCAGCTGACCCTTCACTGAATGTGTGCAAACCCAGGAAAATCCAGCAGAGGAACAATGGGCCAAAACACACAATAATGGAAAACAAAACAGTGCTATTGTAAGACGCTAAGTTTTGAACTGATTTTTACACAGCAATGGATAACTGAGACACCTGCGAAGTGCTTCAGGCATGAGCTGGGAGCCCTGAGATCCTGTCCAGACCCTTCTCCACTGCTCCCACCTCCGTCTTTCCTGAAAATCGGGGATGGTGTCCTCGTGCAGTTCTCTGCAGGGCCTGACCTCCAAAGTGGACCATTTCAGAAATCCTACTTGAGTTTCCTGGGACCATGGTGACCTAACTAACCAATATTCCCCAATTTATGTGTGCATTTAGTCCTACATTCATCTGGCAAATGTGGCTGAGTGCCTGGCATATGTCATAAAAATGTGTGCATGCTTGTGATATAGAAACGAACAAAACAGAAAAAACTCTGCCCTGTGGAACTTGTATTCTAGTGGAGGGAGAAGGGAAAACGTACAATAAATAAAAGTAGATCACAGTAGAGTGTGTGAGAATGTGCTAGTGCCACAGGGACTCAGAAGTGCAGAGATTCAGGGAGGGGAGCACGTGGCAATTTTAAGTGAAGTGGTCAGAGTGGCCCTCATTGAGGAAGTGAGATTCCAGACAGAAGGCTGATGTAAAGGCCCTGGGGTAGCACAATGCCTGCAGTCTCTAGAGAAAGGTTAGGGGCTCAGTGTGGATAAAGCAGAGCAAACAGGTATGAGGATTCTTGCAAGAAAGAGAACCAGTTGTGTGTGTGGATGGATAGATAGATAGATAATAACTTGCTCACAATTATGAAATTATGGAAGTCAGAAGTCCTACCATCTGTCGTCTGAAACCTGAAGGACCAGGAAAACCAGAGGTAGAACTCAGTCTGAGTCCAAATGTCCTGTAACCAGGGGCTTTGATGTGTGAGGACCAGAGAAGATGGACAATCCAGCTCAATAAAAGAGGTCAGACTCACCCTTACTCTGCTTTTATGTTCCATCAGGGCCCTCAGTGTATTGGATGCTGCCCACCCACATGGAGGAGGGTATCTGCTTTACTGACTCAAATGGAATCTTTTCCAGAGACACCCTCATCAACACACCCAGAGATAATGGGTGTCAGCCATCTGTGCACCACTTAGCCCAGTCAAGTTAATGTATAAAATTAACCATCACAATGACTCATTTTCCCCATAAACCCATGAATGTCCCCTGGAACCATGTTCCCTGGAACAAGCCTGGAAGGTACTGGTTTTGGAGAAACTGAGCCTGCAGTCCTCTAAGTACACATGTCACCTGATCATGCTGTTCTTTGTGTCTCCAGAAAAGTCGTGGGGAAAGTTCCAGTGAAGAGTCTCCCTGAAACTCCAGGCTCCAGCCTTCTTTGTGCTCACCTGCTATGAGCAGATCCTGGGCTGGGTGTCCCAAGACGGGTAGAGGGGGAAAGGATGGGAGCAGAGGACTCACTGCTGCGTGGCCATCACAGGGAGGGGGAATCAAGCATGGTTGCTCCTTTACATATACTCACAAAAGGTGAGAAAATGTGTTTACATCTCTCTTCCCTCCCAGGCTCTAAGGTCCTAGGGAGCAGCACCCTGTTCCTCTTGTTAGGGGTTGATGGGAAAGTGCTGTTGTGGGGAAGAAGGAGTTGCACACCGTCTGAGATAGATGAAACTACTGTAAGTGAGGTGGAGACGGGCCACAGAGCTGTCACCAGTGATACTAAATACCCAGACTTCAGTGTAATAGCTCACACAGCTCAGCCCCTAAAATGCCATGGAAGTAGATCTTTGTTGCCACCTGCGGACCAAAAACTGAGCTGCAGGAGCCTGAGCTGCAGGCTCCTGGCCTCAGAATGAGCTCTAAGGATGGGCCTACATTGCTGAGCGGTAACACATTTTAAGGGTAGAGACTGGAATTTGCTTGGGGGTAGATAGACTCTTTTTTGGTAAAACACTAGCAAACCCCTTTAGTTACATGAATATAAAATCCACCTGAAATGTAGTAGAAACTCAAATGCCAGTGTTTCTGACCAAGACATAAACTTCTCTGTTTATGCTCATTTTACTCATTTTTGTCATGTTCATTTCTGAAATGGGTATCTATTTTAGCAGAATGGTATCCAGGGAAAGTTGTTTCCCATTAGAGTTCTCTTCCTTACTTCCACTGTTCCTCCCTAAGTCTGGGTTTAGAGCAGCCTACAACTGCCCTAAATTGTGCATCAGTGAAGTTCTGTGTCTGACGTCTTGAGCAGTTGTTTGTAGGGCCTACACTGATGTGTGGTGGGGTCACGAGGTGAACATGTAGTCAAAAGGGAATGTGACTACATTTTTAATCCTGGTTGGAATCACCATGGATTACAGAAAACCCTGAACATATCACCCTCTGGTATGGTGTTGCTCCAGAGCTTCCTGGAATAAATACATGGCCTTTTATGCATCAGCCACTGCCCTTGTGTGGATCCTCTAGTGGATACACACAATACACACACCTGGACACTCATGCACACACAGAACACACCCACTTATGACACACAGCACACATGCACATAAGTGGACACAAGTTCATGCATACATACACCCAGATACCATGCACACACATGGCACACATGTAGGCACAGGTTCATGTGTACACACATGCATATCACAAACATGTCTGTGTGTGTGTGCATTGACACACACATGGCCCCACACAGTGCTTCCTTCAGGCCTATTTGTGGCTCTCTCCTCTGCCTGGACCATCCTGACCTGCCCATGCCTCCCAGTTCCTCACCTGTCTGGCCCCACGCATGCTGTGTGAGACATTACCACAGTACATTCTAATTACCAGTTTAATCTCTCTGGCTCTGACATTCTAGTTTATTCTGAGATATAAACAATGGGTAATAACTAAAGTGTGCCTCTCCTGGGAACTTATGTGATAATAGTTCTAATGGGCTGGTTGTGGAATGAAGCCTTAGGTGTAGTCACCAGGGAGGAGGAAGAATTTAAGGGACAGCCTTGGAAGGTGGCATCTCTGAACTGCACCTGGCAAAAGTTACTTCCACTTCTTACTCTGAAATCCACAGGGCCAGAACATCCATCGTTATTCCTACCAGAGCCTGGAAGGCTCCCCATTGGGACCGTGTCTTCTAAATCTCATGTATCCTCTTCTGCTGGTATATAGTAGATGCTCAAAATGTTTTTTTACATAAGTAGAGAACTTGATCCAGTTCACCTTGGCTGGCCCCTCTATTGTGGGTTGGGCCCATGGCTACCCAGGCATACCCACGTCTCTGTCACTTGTGGGCTCTGCTTAAGCTGCATCACATTGAGTTACCATGAATGAAGATGAGTGACTATGGCAAGGTATGGGTCAAGCCAACCTTGTAACCAGACTGCCAACTTGTCCCCTCAGCAATGCCAAGAAGGCATGTGTGTGAGGAGGAAATGAGAGGAAACTGGCTGAGCTGAAGCTTTAGTAGCAGCTGGTGAGTATACTGTTGAATTCCAAAGCTTAAAATCCAGGTATGACTTGAAATACTTGGATGATTCCTCCAAGCCTCTTAGATAAAGTTTAGCCTCCTTCCAAGGCATTCACAATCAGGTCCTACCTATCTTCCCATTTTAGTTTTCAGCAACTTCTCAGCCATAAGCCCTGATTCCCAGCCTTGTGATGACTCACCATGCACCAGGTGAGCTCTCTGTCATCACACCTCCCTGAGTCATTCTTGCTGCCTGGAATGCTCCTCCCCACTCTCTGTCTGGAAAAATACTTTTCCTCTGAGGCCCAGGTTAAATGCCCTGTCCTTTGAAACCCTGTCCAGCCCCTCTGCCAGCTTCCCCTTCGTGCTACAGTGGTATCTGTCCCCTTGCTGCCATAGCTCTCTTCAGGCCGTATATGACAAGAACCAAGTGATCATCCACTAATTTGTTCAAGATTTTGTATTTGCTCAGCACCTCCTGGTGTGCCAGCAGCTGCTCTGAGCACTGGTGAACCAAAATTAAACAAAACACGTCCTCAAAAGGCACAGCATAGTCCCCACACATAAACACCAGGCCATTGGGAGGCAGGAAAAGAATCTAAATTCATTGGAACCATGAAGCCAGTATGTCTATCCTTTACTTAAAACCTTCCCTTGGCTTCCCTTTGCACTTATAAAAGAACCAAAACTCTTACTTTGCCTTCGAGGCCCTCTGATCCAGCCCTATGGTCGCTCTCCATGCTCCAGTGACCCTGGACTTCTACAGGCATGTGAACACCAAGCCCCCCTTTGTCTCAGACCCGCTGCGTTTGCTGCTTCACCCCTGGATCACTCCTTCTCCCACTCCTCTCTGTCCTGCAACCTCACATGTTACCCCCTCAAAAAAGTCAGAGTCACATTCCTGACTACCCTCTCTGCTACCGTGAATACCTACTGCCCTCACCTTCTATCAAATAAATTGTCTTTGTTTGTTTTATATTTTGTTTATTTGCTTCTTTAGCATGGCTCACACTCAGTTGTCAACTCCAAGGGAGCTTGGTTTTGTTCAGTCTACCCCCAACTTCTGGAATAAGAGTAGAATAAAATTTGAGGAATGTCATTGGGTTCAAATGGTCCAGGTGTTATCCTGAGCTCCTACATGTACAGCAAGTTATTTCATTTCTCTTAGTACAGGTTTCTCACTTGTCAAAAGTTACTCAGGTGTTCACCAGGTGGCTCAGTTGCTTGGAGTGCCATCCCATAGACTGAAAGTTCACAGGTTCAATTCTTGGTCAGGGCACATGCCTGGGTTGGAGGTTCAAACCATGGTCAGGGCATGTATGAGAAGGCAATCGATCAATGTAGCAACTAATTGATGCTTCTCTATCACATCAATGTTTATCTCATGGAAGAGAATTTTTCCATGGATGGGCTGGGCTGGGGGAGAAGACAAGGAGCTTCTCTCACTTGCAAGTTGCTCACCTCCTGCTGTGAAGCCTGGTTCCAGACCAGTTCCTAACCAGTACTGGTCTGAGGCCCAGGGGTTGAGGACTCCTGCTCTAAAGCAATGAAAAAACTGTCCTCAAATGAGGGTTTTTAAAAAGGTGGGGGATGAGTAAAGAGCTTCCCTTGCAGTCATTCTGGGTGAAGACATTATTCTGAAACACCTTGGTCCACGGCACCTGTGCATGAATGCTGAATGGCTTTACTGGAGAGGAAAAGCGCCAGCCAGCAGCCCACCCTCTCACAGCATGGAGCTCTACCATAGATCATCTGTGAAATGGAAAGTGACCAGGACTCTGAGGACAAGAGTCCCTTCTAATTGCAACTCTTCAGCCCTGTATTCCAAGCTGTAACCAGTCTTCTCAACAAATAGGTTGCACTGGAATCTTAAAGTCAACCTGTAACATAGAAGCCCACTGCCTATCCCTCACTGCCCCTCCTTGCTCCTTACACACATCAGAACTAGGAGACAAATAAAGGTACTGATTGATAGATTGAATGACTGATACATTGTGAAGTATCTGACAGAAGAATCGCAAGACTTGAATGAAAACTGAAACTGCAAACTGCCCAAGGCATTGTCTGTGGACAGAGGAGGAGAGCTGGGTTCAGCCTGGAGCTTCTTGGCTGTTCCTAGAAGCTCTGGAGCAGAAATGCTGGAGGAGAAGCTGTGGCCAGCCTTCTAAGAACTCACTGAGATTCATTAGACACAGCACACAAGAGCCTGAGGCCCTGTATCAGTTTCCCACAGCTGCTGTAACAAGCTACCACAAGCTTAGTGCTTAAAACAACACATTTATGCAAGAAATGAGCTTCATGGAGTTAAAGTCAAGTTGCCGGCAGGGCTGGTTCCTTTTGGAGGCTCTGGGAAAGAATCTGTTTCCTTGCCTTTTTCAGCTTCTAGAAACCACCTTTAAAATCAGCAGCACAGACTCCCAGCCAAAATGGAGGCATAAGTAGATACACTTGCCTCCTCGCACAACCAAAAGAACAACAACAAATTTAAAAACAAAAAATAACCAGAACTGCCAGAAAATCGAAGTGTACGGAAGTCTAACAACCAAGGAGTTAAAGAGGAAACATTCCTCCAGACCGGGAGGAGGGGAAGACACAGGCAAGTGGGGTGGAGAGGACTTGGGGCAAGGCTCAGCCGGCAGAGTGGGCAGTCCCACATTTGCATTCAGATAAACTGGGAAGAACACCCAGGGAGGGGGACAGACTAGGCAACCCAGGGTACCAGTGCAGGGAAATTAAGCCTCAAAACCACCATCTGAAGAAACCTGTGGGGGTGGAGGCAGTGAGAGAAACTCCAAGCCTCACAGGAGAAGTCATTGGAGAGACCCACAGGATCCCAGAATGTACACAAAACCACCTACCTGGGAATCAGCACCAGAAGGGCCCAATTTGATTGTGGGTAGAGGAGGAAATGACTGAAAGCTGGCCAAGAGCTAACCAAGCAGCACTGTTCCCTCTCAGACCCCATCCCCCATGTACAGCACCACAACACAACAAAGTGGGTTGCCCCACCCTAGCAAATACCTAAGGCTCCGCCCCTTACAACAGAACAGGCATGCCTAGACAAAAAATATGACCCAAATGAAAGAACAGATCAAAGTTTCAGAAAAAAAAAATACAACTAAGTGATGAATAGATAGCCAACCTATCAGATGCAGAGTTCCAAACACTGGTAACCAGGATGCTCACAGAAATGCTTGAGTACAGTCACAAAACAGAGGGAAAAATGAAGGCTATGCAAAGTGAAATAAAGAAAAGTAGACAGGGAGCCAACAGTGAAGGGAAGGAAACTGGGACTCACATCAGCAGTTTGGAGCAGAAGGAAGAAATAAACATTCAACCAGAACAGAATGAAGAAATAAGAATTCAAAAAAAAAATGAGGAGAGGTTTAGCAACCTCTGGGACAACTTTAAACATTCCAAATTCTGAATCATAGGGGTGCCAGAAGGAGAATAGGAAGAGCAAGAAATTGAAAACATACTTGAAAAATGATGAAGGGGAACTTCCCCAATCTGGAAAAGAAAATAGACTTCCAGGAAGTCCAGGAAGCTTAGAGAGTCCCAAAGAAGCTGGACCCAAGGAAGCACACACCAAGGCACACCATAATTACATCACTCAATATTAAAGATAAGGAGAGAATCTTAAAAGCAGCAAGAGAAAAAGAGGAAGTTATCTACAAAGAAGTTCATGTAAGACTATGAGCTGATTTCTCCAAAGAAATCTTATAGGCAAGAAGGGACTGGAAAGAACTATTCCAAGTTGTGAAAGGCAAGGACCTACATCCAAGATTACTCTATCCAGCAAAGCTACATTTAGAATGGAAAGGCAGATAAAGTACTTCCAAGATAAGGCCAAGTTAAAGAAGTTCATTATCACCAAGACCTTATTATATGAAATGGTAAAGGGACTTATCTAAGAAAAAGAAGATGATCAAATATATGAACAGTAAAATGGCAGCAAACTCACAGCTATAAACAACCAAACCTAAAAAAACAAAAACAAAAACAAACTAAGAAAACAACTAGAACAGGAATAGAATCACAGAAATAGAGATTATAGAGATGGTTTTCAGCAGGTAGGGGGTGGGAAGAGGATGGGGGGAAAAGGTACAGGGAATAAGAAGCATAAATGGTAGGTACAAAATAGGGGGGAAGTTAAGAATAGTGCGGGAGATGGAAAAGTCAAAGAACTTATATGTATGACCCATGAACATGAACTAAGGTGGGGGAATGATGGTGGCTGGGGAGGTACAGGGTGGAGGGGAATAAAGGGGAAAAAATATAGGACAACTGCAATAGCATAGTCAATAAAATATTTTTTTAAATAAAAATAAATAAATAATTTTTAAAAATGAAATGAAATTAGCAGCACAGCATATTCCAATCTTGTTCTGACTCTTGCCCTCCTGCACCCCTCTTATGAGAACCCATGCGATAACATTGCCCATCCTCCTTCCCCCCATTACCCAGGATGGTCTCCCTACCTCAAGACCCTTATCTCTTGTTTTGTTTTGTTTTTAATGTATTTTTTAAATTATGTTATTACAGTTGTCTCATTATTCCCCTTCACCCCTCCACACTGCCCACCCCCTCCCACCCACATTCTGCTCTTTAGTTCATGTCCATGTGCCATAAGTTCTTTAGCTTCTACATTTCCCATACTATTCTTGCCCTCCCCCTTTCTATTTTCTACCTACCACCATCTATGCTACTTATTCTCTGTACCTTTCCCCCTCTTTCCTCCTCCCACTCCCCTGTTGCTAACTCTCCATGTCATCTCCATTGCTGTGATTCTCTTCCTGTTCTAGTTGTTTGCTTATTGTGTTTTTGTTTTAGGTGTGGTTGTTAATAATTGTGAGTTTACTGTCATTTTCCTTTGCACACTTTTTATCTTCTTTTTCTTAGAAGTCCCTTTGCCATTTCATATAATAAGGGCTTGGTGATGATGAACTCCTTTAACTTGATCTTATGTGAGAAGCATGTTATCTGCCCTTCCATTCTAAATGAAAGCTTTGCTAGATAGAGCAATATTGGATGTAGGTCCTTGCCTTTCATGACTTTGGAATAGTTCTTTCCAGCCCCTTCTTGCCTGTAAGGTCTTTTTTGAGAAATCAACTGATAGTCTTATGGGAAATCCTTTGTAGGTAACTGTCTCCTTTTTTCTTGCTGTTCTAGGATTCTCTGCTTAATTTTTATCGTGGGTTATGTAATTATGATGTGCCTTGGTGTGTTCCTCCTTGGGTCCAACTTCTTTGGGACTCTCTGAGCTTCCTGGACTTCCTGGAAGTTTATTTCCTTTGCCAGACTGGGGAAGTTCTCCTTTATTATTTGTTCAGATAAGTTTTCCACTTGTTGCTCTTCCTCTTCTCCTTCTGGTACCCCTATAATTCAGATGTTGGAATGTTTAAAGATGTACTGGAGGTTCCTTAGCTTCTCCTCATGTTTTTGAATTCTTGTTTCTTCATTCTTTTCTGATTCAATGTTTCTTTCTTCCTTCTGGTCCACTGCATTGATTTGAATCCCAGTTTCCTTCCCATCACTATTGGTTCCCTGTGCATTTTCCTTTATTTCGCTCAGCATAGTCTTCATTTTTTCATCTAATTTGTGAACCAAATTCAACCAATTCTGTGAGGATCCTGATTACCAATGTTTTGAACTGTGCATGTGATAGGTTGGCTATCTCTTCATTGCTTAGTTGTATTTTTTCTGGAGCTTTGATCTGTTCCTTTGTTTGGGCCTTTTTTTTTGTTTCTGTTTTTGTTCTTTGT
This sequence comes from Phyllostomus hastatus, assembly GCF_019186645.2. Classification (NCBI taxonomy): domain Eukaryota; kingdom Metazoa; phylum Chordata; class Mammalia; order Chiroptera; family Phyllostomidae; genus Phyllostomus; species Phyllostomus hastatus. Next base: position 71,244,287 of record NW_025334041.1, on the reverse strand, counting down.
CTTAATGTGCCTGTTATGTAGTGAGTAGTGGAGCCTTTTAGGTATTCACCAGGGCAGGGCAACCCAGTGGCTGGGTTGTGACACTGTATGTGGGGGAGGGGTCCAAGAGGGAACACTGTGGCTTGCTGCGCTCTTTGCAGGCTTTAAGTCACTTCCCCCGTTTTCCCTAAGCTAACTGGGCCCTTCTGGTGCTGATTCCCATGTGGGTAGGCTAGTGTATTTTCTAGGCCCTATGGGTCTCTCCAGTGAACTCTCCTGTGAGGCTGGGAGTTTCTCCCAGCACCTCAACCCTCAAAGGTGTTTTCAATCGGTGTTTTGAGGCTTTATTTTTCTGAGCTGAGACCCTGCGTTGCGCAGTTTGTTTCAGTCCCCAATTTCCCCTGGTTTACCTGCATGGGAATGTGGGATCACCTGGTCTGCCAGTTGTTGCCTTGTGTGCCTGGGGTCTGCCAGCCACCGCTTTGCCCGGAGCCCTCTCCATCTCGGCTGCCCATCTCCGCCCCTCCTACCGGTCTGGATGAATGTATCTACTTTAACTCCTTGGTTGTCAGACTTCCATACAGTTTGGTTTTCTGTTGGTACTGGTTGTTTTTTGTTTCTAAATTGTTGTTGTCCTTCTTTTGGTTGTGCAAGGAGGCACAGTGTGTCTACCTACACCTCTATTTGGCCAGAAGTCCTGTTATCTCTTTTTTAAAAATATTTTATTTATTTATGTTTAGAGAGAGGGGAAGGCAGGGAGAAAGAGAGGGAAAGAAACACTGATGTGCAAGGGACACATTGATCATTGCTTCTTGCACACCCCCAGCTGGGGAACTGGACCACAAGCCAGGCATGTGCCCTGACTGGGAACTGAATCAGCAATCTTTTGGTTCACAGGCTAGCAGTCAATCCACTAAACCACAATAGCCAGAGTTCGAGATGCTTATCTTAATCACACCTGCAAAGTCCCTTTTGCCTTTTAAGGTAACATATCCCTATATTCTGATGACTGGGATATGGACATCTTTGGGGGCATTACTCTGCCTACCACAGTCCCTGAGCACAGTCCCTGCCTCCCTACCGACTCTGTTCGAAGTAGAACTCAGTGCAGGCAGAGGGTTCAATCTCCTTAGCGAGTCGCACTGGCTGCTGGGGCTCCGCTGGGCTACAGAGAAACCAGCCAGGCCAGGCAGCAGCCTCAAGCCTGAAGGCAGAGCCCAAGCTTCTCTGGAAGAAGGTGAAGCCTGTGGCCCGCTCACCACCCTTGTACAGGTCCTCGATGTTCACATCCTGTGGGGGACAAGAGACCGGCTGTAGGATGAGGCTGCTAAGTAAGCAGTCAGCCTGGAGGCCTCAGAACTTAGCCAGAGAGGGACTGAATGGGATGGAGGGTGGGGTCTTTAGCCAGGAAACTGCCTCCTGAGAGCTCTAAAGGGCAAGGGTCTTGGCACTGAGTACAGAGGGAGATAGTGGAGACTCGCAGGAGGGGACGTGGGGACCTGGCAGGGAACCCACAGATGGGAGTAGAGATGCCAGAGTGTCCTGGAAGACAGGCAGGTCCACAGGGTCCCCCTAAACAGGCCATATCTCACCTCCAGCTTCAGGGAAGGCCCTTCCACTGTCTCCACACATGCCAGGCAGCGACTGCCTCCCTGGATCCCCAGGAAGATAGGAACTTTGGTGCGATCCAGGCCTCTGTTGGGAAGTATGCAGATCTTCTCTGGGAAGGAAGAAAGAAGGGAGCCAGAATGTGAGGCGACCCACACTGCAAGCTCTCAATGAGATAAGTTCAGGCAGGAACTGGGCCAGGGCACAGCTGGCCTGGACCCTGCAAGCAAGCTGTAGGATAAACTGAGACTCCTACTGGGGTCATGACCCTCTCACTAGGAGAGGTCCTCAGCTGTTCCCTGTCTCTTCTCAGTGTCACCAGAGGCAGGAGAGAAGGGCAGAACCTGTGGCAGAGGGAGCCTGGGAGAGTCCCAGTGGGTGGGGGCTCCAGGGCTCACCTGCACAGCAGTTGTCCGAGTCAGGATCTCCCACCAGGAGCTGGTTGTCTCTTACGCACAGAGCCTTCTGATCTGCATCCTTAATTCTGAAACAGGATGGCAATGCTCATGACCCACGTCCTTCCACCACCACTGAGTTCAAAATCCCACAGTTTGATCACCTTACTAAGTATCTGGAGGTTCTTCTCCTTCCACAGGTGTGAAGGGGGCAAGTAAAGGCCAGGTCATCTTAAGACAAGAAAGGCGTCCTGCATTTTGTCAGAGGCTGCACCTCTGCCCTTTATAAGGCTTGGGCTCTGTCAGGGCCTTCAAAGCATTGAAGGGAGCTGATGCCATTTCACTGAGGGGCAGGGAATTTTCCTGATGATGTAGCCCTTTTCCACCGCCTTCCGGAGAAATCTCCACATGAGGCTGTAATGTCTTTGGGATACAGTGAGCCTTATCCCAGGTTTTCTGGGCTTGCCTCAATTTTTCATAGATATTTATTGTCCTATTAAAGGAATCAATTGAATGTATATTGAAGTGTGATTTGCTTTTCAGATATTTAAAGACCATTCAATAGGAGAAAATCCACAACTGGAAGAATTCCTATGTGATGGTAAATGTGCCACGTGCCCCCTGCACCAAGCAGGTGAGCTCTGGGACAACCACGTTATGTGTGCCAAGTAAGGAGGTCAGCAGAGAGCTGAAGTGGGCCTGCAGGCAGTCACCAGGCTTGGGTGCAGTTGTAACAATGGGCCTGGGAGGGTGGCTATGTGCCTTGGGCTGGGGAGAAACCCTGGTGAGCGAGCACGTGCAACATCAAAGTCAAGCCAGCTATTAGCTCAGTTGCCCGGCTGGTTTCAAAGACATTTGTTACCCACCCTCAGGTCCAAGAAGGCTTCTTTACCTTCTAGGGCAGAAGCTCTGGGCCAAGGCCACTGCCTCCAGGAGCTTTTCCTTTCTCAATAACAGCTAATTGTAATGCCCTTAGCTAATGACTGTAGGTGTTTAACACAAGTTCACTTATACAATAAAAAATTAAGATCTGAGCAGCCTGAGCTTGCATGCTGGTCCATTAAGACTACACCATGCATCTGCCAGCAACAGGCTATTTGGAGACCTGGACCCAAGCTAGATACTCTAAGGTATGGTACCTATCTGGTCATTAGCATATTTTGTACCTGTGTCCTGCCTTCCAGCCAAGCTGTAACTTTCTAGGGCCCTGAGTGGGCCCCCTGTCAGGACAACAGGCCCATGCAGGAGCTGAGGAAAGACATCCCAGAAGCTAACACATTTTATTTTCATTACATCCCATCTTCTTCCCTAAGGGCTGGAGGAAATTTACAACACAAACCACAGACAGTAAAGAGTAAACTGTCAATAAACACCAAAATGTCAAATGGGAGAAAACACAAGTAAGACTTGGAAACCTAGACTGGGAGTAAAGGCCACAGAGGCCAGCATACACAGGTGTTGTCACCGAGACTCAAACTGGTCTCTGATCCTGTAGAAAGAGGGTGGGGTGGTACAGGGCATGTGCAGTCTGGGTCCTGGCTCTGGGGGACATCAGGGAACTCGCTGAACCTCTGAGCCTCAGTTTCCAGATCTGTAAAGTGAGTTTAGTGATACCTCTTGGATTCCTTAGAGTGGAGACAAGACAGTGGAATGACTAGCATCTTGCAGATGTTCAGGGAAGAAAGCCATTATTATTGGGGGTGATCATTAAGCTTACTTATGGGGCACTTGAGGTTTCTAAGGTAAGAAGGAGGCTTGTCCTTCTGACTCAGCCTCTTTCCCTCTCCTGTGTCATCCCAGGCTCCTGATCAGGAAAGGAAGGACTTACATGTAGTATCTTGCCATGGGGAGGGAGCACATTCCTGCAGGGGTGACTGGTCCTTCCTGGGGGAAAGGAAGGAAGAGCCATCAAAGGAAGGCAGTGGGGCTGGGGGCAGATACCCAGTCACAGGGTGGAAGTTCCCATCAGGGCGCTGTTCCATAACTGGCCCCCAGAGTCCACAGAACTCTCTCCCTTGCCCTGCAAGCTCCAGGCAGCTCTGGCAGCCCTCATTTGGGGCCATCTGGGAACAGGTCAAGCTGGCTGGGTGTGACTGTGTGACTGTGCTCTGGTGCCAGCCCTGGAAAACCAGAGAACAAGTTTCCCCAAATTGTTTGGCCAGGAGTACCTCCCAGGGCTGAGCCTGGGGAAGGGCAAGGGAATGATGGACTCTCACTTCACAGCTTGAGGATAAGCCCACTCAAACCTTGTCCCACTTCCCGGTGGCATAGGGTCACTGCAGTCCACCCTCCCTTAGCAGCGGGGGAGGACCCAGCACTGATGGACGGCAGGTGTCCTGCAGAGTTAGAGAGCATTATTCTTAGGGCCTGAGTTGCCTTGTTGAAACCAGGGAAAAGAGATCATCCAAAGCCTGATAAACCCCCCATTTATACCACACAGAAACAGGATGGGCTCAATGCATAGACACTTGTGTTTTTGAGGATGAGTGCTCTACACTGAAGCCTGTGTCCCCATATAAAGTCCAGACCACAGAGCCCCACGAGGCTCCTCTCCTTCAACCAGGTTATCTGCCCTAGAACCTGTCCCTAAAATGACTTTTAAAAGACTGGTCTGGAATCTAGTTTGAAAAGAACCAGATCAAATTAGGGCATGAGGGCAGTAAGAGTTGGAAAATAGCCCAGAAAAGTAAAATGCAAGGATGGCTAAGGCTGAGGTTTACAAAATAGATAAGATTCTCACCAAGAAGGGAAAATAGTAGAAAAAAGATAAGAGTGCAGAAAATAAGAGGGGGTGGGAAAGAGGAAGGTGGGGGAAGGAGCAGGGCTCAGAGAGGGGGAGGGTAGCACTGGGGGCGCTCGGGGGGCAGGTGAGACGACAGGGTGATGCTGATGGTGGGCTTCCAGCCACTGCAGTGGTACCAACCTCCATGGCCTGGGCGTTAGGAGGGTGTAGCAGGGACAACCTTAGTGACAAATCTGCCACTAGGACCCTTGAGACATCCCATTCCCTACCCCTGGGCTTTGTGGTGAGAGTTCAAGGGTTGGTGCGAGTGTAGGATAACAGGGCACTGGCAGGAGTACAGATCTGGACAAATGCTGGTGAGGTGATCAAAGTGTGAAAGAAGTCTGTGTACTCGGCAGTTTCACCTGTTGCCCAAACATTTGGTCATGAAAGTGTTTATGACATCACTTTTTACAATAGTGAGAAGTTGGAAATAAGCTAAGTGTCCAAATAATAGACAGGCTATTGATTTAAAAATTATGTCAAAAGAGACCATCAACAAAATAAAAAGACACCCCACAGAATGGGAGGACATATTCACTAATACATCTGATAAAGGGTTAATATCCAAAATTTATAAAGAACTTATGAAACTCAATACACACCCACCCACCCACACACACACACACACACACACACACCCTCAAACAACCCAATTCAAAAATGGGCAAAAGACCTGAATAGACAGTTCTCCAAAGAGGACATACAGAAAACCAATAGACGTATGAAAAGATGTTCAACTTTGCTAATCACCAGAGAAATGCAAATTAAAACCACAGTGAGATATCATTTCACACTTGATAGAATGGCTATCATCAATAAATCAACAAACAGTAAGTGCTAGTGAGGATGTGGAGAAAGGGGAACCCCTGTGCACTCTTAGTGAGAATACAGATTGGTGTAGCCACTGTGGAAAGCAGTATGGAGATACCTCAAAAAATTAAAAATAGATCTGCCTTTTGACCCAGCTATCCCATTTCTGGTAATACATCCAAAGGAACTAAAACACTAATTCAAAGAAGTAAGCACCCATCTGTTCATTGCAGCATTATTTACAATTGACAAGATATTGAAGCAGCCCAAGTGTCCATCAGTACATGTGTGGGTAAAACATCTATGGGATATTTACATAATGGAATATTATTCAGCCATAAAAAAGAGGAGAGAGAAAGTTTTACCTTTTGTGACAGCATGGGTGGACCTGGAGAACACTATGCCAAGGGAAATAAGCAAGTCAGAGAAAGAAAAATACCAAATGATTTCACTCATATGTGGAATCTAATGAACAAACTGAACTAATAAGCAACATAGAAAGGCAGATTCATAGATAAAGAACAGGATGACAGCTAAGGGGTGGAGAGGGGAGGGATGGAGGGATGGAGCAAAAAAGAAAAAGACCTCATGGACATGGACAATAGAGTGGTGCTAGGTGGGGAGGGAGTTATAAGGGGACTGAATGGTAATGGGAAAATACAATAAAAATCATTAAAAATATACTGAGTGAAAAATGCAAGACATAAATAATACATGCTATGATTCCACTTAAACCCACATGCATTCCAAGACACACAGAGAAGCAAAGACTGCCCACTTTTTGCTACGGCACTGACCTGCAGTGACGGGATCATGAGTGGTTTTGTTTTTTTAACACCTCAACATTCTTCCTGTATGAATATGAATTTTCTTTTTAGTGTAAAGTAAGTTTTAATTTTTTTAAGGGAGGTGTTCAGTTAGACTAACTGGTTCTCAAAAGTGCCGGCCCACTGAATCCCCTGGGGGCCCTTACTGAGGGGAGTTTCCTGGGCTTGAAGTGATTCCAGTGATCAGCCAGCCCTGGGACTGCTAGACCAGCTCAGTTCATCTCTCTCTGATGAACATATAAATAAATCAGTTACAGCTCTCATTAAAATGCAGATTCTGATTCCCTCCATCTAGGGTGGGACCCAAGACTATTTCAAACATGCAACCAAGTGACATTAATACTGCTGGTCCCTGGACCCCACTTTGAGTAGCAAAGCCCTAGGTGATCCCCCAGCCCAGGGAGGCCTACAGCAGCATGGCCTCAACGAAGGCCACCTGATGCTGTGCTCTGTCTCAGCCAAACTACTGGGGGTCCTTTTGTCATGGCAGCAGAAACATGGGCATCCTGGTGGCTGTGCCGGAGTCTGGCAGGGGGGCGTGCCTTTGTGAGGCTGGACAAGGGGACTGATGACTCTCACTCTCAGTCAGTGTCAGCTCAAAGAGCCAGCAGAAATTCAGTGCAGGTCCAGTCCAGCTAGATCCCCTGGGGCCCCAGAAGCCTCTGGTTCTGGCGCAGCCCCAAATGCCAGTGTCTCCCCTGGAGTGCAGAGGACTGAGGAGGGGTGAAAAGTCCTGTCTGGTCCACCAGGGAGCCTAGGGGTCCTGTTGCTGAACAGCTGCCTCGGTCTCTCCCAGGGTGCCACACATTCCATTCCCAAACTTGTCCTTCTCTATTGTCCCTAAGTGGCCTTACACTGGACTTTGTGCTGTACCCCTCCCTAAACACTGTCTCTGGCTGTCTCAGAGCTCATCAGTTTACCTATCCTGGAGCAAACACCAGCACCCCAGACATCCGCCATGCTGTTTGCACACCACCCTCATCTTACCCTCTCCTCGTTACCTTACACGTTACGTGTGTGAATATGTTATCCAAGACCAACGTTAGGTTCTGTGGCACTAAATTTGGACTCCTTCTCGATCCCTCCAATATTTGGCCTCTGCCCCAAGGAACCCTTGCCATGGATCACCTTCATACCTCTCCATGTCCTCTTCTCAGATGTCGTAGACTCTCTCGTCCCTTTGGGGGGCATCCCTAAGGCTGGAAGCCACAAGTTAAAGTCCTAACCACTTCTCTTTCATTTCCCAGAGTTTCAATTCACCCATTTCCACAATTGCAATAATCATGTTGGTCTACTCCCCCTGAAACCCAGACGGAACACCTCAGATTACCTCCACTAGCCTACAGGACACCCCCTCTAGACATCCTGCTGTAACGCCCAACCTAAGATCTCTAAGGTCAAATTAACTGCCTCCTGCCCCCTCAGCCCATTCTTCCTCCCAGTTTCTTTCTCTCCCTGACGTAATTTTCCTCCAGCCATGAGATTCGAAAACCTAACGATCATTGACCATTTCTCCCAAATCTCCTTGACCAAATCTGATTTATCAGCAAGTTCTGATAGATTATTCTTTAAACTGTAACTTTGACTTCTTAACAGCCATTGGACCCGTACTCCTGGTTTTTCTACCTTCAGTCCAGACCAACCTGGACTCATCTTCTAAGAACTGCTTCTGCCACATCCCCTGCAGCTCTAGAATCCACAGTGGCTGCCCACTTCACCACCATCCGGCCCAGATTTCCTCGTGTGAGTGTATCTTACTTCTCTGTGGACACGGAACCACCCCTCCAGGCATGCGACTTCTTCTTACCTTCCAGCGGGCACACTCAGGGCTGTCTTTGATTTCCCTGCCTAGGAAGTCACCCCTTCTCACTGCTGTCCACTCTGACCTGTGGCATTAGGGTCACTAAACATGGAATCATTACCTAAAGGTTCTGCCAAATTAATTATCAGCTCAGAGTAACAACTCAGGTATATAAGGCTATGTCACTTAACCTCCAACCCTCAGTTTCAGCATCTATAAAATCATGAAGTTAGAATATGTGGTTATTAAGAATCAGATCAAACCATCTATGATGCCATGACTCGGAGTTTAATGATTTTCTCCTTTACTATTATTATACCCTCCTCTGTACTCCTATTAAATTTCTCTGTATTTTTTCTTGTTCTATATATAGACATTTGTTTTCCTTATGAAAAGTAACACAATCTTGAAGCATGGCCCTAGCTTCCTACAGCCTCCCAACTGACATGAATGCTACTGTGGGCAGGGCACAGAAGCACATGCAGCTGACTTCAATGGCAAGGGTGGGTTCAAAATGTAGTGCTGGTACTGATTCGGGTTCCCCTCGCCACCTTGGAAAGCTCCCTTTATCCTGGGCTTCCAACAACTTATTCTCATTGAAATGAGAGTTTGGGCAGGTAATACTCTTAAAAACTAAGTTTTGCACTGAATCTGTACACAGAATCTTAATGAAAGTATAATGGATAAAAGTGGCCTGCTTTTGCTGAGTCAGGGAGTGATGGAGATGCCAGAACTTGTGAGCATTTTCCTTGACCACTGAAGCAGGCACTGGGGTATCTCTGAGGAACCCCACACCTTACCAAACACTACTGAACACCACTGGCCTAGATATTTCCTCTGACATCACTTTCTAAAATCTATGGTTCTAAGTATCAAAAATATCTAACGCAACCTACAGCTTCTCCTCAAATCCCTTCTCTGTGCCCCTGGAATTATCTAGCAATCCCAATGTTCTATGGGTAGGACATCTTGCCATCTAGAAAGTTGCCAGGAGGAGTTAAGGAAAGGGGCATATTGGAGATGCTGGCAGAAGGGAGAAGAAAAGAGATAAAAAGAGAGAACACTGCCTGCCCACCACTGACCTGTAGATCCTGGGTGCCTGGAACCGCCACCTGATTTCTTCAGGGCACCTGCCCAGGGTTTATATTGTCTGAACAGGTGGGTTGGGCCTGCAGCATCTTTAAAATTGGCTCTAGGATGGGGAAGAAGAGCCTGAGGATTTCACAATGTCTGCAGCACACTGGATAATGAGAAGGTGAGGGTACTAATGAGTGTTTGTTTGTAGAAGCTAGGTGTTGGGCCCCTGCTCATCGCTACTGTCATTGACAGTTATTGGTGGTTTGGGCCACCAGGTAAACAGTGCTGGGGTCAGATGTCCTTGTGTTGCCTTCCCTTTGGTGTGTCATGGGCTCCACTCCAGGCTTCAGGGCAGCACATGGAAAAGGAGTGTGCCCAAGGGGCCTAAGGGCAGAACAATGTCTGATAGCTGAAGCCCAGCAATGGGAGAGTGGGGCTCACCACATGGTGAGTATGACCCTGTCTGGGGAGATGAGAGGGCATCCAATCACTGGTATAAATGCAACAAGATAGAATATCTTAGAAAACCCACCTCAGGAGGACATTGACCTTAGATCCACCCTGGACTGAACAGGCAGCCTGTGCCCTGGACAGCTAGGGCACTTGACACAGTGGGAGCAGGGCAGGGTGAACACTCAGGCCCCGAACTGACAGAACTTAACTCAGTCCATCCATCCATTTGTCCATCTATCCACTCACAAGGGGCAGAACACTTAGGTATACTGTTCTCTGGGGACCAACTTCCCTATTGTAATTTTTCCCCTCAGGTCATTTGCAAAGTTCCATTGAAAGGCTTGGGGAGGACGGAGAGAGGTCAGTTCAACACCCAGACACCTGCAGAGCGAGAGATAAGAGAAGATGGGCAGGAATGGGACCAGATTTCTATTTTCTAAGGCCAGTAGTCATTCTTGACCCCCTCTCTCAATGTCTTGTCCCGCTGTGTAAAGGGCAGAAGCATGGGGGGTATGGTCCCTGGTAATCAGTGAGTGTTTACTGAGCACACACACTGCTGTGTGACAAAGACAATACAGCACAAGGTCCCTACAGAGTAGTTTAGTTTACAGTCCAGCTGGGGATCTAAGTCATAAACACTTGGAAAGATAAGAAGACCAGACTCTAGCCCTGGCCTGTTGGTTCAGTTGGTTGGAGCATCACCCTGTGTACTAAAAAAGCTGTGGGTTTGATTCCTGATCAGGGCACATAACCAGGTTGCTGTTCAATCTTTAGCCAGGACACATACTGAGGTGGGGGACCAGTCAATGGTTCTCTCCCCTTCCCCCACCGCCTTCCTCTCTTTCTAGTGTCAATGGAGCATATCTGGGGGGGCGGGGGGGTGAGGATTAAAAAAAAGACCAGATTTTGATCTGGGCCAAAAGCCTATTGTGTTGGAGACAACACACAGGCAGACAATTTCCTTGATTAGAAAAACAAATTTCTAGAACTGTAAGGGCCTCAGACATGACTTAATTGGTGCTACAGTATCCCTGAGAAGTAGGCTCAGCCAGCTCTGCTCCAACACCTCCAGGGCCAGGGAGCTCACAAACCTCTTGGAGAAACCCTAATGGTGTATGTTGTCCTTACAGTTAAAATTTCCAGGTCACACAAGAAAGCAGCTCTATCTGTCCTCTCACCGGCCCTGCTTGTGTGTTGGGGAATTACAGCGAACAAGTGAGTCCTCCAACCGGCAGCCTTGGAGTACTGGAGGGGCCCCTAGTGTCTGGATTCTTCGGGATACAGGCTCCCAGCCCTTTGCCACTTCCCTGAGACTTGGCCTGGGCCCCTCTGCTCTTCAGGACACACCATGGTCCTCAGTGCTGACAACTGGCACAGACTGCACGGGCCTTGGGTACACACCTCTGTAAATACCACCCAAGGCTGGGGGCTGGTACTGAAATGGAAGAAATCTAAAACCACTAGACATGCTTCTCTTGAATGTTGTGATGCCAGGAACCCCGACTCATACACATAGCATTTTAAATCCATTCCTTTTCGATCATCATGTGTCAGCTCATCCCTGCTAAAGCCCTTTTGAGTTCTATTGCCTGGTAAATGATGAAGAGCCACTTCAGGCTGAAGAAGCTTCAGGAATGAGAAAATTTCAGCTGCTCCCTGAGGGTGGAGCATATGAAATTTATGTGGTGGAAGAGAAAGAATGTTCCAGGTTAAGAAACAGCTTCCACATTCCACTCACTGAATTCCAATTACCAAACACAGTGCAAGAAGCTTGGGAACAAGTCGATGCAGCCTTGACCTTGAAATCATTTTAGGGGCCACAGACCCCAAGTCAACTTATTACAATGAGGGAAAGTTTGCATAGAGATGCATACAAGACTGTCAAAGCAGAAGACCAGGCATCCTTACTCAGCAAAGGCTCCCCGGAGGAGGCGGCAATCAGGGTCTATGGGTGAGCCCATGGGTACAGAGTGTGAACTGGGTCTGCAGAAAGAGCCTGGGGCCTGGAGCTGTGTTCTCGACACGAAGTCCTGGGAGGCTGCAGTTGGAGGTCCAGGAGGCAGACCCTCTGGCCTGGCTACCCCCTGCTAGTCCTTCAGTGAAATCCAGGTTGTACTGACAGATGAGGAGCAGGTGCAACACCTGGCTCATATTTGGGTTCCTTCCTGGCCTCTGCTCTCACCCCCAGGGTTTAGGTGGAAACATTGGGGTCACAGTCCCTAGCACGCATGGCTGGAGGTGCAAAGTCAAGGAAGAGCTAAACTTTGCAAAAACAGAGACTATTCAACAAATTTTGTATGATCAGCTTTTAAATACAATGTTTGGGGAAATGAGGGACCAATGTGCACTTTGAGAAAGAAAATAAATAAAAGCATTTACTTCTCTTCCCTGTGTATTAGTCATCTATTGCTGCCTAACAAGTGACTCCAAAACTCAGCCACTTAAAGCACCACACATTTATCTTCTCACATGGTTTCTGAGGGTTGGCGCCTACAGCAGCTTGGCTGGGTGGTTCTGCATCATGCTCTCCCCAGGCTGCAGTCGGCACCATCCTGGCAGCCTGACTAGGGCCGGAGGAGCTGCCTCCACACTCACTCATGTGACCCTAGGCAAGAAGCTTCATTTTCCATCACTCAGGTCTCTGTCGCTGCTTACAGCATCCAGCTGCTCCCCCAGCTCAAGGGAACAAGGAAACAGACGAACATAGAAGCTGCGGGAACCTCAGAAGCAGCATTGCCTTACTTCTGCCATATTCCACTGGTCACAGAGATGATGGGTGCAGTGTGGGAGGGGACAGAGTGTGGGGACACCAGGAGATCTGGACCATTAATTTCCAAAGGTTGCCATGACCAATTACCACAGACTTGGTGGTTTAACACACCAGTCTTATTTGGGGAGACTGGCAGGCCATGCTCCCCTGGAGGGTCTGGGGACAACACCTCTTCCTGACAGGAGCATTGGCCATTGGCATTCTGCTTTATTGTAGCACAAGTCCAGCCTCTATCTACACATGGTCTTCCTGTGTAGACCAGGAAGGTCTCCTGTTCTGACTGGGACACCAGGCATACTGGATGTGGGGCCACCCCAACACAGCAGGACCTCAACTAATTGCACCTGCAAAGGCCCTATCTCCAAATAAGGTCATAGTCTGGGGCTCCCAGAAGGACATGAATTTATGGGGACATTACTCAACCAGCACAGAAGACCTTTGGAGGCTGAACCCCACACCATGAAATCTCAGGGACCATGACCACTCCAGCTCAAAGTGCAGGGTTTTCTTTCTGTGAATCCCCTCCCCAGGAGATTCCAGCCACAGGAACCCATCACTAACCTCCTCCTTGGCAGCTCTCCTGAGACCCAACTCCTGCTGCTGCCGACCAAAGCAGCAGAATGCAGTCAACTTAGATCTCAGTACGGGAACATGGGAGCTGAGGACAACCAGAAATGATGTCTGGTCTGCTCACCTCAAGATTAATTCTTCTCATTATGACACCAGTAATCCATCTTCAGCATAGAATAATTAGAATACACAAATAAATTTAAAAAACAAAAAGAAGGCCACATATAATACCAGTATGCCAACATTGCTAAAATTGAAGTAAACTCTTTCAGACATTTTTCTCTATTTTTTATTTAAATAAGTATTTTTAATTGAAACAGAATTACAGATATGCCACTTTGTAACTTGCTCTTTTCACTTACTATGTCATGAGCATCTTGCCATGTGAATAGACACCAGCATCTTGGATTTTAATTGTATCTGGGTTGCAAAAGGAATGACATGCCTGCCCATCCTGGGTCTTCTGAGCTGGAGCCATTTCCTTGGGCAGCACTACCCTGCCCTGCCCATGGTGACAGTGAGAGGGTGGGGGTGGAAAAGGCACACAGGATGGCAGCTGAATTAAAGGGAAGGGGGGAAGGGCTGGTCCTGGGGTCTCTAACTCTTTGACCCCCTCCATATTCTGGATGGGGTGGTGAGAGGACCCCATGTGAGTGGCTAGTGGCTATAATAGGCTCAACCTGGGACAGGACTGGCCTGTGGGGTTCAGGGACACTGGGTAAGTCACCTCAAAGCCCAGAGGATTTCCACCACTCCCCTCGTGCCATGTTTGCAGGGCTCCATACCAGTAGTGCCACCCAGCATGGAAAGAAATTGTGAACTAAGCCCCAGTCTTCAGCAGAATTTACCCAAACTGGGAACCAGGAGAAGGAAGAGCGGCTATGTGCCCAGCCAATCAGGTGGGAGCCCAAGAACAGAGGTGGAGCGGTCACCTGGGCCTCCTCCTCCTCCACTTGCCCCGGTCAGCTCTGTCCACAAGACCCTGAGGGGTGCCTTGCCCTAGTCACATTGCTGGAAGTAGAAATCCGTGATGTGATTGTCCCCACTGTCATCTCCCTGGAGCTGGGTGAGTCTCAGAGGCTGGTCAGCTTCGGGCACAGTGCAGAGGAACCAGCCCGGGAAGGCGGCTGACTCGAAGCTAGAGGTGAGCCCTGTGTCTTGCCTGTAGAAGGTGAAGCTCTTGGATTCTTTGTGGCTGAAGTAGAGCTCCATAATGTCCACTGGCTGTGAGCAAAGGGCATGGCAGTGAGGGGTATGAGTGGAGTGGCCAGGAAGCCAGGGCTGAGGACATGGGACACAGAGCAGCAATGGACCCCAGGGGTCCAGCATCTGCTGCCTAGTGAAGCCAGGTGATGCTCCACAGGACTCACCTCTAGTTTCAGAGTTGGTTCCTGCCCTGTGCCACACGACAGGCACTGACTCCCTCCCTGGACACCCAGGATGACTGGAGAAAGGCTGACATCCAGAAACCGATTGGGAACAACACTGATCTCCTCGCCTAGATGAAGGAAGCCAGATTCAGGGGCCTTGACTGCCTTCCCTCCCCCTCCCCCATCATGACCTTTGGGAAGCAGGTCTCTGTGAGGCATGCTGTTCCCAGGTCTCAGCAACTGTCATGTGGAGAAGGGTGCTCTCCTGCCAACTGGCCCAAAAGACATCCAGGCACTAGCATATGGTACCACCTCCCACCCCCATGCCCACCCTCTTGCTCAGGATCAGATCTTCAAGTCTTCTCCAACCCCTGCAGGACATTGGACTTCCTCCTTTCATACCCTTAGGCCCTCTGAACTCTTCAAAGTTATGTGGGCATTTTCTACTCCCTGTGAGATTCTTAAGAACAGGAGAAGGTCTCAGTCCTCTCTGTGTCACCCACACACGCATAACAGATACATGCACACATGTGCACATGTGTGCACACACGTCCTTGCAGAGGTTCTGCCTGGCCCCAGCGCCTGGTGAACGTGTGCCAGGTGGGCAGGTGCATGCTGTTTTAGAGAGAAGGGCCTGCTGCTTGCGGTATCTGGTGCACACTGAGTAAACACCAGGCCAGATGGTGCTACCAGCTCCCACTCTGAGTGACCAGGGATCTCCAAGAACAGAAGGGACCCCCAAATGGGAATAAAGACACAGGGAGCCTGATTACTTCTCTCCAGCACTGGCTCCCAGGAAAAGGAATGTGTGACCTAGGTCCACCTGTGAGGGAAGAACAAAGCATTCTCCTCGGGAAACATTCTCACCTCGGTTTAGAGGCACCAGGTGGTACTGGGGCGTGTGTCTCACTTTGCCAGAAGGTGTAGCATTTTTTGTCCTTGCTCAGAGCCTGGTTTCAGGGTACCCTGGCTACTGTGTCAAGCCTGGGTCTTATGTGGCTGTTCTAAGTCTTTCCATCCCCTTCCCTCAGAGAGCACAGAGCCCTAAGGAAGAAGGGTCCTGATTGGTACCCACCTTTCATGACCTTCCCTGCATGCATCCCACCGGCTAGAAGCTGGTTATCATGCACATAAAGTATCTTCAATGCTGCATCCTTCATTCTGGAACACCAGGACAATGACACTTAGTCAGGGAAGGGTGGGTGTGTGTCCAGCTTGGCCTAGCTCCAGAGTCTCCCCATTCCAGGCACTGTTTCCCTGTCTGCCTGCTGTGCCAAAGGAATGGCACAACCTTTTCCCAGCCCCACTGGGTTCATGTCCAGCCAGGGGACCACCCCACAGACTACCCCCTACAAGTCAAGGATTCTGTCCCTCACCCTCTTTAATCTTCTCTATACCGAGCAGTCCCTCGTGTGTCATGTTGGAAAGTCATGTTGGAAAGAGTAGGACGAGAGCCCTGGGTCCTCGTCCTACTCTTCCCCACTGCTGCTAGGTCACAAAGGACAAGCCACTTATCCCCTCTGGGCTCGGGTCTGCCCATCATTAAGCTAAGACGGTGAGTTAGCCAATGCCCAGGCCTCGTCCAGATTAACATCTAATTCTTCAGTAATTACTGAAGACATCCAGGGGCTTTTACTTCTGCTGGACCACACATCCCCTACTACATTAAGAATTTCTTTACATTTAAAATGCTTTCCTCTGACTTTTCAAATGTATGTCTCATGTGTGAGCACAGCTGATTTTCTGGCCTCCTGTGAGGTGATGGTATATCCTACAGTGGGTTTTCCTGGATGTTACGTGGAAAAAAGTATGCTGTGTACAAATTGGTTCAAAGTTGGCTAAATACAGACAAATCTCTACTTCAGAGCTCCCAACCTACTTTCACATATGAGGAGACATAAACAGCAGTATTTTTCACATTTACTTGATCAGGGAGCCCCACTGTGTTAATGAAGAAGCTTGTAGGACTGGGGTTCCACAGAACACACTTTGGGAAAGGCTGATTAGGCTCTGAGTTCGGCAAGAGCAAGAACGAGTGCCATTCGTGGCTGTGATGTCCGGAGTGTAGCTGAGTGCCTGGTCAGCACACACCCAAGGACAGACAAACTAGCTGTAATTTTGTTGCTGTTGTATTGTCCCAAAGGGCAGCAGGGAGCAGTGGAGCAGAGGGGCCGGCGATGCCAGGTCACCACAGCAGGTGTAACAGCAGGTCTCCTGACTTCCACTCTCAACATGGACACATGAGGCTGCAGCTCCACACAGGTGACTCACCTGTCCATCTTCACATGGAGGAGCCCCCATGAGGTAGCTACCTGACTGAAGAGGCTAAAGAATTTCTCTTAGGGCAGCTAGCGGCTGTTCACAATTACCCACCTGCCCATCTAAACTGGGGAGCTGCAGCTCGGTTGGTCCAGGTCCCCCCCTCCTGGACAAGGCTGGACAACAGGTGCACCTGGCACTCACTTCCCCCAGGACCTGGCCAACTCAGAGGCTCAGATACTCACCGGAAGCACAGGGCCCCACTCAGAACCATCCTGACCTTCAGCGTGTGGACTGTCCTGTTGTGAAACAACAGGTGTTAGGAGGAGACAGAGTTGAGCTGGCGGGGACCTGGGTAGCAGGCAGCCTCCCAACCCCCCATCATGTGGACAGCCCCCACAGAGCTGGGAGTCCTAGGTCTGGGGTCAGAAGAGAACCCCAGTCCTGCTGGGGAGAATGAAACTAGCTCCCCAGGGACACCTAAGACCACTCCTTTCTCCTGGCGGAGCCTACCGTGTCTGCCTGCTGCTCCTGCAAGGATGAGCACAGGGACGCCCGGGCCCTTTAATAACATGCTAGGGAGAGGCCTGAAACTCCTGCAGATGGGAGGAGCAGGGTTTCCCACGATGACCTCACACCACCCTATCTCTCCCAGGGAAGGAAGGTTCTGGAGACTGTCTTCCTTCTAACAATTCTGAAGACATCCTGGGGTTTCCTAGGTCTTCCTGAGCACTTGGTTCCTGGATCTCAGGTCCCTCCAAACCCAAAGGTGTCAGTGCAGACAGCAGCTCAGAAAGCAGACTTTAGAACTACCGCCTTCCTTCCTCCCTCTCTCCATCCTTCCTTCTTTCCTTCCCTCCTTCCCCAAACCCTCAGGCCTGTGGAAGTCCCTAGAGGTGGGGCTTTCCTGCTTTCTCCTGCTTACAGGATGTTTAGTCTGCATAGCCATTGTAGAAAAACTTGAAAATCTAGATTGGCAAAGAAGAAAATTTGTCTTCACTACTATAGCACCATCGGAAAACTTGTAAGCCCAGCTTTTCCTCTGCACGTGGACACATTACCCATGGCTTTTTCACATGACTGGATGTAGGACTACGCTCTCTTCAGCCAGCATGCTTGTGCATGTAGCAAGGCAGCACAGTATCTTCCCATACCAAATATAGATCATGATGTCATCACATTCAATAGCTGTTTGGTATTTCACTGCATAGGTGCAACATCATTTATTTACAGTAATCAATTCTTAGCAGTCCTTTATATTGTTGTTATTATTATTATTTGCTGTTGAAAGTGATGTTGTGACAGGCATCCTTGTGTCAGCATCTTGTCTCATGTGTCTAATGGTTTCTGTAGGAAGTAAAATCTAGTTCATGCTCTCTGTGATTGATCTTTCTTCCTTTCCAAATGGTAAAGTCCGATGTGACTGTGTAGTGACTCAGGCAGTGCTAATACACCCACACACTCTCCATGATCAAGCTGAATGAAAGGTAAGTGTCCAAGCATAATAATGAAATTTAATTATGTCTTGAGTACTATTGATAACTATTTACTGTTAAGACATACAGTTTTTGAAAACTGTCTTCAGGTTTTTGGCCTAAATGAGCCTTAAAGTGCTCAAGAATAAATAAAATATCAAGTTGTTCAAAAGATAGAAAATAGTCTTCTCTTTTTCACATAATGCCATTAATGTGATGAACACCTTCAGAAAAATAAAAGATGTGGAGGTTACTTTATTACAAAATTATTAAAATAACCATAAATTGGTCAAATAAAAATGACACTGAGTGCTCTGGCTGGCGTAGCTCAGTGGATTGAGCATGGGCTGCGAACCAAAGTGTCACAGGTTCGATTCCCAGTCAGGGTACATGCCTGGGGTGCAGGCCATGACTCCCAGCAACCACACATTGATGTTTCTCTCTCTCTCTCTTTCCCCGTCCCTTCCCTCTCTAAAAATAAATAAATAAAATCTTTTAAAAAATGACAATAATTGCAAATAGTTGCAAAAAAACAAAAGCAAAAACAGAAAGAAATTCCCAAAGGTGTTGGTCTATAGGCAAAGTGACTTTAAGCAAACAGGCTTTTATTTGCAAAATGACTTTGGAGAAGTGGACATTATTTCACCTAGAAAGGTAAAATGCTGTCTGCCCAGGCTGCCCTCTCTGAGCCCCTGATGCTAGTGAACCTGCAGCTTCACAGAACTTTTTTCCTTCTGCCTATTAAAGAAAGATGCTGGTGCACGCCTCCGCCCTCCCGCCCCTCTCCCAACCCCAGGCCAGTGGGCTCCTTGAGGTGCTGGGCAGGCCTCTGCCAGAGCTATCTACACTGTAATGCACTTCAGTGGAGACAAATATGGACAAATGAATGAGCTAGGAAGGTGAAAGTGAGAAAGATAAAACAAACTCTTGTTAAGAAAAGTTCTCCAAACTTGAAAATATGACAAAATGATCATTGCGTGTGCCCAATGCATCACACTAGAGCATTGTCAGGCAGCCCACCAGAAGTCACTCTGTTCACTAGGGAGCACACCTTCTTCTAACTTACTAATACTTTGTATTAGATACCAGACTCTGTGAAGCTGGATTTGAACTAAAAGAAGGATGGTAATTTGCAATTGAATGACTGCCTTATAGAAAAGACAGCACCAAAGGGTGCCTTTTACCGCCTTGCAATTCATTAAGCAGTTTTTTAAAATCTAAGTCAGCCAAACTATTCCACATTTCATCCTCTGTTCCTGGCTTATCTTTTAAATCTACTGTATCATTCTGCTGCTTCCTCATTTATTAATAATCGTAAACCTTTATGTGTCCTCACTATGTGTTTGCATGAGAGTCATGTTTTAAACTTTCTGAAAATTAAGCTGGCACTACATAAAGACAATGTTATTGTGCCCCAAGCTCATACACCCTGTGTGGTGGTTTTAAAATATGTCCACCAATTCTTGGATACTTGACCTTCAAGAGGTGGAGCTTGAGTCCCTTTCCTTGAGTGTAAGCTGAACCTAGTGACTTGCTTCTGAAGAACATGCCATGTGGTAGAGGAGCCAGGGTACCACTTCTCAGGCCAGATCCTAAAAGGCACTGTAGACCCTGCTTCATCTTTCTGGGATCACTTACTGGGGGGAAACTGGCTGCCATGTTCTCAGGACAGTGAGGCAGCCTGTCGAGAGGCGCACACAGTCAGGAACTACGGCCTCTTCCAACAGCATGTGAGGGAGCAATAGACACAGAACCTGTCCCCTGCCCAGCCCTAGTCAAACCTCGGATGCTGCCCCCCTGACTGACATCTGCTGCTTCAAGAGACACTCCAAGTCAGACCCCCAGCTGATGTCCCTGCCATGATGCCTGACTCTGAGAACCCATGAAACAATACAGGTTTGCTGTTTTCTGAGCTGCTACAGTCTGGGATATTTGTTATACAGTAGCTGGGAACTAGCACACCTGGTCGCCACTATTGGCACTTTCTCCTCCTGTTGCTTCCTCATCCCCCACAGTCTTCAGTGGGTACCCTCCCTTCTTGGGAAACATCTCAACTTCTCATGGGATGTCTGTGTGACTGCAGAGGTGCCAGAAGCTGTCCCAGTCTACAGAGGGTAATTGCCCCACAGTGACCTCTTACCACCCTTCGTGAGTGGCAGGGCCTGGAGGTGAGGTGGCACCTGCTGTCATTGTGGAGGTGAGGACTCACACAGCCCACATGTCCACACTTGTGTCATGTAGAGGCACACATTCACAAACAGCTCATTATAGAAAAATAGTCATTTTTATTAGAAAGGTAAATTTTATAATACTTAGGATAACTAGTATTCATGTGGTGTTCACTATGTCCCTAGAACTCTGTCTAGTGGTTTGCCTGAATTTTCTGATTTTAGACTTATAACTGCTCAGTGGGGTAAATATTATTATTATGTTTTGTGGATATGGAAACCCAGCATAGAATGATTAATTATGTTGCCTGTTATTAGGAAGACCAGAAATTAGTATCAGAGTCAGGACCAAATCCAGGAAACCTAAGTTAAAGCTACTGACCCTGAGGTACAACACAGCAGTCAGAGCGATCCTTTCACAACCTGAGTCAGACTGCATCACCCCTTTGCTCCACATGTCTCAGAGCAGAAGGCACATCTTCACCCTGCTTTGAGACCTCTCAAATCAGGCTCTCATTAGCTCTTGGCCTCATTCTTTCACCACCTGTGCAGTGCTCTCAGGACACAAAGGCCTCTTGCTCTCAGTCCAGGGCCTTTGCACTGGCTCTCCCTTCTGCCTGCAAAGCTCTTTGCCAAGATACCTGCGTTGCTCCTTTCTTACCTCCTTAGAGTCTTGCCTAAATGTCACCTTCTCACTGAGACCTGCATCACCATCCCATGCCTCTCTTCCTGTTCCCACACCCTTTACTGTGATCTACTTCTCTCCCGGCCTCTCAGCACTTATCAGCATATTGCATAACTCAGCTGTGTGTTGTGTGTGTTTGTGATAAACATTACTCACCAGCTCCCCCGCCATCCCTGCTGGAAGATAAGCTCATGTGGAGGTGTGTCCTGTCGATTCTGTTTGGTGATGTATTCCAAGCATGGAAGGTAGTACCTGTTATACAGTCTGTCTTCCATAAATCATGTTGCATCATCACTAGTGAACTGTATGCTGTATCACATTGACAAGACCAGAGAATTGTCAACATATTGTTCACAATTATGATTTTGTTTCTCAGACAGCTATGATGTTTCTGGGTCCTCATCCTCTTAATGTAGAATTAAGGGCACAGGTGGACACACTGTGGCCTGTAGGCTACAATGGGCCCACTGTCTGTTGTATAAGTGAAGTTTCATTGGAACACAGCTGTGCTCATTTGCTTCCACAGTGTGTGGCTGCATCAGTGCCACAACAGCAGGGCTGATATTAGTGACAGAAATGGCCCTTTCTCTTAAAAAGAAAGTTTGCTGAACACTCGTCAAAACTCTTTTGATTCAAGTCCTAAATCTGTCACTTATTAGCGTGTGCCTTTGGTCGCGTTATTTAGGCTGTCTGTGTTTTGTAGTTATCTATACAGTGGGGGTAAAAACAGCCCTTCCTCAGGAGTGGTTGCTAAGCTGACGTGAGTCGACACCTGTGAGAGAGCAGTGCCTGGCACGCAGTCGGGGCCCACCTGTCAGCTATGCCGTCATTGCTGTCGCTGTCAGCTGCATGGCCTGGGGAAACTTGCTCCATCTCTCTGACTTGATGAATTATTGAGCCTCATTTTTGTTTCTCCATAGAGAGGACAGTCATGTCCCCCTTTCTGGGCTGTCAGGAGGATGAGCTGAGTCAGAGGCTGTAAAGACCAGAGTCGGCACTTAGCACAAAGTGACACTGGCTCCCTGTCCTTCGTGTGTCTCTTTCTCCTGCACTCATCCCAGGCAATTCAAGAGGGCACAGAGAATGTGGCAGAAGCCAGGTTTACACCAACCTAAATCCGAGACCAGTGCAGGACGAAGCCCTTGCTAACATGCCTCAGCTGACTCAGAGAGGGAGGAGGCCGGCCCAGCCTGGCTGGATGGCTGCAGCGTATGCCGTGGGGTTTTCAAATTATTGTACTTACAAGAAAGGTCAACATGTGCTGTACATTCACTGTCTCAAAAGTGGTACCCACCTTGTACCACAGTCCTGTGAGGTAAGTGCTATTCTCCTCCCATCTCACTGATAGGACAAAATGAGGCTTGGAGAGGGTAAGCCACTCAAGGTCCAAACTAGTAAGGGATGTACCTGGTGTTGGTGCCCTGGCAGTTAAATTACACACTGACCACCCCACTCCCCGCTGTGAACCAATATGCCACGTAAAGCTTACAGGTTCCAGCATTAGAGGGATGGAGGGCAGAGTGGGGGCTGGTGATCTCCCTGCCAGAAGCCTGTGTGCAGCAAGGACCAATGGTTTCTTGAGAAGAACAGGCTTCAGGAAAGACCGTGGAAACCAGCAGAGTTAGTCCAGAGACAGGCTCCACCAAGATAGAGTGTGGCCCACCTCAGGACCCAGAGACTTCCACTCCTTGCAGTGATTTGTTGGCATAAAACACCCAGCAAGGGAGAGATGGCCATGATGCACAGACACGTGGCCTCCACGGAGCTGTGAGTAGACACAGACTTTCTGCTCCAACTCCAACCACATTGTTGGGTCACTGTGGGGAGCAACAGAGCACAAGTGTCACTTTGCTCGTAGCACTTTTGAGAAACATGGAATCTTTGTGAAATAACAGGGAATCTGTGGGTCAGGGCCCAGCAGCTAGGGGCTCAGCCAGAGATGGGTTTGCTCCGTACTAAGGGATGGGGGCTAGAGGAGGGCCAGTTCTATAAGCTAGGATGGGGTGCTGTGTAACCCACAGGGTGGGGTGAGGCTCTGTATGTCACACCTACAGACAATTTCTCCAGACTGAGTCACTAAGGGCAGGGCCAGAGCCACTGGTAACCCCCTCCCTTTGGATCCAGGTGAGAGAGACCCTCCAGGAAAGATCCAGGAATCTCCTTCAGCTGTACCTCAGAGGCCTCCAGAGCCCAAGGACTTACTCGCCTCCTGGGGTTATGTGGTTTGGCCATTGGTGGACCTCAAGGTAGGACTTGGGCCAGATTCTGGAGCATGAAATCCTGGCCAGAGCACAGGCTCTGTGTGCACAGCTATGAGCCCACCAGGGAGGGCGCTCTCAGCCAGGCTGGGTGGGGCAGGCACACTGCATGCACATCTGGCAAACATCTACCTGACCATCTATGAAGTGTTTCCTCCTGTTTGCCTGCCTCTTTCCACAAAGGACTTGGAGCAGTGAGCCCCCACAGCAGAACCACTCAGGGCAAGGAGAGCTGCACAGGCTCCCCCAGAGGAGGCCCAGCCTTCCTTTTGTTGGTGACATGGGCACCAGTGGGGTGGAATCATCCCTTTCCATGAGCCCCTCAAGAATGAGGACTGTTTTTTTCCTTTTTAATTAATATCTTATGTGTGTGTTTGATAATAATGATTACATAGATGTTTGTACATATGTCTTTTCTATTTTTTTATTATTTTTATATTTAATTATGGTAACACACAATAGGGTTTGGTGATGTTAAGTACATTCACATTGTTGTGCAGCTGTCACCAACATCCACCTCCAGAACCTTTATTTGTCAAAACAGAAACTCTGAGCCCATTAAAAAATAACTCCTCATCCCTCTCCCCCAGCCCCTAGCGCCCACCATTCTATATCTGTCTCTGAATTTGACTACTCTAAGTACCTCATATAAGTAGAATAATACAGCATACTTTTTTTGTGACTTGCTTATTTCACTTAACAAAGTGTCCTCACCCATGTTGTAACATGTATGAGAATTTCCTGTCTTTATAAGGCTGAATAATATTCCATTGTATGGATAGACCATACCTTATTTTTCCTTTTATCTATCAATGGATACTTCAGTTGCCTCCTCCTTGTGGCTGTTGTGAATCATGCCACTATGAACATAGGGGTTTAAATACCTGTTTAAGTCCCTGCTTTCAATCTTTTTCGGTGTACACCCAGAACTGGGGTTGCTGGATTGTATAGTAATTCTATGTTTAATATTTTGAAGAGCCATCATAACTGTTTTCCATAGTGGCTGCATTTTACAATCCCACTAACCATGCCAAGGGTCCAAATTTCTCCACGTTCCCACCAACACTTTTTTGTTGTTGTCTTTAATCCCCATCCTGACAAGTGTGAGATGGTCTCTCATTGTGGTTTTGATTTGTGTTTCCCTAATGACTAGTGTGTTGAGCATCTTTTCAAATTCTTATTGGCCATTTATATGTCTTCTTTGGAGAAATTAAAAAAAACTGTCCAAGTCCTTTGCCTGTCTTTGAATTGGGTTGTTTGTTTTGTTGTTGTTGAGTTGTTGGAGTTCTTTATATATTCTGGCTATTAACATCTTACCAGATATATGATTCCCAATTATTGAAAGGCTTTTCATTCTTTCACTCAAAAGACATTTAACAGTGTCCTTTGATGTAGCCCCATTTATCTATTTTCTTTCTTTTTTTTTTTTTGTCCTTTCCTGTCATATCCAAGAAATTCTTGCCAAACTCTGTGACATGAAGCTCTTCCCCTAGGTCTTCTTCTAAGAGATTTATTGGGTAGCTCTTACATTCTGGTCTTTGATCCATGTTCAGTTCATTTCTGTACATGGTGTTAATTAGATAAGGGTCCAATTTTATTCTTTTGCATGTTGATAGCTAGTTTTCCCTACACCATTTGTGGAAGAGGCTGTCTTTTTCCATTGAATGGCACTCTGGTGAAAATCATGGGACCGTATGTGCAGGTTGATTTCTGGGCTCTGCGCTCCATTCCACTGGCCTGTATGTCTCTGTTTATGACAGTATCACACCATTTTGATTGCTTCATCTTTGTAGTAAGCTTTGAAGTATTATTGACTTCTAGTTAATTCAGGTGTGGTTTGAGAATACATGTTGTGTAATCTCCATTCTTTTACATTTATTGAGATATGTTTTACAACTCAGAATATGACTTACCTTGGTAACTATTCTGTGTGCACTGAAAAAGAAAGTGTATTCAGCTGTTTGGGGTAGGCAGTCCTGTAAATGTCAAACAGGTCTAGTTGGTTGACAGTGTTTTTTAGGTCTCTTCTACCTGATTTTCTTTCTACTTGTTCTAGTAATGATGGAGAAAGGAATGTTGAATTCTCCAACTATAGTTTTGTACAACAACATGCAATACAGAAACAGAACTATTCCATTGTCACACTCCCCCTTTATAGCCACATCTGGCCTCCACCCCAACCCCTAATCCCTACCAAACACTGTCTGCTTTTTGTTATGGTCCAGTTTGTTGGGAAAAGTTTAGGATTACCCCTGTTATTTCAACATAAGTATTAACAGTCTGTCTTTACATGTGTTTTTTAAAAGTGTCCCACTTTGACTAATAAATTTAATCCATTTTCTTTTATTGGGATAACTAATATATTTGGGCTTATTTTGTCATTTTAGTTTAGGTTTTCTGTCTCCCATAATTTTGGTTTTGTTCCATTTATGCTTTTTGTTTGATTTATTCTCTCTCTCTCTTTTTTGGGGGGTTCACTTAATTTTCTGCTAAGTGTCAGAGGCATACAATTCCATTTTTATTCTTCTAATGGTTAACTTAAATTTTGTATACATATTCAAAAAATTAATTTATGTTTGTTATTCAGCATGTTATATTCTACAATACCTAACTTGGGACCAATTTTATGGGCTTTATGTATATTAGACCAGAAAGCTATATTGTGCTATGAACATCAGTTGGAATTATCCCCTGCATCCTAACTTTGCTCTGGTATTTCTGGTAAGGCCTTTGTCCATGTGAGTTATCTCTGCAGCCACACAGTCCAGTCCTGAGAAGACTAGTTCATCCGACACATTGAAAGCCTAACTTGTGCCTGGCTGGCGTAGCTCAGTGGATTGAGCGTGGCCTGGGAACCAAAGTGTCCCAGGTTCGATTCCCAGCCAGGGTACATTCCTGGGTTGCAGGCCATAACCCCCAGCAACCGCACATTAATGTTTCTCTCTCTCCCTCTCTCTCTCTCTCTCTCTCTCCCCCTCTCCCTTCCCTCCCCCCCCAAAAAATTCTCATCTTTGTATTCCTCATCCCCACCCCAACCATATCTACAAAAGGTACTCAATAAATAGCCAAATTGATTTAAAAAAAAAAAGCCTAACTTGTACTGGATCACCCAGAAGCTAATCTGAGACTCCTGTATCTGCTTCCAGAAAGGTGTGGTAATAAGAACCAATTCAACTTCCTACCTGAGTCTACAAAAACAAAAGGATAAAACCTGTGAAACAATGGTTTGAGAGCACTGGGCATCAGCCAGGAGAGGACAGTGATCCTTTGGAAGAGAAACCCAGGCAGAGCCCAGCATTCTACTCAAGTAGAGGAGATGAAGCTGAGAGTCCACAAAGATAAATTGTTAAAGATCACAAGTCAGAGTGCAGAGAGGGGACAGCTGCATGAAAGGCCTCTTGAGGAGGTGACGTATGAAAAAGTAACAAAGAGTCCAGAAAGGCAAGTACTGAAGAGAAACTAATACAGGTAATAGGAATATACATGAGCATGGCATATGCAAAGGTTCTGGGGTTATAAAGAACTTGGAACGTTCAAGAAACTGATGGATTGGCATGGCCGAAGATAGCAATGGAGGGAAAGTAAGAGCTGGAATGGGTGTTGGAGACAGAGATAGGGAATTTGCATTTCCTTGTACGTGCAAACAGAAGCATTGGAGGTGACTAAACATTAGAATGACACAGTTGAATTTCCACTTATGGAGATAATCCTGGCTGACTCATGGAGAATGGATTTAATAGATAGTTGGAGGCATGGATGGAGGCACCAGCCAGGATGCTGACTTACAGTCTGGTGAGTGACGGTGGTTGTCTTACATGCAGTGATGAGTGGCAGGGACATTGGAGAGAGATGGGTGGAGTTGAGGTATATTTTGAAGGTAGACGTCTTTGGAGATAGACTTGATGGGATAGATATAGGGCTTCAGGAAAGGAGGAATCAAAGGTGAGTCCTAAGTTTCTCTGTTGAGTAATTGGGTGTGGGAATTGGGTATGTTTGGAAAGGGTCAAGGGCACTACTTAAGACATATTAAATCTGCACACTCTGAAACAATACAAACTGGTGTTCCAACAGGAGCCTTGGATAAGACCAAACTGTCACCAGCCATCTGAACTATGTTCCATTCATGAGATCTAATAATGTCATCCGGGGAGACAGCATAGAAGAGAAGAGGACTTGAAGATGAGCCCTGAGGAACTTCAACCTTTGAAGTCACATGAGGAGGACCCAGAGAAGAGGAGTGAGAGGGAAAGGACACTGGGGTTGAGGAAAATGAGGGACAACTGGCCACAGAGCCACTGAGTATGAGTGTAAGAATGAGGAAGAGCAGCAGGCTATGTCCAACACTGATTAAGATGAGGGCAGCAGAGTGTCCACTGGATTTGGCAACAGAGGCGTCACTGGTGATGCTCAAAAGAAAGGTTTTGGTGAAGTTAGATGCTGAGACTGGAATGTACTGAGTAGTGAATGGCCTACTGGTAATCAGAGGCAAACAAATTAAAATAACAAGATATTATTCTCTATACATTGGACGAACAATGATTTTTAATTTAAAAATAAGCTTTGAGCAGAGAAGGATAAATATTGTTGGGAATATAAATTGAAAAAGCCACATTGAAGGGTAGATTGTCAGTCTGTTGAAAATAAAGAATGTATTTACAATATTTTTTGAGAAACTGTTATATAAGAGGTAATAGTTGACACCTACAGGGGGTAAATAGACTTAAAAGATACAATCTCTGCTCTCTGTGTACCTAGAATTTGGTTGAAAGGAAGAGAGCAAGGGGGCCAAGGCAAGGGGGAAAAGCTCTACCACCAAGTCCAGCAAAAGAAATATTGCATGTTAAGGCAAAATGCAATGGACTTCAAAGAAAATAAGATGTTGCATGAGGTTGGGGTGTTAAGGAGAGACCTCTAAACACTTCAGACCAATGTAGGATGTGAGAGACATGCGTAGGTGAGATACACAGGGATGAAAGTGTTTGAGATGTTTGCATGAGAGAAGGTGTGGAGGGAAGAAAGCCAATGCGCTTCAAGTAGCTGGTAGAGAAAAGAAGTTGCTTTGACTGAATCTACCTCAGCCTAGATTTACACCAGAAAGCAGAGCCTGAGAAAAGGATTTGCCTGCAAGATGATGAAGAATGACTGAAGGGAACAGGAGTGGGAGCTGGGGGAGTTGAAGCAGGGAAGCCAATGCAAGGGTGTGTTCCTGGGCTTAGACTGCCATGGGAGACTATGACACAGTCCTGCTGGGACTCTCTGAGGATCATGTAGATAGAATGCATCTCAGAATTACCTACTGGAGAGCTGGAAGAGGTAGAATTTCCCCACCCACTCCCATCTCCGATTGGTGAAGGTTTCTTCTGGAGCAGCTCTCGTGCATGCATGAGTGCCAAGCAGGTCCCTGCAAGTATCCTTCTCCAGGTGTCCTAGGTGCCCCAGAGCAGGGAGAGATGGTTGGTGCAGCCAAGATGACATGCTGTCAGGTTAAAAGTTCTCAAAGCACAGCAATGACTGAGAAAAAGGTAGGCTAACAGGGTATAAGGTGAGGTTCAAGGTGTTATCCCAAAGACTCATGGGCAGTGAAGCAACAGATGGTAATGCCAGAAGGATAGGTCTTGGAACAGATTGTGCTTGGCTAAGAAATTGAACTTAGTTAGCAATAGGTACCCATTGCAAAACCTGACAACTCCACTTGTCACATGCAGAGAAGGGCAATGTTTCCTGAGGGAAGAGCCTGTCGTGCTCACACTCAGGTTCATATGTGATTGGTGAAGTGCATCTGTAGATTCTATTACAGGCTTCAGCTGAAGTAACCCTCACAAAGTAGACAATGGGCTTAAAAGCATCCCCATAAAGATCAAAGGTTCTACTAAAATTCAAAGAAGTATGAATGATAACAAGAAAATCTCACAGGGGCCCTCCTACTGCCAGCCACTTTAGAAAGTAAAAACAAGGAAAATACAATGAGTTCTAAGGAGCTGCCTGAAAAAAAATTCAAACCAATATAAGTGATTCTTCGAAACATGGATTGATCTGCATTCTTATTGTTAAACAATTAATCTTAACTAAAGTATAGATTATGTGTCAAATTATTAACTAATGATATTAAAAATTCATCATGATTATTGACATGTAAAATTACATTTCACATTTGTCTTACCCTTTAGATTTATCGTTGGGAGTACATACTACAATACTTATAATGAACATGCATACAGTTAATAAAAAACATTTTTATTGAAAGAGTTACATGAAATATCATCTCTGGGCCACAGGTTGTCAGGAGGAGCATTTGAGATGTCGACTTAACTGGACTTGGCCGCTGCGTGGATGGTGGGACAAGATCAGGCAAGAATGAAAAGTGACTCTCAGGTTCCATATGGGGGTGACGCTCCAGCATTGGGTGTGGTGTGCCAGTGTGTGCCTAGAGGAGGCGGTTTTGGGTGCTGAGCATGAGGTGGGCATCAGTGCTCCGTGGTCTCTAACAATGACCTAGAAAGTTCTCTGACTGCTTGATCCTCTGTCTCCGAATCAGCCACCCCAGACCCAGGTGGGATTCACTGAAATCCCGTCCAAGAACTGAAAAAGAAGTTGGTGTTGTAAGTTTTGCCCCTCTCCTTGGTGAGGATGACAGGCTGTCCCACCTCAGAGGAAGTGGCTATGAACCAGCCGGGATAGGCGACCGACTGGAAGGTGGAGGTGGAGCCCTCTATGCTGTGCAGAAAGAGAAAGGGCAGCTGCGCTTCATTCTCCATGTAGAGGTCCATTATCTTTTTCTCCTAGGAGCAGGAAAGAGGCCTATTAGACAGGATTACTGGGAGGAGGGAGCTAAACTAATTCAGCCTTGGGAGTGACTGCTTTCCCCAAAGGGAGGGACAAGAGGAGGATGACAGGTGTCAGGATAGGCAACATGCTGGTTCCCCAAACCAGGTGCTTCTGATTCTTCGAGACAACACCATCTTCCCCGAAAACAAAGCGGGGTTAATTATCTCGTAGGTGTTCCTGTTAGGCACCCATCTGCAGGTTTGGGCCAGGTTCACAGGATTCCCAGTCTCTAGTGGGTTTGTTTGCACATTGCAGCATCCATCATGACCCCTAATGCTGCTTTCAGTGCAGGGACCACAGATGTGAAATCCACATGATCCAGACTAACATTCTCCCCTTGTCTCTTCTGTGTGTGGTGGCCTTTGCATAATTGGGAGCATCCCACCATCTCAGAGGATTTCTAGAAGGCAGTTAAAGAGGATGGAGAGTAGAAAAGCCACCAGTCCCAGGCTTTCTGAAGCACGCATCTTGTGGGAGTCCTTTCTGGTGTTCAGAGGGTACTCTGAGAGTGGAATAAGTGTTACAGCCATTCCAGAGGTAGCATGTGTTGATTTGGGGATCAGCCAACTCAGGCTTCCTTACACTTAATAATCCAGGATTGAAACAATGTTATTTTTATTCAGCAACACAGTAAATGAAATAAAAACTTGTCTCATAGTACTCATCAGATAGTACTGTTTCATTAGCTGCACAACCACTCACCTTAAGCTGCAAAGTAGGCTGGCCCTCAGTTTCTGCACAGAACAAACAGAGGTCTGTGTCCATGACTCCCAAGTATATCAGGCTGCCTTTTCCTTCAATAGGGACGTTTGCATCTGTGCATGGTAGTGAGGAAATGACGACTGGAAATGGAAACAGATGTCAGGCCCCAGGCAGCAGGAAGTCCAGGTCTGCCTAACACTGGGCTACTCCCGTGGCCAGGTCTGCCCTGGAAGGCTCCTCCAATTAGCCATGTGCTAAAAACCCTCCGTTGTAATTAGAAACTCATTTCCCTTTTTCTTTCTTACTATCAGAACCCAGCTGTCATCAGGGCACATAGCTTCCCAAAAATAAAAATAAAATTCCCCACCACACTTGCAGCTAACTTTGACCATGTACTTAAGTTGTAGCCCATGCGCTACAAGTGGAAGTGTTTTGTGGGATTTCCAGAATGTTCTTCAAGGGGAGCCAACTCAGCTGGGAGGAGCTCCTCCTTTATACCCTGTATCTTCTTCCTACAATTAGGTGAGAGTTGAGGTGGCCTTGAGATTGATAAGGCATCATGGACTCACCACGTTCGCCTCAGCTTGCCTGCTCAGGCTTCTTTCACATGAGAAAGAAATCTATGTTATCTTATGTAAGTTGCATCACATGGGTAAATCAGCTGAGTTTATGTCACTATCAGCTGAATTTATTGCTGGCTAATTGAGCCCAGGAGCCCAGGCAGGGGCTCCTTTTGGGCAGGGAGCAGGGAATTTATCCACTCTCACATTCTCGAATGTACACTCAGGACAAGGCAGACCTTGTCATGGACCCCACGGAAAATGAGATGAAAACTGTAAGAAGAGAAATGGCCAGAACCACAATAAATTGTAATACCTGCTCTGGGGGAAGCGACCAAAGCCTGGGACAGTAGGAAAGAGACCAACTTTAGAGGGGAAAACCAGTAAAGACCTTTCTGCAGAGGTGAAGTCAATCCGGGGCCTTAAAGCTAAGAGGAAGCTAGTAAATGAGGAAATGGGATAGAGGGTGGGGGACGGAGTTGGGAGGGAAAGTATTACGGGGAAAGGAATGGTCAAGGCCACAGGTGGAAAAGAGCTTGTTAAGTTAAAGGCCTCAAAGATGACTGCAGAGGCTGGGATCTCCCCACCTCCTATGTACCCCCACCCCCCCACCCCAAATCACAAACACATGGGAATGATACTCTTCAATTAACCCAGGAAGAGGGTCACTCGTGATTCTTGGTGGAGGACGGTTAGAGGCAGCACAAACGCGGCAGGATGGGGGGCAGTGAGGATGCAGGGGCTGGACTCCAGATGAGATGATAATCATAGAAATAAGGCCTGTTGTGCATGTAGACTCATCAGTCTTTGCTGATGGACTGGCTGGAGACCAAAGAAACAGGAGTCACGGGTTCCCCTGCTCCTGGCTCAAGCGGATAGGACCATGGTGGTGACAGAGATGGGGAAGAGTGAGTTTGTCAGCCGCTCCGAGAAGTCAGATCTGTAGTTTCACTCAGGCTAGACAAAGTTAGAGGAGTCCAAAAGGACACTAAACAGGCATGAAACGTTCATCTGGGTTGAAAGCATTAATGCCAGAGTGACAGAGGTGACTTATCAACCCAAGAGACAGTCTTGCAGCCCCTTCACTCGTGACAGAGTGGCTGTATACTGAGCTCGGAGGGTTCCCAGCACTGGGACATTTTACAGAGGAAGTGGAATCAGAAAGGAGGATGTGGACCACAAGAGAATGTTCTTACGGAATGAGAAGATGGAGAGTGTTCAAGAAAGGAAGAGTTAGCAGTCGTGCTGACTGTGGCTAAAGAACCAGATGTGAGCACAGAGAAACACACTGGGTGTCCTTGGAAAAAGGAGCTCAAGGGGAGGGGTCAAAGGTCAGTTTAGACATGAAAGTGTTTGGGGTAAGCGTGAGCAGGAGGTGACATGGAAACAGTTCATATAGTCAGTTCCTCTGTGGAATTTGGCCATGGCTGGTGTATAGAATGGCACATTGTGTATAGGAAAACAGAACAACAGTCGGAAGAAATGTGGGCATCAGGAGAAGCTATTTAACATTTATTAAGCCAGGAAATACTGTGTCAGAGCATGTTTTCCAGTGTCAGAAAGGACCCAATAGACAGAGAAAGGTGGGGTATGTAGGGAACAGAGAGATGGGATCAAACACTGAAGTCCTGGGCAAAGGGAAAGAGCTGAGTTGGACTTTCCCCCTAGCTTTATTGAGGCGTAATTTACATGAGATGAATTGACTTTTGATGGGAGAAAGAAATATTCTCTGATTTCCTAGAGGAGAGGACACCAAGTTAGGAAAATGCACAGGTTTGGTGGTGGAGTGTGAAAGTGTTCAATCTGAGGACATGGTGGCAATGGTTGAAATTTAAAGGAGAAGCTCCTAGGAGAAGGTCAGCTGCTGACTGAATGAGCCATCCCCTCTTATCATATTTTCTTTGGGTAAGGGGAGCTGCCCACCTCTCACACCTGTTTCTAGGTACAGGGTTTCCTTTGTGAGCAGGAACCACCTTGCCCTTTCTTGCCCCTCTTGTGGACACTGAGCTGGTGCCCAGAAGTAGGAGAGGCCACAACCAGGCTCATACAAGCTCAGCCTCATCCCCACTGGAGCCGGCGTCCCTTTAAGAGGCAACAGTGGCCCTGGCTGTGTGGCTCGGCCATTTGGAGCATCATCCCCGGCACCTAAAGTTTGTGGGTTCAATACCCCATTGATTCTCTCTCTCTCCTTCAAATCAATAAAACACATCCTTGCGTGAGGATTTTTTAAAACAGGTAACAGTGGCTTCATTGTCACTCACCAGGTTTGACATTGCTGCTAGAAGGAACTGCGATTAAAGAGCTTCCCTCCAGGACCCACACCATCTGGTGAGAATCACGAATACTATATAATCCTGGAGTGGCCTGACCTGCCGGATGACAGCAAAAAGTGCAAAACACATGTGGAGTTATAAACTTCAGGAGCTCAGCTGCACTCTCTAATACAGTGGTCCCCCTTATCCACTGTCTCATTTCCCTTGATTTCAGTTACCCACAGTCAACTGTGGTCCAAAAATATTAAATGGAAATTTGCAGAAATAAACAATCCATAAATTTTAAATTGCATACGATTCTGCGTAGTGTGACAAAATCTCACACCATCCCCTCCATCCCACCTGTCATGGGAATCATCCCTTTCTTCAGCATGTCCACACTGTGTCCACTCCCCACCCATGCATCACTTGATAGCCCTCTGGGTTATCAAATCTGCTACTGTGGTACCACAGTGCTTGTGTTCCAGTCACACTTATTTTACGTAACTGTGGCCCCAAAGCACAAGAGTAGTGATGCTGGCAATTCAGATAAACCAAAGAGCAGCTGTAAAGCATTTCCTGCGTGAAAAGGTGTGCACGTTTGAGAGAAAACAAGGTACATACAGGGTTCAGCACTATCTGTGATTTTAGGCATCTGCTGGGGATCTTGAAACATACCTCCCTCAGATGAGGGAGGCAACTGTGCTGGCTTCTGAATGTCTAGGGTAGGCTCACTGTTCTGAGAAAACAGCTCTGAGGAGGAAGGGAGGGGAACCAAGGCAGGGGCTGGTTTGTGCATCAAGGTGTCTGAAAGGACGTATGTGCATGCACGATCCCCAGGGATTTTCTAGGATGTCAGTGACTTGTCCTTTTCTGAGTGATAGTCTCTGGGTACTAAAATAACCCAAAAGTATTTCAATGGGTCATCTGTATGTAGTTTGTTTCTTCCTTTGCCCCCTTTATCAAAATAAGTAAACAGTTCCAAATATATGTAATAAGACAAGAATGAAAGTGTAGGCTTCATGATACAAACATTTTAGCAAATACCACTATAACTGAGCAAATGAAAGGGGCCCTTGTGCCCTATTGTTCTTGGGGAGGCTGGACAGAGACTGCCAAGCTGGTCTGTAATTTGCCACTTACTTTGTGGGGTCGACATGTTGGCTTCAGGGCTTTCTGTAAAGAGGACAAGGTCAGGTAGGTGTTCACCAGGAGATTGTGAGCAGCTGGTCTTGTGGAGGAAGGAAGGAAGAAAAGTGTGTTATTCATTGCTCTCCCATCCACCTGGATAAATTTGTGTAAATATCATTTGGAGGAAGATGCCCTGAGATCCTGTCCTTGGTGCACATTTGAGACTAAGGATGGGAAGAGCATAGTCCAAAGCCAGAGACCCCCAAATGGAAGCTTCCTTCTCTGTCATGACTGGATGGTCCTGGCTTTCCAGGCTGTGATGGCCTTGGGGTGCCCTCCACCCATCACATCTGGGATTGCTAGGGGATTCCAGAGCATCCCCCAGCAGCCTTCTAGGACAACAAGTTTCTAGGTTTAGAGGAGGAAGGGAGTGTGTATTCTCTATTTAGGCCTCGACAGCTGGTAAGTGACCAATTACCCTGACTTCAAGCTTGAACATTCAAAATAACTCTCAGCAAGCCTGTCTCTCTGACCCCCATCTCCCCCCATTCCCCATCCAAATGGGCATCTCTATGGATCCATGGACATCCACTGGCTCCATTAGATGTTTCACTGTCAGACGGCATCTCTCTGGGCTTTGAGTTGGGGAACCAGGACAGTTCCCCCAAATGACCACAGACTCCCTACAGTGAGAACCAGTTGTTCAGCACTCTCCCTGCCTCAGGGCCCCCCATGTTCAATTCTACTGTTATCCCTAGGAGGGAGTAAGCAGCCAGCTATGCTTGTGGAAACAGCCCCAGCTCCTCTGATGCCCTGTGCCTCAGACCCCAGGCCCCTCAGCCCCAGAGGTTCCTCAGGATGAGACACAGAGCAGTGAAAGAAGCTGCCCTACACATGGCTTCTGAGCGGCAGAAGTTACCTCCATTCCAAGAGATGCTCTTGTCCCTGGGCCGACGTCAGACTACACCAGCTGTCTAGGACTCCTGGGCCTTTTAATGGGCAAGAGGGTCATTTCCTGGTTCTGGGCGTGCCCACTTTGTTAAGAAAGCTGGTCTAGCATAGAGATCCCGTGAAGTGTCAATGAGTGACTGTGTGGCAACACAGGTGTGGCCGTTCTGGGGTCCTGTGCTAACCAAAGCAGTTCAAACCAAAGCAGTTCACGTGTCAAAGACAACCATGATGAAATACAGCCAAGGCCAGATGCATTGTTACAGAGGAGAAGTTTCTTCCGGACCGCCTTGGGGACAGAGGTGTGACTGTCTTGATTCACCGACTGCATGAACCACACCTCATTCACATCTGATTGGGAACATCCACCATCTCCTTGTAAGTAACTCTCCCAGGAGTTTTACATAACCAACATCGAAAGCTTGTTCTGTTTGTTAAAGCTGTCAGAGATGTACCTTATTAATCTTTTAATCCTCACAACAACCCTTTAGGGGCCATTAATTTTTATTTCTCATGCAAAAAAACCAGAGGCCCTGAGAAATGACAAAGCTTACCTAAAATCACATAGCTACTAAGAAATTTAGCCACGTTAGAAGCCAGATCTGTCCATTCTTAACTACTGTGAAGAGTGTTTCCAGAGGCTGAGATGCAGGCCTGTGTCCTGTGATGGGTTCTGAAACCTGTATGGTGCCCAACAGAGGGGACTAGTTGGGTAGGAGGGACCTGGGAGGCCTGTGGCTTCCTAACTCTGAACGGGGGATCACACTCAACCTCAGCAACTGCATGGAAGGGAATCATTACCCTTGAAGCCCAATATTGTCCATCATCCCTGAAAGTTAAAAAATCCTACTCATTCTATGCCAAAATCTGCCTCCATGTAAACTCGTAACTACTGGCTTTGGTTCTATTCTCTGAAATCCACTGTAAGCTCTCTCCCCTGGAGTATTGCAATAACCCTTAACTGGTCACCTTGCCCCTGTCCTCACTCCTTACAGTGAAATGTCCACCCAGCCATGAGCAGGGGTCAAGGACGCACTGTGTCATACTGGGCCCCTATCAGAACTCTCTAATGGCTTCACATCGCACCCAGAATAACAACCAGAGTCCTCACCACAGCCCACCTGAGCTCACATGAGCCCACGTGATTGGTCCCTGCTTGTTTTTCCATATACCTCTGTCATTGCCCTGTCAATCCCCTGCTCTAGCTGTACTAGCTCCAGCTGATTCTCTCGCCCAGAGGGCTCAGCTTCCTGGGAGCCTTTCCTGTTTCTCTGGAGGAAAAGGCTTCCCTAGACCATCATGAGATTCAATTCACTTCCATACATTTACAAAAAGCCACCCTGTAAATGAGATCTCCCCTGATCACTCTCGCTATAAGAGCCCCTTACTCAGCTCTAATCCCTAATTCTTCTCTAATATTTTCTTCATAAAATGTACGTCTCCATGGCAGTGGATGTGGATGTGTGTACATATGCATATATGATGGGTTTTTTGCCAATCAATATTTTTATATTTTATCTTTTTTTAAAACTGAGTTTATTGGGGTAACATTGGTTAATAAAACCATACAGGTTTCAAGTGTACAAGTCAGTAAAACATCATCTGCACACTGCATTGTGCAGTCACCACCCAAAGTCAAGTCTCTTTTTGCCCCTATTTATCCCCCCTTTGCCCACTTCCACTTCCCCACACCTTCCTTTCCCTCTGGCTATCACCATACTATTGTCTGTGTCTATATATATACACACACATATTTTGTCATATATATAGATAGATAGATATGGATATATAGATATATATAGATAGATGTGTGTGTATATACATATACATCTGTGTATACATATACACATATATGTAAGCTCTCTCCCCTGGAGTATTGCAGTGTATACACACACACACACACACACACATATAAAATCTGTCCAGAAGCTATCCAGCCATGCAATATGCAAAATAGACATTTACTGAAGAAGACACAAGATACAAGAAATATTGTACACGGGACAATGATGCCTCAGTCCCCTTCAAAGTAGGCACCTTGGAACCTCACACAGTTCTCCCAGTCACCATCAGCTGCCCCATCGTGTTTTCCTGAATCTCACTGACAGTCTGAAATCTCTTTCCTTTCAAAGGTGATGGTAGAGTTGGGAAAAGCCAGAAGTCACAGGGCTCCACATCTGGGCTGTAGGGGGGCTGAGTCACTTGGGTGATTTGCTGTTTTGCCAAAAAACCCTGCATGAGATGTGATGCATGAGCAGGCATATTGTCATGATGAACCTGCCAATCACCAGTTGCTCATAGCCATGGCCTTCCAAATCATTTGAATATTTTTCATGGAGAAACATTCAAGCTTAACACAAAATGTGATGCAGATTCGTTGCTCTACTTACTCAGTCCATTTGAACGTAACAGCCACACAGTACACATGCTCACTCACCAGTGTCTACCACCCCCACTGACCAGTACAGTGAAGTCATCATTCTTCACACATGCACATTCTAGTCCACTCTCCATGGCTGCCAGGTTACATCAATGTTGCAAAAACTGTTCTCATCATATTAACAATGGCTGGACTTTCCCCAGACATATGTATGTGCATATACACATGTGTGCATATACATATGTGTATATACCCATGTGTACACACATGTGGGTATACACACATGTGTGCACACATGTTGTTGTTGTTTAATCCCTTCACTTTTTCTCACCCAGCCCCCCAACCTCCCTCCCCTCTGACAGCTGTCAATCTATTCTATATATCTATGGATCTGTTTCTATTTTGTTTGTTAAATTATTTTGTTGATTAGATTTCACATATGAGTAAAATCACGTACCATTTGTCTTTCCCTGACTGGTTTATTTCACTTAGCATAATAATCTCCAGGTCTATCCATGCTGTTGCCAAAGGCAAGATTTTTTTTTTCTTTTTATGGTTGTGTAGTATTCCATTGTGTAAATGTACCACAGCTTTTTTATTCACTCATCACTATGATGGGCACTTGGCTGTTTCCAGATCTTGGCTATTGTAAATAATACTGCAATGAACATAGGAGTGTATATATTCTTTCAAATTAATGTTTTGGGTTTCTTCAGATATATTCCCAGGAGCGGAATTGCTGGGTCAAAAGGCAGTTCCATTTTCAATTTTTTGAGGAAACTCCATACTATTTTTCACAGTGGCTTCCCTAGTCTATATTTCCACCAACAGTGCACTAGGGTTCCCTTTTCTCCACAACCTCACCAGCACTTGTTGTCTGTTGATTTACTGATGACAGCCATCCTGACAGGCATCCTGAGAGGTGATGTAAGCTTTTGCATAGCAAAAGAGACAATCAACAAAATCAAAAAGCAACCCACTTCATGAGGGAACATATTCACTAATGATACACCTGATAAGGGGTTAATTTCCAAAATACATAAAGAACTTAAACAACTCAACACCAAAAAGACAATTATTTTAAAAAATAGGCAAAGGATCTAAATAGACACTTCTTCAAAGAGGACGTACAAATGGCCAATAGACATATGAAAAGATGCTCACATCACCAATCATCAGGGAGATGCAAATTAAAGTGCATGTGTGTTCTTATCACCTACATGCCAGCTCCATCAGGCCAGGGCACTTGTCTGTCTTGTTAACTGTGTCCTTTGTGTCAGGAACAGTGTGTGGTCCATTACTGGAATTCATCAGTATTGGCTGAGTACACAAAGGAATGAACAAGAGAAGTGTTCTTGTGAAGAAGAGGAAGACTGGGAGAAGGAAAAGGGAGTGTGTTATCTGTAGGAGAAACATGAGTTGTGGTAAGGGACCAGAGGTAAGCTCCCTTCCCACATCAGGGCTGATGTGCCCTGAGAGAACCTCTCAAACAAGTCAGGGAGACTAGGAGCTTTATTTCCAACTGGAGAGACCCCTGGGCTCGCCTTAGCTCCTCAGCCAAGGCCAGGTGTGGAGAGGGAGTCCTGGGGAGAACCTGACATGGGTTCTAGCCTTGCACCTAGTTGGACCAAGAGTACCCAAGTCGATACTCTTCCCCACAGTGTACTTATTAGTAGAGCCCTTTCCACTGTCCTATGTGTCCACAACTCCAGGGAAATTACCAACAATGGAAAGACAGAAGACACTCAGTTCTACATTTTTGTAGAAACTGTGAGAAATGAAAAGCATGGTGAAAAGCGTGGTGAAAAGCATGGTGCTCAGGGGGCACCATGCTGTCACCAGAAAGAAATGTAATCTCTGACACCAACATGGTCACTCAGACGCTGAAGGCAGATCTCAGGAGAGGAGGTGGAGGTGGGACAATGCCCGAGGCACTCTGGAAGTCATCATTGTGTTTGGAAAAATAGTATCCGAACATCTTTCTTCACGTCTTGGGGGCAAGTAAAAATGTGATGGAAAGACTATATGGGTCACATGTCTGAGGAACCACATTGCAGAGAACAAAGTTCACTGATATTAGAAAGAAACCGTGTTTCGTAAAAAGGCAGAAAAGGTAAGTCTTTGATATAAATATGCTCTCAGTGGCTGGGAGACATATCCAGCTATGATTTGTGAGTTCATAGAAAACCCAGGGGAGATGCTCAGAGAGCCCCACACCAGGACAGGATGATAACTTTTCAGTGAGCTGTGTACCAGCATCATGCACAGAAGTATGGAGTGTGAATTCTAGTCACAAGGCCCAATTTGTATCACTCCTCCCAGGCCTCATTCCCAGCAATCCTACTGGGTTCTTCCTAGAAATGAGAGACTTTCTTAGAACCTGCTTCACAAACTATGAAATTCCTTTTAAATGTAAAGAATCAATCTTATGGCCATGCTATTCCATTCAAGATACTCCATTTATTACAGAGCGACTGAGATGGCAAAATGTCTGTTTCACAAATTTAATTCTTCATGGGATCCCATGAGAATGCTGTAGGTAAAGTTTCATAAACAACACTAGTTCTTCATCCAAACTAGCAGAATCTGTAGCTTCACTAAGATGCAAGTGCAAGACCCCTCCTGGGTCTTGATGCAACACCACAGACCAAATGTGCCTGAAAATTTAGTGACCTGGATGTCAGATGAAAGAATCACCACCCTCATTTCTTATATGAGACAATTTTAGCAACCATGTGAAGTAGGGTTTCTTTATTATTTTTGTGTATTTTAGCCATGTGGACCCTGGGAGAGGGCACATGCCCTGGCCCAACACTTAGGTCACTGCGTGGATACACTGGAGGACACCAAGATACTCTGGGATGGAAAGCCCAGCCACAGATTCTGCCCTCCTATTCCAGGCTGAGGGATGACTGCTCATTCCCCATTTAACCTGGTGTCTGCTTCCAAAAATTGGACATAATTGTAGCAACTCTGCCTCCCTGCTGCATGGGTCACTATCACAAGGTTCATCTCTGAAGCACTTCCAGAGCTAGAATGGAGGAAATCAGAGCAGGAGGCTGCCTGGGGCACAGCCCCCAAATCCACACTGCCCTTAGGCCAGTGCAGCGGTCCCTCGGTATCCGTGGGGGGTTACTTTAGGACACCCTCTTCCCCACAGATATCAAAAGCCACAGATGCTCAAGTCCCTTCTACAAAAAGGAGTGAATATAAAGTTGCATGTAACCCACACTTGCACAGGGGCGATGATAGCAGGGTGTGCCTGCACACCCTCCTCATCCTCATGGACTCAGTGCAGTGTTCAGCACGTGGCAACTTCAAGCCTTGCTTTTTGGAACTTTGTGGGATTAAAAAAAAACATTTTCAACCCACAGTTTGCTGAATTTGCAGATGTGAAACCCATGGATACAGAGGGCTGACTGTAGAGTAAACCCAAAATTGGTGGTGTAGGCTTTCCCCAGTTCTTGGGTAATAATGAGGGGACAGGGACAGTCACCTTCAAAGAAGATGGCAGATGAACCAGCGGAGTTCAGGAGAAAGGACTGTATGGGCCCGGTTTGGTGGGGCAAGTCTGTATGTTGTGTCCTGAAGGACAAGAAGGAGACCTCAAGGAGAAATATCACTGGCTAAATTATTCCACATTCTTCACACACTCATAGTTCCTGTCCAAGGTAGGCTTCCTCATACATTAGAGCAGCCCTGGAGACCTCTCTTTCATACTATGGAATTAAAAATTAACCCTGGTGGGTGTGGTTCAGTGGACTTAGCTCCAGCCTGTGAACCAACATGTCACTGGTTCTATACCCAGTCAGGGCACATGCCTGGGTTGTGGGCCAGGTCCCCAGTAGGGGGCATGCAAGAAGCAACCACACATCAATGTTTCCCCCTCCTTCTCCCTCCCTCTCCCTCTCTCTAAAAATAAATAAATAAAATCTTTAAAAAATAAAAATAGAAATTATAGGCCCCAAATACTTTATATGTTAAGATTGGGGCTAAATCCTTAAGCCACAAATTTCAATAGTTCTTAATGTGAAGTTTTGAAAGAAACTGTTAACATAAAAGTTTTTGAGGCTACAATGCACTGCTTTAGTTATGACCAGTTGCCTAGAAATGGAGAAACCCAAAGAATATGTATATAATAGTTGCCATAAATTTTTTAATTAAAACAGAGTTGTTTTATGTAAGATCACTTCAGTCTCAGCACCACTGACATTCTGGGCATCATAATCCTTTGTCATCTGGAGATGTCCTGTGTGTGGTGGGATGTGTAGCAGTGTCCCTGCCCACCAGAGGCCAGTAGCACAGCCTTGGCCCCTGGTTATAACAACAAAAGTATCTCCAGCCCTGGCTGGGTGGCTCAGTTGGTTAGAGAGTCATCCCATATACCAAAATGTTGTACATTTGATTCCCAGCCAGGGCACATAGCTGGGTTTCAGGTTTGATCCCCAGTTGGGGTGTGTACTGGAGGCAACCAATCAATATTTTTCTCTCACATCAATGTTTCTTTTTCTCTTTCTCCCTTCCCGTTTCCTTTCTCTCTCTAAAATCAATAAAAACATATCCTTGGGTGAGGAATATGTTTTCCGTGTGTGTGTGTGTGTGTGTGTGTGTGTGTGTCCAGACACTGATAAATTCCCAGTGGGCAGAATTGCCCCTAGTTAAAAACCACTGTTTTATATCCTGTCATCAAATCAAGTGTCTACCTGTGCTGGCTAGCTGAAGGTCATGAGATTTCCTTCAACTCACAGACACCTGGTTTGTGATCCTCCTATAACTTATTTTTTAAATAATGAAGGCTTGCAACTATTAAAATGTTTGTTCTAAAGAATTATGTTGTACACACATAAGGAAGGAAGGAGGTTCTTCCTCGTGGGGGGCGGGACTGCTCGATATGCTGGGTGTTCTCTGGTTTCTGGTGCCAGAGGCTTCGGTGAGGCTCTGTGTGGAGAAATGTCCGCTTGTGACAGCACGCTTGTGACTTGTCTGTGCAACCTGAAACTGGAGGACCACTAAGCCTTTAAGAGGCAAACCAGGAAATCAGTCATCG
Organism: Phyllostomus hastatus; assembly: GCF_019186645.2. Taxonomy (NCBI): domain Eukaryota; kingdom Metazoa; phylum Chordata; class Mammalia; order Chiroptera; family Phyllostomidae; genus Phyllostomus; species Phyllostomus hastatus. Next base: position 71,201,152 of record NW_025334041.1, on the reverse strand, counting down.
GCATTGAGCTTGAGGAAAGAAATATTATGGGACTGCTCCAGGGCCAATGACTAGATTCTGATGCTGCAAAATGACACACTACAACATTGTCCCTAAGAGTAGGAGCCCTCAGTAGGTGCAAGGTAGGCTGAGGAAGGGTTGGGCTTCCTGTGACCTGGGTAGCTGCTGCCACTCCTTGTCCAGAGTCAGCATGTTCTTGGCCAACGTCACACTAGGAAAAACGCCCCAGGGTGCAGTCCCCCAGCCTCTCAGAAGCAGTGCATAAGCTGCTTCTTCACTCAGGGGCGCCTGACGTGAGCAAGGCCAACTCCTGGCACCCTGCCCCACATGGACCCTGGGTCACGACTTGGGATTAGTGGGAAGGGAGCCTGGCTCACAGATGCTCTGGTGCTCTGAGCTAGCAGGCACGCACTAGGTCTTCCACGCAGGAAGCTGACACAGTGCTGTCTGTGCTCCACCCCACGCCCTCAGCCCACCTGAGTTCACTGCCCCATGGCAGCGCCCAACACCTGTCAGCCTCACACCTCTAGGGCTTGCTGAACCAAGCAGAGAAAGGACGAGTGGGTGAACATCCCAGCCTCCCAATCCTCTGGAGGGACCATGCTAGGGTTTCTCAGAGGGCTCCCAGTCCCAGCTACCCCCACTCCGGACCAGATCACTAGAATTTGCTTTATTGGCTTTCTTGGGATTATTTCCTAAATGAGTTCTCTGGGTCAGGGGTAAATAGCCCCCAAACATGACAGCTTCCTGGGGCAGCTGGCCTAATGATGCCCCTGCATCTGTCACCAGGCCCCTCACTATCTCTACCAGCCTTTTTGCTATGACCACCAGTAGATTACTCCAGTCTTCACCTTTGTGCTCTTCATCAGCCTTCCTGGCCACATAAAGACATGCTCACATTCACACCCTATAACCTCCCCAGCATTCTTGCTGCACAGTGGAATATAAATGGCCACTACATTCCCATCCTGGGTAGCCCCACAGCCACCTCCTTGGGAGTGTAAAATTATAAAGCACCCACCATAAAGGTATAGCTGGTGTCCCTGAGTCAAAACTAGGGTTCAGAATGAAGAGGAGCTGCCCCAGGTGTCCTATCATAAGCTAACTTCCATGCTCTGAGAAGGAAGTCCAGAGCCCATGACATCACCCCTGTGCCCCCTCTACTGGACTGGGCCACTTGGATATCATGAGGGGAGGGGCTCGATGTCCTGCCATAGGGTAAAAAGAAGCAAACATCCAGGACACATTGGTATTAATGCAAACTTACTCACAATCATACGTGGGGTCCTCCAGATTCCTCATTCCATCCTATAAACACACAGACCTCTGTGTGGTAAGGGCACTTAGTCCAGAGAGATGGAGTTGGATGGAGGTGAGAAGGGTGATACCGGGTAGCCTCGGCCAGTAGTTATCTCTCCCTAGTATGAAGGTGACATCCTTTATAATTGAGTGATAGAGTCTTCTGAAAAGGGACATTGTGTCAAATGTGATGAAGAAAACTTCTCTGCCTGCAAGAAAAAGACTCCATAGGGATACCGTCTATAGATAGTTTCCCCTCTTTCTTTAGGGAGCCAGAACTAGATCTGCCTTGGGATTTCATTCCTTAGTCCAGCGATTTTCAACTGGTGTGCCACAACAATTTTAAAACATGCAGTACCTGACTCTTTAGGTACTGCACTGACCTCTTTTCCCTTGGAGTGTCAAATAAAAAAAATGATGATAGCCATCTGTTGTGAACAAACCAAATTATACCTATTTTTCATCAGATAAGAAAACAATTAATATATTTTTGACGTGTGGCAGAATTTTAGTAATTAGTTTATGTGCACCATGAGATGAAAAAGGTTGAAAAATCACTGCTTAGCCCATTCACATCTATTCTTTACTACTCAGGTCAAGGTCTAATATGGTCACCTCAACACTATGCATTTTTCTCTACTCCCGTAGCATAATTTTCACCATTCAGTTTCGCTAGTGCTCAGAGAGTAGCCAATTATTAGATGGAATTGTCCTTGTTGTGAACATCCTTGATATTCAAAGTGTGGTCCATGGACCAGCAGCATTAGCGTCATCTGGCAGCTTGTCACAAATGCAGAATTTTCAGGCCCCACCCCAGGCTTATAGAATCAAGGGCTGAAAGAGAGGAAACCGATACAAAACCAATATATGTTCTGTGATGATTGAGCACATGCCATGCCAGTATTCCAGTCACACCAGCAGAAAAAGAAAGAACTCTGCCCGGGCCTGGGAAGAGCACAAGTGAACCAGATCTAGACCAACCCTCACCTCTCTCCAGTCTCTGGGACCCATGAAGTACCCTGTCTTGGCACTGAGCAAAGAGGGAGAGAGAAAGGTGTAAACATAAGTACTCATCCCTGGAAGGCTGGAGCCATCACAAGGCCTCACAAGGAATTTTGCTTTGCATAATTATAGCTTGACTTAGGAATTCTCCAATGTATTTGGTTTAATGTAAGCCAAACATTTTCTATCAAAAGAGAGAGAAAACCTCTCTAGAGGAGGGCACAGCCACTCAAACAATTTTACAAAGACAACAAGCCATAATAGTTGGAGATTGCTAGGCATACAAACAAATAAGATCATGAGAACCACCAAAAAGAGCAAAACAAGCAAACAAAGCAAGATAGCAGAAACATACACAGATTTCAGATTCTGCAATGATTATATATAGAACTTAAAACAACTATCTTAATCATATTTAAAAAATAAAGGACAAATACAGAAATATTTTTTAGAATAACAAGCTATAAAAAGTGACAGTTTTGAAAGAGCCAAACAGCACCTCTACAATGATATAGTACAATAGTAAATAAAATAAAATATCCAATAATTTGCATTTGGAAACAGATAGCTCACAGCAGAAGAGAGAATTGGAGAGTGATATCAGCAGGAGTGAGGTGTAGGAAATTCTAGGACTTGTTTCCTTCCAGGAACATCAATTGGAACAACTATGCACATATTAAAATACCTTAACAAGAGCAAAGGATTCTAGGTGAGAGATTACAGCACCTGGGTGGAGTACAGAATAAGAAAAATGCATTGAAGAAGTTAGAAAAGGCAGTTTCACAAAACTCCTTCCTTCTTCCCCCAAGCCAGGGCAGCCCAGTATAGAGACATCCTCTCTGTGGGGAAAAAAAGGGTAATGTTAGCACCCAGTTTCATCACAGACCCCAGCACCAAGCCTGCACCAGCCCCAGGCTGTCCCCTATGACCCCAGGCTCTCAGCCCACTCCAGCACCTAGCCAGCTTTCATTGCCCCCAGGTTCCTGCAAATCCAAGCTTCCAGCTCTCTCCAGGGCCAGGCTGACTCCTAGGGCCCCAGGCTCCCAACAGGTTCCCATGGACCCAGGCTCCCAGGCCTCTCTAGTGCCAGGCCTGCACAGATTTAAGCCCTAAACTGGCTCTCACAGACTCAGGCTCATGGCCTGCCTTAGCACTAGGACAGCTCTAATGACCTCAGGCTCCAGGCAGGCTCCCACAGATGTAAGCTCCCAAACTGCCATAGCCCCAGGTCAACCCCCATAGCCCCAACCTTTAGACGAGCCTTCATGGACCCAACCTTCAGGCTGGTCCCCGTGCCTTCATAGCCCCAGACTCTAGGCCAACTCCCATAAACTCAGGTTCCCAGCCTGGCCCAGGACCAGGCCAGTCTTTGTGGACTCATATGCCAGGCCCTCCCCAGTGGTCCTCAGCACGTGATTGATCCCTGTGGACCTAGAATCCAGGCCTACCACTACAGACTCAGGCACCAGCCAGCCCCTGTGGACCCAAGCATTAGGCCTGTCTACCTGCTGACCCAAGGACCATATCTGCGCCTCCAAGGACTCTAGCAGCAAACCCTCCCATAGATACGAATAGTCAGCCCTCCTATAATATCTGTACGGGCTGATTGGTGAAGGGCATTTTCCTGCTGGAGTGTCTGTAAGACTGAAAGAGGTGCCTGCTTCCTCAAAAGTGCAGACACCACTGAAGGACACAAGGATCATGAATAATCAAGAAAATCTAAAACCACCAAAGGAAATGAATAAAGCTACAGTAAATGACCCCAAAGAAATGAAGATCAATGAATTGCCTGAAAAAGAATTCAGAATAGTTCCCTTAAAGAAATTTAGTTAGAGATAAATAAGTAAATTAGGAAAGCAATACATGAACAAAGAGATAGAAACCGTTAAGAAAAAAAACAACAACAGCAGTCCTTCAATTGAAGAATGCAATGAATAAACTGAAGAATTCAATAGACAGCTTTAATAACAGACTGAATTAAACCTAAGAAAAACTTAATGGACTAGAAGCTAGGTCATTTGAAATTATTCAGTTAGATGAATAAAAAAAGAATGAAAAAGAGTGATGAAAACCTATGTAAATTATGAAATTCTATTAAGAGACAATCTATGCATCATTGAAGTCCCAGAATTTCAAGAGAGGGAGAAAGGAGCAGAAAGTTTATTTTATAATATAATGACTGAGAACTACTCAAACCTAAAGAGAGAGTTGGACATCCCAGTTCATAAAGTTCACAGGTGCCTGAAATTTCAACCCCAAATTATCTTTTCTAGGACACACTAAAATAAAACTGTCTAAAATCAAAGACATAGAAAATTTTTTAAATGAAGACAAAATTCCCCACATACAAGGAAACCCTAATAAAAACATCATTGGATTTGTCTGCAGAAACTTTGCAGACCAGGTGGGAGTGGAGTGATTTTAAACAAAATTATTTAATATTAAATAATTATGTTAAATATAATATCATTATATTATTATATATATTTTAAATATAATTAAAATACTTTAAACTATATTTTATTGATTAAGCTATTACAGTTGTCCTGATTTTCCCCCTTTGCCCCATACACCCAGCATCCCTATGCCCTCAAACAATCCCCCCACCATTGTTCATGTCCATGGTCATGCGTATAAGTTCTTTGGCTACTCCATTTCCTACACTGTACTTTACATTCCCTTGGCTATTCTGTAACTATCTATTTGTACTTTTTAACCCTCTTCACCCATTCTCCCTCTCCCCCTTCCTTCCCATGTGGCAACCTTAAGGTAACTAAATTCTTTTCTCTTGCTGCTTTTAAGAATCTCTCTTTATCTTTAACCTTTGGCCTTTTAATAATGATGTGTCTTGGAGTGGACCTATTTGCATCCATCATAATTGGGATTCTCTGCACTTGAATGGACTTGAATGTCTATGTACTTCACCAAATTAGGAAAGTTTTCTTTCATTATTTTTTCAGACAGATTTACAATTTCTTACTCTTTCTCTTCTCCTTCTGGCACCGATATGAAGTGAATGTTGGATTGCCTAAAGTTGTCCCAGAGGCCATTTATACTATCCTCCTTTTTTGGATTCTTTTTTCTTATTGTTCTGCATGGTTGTTTTTTGTTTCCTTATGTTCCCAATCATTGATATGATTCTTGACTTTATCCATCCTACTCTTGTTTTCCTGTACATTGTTCTTTATTTCAATTAGTGTATACTTCATTTCTGACTGGATCTTTTTTATGCCACTGAGGTCCTCACTAAGTTCCTTCAGCATCCTTATAAACAGTGATTTGAACTCTGCATCTGATGGATTTCTTATCTCCATTTTTGTTTTGCTCTTTTTCTGGAGTTTTGATCTGTTCTTTCATTTGGGCCATGTTTCTTTGTCTCCTCATTATGGCAACCTCCTTGTGTTTGTTTCTATGTATTAGGTTGAGCTGCTGTGACTCCATGTCTTGGTTGTGTTGCCTAAGGTGGTAGATGTCCTATAGGTTCCAGTGGCACAGCCTCCCCTGCACCCAAGCTGGATACTCAATGTTCATCCTTCATGTGGGTGGAGTACTCCCTTCTCTTGTAGTTAAGCCTTGGTTGCTGTTGGAAGATCAATAGGAGAGATATACCCTAGTCAGTCAGCTGCAAGAACTAGTTGTGACCACTGTGAGACTTCCATGGAGGATCAGCTATGCAGGGGTAGGGTGGTGGTGTTCTGATGTGGTCTGCAGCTGTCCATTGGTTGTGTTGGCTCTGGGGTTTCCCAGGTGGTGCAGGTCAAGCTCAGCTCCCACTTGTATTTTGCTGGTGGAACCCTGCCTGAGCTGTAAAGCAATCTGAGATAGCTGTTTCTGATGCTGGGCTTAGAGATTCCCAGGGGAAGCCAAGCTGTGACTCTAACCTGGCTGCCACTAGGTATCACTGAAGCTAGTTGTGGCTTATTTGATAGGATTAGGATCCAAGACCAGCCATTCTTACGAAAAAACAGCTTGGGTGGGCCCATAGGTTGGGTGGGGTAGAATCTCTGTGGATCTCCAGGGTGGGTCACACAGAGTTAGCCAGGTTGATGAAGTCTCAGATATGGTACCAGCCTAGTGGCTCTGTGGGTGGGGGAGGGCCCAAAAAGAAACAATGGCCTCTGCTTGCCCTGATGCCAGACTCTTCAGCCTCTCCCTATATACCACTTGTGCCCTTCAAGCTGCCACCCCAGTGTTGGAGCTCAGAAAGAGGGAGTTTGAGTAGGTGAGTCCATGTGTGGGTTCCCCAAGAAGAACTGCTTAGGGCTCCAGTAGCCTCCTCCACTGACTCAATGCCTGCTGGTTTTCACAGTCAGAAGTTGTGGGGACTTATTTTCCTGGCACTGGAATCCTGGGCTGGTGGGGGCTGGTGTGGGTCTGCGACTCCTTGCTCCCAAGAATCCCTCCTGAATTTTTATCCACATGAATGTAGAGCCGGCCCAATCCATAACTACACCTCTCCTACCATTCTGGCTGGATGCAGTTTCTTCAATGCCACAGATGTTAGACTTCCATTTAACTCAATTTTCTGATGTTTCTGAGTGATGGTTGTTCTATATTTTAGTTGCAATTTTGATGTGGTTGTGCAAAGATCCAAGCCACATCTTCCTATGTTGCCACCTTGACTGGAAGCCAAGAGTGGGGTGATATATTTAAAGGGCTAAAGAAAAAAAAGTTTTTAATGCTAACAACCAAGAATATTTAATAGATAACAGTTGTCCTTTGAAAATGAAGGAAAGATAAAGTCTTTCCCAAACAAACAAACGCTGGAGTTCATCACCAGTAGCTCTATCTTATAAGAAATGCTAAAATGAAAGAATGCTAATTACTGTTAACTTGAAAATAAAAGGGCCCCCAAAGTCAAAAGCAATAAATATTTATTTGAGATTAATAAGGATAGTTATTTGGAAATCTTTACTTCAAGCAGAAGCTCAAATGATGTTCTGATTAGGAGACAAAAGCAAAAGGCAAAAATATGAGAAACAGAAAGGGAATAATTACATCAATAGAAAGAAGATATTTCTATTGGTGCAGATAACATAACATAGTGATATTAATTCTAAACAATGTCTTTAATTTTCCAATCCAGTACCCGTCAGTTCAGTGGTCATAATAACTCTTTTTTTTTTTAAATATTCACAAACAGTTCTTTGGACACAGTGTTACCCTAGGCCAAGTCCAAAGGTTATCTTGTGTTTTAACGTTCCAATGGTTTGAGACAGGAGATGTGCAAGGCAGGTCCTCTGACATGGCAGCTCTGGATTCATTTTAAGTGATTCCACTTCTGGGAATTTATCTGAAGAAACCCAAAACACTAATTCAAAAGAATATAAACACCCCCATGTTCACTGCAGCGTTATTTACAACAGCCAAGATATGGAAGCAGTCCAAGTGTCCATCAGCAGATGAATGGATAAAACAACTACGGTACATTTACATAATGGAATACTACTCAGCCATAAAAAAGAAGAAGATTTGACCCTTTGCAACAACATGAATGGACCTGGAGAACATTATGCTAAGTGAAATAAGCTAGTCAGAGAACGACAAATACCATATGATTTCAGTCATACGTGGGTGAGCTAACTGAACTAACATGCAAAATAGAGACAAACTCATAGATAGAGAACAGGATGACAGTTCTGGGGTGGGGGCTGAGGGGTAGCGGGATCAAGCAAAACCGAAAAAGAACGCATGAACACAGACAACAATGTGGTGATCACAGGGTTGATGGTGGTGGGTGGAAGTGGATGGGGGTATAAAGGAGATAAATGGTAGTGGAAAAATACAATAAAAATAAACAATTAAATTTTTAAATAAAATTAAAAAATGAGCAAAGTTGTTTCATTTACATTATTATTTACAGTACCATAAAAATATACAACACAGTGGTGAAGGTGAGCAAATAGTCAAGTTCAGAGTTCTCTAATACCGTAATATGGGAGTGTGTTAATCTTTTAAATCTATTACAAAGATTAAAGAACAAAAGTATTAAAAATAACTGTAGCCACATTAATTTGTTAATGTATACACTATATAAAAAGAGGCAAGTTGTGTGATCAGAAATACAAAATGTTGGTGAAGGAGAATAGAATTTCTGTATGTGATTAAAGTTTTTACCATCTTAAAATAGACTGTTATGCTTTAAGGTGTTTCACGTAAACCTCATTGTTACCACAAAGCAAAACCCTACAATAGAAACAAAAAAGATAAAAAGAAGGGAATCAAAGTATACCACTATGGAAAGTCATCAGTTCACAACGGCAGACAGCAAGAGAGGATGAAAGGAACAGGGAACTAAAAAAAACTGCATCCAGAAATAATTAATAAGATGATATTAGTAAGTACTTACCTATCAATAATTACTTTAAATGTAAATGCATCAAGTTCTCCAATCCAAGGCATAGAGTGCCTGAATGGATAAAAAATAAGATGCAACTATATGGTGTCTACAAAAGACTCAGTTTTTAAGGATACACATAGGTTAAAAGTGAAAGTGTAGAAAAAGATATTTCATGCAAATGGAAACCAAAAGAAAGGAGGGGTAGCTATATTTATATCAGACAAAATAGATTTTAAACAAAACTGTAAACAATAGGCAAAGAAGTTCATTATATAATGATAAAGGGGTTAATTTATCAAAAATTTAAAATAATTGTAAGTATATATGCATCCAACATTGAAGCACCTAAATATATTAAGCAAACATTAAAAGATCTCAAGGGAGAAATAGGCAACAATATGATAATGGTAAGAAACTTTAATTCCCCACTTTCAACAATGGATAGATCATCCAGACAGAAAATTAACAAGGAAACATTGGATTCAAACTACGCCAGGGGTCCAACCTTTTGGTGTCTCTGGGCCACCCTGGAAGAAGAAGCATTGTCTTAGGCCACACATTAAGTACACAAACACTGAAAAAACACACAAAAATATCTCATAATGTTTTAAGTAAATTTATGATTTTGCATTGGGCCACATTCATAGCCATCTTGGGCTGCATGCGGCCCACGGGCCATGGGCTGGACACCCCTGCATGGAACTAACAGACATATACAGAGCTTTCCATTCAATGGCAGCAGGTTACATGAGGTCTGTGCAGAAGGTATCCAACCATGCAATATGAAAAATAGATATTTACTGAAGAAGATACAAGGTACAAGAAATATTATACACAGGACAATGATGCCTCAGTCCCCTTCAAAGTAGGCACCTTGGGACCTCACACAATTCTCCCAGTCACCATCAGTTGCCCCATCGTATTTTCCTGAATCTCATTGACAGTCTGAAATCTCTTTCCTTTCAAAGGTGATTTTAGTTTTGGGAAAAGCCAAAGTCACAGGGTACCATATCTGGGCTGTGGGGGTGCTGAGTCACCTGAGTGATTTGCTGTTTTGCCAAAAAACTCTGCATGAAATGTGATGCATGAGCAGGTATATTGTCATGATGAAGCTGCCAACCACCAGTTGCCCATAGCCATGGCCTTCCAAATCATTTGAATATTTTTCATAGAGGAATGTTCAAGCTTAACACAAAATTTGAAACAGACTCATCGCTCTACTCACTCAGTCATTTTGAATGTGATGGCCACATAGTGCACATGCTCACTCACCAGTGTCTAACTTAATATTGCTAAAATGCCCATACTATGTAAAGCTAGTTATAGATTCAATAATCCCTATCTATGTTACAATGGCATTTTCACAGAAATAAAAAAATGATCCTAAAATTCCTATGGGACCACAAATGGCCTCATGTAACCAAAGCAATCTTGAGAAAAAAGAATAAAGCTGGAGGCATGACACATCAGGCATCCTGATTTCCAACCATAATACAAGGCTAGAATAGTCCAACAGCATGGTGCTGGCATAATAACAGACACAGATCAATGGAACAAAATACAGACCCCAGAAGTAAACTCATGCATATAAAGTAAACTAGTACTCGACAAGGAAGCAAAAATACTCAATGGAGAAGGCTAGTCTCATCAGTAAATAGTGTTGTGAAAACCGGATATTTACATGTAAGAATGGAATTGGATCCCTGTCATGCACCACTCACAAAACTTAACTCAAAATGTGTTAAAAGCTTAAAAGTAAGATATGAAATCATAAAACTCCTACAAGAAAACATAGAGAAAATCTCCTTGACATTGTTCTTGGCAATAATTCTTGATATGATATCAAAAGCACAGCAACAAAAGCAAAAATTAACAAGTGGGACATCATACTAAAAATCTTCTGCACCACAAATGAAACAACAAAATTAAGAGTCAATCTACATAATGGTACAAAATATTTGCAAACCATCCATCAGATATGGGATTAATATGCAAAATCTATAAGGAACTCATACAACTCAAGAGCAAATATCAAAATAACCCAGTTTAAAAAAAATGGGCAAAGGACCTAAATAGATTTTTTTCCTAAAGAAGACATGCAAATGACCAACAACTGTATGAACATGTGCTCAATCATTAGGGAAATGCAAATCAAAACCACAATGAGATATCACCTCACACCTGAAACTGGTGCAGCCGCTGTGGGAAACTGTACAGAAGCTCCTTAAAAAATTAAAAATAGAACTACCATATGACTCAGCAATCCTACTTCTGAATACTCATCTGAAAAGAATGAAATCACTGTCTTGGAGAGCTGCCTACATCCCCGTATTTGCAGTATTATTCACAATAGCTAAAACATAGAAACAATCTAAGTGTCTATTGAGAGATAAATGGATAAAAAATGTGGCATGTATACATACAATGGAATATTATTCAGCCACAGAAGAAGAAAATCCTGCCATTTGAGTAAACATGGTTGAAACTTGGGAGCATTATGCCAAGTTAAATAAGTCAGACCAAGAAAGACAAATGTTGTATGATCTCACTTACGTGTGGAATCTAAAAAAGTTGATCTCATAGAAGCAGAGTTGAATGGTGGTTGCCAGGAGCTGGACTGGGGAAGTGAGGGTGATGCAGACACTGGCCCACAGTGTCCATGTCATTATGGATAAAATGAGACAGCAACAAAAATCTTCAGAAATAAAATGAACACAGACAACCCAATATGGGACCCAATATGGGACCCAATATGGGACTACCAAGTCTGGTGGAGGAAAAGGGACAGCATAGCTTTTCTCTCAAGGGGAGCAAAAGCCGAGACTTCCACCATGACAGGCCTTTATTGGGTTTCTTGGCACATTACATGATGGTCCTCATTTACTATGCACAGGTTCACTTTAGGTGGTTACCTTTTACAGAAAACAAAGGACCCAATGCTGCTAATCACATCACAGAAAAGAGATATTTGCAAATGAAAAGGCAAAAGTGGTTGAACCAGTTACACTAATCCTTGGAAGGTTTAGCATGGATTTTAGGAAGTTACTTCGCAGTAAATGTCCTCAATTCAGGGTGAGGGAGTTTTAGCAAAAAGCAAGACTCATAGTGGCCTAGGCACATTGCAGGCCTAATTCCCCCCGGGAGAACCTACCCATGGGCATGGGTCCTGTGTATCTCTGAGTGGGAGCTGGGCCCACGCCATGCAGAATGGTCTCCTACATGAGGGGATATTGGTCACAGGTACAAATGACTGGTTGCAATGTGAGTAAGCTCTGGGATCTAGTGTACGGTATGATGACTGTGGCTAACAGTATTGTGTCATAAATGAAAGTTGATGATGGAGCAGATCTTAAATGTTCTCAACACACACATGCACACAAATGATATTTATGTGAGATGATGGAGGTGTTAACTAACCTTATTGTGGTAATAATTTTGTATCAAATCATTACATTGTTTACCTTACAGAATGGTGTACGTCAGTTGTATCTCAGTAAAGCTGGGAAAAACAGGAGCGAGTTAGGTCTCTCTTGAAGAGGACCTACTACCAGAAGAAGAGCTGGCAGACAGCCTCAGACTATCATGACCAGCCTGTCCCTACTACCCTGGCCGCCACCCTCTCAGCCTGGGCTTCTGCCAGTTGCTCACTCCCTGGACTGCTCCAGGCCATGATTGAGCACAGCCTTATTACAGCCTTCCTATGCCTCGGGAGCCTCTGCAGGTAAGCTTCGCCTGGGGCTCCCCACCAGTCTGGTCTAGACTTTCTCAGAGTTGTCACAGCCAGGCTGCAGCCTGAGGCTCTCCTCACCCACTCCTCTCATCTCTCTGTCTTATTGTTGGTGTCACACTTGCATTGTGGCCTGAAGGCCAACGCATTCACTGCATGTCATAACCATGAGTGAACCCAGGGACATGGGACATGAAGCAAGCTGTGAAAGAATGCAAACAGTATGATTGCACTGATACAAAATTTAAAAACATGCAAAACTAAACTTTTGGGGGAATGTACACATATGTGTGAAATCACAACAAAATGCAAGGGAATGGTAAGCATGAAATTTAGGATGACAGGCGTGTCTGAGGGAGGGGAGGGCAGGGACAGGAAGGAAGAGGGCCACACGGGGGTTCCAACGGTCCTAGTTCTGTGTGTGCGGCTGGAGGTGAGTTCATGTGGGTAACTTTTATTTACATCCAGGATATAATTGTTATTAATATTCCCTCAAACCTGCTCAATTTTCTCAAAACATAGATAATGGGTCCAAAAGAGATTTCTTCAATTTTCAGAAAATAATAATAACAATAATACAATAGCTATCATTTATTGAGTGTTCACCATAGTTTCATTCTTTCATTAATTCTTATAACAATTTTCAAAACCCAAATGTAATAATTATTTTAAAATCCTCATATAAAACAAAACAAAATAAGTAAAATATTAATTGTTTTAAAGGTAGAAATAAATCAGATATCAGTAATAAGAAGAGAGAGAGAAATAAATTCAGCTATATGGGAAAGCCAGGAATTCTTCTATCTAAATTTTACAAATAAAATAAAGTCATTTATATAAGTTTGAAGTATAAACACCCAAATATTACAATCCAAAGACATGGTCCATGAAGAATGGAAATAGTCCCTCTCCTCAGACCTGAGCCCTGTCTGGGCAACCTCAGGGGGCGGTCCTACCAGCAGGCCGACGACACATCCTTCCGCAGGACGGACTTCTCCCCCGTCCACATCCTCTATCTAGTCCAACTGAAATGCAAGTAGTGAGGGTTAGACAATGGATGATGCACTTGAAAACATCATTTTTTAGACCATGGATAAAACCTGAATTTTCATATGGAAAAATAAAAGCTTTCGCCAGTCCTCTTAGCTCTGATTTTTGCATACCCAGAAACAGAAGTTTCCCCTACATGTAATCAGAGATTTTTCAGGCCTCGCCAGCTCCTAGAAAGGGGTCACACCAGCAGTGACGCCCTGCCTCTAGAAGCTGAAAAGTACCAGTGGGGCACGGCTCCCAGTTGCCGAGGAGAGCCAGCCTTTTCTTTTTTGCCCTCCTCCACACATCCAATCTATAGCCAGCACAGGTGACACCCTGACTTTGGTGTTTAAAGTTTGTGGGGGTGCAGGGCAGTCTTGCAGGACTGAGCTCTTAACCTGTGGAGTCTGATGCTGTCTGTCTCCAGGTAGATCGTGGCAGAATTGAGTTGAATCGTAAGACAACCAGCTGGAGTCCAAGTTGCTTGGTGCTGGGAAACCGCCCCCCCCCCACACACACACTGTATGGTACCAGAATCATTAGGAACCATAGACTTTTTAATGAAGTTTTATCAAAATTATTCTTTTTTAAAGATTTTATTTATTTACCTTTAGAGAGGGAAGGGAGGGAGAAAGAGAGAGAAACATCAATGTGCGGTTGCTGGGGGCCGTGGCCTGCAACCCAGGTATGTGGCCTGACTGGGAATCGAACCTGCAACACTTTGGTTCACAGCCCGCGCTCAATCCACTGAGCTACACCAGCCAGGGCAAAATTATTCTTGTACATAATTTTAAAAGTCAATGAGTAATACTAATCTTATTATAAAATGGAATAGACACTATAAATTGCTACCCAGAGACAACTACTAATTCTATTAACAGATGCTTTTTAATCTTTACCTCCTGTCTCTAAAAACCATGATTATGTTGGTACTTAGCAATTTTTCAGTTTAACTCTCATCCACAACTCACCTTACCCCTTATCACTCACACACTTAGACACACACCCCCCAAAAAATATTCATGCCGTACTTTTGGATAGATTGCCACAGTTTATATTATTATTTCAATGTAAATACTATTCTGAGTCAGGCCATATAGTAAATTATGATTATTTTTTTCCTAGTTAATTTTTCCCTGTAATTAAGAACTGCCTTGTTTTTGTTTTTGATTTGGGGGATGGGGTTGTTTGTTTTTGCTTATTTTTCTATGTAAATTAGCATCCCGTAATTTCCCCACACTGTTGAAATCTCCAATGCATGCAAATATATCGAGCATGTTACAACGTGACTGCATCAGTCCCCTGAGCTGGGAGCAGCTTCACTCTGTCTGCCGGTCTCCTGTGATCTCCTCTGCCACCTTGCAGGCCTGCACTGCTTTTCCTAGGTCAGATCCCCGTGTCCAGGAGCAGGTGTCTTGGTCTTTCCTCAGCCTGACTCTTCGTTTGGGCAGAGCACATTCCCTAGTAAGTGACCATCCAAGCACACAGGAGATAAATATTGCTTGTTTGAAAAGACACTTATTCTGCTCTTATATCTGATAGAATGACTTGGTGTGGAATTCGACAATGGAAAATAGTTACATGGAGAGCATCACATTCTGGTGTACTGTATTGCTATAGAGGTGTTCAAAGCCGGCGTGGTTTTTTATTCTTTGAATGTGATCAGTTTTAGGTCTATGGCAGTTTTTAGAATCTATGTGCCCTCACCCATGCCAAGCAACCACTGTTCTGATTTCTATCATCACAGCTTAAGTTTGCCTATTCTTGAACTTGTTTTTCAGGTTTTAAAACTTTTTATTTGCATATTTAAAAATTGTGCAATCTAATTATTAAAATCATTTTAATGAAAAAAATGGCACTCTAATTAAATTCCATCTTAGAGCCCACAGGGCACCTCAGATCAGCTTGGTTTTTACTCAAGATTTCACTGTCGTCCAACCCAGCTTCTCCCTTCACCAGCACGCAAGTTCTTTTCCTTCCCTTCCAGCCAGAGGCAGGTGCAGCCTTCATTGTCAGTAGTTATGTGAAAAGGGGCAGTGCAGTCATTTAAACTGATCCAGCTTCTTTGCATCTTACAAAGTTAAACAACTAAAAGAGGTAAAATAAGAAGGCAATGCTTGTGCAATGTACAGTGCATATTGGTGGTGTGGGCCTCATTACAATTTGCCTGCTTCCTTCTCCTGTTCAGTTGTTTCTTTGGAGGGCTGTGGATTTTTCTCTTGCATTTCTGTCTTCTTCAGTTTCAACTCACCTAATTTCTCAATCTCGGCCATATCGGGTTTATCAGACATGGTTGCTGTGGAAGCAGAGAAACGAGAAGAGTCCTATGCTGCCAAATCTGCCTATTCTTATACTTCTTATAAACAAAATTTCTTATAAACAAATTCATGCAATATGAACCCTTTGTGTCTAGCATAATGTTTCTGACATCACCTAGTTATATGTCTACCAGTAGTTTATCTTCTTTTATTGCTGAATGATATTTCTTTATATGGATATACCATCAATGGTTAATGGAAATTTGGCTTCTTTACATCTTAGAGATAAGGAATATTTTTTGAGAGCTTGAACATTTTTATACAAGTCATTTTGTTCAATTGACTTCTAAGTCACTCAAGTAAGAACAATATTGGGGAAGTAAATGTCAATAAAATCAGCAACAAATATACATTTTATGTATCTCTTTGTTTCCATAGAAGCACATAAGCTCTCACCAGCATGAGTAATCTGAGTCTTTTTATAAACGAAACTCCCCTTAGGACATCCAGAAGCATGTGTCCCAAATGTGGTTGACCATTGGCACTCACTGGGGTCTTTAGTCAAATATTTATTCTTAGGCCCTGCCCTAAACAGAATTTTGAAGGGAATGGGTTTTAACTTACTAGGTCTGGAGGAATCCAAAACACACGGTTTTTAGCTTACGCCCCAGGTGACGCAGATGTTGAGAAACATGGTTGGATGGGAGTGCCCTGCCTGGTGGGGACAGCCCAGCAATGGCACTGGGCGGCTCGCACTTTGCTCTGCTGTCCTGCCCTGGATAATTGTTGCTGATTTCAAACACTGTTTTACAACATCCCAGTTCCAGGAGACCCAGACTGAAAAACCCAAAATGAAGAGAATCACTATTTCAGCTCTACTGCTAAATGTCTGTGCCGTGCTTAGCAACTGACATCTAGTCCGGGTACCACCCCTTCCTTACCCACAGAACACAAAGACTGAGGGGGGTGATGGCTGTAGAAAATGACCCAAGTCCTGAAAGGGGGGTGGAAAGGTGGCTCTGTGCCTTCCAGTGTCATACTAGAGCACTGCCTAATCAGCCCAGCCATGCAAGGGCCATCTTACCCTCTGGAAATACAACTTTGCCACCACGTGCTGCTAACTTGTAGAAAACAGATAAAGAGCATCTGACTCCTGTCCAGTAGAGATACAAATGACATCTGCCTGGTAGAGAAGATGATGTGTAGAGTTGTCGAGAAATAGATGTAAAAGTACAAAACTGGACACATGGAGGAAGACGTAAGAGAGCTGAAGAAGAGCCATTGCCTCGTGGAAGCAGGACCTGCCTGGAGAATCCTGCTTGTGACTGCAGATATGTGTTGTTTTGGTAAGAATCTTCGTTTAAACAACCTTTTAAAGTTTAAGAAATAAAAGTTAATGTTTTATTGACACTGTTAACAGTAAACAAAAGCCAACTAGGTATTCCATCACCAAAAAAAATGTATTCAGGAAATGAAAAGATTGCAGTACAGAGCATGCAAACCAGTAAGCTGCGTGCACCGAGACGGGCTAGGAGCAGTCGGAGCTCCTCTTACCGAGGGCAGGAAGGAGGTCAGGGGAGGGACTGTTACATCACTGCTGCTCCCTCGCTCTGGCTCTGTCGTAACCCTAGAGTTCTTCCTCCAGGGCTTTTGAGTCACCTGAGGTGTGAGACAGCCTCCCACAGGCCCTCCAGATTCTTGTCTAGTTTAAAGTCTGTCATCAATGTTGACAGCATGAAAATATTAATTACAGCCATTGTTCTCAGGGCTCTGGGGTCAGCATCTTCAGCCCCACATCCAACTGTGCATGAGCTAAAGGACAGTGTCTTTAGCGCCTGCTTCAGGAACTCCTGGTGCCAAAAGATGAGCCCTGAAGCAGCTGGGCAGGAAAACATCCCACAGGTTCTTAATCCCTCCTGGAACCCAAGAGCTCCTTCTCCAATGTGCCAGGCCCTTTGCAGCACCCGCTTACCTAAGTAAGATCCAAAGAAGCCAAATCCTCCAATGATTGCTGGCCTGCACCTCATGCAACTCAAATGTAAAACATTTGATACAGGAAATGTGTGCCAACCAGGTGTACCCCAGGCGATCACCTGAAAACAAGAGTGCTGTCATCCAGGGCCCTTCCATGAGTCCATCTGCTGTCCCATATTGTGGGGCAGCAGAGGGAATCACATCCCACAATTTTTCTCATATTTCTCCAATGTGATGGGAAAACCAGGGCTCATGAACGTTGGCTCTCTGGTTCCACAAGCTGTAAGACTGTTGTGTCTTTATTCAGATTAGTCTCTGAAAGTGTCATCAGAACCTCTTCTGACTGTCAGGATGACCACCTTGGCTCAGAGCCACATGATACCAGGACTCATTTTTGAGCTTTTGTTTGAGCTCACATCTGTGCCAAGTGACCATTCATAGTGTCACAGTGCGTGAGTGAACCAGGCTTTCACAGTAGAGAAAGGAGGTGAGACACTGACTCAGCACACGCCTGTAGCAGGACGGAGGTGCTGCAGCTCACAAGCAAATGTGTTACGGCTCCCAATCGTCACATGTAACAATTGACAATGAAACACTGTAAATTGACAGATGTACCAAACTGCCACCACTTATTAGTAATGAGCATACAGAGTAGTAAATCTCTCATATTAATTTTTCTATCTGATATTCCAGAACTAAATAGCTTAGTGCCCATTTTAATGTTAATTTGTATAAAGCTAAAATGCTAAAATTATATTTAATTGAAGATGAAAACTTTACAGAATGGAGAGATATTTCATTAAATCAGAGCTTCCTGACTGCTTACTTGTGTGCTTTATAGAGTGTTCCTCTGATTATCCAGAAATACAAAAAAAAAAAAAAAGAATCTATTACCTGTGTTGTTTTAAAGACTTTCTTTAAGCAAGTGGAATTTTCTGCATTTGTAATATCAGAATGAAAATTACATACAGAAATCCATTATATACAGAACCATATCTGAGCTACATTTTTCTATAATTACACCCTCAATCAGTTATTTAATTTCATCAGAAAACATCATCTGAAGCATGGCTGATGGGAAAGCAGGCCTCTCTCTTGCCCAAAGAAGGCCCCTCACCTGCAGTTTTTAGGGAGCGTGTGGATGGAGAAGACCAGAGGAAGCAGAGAGAGAGCAAGGC
The DNA here is from genome assembly GCF_019186645.2 of Phyllostomus hastatus. NCBI lineage: Eukaryota > Metazoa > Chordata > Mammalia > Chiroptera > Phyllostomidae > Phyllostomus > Phyllostomus hastatus. The sequence continues at coordinate 71,182,342 of NW_025334041.1, read as the reverse complement.
TGTGAGGCCCCACACAGCCTGGTCACGCAGCAGTGCCCTCCTGCACACGTACCCCCCCACACACACCGGCAGGGCCTTCTCCCCCAGCCCAGCCCCATCCCAGCGCACCCACTGCAACTCCTCCTCCATCACTCTTGCTGATCTTGGTCTCCTCTTTGTTTTCTGTTGCACTTTATGTCTGTTGTAGGTTTTTACTGTAAAAACACTTGAAGTTTATATTTAGTTTTATGTTTACACATTAAAATTAGGAAAAAATAATTTAATTTAAATTATTAAGAATTATTTTTCACCCTGGCTGGCATAGCTCAGTGGATTGAGTGCGGGCTGCGAACCAAAGTGTCGCAGGTTCGATTCCCAGTCAGGGTACATGCATGGGTTGCAGGCCATGACCCCCAGCAACCGCACATTGATGTTTCTCTCTCTCTCTATCTCCCTCCCTTCCCTCTCTAAACATAAATAAATAAAATCTTTTTTTAAAAAAAAGGAATTATTTTTCTTAAAAAAAGAACTTCTGGCCAAGATGGAGGCTTAGGTAGACACACTGTACCTCCTCACACAACCAAAAGAAGGACAGCAACAAATTTAAAAGCAAAAAACAACGAGAACTGACAGAAAATTGAACTGTATGGAAGTCTGACAACCAAAGAGTTACAGAAGAAGCATTCATCCAGACCCATAGGAGGGGCAGAGACCAGAAGCTGGGTGGAGAGGACTCCCAGCAAGGGGGCAGCTGGCAGACCGAGTGATGCAGCAGCTTGCAGCCTGGGTGTTCCCACATTCACATGCAGACAAACCGAGAGTAACAATTCGGGAGTGAGATAGCCCGCACACCCAGGGTTCCAGCGTGGGGAAATAAAGCCTCAAAGCCTCTGACTGAAAACGCCTGGGGAGAAACTCCCAGCCTCACAGGAGAGTTCATTGGAGAGACCCACAGGATTCTAGAATGTACACTAGCCCACCCACACGGGAATCAGCACCAGAAGGGCCCAGTTTGATTGTTGGAAGTGGGGAAAGTGACTGAAAACTGGCAGAGAGTGGAGCAAGGGGCATTGTTCCTTCTCAGACCCCTGCCCCACATACAGTGTCACAATGCAGCGATGTGGGTTGCCCCACCCTGGTGAACACCTAAGGCTCCACCCCTTACTATGTAACAGGCATGCTGAGACAAAAAAAAAATGGCCCAAATGAAAGAACAGATCAAAGCTCCAGAAAAAAATATAATTAAGCAATGAAGAGATAGCCAACCTTTCAGATACACAGTTCAAAACACTGGTTATCAGGATGCTCCAGGAACTCACTGGGTACTTCAACAGCATAATAAAGACTCAGGGAGCAATGAAGACTGCATTATGTGAAATAAAGAAAAATCTACAGGGAACCAACAGTGACGGGAAGGAAACCAGGACTCAAATCAATGGTTTGGAGCAGAAGGAAGAAATAAACATTATACCAGAACTGAATGAAGAAACAAGAATTCAAAAAATAAGGAGAGGCTTAGGAACCTGCAGGACATCTTTAAATACCCCAACATCCAAATCACAGGGGTGCCAGAAGGAGAAGAGGAAGACCAAGAAATTGAAAACTTGTTTGAACAAATAATAAAGGAGAACTTCCCCAATCTGGCAAAGGAAATAGACTTCCAGGAAGTCCAGGAAGCCCAGAGAGTCACAAAGAAGTTGGACCCAAGGAGGAACACACCAAAGCACATCATAATTACATTAGCCAAGATTGAAGATAAGGAGAGAATCTTAAAAGCAGAAAGAGGAAAGGACACAGTTACCTACAATAAGTTCCCACTAGACTATCAGCTGATTTCTCGAAAGAGAACTTGCAAGCAAGAAGGGGCTGGAAAGAAGTATTCCAAGTCATGAAAGGCAAGGACCTACATCCAAGATTGCTCTATCCAGCAAAACTTTCATTTAGAATGGAAGGGCAGATAAAGTGCTTCTCAGATAAGGTCAAGTTAAAGGAGTTCATCATCAGCAAGCCCTTATTATATGAAATGTTCAAGGGATTTTCTAAGAAAAAAAAGATCAAAACTATAAACAGTAAAATGACAACAAACTCACACCTATTAACAAATGGACCTAAAAAAAAGAAACAAATAAACTAAACAAACAAGTAGAACAGGAATAGACTCACAGAAATGGAGATCACATGGAGGATTATCAGTGGGGGAGTTGGAGGGAGAGAGAGGAAGAAAAGGTACAGGGAATAAGAAGCATAAATGGTAGGTACAAAATAGACGGGGGGAGGTTAAGAATAATATGGGAAATGTAGAAGCCAGAGAACTTATATGTACAATCCATGGACATGAACTAGAGGGGGGAATGCAGGTGGGAGTGGGTGTGCAGGGCAGAGGGGAATAAAGGGGGGGAATGGGACAACTGTAACAGCATAATCAAAAAACATATTGAAAATAATTATTTTTCTTTAAAAGTTTCTCACCCTTAAAAAGATACATTACACACCCAGAGATGTACTATCTACATAAAGAATATGGCAAATCTAATCCAAATAAGAAAAGAAAAAAAAAGCAAAAAAAAAAAGTGAAGATTGGCTCCAGGCTCATCGTGCCATCTTGATCTTGAGTGAGATTCATGAGCTCTGAGGCTTCTTCGTGTCCACCCCCACCCCCAGGAGGAAACCCTGCTGTCTTTAGGTTCTAACGTCCTTGCACAGATGGCATGTGGGATGGACAGCTTCCACTTGGGGGGAGCCTGGCGTCACCCTCCCTTCTGCTGCCAGGCCCTCGTTTTATTCCTCGAGTGCCATGAAGCCATCACTTCTTATTCAGTCACAAAATGAGGTGGCAACAGGGCCCCCCTCACCTCTCAACACTGGTGTGAAACGACACTGAGATAAAATAGATGAAAACACACTAGGAACTAGAAAATTCAAGACATAGATTCCTGACCAAACTGCCACCTCCAGGCTGAGTTCAAGGCTTGATATGGAAGTTGAAGGCAGTGTGTACTTTCCCCTGGGTCTAAAGTGAGGAGGATGGGCTGGCCTCTGCGGGAGCAGGTAGGGGACCAGCTGGGGGGGCCACGGGCTGGAAGGTGGAGGTCATGGCCCTCCTGACATGGTAGGAGAGGAGGAGTTTCACAGGCTCTCTTTGGTTGTGCAGACCCAGTGTCTTCTCCTGAAGCAGGAGAGAACACCCAAAAGGAGGGGCAGGGGCTCTCTGAGTAGGTCAGCTACTTTTACACAACCAATAAATGTCCCAAAGTTCAAGAAAGTCTATCCATCTACTAGAGCAGGCCTAGAAACACACCTTTCAAAGGAGCAGCAGTGAGCATGCATGAAATCCCACCTCCCAGCCCCATACTCAAACCCAGAGTTGGGTTAGGAAGGATGAAGGGACCAGTCAATGAAGAAGCAGTCACACTTAATGAATTGGGACTCTCCTCACTCAAGAGGCTGAGGGAACCATCAGAAAAAGGATGGAGATGTGGACTTGCAGCAGGAAGCCACGAACCCATTTACCAAAGCTGACAATGACGGCCCCTGACCTGCAAGGCTGTGATGAGGGCCAGCAGGTTGGGGGTCCAGTCTCTGACCCACAGCCAATGTATGAGAAAGGTCAGTGCAACCAAAAGACACAAGAGGGTCTGACAAACCACAAGATTTGCGTCCAAAGGAACAAAGTGAATAGAGCAGTAAGAAAATAGCTTCTACAGTGTAGGTGGAAGTATATTTTGTATATATATGTGTATGCATGTGTGTGTGTGTGCTGCATATTTAAGTATAATAAATATTTCTAAGTAAATTATGTATGAGACCCCCAGAGAGGCACAGGAGTCATCCATAATCCAGCCACAGCCCACCCGAATGGAGCAGTTTCCCCCCAGGATCCCTTTACTCTGTCAATGACTTCCAATTATTCCATCCAGTTCTCTGGGCAGCCAAAAACCTGGGCATCGTCTTTGATCCTGCTTTTTTTCACCCTTCACCATCCAACCTAGCAGCAAGACCTGTGAAATCCACTTGCAAAACACTTCCTGAATCCCACCTATCACCCCCGCCCTGCACCCTCCAGGCCCCTAGACCATCACCTGCTCTGTTTCTTACCACCATTCTCCACAAAGCAGTGGACTTTAAACTGAAATAAATGAATAAATAAGATTGTGTTACTTTTTGGCTTAAATATTTTTCATGATTTTCTGTTACAATTACAATCAAATCCAAACTCTGTAACAAGGCCTGCAGGGCGTTGTTACATGTGCTCTGCCTTGCTGCCCCCATCTCCCACCACTCCCCTGCCTCTCACTCCACTGTAGCCACACCTGCACCTCCTCAGCACAGCAGCATTTCTGCCCCAGGGCCTGGCATTTACTGTCACTCCACCTGGACACTCTGGCCTGTGTCTTCCCAGGGCTGGCTCCTCCCATGACTCAGGTCTCAGCTCAGATGTCCCCCTTTGGAGACCTCACTGGATTTCGTAGCCAAAGCCAGTCTCAAAACCCTCTTGTCCACCTATTGTCACCTCATGACCAGTGACTTTCTTCATCAGTGCCGATCACCACCTGAACTTAGCATTTTTTACCCATCAATTGATAATTATTGCCAGACGTGTTCATCATCACTGAATCCCTCTCAACACTGGAAACTCGGTTTAATAAGTAAAAGGACAATGTTTCCTTTCAAGCTCCAACACCCCCTCCTCCACCTCCCCTGCCGGGGAAGGACTGGGTGACAGGCCCACCTGCACGGCCGACTTCAGGTGCTCCTCTGTCGTCCTCCCTGTGCTCAGGTTCCATCAGCCTGGCTTTCTCTCCTCAGTCAGTCCTGCCAGCACATTTGCTTTTATTTTTTAAAAGACTTTATTTATTAATTTTTAGAAAGGACATGGAGGAAGAGAGGGAGAGAAACATCAATGTGTGGTTGCTTCTCATGTGCTCTCTATTGGGGTCTTGGCCTGCAACCTAGGCATGTGCCCTGACTGGGAATTGAACCGGTGACCCTTTGGTTCTCAGGCCTGCACTCAGTCCACTGAGCTACACCAGCCAGGGCTACATCCATCTTTCTTCTGCCTCCACCACTCATCAACCCTGCTCTCCTCAAGGTCCCCAGGGACCTATAATCACTAAATAACGGTCCATTGTCAGTCCATCTTAGGACAAAACCACAGTAGAAGGGTGGTTTAGCAGACAGGACACAGTTGAAAGTATTTATCACACTCCACATACACTCTTATTCCCTCAAGTTAAAATATTTCCAGAATCTGATGGGCTTCTGTCCACCTCCACTGTTATCCCCTCATCTGCCAGATTGTGCCTAGATGCCCTCAAAGTCTCCCACAGGACTTCCACCCTTGCCTCCACAGTCCACTCTCAGAATAGCTAGAATAATCCTTTTTAAACCTCTGTCCATTCATGTCACTCTTCAACTCAAAACATTCTAATATTTCCCATTTCACTCAAATGGAAGGGCAAAGGTCTTACCAAGGCCCAAATAGATGTCTTTACCTCCCTGACCCCTGCTTTCCTAGCTCGCTTCCACCACACAGGATTCTCTATCAGTCCTTGAACTGCTCTTGCTGGACACCTTCCTGGCTGCTCCCTGGCCTCCTCTCCTGTCTGCTGAAACCTCCCCTTTGCGATGATGCCTATTGCACCGTTCACCACGCAGCCTGCTTCCACCGGTTCCTCGCGCCCCAGGCTCCTCATTCTGCTCTCGTTCTTCTTTTCAAGGGACATCCTTTAATATATCTATTATTAACCTATTATTAACTTTCCGTTTACCATTTTTCTCCTCCCACTAGAACCCAAGCCCCATGAGGGCAGGGGTCTTGGCCATTCTCTGCACTGATGGTCAGTAAGAACCCACACATTTGCTGAATCAGATTGGATTGGGTTGAATTAAATTGCATTGAGTTAAACTGAAGGTTGTGGAACTAGAGGTTAAGGAACAAGGTTTTATAACAAGCAGGTATATAAAGAGCATCGACAAGAGAGTTTAAGAATTAACATAATAAAGATTAAAATTGCAGAAAATGAAATAGAAGGTTGGTTTGGCAGACAGGACAAGACCTCAAACACAATGTAATCATAACCTGGAATATTGAACCAAGAAATTCTCCTGGAGCACAACAGCAAAAAACAAACAAACCAGAAAACAATGAATGGACAGAAAGGATGAAATAGTAAATAAGATATTGAAGTGATATCTAGAAGTTCCCGTGACTGACGAATAGGAATTCCAAGATGAGGGAAGGGCAGAATGAAGGCGAGAAGAAGCTAGAAGGAAGAAGGGCTGAGGTTCTCAATATTAAAGAAAGACAAGCATCTGCAATCAGATCAGTGTCCACTGCATGCAAATCTCCAAAGGTGCGAGGAATGAATATGCTTAAGAATAGGCAAATAGTTATTTTTTAATTCTAAAATTAGATTTTTTTACCAAATAAACTTCTTATTAAAAAAACAACTATTTTTGCATGATTTTTCTTAGTCACCAACCTTCAATTGCAACTCTAATGTCTTCACAAGACAGACACCCTCTGGATCTGGATTCCCAAATAAACAGGAGTCCCTTTGCCTCACTCAAGAGACTCTGGAAACTTGCAGGGGAAAATAGTGACAGTACCTAAGAAGATGTGAGGGGAGATGGTGTCAGCGTCCTTTAGGAATCAGGAAAAGACCAGTGTCTTCCAGGCGGGGCAGCAAGAGACCTTCAGATTGTAATCCCTGCTACGCTAGACCCACCGAATGGCCAACCACCATATGCATCCATCGTCCACCCGTTTGCTCATTCTTTCATTCATTCACAGCACGTGCCTGAGGACCTGGCCCCTGAACCTGGCCCCTGAGATTTTCACACCTCCGTTAAAACAGCTAGAGGAGGAAATCTCCAAATGTAGGCTGTCTCTCTGATCCTTGGGGAGCTCCATCCCTCGGCAAGTTTTGCCCAATGTGACGTTGAAATCTGTCTTCCTCTGCTGTCCACCCATGTAGTTTTGTTAGGACACCCTGAAGTAAGGCGGACCAAGCTTCTCCTCTTCCACAGACAGGCTTTCAGATCTCGGAGAGCAGCCCTTCTGCTCCACCCTTTCTGTGCCCTGGTCCGGGAGGAACTTCTCCCTGATGACCCTTCCCAGGCAGGTGTGACATCCTCTCCCCCTTATGGTGGGCCCCGTTGTAAAGCCACACTTTGAAGGAGCACCCAAAGGATGACCACTCACCGGGAGCCACACCGTCATTCAGTGGAACTGTCACGAGGGTGACCCTGAAGAACCCACACCTGCTGATTCAGGTCAGAGAGCTCCCTAAACAGAGATCCACTCACTGTGGCTTAAGTGGAAAAGAATAAACAGGAAACATTGTCATTAGGGATCGTCAGGGATGCTAGAAGAGATCATTTCACCTGGGCCCTTCAGGAAGGAAGGTCTGGGGTTCTCACACGCCTACCAGCAGCGCTCATGAGGCCCAGCAGCCCTGAGGTTCTTTCCAGTGCAGCAGCGGGCCCTGGCGAGGAGGGGGAGCGGCCTAACCAGCTAACCGTCAGTCCAGGGTGCACGTGTGCTGAGGCCCAACCACTCCTTTGACACCCACCCCATGCTCGGCTCGGTGCTGGGTCTGGCGCTACAGCAGTGAATGGCTCTGGTCCAGTGGGAGGTGGACAGCACTGGGTGGCGGGGTGATCCATGGACACGCACAGAGGATGCTGAGGTGTCCAGAAGAGCCAGGTATGAGGACAGGTGTCCCAGCCCCCCAGAGCCCATCCCAGCATCACCCGCTCTAGGGGATAATCCCAAGATAGGGTCTCCTTGGATGACTATCAATCATAGTGGGTTTCTCTCAGCACTGGTGGGGGCAGTGGTACGACAAGCGAGCCTCAAGGGAGGTTTTCAAGACCTCCTCAGGACACCAGCTGCTAAGGTCCTCATCCTGGATGGGAACTGGGAAGCCTGGCCTGACAAGCAGCCCAGGTCAGAAAACCTGAGCCACCGCCTGGGGAAAATCTCAAGGCAGGCCAGTAAGAGTATCACCCTAGAAGTCTCAAGGACAGGCATGGCATTCAACCTTAATCACCCACAGCCCCCTGGCGACTATGAGCATCTTTCCCACTGGCATGTGCTTTTGCCTGGGAGCACAGGAGGGCCCTGTGCCTGGGCAGCCTTGCCAGGGTCCCAGCAGCTCCCCAGTGAGACACAGCTAGCCCCGCACAGGACACGAAGCAGAGCCAGCCTGGCGTGGCCCCACTCCTCTCCTGAGCCCTGAGCACTGGAAAGAGGGAGGCTCCAGAGTGAGGACTTTCCAGCTGCCCACTGGAAAGGAAGGAAGCTCCTCTGTTGAAAGTCCTGTGGGGTTGCATTGCACCTCTGGCAGCTCCCAGGAGCAGTGGCAGGCTCTGACGGAACCTGAGTCACTTATCTGATGGCACAGGGAGGTTCCAGCTTCCACCGGTGGGGTATGACAAACATGTAATAGAAGAAAGCCAGTTCCTCCTGCGGGAAGGTCCCATAAGGCTCAGATGAGGAAATCTCACCTGAGCTCCTTGAGAAGTGAGCACCAAGCCAAGCCCCAGGGGGAAATAGAGTTGATGACAGATGTTGGCTTTCTCCAAAAGGGATGACTGAGCAACTTCCCCTGAGAGCAGTCCCCTTGCCATGTCACTGTGGGGCCAGGGCTGGACATGTCAGGCCCTTGATGAAGGGAGTCCATCTCCTGGCTCCAGGAAGCTTGCCCTCTACTAAGGGAGTCCCGCCATTGCAAAATTTGCTGCATGCTTCAGACAGGACCCAAATGGCATTCTTGGCCACCCAACCACTCTCTCTTGAGCCATCCCTGAATGGAGGGTTGGGCTGAAAGCCCCTACTTATACTCTTTCAAAGCCCCTCAGAGATGCACTCTCATCCCCATAGGGAGCCACAGACAGTGAGGATCGATTTCTTAACTGAGGGAGGCCGGGTCCTGGTGTCCTCTAAATTCAGTGGGCTCCAGAACTGACTAAATTCTCAAAGAGGTAGGCAATGATTTCTCCAAAAACTGAGCCCAGGTCCAAACTTGCCCCACTGTCTTCTCTTAGTAATGCAGGAGCTTTGTAGGTTCTCAATAAACCAGTAACAGTTCATGTTTGTATCCTGTTTGTTACAATCTCGCTCCTTCCACCTTCCACGGCCCATCAGGCACAGAAAATCTGAGGCACAAGTTAGGTTCCTTGGGCTCCCCTGGGCTCCTGAGAGGACCAAGGCCACTGTAGCTTAGGTCCTACCCAGAGCAACGTACAAGCAGGGCTGGAGGGCTGGCTGGGAATGGCTGCTGGGAAAGAGCTGGCACTGACTTGGTTCAACTGTGGGGCAATGTGACCTGCACTGTGAAACATGGAGAAGGGCATGGGGCCCTTTTCCTCCAGAAGATTTGTGAAAATGCCAAGGAAATCAATCCCCAGGCAGCCTGTGCAGTGCAGCCTTTAGCAGTGCGGGGTAAAGCAGCTGCAGCAAGCCTCTGCCCCTACCTCACTGCCCTCAGGCATCCCAAGCCCATGGTCCTGTGCTCACCCAGCCTGCAGGGAAAGGGCCTGGGCTGAGAGGGCAAAACACAGCATCTTGGTGTGACACTTTTAACACACTCACTTTTGCAACACCCAAAACCAAAACATTAAATCTCCAGCTTTTTAAATTTCATTACCAAGTAATATGTGTAGCTGGCATGCTCATCTGGTGGCTCGGCTTCCCTTCCCCCCACCACACCCCAGATCTCAGGCCACTGTGTGGCACTGGATTCCCCTGCAGTTTGTTGGTGATTCACACGCCTCCAACCCTCACTGGTTCGGGCCATCCTGCCTACTTCATTCAGACAGTTTTCCAGAATACACATCTGCTCTCACCACTGTCCTCTAAAACCTTCAATGACTCCCTGTTGCTGCGACAATAAAGTCCAAGCTCTTTGGCATGTGTCCTGACAAGGGACAGAGGCACACTCACAGGTGTCACAGCCGGGAGGATGCCAGCAGCCAGGGAGCACTTGCAAAAGTGCAGGCAGGCCCAGAGAAAACACAGGACATGGAGAAGCACCAGGGCTGCTGGAGTCCATCACCTCCCCCAGAGGAGAAGGGGCTGAGGATGGCAGCTACTGGTATAGGAGAGGGGTGCAGCTGGGGTGGGGGCTACTGTAACTCAGTCTCCCCCTCCCTCTGATCCTCCATGGCCTAAGCATGACCAGGAGACAGGACAAGAGATCTTGGAAGCTGCCCACAGGGTCAGTCTCACAGACACAGAGCAGGAGGATACTGGGTACCCCCCATCACTACCTGCCCTGCTCCAGGAAGTTCACCTTTCTCTGGCCAAGAAATTTCTCTAAAATGCAACCCCCTCCACACCACTCCCCTGAGGACACACTCTCTACCCCACCAGATCTGCAGTGAGACCCTGAGACCTGTTAGGAGCTGATGCTGCTCATCTCCTTGCTCACCTTACCTTCACAAATGCAAATGTCTGGCTCATCACAAACCCCTTAAAGAGCCATCTTCAGCCTCTGCCCCTTCTGGGTCCTGCCCAGCTGCCAGGGCATCCAGAGACCCTGAATCACCTTCACTACCTGCCCCTAGGTGTCAGCTGTGTTTTCTGTGACCAGCAGAGGGTGCAATAACACCAAGAGACAATGAATGACAGCAAGTGACAGAGTGGCCTCTGGAGCTCACACCTGGGCCAAGCTGCTGGAGCTAAGCTCTGTCAGTTCCTACAGGTAGGACATCTTTTATAACCTTGGAATCATGTTTTTCAGACTATTTTTTTACTACAGTCCACTCTTTGAAATGCATTTTACTTTGTTGTCCAGTTCACATGTACATGTCTAATTATTATAGACTTTTGACATTAACTTGCCAAAAACTAATTGCTCAAGGTATTTCATAGTGAAGTAAATTCAAAACATAAATAGTTTAACAAAATTAAATTTTTTTATTAAGTGAACTTTTGGTCTTTGTACCTTCAGCAAATTAGATTTGAAATAGCTTGGCCCTGGCTGGTGTGGCTCAGGAGGTTGGAGCATTGTCCCATAGCCAGGGTTGTGGGTTTGATGCCTACTCAGGGCATATTCCTAGGTTGCAGGTTCAATCCTCAGTCCAGGTGCACACGATCCTCTGTCTAGGTGCACACAGGAGGCAACCAATTGATGCTGCACTCTGACATTGATTTTTCTCTCCTTCCTGTCTCCCCTCTTCTCTCTTTAAAAGCAATGAAAAATGTCCTCAAGTAAGGATAAAATTTTTTAACTAGTTTGTTTTTATATGGCTGACACATTTATTTTGTAACATTCAGATTTTTAGTTATTGAGTACATGACGGTGTTTAGTAGTGAATACATGAAATGTGTATCAGCACATATTTTTTACCTTATGGCTAATTTTTTTGGATCTTTCAATACGACTCATTTTGAAATGCTCTGTCAAATGCAGATAACAAAAATTATGAAAATCTGACTGTGTAACGTAATAAAGGCCTACAGTCCCCTTAAAATGTAACATTTAATTTTCATGTATAATTTATTTTCTGAGCAGCAGAATGCATAACATTTTAATTAATACTAGAAAGTTATCAGATTCACAAGTCATATATACAATTGTGGGGGAAAATATTTTGTCATCAACTCTGTAACACATTAAAAGATAAACTGTGGCATATAAAAATTTTTAAGAGTTTATTTGAGCAGAGCGCCATTCGAATTGGCCAGCCTCACATCCAGCACACAGAAAGGAGCTCCAGGGGGCTGGACAAAAGGAAAGACTATTATCGGCAGGAGGCAGTGGGGACGAGAAAGTTACACTGGGCAGAAAAGCAGGTAGGTTATGGCCAGGTCACTTCCTTTGGGGGATGGAAGGGACCTATCAGGCAGGTCACCTGCCTAGAGTTGACCAGGGGATTCCTGATGAGCAAGTTTGAGACCATTTGGTGATGGTGGCGGTGGGAGGGTGGTTTAGCCTAATCAATTACATTTGGGCCTGTCGTCTTGTGTTTTTTTAAAACAAAGATAACAAAAATTATCTCATATGTAGATTCTTGCTCCAAATAATTCTCATCCTTAGTTTAAGCATCTTGTTGGCATAGAAAAGTCATCACAGGACACAAGAGTAGGAAGCAAACTGCAGGGGTGCCTTGTGAGATGAATGCAACTCCTTAGGTGTCTGCAGATGCAGAACAAGAGACACTGTATTTTGTGACTCTGGATGCAACAGTGTCAGATGCAGCTGTTCAGGAGCTATTCACAAAGTGACTCTATCCATTCTTAAGGCAAAATGCCTCACACAGTGGTGGTCACTTCCTTAACCAGACTGTGTGAAAGCTACACTGTTTGAGACCAATGGAAAAAAAGAAAAGTTTTACTGTGAAGTGATAGATACTGATGGATAATTAAGCTAAGGTTTTTATTGCAGGGATAAATATATGCAAGTACCTGTACTTAGTCAATACCAAGTTGTAATCCCAGAACATAAATTCTATAGTGAAAACTACTGGGGGTTGGCAGGGGGAGGATATTCAGAGAGTAAAAGAGCTTCCTACTCCCTGATCTCACTGGGGCTCATTTTATCATACTCGACTGGCTCAAATGAAAACTCAGTGTGTTCCTTTTGCCCACGGTTGTTTGTCATTCTAACAGGTTCATCCGAATTGTAGGAGGTACAGATGAACCACCCCGAGTAGGCAGCCGACTCTAGCGTATTCCAGGAACACACCTCTGCCCTATAGAATGCGAAGGGCTTGGAGTCTTCTTCCTGCCAGGTAGTCAATTCATCAAGACTCTGCTCCTGTGAGGTAAAAGGGATTGATTAGCCAGCACAGCCTCTGAATGGGAGAAAATGCAGCCTGTGGGCTCTTGGAGCCCAGAGGCAAGTAGGAGGGCAAGAAGCTCTTCTAAAAGGTAGAAGAGCTTCTTTCCTGGAGGTGGTGCACCTGCTGAACCAGCCAAGATGAGATTTGTGGAGAATGAGAGGCATGGCAGGTCTTGGCCCTCCTCTTTGAGGTGGCTGAGGGGACAGGAAATTGGTTGGGAGTGCTCACTTTCAGCTGGAGGGCCGGCTGGCTTCTTTCACTGTCCATCTCACAGCAGAGACAGCGCTTTCCTTTGGAGACCGCCAAGAAAATTGGATTTCCCTCATGCTCATCAGCCAAGCTAAAGCGAGCAGGTAAGGAAAAGAAGATCTCTGGGAAAAAGACAGTTAGTCACAAAAGAGGGATTTGTCCTCAGAGCAGGAAATAGGCCTTCTGTCTGCTGGGGCTTCAGGCTCCTTCACTCTGGCCCAAGCCTGCTCTTCCCCCATAGTCCAAAAAGACTCCCCTCACACCTGGTCACTGGCACAGACTGCCATTCCATTCCTAGGGGTCCCTGGGCCTCCTCAGCCCACAGCCCACCCCCTGCTGGAGCTGTAGGTGTCCTACAACCTGAGCTGAACCCTGGTGGGAAGACCTTCCCATGGATGCAGAAGACAGAAGACAGCCGAGAGAGAGTCACCTGGGCATCTGTGGTATTTATCTGGAACAGCTTTAAGAGTCTCAGAGTGCAGCACCACTACCTTGTTGTCCTGGTCACGAATGGTGAATTTCTCTGGGACTTGGGTCACCATTTTTGGACCTAGATCAATATAACCAAATGTCAATACTTCACATTGAAGTTGGAAAACTCAATCCTTCCTAGCCCACAGGGAGAGTCCCAACCCACTCCTCCTTCTGCCTGTGGACTTGAACATCTGCCCACTAAACACCTCTTCCACCCCAGGCTTCCTGCCATGCTCCAGACCAGCAATTCAGCACATATGTGAACACACGGGTTTCCAATTTTGACACATGGGTTCAAATCCAAGCTCTGTGACTTACTGCTTTAGGACATAGGATAAGTCACTAAATCTTCCCAACCCTCAAAGCCCTCCTGGGTAAAACAGGGTAATAACACCTACCTTGCAGGGACATTGGGAGGATTAAAATACTTACTCAGACGAATGGCCCTTAGCCTCCCTGGTGTTCATAGCCAGGTGTCTGAGTATGGAAGGAACTCCATACATGGTAATAATTATCCTTCTTAACTCTTCCTCCTGCACCCTCCCCCAGAGACAGCATGCTGCTAGCAATTCGTGGGGTGAAACAGATCCTCGCACTGGCTGGGCCAATGGACCCACAGTGGGGTGGGGGTGAGAGGTGGAGGAAGGAAGCACTCAAGATGCCAGCATGGTGAAGACCAGCTGGTACTCCAGGCTCATCAGAAAGCCACAGGGCTTGTGCCTGGCCCTGGAGGAACCTCTCTGAATTCACAGGAACAGCCACCATGGAGGCCAGGGGATTTCCCAGGGCAGGGCTCCTGGGAGAACATTCAGGCCATTCCTGCCCACAGGTGGGGCCTTGCACAGAAACCCTCCCTACTGGGCCTCTGAATGGGCAGGAGGCCTACCCCTCACTGAGGGGCTTGGACACCAGATTGATGGGTGCAGGAGCCCACAAATGGGCCATGTCAGACTTGGATGGTGTTTGTAAAATATGAAGTAACCACTGCATCAAGTGATGCTATCATGTAATTACCTGTGATGGGTAATTACAACATAAAGAGGAAATCTAAGGCCTCATTCCTCTCCCATGCAACAAGCACACATCTCTGGCTGGTATTCTCCTGCCCTGGGTGTGGGGGACTCTTCCAGTAACACTGGCTCTTTGTGGCCTCCTCCCCGAAGCTTTCCTCAGCCCCTCTATGTGGGAGGCTTCCTGTCTGGGCTGCCACAGTATTCTGCATGCACACCTGCAGCACAGGTGTTGGGGCCCATGTCTCATCTCCCTATGGCATCAGAAGGTCCGGAGTACAGGTTCCCTGTCTGAATTGGCAAGATCCTTCTTGGTCCCAGCCCAGTGCCCCAAGCATCATGGACACTCAGCATTCATGGCAGGGATAAGTGGCCCAGATGAAATTCTACGAATACCTGCACTGAAGTGGGGTCAGTGAGATCTGTGGGTCACAGCCCTGGGCAGCACTAGAATCTCCCCAGAGACTTCTCTGGGCCACCCCAGACATTCTGAGTGCATGGGACTGATGCAGATTGTTTCAGAATCATGAAACTAGATTAACTCTAAACCTTCCAGCTTCTCAAACATTAAGCACACATACAACTCTGCCTTTCTGTCAGCCCCACTGCTGGCATGTTGTTGCTCTGAGGGCCACCCTCTGACTGGCATGGCCTGAGGCCATGGTTTTCAGGCTTGGCTGCACATTGTACCACCTCATGGATGATGTTTTAAAACTGTGGATGCCTGGGCCTCATATCCCCAAGCTTCTGATTCAACTGGTCCAGGATTGAACCAGGGTGAGACATAGACATGCTATGCAAGTTGCATTTCTAGCACTATCATTGTGCTTTTCAACTCTTAAATATTTCTTAAATCATATACTATGTCCATGGATTGGAAGTATTAATATCATTGAAATGTCCATACTACCCAAAGCAATCCATATAGTCAATGCAATTCCTATTAAAGTAACAATGGCATATTTCACAGATCTAAAACAAATATTCCAAAAATTTATATGGAACCAAAAAAGACCCTGAGTAGCCTCAGCAATTTTGTTAAAGAAGAACAAAGTTGGAGAGATCACAAAACTGGACTTCAAGCTGTACTACAAAGCCGTTGTAATCAAAACGGGCTGCTACTGGCACAAGACAGACATAGGTATCAATGTAATGGAACAGAGAGCCCAGAAATCAATGACACCTCTATGGTCAATAAATATTTGACAAAAGAGGCAAGTGCACACAATGGAGTAAAAACAGTCTCTTCAATAAATGGTATTGGGAACAATGGACTGCCATGTGCAAAAAAATGAAAATAGGTCACCAAATTACACCATACACAAGAATAAACTCAAAATGAATAAAAGACTTAAATGTAAGGTTCAAAACCATAAAAATCCTAGAAGAAAACACAGGCAGTAAGATTTTAGACACAGCAATATGTTTGCCCATGTATCCCCTAGGGCAAGGGAAATCAGGGAAAAAATAAATGAATGGGACTGTATCAAACTATGTATAAAAAGCTTCTGCACAGCAAAAGAAACCATCAAGAAAAAGAAAAAAAGAACTCATTGTATGGGAGAGCATATTTGCCAATGATACTTCTGGTAAGATGTTAATTTCCAAAATGAAGAACTTATACAACTCAACACCAAGAAGACAAAAAATCCCATTTGGAAATGGGCAAAGGACCTGAATAGACACTTCTCCAAAGAGAACATACAAATGGCAAATACACATATGAAAAAATGCTCAACATCACTAATTTTCAGAGAAATGCAAATTAAAACCACAATGAGATATCACCTCACTCCTGTCAGAATGGCTACCATCAATAAATCAACACACAACAAGTGCTGGCGAGGATGTGGAGCAAAGGGAAAGCTAGTGCACTGTTGGTGGGATTGCAGATTGGTGCAGCCACTGTGGAAAACAGTATGGAATTTCGTCAAAAAACTCAAAATGGACCTGCCAGTTGACCTAGCGACCCTACTTCTGGGAATACATCCTAAGAATCCTGAAACACCAGCCAGGAAAAGTATATGCCTTACTGTGTTCATAGCAGCCAAGATCTGGAAGCAGCCCAGGTGCCATCAGTAGATGAAGGGATAAAAAAGCAGTGCACATTTACACAGTGGAATACTACATGGCTATAAAAGAGAAGGAAATCTTACCCTTTGGAGCAGCATGGATGATCCCAGAGAATACTATGCTAAGTGAAATAAGCCAGTCAGAGAGAGACAAATACCATATGATCTTACTCATATGTGGAATCTAGTGAACAAACTGAACTGATGAACAAAGTGAAACCAGAAGCATGAACACATGGAACAGATGGACCGATCTCAGAGGGATGGGGTGCGGAGGTGACTGGAAGAGATTAGCCACAGAGCACACATGCATGTGTGCACAGCCCATGGACACACAGGACAATGCGGTGATGATAGGGGTAAGGGCTGGGGGGCAAAGAGGGCAAAATTGGGAGACATCTATAACAATGTTAACAATAACATTTGTTACATCTGTGAGGGGGATCCCCCAAAATGGAATTTGTTTATAAAAATGTGTATTTTTTCTTACATGTTTAAACTTCAGTCACCTTCAAAGTAGTCTCCACTTGATGCAATACACCTATTGAGATGTTTTTCCACTGCTCAAAACAATTTTTGAACTCATGAATTTTGATGCCTTTTAGTGCTTCCGCCATTTTTTATTTCACCTCTTCCACATTGGCAAAACGTTTCCCTTTGGGGACTTTTTTATCCATAGAAACAAAAAAGTCACTTGAGGTGAGATCAGGTGAGTAGAGAGGGTGGGGCCGTGGGGGGTCATGCCATTCTTGCTCAAAAACTGCTGAACACTCAGTACAGTGTGGACAGGTGCGCTAGTAAATCACCCATCATTAAATGGGCAAACATGTTGAAGGAGATTTCAAAAAAATTACCTGAACCCCAACGCAGCCTCTCACAACAACTCCAGCTGGTACACTGATGCAGGTGAGTTCCTAGAATACTCATCTAGTGGAGGAAGACTGTCCTACAAGGGGACCGCCCTCCAGAAGATAACTCCAGGGGTTTGGGGGTCCCCTCTCAAACTTCCTAAATCTGTTCTTTTACTTCTGTTTCCCTCCCAACACAGCCTGACTTGGGACCCACCATCTCCCATTCAAGCTTGTTCATGTCCTCTCTCACTTTACTCCTGACCCCCGTTTGAAGAAATCCATTCTTCAAACGTCCTGCTTGAGGCCTCAGTAGACCTCTCGATGACGTTATAGGGCTGGTAGTCTTTCCTGTAGGGCAGTGGTCCTCACCTTCCCGTGTATCACAACAACCCTGGTGTCTGCACAAACAGACCCCTGAGCCCCACACCCAGAGTTTCTAACACAAGAGTCTATGGTGGAGCCAGAGAATTTTCATTCCCAACAAATTCCCAGGAGGTGTTGCTGCTTCTGGTCCAAGGACCTCACACTGAGAGCCTGTCCCTGGGTGTTGGGGGGCTACATCCCTAAGGAGAATTCAGAATAGGCCCAACAGACAGACCTGCATGGTGGTCCCACTGATGGGGCCCAGTGCAGAGCATGAGCAGGCACTTCCTGCCCACGGCCAAACCAGAACCAACTGAAACACCTTAGGCAGCAGCAGTGGAGGCTCCCGGGGATGCAGGGGCGGTGCCGGCACTGTGTGTCCCTCCTCTCATTTGGGGCTCACTGCCCTCTTCCCCTGGAGGAAATCCAATGTTCACACATGGCCTGAGGTGGCGCTGGGACTCAGACCAAGGGCTCCTGACTGTGCCCTGGGCAGGGGGTGGTAATGGCAGCCTTAAACTTGACTCAGGCCAACAGACGTTGTAGTTCCTTAGATCTCACCATGCCACTTACTACCTGTGCACCTGGGGCTGGTGGCCTCCCTCTGGTTCTCAGTTTCTGCACCTGAAAGTGGTGACGTTAACATTTCCTCCTGGGGTTATTGTGAGGGTCACCTGTGCCTTGTGGGGAGGGTCCTAGCTCAGTGTGCCCAGGGGACTCAGTGATGTGGGTCCCCCACACACCCCTCCAGCCAAGTTCCTGGTTTTCACAGGCACTGTGAGGAGGTCATGGCTGCCATCAATGGTCAGCAGAAGAACCTGGGAAGGTTCCCAGGCTCAAACCCATTCTTTTCCTGAGCCACTCGGCAGGTATGCATGAACCTCCCTCTGCAGGCCCATCTTTCTTGTTGACCCCTCTGAGATTTCAAAGGAGATGCCTAAGCCCCAGGCCAGCACCCTTAGGAGCCCCTCATCTCTGGTTCTCCCACTCCCCTGAGAGAGCCCAGTGGCACCATCCCCACCCCAGCCTCACCAGGCAGCCCAGGGGCCATACCTGCATGTGCAGAGTTCAGAGAGGCGAGACTCGGGCCTGGCTCCAGGGGACCGCTGGCTGGATCTGGAGTCAGAGACAGTGAGGTTGGCGTACACTTTGGGGATTTTCCAGGGAATCAAGAGCGTCGAGGGGCCATTTAATGCCTTACTTATTTTGTGTGTGTTTTCAGAAACAGGAAGAACAGAGACAGTAATGACATTAAAAATGTCTCTGCTGGTCAGAGATAGTGGGAATGGGGATGGAATGGAGCTGAGTGCAGAACTTCCTACAAACACCCACATTAACTCAGGGGCAGAGCAAACATCATCGCCCACACCTGGGAGAGTGATGGGGGTCCCGCCTGGTAAGACATTAAGTCTGAGAAATGCTGGAATGAAATCCGATACCAGACTTTTGTGCTAAGAGCACACAGAGCTCCTGGCAAAAGACCGCACCTGTGCTCTGCGTGAAGGTCCCACCAATCTGGGCTCTGGGACACTGCAGCACGAGTTCCCGGGACAGGGTGAGCATGGCAGCCACCTCGTGGCCCCATGCTAGGAGCAGGGCTGGGCCCAAGCCTCTGCCATCACTGTTACTGGAACCACAGTGGTCAGTCCAGTGTCCTGAGTTTTAGTTTCAAATGATGATGGTCATGTGCGAGTTGAAAGCTCAGGATGTGGCTTCTGGCAGGTTACAGGCCTCTCCCTTCACACCTATCCATTGGAAAGTCATGGAGGCCAAAATTTTGCTTTTAACATCTCCCTGGAGCTGACGCCCAAGTACTTTCCTGTGGGGAGCACTCAGGAGCACAATGTCACTGCCCAGCCCAGACTCAGAGACACCGTCCCCCACTGTGGACCCCTCCTCTGCTGGGCAGTCAGGGGACAGACATGTGTTTGGAGGATTCCAAACCATCCTGTTCATGAGTCAGGACTTCAAACCTGAGTCTCTCTTGAACATGACCCATTTATGTACCACCTGCGGCCCTGGCCTCCTGCAACTAAGCTTCATTTGCTCTCAAGAATTTCTGTCTTCTAGTTCACCTACCCAGGTAATTCTCAAAGCTCAGTGTCCATACCAGGTGCCCGGGGAGGCCAGGGACTGTGCACGGCTCCTCACAGGGTCCTGCTTCAGGAGTTTCCAGGTGCATTTTCACAAGAACCTCACCTTCTGGGCTGCACTGGGGTTCAGCTCTCTCCAGGTCTCCAGAGTCCATCTTCACTCCTGCGTTCTCCTCCAGGAAGGACATTTTCAGCGTGATGAAATGACTCAACGGGAGCCAGGGATGAAGGGCAGGGCCTGAGGGGACAGGAGGGACACTGGCTACCCCACCTCTGACCCCAGGAGACCTGGCCGGCCTCCCTCTCTGCTCAGAAATGTTTGCCGTGTCCAGCAAGCCCCCTCGGGGCCCACCGTGCTCTTCCCTGCAGCCTCCTCCTTTGAGTTTTGCCCTGCCAAAGTGACATTTCTCAACCAGTGGGTCACAGTATCATTGCCATGGATCTAGTTCTATCTGTATTGCTCTAATCCTGGGGATGGAAAACTATAGCCCACAGGCCAAAACCGTCCCATCCTTGTTTTTTAAGTAAAGTTTTATTGGAATGTGGCCATGCCCTTGTTTGCATGTCATCTGTGGCTGCTCTCTGGCTACACAGCAGAGATGAGTGTTGAAGAAGTGTCACCTGGCCAGCAAAGCTTATAATGCTGCCTGTCCTGGCCTCTACAGAAAGAGCTTCCATGCCCCTGTGGCAGCCTAATCTTTGCAGCCTCTGGTCCTGGAAAACAGAGCCTCCCAAAGGTCCCAAGACACTCAACTCCTGGTGTGTTAAGGTGGGGCTGACACAGGAGCCCCCACCCCACCCACTGTTGTGTGCCACTCCTCACCCAGTTCACATGGAACTTCCCCCGGGGTCAGTTCAGGACCACCCAGGGAGGGCGGGCAAGCCTTCTTGCTCCCATTCTACAGATGAAAACGGGAAAGTGAGTGGCTCCTCAAGGGTCACACCACTTTTAAGGTTGCAGAGGGCAGTTTGTGTAGACAACCCATCTTTGAAGAATGGCTTAGGAGTGTGACAAAGGGAGCTCAATGGTCTTGCAAAAGGTAAGGGGGGAGAAAGGGCTCCAGGACCAGGCAGCAAGGACACTAAGGAGGAGGAGGGGGTGGTCTCCTGCAGCCCTGGGGGCGGGAGACCTTATTTAAGAGATGGACGGATATCCTCTATTTGGTTTTACATTGTTTGGTTTTTGTCTGCATCCCCTGAACTCAAAGCACAGCTGCCCTTGCAGTACTGGGGGTAAATGAAGGGACTCAGGGAACTGGTGGCAGTGGAGAAGGCAGAAAACTTGGCAGCCTCAGCACAGAACAAGAGGTGGCTGGCAGAAATGTCAGTCCCCACATATGTGAGGATACTGGTGCTGCTGCTGGAGCAGAGTGACACCCATGGGCACTAGTACATGCCAGTGTCCTCGTGAGCTCCTTACAGATTGGGCCACCTAGACCAACATAAATGCAAGAGGGGCCCTCAGGGCTCCCTAACAAAGCAGTGCACTTGAGCATTTGAGATCCCCTCTTCCCACCTAAGAACACTCAAAATATGGCACCCCAGTGTCTCTTCCTGAAGACCAGTACTTTCCAGACCCTGGAGTCAGACTGCTCAGCCTTCAGAAAAGGTGCTTGCATCTTCCTAAGGTTTCCGAAGCTCAGTGTGTGCCTGGCCCTGCAGTGACACCCCGCCTATTGGCAAAGCCATCCTAGGAGACTGCGGGCTGCTGCTGGGCTGAGAGCAAGGTGGCGGAGGGGTGATATTTCGGCATTCGGGGAGTCCATAGAGTGGCTTCTAGTAGGAAAACAGCAGGGTAGGAGCAATGCCTCCCCATTTCCCGATTACATCTGTTGGCCCCTTGAGCAGGGGGTGAGGGCCACCTACCTGGACCAGGGATCCCTGAGGTCTGCGGCTCTGTCTTATGCTCCTGCAGCTCTGGTCTTCTGTCTTCAGGATCTCTGATCTGGAGAAGCCGGATCTCACTCATATGATGAACAATCAGTTTGGGGTGTATATGTGAACGTCACAGCAGCATTCCTTTAGCCAATAATAATAGCTTCTCAGGCCATCTGTCATCACTCCTCACCTGCCATTTTTCACTGGGTGACCATAAACAAATGCCTACAGGGTAGTGTCATTCTGCCAAGGCTGTGCCATATCAGTTCAACACATTTTAATGTGTTCGAGATAGACAGTGTGGCTGCCTATCTGCACCAACCACAAAGGTGTGGGAGGAGACCTGAGGAAAAAAGTGAGGTGCCAGGTCCAGGTCAGGCAGGTAGTCTGAAGCTGCAAGGAGGCCCCTGTCCCCATGTGGGTTTTCTGCCCCAGGCCCAGATGCAATGTCCACATCCCAGGGAAAAAGCCCTTATCATCTGCTCTCCAGGATGTCACTGAACCTCCTGCCACCTCTTCTTCAACAGGGACATGCAAAGCTCCCTTGGGTGAGCAAGGTGGCATTTCCTTGCATTTCACATTGCCTTTGTTCCTATCCTTTCACAGGTATGGTTGTGCCTCACAATGCCAGAAACTGCCAGTCAAATGAAAACCCATACAACCCACTAAGATCACAGCTTCTGGGCACCTCCGGCACCACCAAACACGAGAACAAAGCAGCAACCACAATCATGTCTGTGCATGCTGTCACCTGCCAGGCCTGGGCTGACCCCATGGCTTTCAGTCTTTATCTCCTTGAGCCTCTGATGGTCCTGCTGGGTGGCACCGTCATCCCTGCTTCCAGACAAAAGACAGAGCAGTTTCAGAGCTTAAGCAATTGACCCCTGGTCACACACCTACTTACGGGCAGCACAGGACTAAAGCACAGCCCTTTCTGAGCATGTGGAAGCTCCACCCCTTTCACGGTCTCTCCTAGTTATTTTCCATGCACATGTCCACATAACATACAGACACAGGAATGTGTTCAACAGCTTATTTTGTAACACATCTTTCCTACCAGCAATGCATCTTGCTTTTTCTATTCAATATGATATCCTTGGTCATTTCATTTGATCAATGCTTTTCTGTTATTCCCTTTATAGCTGGAACTAAAATTTCTATTTTGTCTGTCAAATTCCTAATAAGGAAAGGTTTTTGGAAAATTTCTTCATAAACCTTGGAATGGAGATGAGATGGTGAAGGAAAAGGTGACATAAGGGCAAAGTCAAAACAGTCACTAGACTGCCCTGCAGTCAGGCACCTCCGTTCTCAGGGCTCAGGAGGAAAGATGGGGGTGGGAGGTGCCCTGTAGGTGTACGTAGGAAACAGACTTGTAGAGATCCTGTCCAGGGCTGCAGCCAGGCTGGGAACAGAGAGAGAAGTCATCTCTGCGAGGGGGCATGATGTGGTGGGTGATGCACTCACTGCAATCTCGCCAATATTGCCCCCCCACACACACGACCTTGATAAATTTAATAATCCCCACCAGTGTTGATGCACCACAGGATACTATCTGTTTACTCATTTGTGTTTTCATTTGTGGGAGGATGAGGAATAGGACAAGCGTCAGCTCACTAGTGCGTCACGTATGGGTAAATATTGTTAAACTGATTCCCATTGTGAATATTTGGTTTTCATTTGTACACTATTATTTACAACATCATGCTAAATATGCTTGGACTTAAACCTTTGCACATATCATTATGTTCCTGGGATAAATCCCCAGAAGTGTAATTGCTGGGTCAAAGCATACACATATTCTACTTTATATACTTTTTAAATTCTGCATCTTCCAGTGATTTTTAAGGAATCTGATTTATTAGGTATTTTCTCACTTATCTAACCACTCCTTACAGAGCAATCACCATTCAGACTGTTTGACAGGTTTGAATCTCCCACATGTGTGTATTTGTGCATTTATGTTTTCAGTGTGCACATGGGGGTGTATATGTGCTTTATGTGTATGTACTTTATATGATGTATGTTTTCTTGGAGTGTGTATCTTTTATGTGTATGTTTGTGTGCTGTATTTATTACTATATCTATGGTTGTGTGCTGTGTGTTTTGTGGCTGTATATGGTTTGTGTACATGTTATGTGTGTATTGCATATATTGTGGGTATTTTTGTATAGCTTTGTGTGTGTGTGTGTTGTGTGTGTATGTTTTATTGCAATGTGTGCATTTTTATATGTATGTTTTGGGGGCCAGCCTTCCCTCCCTTGGTGTCTGCACAGCACCAGACAGGGCTCAGGGTGACAGTGGGTTGATTCGGTCTCCCCTGCTTTGGCCAAATGCAAACCACAGCAGCATCACAAGGCTCCGCTTCTACCCAGCCTCCATGATCAGCCTCCTGATCAGGGTATCAGAGGTGTGGAGACATCCAGCCATCGTTTCATGAGAATTACACAGTAGCCCCACTGCATAGCTGCTGACCAGGGGAACCCCAGACATTCCAGGTGCCACTCTGTGGCATTCTGAGACCACCAGACCCACTGAAGGTTCCACCTGCAACCATGTCCAAGTGGCTCCTTGGCGAGGTGTGCCCATAACTCAGCAAGTACAAGTAGGCAGCACATGCTTCGAACCAGGTGCTGAGCTGACTGGTGGGACAGGCCAGCACCCTGGTCACTGAGGGGCAGAGGCTGCTCCTCAGATGACACAGCAAAGACGTCTATCCTTTCTGAGACCAGACATTCTGGCATCTGGGATGCTCACCCATGGTGTGTGGCAATGGTCCTTTTCCTTCATTTGCAAGTTAGTTCAGAAACTTGCTACTGGTTTTTTGTTACTTGTGCCATAGGATGTGAGTATTAATTGAGAGAGGGGAAATGCTCTGAAGAGAAGGTTTACAAATTTCTCTCCCTGGGATTTCCCAGAGCACCTCACCCCCTGGCTACAATCACATTTTTAAAATGCTGTCACTATAAGGTTACTTAGGATGTCATCCCTGCTGAAAACACCGACTGTCCATGCTTGGGGCACTAGGTTGGGGCCAAGAAGGATCTTGCCAAGTCAGACCTGCACTCAGGAGCTTCTGGTGCCATAGGGAGATGAGGCAGGGACACCAACACCTGTGTTGCAGGTGTGCATGCAGAGTACTGTGGCAGCCCAGACAGGAAGCCTCCCACACAGAGGGGGCTGAGGAAGGTTTCAGGGAGGAGGCCACAAAGAGCCAGTGTTACAGGAAAAGTCCCCCATTCCCAGGGCAGGAGAAGACCAGCCAGAGACGTGTGCTTATTGCATGGAAGAGGAATGAGGCCTTAGATTTCCTCTCTATGTTGTAATTACATGATAGCATCACTTGATGCAGTGGTTACTTCACATTTTACAAACACCATCGAAGACTGTCATTGGTCCACTTGTGGGCTCCTGCACCCATCAATCTGGTGCCCAAGCCCCTTGGTGAGGGGAAGTCCGCCCACCCATTCAGAGGCCCAGTAGGGAGGCCCCACCTGTGGGCAGGAATGGCCTGAATGTCCTCCCAGGAGCCCTGCTCTGGGAAATCCCCTGGCCACCATGGTGGCTGTTCCTGTGAATTCAGAGAGGTTCCTCCAGGGCCAGATACAAGCCCTGTGGCTTTCTGATGGACCTGGAGTACCAACTGGTCTTCACCATGCTGGCATCCTGGGTGCTTCCTTCCTCCACCTCTCACCCCCACCCCACTGTGGGTCCATTAGCCCAGACAGTGCAAGGATCTGTTTCACCCCACACATTGCTAGGAGCATGATGTCCCCGGGAGAGGGTGTAGGACAGAAGGTTAAGAAGAATAACTGCAATGATAATAATATAAAATTTGTTGATATTTTCTCCATGGTTCAGGCACATTGCTAAATGCTATCCACTGAATAACTTTTTAAATTCTTCAAACAACCCTATTTGGTCCCTATAATGACCTCATTTTATGAAAGAGAAAACTGAAGATGGACAAATTTAGATAGTTGCTCCAGGTCCCACAGCTAATACAGGCAGACCTTGGAGATACTGTGGATTTGGTTACAAACCATCACATTGCAGTTATATTGTAGGAAAGCCAGTCATAATCGTTTGTTGGTGAAGGATCTTGCCTTCAATCTGTAAAAACACAACATCTTTGAAGCATAGTGAAATGAGGTCTGCTTTGTGTGACAAGAGTTCAGATTTGATTCTAGGCCTGCCTAATTCCAGAGCCCAGGTGCTGAGAAGACAAGTCATTTGCCTTTTATTCAACTTGGGGATGATGGAGAAAGTGAGAGCCCTAAGTCTGTCAGAGGCAGCTGGAGCTGGAGCTGGAAAGCACAGTCCTCCACTCTCGAGGTGAAATGCTACTATAATACTGCTCATACTTATCCCGGTTCTGATGAAAACCAAAGACCCATGAAATTCAGTGTTTAGGTCACATACCAGAAGCTCTGGCCTTGGGCAGTGGGACATTTCAAAGCAAGTCTGCAAGGAGCCCAGAGAAGCCCAGGCAACCATCTGCCCTGCCCTGTTCTAGGAAAGGTCCCTGCCTCCATGTACACACAGTGGGGCTGTTTGTCTAACCCTGCATGTCAGCAAGTACCCACTGGTGTGAGCAGCATGAGGAAATGCCAAAAACCATAGGAGTTTGATGGAAGAGCTGGAAAGATTCCTGCTTCTAAGAGGAGTCTCTCTAGAAGGATCAGGATTAAGAAAGATCCAGACCTTCGGAAGAATGACAAGAGCACAGTTAGAGGCATGGGACCAGTGCGATGGGGGTGGGAAAGGTAACTTGGAACTTAGAGTCCTTGGGAAGGGTTGTGGGCCACACTGAAAGCCTCACAGATGTGAGGGAAGGTCCTCCACTCTGGGGATTGGCCTTTTTTACTGACAGTTTGCCTTGCAGCTGTTCAAGGTTGGGCAGATTCGCACAGGATTTGGGCAGATGGACAAACATTCACAGAGCTCTCAGAATGTTTGACATGCCTTTATTCTGAGGCAAGGGCGATCCATGCATGCACTGCAGGAAGTCCCGATTCCCTTATGTACTAAATACCCACAAAACAGCAGGATGCCAAGAAATTATATAACAGAGTTTAATTCTGTGAATGCAGGCCCATACACAAGGTTATATGAACCCTGCTAAGTCATAGTTACCTGGATATCTGGGTGACAGAGCCTGAGTGACTTCATTTTCTCTATAATCCACTACTTCAGGGTTCCTCACCATACAATCCACACAATGGTGTCTTCCACAAGGATTTCTTGGCAAGAAGGGCAGAGCCCTGCACCCAGATACCACAACAGCAGTACAAGCTGCAGCAACATGCAGCCAAAACACATGCACTGCCACCCAAGATGGCAAGAGCCCACCACCATTCAGTGGTTAGGGATGCCCGCCATTCCTGCAGGGGATCACCTGTTAGGCACTCGATAGCATGGGCCTCAGAAGCTAATGCCCATAAATATTGGCTGACATTGTGATGGACATCTGGGATGTATACATAGCATTTGGCCCCAACTAGAGCACACACTCCATCTAGTGATGCAGTGAGCATATCTAAGTCCATACAATTTTGTAAGGCTACTTTTCTCAACTGATACACTTCCTCATTTAAGAGGCTCAAGGAATCATGTGTTGCAGTCAACACATGAGCTGCGTACAAAGTCAAAGCAGTTATCTCAATCTCAGTGGCTATAGAGGTAGCTGAGGAGAAAAAAATGGCTAATGGGTAGTACCACCACGGGGTACACTTTACTTGGTGTCCCTTTTTAAATGCTTCCCAGTTGGTTAGCTGGATTGCAAGAGTTTTCTGAACTCAAGCAGACAAATAAGGCCACTCCTAGGTACAATGGCCAATCCAATTTCCGGGCAAGTAGGGCCACCCATGTGAGCCACACACTCAGAGAGCCCCAGTGGGAACTACAGCCCACGCATTATTCCACATCCCCAGTAATGCTTCAGGGTTTGCTGCTGACACACACCTATAGAAGGCCAGCCCACTTGGGCTTATCCTTTGAGGTTCTAAGTACAGAGTGGGGCTAGTCCAGCCAACTCCATGGTTGGACTCAGCTGTGAGTCATCCCAAGCCATCCCATATGGAATAGCCAACTACTGGCCAGGGCTAGTCATACCATTGCTTCACCCCAGCGTAGATGTTGGCCCAGGTCACGTTCCATGGGGGATGTGCACTGTTCCACTGGTTCTGTAATCAAGTCCAATTTGAGACAGAAGCTGGAGAAATGTGCCACGGGAGGCTGGCAGCTGTGCTCAGGAGAATTTCAGTGCAGACCTAGCACGCTGACTGGTTAGCCACTGAGACATAGGTGTGTACCCAGTCCATTAAGGTGTTACTTTGCACCCCAGGGGAGAAAAGACAAAGCAGTTATTGGGACAAACAATGACAAATCACAATCCTCAGGCAAAGTACAAGCAAGTTTCTGGTCAGCCGATAAGACAGGGGCTGGCAGAGGGGGCCTCCTTGGGCACAAATACCATAACTTTTGCACCTCAACTGGGGGTTCAGCATCTACTTGCAACAGCAGTAGAGAACTCATAATGGGTCATAAGGACATCACAAAGGTGCCACAAAGGAGCATCTTGTGATCTGCTGGCCCTGGCTATGTTACTTGCAAGACTGAGGGACATGTCCCAATCACCCAGGGCACTATTTACAAATTTCTCTCCTCTCCTTGTCCCCAGGGGGCAACAAGAGCCATCCAGTGTATGTGGGGGCTTTTATTTCCCAAGACCACATCCAAGTGGCTGTTTTCCCTTGCTCTAAGTCCTCAGGTGCAAGCAACCGAATGTTTCCTTGTTTTCCCATGCCTGGTTTCAACAAAGCATCCTAAGTCTGTATCTGTAACTGAATTGGAGCAGCAGACCAGTGGAGTAAGGCTTTCACCAGAGCTGGACCCCACTCTGACTCCTCTCATTTATAGTCCAGGGGACAGTCCATGAGTGTTTCATTCAACCCCCCAACATAAGGGTGGCAGCTGCAGATGCAGGCCCTGCTTTAATAGGCCATTGTGCCACATGATCATTCTGGCAGCTTGGGGCTGAGAGGACACATGGCATTTCCAATCAATCTGCATGTCATGGGCCAATTGTTGCACCAAAGCCCCAGTAAAATGTGTCCCCTGATCACTTTCAATGATCAAGCATCACCCATAAGCAGCGCATAAGAGCACTAGCACTGCAATTACCACTTTCTGATCTGGGTGGTGTGTGGGCTAAGCTGCTAAGAGTCCAGTAGCCATGTCCACACATGTGACTGCATACTTATATCCCTTTGAACTAGGTAGGTGTCCAATTACATCAACCTGCCCCTGGGTCAGCAGTACCCATCCCCGCACCACCTGCCCAATAGTTCCCACAGGCCTCTGGAGATGCCCTTGTAAACAGACAACACAGGTCTCACAAGTTTCTTCTACCTCTGCTAAGATGACAGGTAACCCCCAAGTTTTTATAGTGGACCATGTGGTCTTCTGTCCAGCATGTAAGAGGCAACGGTGTAGCCACTGGGCTACTTCTCTTCCTGACAGGCCAGTAGGCACTGTTTCCAGCCAGCGCACCTTGGCTAGAGTGTCAGCCTCATCATTCCCAGGGAAGGCAAGGGGTGCATGCCCAGTCACTTGGTATACAGTGATTTGTTTCCGGTGGCCTGCTTCCCAGAGGTCTTGCTGCAAGGCCTGCCCGAATAATGGCCTATGCATAACCATCCATGTATTTGCATGCCACGTAGAGACCCATAATACTATTCCAGTGCACCACCCAATTCTCTGTGCAAATAGTCAGGGGCGGGGCCTCATTGGCAGCCATGAGCCACACAGCTCACAGTTCTGCCCACTGGCTACTCTGACCTTCTCCAATAACAACCCAGATCATGTCTGTTTCTGGTTGAATTGCTACAGCAGTCCACACGGCAGGCTGACCCCTGCTGGACCCATCAGTATACCATGCATCTGAGGGAATTGGTGCCTGCCCTTCATGGGAGGGTCTAGCTTCCACTTCTTTTATAGGGGCAGCAGCATTAGATTTTTCATCTATATAGGTGACAGGGCCCAACACTTCCTGCAATTCAGCCCATAGGGGGCTAGTCAACAGAGTATTCCTTTGCTGCAGATAAGCACCCCACACTTACCCAACATAGAAGTCTAAGCCATCCCACTGCGAGGCTTGGACATCCAGTCTCGGACCCACCCTGCAGTGGGATAGGTGGTCCTTACAGTTACCAGGGCAGTTCCTGCTATAGCCTCCATGGCCAACAGGGCAGCATAAACCGTCACCAGTTTCTTTTCATCAGGGAGTACCGTGCCTCTTCTCCTTTCCGTAGTTGGGACCAGAATCCTAGAGCTTGACATAGCCATTCTGATCATTGTCAAAGACCCCACCAAAGCCTTCTTGTGTCACATGCACATGTAGCTTAAAAGATCTAGGAGGGTCCAGAGCATGCAAGGCCTGAGCATGCTTAATGATGTGCTTCGCTCCTCAGAACACTTATTCCAAGGTCAGGATCCAGTCCCAGCTCACTTTCTTTTTTACCAAGGCATACAAGGGGCGAACAACCTGAGTGAGGTGGGACACAAACACTCTCCAGTACCAGAGCAGGCCCAAAAGTATCTGGAGCTGCTTCACAATGGCAGAGGTAGGATACACCTGAATTTTGTCTATCACCACTTCAGAGATCACTTTTGTTTTACCCAACCAACAACCCCCAAGAACATGACAAATAATCCAGGCCCTTGCAGCTTGGCCTCATTGACAGCCCAGCCACATGACTTTAGGTGTGACAACACTTGCAGCACTGCCTTCTCTAACTCTATAAGAGAATCATTGGTTAGCAAAATATCATCAATGTAATGGAAAAGGCACACCTCAGTGGGCCGTGGCCATATAGCCAGGCCTTCTGATACAAGCTTGTGGCAGATGGTCAGGCTGTGTAATTACCCTTGAGGGAGCACTGTAAATGTCTATTGTCTGCCTTCCCATGTAAAAGAAAACTAATCTTGACTCTCCAGAGCAATATCAATGGAGAAAGAGGCATTTGCTAGATCAGCCACAAAGTGGTAGGTTCCCAGCTCATTGGTTAACTGGTCCATCAAGTCCACCACAGAAGGGACAGATGCATGTATTAGGGGAATGACCTCATTGAGCTCCTGGTAATATACTGTCATTCTCCACGTGCCATTCAGCTTTTGCACTGGTCACATGGGAGAGTTGAAAGGTCTGTGGGTAGCCCTAATTATCCCTGCCTTTTCCAACTCTCCTAAAATAGCTGTGATCTCCTCATGTCCTCCAGGCAGCAAGTACAGCTTCACTGCTGTCACATGTTGTGGGGACAGCAACTGAATGGGGGCCGGTGCTCAGCATGCCCCCACAAAATAGATTTTACCACTCATACTCTCAAGCAGAACTCCTCCACAGTGGTTTGCAGCCATAACCCTTGGAGCATATCAATGCCCAGGATATACTCAGGATTTGGGACACATAAACAATATATTCACAATGGTAGGCAATTGCTCAGTACCCAAGGAGAGCTGCATGGCCTTCACCTTTACACTATGCCCCACATAAACATCGATAGAAGCCTCAGGCCCCAGAAGCTTGTCAGGGTTTCCATACAGGAGCATACACTCTGCCCCTGTGTCTAGTAGAGCCAGGACCTGCTGAACATTTGTAGGGGACTAGTGGATAGCCAATTCCACATGCGGCCTCTGATCCCCACCAACCCCCTGTAGACAAGTTCCTCAGCCCTCCTCCTATTCAAATGTCCAAAGAATATCTCCTGCCTCTTCTCAGGAGCTTGGCACAGCCAGGTGGTCTTCCAACCAGACAAGACAGGCCTCTTGGATAACATCCCCAGGTTTCTTCCTTGCCGCCTTCTTCTGGGGTTGCAGAAAATGTTGGTCAACTCACAACTGTTTCCACAGTTCTAATAGGTAAGCTTTCGGCTTCCTATCAATCTTATTTCAGTCTACTCCAGCCCTGAAAGGTCTAACCACATCTGAGTCCTAGTCACCCACACGGGATCATTCTTTAACTGTGAGACAGAGGGAGCTTGAGACATCATTCAATGGTCCTTTCTGCTGCTACCACATCACCATCTCCCCCAGACTTGCCACCACTGTGGTGACGTGATTAATGTGACTCCTGACATACAGGGCCAACATAGCCATGAGGGATCCAAAAGAGGCAGAGGAAGTGTGCTGCAGCACCAGATCCCTCACCCCTGCCATAAAACATTAATCATCAGGGCCATGAGTATTGGGATTGAACATAGCCTGGTGCATACCCAACTCCCGCAGGATTTGCACTAAGTCCGCACAGGACTGCCATTTCCTCACAGCGTCTGGGACACCTCCTGCATCTGCCCAGGCTGTATGAATCACAGCCATGGCCCATTCTAACAGAGAAAGAGATCCCTGCCCCTTCGCATTTCACCAGCTATTTTTCAGCCATTGGGGCAGGGAGGGGTGAATTGTAATGGAAGCTAACTTTTCCATGTCATTATCAGTGCACACAATACTGTCCATCCCTGAATCCCAAAGGCATAGGAGCCATGCTGCCAAGGGCTCCCCGTCCCTCTGCCAAAACTGCTTCCCCAGATAGACTAGTTCAGCCTGCATATAGGGGCGATAGGTCATGTACTCGACCATCTGGGCTGCTGAAACTTCATCTTCTGTATCGCTACTGGGCAAGTCCCACAGGGGACTTGGTTCTTCTTCCCTTTGACTCATCTGTTATGACCAGGGATGGGGATTGTCACAGCTCTGCTGTTTGGAGGTTTTCCTCCAGGGCACAGATCCGGGCCTCCAAGGCTTCCTCTCTTCCTCAGAGTTCGGGTACCTTTGCTGCATCATGGAGTGCTGTCTACATCTTGGCTCACAAGGCTGAAAGAAACACACAGCCCATGGGCCCCATGGCTGCCCTGGTGCTTGGATACTCTAGGGTCTCCCCTACCGCCCACAGGGCCTTCTCTATCTTGTTGGGTGCATCAGTAACACCAGGACAGTCCTGAGGGGGAACCCAAACCACAAGGAGACTTGCCACTGGATACCACATGCCAGTGGCAGGCCACCCCTTTGAACACCCCTCTGGGGGTACCAGTGGCTCCATACCATACTGCAATGAGTCCTGCCAACTACACCAAGTGCCTTGTAGCCATTCAAGGTCAGGTAGATTCACATGGGATTTGGGCAGCCTGAGGAAAATTCATGGAGCTATCAGGATGTCTGATATGCCTTTATTCTGGAGTGGGGTGATCCACACACACCACAGGCCGCGTGTTGTGCCAGGGAAAGTCCCAACTCCCTTTTTTTCTCCCCGTTTCCAAAGCCAATTTATTTATTTTTTTAAGATTTTATTTATTTATTTTTAGAGAGGGAAGGAAGGGAGAAAGAGAGAGAGAGAAACATCAATGTGCAGTTGCTGGGGGCCATGGCCTGCAACCCAGACATGTGCCCTAACTGGGAATCAAACCTGCGATGCCTTGGTTCGCAGCCCGCGCTCAATCCACTGAGCTATGCCAGCCAGGGCGCTAATTTATTTTTTAAAGTATATTTTATTGATTATGTTATTACAGTTGTCCCATTTTGTTCTCCCCTTTATTGCCCTCTACCCTGCACCCACCCCTCCCACCAGCATTCCCACATTCTTAGTTCATGTCCATGGGTTGTACATATAAGTTCTTTGGCTTCTCCATTTCCAATACTATTCTTAACCTCTCCTTGTCTATTTTGTACCTACCATTTATGCTCCTTATTCCCTATACCTTTTCTCCCGTTCCCCCCTTCACCCTCTTCCCACTGATAACCCTCCATGTGATCTCCGTTTCTCTGATTCTGTTCCTGTTCTAGTTGTTTGCTTAGTTCATTTTTTTGTTTTTGTTTTTGTTTTTGTTTTTTGTTTCAGTTGTTGATAGTTGTGAGTTTGTTGTCATTTTGCTGTTCATAGTTTTTTTCTTCTTCCTTTTCTTAGATAAATCCCTTTGATATTTCATAAAATAAGAGCTTGGTGATGATGAACTCCTTTAACTTGACCTTGCCTGGGGACCACTTTGTCTGCCCTTCCATTCTAAATGATAGCTTTGCTGGATAGAGTAATCTTGGATGTAGATCTTTGCCTTTCATGATTTTGAATACTTCTTTCCAGCCCTTTCTTGCCTGCAAGTTTTATTTTGAGAAATCAGTGGATAGTCTTATGGGAACTCCTTTGTAGGTAACTGTCTACTTTTCTCTTGCTGCTTTTAAGATTCTCTCCTTATATTTAATCTTGGGGAATGTAACTATGATGTACCTTGGTGTGTGCTTCCTTGGGTTCAACTTCTTTGGGACACTCTGAGATCCTGGACTTCCTAGAAGTCTATTTCCTTTGCCAGATCAGGGAAGTTTCTTCATTATTTTTTCAAATAAGTTTTTCATTTCTTGCTCTTCCTCTTCTCCTTCTGGTATCCCTATGATTCAGATGTAGTAATGTTTAAAGGTGTCCTGGAGGTTCCTAAGCCTATCCTCATTTTTTTTGAATTCTTATTTCTTCATTCTATTCTAATTGAATGTTTTTTTCTTCCTTCTGCTCCAAATCATTGATTTGAGCCCCAGTTTCCTTCCTGTCACTGTTGGTTCCCTGTCGATTTTTCCTTATTTCACTTTGCATAGCCTTCACTTCTTCCTCTGTTTTGTGGCCATACTCAGTCATTTCTGTAAATATCCTGGTTACCCATGTTTTGAACTGTGCATCCAACTGGTTAGCTATCTTTTCATCACTTAGTTGTATTTTTTTGGAACTTTGATCTGTTCTTTCATTTGGGCCATACTTCTTTGTCTCATTGTGCCTTTTATGTTGTAAAGAGCAGAGCCTTAGGTATTTGCCATGGTGGGGCAACCCACATCTCTGCATTGTGGCAATGTATGTGGGCAAGGGGTCTGAGAGCGAACAATGTCATTTGCTCGGCTCTTGTCAGTTTTCAGTCACTTCTCCTGCTACCCACAAGCAAATTGGGCCCTTCTGATGCTAATCCCTGGTTGGGTGGGTTTGTGTATGTTCTAGGACCCTGTGGGTCTCTCCAAAGAACTCTCCTGTAAGGCTGGGAGTTTCTCACAGTGCCGCAACCCACACAAGTTGAGGCTTTATTTCCCTGTGCTGGAACCATGGGTTGCATGGTCTGTCTTGCACCCCAGTTGTTCCTCCCAGTTTATCCACATGCAAATGTGGGACCACCCAGTCCACCAGCCACCACCTTGCTGCATGTGCTCTCTGCCCTGGTTGCCTATCTCCACCTCTCCTACTGGTCTGAATGAACGTTTCTTCTTTAACTCCTTGGCTGTTGGACTTTTATAGAGTTCAATTTTTTGGCAGTTCTGGTTGGTTTTTGTTTTTAAATTTGATGTGTTCTTTTAGTTGTGTGAGGAAGAAAAGTGTATCTACCTACACCTCCACTGGCCTGACCCAATTCCCTTATATACTAAATGCATACAAAGCAAGCAAGGTGCCAAGATATTACATAACAGAGCTTGATTCTGCACATGTGGGCCCTTACTCAAGGTTATATGAACAATGCTGTCTTAGTTGCCCAGACATCTGGGTGAGGGAGCCTAACTACTTCATTTTCCCTACACAGTTGTTTTCCAGAGACAACTTTGTATTTAATCTCACACGTGGGCTCATTCTGTGAAGAGAAAGGAAGTCAGCAGCATCTAAGGAAGAGCCCCATCTGCACTGTGACAAGGATGAAGGACAAACTCAACACTGGAGCTGGAGTGGTACTTCAGGAAATATATGTTTCCAGTGCCCCAGCTCACTGCCGCTCACCCACACCCAACCCAGTATGGAGGGGGATTCCCCAGGGGCCTGCCAAAATGCAAAGGGAGAAGAATTGTCTTTTCCTTTCTTCACTTTCCTCCCTTGGCCCAGAAGACAGAAAGTTTGTCAATTGGGCCTATTGGGGGCACCTCCTGAGCCTGTGGCTCTTCCCTACTTGCTGACTGAGGGTCACACAGCCTCATGTCTGGGTGCATTCTCCTCTGAGAAGGGCCCTGGAGATCTTCACACAATGTGGGCCAATAGTCTTAGGCAGATCACAATGCTTAGCTGGGCAGCTAGCCCCAAGGCCTGGTCTCAGAAGGGTAAGCAATGGAAAACCTGATGGAGTATAAATTCTGTAATCCAACAGTCAAGGAACTGGAGTTTGACTCCTGCATCCTTGTCACATAGAGGCTGTCGCTTCTCATGATTTGTCCAGGCGTGTACAGCAGGAGGGGCAGCAAGGTTCACTCTCTGCTCTAGAACTAGCCATGCCCAAGGGGCTTGGCAGTGCTGGGAAACTACCACTGCTGAGGGTCTCCTCATTCAGTGTGGTGTCCAGAGCACAGTGCCTAGGGGAGTGGGCCAATGCACTGTTCCTGTGAACATTTGGCAGGAAAGACACAAGTGGGTCCTACACAGAGAGCAACAAGTCCCAGCAGGTGGGAGGACCACAGGACAAGGAATCTGAGTCAGGTGGTATCACACATCCAGCTGAGCAGCCAGCTAAGTATCCAGCCAGCATCTGAGAGGCCCGTAAGCAGGTGGCAGGGGTCTCATTGCTATGGCAGGAGCTTCAGAAGACTGGCAACTTCTAAGGGGCCACAGAATAGTAACCAAGACAGAATCCAGATCAGGAGACAGAGTAAAAAGGTGGAGAAAATTATGGGATGTCATGTTTGCTACCAAAAGCTTTAGAAGTCAGTGAAGAGATGGCTGGAATTCTGTTACTATTAACTAACATCTCCTGACCCTCTGTCTGTCCTCCTAACCTCACATTTCCCACCAGTGACACATACTCCTCTGACTTTATGTACAGTATCCCATATATGTCCATGAAAGCAGATGTACTAATCTCATTGGCAGATGGGTTTTTATAAAATCTGTATTTTTGTTATAGTTCAGAGTTTGGATTATGTGACTCTATTACCTATTCACTTTTTAAAAAAACAATAACAACAAGGAATGCATATTCTCAAGTGTTATGCTCAGAGATTGTGATGGAGGAGTCCAAGGTTAAGCCCAGAATATACATTTTTACAAAGTTCCCCAAGTAGTTCTGGGGCAGGTTCTTTCAGGTCATACTCTGAGAAACATCACGCCTTCCTAATATGTTTTCTTTGAAAACATAGTGAAACACATGACACAGCTGAGAGCCACTTGGGGTGATTGGGCTCCAGCAACCACACTAACAGTGTGTTGTGGAGCCTCAAACACAGACGATGCTCAACATGCCACTGTAACCAAAATAAGCCATGTTGTCTAGAACATGGACAAGAGCAACCACAGGGAGGAAGTCAGCACTTAAAAAGCCCTGGAGTTGCTCTCTCAGCTTTGCTAACTCATTCATTCATTCCATTTTTAAGGACTTGTTTGCATGAGGCACTGTGCTGGGAAAAGAAACAGTAAGCAAAAGCAGACACCACCCCTTCCTTTTAGAGAAAATCTAGTGACAGGCACAGATATCCATCAAAGTTTCCATCAAGCAAATATAAACAGCTCCTAGAGCTATGTGGGAGAAGGGCCAGCCTGGAGGGCTTGTAATAGGGCAGTGAGTCAGGGGTCAGGGAGGACTTCCCTGAGGATGAGACTCTTGAACTAAGATCTGAAGAGAACATGGTCTTTAACTAGCACAAGAGGGGAGAGGGTCTTTGGGGGTATCATAATTACTCCTGCTGTTAATGTTAGAATAAGCAATAGCAGAGTAAAGGTAGAGCAATGATGACCCTTTGAGGACCTGGCAGGTCACCATGTCTCAAGTACCTCATCTGGAGGCCTTTAATCTTCACATTTTTCTCCCATGGGAGAGGCAAAGGGACACTGCCTAAGAGGCCCGGGGAGATCATGGCATCCACCTTTTTTCATCCCCCACCCCATCCTCATGCAACCACAACACCCATTTCCTGACAACAAATGATACAAATTGCTCATGAAAGTCTACTTACAAGATGAAGCTTTGGGCATACCCAGAACACTCTACTGCTCTGAACTCCTTCCCTAGAAATTTGAAATTTTGAGCTGACTTCTAATCCTTAAACACACCAGAGCATCCCTGAGCCGCTATCTGCTTCCCATAGAATGGTCATCCCATCCCCATCTCCACACCATTCTTACCTGAGAAGAGCAGCAAAAAACATAGGGTTTATCTTATTCCTTCTTTCATACATTCCAGAGTTGTGCTGGGCCTAAAATGTGCCAAGGTAGGAGCTATGAGGTGGGGCACTCATGAACTCTTCTCAGCATTTCAAAATTTCAGGAAAAATTACATGTTTAACCACATTAAGGCCTTCTCTGTTAACCCAAGAATTTGGGCCTCTCTGCCTTTAGGTTCAATTGCCTCAATTCTGCCCTGTGATTTGATGATCTTGTACTGAGTAGAAGTTGTGACTGACTATTGCATGGTTTAATACATGTTTAAAACATAAACTAATTCTTGCTTAGTAGATGTAGTTTATTTAGAAAATCTATCAAAATCCACTGTAGGGTCAGAGGGGTGAAAGCATAATAAAAGAGGTTCTCAATAGTGGACAGATTGAGAACCCTGGTAGAGCAGAGAGACTGGTTTTGGATCCTGGTTCCAACCATCCCAGCTTTGTGAATTTGTGAACCTCAACTTTTCTAATCCTAATTCCTCCTGTGGTAAAGTAAGATCACATTGGCCAACTTCGACAGTTATAAAAATCAGAGGTATGGCACATAGCATAGGGCCTACCCACCCCTGGTGGGTAGTCCACACGTGTTCTGAGGTGGATGATGGTGAGGTTGGTGAAGATGATGATGACAAAGGTGATCATCGTGATGATGATGATAGTGAAAATAGTTATGATGGCAGTAATAATGAAGATGTTGAAGATGATAGTGACATTGATGATGGTGATATTGATGACTTCCCATCCAGAGGGATTCTGGCTCAAATGGTTTTGGGTGGGGTTCATCAGTACCATTTTAAAGCTCCCCAGATGACTCTAATATATAGCCAGGATCTACAGCCACTTTCCTCAACCAGTGGTCCTCAAATTTCTTTATTTCAGGACCCCTTATACTCATAAAAATCATTCAGGCCCTCCAAGAAGTTTGTTTGAAACAAATCTTTAAAACACAGAAACATACATGCATACATATTTTTAATTAGGCATCAGATCAATGGTATTATCACATGACATATAGCTTCTGGAAAACTCCACTAAACACTCCTTTTTTAAAAAAGGAGGGGAAAAGGAGAATAATGTCTTGCATTGTTATGAAATGGTTTTGACTTCATGGACCTGATGCTGCCTTAGACCAAGTTTTACACACCAAGGTATTGCCTTCTGCACCCTTCTTCCTGTCACCCCAACATTGCACACATACACACACACACACACTGCCAGCCTCCCTTCCTGGCATCTCTTTCATTCCTAGAAGAGGAATCACAACCATTTGCTGTCAGGCAATATCCAAGTCCACATAGGCTGATAGACTAGACACTGAGCACACGATTGTACAACCAGCCATATCACCTTTTTTTAGAGATTTTATTTATTTAGTTTTAGAGAGGGGAATGGAGGGAGAAAGAGGGGGAGAGAAACATCAGTGTGTGGTTTCCTCTTATGTGCCCCTAACTGAGGACCTGGCTCACAACTGAGGCATGTACTCTGACTGGAAATCGAACCAGTGACCCTTTGGTTCACAGTCTGATGCTCAGTCCACTAAGGCACACCAGCCAGGGCCAGTCATATATTCTTTATGACCAGCTGACTGGCAATGACAGGCATTCTGAGGTGATATAGTTGTGTGTTAAAGATTTGTAAATTGGCCACCCTTGGGAAAGGTTAATGTCACAAACAAGTTCATTTGGCCCACACAGTGTTATTTTTAAGTACTAATGGGTCCCCAACATTGAAAGTAAGGATACTTTACATAAAAATCTAGATTTCTAGCCTTTTTTTAAAAAAAAATGAGAGCTTGGCAATATTGGGCTATATTTCCACAGTGGGCTGGAGCAGAGGGCACTTTCATTGGAGAAAGTGACAAAGGCAGGTCAGGGGTAAGAGGGACACTGTCTGTTCTGGGCACAGCCTCAGCGCAGCCTTGGGCTGTAGGTGAGTCTGAGGCACTGCCAGCAATGCCACATGTGCTCTCCAGGCAGGAGAATGCTGCTCCAAGTTTTCCTTCATAGAATGCTCCTTTCGTAGCAGTGTAAAAGCTGGGTGTGGACAGAGAAGGGATGAACTGGGAGACAAGTTAGGAGGCTGAGCAAGGAGTCAGGGAAAACAACAACCTAGAATCCAGGGCAGGTGCAAGGCCTGAAGAAAAGCAGATGTGCCACTGGGGTTTTAAGGAGCAGAGTAAGGTAGCTGGTACAGGTCTGTCCTTACCTCTGGGCTGGGATGAGCCATCAGCCCAAGGCAAAGAGCAAGGAAAATGGAACAAGATGGAGATAGGCTTGGACATACCTCAAGGAGCATGGTTTAGGAGTGATAGTGTGACACTGACTATAACCATGAAAATTGCAAATCCATATTTCCATGCACTTTTGGAAGGCTTACCTACACAAGAGAATGATTAGCTAATATCTTCTGACCACTAGATTCTTGGTTGTTTTTTATTAGATTTTTAAAATGCAAATTAAGAACCAAATAAAGAAGTTAAGAGTCTTAAGGGCAAGTGTGACCCATGTGGATGCCATGCTCAGATCTGCTGGGCCAACCCCTCTTTTGTCAGGTATGTGAATGCCATTAGTGATTGTCTATTGTTAACACAAGGATGGCTCTGGGTGGGTTGGTATGTTCAGAAGGCTTCCTCTGCAGTCTGCTCTCTCAGGGTTTCCAGACCAGATACCAACACCTTAAGACCAGCACTCCCAAACATGCAAATCAAGGCAGAGAAGACACTTTCAAAAGGCCCAGAAACCACACTTTATTTGAGAAAACATGAGGATTAGACATGATGGTTCCAAATTTTCTCAATTAGCTTTAAATTGCTATTAAGACAAAGAAATAAACAAATATTGTATTTATGAGAACTCAAGGGCAAGAAGCAAGGAGAGGGTCTCCAGATATTTGGCCAGATGCTTCGCTTCCATAAATTTCCTTTCACAAAAGGTGCAGTAATAAGACCCACAAAACTCACAGCTGTTGCAAAATCAGGGAAAACCACTTTGTACAACCCCCAGTTTCCCAGACCAGTGTCACAACCCAAAATGTTGTGGTCAATTGCGTGTCACAGATTTGAATGATGTGGCAAGAACAGACAAACAGAAAACCCTCTGGTTAACTAATGGAAGCCAGCATAGAGGGGGCTGGTCTGTGAAAGGCAGGCGGAAGGAACAGCTTCTGTGACCACATCAGGAAGGACCTTATGACCTGAATGAATAGCATTTAAATCATGCACTCCCATTTGCAAAGCATTCTTCTGCTCATTATCTTATCTGGCCAGTCCTATGAGGATGCAAGAGAGATTATATCTGACAAGACTTGATTGCAAAATGGATAAAGAATAAAAAATAAATATGGAACTCTTGTGCAATGATTTTAAGACCCAATTATAATGGGGAGGGGGGTTCCCATACACCCACCAAGCAATTCTCTGAGACATCTTCTGGGTGTCTTACAATTTAACTCAATTCTGGCACTGTCTACCTGGAGACAGTGTCAGATCTCACAGGTAAAGGCTCAGTCCCACAAAACTGCATCCCCAACCCCCACTGCAGACACCAGGCACAACCTCAGGTTATCAGCTGTGCTTCTGACTGACCAGCTACAGATTGGAGGTTTCAATAACCCCCTCCTGAGG
The DNA here is from genome assembly GCF_019186645.2 of Phyllostomus hastatus. Classification (NCBI taxonomy): domain Eukaryota; kingdom Metazoa; phylum Chordata; class Mammalia; order Chiroptera; family Phyllostomidae; genus Phyllostomus; species Phyllostomus hastatus. Next base: position 71,140,810 of record NW_025334041.1, on the reverse strand, counting down.
TTTGATTAATTTGCTACAGTGGCTCACAAAACTTGGGGAAATACTGGTTTATTAAGTGATAGGATAAAGGGCACAGATGAAAAGCCAGATGAAGAGATACACAGGGCAAGGTTCAGGGAGATCCCAAGGGCAGCAGTTTCTGTCCCCAGGGAGGTGAGGTATGTCACCCTCCCAGTGAGTGCATTTGCCAGCCTGGAAGCTCTTTGAACATCCTACTTTGGGGATTTTATGCAGTCTTCATCACGTACATATGATCAATTATTAACTTCATTTTCAGCCCTTCTCCTCAAGAGAATGGGGCAGGAGGAGCTGAAAACTTGAAGCTTCTAATTATGGACTGGTCTTCCCTGTGACCAGCCCACATCCAAGGTTTATCCAGTCACTTAATTAAGACAAAGATGCTCCTATCACCAGGAAATTACAAGGGTTTCAGGAGCTCTGTGTCAGGAACTGGGGGCAGAGACCAATATATATACTTTCTATTATCTCACACTTCCTAACACAATTATAAGACAAACCACCAACTTATTTAAATGGGCAAAAGATTTGAACAGAAACTTCACAAAAGAGTATACATGAATGGTCAATAAGCACATGAAAAATGCTCAACAGTGTGAGTCCTCAGGAGAAGAAATTTAGAACCACCATGAAATGACTCTACATTCTCACTTAGCTGTCTGACACTGAATAAAAAAAAAGGAGGGGCCAAGACACAGAGCACCTGGACCTCTCAGATGTTGCTGGAGGGAATGCAGAATGGCGTCCCATCACCAAGAACTCAGGCATTTCTTACGAAGTTAAACATAAGCTCACCTCATGACCCACCACTTCTGGTCCCAGCTCCTCAACCAAGAGACATGAAAACTCAAGTCCACACAAAGACTTGTACATAGATGTTCATTGTTCTATTTGCCATTGTCAGAAACTGAAAACAAGCCACATGTCCCTCAGCAGTCCGATTGAAATACAAATGATGTTACATTTATGCAACAGAAAACTACTTAGCAGTAGAAAAGAATTAACTACTGACAAACACAGAAGCACAGACAGCTCTCAGGAACATTATACTGAGCAAAGGGAGCCAGACACAAAAGACTACACAAAGTGTGGTTCCATTTATACAGAAGTACAGAAGGGCCAATGGAAACTGCAGTGACGGGGAGTAGATCCTGGTTGCCTGGGGGTGGGTGGGAAGTTGGCTACAAAGGGGCAGAAGGGAACTAAACAGGGGTATGGAAATACTCTGTGACTTCATTGAGATATTAGTTTCACAAGCTTTTTTATTTTTCAAAACTTGTCAAGCTATACATTTAAAAATGGATGTCTTATTAATAGAAAGCAACAGACGAATGAATGAACAAAAAAAAGAAATGACAAAAAGAAAAACCTCACACACATGGACAACAATTTGGTGGTTACCAGAGGAGAGGAGGGGTGGAGGGAGGTTGAACAGAGTAAATGGGATCAAATATATGGAGGAAGATGAGACTGTGGGTGGTGAACACATAATACAATGTACAGATGATGTATCACAATATAGTACATTTGAAACTCATAATTTTATTAACCAATGTCACCCAAAAAGGATGTTACGTTGTATATAAATTATATCTTAATAAAGTTGAGTTTGAAAATGAAATAATATGGCTAAGTATGACCTAATTTAGGAAAAAGAATAGTGTATGTGTGTTTCTGTGCATGCCCAAAGGAAAGGTTGAACCAAGAAGGATGCCAACCCACGGGTGTTGTGGCCAGTGTGGGATCAAGGAGTGTGTTCAGGGGTGAGCAGATGTGAAAGGGAATATGGATATTTTCTTCTAAAAATTCTGTGGTGTTTGAATTTAAAAAGAAAAAAACTTAGAAGAAGAAGGAGAGGAGGATGGAACTTAAGTGACCTGTTTAGGGAACACCTGAGGCAGACAGAATTCCAGTCCGAGCATTCTAATCTGTGTGTGTGTGGTGACAAAGCCGCTCTCCACCCTCTGCTGCTGCTTTCACAGAGTGGTATGGTTCAAAGGAGCAGAACCATATTCAAAGGCCGCTTAGAAAACTCCCAATTGTGGAAAATGTTGCCAAATTTCAATTTCAAGTATTAGGTAAGTATTTATGTCATTTTCACCATGAACTTCTCTTTGGGAATAGAAGAGCTGTCTTTCTGCTCCCTCAGCCCAGCTGGCTCCCTGGCACAGACAGCGCTCACAGACTCGGTGTCGTGGACTCAGCTGTCATGGACTGAGCCGCGACCACTCGGCCCTTCAGGAATGGTGGTTTGGGCATTCTAGACCTGCAGCATCCCACCCCAAAACTGTGAACTACAGCAAAGTTCATACTGATCATCTTCCAGTGTTCACTGGCTGAGCACATCTAACATGTATTTTCCATTTTACAATAGTGCCCAGCACAAAGGAGCATCATTTATGGGAGCAGTGAATCAACTTGGAGCTAAAACACAAACAAACACCAAATTTCTCTTACAACACTTTTGGGATTTTCCCCCTATTTTTTTCCTAAAGTCTGTGACAAACACTGGACTGGCAACATGCAGGTGCTCCCCTGACATGCGGTCATGTGGCCTCTGTGTTGTGGGAGAGGGTCTGGCTGCAGGTGAGGTAACTGCTGGGCCTTTCTGAACCCCAGTTCTCAGTAAACATGGAATCCATTTGATAAAGCCTTCAGAACATGCCGATCTCATAAAGAAAAGACTATACTTCAGAAGAAAACATTCTTGGCAAACTCATTTTAAAGGTATTTCCGACTCAGAGTCTGAACTTAGGTGCCTTCCAGCAGAGCAATCATTTTTCAGCTAGCAAGCCACTGCTGCCTTCACTAGCAAACTGCCTGTTCTTAAATCGGACTGCAGCCAAAACAGCACCCAGCTCACATTCTAAGAGCTGTGTTAGCAAGAAGGACTTGTCATCTCACTGCTTCTCTATTGGGGAGAAATGGCTGATATAATATGGCCATGAGCCCAAATCTGGGAATGGGGAGGAGCAGGGAATCCTTGCTGGCAGGTAAAATTTGAGAATTTAACTAAAGATCATGTCCTACACACACCCACTTATTTTCCTTTGTGCTTTCTCAGTAGCTCTCTACTCCTCCTCCTCATCCAGCCTCCCAAACTGCCCCAGGAGAAACTGGTTTGGGGACTTAAAGAGGCCAGGTGACAGTGTCAGTGTGACAGCCATCGGGGGATTTCCAAGAGGAACTTTGATTCCACGTGAAGTTTGTCTAATGCCAACCTGCACCCATCAGAGCTGCAGCTCCACGTGAAGGGCCAGACCAGCCTCCTGGCCCGGCGAGAGCAGAGGCCCAGGCACAGCCTGCCCTTCAACCCTTGTCTCCAGGCTGAGCCCTGTGGCAGTGGATGACAAAACTCAGATCAGTTTAGATATCCAAGGGAGGCCAAGGGAGGCCAAGGAAGTTGCGAGCCAAAAAGAAACTAGGAATGACACAGACGTAGCAAGAAAGGTCTGGATGCATGCTGTGAGCATGAGGATGAGTGCAGTTTCCTGAGGCCCCAGGAAGGCTCGGAGCATCCGCAAGCCGACATCGCTCCATCTCAACAGCAAGACAGGCCTGTGGAGCTAACAGCCTGCGGCTGAGACAAGAAGGACACAGAGCACCCTGCAGTGGGAACCATGGGGACAGGGGCCGGTTGGGCCAGGCTCAGCTCAGCAGTTCCAAAGGGCTTCCATACACCTTCTGCCCACTTCCCACCAACAGCTCTATGCTGTGAAGACCCCTTCACATATGGGTGCCCCCATGGAAGCAAGAGGGGACAGGTAGAACCCTTAGCTGGCTGGATTTAAACCTAAAATGACTGAAATTATTGAACTGTTTGAATTTACCTGAAAGAAAATAAAAATGAGGGCTTCAGTCCAGATTCAGGGGAGCTACAAAAAAATAAGGAAAGTTCTATTATGCTCCCCTGAGTATGTGGCCAATGAAAAGTGTTCACTGCCTGGGAAATGGCTCAGATCCGAGTTCTTACCAGTGGGTCCCAGGCTGCTCCTGTGGCTGGACCATGTGCAGAGGGCAGAGAAATCTCTGCTCCAGGACACAGGCTGCAAAGTTGAAAAAGAACAAAGTGAGCTCAGTGATCCCCCCATTTTCGAAGTTGACATCTGTGAGACAGATAGTGGAATCCCCATTTTGTGATTGAAAGTCCTCTCCAAATAATCAAATAATTCTCTTGTTTCCTAACATTCAAAACTAGCTACAAACCTAGCTCCAGAAATATCTAAATAAACCAAATTAATGAAATGTTTCTTGCATGTTTCAACTGTTAAAACTCCAATCTTAGCCCCATAAAAAACATCAAACACAGCCACAGTTTTCTGCAGATGAACAAGTGGTCCTGCCAGGCATGTAACTCACAGTGGGGACAATTTCCAGCTGGCATGTTGCAGCTGTTCCAGTGCCCCTTGCCCCACCTGCGGTCCCTGAATGCCCAGCATGTTCCATGGCAGCTCAAATGAAGTAAGACCCAAATGTTTCCGGCCCCAGGAAGCCACCTGAGGCAGAGGCTTCAGCCCCAGAACTCAGGCGCAGGCAGTGGGGGAGGTCAACCCTGACCTATTCTCCAGTAACTAAACAAGAGGTTCAGTGGTGGCTTTGTTTTGATATGAAAAGCTGTGGCTTTCCAACATACATGTCCCTCCCTACCAGGTCCCTACTTGGGTCCCCACTTCCCATTATTCTTGCAATTCTGACTTGAAAATGTCACTGGTATTCCTTCCACAGCCCGTGTTTGGCAATCCTTGGCATGCAACTGGGCATGGGTGTCGGCGTGTCCTCTCTGTCCCTCAATCGAAGCCATTCTCCCCAGGTGGGTGGTTGAGGCAGTCTGCCTCCCTGCTTCTCCCCTGCCTTTTGACCGCTGCTGGAAGGTGGGCTGCAGGTGAGGACGCTAAGGGATGAGCCTGCTGGCCCCTGGGAAGCACTCTGCATCAACTCCCAGCTATAGTGTGTACCTTGATCCCTCTCTCTGTACCATCAGTACACATTTCTCAGTGCACACTCCTCACCCTTCTTGTCCAGCTTGCATTCACTGAAAATGAAGAGCCCCAGACTCCTGATGTCATCAGACAGGGATTTGTATGAGGTTAAGCAGAGCTAAGTCAACACAACAAGTATCTAACACAGACAGTTAGTCAAACCAGTGTTTCTCTGGTGGGGCAGGTGTTTGGGGACCCCTGGCATGTCTCCTTCCGGAATCTCTACTCCCCTCCTCCAAGCCATTTGCAGCTTTGGGAACAAGGCCAGAAAACAGGGGTGGAGTACAGGTAACATAAAGAGCCCTCACCTGTCCTGAGGAAAATTCCACTTGGGTAACTCTCTCCATTAATGCACTCAGTCACTGCTCCTCACCTGGCTGGAGGCAGAGGAAGGGTGAAGAGGGTGAGGGACCTACATTAGCTGGAGGGTGTCACAGGTGAGTAAGCCTCCAAGCTTGTCTTGAGGCCCTTCTTTGGAACAGCAGGCATCTGTGGACATCTGTGGCCTGGTCCTGGGTCACAGGATGGATGGGCTCCTCAAGCTCTGTATCGTTATGTACCAAGTACAACCAGCTTCCGCATGTGACAGACCCCTGTTAGTCTAGACAAGGTCTTGGTGTGAAAAGGAAGTGACAGGGTGCCTACCTGTGCGTGCTTCCGTGCTTGCATTCCTGCAGCACAATGGGGAACTTAGATCCAAGCCCTGGGCGGGACACTGCCTGAGACCCACCATCTGTGGTGGCCTGACTCATGAGTGGCCTCGAGTCTTCCTGCATTTCAGTCATTGAGGGCTGCCATCTGGGAGTATAGGAAAAAACAAATGTGAGTGGCCCTGTCCATCAATAGCACCTGTCTTTTGTACCTGAGTTGAATTATAGCAGAACACTTTAAAATGATAAATATTTAGGTTGAGAACCACCTCATAGCCTCACCCCACCCCACCCCCACAACACACACACCACACCCACCTTTACCACCAAATACTTGGAGGTTTACCAATCCGAGTTCCTTAACATCCCGCATAGTTGGGGTGGGAGATGGGTGATATAGAAATTCTTAGACTGTCATCAACATGACTACCCTGGTAGGCCTGGTGTCTGGGGGGCTCAAGCCTCTGGAATTGGGTTGTTGTTTTTTTTCCAAGAATCTATTCCCAGCTTGTCTCAGACAAAAACTACGTTTGCTCACTTTTTCCACCTTTGCACGCTCGCCTCTACCTGGAAGATCCTTTGATCTGCTAAACACCTTGTCTAGCTTACCCTCACCTCAGCTGTGGAATAATGTTCCCATTGCATCTGCCTCAAATCATTTCTCGTATCAGCTTAGCCATACTTTTAAAAATATGTTATTTAAAAGCTAATTTATCCAGATGTCTTTTTCAGATGTCTTTTACTGGGAGAAATTTCTCTGTACAACTAGACACCCATCTTGCTAGAAATTAAAATCCTTTTTTAAAAAAAATCCACTTCATCAGCTGACCCCTGTTCCCAACACTCCACTGCAACTATTTTTGTGAAGGTCTCCCAGTTGCCAAACCCAGTGACTCAGCCCATGTCTTGCCTGACTTCTGCAGCAAAGGGCACTACTGGTCACTTCCTCTTACTTTTCCCTTCAGCCTCCAAGTCATCTGATTATTCTTCTGGTCTCTGGCTCCTCAGTCTGCTTTACTGTCAATTCTTGCACTACCTGCCCCCAGATAACAATTTTCCTGCATACATTCCTTGTGAACCCCCAGTTCCCCTCTCCCCGTGTCCATCCAGCTCTGGTCCCTCAGAGGCTGACCCATACGGACTGAATCCTCTGGGCTCCTTGCTGCCTGGCTTTCTGTTAGGTATAGCTGACAGATGGAACTGCAAGGAAATCAGAGGCCGAAGGGGCAAGAGGTGAGTTTTCTCCCCCTAGTTCCTTACTCAGGTCCTGCAAGAGGGTCCTTTGTATTCAGCTACTCTAAGTTCTAGAAAATAGTAACCACCAGTAACTGTGCATCACCAGCCAAATTGCTCTTTTATTTCCTTATCCCAGACAGATATATTCAGCTGCTGTCCAGAGAGATTTAGCTGTGAATCCCAAAGGAATACCAAATTCATATACCCAATTTCAACCTGTAATTCCTCGTATAGCATTCCCCACAAAGCAAACAAACAACAAAGCTGATCGTCTCCTGGTTTCCTGGGGAAGTGGCATTAAATTATGCCACCTCCATGGGTCAACCTAGAGACCTCAGAGTTTTCCTCACCTGCATTCACATCCAGTTGGTCACTAAGTCCATTTTGCTTCTACTTTGGAAATTTCACAGCACAGTCCCTTCCTCTTCCTGCTCCCACAACTGCCTTATGTCAAGGCCTCATCACTTTCCCCTAAACACCCTGTCTCCCAGCTTCGAGCCTTGCCCAACTCCAAACCTTTCCCTGCTACTGTGCAAAAATGAACTTGCTAAAATGCAGATCTGATTGTGTCACTTCAGTACACGAGGTCCCTGGCTACTGTCCCAGTCTCATCTCTCACTACTTCCCTGCAGAGACTCTGTCTGCAGTCCTCTTGCCGACACTCCCCATCCCTCCTGTGCTCTGCTCCTCCTTTCAGACTCAGTGCAAGTAGCAGCTGCTCATGAGGTGTCCTCCCAACTCCCAGACTCAATTTTCTGGACCTCCTTCAGTCTCGTGCACAAACTTCCATCAGAGCATCTGAGACACCCCATCATAATTATTCAATATGTCTGTCCGTCTTCCCCCCAAAATGAGCTTCTTGAGATCAGAGACCCATTCTTACTCCTCTTAATTTTTCCAGTGCTCTTCAGGTAGCAGCATCAGTAAATTCACACCTGCCTCCCTGAGGTTCACTAGGCCAACCTTCCTGATAACAGAGACCAACTGGTTCACACAGTGCTCAGCACAGCACCTCCTTCTGAATCTTCTCTTCTCTGCTCTCTGTATCGGAGCTGCCAGATAGAGTCAGCCATGTGTCCATATCTAGACTAGCTCAGATTACCTCTCAGCCCTGCCCATTTCAAGTAAATGGCTCAGTACTTCTCAGCAAAATAGAACCCAACTTTTTCTTTTAAGAATCCAGAGTATTTCACAACAAAAATAGGTATAGTTCTGAAATCAGTCAAACTACTAAGGACAACAGACTACAATCCCTCAAATGGTAAACCTATCAGTTTATCCAGCCAACAGTTCATCCAAAACATGCTAAAGTTTCTTTTAAAATGAATAGATCTTGTTAACTCTTGTCCCCAGAAAGGTATGTCAATGACCATCACAAATTTGGATTTTCCTAGAAATATTCAGTTTGATAGTTCTCACATATGTTAGATATTTGTTGGAACTCTAATCCTGAGCTTAACTGACTAAGCACAGTCACTGTAAATACAGCCTACACCATAGATGTAATATTGTACATTGGCATTCTAGATTATCAGTCAACTCCTTGTGAATCTGATTATTGTTAATGGTCCCCGAAGAGTGGGTCCCAGACAATGCAATAGAAACAAAGATGCTGAGGCCAAGCATTTGCACCTTGGTAACCCTCAAAGAGCAGATACTCCTTAAGGCAGCTGTCAAAACTCTCATGCATGTGTGAAAGAGAGAGAAACATTGATTTGTTGTTCCACTTATTTATGCATTCATTGGCTTATTCTTGTCTATGCCATGACCATGGATCAAACCCACAACATTGGCATATAAGGACAATTCTCTATCCAATTGAGCTACCCAGCCAGGGCCTGTCAAAGCTCTTTAAAAGCAATGCTGAGATCCTTCTAAAAATATAATTCTATGAATCAGGTTCTGTGGCCACACCCAAAATTTCTTTTTGTTTTGGGAAACTCAATTACCTTTTGCCAAGGATAACTCCCATATACACTAGTGAGAATGATTAAAGTTGAGTGTTCAAAAACAGTCAACTTAGTACTGATGCTATCTGCTGTTTTTTGTCAATTAATAAAGTCTGTTAGTTGGCAAGTGAAGAAAGATGGTATGTTTTCAGACATAAATACAAAATGATTAAGGAAGATTAATGTGCATGCATGACTCCACTCATTTGTACAGGTTACATTAAGGATCTCATGAAGTTAACTGAGGAGTGCATGGCAGGAGGAGGTGAACCTCCATGAGGGGGTGGAATGAGCCAGTAGCCCAAAGGTGGAGCTATTTCAGATAAATAGGGTGGGGGCCATAACAAGATAGAGACAGGGAGGAATCCAGCACCAGGGCTAAGACTTTTACTTCAGCAACTGGGTAATCAATTACAGGACCATTTAATGAGAAGTGGGGTCTGAGGGAGAGACAGGTTGTGCAGGGAAACCACTGTTCTATCCAGGACATGTGAAGCTGAAGATGCCTATGGGACAGTCAGGTGACCCTGCCAGGTGAGCAGTCAAAGATATGAGCCTGGACCTCATCCTAAGCCACTTCCAGTACCAAGAGAACATCCAGGCTGCTCACATGAGTTTTCCCACATAGTTTCCAATTGTTGCTATATTAATAACCTATGAACTTGAAAGCCAGGTTTAAAACCCCTCTATGAGGCTTTTGAAGACTATCAAAAGTCTTGGCACTTCGAGAAGCTGACTAAAGCAGTCCTACCCCTCCATACCATTTTCCACAAAAACACATTCCTACCTGGCCTAAGGTAGACTCCTCACCACTCCCAAGCCCCTCCTCTGGAGACAAAAACCCTCAACTTCTGCCAACCCTCAAGGACCCTTTCTTGCATTCTGCTCCCCTGACCCTCACTTCCCCTTCCTGGACTCTCTTCTTAAATACCAGACACTGGTCTTTCCTGGAATGAAGAAAAGAGAGAAAGACAAGAACTTTTACTCACTTACAACATTTGAGAGGACAGCAGTATCCATGAGAACCCTGAGAAGCTATGCCCTTTGCACCTGGCCGGCCACCTGACCCTGCCCCAGCCTCCTTCTTGCCCTCTCGACAGTGCTGACAGGCCTGCTCTCTCCCCAGCCTGTTTGACCATGACATTTCCTCCACGTGAATTGTGTTTCTCACCCAATCATTACATGTTTATGTCTGACCCAGACATCAAGGTCTGGCTCAAATGCCACCCCTCTTTGAAAAGAAAAAAAAAAACAGAAACTGCAAAGTATTAAGAACACCCCTCATTCCAGAACACGTTTATCTTCTCTAACTCCCACAGTCATGGCAGGTGTTATTACTCCCATGACATAGGTGAGCAAAGAGGCAAGAGCACATGGCTGGTCAGTGACAAGGTTAAAGTTCAAACCCAAGTTTGTTGACCCTTGACCACTACATTATTTTACCTCCAAACCCAGTGGCTCTCAGCCATGAGCCCACACTGGGATCATCTTGTGCCTGGACCATGCCTCAGGCCAGTTACAGGGAACCTTTTAGGGTGGAGCCTCCCCAGCACAAGCCAATGCTTCCCAGGGGGTTCCAGGGTAGACCCAAGATTGAGAACCACAGTCCTACTTTCTCTCTTCCCTCAACTTTCCACAGCTGTCCTTTGCTTCTTCTGAGCTCCATTCCACTTTGTTTCTACTTTTAATCTTTCGACCAGTCACTCAGTCAGTAAGTCACTGACCCCTCACTGGGTGCCAGTCACCACACAGGGTCTGCGGCCAACAAGACCAATGCCCCTGACTTTGTGCATCTGCTCTCCAAGAGAGAAGCCAGACAATTAAAGATAACCATGGTCCAAATAGAAAAGCAAAACTTTAGAACTTTTAGAACAAAATATGGGAGAATATCTTTGTGATTTGAGGCAGGGAGAGATTGCTTAAATAAGACACCAAAGGCATAAACCACATATGGAAAACTAGTTAGTTTGACTTCATATTAACTGTTAAGTTTTTTCATTAAAAGATACCATTAAAAAGTAAAAAAAGACAGCCACAAAATGGGATAAAACATTTGCAACATATATATTTACAAAGAATTGATATTCAGGATACATAAAGAACTCATACAAATAAGTAAGAAAAAATCCAATAGGACAAAGTACATGCATTTCATAGAAGAGTAAATACAAATGTCTAGTAACCACCTGAAAAGATGCTCAACCTCATTAAAAATTGCAGAAATGGAAATTAAGTCACAAGTCACAGTCAAATACCCTCTTACACCAAACAGATTGTCAAAACTTTGAAAGTCCGGCTATGACAAGTATGGCCAAGGATGTGGAGTGAGGTGGATACTGAGATACTGCTAATGGGTGCATTATTGGATCTGCAAATACCTGCAATAACATGCAGTAAGTATACGGTGGGTGGGGCAGGAAGTAATTAGGAGCATACAGCAGGTGAAGCAGGAAAAGGTCCATGAAAGCTGAGAATAGTCATTGGGCTCAAGGAAGGGACATGTGTTACAGAACAAGGGAAGGTGAGTGTGACACATTCAAGGCCAAAGAGAGCAGTGTGCAAAGACTGGGTCGGGAGGCCTGGAAACTGTGTCCAGGAGTTTGGATGCCAAGGGCCATGGAACACTACTGAAAGGTTTTAAGCAAGAACATAATATTCATTAATTCATTCATTCATTCAATAGAAAGTCACCGGCATCCGCTGGGGGCCAGGCATGTAGGCTGTGGCTCTACCACAGATGGTTGCATGAGGCTGTAGGGTGGAGAACAGGGGCAGTATGAGGAGGAGCTGGGGCTGGTTTCTTGCCCAGGGAGCAGTGGAGGCAAAGAGCAGAAGTGCAGACAGGAGGTATTTGGGAGGGAGAAGGAGCCACATGGGATGGCTGATTAGATGTGGGGCCAGAGTGGTGAGTGAGAAGAGTCTTTGATGTGACGAATCCCAGGATGGTGAGATTTTCATGGGCTAGAAATCAAAGAGAAGGAAAAGAGTGGACACTAGGAGCCATCTGAACTAGCAAAGGGGTAGTTAGAGACTGCAGAGGAAACTGGAGAGGAGTGGCCATAAGAAAACCAGTATAGTACTGCAGAAAGTGCCACAGGAAGGGGTTGTAGTTTAAGAAGAAAGAAAGTGACCCATAGTGTGAAATGCTGCTGAGAAGTCAAAAATGTTTTTTTTTAAAGGCTGAATATTACCTGTGGACGGTGAGGTCAAGGATGGTCTTCATGACAGAAGTTTCAATCAAGTGGTGGAAGGCTGAGGGCGGGGAGGAGTAAGTGAAAGCATCCCTTCCAGAGAAACAAATCAGTAAGTAGAGAAAAGTGGGGTCTTTGTTGTTTTGGTTTAGATAAGCAAGATATGAGTGGGCCTGGTGAGAAGAAGCCAGTAGAAAGTAAAATGTTGATGATGAGAGACAGAGACAGAGACAGAGTCGGAGATGGAGAGAGAGAGAGAGAGAGGTATCAAAATAGCAAAGTCCTTGAGGACCATATTTCATTTTAACCCCCACTAGATTCACTTCAATTCAACTGTAGCAATAACTACCCAGAGTTAGCGCAGGCAGACCCCACAAGGTAAAGGGCATGACCCCAACAAGACTATCCTTACCTCAGACGCCAGTCGAACTTCAGGAGTCCCTAGGCCATCCTCGCTTTTGACTGACAGGCTATAAATTCAGAGGTTCCTATGACCCCTTCAATTTGGTAATTCATTAGAAAAATTGACAGAACTCAGGAAAGTGCTATCATATTGTTGTTGTTGTTGTTGTTGTTGTTGTTAGTGATGTTGTTTTATTATAATAGATACAATCAGGAGGACCAGCCAAATGGCAAGACACAACCAGGAAGATTCTCCAGGCTCCAGGGTCCAGAGCTTTGGAAAAGATTGTATTATTTTAAGTTATTATTGATTAAATCATTAGCCATGTGATCAAACTTAATCTCCAGTCCCCTTTCCCTCCCAGGAAGCATGAAAAATGGCTGATATCCTGTGACTCAAAGCCTCAACCCTCTACCTACATGGTTGGCCTTTCTGGAAACCGGCCACCATCCTGCAGCTGTCTAGGGGCACTGCCAGTGTCATATCATTTCTCTCTCACTGAGGAAATTCCAGGGTTTTCAGAGCTCCCTGTCAGGATCAGGGACAATGACCAGAGCAAGTCTTTATTACATGATGGTGGGTCAGGAGGTTCAGGGCTTGGGTGAACGGAACAGCCCAGGGAGGCTGAGGAGCTCCTACACGTCCAGCAATGAGAGAAGGGTGGGCTGGAATGAGTGAAATGCAGTTGGAAGTGTGGTGAGAAATGCTGAGACCCTCTCCTATGGTGGTGGCTATTTTCCTGGGCCGAGTGTGAGGGAGAGTTGGGGTCACAACTTGAAGTCAGTGGTGAAGTTGGAAATCACTGCTGTGGGCAGTGGACTGGGAAAGTTCTGTAGCACTATCACGTAGTGTAGGAGCCCACAGGGTGTCGGAGCATCAAGGTAGCAGCCATCTGTGAGACTAGAAGGCTTTCGCCAACAACCCTTACAGCCCTGCCAGAGGCGCAGAGGAAGCAGGGCATCCACACCACCAGGCCTGGGGTGTTGTCCAGTGGGAGCAGGAAAGAGAAAGTCAGAAGACCAGCAAGAAATGGCTGGAGAATGGAACATGGAAACTAAACCGAATGGACAAGAGAGGCCAAAGGGCAGATTAAGAGGAAGGGGGAACGACTGGCACTTTGAGAGAATAGAAGGGTGAAGGCAGAAAGCTGTTGTCAAGGAGGATGCCTGGGTGCGCAATTGCTAAAATGGAGCCTTCCCAAAAGGTACCCAGCCTCTTCTCAGCCCCTAATAAGAATTTCCTGTGGTCAAGATAAGCTCTCTGAAGAGAGGTGCCATGTTTAACTCATCTTTGAATTCCTAGGTGTACTGGAATTACTCTGTGGAAGGTAATTATACTTTGGGAATGGATGATGCTAAATTGTTAAGGAAGCTGAAAAACTCAGGAAGCCCCTGTGTGGTGAGCCCCTGAGGGTCTCTGTATGGACACGGGCCTTAAGGAACCAATAAGATAAAGGGACAGTGATGCACATGGGGACAGGGTTCCCATCTCACTGCAGCCCTGGGGCAACTGGGCTCCAGTGTCTACTGCACATACTCACACTCACCCAACAGATTGAAGGGGAATACAGTGGAAATGAGGCCACGCACACTAGGAGGGGAGGAAGAAGAAGGGGGGCAGGCAAACTAGTATTTCCTGTGTGTCAACCATGGCCCTTCTCTGTTAGGTGCTTCCACATACGGGGCATTGTTTATAACAAGCCTGAGAGATAGATCTGCTGTCCTCATTTTAAACATAAGGACATCAGGCCAGGAAGCTGAGAGGCTTCTGGGGCTAGGTTAGGAGGACGGAGCTCCATATGGTCCCCAAACTGGTCTTTCCAACTCACCCAGTGTTAATTTCGTCTATGTGCCAAGTCACAGGGGAAGGAGACATCACAGCCTCCAGGAGCCTGCAGACCAGTGGGGAGGGTTAAACTGTCCCCACAGTGACCTTCAGAGCAGTTCCCTACTGAGCAGCAGGGAGGCATGTTGCCTGGGGACTCAGGGGAAAGGTCCTCTTCTGGTGTTGACACGGCTAGCTGGTTCCCCACCTGTAGGGTTGCTTTCATCCTGACTAGAACATGAAGGAAGTAGGAGCCAAGTTCTCTGCCCCAGAACATGGTGAGTCCGAGGTGAATTCTAAGGTAGTCTCCACTGTTGAAAAGTGTCTCCTAGGAAATTAACTTCTGGAAAGAGGGAGTCAAAGAACTCACTGGAATTCACAAAGGCCGGCTGATTCCTGAGACCGGTTGTCTATGTAAGGGCCAAGTGGTTGGCAATCAGTCTGTGCTAAGCCAGCAAGAAGGTGTGGGTTCAGAGAAAACACTAAGGGCTATTCCCTTCCCCCATCTCCACTCATAACAGAGTCTCCTTTTCAATGAAGCCACTTATAAAATGACAGTCAGGCTCGGCCCCTAGTGTCAGGACTGGCTGAGAGAGGTCCTCTGGAGGATGTGGCTACTGCCAGCACTGACCTTTTTTCAGTGGGGGTCCCCAGGGGCACAGGACTCCCCAGGGGCACAGGACGGCACTCTGGCCTCCCTCCAGCTAGACACCCAGAGTGGGTAAGAAAAACGGAGCCGAAAGCTGGGCACCCATGGGGTAGTCTGTTACCTGGCAGATCCGCTGCTTCCCTGGGGCGAGTGTCATCCTCAGCTACAACCTGACCTCAAGGCCTCAGTAGAAGAGATGGGAGCAAGAGGTCTCAGTTGCCTTAAGCCCTGCAGGGTAAGGTCATTCTCTAGATTGAACAAGCAGTTTCAGGAAGCCCCATACAGAAGTGAAAGAGAACAGAGAAACTTACCAGTTAGCCAGAGCAGCACAGCCAACCAGGCAGGACTGAGGGTCATGAACCTCACACTCAAATGCACAGAACTGAGTGACTGACTTTCCAGGGCCTGCACTGTTTGGGCAGCAGGCAGTGAAACCTCAGATGGAAGCCCGCAAGAGTCAAGAAGCAGGAATGTCAAGGGAGAGCTTATTTGATCAGTGTTCACACAGCAATGATAAACCCACTGTTCCTCCATTGAGGGCAAGATTGACAAGTTCAAGTGTCAGACAGGAGGCCTGTGTGCTGGACATGGTGAGCAAGGGGGAGAGGCCAAGAGGCGGGAGTGCCTGCTGGCACAGGGTCTCAGAGAAGGAGACCCATCTAAACAGACCCATGACACTGTAGTAGGGCACACTGAGGGCATGGCTTCTACCCAAACTCACAAGAGTGGGGGACCCTTTCCCCTGAAGAGAAGTGCCAAGGCTCCATCGCAAGCATAGCTGTGAACCACAAGCTCCCTAGTCAATAAGCATTCTGCAGCCACATACAAGGACAGGCCCCCCTGCTGGAGGCAAATGACATCAGCCACCCAGACCAGCCATGGGTGAGCCACCCAGGCACTCTGGGTCCTCCTGCTCCTCCCAATGTGCCCACAGTCACTCCCCTTCACATCACGTCTTGATACAGGGCCCCCCCGCACACGTTTCTTTATACCTCCCTCTGCTCAGTACAAACCTTCCAGGTGCCCAGCCAGGGCAGTCTTTAGGGGACAGAAAAGTTGAAGTTGTGTTCCTGGACAGGCGAGAGGACAGTGCTGAGGATTCTGTAGGGGTAGAAAAACGTTCCCTGCTTCCCTCCTAGACTCTTTGGCTGGTCTGACAATTAAACTGACATAAGACAGATTAACAGGAGAAAAACAAATTTAATTTTGCACATAAATGAGTGTGAGACTCAAAGTCAGTCAAGCAGTTGAGGCTAAGGAATGGGACAGAGGCCCGTGGCTTCCCAGGTGAGGAGGGCAATTCACAGGAGAAAAAAGGGGCAGATGTTTGCCTTGTTGTGCAGGTGAGTCTTCAGGTAAAAGGTATCTCTCATAATAGCTCTCCTTCAGGTACAGACCCCGATTTACATTGATTTAGGCAGTTAAGGGGGAGATAAAAAGTTTTTCCTGAGTCTGTGGGTCTCAGTTGCCTTCAGCTCAAAATAATCCTCGTGCCAAAATGGCATATTTGGGGCAGCCTATTCTACTCCCTTTCAATTCATTAACCACATACATCATGCCCAGGTTTCAGCAGAGATCAAACACTCCTTATGCTAATTATGAACCCCCCTCAATGTGCCCCCAGTGACACTGCATCAGCACCCACCCTCTGGCCTCCACCTCTGGCTACCACAGCTACATCTGCTGTGGGTGACCTTCATTCAATCATTCACCTATTCAAGTCAATCAAACTGGGCTGAGCACCAGCTGTGCCTACTGAGCATCTGCCAGTACTGCTCTTATGTCTGGTGTACTATGTGATCCAAGGTGCTCGGCCCCCACCCTCAGGGACCCTACGTGAGGGGGTTTCTCTGATGGGCACAGAATGGCCCCTAACTGCTCCTGCCACGTCAGTCCTGGAGAGAGGACATTGCACTCCCCTGAAATTACCTTCCTGCCTTCCTACCTGAGGCTTTCCTGAAAGCTAGAGGATGAGGGAGGGGACGTGAAGCTGCCAATATGGGTGCTGTGGCTACTCCCAGCCCCACAGTCCAGGGTGAGCTCCAGGCAGGTCCCAGGCTCAGAGTTCCGGCTCTGGCTGCCTGGAGGCCCAACAGAGAAATGTTTCCCCACACCCACCAGGACTTCTTCTGCCCCAGCGCTCTCTCTCCACGGATGGATGTCTGACAGTAGAAATCCATTCTCTTCAGAGTCCCAAGCCAGACAGGGATAATGACTACATGGAGACTAGTCCAGTTCTTTCTCACAGTTGCTTGTCTAGTGAGCTCAGTCCCACCTTTCTTGAAGCCTCGCATCCTCAGCTCTGCTCTGCAGTAAACAAACCCTCCAACAGGAGCCCACAACTTCCCAGAAAACAGTCAGTGTGTAGCCTGGAGCCCACTTTCTCCTCCTCTTCTGTCTGGCATGTCCTTGAGTGTGTGTGGCAGAAAGGGCAGATGACCCCTCCATGGCAGTTCATACACCACCGGCCACATTTTGTCTTGAATTGTGTGCATCTTCAGAACTCCTTGAGGATGAGGGAGGGGAAGTGATGAGGACAGCTAGCGTGCCTGTGTAGTTCTGCTCCCCTCCCTCTGTGCACGCGCACATGCCTCCAACAGTGCCTGGTGTGATGGGTGGGTAGGTGGGTGGATGGGAGAATGGCTAACAGAAGTCACTGTAAAAGCTACTTATCCCATCATGCCATCACCTCTGACTTCATCTTTCTGAAACTCCCGCCTTCTCAGAGGAATTTGGAAAGCTCTCAAGAAACACTTCAGAGCTGTCATCTGGGCCCTGGTCAGTGTGGCTCAGTTGGTTGGAGCATCATCCTGTAACTGAATGTTTTTGGGTCTGATTCCTGGTCAGTGCACATACCTAGGTTGCAAGTTCAATCCCTGGTTCAGGCGCATACAAGAAGTCATCAATATATACTTCTCTATCACACTGATGACTCTCTCTCCCTTCATCTTCCTATAAAACCAATTTCAAAATTTCCTCAGGTGAGGATTTAAAAATAAACAAACAACAACAAAAAAAACTGCCATGGTAGAAACAGGAGTGTCTACCCAGAAATTTACCTCCCAGGTATTTCTGGAGAAACATGAACAGGAGAACAACAACTCTTGCTGGCTACAGTGTCAGTCCTATCACCTCCCTGTCCCAGAAAACTCCACAAAGGGCTCCAAACTCCCCAGAGAAGCAGGTAGAAACCACTCTGATTCAGGCCAGGGCAGCAAGGTGTCCACTGGGCCTCTGTAACAGGAACAGCACTTCTCCAAGAGAACAACTCCCATCAGTCCAGAGCCACCTGCCTTCAGGTGTCCTGGGTTCCCTGCTGCCTCCTTATCAGTATGGCTGCCCGCTGATGAGCCCGTTCTGAGCTGGACACTGTGCTTCTTCGGAGTCTGCTTTCAACCCAAAGATTTCATTTCCTAAGTAAACGTTTTCCTAGTTCAGAATGGAAACAGTGAGAGTGGTGGCACCAGGGGTCCCAGCTTCAGCCAACATTGACAGAGTACCATCATGCGCCAGGCAGGAGATGAGGGCTCTAACACCAGCTGCACAACCGGTGTATCGCTAGTAGGGAGACAAGCCAGTGAAGCCCATGAGGGGGTGGACAGAGGGTACGGAGGTGCCACTCAGAGCAAGTGCATCCACCACCCTGCTGGGAAAGGGGCTTGTCGTGGAGGAGGTGAAATGGAAGCTGAGTCTTGAAGGGCTAGGAATTTGCCTAACCACAAAGAGGAAAAACTGGTTCCAGAAGGAAGAAGGGGCTGTGCAAAGTACAGAGGCCAGAAAAAAAAATCACATCCAAGGGACTGCAGATAGTTTGGAGGGGCTAGGGGGCAGGTGGGAGAGGAGGGCTGAGGATTCCACTGTGGCCTTGCTTGCCATGCCCTGGAGCTCCAGATGGGAGAGAGTGATGGGCTTTGTGCAAGGGCTGGATGTCACCAGGTTTGTTCTGTAGAGAGATCTCTGTGGCTGACATGTGAGAAGTAGATGGATGGAGTTTCCATGGCAGCAAACCAACCAGTGAGTAGGTGACTTAAGGTGAGAGGGAACAAGGGGCTTAGACCACACTGAAGTGAGGGAGTGAAGAGAAACCTGTGGATGCCAGGCATTCAGGAAGTGCTCAGAAGAGGCCAGTTCAGGGAACTGGTGGTGGAGGATGAGTAGATGGGTGGATGAGTCTTTGGGTGCCAGTGACTAGGACACTTTCTGGTCAAATGGCTTATCCAGTGACAGGCAGTGGGGCAGTGGGTGTGGAGGGCTTCCCCTCTGTACTTTAAATAATTTCATATTATTTGAAACATTGAAAATGAGCAGGTACATTATCAAAAAGCCTAAGAAGGATATTTTTAAACCACTATCAGCTCTAACATGGAGCTCTCTGCTTGCACATGTCATCAGTTAACCATGACAGGTAGGCTCTGGAACTATGCTGCTGCTGGAGAAAACCTGTTTTGAAAACTGGGTCCTGTGTGTCCTCCTCATAGATTCGTTATTAAATGATGGAAGATTTTTCCAAGCCTCTAATGTCAGACATTGGTGAATTCTGGAATATCTTTCCATTGTATTGAAATTTGGGCAGAACATTTATGACACTTTTCCTTCCTCATTCCACAAAGCTCAGTAATTTTCAGAGATAACTACTGAGAGTTTGGGTCCTGGGCTTGACCAACACACCCATCAAATCCTGAGTGGCTTCATGAGAACTTCCTGTCACAGAAAATGGATAACCCAATTCTGGACAGCAAGGAGGAAGTGACTGAAGAAGTGAAATTAACCACATCCTGGAAAGACACGGCCAATCCTTGTTAATGATGTAACAACCAGCGGTTAGAATCAGACACCATGGGTGGTTTAGGAGAAAAGTATATTTTTTAGCACTATAAAAATAAACAGGATTCCAGGGTAGAACCCAAAAGGGATTTTTGGACAGCACTATAACAATGAAATCTTTTGTCCTTTCAGGAAAAAGGAAAGGACAAAGGAAAGCAAACAACACAGCTGCCAGTAGCAGGTGAGAAAGTAAACAGGAATAAGGAAGAGACTCAGAAAAGGGAAGAGAAAGAACTAAAAACCCAGCTTAGAAAGCCCCAGGGCTGCCCTGAGAGAAGAAGAAAGAAGAAAGTTCACACATACATCATAGGTGGGACGACAAGGGGGCAGGGTCAAAAGGGCCACGTGGACACCTGTAGCGGCAGAGCCGTCAAGATTCAAACACCTGCCAACTAGATGCCATTTAAAATATAATCAGATGGTTGAGAAAGGGCACCATGGACCGCACAAGATCAGGGTGATAAATGTTTAAACAATCAAAAATGATTTTTAAAAAGGATCTGGTTTGGGTTCAACTAATCTGTGTTTGAATCATGGTTCCAGTATTTACTGGTCGTGCAGTCTTAGATAAGTACCTCCTGTTGGTCTCAGCTTCCCCATAGGTGAAATGAGCTGATATGATCTACTGTAAAGTTTATTGTGAAGGCTAAACAAGATCATGAGACAAAAGTGCCTGGCCCTCAGCAGGTGCTCAGTAAAGGACAACTCTTTTTTTTAAGTATTCTTTCTTAATTTGTATCCCAGAAAAACGGTAAGTTACAACATTGTGGTACAGGGGCTTGCATCCCACGACCTGCAGGGCAAATCCCGCTAGGACCACCCATCTATGTATCACCAGTGGCTGCTTTCTTGCAACAAGAGCTGAGCTCAGCTATTGCAACAGAGACCATATGACCTGCAGAGCCTAAAATATTTACTACTGGCCCTTTTCTGTTTTAAATTAGTACTAGTTCTAATATACAATTTCTGCTTGTGCACATGATTGGTTAACTTAGATTAGTGATCGAACTATCTTATCAAATATCACTCACTGTGAAAACCTATCTTGAAAACTTGATCCTGTGTAGCAGCCTTTTTTCTATGGTCCTTCATGGACAGCACTTCCACACCTTTGGTGTAAGTGGCACCAGAGCCCTGTGTCTGTGGCCGACCCTTGAGACATCACATGAGAAGAGATGGAGTATGAGGGCCTGGCACTCCCCATACCCTCACCCCTGGGGCTTTCTTTGCTGGATCTAAAGGAAGGACAAGGTTTCACTGGCCTCTCAGAGGTGGAGAAGCCACTGGAGACCATACACCTCACCAGACCCAGCCACCTGCTCGTGTAGCTGAGCCCTTCTTGAGGACCTGGGTCCAAGAGGGAGTAGCAGGCCAAAGGAGAGGATGCTGTAAGAGGAAGAGCAGAGGCCTCAAAACTAAAAATCCAACTGCCCAATCCCAAATAAACCTCAAAGCAGAAAGCAAAGGTGAGATGTATCCATGGAGACAGATATGGTTACATAGGACATTTATACTTTCAGATACCAGGGAGACCCACAGGAATTATGGAAGGGAAGGCAGAACCATGCTAGGAAGTCAATGCCAAGGATGAGCTTGGATCTGGGGGAAATGATGGGACAGCCATGGCTTAGTTCTGTTCTGAGCAAGAAAAGGAACACTAAGGAATGGCTCACAGCAGACAGCAGACATTACTACATTCACCCCTGATAATATAAGAAACTAGCTGTGATTTTTTGCTTGTCTTCTTGTTTAAAGTGATTGAAGACCATCTGGGTGATGCCAACCTCAGTAAGAGAGAACAGAAGCCCACGATCAGACAGAGATAGTACTATGGCACTTGCTGCTCTGAATAAATGCCAGTGTCCTTTCTTGGAAGAATGACCTACCAGGGTAGCAGGCAACTTGCAGCTGAGAAGGGTTTGAGTGACATAAGAACTGAAGAATTTCCCCAAAGCTGGAGCTTCCCACAACATCCTGGCCCTGCCCACTTTCCACCTCTGCTGTTGCCATTTCCTAGGGCCTGAGTTGCTATTTACATTATCATCACTCTCCCAGCTGCCCACCCCAGGGCAACTATCTCTGCTCTCTGTGGTCTCAGTGGACCCCTTGGAGGTACATAGTTTAATGCATGTATTGTGCAATCTGCTTGCATGATACAAGATGTTTCACTTCCTCAGAGGGAGAGGGTGCTGCCAGGTTTTGAGTGCACGGCCGGAATGAGGCATGTAGAGACTACTGTAGGCAACTACGTCAAGGGGCATTGCCCCACAGCTCCAAAATTTCCCTCAAGCAGAAAGAGTGAGACTCATATACCTTGGATACCAAGAGATGGAGAAATAGATTCAAAATTCCTACTTCCGTCTCATGCCCTAGGAACAGAATGGGTTTGCATGGGGCTCCATTCCCCCCGGCACACCTCCTTCCCTGTCACTGGCTTCCATCACTCGGTCAGCTTCTAATCACACCTACAGATTGAGCGCATCTCATGTTCTCTGTCAGCAGGGCCACAGAGCTAGCAGACCAGCAGGTCTGAGGAAGCGGGTAGTTCCATTACTGAGGCTGGGGGACCAGTGGTTATTTTGCAGAGTGGATGCAAAACAGCGTTCACTGGGCTCCCTGGGCAAGGCCACTGGGATGTCTGAAGAACCCAGACACCCAATTTTATGAGGGCTTAGAGCTTGAAACAGGCCACTGCTTACCAAACTCACAAGAAATTGATACATTAAATAGGATGCAGCTTTCAGATTCCCGTGGAACATGTAACCTACCAAAGATGGAACTCTTGTGCCTGCCTTCCTTCTTCTTTTAAGTATTTTTATTGATTATGCTATTACAGTTTTCCCAATTTTCCCCACTTTATCCCCCTTCTGCCCTGCCCCCTGCAATCCTCCAGCATCCCCTGCCCTTAGTTCATGTCCGTGGGTTGTGCATATAAGTTCTTTGAGTCCTCTGTTTCCTATACCATTTTTTATCTCTCCCTGTCTATTTTATGCCTACTAATTATGCTTCTTCTTCCCTGTACCTTCCCACCCATTCCTCCCTTCCCCCTCCCCACTGAAATCCCTCCGTGTGATATCCATTTCTCTGATTCTGTTCCTGTTCTGGTTATTTGCTTAGTTTTTGTTTTCATTGTTTTTCTTTTCTTTTAGGTTCATTTGTTGATAGTTGTGAGTTTGTTGTCATTTTACTGTTCATATTTTTTATCTTCTTCTATTTCTTAGATAAGTTCCTTCAACATTTCATATAATAAGGGCTGGGTGATGATGTACTCCTTGAACTTGACCTTATATGAGAAGCACTTTATCTGCCCTTCCATTCTAAATGAAAGCTTTGCTAGACAGAGTAATCTTAGATGTAGGTCCTTGCCTTTCATGACTTGGAATACTTCTTTCCAGCTCTTTCTTGCCTGTAAGGTTTCTTTTGAGAAATCAACTGATAGCCTTATGGGCACTCTTTTGTAGGTAACTGTCTACTTTTCTCTTGCTGCTTTTAGGATTTTCTGTGTCTTTAATCTTGGGTAACTTAATTATGATGTGCCTTTGTGTGATCCTCTTTGGGTCCAACTTCTTTGGGACTCTCTTCCTGGACTTCCTGGAAGTCTATTTCCTTCACCAATTTTCCTTCCTTCAAATACATTTTCAACTTCTTGCTGTTGTTCTTCTCCTTCTGGCACCCCTATAATTCAGATACTGGAACATTTCAGGTTGTCCCAGAGGTTTGTAAGACTCTCTTCACTTTTTTGAATTCTTATTTCTTCATTCTGTTCCGGTTGGATGTTTATTTTTTCCTTTTGTTCCAAATCATTGCTTTGAGTCCTGGTTTCCTTCCCATCACTGTTGGAACCCTGAATGTTGTGCTTTATTTTATTTTGGGTATCTTTCATTTGTTTTTTTCATTTTTTGACCAAGCTCAATCAGATTTGTGAGCATTTTGATTACCAGGGCTTTAAATTTTCCATCAGATAGGTTGGCTGTCTCCTCATCACTTGGCTCTCTTTCTGAAATTTTGCTCTGTTCTTTCATTTGGGCCATATTTCTTTGTGTTGGTGCAGCTGATAAGTTGTAAGAGGGCAGGGCCCTAGGTGTTCACCAGTGCAGGGCAACCCTCTTTGCTGTGCTATTGCCTGTGGGGGAAGGACCAGAGAGGGTACAATGCAACTCACCTGCTTGGCTCTAGCCCACTTTTCAACTCATGTGAGACTGGGAGTTTCTCCCACCATGGCAACCACCATAGTCCACTGTCAACTCTGAGTCTCAGTTTCCCCTTAAGTCAGCCGCACCCAAGTAGCCCACCACCCCGCCAAAGCCAGCCCTGTCCACACAGTCTGCCGCCTTGCTACGGTTTTTCTCAGCTGGCCACAGGGTCCACCGCCTTACCAGTCTGGTTGTTCTGATTGATTTTTTCTTTAATTCCTTAGTTGTCAGAGTTCCATGCAGTTTGATTTTCTGGTGCTTCTGGTTGTTTATTGATTTTAGATTGGTTGTTATCCTCCTTTTGGTTGTGTGAGGAAGTGAAGGGTTTCTACCTGTGCCTCCATGTTGGCCGAAACTCCATTGCCTTCCTGATATCAAGGCCCTAGGAGCCACACTAGGAATCAAAAGGCTCTGGGTGAGCAAGCCCACTGGGCTGTCCTTGCCCCACAGTAGAATCTATTTCTCTCCTGCCTATAAAAGTCAGAGGCTCCCTCCAATGGACAGTGCAGAGCAAGCACAGAAGCTGGTGCATAGTAGGCACATGCTTGCTTGAGTGAAAACACTGTCAAATTCCTGCTCACCCACTCAGGCAGCAAACATTTACTGCCTGAGTCTGTATGTCAGGCATCATGGTAGACCAAGCTTTAAAAGAGTTCACAGCCTCTTATGGGAATCAGATAAGTGAGTAAGGTTTCAATTCAGTGCTATAGTAAATGTGAAAATATAGATGTGCCAATGAGGGTAGGGAAGGCCCCTTTTTTAGACTCCATGCACTGGTTATGATCCAACTGCTCATTCATATTCTAAAATGTGAGGGCTGCTGAGTTAAACAAAGTCTGGTGCATTTCTGTACATGAACAACAGAATAGCAGAAGGAGAAATGAAGAAAACAATCCCATTTACAATAGCATCAAAACCAATAAACTATTTAGGAATAAACTTAACCATGAGGGTGAAAGACCTGTGCCCTGAAAACTCTAAGACATTGATGAAAGAACTAGAAAAAGACACAAAGAAATGGGAAAATATTCCATGTTCATGGATTGGAAGAATTAGTATTGTTAAAATGTTCATTCTACCCAAAGCAATCTACATATTCATTGCAATACCTACCAAAATTCCAAACAATACACTCCCTAATCTAGGAAAATCCCACATTTGCATCAACACAATCTGTGTAGCGGTTGTAGGAGACAATGCTCATTTGCATGATGACACAGTGCACCACGGGCCTCAGCTCACTGACACTAGCACTTCCATGGACTGGGGAATTAGTTTAGTTTACCTTCTCCTAGAAGTCATCATCCATCCTCTTTTTTTTTAACTTGGTTGTGACACCAGTTAACCAAAGGGGATATTTCTCATCTTCCCACTTCTGCTTTTGAAGATCATAAAAATGTGAGGAAGAGACTGGCAGACAGTATTCGTTCCTTCCCGAGGCACAACAAGCTATTCCGGAGCTCTGTTCTCTGCAGCTGGTCTTCATAGCTTGGGTATGACTAACTATTTTTTATGACCAGATTCTAAGAGAGTCTCTCTGTATCTCCACCTCTCTCTGTCGCCTTCTCTCCCTCTCTCTCTTGCTGCCTGGTGACTAGGCTTTTTGCACAAATGCTAGGTGTTCTGCTATGCTATAACTTGTGAAACACTCTGGAAATGAATACTGCTTACAGCAGCTGACACCTGAGAGGTCAGTGTCAAAGGCCTCGCTCCAGATCTCTTAACAGATGCGCACCTGATTTGGGTTTGGTTTAGCAAATGTTTCTCTCTGGAGCAAAACGGGGGGCTCTTTCATGTATTCCTTTATTCATTCAAAGATCATTTCTTTGCATGCTGGCCATGTACTAGGTGCTGAGGGAAACTCACCTATGAAGGCAGCCCTTGTGGGGCCTGCATGGCAAGTGGTCACTCTTTCCCCTCTTTGCACAGGTTTCTGAAGCAGCCATGGCAGCAGTACCTGAACTCTCCAGTGAAATGATGGCTTACTACAGGTCAGTGGGGAGACTGAGACCAGTGACAGGAGCAGGGTGCCCCTTCTATCAGCAAAGTGCTGCCCGTGCATGGAGGCCAAATTTGTCCCCCAAACTGTACTATTCCATGGCAAGCGTAGTTCCAAGTTTACCTGGTTTAAATGCTGATTTCCCATGACAAGTCCAGCCTTGGGAACCACAGGCATGCCGATGCTGCTGCAGGAGCTTCCTGCAGGTGGCAAGCAGGAAGAGAAGATGCCAGGTGGAAAGTCCAGGGGACTCCTTGGCAAAATTTGACTTCAGTGAGAGACAAAGCTCAGATTTTAACTGGGCAGCACATTAGGTCCCAGGATCCCACAGGGAGCACCTTGCCTGCTCCACCTCCTGTGGGTTCCATGCATATCCTCATGGAATTTGCCAGTTTCTAGAAGCTTTGAGGGACCTGCTGCTTGTTGTTTCCTATTAACAGTGAAGATTACTTTCAGGAAGAAAAAGTAAACTTGTCTGGGAGACATAATTGATTAGTGTCTCTGTTTTTATTACAGTGACAATGAGAATGACCTGTTCTTTGAGGCTGATGGCCCCCAACAAACTAAGGTGAGACCATGAACTTAGCATCCAACCCATAGAGGGGCTTTGACCTGGGAAAAACTTGAGGAACAGGGCCCTCAACCACCTTGATCCTGTGGTATTTTGTGATGAAATGACTTTCATGCTTTCCAGTAAGACAGGATACACTGCATGCTGACCTGGCCACTGTACAGCTCCCACGCCACACCGTCACTCACTAAGGCTTGGGGATACACCCTGCTTGCGGAGGGTGAGGGGGTGATAGTGGTGAGGAGGTTTGCTGTGTGATGCCAGAAAGGCAGGCAAGGTTTCAAGGCAGATTCAATTCTCCTTTTAGGAAAGGGTCTCAGCCCACATTACTCCCTGAACCAAGCCCTGAGACCCAGAGCAGATGACCTTAATGTGTCTGCCCACATTTAAGAAATTGTTTTTTGCTCCCTGGAGTAGAGTTTATGACAACAAAATGTAGATAATGTAAATAAAAAGATGAATTGGCAGGTGAAAGAATATCATGCACTTGCTATTTAACCTTGGACAGTCATTCCACTTGTTTGGACCTCACAGGAAATGTTTTAAAACCAGCATTAATTAATTTAGTACTGCCTGGGTGGGCCTGGCTTCTCCGTCTGGCTGGCCCTTTGCCTCTGCCAGCAGCTCTGCTCTCTGGGCCCTCTGCTGCGGAGCCTCTGCTCTGGGCAGGAGCCTACCTCACAGTCAGCCTTCCTCTGTACTGTCAGAGGCCTCTTTAACTGTCCCTCAAGCTTTTAAACCATCGTCATGCCTTAGGACAACTTCAAATAAGCCTTAATACTGTTTACACAGTTACTCTGAATAACAGCAAAGCGGGAACTTACTTCACAAATAGTAACCACTTTTAATATACTTACAGAAAGCTTATGAAACAGTGTTCTGGGAAAAAAAGAACTTGTTTAGAATAGTAAAAGCTTGTTGAATGAGCACAGATGTATACAAAACATTATGACCATCACTGACACAAAGAATTAAATGCATAGTTTAGAGCATTAGGGATACAAACAAGTATGAAATATGAAGAGGTAAAAAGTTTGTGGTGAGTGGAGCAGGTGTGAAAAGATACATAAGATACAAATGGGATTTATTTTAAAAGAATACCCTGTCAGGCATCAGAAAGCCCACATTCTGGCCTCTACCCTGCCACGTGCCCTGGGGTAAGCCACTTAATCTCTCTGGTCTTCAGAGAGATGAGAGTTCAGCCCCAGGGGTTCTGTTATCTCTATGGCCTCTTCTGCCTCTCTGATGACAAAAAGGAAGCTCTCTGGACGAACCACCTTAACACGCTCACTTCCTTGGTCTTTCCACAGTGCTCCTTTCAAAACCTGGACCTCAGCTCTCTGGGAGATGAGAGCATCCAGCTGCAAGTCTCCCACCAGCCCTGCAATTCGAGTTTCAGGCAAGTCGCGTCGGTCGTGGTTGCTGTGGAGAAGCTACGAAAAGTGCCCATTGTCTGCTCACAGGACTTCCAGGATGATGACTTGAGGAGCCTCTTTTTCTTCATCTTTAAAGAAGGTACTTAATGAGAGCTAAGGGCAGGCAGGAGAGCTCTGCTCATTCCCTTCTCAGCATCCACAACACAACAGTCAATTAAACTCTAAACCTGAAACCCTGGTGAATAAAAGGGATGACATAGTAGACTCAGCGAGCTCAGGGGGCCAGGTGGCAGGTCTGACAAGCTTGATAGCCCATAGTAACCACCAAGTTCAGTCTGACCACAAAATGCTAACTGGGCAGCTCCTGGAGGGTCGTCAAGTCCCAGGACTGTAGCTTCATTAGCAAGGTCACTCTTCAGCTTAAGGAGCCCTGTCCAAGGTTCTTATGCTTCTAGGAGAACACACTTTTGAAATGTCAGGGTAATTTTCTTTCTCTACCCCTCAGAGGCACAACTACAGGCACCAAAGCAGGAGACCACTGGACCCCTCATTATCATCTTACCCTCACACACCATCTCTGTGTAAATGTTAACTGTTCATTATCCTGTACCCACCAATGTCAAAGAAGTACGTGCCTCTTGTACAGACTTTCCCTCCCTTCCTCTCTCCCTCTCCCTGCACCTCCTTCACCACCCCTCCCTAGTGGCCTCAAGGAAACTGAGAATAGAAGCCAAACCAGGATAAACCAGGAAAACCAGAAATACTGGCAGCTCCCTTTAGGGCAAAGCTAGTGCAGGTAAGGGGAACCAGCAATTGTATACATTCCTTGGACTAAAACAGATTTAAGGAATCTAACTGAAGATTTCCTTGATCTTCTCCAAGACCCTGATGGGTTCACAAAGAAATATGATTTAATTAATAGAATGTATAAAACTAACAATTTGGCTGATCAATTATCTAAAACTATCCCCCCAAAAGAAAAAGATAAAGCTATTGAAGTTATGAATTTATAGCTCCAGCAATTAAGCAATCAGGTCAGACCTCACCAAAAGCCTTCTTGACAGAGGGAGAGAGGAGTCTGCTTTTATGGTAAAAAGCCAGGTCATCATAGGAAAGACTGTAGAAAACTGAAATGGGATTTAGGAAAAGAAGAGGTAAGCATAGGTTTGCCCTGAGGGTTCTGAGAGGGTGTTTCCCCTTCGTACCAAGACTTTAGGATAAAGTAGAAATTACCATAAAAGGGAAAACTATGGAGGCCCTTTGATTCTAATGCATAAAATGAGCTACAAAACTGTCATTCTCTGGAGCATTTTCTCAGTCTATTAAGATCTTGCTTCTGGGCATGTTCTCAAATTCTTGTTTCAGATAAACTCTTAGAAAGCTTTCTACAGACTTGAACATTCTTTCATTAATACCCTTTAAAATATGAGGTCTATCAATGATAGGAAAGCAGAGAAACCTTAGAAGCCAAATTGAACATCCCTTTAGTTGAAACTATTCTCAAAATATCTTGATTACTACTCAGATTTACAAACCACTCCCTCATTCTCAGAGTGCCTCCTCATCTGTTATCTCTTCATGGGGCCAGTATTACTGAATTGCCATTTTACATAAGTCACTCTACTGCTTGTCCGTAGCAAGCGATAACGCTAAAGCTTGAACCCATGTCGGCTGGTGCCACGTCCACTGTTCTTACCCGCCCCAACATCCTCCCTGCCAAGTTACAGCTTCTTGAGATGTGTATGTCCTCCAACAAGCCAAATCCCCATCATCAGCACTGCCCTTCTCATTTTCTACCTAAAAAATGCATGCTCCACATTTCAGAACACATTGACAGCATGTGGGATGACACCTACGAGTGTGATGCACTCCTACAATCGCTGAACTGCAGACTCCATGACATAAGCCAAAAATCCCTGGTGCTGTCTGGACCGCATGAGCTGCAGGCTCTTCACCTCACTAGACAGAATATGAACCAAGGAGGTAAGTGGGAAATTGTGATTCTTCTCTTGGCATCCTGGCAGCTTGATTATCCTCCACAATTGCAGCAATGTAGAACATTAAGGCAAATTATCAACTTCAGTGGGGAAAAATATGTTATTAAAAATAGGTAGCTTTTTGTTTGGGTCCCAGCAATGACAACAGATTGATTCCCTTAGCACGTTCATTTTCTGGCAAGAGTTGAAACTCTGAGAAATTAGACTGCTAAAGCATACCCAGGACCAAGTCCAGACAAGTCATTTAATGACAGCACAATGTCAGTGCTTCCGTTAGAAAGGGGTCATTTGATGGATGTGACCTAAATGCCTGTGGGGTTTTTTTTTTCTTGTTGTTGAGTTCGAAAGTAGAATGGTGAAGAGATAAAGTGTCCATCCTTATTCCTGGCCCTGCCCCTGCGCCCCGAGCATTCTTCCCACCTAACACCAGATAAGTCCTTATAGGGAAATTTCACTGAAAAGCAGGAACTTTTATCTCTTTGCTGGAACTGGCAAGTCTTCCAAGTCTGGGGAGCCAGACTTGGAAGTTGGCTGGGAGCTGCCTGGCACCTTGCCACTGTGGTTGAACCCTGTGTGCATGGGTACAGCCAAGGGAGCAGCTGAAACAAACAGTCTGTTCTCCTCCAGGACTGCTGACCTTGGGAGAGACATTCCTGGGGGAAGCTTCTTGCTCTCAGCCAGGCCAGGACTATCCTGTATCCTTAGAACTGGGTTGTAAGCATGACCTTGGGGCCTCCAACTGAGGTAGTTGTGACTAAGGAAGATTAAAATGAGTGCCTGTCTTTGCAGCCACTTTTCACAGCTAAGCCTTTCCTCACCTAAGTTCTTCCCACTTGCTGCTTTACATTCTTGAAATAGATTTATGCTGAGCAGATTTAGGGAGCCCGGCTTGACCTCTTTCCTGGCCTTTCACATTGATCAAATCATTCTGTTCATGAGGATGCATCACCAGCCAGTGACAAGATGGCTTCCCTCCTTCCTTCAGTTTTTAAAAATTAACCCCTAATTCTTCATAGACACTGTGATGAGGCTCTGTGAAGCTCCCAGACCTTCTCTGGGAAAAGCTGGAATCAACCAACTGACCTTGGTATGGTCTGTGAGAATCTGTAGGGTGGTTCCCACAAAGGAGGCACAACTGCACGAGTCCAGGGCTTAGGGTTGGGCCAACCCTACATTGCTGTGCTTCCCTGACCACAAGACCCCTCTTCTTTTTCCAGTGGTGTTCTGCATGAGATTTGTGCTAGGAGAAGAAAATAATGACAAGATACCTGTGGCCTTGGGCATCAAGGAAAAGGATCTGTACCTGTCTTGCATGATGAAGGATGGGAAGCCCACCTTGCAACTGGAGGTGAGTGAGTACCAGTGACAAAGCACCTTCTCAGCTCTTCTGAAGCACCCCTAACCCATCACTGACTTCCAAGACAACCACCTTCTCTACCCCCAGAAAACCTGGGAGCAGGTCTACTTGATAATTTTACAGAAATATAAATACATTTAATGTAATTGTTAAATGCATATAACTTTCACTGCCACTGCAGAAAATTACATCATTTTGCTGCTGTTATTATGCCCTGTCACTTTTACCACCCAACAGATTATGCAGTGCTAGGGTTGCTCCATTTGATAGATGACACTTGGAAAAGTTAATCAGTTCAAGAGACTTCTCACCTGTTGTTGTCTCCAGTCCACTCCCCAAATCACAATCTCTTCCACCATCCAGCTTTCCCAACAAAAGCTTCATTTCCAAGTTGAAGTCATTCTAGCTAAGCACCTAAAAATAAAAAATACAGCAAAAGTCACTTTTTTAAAAAATGCCCATCTCTCATTATGTTCCCTACCATTTAACACTCAGTTTCAGAAAAGGGTACAGGCTCCTTCAGTCACCACATGGGAAGTTGGGGTCACAAAGATAACTCAGGACTCTGGCTCTTGTTTTTGGTTCTTTGGTTTCCTCTCTAACTGACCCAGAGAATGACTTCCTCAGAGTGTCTTTGTTCTTTTCCTCACAAAATTCTTAACTTCTGTTTTGCTGCAGACATTAGACCCAAAAGCTCAGTCAAAGAAGAAGATGGAAAAGCGATTTGTCTTCAACAAGACAGAAATGATGGGCAAGGTAGAATTTGAGTCTGCCATGTATCCCAACTGGTACATCAGCACCTCACAAGCAGAACAGATGCCTGTCTTCCTAGGAAATGTTAGAGGTGGCCAGGATATAACTGACTTCACCTTGGAAATCCTGTCTTCCTGAAGAGAACTGCACCCAGAGTACCCACATGTGCTACATAACCCCAAGGGCTGCAGAAGAGGGATAAAATTGTCTGAACATGGCAGTGGGCTGCACTTCACTGTTGTCTAGTCGATGCCCAGCTGCCTTCCCTACATTAATACTAAAGGAACCACCAGCCAGGAGGAGCAGTCCCCTCCTTCCAGGGCCAATCCTCAGACCCTTGTGTTGAGCCAGGCCACTCCCACCCTCTGCTCACACAAAGCCAGCTTGACAGAAACCACTGCACATTGAAACCCTCTGTCCTTTGCACCCAGCTTCTGATGAGCAACCACTTAAATTGTCTATTTATTTATTTATTGATGGGTTTGTCTATTTAATTTAGTTTAAGGGGGCCAAGAAGCAGTAGTTCTTGTCAAAGAGTTCAGTCTTCAATAACTAAGGAGCCAATTTGATATGGATGACTGTGCTGTCTTTATATCAAGTTCTTTCACCAGGCTGAATAAGCTCAGATTATTTAATAGAAATATTTGTGAATGAGGAAGATCACACTGCATCAATAATTTTTAAATAAATTTCACTGAAAAAGAAATTTGTTTCCATGTGGTGATTGACTACTCTTGGATCTGACACAGAAGAGGGAAGATAAACGGGGCCTGGGGGGCCTGGCTAGGCAGCCCACTCCTCACTGAGTGCCACCAAGTCCCTGGAAACATGGTGGCCCAGCAGATCCTCCTCCCACCCATCCCCTTCTTTTGTGTGTTTTTTTCAAAATGATATCCAGGGAAAACAAGATCTGAAAACAGGATCAGCTGAAGTGTTATAGCAACTGAGGGTTGTGGAAATGGCTGCCTGCCCACAATTTCTCTATTCATTTATCCAAACACATTTATTAAGTAAATGCTACATCCTAGGGGCTGGGAGCACAGAAACAAGAAAGGTAAGGCGTTCCTACTTAGACAGAAAAGGCAGGAATAAACAAGCAAAATAAAGACAACATGACAAGTAGAAAAGGAAAAAAATGTCACTTAAGGTGGAGGGACCACTGTGCACAAAGACATGGAGTGTGAGAATGAATGATGCTGGAGCAAACCTCCAGACTGCAGAAGTCACCAGAAGCAAAGTCAAAGCACAAAAACAACCCAGGGGGAAAGCTGTTGTAACTTGTACCTCCGATAAAGGGAGAATTTGGTTAGTATTTACAAAGAGTTCCCTCAAAACATTAGGAAAAAAAGAACAAGAACAAAAATTTAATGAAATTAACAAAAACAAATAAAGATATGTTAATAGACTGTCAAGAAAAAAAGGAAAATACTATTAGATCTTGGACAGAGTAAAAGACATTCAACATTACTTATAATAAGATGAATTAACAGCTTGAGTACCAATGATCTACCAGATTACAAATACCAGAAGTTTAATAACACACCCTGTCGGCAAAACTGTGGGAAACTTCCACTCTTAAACATTACAGGTGGAAGCATAAATTGGTAAAACTTCTATAGAGGAAATTTTTATAATAACTGTGAAAATTATAAATACATATCCCCTTTGGCCCAGCAATTTCACTGCTGGGGATTTATCCTACAGATGGACCTACATCCTTGTGAAATGACATATGATCAGAATTATTCATTGCACATTACTGGTAATAGCAAAAAATTGGAAATATTCCAATTGTCTATCAACACTTGCTAAAGGACACTAGCTAAAAGTATGAGCTATGACTGATGTCTGGCCACTCCCTTCCAGGTCCTGAGCCAGGTCCCACAGGCTGTTTGAAAGGGTCAGTGCTTCTTTTTCTCTGTAGGCCTTCACCTCCATCCCCTGCACCCAAATCCCATCAGCCCACAGACTCAAAAAAGTTATGAAATCCTTCACTCCCCAAGATCAGGAAGTGAGGGCTGAGGACTCCCATCTGCTGCCTGAGCATCCCAATATGCTGCCACACTCAACCTGGAGAAGAGCCTGGCCAGAAGAGGGGCCACCTGGGGCCATGTAGTTTGCCTGTGGCCGACTGCCCTGGTGCTGTGTTCATTGGACTGGATGAATGCCAGGAGTGACTCAGCTGATGTCAAGGTGTCAGGTGACAGCAGTGACAACAACAAATTGAGCTCCGCTGCACGAATATGGGGAGAAGGTTGGAGTGGGAGGCATAGGTTCACTCTTACCTCTGACCTCTTTTCTTCTTCTGTAATAATGTTAGGTGGGAGTGGGGTCAGGTGATCAGGTCTAGCACCTGTGGTTCAGTTCCTCATCAGTGATTAAACAAAAGTAACTAATAGGGTAATAGGATAGAGAATAACTAGGTGGGTACAATGAGAGGTACTATTTTAAGTGAGGTGGTCAGGGAAGAGAGGCACTTGAGAATGTGGCTTGAGCAGAGCCCTGAATGTAGTCAGAGAAGATGCCAGTCTTGCAAAGATCTGGGAAACAGGATGCCCAGAGAATGGAACTGCAAGACATAAAAGCTCTAGATCAGAAGTGGGCTTAGAATGAATGAGACATAGCAAGGAGACCAATATGCCTGAAGCAGTGTGGGCAAAGAAGAATGGTGTTAGAGAGGAGGACAGAGAAGCAGGAAAGAGCCAGGTCTCTGTGTAAGGAGTTTGGACTGAGTGTGTCATACAAAGCCATTGGAAAGTCTTACACATGGGAGGATGATCTCATATGTATTATCACTCTTGCTGTAGTGTGAAGAATGGACCCTGGGGTAGGAGGAGAAGGTATCAAGAGTGGAAGCAGAGAGACCAGTTAGGAGGCGGTGGCCATGGACTGCCCTGGAGATGTAGGTGTCTTGGATGAAAGTACCAGAAGAGAAGGTGATAAAGGATGTATTCTGGGCACAGACACAAAAGATGTGGCTGCTGGAGTAAATGTGGGAGATGAGAGAGAGAGCAACTGAGGGATTCACAGGTAAGTGGGCACACGGGGGTATTTTATAGAAATGGGGAACCTCAAAAAGAAGCAGACATTGTATGGGGGGATGCAGGGAGAAAGTTGTGTTCTGGCCAAGTAATATTTGAGATACTTACTCAACACTCACAAACATATAAAATTTGAATGTCTCTTGAAATCAGACTCGGGATCAACTTTCATGTAGAAGGTCACATGCCATGGGTCACCTGAGACCACCTAACAAGAATGTGTAGCTAGAAAAGAGAGAATGGCCCAAGACTAATCCCTGGGCATAGCAACACAGAGAAGCTGCAAGGAAGGAACAGAGCCCTCAAAGGACATTAAAGAGCAGTAACCAGGAGATAAAAGAAAAACTCGAGGGGAAGAGAACAGCTGGAGAAAGTGGGTGAAGGAGAAGTGGTTCACCAGGCCAGTGGTGCCGAGAGGTTGAGTACCTGTGTACCTGGCTACTGGATTCTGTGAGAAAGAGGCTGTAGGTAGCCATAACAAAAGGGAGGACAGAGCTTGAGGACAAAATCCTTCCTGGAATGTGTTGCGGGGGAAATGAAAGAAGAGGAAGTGGAGCCACCGAGTATAGACAAAACTCTTGTGAGTAGTTTCACTATGAAATAAAAGTGGGTATGAAAAGGGAGCAAGGGGACAAAGAAATGCCATGGTACCTGCAGGGGGCTCTAGGATCAAAAGAGGAGTTTTATGTTTAAATGAAGTTTTTATAGTACATCGGTAGGTTCATATGAACTATTTGGTAGGTGGGAGAAAATGCAGAAGAGAAGAGGGAGGATTATGGGAGCCAAGCTGTGAGTAACCTATGGGGGAGGTGATGTAGTTCAGGGCAGATGCAAGTCGGTCAGTAATTCTTGAAGTAGATATATGAGGCAGCTCTTTCTTGACTGCTCCTGCCTGAATGAAACAGCACCTAGGGCACACTCAGTGTTAGCTTGCTACTCCCACAGACTAGTTTTCCTCTCCAGAGTCCCTAAGCTGGGTCATTCTCACTCTCAGACCAGACAGGCTAAGCTGCCCTGGCCACTGGCAAGCCCCCTTGGAGTAATCTTCTGCCAAACTCCAAATGTTGTTGCAATGTATCTTCAACCCTTTTAAGGTCCTACTGGCTTCTAGAAGAGTCTCAGTGGCAACTCCCATTACTCGTTATTACATGGTAGATATGAGCAGTGGCCGTTATAAATAGTCAATGCATAAGAATGTTAACATTTTAAATCATCCATTAATCATTATAATGAGTATAGAATTGTAACCATCAGCAAATATTGAAAAAATCAGGTACTAAAAAAATTAGTTGAGTTCAGGACAGCAATGAAAGATAAGAGGCATGATTTTATGCATCAGTCTGTAGCAGTTGATAGGTAAATTGAAAACAGTTAAGATAAAAATTGGGTTAGGATGCCATCTGAAAGATTTCCACGGGGCTTATTTGTAAAACCAACTCACAGCTAAAAAGCCTAGTCTTAAGGTCTTCCACTGATTTAGCATCCTGTCCCCAACTCTTAGAATTAACTGTTACTCTATGGTTTGTTTCATGTTATCTGAGAAGAGACCAGTAACCCTGCCTCAGATTCTCAAGCCAGTAGCCCAAATCAAGTCCCCCAAGAACCTCAGTGTCAGAATCTTTGACCAAGGAGCCATCTGACATGGTTAATATGGTCTGTGCCCTGTGTTAAGTGGGTTTACAATACCGGCAAAGTATTTAAAGGGAAAAAGAAAAACATAGAGTTGATGACTTAAATGAAATCCATAGCTTTAACACTTTTGTACTAAGTTTAGAAATAAGTTTTAAGATTCTCCTGACAATCTGTCTTTGTTATTTAATGTGTCTAAAACAATTAAAGAAACCACAATATTTTCTAAAATATGAAATATTAACTTTATAATTTCAATTTTAAATGTGTAATTGATATTAGAATTCTGAATTTAATTTGAAGGATAGAAAACAATTTGGTTACATTTGTGAGAAGTGTTTGAATTTTCAAAGCTTGATTCAGTACATTTTTTCACTTGCTTTTTTGGAGTTATAGAAATTACCTAGGTGCTTAGAAAGATTTTGCTCATTAGATTTTTAAGTCAGCCTTGGCAAATATTTGAAGTGTTTACAAGAATCAAATATATTGAATTTGCAGTTACATTAAATTTGTACTTTAAAATACTTAAAGGAATTCAATTAACTATGATAGCAAAGAGAGTTAAGTGTTTAGTGGGGTTTGATATAGTAGGCAATGAAATTAACTGAGCATTAATTTCAAAAAGTGAAAGCTGGCTTCCCATGCAAGATGATGGCATGGGAAGACCCTGAACCCTGAACTCATATCCTTTCAGGAACATATCAAATTTACACCTAAAGACAGGGCAACTCTGCCTGAAAGAGGACTGAAGGCTGACTGAACATTTTCTGCATAAAAAGTGAGAGAGGGACCACACAGAAACAGTATCCCTACAGCCTGTTCCAGCTCCAACTTCCAGGCATATGACTTGTCCCAGGGACTCCCCTCAGCTTGCCCTAGCCACAGCTCCCACCCAGGTGTGACTTGTCCCCAGGATGTCCTGCAGACTACACCCACTTCAGCTACAGCCCTGGTGGCTTACCTCCAGGAACCTTACAGATCAGACCCATTTCAGCTTCAGCTCTAGTCCTGGTGTAGCTTGCCACCCAGGACTACCCAAGGCCTGAACCTACTCCACCTACAACTCCAACAAGTCTGCCAAGGTAGTCCCAGTGCGGCTTGCCCCTAAGCCCTGGCCCATCTCCACTTCAACTACAGCTCCAGGCCTGGGTAAGGCTTGCCCCTGGGGACTTCCTGTGGCCTATGCATGCTCCAGCTCCAGCTGGCCTGCCAAAGACACTCAACAAATACAGTCTACAAAAAGGTAGCTTCTACGTAATGTTGCTGTTTCAAGACCAGAAGAGATTGCTGTTTTATCCAATTCATAGCAACACACAGAAACAGACAAAATGAAGAGACAGAGAAATATTTCCCAAATGCAAGACCAGAACAAAACCCTAGAAAAAGAATTAAGTGATACAGAGAGAAGCAATCTATCAGATAAAGAGTTTAAAACACTGGTTATAAGGATGTATAATGAACTTGAGAGAAACATGGATGAACTTAGTGAGAGCTTCAACAATGAGATAGGAAACATAAAAAGGGAGATAGGAAACATAAAAAAATAACCAGTCAGAAATGGAGACTACAGTAACTAAAATAAAGAATATATTAGATGAAATCAAAAGCAGGTAGATGAAGCAGAAGATCATATCAGTGATTTGGAAGGCAAGGTAGCAGAAAACGCTTAATTGGAAATGCAAAAAGAACTTAAAAAAGTGAGGATGGTTTAAGAGACCTCTGAGACAACATTAAGCATACCAATATTTGAATCATAAGGGTCCCAAAAGGAGAAGAGAGAGAGAAAGGGGCAGAAAACTTATTTAAAGAAATAATGGCTTGTATTATAGAATTATACACCTGAAACCCATATATTAACTAAAGTCATCCTAATAAATTCACTAAAAAAAGAAAGAATGGCTGAAAAATTCTTTAATCTAGTAAAGAAAACAGACATCCTTCATAAGGTCCAGGAAGCACAGAGGGTCCCAAGTAAGGCGAACCCAGAGAGGTCCACATCAAGCATACCAAAATTAAAATACCAAAAGCTGAATCAACTAGAATTTTTTAACTTCAAAGTTGAAAACAAATAAGTTTAACAGTATACAAAATGGGTAACCACCATATTAAAGAAAAACAGAAAAGAAAAATTCCAGGTAACTTATAGCTACAGTTCTTTCACTCTTCTCTATCTGAAGATAAAAGGACCAAAAGAACTGCAAAAGAAACTTAAATTTGATTTAATATGTTAGTAGCTTTCTTGTTAATAGTGCTGCGGGTGTGGTAATTCTGAAACAAATTTACATGTATTGTGAAATTGAGCAAAGGAGTGAATATATTGATTTTGTGGGGAGCCGGGCTTCTCACAATGAGAGAAAGGAGCTACAAATATAAAAGGTGAAAGGCAAGAATGACACTTGTCTGTTTTCCCCAGTCTGCTCAGTGAAAGGACATGAATGATCACACTTCAGTGGCAATGGGCATATCTGGCTTCCAGATCTTGGGTTCTAATGCCACTCCCCACTGAAATAAAACAAGGGTCCTCAGCAAAGTGGCTGAGTCCAGGGCTAGGAGAGCAAGCCTGGACTATCTTGTGCCAGAAGTGAGGATTTGCTCAAAGAATGACAGGCACCAAAGCCACCTTGAAGCAGCTGCCAGTGCAAATATGGGACAGTTTGAGCATCAGAATTAATAGCAATAGTAATGCATTATAACCCAATGAATAAATTCAGAACTCACATTGACAAAAATAAATAAGGGAGAAGAAAAGACCCTTACAGCAACATATTAACTAATACATGAAGAAGGAATGATAGAGTTCAAAAATCACTATCTGACAATGATTACAGTAAATTGATTCAGGCAAAAACCATCAGTGTATTATAAGAAACAGGATATTCACATAATTTCAGATAATCTCTCCACAGGTTAATTATTCATTTGAAAGGGAAAATAATAACAGTAGAAAAACTTGGAGGACTTGTCCGGGACGTGGTGATTGAAGTTGACATTACCGATATGGGAATAAGTCACAATCGCCTGACACCTGATAGGATCAGTGAGAAGAATACAGCATCACTTCTAGGGTATTCCTGCCACCTACACATAACCTGAATCTAATTAAGTATCAAATAAGCCCAAATCAAAGAACATTCTACAAAATAACTAACCCCATCTCTTCAAAATGTCAAAGTTGAGAGGACAAAGAAAGACTAAGTCTAATCCAGATGAAGAAAGATACATAACTACTGAAATTCAACAGGTGATCTTGAATTGAATCTTGGACCTGAAAAATTCTTACTACTCAGGACAAGTAGGACGACAGGGGGAATCTGAATAAAGTCTGTGGGCTGGATAACAGTGTTTTATCAATGTTAATTTTCTGATTTTGACACATTTGCACTGCAGTTATATAAGAGAATGTCTTCTATTTAATCTTTTTAATTTTTCAAAAAATAAGCAAAAGATCAAAGTGGTTTTTTTCATTGTTGTATCAAAAAATTATAGCCCTGGTCCTTATAGCCCTGGCTGGTGTGTCTCAGTAAATTGAGCGCCGGCCTGCAAACCAGATGGTCACTGGTTCAATTCCCAGTCAAGGCACATGTCTGGGTTGCGGGCCAGGTCCCCAGTAGGAGGCACTCAAGAGGCAACTACGCATTGATGTTTCTCTCCTTCTCACTTCTCCTCTCTCTAAAAATAAAATAAATAAAATCTTTTTAAAAAACTAAAGAAATAAAAAATAAAAAGAGACCTTATAAATACAATATTAAGATTTGTAGATAAAACTTAAAATGTTCAGAACATTTTTGTTTTAAGTTTATAATTGTAATAAAGTTAATTATATAAATAATATCTAAGTTTTAAATTACTCACCATTCTAAGTAGCATGGTGAAATTTCATGCTGTATTGCTTTGTTCTGCCCAGGAAGTGAATCATCATTTTGTCCAACATATTCGCCCTTTATATGTCACTTCCCCATGAGTCACTTAGTAGCCATGTCTGTTACAAGATCAATCTGTCATGTATCACAGCGCTGGTGTTCAAGTAACCCTTTTTTTACATAATGATAGCCCCAAAGTGAAAGAATAATGATGCTGGCAATTCAGATGGACCAAATAGAAGCCATATAGCGTATGTATGCATGGGGGCGGCGGGGAGGAGGGAATGGAGTATATGTAGGGTTTGGCGCTGTCCTCAGTTACAGGCATTCAACAGAAGGTGTTGGAACATGTTCCCTATGGATAAGGAGGACTACTCCATACTCACTTTCACCAGTGTGCTGTATATTTTCATGTGTTCTTATGTTACTTACTGGTATGCTTTCATTTCAGCTTGAACAGCTTCTTTCAACATTTCTTACAAGGCAGGTATAGTGGTGATAAACTCCCTCAGCTGTTATTTGTTAGAACTCTTTATCTTGCTTTCACTTCTGATGGACAATTGGGCTGGGCACAATATTCTTGGTTGGCAGTTCTTTTCTTTCAGCACTTTGAATATATCATTCCTTTGAATATATCATCTTACTTTACCTTTCTTTCCTGGCTTGCAAAGTTTCTGCTTTCAAATCTGCAGACACCCTTATAGGGAGGTGCCCTTGTATGAGAGAAATTTTTTCTCTTGCTGCTTTTAAAATTTTCTCTTTATCTTTGATTTTAGATAGTTTTACTATAATGTGTCTTGAATATGATCAATTTGAATTGAAATTATGAGGTCAGTAGCTTTATGAAACTGGATATTAAAAATCTCCCCAGATTTGAAAAGTTATGTCATTATTTCTTTAAATAAGCTTTCTGCCCTTTCTCTCTCTCTTCTCTTTCTGGACTCCAATGAAATGTAGATTATTTCTCTTAATGGTGTCCTTTAAGTCCACAGAATTTCTTTATTCATCTAATTCTTTTTTCTATTTGCTGCTCTTATTCCAAATGATCCATCTTCAAACTCACTGACACAACCTCTTTGGTCCAGTCTTGAACCAAAAGCTCTTAAAGCTCTCTATTGAATTCTTCAGTTCGATCATAGTATTCTTCAGCTCAGAAATTTTTGTTTGGTTCTTTTTTACATTTCTGTCTCTATCTTGTACTTCTTATTTTGTTCTTGAATTCTTTTCCTGGTTTCGTGACATTGTTGATCTGTGTTCTTTTGTAGCTCTCTGAGCACCTTTGAATCAATTACTTTCAAATTTTTTGTTGGTCAATTCTTGCATCTTCATTTCTTGGGGTCAGTTACTGCAAGTTTGCTGTATTCCTTCGGTGGTGTGATGTTTTGCTGATAAGGCATTATGCAGACTAACAAGAAACTGCTAGGGTCCTGACTGTAAGCAT
The DNA here is from genome assembly GCF_019186645.2 of Phyllostomus hastatus. NCBI lineage: Eukaryota > Metazoa > Chordata > Mammalia > Chiroptera > Phyllostomidae > Phyllostomus > Phyllostomus hastatus. The sequence goes on along the minus strand of NW_025334041.1, from coordinate 71,098,870 downwards.
GTACTTCAGAGCTGCAGAGTCTCACCACAGGTACAAAAACAGCAGTAAAGGCCAGTAGTGAGAATCAGGGCAACTGTATGCAAGTACACAGCTGGAGAGACTAGCCCCAACGTGAACAAGCAGGTGGGATCAGCTGCTATGGTCAAGCTGGTGTCTCAGACTCACAGCCACCAAGGAGTGAGCTGCCTGCTGGTCCTGGGATCTGGAAGGGGCAGGAGTGGGAAATGGGGAGGGACTCAGGCAGCTGGTAGCTGCAAATACAAATACCTCTGGAGCAAAAAAAGTACATGAAATATGCAGCATCTATGGCAGCTGTACCAGCCATAGGTTTCTTTAGTGGTGAAAACTTCTGGGGTCCTCTGCAGAGCAGGTCAATAGGAGTTATGATCACTTAGACTTGCTCTTCTTCCTAAACCTAGTTATCTCTATACATCCAGCTTTGCCAGTCTCCTGGCTTGAAACCAAGTGGGTCCTTCCTACGGTACCCAGAAAGGCTGGGGAAGCTGCTTGCTGACCCCACTTTCCCCATCCCAGCAAGGGGACCTCCTAGTTGGAGAGTTCCCTTTTGATGCTGAGCAATTCTGGCTCGGGGATTTGGGATGATCAGGCAAAATGAAGCTGTCCTTCCTCCCTATTTTGTGTGGTTATTCTCAGAGGGGTTCTTGTTTTGTTTTGTTTTTGGCCCCCCTGTGCTGCTGAAGTTTCTCAAGTAGACAGAGCTCTCCCAGAGCTTTTTTCGCTCATGAATAATAGCTAGTTGTTGATCTGGGAGGGTGAGGGGAATAGAGGATGGGGTCTCTTACTTTACCATCTTAGTGATATCATCTCAATGATCCCATTTTTTTTAGATGAGTAAATTAAGTCCCAGGAAAGACAAACAGCATAACAAATTTCATTCGTTCATTCAATAATGTTTAGTGAGCACCAACCCTGTGGCAGACCCTGTCCCAGGTGCTAAAGACTCTGGAGGGAACATTTTGATGTGTGAGGCAGACAATAAACAAGCAAGAAATAAATTACTTCAGTTAGAGGTAAATGCTGTGATGGCAATAAAAAAGGTGATGTGATAAAGCTGAGAGGGGTTCTTGAATGAGCTCATCAAGGAAGGCCTCTCTAGGACTTACCTCTGAACTAAATGATACACACTAAATAAAAAGGAACCAGCCATGAGAGGAGGGACAATCCAGACAGAGAACTGTAAGCATAAAGACCCTGGGACAACGACCAGTTGGATGAGTTAAAGCAAGAGCTAAAAGGCCAATGTGGCTGGATCATAAAGAGAAATGGGAGAATCAGTGTTGTGCTAGGAAGGGTCTAACAACAAGCCTTCAGAGAGAAAAAAAAGTCACAGTTCATAGCATTTACCAATTTGCAAGGTGTAGAAATACTTCCACCTCCCAACCTACCAATGTGAAGTCACTAAATGCAAAGTTGGAAAGGGGTGCATGTGGCCAGCCCTCATGAGCAAGTACAGGCAGCTTCGGCACACCAGTGAGAGTGCATGAGAGGAACTGGAGAGACAGATGAAGGCCATATGAGTCAGGTTTTATAGGCAACACTGAGGAGTTTGGATCTGTTACAAGATCATTGCGAAACTCTGAGGAGAATTTAAACAAAAGGTAACACTGCCAGATTTATGTTTGTAAAGCATACACTAACCACTGTATGGAGAATGGATTGTACGAGTGCAGAAGTGGAAGCTGAGACACTTCCAATTAGGAGGCTACTGCACCATCCAAGGGGCGGTGGTGACTTGGACTAGCATGCAGCCAGGCTTCTCTAGTGGAGGACAAGAAAGAGTAAAGAGGTTTGGGATACTGATTTAGAGGCCTTTCTAGTCTGTTGGATGTGTGGATGAGGAAAATAAATGAATCAAAGATAACTTCTTACATTTTTTCATGAGGGTAACTGGGTAAATCTTGGTGTCATTTACTGAGGAAGACCAGGAGAAGATCAGGTTTAAAGCAGGTGGTGGGTCAAGGATTCTTTTTTGGCTATGTTTCATTTGAGACACCAATTAGATATTCAAGTGAAGATGTTAAATAGTCAAAAAAAAGTATGCAAGCCTCAAGTTCAGAGAAAACGCCCAGGCTGGAGATGTAAACTGAGGAAAGGACAGCACACAGAAGGTTCAGGGAGCAATGGGACAAGGTCAGACAACCTGAAAAGAAGGCAGACCTTGAACTGAGCTTGGGGAATGATAGCAGTGAGAGATCTGAGAGGAGGAACCGACAAAGTGATTGAAAAGGGAGGCCGGGGCAGAGGGAAAGCAGGAGGAAAACCAGGGGAGTGGGCATCACAGGAACCAAAGCAAGGAAGCACTTCAGAAAGAAAGGAGCGCCACTTGCATCCTGTGCTGCTGATAGGAACAGAGGAGGACATAGAAGTGGCCTCTAGATGGAGGTCAATGGTGGCCCTGAGCTGAGGGGCTGAGGGGAAAGGTGGCTATAGAATGTAGGAAGAATTGGATGATGCAGGTGTGGACACAGCAAATAAAAGTACAAGTGTCTGGGAAGGAACACAAAGAAGTGGGGTGGTGGCTAGAGAGAGACATGGGGGCAGGGGAGGGTTTCTTCATGAGGGCAGACACCTGAGCATGTTCAGAGTTGATGGCAATAAGCCAGGAGAGAAGGAGTCAGTGATGTAGGCGAGAGAAGAGTCCTGAGCAGGCAGAGAGGAATAAAGCCAGAGCTCAAGATAAGGGTCATCTTCAGGGTCACCTCATCCACCACAGCGGAAGGTAAGGCGTGTGGATTCCATGTTGTGGTGGGAGGAGAGAGTTCCTCCCCGATTGCCTCTGTTGTTTCAGCAGAAAACAGCTGGGCGTAGGGCCAGCCGTGGGCCTGGGCGAAGATGAAATCACTCATCCCTCCTGTTCAGCCTTCTCCTGTCTCCCCCACTGAATGCAATTGTACTCAATGCCCTGGACTTTTCCCTCCTTTTGTACTGGTTCCTCTGATCCTGCCCTGACTCACAATACTCTCTCTCCAAAGCAAAATGTTTACATTTTTAAAACAAACTATCTGGAAATAACATATGAGTTCCTCAAAAAAATGCCTCTATAACAGGAGCAGCTCGGGCTAGTGAAGAAATTTTGTTCTTCCAGACCTGACACCACAGCTACTCACATTGACAAATAATGTGAGACTTGGACACACAACTCTAGGCTGGTCCAGAATAGCAGCATTCCGCACATTTGACCACTGCCCTCCATCCATAGAAAGTGAGCTCTGGATTACCTGCCCAGAAGAGGCGAGGGACGGATGCCCCAGAGCCACTTACATTCCTTGCCAACTCCTCGCAAGTGGCATGTCAGGATTTGAATACAGTCTGTGGAATGTCTGCATACTTGACGCTCATCCCTGTTTATCATCATAAGTGGATGGAACCCAAGTATAAATACCCATGCATTTCCCTTTCCCGGTAATGACATCAGAGACATTTGCATCTGCCACCCCAGAGCAAAGAAAGGCAGGCCTCCAAGCAAACAGGAGGAGCTCCTGTCTGAAAAATGAATTCTTTCACCCACAGCTATTTTTTTTTCTATCAGTGGAAATACTTAGAGACTGAGCTGGCTAATGAGAGCCTGAGACACGTGTGGGGAAATTCTGGTCCCCGCTGCTACAGCTGCTACTGCTGTTGAGTAATCACTCTAAATTCACTGTCTCCCCGAGAACTCTGCCTCCGCTTCCCTGGGAAGTCCCCAGGACAGGGGGTTTGCTATTTCTAAGGCTGAAAATGGAATATTTGTGAAACTTCCGTTGCCAGAAAAAAATAGTGACCTTTAAATTTTCACCGAAAGAGAATGATGTAAGTGCTATAATAAGGTTCCGTGGGTCAGCTAAGAATCTCTCGTCTTTGGCATAACCTCAATAGCGTCCCTGAGAGGCCACTGGAGGTGGTTCCCACTCACCCTTCCTCCTTCTACCAACCCTCCGCTCTCAGGAGATTTTAGGTCCATTTACTAAGATTAAGAATGAAAAGGGCTCATCGATGAGAACGCTGTGGCCCCTTCCTGAGGTTTCCCAAACCTGTCTCAGAACATCTCTCCATAACCTCTCGCTCTTCAGCCACTTGGCCTCCCTGTGTGAGGAAGAAACATTCTACCTGGTCACAAAAAAAAGTTCTCCTTGAACTTCAGGCTGCTTATCCTCAGCTGAGGCCTCCTGCAGGTCTCTTCCTGGCTGCAGGCCCTTTACTCAGAGGCTCATCCTTTACTCCCATCCCTCTCTCCCTTCTCTCTTCCCAGATGAGAAGACTCATTTCTAACCAACTCCTGAGATATCTCCCTTGACCTCCCCATGTCGTGGACTGATCTGCTGCGTCCTTTATCTTTGCAAGACGTCACCCTGACCAGTGGGCTGATACCTGTTCCTCCTGGGAAGTTTCCCCAAAGCAGCTACTGAAGTATAAAGGAGAGACAGAGGAAGGAGGGAGGGGGGAGGAGGAAAAACAACTTTTTACTGAGAACCAAATGTAACCAGTATATTTGGCAGCCTGTGCTTGGTGAATTACAGACAAAAAATAGCTTTATTTTCCTCCAGCAGCAGCATTTCATGGCCTCTGTCCAACGTCCCTGAAAGAGATGGCAGATGCAAATTCTTTCACCTGATTCTGTCCCTCTCCCCAAACCCCACTCAGAGAACAGGAAAGGAATTTTTAAGTTCACAACCCCACGAGGATGGGAGGAGAGGAAACAGCAACAAGGGGGAAGACAAGGTTTTTGGTCAGTCAGGAAATTCCCTGGGAGGACTTAGTTCACACTCACAACACTAGAAAGCAGTTGGACAAGTGGCTGCTTCTCCTCAGTGAGCAGTGGACAAGCTGAGAACCAGCCAACGCCCGGGACTTTGTGAGTGGGTGTGGCGGGTAAAATAAGGAAGAGGTTTGGGAGCTGAGAGAGAAATAGTTAGAGACCAAAGAAAAAGCACATATTTGGTGATTCTGTTGATATAAAACTCCTGGAAATGTAGGCTAAACTGTAGTGGCAGAAAAACAGGTCAGTGTTGCCTGGGAATGAAAGAGGGAGGAGAGAAGATCGCTAAGAGGCCAGAGGAGACTTACCAGGGGATGAGCAGTTCGCTGTCTTGATTGTGGTGATGGTTTCACAGTCAAAGCATATAAACTGCGCAATGTAAATATGTGCAGTTTTCTATACGACAGTTTTTCCTCGGTAAATGGTTTCTTAAAAGTGCCGGCAGGGCTGTGAGGGAATTCTCATTTGTTGCTGACTCAAGATCAACATGATAACAACTGAACATCCAGGTAATAATAAAATGACATTAACAGGGGAAAAACAAATGGTTATAGTCACAGGCCACACTTCCCACACCAGCAGAAGACAGCAGGTTTATTCTGTAAAAGTGGAATAAGGGTCTCAGGGCTGGAGGACACCAGGCACATGTGGATGTGGGGAAAGTGTTGAAGGGGATGATTCACAGAAAGCACTCGGTGCCAAGAGGCCCCGCCACCGCCACTCGGAGGGTGAGATCGGGCCTTGGCCCTCTTGCAGCACTCACAGAGCCCACCCCTGGCCCCGGGATGAGGCCAACACTGGGAACGAGGTTCTCCAACCCAGTGGCCCTGCCAGTCACCAAGCGCCAGCCCTCACAGCCACCAGGCCTCACCCCTATCGTCAGACCTTCCAGTCAGCTTTTGTGCTACCCACTCATGTAGAAGCAGAAGTGATGGCATCACTAAACATCTGCAGAAAGCTTCTAGCCAGAAGAAAATCAAAACAAAAAATTAGAGGAAAGAAAGAGACTTTTTGAAGATAAGGAAACTTAAAAACTAGAAACACTATTGGGAACGCCCTCAGAGTAATAAGATAGTGAAATAAGAACAAAATACTACAGGGATAGGAAGAATATTCAAAGAACAAAAAAAATTCGATAAGAGAAATGAAAACTTAATAAAAGAACTGGGAGATACAATTCAGTAAGTCTCCCAGAAAGTAAAGGAAACAGAAAAAGACTTAGAAAACAGGATAGAAGCAAGAACAGAAAGAGACTTTGCCTGGGGCGATGGGCACACAATGCAGTGTGCACACGTAGTTTTACTGAGTTATACACTGGAAACCTGTATGGTTTTGCCACCTACGTCGCCCCGATAAATTTAATTTTAAAATTAATTAATTAATTATTATATATTAAAGGACAGATCAGGGAGACTCAGATGCTAAAAACAGAGGATCCAAAAAAAAAGACGAGGAAAACACGGAGGGGGAAAAAAGACACTTAATCAAATATCAATTAATCAAGTTTTGGGAACTTGAAGGGCACGAATTTCAAGGTTGAAGTAGCCCATCGGGTGTCTACCATAATAAAAGAACACCCATATCATGAAACACTGGGAATAAAGAGATAATCCTACAATATTCCAGACAGGAAACAAGTCACGTGGAAACAACTGGACATTTGAATGGCATCAGACTTCCCAACAGCAATACTGACAGTTAGAAGAAAATGGAGTGATGCCCTCAAAACCATGAGGTAAAATTAATTCCCACCTAGAATTCTATATCCAGCCAAACTATCAACCAATATCAGTGTAGAATAAAGACATCCTCAGACATGCAAATCCCTGAAAAAATTTTTACTTCCTAAGCATCTTTTCCCAAGAATCCACTAAAAGCAGTAAACCAAGGTAGATGAACACATAGAAACAAGAAGGGGGTCAAAGGCGAGAGGGAAAGGTGGGGTGCACTGAGGGTGAGGGGCCAGTGAAGCGTGCATGGCAGTCCAAGGTGAAACAGCTCAGAAAGCTCTAAGAAACATTCTTTTTCCTGATAAAAGAGACTGCCTTATACATCTGGATGTCTTAAGAAGAAATTTAAACAATTACTGGGAGTTTGGAGTTGAATCAATGATAATCAGAGGTAGATTTACTGTGAAGGTAATCAAAGTAAATTTTAGGATGCTTCATCTGCAAGATCCCCTTCCAAGCCCCTGTGCTTAATTTTATATTTGTAATTTATATTCATTCTCACCAATAAAAGTTATATTCAGCCCTAATAATAAGTACATAAAAACTAAGCAAATGAAAAAAAAATTATTAACTCAGGGGAAAATAAAATGTTGAACTGGAAAGGAAAAATAGCTACTTTACTAAGCTCTGAGTGGCATTTACACCTTCATAATAATATACTACTAATTACTGATCTAAGAAAATTAAGCTATAGCTGTATTAGGAGGGCTGGGGAGTGGGAAAGGTAGACATGTATGGCAGAGTTTGGGGCAGGACAAAAAACCTAAATCCTAATTTCCACAGTGGGAAGATCGTTGTTAATAACTAAAGCTTAAAGTTAAAGAAGCAGGAATATATGTGTGCCGTTGCTGAGTGGGGCCTAACACCACATGAGAGAGACCGCTCAAGAAGACAGGCGAACCTTCTTCTAGCAAAGCTTAGACCTATTCAACTCTTCACACGCAAAACTATGACTTTAAAAAAAACACAAAGTAATAAAACTGTACAATTTTTTCAAAACTGAATTTTTAAAAGGAAAAGAAAACCAGTTTCAACAGTCTTATTTCAGTAATTAAAACTCACTTCAGGCTAGTCCACCCAGTCACAATCAAAACTCCAAACTTTCACTCAAAATCAAAACTCAATCTCACGTGTGACCATCACACCATCTTTACCCTGAAAAGTAGCAATTAAAGAGGAAAGAAACATCAGCCTGCTTGTTTGTGCATGTGTGCTTCTGTGTCTGTGTATGCAAAGCAAGCATGACAAAGCATTGAGGACTGCTGGTCAGGAAGATGAGTGTGCGGATATCCCATGCGCTGTTATTCAGACTTGTCTGAATGGTGGCGGGGGTCACAATGAGAACTGAGGGAGTGGAGAGGAGGGAAGAGTACCAACCCACATTTGAGAGTCTCTCTCCTGCCCCTGCTCAGCCTGACCTTTGACCCTAGGCAGGAGAACATGTCTATCCTTTCACTCTTTCCCCTTCCCTTCCCTCTTCTGCCCCTCCTGCCTCCCCTGATTTGGAGCCTAGGAAGAGGCAGTGGGAACTAGAGAAAGTCTCCTCTTCTGGGGCTTGCCACCCAAACCAAGCCTCCCCGGGACAGGGGGATTGGGTGCCTGGCTGAGAGGCCAGAGCTTGGACATAGGTCCAGGCAGGTGTGGTGAGAAAGTCGGGTAAGCAGTGGGAAGATGCTCATTGGCATGAGCTGATCTGCATATGGGAGCAGGAGAACCTTTAGAGGAATGGCCAGGAGGCAACAGCAGGGCATCCTTCCTGAGTCCCTGTCTCTGCTCGGGCACAGCAAGTCCCAGAAAAAAGGACTTGGAAGAGTTCTGCACCAGAGACTCTGTCAGGTGTGATGTAAATGTGCCTGGGACACAGGGAGGGGGTAGGGACATGTCCCTCCCTCTTCTAGCCTCATGCAGAAACCTGGTGACCGCACGCACACGCGGGTCCTCAGAGGACAGCCCCTCCACAGAGAGGGGCCCCTGGCGTGGACATCAGGCTTCTTCTCTGTTGCTCCTGGCTGCGTGGCCAGTGCTGTGCCCTCATGAAGCTCCCTGCCAAGCTGATTTTGCATGTGAGAAAGCCTCAGAGGACTCAGAGATAAGCCAGAGACTTGAACTCCTGGTCAGCAGGGCACAGAGGCAGGGAAATGGACGTTATATTACTACTGCAGACCCTTTGCACCCACACTGTTGTGAGGCTCAGAGGGTCTTGTTTACAAAGGTGTAACTTACGTTTTTAAAAAATGCACAGATTGGAAGTGCATAATTTGATCATTTTGACCAGCACACACCAGTGAAACTATTACCACAATCAAGATAATGAATGTATCCATTACCCCCAAAAGTGTCCTCGCGCCTGTGTGACTCTCTCCCCAGCACTGCCCCTCAACACCAAGCAACTACCGATGTTTTCTGTACCCATAGGTTAGTTTGCATTTTCTAGAGTTTTATGTACATGAGATTGTACATGAGTGTGCAGCCTTTGTGTCTGCTTCTTTCAGCATAATTACTTGAAGATTAACCACACTGTTGTGTGTGTCCATAGTCCACTCCACAGTACTGCCGAGTAGCACTCCACAGTATGAATGGACCAGGGTTTGTTCATTCAGTCACCTGTTTATGACATTGACTTGTTTCTGCCTTTAGTAATGGCAAATAAATTTGCCAAGTGAATTCCTGTATAAACATCTGTTTTCATTTCTCTCCAGTAAATAAAGACCTGGGAGCAGAAGGGCTGGTCATATGGTAGATATATGTTTAACTTTTTATGAAACTGTCAAACTGCTTCCCAAAGTGGTCATACTGTTCTGCACTCCCACCAGCGGTGCTTGAGAGTTCTAGTTCTTCCCATGGCCAGTTTTTCACTTGGGACATTCTCATAGCTGTGTGCTGAGGTGCAGAGTCGGGAATCACACTGGCATTTTCTTTGGCATGCAGCACGGTGCCAGGCATAGAGAAAATATTTGTTGATTGATTGCTCAGTCTTTTACTAAGTGGAGTTACTTACAGACTGGTACTTCCATTGGGTGAAAGTGTGCCCAGTGAAGGGACATGTACAAACACATGGACAGGGCACACCTGGCAGGATAGGTATGGGTGAGAATGTAACATGGTTGTACTTCTGGCCTATCACCAAGGGAAATGCTAATTCAGTAGCCATGGGCACTGAATCACTTCACTTCCCAGGGGATCTGTGATCTTGTCTGTAAAATGGGAACACACTGATTTGGCAAAGTTTATGGATGATCAAAATTACATGCATCAGTGAACATCTTGCTATAGTACCTTTTAGAAATTTCATCTCTGTGAGAAGTGCAAATGCCAAATAATTTAGTGACTATATCAGACACAAAGGAAGGGGACTTTTTGAGTCTTATGTTTTACCAAGAAATTCACATTTGTTTCATTTTCATAACTACCTTATGAGGAAAGTAGAGGTTTCTCTATTTAAGATGATAGAAAAATCCCTCTTTCTGACTCTGAAGCCCAGGTTTTTCTTACTATGATGAGAAATGAAACTAGTACCCTCCAGACCACTGGGGCCCCACATGTGGGAACTCTGTCCCGAAAAGTGAGCAGAGCTGCAACTTCATAATAATCTCCTCAATCATCCTCAGCCAATCCTTAACCAAACAGTTTGGCCAGGCCTCACCTCTAGAGACAAACTTGCTGAGGATTTGTGGATGAAAAGGGGCCACATACTAACTGACAAGCTCAGGGGAGGCCTGCGTGGCAGACTTACAAACAGAGACCTGGAGTAACCACGTGGGATGGTCTGAAATTAACATTTATTAACTAAAAGCAGTTTATGACAAGTAGTCATGTCCTAGGTTCAAATCTTCCCTGACAAAAGTCCATCTTTACCTTAATCAAGTTTGTCTATTGTCTTTTTGCATCTACAATAACATACCTTTGGAATGTCAAAGCAATTTCCTTTTTTTGGACCCCTCAAAGTACAGATACCACATCACACACAGGAGGGAGACCACAAATCCCCTCACTGTTATTATTGTGTTAATTGTTGACTGTTAACTACCCTGTACCCACCTATGTAAAAGAAGTATGTTACTTTTCATCCAATCCCAAAGGGTTCCCTGCTTTGCTTTCCCCCGCCTCTCTAATCTACCACCAATGGGTTTCACGTAACCCACTTACATCCTCTCTTTAGATTGTAATGTATAAAATAAGGTGCAAAACTGCCATTTTCTGGAGCATTTTACCAATCCACTGAGATACTGCTTCCTGGCAATTATCATCAGTTTGGCTCAAATAAACTCAGAAGTTCTCTACAGGTTTGAACATTTCTTACACTGACAGATTTAAAAGAAAACAAATTTGGTTCACCTCTGTTCCATTGGAGAGTGACGAAGGCCAGATCTGTGAGGAGCAGAAAAGACAGCCCACCTGTCCTCACACCAGAGTATTTAGGACTCAGCCTAATTCCAGGAGGCCCTGGTGTGCTGAGCCTGCACAGAGACAGGGACCAGCTCCAGGGAGCGCTAAGAAAGAAGCCCTGGGGCCAGGAGTTAGAGAGGACTTCAGGGGGCACGTAAGAGATGCCATTGTGTTTCAGAGGGCTCTCTTGTGGTATCAGCACTTCTGTCACCTTTGAGGGCACATCATGGACAAACAGATGGGACTCACAGACAAGTTCATGGATGTTGGTTCAGTAGAAGGAAGGACCTTTTAATAACAGAACTGTCCAGCTGTGGAGGGGGCTGCTTCACAGGGTTACTTGTCCCCTCTTTGCTGGAAAGCAACAGGTGGTACTTTGCCCTGCCCTGAGGAAGAGGTTGGATTAGGACGACAGCTCCAAAATTCTAAAAGATAGAAGATATAGACACACACTAGAAATTTTCTCAAGTTTTTGCTTAATGAAACTGAAGACTAAGACAGGAAATGCCAAATTAGACTTGAACAGAGATTGCCTTATGACAATGCAAGTGGATGGTAATAAAGTTAAGGGTTCTAGGGCCTGGTTAATTACAGTGGTGAGGCAGGATAGGGCGATTTCCCAGAATGTTACATAATGCTGGGCATGGGCAAGCCCAGCTGCAGAGGGACAGAAAGAAAGGGCTTCTACACAGGGGTATACTGCTAGTTGTCCAAAAGAGAAGAGTACCCCTTTCAGGAGCCCAGAATAGAATATTCCTGAGAATAGAACTATTAGTGCTTTTTAAATTTTTATTCATTTATTTTTAGAAAGAGAGGAAGGGAAACAGAAAGAAAGGGGAAGAAACACCAATGTGAGAGAGAAACCTCAATAGGTTTCCTCTTGTACACGCCCCATATGGGGACGAAACACGCAACCCAGGCATGTGCCCTGACCAGGAATCAAACCTACGACCTTTTTGGCTTTGTGGGACAACACCCAACCAGCTGAGCCACACCAGTCAGGGCAACAGAACTGCTTTGAAATATGTTTTAGATGTTTTTCTTATTGTAACAAAAGTAGTATGTTTGTGATAGAAATTTTTAAATCAAGAAAAGCACAAAGGAAAGCAATAAAAACATCTGTGATCCCACTACCAAACTATTTCTGTTGTTGACAAAGGATGGCATATATCCAGCCATTCTTGTTTGTTTTTGTAAAATAGAATCATAATATATACACTGCTCAGGTACTGAAATGCAGACCAAAATTGAAAAACACATTTATTACTTCATCTGTGTCAATGAGTTTACATTATTATTTTATGAAGAACTCTAAAAGCCAACAATAAAAAAGTCAAACACCTTCGATTAAAAAAAAGGTAAAAATTGTTAACATAAAATTAATTTAAAAATTTGAGAAGCAAAACCAGCCAGCAATGCTGAACGTGTGGGAGATACTGGTGGGGGTGTCAGGGACACGACCTTCCTGGAGGACAATTTGGCAATAAAGCACCATGAATTTTATTTTTAGAAATTCATCCCTAAGGAACTTTATCCCAAGGATTACATAAATATTTGCCTTCATTTTCTTCTATTTTTTTTTGTTCTTTGTTTTGATTTAACTCAAAATACCTAGTAACAAAAACATTAAAAACATCTCCAACAGGGGCTCTCTGCCTCCTGGGCTGGCTCTCTCTGGATCTCAGGCTTTTCCTCCTCTTCTTCCTTAAGGATGCCTGGATGATCACACTGCAGCTGCCTGCATTTCCCAACAGACAGTATTGGCTCATGTAATTATCAAGAAACCCCATGGTCTGACATTTGGAAGCTGGAGACACAGGAAAGCTGATGTAGTTCAAAGGCTTGAAAACCAGGGGAACCAACTCCCATCTGCCAGTGACTGGGTGTGACCGAACATTCCAGACTCTGTCCAACTTATCCGCCTGACTCTCAGAGTTCCAGGCAAGATGGAGGCATAGGTAGATATGCTTCACCTCCTCACACAACCAAAAGAAGGAAACAACCAATTTAAAAACAAAAAAACAACCCAGAACTGCCAGAAAATCAAACTGTATGGAAGCCCAACAACCAAAGATTTAAAGAAGAAACATTCATCCAGACCACACCACAATGCAGCAAAGCAAATTGCCCTATCCTGTAAAGCACCTAAAGTTCTTCCCCTTACAATGTAACAGGTGTACTGAGACAAATAAATATGGCCTAAATGACATAATAGATCAAAACTCCAGAAAAAGAACTAAGTGATGAGGAGATAGCCAACCTATCAGATACAGAATTCAAAACACTAGTAATCAGGATGCCCACAGAAATGGTTGAGTATGGTTGCAAAATAGAGGGAAAAGTGAAGGCTATGCAAAGTGAAATAAAAACATATATACAGAGAACCAACAGTGAAGGGAAGGAAACAAGGACTCATCAATGATTTGGAGCAGAAGGAAGAAATAAACATTCAACCAAAACAGAATGAAGAAAAAGAATTCAAAAAAATGAGGAAGGCTTAGGAACCTCCAGGACATCTTTAAATGCTCCAACATCCGAATCATAGGGGTGCCAGAAGGAGAAGTGGAAGATCAAGAAATTGAAAACTTATTTGAGTAAATAATGAAGGAGAACTTCTCCAAACTGGCAAAGTAAATAGACTTCCAGGAAGTCCAGGAACCTCAGAGAGTCCCAAAGAAGTTGGACCCAAGGAAGCACACACCAAAGCACATGATAATTACATTAGCCAAGATTAAAGATAAGGAGAGAATCTTAAAAGAAGCAAGAGGAAAGGAGACAGTTAGTTACCTACAAAGGAGTTCCCATAAGACTATCAGCTGATTTCTCAAAAGAAACCTTGCATGCAAGACGGGGCTGGAAAGAAGTATTTAAAGTCATAAAAGGCAAAGATCTACATCCAAGATTACTCTATCCAGCAAAGCTATCATTTAGAATGAAGAGGCAGATAAAGTGCTTCCCAGATAAGGTCAAGTTAAAAGAGTTCCTCATCACCAAGCCCTTATTATATGAAATATAAAAGGACTTATGTAAGAAAAATTAAAAGATCAAAACTATGAACAGTAAAATGACAACAAACTCACAGCTATCAACAACTGAACCTAAAAAAAACAAAAACCAACTAAGCAAACAACTAGAACAGGAACATAATCACAGAAATGGAAATGAGAAGGAGGGAGAAAAGCAGGGAAGGGGAAAGAAGAGAATAGGGGAAAAGATACAGGGAATAAGAAGCATAAATGGTATTTTTGGGGAGTGGGGGTTTAGAATAGTTTAGGAAATGGAGAAGCCAAAGAACTTTTATACATGACCCATGGACATGAACTAAGGTGGGGGGAATGCTGGAGGGAATGGGGGTACTGGGTAGAGGCATATAAAAGGAAAAAAGAATGGGACAACTGTAATAACATAATCAATAAAATACACTTTAAAAAATATCTCCAACACTTTACTCTCAGTTATTTTTGATTGATGATACTTGATTATTTAGTTCTTGCTTGTTTCCAACAACAAGCTTTAAACTTGTATAGTTACATCTGAATCAAATGATTCAGTTATTAGTTTTTAATTTAAATGTTCTCCCACATGAAAATTATTAAAATTAATAACTATAAATAGGCTACCTGTTAATTGGTTTTCAATGAAATGTGCAAATACAGCACATACATACAGGTTGCATATAGGTTGTATCATTCTGAGTACAAAATATTAATGTTTCTAAGATGTACAGTGGAGTAGTATCACAGACAATTAAACTTGTGATCCGATATATGAGGTGAAAAGGAAGCGATAAGGAAGGTAACAGTAAATCCCATGGCAATGCACCTATTCAATGGAAGAATGCCCTTGGGGACACCCAGATGAGTGCTGTCACTGTAGTGTGCCTTCAGTCACTGTCAGTTCACATTCTGACTCTTAGAGAGAAAGCATCTTGCCGGGGTTTGTGTGATTCTAGTGTTTAAAGGTTTGTGTTTTGTATACAAAGTAGCCCCTAAACAAACACCAACGAGTTCAATTGGTCCTCTACCAAAGAAACAGTCATTTCTTCCAACACTGGGGGACCAACTGGCTGTGGTGGGTGGTCTGTCAAGAATAAGCGTAATGTCCCATCTTATTTTATGCACTGACATTTGAAGCTAACCTCTGGGTATGACACAACTCCATTCTGCTATAGTGTAAGTTAAAATGCCATGATTTTTCAGTGCCCTAATATTGCCAGCACAATTTAACTCCAGCTGAGTTCGTTCCTCGCATTAAGCAGTGTGTTCCTGTGACAAGAATGTATCACGCCCAAGAAAATCTCATAATGAAAAGATTAGCGTGTCACAAAATCTGGACGAAAAAGCTACCAGAGTTGATCAGTCTCAGGGCGATTCGGGATACGATTTTCAATTAGAAAATAGCAAGACTGGAGCTGAGAGTCACCATGCTTTGTCACACTGGGTGCTCATGGGGATCTTCTGCAGCCCCCTTCACACCAGCAGCTACACTCTACTGACAATACCCCTTACACGCTTGGCCTTAACCTCAGCACCACCCCAGTTCAGGGTCTACTTTTAAAAGCACCTTTCTAATGGAAATGTCTCTCTTCTGAATGAAGATGGGACTGTGAATATTACCACTAGCGAGGGTTGTCCTGTCGTAGAATTTAGGTTATTTTGATAGATACTGATTTCCTGGACTACACCTTTGAAATGGACCTCAGCTTCTTCTGGCCAGGTAGGATTTCTAACTGGGCTATAGATGAGGGTAGAAAATCCCACAGAGAAGACCTTCAATAACCACATTTGGAAAACCCAGATGAGAGGCAGCGGCACCATCTGGTGGGAAAATTTGCTTGAGCCTTCAGAGTCTGTCTCATCCAAAGGTCCACAACTGTCTGCTTTGGTAGAGAGGGCAAGCCTTGCACATTTAGGAAATCAAGAAACGGTTTAGGCAGTTCTTCATTTTCTAAAATGACAGCCTGTAAATGTTTCCAGACCTTTTCATCGTTGTTCAAGACTTTTGGGTCCAGCTCCCTAACATATTTAGACAGAATTTCTGGAGTTCGAAGACATTTCATAAGGTTCTTGTGCAAGACTTGAAACTTGCTGTACCTTTTCTCAACAAAATATGTTTTCCATTCATTGGCACTTCTATCTTAAACACCATGTCTCCCCACTTCAGGTCACTCTCCTTGTGGCGAGAGGACGGGCGGCAGCCTCAATGGCCATGCCAGCCTGCCAGCTGGCCTTTGCTGTCTTCTGGTAATTTTATAATTGCTTTTTAAATGTGTTCAGCCTTTGATTTATTTGAAATTTAATTGGGTATGAAGAAGAAAATGTAACCTTTTCATTTTTATTTTTCCAAATGGCTTATTAGTTCCCAAACACCACTTATTAATTAATCCACACTTTCCTCCTCTGGTAAACATCAGAAGTTTGTCTGAAGTATAAACTGTGACCTATGCACCTACATTTGAGGAAATCTTGAATTGAAAGTCAGAAGATGCTATTTCCTCCCTGAAAGCTATGACACCATGAGTCTGTCACTTCCCTTCTTTTCACTTTGTTTCTATGAACTCCCTCTGTCTAAAGAAATTCCCAGGCCCTGCAGACAAAGCAGAACTAACTCATATGGGGAAATCTGGGAAATGCTTACCTACTCGGTTAAGCCTACCTTACATGATGACTTAAACTGTCTGGAGCCTAAATCATCATTTTCCTCCCCAAACCATTTCCTCCTACAGACTTCTCTATTTCTGTTGTCCAGACTCAAGATCTTGATGTCATCCTACTGTCCTTTCTCTGCCATCCTTCACAGCCAGGACCCATAGTGTTGGTTTCTGCTGCCCTGTGTACCTCTCACATGCACTCTCCCACCACGTGGTTGTATTGAATATCACTGCCTCCTTCAGCCTGGGCTCTCCTCATAAAGGCTCACTGGGAGGAATGGTGACCTCCCAGCTCCACTCACCTCACTCCCTGTGCTAACCTGCTGAGCCCATCCCTGTCAGCCCTTCCACATCACAGCTCTGTGTGGACTGCACCAGGGCTTCCTCATTGCTCACAAATGGATGTGCAGGGCCCACTGCCATTCGGTCCACCCCACTGCCTCTCCAGTCTTTTTTCCTTATTCTGACACAGCTTATTGTCTGTATCTAAAATATTGGGTCATTTCTCTCCTCCTTTTCCTCTAGTCTGAACTGAATTTAGGGATATTTATTCAAGTATTGAGTAAAGTATTTTGATGTCTGATCTTAATTTTTAAAATTTTACATTATATTGCACCTTCATGCCCATGTACTGACTTTTCTCAGTGGGTCAGTAGCCCTGTACCCAGGGCAAAGTTCCCAGCCCCAAGGTCAAGCCTTGCTTTTTCCAAGCTCTTGTTTTAAAAGACATAAATGCCTGCAAGTTGTACCCTGTTGGGGCCTAAAAATTTTGCATCGGACTTTATCAGATCACTTTCCTCTAAGTCAGGAAAGAGCTGGCAGCAGAACAGAACATTGGTGACTAAAAAGAAAGTACAGAACAAGGTGAGAAGAGGCAAGAGGAGCAGCAAGTGTGTGGCCCATTGGTCTTATCTCCAGGTGAGTGGGCCAGGGCCTCAGCTCCCTTCATGCCCAGGAAACCACACTCCATGTTCTCCTCCTTCCAGCTTCTGCTTCCCTATTGTCCTAACCTGCTCCTCCTGTGTGCTCCCCTCTGTCCGGGGCGGGGGGTGGGGGGCTCACTGCTCACACTCTCCCCAGACCTGTTGCTTAGGATTCCACATCTGTAGCTCTGGCCACTGTCTCTCTGAGTGGTAAACCTGGGCGTGCCACTCCCACCACATTTGCCTCACAGGCTCCTCACACTGACTTCATTTTCTCTATGGTTGCACTATTTCTCACAGTATGGAGCTTTAATATTCCTCACTGCTCCTTCCAGAACAGGTGTAACTCGACATATCAACCATCTAGGTGGGTACTTTTCTTTGAGCCATCTATGGTCCTCACGCTTCACGTCTAACCAAGCCACATCTGCTGATTCAACCTTCTGATAACTCAAATACACTCCCTCTCTCCATCTCCACTGCCACCACCAAGCCCCTCCATCCTCAGCTCAGGAAGTTTCAACAGCCTTCTCTCATTTGCTCTCTCCCCTTTATTAATCCATACAGAGCATTGATTTGGCCACTCTCCCGCTTAAAATATCTCAAAACTGTCTTCAGGATAAGTCTAGTGTCCTTAACACATTTACAAGGTTGCCCAAGACTTGGCCCCACCTACCTCCTCAGCCTCATCTTATGCTACCTTGCCCCTTTCTCAGCTTCTGCCACACTGGCCCTTTCTCAGTTTCTCTGCTTAGCACATGCTGTTTCCATGGCTTGAGGCATGAATCTCTTTCCTTATGCCTAACTGCACTTTTATCTGGCTAAACCCTGTCCTTCCTGTCCATATGCTGCCCCTCAGACTAGATTAGGTTCCCCCTAAGCTATCTCTTGTATATCTCCCTAGCATCCCACACCAGCTCTTACTTAATGAATACTGCAATCATGATCGTGTGTGCGAGACGTGGCTCCCCTGTGAGCAGAAATGCTCCGTGAGATTGGGAACTATGTTCATCTTCATTGCCACTTCAGACATGTTCCTAGACCAAAGATCCCCATCTTCTGAATGAATGAATGAATCAATCAATCAATCAACCAATCAATAAACAAACTGAAAACAGTTAATAATATTCCAGCCCATTATACCCACTGTAGACAATCTCATGTTCTACTTAGAATTCCTTTGACCACAACCTGATTCTTGGCTAGACACAGCTGATATTCCCTGCAGCAAGTCTGTTTCCATTCCTCACCAAGGAAGGGCCTGAACTAGTAAAGGTCTAAATTCTGTGGACAAAGGAGGGGGAATAAGTCCCAAAGGAGAAACCACCAGAGAAAACAGTGGAGATAGGAGGATTTGGACATCTGGAGAGTAGGGAAAGGAGACTGACTCTAAACTGAACACACTCACATAAAACAGTCTCATTTAATCCTCCCAAAACCTTATGAAATAAGAATTACTAGTCCAGCTTTACAGATGAGACAACCAGAGCTCTAAAGTTTAATTAATTTGCCCATGACCCCACAGAGTAGGAGGGAGAGACATGTTATGTCTTCATTTACCTTCTGTCCTCACCTGGCATATTCATCTCCATTGTCCCAATCTAAAACACAGCCTCCATGAAGGCTCCTTAATTCTTGGTGTCAGCTTCAGTCACTCACTTCCCATCTGTGCTTCTGTCTCAACTATAGCACTTCTCTCATTCGGCATGTACTGTGGTCATCTACATAGGTCTGCCAACAAGTTAGAAGCTTATTAAGGGCAGTGGGGTTCTTTCCCACCTCTTTCCCCATGATTTCTGGTGCCATGTCTTAGTGTGAAGCAGGTCTTGTGGGATTGCTCTCTATAGGAATCCCTGCTCTCTTCTGCTCCTGGGGTCCTGGTCCCCAAGTACAGGCTTTCTCAGTCTGCTCTTTCTCTCCCAGGGGAGCCACAGTGCCTTTGAAAATCCTTGCAGGGGATGTACTAGCCTACTGGGAACAGTACTAAGACCCCAAAGGGCAGAGTGCAGAAAAAAGAAAGATCATATTTTTCCTTGGATTTTTTCTAATCCAAATGCTCCAAAACTTGTTCAGCATTTCAGACTGAAAAACTTAAGCTTTTCTGAGGGTAATCAATGGCCCAGATGGATTTTATTTAGACCAAGCTTTCTAGAAAACAAGCCTGAGTCATTACCACTTAACACAGGGGTAAACTGCCATTTCCTTCCAATTTATCTGCAATTGCTCTATATTTCTGTACTAAAAAAGGAACATATCTGTTTATACTTGCAGGACAAATCAAATTTTCCCTGAAGTAATGAAAATGCACATATCTATTTGAAACTCAACTCTACATGTGACAGAGGAAGATTCTACAAAATGAAAGTAAGGAATGAGTCCAGGGTGGGCCCTGTGTAACCAAGCATAACATTTCAAGAGCACAGAGGTGCCATGAGGCAGACCATGGCCATGTTCAAAGTTGTCATGAAATATGGAATGGACATCCAGGGCTGAAGAAATCCCAATAGTCATTCGTGAAAACTCCTCCCTTTATAGATAAGAAAATCCTGAAAATGTGTGGGAATTGTTGTAGGTCATTCAACTGGCTAGGGTCAAAGTTAGATCCAAGTCTTTTGCTTCTCCAACCACAGTGTATGTCACTCACCACTCTGTGGCATAATGGCTCTAATCAGGGGCCCATCCTTTCCAACAGCCAGGAGTCTGGAAAAAGTAGAGAACTGTGCACTAGACATAGGACCTTTGCTGCTAACTATTTGCGTGCATATTAAGTCAGCCTCATATCATATTGAATGATTATATTGATGGTTATTAAAATGATTTTAAAAATTGTAAAGCACCACATAAATGTTAGATTTTTAATGCAATTATCATATGATTTGTATCTGAGATGTTATCTCAGCAGTATCAACTTAATTATTCGACAGTTTATCTTCACAGCTAATATATCTATTTATTTAGAATTGGAATTGGCCAAAATGAAAGCATCTGATTAGGTTCTTGATTAGCTTTATTGGAAAATTCATCAAATCAATTATGTGAAAAAGGAATTTGAGGTAAAGTGCATGTCACCCTGCAGTCTGTAATAGAGAAGGGAAGTCATTTGTAGTAGTAGTCAGAATAGGTCAAGTTAGCCTGCAGAAGCAAATGAACCCTAAAATCTCAGTAACTTAGCACAGTTAAAGATTTTTTTCTCACTGATGCAAAGTCTAAAGCAGGTTGTTCTGGTCTCACTCATTTGCAGCCACACCTCATCCGCTTGCGGCCACACCATCTGAAATACGTGACTTCCAAAGTTGCTGCATCAGAGGAAGTTGGAGATAACAAGGGCACACACTGGGCCTTGATTGCATCAGCCTGGAAGTATAAGACAACATGTATCACTTCCTGCTCACAGTGCACTGGCCAGAACAAACCACATGTCCCTGATTAACGGCCATGGAGACAAGGAAATGAAAATGGACATTCATTAAGTAACCCCTCAAGTGAGTAGATGGATATTTGATGAGCATGGTCTACCACGTGTATGTTCCCCAGATTTCAGGAAAGCAAATATTACTCTGAGTACGCTATTTGCATAAAACAGATCTAGCCCTGACAGAGTGGCTCATTTGGTTGGAGCGTCCATCCTGTGCACCAAAAGGTTTCAGGTTCCAACCCCAGTCAGGGTGTGTACAGAAGGCAGCCACATGATGTTTCTTTCTCACATTGATGTTTCTCTTTTCTCTCCCTTTCTCTCTCTCTAAAATCAGTAAACATGTCTTCATGTGAGGATTTAAAAAAACAAATCTATAGATGCCTTTAAACAAAGAAAGACTGAAAGGAAATACACTAAAATAGTGATAGTGATAACTCTAGTTATTCCAGTTTGTGGGTATTTCCCTAGCAATATTTAATAAACATCTTTTAGAATCCAAAAAAGTAATTCAAGTTATTATTTAAGTTGAAAAACAAGTTTAGACCAGACATAGCTATGACTCCAATGAGGAAAATGACTCAAAGGAGAGGGGATTTCTTTAAAATGCACTTCTGATTGGAGGACCACAATTAGCCATCAAAAATAAAAGTGAGAGACAGGTACAGACATGCCTGCTGCCACACAGGATGCTCTCCAGTGAACTCTGATTTGTACAAAGCATCTGTGGAAAATGAAAAGGAGGGCACAGAGGCCAAGGAACAAGATAAAGAAGAGCACAGCCCTATTAACTACTGCTCAAGAGAAGAGAGAAAAGGAATTTGGAATTTTTTTAAAAAACACAAAAAATTAGGGAACAGATGAGCTAAGGCAAAGAGAGGAGATCTCAGCTAAATAGAGATTTAGCTCAACATAAAGCTGCCCCTTCTGCTAACTTGAATTCTTCATCTACTCCAAGCCACACCACCACTCTGCTTGCTGAGTTCCCAAGCACTTACCCAAAGTTCACCCAATGCAAATGGATAAAAACCTGATGGATCTAAACCAGGTCCTGCCCATCTGACTTTTGTCTTCCTCTCCAGCCCTATGTCATCGCCCCTTTAGCCCCTACCTTTCTGGGCTCCAGCCTAATACCCTATGTTCATTCACTTGACCCCATGGCCTTTGCTCAGCCTGGAATGTTCCCTCTTCCATCCCCAGTGACCTCCCAGTCTAAGATGAACTTCATGAGAAAAACATGAAGTTTCAAAGGGCGCAACAGAGGGAGGAGAGATATTCAAACCATTTCTTTTTCTATCACTTTTTTAAAGATTTTATTTATTTATTTTTAGAGAGGGAAGGGAGGGAGAGAGAGAGAGAGAGAGAGAGAGAGAGAGAGAGAGAAACATCAATGTGCATTTGCTGGGGGCCATGGCCTGCAACCTAGGCATGCGCCCTGACTGGGAATCGAACCTGCGATGCTTGGTTCACAGCCCGCGCTCAATCCACTGAGCTATGCCAGCCAGGGCTTTTTTATCACTTTTTTAAACAAAGAATCATAGAATCAATGAATGATAGGGTGTTTGAGGCAGAAAATACCTTTAAGGATGATCTATTTCAGCCTGGTCACTTGGCATTGATGCTTAGAAGAGACTTGAGCATCTATGTTCAGTGGAAAGAGAAGATTGGACTTAGAGTAAGAAATCTGTATTTGATTGCTAGCTCTGCCAACTTTGTGACCATAGATTGGTCACTTAACTTCTTCAAGGTCTCCCAGCTGTGAAACGGGATAGTAATCACCACCTCACATAGAGTGAGGAGGCAGCGAGACAGTGTAGATGAGAGCCCTTTGTGAACTGTAAAGCAGTTTTCAAAGGAAAAATATCACCATGACTGTTTGGACTCACAACCTTCAAGCCTAATCCACCCACCTACCAAAATACATCAATTTATCTTGAATACCTAATTTTGTGAGTCAAGAAAAAAATAGTGATGCCTATCAAAACCCCTGACACAGAATAAGTGCTCAAAAATTTTTTTCTGAATGACTTAGGTTAAAATGACTAAAAAAGAGTTTTTGAGGCTTCCTCAGAGTCAAGAGGTGGACACATGAAGCCACTCAAAGTCCCTGTCACAAGACAGCCCCAAACACCCTTGTGGTTTCGGTGGAGCTCCACCTAGCACGTTCCTCACTCTGTTCCCTGGAAGAGATGGCCTGAGGCTGAGGCTCCTTACAAGTCAGCCTTTGTTCACGCTCATAGAACAGTAGGCTCCCCAGAACCAAGAAGGGACCTCTCACTCTCTGAACCTCACCCGCATGGTTCTTCCTTTAAAAACTGGTTTCTAAGATCACATGAAGGAAAAAGATGAGACCCCAACCTGAGTTGCTTGTCTAGAAAAAATTCAAACTATCCTTGAGAATTCGACAACCACATTGGGGAATTCTCTGCAACAGAGGAGTGCCATTGGCCAGGATGGGTGCTGCCACTGAGGATGGAGTCAATGGTATTCTCTTGGATTACAAAAGAGGTGTTACATATTCCTCCCAGAAACCATACATCTTCACTGTTTCAACAGAGGTCTTCATCTCAAAATGTTCTCCCCACTGAGGTTTTCAAATCAATATTTTCATAAGAACTATTTTTCCTTCGGTAAACCAAAGCATTATAATGATAACTATACAGGTTCTCACATGACAGAGCCATCATTAGCATTGTTATTGTTTTTGTTTAGTTGCATCTCCACAGCAGCCCACATTCACAATGTGCTCTGCAACTGCTTCTTAGTAATAGCCCTCACAAGATCTCCAGGAGGCAGAAAGGTGGCCAGGGTGAACATTTCTGTGTTGCCTGAAAGGGAACCACAGACATAGAGAATTGCTACCATAACCATTTACACTGATCATGCTGAGACACTCAAGCTCTGCCCCAGTCTAGGTTTATATTTACAATGTATATGTCCAGGATGCCAGCTATTTCTGTAGCTCTTGTTTTGGCTATTGAAACACCAGACATATGATCAGAAGGAACTGAAATGAGCAACAGAACCGGAATCAGACATTTTGCTCCTAGCATAGACCAGAACGAACATCTAACCAACTCCATTATTTACATTTGAACAGGACCAGAGAGAACACTTTGCCCAACTCACACAAGCCACTTGCTCCCAGTTCTGTTTTTGTGTTTTATACCACTTTGCCACATCTCACCTTTCTCTCTTCACCTTGTTTTTCCTCCTCTACTCTTTTCTTCCACCTCTTTCCTTTGTTTAAAACTGATGTGGCTTCAACTCCAACAGGAAACCTGAAACATTTATTTATTAAGAGTCTGGTGTTGCAGCACCTGAACTGGGCTAGCCTCACAATACTGCAAAGTCTGATCAGTGTCCTACATGAGCCCCTTCCTTTCACCCAACCTCTATTCTTAAATCTAGCCACTGGCCTCTGGCCAGGGATTGCCCACACCTCCCTGAGCCCACAGCTATCCCACAACATGATCCTGAAAAAGGGCTAGACTACTTTAGGGGCTCTGGTGGAGGCTAGCACATGGCCAGGGCTATGAGTTCTCTCCTGATGCTCTGTCACTTCTGTAGGAAGTTGGCTGATGATATTCATAGGAGTAAGAGGATGAAGACTTTTGCAACTGAATATCACTTTTGTCTCCTCTATCCTGCCCTAACCAGCAGGTTGTCACCCCATACTCAGTGACTTATGCCTATTCAAACAAACCTCCCTCTTCAGAAAGGGCCACTTCTCAGATGCGGGGGGCTGCCAAGTATCCCATCAATTAATACTCAGCCATGGGGGACAATAAATAAAGTAAGCCAAAACACAAACCACAACTTCAAAGCTCATCTCCAACTCTAGCCACCTATAATTCTGATTTTAGGAGTTCTCCTTCCACTTCCACCATATATTTTTAGAAACTTGTTAAGTTTCCTGTTTTTTTCTCCCCCTTTTTGTAAGACTAGGTGTTTATAATTGTTAAGAGCAAAGAAATAAACACATAAACCAAGTCCAAAACTCCAGGAACCTCTGAAAACAAAGTATGAGGTTGAACAAACATGAAAATATACAAAGCAGGATTTTTTTCTTGTAAATTCCCCGTGACGCAACCATAGCCACGCCTACTCCACAGAAGACAAAAGGCAAAGGAGGCGACTGGCGTTAAGTGACTTCATTAAGTCTCCTGGCAGAGAGGGAGTCACATTACTGGCACCTGAGTAGCAAAGGTATTGTCCTCATCACATCTTTGGCTTTTAAAATATTGTTTTGTTTTTTTCCTTGACTGTTAACTCTCAAACTACCTTCTCTGAAGCTAAAGTCTTTTCCTTCCTTTCTTGTCCTTTCCTGGTTTGGTGTGTGAGTTAGAATCACAGTCAGATTTCAGAAAATGATTCTTTCTCCTGGTAGGGAACTGAGGGACAGAGGAACTGGTCTCATAGAAGGTCATGGTAGGTGCAGACAAGCCTTCTCTCAAAGGGAACTCTACTGCCAAAAACTACCCAGAGAAAACTGGAAGTTTCCAACTCTGTCTCTCTCTTACATCTGTGTAAGGCAAATACTTCATTCTTTTTTATAATTTATGCAAAGGTTAATTTGTAAGTATAATTTACCTTAATTTTTTCAGAAGTGGTCTGGATTATTTTACTTGGTTTTTTAAAATATATTTTATTGATTATGCTATTACAGTTTTCCTTTTTTTTTTTCTCCCTCCCTTTATTGCCCTCTGTCTTGCACTACCCTGCCCATTGCCAGCATTCCCACAACTTTAGTTCATGTCCAGGGGTCATACATATAAGTTCTTTGCCTTCTCCATTTCCTATACTATTCTTAGCTTCCCTCTGTCTATTTTGTACCTACCATTTATACTTCTTATTCCCTGTACCTTTTCCTCCATTGTCCCCCCTTCCCCTTCCCACTGATAACCCTTCATGTGATCTCTATTTCTGTGATTGTTCCTATTCTAGTTGTTTGCTTGGTTGGTTTTGGTTTTTGTTTTTGTTTTTTTTTTAGGTTCAGTTGTTATAGTCATGAGTTTGTTGTCATTTTATTGTTCATATTTTTATCTTTTTGTTCTTAGATAAGTTCCTTTAACATTTCATATAATAAGGGCTGGGTGATGATGAACTACTTTAACTTGACCTTATCTGGGAAGTACTTTATCTGCCCTTCCATTCTAAATGAAAGCTTTGCTGGATAGAGTAACCTTGGATGTAGGTCCTTGCCTTTCATGACTTGGAATACTTCTTTCCAGGCCCTTCTTGCATGCAAGGCTTCTAAGAAATCAGCTGATAGTCTTATGGGAACTCCTTTATAGGTAACTGTCTCCTTTTCTCTTGCTTCTTTTAAAATTCTCTCCTTCATTTTAATCTTGGCTAATGTAATTATGATGTGCCTTGGTGAGTTCCTCCTTGGGTTCAACTTCTTAGGGACTCTCTGAGCTTCCTGGACTTCCTGAAAGTCTATTTACTTTGCCAGATTGGAGAAGTTCTCCTTCATTATTTACTCAAATAAGCTTTCAATTTCTTGATCTTCCTCTTCTCCTTCTGTCACCCCTATGATTCAGATGTTGGAATGTTTAAAGTTGTCCCAGAGGTTCCCAGGCCTCTCCTCATTTTTTTGAATTCTTGTATCTTCATTCTGTTCTGGTTGAATGTTTGTTTGTTCCTTCTGGTGCAAACCATTGATTTGAATCCCAGTTTCCCTCCCGTCACTGTTGGTTTCCTACCTACTTTTCTTTTTTCACTTTGCATAGGCTTCACTTCTTCCTCTATTTTGTGACCCTACTCAACCATTTCTATGACCATTCTGATTACCAGTGTTTTGAACTCTGCATCTGATAGGTTGACTATCTCTTCGTCGCTTAATTCTATTTTTGGAGCTTTAATCTGTTCTTTCATTTGGGCCATATTTCTTTGTCTCAGAGGGCCTATTACGTTTTAAGGGGTAGAGCCTTAGGTATTCACTAGGGCGGGGCAATCCACATCTCTGTGCTGTGGCCCTGTATGTGGGTGAGGGGTCAGAGAGGGAACTGCCACTTGCTGGTCTCTAAGCTGGCTTTCAGTCACTTCCCCCAGTAGGAAATTGGGCCTTTCTGGTGCTTATTCCCAGGTGGGTAGGCTTGTGTATGTTCTAGAACCATGTGGGTCTCTCCAACATACTCTCCTGTGAGGCTGGGAGTTTCTCTCACAGCCACAACCCTCACAGGTTTTTCCAGCCAGACATTTTGAGGCTTTATTTCCCACACTGTAACCCTGGGTTGTGTGGTCTCTCTCACTCCCCAGTTGTTCCTCCTGGTTTATTCACACACAAATGTGAGACTGCCCACTCCTCCAGCCACCACCTCAGTTCCCCCTCACTCCCCACCCAAGTCTGCCAGCTGATGCCTTGCCATTACTCTGTCCCTCCTACCAGTCTGGATGAATGTTTCTTCTTTAACTCCTTGGCTGTCAGACTTCCATACAATTTGATTTTCTGGCAGTTCTGGTTATTTTTTTCTTTTAAATTTGTTGTCTTTCTTTTGGTTGTGTGAGGAGGCAAAGTGTATCTACCTATCCCTCCATCTTGGCTGGAAGTCAAATACTTCATTCTTGTGGGATTTTTTTTAACTTATCCAAAGTTCACTGAATGCCTACTGTGTGCATGAACATTGAGTTAGACACATAACAGAAACTAAGATTCTAAAAGAAGTTTACTATCTAGTAGAGGAGACATGCAATACAAATAATTCAAGGGAGTGAAAAGAAGAATGGGGGAAATGCTGAGTATGGGCTAGGTCACACATTAAGTTTCTCAAGAACTGGAAAACAGAGGTGGTTCTCCTTGCAGGCCTCTGGTTCAGAGATTGGCTGTGCTGACAACCCCTGGTGTTCTCTGTTGAAGAAGTCAAGATGGCCAAGGTCCCTGACCTGTTTGAAGACCTAAAGAACTGTTACAGGTAGGAAATAGATTCTCTTGTGTTTCAATGAGGGGATCAAGACACATTAGAGTCCAGGTAGGAGTTACAGTGATAAGCATGGGGCTAGACTGGCAGGGAATGAAGAGATGTGACCTATCTCCAAAGTCAGGGCAGGTTCAGCAAAGACCCAAGGAATCTAAGCATCCAGCATGTTAAACTGAGAGGGCATTGACAGGGAGACAGCTGTTATAGAAAAATTATTTTTAAGGTTTGCTAAGTCCTAGTGAATTTTAATATCTACTCAGACACAGCCTCAGTTTGGGTTATACGTTCTGATACAGTGATGGGTTTTAAAGGACTGTCAGAGAGAGAAACCATTCTCAGAAAACTCCTGATCTCAGTCTGGAATAGGAAAGGACTCCACAGCAATCTGAGCACATGAGTGCTCATTTACAGTCAAACCGCATCCAGACATAGGAGAAACATAAATGAATAAAAAGGTAAACTTATAGAACCCTTTAAATACACATGGTGCTCCTATCTCCTTCTAATATGCACTAACACACACTAGGCCATCCAAGTGTTGTCTGGGTGTGTTGCGAAGTATAAATGACTAAATCTATTGCTGTGAATACATGAAAGCAATGTATAACATGATCTATTTGGTTAAAATTAAAATGAGGCTCTTCAAAAGTACTTATTTTCTCTCAAGGAGCTTAATACTTTTCTCTGAAATTTAATTACAACTCTTCAATTTGTTAGCTAAGCCCTGTTTTTTGTTGATAAAACACAGGTAAAGTTCAAAGACTGCCCTGATGATTACTAATTCCAAGTTAGTGAGGGACACATCACTATATATGTGTGTGAATATAGAAGTCCTTTTCCAAGATGACAGTAGTAGCTATGTGTGTTTACCCAAAGTTAATTTGGTCATTAAAATATGTTGCCTGGTGACTTTAGTGATATAACAAACAGTTACATTCTTTTCATCTTGTTTGACAGTGAAAATGAAGAATACAGTTCTGAAAATGGCCAACTCTCTCTGAATCAGGTAAGTAAATGACTGATTCTTACAAGACTGCTATTCTGACACATTAATATTTTCTCCGTCAGAAGAGAACAGCAATGGCTTGAGTCTTAGAAGCTCTGTTGTACCCTCATGAGATATCCAGAGACATGAATTTCTTCATTATAAGTGAGACAGACTGGCCCGTTGCATTAAGAGTTGATGGCCTTCTTCACGAATCCCAAGAACTGGAGTCTCTTGGCCAGGCTCCATCAGAATGTTAGTTATGCCACCCTGAGACAGCCCCTTTGGGCCACATCACCAGAGGTCTGTCTCCTAAAGAGATGTGTTGGGGTCATTCTCTCTGACTCCAGCTCTGGAGATTAGAGATAGCCCTGCAATGTAACAGCCAATGAAGCTGAGGGAGAGGAAGCAAGCCATTCACCAGCTGTGTGATTTGGTAGGAGACCATGCAAGTACTGCCTTGTATGTCTTTGGTAGTGGCTCTAAAAGCTGTTCCTAGAGGACTATTTCTAAATTACTGGTACCCTGTCCATTAAAAGTCTAACTTCCTAAGGGAGAGCTAAATGGAAAGCTACCACTTACTAAGATCTCACTTGTAAACCTGCTCCATTCCACCTCATTTTTGAGTCAGTCGATGGATGACAAAGACTGGCCAAGAGATCACATCTTCCAGAGACATCCTGAGAGGAAGCGAGGGAGAGGTAGAACAGACTGATGAAGCAGGGATTAGCCAAGATCATAATGGACATCCTACTCACTGGTCTGTTGAAAAATTCTTACTAAAAGGACTCACATTCTATGGCTATGGGCAACCTCTCAATTTCTACTTCCCTTCCTCACAGAAATCCTTCTATGATGTAAGCTATGACCCACTTCCCAAGGACTGCATGGATAAATTCATGTCTCTGAGCACCTCTGAGACCTCTAAAACATCCCAGCTTACCTTCAAGGAGAGTGTGGTGGTGGTGGCAGCCAATGGGAAGGTTCTGAAGAAGAGACGGCTAAGTTTTAACCAGTTCATCACCGATGATGACCTGGAAGCCATCGCCAATGACCCAGAAGAAGGTAGGGGGATCAAGTACAATAATATCCTTGTGTTCCTTTTTTAAGCAAATAGGGACAATAGAGCATAGGGGCAAATAAAGCCTAGGGTCAAAGTAACAAAAGCACAACCAGACATTAAACTGGTATCCATAAGTAAGGAAAGCAGCAGTGGCCTGAGTCTAAAATATGTGCTCACATGTTCATTTCCTGGCCATAATGTGAAGGTCCTGGTAACCTTCAGCCCTTTGTAAATACTAATAGTGGGTAACAATTTACAAGCTATGTCCCACCACATGCTAACCATGCCTCCTTTGGCCAAGTTACTTGACCTTTCCATGCTCCAGTTTCCTCTACTGTAAAATGGAGATGATCAGAGCCCCTACTTGTTGTGAAGATTAAATGTGTTAATACTTGCAAGCTTCTGAACTAGAATAATGTCTGGCATGCAGCAAATACCCAATAAATGCCAGCTATTGCTGTTGTTGTTCTGATTACTATTACTACTGATGCTACTACCTTTGTTAATACTGCCAACAATACCATGTTACTAAGGGCTATGTTATCTGTAAACTTCAAAACCAACTTGCATTTCCACTTCACATATGAGGAAACTGAGCTCAGTGAAATAGTCACCTGCCCAATGTCACACAATGTTTAAAAGGGAAAGCCACAAACAAAATTCAGTTCTGACTATAAAAATCATGACTTTTCTCTCATGCCTCTACTCTCCAACCCACTATGTGAAACATAAACTCAGTATTTTTAAGGTCACAGCTAAACACTAATACATGTTCACCTAGAAAATTAAGAGATACAAAAAAATGTAAGAAAGAAAATAAAAGTACTCATACTACAACTAAGAGTTTACCACTGCCAACGCTATAATATGTTCCTTAAAGTTGTTTCTATGTACTTACACACGTATGAACATGTTAGGATTCTACTATACACAATTTTATATATGGCTTTTTTTCATTTAGCAATATATCAAGGGCATTTTAGAATGCCAATTTTTCACCATTATAAGTAATGCAAAATGAACATCTGTATCCATAAACCTTCATTTCTGTCACCATTGACTTCCTAGAATACACACCTAGAAGTAGAATTATGTAGAGCCATGAAAATTCATGAAGCTATTGATTTACATCACTGTTCAGAGGCATGACAGACATTTAGACCTGCTCCCTCAGTAAAGTACACAATTCTTAATGTATTTATTTCTTTTCTCAGAGTACATTCATTTGAAGGTGTAAGTAGGGAATACTAGGAATCTTCCTGGTTACTTAGAAACCTCCAAACAACCAAAAGTGAGAAATTTGTACAACTAATCTCTTTTCTGTAAAAATACTGAGGCCTCAAAGTTTAAAAAGAGTAAGTTACCACAGTAATGATCCAAGAGCCCACTCTGCTACTGTTCAGTGATTTCACTTCTCTGTTTCCTCACCTAAACTAGAGTATTCTGAATCCCTTCCGTAGCTACTTTCTGTGCTTGTATTAGAGCAGATATGTCATGTGTTCTCATGAAGACAATTAACTTCAACTTGTGCTAATGGTTGTAGAAATCATCCAGCCCAGGTTCGCAACTAACAGCTTCCAGAGCAACATGAAGTACACCTTCAGTAGGGTCATCAAACACCGATGCGCCCTGAATGACACCCTCCATCAAAGTATCACTCTAGACACGTCGGGCAAATACCTCATGGCCACTGCATTAAATAATCTGGACCAAGAAGGTAAATGGGCAACTCGGTCATCCTCCTCTCCTTTTATTTCTGTATTTTTTTCAAGTGTTCTGCTTTCAAAATACATACCTCTCCAGATTCCTGGCTTTGCACAATTCTCCTAAAATAGAATGATACACATCACCTTGCTAAAAATCCCAGGCAAGGACAGGAGCCTCAGCTAAACCTGACAACCCCCCGAGAGAAACACCCTGTCAATGAGAGACTAAGATCAGTATGAAGCTTTCTGATATAGTTTCTCCCTTGGTTCTCTCAGTCTTATCCTCTATTTTAAATTTGAGGAAGCTGAGATTCAAAAATATTAAATGACTCACCCCAATTTACCTAGAATCAATGAGGAGCCATCACGCTTCATTAGAAAACCTGCCGATCAAACTTAAAAATAACACAAAACTAGAAAGAATCATTATCACAATTATATAAAAATTACATATAGGTAATTATATATTTATATGTGTATATATAATATATATTTTTATATATTTTGTGTGTGTGTGTATATATATATATAGAGAGAGAGAGAGAGCGAGAGAGAGAGAGAGAGAGTCAAGTTTTCTCTAAGTAATTCTGTTGCAAATATCTTTGTATTCCTATGAGGTTATTTCTTTAGAAAATATCTCAAAAGTAAGACTCTGAAGCTACTAAGCATATATCATTTGACAACTTTTATTAAGCATTGTTCTCTAAGGAAAACTAAATACTTGTCACTGTCACTACCAACATAGGTGTCAGCTTTTCTAAACTCCTCCATTTTAGGTCATTATGAACTCATGACCTCACAAATTTCAGGGTCTTATCCCACTAACATAATTCAAGAGATTTAATACCCAACCCCTTAAGCATTCATTCAACATAGAAAATTCTAAAGACATTAATCAAGTATCTGCCTGCCTAGTGAGTGTGTCAGACATTGTGAAGCACACAAAGATGTGCCAAATTCCATCTCTAGTGTTTCTACCATAGCCAGAGACCTGACTCACACGCACAGGGTGTCTGCATAAACACTTCATTTTATACAAACACAATGGATTTACCTTCTTTTTGGCTTTTCTCTTCCCCAGTGAAATTTGACATGGGTGCTTA
Organism: Phyllostomus hastatus; assembly: GCF_019186645.2. NCBI lineage: Eukaryota > Metazoa > Chordata > Mammalia > Chiroptera > Phyllostomidae > Phyllostomus > Phyllostomus hastatus. The sequence continues at coordinate 71,066,233 of NW_025334041.1, read as the reverse complement.
TAAGTCAAATGAAGAAACTAAATTTCCTGTGACCCTAAGAATCTCAGAAACACGGCTGTTTGTGAGTGCCCAAAGTGAAAACGTTCCTGTATTACTAAAGGTCAGTTGTCCTCAGACTCTAACTTATCTTCATTACATCCCACACATTTGTCAATGACCCCAAATAGAAAGACACCCCTAGCAGGGTGCACAGTCCTCTTCTCTTCCTACCACAGTCCCCACCTGCTCACCTGCCCCCATCCTGCTTCTCACTCAACCCCAGAGGCAGTACTAGGCAGGATCTGTGAGAGAGTAAAATGGAGATGCAAGAATATATAAAAGGTAAATTGCCATCTTCCTTCTTTTACCTTTCCCTGCCTGATCCTGTTCACCTCCCATCCCAGGACATCCATTTATACCATCCATCTTTGATCCTTAATGACACCTACTAATTGACCTACGTGATAGTAAGAATTAGGACGATGGACTTGTCTCTAAGAAACTCAAGCAAGTCCTTTAGATCAGAGAGAATTAATCATGTGCCAGAAGGCACAAAGCAAAAAGCTGGAGCCAAGACTCAAACCCTGGCCTTCTGACTCTAGTGCCTCTCTCTCCATTTGTGCCAGCATTATCCCTCATCCCAGCTCCATCTCCACTCCACTGTCCCCCACAAATATGCAAACACACACACACCCACTGTTGTCTTAAATGTTTTCTCCACTGATAAGTAGGTGACTCTTATTCAGTAGATGTATAATCCAACCCTCCGCCCTACCTGTGTTTCTCTACCTGGATCAAGTGAAAGGAAAGTGGTGTCCGCAGAGTAGGGCAGTAACTTCATTCATGAATTCATTCAGTAAGTGTTATTTACTGAGAGCCTCTGTCTGTCAAGCACAGTGCAATAGCTGTGTAGATAGTGGTGTGCCAAAGTCCCTAGCCTTATAGAATTTAGTCTTCTGGGGGATACAGACAATAAACAAGTCAAACAGCCAGCCCAGTGTGCAAGATGCTACAGAGCAAGTGAATAGGATGCTGTGATAGAGAAAAGTTGGAAAGTGTTGTTTAGGTAAAGGAGATAAGAGTTGCTGATGGGAGGGAGGGAGCCTGCCATCATGCAGGGGGCTGGATGGGAATAGGATAGTCTAAACAGAGGGGTTTGACTGCTCCCAGGCTGTAGATTTTTAAGAGCTTAAAAGCCAGCTTCAAAGATCAGAACACTCTAGAAGCTGGGTACTGTGGGGAGGAGGAAAGATAGGCTGAGGCTAGTGTTGGTGAAGCCCTGCATTTGGATTTCATCTGAGGTACAATTTTTTAAAAACTATTAAAAGGGGTTCACTTGTATTTTCTAAAATGAAGAGTGGATCAGAAGGAAGGCAGTAGAGGAAGCAGAGGCCCAGGTGGGAGGGGATGACAGCAGTCATGGTATGGAAAGTGCTGAGACAGGTAGAATGCAGTACACAGAACCTCAGTACACTTTTTTAAAAAATTTATTTATTTATTTCTAGAGAGAGGAGAAGGGAAGGAGAATAGAGGGAGAGAAACATCAATGTGCAGCTGCCTCTTGAGTGCCCACAACCAGGGATCCGGCCCACAACCCAGGCATGTGCCCTGACCAGGAATCAAACCAGCGACCCTTTGGTTCATAGGCCCACACTCAATCCACTGAGCTATACCAGCCAGGGCAGAATCTCATTACATTTTGAAGATAGAACCAAAAAGAGCATGAGGAAAAACTCAGATGAGAAAAATTAGGAGAGGAATAGGTTTAGGAAATCAAATCCTTATTAACAGTGAAAATTCCAAGGAAATCTCAAGAGGATATTTAGTTGCTTTAGACTAAAGAAGAAGCCTCTCAAGTTGGAATTTGAATTTTACTTTTCCATAGAAGTATTGTTAGATTCTATTTATAACCACAGGAAGAATAGAGTCTAAAGAGGTCACAATTGTCACCCTGGCTGGTGTGGCTCAGTGGATTGAGTGTCAGTCTGTGAACCAAAGCGTCCCCTGTTCAATTCCCAGTCAGGTCACATGCTTGGGTTGCAAGCCAGGTACCCAGTTGGAGGAAGAGAAGAGGCAACCACACATTGAGGTTTCTCTCCTTCTCTTTCTCCCTCCCTTCCCTTCTCTCTAAAAATAAATAAAATCTGGTAAAAAGAGAGAGAGAGAGAGATCATAATTGTCACAGCTGTATTGAAAAGATTCAGCTGCTAATATACCTGGGAAGTGGGGGGTGTGTGTTGGGATATTTTTAACTTTTGATCATTGACTTAATATGGACATAAGCATCTCCAAATTATAAATTATTTTCCCAAAGGTATGATTTGCATGCTTACAGATCAAAATCCTTAGATATCTTAGAATAACTAATACTTGGATTTGATGCAAAATACCCTATTCCTGTGTTGGAAGCAGAACAAGAATGAAGTTTGACCCCACCAGCCAGGATACAGGGAGACACTGGAGTCACTGGCAGTCTTCATAACTAATTTGGATTTCTCTCCAGTTAACCAAGGAAATCAACTATTAAAAAATGGGGCCATGCATCTAATAGGCATGTAATAAATGCTTGCTGAATGAACAAGTGAATAAAGAACCTGCATCACATCAGAGTCATAATCCTGAAGTGCTGTGTTTCTCACAAAGGCTGCATGCCAAGGGATTGAACTTCAGTTCTTGTTCTAGCATCTTATTCTCTAACACCTCTGTTCTTCTTATCCTAGGAGATGCCTGAGACACCCAGAACCATCAGAGATGAGACCAACCTCCTCTTCTTCTGGGAACATCATGGCACTAAGGACTACTTTGAGTCAGTTGCCTATCCAAAGTTGTTTATTGCCACAAAGCAAGATGGCCTAGTGCACATGGCAAGTGGGCAACCTTCTATCACTGACTTTCAGATAGTGGAAAACCAGTCTTGACTCTGGAGTCTGCTTACTTGTGAAATTTTGACAGTTGTATGTACCATGTACATGAAGAAGTCAAATCCTTTACTCTTAGTCACTCATTGAGCATGTGCTGAGCCTTTGTAATTCTAAATGAATGTTTGCTCTCTTTGTAAGAGAGGGAGTAAGGTCTAGTGAACCAACACTAAATATAATGTTGCTTGTTATTTAAGGAACACTCTATACTATGCAAACTACCAATCATTTTAATTATTCTTCATAACAATCTTGGGAGCACCAGGGCTCCTGACTATTAAAAAAACTCTACCCGTATTACACGTGGGTTAACTAAGGCATGAGAAAACTAAGAAATTCTCGCAATGACAACTGGAATGAGAAGTGATAGACCCAGTTTTTTATTCCAACTGTTTTGCCTTCTGCCTTTAAGGTGCTGATTAACCCTTAATCAAATACTGTAAGGTTTCTAGGACTTTAACTTGGTAGTCTTCAAAATGGAGGGAATGACACTTAAGTCCTTTCTGCCTCAGCAGTATTTTGTAACAATCATTTCAGTAAAATGCTTCTTGAAGCTGAGCCTCAAGAATAAGGCAATGCATGGAATGTTATTTTAAGTTATTGTTTATATTTATTTATAGATATAATTTAAGATAATTATAACATATTAGTATATTTATGGCAATTGTTTGCAATCTTTGCATGTGACCGGGCATCCTCAACAACACACAATGTTTTCCAGGCTGAGTGAATTTGATGTAGTTACATTAAGGCACTTTAGTCCAAACTGTGCTTTTTCCATTACCATGAGGCTCTGTGTTCTAAAGTCTGGGATCCCTGTAATTATAATAATAAATTTATATTATTTACTTTGTTTGTTTGAGCTGATAATTGGCCAAAATCTTCCCCTCCTCTGTCTTTAAACTTGCTTTGTCACTCATGTGCCATTCAATTCCACTTTATCAAATACTGCTAGCTAAAATAGAATGAACTTAACTTTGGCAACTGTGGAACAAATGTTATCTAAACTTTCTTTTTTGGAACATAAGCAATGTTCCTTCTAGGTTCTAAAAATTGAAATCAAACCATAATGTTACATCACTGTCAACAATGAAGACATACATTATCAATCACAACTGAATAAAATCACAAAAAAAGTAAATCTGACACATAATTACTTATTGTCTGAATCATTATTTTACTGCATGGTAAGTAGGAGCAATGATAAAAGTTCACATAAATAATTGTAGTATTACTTTACAAAACCAAACCAAGGTTTTATGGTTTTTCTCTCCCTTTTATTAGCTAGCCAGTGTCATAAATGGCAATAAGAATGATAATGTCCTCAGTAGCTCACATTATGTTCTTACATCATGTGCATAAATGTGTAGTATCCACCTAAATTCACACATACACAGCCACATCAATAAGTAATCCATGCATTTAGAAGGCATGGATACAAGACATGTTGAATTGGAAAAAGTTAAAATCAAGGTAACTTGGAATTAGATGTGGAAAATAATGGAAAAGGAGTAGTCTTAGATCACACTCAGTTTCCTGGTACTGGAGAATGGGTGAGTGATTCTGTCAATCAGTACTTTTGGTAGAAATAAGAAGTTCTTCTCACTACCAGGATGCTGTATGAGGAGTACCATTTTAGACATGTATTTGAGCTACTGGCAGGATGCCCAAGTACACGTGTGGAATGGGCAGATGATAATGTATCTGCCCAACTCAAGAGAAGTTAGAAGTAGATATAGATTTAGAAGACAGCAGGTGTATAGTAGGTAAAATCCTAAAAGTGACATTAGAGAAAGAGGAGAAGCACATGGTGAACACTGTGTTTGTCCATGCAGTTGTCATCTCCCCTGCCTAAAGGGTAAGAAGCTCACCATGATGGGGTTGAACAGTGTAGGCACTGAACTTTCTGGAGTCTGTTTCTTTTATGGTGGTCTTTATACATCACTTTCCAAAATAATGAGAGGAAAGACAAATCTCCCCTTTTTAAATATATTTTATTGATTATGCTTACAGTTGTCCCATTTTTTCCCTTTTATGCCCCTTCACCCTGCACACCCCTCCTACCTGAACTCCCCCCTCCTCATTTAGTTCATGTCCATGGCACCTACACATAAGTTCTTTGTCTTCTACATTTCTTATACTACTCTTAGCCTACCCCTATTTTGTACCTACCATTTATGTTTCCTATTCCCTGTACCTTTAACCCCATTCTCCACCTCCTCTTTACTTTCCCCGCTGATAACTCCCCATGTGATAATCTCCATTTCTGTGATGCTGTTCCTGTTCTACTTGTTGACTTAGTTGGTTTTTGCTTTTTTAGATTCAGTTGCTGATAGTTATGAGTTTGTTGTCATTTTACTGTTCATATTTTTTATCTTCTTTTTCTTAGATAAGTCCCTTTAACACTTCATGTAATAAGGCTTGGTGATAATGAACTCCTTTAACTTGACCTTGTCTGGGAAGCACTTTATCTGTCCTCCCATTTTAAATGATAGCTTTGCTGGATAGAGTAATCTTGGATGTAGGTCCTTGCCTTTCATGGCTTCAAATACTTCTTTCCAGCCCCTTCTTGCCTGTAAGGATTCTTTGGAGAAATCAGCTGATAGTCTTCTGGGAACTCCTTTATAGGTAACTGTCTCCTTTTCTCTTACTGCTTTTAAAATTCTCTCCTTATCTTTAATGTTGGCTAAGGTAATTATGGTGTGCCTTGGTGAGTTCCTCCTTGGGTTCAACTTCTTAGGGACTCTCTGAGTTTCCTGGGCTTCCTGGAAGTCTATTTCCTTTGCCAAATTGGGGAAATTCTCCTTCATTATTTGTTCAAATAAGGTTTCAATTTCTTGCTCTTCCTCTTTTTCTTTTGGCACCCCTATGATTTGGATGTTGGATCATTTAAAGTTTTCCTGGAGGTTCCTAAGCCTCGCCTCATTTTACTGAATTCTTGTTTCTTCATTCTGTTCTGGTTGAATGTTTATTTCTTCCTTCTGGTCCAAACTGTTGAGTTGAGTCCTGGTTTCCTTCTCTTCACTGTTGGTTCCCTGTACATTTTCCTTTACTTCACTTTTCATAGCCTTAACTTTTTCCTCTATTTTGTGACCATACTCAAACATATCTGTGGGCATCCTGATTACCGGTGTTTTGAACTGTGCATCTGATAGGTTGGCTATCTCTCCATCGTTTAGTTGTACTTTTTCTGGAACTTTGATCTATTCTTTCATTTGAGCCATTTTTTTTTTGTCTCAGTGTACCTGTTATGTAGTAAGGGATGGAGCCTTAGGTATTTGCCAGGGCAGGGAAACCCACATGGCTGTGTTGTGGTGCTGTCTGTGGGGGAGTCCAAGAAGGAACAATTCTGCTTGTTCAGCTCTCTGTTGGTTTTCAGTCACTTCTGCTGCTACCCAAAAGCAAATTTGGCTCTTCTGGTGCCTATTCCCCGGGGGCTGATGGTTTGTGTCCATTCTAGGACCCTGTGGTTCTCTCCAGTGAACTCTCCTGTGAGGCTGGGAGTCTCTGCCACTACCTCAACCCTCACAAGTTTTTCCAGTCAGAGATTTGGAGGCTTTAATTCCCCGCACTGGAACCCCTCATTGCGTGGTCTGTCTTGCTCCCCAATTGTTCCTTCCGGTTTATCTGCATGCAAATGTGGGACTGCCAGGTCCACCAGCCACTGCCTCGCCCACCCCGGTCCTCCAGGCACCACCTTCCACCAGTCCTTTCCACCCTGGCTGCACAACTCCACCCCTCCTACCAGTCTGGATGAATGTTTCTTCTTTAACTCTTTGATTGTCAGACTTCCATAGAGTTCAATTTTCTGGCAGTTCTGGTTATTTTTTTTTCTTAAATTCATTGTTGTCCTCCTTTTGTTTGTTCAAGGAGGCAAAATGTATCTAACTACGCCTCCATCATGACCAGAAGTCCAAATCTGTATGGTGGTGTTATAACCACATACTTTTGTCAAAATTGTCCTCTTGAGTCACGACCAATGTTGCCAATATCTTTCATAAAATTTATTGGTCAGAATTATGTATGGTACTCAAAATATGGTCATACCAGTAGAACCCAAAGTGGAATCTTGTTCTTTCTACATTAGACACCATGCTTTTGTTAGAAAGTGACATTAGCTTTTTTAAAGCAAGTGACATTATTGATTCATATAGTATTTGTAGGCTATTAAAACCTAGGCTAATTCTCAAGCTAAGTTCAAGCTTTAAATATATCCATATTAAATTTAATCTTCTTAATTTGGTCTCAGATCTAGATTGTCTGAGTTTCTGGTTTTCTTTGTGCATTGGCTTTTCCTCTCAGCTTTGTGGTATCTGTAATTTGGTGGACATATTTTTTATTTTCTTCACCATATATTGTCAGGTACAAAGAATAGGTTACAAACATTTTACAGTGTGACACTGTTTTTATTTAAAATACATACAACCACCCTGACCAGTGTTGCTCAGTTGATTAGGTGTCATCCTGCAAGGCAAAAGGTCACTGGTTTGATTCCCAGTCCAAGTACATGCCTGGGTTTTGGTGTGGGTCCCAGATTGGGTGGCCTATGAGAGGGAATTAATTGATGTTCCTCTCTGATGTCAATGTTTCTCTCCCTCTCTTTTTCCCTCCCCTCCCCTCCCTCTAAAAATAAATAAACAAAATCTTTAAAAACTAATAGAATACCTACAATTTACATTTAAATGGTTATAGAAAGGTATACATCAAAATTTTAAAAATCCTTACCTCTGAGAGATTGAATGATTTATAAAGGCTTTTGTTATATTTTTTTCTAAATTTTTAAATGAATGTACACTTGCAGAACAGAATAACAATTTACACTAAAAGTTTTTATGAATTTGACTTTTATTTAGATTCCACATATAAATGATACCATGCAGCATTTATCTTTCTCTGTCTGACTTATTTCACTTAGCATAATGTCTTCAAGGTCCATCCATGTTTTCACAAACATCAGGATATCTTTCTTTCCCATAGCTGAATGATATTCCATTGTATATACATATTTTATAATAGATTTTTTATTTCCCCATTCACCCACTGACAAACATAGGTTTGCTTCCATAGCCTGACTATTGTAAGTAATGCTGCAATAAACATGAGCATGCAGGTATCTATTCAATATCCTGTTTTCACTTCCTTTTTGATACATACCTAGAAATGTAAACCTTGGATTATACAGTAGTTCTATTATTAATTTTTTTAGGAGTCTTCATGCTGTTTTCCATAATGGCTATACCAATTTACATTTCCACCAACAACGCACAAGGGTTTCCTTTTCTCCACATCCTTGCCAACACTTGTTTCCTCTTGTCTTTTTTATGACAGCCATTCTAAGATATGTGAGGTGACATCTCATTGTGGTTTTGATTTGCATTTTTCTGATGATTAGTGATGTCAAGCATCTTTTCATGTATCAGTTAGCATATGTATGGCCTTTTTAAAAAAATGTTTATTCAGTTCTTCAGCCCTTTTTTTAATTGAGCCATTTGGATTTTTTACTATTGAGATGTGTGTGTTCTTTATACATTTTAGATATCAACTCTTTATCAGAGAGATGGTTTGAAAAGATTTCTTCCCATTCCATTTGTTGCCTTTTCATTTTGTTAATGGTTTCCTCATCTATGGTCTCACTTGTTTATTTTAATTTGATGTGGTCTCATTTGTTTATTTTTGTTTGTTGCCTCTGTCTTAGTGTCAAATAAAAAAATAATAATAATAATTTCCAAGACTAACATAAAGGAGTTACCCCTTGTTTTCTTCAAGGAGTTTTATAGCTTTGGCTCTTAAATTTAAATCTTTAATCCACTTGAGTTGATTTTTGTGTACGGTATAAGGTAGGGGTATAGTTTCATTCTTTTGAGTGTGGATGTTCAGTATTCCCAACATCATTGATTGAAGAGACTATCCTTTCTACAATGTATATTCTTGACTCCTACATCAAAAATTAACTGACCATATATGTATGGGTTTATTGCTGTATTTTCTATCCTGTTGCATTGGTTTATATGTCTTTGTGCCAATACCATAGAGTTTTGAGTACTATAGTTTTGTAATATAGTCTGAAACAGGAAGTGCATTGACTCCAGCTTTGTTCTTCTGTCTCAAGAGTTCTTTAGTTATTTGGAGTCTTTTGTGATTGCATACAAATTTCAAGATTGTTTGTTCTATTTCTGTGAAAAATGCCATTAAAATTTTGATAGGAGTTGCATTGAATCTATCAATCTCTTAGGATAGTATAGACATTTTAACAATATTAATTCTTCCAATCTATGAACACTGATTATCTTTTTATTTACTTATAGGTTTCATTGTACAGATCTTTCACTTCCTTGGTTAAATTCATTCATAAGTATTTTATTCTTTTTTGATGCAATTGTAAATGGAGTTGTTCTCTTAATGCCTCTTTCTGATAGTTTGTTGTCAGTATATTAGAAATGAAGCTGGTTTTTCGTGTGTTGGTTTTCTATCCTGCAAATTCACTGAAACTAATGGTATTTATTTATTTATTTATTTATTTATTTATTTATTTATTTATTTATTTTTGGTGGAGTCTTCAGAGTTTTCTACATATAATATCATGTCATCTGCAAATAGCGACCATTTTACTTTTCCCTTTATTATTTGGTTGCCTTTTACTTATGCCTAATTGCTCTAGCTAGGACTTGCAGTACTATGTTGAATAAAAACGATGAGAGAGGTCATTCTTGTCTTGTTTCTGATCTTAGGTGGAAAGCTTTTGAGTGATGTTAGCTGTGGGCTTGTCATTTATGGCCCTTATGATATTAAGGGACATTCTTTTTACACCCAGTTTGTTGGGAGTTTTAATCAGGAATACACACTGAATTTTGTCTAATGCTTTTTCTGCATCTATTTGGGATTTATTCTATTCTTTTGGGAGTCTGACAGGCGTGAGGTTACACAGCGCTGCTGTTACCGGAAGCTCTAGCATCACCACGCGCTGAATAGAGCCAACCACAAAGCTAATATTTTCTCTTGTCCCGCCCTCCCCTGCTTCCTATTGGCGGTTTCAAACCCTTGGCAGCCAATGCAAGCGGACGCAGGGCGCACCCAAATTCCGGGCGCGGCCTTTGAAGATCAACTGTCGTACAGGAGTCGGTATGGGGAGGTCTACACTGGCGGCTGCTGCGGGTGAGTGCTCTGGGAGAGCGGGGTGCAGCGGGCTGTCTCTGCAGAGGCTAACGGCTGCCTCGCCTGTCTCGGAGATACGATCGGGGTGTTTGAGGCCCAAAGGAGACATCTGCGCGCGGGGAGTCCCAGGATCCCGCTGACACTTTCCCAGCAGGTCCCGTAGCAGCTCTGCAGGGGTGTCAAGGTCCCCTTCTTGGTTGGCCCAGGTTGCGAGTCCAGCTGGAGCCAGGAGCCCCCCAACCACCCCCGGCCCTGAGTACCCCCTGCCGACTCGAGCCTGCACAGCTGCAGGGGTGGATCCGGCCACCGCTTTGAGGGCGTGGGTAGGGCGTGGGTACCGGAAGCCCACCTCCCAGGTGCTCCTAAGTTTTGACCGTGTAGGTGATGACGTCCGTTTACCTGACACCGCCCGAGCGCTTCACTTAAAGACCCGACCCGTAAAGTTGGGCACTTCTATCCCCATGTTATGCCTCAGCAACGCTTTGCTAATGTGCCAGACGTCCCAGAACTGGGGTCTCAGCCCGCCTGTCAGACCCCACAGCCCCAGCTCTCCACTGCCTGGCGCGGTCTGGCTCCCGTGAGCATTGATAAATTCCCTCTTCTGAGCACTGATAAATTTTTTGCCCACCTGGGTTGCTAAACCTTTTTTTTACAAAAAGAATTTTTACAGAGTTAGCTTTCATCCTTTATATTAGTTTCTTTTTACTTGAGATTTTTATTCAACTCTATTTCCTTGATTAAATAAATGTAGTGCCTTTATTCAACAGATTTATTATTTAATACCCGTGTGCATCAGAGGGGGACACGGGGCAGCTCTGGTGAGGTGAGGTGGAGAACAGATTTACACCCTGTAGTCTTTTTTTCTTTTTTCTTCTTCTTCTTCTTTTTTTTTTTTTAGCTATTGAATTTTAGCCTTTTCCAACCACCTACTCCCCTCTGCTCCTGCCTATAAATTCCCATAATTCTTTCTTTCACCCTCTCTTATGGCACCTAGGTCTTTTTTGCCTTGTATTGTAATTATTGCTGTGTTTATCTCCACTACTGCACTGAAACTTGAAAACAGTAATACTGACTTTCATCCTCTCATGCCTTGCTTAGAAAATTACCATATAGATGTTTACTATGAACTCCCTAACCTGGCTTATTTTGTTCTTAGTCCCAAAGGTAACCAAGTAAGGGTTTGTAGGCAAATATCATCATCCCTGTTGGAAAAAATACAATAAAACCAGACCTAGCTCACCAGTTCAGGTGAACCAGTAACAGAACTGATTCATGCAAGCATATGTTGTAGCTGTGAACAGTGCCTGCGAACAAGGGCTCTAGTGTTGAACAAACCTGGCTTCAAATACTGGCTTTGCCACAGATTAGCTGGGTAACTTTGGGCACATCATTTACCCTCTTTACATTTCAGACAGTAAAATACCTCACAGGATTGGTGTGCAAATTAGAGTAAATACTGTAAGTGTGAAGAGCTTAATATGGGACCTGGCATATAAATGATATGGTTAATGTTGATACTAGTTTGGAGGCATGGTCCAAAGCTGAAATCTTTAGTGAAAGTGTATCCTTTAAAATATAAATGAGCTGGTTAAAATCCCAAGCTGAAATTCTGTTGTTTGCTTGCCTATTTTTCAGAAGAGCGGCAGAGAAAGCTCCAGGAGTATCTAGCAGCCAAGGGAAAACAGAAGTGCCAAAACAGCAAGTGAGTTTGTCTCCCACAGTTATGTGATTCTTGTTGCCCTGGTTGCTTATAGCTATTTAAAACCCTATCAAGGGGGCATTTCAGTTCAAGCATGACAAAAACCTCTGGGCAGTAGCTAGTACACTGACAAAGATTTAAGCATTATTATTGTGACAGTCTCCAAAGGAAGGAGGGAGGAATCTATCTATAATATTACCTACCATGGTGGAAGCTTTTCCTGTCCCTGCTTTTTTTCCTGGGAAAGTAATTCTTGCGAAGGCAACATTCAGTCTGCCATAGCTGCACGTGAACATCCTTCTGCCTGATGGTGTTCTTTGGTCATTCTCAGAGCACAGCGATTTTCAGCCTTTTTCCTCTCATGGCACATATACACTAATTACTAAGATTCTGCAGCACACCAAAAAGTATATTTTTCGCCAGTCTAACAAAAAGATAGGCATAATTTTGATTCATTCATTCATACCAGACAGCTATTGTGTTGGCTGTTGTCATTTTTTTATTTGACAATCTAAGGTAAAAAAGGTCAGTGCTCCTGACTAAATCATCAGGTACTGCATGTTTTAAAAATTCTTGCAGCATACTGGATAAAAATCACTGTCTTAGCACTTACTCTTAAGGTGGACATGATATGATTGATTCACTTTTATCTTTTGTCAACATCTTGCCATCTTTGTGATGTTATTTATCCCTCTTCTGAGCATTGATAAATTTTCTGCCCACCTGGGTTGCTAAACTTTTTTTTACAAAAAGAGTTTTTACACAGTTAGCTTTCATCCTTTATTTTAGTTTCCTTTTACTTTGGGTTTTTATTCAACTCTATTTCCTTGATTAAATAAACTTAGTGAATTTATTCAACAGATTTATTACTGTTTATTTATTAACAGTAATATATCACTGTTCGTTCTGAAGACATGGTGCTTAACAAGATAGAGCAGTCTTGCCTTGGCCGGTGTGGCTTGGTTGGTCGGAGCACTGTCAACTAAACCAAAATGTCACGGGTTCAATTCCTAGTCAGGTTAGAAGCCTAGGTTGTGGATTCATCCCCAGTCAGAGTGCATATGAGAAGGGAACCAATCAATGTTTCTCTTTCACATGCATATTTCTTTCTCTCTCGTCCCCTCTCTCTAAAATCAATAAGCATGTCGTCAGGTGAGGATGAAAAAAAAAAGACAAAGCAGTCCAGCCCTCCCAGGGCTTACATTCAAGCTGGGAGAAACACACATCAAGTCATGGTCAAAGTGCCTATTAGCCTTGCAATTGCCTTTTATCCATGGAGGTTAAATCCTTCCAAATTTTTTCTGTCTCACTAGCTAGATATTATATATGCCTGGGTTTTTTTTTAATTATATCATTTTTCCCCTGAGAATTCACTATTTGAAGATACTTAAAACAAGTTTGTTTTTTTTTTAATTTGTTTGGTATTGTATCTTCAGTGCCTAGCACATTGCAGTGTTCCAGGAATGATGTTGCAATTAATAAGACTGTGCAAATATAAAGAAAAGACATTGTTAGAATACTGTGTCTGCGTAGGACTTCTCTGAAGGGATCACAGACCAGTGGGTAAGAGTGGTGATGGTCTCTGAGGAGAAGAATAATGGGACTAAGGAAGGGAGAATAAGGAGACTTCACTGAATATCGTTTTGAATTATTTTACCATATACAGAAATTTTAATGATTTAAATTTCATTTTTAATCACTATACATCCCAGGTCTTGGTGATCCTTTTATACTAAGAATTAATCTTATTTTGTCTTTTTATTTTCATAGGCCTTATCTAAAAGCCAAGAATAATTGCCCAAATCCTCTGCCTTCCAAATATGTAAGTAGAAATTAGACTTTTAAAAAATATCTATTTTGTATGGTTAGTAATAAAAATAATAAAGATGTTAGCAACCTAAAGAAAATGTTTTGCACAAATATTTTTTATAAATATTAGAACAGTTCATAGGGACAGAACTGTTTTTTGAAAAGTACAACATATTATAGTTCAATTTTGATAACTCAAGAAAAGTCTTTAAGTGTACTTTGGTCTCTTCATTGCTAACACTTATTGAACACCTACTATGTATCTGTACTTTTCTCATTTGTATTAACTCATTGAGTCCTTATAGCCTTGTGAGGTAGCTACCGTTAGTAGCCCCATTTTATAGTTGAAGGAACTGAGTCACAGGATAGCTATTAAATGACAGAGCTGATAGCTTGTAGTCTCAACCACTTTGGAATGCTGCTTAACAAGAACATATTTCCTCATCAGTTCCATTCAGCCAGATTGTGGATAGAATGGAACAGGATCCCAACATATTTGAGGTCTAATGGAATATTTATTCAGCTATAAAAAGTAATGAAGTACATGTGCGGGCATGAGTTTATGGGAACTCTATTTTTTTTTCACTCAATTTTGATTGAAAAATTGACCTAAAACTGCAGTAAACATTAAAATTTATTAAATAAAAAATAAAGTAATGAAGTACTGATACATGCTATGACATGGGTGAATCTTGAAATGTAATGCTAAGTGAAAGAAGCCTGACAAAAAAGGCCTTATGCTGTATGATTCCATTCATGTGAAATGTAAAGAATAGCTAGCTCTATGGAAACAAAGTAGATAAGTGTTGTCAGGATCTATGGAGAGAGGGAAATAGGGAGTGACATATAACGAGTACGGGATTTGTTTCTGGGGTGATGAAAATGTTCTGGAATTAGCGGCCATGGTTGTACAACCTTGTGAATATACTAAAACCCACTAAATTATATGCTTTAAATTTTTATGGGATGCAAATTATATCTCAGTTTTTTTCATGTATAATAAAGAACAACTAGGGAACAGCATATTTTGATATCAACCTCCATTGCCTGAGCCGTAAGTGATAATGGAGAGGTCAGAGATGGATATGAATGTTGGGACTCAGAGGTACCCCAGCTATAGCTATATGGGTACACCATCTATCTCTGCCCCTGCCCAGCAACACCACAGATTGCCTTGCCCTTAATGCCAGGTGGCTCTGGTGACAGACTTTCTTTACATACTCACCAAGTTTACATAGTAATTCTTGAAAATACTGTATGAAACATAGAGAATAGTAGCTCTAGCACTCTCATGTCTTCCCCTGGAAATACATGTTCTACAAACCTCTGCCAAATTCACCTTCCTGAGTAATTGCTTTCAGTACTAATGCTCCTGTCCTTTACCATATCAATTCTTTTATTTTAACAAGTGAAAAAGCAACTTTATTTTTATTTTTTGTATTTCTTTAACTTTCTTTATGTGTTTTTTTAATTGTTGTTCAAGTACAGTTGTCACCATTTTACCCCCACCCTAGCCATCCCCGCTTCTTACCCTTGACCCTACCCGCCTTTGGTTTTGTCCATGTGTCCTTTGTAGATGTTCCTGAAAACCCTTCCCCCTTATCCCCTCTTATCCCCTCCCACCTCCGCTCTGGTTACTGTCACTTTATTCTTAATTTCAGTGTCTCTGGTTATATTTTGCTTGCTTGTTTGTTTTGTTTATTAGGTTCCACTTATAGGTGAGATCATATGGTATTTGTCTTTCAACCGCCTGGCTTATTTTACTTAGCAAAATGCTCTCCAGTTCCATCCATGATGTCGCAAAGGGTAGGAGCTCTTGCTTTCTGCTGCATAGAATTCTAGTACATTATGTGTAAATGTACTATAGTTGTTTGATCCACTCATTTACTGATGGGCACTTAGGTTGCTTCCAGCTCTTGGCTATTGTAAATTGTGCTGCTATGAACATTGGGGTGCACAGGATCTTTTGAACTGGAGTTTCAAGGTTCTTAGAGTATAATCTCAACAGTGGAATTGTCAGGTCAAAAGGCAGTTCTATTTTTAGTTTTCTGAGGAAATTCCATACTGTTTTCCATAGTGGCTGCACCAGTCTGCATTTCCACCAACAGTCAACAGTGCACTAGGGTTCCCTTTTCTCCACATCCACTCCAACACTTGTTTGTTGATTTGTTTATGATAGCCATTGTGACCAGTGTGAGGTAGTGTCTCATTGTGGTTTTAATTTGCATCTCTCTGATGGCTAGTGATGCTGAGCATCTTTTCATATGTCTCTGGACCTCCTTAGAGGTCCTCCTTGGAGAAGTGTCTGTTCAAGTCCTTTGCCCATTTTTTAATTGTTTTTTGTTTTTTGTTTTTTTTTTTTTGTATTCCTTGAGTGGAGTAGTGTGAGTTCTTTATATGTTTTGAAATAACACCCTTGTCTGAGGTATCACTGGCAAATATGCTTTCCCATACAATTGGTTCTCTTTTCTCATTTTAATGCTGTTTTCTTTAGCTGTGCAGAAGCTTTTTATTTTTATGAGATCACATTTGTTTATTCTTTCCGTTATGTCCCTTGCTCTAGGGGACATATCAGTGAAAATATTGCTGTGTGGAATATCTGAAATTGTCCTGCCTATGTTCTCCTGTAGGACTTTTATGGTGTCACAACTTATCTTAAGTCTTTTATCCACCTTGAATTTATTTTTGTGTATGGTATAAGTTGGTGATTGACTTTCATTTTTTTGGATGTAGCTGTCCAGATTTCCCAGCACCATTTGTTGAAGAGGTTATTTTTACTCCATTTTATGCTTCTTCCCCCTTGTTGAATATTAATTGACCATAGAGACTTGGGCTTATTTCTGAGCTCTCCATTCTGTTCCATTGGTCTTTGTGTTTGTTCTTATGCCAGTACCAGGCTTACCAGGCTGTTTTGAGCACAGTGGCCTTGTAATACAGTTTGATATCAGGTATTGTGATCCTTCCTACTCTGTTCTTCTTTCTCAAAATTGCTGCAGCTATTCGGGGGCATTTATGGTTCCATATAAATTTTTGAAGTGTTTGCTCTGTATCTGTGAAATTTGTCATTGGTACTTTAATAGGGATTGCACTGAATCTATAAATTGCTTTGAGTAGTATGGACATTTTGATGTGTTAATTCTTCCAATTCGTGAACATGTATAAGCTTCCATTTCTTCATATCTTCTTTAACTTCTTTCTTCAGTGTTGTGTAGTTTTCTGAGTACAGGTTTTTTACCTCCTTGGTTAGATTTACTCCGAGGTATTTTATTTTTCTTGTTGCTCTATCAAATAGAATTTTTTTCCTGGTTTCTGTTTCTCATATTTCATTGTTGGTATACAAAAATGCCTTCAGTTTCTGAATATTGATTTTGTATCCCACTATTCAGCCAAATTCATTTATTAGGTCGAGTGTTGTTTTGGTGGAGTCTATAGGATTTTCTATGTACACTATCATGTCATCTGCAAACAGTGACAGTTTTGCTTCCTCCTTTCCAATTTGGATGCCTTTTATTTCTTTTGCTTGTCTGATTGCTGTAGCTAGGACTTCCAACACTATGTTGAATAAAAGCGGTAAAGCGGATATCCTTGTCTTGTTCCTGATCTTTGAGGGAAAGCTTTTAGTTTTTGCCCATTGAGTATGATGTTGACTGTAGGTCTCACATATATGGCCTTTATTATGTTTAGGAATGCTCATCTATTCCCACTTTGCTGAGTGTTTTTTCACAAAAGATGCTGCACCTTATCTAATTTTCCACATCTATTGATATGATCATGTGATTTTTGTCTTTCCTTTTGTTTATGTGATGTAATATGTTTATTGATTTTCAAATATTGCACCATCCTTGCATCTCTGGGATGAATCCCACTTGATCATGATGCATGATCTTTTTAATGTATTGCTGGATGCAGTTTGCCAATATTTTGTTGAGTATTTTAGCGTCTATGTCACCATCGATATCAGCCTGTAGTTTTCTTTCTTTGTTGTGTCTTTATCTGGTTTGGGGATTAGGATGATGCTGGCTTCATAAAAAGAGTTTGGGAGTTTTCTGTCTTCTTGGATTTTTTGGAATAGTCTCTGAAGGATAGGGGTTAGCTGTTCCTTAAATGATTTGTAAAATGATTTGTAAAATTGTCCTGTGAAACCATCTGGTCCAGGGCTTCTGTATACTGGGAGTTTTTTGACTACTGCTTTGATTTTGTCAGCTGTTATTGGTCTGTTCAGGCTTTCTGCTTCATTCAGTTTTGGAAGATTATATTTTTCTAGAAATTTGTCCATTTCACCTAGGTTTTCAAATTTCTTGGCATATAGTTCTTTGTAGTAATTTCTTATAATCCTTTGTATTTCTGTGGTATCAGTTGTAATCTCTCCTCTTTCATTTCTGATTGTGTTTATTTGGGTCCTTCCTCCTTTTTTCTTGATGAGTCTGCTTAAAGGCTTGTCGATTTTGTTTATCTTTTCAAAGAACCAGCTCCTGGATTTATTGATCCTTGGAATTGTTCTTTTAGTCTCTACGTCATTTAATTCTGCTCTGATCTTGGTTATTTCCTTCCTTCTATTTGTTCTGGGCTGTCTTTGTTGTTGTTCCTCCAGTTCTTGTAGATGTAGGGTTAGGTTGTTTGTTTGAAATGTTTGTATCTTTTTCAGGTAGGCCTGTTTTGCTATGAACTTTCCTCTCAGGACTGCCTTCGCTGTGACCCATAAGTTTTGGGTTGTTGTGAGTTCATCTTCATTTGTTTCCAGAAACTTTTTGATTTCTTCCATTATCTCATTCTTAACCCATTCATTTTTTAGTAGCATGCTATTCACACATGAAGTTTAGTTTTTTGAGTTTTTTCCTTGAGGTTTGATTCTAGTTTCAGTCTTTTGAGGTCAGAGAAAATGTTTCATATGATTTCAATATTCTTGAATTTGTTGGGGCTTGTTTTGTGTACTATTATTTGGTCTATCTTTGAAACTGTTCCATGTGCATTTGTAATGAATGTGTATTCTGCTTCTTTGGGATGAAAGGTTCTATATCTATCAGTTAAGTCCATTTGATCTAGGACATTGTTCAATGCTGCAGTATCTTTGTTAATATTTTGTTTGGAAGATCTATCCATTTTTGACAGTGGGGTGTTAAAATCCCCTACTATAATAGTGTTGCTATCAATATCTTTCTTGAAGTCCTCCAAGATTTTCCTTATGTATTTGGATGCTCCTGTGTTGGGTACATATATGTTTATAATGTTTATGTCTTCTTGGTGGATTCTTCCCTTGAGTATTATGAAGTATCCTTCTGGGTTTCTTTTTATGGCCCTTGTTCTGAAGTCTCTTTTGTCTGATATGAGTGTTGCTACCACAGCTTTTCTTTCCTGTCCATTTTCTTGGAATATTTTTTTCAACCCTTCACTTTCAGTCTGTATATGTCTTTTGTTCTGAGGTGGGTCTCTTGTAGGCAGCATATATGTGGGTCATGTTTGTTATCCATTCAGCTACTCTATGTCTTTTGATTGGAGCATTTAATCTATTGACATTTAAGGTTATTACTGATAGATATTTATTATGTTTTCCCCCTTTGTACCTGTGTTCCTCTCTCTCACTCTTTTCCTTTCTCTTCTTATAGTAGTCCCTTTAGCATATCTTGCAGTGCTGGTTTGGTAGAAATGTATTCTTTCAGCCTTTTTTTGTCTGGGAAACTCCTTATCTTGCCTTCCATTTTAATTGAGAGCCTCACTGGGTAGAGTAATCTTGGTCACAGGTCTTTGTTTTTCATTACTTGGAATATCTCTTGCCATTCTCTCCTGGATTGGAGTGTTTCTGTTGAGAAATCAGCTGCTAGTCTTATCAGAGCCCCTTTGTATGTTACTTCTTGTTTCTCTGTTGCTGCTTTTAAGATTCTCTCTTTATCTTTAAAACTTGGTGTTTTAATTATGATGTGTCTTGGAGATGGTCTCTTTGGGTTCATCTTGATTGGGACTCTGTGCTTCCTGAACTTCCATGGTTTTTCCCCTCTCCAAGTTCAGAAAGGTTTCTATCATCATTTTTTCAGACAGGGTTTCTATCCCTTGTTCCTTTTCTTCTCCTTCTGGTATTCCTATGATTTGAATGTTGTTGTGTTTCATGTTATCTTGGAGTTCCCTTAAGCTATCTTCATATCTTTTTAGTCTTTTTTTGTGTGTGTGCAGTTGTTCTGCCTGGGTGTTTCTTTCCACCTTGTCTTCCAGCTCACTAATTCAGTTCTCTGCTTCATCTAGCCTGCTTGTAATTCCTTCTAATGTGTTTTTTTATTTCTGAAATTTATTTTTAATTTCTTCCTGGCTTTTGTTTATAGTTTCTATTTCCTTTTTCATAGTTATCATTCTCACTCAGTTCCTTGTAGTTATCTGTGAGTTCCTTGAGCATCCTTTATAACCATTATTTTGAATTCTATATCTGATAGTTTGCTTACCTCTATTTCATTTAGTTCTTTTAGTGGGGGAGTCTTCCATTCCTTTTGATTGCGGGTTCTTTTTTTGTCTCTCCATTTTAGGTGACTCGTTGTTTGTTTCTGTGCTTCCTGATATTCCACTTTGCTAGCTGTCTTTATAGAGTGAACTTCTATGGTAGAAATTTTGTGGGATTCAGGGGTGTGGTCTCTTTGATCTCCTTGTCTGAATGCTCTAGGTTTTCCCCTTCTTCTGTTTGTGTGGGCTCTCTTGTTGTTCTTGGGTTTTTGCCTGCTAGGGGTTCACTTGTTGATGGGTTCTCTTCTCCAGTGGTACACTGATGTTCAGTGTTAGGCCAGAGTCGCTCAAGAAATTGGATGGATACAGCAAGCTAAGGAGGACAGGGTTTATTAGCGGGGAATAAGAGGGAAAGTGGAGCCAACCAAGGGAGGCTAGGACTCGCTCGGTTTTTCTTAGGTCAGGGTTTTTAAACACAAAAACCTGCGAAGGGTATCAGAGTTTGATTGGCTAGAGCTGGTTGCTGGGTGCAGGCTCAAGTTAAAGCTGCATCCTGTTGTGCCAGATAGGCTGACCCCAGGCCCTAATCTTTATCTGTTTTTCCTGGGTAGGGTCTGCAGGCAGCTTCCCATGGTGTCATTTTCTAGCCTGGTGATTTTCCATTCCTCATGGCCTGCCTAGCCTAGGTCTGCCTAGGTCTGCCACACAGCTCCCACCTAACCTTGTATGTGATCAGTGGCAGGGGGAAGGCAAAATGGATTAAGACAGCAAGAGAGTATTCTATGGGAATTAAAGTACCAACACATAAAGAAGAGGTAGGGTATCCTTTGGGTAAGTGTTAACCATGATATTTCACCCAACTAGTCACTTTTTATAAAAGGTGAAAAAGGCGTAAGACTCTTGTTAGAGAGGAGGAGGACTGTGAGCTGGATCCAGAAAGAGTGCTTGTGCAAGGTTAGGTGATGAGATAGTGAGAGTAAAGGATAGAAAGTAGGAATAGTGTGTGAGAGAATAGAGTTAACCACAACAGTAACAAAGCTCAGGAATTTAGTGAAATGGGGTAAGATCAGGGAGAGGGATGCTGTGAGTATTTACAATTATATGAATCAACAATTATTTACAGTAGTACTGGAATAACAATATGACAAGAAATGTATGATTTGGATAACAAGAATAGAAAGTACACAGTCAAGAGTAGTGTGTTATTAGAACACTAGTGAAGTAAAAGAAGGAAGATTAAAACACAATATGAAAGAGACAATAAGGAAAACCAGTCAAACAATGCAATTAAAGAAACAGAGAAAAAAGAAAGAAGAGAAATAAAAAATACTAATAAAATAAAAGAAGTAAAAATTATTTAAAAATAACAATGGTACAAATAAACAATAAAATGCAAGTTCTATAGGAGAGCAAAGTGAAATTTGTCTCAATTTCTCAGTTATTTGGGGTTAGCCTTGTGCTCCCCCTCTTTGGATCTGTCTCTGGGGCCTTTCACAGCTCCAGGTCTTACTGGGGGGAGGAAAACAAACAGAGGGTGGGGGGGAAGCCTCCTGCTGAATTTAATCCCACTGATGAGTTCTACTGGTCTTCCTGGACACCATGGCGGGGCTGCCGGGGGGTGGTGCTGGGCTTTGCTTTTCTCTCTTCCTATGGCTTTGCAAGGATTGGGTCCAAGTTTGGACCACAGTCTTCACAGTTGCCCAGCCTCCAGCCCAGGTCCTCTGTGAGCTTCCAGCCCTCACCACCCATCTGAGCCAGGCTGTCACCTTTAATCTGCCACTTGTCGTGCGATCCATGCAGTGCGCCTCCTCCTTGCTCTTTGCAAGCCCGCCATGCTGGAGCCCACCATTGGGTTTTCATGGAGCCACATGAGCAATGCGAATCAGCTGCCTGGCAAGCTGCCTGGCGAGCTGCGCCAGTCAGCCTCTTGGGTGAGCAGCTCCAATCAGTCTCCCTTTAAGCGGCAGGAGCCAGCCACTGTGCGCGAGTTCCTTAAACAACAGCTGAGAGCCTTTTTTTTTTTTTTTTTTTTTTTTTTAAGTAAAATCCTCTTGTTAAGCCCTGGCTGGCGTAGCTCAGTGGATTGAGCGCAGGCTGCGAACCAAAGTGTCACAGGTTCGATTCCCAGCCAGGGCACATGCCTGGGTTGCAGGCCATGACCCCCAGCAACCACACATTGATGTTTCTCTCTCTCTCTCTTTCTCCCTCCCTTCCCTCTCTAAAAATAAATAAATAAATCTTTAAAAAAAAAATCCTCTTGTTTAAAGCCCACTGTTCTTAACAAGCGCCCAGCCATTCACACAGCCCTATTTTCTAACCAGACCAGAGACTATCCAGTCTGGGTCCAACAAGGCCCAACTATTTGCCCTTCTCCAGGTGTCATCTGGCTCCCCAATTTCTCTGGTAATGACCTAGCCAGCATACAAAGTCCCAGCGGCTGAACACCGTCTCTGTGTGTCTCCCACTTCTTTATTTCCCCCATCAACTTCAAGCATCCAGATCCCTCCTGGTGCTGCGCTGCCCTCCCTGCTTTGGTAGGGGAGGGAGCTGGTGATCTAACTCTCCTGCAAGGAACCTGCAGCAGGCGCCTGGCTAGGGGCCACAGCAGCCTTAGTCCCTGCACAGATATCAGGTACCTTACCTGATATCTGTGCACAGATGCACAGATACCTTACCATCTATTTTTTAATGTCCTCTACAATTTTTGGCCTCCAGACTTCATATAAGCTGGGATTGCATTGGCTGTTCACTCTGTTCCTCAGAAGATCAGCTAGGTGTCCCAGCTGGGCACAGGGGGAAGTGGGCTCCTCTCCCACCTACCTTGCCGCCATCTTTTTCTCTCCTCCTTTATCTACCATATCAGTTCTAACTCCCTTCCCTACTTTTCAGAGTTCTCTGTAACCTAGTCCTGCCTTTCTTGTCCAAAGGTAAATCACATGACAAACATTTGCTTGTTAATAACAGAGTCTAACCTTAAAACCATCCTGAGTTTATAAATATGACTAACTCTTGTGATGGTAGATGCTTATGGAGAGCTGTTCTGAAGTCTGTCAGGTGTCCCAGCCTTTACCACCTGCCCTTGCTACTGATGAAACAAAGATTCTGGAGTGATGCGGTGACCTTTACAAAGGTAACAGCTTAAAAAAAAATTAGTGTAGTAGTACAAAGGACTAGGAGGAACTTGGGTGGCACCCTAACATAACTTTACTGTCTGTGTATCTTTAGAGGGTCCCACAAAGGGACACTTCACTGGGACATAAATGACATTTAGCAAGCACTTGTTCAGTTGAGGCAAATTTATTTTTTAAAGAGCAAGTTTTGTGTGTTCACTGCATCTCTGCTTAATTCTACCAAGCTAAAAGATTCTGATATTTCTAATAGGAACTCATTTTTAAAATACTCTAGACTTGGTCGGTGGCTCAGTTGGTTAGAATGTCATCCCATACTCCAAAAGGTTGCAGTTTGATTCCCAGTCAGAGTACATACCAAGGTTGTAGGTTCAAGCCCCACTCAGACACATGCAGGAGGCAGCCAATCAATGTTTCTCTCTCTCTCTCTCTCTTTCTCTCTCTCTCTCTCTCTCCCTCCCTCCCTCTCCACTCCCTTCCTCCCTTCCCCTCTCTAAAATCAATGGACATATACTTGGGTAAGGGTTTTTTTAATCCTATATTAATGAGCCTATATTTTCTCAGATTTCAACTTCCATAAGTGAAATTCTAAGTAAAATAACTATTTTTTATTTTAAAAACAGTGAGCTATTCTCGTGAATTTACTTTTTTGACATTTGTCTTTGTATTTTCAGACTATTAAATCCAAAAAGGATGTTGCTTTGCCGGTCAAAGCTACACGACCCATCAACATTAAACTTCAGCCCAGACCTGCCCATATCCCAGGGTCCCAGAAGTCAAAGCTGGAGCCACCAAAACTTCTGGGCAAAAGGCCAACTTCAGGATATGTTTCTTCCAACCCAAACTGTGAGCCTCCCAGCAGTCGTCAGCAACAGCACAAAGCTGGATCATCCACTGGAGATCTGTCAAGGAAGACTGAGGGGTCACTTAATATACAGGAACTGAAAGCTACAAAGCAGCAGGTGACAGATCAAGAAAATGCTGCACACACAGACTCTGTGGGCAATGTCTGTGCTGAGGGTGAGTCCTTATACAACTTTCTAAAAGAGACAAACAAAGAAAACTTGCCCCAAACCTTACTGGACTCTGAGAAGATGCTACATGCTGAATTATGTATCAAACATAAACCAAAAACTAGCTCTTCTAATCAAACCAAAAGCAGTTTGGCCCCTAAGCAAGCCTTGTGTAAAAGTTCATTGAATCATGCTGTTCTGAAAGACAGAGCTAATAAACAGTGTGTTGGGGAAACACAAACCAGGATTCCACCAGTAAAGTCACAGCAGCTCCCTAAAGGAACAGCTCTTGTGAAACCGGGAGAAAAACGCCCAAAGACAGTTCCCTCTCACTTTGTTCAGACCCTTAATAGGAATCAAGCATCAAAGAAACCAGGGGTCAAAGACATGAAGGATATAAAGGTTAACAATGGTAAATATGAGAGTCTAGGTGGAGCTAAGCTACCATTACACACTGTTGCTGAACAAAAAGTAGAACATACCAGACCTAGGACCTGCCCCAGTCCACTTCGGGGAGGACTTCACCACGGACGTCCACACAGTAAGCAAGACCAGAAACCCACGCAGCCTTGTTCTAGGCCCCAGACATCATGCATGCAGCAGAAATCCAAAGCTGTGAGCCACAGGCCTAGCATGGCAGTTGGCAGCTTTACTTCAGTCATTCCCAACACCCCAAGCATAAGAGCAAGTAGAGCCAAGGGGAATAAACACAACAGCAGCTATCAACAGAAAGCACGGACCCTGGACTCCAAGCTGAAAAGCACTCTTCCCCAGAATCGGTTTTTAAACAAAACAGCTCCCAAAACTCAAACTGGTGGCACAGCCACAAATGGAAAAGGAGTCCTAAATAGAACCCAGACTAACCCAGATGTTAAGAAGAAGATCACAGCAGAGGACCGAAGGTACATTGCTTTAATTCCAAAATTGCAATTTAGGGTGATTAGGCAAATTGACCATCAGGAGTACTTGGTCAGGCAGTAGGCCATAAATAATGGCTCCTCGGTCATTTTTAGCTTCAACCCTGAAAAAAGAAGGTTCAAACCAAATATATCAAATATTAAGGCTTGGTAGAGCTGAGTGATACCTATGTGTGTTATAAATTACCTCTGTAACTTTCTTTGTGCTTGAAGCAGAAGGACAGAGTGAAGGTGTCAGCATTGCAGGCATAGACAACTCACTCAAGAAGTGCTTGCAGACTGAACAGCAAAGGAAGATGGCCAGGAGGAGGTGGGGAGATGCTAGTCCCTTGTCAAGCTGACCAGGAATTAAATCCAGAAAAATATTGAGGAAGAAAGAATGGGGAACTTTCGTGAGTCTGAGCGGGCAAAGTTGTAGAAAGTCATTAAGGCAGTGAGGAGCAGTCATAGTATGATTACATGACTTCATGCATTTGTCAGAACATAGAACTGCACTCTAAAATATGTGAATTTTACTGCATGTTATTGAACTCTTGTGTGTTTTAGGTACTGTGCTAGGACAGCCACGGTTTTTGCCTTCCTAGGGTTTGCATTCTAGTAGGGAAGACCGGAAATGAACACATTGGTTAACTAAGACAGGATAATCACAGATAGTAATTATCTTCCTAGTCAGGAAGGACTGGAGGCTGATAATGCCAAAGCCTGAGGCAGGGATGAGCTTGGTCAGGAAGCTGAAAGGACATCTGAGCTGCTGGAGGGTAGTGAAGAGAGGGAGAAGAGTGCAGCATAATCTTGGAGAGGCTGGCAGAACTCAAATTACACTGCCATTTGCCATAGAAAACATTTTCAATTTCATTCCTGGCAGTGACTCAGTCTGGCTTACATCTTAAAGATCATTCTAATACTGTGCACAGGCTGAATTTGCAGCTGCAGCATTTCAGGCAGAAAGTGGCAGTGCCATGGACTAGGACAGCGCTGGTAGAGGTGGGAGTACTGTTCACATGGTGGTGTGTAGGATGCAGGGAAAGAAAGCACTACTCAAAGACAACTCCTAGTGCTAGGCCCTTGCAACTGGGTGGATGGAAACACTATTACCGATCAGGGGAAGATCTAGACATGAAAATCAAGAGCGTTGTTTTGGAGAATATTAAATTTGAAATGCCTTCCGGACATCAAATAAAAAATATCAGCAGGCTGCAGGTTTTACAAAATTTGGGGCTCCAGGGGGAGGTCTGGGCTAAAATATACATTTGTGAGTCATGAACTAGTTGTGCTTTAAAGAAGCTAGTGAGTTTACGTCCACACTCGGGTCTGCAAGTCTTGATGGCTCTCCAGCAGCAAGCCGTCGGCTGCTGAGAAGCAGGAGTGGAGACTACAGTGTGGGGGCTGGGGAAGAGCAGGACTAGGACTTGTCAGCATCTTTCAGAAAGAAATTATTGGTCTTCTTTAGAGTAAATGTGGTCACGAGTGGACTAAGGAAATGGGTAAAGTGGGTCACTCTGAGTGGCCAACACCCTATGGAGGGCAAATGCAGGTTTGGAAGGTGTGGTCATTGGCGGGTAGAAAGCTTGTTGGTAAGAGAAGTGGGGTGCTATGTTAGTGATCTCAGAGATGAAGGCTGGTGTCAGAAGTAGCATACAGGTGAAGTGAATGTTTTCAGAGAAAAAGAATGAATAATCTTGAAGTCAAAAGATTTGAAGACTGAGATGCCAGTCACCTCTGACCCTAGTAATGCCTCTGCCTTCTGAAGAAGGGGCAGCCACTGCTGTCTTGACCCATTTGTAAATTGTTTTCATTCCAGTCTCCTGGCTTTGTCTGTAGTTAAAGGTGTGCAGTGACAGTACTCAGTCTATGCTCCTCATAGACCTTGAAGCTTGACCATGTACCCAAAAACCTAAAACCATTCCTTCCGTATAACTGCATAACAGGAAACAGCTGGAAGAATGGCAGAAATCTAAGGGGAAAATGTATAAGCGGCCTCCAATGGAACTTAAAACAAAAAGAAAAATAATAGAGGAGATGAATATTTCATTCTGGAAAAGCATGGAAAAAGAAGAGGAAGAAAGGAAAGCACAACTTGAATTGTCCAATAAAATTAACAGCACTCTGACCGAGTGTCTGCAGCTCATCGAAGGGGTGAGTGAGGAGGGTGAGTGAGGAGGGTAATCTCCAAAGCTTTGACCCAGAGACATTTTCTTTCTTTTTTTCTTTTTAGATTTTATTTATTTATTTTTAGAGAGAGGAGGAGGAAGGAAGAAAGGGAGAGAAACATCGATTTGCGGGAGATCAGTTGCCTCTTGCACGCCTCCAACTGGAGATGTGGCCTGCAGCCCAGGCTTGTGATCTCACTGGGAATCAAACTGGCAACCGTTTGGTTCACAGGGCAGCACACAGTCCACTGAGCCACACCAGCCAGGGCCATTTTCCTTAAATATAGTTAAGGGGAGGTAACCTCTGTCAAAACAGAAACTTAGTTACTCACTGTGGCAGATAGTTTTGTGTATGTATATCTTTTCAGTTTTGTCCATGGTCATTTGTCTACTTAGGGTTTGTATTTCTTGGGCCATTTTAATAATTCCATGACTTTCATTTAAATCAAACTTGTTAAAGAGTTCTCTTTTAATTCTCTTTTAGTTCTCTCTCCTCAAAAGGAGTTCTCTCCTTTTGAAAAGGCCATCTTTGGGGTTTTATTATTTTTCCTCCTACATCAATGTCTACATCTATTTTTATGTTATTGTCCTTTTTCTCATTTTTTTCCATTGAAAGCTTAGATCATTTGTATTAGTCTTATTTTTTTAAATTCACTTAATGCTATCAATTTGCCTCTGAATTTAGCTTTGGTCATATCCTTCAGGTTTGATAGGTAGTGTTCTTTATCAATCAGTGTCAAGTCAGAAAAATAGAAACCACACCAAGTATCATAGTATCAAACCACACCAGGTATCTAGTATCATAATAATGGAAAGAATGTGGTGTTAGGATTGGTTTCACAGTGTCTTGTATGAGCTCCCTAGAAGCAGCCCCTAAGAGGAGAATTTGTATGAGAGTTTGTTAGGAACAGGATCCCAGGAAAAGAGGGGAGAGGGGGATGTGTGGCCAGGACTGGAAGGAAGCCAAGCAGGGTGTGTACCCAGCAAAGTCCACAGAGGGTGACTGTGGCACAGTCCTACAGGAAGCTCTGGGCACACTGGGAGTCACACCGTCTCAGAGCTCGTCCTGATCAAGGGCACTACACTGATGAATGGGTGCCTTGGAGGGACAAAAAGTCCCAGGCACTTGTGAGTCTAACACATGCAAAGAGGTACAGAGGCTGGCTATTGGACATAACAGCATTTTGTGAGCATGTGTGCACAGAAATGGTGAGGGGATCCTCAGAGGGACATGGTGCTATGCACAGTGCTGGCAGCCACAACTCTGGGTCCAGGAGAACCAGGAAATGTTGGGGGTATCAGATCTAAAATCTGGAAGAGCCCTGGCCAGGTGGCTTGGGTGGAGTGTTGTCCCATACACCAAAAGGTGGCGGGTTCGATTCCCAATCAGGGCACATAGCCAGGTTGTGGGTTCAATCCTTGGTCTGGTTGCCTATAGGAGGCAACTGATCAGTGTTTTCTTTCTCTCTCTCTCTCTCTCTCTCTCTCTCTCTCTCTCTCTCTCAAATCAATAATTATATCCTCAGGTGAGGCTTTTTTTTTTTTAAGTATAAAAGCTAGGAGAGACAAACCCTGCTAGGAATGGAACTCCAGCTCCCAAGAGGCATACTGCCCAGAAGAAGCTGGTGCAACAGAGCTGGAGGGAGCCCTGCCAGGCTGGGCTCAGACCTTGAGAAAAGAATGCTCCCCCATTGGTGTGGGCAGGGTCTTTGAATGCCAAGGAAAAGGAGGGAGGTAGAACCAGTTGCTGCTGCTGGGGTGAAGGACCGTAGCTGAGTGATACTGCAA
Source organism: Phyllostomus hastatus (assembly GCF_019186645.2). Classification (NCBI taxonomy): domain Eukaryota; kingdom Metazoa; phylum Chordata; class Mammalia; order Chiroptera; family Phyllostomidae; genus Phyllostomus; species Phyllostomus hastatus. The sequence goes on along the minus strand of NW_025334041.1, from coordinate 71,037,257 downwards.
AGTGGAAGGGGAGGACCGCTCTCCTCTCCTCTCCAGCTCTACAATCTCCCTAGCACCCCATACTGGCAGAGCCCAGCAAGGAGCTGTTGTCAGCAGAAGGTGGTTTACAGAACTCTAGCCCCAGGGTCACAAAGCAGAGGACAAACAGGGTTTGGAGCTAAGAGACCATAGCTTAGCAACTGACATACAGTTCTCCTTGTTGCTCATTTTTAACAAGTTTGAGGATTTCATTTTTAGTACTTTAACCCCAAAGTTATCTTCAAAAGTATCTTTTAACTTCCAGATGTGTTGATTTTTCTCCTGGTTATTTTAATTTTTAATATACTGCATGGACTTTATTGACATTTATTGGCATTTTCTGGACTTAATGTTTGACCAGTCTTGGTGAGTGTTCCAAAAGTGTTTGAAAAGAATATGTATTCTCTGTTGAATGGAAAACTCGATGTAGGTATCCATTAGAACAAACAGAAAATTTAAATATTCGTGTTTGTCAGTTCATCTGTTGCTTTCCAAAAGAAATATGCCAAAGCTCCTCACTGGCACTCTGATTGGTGATTTCTCTTTGTATTTCTGTCAAACTTTTACTTCCTAATTTTTAATTAAATTAACCAGGGTAACATTTAATAGCATTATATAAACTTCAGGTGCACAACTTCATAACACGACATCTATGTACGTACTCCACTGTGTCACCACCTGAAGTCTAGTCTCTTCCCTCGCCATGTCTTTTGTTCCGTGCAGCAGGACTCAGGGCTTGCTTTGATTTCTCTTCTATCTTATGTTAATCTTGCCACACCTGCTTTTTATTTATTTTTTTTTTTTTAGCTTTTGTAAAGTAAATCTTTTTCTATGTCCATTTCTAGAAGTATGTCTCATGTGAATATGTATGTACAGTTGAATTGTTTCAACCAAATCTGGAATTCTCTACTTTTTCAACAAAACAAATTTAGTTCATATACATTTATTGTAACTACTCATATGCTTAAACTTAGACCTGGCATTTTTATTTTGTAATTCAATTCACATAAGTTCTTTTTTAAAATATTTTTTTAAATTTATTTTTGGAGAGAGGGGAAGGGAGGGAGAAAGACAGGGAGAGAAACATCAGTGTGAAAGAGAAACATTGATCTGTTGCCTCTCACACATGTACGCACCCCAACCGGGAACTGAACCTACGACCCAGGTGTGTGCCCTGACCAGGAGTCAACCAGCCACGCTTTGCTTTGTGGGACAATGCCCAACCAACTGAACCACACTGTCAGGGCTGTGCGAATTCTTTTTGATTTTCTTTTATTTCTGTGTTTGATCCAAGTTACTTTATTTCATAAAAAAGTAAATAAATTAAAATCACAAAAGAAAATGGTAGGTATACGTTCAAACATGGTACACAAGTTACATATATTTTTCATCTAGTTACTTTTATTGTAAGTTTTCCACTTGAATTCTAAAGTTTATTCACTAGTCACTTCATGATTTTTGAATGGTGAACTTTCTGAGGCCTTTTGCTTATGGTAGTGTCATCATTTTGCCCACATGTTTAAATCGTATTTAGTTTGGTTAGAGGAAGTTTCTAAATTCAAATTGTTTACCCTAGAAAGTTTGAAATTACTGTTTCATTTTGTTTCTTGCATCTGAAGTTATTGATTTATTAAAGTTCCTATCAATCTAATGCTTATTCCTCTGTAGATAATCCTTCCTTCCCTCTCTAGAGGTGGTCAGGATTTTCTTTTTGTCCTTGGTTTTATAGGTATGGTTTTCTACATAAGGACCTTTCAGTCTGAACACTAGCTTTCTTGGTCAGTCCTTGGAAGTTTTCTCCTACAACTGCTTTGAGTGTGTGTTCAGCTTTCTTCTGTTTTTGCTTCTAGAAACTCTCTGAACCGATATTGAAATTCCTGCATAGTAGATATATCCTCCAGAACTTACCTTTTCTTGTATACTCTCCATTTTCTTGTTTGTTGCACTGGGTTCTGGGAGAATCCCACTTCCAGATTTTCAGCTCACTGTTTCTTCTTCAGCGGCGTCCAAGCCACTGTTTGCCCTCGTGCTGATTCTCTTCCATAGCAGCCCGTTCTGGTTTCATGATAGCAACATTCTCTCATCACCCTGAAGATTTCGCCTGCAGTACTCTTAAAACGTATTCCTCTTTGCTCCCCCACCTAGTGGCTGCAGTGCTTGTTCCTCTGGTTGGTGGGTGTTGTGCCTCTTCACGTAGTGTCAGTGCTTCTTGATGTGAACTCACCTCTGTGTCCGCCCCCGTCTCACAAGGAGTGGGAGGTGCTGCTTGGCTAGTTCACCGGTACCTGGGCCAGGTTCCTCCCGGTCCATTTCCCTGTCCTGCTCTGGGTACCAGCCGGGAGGGCACCAAACCAGTGAAGCCACTTTGAAGTTCCTTTTTGTGAGATTTAACCCTCTTTCATATACTCCCGCACAGATCCCCATCATGCACGCACACACCCCTGTGACCTTGGCACAACTGTGCCACCCTTATGCTTCTGTTAGAGTCAGTGGAAAGCCTGGTCTGTCCCGTGTGCACATTGCTATGAATGTTGGTTACTCTGGGGCTTGGTTTGGTTTAGTCTGGTTTCGTACCACATGAAAATGTAGAACACATTCCTTCCTTCAGCTATGATAAACATTTTTCTGTCTGTTTGTCTCATGTAACTCTTCAAATTTAATGGTCAGTGTCAAAGCTCATTGAAATATGCTACTTAAATGAGGGCATTTTATTATGTATAAACCATACCTTGATGAAATTGTACTATTTTTAAAGTTCAGTTGTAAATAATCATTGATCAGACTGATTTCTGCATACCTGCTGTGCTAATAGTAGGAGACATGAGTAGCAGTGAGATGGTAATAATTTCCTCTGGGTATTTTTTTTCCAGGGTGTACTTTCTAATGAAGTATTTACCGTATTGTCTAGTATTCCTGAGGCTGAAAAATTTGCTAAATTCTGGATCTGCAAAGCAAAGTTCTTGGCAAGTAAAGGCACATTTGATGTCATCGGACTGTACGAAGAGGCCATTAGAAGTGGGGCAACAGTGAGTATCTGTCTTGGGTGGGTGATTTCTTGAAAATTCTCTCTCACATGGGTTCTGTTGTTTGCAATATGGCAGTTATGTAATGTAACTTCTAATTCACTTCATAAAGTTATATACGGAATGTGATGTACAGTATGCCCTTTATGAACATTGTAATTAAAATATTTAGGCCAGAGAAAGCGGCATTACCTGTAAACTAATAGAATCACTTTTTTAGTCAAGTAAATGTGTCTTGCTTAGCACTGACTGTATAACTATGCACTTTTGGAAAGTCATAGCATAGCAAGTTACAACGCCAACATTCAATACTTATAAAGCCATACCTCACCATGAAGAACCTAGAAATATGTTAAACCCAACACACTAATATCCGTAAATCCGTAATTCAGAGCCATTGCATGAAATTCCTTTTAATTCTAAAACCTAGTAAAACTATCTCTGTATAATTTTTAACAAAAAAGCAAAGAGTTTTATAGCTCTTTTCACTTACTTGTTGCTTTCTGTCATCAGGTATTCTACATACCATTTTTGATTGTTCAAAATCAGAGTTGTACATGCACAAAGTTTAAACAGGCAAATAGTTTGACAGGGTTCTTTAAACAGAGCCTCTGCTCCCCTCACCTCCCATTTCTCACTTCCCAGAACAAACATTATCTTTCTGCTTACCTCTGTAGTTTCAGATAATGTGTTTGTATTGCTGTTTCCTGATTTTTCCATTTTAGACATGGTTTGTGGGCTTCCAAATATGCAGGATTAGGATTTAACCTCTTTCACACACACCTGCACAGACCCCCAACACACTCACACCCCCCTATGACCATGGCGTAGCTGTGTTGTCCTTCATGCTTCCATTCGAGTCATGGACATAGCGGTCACCACTCCATGCTCACATTGTTATGATTGTATAAGGAATGTAGGAGTATGTCGAGCCATGTGGTTTATACTATGACTACTTTGTCTTTTAAGAACAACTTGCTACTTTTCCTGAAATTGATTGTTTAGTTTTCTGAGTGTTTATTGTGTAATTAATTGCAAAACTCTTCTCTAATTATCTAAATTACTTTATTCTTTCAAAACATCAGACATTGTATTAATTTCTTTTTTTTTTTTTTTTTTTTGAGGCCTTTCTCCCAGACTCTTGTGATCTGTCCCAGTCCCGACAGGTCAGCTCTGCTCCAGTCCTCACTGGCTGTCACGGGAACTCCTCCCCCCTTCACCTCAGGTTCCCTTTCTGCCCTTACCTCTCAGTTCCTGGAGGCCGTATCAAATTTACTTCCCACGTTGTCTGCTTCTCTCTCCCTCTTTCTCTCTCTCTCTCTCTCTGGTTGTTTTATTTTGTTCTGTTCTCTATTGTCCATTAAAGGCTCTACTCAGATGCTAGTGAAACGGGGCTGTTGGCATATAAAAGCTTATTGAAAGATCTGGGCCCCTGGATGGGGCTTTGCCATAGTTGATCTGGCTGGGTCAGTTGGTTGAAGACCCCACCTCGGTAGCAGTATTTTTGGTCCTTCCTCTTAGACAAGGCATGTTCTCTAGAGAAGACTCTTCCAGTCTCCTTCCTAGAGCCAGGAACAGGCCACCAGTGTTATGGGGGGGAGAAGAGAACGGGATTCTCAACTTTCAGCAGGAAACTTTCCTTAATCCCTTCTTTTCAGTAAGTGTCCCCACCCTTTGTCATGCAGGATGCTCCCCAGACCCTTGGAGAAGGTACCCCGTGTTCTGTTTGGGGTGGGGCACAGGCACCAGGCTCCATGGAGCTCAGGGTGCAGGGTGGGCTGGGAGACCTGGCTGCTCTCTGAACAGATGCTCAAGGGTCCTCCTGATCCTGCCCACCATCCATCCCTGAGCCTTTCAGAGGCCCTGGGGTTGGATCAGGTTATTTCTTGGCCACACCGCCAGCTTTGAAGTTGATTCTTTCAAGTTAATCCAGTTGGTTATGGCTTCCTTTGACATTCCAGCTTCCAAAATCTTGTTGCTGTTTCTTCTCTCCTGATTTTTGTAGTTATTTCCTCCTTTTAATCCCTTGTTTTAAATCAGAGTTTCAGGAGGGATTAGAAACAAATCTTTTTCTAATCCATCATCTTTAACTAGAAGCTCATAAAAACATAAAGTACACTTGACGAATATTTTAATTCAGGTTCTTTACAATATATTCTGTATAATTCTTTCCATTTCCTTCAGCTTCAAGCATTTTAGATTTTATAAAAATGTATGGATACTTTTGCTTTTCTGTTCTGTTGTCAGTTTATACCTATTATTTATGCGATACGGAATTCAGGTCAGCAGACCAGCCCCCGGTGCAGCGCTCCTGTGAGAATGTGCAGCTCATTTGTGATGTGCTGCCCGAGTGCCTGGCTTTCCTGCCTTGGAAAAGGAAGGTGCTCTCAGCTAACTTTGCAGAAAAATTACTTTTTTGTAATTTTTTTTAGTTATATTCCGAAATAAAAGCTGAAAGAATGAGAAGGCTGGGAGAAAATTGCCTGAAATGCTAACTAAAGATTGTATTTGAGTGATGAGATTATGGGTGATGTCTTTGAAGCTTGACCTATTGTTAATTTTTTTGTTGTAATGAGGTATATGACTTTTATGATAAAAACCAAAATTAACTAAGAGAATTCTTAAAATGTATGCCACATTTCCTAGACAGCTGTCTTCATCTCCTTGGGCCAGGATCTTTATGTGGCAGCACATCTTCAATGGGATCACATGAGTCAATAAGAAAGTAAATTTGCTTTAGAGAAATTTCATTGTAGACAATTTTCCATCAATTCATCTTTCCGTTAAAGTTGAACTTTGCAGCATTTAACCACCATTTTATTTGCTCCTTTATTTTTCTCACAAAGCTATAAGTTTGAAATTTTTTAAATGTTATTTATATTTAGACAAGAGATTTAAAAAAGCAAACATTTTTATTACATAAGGAAGTTCATTTGATGTTATACAGAGTTTCTTAGATTATTTTTTTCAGGAATGTTTTTAATACTGTTCATGTCTTTTCCTTCCTTCCTTCCAGCCAATACAAGACTTACGAGAAGTTGTTCTTAATATTTTGCAAGACCCAAACAGAACCAGAGACGGTACTGCTATTTTGTATTTAAAGTCATTCCCCTTAGTGATACAAGTAAAAGTCACTGAGGAACACCTAGGAAAAAGAAAAGAAGTCCTCTGAAATGCCCCTCTCCCTTGGCTTCTGTGGTCTGGGCCTCTCAGCCAGCACCATCAGCTGACTGACTTTTGTCGTTACCAGCAAACACACTGCTCAGCACCGAGCAGCCTGGACAAGAGTGTCCTGCTCCCCAGGAGTCCCAGGTTACAGAAGACAAGTGGCTCTTCAGAGGCAGAAGGGAGAAGTGCCTCAGCTTAAGTCATGTTTACTCATAACAAACCCACCAACGCTTTTACATCTAAATTCACATTATCTCTTTAAAAGTAGCCGTGGCAGGACTCTGCTGTGAGGTCAGCATCCTGTCGTTGTCAGAACCTCTAGAGGACTCTTCTGTGGGAAACACTGTACTGATACAGTGAGTGGCCCATTGTAATTGCTTCTAGTGTTTGTTCTGTGAGCAGAAAGAAAACAAGCTACCCTCAGAAGAGAAAATGGATTATTTTTATGAATTTAGAAGGTGACAAATCTTTTTTTTCTAAGAGAGTAGATTTAACTTTGGGGAACAGTCATGTGAAATTATAGCTACTAACGCATTTTGAGAATAAGGTTACACAATAGTTATGCTGAGTAGCACTCTTACTAGGAATGATGCTAAAATTCAAATTTTGTTTATAATATATGGCAATATTCTTCAAAGGATAAAAAGAGGAGACAGGAATCCATGTCTTACTGCTTGTTCACTGCCTATTGACCTCTCGGGGTCTCAGCCTCTGTCACACTATCTCCCTGTCTCAGTCTAATTTCCTTCCTTTTATTTTGGTTATTGTGGTCAGTCTAGCATGCAGATTGGGTTAACACAAGACTTTTTGTCACCCACTGTCCAAGGCGATAGCCATGTGGTCATCTTGGGTAAGGAGGGGATCGAGTCAAGTGAGTTCACCCTAGTAGGTCAAGAGAAATGGCCCCCAGGGTATGGTGTAAAGGTAAAAGGTCAGTGATTGGTCCCTCAGAGAGCTAGCTCTCTGGAGAGTGAATAAGTGACTGGGGCTATGTTCAAAGAGGCTGATGGGGGTGGGGTCCTGGTCCAGGGGCAGCCTGGCGCAGCAGGGCACTGCTGCGGGGCTTAGCAACAAAACAGGTTGTAAGTCCCACTTCCAATCATTTTATCTTTTTTACTATCTGGAGTCAATGAGGAAATCATCATATAGGTTTGGTTAAGTACTAAATAGTTAAATCTTGCTTTCCTTCTTGACCTTGCATACACAGGAATTACCTCTAATTCTGTAGTCGCTGAAACTAATATAACATCCACAGAAGAGCTGGCCAGGGACATGGAATCTGGAAGAAAGTCTTGTCTTTCTCCAAAAAATGGGGAACAATTTCCAGCAACACCCCAAATAACCAAAGCAGAAGAGGATAATCACCCTGGTATCAAATTGCAGGTTGCTCCCATCCCCAGGTAAGCACACTCTACAGCCAGCTTCATGCTCACAGGTCCAGTTCGTGTCCACAGATCCAAGTACCAGCAACGTTTGGGTACCTTCTGCCTCACAGGAGGACCAGGTGGTCTAATCCAATCTTGGCATTAAGGGAAGGAGCTGCGGGTGAGGGGAGGGTTGGTATGGATGGAGATCTCTGCCCTTTCTCTGCACCCTCACCACCCCCTCCCACAGTCCGCAGGAGAACTGGCCTGCAGCAAAGGAGGTGCTGCTGGAGTCGGGTCAGTTTGGAGTGGGTTCTGCTTCACCCTCACTGGTCCCGCACTTGCAGACCCCACCCTCCTTTCCCTATAGCCTAGCACAGATTGGGTGGGTGGGCGGAGCACAAATGCCAACAAGGCCACCTCTATAGTGGTGCAGAGGAGGGGCAGTGAGCGACCCCATAAGAACAGGGAGGGCGGTTGGGTGTGTACGGTTACAGACCTCTCAGAGTATCGTCTGGCTTTTTAACAAGTGTAAGTTTAAGGCAGACTCCAGAGTAATTTAAGGAACAGTGTCAGGGTATCCTTGTCATTTTCTAAACATTAATGTAACATGAATCTCTGTTCTTGATCTTGAAAGGGGACTCTTCCAGGCAGGAGCACCAGGCCTTTTCCAGTCCTAACCTCCTCTCAGACTGGGCCTGTCCCCACCACAGTCAGCTCACGAGTAGGGGCAGGCCGGGCCGCTGGCTACACGCAGGCCCCTGCAGCCAGTGGTCTCGTGGCGCGAAGAGCGGGGTCACTGCCTGGGCCTGTGTCTGCAGCCTCTCCTCAAGGCTACTTTTTATTGGAACACTTCAAAATTTACAGGGAAGGTGCCCAGTTTGTTTCAATTTAATTTACTGTCAAAGCTAGAAAAAATCTTAGTTTTTATTAGTCCAATCCCATTTGATGTTAGGCCCACTCTCCTCAAAAACCTGTCCATTCTTTTGAAAGTTTATGGAATAAACACCAAGTGCCAAGTAGTTCACTGCAAATATAAAAGCCACACTTTACACTCCGTTCAGTAACTTCGTCTCCTCACCCCATCTGAGAGCAGGTGGACACCACCGGTTCATTCTGACGGTCAGGGAAAGGCCACCTTAGGGTGAGAGCTGCTCTAGACGTAACTCCTGAATTAACCTACATTTAAAAGTCTATCGTGTTTTATTAATGGAATAAGAAAAATAAAGAATAAGTGCAGTTTCAAAAGACATGATCGAGTTTTTCGTGCTCCCCTTGTTGTCTCTCAGAATAAGTGGGATGCCAGAGGTGCAGGACATGAAGCTGATCACTCCTGTGCGGCGGTCGGTGCGGATCGAGCGAGCCGTGACCCGCTACCCGGAAATGCTGCAGGACCACGACTTGGTGGTGTCTTCTCTCAATGAGCTGTTAGAAGTGGAGGAAACAGAGTGTTTCGTATTCCGTAAAAATGAGGCTTTGCCTATAACGTTAGGGTTTCAAATCCTTGAATCATAATTTCTGGGTGATTTTTATTAAAGAGGTATTTCAGGTCCTCCGTGAGACAAGAGATGCCCTCATCCAAATGCCCAGGAGCTGTCACGGACGCAGACTCTGGACTTGGACAGCAGCTCGCAGGGCTCGCTCTCAAACCACGTATCCCACAGACAGGCCTTTGGCTTTTTTGTTTAAAGTTGTAGTTTGCCAGTTTAGCAGCATGCAGAAATTTCACACTGTGGAGTGTGAATTTACCCCACAAGTATGGTAAGGATATTGGGGGCCGGGTGCCATAGTGTAACCGCTCTTCCTTCCTGCACCCACCTTAGCAGACAAGGAAGTCCTCCCAGCACAGACCATCTGAGCTTAGAGCGGATGGGACATGGCGGGCCACCTGGCCAAGTCCCCTGTTTTACAGATGAGTTTATACTCGGTATGCCTTTGCTCGGAGATCACATATGACTTACATGTGACCTTTGCCTTCTGTCACCGTGTCCTTGTGGTGAGGGGTCATTCACGTCCTTTCTGTACTAGTTGTCCTAGTGAAGCAATCCTGAATTGGGATGGTAACCTAGCTTTTCATATCCAAACCTAGTGTTTGCATTTGTTATTCAGAAACACTTTAAATAAAAACAAGGAGCGGGTGGGGAGGGGCGCTTGCTCCCGCACTTCAGTTCCCTGCGCTGCCGGGGAAGCCGCACACTCTGCAGGCTGCCTGTCCTCCTCTCTGGCCAGCAGCTCTTGGGAAGGGAAAGTCAAAATCACTATGTAATATTTAGGTATTAACTAAAAGAGTATTAAAATTTTTTTTCCTGCTTCTTCATTTACCTTATTTCAAACACCAGCATGATGGCTTGGCCTAGAGAATTAGGGGCCTGTCTGGGGAAACAACAACAGGCCGCTCCCGAGGCCTCTCGGGACCCCGACTACCCTGCAGAGCTCACCTTGATCATCGGGGTCATTTATAATAAGGTTCCCAAGAAGGAGCTGTAAGACTGTAATGCGAATAGACTAAGTTTCAGTAAGAAGTAGATTGTTGCCCAGCCCAGATCCAGGAACACACAGCCAGCCCTTCCCTCCCTTTTGCCTGTGACTCCCCCGAATGCCCCCAGGGCTGCTCAGAGATCACAGGACCTGGGATGGGGGTCCGAGAAACTGAACACCGATACTTAAGATGGGGCAGAGGCTGAAGCAGGCCCCTCCGAGTTAGAAGTGTCCTCATCTCAGGGATCAGCACCCACTTCCTCCCACTGACCGGGTCCTCAGGATGGGCCATGGGCATGCACCACCATCGTCACACATTCCCCCTTTCTTTGGCTTCCAGAATGGTCCGCCCCTGCCACCTGGCCCCACCCCCACACAGGCCTCTGGTGATTTGACAGTTTTTCTCAAAACCACTGTAACTAATAGCTCAAAGTGATGGACTGGAGATTTTGAGCACCTGATACAAAAAGGTATGGATGTGTATAGCTCAGCAGCTGCAGAAAACCACCCTCGTCCTGGAACCTTGTAGAGTCTCATGACTGCTGTTTCATAAACAGCTGTCCCTAGAAATGGAGGGGGAGGGAGGGAGAGTGGGCAGGAAGAAGACAGGCTCTGGTCACAGGAAGAAGTTTGTGGGGTTGTGACAGAGGTGGGGCCTTGGCAGAAATCAATTCTGACGTTGTGTAGGGATGGCTTCTTGGCACACTGAGCGGAGGGGCGGTTTAAAGGAGGGTGAATGAGGAGGGCTGTGTGCTGGTGTCACTGTACAGAACGACGGTGCACACTCGTCAGTGTCTGCTGGCTGCTGTGAAACATCTGTTCTTGCTTGCCCTGCACATGGTCCTCATGAAACCACCCCAGTCTCCTAGGCCCACCTCTCCCACTCACAGTCCACAGTTTAATGGGTATGGGCTGCACCACAGGGTGAGCACAGGACCCAGGTCCGGCTGGCTAGAGCCCAGCATCTCCTGGCCAGTGGGCCTGGCTGGAGGACGGGGCCATGTCAGAACCAGTGAGATTCCTTCCCAGACTTTTGTTGGAAAGACACTTCCTGATAGAGTTGCTGAAAAGATGGAGATTGAGTTTGGGTTCAGCTGTCTTATAAACATGTAGGATAAACCTGCCAGAAAATAATGCCAACAGAGAACAGACATGAGCTAGAGAGAATGTGGTTACGTCCAGACCTTCATTCAATCCCCGAGCTAAAACCTGGACTTTCCAATGATGAGAGGCAATGAATTCCCTTGTCCTATGCAGTTTAATTTAGGGTTCTGTTAGTTACCAGGGGAAGCCCCAACTGGCACTCCCGCAGTGGGACAGGAGACTTGTTCAGGGTAAGCTCTGGCTGCGTCAGTGAGGGTCGTTTCACTGCATCCTCACGAGAGCCTTATGACGCAGGTGTGGAAGCAGAGTAGTTGGCAAAGTGACAGAGCTGCCAGGCTCCAAATCCAGAGTTTTGAGTTTCTGTTTCTAAGGTAAGAAATGAGGGCTTAGGGTGGTGATGAGGAAAGAGCCAACTGAGAAATTCTTAAACTGTCCCTGATTTACCAAACTGTCATTTGTTATACAAATGGGCACCTGATCACCTGTGTACTGTGAGATCAACACCCCAGTGTGCCTCTCTGTTCTTTTTCTGACTGCTCAGGACTGGGCTCACAGAGATGCATCCCCCTGTCCACAGTCCGTGGGAGACAGCCCAGAGCTCATGGTGTCAGGCCCAGCTTGCCTGCCGCGGTTCTGCCCTCCTCACAGCCCAGGATGGCCGCTGGCCACCACCACACTGCAGCCAGGGGAGAGGGGAAAGGCAGTGGAAGGCACACCCTGTCCCCTGCACTTCCACAAGCTGGCCCAGGGTAATAGACCAGGTGTCGCAGTTCCCTCAGTAAAACACAGGACACTGTGGGTGCAGATGCCAGAGATACAATGATGAGCCAAGTGACCTGACCTCAGGGAGCCAGAAGTCTAGTGAGGATGCATGTTAAAGAATCACAAGTGTAAAGGTGTGACAATCCTGAGAAAAAGGTTCCTGGGAGAGGGACTAAGAGAGGGAACTGGCGCCCTCAGGGAGGTGGGAGGCCCCTTGAGACCTGAGGAAGAACAAGTTTAAGGAGAAGAGGCAGGGAAAGCTCAGGGAAGCCTGGGAAACAGCCTCTGCCCCCTCTCCCCTTGCTCCCACAGCTTCCCCTCCTGCTCGTCTGCACTGTACCCACTTTTCTTCAGAGCCCCTCAGGCTGCTTTGCCAGGCTCTTCGTCCCCCGCACCCCTCCTGCATTCTCTACCCCAAGAGGGAATTCGAAGAGTTGATTTTTGTAGATTAAGCTACTGAACATATTACGGTGCCTCTGCAGAAAAGCGGGACCTTTGGTCTCCCCTGATAAAATGCCACCCTGTACCAGTGAGTGGGAATCTAGTATTCAAAGACACAGGCCAGGGACACATGGTCCCCGCCTGGGCAGGCCCAGGGAGCCCAGGACAAAGGAAAGGCCTCAGTGGCTCCAAACCTGACGTGCAGATGTCACACTTGACCTTGAGCTCAGAGCACCTGGCTGTTGCCCCTTTTCTGTCTTCAGATATGCCAAATGTGTCCCTGGTTCATCCACCAAAATGCCACCAGTAAGCTATGCCACAGACCTGTTCCTTCAAGAGTTTTCTTTTGTCATTTCAAACGCAGATGCACTCATCCTAAGCCTCTGTGTATCCCAGATGATGCCACTAACAAGTGACAGTGCCATCAGAACAAGGATAGGCTGGGGTTTAATACCACACAGAGCAGCACCTACCGAAGTAACGATCACGTTTTAAATCACGAGCATGACTTACATGTTTCAATGCCTTAAGTTCAAGGACATCTGAGCTATCGCATTTATTGTCTTCCTAGTGACCTAGAATGAGGTCATCTACAGCCAATCAGGTATTATTGTTATCACCAGTAATAGAATCAAGAGTGCACAGAAATGCTATTTTTTAAATAAATGTGCAGGGAGCCCTCTTGCGTGCAGGGGAAGCTACACATACCAGTTGCTTCCTGTGTGGTCTCCTCCCCCTACTGTTGCTGCTGCCACCCCTCCATGTCCTGAACAGCATGCTCAGCCTGGAGTCTTTCCTGCCCTCCAAACTACCCAAAGCAGCCTCATGGCACCCCCAGAACCAGGATGCACGAGGGCAGGGTCCACTGTGATGAGGCCCTGGCATTCACCTTGCTAGGCCTCTTCCAGTGTGCAGGGATGCAAAGATAGTGCAGACCCGGGACCCCCCAAAACTGGGTTTTTGCGACATTGTGATAGACATGGGTGGTGAGTACAATCCTCAGAGAAACAGATATTAGCATCCCCAGAGGTCGTTCACAGAGACCATGAGCTTCCTATACCCTGGAAAGCCATGATCGACCAAGCTGAGCAGCACTGGACTCATCTACCTGCCCTTCGGGCACAAGCTGCTGGCCCAGCTGCTGGGCACTAGCAAAGGAGACAGCAGGGTGGCGCCCTCTGACAAGATGTATGAGAACTTCATGGAGGAAGTGGTTGCAGCGGGGAATGTGACCTCCCAGTGGGATATCCTGGATAGAGCCGACCCCTGCACTGAGGGAGGGGGTTGCCCAGCAGAACCCATCTGGAACCAGCCCAACTAGCACACCGAGGAGGGGTCAAGAGGAATTTCTGCAGAGGCTAGACATCAACCAGCACAGCTGGCTGCCAGCGCAGGCCTCGCTGGAAGAGGCCCTGGCCCAGCAATTCCAGATGGACCCAAGTGGGGAGATAATGGAACTGGCAAAAGATGGATGCCCCTGGTAGGAGCACCTCTATCACCTGGAATCCGGTCTGTCACCCCCAGTAACCACGCCTTTGTTAGCTACACTAACCAGGCTGAGCAGTGGCCAGTGCAGTGTGTGCCCAAGGAGCTCTCCATTCATGCCAGGGCAGGCTGCCCCCTGCCGTGCCATGGTGCATCTTTGGGAAGAGGCCCAGGCCCAGGTCCATGGCACACCTGGCTGCATCTTTGTCCATGCCAGGGGCTTCACTGGTGGGTCCACACAGAGACTGTACCTCAAGTATGGCCCAGTGTCCAGCACTTATGCCTCCCACAAATTCCCTCACCCAATAAAATTTCTTCCATTTCAAAAAAAGAGGGAGTAAAGGACAGAAAACTGTACTTAAATAATAATTAAAATACAATTCACAAAAAAAGAAAGAGAAATAAAGAAATGTGCATTAAAAAATTGCATGTGAAACATTATGCTATCAGGGAACTTGTTACATACATTTCCAGTGGCTCAAAGGCCAGGCGACAGCTTCCAGACTAAGCAGTGCTTTCTCCCCCTAAAAGAAGTGTTCTTGGCTCCAAATCTGTCACATCTAGGAGATATCGACAGGGTGCTTTTTCTTCTTCCATACTTTTCCTTTTATCTGAAGAATATCTCGAGCAGAGGACAACCCATGGTGCCAACCCGGGTGCAGGACTCAGCCAGCCTCAGCGCAGCTCCCCTGGCCCTCGACGCTCTCTGTGTTTTGTCAGGAACAGAGAAAACCGGTATGGACCCTCTCCTCCCGAGCTCACACAGTGACTCCCAGACAGGGGTACAAAAGGTGCCAAATGCCCTCCTCTGGGCTGGGATGGAGATGAGGGGCAAGGAAGCCAAGCCATGCACCCCCAGAGAAGCCCCAGCTGCTGACGGGAGTGTGTGCAGCCCTCTGCTGGTTGGGATGGGAAAGTAGCTCAGTAAACACCAGCTAAAGGGAACTTAGGAGAGAGACACTTTAAACACAAGCCCCAAGGCTGCCAGGGTAGCCACAGGAGCCAGCCTGCCGCTCATGACAGCCAGAATCTCAGGCCGAAGGAGCTCAGGCAGCACATGAGGCAAAGGGGTGGAAAGCAGGAGTCCTGCCCTGGTAGTTCTGCAACCTCTCCCACAGCAGGGATGGGTTAGGATGGCTCAGCCAAAAGTAGGCAGGAAGGGAGCAAGGCACCAAGACGGTCAGCTGGGCCCGGCTGAGCAGAACTGCGGATCTGGGCTTAGAGCCTTGGTTCTTGTCCCTGTCGGACCCAGTGCCCCAATGAAAGGTATTTTTTAAGTATAGTTTATTGATTATGCTATTACAGTTTTCCCAATTTTCTCCCTTTATCCCCCCTCTGCCCTGCACCCCCCAACCTTTCCTCATTGCCCCCCTCTTAGTTCATGTCCATGGGTTGTACATATAAGCTTTTTTAATTTTAATCATTGTTCAAGTAGTTTTCTCTCTTTTACTCCCAACATGTAAGCTTTTTGAATTCTGTTTCCTATACTATTTTTGGCCTCTCCCCATCTATTTTATGCCTACTAATTATGCTGTTTATTCCCTGTACCTTCCCCCCGCCATTCTTCCCCTCCCCCTCCCCACTGATAACCCTCCTTGTGATCTCCATTTCTCTGATTCTGTTCCTGTTCTAGTTGTTTGCTTAGTTTTTGTTTTGGAGGTTTTTGCTTGTTTTTTGGGGGGTTTTTTTTTAGGTTCAGTTGTTGATAGTTGTGAGTTTGTTGTCATTTCACTGTTCATAGTTTTTTATCTTCTATTTCTTAGATAAGTCCCTTTAATATTTCATATAATAAGGGCTTGGTGAAGAGGAACTCCTTTAACTTGACCTTATCTGGGAAGCACTTTATCTGCCCTTCCATTCTAAATGATAGCTTTGCTGGATAGAGCAATCTTGAATGTAGGTCCTTGCCTTTCATGACTTCAAATACATCTTTCTGGCTCTTTCTTGCCTGCAAGGTTTCTTTGGAAAAATCAGCTGAGTCTGATGGGCACTCCTTTGTAGGTAACTGTCTCCTTTCCCCTTGCTGCTTGTAGGATTTTCTCTTTGTCTTTAATTCGGGTAACTTAATTATGATGTGCCTTGGTGTGTGCTTCCTTGGGTTCAACCCTTTTTCAGACTCTCTGAGCTTCCTGGACTTCCTGGAAGTCTATTTCCATCACCAGATTAGGGAAGTTTTCCTTCATTATTTGTTCAAATAAGTTTTCAATTTCTTGCTGTTGTTCTTCTCCTTTTGGCACACCTATAATTTGGATATTGGAACATTTCAGGTTGTCCCAGAGGTTTGTAAGACTCTCTTCACTTTTCTGAATTCTTGTTTCTTCATTCTGTTCTGGTTGGATGTTTATTTTTTGTCCTTTTGTTCCAGATTGTTGCTTTGAGTCCTGGTTTCCTTCCTGTCACTGTTGGTTCCCTAAATATTTTACTTTATTTTATTTTGGGAAAAGCCAGTTTCTTTACCTATTTCACTTGGTTCTTCCCTGTTTCCTTCACCACCCTCTGGTCTTTATTTTAGCAGCAACGTCTGGTGGCACAGAGAACTCTGCCCAGACCCTCGGCTTTGCCCTCAAGAATTCTCCATTCCTACTCACCTGGAAGCCCAGAGATAGATGAGGCTGCACTGTGACAACTCAGTCCCCAGCATGTGGCAGTGTGGTGTGGGTGATAGAGAGAGTCCCTTGAGGTCAATAGCACTAGGTCCAAATCCTGGCTTTCATCTGCCAGCAGCATGACATTGAATTACATATCCCTCTGCACGTCCCTTTTGTCAATGGTGAAACCAAGATAAGGAGACCAGTGTGCAAGGTTCTTTGGAGCACTAAGCAGAAGAAAGCACTGAGCCCAGTGCAGGAAACATAGGAGACACTCAGGCATACCTTTCCTCAACCATGTGGTCAGCTGAGGGAAGCACGGGAAGCAGGCAGGAGTCCCGAAAATCGGTCCAGGTCCAGGTCCTTGACCTCAGACGCCACATCTTGTAAGATGAAAACAATGCCACTTGGCTGGAAGAAGTCCCTGCCTGCTCAGCGTGGCTCTGACCATGCCTCTGCTCCTTAGTGGTCTCCAGGGGAAGATCGGCTGCAGCAGTCACTGGCGCATCTGGTGCTTCGTATGTCCCTCCGCAGTTCCCATGTGTGGACTGTGGGGAGAGGGACCAACTGTAGCCTTCCTCCTGAAGCTGCCATCATCACGTCCACTACAGAATAACAAGATGCTGTGGTCTCAGTTTAAAGCAGTGATGAGGCTGGCATGAGGAAATCTTCCCCAGCAGAGGCTGGGGCCCACGGGGTCCTTCCGGAGTGGAATGTCAGGGTCGTGGGGAAGTTCTGAAGGGACCCACCAGCTCCAGGGCCTCCCAGTACAGCGAGCTGAGCAGGCAGAGCAAGAGGTGGAGGCAGACGACCATGTAGCGGTCTGCACAGCCAGTCGGCTGTCTGGACAAGAGTAGCTGTCAGAAACTGCAGGGGAAAGGCTACCCATGGCGCCTTAGCACAGGTCCAGCTCCTGTGTGACTCTCTGGTAGACAGTCCATCACGCCTGGGCCTGGGTCACCAACGGGCAAGCCCACCTGCTGGCCAGGGTCTGTCACCTGGGTCTGTCACCGGAGAC
Source organism: Phyllostomus hastatus (assembly GCF_019186645.2). NCBI lineage: Eukaryota > Metazoa > Chordata > Mammalia > Chiroptera > Phyllostomidae > Phyllostomus > Phyllostomus hastatus. The sequence goes on along the minus strand of NW_025334041.1, from coordinate 71,019,808 downwards.
ACTGAGGCTTCACCCACTACAGGGAAGGAGCTGCGTTCCTCAAGCCCAGTGGCCGCACACATGACGGGCTGGCAGGGGCCCTGGGAGGTGAGCGGCTCGGCACTTTGCCAAGGGCCTCACTCCCTGTTTTCCTCGCCGCTACCTGCCTGGCCCTGGAGAATGACCACCCCGGACACACCCACAGAAGGCTTGCAGAAGCCCGCACCCGGCTCACTGCTGCCCCCTACTGGCCCCTCCTTGTCACTAGGCCTTGCTTTTAAATAACTGGTCCGACATTTACTCCCAGAGTGACGGAAAGCATGCTGTTCTCCTCTCTGAGCCTCAGTTTCCTCCTCTGCAAAATTAAGGTGACAAGCCCTGCCCGACCCATACCCTGCCGCTGTGGTAGGGTCACATGGTACACAGCACTTCAAACTCTTCACTGTTGGCCCCAGCTGGCCCTGACTGCCAGGTGCCCTGAATGTCCTTGGCGGCCGGTCAGTAAGCCACAGAGGATGTTTTCCTGCCTCCTCTTCCCAGGACCCATCATCTCAGGCCCCTTGCCTGACCACTCCAGACACTGATCAGCTGCCCATCGCCCACAGAAGGCCCCACCCAGCAGGCAGGTGCTTCTCAAGGAGCGGTAATGGTGGCAATTGGAAGACGGAGCCACGTTCCACAAATCACCCCACAGCAGAGCACATTGCTGCCATTGGGAACATGGGCCAGCAGAGGGCGCTGCCTGACAACGTCAGGGGGAAGTGCGTGGAGGCTGGGAGAATCAGATGACTGGGCTGGGGCCTGGGATAGAAAGCTGGGAGGCCCATACCCATCCCACCCCCACTTTCCCATTCCCCCACCCCACTCCTCACTGGGGTCTGTTCCCTCCTCACGGGTAACCTGCTCTTACCCAAATCTCCCTCTTGGTGGAGCTGATGACTTGCAGCCCATGATGGCTCCGGTGTGTGACTGGACCTCCCAGCTGCAGGCACAGCAGCCCTGACCCCGTGGGGGTGGGCGCACCCAGTGGGGCCACTGAGTTGGGTGTGTGTATATGTGTGAGAGGCAGGTGACCTGAGTCGTGCTAGGTGGCTTAGGAAGAAGGACTTAGAGGTCACAGTGTGGGTGGACCCAAGGGGGTGAAAGCAGTTCCAGGGTCCAGTTCACTAGGAAAGCACAGCATGAAACAGGTTTTGACTCCCGACAGTCACGGCAGGACCTAGCTGCCAGGCCTGCATGTGGGCCAGCACCCTCACCCTCTCTGCTCCCCGTGGGGACACAGGCCTCTCACCAGTGCAGCTCTGCCAGGTGCAAGTCCAGCCCCTTCAGCTCCTCTATCCACTCTGAGAATGGATGGGGACAGTCAGGTGAGTGACAGCCCTGCACCCTTCGTCTGCCCCAGGCCCCACTGAGCTATGTGGTGAGGATGGCGAGGGGTCACCAGGGGCCTAGGCACCTGCTTGCTCACATCAGTGACACTGTGCCCAGAGCAGCAGGCACAGCATAAGCCCCGTGGACAAGTATGGTGCCAGTCAGGGGGCCAGCTCACACACAGTGACTGTTTGCGCTCACAGCAACTCCTGACCCCAAGGATACTTCAGGTCGTTCTGCGTGGAGAGAGTACCTTCCACTCACTACACACCCTCAGAGCAGGTGGGGAGGTGGGGGTCAGGTGCGGGAGGAAGCCCAGGTCACAGAAACTTCTCCCTGCTCTGGAGTCAGGAGACAGGGGTTTGAGTCTCAGTTCTGTCCTTGCTGACTGTGTGACTTTAGGCAGGATGCTTAACTTCTCTGGGTCTCTGTTTCCTGGTGCATAAAAATAGATCTGCTCATGAATCAGAGGGGACAGTGGTCACTGCTAACCCCCCACAGGAGAGGGGACAGTGACAATGGGACAGCCTCTGTGCTGGAGGCAAACTCCTCACCTGTTCCCAGCCCCAGGGCTCACCCTTCTCTCGGGCCCAGATGCCCAGTTCCTGGGATAGTTCAGGAACCACCAGGAAGCCCACCAGCCCAGGTCTTGAGGATGTCCCCAAAGATGTGGTGTCCAACGTACAGGATGTCCTTTCCTCGCACTCTGAGAAACTCACACACCATGTCCAACAACCTTGCCCACGGTGGAGGACAGACTTACTCACAACCCTTCCCTGTCCCGATGGTAGGCTGGAGACATGGGCCGCAAGTCAAGGGACGGGATGGGTGGCATCTGGCACCTCCCGAGTAGACAGTACAATGCTGATGGGGCCTCATGTAGGTGCCCACACAGAGCTCGCCTGAGTCCTAGTGGGAGCGGAGGGCACTGGTCAGGGAGCGCGAGGGCTGGGGCAGCAAGGGTGATCACAGGCATAGGAGGAAGGGGAGGCCAAGGGCCCTGATAGATTCCCCTGTTTCCTGCCTCAGAGACAAGCCACAGTCAAGCCTGATGGTGGGCTCCCTCCCCCAGCCTGGTCTCAAGGTCACGGGGGCAATGGCTCCTGCACCATTCCCTGCAACGAGATCTAAGTAGGACTTCCAGGGCCCAGCTGAGGCCTCAGCCTGCAGGGTGGGCGTAAGGGCGCATGCAGACATGCACCCAGTCAGGAAAACCTGATCCTGCCACGGACCACACATCCTCATCCAGCGGGTGTTCCTGCCCACCCGGCCTGGCCTGCGCCCACCCAACCTCAGCCATGCCCTGGGCTACTGAGGGCATCCAGGCCTCGAGTCACAAACCTGTTACCATGCTCTCCTGCCTCCCAGCCAGATGAGAACCAGGGCACTTAGCCCCCAACACACCAGCCCCACAGGCACAGGAAAAGACACCTGCGAGGAGTGGTGTCAGATACCTTGTGGGCTCTGCAGTAGCCTCCAGAGCTCCTCACAGCAAAGTCCGTTCCCGGGGACACCTGACAGCCATGGAGTCGGAGCCCATGACACTGGCTCACACACTCCCCACCCCCCGGGCCCACCACAGACTATCTCCCTCTCAAGCCCCTTCCCATCGAGCCCCTTCCCAAACCTCTGATTTCCTCCGACCCCCCTCCCCCTCCTGCCATGGCCTGGGGCAGGGTTCCAGGGAGGCCCACCCATGTGACACACCCCTCTCACACTCTTGGTTCTTATTCTGAGGGAGAGCTGGGCATGAGAGGCCCTGAGCACCCCAGCCCTCCCAGGCGTTGTCACAGCCCACCCAGCCAGGCACGAGGCACTCACCTCACCAGCGCCAAACAGGTAAGCATAATGGCCTGACAGGGGCAAAGCAAAGGCCAGAGTACCCAGCTTGCCTAGGCCAGGGGCCTCTGCCCTCACCCCACTGGAGACCACAGGAGCAAAATGATAAGAAATTTGCTCATTCCACTGAGACCCTAAAAGGCCAAGAATTGACCCTGGCCAGGTGGCTTAGTTGGTTGGAACATAGCCCGTACACAAGGGCGTACACAGGTTGTGGGTTTGATCCTAGTCAGGTCACATGCCTGGGTCTCAGGTTCGATCCTCCATCAGGGTGTGTATGGGAGGAAACCGATCAATGTTTCTTTCTCGTATTGATGCCTCTGCCTTCACCCCCCTCCTCTCTCTCTAAAATCAATAAACATATATCAGGTTAGGATTTTTTACAGATTTTATTTATTTATTTATTTAGTTAGTTAGTTAGTTATTTTTAAAGTGAGGGGAAGGGAAGAGAGAAAGGAAGGGGCAGAAACATCAATGTGTGGTTGCCTTTTGTGCACCCCCTACTGGGGATCTGGCCCGCAATCCAGGCATGTGCCCTGACTGGGAATCTAACCCATGACCCTTTGGTTCGCAGGCCTGCACTCAATCCACTGAACTACACCAGTCAGGGCAAGGATTTTCTTTTGAAAGGCCAAAAATTTGACCCCGAAATGCCAACCAGATGGTGGGGGTAACAGGCAGGGTCTCAGTTCTCCCCTGCCCCTCACTGTTCCATGCAGGGTCTCAGTTTCCCCCAGGGCTGGGAAGGAAATGAGGGCCCCACTCCTCCATGCACGCTCACGCTGGTGTAGCTGTAGCTGCTGGTGGTGGCCAGGAACACTTCCCCAGCCTCCTTCATCCTGCCCAGTGGGGCAGGGATTTGTTCCTGGAATAGAGGCAGAGCAACTCCCCGGGTCGTTGCCTCCCAGAGGTGCCCTGGGAGCCCCTTCTTAGGTCTCAGCCTCTGGGAAGGGGCCCCATCCAGGCAGGAAGTCCAAGAGCAAGGCCAAGGTGCAGGCTCTGGCCAAATCTGGAGGGAGGAGGCCAGGGAAGGGGAGCAGCCCCACTGCCCTGGGGATGAGGGGACAAGGGGACAGGCCTGGTCATGACCCTGGGTCTTTGGCCACCCACACCCTTCTCCATGTAATTCTTCAGGTCCTCCGGGATCTTCTCCTTAAGACAGAAGTGCAAGTGAACACACATGCATGTGTGTGCGCATGTGCATGTCCAAGATGGGGGAAGCCCAGGCCACAGCCCTCAGTGGGAAAAGGAGTAGAAACTCTGGGGCTGAAACCCCCAGTGCCCTGTGCTCCCACCCTCCCTACTGGCCAGAGTGGAATCCGTGTCAAAGCCAAGGCAGCAGATCTTCCCCAGGATTAGGCTGTGGTTGACAAAAATACTAGGGGGCAGGGGAGGAGGACACTGGGGTCAGCCCACCAGCTCCCAAACTCTAAGAGCCAGAGCCATGTCCTCGGGTCTGGCTGTGTCTGAGCACATGCATGTGAGCACATGTGTGCACATATGTGCTCACACATACAGAGAAGTTGTAGCTCATGTCTCGCCATGGGGAGTGTGTCATGGGCATCTCTGAGAGCAAGGCCTTGATTGTCAGGGGCTGTCACTTTCCTGAAGTGTCTGAGTTCTGAGATGACACGTCCGTCACACTGTGTGGAGGGAAGTGAGGAGCACTCTGCTCCCCGAAGTGTGCGTAGTCAGTGTGTCCATCTGACGCATCAGTGCCCACCCTCATAAGGACAGGCGTCTGTCTGTGGTTTGAGTGTCACCATATCTGTCTATTTAATGGAGCCACTCTCGGGGCTGCTGTGTTATGTGGGGTAGGTCAGGAAACGGGGTGCTTAGATGCTGAGACCCTCACCGCAGCCCCAAGTGCCCGTCTCACCGCTGGTGCCAGTCCCCTCCAGGCCTTGAGAGACCAGGCCCCTCAACTTCCCTCTGGGGTCCCTTGGCTCTTCCCCAACTACACTGGCCATCGCCACCAGGAGTCCCCTCCCCAGCCACTGCATGCTATCTGTGGGACCCAGCAGCTCCCCTCTCCCTCAAACCCTTGGAACACCACAGATCCAGCCAGCCCCATGCTGGGCCCCCGCTCCCCTGTGGGGGAGGAGCCAGCCAGGCCCACCTCTGAAAGAAACTATGATTAAAGAAGAACAATTCATCTGTAGTACGCCACCTTCATTCTAGGGCTTATGCACCCAAGGACCTTAGCCACCTATGCAGCCAAGAACCCAGAATGAAGCAAACATGGGGGTTACAAAAGCAGAAGACTCAGGTACTTAAAAAATAAGAGTCATCAATCAATCAATCAATCAATCAGGGCTCTTACTTTACATTCAATTTTGGGATAGTTGTTATCAGCCCAAGGCCATTTAAAAAAGTGTCCAGAAACATACCAGAGCTATAAGAAGTGGCAGACAACTAGAATCTCAGAATCAGGAAAAAGTACCAAAGCAAGCAAATTGGAACTATTTGCTCTAGAGCTGAGGACTCACATTACTGCCTTTACAACAAAGCATTATGACTTCCATTAAGAGTCTGACCTGAATCATCCAGAAAGAATTCTATGATGTGGCATATCCTTTTTCTTTTAAAAAGACAAGTTAATGGTGCATTTTAGAAAACTTTCTTTCCAAAATGGCTAAACTGAATGAAGTTAGGCAATCTTAAAGGAGTGAGAATTATTTGGGGGAAAGGTAACTCAGGGAAATAGTTCCTTTGCAGTGCCAGATGAGTAACTGCTACAATGATGAAGCAAGAGTTGGGAGGCTGCAGGAGCTGTGCTGCTCATTGAGTGGGCGGACGGACAGAGGAAGAGATGGATGGATGGTCGGTCAACAGATACTGGGATGGATGATTGGATGGTTGGATGGATGATCAATGAATGGTTAGATGGATGGATGGATGGATGGATGGATAGGAAACTGAATGAACAGACAGATGGAATATAAATAACAACCTTTATTGAGGGTGTGAGAGGAGAATCAAACTTCAGCAATCAGGAACATTTCCAGAGTTCCTTTCATCTATGATTCTGTGCTTTCTGCTCATCTTAGGGACACTTTTTAAAAAAGTGCCTTTTTCCATATTGCATGGTTTCTCCATATCAGAAACAGAGAAGGAGGGGAAACACCTGGTTATGAGAAGTCACTGGGAAGTTCCTTACCCCTCCCACTGGGGGTTAGCATGGCAAGTGTGCAAAAATGAAACTTACTTCTTTTTTTAAATTTTTCATGTATTTATTTGTTTATTTTTAGAGAGGGGAAGGAAGGGAGAAAAAGAGGGAGATTAACATCAATGTGTGGTTGCTTCTTGCATGCTCCCTACTAGGGACCTGGCCAACAACCCAGGCATGTGCCCTGACTGGGAATCAAACCGGTGACCCTTTGGTTCACAGGCCGACACTCAATCTGCTGGGCCACACTCGCCAGGGCATTACTTCTTACAGCTGAATTTGAGGGTCTACCCCAAGCATCCCTTCACCTGAGGACAGGCGAAGTCATCTAGTGATGTTCAGGTACATTCAGTCACGTCAGTGGTTCCTCAGGTGACTTCTCCTGGTCTCCTAGCCGTTTCCTAAAGCTAACGGAACGATATGGGATTTGTGTTCAAACTTGCACTTGGTAGCCGGTAGGTGGCGATCGCTTCTTGGAGAGTCCTGGTGGGACCTGCACTGGCACTGCTGGGAAGGCAGCACCTACTCTCTGTGCTGATCTCTGCTGCTGTCAGGACACGGCCGCCGGTCCACTCCGGAGCCCCTTGGCTAACTGCAGGTCTAGCCAGGGAGAACCTCAGGCTGTCACAGGCCCTCTTGGCCTTTAACCCTGTGCCACCGACACACTTGTGGGCTTGCTGCACTTCAGAACCCCGTCAGGAAAATGTGGCTTGTCATAGTAACAGTAAGTGAATCCACGCCTTGCTTATCCCGTGTGCCCTGTTACAGCCCCATGAGGTGGGCCTGCTGTTATTCTGAATTTACAGACGCCGGAGCTGAGGCACCAAAGAGTTAAGCATGTCAGCCACTGTTACAAACTAATGAATGGCAGGGTGGGGACTGAACCCAGAAGCTGGGCACCAACATCTGTACTCTCATCTACTGGCGGGAGCCACCTCTGCTCAAGGTCCCTGGACTTTTCAATGTCGTAAAAAACAGAGAAAGGTTGAGGAAGTGTCCAGATTAAAGGAGGCTAAAGAGACAGGACTGAGCTCTGCATTTGGACATTGAATCAAGGAGTTGGCCGTGATGCTAAGGACGTTATAAACTTGTAAGACTGGAGTGTGGATGGTGGGTTAAAGTGCTGTCTCCACATAATTCTGTAAAGCTGACACTATGCTCTGGTGACATCAGTGGTTGGAGCGTTGCCCGGTGTGCCAGGGTTGCTGGTATGGTCCCCGGTCAGGGTGCAGATGTGTGGGAGGCCGCTGGTGCGTGCCCAAATGGGCAGAGTACAGGTCGGCGCTTCCTTCCCTTCCCCCCTCCTTTCTTCTCTCTCTAAAATCAATAAAATATACATACATATATTTTTAAAGTAAAAGCTTTATTCTTGGAAAATACCCAAGTATTTAGGGTAAAGGTCATGACATGTGCAGCTTCACTTCAGACAAAAAAATGTGGATATTCAGTGATCACGCCTGTGTGTACTGGGCTGGGACGAATGAGAAAGCACAAGTATAATGAACAGATATAAATCTTGGTCAAAGGTATAAGAATGCATGTCCTTTGTACTATGTTTTATTTTCACAGCTTCTCATAAATTTGAACTTGTTTTCTAAATTTAATGTTTTTAAATGCAGGGTCTGTGTCCCAGGCCCCCACATGGTGGGTCTGGAGCTCTCTCTTCTCCTCCCACCTCCCCCGAGTCCCCAACTCAGCACCTCCAGTTCACGGAGAGCGCGGTGGCCCAGGAGCAGATATCCTCTTGACTCCTACGCCTCCACTGTGTCTGTTCAAAGGGTGGCCAGGCCCAGCACACGATGGCTTGGTTCCCATCACCCCTCACACATCTCCCTCCACTGACATTAGGAGACACTGTTCCAGATGCCCACAGCTGCCTTACAACTCAGGACCTGCATCCTGGGGCTGGAAGAGCCCTCCATCCCCCTGTCAAGGCCACCAGAAACTTCCCCAGTGAGGGGCTTCCTCACACACAAGGACAACTGGTACAGGGGATTGACATGTAACAATGCACCTAGAAGGCTTTTTAACAGAGCACAGTCTTGGACAAGGTCTTTAAAGAAATATAGGGTTGCCCTGGCTGGTGTGGTTCAGTGGATTGAGTGCTGGCCTGTGAACAAAAGGGCTTCAGGTTCGATTCCCAGTCAGGGCACATGCTGGTGTTGTGGGCCAGGTCCCCAGTAGGAGGCACACAAGAGGCAACCCCACATTGATGTTTCTTTCCCTCTCTTTCTTCCTCCCTTCCCTTGCTCTAAAAAATAATTAAATTTAAAAAAAATTTTTTAAAGAAATGTAGGGTTTTTATTAGTGTAGAGGAGAAGGAACTCCATGTAGCAGCAATGAGCCCAGTGCTGAGGTGTGGAAAGAAAATGCCCACAGTGGGCTGTTCGGAGGTGGGGCAGTGACTCAGGCAAGGGATGCTGGGAGCCTAAACCAGCCACTAGTGGGGGTGAGAGCCCGGAAAAGTATACAGGAAATAAAGCACGTTGCTTACAGACTGATCAGCGACAAAGGGTGAGTGGGGGGAAGAATTAGGGAGAGAGGCTGGCTGGCTACAGGGGGCTCAGCATCACTACTCCTGGGTGGAGCAGAGCTGGGAGACAGAGCTTTGCTGGGGACACAGACAGTGAGAGGCAGGCGGAGGAAGGTCTGTCAGGGAAACTTGCTGCAGGCCAGGGCTGGAGGTCGGAGTCCTGTGTTGCTGGCATCAGTTTGGACAAAAAGGTGTTACACAGCTTGGAACACTGTACCGGACTCAAGTTCCATCACCGATTCCAGGACAGGACAGTAACAGCTGTAAGCACAAGCGTGACCTAACCCAGAGCCCCAGCCGCTGTGGGGGCTGGTAGGGAAGGAGTGGAGGGCAAGAAGATGTCACTCCCTTGAACTTGAGTGAGGAGTCGCATAAGAAATACAGCTTTTACTAGACTATTCCATCACAGGCTTGGGACTTTTGGAGCAAAATTTAGAAGCAGGACAACAGAAGGGTTCTGTTTCACCAAAAACAGGCCTTTTGTAGGGACAGGACTGTGCTTGCTCTCAGTCCCGCTGCAGGGAAAACCTCAGCCAAGCACAGAAACTGTGGCACCAAACAGGACAGCAGCCCCACCTCGCACTGGCTGCACAGACTGGGAAACAGCAAAGCCGAGGCAGCTTCCTTCCCGGTGACCCTGGGCTCAGGGGCTTCCCGTGCTCCTCACCTAGGGACGTGTGGCTTCCTTGTGCACTCTCCTAGTAGCACCTGGCTGAATTCTAGTGCCACTTTGGGCCTGAGGCCTAGGAAGAGGCTGCTCAAAGGCCACAGCTGTGCAGCCTCCAACCCCCCTTTCGGGTTCCTGAAGGGCCCTGGAACCTGAATTCCAGAGGAGCAGTACCTTTCACCTACCTGGGATCCGTATCTCCCAGACCCACAGAGGTTCTTACAACACTTCACCATGCATATGAATCACCCGGGGTGGGTCTGGTTAAAATGTAGCTTCTGTTTCAGCAGGTCCAGACCTGGGGTAGGGCCAGTATTCTGCATTCCTGACATGCCTAATGCATCAGCGGTGTGGTGCCCACCATTTGAGGGGCAAGGGTGGAGCATCAGTTTGCACAGCTGAACCGCCTGGACAACAATCCAACCCTCTGACACGTGAGAACCAGCCAGGCAATGGCAGGGAGGGGAGAGGGCCATTCCAGCCAAGGAGGGCCGTGACCGGTGTGAGTGACAGCCTGGCGGGTAGACTTCCCTCCTGAGATTTATGTGAAACTGTCCCCAGGAGGACCCAGGAATGGGCTTCTTCTCTTTCCTGGGTGATTCTCAATACAACAGTTTTAGGACCTCAGCTTTAAAAAGACATTTGACAAGTCATGCTGATGCTGGATCTGGTGGGTGCACAAGAGGCTGCCCCCCTCCTGCGCCCCCATCTCAGGGCCTAGGAAGCTTGTGTATCAAGGGAAACATCCAGCGTTTACTGAGAGCGGACTGTGTCCTCAGTTCCCTTCCTCACGGGATTCTCACCTCAGCCCTGAGATGCAGACATAACTCCTAGGCCTAGAGGCACAAGAGTTAGGGAGGCAGGAGGGTGGTAGTTCCCTCAGGGTGACAGTTCGCAGACACCTCAGCCGACAGACTGAGCTAAATGCAGGTGCACAGCCCCTCCCAGGCCCCTCCGGGCAGGGGCAGCACAAGCTAGACCCTGTGCAGGGATGGATTCTAGGTCGGCAGGCGAGTGACCTAATTAAACACACAGGCTTATTCTTAGACAAGAGCCCAATTAAGGTCCCTGGGCAGCCACAGCGCAAAGGCACAGCCCTAGAAGTGACTGGGAAAATTCTTTTTTTGAAGTAGCAGTTATTTACTTCTGATTATAAAAGTGGTACATACTCATCATGGGCCATTTGGAAATACAGAGGGTACGAAGAAGAAAATGCTGCCTACAGAGAGATAACCACTGCTTTTGCTTATTTCTTCTCAGCCCCTTTTTACACATACTTACATATTTGACACCAGGAGAAAATGCTTGTTCACATAATGTAAGTGAGAAAAAGATACAAATTATCAACAGCACAGTCCCAACTGTGTTACTTAAGAGGACTGTCATCCATTACATGTTCAGCTACTTGATTCCTCGGCTGCATAGTGTCCATCACGTAGGATAATGTACATGCTCCGTGGCCCTGCGATAGGGCACTGGCATTCTTTGCAATTTTCAAATCACTCCACAACAACCTCCCTGTGCATCTCTCATTATTTCCTGGGGCTAGATTTTCGGGAGTAAAAATTATTAGTTTCCTTGTTATAGATTGCCAAATGGCTGTCTAAATATTCAGAGCAATCCTCCCTGCCACTCAATGTGTGGGCTGTTGTAGTGCCCCTGGCATGTCTAGATTCCTAAAACAATCACCAGAACTGTTTTTATTAGTTGGTGGTAGATTCAGATCAAATACAGAAGCCACTGTTCATAGACACTGTTCATTGACACTCAGAGCTGTCTGGGACTTCGTAGCTGAACAAGCCCTGTATCAGTTGGCTTCCATTAGATGCAGCTGCTGTAACAAACAACCCTGGAATTTTAGTGTTTATAACTGCAAGATTTGTCTTTTACCTGTATTACTCAAAAGATGTAGGTCGGACTATGTCTTTATTCCTAACATCTTCTTGTCTTGGAACCCAGGCTGAATGAACAGCCCCTATCACCACTCTCATGGTCAAGGACAAAGAGACACAGCAGAACCCATTTGGCTTTTCAGGCTTTGACATGATGTCACTCCCACTGTGGAGTGAGGTGATGTGGCCAGTGAGACGAAGGAGCCCACGTCCCCCACAGGGACGCACAGAACCACATCCGGGTGCTGAGGCATCACAGAGTGGACAGAGATAACGGAAACAATCACAGGGGCCCTCAGGACACCTCATGTCCGCCATCACCTGGGTCCCGACCCTGACCAGGTCCCACACTATCAAAGCCTTCCCCTCGGCTTATGAAGGGGTCACCTAGACTTGCTTTTTGTGCAAATATAAGAAAAAATATTCATTTGTGTGTATGTTTACACGCATATAAGTAGTCCCATTAAAAACGGTAAAGAAATATTGTCAAATTTTTTAAAAACAAAAGAAAAGGCATTGTAGAACATGCTATCATTTACTTGTTAAAGGCAGAGAATACATACACATAATACATGTAAGTTATGCTTAGATGTGTATAAATTATTTCAAAAAAGTCACTAAGAAGCTGGTGACAGTGGTTATTTTAGAGAAGTGAACTCCATGATGGATGGTGGGGGAGAGGCTTGTTTTTCACTCTATTGTCCTTTCTACAGTTTGATTTTTCCCTTGTGTTTACATTGCCATTTCCAAAAAACAAGTAATTAAAAATTTTAAAAGATGCCCTTTCCCAATCCTTTCCCACTGATGTCACAGCGTCCCTGCCTCGTCCTCCATTGCTCCCACACTGGGACTCACCCTGATTCCCATGCTGAGTGCCTTAGAAAGCAGACTTTCCAGAAAGCACTGGAAAACCCAGAAGAACAAATGGAAGAACTACTAAGCAAAATAAATAAATAAATAAATAAATAAAAGTTTGTTCTCCAATCATGCTCTGTGTGGCCTCCCAGATGAGTTCCTTCCAGTGAGGTGGGATCAAAAGGCAGAGCTGAAGTCTCTCGCTTGAGTCAGGGGTCTGTTCCTGAGAGGGAGGTGGGGGGTGGGGGAGAAAGGAGGAGACACCGTGAAAGCAGCCACACAAGCAAAGGAAGCTGGTGGTTTGCGCCCCTGAAACAGGGCCCTGGGACACTGGGGCTGCCTCTGTGTCCCCAGCTGCCGAGACCCCTCCTCTGCTTCCTCACATCCCCACGTTTGCTCCAGATCTTCAGAAAAGCCCCCGGTGCCCCACAAGCTTGTGTGAGCAGGTCCCTTTGTAGACATCTGAAGGGCTAGCACTCACCATCTGAATGCGTGGAACAGGGACGGCACCCGTGGGAAGAGGAGCTAAAGACAACATGAGAGCACAGTCACCAGGGAAATGGTGGGGGACCCTGGGGAGCTCTTCGGATGTCTAGGTGCCATGGAACCTGGAGCACAAACCAAGCTTGGGTCTGCGTGAGCCTGGAGCCCACGGTGCCCACTGGGTCACACAAGCAAAGGTGCTGAGTGTAGACTACCCCCGAGTGAGTGGCGGTGGTGAGGGTGGTCATAGCCGAAGCAATGTGAGCAGCAAAATAAACAGTAGTGTTGGCTTATAACCCAAAGCATAGAGTAAATATCTGCAAATTCCTATTGACCATGACCACATAACTTCATAAATAAATAAATAAATGGGGGGGGGGGAGTAGGGACAGCTATTTCTTACAGAAAAATTCCAGTGAATAAATGTAGAACTAATGAGAGAAGTAGAGACTCCCACAGTGGTAACTGAAGTCCTGTGCTTAGTTTAACACTCTACTTCACCATCTTGAAATTCCAGTTTTTGAAAAGTGGGCCCTGCGTTTTTATTTTATTCTGGGCTCCACAAGTTACATAGCTAGTCCTGGCTGTAAATGAGATCCACAGGTGAATGCTAAAATTAGTGAGTGAAAGTTTAAGGAAAGATAGGATGCTCGCATAACCTTAACACATCTCCCTACACACTTGTCAGTTATAAGGAGGAAAATAGTAACTTCACACGAGGACACCTGGCAAACGCCATGTTAACCAAATGGTCAGTGTTAATAACAGGTGCCCCATATGATGGACTCAGAAAGCAAATCCATTCTGTGTTGTTCTCCCAAAATACACAACTTTAATCTAATCATGAGAAAAGATTAGACACATCCACATTGAGGGACATCCCATGAAATACCTGACCATGACTGTTAAAAATTGCCAGCATCATGAAACATATGAGAAGAGTGAGACACTGTCACCAGTGGAAGAAGACAAAGAAGACGTGGCAAACGAAATGCAAAAGGGGTCCCAAGTTTGATCATGGGACAGAAAAAGAGGACTAGCTGAGAAACCTGGGAAACCTGAATATAATTTATAGATTTCTTAACAGTACTCAATCAGTATTAGCTTTCTGGTTTCAGTAATTGTACTATGTTATGAAAGGTGTTAATAGTAGGGGAATCTGGGAGAAGGCCACAGGGAAAGTCTGAAATTATTTCAACTTTTTAAATTTGAAAGCATTGATAATTAGGCTGAATGAAGTGGCCAACAGCCTGCAGGGCGACATGTCCAAGTCATTCTAGATACTGCGTAACACCTGACCCATGACCATCCAGCTGTGAGAAAGGCTCACTGTGCAGGGACTGTGAAAAGCTACTGTCAGAAATGGAAGGAGCAGCAGGCACAGAGCCTGACTGACAAAACAACCACAGCATTTCAACATGGAAAGATACCTCCTGCTCCATTCTCTGCTCTGCCTCCTGCAGGGGCAATGATCCCACCACCCCTCACCCCAGTCTTCCCGGTCCTCCTCGCCCTGCTGTGCTGCCAGCACCCTATGCGAGGGTCCTCCCATGGTGCCAGTGATGGGCCCTCCTCCTCCTGGGATGATGCCAGTGGGATGCACTCCTGAAATGAGGCCACCTATGGAGGCCACATGCCAATGATGCCTGGGCCCTCAGTGAGACCTCCTGCCCATCCCATGATGGTGCCCCCTCGGCCAGGAATGATTCAGCCAGACAGATGAGGAGAGTGGAGTCTCTTTCTATCAGTTTCAGATTACTTGTTTTACCCCACCATGAGATCATGGTGCTGTGACTCTGTGCGTTCTCTACAGCATGACAAGGAAGATTCAAGCCCTCTTCCTATCAAAGAGAGAATAGTTTTGGAGGGAAGTAGTGGGACAAAAAAAGAGCAATTTTCATTTGCATTGTATCAATCGATGGTCATTGGTGTCAATTCAATGCCAGCAGGAATCCCCAATTCGGGATGCAAAGAAAAAGAAACTTTATTCAGTGTACAGCAGCTCAACTGGGATACAGCGCAGCTCTGAGGCAGCCCTGAGACCAGGCACTTCTCCAGCTAGACAGCTCTGCTCTGTGTCATTTTGCTCTGTATCATTCTGCTCTGTGCTCTGCTATGCTGGTCGGGTCTGCTCCACTCTGGTGAGACGTCTTCGGTGTTTTAGCTGCACCCAGGAGATGCAGTCTTCAGTTTTCAATGGAAAGGGAAAATGTGGTCTCCCAGCCAGAGAGGAGCTGGCTTATTTGGATAAAAGTCTTCTTGGCTCCTAATTGGTCCTTCCTCATGCAAATAAGGGCTCCAAATCCTCTGAATTTGATTGGCCCAAAAGACACTGTCCTGATCAGTCAGAATGGTCACTTTGATTAGTCAGAGCTGTGCAACTCTAATTGGATGGGGAAAGCCTCGATCCTATTTGTTGAAATAGGGTTCCAGAAAACCTTATAAGGGCTGGCTCAGGTGGCAGGAACACAGTGTAGGCAGGCAGTTCAACACAGGCTTCTCCTTGGAGTGCATTGGTGGAAGAGGCCCCTGTGTAGAAATGGCGGCTAAGCTCTGTTTTGTTTTTTGTTTTGTTTTTTTTAAATTTGAGTCCAGTTAGCCACCAGGGGCCCTTCTTAGTAGGTGCTTTTTTTTGCCCTTAAGTTTCACAATTGTGAAATGTGAAAATAAAACAGTCAATTCTTTCCGTTGAAAAAAGAAAAAGAAAAAAGAAAAGAAAAGCAATGACAATTAAAAGCTAACAATGAAATGCACCACACACAAAGCCAAAAGACATGATGAACTGCAGGGGAGGAGGCTTGCGATTCATCTCACAAAGGTGAACTCTCCCCACTACACAAGGAACTTCTAGAAGAATGTCAATAACATGATAAGAGGAAAAAAAAGAATTAACTCAATGAAAAAGAATACAATGGACTTCTGGCCAAAATGGAGGTATAGGTAGACATACTGTGCCTCCTTGCACAACCAAGATAGGGACAACAACAATTTAGAAACAAAATAACAACCAGAACTGACAGAAAATTGAACTGTATGGAAGTCAGACAACCAAGGAGTTAAAGTAGACACATTCATCCAGACTGTAGGAGGGGCAGAGTCGGGCAGCTGAGTGGGGAGGGGTTGAAGCACAAAGAGCGTTGGGACTGGTCAGTTCCCAGACCGCCGGTTCGTAAGACCGCCGCAGGCAAAGCCTGGGTGCGCAAGCGGCAGCTGGCAGACCCCGGCTGAGGGGTGGCAACCAGCAGACCCAGTGAGGCAGTGATTGTGAAGCAAGGCACTGCACGCAACCCAGGATCCCAGCACTAGGAAATAGAGCCTTGGGGCACTGATTGAAAACACCTGTGGGGGTCGAGGCACAGGGAGAGACTCCCAGCCTCACAGGAGAGGTCATTAGAAAGACCCACAGGTTGCACAAGCCCACCCACACAAAAATCAGCACCAGAAAGGTTCCATTTGCTTGGGGGAAGCAGCGGAAGGGACTGAAATTGGCAGAGAACAGAGCAAGCGCCATTGTTCCCTCTTGGACCCCGTCACCACATACAGCATCACAACCCAGCAACTGGGGTACCCTGCCATGGTGAATACCTAAGACTCTGCCCCTCATACCTAACAGGCTCGACAAGACCAAAAATAAGAGAGAGAGATGGCTCAAACAGAAGAACAAATGAAAGCCCCAGAACCCATCCTTTTAACCAACCGAGAGATAGCCAACCTATCAGATATACAGTTCAAAGCACTGGTGATCAGGAAGCTCACAGAATTGGTTGATTTTGGTCGCAAATTAGATTAAAAAAATGAAGGCTACCATAAGTGAAATGAAGAAAAATACACAGGGAACCAATAGTGATGGAAAGAAATTTGGGTTTCACATCAATGGAGTGAACCAGAAGGAAGAAAGAAACATCCAACCAGAAAAGAATGAAGAAATAAGAATTTTAAAAAATGAGGATAGGCTTAGGAACCTCCAGGACATCTTTAAACATTCCAACATCCAAATTATAGGGGTGCCAGAAGGAGCAGAGGAAGAGCAACCAGTGGAAAAGTTATTTGAACAAATAATAAAGGAGAACTTTCCCAATCTGGCAAGGGAGATAGAATTCCAGGAAGTCCAGGAAGCTCAGAGAGTCCCAAAGAAGTTGGACCCAGGGAGGAACACACCAAGGCACATCATAATTACATTACCCAAGGTAAAAATGAAGAAGAAAATCCTAAAAGCAGCAAGAGATAGGGGGACAGAAACCTACAAGGGAGTTCCCATCAGACTGTCAGCGGATTTCTCAAAAGAGACCTTGCAGGCAAGAAGGGGCTGGAAGGAAGCATTCCAAGTCATGAAAGGCAAGGACCTATATCCAGGATTGCTCTATCCAGCAAAGCTTCAATTTAGAATGGAAGGGCAGATAAAGTGCTTCTCAGATAAGGCCAAGTTAAAGGAGTTCATCATCACCAGGACCTTATTATATGAAAATTAAAGGGACTTATCTCAGAAAAAGAAGATAAAAAACATGTATAGTAAAATGACAGCAAACTCACAATTATTAACAACCACACCTAAAACGAAAACAAACTAAGCAAACAACTAGAACAGGAACAGAACCACAGAAATGGAGATCACATGGAGAGTTAGCAACAGGGGAGTGGGAGGAGGAGAGAGGGGTAAAAGTTACAGAGAATAAGTAGCATAGATGGTAGGTAGAAAATAGACAGGGGGAGGGCAAGAACAGTATGGGAAATGTAGAAGCTAAAGAACTTATGACACATGGACATGAACTGAAGGGGGGAATATGGGTGGTGGAGGGTGTGCAGGGTGGAGGGGGATGGAGGGGGGTAATGGGACAGCTGTGATAGCATAATCAATAAAATATTTTTAAAAAGCCAAAAAAGAGAGAATACAATGGCTATTAAATATTAAAAAAATCATCAAACTTACTCACAAGAGAAGTGTAAATTAAAATACAGATACCAATTTTCACCTATCAGGCCAACAAAAATCCAACCAGTTGATAATGTACACTGTTAGCAAGGCTGTGGAGAAAAAAATCTTCACACAGTCTTTGTAATAGTGTAAACTGGCACAGTCCCTTTGGGAAGGTAGTTCGGCAGCCTCTGCCAGAAGTCACATAAACCCTTTGACCCGACAGTTCCACTGTTCCACTTCACATGGACTTGGGCACACCTGAAATGGCCACATGCCCGAGGGTGCTCATTGCAGCACTGTTTGTAATAGTAAAGTAAATAGTATTCATCAATTCTCATCAATAAAGGGCTGGGGAAATGATGAAGGTCCCTCCCTAATGGGATACATTACATGCACACAATTTTGAAAAAGAGTGAGGAAGTTCTCCATCTACTTACTAACAAGGAAAGATCCCCAAGGTGGCAGAACAGATGTCACACTCCATTATGTGTAAAAAAGAAGGGAGTAAGGATCCATAACCATATTGGTTGTATTAATATTTGCATAAAAAAACTCTAAAGAATCTATAAGAAACTTTAAAACAGGGTTTCAGAGGACCAGGAAGGTGGTAGGAACCGTAGATGGGAAATAAGGGAGAGACTTTTCACAGCACACGAGCTTATATTTTTGAATTGTGAGCCATGTAAATATATTACTTGTTCAAAAATTAAGTTAAAAACTACAGGAAACAAAGTGTGATCATAACCAAAAATAAAATTATACCCTGAACACAAGAGTCATTCCTTGGAATGAAAGAAGTATTTTTAACTCTGTATTGACAAGACAAAAAACATGCATAAGACCCAAACATTTTAAGATAATTTAAGTCATATAAACACACAAAATGTTAGACTAGTAAGGTGATGTGACACCATAAAACCAAGGCTGTACCTAGTAGCTGGATGCCAGAGAACCAGCTGACCCACCTGAGAAATTGTAATGTACATTTTATTTTTATTCCTGTTTTGTTACTATGGAAAGAGTAAAGTTTTTGCTTGTCCTTGTATTCTCTTCACACAAATAGAATATGCTGTTGATTATACTGCATAGTTGTTTTTTCACTTATTGACATCACAGCCATCTTTCTGTTTCAGTCCGTACTGAAATCCACCTCATTCTGCTGAGTGCGCATTTAGGGGATCACTGTAATTCAATCCATGTTCTGATGATGAACATCTGGGTAGCTTCCATATTCTTGCTCTATAAACTATGCATTAAATATCTTTATATGCCACATTAATTATCTGTTACATAGCTGTGAGAATGTGTCTGTTTGGTTCACCAACATCTGACAATAATGGGTAACTCTGAGGATTGAGGCCAGGGGTGACAGTGAAAGGAGGAGACGGGGAAAACCAATTGGAAAATGTTCACTTTCTTGGATAGATTATGCTTACAAAATGCATGTATTATTGAGTTAGCCAAAAAGTTCATTTGTTTTTTTCATAAGATGGCTGTAGTAGGGCTTAGTTCTCTTTAACTTCATTTGAAACCTAACAAAACTAACAATTTTGTTAGGTTGCATTGTAACAGCTGTCAAAACAGTGTGTATTTTGTAAAAAACTTATCAAAATTGGTGAATTTTTGTGTAGCCATTTTAACACTGAAGACGAAAGGAAATAAGCAACACTTTTAGTGTATTATGCTTTATTAATTCAAGAAAGATAAAGATGCAACTAAAATGCAATAAAAGATTTGTGCAGTGTATAGAAGAGGTACTGTGACTGGTCGAAGTTGTCAAAAGTGGTTTGTGAAGTTTCATGCTAGAGATTGCTTTTTTAAAAAGAGATTTATTTATTTATGTATAGACAGAGGAAAAGGGATAGAGAAAGAGAGGACGAGAAACATCAATGTGTGGTTGCCTCTTGAGCACCCCCTACTGGGGACCTGGCCCACAACCCAGGCACTTGCCCTGACTGGGAATCGAACTGGTAATCCTTTGGTTCACAGGCTGGTGCTCAATCCACTGAGCCACACCAGCCAGGGCCATTCTGGAGATTTCTTACTAGATGATGATGCTTCACAGTTGGGTAGACCAGTTGAAGTTGGTAGCAATCAAATCAAGACATTGAGAACAATCATCATTCTACCGTGAGGGAGATAGCCAACATACTCAAAATAACCGAATCAATAGTTATTTGTGAAAATGAAAAATACATCCTTTGTTTCATGGAAAAAAAACTAAACAAATTTTTGGCCAACACAATACTCTGTCTTTATTATGGTAAAATATAGATAACATAAAACTTGTGTCTTTAACGATTTTTAAATGGACAATTCAGTGCACTTATATTAAGTACCTTTAGATTGTTGTGCAACCATATTAACCACCCACCTCCAGAACATTTCACCTTCCCAAACTGAAACTCTGTGCCCATTAAACACCAGCTCCTCGTTCTCTCTGTTCCCAGTTCCTGGTAACCTCTATTCTATTTTCTGTCTTTGTTAAGTTGCCTATTCTAGGTACTTCATGTAAGTGGAAACACACAATATCTGTCCTTTTGTGACTGATTTGTTTCACCTATAATGTTTTCCATGTTGTAGAATGTTTATTTATGTTGTAGCATGTGTTAGAATTTCATTCTTTTTAAGGCTGAATGGTGTTCCGTTGTAGGGCTGTGCCATTCACCTGTGATGGACACTTGAATGTTTCCATGTTTCAGCTGTCTTGAATAATGCTGCTGTGAATGAGGGTGTGCACCTATCCAAGCCTCTGCCTTCAAACTTTCTAGCTACGCACCCAGAGGCTGGATCACATGGCAGTTCTATGCATAATGTTTTGGGGAACCACCACACTGTCTTCCACAGCAGCTGCACCACTTCACACTTCCACCAGCAGTGCACAAGTGTTCCAATTTCTCTTCATTGCATGTATTGCATTACTTTAGTAACTAAAAATGTGTTGAATATTTTTTAATCTCACATTATGACATCAATGAGAAAATTTTTTCTCATTAATGATGTTGTTAGATTACAAATTACTGGAGGGCAGGGGCCTTTTTTTAAAAATGCAGTAGCCATTTGTTTAAAAAAAAAAGCTGCAGTCAGTGGACTCCTACAGGTTGACAACACCGTAAATAAATCATGTTTCTTTCACTACCCAGCCATCAAAAGCATAAGGCAATTCTAGTTCTCTATTTGGGTCAGACAGAATGACCTCCAGTCCTCACTGGTAGAAAAAAGGAGCCAAAGGCTGTGCAGAGGCACCCCCACTTTGCGTAAAACTTGCACACGTATTTTGGTACTTCTCACATGTGTGATTGGCAGGGACAATCATAGTGTGTTTGACCTTCCCACCACCCCGGGGAGAAGGGGCTGCACAGGGAGCAGGAGAGGAGGGTGAGCAAGGTGGAGAGTCAAGGACACAGAGAGGGGGCAAGAGAGATTGGGGGCTTGGATGAAAGATGAAATTTTTTTTAAATATTTTATTTATTCATTTTTAAAGAGAGGGGAAGGGAAGGAGAAAGAAAGGGAGAGAAACATCAGTGTGTGGTTACCTCTCATGTGGCCCCCACTGGGGACCTGACCTGCAACCCAGGCAAGTGCCCTAACTGGGAATTGAACCAGCAACCCTTTGGTTCGCAGCCTGAGTGCAATCCACTGAGCTACATCAGTCAGGGCAAAAGATAACCGTTTAAAGGAGTTTTGCTGGGGTACTATAGAAAGTGATTTCATTCCTCAGGCTGTCCAGCACCTGAACCTCTGACTCTGTTAAGGGAACCCCCTCTTTAGAGGGCAGAATCCCTTCCAGAAGCAAAGATCCAGAAGCTGGCCTCCCCAGGTCACCTGACAGGTAGGGTACGACCACATGGCTCCACCAGTGGGGCAGACTCACCCAATGTTTGCACCAGAAAGTGGTGCCATGAAAGCCCTCTATAAATAAAACCTACTCCATAGGTTTTAATTTGGGGGGTTGTCTCTCTGCAGAGCCCCCCAGCTGTGAGCTATCAGAGACTATGTAAGCACCCAATATTGTCCAACGGAAAACAGAGCATCCCGATGGAGGCACATGTGTGCCATGCGCCTGGCTCCTTATCGCCCTCAGACACCTTCAGAGCAGACCAAGCAAAGACCCAGACTGTTGTCAAGGTGCAGCCAGATATGTTTCCTTTGAACTTATCACTGATCTGAAGCGAGGACAGGAAGGCGCAGCTCTGTTAGGGTTTCAACAAAATGCACATAGGACATTGAAATGCTGGGGCAACTCTCACCCACCTGCTCGCAGCGGCTGCCCGAGAAATGAGAAGGGCAGGGGAGGAAGCTGTCTCCTTTCATTTTATGATCTTCTGTACTGTTTGAAACTTTTTAAAGCCATATTCATATATTGTTTTTAAAGTTTAAAATAATTATTTTTAAAAAACATGATACATGTACAAATAAATCACTGTGTCTACGTAAGAGGAAATATGAAGTAAAATATGTATCTGGCACAAGGCAAGCATTTCGAAGAGCAGGTGGTGAGGAACTGGCCGTCTGCTAAAGCTGGTGAATCCTAAATGCAAGCTCGGCTGGCAGGAGTGCACACATGTTTTTCATTTCTTTCTTTCTTTCTCTCTCTCTTTCTTTCTTTCTTTCTTTCTCTCTTTCTTTCTTTCTTTCCTTTTTTTAAAGTTTTTATTTGGTGTGTCTTGATGTTACTTTATATTACTTGTACACTAAGTGATTATTTTTAACATAATCTTAAACCACCAGCAGAACAGTATCTGTTTTGCAAAATACTAAAGGCAAAGTAGGGGCAGGGGTGGGAGAAAGGGCCTAGTTTAGCAGGAAGAGGTAGGAGGTAAAATTCAGTGCACCCAGAAGACCTTCAGCGGCCCAGAGGGTCACACCCATTGAGAGGGAAGACTGAAAAGACCATCTCTTGCAAAGTCAAGAGTGAAAGATCATGGAGTAATTGTTCACTGATAAATGAATGGGTAAAGAAAAAATGGTACATATATACAGTGGAATATTACTTAGGCAAAAAAGAATGTAATCTTGCCATTTGTGACAGCATGGATGGATGTTATGCTAAGTGAGACACAGAAAGACAAATACCACATGCTTTCACTTATATGTGGAATCTAATGGACAAAATTAACTAATGAGCGAAATAGAAACAAACTCATAGATACAGAGAGCAAACTGGTAGTTGTCAGGTGGGAAGGGTGTTGGGGGGCTTGGTGAAAAAGGTGAGAGACTTAAAAAGTACAAATTGATAGTTACAAAGCAGTCACTAGGACATAAAGCATAGCATAAGTAATGCAGTCAATGATGTAATGATTATGTATGGTGCCAGGTGGAAATATCGAGGAGGACACCATATAAAGTATATGATTATCTAACCGCCCTGCTGTACACCTGAAACTAACACAAAATACTATTGAATGTGAACTGTAATTGAAAAAAATTTTAAATGTGATATACCTGTACATTGGAATATTACTCAGCAGCAAAAACACTATTGGTACCCATGGCAACGTATGAGAATGTCACAGATGCTGTGCTGACTGAGAAAGCCAGACACAGAACAAAACACAATGCTGTGCTGAATTTGTACGAAGTTCCCAAAAGACGGAACTGCTGTGACAGAAGCAGAAATGCGAGAGGTTGAATTTTTGGATCTGATAGGAATTGTTGATGATTGATTATGCTAACGTTTACTCTGCTGTACATATTTGTCAAAACTCATCACACTGTATACTTTAAATGGGTACATTTTATTCCATGCAAAGTATGTGTTAATAACGTGGATCCAAAAAGTGGAGGAGAGGATTTGGGAGGGAACCTGAGGTGCTGGGTGCACTTACACTGTGTGTGCACTTGGTGGTGTTCATGGGTGAGGGACGAAGGGGGCCCTGTTGCCCATCTGGATTCAGGACATGATGAGGCAGAGGCAACAGAGCCTCCCTCTACCTCCCTGGCCCCCAGGGATGCCCTGCAAAGGTGAGCAGGCCAGGGGCCCTCCCACCCTGCCCCCTACAGCAAAGGAGGGGGACATTTCATCATCACTCAGCAGGGCCAGCTGCCCAACCCAGGACTCTGACCTCTCTTTCAGGACAGCGACAGGTGTGGGGCTGGCAGGTGTCTGTAAGTGGAGACTTGAATTATTCTTAGAGGGAAATAGACAAGCAACATCATGAAAGAAATAGCCTTGAAGGATGTAGTCAGCTCCGAGTTCCATCTGCCTGTGAGGCCCCCGCCCAGGGCAGTTACAAGCCTCCCAACTGGCTCTGTGGGTGAGGACGTAGGCAATGGGGACCTTTGGCTCCTGCCCTGCCTGCTCTTAACTCACTGCGCTGGCTCTTCCCTTGAGAGCAGGAGTCCTCACCCCTCCCTTCCCAACCTTGATCCCAGGACTATCATTAACACCTGGCTTCAGAAAACAGAACAGGTGTGAGGAACACCTCTCTTATCTGATCATAAAAACTCATTCTAGAGAAAGGGGCTGAGACAGCTTCTCGCCACTGGAGGTGGATTTGTGTCTGAATGAGAAGGCGGGCCCTGAGCTGCGGACAAATTCATGTTCTTATCCAGGGAGTTTAAGGCCACAGGGGTTTTGGTGACAAAATTCTCAGAAGCCCCAAAATTAATACCAGTTGAAACTACACTAAAAGAAAATTAGTCCTGATGGCTCAGTGGATTGAGCACTGGCCTGCAAACCACAGGTCTGTTGGTTCGATTCCCAGTCAGGGAACATGCCTGGGTTGTGGGCCAGGTCCCCAGTAGGGGTTTACCAAGAGGCAACCAGACATTGATGTTTCTCTCCCTCTCAAAAAGAAAATTGATAATAATGATTCATTGGCCCTGGCAAATTGGCTCAGCTGGTTGGAGTGTCATACACCAAAAGTTTGCAGGTTTGATTCCTGTTTGATCCCTGATTGGGGTATGTATGGGAGGCAATCAATCAATGTTTTTCTCTCTTTCTCTCTCTCTCCCTCCTTCTCTCACTTCTCTAAAATCAACAAACGTATCCTCAGGTGAAGATTAAAAATAATAATAATCACAATAACAACCTACATGTATCTGTAGCCTTCAGGTTTATGGGTGCCTTCATTTAAACTGTTAACTTACCTTCACAACAACTTAAATAGCAGTGAACATATTATCAAGGCACTCCACCAAAGTCATGTCGTGAAATTCAATATCAATTCAGAAAAGTACTTTGAAGAGTAATTCATCCACCAGCACCATTTGACATGGTTAGATAGAACTCTTTATGTCATTAAAATCACTTAGCACATGTTTGGATCTTTGTGATGTTAACAGGGACACCTGGAAGGTCCCCGTGGCAGGTGGCAGGTCCAGGTTGATGTGGTCTTTTCATCTCATCCACCCTCACTCAGCAGCTCAGCCGCCTCCTGGGTGACCCATGCCCTTTTCTGTCTCCTATTTAATTTTTGCCTACAGATCTAGGAGCTCATGACTGGTAGGTAGTTGCTTTTATTTGAATAAAGTTTTCAGTAGAAAAATCACCTAAATTCATGGATCACAATGAATAATCTTTGGTTGAAATCACCCAGGGAAAGCCAGCCTGCAGACCCCAGCAGGACAGCAGGACGCTGGTATGAGGGCAGTCCCCGTGAAGGCCAGCCCTGCGCCTGAGAACAGGGGAGGGGGAAGAAGGCTGCCTCCCAGGAGTGCTGGGGACACTGCACTGCCAGGGGCAAAGGCACTTCACCCTGGGCAGAGCTGTCTTCATATAATGTGATATACAGGTCATCGTACAGAAGTGCATATGTACTCTCATGGTATAATGTTAATAACAGCATCGCTGTATTCAAGGATGACTTCTTTCTATGGGGCATTCGAAGCTTCTCAGTGTGTGTATGGGTGAGGGGGTGGAGGGGATGGCAAACCTCATGGAAACCCAAAATGCTGTGCACAGATGAACACCATAGGTCATGGAAAATTGGCAGGCGGGTTCTCAAGGTCTCCAGGAACGTGTTGTCTGGGCAGCTAATTAGGGAGACCTATCCTCCCAAGACCCAAGCCCAAGCCATCCAGTGCCTGAGAGATAACCTGACCTTCTCCAGCCCTCACGGGCCCTCCCTGCTCTGGACCCCACTGAACTGCTTGCTGTGGCATTGAGAACTGGGTTTGGACATGCTCTAAGCAAGTGTAAAACACGCACCAGCCACCAAAGACTTAATACCAAAAAACAAGTATAAAATCCCTCAATAATTGATATGCTGATTGTGTTAAAACCATATTGTTGATATTTTGGTTAAATCAAATACATTATTTAACTTAATTTCACCTGTTTCTCTTTACTTTTTAAAATGTGGCTACAGGAAAATTACAATTGCACGTGGGCTCGTGTTGCATTTCTTTTGTGCAGCGCTGGTTCTGAAACGAGGAAGCCGTGGCACCACGGAGCTGCGAGGTGCCGGTTATCTCAGCCCCGTTCCATGTGGCCCTTCTCCCTCCTCCTCTCCCTGAGTGTGTGCACGCCAGGCGGCTGGCAAACCCCTGGCCAACCTAAATGTCTTGGAGCTTTTCAGCTGAAAGGATCAGCTGAAGATTCTGGGATCTTTGCCCCAGAACAGCCACCCCAGTGGGAAAAGCAGCCAGACCTGGAGCAAGTTGCACCATCCCCTCATTGGTCAACCAGTGAGATAATCCTGCCCCCAGGAGTTTGGGGACCTCTGTCCCAGCAGCCACTTCCAAATGTCTTCTAAAAACCAGCTTTTACTTTGATGAAACTGTGTTCCTGTCAGATTCTTCATCCCCTTCAGGCTCTGCCCAGCTTTCCTCAGTGACCTAGTGAAAAAGGAGCTCCAGTTCTGCTCCATACAAAGGCTGGGGTCCTCAGCGTCCAGCTGAAACACCCCCGCCCCGGGTGGGAGTGCACCAAATCCAATGCCTCCCCCTGGACTTAGCCTGCTGGGCTCTACGGTGGGCCCCGCCTGCTCTTTACTCTGTGCTGCCCTGAGGGGCAAAGCCCAGTGAGGGAATAGCCACATGTGCAAAATCTCTTATAGGTAAATTATCCTCCAAAAACCTATGAGGCTCACACTGCCAGCTGTGAATGGGTGAGAAGAATGAGCTGAGTTTGAGCTTACATCTTCACAGGGCTTGTCAGCTCGATGACAGCAGCACCTGGGAACCGCAGGTGGCCACAAGTTAAAGCTCATCCAACCACCCCTCATAGGCTGTACCACACAGTAAACTATTATTATTCCACTTGGGTCTGCTCAGTTCCAATGATTTGATGTCTATTCTTGGGCTATATGGAAAATACCCCCCAACTATTTTCACTGTTGTAATTTAAGTGAGTTTTAACATTAAACTGAGTATTAACTTCTAATCAGCTTATGCTCCTGCTCTCCCAGGCTCTCTCTCTCTCTCTCTCTCTCTCTCTCTCATATCATTCACAGAGGATACTAAACCTTATTGCTCAATTAAGTGGGAAAAAAATGTAGAGGCCCAAGTGGACTCGGGGGCGAGGGAGGCCCCACCTTCATGTCACAGAGCCCACACCGGGTGGGACAGCAGGCTCGTGGCTGCCCAGGGCTGATGGGGGAAAGGTGCCTGATAGGAGATGGAAGCCACGTCCCCAGGATCATCTGGTGAGACCCAAAGGGAAGCCGCTGCAGAAAACAGACATAGGAAGAGGAGACTATGTTTTGAACTGCTGGTATTATTAAGTGGGGAGTGGGGGGAGGACATCATGGATATTTACAAGGTATCCAGACTCTGCATTGGGAATTAGCTCTTTATACTCAGTGGATGGACTATATTCACACGAACATCAGTGAGGGTAAAGGCCTTCAGGACTTAGGTCCCCTCGCCTCTGGGAAGGAGGGTCCACTCTGCCAGGGCTATTGGGATAAACAGATTGGGGCTGTCTGCCCCAGAGCCCACAGCTCAGGGTTCTAGAACTCCCTGAAGGGCCCAGGCAGTAATTCCAAGTTTTCCAAGTTGTCTCCACACACCCTGGACCATAGCGCCAATCAAAGCAGTGACCAGCATCCCAAGGGCACCAGTTAGGATGGTTTCAGTTGCCAGAAACAGGAAGCCTGACTCAGCCTGGCTTAAACAATAAAAGAAGTCTCCAGGCCCAGGTAGCAGAGGGGTCCACAGGAAGCTTGCCCGGTAGTTCACTGATGTTATGAGGGCCTGTCTCTTCCCCAGCTCCCTACTGTCTTCCCCTCTGCTGGTGGCATCCTTAGGAAAGGCTGCACCCCCAGAGGGTGCCTGGGGCTGCGTGACTCCCTTTGGGATGTGGTGATAATCACACGGTAGAAAATTCTTTGCCCCAGAATGCCCAGCAAATGTCCTGATCGTCACTCTGATGAGATCACATCATTCACAAGTCCATCCTGCAGGAGGGCAGACTTGGCTGTCCCGGCTGTCCCAGTTGGACCTATGGAAGTCCCCACCAGAAAGCGGACCTGCCAAGATTTCACAGGTGTCCACTGCACCATTTCCTGCAGGAGTTTGGACCTTGAAATCCGGAGAGAAATACTTGTGTCATTGGAGAATGTTTGCCCTTTACATCTTAGATAAAATCATAACATCATTTGTCTCTATGGCGTCCTGGTCATTTCTTCCCAAGGTCAGGGCTCCAAGCCTGCCAGGCTCGGTGTAAGGCTACGGAAACGCAGGCCCAGGGAAGGGCTGTGACCCGTCAGAACCCCACACCGCACAGAGGACGGTTCTCGCTGCCTGTTCCAGCCACCCCTCAGTAAAGGGACATGCAGCTCTAAGGGACGGGGGCCACGTAACAGTGTTTTGTCCAGGAAATAATTCGCAACTGTCACAGGAAAGAGTACCCCAGTGGCACAGGCTGGCCTGCCATGGCCGCTGTCCATCCCTCCCGAGACACGTGTGGCAGTTCCTCGGCTCCAGGAGGGCTGCTCCGGAGGAACCAAGCAAGAAGTGCCCGGCCTGGTGTTAGCCCAGCAGCTCTGCAAAGGCAATGCCTGGCACAGCCTGTCAGTCTTTCCAAACACGTTTTTCATCCACATGTCCCAGTGAGTTCATCTTTAAAAAATCAGTGGCTCCTTCATGGACTCTGCTGTTTGACAGAAAGTTCTGCTGAGTGGGATCCCTCTCTCACAGAGGGTGGGGGCAAACCAAGGCTCAGCCTGTCAAGGTGTTGCCGCAGTTGGGGTAGACCAGGCGGCCGCGGGCCACTGGGTTCGCTGGGGATGCTGGAGCTGTGCGCCAAGCATTCAGAAAATGCCAGCATTAGCAAAATCCTCAGAATTATGCTCAAGCAGACTGGGTTTAGTCCAACACTCCCCCTTGGGCCGTCAATATGAGAGATTTTACCAGGAGCACAAGACTCCAGCATTAAAACCCCACAAACAGGAAACAGGGGCATTTCAAATTTGGAAATGTTTAAATATACATAGTTTATGATATCCATGAAGGATGAAGGATATCCTCCAGCATCTGCCTGAGCTGCAACTCTGGTGTCTACTGCTACATAACAAACTAACTCAAAACTTAGCAGCTTAAAACAAGCGGTTCATTTTGCTCACAACTTGGACGGTTGAGAATTTGGGGTGGGCTCAGGCTGACTACTCTTCCCTGCTCCATTGCATCGGTTGAGGCGCTTGAACTGAGGTTGAAGAACGAACCTCCAGCATTCTAACCCACAGCTGGCATGCGGTGCTGGCTGTCAGCCAGGTAACCCTGGTTCCTCTCCATAAGTCCACCTGGCCTGACTCACGACACAGCCAAGTCAAGGTGGTTAGACTTCTTACACCGCAACCATCTCTTCCCCAGACCCAGTGCTGACAGACTCAGAGAGGAAGCTGCCAGACTCACCAGACCAAAATCTGGAAACTGGCGGTCACTTCTGTTAAACTCCATGCTTAAAGCAGAGAGAGTGCACCCAGATTTAAGGAGAGGGCACACAGACCCCTCCTCTGTCAGAGGAGGGTCAAAGAATCTGTGGCCATTCTTAAGCTGCCAGTTATCCTTGCCTCGTGCAGGCCTCACATGCTGGGTGACAGACAAGCCACTGCCATTTCACACCTCACAACCGCCTCTTTCACCTCAGCCTCTTGTTCCTTCCCAGTCCTAGTCCTCTGCCCATCCGCCTGCCTCATGCCAGCTGACGCTTGGCTGCAGTTAGAGTCACAACTCCATATTAATCAAGAGCTTTGACATCCGGTAGACTTGGGTTAGAATCAGCTGAATCAATTATGTGTCGTGACCCTAGACAAATGACTTAATATCTGACACTTGATTCCTTCACCTGAAATAAGAAGTCTACTTCATAGCATTGTTGGGAAGATTAAGAAATCAGGTATTTGGCAAAAACTTTAAAGTCTGACAATACCAAGTGTTGGCAAAGGTATAAAACTGGAAGTCTGATATATTGACAATGAGAGTATAAACTGGTTCAATTTTCAGACCAGTTTGGTGAGATCTGATAAGATTAAAGATGAACATATACTACAATGCAGCAATTCTAGTCCTTGATTTAGACCCCAGAGAAACTCCTGTACAGGTGCCCAGGGAAACGCCATGAGAAGGCTTAATACAGCACTGTTTTTAATCACCCAAAATTGGAAACTACCTAAGTGTTGACCAGGAAAACAGATAAACTGTGTGTGAGCATGAATGGAGGAATCTCACACTACAAGGCTAAACAACAAATAGTAATTCATATGAGAATGCATATAGTATGAAGTCATTTACATAGAGCTTGAAAACATGCAAAAAAATGGTATGTATCCTGTGGGGATTTGCACATGTACAATAAAACTAAAAGAAATAATGAGCACTAAATTCAGTCAGTAGTTAGTCATCCTGAATGGAACCAGGGGAAAGCAAACCCATACCCTGGAATCTTATGCCACATGGTGGGTACATGAGTGTTCATTGTTTTATTCCTTATATAACCTTTCCCATGCATGAAATAATTCATGTCAAATTTTAAAAGTTTTAAATGCCCACTTTATGTTAAGTGTACAGCACAAGCTGGGGGCTGTGCTGGAGGCTCCTCACAGAGTAGAAATAGCTGCCCCTTTCACTCCGACCACCCAGCCCAAGTATCTACTCACCTGTGGACTTTCTCCTCCACCCCATCCTAAAAGCAGAGAAACATGCTTCCATTTTAACTGAAGCTCATGTGAGTCTGCGACTAATGTCACGAGAGGCACTCTAATACTGGTTGTCTGAACCTGGACCGGCTGAGGCAGATGGCATTTTGAAAACTATCAACTTGTTGTTTTGAAAGGGAAAAGTTGAATGTACAAATATGCCATGTGGTCAAACATGAACAGTGGGCAGAGTTCTGAAAATGCTGATCTGAAGCAAGATCTGCCAGTAAACCTCACTCAGTTCCCTCATCCCACCTGAAGGAACATCACGAAGAGCACTCATTTGCCCTTGCGAGCAGCCTGTGCTCCTGCTTTCAGGGTGCCCAACCTGGAAGCCTGCTGGCATCCTCGAGAGCTTCTGAAGTCCTGGTGCACAGGTCACTCCTCTGCCAGGTACTTCCCAGTGCTCTGGATGCAACCTAGGCCCCAGCCCCCTGGGGAGGCCGATGCACAGCCCAGGCCAAGGACCCCTGGCCCATGTGGTCCTCTCAGGAGAATGATGACCCCGAGACACTAGATGTCACCTGTGAAATCAGGTCATGTCCTCTCATGCTTTCCTAGGTAGAACACTAATTAATTTCTTCTCGTTCCTTCTGGAGCCTTCACAATTCAAATCAATTGAAGCTTCAGGTGCAGCAATAAGACTGCTTGGGTCTGGTACTGAGATGGAGGCCAGCACCGAGCCAGAGTCTGCTCTCCCCGCCCTCGGTAGTGCAGCGCCTTTGGGCATGGGGCCGCCCAACTGGGAGCACACTTCCCAGGGCAAGGGGTGAGGGAGAAAGGGAAGTGCTCCTTCCCCAAGGGGAGCCAACTAATAAATGTACAAGGATCAAGAAACATAGAAAATCGCCATATTACAACCACCTAAGTAATAACTGATTCAGGCAAGATTCATCAGCAGACACGAAGACCACAGGATGAAAGACTATTGAATATTCATACCATCTGAAAGTTTCACCCCATGATCAGGTACTTATTCCAAAGATATTGTACTTTAAAGTGGAGAAATCTGGCAGGCACCCCTGTGCCAGTTGTTAAGCCTCTGTACTTTGCGGTGACGCTGGGGCCAGCAACTCCTGGGACCACCTTTGTCCACAGCTGCCTCCCTGCTGGGATCTGCGACAGGGGAGCTGAGAGGAGCCTGCAGAGACAGCAACTTTCTGCTTGTCTGCTTCCCGTCCCTATGAAGGTCGCCTCGCTTCGCTTCACGTGGACGCAGCGCTTCGCTCCTCTGCAGCAGCTGATCCTGTCTGTGGATTTGCAGCCCTCACAGAACCAGCCTCTCAGTCACCAGCTGCCACCAGGCCCACCTCCAGGTGTGGGTCCCAGGCCCACCAACTCTTCCAAGCTGAGATGCTAGCACCAGCCAAGCAGTGCCCCTCCCCAGAGGTCTGTCGACTTCACAGCCCTCCTGTCCAAGCTCCAGAAGTTTTAGTAACTCCCACTTCGTGTGTTTCCCCGCCTCTGTAGTTGCCACCTTGATGACACCTCAGTGTTCGCTTTGGGCCATTTCAGTTACGTGGTTGACAAGTCCTTGATCAAATTCTGTCAAATACCTATGATTTTGTCCTCCGACTGGTTCAGACGCAGAGGTTTGTATCAAGAGTGGGGCTCCTATCATAGCGCTTTCTGGTCATGTGCCTTTATCTCACTAAAGCCTTGGGATTCTTAGTGATCAAGTTCAACATTATCAATAACGCCAGCTGACTGACACCTTTGGGCCCTGAGGTCCTGAGGCGGGAACCCCACATGGAAGACGGTGACCTGGTGACCATGGCACTGCTACACCAGCATTGGGCTTCTTACACCTGGGGGAGAAATAAACTTTCTTCTGTTCTTGGTATTTTCTGCCACTAGATTTAACCTAATCCTAATGTATACAGGGTCTTATAAACTCATCTTCAACGGCAAACCATTAAATTAAATCCTTCATTTCGGATTGAAGAAATAGAGGATCATTAAGGAAAATTACTTGTCACACCCATCAAAGAAGGTACCTAGGGAATCAGGGTCCAGGTGAATATTACTATGGCAAGAAAAGTTACATGTATTGACTTGAATGCTAAGATTAGTTAATAAACACTCTTTATGAGGTATCGGGCACTGAACATTTTATGTGCATTATTTTACTTAATCCTCATGAAAATCTAGTGACAAAAGTACCATTATCATCAGCAATCTTTGGGCAAGGGAACTGAGGCTTAAAGAGGTGAAATAAGCTCCCGGATGCACACCCAGGAGTGGGAGAGCTGGAATTAGAACCCAGACATGCCTGGCTCCAGAGCTCATGTTTCTGACCACTACACCATGCTGGGCACAGGAGGTATCTGACTGCCTTTAAGGCGTCTGATGCCCACGGAAACTGTGAGTGCACAGCCTTTCTCTACACCAGACAGCGATTCTGTGTGGGTGTGATGGAGCCACTCAAAGAAAAACCAAGTGTCACGCCAACTTTACACTCACAAGCTGACAGTATTTCCAAATAGCTGGCAAGGCCAAGTGCATTAAGGCTGATGGGGAGCCTGCCGGAAGCCGAGATCTTAGCCTGAGGAAAATTACCTCCCCTCCAAATCAATAGAAATACACGAGAGCCATCACATGACTATTCAACTAATGGGCAGTGTTGACTAATTTCCCAGAAGCTGGCCTCCCAAAATTTATCACAGAAATTTAACTCAATAAAAGATTCTAGAAAAAGACATCAAACCAATAGGCACTTGGTTGTCATGGGCAGAAGTCTGATCTCTAATAGTCCTTGTACACAGCACAGGTCTCCCCGGAGCTCCAAAGTTCCCTCATCCTTAGTGCTGAATAGTAGTGTTTCATTTAGGTACCAAACTGGCAACTCAGCCGCCAACTATTATTTTGCAAAGCAGGACACAGTGAGTTGAAAATTATATTTTTCCAATTAGCACAGTGAGAATCACGGCTGAGGCATTCAGCCCAAGCCTGCAATTAGAGAGCATTTGCTTGCTTCTAGAAATAGAAATGAATAGGAGGTAGAAGCCTGCTATCTAGGTCTTCGGCAGCAACACTCCGGGTGGGGAGGCCGTGCTGTAATTCCAGCAGCCCCAGAAAGTGCCCATCTCGCTCCTCTGAGCAAGCGGCACTCTGTGCGGCACCAGCGCCTGTTCAGATGAGAGGAAGAAATCCACCTCCTGTCTGAGCGTCACAAGAGGGGTTCGCACAAGAGCACGGTCATTAGAAGGACAAGGACTACTGCCCGTCAGCGGCTCTGCTGTTTCATTCTCACAGATAATAGTCTTGAAAGTCTCCATGTGTCACAGCAGTAACAGTTTGGTAGGAACAACTCAGCCGTCTCCAGCTAGCTGACCCTTCCCAGCTCTTCAGACACCTGGGTCCCAGATGAAACAGTGAATGGCTAAAAAACTAGAATTTAGGTCTCTCGGTCTCTCACACAGAGGCAAGCAGTGCTAAAGAGAAATGACTTTCACACCTTGGGGTAGGAGTTCAGTAGCCTTACTGAAATTTGGAGCATTGAACAAGATTTAGGCGTGAGGCAAGAGAAAATCATTGGCAGTTAACATTTTTGCGAACCATAGGTGCTGCACCAACACGGTGGAGAAGGGGTTAGTAGACAGGGTGTCTTGGTGCCACTGGATTTTATGGAAAACAGCACAACCCCGCTTTTAGGGAGCAAGTCTTAACTGCCACCTTTGCTCCCTAGGCAGCTTGAAGTCGCTGGAGGCCGAGTGCGGCAGGCCAGGCCGAGTGCAGCAGGGTGACAACAAACCCATTACAGTACTTCCTGGCCAGTCAGAAAATGAACTGTCGGAACCACCAGCTGAGCCGAAAGCTTAACCCGTCTTGCAAAGGTGATGGCCGCTTGCAAGTAAACAAGTGCATGATTGTGTAACGTGTACCTCGTTCTCAGCTCTTGTAGCAAGTTAACCAGGGGCCTCAACACTGACCTGCTTAACCTGTGAACAACACCATTTAACTTCTGGACATTAGGGGGCGCTTTACCAAGGAGGAAGCAACTTCATCTCTCAGAAAGATGCCGAGTGTGTGTGTGTGTGTGCGTGTGCCCATGTGCACACATACACCCACAAATGCACAGGGAAAATTCTAAGAAGATATGCAAGCTGCTGACCTTTGGGTAACGGGACTGGGACATGGAAGAGCAAGCAAGGGGTCCCTCACCCTCCACCCGATATGCTTAACTGTTCAAAAATATTTTCAATTTAAACATTCTAATAGATTTTTCACTTTAAAAAAATTACTAAAATATCAATTAGTCAAGAATTCCTAGGTAAAGACAGATTGAAACATTTACGTTAAAATCCCTCTGAAACACCACCAAAATGGCAATAAGGGACAGTCATAGGGCTAAAAGACAGAACCACACAAGTGTGGCAGCTGGACAGCACATGGGAACAGGTGGCCAACCAGAGACGGCCGAGGCTACGCTGGCCCCTGAAAGGCTCTGAACCAGAGAACAGGTAACTCCAGAAGAGACATGCGGGGGAAACCAGAATGGGTGGGAGTCTAGGGAGCAGCCAGGGCACCTTGTGGTGACATTTAAAAACAAAACACTATCTTCTGGACATATCCTCACATAATGTACAGGGGAGATGATGTTTGGTTTAAAATACTCCAGTAGAAAATGCTAGTGAGCCCTGGCCGGTATGGCTGTTGGTTGGGCATCATCCTGTAAAGCAACAGGCTGAGGATTCAATTCCCTGGCACACGCCTGGGTTGCAGGCCTGATCCCCAGTTGGGGCACAGACAGGATTGGGGGAACATCCTGTTGCTGTTTCTCTCTCACATGGATGTTTCTCTCTCTCCCCCTCTCTCTAAAAAAGCAATTAAAAAAAATGTCCTCAGGTAAAAATTTTTAAAAAGTGTAAGGAAGAGGAGCAGAAACCAGAGCAGAATGCTGTTGCAGGAGATGGGTGATGGGCATGTGGCACGTAGGGTTCAGTACTCTTCTATTTTGGGGCACATTTAAAGTCTGTGCAATTAAAACTTTATAAGCAGCAACAATTCAGCCCCCAGGCCCCATGCCCTGCTGCAGTCAGGCATTGCCCTCCATGGGGCATTAGCTGGACATGTATTTCATAAAGGGCACGACAGGAGGTCCCTGGGTGGGTAGCAGCAGTCAGAGCTGAGGGCAAGTAATGCAAAAGCGGCCGTCGCCTGCAAACGTGACTCCACGAGGTGACCTAATAGTCAATGGGTAGAATGGTTGTCCTACAAGCTTTAAAATATTTTGTCAAAACATTTTAAAAAAGTGAGTCATAAATGTGAGCGGAAATCAAATAGTAGCAAAACTATTATTTAGTACACTGCAGTTTAAATCATCAGAACTACCAGGGTTAAAGTGTTTGGGGATGGACTTCCTACATAACAGCTTTCCTTCGCTGTTGTGAACCACCGCCAAGAAACCTGCATGAGCAGCCGCAGGCAGCCTCCTCCTCCAGACACTGCGCCCTTTTCATCCCTTTCCTCCCTCGCGCCAGGGAGGTCACCTTCACCAGTTTCCTCCCAGGCAGCAGCAGCGTCAGCCCTCCAGCTTCACACACAAGTCCGTTTCCGTTCAGTGTGAACCCTGCCACACTGTGTGTGACCGTCACTTCTTGCTCTAATGCTTTCAATTGCTTCCAAGCCTCAGCTAAAGAAATTGCAAAATCTCCAGTTGTAGCATCGATAACCTGTCCCAAAGTCCATGAAGAGTTGAAATAAACTTTTTGTCCACTGGATGAATCGGTGAGAGATGTGTTTGATAGTAAAAACATGTTTTCACAATTTCATTCAAGCCCCTACAAGAATCTGGAGCCAGCCCATCAGTGCTGCTGAAAGCATCATGCCTGCAGCATCTCTACTGTCGGGAGAACAGGAGGAGACACCGGCAGGAGCTCTGTCATCTGTGAGTGAACGGAGTAACGGATGCGCAGCAGCCCATAGCCAGCAGATGCGTCAGGTCATTGATGCTGATGCGCATCTGTTCTGCAAATGCGACTTCTGGACTGAAGAGCCAGCATTCACGTTGGTACATCGTGCACGCGCTTACCATTAGTGCACCACAGCAGCTGAAACTTGAACCATGTTATTGGGTCACTGGGGTATTTACCCAAACTGTGGTATCAAATTCATACATGTTGCAGCCACACAGCCAGAACTACCCACGCTGAAAAAAGGGAGGTACAAATACAGGGTGAGGCAAAAGTGGCTTTACAGTTGTTCATCTGGAAACTAATACAGTAACTAGTACATAATAATACAAAGATAAACTGTTTTGTGTACTCGCAACTGTACACAAGGAAGAGCGACCTCTTCTCCCCCAGCTCCACAGCTCTGAGAGTCAGACCGGGACCTGACTGCTCTCCGGGATTCCCCCAAGAAACAGTCCAGCAGATCGCCCTAGCCCAGGGCTTCTCTACCTCAACACTTTGGGCATTTTAAACAGATAATCCTTTGCTGTGGGGGCTGCCCCTGTATACCGGAAGGTGTTTATAACATCTCTGGCCAGAAGCATCCTCCAACTGTGACAGCCAAAACTCAGTATCGCCACATGTTCTGGGGGGCAGGGGAAGAAAAACCACTAGTTGAGAACCACTGCCTGAGACAAAGGCCCGGCAGTGTCAGGTGTGCCTCCCATGCACTGAGTTTCCCACCAGCGTTTCGGTCGGCTCTTAAATACGAGATGACACAGTCAAGGAAAGCCTTTGGTGTGACACAGGCCACAGCAAAAAGCCAGAGTGAAAAATAAGAAGCATTTTAATGGATTAAAAGTATCATTATTTAAAAAAAAAAGATACTGACTGCATCCACAAAGTAGGACATTGTCCTTGTGAAGGACAAGGTAGAGAAACAAAAATGTATTGAGCAAAAAAACTGGGAAATTAGGGGGAAAGAAAGAAAGGTGTGGAGGATACCAAGGTAATTCAGGAAGTTCTGGGAACAGAAGGATGTGGATTTCTGGGCTTCAAAGGAGTGAGGTAGTCAGCCCATTGAAATATAAACTAGTTTCACGGTCAGATTTCCAACACTAAGGAGTAACTATCCCAAAGAGCTTCCAGGAGGAAAGTGGGTCACATGCACAAAGTCATCAGATAGGATGTGAACTTGCACAGCAGCACGTAGCGCAGTACCATCAGTACTCTGAAGGGGAATTATTTCCAACCCAGACTCTATAAATTGTCAACTAAATGTGAACATAGAATAAAACAACACATCCAGATGCAGTCTCAAAAAAATCCTCCCCAACACTTCTCAAGATGCTGCTAGGGGGTATTCTCCACAAAATAAGGGTATAAACAAAGAGAGAGAGGGGAGAAGAATGGGTTACAGGAAATGAGCCATTTAAAACACAAGACAAAAGAAATCCCCAGAATGATAAGGAAGATTCCAGTCCAGACATGTAACCTGTCTGGACTGGAGCAGATCAGAAGCTGGGAGGGAGGCTTCCCTAAGTGATGGAGGCCACTCCTGTGGCCTGTGAAGGTCCTGAGACAAAATCAGACCACCAGTGGAGTTTGAGATGAATTAGTGACAATTAACAACAAAAAGATAACTTACTGCAGGAAAAACAAAATGTCAGGAGAAGCCATCCCAGTATAGTCACTGTATGAGTCAGCAGCTTGGCACTTTTTAAATACTCAGAATACTGATCTTACCAAAACTAAGACTCAGTTATACAGTGAAGGTGAGAGGTTAGGGTCTGTGTATGCAAAGGGAAGTCTGAACTCAACATCACTGAGACAGAGGTTACCAGGACTGAAAGCCTTAGGAAAGTTGAAAATGGTAGTGGCAGACCCATTGTTGTTACAAGCCTTGTTGAACCACCTGACTCCTTAATATGCACACATATGACCTTCATTTAAAAAACAAACAAACAAAAAAATACTTTTTGGGGGAAGGGGGCAGTTACTAAAAGGCAATATACGTGCGGAATTAAACTAGGTAAGGGTTCCCACGAGCACATGTCCCTGGCCATGGCGGGCATCATGCTGTGCAGAATCGCTTTCTCTGGTCTCTCCCTTGTTCCTGGGATCCTCTCCCCCAGGTCTAGCTGCTCTTCACAACCTTGGTTCTAGTCTTTTCCCAGCTGTCCCTCCCGCAGCCACTGGGAGGATGGCGAGGGTTACTATTCTCTACTTAATCAAAGGGCAGACAGGGTCTGGGCAGTGTGAGGTCATCTGGCTCCAGGAGAGGAAACCAGGACCGAAGCTCAGAGGGTCCCCTCCACAACCCTCAGTTCTGGGCACAGTACCAGCTTCCCCTTTACCATGGCCCCACTTCCTTCCTCAAACACCAGCCAGCCCCAAAGGCTAAAACTAATTTCCACTTTCTGCTAAAATACATTGTAAAACATAGACATTCTCCAGGCCTCTTTCATCAGCTGTAAAATAAGGGTGAGACCTATGCAGGTCCCAAGGACTACATGTGCACAGAAGCTCAGTGCAGGGCCTAACGAACACTCGGTCTGCGCGGCTCCACGCGAGTACACAGCCAGTGGTCTGATCCCTCGCCTGAGGGTCAGGCAGGCAGGCAGAACCTTATCCTTGTTCCAGTCTGGTTGCCACAAACATCCTCCCAAAACTAGCTCTCAGGGCAGAAACCATCAACCTAGTGTGCAAAGCAACACTTTCCATTAAGAATCCTGACCAAGGGTAAAAGATAATGGTCAGGACTGAGAAACCCAACATTGAGAATTTTTAAATAAAACTGAGACCACCAAACACACACACACTGGAGCATTTGTTGTAATAGCAAAGCTAGAAACAATCATAAAATAGTCCGTTCGAACAGGAATCTTTGTGGATGTTAAAAAGTGAGTACATCTGCATGTGCCAACGTGAAAATGTCCAGGCTGTGCTACTTAAAGAAAAAAAATGCATATATCTGAAATTAGCACAAGACTGAATATCAAATGTAATTGGAAAAATGTTTTTTTAAAAAATGTTTAAAGGGAAAACGCCACACTTCCGGTAGCCCCGAGGTGGGTGTCAGGTGTCCTGAGACCACAGGAACCGTGACAGGGAGGAGTGGGGAACTTGACATTGAGTGTAGGTCCTACTTGTTAACGGCGTCAGATCAGCTGATCAGGAACCCCATGCTTCACACACAACAAAAACCACGAAAACAAATTTTCTAAAAACTGTAGGCTTTTTTATTCAGTTAAGAGGTAGACAGATGAACATGAAAGGCTGTCCCATCTAACTTGCCCAAAGTTCACACTCCATTCATTCATCCATCCCACACTGCCGGAAATCCTAAAGAAACAACCACGACTGCCAGAGGCTTTT
This sequence comes from Phyllostomus hastatus, assembly GCF_019186645.2. Classification (NCBI taxonomy): domain Eukaryota; kingdom Metazoa; phylum Chordata; class Mammalia; order Chiroptera; family Phyllostomidae; genus Phyllostomus; species Phyllostomus hastatus. The sequence goes on along the minus strand of NW_025334041.1, from coordinate 70,979,751 downwards.
ATTCCTACCTCCTCGTGGCAACAAGTCAATAAATTGGTTGCAAAGAGTTACTAATTTAAAGTCTCACTGTGCCCAAGAACTTCGTCCCTCCACAAGTTCCCACAGACACCAGCAGGACCTACCACTGCCGACAGGAGGGCAGCGTGCAAGGGACTATTTGTCTAAGAGGCTACAAGGGAAGCTTCAGGTACATTTTTGTTGTTAAGTCCCTGTGCATGTTTGGGCAGAAGCTGGTGACACTGCCAAGCAGAGCACATTGTCAAATGGCTCTGAATGGCATTAAAAAAAATCACAAGTTATCTTCATTAAAACATAATGGAATTGCAGCTGGGTACAAAAAGTAGATAAATATGTACAGGAAGTCACAGCCAATAGAAACCAGTGGAGACCTGGCTATTTAAATAGCTAATTTTGAGACAAGTCATATTTAGCACAAAAGCAACTGTAGCACAAGTAACACTTCTCACAGCTCCCAAATTCTGAAGATTGTCCTGGGTCTTCTGTAACACTGCAGTCATTCAGAGAAGCAGGAATGCTAAGGTGGCCCAACAATGGCACGTTTCTCATCTCAAATGGCTTCCCGCTCAGAGGATAACATTTTTTTTAATTTATTTTTTGAGAGAGGCAGGGAGGGAGAGAGAGGGAGAGAAACATTGATCGGTTGCCTTTCACACGTGCCCTGAGCAGGGACGGAACCTGCAACCTAGGGACGTGCCCTGACCAGGAAACGAACTGGCAACTTGTCACTTTGCAGGACAACGCCCCACTGAGCCGCTGGTCAGGGTCAGAGGATGACGTATTTGAAGACCGCCATGATAGCAGCGCTGATTAGGCCGGAAATGGGGACTGTGACAAACCAGGCCATGAAAATGTTGCGAAAAAGTCGCCAGTCGACAGCCTTTTTGGATCGGAGCCAGCCAACTGACACAACAGAGCCCACCTAGGAGAAAAACAAGCAAGGGAACTGGTTACCAATGGTTACCAAAGTGCCAGTGGTAGCCTGGTAATAAAGAGACACATGACCTAAAGTAGGTAAAGAACCCCAGACTGTTGAACTGGACCCAGCCCAGGAAAGCTGGTTTGTGATCGGTTAAGGAGATTGCTGGTGGGAGGATGAAGGCAACATGAAAACCCAATCATTAAATTTCCTAACTGGGGTAAAGTATGATAGGAAAGGAACACTTCCTTTTTCTCTTCCAAGTTAGTGGAATTGAATGAACTGCACTAATAATAATTAGCTGCTTTATAGGTTACTTTAAGCTGTAGGTTTTCCAGAGATTGTTCTAGAGGGAGGCTGATATTAGACCTAATAGCCAATCACCTGGCAAGAGATCCTGAGAGAAAAGGGTGACTCACAGGCTCCATGACCAGCCAACTTCAACTCCCCCTTTAGGGAAGTGTGTCTTCCTGTCCCTGCAGTGACTACATGGTCACCAAGCAACCTTAGGGCTCAATACGTGCGTATGTGCTTCAGTCCCAATGGGCCCTACATACACTGCCCTTCAACTGCCCAGCAGGCCTCACAGACTTGCTGGCTCCACGTGAAAGGACTTCTGCATCATCTGGGGAGAATTTGCATTCTCTGCCTCAGTAAGAGTAACAGACACAAGGAATTATAAAATGTAAGCCTTCATATTCTTGACACATATCCTAAACTTTGCACTCTTCAACGCTCCACTGTGTAAAACTTTCTAAACCAAAGTATCTGGGGAAAAAAGCCTACCTATTCCCAGAATCATTCAAATGACGTGGCACATGCCACCCACTTACTTTACAGTGTGTGGTGCTGATGGGAAGGCCGACGTTGGATGCGATCACCACAGTGAGGGCAGATGCCAGCTCAATACTGAAGCCGCTGCAGACACAAAGAGACGATGGTCAACAGTCAAGGCTGGACTGGGACTCCTGCGCGAGCTAACACCGCCTCACAACGAGTGCTGTCTCACTGCGCCCACTCGGCATAAGGCCTCCACGGACCCTTTTACTTTGCCAGAAGTCTTTAAAATCTACTTTCCATCAGTTCTTGGGAATTCTCTTCTCCCTTTTCTCTAACATTTGAGGTTTTAAGATTTTCTGGAAGCCCATTAAAAACATTTACCCTTTAAGAATTTGGAAAACATCAGTTTTGGCTCCCAAATAAAACAAAGGCTGAGTATGCACAGCAATTCACTCTTAGCACACCTATCTTCCTCAGGAAAAATTAATTCTGTTGTGAGACCAGTGGAGCTGATAAGTATTTGAGCAAAATTAGATTTAAGGGCCAGACAGTAAGTAAAATCTAAATAGTTCACAGCAACGAGAACGTCAGAAGCTTCTACAAGCTGGGTTACTTCACCTAAACAGTGACTGGTGTGGCGGCACCACACAGCACCGCGCACCTCAGGAACGAGGCCCGTGTGCCTGGCTTACCTAGAGGGTGTGATCGGCGTCAGGTCCTTGCCCATGGTCTGGATGACTCTCCTCCCCCAGACCCACAGACCGATACAGATCCCAACGCCACCATACAGCAGCAGCCATATCGGAGATGCTTCTTTGGAACGCACATCTCCTGTGTTATAAACCAGATACAGAGCAACCAGAGGGCCAATGGCGTTGCTGAAAGAAAAATGAGAGCAGAGATAGCTTTTCAGGCAGAAATGGCGAGCTCCAGTTTCTTGCGTAACTTACTAGTTGTCCTGAGTGAAGCTTGAAGCTCGCTTAGCAAACAGGTCTGTCTCACAGGAAATGAAGGGCGGCCACGTACAGAACAGAAGGGAAGGGGAGCTGCTCAGAGGGGGCCCCATGCCTAGTGGGGCCCGTCTGCCCACAGGGAGCCTAAAGCACCCAGGGGCTCCAGCGACAGTTTGTGAACCACAGAATCAAGGCCAATGGCAAACTCACCCCTCAGGGAATTAATGTAAGTTTTCCATCTTACATCCCCAAATTTCTTATCAAACTGGGTCCCGCCTCCACAGACAAAAAGACTTCTCTAAACAATATCTGTGTTTATCATCCAAAGAATTTCTCCAAAGACAAAAATTTTGCTGCTTGTTTCGTTAAGTCAACAACTGCTATTGCCTCATCCTACCTAGACACTCAGAGCCCCACAGACAGCACCAGCATCGCGGCCACAAGCTCAGCCTTATGAAAACGCGAGCAGTGTGAACAGAGAGAGATGTGAAACTTCAAAGCCACTGACCTGACATCATTGCCACCGTGGGCAAACGAACCGAAGCAGGCCGTGAGGATTTGCAGGAACTGGAAGAGGAGAGACACTTCTGGTTTGTCCTGGTCGTTCCATTCTTCCAGAGAGCTGCCGCTCCCTTTCCTGTCGCCCAGGCCCATCTCCACCTTGCTGCTCACGTCCATCTCAGAGGCCGAGTGGATGTCTGACACTGCATTGCAGTAGCTGGTGTAACTGTCCATTCGAATTCGCTTCTTGCTGTCCGTGTTCGGCCACGTCAGCTTCTCCATCTCCTCGCCCTTCTGCTCCCCTTCTTTGGCACGGAATGAATCCAGAGGCATGCCACAGATCGCCATAGTATAGGAAGTGTAGCTGTTGTTGCGCCTCAAGGGTCTGTCACCAGAGTCTCCCATGCAGTCGCCCACCTTGGCGAGATGCAGCTTGTGCAGCAGCTCCTTGTACAAGCCGGAGTCCTTGTGCACCGTGTGGTACTGGTAGTGGCCACTGGAGTTGATGTGGTTACTGACGGCCTGGCTGAACTGAACGAGGTTCCCATTCGGCAGCTGCACTGCACCTGGTCAAGAACGAAAGGTGACACTCAACCCAAAGCGCACCAGGACCCAGTGAGCCTCCACACCAGCAGAAAAGTGAAACTATTTCCCCACCCAAGAAATTCCACTCACCGTTCATGGCCCCGTCCAGGCTGGTTTCCTCTTTCAGGTCCACACTGGGAAGTCGCTCTCGCTCCGGCGCTTCCTCCAAGTCTCCCAGCTTGAAGGAGACAGTCCTCTCCTCCACCACAGCCCGTAGGGGCACGGTGGCAGGCCCTGTCTCGGAGCTGGGACTCCTGCTTTCAACGTCACTGAGAGACAACTTTGCCTCTTCATGCTCTTCTTTCAAGCTATTTTTTTTTTCCATTAAGGGACTTTCTGAAGGACTAGACTTTATTTCTCCTGGAAAAGAACGAGTTTTTGTTTGGTCCTGACCACACCAACTTGTTCCACTTTTCCCCTTTCTCCACCTCAAAAAGAATCCATCTCAAAACATGAACATATGTGAACTTCAGTAAAAACTCAAAATAACCTTCCTGCCTGTACTTGCCACATCTCTTATTTCCTGGGAGGAAATCAGCAATGCAGGACACCCTGCATCAGAGGTTACAAAGTCTTTGCGTAAAGGACCAGAGTGTCTTGTGCTTTACAAGCCCTTTACACTTAAACCATGCTTAGCTCCCTGCCGGCCTGTTCTGTAGTGAAAGGTAACTCAAACCAGGTCTGGCGAAGGGTTAAAAACTTGGCCTGTATCTAGTTCATGTTTTTAAAAAAGGAATTCCCCCAAAATCCCCTCCATCAGTTTAAGCCAAGCAACACGTCCAGTTGCAGGCAGCTAAAGGCGACCACTTTAACTTCCACTTCTGTGACACAGAGGTACACCTATGATTCTAAATTCCACAGCCAGGCAGGAGTAACTTCTGCCCGTCCTGCCAACGCCCAGCGTGTGTACATGCCCGTTTGGGCATCGCAGTCGAGCCACAAACCAGGATATACAACATCAGTGAGATTTGTGTCGTCTTCCCCAGACTGAGGGGAAACAAGGTCAGCGAGTCCCGAGGGTCAGCGAGTCCCGAGGCCCCCGCTCCCACTGTGCACTCGGGCACCTCGGTGCAGCCGCATGACACAGCACTGCTCCCAAGGCCACTGCAGCCAGGGCTGCCTCCCTTCCAGAGAGCAAACTCAACCACTAACCGAGCATTTGCAAGTGAACTGGGCAAAAAGAGGCTATATTAAGAGAATTCCACCAGAAAGGAAAAAATACAAGATTTAAGACTGACACTAACTAAAATTTATTTAGTGCTTAACTACACTGTGATACTGTGTGCAGGGATGGCCTGCCCGAGTGATGCCTGACGCTCGAAAACGTTCACCTCTCGAGTCTGTGCTACAATTCTGAGAACAGTCAATTCAGATATATACACTGACCACAGCTTTGAATGTCTAAATCTGAAGTCATACACAGAATTCAGGAAATGTTTCCTCTATGAAAGCATTTTGTATCTGCCCCTTATTTTTCGTTAAGGTACCCTGAAGTGTCCTTAAGTATTCTCACTGAATATAGGGTACAAAGTCTGTATTTGTCTATCATTGGCAAGTGACCAAGGCACAGTAAAATCATAGATTAAATGCCCAGCGTGTGACCAAAGCACAGGCACAACACTGCTTCGAACCAGCCTCATGTCATTGTCAGTCAGTCAGAACATACTTTGGACAACAAGCCCATACCCTCCAATACCCATTTAAAATTTCTGACTTTGCCAATCTAACCAAACAGTGGATTTGTACAGGTGGCCAAACAAAAAGTAATAAGCACAACATTACAAGTTAGACTTTCTGTTATGACGTGTTACTTACGTTCGATTTTCCTCTTCATCCTGGGACAGACAAAGAACCAGACGATAAGAGCACACAGAACTGCACATCCCACCGAGATGAGGATGGTGCCCCACAGAGGCAGTTTGTCAAAGCCCAGCACTAGGAGATAAAAGGTGCATCTTGAAAACCCAGGGCTATAGCCCTTGCAACAGTGAGTACACCCTCCTGTGGGGATTCAGGCCCCCCCAGCCAGCCCCACACCCTGACAGCGGCTGCCAGCCTCAGGTCCACAGGGTCTACTACTGTGCTCGCGGCTGTACAGGGGGGAGGGAAATCCAGTTGTCACCTGAACCCACACCGCTATGGCCCACTTTAAACACCTGCTGGACTGACGTCTCCCAAGCTCTTTCACAAACTAGCTTTTTTCCTTTCTTTGCTTTCCACAATGGTGGGAATTACCATAATCTGAGAACCTACAACTATTATGAAAAAATGGAACCACACCCGCAGCCTCCAGACGGTGGCTGATGGAGCATATTTCGTTGGAAGGGTGCCCATGGTCACACCCATCATACTGAGGTAATTCTCTGTGGAGTTATCACAGCCACTGTGCTGGCCTCCAGCACAATTCTTTAACAAGATTATCTCTTAGACTCATTACCAAACTAAGATAAAAAACAGGGATATTATCCATCAAAAGGTTGGAACAGTTCAAAAGGCTGCCTTTCACAAAAGGGAAACAGTTTAGTGGCAGTTTCACTCATAAGCTGTATCTTAGAAACTTGCCTACTTTTTGTAAGGCTCAGGAATCATTAATATTAGTCACCATCTGCTTATCACTGAAATGCCAATAGGCTCCAAAGCGTATTATTAATAACAGAAGCAAAACACCAAAGAATCTTATTTAAGCCTAAAAGATGTTATGATTTCTAGTTTATCCAAGAAGAGCTTAGTTACAATGGTTGTTCTGCTTTTTTTGCTTATTAGGAATTAAATTATTTATAAAAAATAGAAATTCTCTGGCACCCCAAAATGATTACTGCTTAAAAATCAGATATAAATTGAGGACCCTTCCAAATGAAAGTTTTACAGTGACTATAATATTTCCACTTTAATTCCTGCTATCAAGCTTGATCATGTAGTTAAGTCATACAAACTAAAACACACATGAAATTCACTCTATTTCCAACACAATTAAAATTTGCCCATGTTCCATGTCAAAACGGGGAAATGAGACTGCTTTTTTTATTGTAAATAATCCACAAAGGTCAGAACAAAAACATCCAAGTTCCCTTTTCAAAAATGATGGAAAGGGTAGTTTCTGACTTCACTGAATGATGAGCTCTGCGGCCGCTACATGAAACACCAGCACCGAGAGCCTCTCGGAAACGCCTCAGGTCAGCACGAAGGAGCCGACTGGAGACGGGAGGGAACGCTGCACGCACGCTCGGCTGTGCCTGCGTTGTTTGGAAGGGTGGCTGGTATGCCCTAAGGAAGATCAATATCCTCATCAAGGTGTCCATTATCTCTCCTGACTCTTACTAGAATAAGGACAAAGGTTCAATGTACTTAGCTAACTCCATTTTTGACTGGTGATATTACTTCAGTGAGGTAATCCATTAGTCAGAAATGAAATCATTTTACTGGGCCACAAGTATTAAAAAAAACTAAACTAAAAAGAATTACTTGAAAATATGAGTGCACAGCATCACTGTAAAGTCGAGTAGCTTCCAGACCCCCTTCCCCTCATCCTTGCTGTATGCACGTGTGTCCTGGGCAGCACAACACATGTATTCCGTCCAGTGCATCAGTCAAAATTGAAAAGCACTGACTTGAAGGTCAAAGACCCTCAGGCCAAACGAATCTGGATGCTTGCCTGAGCTGATCAGCACAGGCACAGCCCTAACGGACAAGTCACAAGTTGTCCATCTTTTTCAGTTGCTAAATTAAACATGCATCATAACTTAACCCAGAAATTGCCTTAGCCCCCAACAGAATCAGTATTTCCATCTTTACATTCTCACAAATTACTCTTCCTCTTAGCTGCATGAATTCTTCTTCCACGTGCACTTAGACCAGGTGTTAAACATCCCAACTCTTCTCATTCGAGCAGGTTCAGGGGAGTAAATTTAGTACTTAGAAACAAAAGTAGCTCCATTTGGGAGAGAAAAATGAAAATATCCAGCATACCAGTGCTAAATGGCTGATTACTGGAGACCAGATATAACTAAGGTCTCTTCAGCAGTCGGCAGTTGAGGCCCGTACCAGTGCCAGTATTTTAACATAGACAGGAGAAAGGGAGGGAGAAGACCGTATTATCTTGGGTCCTGTGAAGACTAAAGAGTAAAGGTCTGTAGTGATTTAGAATCTGAGCAGGTCTCTTTGGTTGAAAAACTATCTAGGTTAACTCAGCATACACTAGCCTGCAGCCTTCTGAAATGGGTGCAGGCCAGCCACCTTCTAGGAGATTTCAGCCCTGTAAAGCAAAAAGGGGTAAATCGGGCATTTAATGCAAGTTTTGTAAACAACTTTAAATTTACATCTAAATATTTTGATATGTACTTACAAGGTGCTCCAGTATACATGATGGAAAACAGGTTTATTCCAATCGTGCAAGCATAGAAAACTGGCAAAGCTCGCAAACCATTAGGAACTGGATCTGCCTGTAAAATAACATTAAGATTAACACCTTGATAAGTTGTGAAGATTAACCCTTATCTACAGAGTCTTGTAAAAGGGGAGATTCAGGAATTCCAGTGCCAATACGTTTCTTCACACTAGTTCCCAAAGCCAGTAGGCTTTTCTACCTCTGTTCCTGGAAGTCTGGCTATCAAGGCTGATCTCCAGCTACCCGAATTTAAGTTTATGTTTGTTTGTTTGGTTGGTTGTTTTTTGGGGGGTTGTTTAGTTGTTTTTTTTGCCCAGGTTTTAACAAGACTACCTATGCTAGTCACTGGTAGGCAATGTCCCAAAAATTCAGTTTCAACACCCAGGGTTCTAAGGTACCTGTTGTCCAGATACAAATCTAAGCACACACCTGATGGTGCACTAGACATTTATAAGAGGTGTCAAGAAGCAGACCATGGGATGTTAGAACATTTCTCACCTGACTATATACCTGCAAAGATTTCTTAAAATACAGTATGTAGTAGAGTATACCTACCTATTAACAACTACCTCATCTAGACATCTGATAAGCACACCGTTAGTAATGATTTACTGAAGCCCTAACATAAAGACCAATCACGTGCTAGATTACCCACCATTCAACAGACTGGGCCAAGCACTATTGTGGGTACTGAAATACAGGGGTGAATGAGACAGAGTTCCTGCTCTCAAAGAACTAACAACTATATTCCAGCACAGAGTAATACCAAGTTCTGTCTTAAGGTATAAAGAAGGATAGGTAAGGGGGCAGTAATGTAAGGAGGAGGACATTTTAATTCAAGAAGGGGGGATGAGTACTGGTGGAGCAAAGACACAAATGCGTAACTCAACAAGCTTGTATACACCTAGGGTACTTGGGTGGGGGGCGGGGGAGGGCAGGTCTTTCTAGACAACAATGGCAGCAAGTGCAAAGTCCCTGAGGCAAAAGCTTGAAGTATTTAAGGAACAGCAAAGAGGCCAATTCAACTGGAGACAAGAGTTCCACTTACAAGAAATGTGTATTATTTCTATAGAAAAACACTGAAGTCAAACACTTAAACGAATGAAGAACGTGGGCCTGAACACAAGGAAAGGCTAAACTAGAACCACGTTAGGCGAAAGGTTTACTGCTCTCTTGATCACAACCCAAGGGAAAACCTTGGGGAGGGAGAGACAGAGGGAAAGGCCCAAAAATGATCCTAAAGCTTCCAGTAGGATTAGCCAATACACTCGGAAGAGGGAGGCAGCGGCTTAAGATCAATGAAACGAGAAAGAGGCGCCGATCCACATCAGTGGAGATGGGCCCTCACGGAAAAGCACGCTGGAGTTTCAGCCCCTTGTCTACAGATCAATAGCCAAAATGAAAACCATAAATACAGTACAGAACCCAGGCACTGGTAAAGCATCCCTGAGCAACTCACCAACGTGGGTCATGCCCCAAGGGTAGTTGATAGGTTATGAACTTGAGGTGTATATACATTTTTCTTTTAGAAGTATCTGTGGTTTAAGAAAACTCTCCAAGGAACTTAAGACCCCCACCCCAATCAAAACCCATTAGGGTTCCACAGACTCAGGTAGGGACTTAACAGATTTTCAAATAATATTTGGTATTTTGGTATCAAACGATAACTGGTTCGTCAAAGAGGAAGGAGCCCATGTATTTGTTTATTTTTCTGTATAGCAGTTATATATTCCAACATAACCAGTAATACACTACCTGGGGACAGGAAAGGGAATGAATGACACTAATAATAATTTATTATGAAATGACAGGTTCATGGTTTTAAAAAGTCAAGGTTCGTAAAAGGCTAGGAAAAAGGAGAAACCTCAGCAACCCAGCTCTCCCTTTCACTCTAGACTCCTCAGTCTCTCCCAAGAGGTAACCAGGACTGACAATTTTATGAGATACTTATTACCCTGTGGCCCATCTAACACTCCCTCAAAACTTTTTAAAATTTATTTTTTATTGTATTTTTCCATTACCATTTATTCCTGTTGTACCCGACCCCCAAAACTTCACCTGGAAATGTGTCTCATCATCCACTTACGTGTGTTAGGAAAGGGGTCTCCACAACCCTCCCATCTTTAAACCAGAACAGCTTTATATTTTACATATTTAATGTTCCAGCAAGTATTGTCTAAAGAAAAGCTTCCTCTGAGTTTGAAAAGATGTCCTAGATATATTCAGTGTGATTCCTAATAGAAGGGAGAATACTGAAAGACCCATTTTCTTTGACTAGAATTTAAATACCCAACAGGAAAACTTCACCTTCCCCTATTCCTGTTTATCGCCCCAGTTCTTAGAGAAGTATCTCACCTCCATTCTGTTTTTTCCTACTATACTACTCAATGCCCTTGGAATAAACATTTAGAGAATAGAAACTTCTTAAAAAACAATTTCAGTCCTGGCTGGTATGGCTCAGTGGATTGAGTGCTGGCCTGAGAACCAAAGGGTCACCAGTTCAATTCCCAGTCTAGGGCACCCACCTAGGTTTCAGGGCCAGACCCCCTGTGGGGGGCACATGGCAGGCAACTGCACATTGATGTTTCTCTCCTTCTCTTTCTCCCTCCCTTCCCTTCTCTAAAAATAAAAGTTTTTTTTTTAAATAAGCAATTTCAATGACAATTTCCAAAACAAAAACTTAGGTTGGAAGACTTTTAACAGCCAGGACCCTCAAAAGTCACCTAAGGATGTTTCTTGAGATTTAAAACCTACCTTACCAGAAGTATGCACACTCATTGCCTGAAAACCCATGTTACTGAAACACTGGATACAGTGGATGTGCAAGAACAAGCACCCCAGGGCAGGAAGATGGAGGGGGTTAAAGGTGAGGAAGATCCTCAGTGTTGTTTCAAAACACTATTTCAGTCACTTTTGATCATGTCCGCCCTCATACCCAAACAAGGAATATAGGGTTAAGAAGTTAAGACATCTCACTGAAGTTCTCAGTAACTGGGGGTAAAAATACCTGGCATGCATTCCTCAAACAAGAGGTCTGGGCACCTCAAAATCTCCCTCTGTACCTCAGAGAACCACCACTCCCCAGAAAGAAGGCAAGTTTTTTTTTGTCCCAAGACCCACAAAACCACTCCAGAATCAGATGCATCTGCTTCCCAATAACCAATCAACAGAGACCTGGTGTAAAACTTTTACATAAACAGGACCCCTAACAAGGGATTCTGTCAGTTCCCCAGGTTCTCTGGTGTGAAGCTGTGCGACTCTACAGGAACACTAAAACATCCAGTCTGAGCCTAGTGGTTAGCCTCCACTTTAAGCATCACGTCGTCGTGTGATACAGCTGTGGGAAGGGAAAGAGTAGGTGCAATCACGTCAGCTTGCTGTATAAACAGCACCAGTAAATACCAACGAACTGTTTCCGTTTAAATTATTCCAGGCTACAAATGTTGTAAGATTTCAAAGTACTGAACTGCTTTATTCTGCCAGACTCATGCCATGGGAAACAGTGATCAGGAATCAGTTCACCAGTCACAGTTTCTATAAAGAGGTTCAAATCTTTCCCTAGAGAAGCCCAGAACCGGAGCCAACAAGTGAGTCTAAACATATTCTTCTTACTCCTGAGGATTAAGCTACCTATCTTCCTTCACTCAGATTTCTACACTTTAGAAGCATTTTTAGGAACTTACAATGGACAGTTAAGAGCTATTCACCTCAGAAAAAGGACAACTTTGTTTCCTTAGAAAAATGCATTTATTCTTGCTGTAACTCAGTCCAATGACAACACCCTTTCTTGTCCACTTTGGAGCCAGCAACAGACTTCTTGATAAAAGAAACGCTATCGAGTCCCTGAAAAGGGATTTTCAAGAGGACAGGAAATTAAATGGCTGTCTGGATTATTTTTCTGGCCAAGAAAAACTACCTTTACTGGTTCTTTTTACCTAGTCAGAACCAGTAAAGGCACTGTGAGAAGTAGACTCCCCACCAAGAAGCTTATAAACAGGCTATGATAATCAGCTCTACTGAATTAATTGTGCAGACCCGCACTACTACTTCAGTGGCACTAAGAAAAAGCCACAGGAAAATTGTGACTTGCTGAACCCCAAGCTTACGATTCAAAATGTTCTGCACAATGGTGGTTTAAAGTAGTAATCTGCTTCACTCATATGTGGGATATAAAACTGAAACTCACAGACACAGACAGCAATGTCGTGGTTGCCAGAGGAAAGTGAGGGGGTAGGGGTAGAGAGGGGCCTAATACATGGTGACAGAAGATGGTCTGGCTTTAGGTGGTGGGCACATAGTGCAATATACAGACCTAGTATCATAGAAATGTATGCCTGAAACCTGTATGATCTTATTAACCAATGTTACCCCAATAAATTTATTTTTTTAATTCTATAAGTAATAATCTGCACACAGTTAGAGCAATCCTAAATACACTTCCCTAATTTTCCGCTTCCAGTCTCTCCCATTCCTTGGCACAGCACAGCACTCATTCAATTCTCCCTCCCGAATGCCCTCTTAGGTACAGAAAGCTTGATTCTTTCAGAGAATACAGCAACATATAAAAGGTGTATAGACGGTAAAGAATTTTTCAGCTTTCAAAGGCCATATACCCACGTATCAATCACATTTGCAAGAATGCTATTGGTTTGAATACCACTGAATGTGACTCATAAAAGGGCATAAAGGGGTTGGGAGGGAGGGGAAGGGAGGAGAGAAAGATTACCTTACGGAGGATGAATGCCCGAACAAGGAAGAATAAAATTCCAGACATGATACCAGAAAGCAGCGGAGAAACAAACCAAGACAACACTGGAATAGAACACATTAAGAAAAATGTCAACTAATGAAAAGCTGGAACCAAAACACACTTTCAATTTCAGTATTGTTTTCATAACTTTAGCGTGTGTCTCCCTTTTATACAATATACTCCTATACATAGTACCTTGGACCATGCCAAGAATAAAAATTAAGAAGCCATTCTGAATTAAACCTACCAATTTTTACCAGCTCAGACCACTTGACACCATCCTGACCTTTTGCCACAAGAGAGAAACCAATGGTCGCACCAACAATACAATGGGTCCCAGAAATGGGAAGCTTCAAAAACGATGCCACTAGTTGCCACACAGCAGAACCTGAAACACAGTCAAGTTTTATTTAGTAAATGGCAAAATTCCATTATGTACGCATTGCAGTCTCACATTAAAAGTATAGGACAGGCATTTGCTCACCCAACACAGAGAGAATGACATGTCACAGAACTTACCGAACATGGCACTGACTGATCCGGCCATCAGCAGCTTCTGGCGTGATTTGTACATGGCTACGTCGATCAGGCCCTTCCTGATGGTCTCACTCACTTTGGCTCCCAGCAGGACAGAGCCTACGGTCTCAAAGATGCTAGCCAGGATGCAGGCCTGCTTCAGGGTCACCACCCCAGAACCCACAGCGGTGCCGAACGAATTCGCTACGTCATTGGCGCCCACGGAGAAGGCCAGCACGAAGGCGATGATGAAGCCCAGGATCAGCATCCACAGGTAGTCCACCAGCGGGCCAGCGGCCACGGTGCTGGCCACCAGCGTGGTCGCGGTGGTCGCCATCCTCAGAGCAGCGGCCTTACCTAACAACTACTGCGTGGCTTTCAGGCGTGTAAACAGAATGAGTATGAGGTATCACAAACGCTCTAATAAATAATATATATTATATAAAATTAAATACTGTAAACTGCGGCAGACACCGGGCTGGTCACTGCTATACGCTGCGCGCGGGTGTCTGTGGTCCGGGACGCCTCGGGCTCCGGGGAACTAGCGGCGCGGCGCGGAAGGCCATGACGGGGACGCGCGGGGACGCGGGATCATCCTGGGGGGACACGAAACCACGCTGGCATACGCCCACCGCCCGCTGCCCACCGCCCGCGGCAGGACTCGCGGCCAGCACGTGGCGCGCCGCTCCACGCGCCCGCCCAGGAACCCTCCACGGGCAGCAGAACAGGCAGCTCCTGCTCCCGCGCGCCGGGACCGCCAAAAAGGCCGCGGTCTGGGTGGAGGTGTACAACAAGAGGCCTGAACCCCGCCCGGGAGAGGGTGCCAGTCATCGCGGCGCCCCACTCACCACAGAAGACCAGGGCGGAGCGGGACGGGGAGGTCCAGGCGGCGAGCACACGGCAGGTGGGGTTGGAACCTCCGGGAAGCAGCGGAGTCTCAGCAACCGAGGAGGACAAACCGGGAACGCACGCCGGCAGCCATCACCCAGATGGCACTCGCAGTCTCCGCACCTTATAGACTGCGCGCGGCCCACGTGACCCACCGCGCGCCCGCGCGCGCGAGCCGCGGAAGCTCCGCCCCCGGTGACTCAAGCCCGCGGGCGGGTCGTGCCCAGCGGGAAAACCCGGCGGCAGCGCTCATTGGCCAGTGGAGCGCTGGGGGCCACGGCCCCGTGAACAGCTGATCGCACCGGGAGGAGGTGAGCTGCCGCGCCTGGCGGGTCTGATAGTACAGCGGGCTGACTGTGGGGGTCGTCTGCGGTATTGTAGAGGCTGCGACCACGATTGTTCCTGGCTTCTCCGTTAAGCTTCGGTTTTACCGTGCGGGCCTTGCCGAAACCGCACTTCAAGCACATCTGAAACCCGCCGCGTCCGGAGTCCGCACCTTGTCGGTGACGCGGCGGGTTCAGTCCCTGCATGTGGTCGCCCCTGTGATGCCCTTGGCCAGACTGGTGCTGCCCCGTCCCGGAGGAGGGAGAAGCTCACCCGCTGGCTTTGCTCCCGCAGCCGCGCACCGGGTTGAGGCAGAGTGGACAGCCACGGGAATAAGCCATCCGCGAGAGCTGACTGTCCCCCGTGCACTTCCACGAACGTCTGTAATTTCTGCGGCACGGCCGTGTGTGAAAAAGGACACCGATTCGGAGTCCAGTCCTGACTCCTGCTCGCTACACTGCGTCATCCAAGTCTCCCGCTGCGCCACGAATGGCAGTTTAGTTAGAGATCAGTACCTGCCTTGTAGCGGAAATTCAGTGTCTCAGTGTGGCTAGAACGCAGGGCGTTCAGTAAATGCTAATTCCCGGTTCGCTCGTCCCTGAATATACCTGTTTTAGGATGTAGAAAAGTATGGAAGGTCATGTTCTCTTTGCATCCCACCCAGAAAATATTGACTTCTGGTCTCTATGTGCTCTATGGTGTGGTTTTCACATTAATAAAATTGGCTCTGCACATTTGGTGGCATTTCATCATCATACAGCTTGAAATTAAGCCATGGAAAAGTAAGGTCGTGGTCTCTTGTCAGGGTTGTAGTGAGACTAAAGAATTCCAACCAGAAAGACCAACCGGGCTTAGAATGTTCTAGAGTCCTCCCCCTTCTCTTGCCACCTCTAGCAGCTGCACACTGAAGAGCAGAAACAAAGATACTCTCAGTCGTTGCTATGTCTGAGCCATCTGTGCAAGGTCAAACTCCACCTGAGCATCCTCTAACCTAGCTATAATGGACTTGTGTGAGTAATTTACAAAGCTCTAGGGCCCTAGGTCCCAAGGTCATGTCCTGAGGAACAAAGTGCATGTCCAGGAGCACTGATCCTGGAGTGCAATTCAGATGCAATTGTGGCATCCACCTCCTCCCTCCACCCTACTTTTTCAACAGAGAGGGAAGGCAGAGAGAAACATCTTTGTGAGAGAGAGATGCCATTGGCTGCCTCCTGCACACACCCCAATGTGGGATGGAGCCCACAACCTGGGATGTGCCCTGACCAGGAATCAAACCTGCAACCCACTGAGGCACGCTGGCCAGGGCAACCCTACTTCATTTCAAGGTTATGAAAAACTTGAATAAATGGACTCATCTGTTAAAGGTCCTCAGAGTTCTGCCATTTAAAACAATTTTCAAAGCAGTTATAAGGAAATTACCTAGAACTCTTCCTATTATGTTTTTTCATTCTGTCCATGGGCATAGTTTGGCCCATCAGTGGTGTAACTCCTAAAGTTGGCAAACGCTTGCTGGACCACTGCTGTGGGAGGTGGTGGAGGTGGTGGAGGTGGTGGAGGTGGTGGGGCAGCCATTCAAATATCCATCCAGATGATCATCCATCCAGGTGAGAGAGCACCATCCAAGCCCCTTGAGTGGATTTGGGGGAGTGGGAGATTCCACAGAAATCCCCTTGCACTACAAGTGAATTCTGTCCACGTATTCAGGCTCTAGAATGATCTTAATCCTTTCCCCTGGACAGCTCAGTGCCTCTGCCAACCTCAGTAAAAAGGGGAAGTAAGGTGGGTCTTTACCACCTCACCTGGGGAGAAATGCCTTTAGAGACCTGGACTGGCCTTGGTCTGGCTGCCTTCATCTTCCCCTAGGGGAGGAAACGCAGGGCTCTGCCTATGGAGAGAAGTTACAGTGCCTCGAAAGTGGGAAAAAAGAGGAGGTATGAGGACCACGGGTTCACACACAATGACACTGGGTTCTGACCTTATGGCTGAACACAGGGCAGAGATCCTAAGGGTGTGTTAGAATCCAGGTGTTGGCACACACTCTCTAGGACCTTAGTGAGGCCGTCTTGTCCACTGGTTAAACACAGACTGTAAGGCCAGACCACCGGCTCTGCTACTCACTAGGCATGTGACTATAGTTGAGCCCCTTGTGATTTTAATGCTCCTAGTATTTTGGAGAGCTAGAATTTTAATTCTTTTTTTTTTTAATATTTTATTTATTTATTTTTTAGAGAGGGAAGGGAAGGAGATAGAGAGAGACACACACACATCAATGTGCGGTTGCTGGGGGTTCTGGCCTGCAACCCAGGAATGTACCCTGGCTGGGAATCGAACCTGGGACACTTTGGTTCCCAGCCCGCGCTCAATCCACTGAGCTACGCCAGCCAGGGCTAGAATTTTAATTCTTAATTAAGGTGTAGGCTTTACCTAAATGTTTCAATTGCTTTGGTTGCCACATAGCTTATAGTCAAAAATTAAGAAAGTATGTTTGTCATGTTCTGAGGGGCTGCCTCTAAAGCATGTTACAGAATAAATGTTTAAAAGTACACTTTGCTCCAGATAATAGAAAAAATATATTTTTCCAGTAATTCAATATATATAGCTAGGTGAGCATTAAATAATAATAGCCTAAACAATGGCAATAGCACCAAGATGTCTAGTTTCTGCCTTTTACTTTAAATATAGGCACAAAGCAAGCATCCTGAAAATAGTCTACTTGGATGAAGGGGAACTTCAGTGGGGATGCAAACACCATGGAGCCAGGACCAAAGGCAATTCAGAGGCTGTCTGTTAGGACTTGGATGGGAGCGGAGGGGTGGGGTGGGGGGGGATGTCCAGGGAGGAGAAGGTGGAAGCCTTTGAGGAGATGAGAACATCCCCCTCTCTACCCACCCCTGCCCTCTGCTTGGCTATAGTCTCAGATGAATGAAGTAGTAATAACTGTATCTACAATGCAATTGTATGCCTACTGTGCCAGGAATCATTCTGGGTGCTCTGTATGTATTACCTTATGTGACATTCTCAGTATGCCTCTGATGATGCACTTTTACCTTATTTTACAGGTGAAGTAACTGAGGCACAGGTGATGAAGCAGCAGTGAAACCAGTGAGGAATGTAACAAAGTTCAAGTTTCTAAGTGCTATTATTCCCTGGGTGTCAGTAAGGGCAGAGGCAAACATAATGGCCTTGGGTGTTAGCTCTTATTTGCACTTAGGTTAACACATTTACTTCCCCTTTTTTTTCTTTTTTAAAAATTCACTCTGTTGCTTTTACAGTCTATATTTTAAGCCTCTTCAAATCCTATTGGAGTAGAAAAGGACCTTTCTAGGAGACCTGACTCTGAGATTGCCCACAGTTTCCCAGTAGGAAGAGGCAGGAAGCCAGGGCACATGCTCTCTTCAGAACTGCAGTTGACGCAGGGGCCTGACCATGTCTTAGAGTCACTGGCAGCTGTTCTCTTGAGACTTCTCAAGAAAGGAAATCTTTAATCGAAGAGGAAAAAGCACTCATGGACAAGGACAACAGTGTGGTGATTGCAGGGGGGAGGGAGTACAAGGGGACTAAATGGTAATGGGGGAAAATACAATAAAAAAAGGAATAAAAAGGAAATCTGTCTTGCCCCCACCTATGGTCAAGCCCTGCAGCAGTAGATTTAAAATAACATCTCAAGGACCACACATCAGCATCACCACCACCCCTTTCCATCTGCACTGGGTGTGGCCACCCTCACTCCGCATCACGAAGGACTGTGCACCCAGTATCCATGGCTCTGCCGCCACAAGGTCCACAGAAAGTTCCAGACAGAGAGGGCATGTAGGGGGAGGATGCAGAGAGCACCCAGACAGCCAAGCTGTGATGCAGAGACTCGCTGGTTGGGGTGGTTTCAGGCCAGCGTCCCACAGCAAAAAAGAGCTGGATTTTGGTTTTGCCAGGCAAACTGGCCTGTTCCTCCACCAACACAAGGCGTGGGCAGTTGCCCCCCCTCACCACTCCAGACTTTACATGCCTCCTCCCCGACTGCTCTCCGCCTAGTCTCTTCCCTTTGGCTTTGAATTCACACGTTTGGGTGTGATGTGACTCAGGACCCAGACAGAGGGGGCAGAAGCACAGCTTTTGGAGCTTGAAATAGTCCTGGCATCTCCGGTTCCCCCCTGACCCAACTTCAGCACAGCCCAGTGTCCTTGAACACTTCTTCAGAATGACCTCTCTGGAAACCTAAACTGAGACCCTGTTTTCTCCAGGCTGAGCTTCTCAGCACATGCCAGGAAAGCAGGGATACAAGGCAACTTGCTAGAAATGCTAGAAACTCAGGAATTCTGTGTCATGAAGATCCTGTAGCAGAAACAAGGCGGGGTCGGCTCACTGCCACACACCCCAGGACATGTGGCTTTAGGCTGAGAGAGTGAGTGGGCAGCCGGATGTGAGTCATTCCCACAGCCGGCCCAAGGAGGAGGTGAAGGGCAACAGTTTCAGGCACGCCATCACTTTCCCTAGCTCTTCTTCTATTCATTAATTCATTCATTCGACAAATAGTCTGCTATGAATCTGACAGATCAACAAGATTGACCAACCCATGCCCTCACAAAACACAAACTCCCTACACCTGGAATTTCACACTGAAGCCCAGCCGTGAACATCACCACCAAGGAGGCAAAGTCAACCTTCTACTTCCGCCAGACCGCCCACTCCTGTATCCAGCCACACAGCTCTTCTTCCAGCCTTATTTATCATTCACTCTCCCAGCAAACATTTCCAGAGCACAAGAGCTTGTGCCAGGACATGCATCCCACAGCCCTCCCACGCTGCAGAACCTCTCGTTCTCCACAAGACACGCCCACCCCCAGCCAGCTGAGAGCTCCTCGCTACGCTCATCTGAACCCTCAGCTGGAGAACAAACGCTCTCTGAGGAGAGAACCCCACAGGGTTTGGTGGGCAAAGCTGGAGAAAAAGCTGCCTGTCTTGGGGGAGTAACCAGAGCCTGGGCCTGCTCCTCAGCTTTGCAGGCCCAGAAATTAAGGAATTCTGGGGCCCAACAAGGGGCTTTGGCTCTTGGGAACTGCCTCCTGGGTGACTGCAGTTCTGAACAGCATCCAATTTTTTCATTTTCAGTGAGGAAATCTGTTTCCAGTGATGGGGACTCTCTTGCCTCTACCTCTGGCCTTGCTGCTCAAAGCGTGGGCTGCTGGCCGGCCAGTGGGGGGAGTGTTTGCAGGATCTCAGGCCCCACCCAGACCTACTGAAGCAGAATCTGCACGTTAACCAGGTCCCTCTGTGGTTCACATGCACACTGTAGATCGGAAGCAACCACAGTTGTGCTTAACAACAAATATGTTCTGATAAATATGTTGTTAGGTGATTTTGTCGTTGTGTGCACATCACAGAGTGCTCTTACACAAACCTGGCTCCCACTACACACCTGGGCTGTGTGGTGGAAGCCTATTGCTCCTGGTCTACAGGCTTTCAGCAGGTTACTGTCCTGAATACTGTAGGTAACTGTAACGCAATGGTACTTGTGCATCTAAACAAAGAAAAAACACAGTAAAATATAATTTAACATAAAAGTCGGGACACTGGTAGAGGGCGAGTTCCATAAGTAGAGCACTGGAAGCTGCTCTGGGTGAGGTGGTGAACAGTGGCGAGGGGATGTGAAGGCCTAGCACGTGGCTGTGCACCGCTGGAGACCCTGCAGACACTGCACACTCAGGGCTAAACTGAGTGTGTGAACAATTTTTTCCTTCATAATAAATTAACCTAGGATACTGTCACTTTTTAACTTTATAAACTTTTAAATTTTGTCAACTTTTTGACTCTTTTGTCATAACATAGCTTAAAATGAAAACATATTGTATAGCTGTACAAAATATTTTCTTTATGTTCTTATATGCTTCTTCCTACTTATTTTTTTTTGTTTTTAAACTTCGTTGCAAAAAAGTAAGACAAGCGCATACACTAGTCTGGGCCCACACAGGCTCAGGACCCTCAGTCCACTGTCTTCCGCCCCCACGGCTGTCCCTCTGGACGAGCCTCGGGGCAAGAACACGCGTGCAGCTATCATCCCCACTGACGGCAGCGCCTTCCTCGGGAACACCTCCTGAAGGACCTGTCTGAGGCTCTTCTTGAGGAGGTGTCTCAGAAATATGACCATGGTGGTTGGCTTGGTTTGTTCCTTGCTCCACCATAGATCTGCTTATCAACAGATAATACACCATGAATATTCCCTCTACGAATAAAAATCTTTTGGTTTTAGGGTACATATTTTCAAACTTTTCAAGGAGCTTGTTAGGTCTGCAAAAGCTTCTGCTTTATAAACCTTCACTGTGAATTTTCTTCAGGGTTTCCTTTTCTCTTGTCTCTTCCTCAGCTACGCATTCCTGTATGCAGGCATAACACAGCATACTGTTTTACAGCACATTTTTTAAAAAGATTTTATTTATTTATTTTTAGATAGGGAAGGGAGAGAGAAAGAGAGAGAGAGAGAAACATCAATGTGCGGTTGCTGGGGGCTATGGCCTGCAACCTAGGCATGTGCCCTGACTGGGAATCGAACCTGCAATGCCTGGTTCTCAGTCCGCGCTCAACCCACTGAGCTACGCCAGCCAGGGCTACAGCACATTTTTAATAAGTAGAAAGTGTGCATGTTTAAATGATTAAGTTATAGTATAGTAAATACACTAACCAGTAAATAGGCGTTTGTTATCATTACCAAGGATTACGCACGGAATTGTATGTGCTCTACTTTTATACGACTGTCACACAGTATTGTTCACACGAGGGTCCCCACAAACACGTGAGAAGTGAGTGGCACTCTGACCTGGCCATGGTTGCGACGTCACTAGGCAATAGGGACTTCTCAGCTCCCTCATAATCTTATGAGATGACCATCATATATGCAGTAAGTCATTGGCCAAAATGTCATTATAGATGCAAGACTGTACAAGAATAAAGATTCTTGTTACCTGGTAAACTCAGAAACTACATTAACACATTCTTTTGCAGACAGATGATGAGTAACTGCCACTTCTGTGTGAAGTCCTGTCTTCTGAAGCAAGCACATCTGCCGTTTTAGCTAAGCAGTGGTTCAGCACATGGCCTTGGGGTCACACTAGCTGAAGTTAGATTCCTGGCTCTACCCTAACCTGCTACGAACTTGGGAAAATTACTAAAGCTCTCTCTGCCTCACATTTCCCCTCTGTGGAGTGGAGATAATAGGCTTGTTGCAAGGATTAAGTAAGTAAAGTGCTTAGTACCGTACCTGGCGTTTAACAAGCAATCAATACTTTTGGACACTCATTGGATTTGGGTGTCCCCAGGTTTTCTATCAACTACATTTACTACCTTTTAGCATGAAATGCTTCTGTAATTGGTAGTCTGATCTACTACATACAGATTCTTCCCAGTTTTATTTTCCGAACATGACTTTATTCACAGGAGCAACTTACTATTACCCCGAAACACGTAATTTATTCCATACTCACTCTCTTCAGGGAATCAAGCTTTTTAACTGTGACCTTGGATAATTCCTCAGATAATGATTTATAAAAACCTCAAGTTTGGGTGTAGGGCTCTTACCCTCCTGGTTCCGGGTACCTTCAAAGCATTGTTCTATTTCACCTTCACATCTGTGTGATGCAGGCAAAAGCAGAGTTACTGCCCCGCTCACAGGGGAGTGAACGCCGAGAGCCCGTGGCCACGCGGTAAGGAGGAGTGGGCCTGGGGTCCTGGCACAGTGGGGCTGGCAGGGGTTCAGTGAAACCCCAAGCCCTGTGTTCTTCCCCCTGCCCTGTGTTGCCTCCAGATTTAAACTACAGGAGTGACTCAGGGTGGAGCTTTCAGGCAAGAGTACTTTGTTTTCTAGGATGATGTCATTGAGAATATTCTGTTCCATTATCCCCATAAGAATGTATATTTATCCACTTGAGTTCTCCTATTTAGATCACGAAATGCGGTCACTGAAACTACCAGGCTGACTGACATGCGCCTGCGCTAAAAACTACACCGCACAGAAGTGCCCCTCCTTAGAAAGCTGACGCTCCAGGCTAACCCCAAACAACTACTATCAACAGTTCTAGTGAGCTCTCAAGTTGTAGACAGTAACTATGTGCAGATTTTTATGTGTCAATCATACCTCAAAAAAGTGGTTTCTAAAAAATTGTGTTGCACACAGACAAACACATAAGGTATTTATATTTTTCTGTACTATAATAAATACCATTTTTTTCATCAAATTAAATCATGCCGTACACGGGTATGCAACTTGCTCTTCTCACTTGACCTGGTCTCAGAAACACTGCATATAGGGCCCTTGATTCTTGTCTCTTAACATCTGCACAAAAGTCCATAATAAACTGTGTGTGTGTCCTGGTGTGAGGGTCCTGGGCTGGCTCCTGGGCTCCAGAAATGGTGTCATCCTGCATGGTATTGCCACACTGTGCCAGTTTAGACACCCAGCCAGTCTGTAAGCGAAAACACCAGTTTCAAGCCTGGGGATGTTCAGATCCTCAGGTCACACCTGCTTGGGACCTCATGGCCCACCCACAGCTCCTTTGTCAGCACCAGACTCCCTCTGAGCACCTCTCCACTCTTGCTCAGAGGGAAAGGCTTTTTCCTTCTCTTCCCCCTTATTTTCATCTTTCCTGCTCTAACCTGTTCTCTCCCTCTATACTGTCCCTCCCAATTCCATGAAGCCCTCTTTCCTTATTCCATCCATCCTCTTCCGGCTTTCAAACCTCAGAACAGTTTTCGGTCCACTGCCAGCAGCCCCTCCCCCCACTCCAGGTGTGTGTTTGCTCTCAGTCATGTCCTGGCTGCTGATGTCCCTCCCTGCACAGGCCTGGTGGCATGGTTGTTGCTATGGGACCATCGTGAGTAACCAGACCCTGAAGATACAGACTTTGCTGCTCACAACTTTGAATCTGTAGTTACTCAGTATCTCAGCAAAGGCTGGCTGAGCGCTCGCTGCCGAGAACTCTGATGACTAACCCAGTCCTCTCCCTCCCTTCCTCGGGGTTAACCACTTCCACTTCTCATCTGTCTGCTTGCTCTGGGGCACCTGAAACAGGGGCCATCAGAGGGTGTCACTAATGTTTACAACCCTCTGGGCGATTTCTGGCCACCAGTTCTGAGAGGAAGAACAGACAGGGGAGAGAGAGGACTCCATGGCAACGGGGAAAGGAATAATCGCTGGTGCTCTGGGTCCCAGAAGGTGCCCAGCCTGGCCAACAGCCCGACTTCCCTCTGTGGCCCAATTGCAAGAATGAGGACCACAGACAGTGGCTGGTCCCACCCCGACATGCGATTGAGGAGCGAGAGGGCGTTCCTGCTGTGAAACCCAAGATCAGCATCTCCATCTACCCTTCCACCACAACTGGCCCTTTCTCTTCATTTTCTCCTGTCTGCTTAGCAGAGTCAGTACTTCTCCCACAGTTGTGTTCTTCCCTTCTGCCTTCAAACATCTATGAGCTTCCTTTTGTTGAGCCACCATCAGGTCTACCTACCCATACTCCTTCAGATAATGGTCTGTATTCATTACCTTCCTTCTTCTCTACTTTCTCTCCTTGACTCTGGAATACCTTGCCTCCTGTCCACACCTGATGAAAGCCCTGCCACTGGCCTTTGCTCTGCTCTGGTCTTCCCACAGCCTCTGCCGTAGAAAATGCTGGTAGACCTCTTTCTTAAGGTTGTTTTTCTCCTGGCTCCTGTCCACCCCCACTCAGTCTTCTTCCCCGGCTCCTCCTCCCATCCCACTGCAGTGTCTCTCTCTCCATATCTCCCTTGGAGTCCCACCTAGTCCACTGCTGCTCTAGATCACCACGTCCACCTCCTGGCCCACAGTTACAAATTCCAACAAATGTAACACATTTAAAGCAAAGATTCTCAGCTCATGCAGCCTCCCCACACAGCCTTCTCAGGACTTCCCTGTGTCTGTAGGATGCTCTGAGGCTTCAAGACTCACTTCCTCTGAATCCTTCTACTTGCACACTGCATGAGTCTTGCAGCCTTCAAAATTTCTCCCTAACTGGTGCCTCTTTTCAGCTCCCAGCCCCGCTCCTCACCTTTCCTGGTTTTGTGCCTTCACCCCCACTCCCCCCAGCACACACCGCAGCAGTCCCCCTGTGTGTGGAATGCAGCCCAGCTCTGGAGACCTTCCCCATTAGGAACCCTCCCCCAGCTCCTCCTGACCTTCCCCTCCCAGCAAGGCCAATTCTGCACCTCCCTCCACACACCCTCTTATCATGGCCACAGCGGGGAGAAGATGTCTCGTCTGAACTCCGCTCCAGAACACGGGGTCTGCCCTACAATTGGGTCTGGCTGCTCAGCCCTCTTGGCTTGTTCTGCTTTCCCAACCATGTCAGAAGGTCCTGGAGCATCTCTGAATCTCTCCATGCCCTGCTAGGACGGGGATGTAAACTCATAGGCTCCAGGGTGAGATGGAAGGCAAGTACACAAGGCAGGAAGGGAGAGAGGGAGGCAAATAACATCGTGGAGCCGGGGGTTAGGTGGAGGTGTGTAGAGCATACAAAGCCCACCCAGGGCACACAGGGTAAACAGGCTGAAAGCCTCACTGGGGGCGTGCGCTGGCTGCTGTTCTATGTCCTCCTTTAGGGCTGATTCCTCAGAGGCAGCAGTGGGTCCCTCAGCGTCCAGCAGGGTGTGTGGGGGCAGGGTGACCTGATTTCCTTAGCCCGAATTAGAGGGAGCAATGCCTCAGCAGGCCCCGAGGTGTCACCTCCTCTTCTCACCCAGCAGCTGTGCTGCGCCTGGTGCCAGGTGCTCCCAACTGGCTCTAGCTTCCTGTGAGGTCTAACCAGCAACAGCTTTTCTCACTCACATTCCAAAGGAAAAGTGGGTTCATGACACCCTCAAAGCCCCTCCCGCTGATGACTCTAGCAAAGCCGGCCCAACCAAGCCAACCCCTGGACAGCCTGCTAGCCACATCTCTCATCTGAAGCATTTGCTGAGCCTCTGGACACACTGACTCAGGTGATAGAAAGACACGGGCTGCTGTGGAGAGGTAGGGACAGAGGACATGGAGGAGAAAGGCAAAGACCAAGAGAAGGATGCAGTAGGGGAACCCAGTCCAGGTCCTCTGGTGGCCCCTCATCTCACAGCTCCAAACTTCTAAGTCCAGCACTCAACCCCTGACCACTCAGCTATTACCCAGGCTCCAGCCTCACCCCACCTGCAACCAGCCTCACAGGGGGCCACATTCATCTGTTAAACCATGTCTTTCACGAATTCTTTCCCCTCTACTTTCCCCTCTACTTTCCCCTCTTGAGCTCTGTCTGGTTGTCTGGCTGGGGCTTTTCACCAAGGGCCTCCTCTGTCCACCAGCTTTATTTTCCACTGATTCCCAACAGGAAAAATTTACTCTGCCCCATCTGGCTTGTCAGCACCACCTCCCCTCTGTGCACAGAGGCCAGTGGGTTCCAGTGGTCACCTCAGAAAGTTACCACTTCCCCAGGAATGTTAGCCACTCCTGTGCATGTCTCCTCCTTTCCCTCTTGAAGCCTGGGAACTATACATTTATCCTAATTCCACAGATGATAAGAAACCAGGGGATCAGGAGCAACCAGTCACTGCCCAAGACCACAGGGCTTGTGGGTGGTGGAGCCAGTGTTAGCTCAGGCCCTTTGTACCGCCCAGGCCAGGCCTTCGCTCTGTCCTTACTTAAATGACAAAGGAAGTTCCTGGGAACAAGGACAGTATTCTCTCTGGTGTGACGGAGAGTGCATGTGGTGGGTCACAGCCAGGGCATGTAACGGAGCACAGAGCTAGGTAAGTGGTTCCAAGGACATTTACTAGTTTTTGTTTATTTTTAATCTCTAGAGTTGCTCAAATTCACTTTAAAAATTAAATTCCCTCTCCTCCTGGAAGGCATTCAATAAGGTTGAAAGGACAAAGACACAAAATGAGCAGGGTCCAGACACAGGCAGGAACCAGATGGAACATTCTGGAATGTTCTGACCCTGTTCCTTTCTGAGGTGGTGGACCTGCTATCGAATGCAGCTGCGGATGGTTGTTGTTTCCTTCTTTATGAAAGATGTGTGGCCACCACCATCACAGGACAAAGTGAACCACAACTTATGTCCCCATGGCAATGCTGTGACTCACATGTTCTCATCTGTGTCGTTTCTGACAGTTACTAAGTTTTCCAAATGGAATACTGGTCTGCCGGATCGGGCAGTGGGGGTGAGGGTGGGGTGGGGCGCAAACAGGGAGTGACCTCTTCCTGCCTGTAAGTCCCTGCTGAGAAAGTAGAGATGGAAGAGAAAAGCAAAGCAACTAAAGGAGCCATTTCATTTTATTTCCCTTTTATGCAAAACAGCTTTTACCTGTGGATCCAGAATACAGTGTCTGCCTTTCCTAGTAGTGTTGGAGTAATTGGGACAGACTGACAAATGTCAAGTATACGTGTACAGCTGCAAGGGGCCAGTGTTAGGGGCTGGGGATTCACCAAGTGCACCCAGCCACAAGTGGACCCCTGCTTCCCACACAGTCACCCCCACTTTGAGCTCCACATGTCACAGCTGCCCTTGGTGTTGACTGCCTGCAAAGGCTGGTCTTCTCCTTGGCTCCTGCACACCAGGCCCCTCTCCACACCTCTGCTTCCAGCGGTTCTGCTGCCTGAAATTCCTTCGCCCTTTTCCACACCTGCAGGGATCCTCCCTGCGAGGTCTGGTTCAGAGGCCTGTCCTCTAGGAAGCCAGCCCACAGGAGTGCTCAGAATTCTGAAAGGTCTTGTGGGCTTTCAAGCTTTCGGAGTGATAAGGGGTTTATTCTTTTCCTTTATTTCAGCTTCCCAGTAGCCTTTGTTTATCACCGAGACCAAAGATTCCTGGAATCCAGGGACAGTAAGTCACACTTCTGTGCCTGACACAGAGCTGAAGAAATGACAGGAGCTCGGTACTGAGATCCAATACAAGTCGGGTATGAAGTTTGAGTTCAAGTCCTTGCACCTTCCTTAGTCCCGCTGAGGCCCGCCATCCTCTCATAAACAGGGCAGGAAATGCCACCTACCACTCAGATGTCACAGAGGCCACGTGAAACCACGAGCAAACGTCTAACCCGTAGTAAGGGGCTAATATTTTCACTATCAATTAGTATGGTGGATGTCAAAGTGCTTTCTTTCCTATTCACTTATTTCTGTGTATATTCACTTTTAGGGTTTTTCCTATCTTTGTGAGTTTTATTTATTTTGACACATAAACATTAAAATGGTTCTAAAACTCAAGTCAGGACAAGATGATATTTGAGGAGACGTCCTCTGGGTCCCTCTCCTCATCCTGTTCCCAGCACGCCCTGCAGGTGACTGATCTCATTCATCTCTTTCTTTGTTTCTCTTTGTTCTTCTTTTTCTTGTCAAAGTAAGAAACGTCCAAACCTGTAAGAATTTTTATGACTTTATCTGAGTCAAACTGACGATAACTGCCGGGAAGCAAAATCTCAATAGATTGAGAAAATGCTCCAGAGAATGGCAGTTTTGCACCTTATTTTGTATTGAATACACTATGATCAAAAGAGGAGGCAAAGGAGGTTCTGTGAATCCCCTGGGGATAGACCAGGGAGGCAGGGAAAACCAAAGGGAGGGCTGAGTTTCCGGGGGTGGATAAAAGGTAAAATGATGGACAAAGACTTCTTTAAAGTGGGTGGAACCAGATAGTTAACAGTCACCCATAACACGATGATAACACTAACAATGAGGGGATTTGTGGTCTCTGCACTGAGGAGGTGTTTGTGCTTTGAGGGGTCCAGAAAAAAGGAAATTACTTTGATATTCCAAAGTTGTTGTTATCATAGGTGCAAAAAAAAAAAAAAAAGCAGACAATAGACAGGCTCAGTTATGGTAAAGATCGACCTTTGTTAGAAAAAATACCTGCCTAGGATTTCAGACCATCCTACGTAGTTCCTGAGTTTGTCTCTGAGTGTGTAAGGCCAAGCATGCAGGCCTCCCGAGCTTGTCAGGGTTAGTGTGTGGTCCCTTTTCATCCACACCGTTTCTTTTTCCCTGAATAAAGAGGTAAATGTCCTTATTTCTTCCTCTCAAATGATGTTCTTGAGACCAGGTTTTCAGAACCCTTGGAGCATGCTGTCCGGGGAGGTGTTGTGAGCAGAGGCTCCATGACGACGGGGTTAGTCGCGGTGAGAGTGCGCTGATGTTGCACGTGGCTGGCTCCATCAGAAACACTTGCTCCAGGTCCCAGAGGTGTTCCCATGACCGGTAATGGGGCCACAGCCCAGTTCCTGCTACTCGGGAGGCTGAGACTAAAGCTTGTGGCACCCCCCTGCCTATGGCTGTCTGCTCCTCCTGCTGAGAGGACAGTGCCAGGTTACCTGAGTGTAAAGGGAATTAAAAACAAATGCTGTGTCCTGCAGGTCACATGTGATGAGAAAACAGCACTTCATGCTTCTAATCTTTATTTCTTGGTGAGATCTGACAAACTGAGGTTAAAAGGCTCCTGGATACTTTTCAGTTGGACCTCATTCTGAGGAGGAAAAAAACCCGAGTAAATAAATGTTCCCGGCCACAGGGAGGTGGGCAGAGGAAGTGGAGCGCAGCGGCTGCAGACACTCACTGGAAAAAGCAGTGGATGGAAGGATTCTGTCTCGAGTCAAGCTGCCCCAAGTCAGCTCGGAGGCTGACTCACTGCAAAGAACAGGAGTGCCCTGTGTTCTCAGGGAGACCGCTCTCCCCAAACAGGACCAGGGGCCAAGGAAGGAAATGAAGCAATCCAAGTCTCCCCCACAGCCAAGGGCTGGCAGGTCCCGAAGTCCAAGTCACCCCCACAGATTGCAGCTTGACGTTTGCCCCATGCCCCCGGGCACACACGCTAAGAAACCGGGATTCTGGTGAGGAAGGGGGTTGGGGCCTCTCTTGCGCAAGCAGGTCCCCCTCTCTGGGCCTTGGTTTTCTCCCTGTATGAAGAAGAGGAGACCCGGAGCCAGGGTCCCAACTCCGTCCACAACCATGAGTCATCTTACTCCCACGAGACAGTTGGGTTTAGGAGCTTTTGCACAATGCTTGTCTCTCCAGTTCACTGCAGCCACCATCATCCCCACCACCTCACCCGAAGTGGGCTTCACGATTTAGGGCCTCTGCTGCCTTGGAAGGTATTTGAGGTGGTGAGTCCTGAACCAGCAGCTCCCAGGTCGCTTCCTGCTCTGGGGCTCTAGGCATCTGTGCCTCCAAGAAACAGATTCTGAACAGTTTGTAGAAACAGGGCCAGGGGCTCACACTGGGATGAGAAGCAAATGACCCTTTGAGGCAGGAGACAGTCAGGAAGAAGAAACTCCAGAGGTACCAGAGGACTAAAACAAAGGACACTGATACAGAACAGAGACCCTGTTCTAAGACCTGCTTCCTGCAAAAGCGCTGAACCACGGTGAACATGACCACACCTGTGCAGAAGATGCTACATGACCCCTGCTCCACTGTAATAGCATTGTAAGAAATTAGTGTTGCATCCCCCCACAGTGGGCAATCAAGGAAAATCATGGGAGATCGCATGCACAGTAGCTTAAAAGTCATATGGCTACATGTGCAATAAAAGCCCTCCAAAACTAACCAGGAAATATCTGTCCTATAAGAATACAATCCCTGTGGCCAGTCTCTGGGGCCAGTCTCAGAGTTGGTCTGCTCCCACATACTATCAATAAATCTGCTCTCTCTCTCTCTCTGCTATAAATTCTTTGTGTGTTTGGTTCAATTCTTGGGCCATGATCACCAAGAACCTGGTTCCCTGTGCCCAGCTGTGAGAGATTTTGGCGAACCAGCCAAGGAGAAGACACTGGAGCGCTAAGCACCCTTTGCTGCCCTGGAGCTTGGTGATATCCCTTTCCATTGCCATCTACTTGATTGTATGTTCCTATTCTGTTTTGGTGAGTCTGATGTTCCCTGATGGAAGATGGGCTGCTAAACTGTGGGCACAGTGCAGGCAGTTAAAAGCCACAAGGGTGCCCACCACTTGAAGACACCTATGAGAAGATAACCTGGGTGCAGAGCGGAGTGAGCACTTCATCCCTGCCAGGTGCAAGACTGCCTCCACATGCCGGTCAGGCACACTGTGAAAAGCCAGAAGACACCACCACGTCCTGCGGCTGCATCCTCCTAGGTGCAGTGTGACCTTCCGTGCGAGACACCAGTTACTGCCTCACCCGCGCTGTGACTTCCTTTTGCAGTCTCCTCATCGGGCCCACAGACAGTCTTTTACACTAGTCCTCCCCAACTGACTTTTGGCCTTTGTACCTGCATCTGTGCCCCACTTGCCTGTTGTGTAGGAGGGGCTCCTGCTGTGTTTGTACCCAGAATATCTCTTTCCATGGTCCTATCACTAAGTATAGCTGCAGGAATGAGTCACTCCCCTATTCGAATGTATACACTATCATGGCCTGCAGCAAGGTCGGTCAGAGCTACTTCATGGGCACCTGCTGGTATTTGTTACTGGAAATGGCCACATGGGGACACTCTTACCCAATTTGTTGAATTTAAAATTTAAAGTGGTATACTCACCTCTATAGGGGTGTTTTAACTTCCCCTCTCCGGCAGTCATCTCTCTATGAGACCCACCTCCAATGTGAAGAAGGGACCTCTTTTAGACGCCTCTTGCTGTCCCTTCTGGGGAAATTTCAGATTCAGCTACAATTTCTCAACTCTCTGGAAAGATTAGTTACAATACCCAAGTGTTCTCTTTGTGATTTGGAAAAGGATCATTTTATAATAACGTCATCTTGGTGTCCCTCTTGGTGGCTTACAGGGCCAGAAACTATTTCGCTAGTAAGGCACTTCCTGTGCCCCAGACTTGAAGGCTTACAGAAAGATGAGGGTCTCCACAAATGGAGAATACAGGAATGGAAACGTATTCAGGCCACCTGGGTAGAGCAGTGGGTCTGGGGTCTTCAGGAGTATAGGCAATTGCTCAGGGATGCTGGAGTAGTTCCCACCCTACAGTTCGCAGCCCGGACACTCACTAGGACCAAGAATTATACAGATAATGTCCAGGGAATTCAGAGTTTCTGAATCGAGCATAGGAAAAGAAATAGAGCCAGTCCATGGCAATCCAGCTCTCAACTCTTTCAGAGTTCTGTCGGCCAACACTCACTAGGGCCTCTTTAGCCAGAGGCGTCTGGTAGGACGGTGGGACCCTGGGGGACGTCCCTCGGCCCACCAGGAAAGGCTCCGAGGCAAGCAAAGAGGGATGCCTCTAGATTGCAAGGGAGCATCTTCCTATTTTCTCCTCTTTAGGATCACCGTGGTTGAAATGGGAACCACACCTTCCATCCCTATCAAATCGCTGTTGGGCTGCATTCTTAGAAACGGGGATAAATTTGAGCCTAAAATTTTTTAAAAGAAGAGGTTAACTGCATGGCCCCAATATAAATTAGAGGACAGAGAGGTATGGCTTGAGATTGGGAGCGAGAATTATAGTACCATACTCTAAGTCTGCCAGAGCGGAGGCAAATAGTCCAAAATTCCACTCATGCAGGCCTTTGTGGTCCTGTTCTGAGGTCCCTTGTTTTGCTCCAAACCCACTCAGACAGAACCTATGGCCTCAGGTGTTGATCGGTTAGAAGATACCCTCCTCAGTTCCCCACCTGCCTCTCAGGGGGAATCAAGTGGACCCCAGGGTCCAGGAGCTTCTGCTCCTACTTCAGAGAGACTGACCTCTTCGTCACTTCGCTCTCTGGTCCACCCAAAGCCATCAGCTGAGGAAAACCCCAGCCCAGCAGGGCACACTAGGAGTGGGGCTTCACATCTCCCCACCACTCCTACACTCCTACCCTTGAGGCGGGTAGCAGTTGCCAAAGGCCCAACAAGAGTGCAAGTGCCTTTCTCTGTAAGAGATTTACAACAGTGCAAGGACAGGCTAGGAGGTTTCTTGGAGGACTCTACCTGCTTCACTGGTAACATCTAAGCTCTTACTTTGGCCTTTGATACATCATGGAAAGACTCAAACATGCAGACCAATTGCATGCCCAAAATCCCAATGCTAACCAGCCTGCCACCCAGGCTGTCCCAGACCAGGGTCCCAGCTACAAAGCCTGTGTATGGATGCAATGATAGATTGCCTGTTAGCGGGAAAGCCAAACTGTATCCGTGAACCTACGAATGATGAAAAGGTCAGAGATCTCCCAGGGCCAGGAAGAGAACCCAGCTCTCTTCAGACATAGATTAGCACAAGCCCCCCAAAAATATACAAACTTGGATCCATCCTCCCTGGAGGGTCAAATCTTGATGGGATAGCATTGTATAAGCCAGTCTACCCCAGAAATTCATAGGAAGTTTCAGAAATTACAAGTGGGCCCACAGACACCACCTGTACCCTAGACCAAATCATGGATATGGCCTTTTCAGTCTTTAACAATAGGAATTTGGAGTAAAGAAAGCAGAGAAAGAAGGAAAGAGAGAAGCAAGTTGAGCTCCTTGCATTATCTTTTAGTAGCACTATTGACGGAAACCAGCCCCACATAGGGGAGCACAGGGAGGCCTCAAAAGACTCAGGGACAAAAGGATCACACCCGTTATAAGTGCAAGCACCTCAGACGTTGGGCAAAGATGTGAACTTGACCACCTCCAGGACCCTGTCCTCTATGTGAGAATGTCAGTTCTAACTGCTGCTCTGGAAGGTCAACTGCCCTCATTCCCAGAGTGGAGAAGGGTCATCACCTAAGGTCATGTCTGCACTCACAGACTGAGGCTGCCCAGGGCCAGAATGGCCCCAGGGAATACTCATATTCCCATCTCTACTGAGGAGCCCCGGGTAACTCTAGATGTGGCAGGTGAGCAATCAACTTTCTTGCTGATACTGGGGCCACTTACTCTGTCCTTAACTCTTACTCTGGACCTCTTTTCCCCAAATCAGCTAAGATAATGGGGGTCAAAAGAAACCTTAAGGCCTATTTCTATATGTTCCGTAATGCTTGCCAATCTGAGAGTCAAATATTCAAACACTCCTTTTTGATTGTTCCTTGGTGCCCTATCACTCTGTTAGGCCAGGATGTCTTAGCCTGCACGGGAACCATCCTGTTGTTCCCTGAAGAGCCACTTGAGTTAAGCAAGGTTGTGATCATCAGTAAGAGCCAAAACCAGGAGGAGATCCCAGGTTCAGTTCTGGACACAGTAAAACCACTAGTTTGGGAGTCAGGGATTCCAGGAAGAGTGGAGACTTCATTACTGGTTAAAATCCAATTAAAGCTGGGGTCAGGCTTTCCTCACAGGAAGCAGTACTGTATCCTATTAAGGGAGAGGTTTTGGAAAGCTTGCGCCCCGTGGTAAAACCCAGCAGAGAGTACAGGCTGGTCCAGGATCTAAGGTTAGTCAGTGAGGCAGGAGTTCCTTTACATCCTATAGTAGCTCATCCTTACACTTTGCTTTCACAAATACCTGACAGTAGCTGGTGGTACTAGATTTAAAAGATGCCTTTTTCTCTTTGTTTTTCCCCATCACTTTGCATCCTGACTCTCAGTATGTGTTAGCTTTTGAGTGGACTGATCCAAAGATGACGATGATACACCAGCAATACACTTGGACTGTAAAGCCACAAGCGTTCAGGGACAGTCCCCACCTCTTTGCTGGGGTATTATTAGTAAAGGATCTTAAAGAGCTACAGTTACAAGGAGGAGCCATTTTACAATATGTAGATGACATACTCCTCTGCAGCCTCTCCAAGGAGGCTTCTGATTGAAATACAGTGCAAACTCTGAATCCTAGATGAAAGAGGATATCCGTTATCAAAGAAGGTGGCTCAGGTTACTGCCACGCCCTCTTCCAACCACATTTTCGGACATGGTCCAAATGTGGAAAGAGGGAATTCAAGGAATCCATCTTCCTGGAAGAGAGTATGGCATACAAAGGGGGGTGGTAATTTTCCTGAGGATTGCTCTTAATAATTTCCTTGTGAATATTGATTATGGTCTTACTTTGTACCCTGATTTCCATAAGAACAAGCCATGAGAGAAGAAAGAGGCTCGAAGAGAGTCAATGATTGATTTTTAGAGAAATTCTGAAGGGACAACTAGTTCTCCCTAGACTATTGAATCATGCCCAGATTGTTTTAAACAAGGTGTTTATAAACCTGAGTAAGAAACTATCCCCGATTGTTCCCATAAAAGAATTCATGAATCAGTTACAACAGGCTGAATTATTGGCAGACTTTCCCATGCCTGTTCCTTACCCATAGATACAAAGAGTCTTTCAAGAAAACAAGAAAAAATTATATAGACCCCCTACCCACAGCCCAGGGATACCCCTGAGTAGTATATTGGATTAATGGCAAATTATGGTATCCCCCAAGAGGAGCTAATAGTCTCCAGAGGGTTCCAGATCCCCCATTGCCTTACACAGGAGCATATAATGAGGACAGCATTAGAATGGTCAATAAGGATGGAGTCCAAGTGCCTTATAATAGTCTAAATTTCATGGAAAGGCTAGCTCAAAGCAGACCTCCCTGGTGTTTATTAACTAAGGAACAAAAAAGGTTTACTGTAGCTGGATTTCCTGTTTATCTCTCCTTACATGTTTGTTTTGGTGATCAAAAGGTGGTGGGATTGTTAGACATCTGTATTTCAGGTTTATTGATTAGCATAATTCCAATGAAGTTGTATAAAATAATTTCTTGACCAGAAAACAAAATCCCCTCTAATGAAATAGCCCCTGAATGTCTAAAAGTTGTTCAAGCAACAACCCTGCCTTTACCTTAAATAGGAGTATATATCAAGTAAAATTAAACAGGCAAAGAAATAAGAAAAGCTGGCTAGCTATTACAAACTAAGCACGTAGAAACAGTTACCAGGGAGTCAGAGTCCATGGTGCATAGAGAAACATTTTAGACAGGAAAGATAAATAGCTAAGTTAGACATCACAAAGGCCTTATAATAAATTTCCTATAACCTCTATTCAATCTAGCATATCCTTTTGCCCCATGACAAATTCTGAGAACTTTAATAAACAATAAGACATTCAAACTCTGTACATACAGTTATTTCTAATTGTCTGATTTATGGCTCTCCTGGTCAAAACAATCTCTGTTTAATATAACTGAATCTATGGAAACTTTCGTACTTTTCCTGGTTACCTTCGTATTAATTTTTTCCTGCTTCACCTCATCGCAAATGTTAATCACTATCAAAAATGAAAGTATAAAAACCTGCTTGTACTTGCAATAAACGGAACAGAGCATCACTGTCCTCTGAGGCGTGTTGTTGTCTGTCTCCCATCGCCGACACCTTACCCACCTTTCAGGAACCCCTGGACCCAGCTGCGGCCGGACCGCAGCAGGTTACCAAACCAAAAGTAGATTATTTAGGATATAGGTTGACTCCTGGGTCTAGGCAATTATCACAGGAGAGAATTAAAGCCATTACTGAGTTAACTCTACCTGGTACTAAACAGCAGCTCCGCACCTTTTTAGGAATGGCAGGATTTGGATCCCCAATATTGGACAATATACTAAACCTTTGCACAAATATACTAATGGACCAGACACTGACCCTGTTATATGAGAAAAGGAATATGATCCAGCTTTTAATAAAATCAAGCAGGCCCTAGTTGAAGCCCCAGCCTTAGGCATCCCTAACTTAAACAAGCCTTTCTCTCTATACATAGCAGAGAAGCAAGGAATAGCTTTAGGGGTCTTTGTCCAACGACTAGGGAATAAATCTCGACTAGTTGCATATTTCTCCAGAAAGCTAGGCAATGTAGCAACCGGGTGGCCTCGTGTCTAAGAGTGGTTGCAGCCACAGCCATGCTAACTGAGGAAGCTGTCAAGTTAAATTTCAGACAGAAGTTGGAGGTTTTAACTCCACATCAGGTACAAGGAATATTAGAAATAAAAGGGCATCTCTGGCTAACAGGAAATAGATTGGTCAAATATCAGGAACTTCATCTGGACAATCCTGAATTAATTATAAAAATCCAGCTGCCTTAATGCCTATAGAATCATAGATTTAACCGACTCCTGCTCAGAAATTTTAATCTTACTCACTGCAAAAGGACTGACTTACTAGACCAACTCTTAGAAAACCCTGATGAACAGTGATTCACTGATGACAGCAGCTTTGTGCAGAATGGGCAGTGAAAGACAGGATACGCAGTAGTTAGTTTATATGGCACCATTGAGGTACAACCCCGTCGACCCTTGACCTTGGCCCAAAAGGCTGAAATTATTACTCTTTCCTGAGCTCTTATTCTAGGACAAGGAAGAAGGATTAATATCTATATAGATTCCAAATATACTTTCCTTGTTCTACATGCTCACGCTGCCACATGGAAAGAAGGAGGGCTCCTCACTGCTAAGAATTCCCCTGTTAAACATGGACCGGAAGTCTTAAATCCATTGGAAGCAGTTAAGCTCCTGGAGCAAGTGGCAATCATGCACTACTAAGGTCACCAGAAGGATATGTCCCCTGTCTCCCAGGAAAATACAAGGGCAGACCG
Organism: Phyllostomus hastatus; assembly: GCF_019186645.2. Lineage (NCBI taxonomy): Eukaryota > Metazoa > Chordata > Mammalia > Chiroptera > Phyllostomidae > Phyllostomus > Phyllostomus hastatus. Next base: position 70,942,707 of record NW_025334041.1, on the reverse strand, counting down.
AGAGGCAAAGATGGCAGCACTAGGGACTGCCAAACAAGTGGCCTTATTCCCCTCCGTGAACAGCTCAGATATCAAGCCCAACTATACACCTGAGGAAATATCTTGCACTTCCAAGCAAGGTGGCGTCCATGAAGGACCTCGGATATATATCAGCCAGAAACTCTTCCTTCCCCAGACCTCTCAGTGGAAATTCTTAAAGGCTATACCTGACTCCTTCCACATAGGAAGGGATGCTACACCAACGATGGTTAATAAATTGTTCATAGGCAGGGGAACAGCAACTACCATAAAGAATATTTGCCAGGTTTAAACTCTTTGTGCCTACAACAACCCTGGGCAAAAGCCGTCCCTGCCCCCACGGATAGAACCTATTCAGCAAAGAGGGGCTGATCTGAGAAAGGACCAGCAGGTGGATTTTACCAAAATGCCTCCTTGCAGAGGATACAAATTCTTGCTGGTCCTGACAGATAGACACCTTTACTGGATGGATTGAGGCTTTCCAGCACGGACGGAGAAGGCCCATAGAAGTAGCAAAAGCTCTCCTAAAGGAAATAATACCCAGATTCAGTCTCCCACAATCCCTACAAAGTGATACTGGGCCATCCTTCACTTCATGAGGATCACTCAAGCAGTCTCTGAGGCTCTAGGGATAAAATATTATCTCCAGTCCGTGTGGAGACCACAGTCCTCTGGGAAGGAAGAGTGGGCAAACCAAACCTTGTAAAGGACCTTAGCAAAACTTTGTCAGGAGACTTCTGAGAACTGGGCTAAGTTGCTACCTGCAGCCCTCATGAGAATGAGAGGCTCCCCTGAGGCCAGTACTAGGCTCAACCCATTCGAAATGCTGCATGACCAACCCTTTTTAAGTCTAGATCTAATGTGTTACAGAGACTCATCAAGCAGTTAAGTCTTTAATAAACTTAGGGCAAGTACAAAAAACTTTACAGGAATATGGAAACAAAGTTTTACCAGCCCCAAAAGGAAAACTTGAAACTATTACATCTCCAGGGGACTGGGCAATCCTTAAAACTTGGAAGAAGGGATCACCAGCAGACCAACTCAACCTTGAATGGAAGGGACCATGCCTGGGAGTCCTGAGTACTGCTGTGGCTGTAAAACTTTAAGGGATCAATAGTTGGGTTCACATTTCCAGAGCAAAGCCAGCTTCCACGAATCCCGATCTGACTCAGGACCGGCTAGAGACTCAAAGCCCAGACTATACCTGCGAGCCACTGGAGGACCTCAGGTTCCTGTCTAAAAGGAAGAAGCAGTAATAGAGAAGGAATGATTAATGATGTTGGCATTTTTCTATTAGTCTTCTGTAGGGACACTTGTTCACTTTCTTCTAGGTGGAATCATATCCAGAAGTGTCCAAAGTGAAAATCTCTTTGTCGTTTCTATTGATCATTCTCTACTCACCTACACCCTGCATAGGGGAATGGGATGAAAATTCCTAGTGCCACTTCTCAAACCTTAGCAGCAGAAGAAAGTCTGGCCCAAAGTGAGATATGTCCTCCTAACCCAGAAACTCCTTCTAGATACAAGATTCATGTAAAAGCCTACCCAATAGCTAATGAACCCTTAATCAATGCTTTAAATTCTTCTGCTAATTACGTAAGTTCCTTTTTCTTTAAGAGTCAGATGGCAGTGGAACCCTCCTTTGTGCTTCTGTATGACCCCGCTAGAATGAAAGTCATTTAATTACTCCAGTACCACTCTTAAATGCGACAGTGCCATGTTATAATAACACTCGTACAGGGGCCATTAACTCATTTGAAGCCCAGGTCTCTCTTTCAAGTCCCAGCTCTCTAGAGAATCTCTCTGAGGGAGAAATTTTTAAACCTTTGAATTGGTTACATGTAGTATGCTACCCAAATTATGATTCTACTTGCATTCCTAATAATACCCATTGTTGCTTTGACAAAACTAATAATGCAGATACCAATGATACTATGGGGCATGTTGGTTGGAAATTGGGCCAACCCCTTCGAGGGATATTAACAAACTTCCTACCACCTCGTGTGAAAAGAGGAGATCAGGGAAATAGCTTAGCCCCCTAAAGGATCGCCTTTCCCCCGCCATACGCCCTCCTTAACAAATACAACCCCACCAATGCCACCGTCATTGCAGCAGCCCCCGCCTCGTCTGGCCCTGTGGGACTCCCAGTAACTGGCTAACAGATCACTCAGAACCTCAAGAAGCTATTGCTTATACACATCTCAGCAACTCTAAACATGGGGGTGACTGTACCTTAGGGACCTTGGCACCTCAAAACCTTACTGTTATAAACATAAATCAGGGTCCCGGAAGGCAGTCTCTAAGCAGAAAAAAAAGCAAGCTTTTGGTTAGCAATAGCCGGAGCTGCTGCCGCTGCAGCCCCTGCAGCCCCTGGGGAGGCTTTGCCTACCATGAGGCTACCCTACAGAAACTCACTAAGATTACAGAAGAAGTCTCCAAAGATACTGCCGATTCTCTAGCTGGACTATCAAGGTCAGTAGACTCATTGGCAAGTGTAGTTACGGATAACCACCTCACCCTTGACTATCTTCTGGCAAAATAGGGTGGGGTATGTGCTATCATCAATAAGACCTACTATATTTTTAAGTAAATAATCCTGGAATGATTGAAATTAACATAAGAAAAATTTATGAACAGGTAGAGTGGGTACATAAATACAATAAACAGGGCCAGGGAATTAGGGATACCCTCACCTCCTGTCTCCTTAGTTTAATGTGGCTACTACTCCTCTGAGGTCCCTTAATAACATCACTGTTCTTATTACTTTTAGGACCTTGTTTGTTTAATTTACTTGTTAAATTTGTATCTTCTAGACTTAAGTAGCTCCATATCAAGATGATGATGCACTAGGGTTTCCAACGAATCCCTAAAGGATGATGTTGAAGCTGAACAACGGACAGCACCCCTGACAGTCTCAGGAGCTCCTCTTAAACGTCTAGATAGAATAGGGAGAGAGCTCGTGGTTCTCAATAGGCAGGGACAATAGTCCATCTAAGCTGGAAGGAGTTACAGAAGAATGATCATCACCCTTCAACAACCCCAAAAGGATCTTTGAGAATCTTGTCTCTCAGGAGGAAGTTGAGGGAGGAGACAGTCAGAAATGAGGAAACTCCAGAGGTGCTCCAGGACTAGGACAAAGGACACCGACACAGAACAGAGACCCCATTCTCAGATCAGTTGTCCTGCTTCCTGGAAAGGTGCTGAATCATGGTCACTCCTGACTGCACCTGCACAGAACATGCTGCATGACCCCTGCTCTATTATAATGGCATCGCAATACATTAGCACTGTGCCCCTCCCCCAAAAGTGGGCAGTCAAGGAAAATCATGGAAGATCCCATGCACAGTAGCTTAGAAGTAATATGACTACTCACACATGTGCAATAAAAAACCCCCAAAACTAACCAGGAAATACCTGTCCTATAAGAATAGAATCCCTGCTGCTACTAGGAGTCAATCTCTGCTTGGAGTTGGCCCACTCCCATAATCTGTGGAATGTACTACTGCTTAATAAATCTGCTCTCTCTCTCTTTGCTATAAATTCTCTGTGTGTTCAGTTCAATTCTTTGTCTGTGATAACCAAGAACCTGGTTACCTATGCCCACTGGTGATACCTTCATCTCAGAATCCTCTCAAAAGTGAGCAGGGAAGGGTGCCAGCCCAGCATCTTCCAGGTGGGATCCACGCAGCTCAGGGAGAATTCAAAACAGCTTTATTTTTTCCACAGCCTCCCAGTGCGTCCTATCTCTCTAGGGCAGCAGACACCAGCAGGTTGGCTTTGTGCCCAATCTTCGGTGGGCAGGCGGTGAGGGGCTAGGTACCCATCTGTCCTGTTTCCGAAGCAGGTGCCTAGAAAAGTGGTGTCAGGCCCCGGCTGCCCTCTGCTGGGGCAAGCACAGCAGCTGCTGCGGGGCCCGGAGGGAACAGGAAAATCCAGTGGGGAAGAGGCGCTCCTCTCCCCGTTACTCGGCATCTGTGGTTGGGAAGGGGGAGGGGAAGGTACAGCCTGCTGCTTTCCTGTCACCATCCCAGGAAGACTTGGTTCGCTTCTCCTTGTGGTATTGGTATCTTCTAAAAGGTCTCTAGGAAGATATTTTTGGGTCACTTAAGTCTTCTGTATTTAACCAAAATGATTTTTCTGATTTAAGGGCTGACACAACAATGTGCTGAGTACATTTTTGTTGGGTGAGTAAGTGGGTCAACAGTTGCCTGCCACAGAAATTGCTCCTGGCTTTGTCCAGGAGACCAATGGCAGCTTATCATCCCTCTCCCTGAAAGCCCTCTAACAGATAGGTCCTTCTGCCTGGCTCTCTCGGCTTAAAACTGCCTCACCTGGTGTCCAACGCTGCCCGAGACATCCCTGCGAATTCCTCTAATTCCTCCACCCAGTCACCCAGTCCACAGAGATGCTTACAAATCATGTCAGAACTAGTCCACAGCTGCTTCTCCCTCCTCTCTCTCTCTCTCTCTCCTTCTCTCTCCCTCTCTCTCTCAATGTCCTCTGTCTCCCTTTCGGACACCCAGATTTTCATCTGGCCTTTAGTTCATCAGACTTAAAGATACTCTCTCCTTCTGGAAGAAGCCATAGGCCTGTCTATCTGCCCTCCACATTCCCCTCATCCCCATAAGTAGTAACTCTTGTTGCTTGACACTTGTGAATAAGATGGGCCAGAAGAAATTTCTGGTTTCCAGGAGGGAGACCTAGGGTTAGCCTGGGGCAGGGCCTGCTTCAGATTGGGGCTGGGGTGGTGCCTCAGGTCTAGGCCCAGGGCCACTCAGCAGGATGCTCAGTGAACAGGAGCTTTCCTTCCGAAATCTCAGGCCCTCACAGGGCTCTGCCCAGTGATCTCACTAGTCTGTGCGCCCACTTGTGGGGGCACTCCCTCTGTTTTTTTCATTTTATGCCTGTTTTCCTTAAACAGGGGGCAGGGCCTGTGTTTTCTTTATAACTTGTTTTTCTTAATCAAAAATAGGGATCTAAACTTTGGGGGGGTTCATTATGTAAAATATATAGTATTAAAAAATAAACTGAAACATATTAAAAATTTTAAGAGTGTGAGCAAAAGTCCATTCAAATCAGCAGCCTCCCATCCAGCACACAGAAAGAGGCTCGGAGGAGCTGGGCAAAATGAAGGACTTTTATAGCCAGAAGGGAGCCGGAAACAAGGAAGTCATAAAGGCAGAAAAGTGGATTGGTTACTGCAGGTCATTTTGCTTTGGGGGTGGGGGGATGTCAGGGGTCTCTCAAGCAGGTTGCTTAGGTAGTCTTCATGAGGAGATTGCTGGTTGACTGGTTTGAGAGTCCATTTCTGGGAAAGCTGAAACTAATTATGATACTGGTTAAGTCTCAGCTTGGTGACATGGGGTTTAGCATCGTATCCATTTTGGGTCTGTTGTCTTTTTTTAAAAGTAAAATTACCTTCTTTTTTAAAAAGAGATTTTATTTATTTAGTTTTAGAAAGAGGGGAAGGGGAGAGGGAAATATCAATGTGTGGTTGCCCCTTGCACGTCCCACACTGGGGACCTGGCCCACAACCCAGGCATGAGCCCTGACTGGGAATTGAACCAGTGACCCTTTTTGGTTCATGGGCCGGCACTCAGTCCACTGAGCCATACCAGCCAGGGCTGTTGTCTTGTTTTAAACAATTGCTAATAAAAATTGAAAGGGCTGAACCTAGTCAGTGAAAAGTTGTGCCCACTCGCACTCCTTCCCCCATTTCCCTTGCCCCCAGAAAGTCTGCCGCCTTTTTCTTGCAGATCCTTATGAACACCTCACTCCTGGGTGCTGGGGGCAGGCCCTGTGTGACCAGGTGGGTGTGGTGACTGGCCCTGGGGAGCTTCCCAAGCGGGTGTTGGGGTGGGGGCTCCTCATCTTCATTTATGCTAAGTTCTCAGTGTGTTCTGTGGGCCGGCAGCATCAGGGCCAGAGCCCACCCCAGGTCCATGTGAGGAGAAACTCCGGGGTCGGGGGCCAGAGTCTGCAGTTTAACAAACCTCAGCGCTGGCTCCGCTTCATCAGCTGTGGTCACAACACACACGTTCCAGTCTTACAAAATTTTGAAATTTTTTTCCAAATTAAATCCTTGATAGGGATATAGATTATATGTTCAGAAGGAAATGATAAATCTTATAGCTCAATTATTTGAAAATAAGGATCAAGCCTTAGACTATTGAATCTGTCGTGTAAGAAGATTCATTCAACCTCATGATTGACCTGTTCCTAAATTCTTGTCCCTAAATTCTTTGTTTTTAAAAAATGACAAATTTGGCCCTGACCAGTGTGGCTCAGCTGGTTGGGCATCATCCCACAAAGCAAAAGGTCACTGGTTTGAGTCCCAGTCAGGGCTCATGCCTGGGTTCCCAGTTTGGTCCCAGTCGGGGAGCGTACCAGAGGCAACCGATCAATGTTTCTATCTCACATCTGTTTCTCTCCCTCTCTCCTCTCCCTTCCACATGAGGCCTAATTCAAAATGAATAAATGGAGTTATGAATGTACTGATAAATAGTAATACACATTTCTGTTCCTCTTTATACTTTCCAGATGTGAATGGTATTGATGGCTGTTAGGCTATATCCTAGGCAGTGGGTGGATCACTTGGTATATAATCTTACCACTTCAGTGCAAACAACAATCAGAAGAATACTTTTGACTTTAATTTACAGATGAGCAAACATGCTCGGGCCTTAAGCATCTTGCCTGGTAAACGCCTAGCAAAAGAGAGGAGCAGTCTGTGCTATTTTGCTGAAGGTCACATTTGGAGACGTGGGTGCTTATCTGAGCCTAATCCCTGGAGCACTATGATTCACTGGAGAGAGAGGCGCAGGGACTCAGGAGGGAGACAAGTCTTGGCCAGAGTCCATCTCACAGAGGGCCAGGTAAGGTCCCAGACACACCATATGCCTGTTTTGCAGTCTCACTTTCCTGACCAGAGAAATGAGGTCTATTGTGGTCAGAGTGGCCAACTGAAGTCCTTGAAAGGGCCTCCTACAGCCACGATAATAACCTAAAAGCAATTCTGTGACCCTGGTGACATTGTAGGCATTATTTCCATAAAAAATTTGAAAGATGCAGGGCTAGTGACTTGCACAGCCTCTGCACTGACATGACCAGCTTCATCAGTGTAGCTTCATCAGCTACATGGACCCTGTACCGTGTAGCTCGGTTGGTTGGAGCATAGTCCTGTGCCCTGAAAGGTTTCAGGTTCGATCCCCACTGGGGCACATATGGGAGACAACCAATCGATGTTTCTCTCCCTGTCTCTCTTTCTCCCTTCCCTTCTGTCTAAAAACAATAAAAAATATTCTCAGGTAATAAGTTTTTAAAAGGCACATGGGTAAGTTAACACACACACATTCTGGGTGTGGATCTGCGACCCCACCCACATCACTCTGAAGTTTAGGGGTGGCATCCACACTCAAGTGGAGGGAACTGGACGGGGCATGTGGCAGGAATGGGGTCTCAGGGGTCACCTAGAATTCTGCCTCCCTTCCCCTCCCGCTTAGAGCAGGGCTACAGCCCAGTACAGGTGCCACCACCACCCACACTGCTGTCATTGGCCCCTTCTGTTTGGTGTCACCCTGCACAAGGACAATAGGGATCTGGTGCCTCTGACTACTCATACAGTCTGTGTCCATATAAGCAGTAAGCTGTTTAATCTAGGAAAAAGCTCATTGGTTCTTTACTGGCCAAACACATCCACCATACCCTGCTCTGGGCTTGACCCTTCGCAGCTGTAGCCACTGCACTGTTGCTCAGGGCCTGCTCGTCCCCTTGATAGGACGGTCCTGGGCCAGTCAAGGAGGCAAGAAATGGACATCAAGGAACTGTAGGCCATGTCCAGCAGGAGAGGGGGACAGACATAGGACTGGATCTCCTCATGCTGCATGGAGTGAAACACACAGAAAGCTGGAAAAAAAGTTTGTTGATTTAGAAGCGCTCTCCTGTGCTACAGGACGTAACACCTGGCAGGAAGCTGGACGTGGTGTTGCTGCTGTACATGGTTGGCTGGGGCAAGCTTAGAAAAAGCAACGTTCCACGGACCTGCCAGTGCTGCCATGACATGTAGTGGACGGAGGAGGGTCAGCAGGCTCAGAGAAGCAGACGTGCAGCAATAAATAGACTCTGAGGACAGCTCGGCCACCAGACGGCTGTGGTCCCCAGGGGGCCCTAGAGGACATCCCATCAACCCCAGGGCTGAGGAGTGTGCTGGTGAAAGGGGAGCTCGGTGGTGGCTCCTCTCTGGACCAGGGCTGGCGGTGGGAGATGCTGGTACAGAACTGTGCTCCTGACCCTGGTGGGGGGTCACAGGATCCTGGAATAACAGAAGCCAGGTGACAACAGCTGCTGCCAGAGAGGTGCGTGGGATGACTAACTCAGGGCCAGAAGCCATCGAGCCAGCCGGAGCAGTCTGTCTCCGGAGCTCGGATTGTGAGATGGTGGCAAGACGCTCCTGGGGGCAAGACAGAGCTTCATCTACATGACCAAGGGGGATCTGGGTGGGTGATAAAGGCCCAAGGCAGCCATCCTAAGGAGTTATCATCCCTGGCCTAGTTTCCAGACCCTTGGCTGAAAGGGAAGCCAGGCTGCATGTGGGAGGATCCCACATCATCGTGGCACATGCAGTGGTTATGGCCCCTCTGTCCTCCAAAGGGACGGGCACCACGTGACAGGTAGCTAGACATGAAGACAGGGGTGCAACCAGACATTTTAAGGACTATTGGATGTGAATTAACTCTGAAAACCAGACACTTGAAGCATCATTACAGGGGTCAGGGACTAAATGGAGTCCTGGGCCAGGCCAAGACCCAGTGGGTCCATTTCAGCTGTGGGTCCTCCTGATGCTCACTTTCTCATCTACAGAGCTATAAACAGAGAGGACATGCTTGACCATTGGAATAACCCCCACATGGTCCTCAGCCTGTAGCAAAAAACTGTCACAGTGGGAAGGTCGAGTGGAAGCCTCTGAAACCGCTTCGCAGAGCAAAGCAATATACCAAAGATGACACCACAGCCGCTGGGGAGTGGCACTGACTAGTGCCCCCAGAGGTGAGACAGTGCTGAGGGGGCGGCGGCTGCCACCCCCACTGAAATCATGTCTGCTTCGTGCACAAACCCGTCGTACAGTCGGCCTGCCTCATCTGGGTTTCACTTTCCGCAGTTTCAGTTACCCGCAGTCAACTGTGGTCCAGGAGCATTAAATAAAAAACTCCAGGAGTAAACAGTTCATAAGTTTTACAGTGCACAATGGTCTGAGTAACGTGATGAAACCTCCCCTGTCCCTCAGTGTCCTGCTCCATCCTGCCCGGGACGTGAGTCATCCCTCTGTCCAGCATCTCCACTGTCCTTACAGCGCAGTAAGATGTCTTTAAAGAGAAACACCACATTCACATAACTTTTACACTATTACAGCATAGTGTGACAGTCGTTCTGTTTCATCTAGCTGTTGCATTAACCTCTCACAGTTCCTAATTTATAATTAACCTTCATCATAGGTGGGTATGTATGGGGTTTGACACTGTCCGGGGTTTCGGGTATTCACTGGGGTCCTGGAACATGCCCTCCACAGACGAGGGGGCCGCTGCGTGCTAGCGGAAGACAGCGGCTGACTGCAACTGCGACCGGAGCAGCCCTGCACGTTACTTCAGCCCGAGGACGCATCCAATCGGCTTCCTCAGGACAGACATAGGGATACCAGGTACGCAGCAGCAGTCAGAGGTCTGGCAAAGGGCTCTTCTTCATCCCTACCATGAATTTACAGGCTTGCCCAAGGTGTAACTTTCCCACACTCTGGTTATAATCAAGGAGGGAGTGGGGTAGAATTAGGGTCCCTGAGAGCAAGTCTGGGTTAGGTCAAAAATATCTTGCAGTGTCACCAGCAGGAGTACACCAACTGAAGTGCTCACTGGAACTGTATTCAGGGCACTTGGGGTCCCTTTAGGGACACGAGGTCTGGGGATTTGTGTCACTCCCAGTACTTGCCCACAACTCCCCTCGCCAGGATGGACTGGGCCAGAGACCTGGAAACAATGGAAGGGTTACTTCTGTCAGCCTTTCAGCCAAGATCCGATTTTCTGCTCTGCAGATCCCAGCCATTGCAAACGGGAAGCCCGCACTCCTTCCCACCTAAAGTTAAGCGGGGACTTCCAGCCTCTTCCTGCCTTTCCACTGTTGAACCCTGAGCACCCCTCCCCCATCGCTGGCATCCGAGCAATGCTTGACCCTCAGCCTCTAAGGCTCCCCGCCTGTGCAGGCCGTTTAACCTGAGTCCAGCAGACACAGGCAAATGCCCCAGAGCTGTCTGTCTTTCCCCTAAAGAATATTCTAACCTTCCACCTGGAGATGGTTTCCTGCTTAGTTTCAGGCTTGAGTAATCTTCTCGCCCCAGGCCGAGCTATGGCGACTGGAAAAATCTCTGGTTATTTAGCAACCTCAGGTCTCTTCTTCTACAGAGGCCCTCTCTCCATCCTTTGGAGAGGAGGTTGCATTCCTACCATATGCCAATCACGGTGCCAGTGTGAGAATGTAAGGACAACACCTCTAGACCTACAGCCAACTGCGTGCCAGAAGATGGCGAGCGAAACACACCCAGTGGCAGCGGTGCCGGACCACCCCTGGCCCAGCAGTTCACTAGATGATCTCTACTACGGTTTACCACAGTAAAAAGGTTCATTGCGAAATCAACGAAGGGAAAAGGTCCATCATCAGGAGGAAACCACACTCTCCCAGAAAAGTCACGCAGGACTCAATTCCTCCAGCAGCGAGATGACGTACTCACGTGAAATGTCCACCAGGGAAGCTCATTAGAGGCTCCACATGTAAGGTTTTTATTGGGAACTGGTCACGCAGCATGTACCCTCTGTCTAGCATGGACCCAAACTCCAGACTCCAGGCAGGAAAGCGGATGGCCACAATAAACTTTATTGTACAAACAGGGTAGGCACCGTGAGCCACTCCTCAACCAGAGAATAGTGGGAACCCTTCCAAAATCCGGGGCTCAGATGCCACCGACGGCCTCACCTTGCAAGCAGGCCTTTCCAAGGACCGTGGTCTCGGGCCTGCTGTGTACGGGCATCTCCAAGGTAACAAAACACTGTGTTTGCTCCCACAGTGGAATTATTGCATTCTAAAGGATGTACTTTGGACAGCAGGAAAGCGACCCAGAAAAAAGGTGGCAGGCACAGGAAGGGGTGAAGAGCACCGATGGAGTCAGGCACCAGAACACATCTGTGGGGCGGCGAACGAAGAGACAGACAACACATGGGGGAGGACGTGAGGCTGACGTGTGCAGACGTCCACGTACAGTTTGAAGGGCCACACCGATTGTAATAAAACAGATATAATACAGATAACTGAAATCTTCCACTTAAAAAAGACACAGATGTTCAGAATGGGTTATAGAAAATACAGCTTTAATATAGTTGACAAGAAACACCTAAATAATTGACTTCCTGAAAGATTAAAAGAATGCAAAAGGATACATTTAGACAAACTAACAAAAGGAAAGTATATATATCATATTTTTCAGACTATAAAATGCAACCACACCCCAAATTTGGGAGGAATAATGGTTGTTAATGATGCTGTTGAGTTCTGTTTACATTTACATTGGTGAAATATTATATTATTTATGTTATTAAATATTTTACCACATTTTTTGATCCAAAATTTTTTTCCTATTTTCCTCCTCTAAAACCTAGGTGTGTTTTATGGTCTGAAAAATATGGTAGCCATGCTATTATTATCAGACAAAATAGAAGTTAATGCTAAAGTCATCACTAACAATAAAGAGGGTCACCATACGATGTTAAAAGCTGAATTTGCCAGGAACACAAAACAAATACAAATATGAGTGAACCTAACTAAACAGCATCAAAACACTGTCCATACATAAAGAATGGACAGAACTACAGGACAAACGTGCAGTGCTGCCTTTCCTGCCATGTTCTCCACATCACTTTCTACAACGTTTAGATCATGATGTCACCACCCTGAGTAAACTCTGCAGCCAACAAGCTTAATTTGGGGGCAGAAATAGAACAACAGCTGTGAAGTACAGATTGTTTTGAATCTCAGAGAGCTGTCATGGAAAAATATTCCACAGGGCATATCTCACCAAATCTTGAAGAACCGATCACTCTCTGACTACAGTACAATTAAATGAGAAACTATTAACCAAAGGAAAATTAGAAAAACACTGTATTTGGAGATTCATGAACTAACTTTTAAATAATTGATGTGCCAAAGAAGAAACCATGGAAGAAATCACTTAGTGTGCAAAGCAAATGCAAAATAATGACAATATCACTGAAGGATTTATAGCCTTAAAGGCTCATGTTAGAGAAAAAATAAAGGCTAAAAATTAAAGACCAATGCAAGTATCCTACTTAAGAAGTTGTAAAAAGGACAAAATAAACCCACGGAAGTTGAAACCTTACTTCTTCCCCTAGCGCAGTGTTCATTTTCTGTGAACCAAGCCCTTGGGCCCAGTACAGCCTCGAGCAGCAAGGATGCTCCTGGCTCCCTGTGACTGATGGGGAGAAAAGGCACGCTCACCTCTGCCCCAACTCCAGGACCGGTATACTCCGGTCCAGCGCACAGACAGCAACCCTGAGGGGAGGAAAATGTTCTCACCCTGAAGGTTTTTCCCAAGACAGTGCCAGGGCTGAATGTCTAAAGGGCCATTCCTAACTCTTACCTCGCTGGATGCTTTTGGATGGAACGGTATATGGAAGAACTAGTGAATCCCATTTTTTGGTCCTGTTGTGTCTCATTCCCACTCACACATCCCATGTTCTGAGGTGACAGTACCCAGAAGCCCACACTAGAAAACCAGGCATTCAGCGAGCCTTTACAAAGTGGTGCTGGCAGAGCACAGCCACATGTGGGCAGGTGTCAGTCACAACAAATCACCATCCCCTTCAGAAGAGGTCTGATGTAACCAAGCTGCCACCAGAGGTGTGCTCCCCAGAGGTGGCTCTGTGTTGCACAGTGCTGGTCTCAGTTGGTGACAGATAAAGGTTGAGCTAGGTCAGCCCTGGGGAGAGAGAGCCCATGCTGGTGCTCCAAGTACCAACCAAACAAGCACTGGAGCTGTAACAGAGGGTGGCCGGGTGATGCCCCCCAGGTAAGTCATCCTGTCTCTCTGGCTCTTCAGTCCATAATCTGAGGTGGACACCCTTGGGGGGGGACGGGACAGGAAACACAATCTTTGTGCCCACATCTCATACCCACATGCATAGATCCCTCCAGCAGTGTCTTCCTCAGGCCCCCTTGGCTCCAATCTTCCTATCTTGCTCCTTCTAGGTCCCTGATCAACAAGCCCAGCCATCCACGATGGCGCAGGATTCCAGACACATCCCTGCACCCTCACTGACATTTGAAAAGAATAATTTGCTAAATTAAATACTACTATATGGATACAATCATAAGTTAAGTTGTACAGTTCATTAGTTGGAAATAAGGGGCAAGTCATCTGTACTCTCAAGTGAAAATTTATATCAGCTCAACCTACTTCCAAGATATAATTAAATGATGCAAAACATTTGAAAGTAAATTAGGGAAATAAGAAAACACCACGGAATGTAGGTACTGACATTTGGTGAAGGAATGGGAATGACTGAGGCTGTCATTTTCTTTCCAAAGCAGCAAGTGGTGCTGCTGTCAGTCAGACTGTGCTCCAGGCGACAGCAGACACACCTGATACGTCTGGCCGGACCCTCCCAACAACCAAGTAAGGATTGTTATCTCTGTCTTACAGAAGAGCAAACAGGCTCTGGGAGCTTAGAGATCTTGCCTCTCCCTCCCCCCAAAAAATCTGTCAAAAAGCGAGCACAGGAACCAGATCCTGGTCTCTTTCAAAGCCTGTGTCATTCCATCGGAAGGCACACAGTGGGTGCTGGCTTGTGTCTGACCCTAATCTCTGCGGATCCAAAGTGCTCCGTGGTCAGTAGACAGGCCGACTTCTGGCTGGAATTCAGTTCACAGAGGGTCCAGTGAGACCCTGGACTAATCTTATTCCCCAGTCACCTCAGACATACTTCATGACTGACAGAATCTTCACATTTCTCCCCTGACCCAAAGAAGAAAGTCTTTCCCGAAGGGATAGGCCAAGCAGAAGCTCCCGAAACTGCTCCCTGCCTGCCTCACCACTGAGATCCCAAACCAAGAAGTACCTCCAGCCCCTGGGGGAGGCCCCACCGACGGGGCTGCCACCCAGCACTCAGAAGAGGCAGAACTAGTGATTCCCACCACACCACTAGTTGTTTAACTCACACATTTGGTCTGAACCAAATCCAGATGGTAGCTTTTCACAAACATAATCAGATGGTGATGCCAGTGCCCAGTGGGTTCATGTACCAGTGGGGATGACAGAGGGTGAGTAGAGTCACTGGATACCTTGACTCTCAGTCCAAGGTTGGGTGGCTCTGCAGGCTTTGCTACAAAAGGTGCACATTGCCACACTGTATATAATCCAGGGAGCAAAACACATGACACTTCAGTTTCAAAGGTCACAATGGTTTGCCCAGAGTCTGCCAACCATGCTAAAACAGCACCCTTGGAAAGCCAAGAATTGAAGGTCCAATGTTGTCAATCTGCCAGCAGTGGATGGGGCCAAAGAATCCTGCATGTGATTTCCTTCACTGAGAGATAAAGGGGGCAACTTTTGGCAAAACTCACAAGTCTGGCACACAGTAGAGTCTTGTCCATCAGGAACAGAGCTGTTTCCTTCGGGTTCAGTGTGTGACTGTGGTGCAGTGTCATGTTCGGAACAGCGGCAGATCCAGGGCAAACTGTACAGCACAGACTTGACCAGCAGCTTGCCTCTCTCAGTCATGGCAGAAAAAGGGCCCGTAGCCTGGGCCCAGTATGTTGAATCATCAACCACAGTTACTTCTATCACAGTTTGCAGTCCAAAGAACAGTGTCTTTAATTTGTCAGTCTGTAGTTTTCCAAGGAACAGAGCAGATGGCTCATCCACTGGGGACAGTCCAAGGGTCAGTAAAAATGCATGACTGGTTCTTAGAGTAGCATAAGGCAATGGTTCTTAACCAAGAGTGATTTCTGTTTCCCAGGCAACATTTGACAACATCTGAAGACATTTTTGAGTATCAGAACTGTGGGTTGGGGTGCTACTGGTATCTAGTGGGTAGATGCCAGGGATGTTGCTCAACACAATACAATTATCAGGACAGCAACCTCCAACCGCAAGGAATTATCCAGGCTAGAATGTCAAGAGATGAGGTTGAGGAATCCATTGTGTTACCAGCCCTTACTGCAGTGGGTCTTCCAGAGCTGTTCAGTGGATTGAGCTCTGGCCTGTGAACCAAAATGTTGCGGGTTTGATTCCTGGTCAGGGCACATGCCTGAGTTGTGGGCCAGGCCCCAGTTGGGGGTGTGCAATGTTTCTCTCCCTCCCTTCCCCTCTCTCTAAATAAATAAAAGAGAGAGAAAGAGAGGAAGGAAGGAAGGAAGGAAGGAAGGAAGGGAGGGAGGGAGGGAGGGAGGGAGGGAAAGGAAGAGAGAAAACCTGTACAATTCGAATGGAATTGTACAGTACGTGGACCTTGGTGTCTGCCTTTTCTCTTTTAGCATCATGTTGTCAAGGTTCATCCATGTTGTAGTGGGTATCGGTACTTCATCCTTTCTTATGGCTTAATAATATTCCCCTGTGTGAATAGATCACATTTTGTTTATCTGTTCATCAGTTGATGAACAGTTGAGTTGTTTATACTTTTTGGCTATTATGAATAATGTTGCTATGAATATTCTTGCACAAATATGAGGTCTGTCTGGAAAAAGTTCAGCCATTATAAATATAAAAAGAACGGTTTGAGTGACATTGATGTAACCTGGCAGCCAAGGAGAGTGGACTGGAATGCACATAAGGGAACAATGACAACTTCACTGTACTAGTCAGTGGGGTGGTAAACACCATTGAGTGAGCGTGTGTACTGTGTGGCCATTACATTCAAAATGACTGAGCAAGTACAGCAACGAATCTGCATCAAATTTTGTGTTAAGCTTGAACATTCCTCTGCGGAAACTATTCAGATGATTCAGACGGGTGCAGCTATGGGCAACTGGTGACTGGCAGCTTCATCATAACAGTGCACCCACTCATGTGTCACATTTGTGCAGTTTTTTATATTTTTTTATTTTGATTATGCTATTACAGTTGTCCTATTTTCCCACCTTCACTCCCCTCCACCCTGCACACCCTCTCCCACCCACATTTCTCCCCTTTAGTCCATGGGTCATACATATAAGTTCTTTGGCTTCTACATTTTCTATACTATTCTTACCCTCCCCTTGTCTATTTTCTACCTACCATCTATGCTACTTATTCTCTGTACCTTTTCCCCCTCTCTCCTCCTCCCACTCCCCTGTTGCTAACCCTCCATGTGATCTCCATTTCTGTGGTTCTGTTCCTGTTTTACTTGTTTGCTTAGCTTGCTTTTGTTTTTGTTTTAGGTGTGGCTGTTAATAACTGTGAGTTTGCTGTCATTTTACTGTTCATATTGATTATCTTCTTTTTCTTAGATAAATCTCTAACACTTCATATAATAAGGGCTTGATGATGATGAATTCCTTTAGCTTGACCTTATCTGAGAAACACTTTATCTGCCCTTCCATTCTAAATGAAAGCTTTGCTGGATAGAGCAATCTTGGATGTAGGTCTTTGCCTTTCATGACTTGGAATACTTCTTTCCAGCCCCTTCTTGCCTGTAAGGTCTCTTTTGAGAAATCAGCTGACAGTCTGATGGAAACTCCTTTGTAGGTAACTGTCTTCTTTTCTCTTCCTGCTTCTAGGATTCTCTCCTTCATTTTAATCTTGGCTAATGTAATTATGATGTGCCTTGGTGTGTTCCTCCTTGGGTCCAACTTCTTTAGGACTCTGAGCTTCCTGGACTTCCTCGAAGTCTATTTCCTTTGCCAGATTGGACAAGTTCTCCTTTATTATTTGTTCAAATAACTTTTCCACTTGTTGCTCTTCCTCTTCTCCTTCTGGTACCCCTATAATTTGGATGTTGGAAGTTTAAAGATGTCCTGGAGGTTCCTAAGCCTCTCTTCATTGTTCTGAATTCTTGTTTCTTCATTCTTTTCTGGTTGGATGTTTCTTTCTTCCTCCTGGTCCCTTCCATTGATTTGAGTCCCAGTTTCCTTCCCATCACTATTGGTTCCCTGTGCATTTTCCTTCATTTCACTTAGTGTAGCCTTCATTTTTTCATTTAATTTGAAACCAAATTCAACCAATTCTGTGAGCATCCCAATTACCAGTGTTTAGAACTGTGCATCTGATTGATTGGCTATCTCTTCATCGCTTAGTTGTATTTTTTCTGGTGCTTTAATCTGTTCTTTTGTTTAGGCCATTTTTTTTTTTTTTTGTCTTGATGGGCCTGTTACGAATGTAGTGAAGGGTGGAGCCTTAGGTGTTCACCAGGGCGGGGTAACCCATGTTGCTGGGTTGTGACTATCTGTGGGGGAGGGGTCCGAGAGGGAACATTGTTGCTTATTCCCCTCTCTGCCGGTTTTCAGTCACTTCCCCCGCTTCCCACAAGCAAATTGGGTCCTTCTGGGGCTGATTCCTGTGTGGGTGGGTTTGTGTACATTCTAGGACCCTGTGGGTCTCTCCAACAAACTCTCCCATGAGACTGAGAGTTTCTCCCACTGCCTCAACACCCACAGGTGTTTTCAATCTGTGGTTCAATCAGGTGGTTTGAGACTTTATTTCCCCATGCTGGGGCCCTGGGTTGCACAGTCCATCCTGCTCCGCAGTTGTTTCTCTCAGTTTATCTGTGTGCGAATTTGGGACCGTCCAGTCCGCAATCCGCCACCTCATCAGGCCCGCCAGCCACCACCTCGTCTTGCCACGAGCCATCTCTGCCCAGCTGCCTGTCTCCACCCCTCCTACTGGTCTAGATGAATGTGTCTTTTTTAACTCCTTGGTTGTCGGACTTCCATACAGTTCAGTTTTCTGTCAGTTCTAGTTGTTTTTGTTTTTAAATTGTTGTTGTCCTTCTTTTGGTTGTGTAAGGAGGCACAATGTGTCTACCTATGCCCCATCTTGGCCAGAAGTCCACATTCATGCAGTTTTTTTTGCAAAATATTGAATCATCCAGGTGATTCAGCCCTCCTACAGTCCATATTTGGCACTCTGGGACTTCTGGCTTTCCCCAAAACTAAAACCTGTTTGAAATGGGAGAGATTTCAGACAGTTGAGGAGATTCAGGAAAATACAATGGAGCAGCTGATGGTGATTGGGAGAACTGTGTGAGGTACTAAGGTGCCTACTTTGGAGGGGACTGTGGTGTCATTGTCCTATGTACACTGTTTCTTGCATCTGTGTCTTTTTCAATAAATGTCTCTATTTTTCACATTACATGACTGGATATCTTTTGGGCAGACCTCATCTGTTTTCAACTCTCCTGGATGGAATATACCTAGGAATGGAATTGCTGGGTTATAGCAACTCCTTGTTCAACTTTCTGAGAAACCACCAGACTGTTTTCCAAAGTAGTTGCATTTTACATTCCTATCAGAAATGTGTATCATAAATTCTGTAGATTCTTTTTAAATTTTTTTTTAAAAAATTGATGAGATGGGGAGAAAAACATTGATTTGTTGTTTCACTTACTTATGCATTCATTGGTTGCTTCTTGTATGTGTCCTGACCAGGGATCAAACCTGCAGCCCTGGTGTATGGGGACGACACTCTAACCAACTGAACCACCTGGCCAGGGCCTCTAGATTCTTGCATAGTAGCACCTTGCACCCACTTTCTTGCTTCTCAAAAGAAGTAAAAATCTCAACTTTTAACAAGCTCATGATTTTGCTGAAATGATGGCAAAAAAAAATTAATAAAATAATTAATAATTCTGCTACTTTATTTTGTTACTCATCCAACCACCACCAATCACCCAGACATGAGCAATAAATATTAAATTTGGTCACCTTTGATGTGCTGACAACATTTATTATATGAGCCATAGCTTTACATGTTTTTAATTTTTTAATATTTATCACAGCAGAAAAACAGGACATATTTCGTTTAACATCTTCTTAGCTTGACTTATTACTTTTTAAAAGATTGTATTTATTTATTTTCAGAGAGAAGGGAAGGGAGCAAGAAAGAAAGGGACCTGGCCTGCAACCCAGGCATGTGCCCTTAATGGAAATTGAAGCAGTGACCTTTCAGTTCACAGGCCAGTGCTCAATCTACTAAGCCACACCATCCAGGGATTGACTTATTAATTTTAAATGTTGGACATGTTGGTTTAAGGGCCTCCATTGCACTCTAGCCCTGGCTGCAAATATTGGGAGCAAGCTAGGAGCTGCCTGATTCTATTTTGTGATCTAGGAGATCAGCCCCTTTTTCTTTTCCTTATCAAGTCTGCTGGGTAACCAAGATTAAAATGAAAGACAAGAGAGCAGCTCCTTCAAATGAAGTCCATGAGACCAAGGCACTATTTGGTCAGGTCAAGATGGACTTCCAGTCTCTCTTCAGGGCTGGAGACATTGCCAAGACAATGAGTTTAACGTGGTTTAGAAACAATGGGAAGACTTATTCCAGGAATCTGACCACTTTGTGTAAAAACATCAGTGGAGGGAAAACTCTGAACAGCTGAACAAGCCTGTTTCAAGGTCATTCTCCTCCATGAACACAGGTTACAAGATAGCCTCTCTATGAACTGAAAGGCTGTTCCAGGCCACACAGCTCTTCCATTCACACCAGTGTGTGCCTGGGACTTTGGGAATGCTACAATGCTGAGTACTGTCCCAGAACTGTGCCAGGTATCAGTGTGGCAGAGGCGATGCTGAGTGCCCACTGCCTGACATCCGGAGCTCACGGTAGGCTGCACTTCCCAGCATGCCCTACAGTGAGGAAGGTCTAAGTACTGGCTGATGGCAGTGGTGACAGACACCAGCACTCTAGAACTGGCACCTAAAGTCTTCTGGAATCCTTGAGCTCTCTCCCTTCACGTGCTTGACAGGAGCACAAGGTCAGCTGGAGGACTCTGAGCCCTAGAGCATCACTGGGTTGAGCAGAGAAATGAACTTCTGCCATCTCCCAGTGCTGCCTCTTACCTGGGATTTGATCCCATACCCATGACGTGGCAAAAAATCTCCGCTCAAATGTCATTTACCACATGCAGAAAAGGGTCCCTCTGGATACTGTACAGAAAGCGCTACTGTACTCAGGGGTGGGAGGGAAACAGGCTGGGAGGAGGCGGCTGAAGTATATTGGGTTGGCCAAAAAGTTTTTGGTTTTGCCATACAATGGTTCTAGTAGTGCTTAGTTGTCTTTAACTTGACTCAAAACAATTTTATTAGATTGTATTGTGACACCTGTTATACCAGCATGCATTTAAAAGAAACTTATCAAAATTGAATTTTTGTGCAGCCACTTTAATGTTGAAGATGGAACAAGATATGTAACTTGTTTTGATGTATTTATTATGTTTTACTATTTCAAGAAAGGTAAAAACACAACTGAAACACAAGAAAAGATGTGTGCCATGTATGGAGAAGGTGCTGTGACTGATCAAACATGTCAAAATTGGTTTGCAAGTTTCTTGGTACTATTGACATTTTGGCCAAATAATTCTTTGCTGTGGGGCTGTCTTATGCATTGGAAGATGTTTAGCAGCACCCCTGGCCTTTACCCACTAGAGGCCAATAGAGGGAGATAGCTGACATACTCAAAATATCCAAATCAATAAAGTTATTGATAAAAATGAAAAAAACGTGGGTTTTTTATTTTACAGAAAAAACTCATATGGACTTTTGGGCCCACCCAAGTAAACGCCTTTGTCTGGGTCTCACCTCCAAGAGACTCTGATTTAATTGGTCTGGGGTGTGGCACAGGGCTCTTGAAAAGCAGCACACCTTATGGTAGAAGCCAAGTTCCTTTGAGTAATTTCCTTAGATTATCTGGCTTCTGTTTGCACACAGTGTGCCCGACAGTGTTAGCACCATAAACAAGGTGTTCATCCACTGCAAGTCTAAGTGCTGACTGGAATACTTTTCATCATTAGAGTGACTATCTTTGTCGACCAAGTCAGTTCCATCACCAAAGGTGAAATGGGGATTCTTGGAGACAGACCCTCACTCTCTTGACCACATAGTCCATTCAGCATCCGCACACAATCCCCAACACAGCCACCTATCCCCATTGCCCACCCAGTTCTCCCCACTTGCCCACTTCTAGGTGCCTCCTTGGATGAACGTGATCACTTTGATAACTGAGCTAAGCATTTTGAAGGCATTCTTGTTATAGCAACACTTCCACCAATAGCAGCTATGACGGACAGTGATAGGTGGCGGCAGTGATGGCAGCAAGGGAGGTCCAGATGATGGATGGCAGCCGCTGCTGCTGAGGCAACCATAAGCAAGCTGAGGCAATGGTAGCTGTGGCAACAGGTAGTGGCCACTGAAGTGACTGACCACAACATGGCATCCACTGACATGACCCAGGAAGCGGCAGAGAATTAAAACTCCAGGTTCCAGGCCTGGCTGGTGCAGCTCAGTTGGTTGGAATGTCACCCTGTAAACCAAAGCGTCCTGGGTTCGATTTCTACTCAGGGCACATGCCTAGGTTGCAGGTTTGGGCTCTGGTCAGAGTGCTTACAAGGCAACTGATCAACATTTCTCTAATTGATGTCTCTCTCCCTCCCTTCCCCTCTCTCTAAAATCAATAAGCAGGTGCCTGAGTGAGGACAAAGAGAAAAAACAACTGCAGCCTACAAAGTAGCTTCAACAACTTTGGGTGGGGGTTAGTGTATAAATAGCCCATCCCTTGAGTGGGAAGAATGTGTTCTCAACTATCCCCAGAGAATAATGCTGCTACCCACAGGGGTAACTGCTTGACAACATGCCCCTGGGGTGCAGCTTCTCTTGCCCTGTGTCACTGCCCACTGCCCTCTAATGCAGACTGGGTGCATCTCTCAAAACCATGGCCCCGATTCTGTTTCTGGGAGAACACAGGTGAAGACAGTACACCATGAACCAAGGATTATGATTCAAACACAGGTAGCAGTCACAAAACCAACCGTGTACCCAGCCATAAAGGCTCAACATGTTTAAAAAAACTGAGATCATAAAACACGCTCCCACCCCAAATGCAAAAGCAAGATGACCAGAAAAATTCCCATGTTTAGAAGTTAAGAAATACAATTTTAAACTAAATCTGAGATAAGTGGAAAAAAGCAAAACAGAAAGCCACATTCTGCAGGAAATGTAAGTGCAGGAGTCAGAAAAGAAAAAGATGGAAAACCAGTGAACTAAATATTCAAAAAAAAACCCCTCAGAAAATTAAATCCAAAATAAAGGTAATAATAAAAAAGAATAAAGTTAAAAACAAATATACAAAGGAAACATTAACAAAGCCAAAAACAGGCTCTGTGAAAAGGTTAATGAAATTGGCAAAGCCCTGTCAAGACTGATGAAGAAAAAAGGAAGAGTGTGCAGATTACCAACCTCAGAAAGGAACAAAGGGTGCCATCCCGATATGCCGAGGTGGCAGATTCAATCTCTGGTCATGGCACATACAAGCAGCAGTGAGGCCCTGGCTGGGTGGCTTAGCTGGTTAGAGCATCATCCTGATGCATTAGTGTTGTGGGTCTGATCCCTGGTCAGGGCATATACAAGGATCAACCAACAAATGTATGAATAAATGGAACAACAAATTGATGTTTCTCTCTTCCTTGTTCTCTGAAACAACAAATCAACATTTCCCTCTTTCTAAAATCACTAAACAAAACTAAAAAGGAAAAAGGGGCTTTCACTAGATCCTACAGACCTTAAAAAAATAATTATGATACTCAAGAAATTTATGGCAATTTGAAAATTCAGATCATGTGAAAAACTCTTAGAAATAGTTTACCAATACATAGGAATAGGAACTACTAAGTTTTTATAGTAGCTTAAAAAACATGGACAAAAATCCTTTGCAGCTAAATGCCACCAAGAGGTGCCAGTCCCTCCACCCCCACCCCCTCATCTGGGGTGGTCTCAGGACTTGCTTTAACAGCGTGTAGTAGTTTTAAGGCTTCCATTTTGCGCCCCTGAGGTCACTGCAGAGGGAGCGGACCTAGCCTACTGGAGGTGATTCTGAAGTGTAGTCTCAATCTCGTTTGTCATCACACTTCTCAGTTACATGGAGCAGAGCGCACTCAGGAAAACTGAGGTTGGCTGAACCACACAGAGACTGGAGGGCTCAGTCCACAGCCCCAGGAAGCTGGAGCTGGGCACAGAAGCCACCAGGTCCCTGCAGCCCTTCAGGGACCACTAGTGGGACTCCTACCTTAGCTCCTACACCAACTGCTGGCTGCCTTTGTTTTAAAGATCAAACCCCCAGGGCAGACTCCAGCTCATTTCTTCCAAACCAGGGCACAACCTCAGCTCCCAAATGGCCAGTCTAGTCAGCACTGGCCAGTCACTTCCAATTTCTGGAGGTCCGGAGTCACTTCCAGGGGGGCGACTCATCTAAGTGGTGACTCTGGGCACACTGAGCTCAGCACTCTGGGATCCCTGTCCTGCAATCTCCCAGAAGCCCCCAGTGGGACTGAGCCCCAGCTGCCCAGTCTATCGCTCCCTGGCTCTGAACTCAGGAAGAAAAGAGATGTGTTATTTATGCCCTCTAAGCCTTAAGTAAACATGTGGCAAATGCTGGCATGGCAGGGAAGAAAAGGCCTGTCCCCATGTCCATGCAGCAGGAGGCAAGAATGGCTGTGGCAGTCAGCAAGGGAAGAAGGGGTGACCTTGGCCCTAGAGACAGGCCCTTCCTTGTCACAGTTGGTGACGCTGAGGCACAAAGGACTGGTGTTTCTGCCCAACCAGCTCTCCAGGGCCCGCACGTGTTGAAGGCAGGAAGCAAAGCCTGGTGTACACAGTCTTTATTTATGTGAGTCCTAATGTCCAGAGACTAGGTCCACGTTCAAGGCCCTCAGGACAGTAATTGGTCACTCTTCAGGGCTGGGGGCATTAAGTGGCTAGTCAATCCTGTCCAGTTTTCATATGGTTGAGTCCTCAGGAGGCAGAAAGTGGCTGTGCCTGTGGGAGAAAACCACATCATCACGTACCAGTTTCTCTTCCTGCCCGGCCCTGGGGCCACCATGGGGAGGCTGTGCTGACTCAGCAGAGGCTGCCCTTGCAGAGACCATGAACACAGATCATAGTGAACTGTCACTGGGGGCAGGGAAGGCAGCCTTGCTGTAGGTACTGAACACCTGCCATGTGCCTGGTATTGCTACCGGTACTGGGGACCGAGCATGGGATGTGACAGGCACAAATCCCTGACTCTAGGGAGGAGCTGACAACAAATGAACAAAAACATTTCAACTGATAATATCTACAAAGAAAACAAAGTCAGGGCAGAAAGGTGAGTGCGGGGTGGATATCTGTGACACTTTAAATCAGTGGCCACGTGAACATGAGGTGTTCGAACAGCATGTTTTATGAGATGGGGACATGTTGGTTGCTTGTCCCAGGAAGGAAGAAACAACTGGTCCTAAGATGAAAAGGTGAGGTCTTTACTATCCAGATGCTCAAAAAACTTGAAAGAAACATCACTAACATATGACTAAGAAACTAGCCTGAACAGTATGTGATCGTTATTTAATGTTACCTGAGAAGAATTAAAAGTCCTTCCTGCTAATAGCTATTGGGGCTTCAACCTTTTACTTATCCCTGCTAAGTCAACCTTTCCCTTTATCCCTCATAAAAACATAAGGCTACAGGTCCTGGGGACAGGGCTTCTGTCCCGCCTTTAGCAAGAACTCCTCTGAAACAGGTGATAAGAGGGCTGTGGTTACAAAGCAGTGCCATGTAAGCCCTACGAGGGAGCTCAAGGACTGTGGGAGTCCACCGCAGGGATGGGCCATTGGAGGAGGTTTTCTGAGAGGTGACATCTAAGCTGGAGTAGGAATCAGCCAGCAGGACTAGGGGGCATCCAAGCAGAAGAAAACCACTGGATAAAAGCCTGACAGCAGGACAGACCTGGGCTCTAGTAAGTGCCCATTTCCTGGGGCTGAAACACGGGGCTTGAGATGGGGGATGAGGGCCCAGAGGCATCACTGAGTTGAGGCCTGCTGTGGGAAGGTTTTTAAGTACAGCCTAACAGTCAGACTTCCTCAGAACACTCGGGGACCATCACAGTGAATGAATGGGTTGGAAGGAGTAAGACGAGCATGGAGACCCAAGAGAATGCCTCTCTCCTGGGAGCAAGAAGGGCAGACAGGGCCACAGAGACAGAGGTGGGCAGAGGAGAGAATGTCAGAGGGGCTGGCGAGGAGGTGACCTTTGCCTTTGGAGCTCACAGTCCTGTAAACAACTAAACCAGGGTTTCTCAATTTTTTTTCAATATTGCCCACCCCCTAAGAAGTACTCTTAGATATTTATTTCAAACTGCACCCATCCTTGAAATTCTAATACCATAAATATACTATATCTGTTTATATACCATATACAGTATACAGAGATCTTTTAACCCATCCTAATGCCCTGCCAGGACCAAACCTCAACCCAGGTATATGCCCTGACAGCAATCAAACCCACAACCTTTCCGTGTATGGGAGGATGCTCCAACCAATTGAGCCACCCAACCAAGGCTAGTTGTTAGTTCTTAAGTGCTCTCCTGCTCCCTAAGGATTCAGGGAGGCCAGGGGGACAGAGGGATAGACCTTCTGGGAGGCATGTTGCTGGCCTAAAGCAGGGGCTGTAAATGGGGCAAGAAGTGACAGTGTTGTGGATTCTGATGCACATCAAGGTCTGTGTTGGGAGGGTAGGGCTGAGGGTGACACCAGGTCTTTACCTGCACAGTTGCGGATGGGCTCGGAGGCTGCACCTGCTCAGCGCACTGCAAGAAGCTGCGCATGTGCTCCGCACAGTTGCCCACAGCTGCCTCATTCTGCCGTAGACACTGCTCGAAGGCCTCAAAGGGCTCCGCGCAGGCCTGGCGGATCTGACGGATGACTGGGCTGCAGGGAGGGTACCTCAGACGTCTAGGTTTTCGCTGTATTGCCTGCCCCACCCCACTGTCCACCCTTCCCTCCCCCACCTGCGCGGCCTGTCCCAGGTCTGCCCACCTCCAACACCCTTGAAATGTCCCTGGCACTGCCCATCCCCATGCTCCCACTGCCCTCCCAATAACCCCTCCCCCACACTACCCCCAAACTGCCAACCTCGCGATAGACACCTCTCCACTGTCTGAGCTGCCTACCCCTGCACTGTCCCCATCCCCGCACTGTCCCACACTCACTGGTTGGAGGTGCATCGAGCGATGTTCATCTTGAGGTGATGACAGTCCCGCTGCCAGGACTCAGGCTTGGCGGCCACACATTGGCCGTATTGGTCCAGCTCCCGGCCGCAGTAGCGGGCAGTGACCTCCAGGGCTGCCTGCCTGTGGGATATGCAGGTAAGGGGGTTCTGATCTGGGTCTGAGTAGGGGTGGAGGGGGCTCTGGGGTGGGTCCCCTGGTCTGGTGGGTCCCAGAACAGGACCCGCGGGTGCCGGTCTGCGGAGCGGGCTGGGGGCTTTGGGGTAGGTGGTGGGGGCCCTTAATCAGGTCTGGTTACTCTAAGGCGGGCTTGGGGTCCTAGCAGAGGGTCCTGTAGCCCAGGCATTTCCTCGTGGGGCCTTAGAAGTAGGACCCAGAGCTCTGGGAAGGCCTGGGAGCCACAGGTGGGTGTCGGGGTCTGGAGTCCAGGTAAAGCTCTTGGAACGGGGCACTGGAGGGGTACTGGAGGCCCTGATGGGTCACAGGGTCCTGGGGGCACTATCTAGAAGCGCTGGATGAGGCTGGGGCCCGGGTTTGTGTGGAGAACCACTATATACAGGTGAGCTCTTGGGACAGGTCTGGAGAGCAGCACAGGGCCAGGGTCTGGAACGAATCTGTGGGCCTGTCGCGGAGCTCTGGGGTCCCGGGCAGATGAGAAAGACTCAAGAGAAAAGTTGGGGTGACCCGGGGAGGGGGGATGGAACGTGACGCTACATGGCCGGGCTAGGGGTCCTGTGGGCGGCGTGGGTGTGAGTGGACCTCAAAGTCCTGGGTTCCAACGAGGGGGGCGGGGCCTGGACACGTGGGTATGGGGTTAAAAAAAGGGAGCTGAGTCTGGAGGTCGGAGCTCCTAATAACAAGAGGCCAACCCTCCTCCCAGGTCCCAGTCACTGAAAAGGAGAAAGTGTGCGCAGCAAGTGCAAAGCAGATGCTCCCGCTACTCACATGTCGAGAAGGGTGCAGGGGAATCAGTCTGGAAGGAACGCCCAGCTCTTTCCGGTGTCAGGTTGTCATAGCGGACCCTCTGGCCTTTTTTTCCGGTAGCACAGCAGCCGGGCTGCCCTACTGCTTTCAGAGCCAACCCGTCATGGCGGCTCTCTGACTCCACTTCCGCCCAGACCTGCAATGGCAGCTCCCTGCTAATCACTTCCGTCCCAGCCGCAATGACAGTGCTGCTGGCCCAGGGGCCCCAGCCATTTCTTTTCCAGCTTTGCCTTGGTTGCACCCCGAACTCCACCGGAAGTAAATACTGCGCAGCAGGGCATTTTTTCCGCACCTAGGAAACGCAAGGCTCAGCCGCGCGAGTCCTTGTGGGACTGGACCACAGCCACACACGGTCCCAGTCGCCTGCCTGGAGCCTAGCGGCCCACCCAACAACTTGTGCTCCCGACTTGGCGTGAGAGAGGCAACCACACATTAATGTTTCTCTTTCTCCCTTCCCTTCTAAAAACAAATAAAATCTTAAAAACAAAACCACAATGAGACATCACTACACACCTATCAGAACAGCTAAAATAAAGCACTGGAGCACCATCAAGTGCTGGTTAGGATGTACAACAAGAAATGATCATTCATTGCTGGTGGGAATGTAAAATGGTTCAGCCACTTTGGAAAACAGTTTGGCAGTTTATTCCAAAACAACACACCACTATCACATGACCTGGCAATTTCATTCTTAAGACATTTGTCCCAGAGAAACAAAAATGTACATTCACACAAAAACTGTGCATGAGTTTTCAGAGCAGCTTTATTTGTAACCACCAAAAACTGGAAACAACCAAAATGTGTTCCTATGGGTAACTGGTGGAACATCCCCAAGGAGGACCATACAGCAGCAAAAAGGAATGAATGACTGATGTACTATACAACGGACTGCAGTGCATTTCAAGACAATCACATGGAGTGGAAGGCCAATCTCAAAAGGTCACAGCTATGATTTTATTTATATAATATTCTTTTTAAAAAATATTTTATTTATTTTTAGAGAGGGGAAAGGAAGGAGAAAGAGAGGGAGAGAAACACCAATGTGTGGTTGCACCTCATACACCCTCAACTGGAAACATGGCCTGAAACACAGGCATGTGCCCTGACTGGGAATCAAACCAGTGACCCCCTGGTTCACAAGCCGGCACTCAGTCCACTAAGCTACACCAGTCAAGGCATATTTATATAATATTCTTGAAATAAAATTAGACACGAGAGACAGATTGTTGGTTGCCAGGGATTAAAGATGGATTTGCGGTGGGGACAGCTGGAAGGAGACACATGGCAGGGCTGTGGAAATGGAGCACCTATGCCTTGACCACAGTGGTCACATCCATCTGCACAAAAGTGAACAGAACTATACACACATGCACAAATGAGCGCATGTGGAACTGGTGAAAAGGGGCCAAGCTCTGTAAATTGTCTCAATGTCAGTCTTGCAGTTGTGACTCTATAATTTAAAATAAAAGCTAGAAAACCTTTTTTATGCTTTTACCATTTTTGATGCTGCTAAAAAAATCTGAAGAAAATTGAACAATAGATGTCAGCTGAGGGATTGTGAGGCAGACTGGAACGGGGTGGGAACATTTAGCTGGGATTCTAACAGAGGGAGATGTCAGCTAAAACATTAAGGCCTTTTTCCTAATTTTTTTCAAGTTTCATGAAGCAAAACCAGGATATACCTTGAATGGATATTTCTTAGTCTAGTCCTATCTGATCCATAATTAGTGACAAGACACCTAAAGCCAGACCGAGAAAATAATCATCTTAGGAAAGTTTTTTAACTTACATAACATCTTATGCTTGGCCCAAGTGTATACAAAGCTATCTACTGCCAACACTGTTTATAATAGCTACGAATGGAATAGCCCAAATAAACACCCACCAACAGAGTACAGAACAATGAAATACAAAGTGATGCACACAGAGAAGAAAAAAACCCAGCCACTGGGTTTTGGAGACATCGCATAAAAAAATAATGTGAAATATCTCAACACATTTTTAATATTTACTACATGCTGAAATGACATTCTGGCTATATTACATTTAATACAATACAGTATTAATGTTATTTGTTATGGAAACAACCTAAATATCCATCAAGAGATAAATGGATTAAAAAATGTACTATATACACACAATGCATAATTCAGCCTTAAAAAGGTAATAGTGCCATCTGCATAACTTTGATGAACTTACAGAGGACACCATGCTGAGTGAAACAAGCCAGTCAACAGAAGGATGAAGACTGCATGAACTCACCTCTGCAAGGCATCTAAAATAGTCAAACTCACATAAACAGTGGAAAGATGGTTACAAGGGGCCGGCCGGAGACAGAAATGGGGAATTGCTGTTCAGTGGGTGGGACGCACTGATACAAGGTGAGTGTCTACAGACTTACCTGCAGCCCTGTGTAATGATCCTATACTGGTTCGCCTAAGAATTCCTTAAGAGGGCAGGTGTCAAGTTTAGTGCTCACAAATAATAAAAGCTAGAAAACACGCAAATAATATTAAAAAAAAAAACAATTCAAAGGGGCACAGGAAGTTTTCTGAGGTGATGTTTATTACCCCAACCAGTGAACTGAATCCACTAAAGATGTGCAGCGTTTGGTACAATCACATTCCAATAAAACTGTTAAAAAATACTTCAACCTTTCGTCTTTAATGTGGACAATGGAAAACAAAAAAAACACACACAGCTTACACCATGTTTGCACTCTCAATCTCTTTGATGGACAGTGAGTGTTTGACAATCACTGCCTGTGAAAGCACCATAGTAAGAACCTGGGGTTAGAAACGTCCCCCTGTACATCCCATTTATCAGTGTGAAAACTCTGAACAAATACAATGAAAATCAGCTTCAGTGGTTATTATGAGAGAAACTCAGAACCTTGAATTCTTGATTGCCAGGTCTTCGTTGAGAGCTCTAACAACCCCAACAAAAATTCAGAGTAACACAGCAACATCTTCACTGAAGTTTTGTTTTAATCTGACAGAACCCCTAACCCAAAAGGCCACATCAAATTAAATGACATCCAGTTTGACTTTGATGTTCATAGCTGCCAGTTCAGCTACAAAATACCGGAAAACATAAGGCACAGAAACGGTGTCGATAGTGTCACTGCGATTACACACAGTACAGTTGTATTTTCGGTTGCGCATGGCCGACCATGATGGGGGTGGCTTCTCCAATAGCGGAGAGAGCAAACTGCCACACTTCACACACACGTGGGCTACTGACCGGTCAGAACAGTTGAAGAGGCGGTCGTGAAGAAGAAAAGAAGTTCCATGAGCTAAAAGAGCATCCCGCTCCATTTCCCCAAAGCGAATCCCACCCTGCACATTCCTCCCCCCAATGGGCTGGTTAGTGACTCTGTCCCTGGCTCCTGTGGTTCTGACCTGGAATTTGTCTGAGACCATGTGGCGTAACCGTTGGTAATAAACTACGCCTATGAAAATGTCTGCCTCCAGTTCCAGCCCACTGATGCCACTGTACAGTCTCTCGGTGCCATAGTAGTTGTAGCCAGCAGCCTTCAACATCTCACCGAAGTATTCCAAGGCCGAGTTCTCCTCTGAAAAGATGAACGGTGTGGCATCGTGACAGAGACCATGCAGAGCTGCAGACTTGCCTGCCATGCTCTCAATTAACATACCAATAGTCATTCGGGAGGGGAACCCATGAGGGTTGAACAGAATGTCTGGGACCATCCCGCTTTCGGTAAAGGGCATGTCCTCGGGTGGCCACAGTCTGCTCAGGATACCCTTCTGACCGTGACGGCTGGCAAACTTGTCTCCGATGGTTGGATTCCGAGGGACTCTCACTGTGATGCAAACACACTTGAATTTCCCACTGCCAGTGTCATTACTACACACTTTGATGTTATCCACAATACAATTTTCTTTACTCCTAGGAAAAATTAAACCATACAAAAGGTCAAACCATTTCTCTAAACTTACACAGGTATATAAGTTTTATATATAATTAGTGCTTCATAAAGGGCATTTGCAAAACTTTTTCTTAACTCTCATCTCTAATATGAACACAGTTGGTATCCCTAAGAGTTTCTATGAATAGGGCTGCTGGTTATGTTCACTACAGAACTCTGTTCCTTAGAACAACTATTATAAAACTGGTATGAAGACCTACTGTTAAAACCCTTTTTAGACATATAAAATAAGCTAAAAATTACTTATAAACTCAACATTTTAGCTAGGAAACATTCCTAATATGCACGAGAGGGACGGTCAAGTCTGAGTAATATACTTATAAACTAAACCAGAACTCTCATCAATTATAGTTGACAAGCAGCCAAGCAGAGGCAGTGCAGCAGACAGCAACTTTGTCTCATTATATAAATGCCAATTCACTTATTACTGCACCAGTAACTGAGCTACCACTCCTATTTCTCCAAAGAGTCTCCTGTTAAAAGATTACTTTCAACAACCTCCAGCAATTTCACTGAGAAACAGCTTCTAACATTAGCCCCAGGCACCACAACTTACTTGTAGAACATCACAGAGCTCTCGCCCGTGTTGAGGTTTATGTAACTGTAGTACGGGTCCCCGTACTGCAGCTGTGCTCCGATAAACGGCAAGCCGTCATCATCTAACTTCTGCACAGTCCGCGGGTCACCAGGTCGGACTCCAAACACCAAACTGTCATCTCCTTGTTTAATTTTTTCAGAGAGATCTATGAACTCAGACTTGTAGACACTTCCATGGGCAAAGCCTCGTTCCCAAGAAGCCTTATTCACAATCTTTGAGGTCAAAGAATCAAGGGAGTGAAGAAAAATGAGGATTTTCAAAATAAAACTGAGCAGAATTATACTCGGTTTAGGTTAATTGGCATTCAATTTAAAAACTATGCACAGTTTCCCGGTCACCTACCCTAACTACTGAAGTCCAGACACTAGCTTATAAATGGCCCACAACCTAGGCACGCACAAACGCAAAAGGCAGACTACCCGAGACTGCTTCCCCTCTACTCACCCCCACACTGCGCATGAAACATGCCTATCTGAGTATTCAGTGCATGACCCTCCGGGCTGCCACTTTTAACTCAGACCAGGAATTGACCACTTAACAGAACACTCACGTGCCAAATACTAGGCACCCGGGGACACAGAAATAGTCCTTCAGTGACCTCACAGTAAAGAAAATAGTAAAATGCTCGAAGAACGGAAACATTCTCGGCAAAACTTACCATGGCGTCTTCCATATCATAGCCAGTGTAGGAAATGACAGCGACGACGGCGTTGGTCCCGATGGGGTAGCTGTCCATGTCGTAGTGGTCGTACATGCATGGCCTCACCAAGGGGCTTTGTGGGGTCTGAAGACGATAGAGCTTATTATCCGATCGGTCTTGGTAAGTGAGAAGTGGGAA
This sequence comes from Phyllostomus hastatus, assembly GCF_019186645.2. Taxonomy (NCBI): domain Eukaryota; kingdom Metazoa; phylum Chordata; class Mammalia; order Chiroptera; family Phyllostomidae; genus Phyllostomus; species Phyllostomus hastatus. The sequence goes on along the minus strand of NW_025334041.1, from coordinate 70,910,045 downwards.
ACCCATAGTTTGCTTACCTACAAAGGGACAAACACCTTAGCATTTCATTTCTCCCCTTGATCATAAAGTGATACATAAAATTGGGAACAAGTAAACATTCGCAGGAGGGGAATGAACAGATCAGTCATGGCAGTTATGCTCACAGTGTTACAGTATCGCAACGTGTAAGTGCCACAACCCGACCAGGAAAACAGTGTCGAGAGGGAAAAAGCACAGAAACATGTTTAATGTGATACCATTTGTACATATTTGTAACACACCCCAAGCAATGCCACTCCCAGTTTATGGGCACGTGTAGGAGAACAGAAAGGGACGGGGACATAAAAGGGAGGTAAACACTGTAGGGTGTTACTGGGGGAGAGAAGGCATAAAAGGGGACAGCAACTATTATTTAATTATTTTCTTATACACATATACAGAGCAAAATGTGAGTATTTGTTAATTCTGGGTACCGCCATACAGGGGGTATTAATATTCTTTGTACCACTTTATTGTATCAATTCAACACAAATAATTTTAAAAACTAAAATAAATATGCATGCACAGTGGAATTCTTTGAAATACAGAAAAGGAGACTGCCAACAGTGGGGGATTCCTTCTATACAACCACTTTCAACATGTAATTATAAGACCCAGAAAAAAACAAAACAGAACCAACTACATACACATACATGCCACCTGAAAGTACTGGACAGTAACCAAAAGCAGCCAGAAACTAAAGAGGAATTTACATTTGGGCAAAAGGAACTGCACTGGGTGGATTTCCAGGTCAGTTGTTGATGTTATTGTTATTATTTGGCCTACTGGCCCAGTCAGTGTAGTGGCTACAACTTAGATAGAAAGTCCCAGTCTGACTTGCTTTGAGAACCAAGAGACAGAGTTCAGGGCACTATAGCAACTGAAAAGGGGATAAATTCCAGAAAGGACAGAACCACACAGGAAAAGCCTTAAATTCTTTATAGGAACTGGTCCCAGATCGTCGGTGGAGCCCTGCACGGTACATGCACAGGACCTTTCCAAGCAGCCCCCAAGAGCGACTTTAGCTGCTGTGTTCAGCTAAGTTATCTACCATTAAATCTGAAATCCCACACTCTTCAAAGGAACATAACAGAATCCATGGTCTTTAAAACATATCATTCATTCACAATGTCCACGATATGATCCAGTATTATTAACACTAGACATAAAAGACACAGGAAACCATTTTGAGTACTGACCATACTAAAGAAAAAAAAAAAAAAAAACAGTCAATGAATGATGACATTCTGAGATGACCCAGACACTGGAATTAGCAGACAATGACTTTAAAACACCCATTGCATAACTGCTCAAAGATATAAAGGAAAATATGTTCACAATGAAGATAAGAATCTCAGAGAAAATTAAAACCATAAAAAAGAAATAAATGGAAATTCTGGAAAATGAAATATCTGAAATGGAACAAAAAGTCTGAACATGATGACAGATCAATAAAAATGATTCAACCTGAAAAGAAAGAAAAAGATGGAAAAAAGAACAGAAACCCAGTGACTCATGGGACATCAAAAGTTTAACATACAGATACATAACTGAAATCTCAGGACAGAGAGAATGGGGCAGAAGCATTACTTTTAGAAATAATGGCAGAAAACTTTACAAATTTATAAAGTTTTTAAAAAAACAGATTTAAGGCCAGCAAACCCCAAGCAAGACAAACTCGAAGAACATCTTACGTGGGCACACTATAGTCATTCTGCTATAAACCAAAAACAAAGAGAAAATCTGAAGGACAGAGGAGAAATAACATATTACCTACAGGGAAACAACCAATAACTACTGCCTGCTAATTAGAAATGAGAGACCCACAGTAGACAGCTAGTCTAGTATTTTGTATGGGGGGAAAAGTCCTGTCAAATCAGAACTGCATACCCAGTTCCTCCAAGGGAAGAGGAAATAAAGATGAGTATTTCAAAGAAATAAAAACTAAGAGAATTTGTAGCTAGCAACCTGCAATTGTTACAAATGTTGAAGGAAGTTTTCAGGCCAAAGGGAAATGACACTCCAGGAAAACGAAACCACACCTTGGACACAGTCAGGCAAAGACTGAACACGGACTAGGAAATAGTGCGGTGATGTCTGCAGGAACAAACAGCGCGCGAGAGAGAGTGATGTGGGCGGCTTGCAGCCGTCAAAAATGGAACCACAACATCTCAACAAATTCAAGCTGTCGAACAGTTTACAAAAACTACCTTTTTTTCAAAAATGTTAATAACAAGAAAGACAAAGAAAGGCTAAAGTTCTGTTCTAACTTAAAGGAAATTAAAGAGACAACACAATTAACTACGAGGTGTAACCTTGGACTAGATGCTACGCAGAAAAAAACTGCCATAAACCCTATTTTGGTACAGCTGGTCAATGTCTGAATGAGGACTGCAAGGTGGTATGATGATGGCAGCGTGAAGTTTCCTGGCTTTAATAATTGTCCATGGTTATACGAGCGAACATCCTTGTTAAGAAATACACACTGAAATATTTAGGGTAAAGAGGCACCAGGCCTGCAACTTACCTTCAAATATAAACAGTACAAATGGGGCAAATGTTAACAAGATGTCAGTAAGGGTTTACGGAGTTCTTTGTACCAGTCTCACAACTTTTCTCTGAGCTTGAAATTATTTCAAAGTAAAATAAGTCACACACACTTCTCTTCTGTAAGTGCCTGCCAGTGTGCCCAAGCCACCTTACCCATCTGGCACTGGTACATGTTCCTCGGACTCTGGTTGTGGTCAGAGAAAGGGATGAAGTTGGCAATGACACTCAGCAGGCTGTGAGGGAAGAGCTCTTGGTGGGTGGTCACGCCAGCAGAGACCTCTTCCTCAAAGACAGCGATATTCATGAAGAGCTGGAGAGGAAGGCCGAATGCTCACATGTTAGCTCTTTCTCTGAGGTCAGCGCTCCAAGTGTGGAGAGGAAACTTCTCCCCCCCCAGCACACTGAACACAGCAGGGAGCCTCAGGAAGCCCCCAGTCAGCACTACCACATGCCTTACACACTGCATTATAAATCTACCCTGGACCCACTGTGGAGGGAGACTGGAGGAAAAAAATTTTTAAGTAGGACAAAGCGCAGACTTGCAACAGCAAAGACATAGGCAAAGACTGTGAGTGAATCTAAGGGAGTGAACAGTTCAACCCAGCAGCCAAGGCACAGCCAGGCGCAAGGAGCTCAGGGAGCAGGGCAGGATGGAAAGGGCAGGCAACAGGACACCACCTCTCAAGCTCAATGTGTGAGTGGCGGGGGAGCACGTGAAAACTGCTTCCAGTTGGTCACGAGGGAGGCAGAAGGAAGTTTTCACTTTCTTTCAAACGCCAAAGTGTTACTAAACAAAAACACTTTTAAAAAGCAACAGCTGAAGCCTGTGGAAGTTGTGTATGACATGATCACATACACCCACCAAACACAGAGCGCACACACCTGCTCCATAGTTCCAATCAGCTCTTCTTTGCCTAATTCCAAGTTCTGCACGGGCCGCACCAGCCGACAAGGAGTGGTGAAAAGGAACAGGCCTGGGTACAGACTCGGTTTTCCTGTTATGGGCACAAGGGCCACCTCCATCCAGGGAGGAATTCTTTTTTCTCTCAACACCTGTTTTCAACAAAAAGAGAGTACAAACCAGAACAAGTGACACATCTTACATCTATCCCTTGCCAAGAATAGGGATAGCAGGCAGAATGGGGAAGGAGGTGAAATATGAAAAGAAGTATCTTAAGAACTTACATTAGTTACACAGGTAACAAACACAGTGCCTACCAGCCCCATCCCCTCAGAGAATGCCACTCACCCCATACCCACCAGCCAAAGCTCTGCTTTCTTGGGGCTCAGCCCCACTATCAGGCAAAGCGGTGCCAGCTTAAAGACTGAGACTGCGGGAAAAGGTAAACCAAGAACGTGGACGCAGACGTACTAACGGAAACTCTATTCTCTGATGAATAAAACGCTGATTCTAGTTTTATTTTTAAATGCACTGTATTTTTCGGACTATAAGACACACCCTCCGCCCCCCCAAATTTGGGAGGAATAATGGTTGTTAATGCTGCTGTTGAGTTCTGTTTACATTTATGTTGGTGAAATATTATGTTATTTATGTTATTAAATATTTTACCGCATTTTTTGCTCTGAAATTTTTCCCCCTATTTTCCTCCTCTAAAACCCAGGCATATGTTATGGTCTGAAAAATATGGTGTTTAATGAAAGGCCCTTCCACTTGGGAATTAAAAAGCAAAAGAACCTTCTATTAGTTAACTCCTGGGCAAAAGAAAAAATACAAACCAAAATTACAGAAATCTGAAAAAAGATAAGAAAACCTATATATCAGAACAAACACACTACAATAAAAATTTTAAAAATGAACGTAAGTGAATTAAATTCTTAAAAGTTAAAAAAAAGTGTAGGTAAAGAAACTATAATGAAGATAAAACCTGAAATTACAGGTCCACTTTGCATACCTCTAGGAAACTAAGATGTAATGGAGAAAATGGAGTCACCAGAACAAACCTCAACAGAGGCAGAAAGCTTAAAGAAGACCATTTCCACATCAGAAATAAAGGAGCCAAAGAAAGCATCAGACGATCTCACAGGGATTCTGGCAGACCTGCGCCTAGGTGGCCCAATGTTCCCCAAACTGCTCCAGAGCACTGAAAACTTAAGGAAAATTCCTTTGTTCTTTTGATAAAGTGGAGATTTAAAACATCTTCATGAATTATTAGTATAAGAAACTATCAATATTTCTTAAATAAAGAACACAACACAACAATTTATTCCAGGAATTTAAGACTCATCATTCACCACTATTATTAGGGAATGAATTAATACAATACACCTAATATATCTAAGGGAAAAATCTTAAAATTTTTCCACAAAGATGCCAAAAAATTAAACACAGAATCTCAGATGATACAACAATTCCACTTCTAGATACACACTCAAAAAAATAGAAAGCAGACTCAAACAGAAATTTGCACACCCACGTGCACAGCAGCACGACTCACAACAGCCAAAGGGTAGGGGCGACCCAAGTGTCCGTCAGCAGCAGATGGACAGACACGCATAGTGCGGCCTACGTGGTTACTAGGAGGTGGGAAGGGCAGCGGGGAGTTACTGTGGGATGGCGCAAAATTCCAGTTCTGGACCACGTGAAAGTCCGGAGGATGGACAGGGTGATGAATGCACAACATGAATGTACTTAATGTCACGGAACTACATACACCTGAAAATGGTTAAAATGGTAAATTTTATGTTACAAAAACAAAACACAACCAACCCTACAGAGACCAGGGTAGAGAGTCAAATCTGATATAATTAGAGAATCAAAATAAACATTAGTAACAGAATACTCACACCATAAAACAAGCATCTATAGAATCTCTGCAAATGTATACAAATGAACAAATAAATAAACAAAGCTCTCCCTTACAGAATGGCAACAAACAGAACAAATGATGGGGTTAGAAAACAACCATCTGGCAGCTGTAACAGCAATAATCAACTCAGCAAAGAATCATCAATGGCATAGTAACAATTGTGCAGAGGACACATCACATCCACTACTGGATGGAAATTTGATGAGGAAAAGCAAAGGGCTTCCAAATATCTCTCCACAAATTACTGGTAAGAGAAAACCTGTAATAATACAGTACATTAACCTGAAAAAGCACAGCCACAGAGTGATCAAACATTGACATCACTGGTCACGGAGCAAGCCGACATCACAGCCTCCTGACACGGCATCAGGAGGAAGTGACTCGTCACCGAGAACTAGGGGACAGTCTACACAACAGCTGCCTGTACTCTTAAAAAAGGTCAAGACATGACAGGCTAAGGAACTGCTCCAGATCGAAGGGGAGTGAAGAGACATGACAAGGACACTAACACAGGGTTCTGTGGTGGTCCCAGACAAGAGGGGAAAGACGCTCTGAAGGCCACTACTGAGAAACTGGTGTAATCTGAGCATCAGCTGCAGATTCTACCAACCCGACTCTCCCTGAGCTTGATAAGAGTGCTGCGTCTTCTGTTACTGAAGAGAAGTTCGTGTCGTAAAACACTCTGCAGTCTTTGTGGAAAAAGGGAATTGTCTGCACTACCGTCAAATGGTTCAGAAGAAAAAACCTACATGTTTATAAAGAGCGAAAAAATGATAACAATTGGTGCATCTGAGCAGTGGGCATGTGGGAGTTCTCTGTGCTGTCCAAACATCTTTTAAGTGTAAAATTATATCAAAGTAAGACCATTTTAAAAACTAAAACTACCATATTTTGCCGTATATAATGCATGCCCACAATGTGTGTGCATTATACACAGGAATATTTTACCTATGTACAATGCACATCCTTACTTCCCCTTCAATAATTTGGGCAAAAAAGTGCATTATACATTACAAAATATGGGATAAAACAAAAACAAAACAAAACCAAAAAACCCAAAACTTAAATGAAATAAAATAGAGCCTGAACTACAGTTCATCCAACTGCCAAAATACAAGTTTTGTAACGGCCAAGACTCTAGTTAGAAGGAAATCCCCGAGAATGTCATTCTCCTTGACTTTTTAATACATTTTCAAGACCAAGAAGGCAACAGGGTATGACTTATATTTCACATATTTTTGACATTACTTGAAATACAAACTTCATGTTTGAGGTCCCCTACATGCCACTAGAATTTACAAAGAAGTTAAAATTTGTTAGGTTAGCAGACTAGGGCCTCAGTGAAACTACCAAAATAACAAACAAAAGTGAACAGGTCCAGTGTCTGTCACTGACCCCAACCTATGAGGTCAGTACCAGCAGATGGGAGGCACTATTCAGAATCAGCTTCTGACCGCCCCGCCCCCCCCACTTGCGAGCACTCTAGAATGCCCTGGGGCGACCTCAACAACTGGACATGGACTGAAACCGAAGATCAAGGGAGAGAACAATTCACAAAGACTCAAGGTTACCTTGAAATGCCGGAGAGAAGCCGCCACGCCAGGAGCAAGCTCCTTATCCACCCAGCCAACCATGACACCATCCAGCAGAACAGGGTAGCACTCAGCATGAGGTCGGTGTGGCGCTCCGTCAACTGGAGTAACCCCTGGGGAAGGAACAGACAAGGTCATAACACCAAGATGCCGTTTCCAACCTTAGAAACTCCTTCCAGACGGGTCCACGGCTCTACCATCATTTTAGATATCTAGTTATCTTGTCTCCAAATCAGAATGTTTTTCTATTTCTTAAGTAAGTTTCCAAGTCATTTCATCAAGGACACACGAGAACAAGTGACTCTGGCCTGTGGGGAGACCAGCAGGGACAGGTGTCCAGGAGGCTTTCCATGTACACCTTTTATATTTCATTGCTGAGCCATGAAAACATAATTAACTTTGCCCAGTAATTGAACTACACTTGACCACTGTTATTCACACAGTCTGTATTGGCAAATTTGCCTACTCGCTAAAATTTATTTGTAACCCCAGTACCAACAACTAATGGTGCTTTTGGGGTCACTCAGTGACCACACTGCACCACCACACACGCCCCCAACTGCAGCCCAGCGTGTCTTCCTCTCTCAGCTGACTGACTGTAAACAAGTACCCTCTTGGCGGTCCTCTCAGTGCCACATGCACGGCGTTCCTGTGCATCTGCTGGAGGGTTTCACTGTTTAAACGGTCCCTGAGGCGCAGAGCCGCCCAGAGTAGCTGAGCACAGGCTGCGTGTGCCCCATGAGGAAAGCACGTGTTAGAGCAGCACACGGTGCTACTGGCTGAGACCTCGATTGAGGTTAGTGAAGCACAATGAACAGAGACACAGAAAACGAGGCTGTGTATCAACTCGTAACAAAAATGTAACTGGAGGTTCATGGAGCTGAACCTTTATTTCCCCTGGGAGCAGTGGCTCTTCCCTACATCCCAGGTTAGTTGTGACTTTATCAGGAAGCAACTCTAATTAAGTAAAAACAGAATACTCTCCCACAATCCATAAATACCTACTGAACACTGCAAGTGTACAAAGTACCACAGGTTACCCACTTGGTGCTAGGCATTTTCCGTTGTCTTCTTTCCCCATACCAGAGCCTTTCCCATTTCTTCTGCATGGGATATTCTGTCCACCTCTCCACACTTTTTCCTCCTTCCTACCCTTTCCTGAACTCTGACAGTTTAATCACTGGTAGCAAACAAAATGATTCTTTTCCTTGTAGACAGAGAACCTGCAGATTACACTGATTATGACCTCTCGATCTCGAGCAATTGTCAATTACTTTCCCTGGGGATCCCTTCTAAAAGGCCATGGTCTAACTGGCAGTAATACTTTTAAGCAGAAATTTCTTGATTCTTGATCCAACGACTTTCTGGTTGCTAAAAAATGTCTGCCACCTGCCCTGGCGGGTGTGGCTCAGTGACTGAGTGCCAGCCTGTGAACCAAAGGGTTGCTGGCTTGATTCCCAGTCAGGGCACATGCCTGGGTTGTAGGCCCAATTCCTGCACAGAACAGTAAAAACAACTCCTGCAGGAATTCTCTGCTCAGCCCCCATGGCAATGTAACTTCACAGCCTTACCCTGTGAAAACGCACACACCCACCAAGACTGTTACCCTGTCACGTACCCAGGTTGCAAAGTAAAGCTGGAATAGAGGCCGTGTACACAAATTGCGTGACGACCTCACATGTGGCAGTTAAGTGGTTCATCAAACCACAGGGCTCCCCATCGGGGGTGTGCACAGGGCAAAGGAAACCCCAGGACTCCGGCAGCAGCCTGCGCACTGTGGTGGTCCTCATCTTGGCAAAGTCAGCCCCTCTGTGCACACAACGGAAATGGGAGAGATAGCGGACGAAGTTCAACTTATCAGCCACAACACAAAGTCCAGAATCTTGCAGGAAGCCGAGGCCTTAATAAAACAAAAGTCATTCAAAAACATGCTAAATTTAACAAAAAAATTTTTCTTAGAGGCTCTGATGAAAAACCTCAGAGCACAATATAAATCACAGAGTAGATTATTACAAAGTTTACTAATTTAGATGATGAACAGGAATACTTTAGGAAAAAGTAGTAAAAATCTCCAGATCTCACAAACTGCATCAGCCCTGACTGGTTCCCTATCTCCTCCAGAACCTCCACTGCGGGGAAACTGTAAACAGATAATAAAATAGTAAGAAATTAAATGGGATTCATCAGACAGGGCTGGATAATATACTAGCAGTCATTAGTTCTAAAAGAAACTGTATTAGTTTCATCTGCTTAAAAATGCAGATTTCTGGGCCCTCAATTGTCACTTTTAAGATTTCCAGGCCATTCTGATGGAAGTGGTTCAGGGAAGGGCAAGTGTGAGAACCCCCTCAGGCCACCTGTGCAGGTGACATGTCCTCAGATTGTCACAGTTGGATTCAAGCCACTCAGGCTCCTGTTGAAAGCCCTTCAGACTGACACACACTTGTCAAAACTTGTAACATGAAACCTGTCTTTAAAAGTCCACTTATTTAAATAGAACCTCTCACAATGATAAAAATCTACACTAAGCAAATAATTTGAAAAACAAAACTAAAATGAACAGTAATTTGCTGCAGCCTATCTAGTTTCACCTGTTTTAGAACGCAGATTCCCAGTAGCAAGAAGATATTCAAACGGTTTTGTAAGGTCTGTTCCCAGATTTAAAATCTTCATCAAATTTTCAGGGTTTATAGACATGTTGGTCTTCTGAGCCTTCTTGTCTAAACCTATTTTAATAGATACTAACCACGCTTCCATTTTTTCCTGAAATAAAAAAAAAATTAAAGTTTACTTGAAAGGCTATACTAAAATTACCAATAACAGAAAACCTCTGCCTGGTATCAATTTTTTTCAGGGAAATTCTAGGCTGCTGAAAATTTTCAATCTAATTTTATGTCTAGCACAGACAGAAACACAAGTTTTCACCTCTCAGTAAGAATTTAAATAAGAACTTGTGACGAGATGGGGAGCTGGGAGATTTTTAATTTAGTCTTCTCCATCTTTCATCCCACTATGTTATCTCTTGGATTAAATCATTTTAGGGCTAATATTCAAAATATAAAATACCACCAAATCAACTTGCGAAATTGTCTGTGCGTGCCAACACTTTCCAAACACACACACACACACACACACACACGGCTCTCATTACTGACAGTAACTGTGCTCCGTAATGTTGCTGTGAACACTGAATTAGCAAGCGCTAGGCCAGGGGTGCCAAACTCATCTTCACGGGGGGCCACATCAGCCTCGCGGCTGCCTTCAAAGGGCCGAATGTAATTTCAACTCCTTAACAGTTAAGGAGTAGTTTACATTTATACAGTCCTAAAATTATTTCGGCCCTTCTAAGGTAACCTCAAGGCTGATGTGACCCCCGGTGAAAATGAGTTTGGCACCCCTGCACGAAGCCATTACTCCTGAGTGCACACAGGATTAGGTTTCTAAAATCCTCAAGTCACAACATTCTCGTCAACTGACCAATACATAAGCTTGTTTTCTGTGTTTCTGATGAGAGACACTCTGCTTTTTGTTGCTGACTCACTGCCATCGAACTCACAGCCAGCGGCACTAACTCATGACTGAACGAAGTTCATCTAATGCTCGAATATTCTCGTAAGGCACATCCCAGCCTTCCTGTGTTTAGGGATCCCACACAGCACTTCGGCTCTATGCCTGCAGGCCATTTTAAACAAAATCACCAACAAAAAACAGAAAAATATCCCAAACAGACTCCTGTTCACAGTATGAAAGCTGAAGCGATATGGCCCAGGATCACCTCCTGGGCCCCAGCAGGAGCGTGGGCATTGAGACACCCCAATTTTACCCCTCCACGCAAGTCTGCAGAGGACCAGAAAAGCTGCAAGCACTGATGCTGGGTTACGAGTAAATCCCCATGAGCAGGGGAGTTGGAAACAGGGCCTCTGCAAACAAAGGGGACTGCGCACTACATGTGCACAGGCCTCTTACATTTTATCATCAATGTCATGACCAAGATTTGATGCTGTCTTTACTTGGCTCAGATAAAAATGTCAGACATTTCTGAACCTGGTACAAGCTAGGATGTGTGATTAAGTACCTTACTGGTAGATAAACAAAAAAATGGAAAAAAGAGATGATATATGTGGCCCAAACGAGAAATCACAGACACGCAGGAAACAACACCCCCAGGTGCTGTGCCCCACCCACAGAGGCACACGGGGCCCGGCTGGAAGCGGCATGCACCCACCTTCAGGAACATGAGGAAGAGCTGCCCGGGTGTGAGCACCTCCTGATTCACTAAACTGTCAGGATTGTCCTCCATGCACTCTCCTTTGGCCAAAGCAAACAGCTTCCGGGTCATGAGACAAAGTACATAAAACTTTTCAGTATTAGATTTCAAGTGGATACAGATACACTGGCTGTCAAAATAGAAAGAAAACACTAAAATGATTCAGAGGCTACTACTACTCGCCATTCTACTAACCAAGGCCCTCAATTCATGTTTACTTAAAAGTTCTTACTCATATTCAGAAAATCCCTTTTTATCTTTTAGGCAACATGAGCAAAACAGGACACAGTCACAAACAAGGTCTAGGGCTATGTGGGCCAACATGGTACTGATAAGCAACACAGGCAATTCAAGTCTCAATGAATTAAGAAATCAGCCTCTCAGTTGCACTGGCCATTCAAGTGCTTGACACGGCCCGTGGCTGTGGACTGAACCGTGTTGATCCAGAGCAGGTCACTGAAGACAGAGCCCTTGCCTTGGATAATAAAGGGACATGATGCCTACAACTTTTAAATGGTCAGAAAGAAAAACATTTATGTGTAGAGAGGTAAAGCAAATGTAGTAAGTGTTAACAGTCAGCCTAAGTGTCCAATGTACTATTTTTGCAGCAATTCTGGAAGTTCGAAGTTATTTCAAAACAAAAGTTAAAAAGTATATTAGAATAAAATGATACCACTACAAAACCATAGAAAGTGGAGCTAGCCACAGAAACAAAGCTAGCTGCTGCTTCGCTGGACCAGAATTCTACACGCCGGTCCACTTGGATTCCCAGATGACTCCTCAGCCCCAACTACATGAACATGAAGGACCAGTAACCTCTCCTTCCCCTGCCACCAAAGACAGTTTAGGTAAAAGCACACATACTTAAACAAATACTCCGCAGCTTGTTCATTTGAATACCAGTCAGGAAGATTGAGTTTTACCCTGAAGCGTTCACCCAGATAGTCAAGGACCTGTTTTTGTGTGGAACAGCCCTCATCCATTACAATCCTTAACATTTGAGAAACTGAGTTCCTAAAGAAAGAGTTGTCTTCTTTTCCTTTGATGAGCTCCTGGAAGATCTGGTAATCGGAAAAGCTGACAAGTGCCTAGAACAGAAAAGAGATTTTCTTTTGAATTGCTAATGATAACTAAACCATCCAATTCACTCAGTAACAAATGTCTCCTTTTTTTTCAACACCCAAGAAAAATGAGCAATTCACTATGGTTAACCTGAAGGGCACTGCTGGTAAGAGGGGCATCCTGGTGTCCATCTTTGTCCAATGATCCTCACCTCCTGGAACTCACAAGCTTGCACCAAATCACTGCCTATGTGACTGAAGAGAACATGGCAAAAACGCTAACACACGACTCTCAAGGCCAGGTAACAAGGCCAATGTGGCTTCCCCATCGTTTTCCTGGCTAACTCTCTGGGGAAGGTGGCTGCCTCAAGCAGCCTATATAGGAAGGCCCAGCGGAGAGTAACTGAGACCTCCAGCCAGGAAGGAACCACCTTGGAAGTACACTCTTCAGCTCTGGTCGAGCCTGCTACACAACTGCAGCCCATCACGACACTGCACTGCCACCTAGAGACTGCGGTCAGAGCTGCCATATTCCTGACCAAAGAAACTGGGAGAGAGGAATATTCATGGACGTGTTTTCAACCACTGAACTGCACAGCAATGTGTCACGGAGCAGTAGGTAACTAGTACAGCAAGAGCTCTAATAAGGAAAAGCTGTTCCCTCTGCACAGAACATGACTTCCAACGACTCTCTTCCTGACAAAAAATATATATTCACCAAGTCACACCTTAAGTGCAAATCCCAAAGGAAGAAAGAACAATTCTTTCCGGTAAATAAAGTTCAACATAACCGTGCCATTTTCCAAGTAGTGAAGGTTCATATTGACAGCAGAATGTTCTTCCCTCACACAGTGCATTGATACTCCTGTAGGAACAAAAAGGAAAGTCAGAAACTCAGTAACACTATAACTGCTTCAATTATTTTATTCTGAGTTATCTTTACCCTCTTAGAAATAATTAGAACCAAATCATTAAGTTTAGCCAAGACTGGCAAACAAAAATAGTATCTCTAGACCTTGCCAAATTTCCCCTGGGGTGCAAAATCTCCCTCAGAGGCCAGGAGGCTGCCGACCAGAGACCCCTAGGGGAGTGCCACGGTGCCTGAACCAGAGGCCTCTGGGGGCCCACACTCACCTCTGGCCAAGTCAGGCAGCTTTCAGCTCCAGACGCAGGAACATAAATACACATTATTTCAGTTTGAAAGGTAACAGAAAATAGGTTTGTTACTATGAAATCTCAACACAGAAATACTTAACAGAACAAAAATTTATATGTAGGGGTGGGCAAAAGTAGGTTTATAGTTGTGAGTACACAAGATAGAGTTTATTCTTATATGATTATTAATTATTGTATTATTTTCCATACATACAACTGTAAACCTACTTTGGTCCACCCCTGTATATGAGAGAAAAATATCAAAGACTATTTAGATACATCTCCTTTTTTAAATTTTTATTTTTGTAAAAGATTTTATTTAGTTATTTTTAGAGAGAGGAGAAGGGAAGGGAAGGGAAAAGAGAAACATCAATGTTTGAGAGAAACATCAGTTGGTTGTCTCTCATAGGACCCCAACCAGAGACCTGGACTGCAACCCAGGCCTGTGCCCTGACTAGGAATCAAACCAGGGACCTTTTGCTTTGTGGGATGATGCCATAACCCACTGAGCCACACCAGTCAGGGCACATGTCCTTTACAAAAAAAGGGGGGGGGGGGTAAAAGTTTTCTAAAGGAACATTCCAAAAATCACTACAACTTACCATACTGAGTATAGCCAGGTCCCCTGGCTTTCCATTTTGGTCTGATCATTGCAATGGGGAAATTTCTCCGAGGCATAATCAACATTCGGATGACCTTTTCAATGCCATTGACTATGAAATAGCCTCCCATTTCCTACCAAAGAGATGAATTATAATTTGGTAAACAAATATAACTGTAAATATGAAACTGACCAACTGCAAACACCAACCCCACCCCCAGCAGACCCAGGGCAATGTGTGGAAGTGGGGGCATGTGCAGGGGGAAGAGGCCATGGACCCCCTGGGGAACTGGCGGTGTGCAAATTAAATCTTCTCCAGTACACGAAAAGGTCTCAGAGCCAGGGAGAAAGTATGGAAGGAAGTCAGGGGAAGTCAGAGAAAGGTAGAGAACCTTTCTCTACCAGACAGGTTCACTCTAACTTGCCTTTCTGTTCCCTAAAATGACTTCAGTCTTCAAATGACATTAAACAAACAAATAAACAAATTATTCCAAAGAAATGTCTAAAAATGAAAATAGTAACCATTTTCCTTCCAGACAAGTATGGTTTCCTAAGTAAGTTTAAAAACTGATAACCATACAAAAGCCCTGAAAACCAGAAATTCAAATTAACAGAAAAATATTTTTAATACCTCCAGTATATATCACATTTCTGTAATAAACAAAGAGCTACTATGAAGCAGGCAGATCACACTAGGTGCTCTATGTCATCATAATGCTTAACCTCATAACAATAAGTAAGACAGCTAATGTGCCCACTTTCAGGAGAGGAAACAGGCTTGGGGAGACTAACTCCCTAAAGCCATACAACTGATAAGTGTAGCAGCTGAGTGTCAACCCCAGATGTGGCACCAAAACCTTCTTCCCACCAGATAACAGTTTCTATTGTAGGCAGTCCACATATATTGTATTACTTCAACACAATACTGCAAAGCCACCTAACACAACTAAAAAGAAATGCAAAGGAAAGGCATATGAGGCATTTAATATGCTCACAGAATCTTACCATCTGCAAAGCAGACATTTTGGACGTTTTGTGGTTTAAGATGGCTTTAAAAACAGAAATATGTCTCTAAATATATACCATTCAGAAAATTAGGGGATAAAACCTACCAATTCTTCCCCCCATAATAATATATCCACTAACTGCAGAGCCAGTTTTTCATACATTGCCTCATTTGAAACTCATTATGAGCTGTGCACAGTAGGCAGACAAGATATATACGCCCCATTTTTCCTACCCACAATTGGAGGCAGAGAAAGAAAACTGACTCCCACTGGCAAGCTTCACATCTCACTCCCAGCTCAAGCCCCTTCTATTGTCACCAGGCCATTCAATACCTTGGACCCCTGAAATTACCTCTGGTTCCTCATGGTGCTCAATGAGGGCTTTTGGAGATAGGGTGTATAAGTTGCAAAGCTTGGACTTCACCATGATGGGAACATAACCAAGAAACTGCTTAATGGTTCCTTTTGAAATTCCATTCACTGCCCAGCTGATATCGGCCTAAATGAAAAAGAAAAAAAAAACAAAAAAAAAAACCCAAAAACCTCACAAAAAAAGAAAAGTATCTTGATCTACAAGAACAAATGAATATTTTAAAAGAGGAAGATTATATATTAGATGACCTTATGTTTCAGATTTAAAAGCTGGGATCTCTTGGACAGTACTAAGAAAGCAGAATTCTGGTTACATCTTATGGGACACCAATATTCTCAGACAGGTACAGTGTATGAGTCACACACTGTCACTTGCACTCACCGTCAACTTTCCCCGGTAGGTACTCCTCCGGCCCCGGCATTCTGCAGGATAAATGTTGAGCTCTTTGCAGATGCTCCCTTTGGGGACTGTGGGGGGACTGATGACAGCATCCACAATAGTAAGTGAGATACGCTCATCTTTGAAAGCAAATTCAAATGGAGGTATAGCCTGAAATACAATTTGCACTATTAATTGCTTGCATATCCAAGGTACCTTTTCACTAATACCGTGAATTTTTTACACATATTGTTGCCTAAAATGCTACTGTGACACATCTAAAAAGGCAGTTAAAGCTACATCCAGTCTACTCATACCCTCACTATGCACCAAAAACCATAAGGCATTAACTCAGATTACCATGTGTCAAATTCTTGAGTAGACGCTAGGGATACCACTGTGTACAGAACAAAGCCGTCCCCTGGAATCAAGTGCCTTCTCTCTTCTTACCTTGTATCCTCTACATGCATAGCAAGACTGGCGGGACTGCTGCTAACAGAGCAAGGATATTGAAGTATCACGTGATTCAGGACCCGACATTTTAATGCCATTCTTCTTTAGGCTATTTGTACATTTCATTCTGCGTGCTCTTACTTAAGCTGGAGCCATGCAAAGAGAAAGGCGCTACCATGGTGGGTTTATCCCTTTCACAGCAACTGCTTTTCTACTCCCTGGGGAAAGCTTTGCTGTTCCACTGACCTCTCCTACATATTAACTATGAACACTTATTTATGGCTGGGGAGCTCAACCCATACAGGCCACTTACTCTCACAGTACCCACTGTCCTACAAAACACTATGGTTTCCAATCCCATATAAATCCGGAAATCAAATACATCTCCTGGTCAACTTGAGCTCAAGGCCGGCGCTGAGCCTGGCACCATCAATAAGCACAGCTATTTGGGATTACGGTATACCGTGACCTCTCAGCCATCTCATCTGTCTGGAACCCTGTCCCGCCTGTGCCCCACTCCACCTCCTGGGTTTCCCCTTCCCGCGTCTCCCACCCGCCGCCCGCCTCCAGCTCCTCTGGGCCCTCTCCTCTGCTCGACCTAGAGGCTCCAGAGAGCGCCTAGCTGCGGGGAGCCTGGAGGCGCCGCACTCACCTGCACCGCGTGGCTGAGCCCCTCGCGCACCGCGTAGTTGAAGGATTCGACGTGCGCCTGCGTCAGCTCCTGCAGCGCCGGCTTCTGCTGCTCCCGCGGGACCCCGTAAGAAGGATCCGTCAAGTGCTTGAGGCTGGGCCCACTGGGCAAGCCTCGCCACCGGCCGCCGGGATCCATAGATTAGTGCACGCCGGCCGCCAGCGATCACGCCCAGCGCCGGAAAGAGAAACTGTTCCCACAGCCTACTAGAAAATGCGGCCCGCTACTTCCGCCGGATCTTAGCCCGTTCATTTTATAGGGTCGACTTCGAACCGAAACCGTGGAGTGAAGGGGCCGGTTTGAAACTGTACCGTGGAAGAGTGCGTCCCTCCCAACTCAGTATTTCCCTGTGGCTCTTGTTTGCTTCGTCAGGGCCCGGGAGACCAGTCTGCAAAGGTCTCGCTTATTCCCCTAGACCACTTTCCGACCGTTGCTCGTAGAAACCCTGTACAGACCACGGCATCCTGGCTTCGAGGGAAAAGTTGGCTGACTGCTGTCTCTGCCCAACTCCGGTTGCAAAGGCTCCTCACCGGAGGACCCAAGAAATGGTCTGCCTTCGCTGCCAGTTGAGCCCCCCTCATCTTGTAGGCGGAGTCCTGGGGGACGGCACACGGCAGCCTCCGAGGGGCCTCCCAGCGGTCCCCAACCTTTCTGGCAGCAGGGGCTGGTTTCATGGAAGACAATTTTTCCACATGGGTTGGGGGTGGAGGATGGTTTCAGAATGATTCAAGCGCATTACATTTACTGTGTACTTTATTTCTACTATTATTACATTGTAATATATAGTGAAATAATTACACAACTCACCATAATGCAGAATCAGTGGGAGCCCTGAGCTTGTTTCCCTTTAACTTCCCTTTAGACGGCCCCATGGGGGTGGGGCGAGGGATAATCTGTATTTGCAGCAGCTCCCCAGCACTAGCATCACCGCCTCAGCTCCACCTTGGGTCATCCAGAATTAGATTCTCAAGAGGAGCTGGCCACCCAGATCCCTCCCATCTGCAGTTCATAGTAGGATTCCGGCTACTCTGAAAATCTTGTAGGCTCTGCTGATCTGGCAGGAGGCGAAGCTCAGGTGGTAAAGCTAGCGAAGGGGAGCAGCTCTAAATACTGAAGCTTCGCTCCATCGACTGACCCTCGCCTCCTGCTGTGCGGCTCCCTGCACCCGGTCAGTCGCCTGGGGTGGGGACCCCTGCTTAGGTCTGAGACCTAGTAATCACTGTCTCAGAATAGAGACTTATCAGGGAACTTATCAGGTGTCTCAATTTCGTGTGTGTTGCGGAGGGAGGGGGTACTGGGGTAAAATCAACAGACAATACACCACACACATAAACTGTACCCGCTGGTAGGTTCTGACCTGTATATACACTCGTAACACTATTGCCACAATTAAGATAGAGAATTAAAACACCACTCCCAAGTGTCCTGCCTCTTTGGAACCCCTCTCTCTAGTCCATTTCATCTATTTCCTGAGGTACTGGCCTGTCGTTTGCTTTCTTGTGGTATCTTTGTCTGGCTTTGATATCAAGACTATTAATATGCAATGACTTGGGAAGTGTTACCTCCGCTTCCATATTTTGTAAAAGTTTGTGAAGGATTGGTGTTAATTCCTTTTCGAACACCTGATAGATTTCACCAGTAAAGCTATCTGGGGCTATTCCATTTGGGAAGATTTTTTAATATTCAGTGTCTCTACTTGTTAGGTCTATTCAGATTTTCTCTCTTCTTGAGTCAGTGCCATTAGGTTTGTCTTTCTAGAAAATGTCCCATTTCGTATAGATTATCAAATTCTTTGGCATACAGTTGTCACAGGGTTCCTCTACAATCCTCTTTATTTGTGTTTTAATGCCCCTCTTTCTTTCCTAATTTTAGTAATTTGACTTCTCCCTCTCTATATATATTTTTCATCAGTCTAAAATAGCTAAAGTTTTATCTATTTTGAGGATCTTTTCAAAGCACCAACTTTTGATCTCATTAATTTGCTCTATTGTTTTTCTATTCTCTACTTACTTCATTTCCATTGTAATATTTATTACTTTTTCTACCTTTGGTGGATTTACCTACTCTTCCTTTTCTAGTTTCTTAAGGTGGAAACAAAAACCTAATGATTATTGATTTGAGATTTTTTTTTTTAATCCTCACCTGAGGTGATGTTTCCTGATGAGAAGGAGGGAGGGAGGGAGGGAGGGAGAGAGAGAGAAACATTAATATGAGAGAGAAATATCCATTACTTGCCCCCTGTATACGCCCCAATCAGGGATCGAATCTACAACCTAGATATGTGCCCTGACCAGGGATCATATCTGAAAACTTTTGGTGTACAGGATGATGTTCCAACTAACTGAGCCACCTGGCCAGGGCAATTTGAGGTTTTTTTTAAAATATATTTTAATGATTATGCTATTACAGTTGTCCCACCCCCCCCTTTATTCCCCTCCACCCTGAACACCCTACCTGCCACCACACCAGCAATCTGACCCCTTACTTCATCCCCATGGGTCATACATATAAGTTCTTTGGCTTCTACATTTCCTATATTATTCTTAACCTTCCCCTGTCTATTTTGTGCTTAATTTATGCTTCTTATTCCCCATACCTTTCCCCCCATTCTTTTCTCTTCCCCTCCTCGCTGATAGTCCTCCATCTGATCTCCATTTTTGTGATTCTGTTCCTGTTCTAGTTGTTTGCTTAGTTTTGTTTTTTTTAGGTTCAGTTGTTGATAATTGTGAGTTTGTTGTCATTTTACAGTTCATATTTTTGATCATCTTCTTTTTCTTAGGTAAGTCCCTTTAACATTTCATATAATAAGGGTTTGGTGTTGATGAACTCCTTTAACTTGACCTTATCTGGGAAGCACTTTATCTGCCCTTCCATTCTAAATGAAAGCTTTGCTGGATAGAGTAATCTTGGATGGAGGTCCTTGCCTTTCATGACTTGGAATACTTCTTTCCAGCCCCTTCTTGCCTGTAAGGTTTCTTTGGATAAATCAGCTGACAGTCTGATGGGAACTCCTTTGTAGGTAACTGTTTCCTTTTCTCTTACTGCTTTTAAGATTTTCTCCTTATCATTAATCTTGGGTAATGTAACTATAATGTGCCTTGGTGTGTGCTTCCTTAGGTCCAACTTCTTTGGGACTCTCTGAGCTTCCTTGATTTCCTAGAAGTTTATTTCCTGTGCCAGATTGGGGAAGTTCTCCTTCATTATTTTTTCAATTAAGTTTTCAATTTCTTGCTGTTGTTCTTCTACTTCTGGCACCCCTATGATTTGGATGTTGGATCATTTAAAGTTGTTCCAGAGGTTTCTAAGCCTCTCCTCATTTTTTTGAATTCTTGTTTCTCCATTATTTTCTGGTTCAATGTTTCTTTCTTCCTTCTGCTCCAAACCATTAATTTGAGTCCTGGTTTCCTTCCCTTCGCTGTTGGTTCCCTATGCATTTTCCTTTAATTCACTTTTCATATCCTTCACTTTTTCCTCTATTTTGTGACCATACTCCACCAATTCTGTGAACATCCTGATCATCAGTGTTTCGAACTGTGCATCTGATAGGTTGGCTATCTCTTCATTGCTTAGTTGCATTTTTTCTGGAGCTTTGATCTGTTCTTTCATTTGGGCATTTTTTTTTTTTTGTCTTGGCACACATGTTACATAGTAAGGAACAGAGCCTTAGGTATTCATCTGGGTGGGGCAACCCCTATCACTGCCTTGTGGCTGTATGTGGGGGAGGGGTCTAAGAGGGAACAGTGCCACTTGCTCAGCTCTTGGCTGGCTTTCAGTCACTTCCCCTGCTACTCATAAGCAAATTGGGTCCTTCTGGTGCTGATTCCTGGGTGGGTGAGTTTGTGTACATTCTAGGACCCTGTGGGTCTCTCCAACAACCTCTCCTGTGAGGCTGGGAGTTTCTCCTGCTGCCACAACACCCACAGGTTTTTTTCAGCCAGAGGTTTTGAGGCTTTATTTCCCCTCCACAGAAACCTGGGTTGTGCAGTCTGTCTTGCTCCCTAGTTGCTCCTCTCAGTTTATCAACACACAAATGTGGGACCGCCTGGTCTGCTAGCCGCTGCCTCACCCACCTTGGTTCTCTAGCTACCACCTTGCCACAAGTCCTCACCAACCCAGCTGCCCGTCTCTTCCCCTCCTACTGGTCTGGATGAATGTTTCTTCTTTAACTCCTTGGTTATCAGACTTCCATACAGTTCGATCTTCTGTCAGTTCTGGTTGTTTTTGTTCTTAAATTTGTTGTCCTTCTTTCAGTTGTGCAAGGAGGCACAGTATAGCTACCTACCCCTCCATCTTGGCTGGAAGTCTCATGAGATCTTTTTTTAAAGTAGCCATTTAAAGATATAAAATTCCCTTTAGGCACAGCTTTAGCTGCATTCCATAAATTTTAGTATGTTTTTATTTTCATTTATCTCAAAGTACTTTCTAATTTCCCTTGTGATTTATTTCTTTGGTCCATTGACTATTTAAAACTGTACTTTTAATTTTCCACATATTTGTGATTTTCCCAAATTTCTTCTAATGATTTCTAATTTATTCGATTGTGGTCCGAGAACAGATATAGTGTGATTTCAAACATTTTTAACTTACTGAGGCTTGTTTTGTGGTCTAGTGTATGGTTTATTCCAGAGAATGTTCCATGTGAACTTGAGAAAAATGTATATTTTGTTGTTAGGTGGAGAGTTCTATAGATATTGGTCATATCTAGTTGGTTTATAGTGTTTTCTATTTCCCTGTTGATTTTCTGACTAGCTGTTCTATTCACTGTTGAAAATGGAGAATTGAAAGTTTTAACTAACATTGTTGAATTGCCTCTCCAATTTTGCCAGTTTTTGCTTCATGTATCTTGTGGCTCTATTGCATGTGTTTATAATTGTTATATCTTCCTGAAGGATTGATCCTTTTATTATTAAAAAGTGTCCTTTGTGGCCATAAAAAAGGAAATCTTACCCATTGCAACTGCATGGATGGACACAGAGAGCATTATGCTAAGTGAAATAAGCCAGTCAGAGAAAGACAAGTACCACATTATTTTACTCATATGTGGAATCTAAAGAACATAATGAACTAACAGGTAAAGTAGTGACAGATTCCTAGAGAGCAGACTGACAGCTCTTGGGGGGTTGGGCTGGTAGTGGAGTGATTGAGCAAAAAAGAAAAAGAGAAAAAACTCATAGACATAAGCAAAAGTGTGGTGATTGCTGTGGGGAGGAGGATGGAGGGAAGTGGAGGAAGGTATGGGGGGAGAAGTAGTGAATGCAAAAGACATGACTTGGGGTGGTGAACACACAAACAGTGCACAGGTGTGTTGTAGGACTGTGCACCTGAAACTGGTATAATTTTGTTAACCAGTGTCACCCCAATAAGTTCAATAAAAAGGAAAAAATAAAAAAAAATGTCTCTTGCCTGTAGTAACAACTTTGCTTCTTAAAGCCTATTTTGTCTAATATTGGTGTGGCCACTCAAGCCCTCCCTGAGTAACTATTTGCACAGCACATCTTTCTTCATCCTCTTACGTTTGCCCGTATGCGTCTTTAGTGGACTGCATAGAGTGGATTATGGTAGTTTGGGTTTTCTTTTTTAATCCATTTTGCCATCTGTGCCTTTTTTCCCCACCCAAGGACATTCTTCCATTTTTAAGGAGATGAAGGGAGGGACAGTGAGAGACTTTGATGTGAGAGAGAAACATTGATCAGTTGCCTTCCATAAGTGCTCCAACCTGGGATTGAACACCCAACCTAGGTATGTGCCCAAACCAAAAATCAAACCCGTGACCTTTTGGTGTGTGTGACAATGCTCCCATCGAGCCACACTGGCCAGGTTGCCATCTGTGCCTGATTAAAGTTTTGACCAAAGTGTTTAATCCATTTACATTTAATGAAACTACTGATAAAGTATGATTTGTCTGCCATTTTGCTACTTGTTTCTATTTGCCTTTATCTCTCCATTTCTTCATTACTGCCTTCACTTTTGTTTATTTCCAGGTGTAACATTTTAGTTCCCATACCTTTTCTACTACTATGTATTTAAAGTTATTTCTTAGTGATTAATGTGTATTGCTGTGGATCTCTTTGAGCATATCCTAGTTTGTTGAATTTGTCGCATGCATTTTTAATGTTTTTCATCAAAATGGGTAAATTTTTGGCTACTATTTGTTCCAATGTTTTCTTTCGCTTTCTGTTCTAGGACCCCTGTTATATATATGTTGGTATGCATACATGTCTCTGGACTCTGGAGCACTGTTCATTTTTATGCTTCTCCTTCCTTCTTTCTTCTTCTTCCCCTTCTTCTTCTAGCATTGTTCGTTTTTCTTCTTCTCCTCCTACTCTAACTCCTCCCCTTCCCCCTCCTGCTCCTCCTTCTTTTCCAGACTGGATAACCTCAATTGACTTCAGGTTCACTGATTCCTTCTTTTGCCAGCTCAAACCTACTTTTGAGCACCTCTACTGAATTTTTCATTTGTATCACTGTACTTTTCGATGCCAAAATTTCTACTCATTCTATTTAAAAAACAACTTCTATCATTTTTAATGATATTCTATCTTTGATGACACATCATTCTCTGTCTCATTTAGCTCCTTGAACACATTTTACATAGCTGAGTGAGGGTGTTTGTGAGATGACTCCAATGCCCAGGCTTCCTCAGGTGCCGTTTCTATTGACTGCCTTTTCCCCCACAGGCCATACTTTCTTTTCTCCTTGCATATCCCATAATTTGTGTTGAAAACTGGAAAATTTTAGCAATATAAGAGGGCAACTTTGGAAACCAGATACCCCTGCCTCTCTGGGATTTATTATTGTAGCTCTTACTAATCCTGTAAAACCTGTATTCTTTGTTGTCTGTGGCCACTGAAGTCTCTGCTCAGTTAACTTAGTGGTTATTTGATTTAATAGAGATTTCCTTAAGTGCCTGGAACCCATAAATCCCCTAATCTTTGCCAAGGGACTGTGTGTGTGTGTGTGTGTGTGTGTGTGGCATGCCTTCATGCTCAGGAAACAGGTTACAGTGCTGCCTTAGTCTTCGCTTCTTGCTTGTGAAGATCCTCCTGGCCAGACAGAGGGGAAAGCTGGAGGAATTGGGCCCCCTTGGGCACACACACAGTCCTCCACATGTGAGTGGCCTTTGCATTCTTAAGCAATATGTTGAAGGTTTTCAAAACCTGCGTACATCTCTGTTATGGGGAAAATCTGTTGGCTTATGTATTGGATGGCATGCTGGTTTCAGCCAGAGTTGGCCACATCTGGCCTATTTCTGTATGGCTTTTGAGCTAAGAATGTTTTCTATATTTCCTAAGAGTTGGGAGGAAAAAGAGAAAATGCACCAAAGCCCCTTTATTACTTGCAGAGCTTAGAATATTTACCATCTGGCCTTCTGCAGACAGTTTGCCTACCTCTGGGTAACAGAGTCATGGGTTCAACCAACTAGTGATATCCTAGGACAGGCAACAGCAACAAGATGAAAGAGCCAAAGGGGACAAAAGCATTTGAAATACTATTACTTTACTTTAATGCTCCAGGCATTTTAAACATTCATAAAGTCATCTCCTTTGAGAAGTCATTTCCTCTTAGGTACAGAGTTTGTGTCCGGGATGAGACAAGTGTATCACTGAATTTCCTTTATAGCACCCACATGCTGTGGGGACCACCCTGGGGCCTTGTCTCCTCCAGCAGAGTCCCCACTACATGCACTGCAGGGCTGGACCTACCCTGCTTGACACGACCTCAATTGGTAAACACACTTTGTAGCTTCGCTGCCCTGTGGGTTCTGTGGACTCCATGCCTTTCCAGCATGCCACATGCTCCGGGTCTGTGACGAACATCCAAGGTGCTAGGGAAACACCGCATCGGCCGTGAGTGTGCTGACACCTGCTCCACCACACCAGAAAGACAGAGGCACTTGAATGTTCTGGTTGAAACTAGGTTTCTAAATAGCATAGGAGTTAAGTGTGAGGAAAGCGTCTTTTCTCTCAATAATTAATTAATAACCTTAATGCATACTTAGCAGAATTATAAATTCCTGTCTGTTTATACTTGTTGCCAAGGCTTCACAAACTGTTTAAGTAGACGGGGGCATGTTAGACAAGAAGCAAAGAGAGAACCTGCTTAGGCAGCACTTGCTTATAGCATGAACACATGTCAACACCTGGTCATTCTTAAAGAAATGCCTATTCTTCCAAAAAGAATTTTTTAAAAGCCCTAGGCCTTGATTCTTCCAAGGTAATAATAACGTATTTTCCTTTATGAGGGCACTCATGGCAGCGTTCTCACGTCACTGCAAAGCACACTGCTGCCTGAGGTTCTGACTCAGTCTTCGTGGGGTCAGGGGGACAGTGTGGACACCAGCACTGAGAAGCTTCCCAGTGGTTCCAGTACACAGCCAGCTTTGGGAACCTTGGTACTGCAGGTTCTCGAGTCTCCCTAATCTCACTTGTCCTCGCTAAAGCCTGTGAGGTAGTCCCGGGTCAGGCAATGATCTCTTCTGTGAGATAAGAAACTAAGGCACAGAGAGGCTACGGCTCATCTGACCCTGAGCAGCCAATGACAAAGCCAAGACTGAAGAGGACATCTCCAATGAATAACACCTCCTCCCCAGCAACTGGCGACACGAATACGGACATAGGCAGGAAGACCGACTGGGCAGCGAGGCAGGACCATCTGTGCAAGGAGAGCCCGGAAGGGCATGGAAGAGTTCTGAGCTGACCACCCCGATCGGATATAAACACATAAAATAGATATTTATTGAAAAGATGTCAGGGATGAGGTATCACTTTCTTTTTAGAGCCTCACTTCCTTCACATACATGCCACTGACTGAGGTTTGCTAGCAAGTTCATCAAGACCCAGACTTCCTAACATCTGAATTCTTAGTTCTGTCACTGGAGCAGCTGGAAAACCCTCAAACATTCCTGTAATTAATTTAGGTCTCAAAGATCATTGCACATCTGTGTTCATGTGGGTGAGTGCTATACAAAAACCTGCATGCTTTCCCCATTTCCAGCCCACACAGACGTCCTACGGACCCAGTACTCTACGCTTTCTACGCTGGTGTGTGCCTGGCCAGGATCTGCTGAGTCCCCAAACACCAGCCCAGCAGCTACTCTGGCCTCCAGGAGTGACTTTAGTCACAGACGCACGACATTACAATCTGCACCCTGGGTCACCAGGACTTTATTTTGTAATTCCAGACCCTCACCCATGCGAACCAACCCAGCTGGGCCTTTCTCTACTTCACCGGACATCATGCCTTCACATGTTATGCCCATGTGTAAGCTCCCACATCTCATCAGATTTTAGGAACTGTTGCTTTTTCTTCTCTTTTTAAAAACATCTCCCAGCTGCAGAACTGCTTTTTTTGTGTGTGCAAGTAGAATGCCTAACGGAGTACCCACGTACGTGAAGCAAGCACACCCTGAGGAGGGCGCACCTTGCCGACGGATCTGCTGTGATCCCAGCACTCCCTAAGGAGGGCCATTCACGCAACTCACTGAACACAAGTGGATCTTGTTCTTCCCACCTGGCCTCGTGAAA
Organism: Phyllostomus hastatus; assembly: GCF_019186645.2. Lineage (NCBI taxonomy): Eukaryota > Metazoa > Chordata > Mammalia > Chiroptera > Phyllostomidae > Phyllostomus > Phyllostomus hastatus. The sequence goes on along the minus strand of NW_025334041.1, from coordinate 70,883,547 downwards.
AGTCTGCAGAATACTATTCCTCGATCCAGTAAGTGAAAACCACATCTAACAGGATACATCTGTTGACCTACGAGATGCTGTGTGAAACTCTAAAACTACATCTTTCTTGTTTTGACACTCTCATTCAGGTGAGACAGACACTCATTGAGAGCCTCTCCCCAAGACAGACTCCTCGCTGGAACAAAACCTGCCTCTCCACTTCCCACAGAAGGGGCATGCAGAGAACCCTGTGTCGGGGCAGTGCCCCTGCGGGGGAGGGGAGTTCTATCTTCTCCTTCCCTGTAGAGGGGTTTTCACGTAAGTGAAAACCAAAAAAGAATGAACAGCAGGGAACTCTGCAAAAGTGCATGAAGAATTCTGGTTAAAACAGATAACAGATCCACCATATTTCAAGGACACCCAACTATGAAGTAAAGCAAGACATCATTTTTTCCTCTCTCATGCTTATTTGATGCTTACGAGTTTGTGGCAAACTTGCTGCTTGGCTTCTGAAACATGCAGAGAGCAGGCTGAGAACAGTGTGTGGTGTGTTGGCGCCCAGCCCACACCAACCCTGGCAGGCGACCAGCCCAGTGCCATCAGGAACAGGATGGGGACAACGCCCTGCCCTGAGAGGCAGTGCAAGGCATGAAACCGTGGGCTGCTGGTACACACCTGTCCAGATCTCACAGGCAGACTGTCATGGGGGACGAGCAGGGACACATGACAAGCTCCCAAATGCTCTAGCATCCAATCCCCACGCAGACAGAGGTTGCAGCTGGGCACAGAGCTAAGGCACGAAGGCTGCAGCAGATGGAGACACCAAGCAGAGGTCCAGGGTCCCCGGGGAGAAGAGGCGCTGCCACAACACTGCCTTAGGATAGAAATCCAACTCTCTGAAGGATGAAAACAGAAAACAACCAAATCCCGGCATTTTCCCCTTAGAAGAACATTCTGCTCTCCCCTTGGGGAATTGTGCTGCAGTTTTCAAATCTCAACAGTAGTGCAGAGAGCTCCATCTGAGAGCCCCTTGGGGCATCACCTTCGCTCTCACACTCTCTCCTCCACCACGTCCTTGTGAGCGGCCTCTTTCTCATTTTGACTTCATGTGGAGTGATCGGACATCTGTCCCCCCCCGAGCAGGACCCCATGCTTCTCCCTTGTCACAGCCTGACGAACGCAGCTGGCTGGCTCTGCTGTGGCTCAGCATCAGGGGGCGGGAAGACGCTCGATATGGCTATGTCCACGATACCCTGGCATAGTTCTGCGTAGAGCTTCCTGGAACATGTTTAAAAAAATATTGTTGAGGAAGTTCATCAAAGTACAAGCAAAAAACCAAAGTTTTTTCACCAGGATCTTCTGCAGAAATTCCATCCCATGACCACATTCATACAACTGGCTTCCGCTGTCAGGGCAGGTGCCACAGACCCCGTGGGGAGACGAAGCGTCCCCTACCACGTTTCTGGAAGGCCTCACAGGCGAACAGACAGAGAACTCCCTCTCCGACATGACCTGCAGGGATGACTGGCAATTCCAGTCGGCCGCCCTGGTGTCTGCAGCAGGGACACATGGAAGGGCAGGCCTCCCCATGAAAAGCACTCACTCCGTGTGGTTGAGGGGACTTTAGGAAAGACTCCCTATGAGTGACAGCTAAGCTGAGGCCACAGGAATGAACAAAGTCAGACAGAGAATGGAGGGCAGGGCGGAAAAGAGAATGAAGGAGAGCAAAGACAGACACAAAGACAACCAAGAAGGGAGGAGGGGGACAGAGAGAGAGTGAGCTGGGGAGGGGAGAACAGGGAGGCACAATGAGAGGAGAAGCAGGAAGGAGAGAAAGGCAGGTGTTTGGGGAAGTGGATGGGTGCAGGCTGAGGCTGCAGGCAAGGCCCTTGCCTGGCCACATAGGGTCCTGATGCCACGTCCAGGGGTCTGGACTTAGTCCAGACAATGGAAACACCAAAGCAGAAAGGCTAAGGAGGAAAACTTCCCATCTAGTGTCTTTGGAATAGGAACAAGGCCCTCCATCTCCCATGGCCACTAATCCCTGTAGGCTTTCTGCCTGTTTCCTGGGGCAGCTCACGCGGCATGAGGCTGCCTGCGGGACTGATTCTAACGAAGGGTAAAATGAGACACGTGTGGCCCAGAGGGAAAACCCACATCATCTAGATCATGCTCTGGGCCACCCACCTGATGTGTTCCAGACACGGTTGGAATCCAGGTGGCTGGAGCCAAGGGCAATGCCCAGGTTGCCCCTCTCTGCAAAACTGAGGTTTTATTGTCCTGCTTTCCAGTCTTCACCAGGCAGACTGGAAATCTGGTTCCCACCCTCCCAATGCAATGGCAGATTCCTGTTGTCACCCTCCCCGTCGCAGGACCTCTTCCCCCATCCTGGCCACCCCCAGTTCCTTCTTACTGCCCTAAGGCTGGTGCTTCTATGTTCCAAACCACTCAGCCTCCCACTTATAGGGGACATTGACAGGAGGCCTGTGAGGCAGCGTGGGTGGTGACTAAAACTGGGTCTTGGCACATCAACTGCCTCTTGCCTCTCTGTGTGTCCCGGGCCCCTCATGGCTTTCCAGGCCGTCTCACTGTAAGCCCCGGCCCCTCCTCCAGTCCAGAAGTCCTCCCCTCTCAAAATCATACACCTAAAACAGAATCTATTTAGTTTCGATTACAGGCTTGTAACAACATGATTCATATAGTAATTAATCGGGCAGTGCCTGCCTGTCTCTTCCAGTGGACCTCCTTGGGAACGCTCACCTTTATGTGGCTTCCTCTTAAGTTTCCCGGAGGGGACATGCAGAAAGAGATGAAAGTGGATCTCAGAAGAATCAGCAGCCTTTAAGGGTCAAGTTCAAATGACTTTCCCTTCGGCGTACGGCCTTCCGAGGTGCAGTCCTGACTCACCTGACCATTCCCCGCTCCTTGCTCCTCTACACCGACACCGTGCGGCAGCAGCCAGGCTTCCCTGGGAGGATCAGGGGCTCCCCAAGGGCAGGCAGGTTCTGCTCACCTGTGCTCCTCACGGAGCCTGGCAATGAGCAAGGTCCCACTAGATGCTGTGTCCCCTTCCTGAAGGCTCCTCCCCCCTCCCCTGGGAACCTGCCCCGCTCCTCTCACGTCCCAGCTCCAGCTCCAGCTCCACTGCATCTCCAATGCCTCTCAGACCACTTCCTGCCCAAGGAGCCCTGCCCTTCTTGTTCACCACGATCTCCCCTGCTCCAGGAGCCTGCTCACCCGACTTGTCGCCCAAGGGCATCTCCTCTGGCAGTTACTAGCTTTGTTTGAAACTCTCACAGCAATGACCACCAACCTAAGTAGTCTGACTGCTCTACACACTCAGGAAAGTGGGAAAGGAAAGGCCTCAGCAAAGCCCCTGCCAGCAGGTCCTCCCCAGGGACTCCTGTCCGGTCACCTCCTCCCTGACAGTGGTCCAGGGTCACACAAGTGCACCACCTTGTTGAGACAAGTCATTCCAACTGCAGAACCAACTTCCACTTGCTACAACCAAGTGGTGTTCGGCTTACTGAGCACAAGCAGGGGCGCCATTGACCTCGATGAGCCAGACCTTCAGCTCCTCGTCCACCATGAAGTCGAAGCCAAACAGCTGGAAGCTCTGGTAAGGGAGGTGCCGGGTGCTGATGGCGGGCTCCACGCTCATGAGGCAGCTCCTGCAGGGCAGAGGGGAGAGCTAGCTGAGGGCACGGTGTGAGGGAGGAGGGACACCGGAGGTGGGCCGGATGACTGCACGTCCAATGTGCTGGCACAAATCAGCTGTGACTTAATTCTTTCTCTCAGTTATTGCCAGTAGATTACTCAAGACAATTGTCCTTATCAAGCATCTTATTAGAAGACTCTGCCACCAATCAGGACTTCACAAGTAGAGGCTGCTTTCCCAGCTTGGCGCTGCCACCCTTGCCCTGTAAACGTGGGTCCCTCCCACAGGACGGCACTACCACATTTTGTTTGTAATAAATAAAACAGTTCCGTGTCCTTTTCCACATAAAAGAAATGGATCACTAATCAGCAAGGAGCAGAATTTGCACAAAGAATATTAGCCTCATTCATTTCTTTTGCTTATTCCATTTCTATTGACAAATTGTTACTAATTAAAAGATTGAAGAGCTACATGTATTGAAACTAAATGTTGAAATAGAATAACTATTAACATCAACTACTGCTTGGAAAAAATGGAAAGACATAGAAAAATTGAAAACTCAATATAATACATAAGCATTTGAAGAACAAAATATAAAAGTTGAAAGTGAATCTCAGAAACATAGTGAATAAGTGAGGTCAGAGGTCAGCCTGCTGAGGCCAGAATCTTGGTCAGTGTTTGAACCTCCTGCAGCCCGGCTCTGACTTCAATAAAGTCGGGGGTGAAATAACCCTACTCTTGGTGCTGAGAGGGTCAATGAGGTGCTTCCCTAGGGAACTTATGATAAACCACTGTTCTCTAGTACAGCCATCCTGCAATACTTAGGCCATTTCTGTTTTATGAAGAGCTTCCCTGATTTCTCCCTAACTGAATGTTGGGGAAAATACCTGTCTTAGTAATAAAATATGTCATGATGACCCTACGGTTACCAGAGAGAGCTGTCCTTCTACTCACCAGGACAGTTAGAAGGAAAAACGTGCAGGCTTCCCTGTGAGTGGCCAGGACGTGTCCGTGGAGCAGGTTCGACTCAGGACTTCAGAGGCCCGAGGCCTCTGTGAGCGTGGGGCCAGCGTCCTGTTCCTCCAAGCTCTCCCTGCCACTCCACTCACTCCAAATATCAATTGCCCTTTGTTTATTTTTAGAATTTTTTACTCTTCACCCAAGGATATGTTTATTGATTTTAGATAGAAAGGAAGGGAAGGAGGGAGGGGAAGAGAGAGAGAGAGAAACATCCTTCCATTGGTTGCCTCCTGTACACATCCAGACCAGGGATCAAACCCACAGCAGGGGCATGCACCCTGCCCAGAGATGGAGCCCACAACCCTTTAGTGCATGAGACCACATTCCAGCCAACTGAGCCACCCAGCCAGGGCTCCTTTTATTTATTTATTTTACCCCCAAATGAGAATATTTATATATGCATATTTAAACCTTTAAAAATAATTTTGGAGCCCTGACTGGTGTGGCTCAGCTGGTTTGGCATTACCCTGAAAAGCGAAAGGTTGCCAATTCAATTCCTGGTCAGGGCATATGCCTGGGTTGTGGGTTCAGTTTCTGGTCACGGCACATAAAACAGGCAACCGATCGATGTTTCTCCCTCACATTGATGTTCCTCTCCACTTCTTTCTCCCTCCTTTCCCCTAAAAATAAATAAATAACATCTTTAAAATAATAATAACTATTATTGTTATGGTTGTTATTATTATTATTAGTAGTAGTAGTAGTATTTTGGACAGTTAGCCATTTAAGGGCCAATTGTAATAAGAACTTCTCCTTCCATTCATCTTAACCTGCAGTGGGACAAGCCACATATCACATTTTTTCCTATATCCTATCTATATGCTATAGAATACCCTTAACTTTTGTTTTAATTAAAACATTATAAATTGGATAGTACATTCTTTTAAGAAAAACATTATAATTATGAAAAAATATTTAATAGATACCCGTCATAAAGAGAGAGAGAGGGAGGGATGAGAAAAAGAGAAAAGCCCACCACACCAAAGGACAAAGAGCAAAAGGCACAGCATGCTCCGGCACAAAGAGGAAAGACTGAGAGCCAGGACCAAACCAAAGCTGAGTATTACCTTGTATCTGCTGGAAGCTCAAGATTGATAAGTCACTTTAAAGTAGGTTTTTTCATCATTGGGAGTTTATACAGGAATCTTTGTTCGGCTGGACTGGGCAGTTCGGGCCGGTAGCCAGGGTAAATACCCTGGGAGCAGGGAGCGCGCCCCCAGCACCAAGGTAGCAATGCTCTCTGCATAGAACCAGAACCTGGGGGCGTAGCGAATATCCAGCAAATGTTTTGCCTAAAATAGGAATTCTTTCTTCAGCATACTTGATTTATTTGGTATCAGAATTCTAACCATTTATAATCCCTGAAGAAATGGAACTCTGAGCCTTGTAATTATTCTGCTGGCCTCTATGTAAAACTACTTAAGGAGAAAGGCTCAGTCTTCATGATGGTGGTAATGCAATGGCAGAGCAGGTGAACAGACTGACAGGACAGGTGGAGGGCCCAGGAACAGAGCCTCACGTAAACAGCCACCTGGTGTGGAACAAGGGCACCTGACGTGCAGTGGGGAAAGGACAGCCTTGTGCACAAGCAGCTCCATGTCAATGAGAAACCCTTGTGATAAACAGGAAACCTGACACACAGCAATGCAGATCCATCACAGGTCTGAAATAAGGAGACAAAACCCAGAGGTCCATCAATTGCAGAGGAATAAACCATGGAACATTCACACAGTGGAATATTACATAGCAATGAAAAAGGGATAAACTGCCACTGTGCAACAATATGGATGAACCCCATAATCACAATATTGAAAAAAGTTGAACACAAAACAGTATATACAGTATATATGGAAATACAGTATACTTTCCTTTACATAACATTTAAGAACAAGCAATGGAATCCATAGTAATAAAAGTCAAAAGAGTAACCGTCTTTGCCAGGGAGTACGTATTTTGAAGTGGTTCAGGGAGTCTTTTGTGGTTCTCTGTTTTATATTCTAGTCTGTGTTATGATTAGGTGAGTATACACATCATTAAAGTTTCACTATGCTGTACATTTAAGATCTGTGGACTTTACTGCATGCATGTTACACCTCAGTTTAAAAAAAAACCCACTGGATTTGGCAAGCTGCAATAGATGAATAATAACCTTAAAAATTATTTCCAAGCAGCCCTGGCTGGCGTAGCTCAGTGGATTGAGCATGGGCTGCAAACCAAAGTGTCGCAGGTTCAATTCCCAGTCAGGGTACATGCCTGGGTTGCAGGCCATGACCCCCAGCAACTGCACATTGATGTTTCTCTCTCTCTCTATCTCCCTCCCTTCCCTCTCTAAAAATAAAATTTTAAAAAGAGCAAATATTTTAAAAATTTTTTAAAAATTTAAAAAAATTATTTTCAAGCATGTTAAGAAACATGATCAGGAGATAAAACAGACACTAGGTAACAAAGTTAAGTCAAAGGCTGTCAAATTTCTTTACATAGGGCCAGAGAGTAATTATTTTAGGTTTTGCAAGATATATAGTCTCTGTTGGATCATCTTCTATTTTTATTTTACAGACTTTTAAAATGTAAAAACCACTTTTGGTTTATAGTCACACAAAAACAGGCTACAGGCCAGATTTGGCCCACAGGTAACCTAGATTTGGGAGCTGTCAGAACAATGATATTAAAGAACTATAATTACTGTGTCCAAGAAAATACAAGACAAGTGGGAGAATTTCAAAAGAGAACGGCCATCTAAAAATAAAGAGTCAAATGGGAATTGTAGAGCTGAAAAGTAGGACTGAAATCAAGCACTTAACAGTTGAGTTTAACAGCGGTTGTAATAGCTTTGAGCTTTTTACTTTTTAGATTTTTAAAACAGGTTTTAATAAGTGAAGAAAGAGATAAAATGACACGCAAAAACCACAGGAGAAATGCGACACAGTGGAAAGGATAAATATCCACATACTTATACATGCAGAAGGAGAGGAAAATAGGAGAAAAGCCATAATTAAAAAGATGATGACCACGAACATTCCAAAACAGACGAAACATACCCAGCCACAGATTCCAGAAGCACTATGAAACCTATGCAGGAGTGTGTGCAAGGAAAACTACACACATCTTATAGTAAAATTTATAAAATTGACAAAAACGAATCTTAAACAGAGAAAAGAATCATCAAGAGCAACGCTGAGATTTCAGCTGCTGTCTCAACAGAAAAGACAAAAGCTGGAAGATAGTGTGTGCCGCCTTCAAAGTGCTAAAAAAATATTCACTGCTGGTCTAGAGATCCATTTCCAGAGCAAACGTCCTTTAGAAATGAAGACAAGGTGAATATATCAGATAAATAAAAAATGAGATTATTCATCATCAACAGAACTAACTTTATAAAACAGCATTAAAAATGAATTTTTTAAGAGAAAAATGATCCTAGACAAATGCGAGAACATGCATGCATGAAAAGCAAGCAACATGAAGGGTTAAAAATATATGGGGAAATACGAATGAATATTAACTGTACATATTAATATAAAAATGTCTCGTGACTCCAAAACACACGGAGCGTCGGTGACCATCTGGGCGCCCTCATCTGGAGCTCCAGGCCTCCTCCTGGGTCCCTGCTGCCCGTTCTCTGGAGATAACTGCTGCTTTGGATTCTGTGTTTATTGCTCCTTTGCCTCTCCATTTTTACCATGTAGATGCCATCCTCTAAATGATGTATGACTAAGCTTTGCTTGTTTTTTCAATTGATATGAATAGAATCAATCTGTATACATCTTGTACACAGCTTTTCTTTTTTTACTTTTTTGTTTGACATTATGTTTGTGTAAGTCCAGTAAAAACACCCTTCAGGAATAAGGTGAAATAAAGACATATTCAGGAGACGGAAAATTAAGAGGACATATCACAAGCAGAACTGCTCTAAAAACACATGACGGAGTCTGCCGGGAAACAACACCAGAGAGAAATCTGGAGCCTCAGGACAAAAGGAAGAGCGGAGACAATGGCAAATAACTGGGTAAAAAATATGTTTTTTCTTATTTTAATCTAAATGCATTTCTTGTAGACTTCGTACAGGTTAGCCTTGTATTTTTTTAAACCCAACCTGACTATCTACATTAAAAAATGCGTATAACAGTTGATACCAAAAATTACAACGTTATGTGGTAGTGATTTCAATGTGTGTGCATGTAATACACATAGCAACTATAACATACAGAAAAATCAAGTGAACTACAAGGTTATAAGATTTCTGCATCTTATTGGAAGTGGTGAATTATTAAGTCTAAGAAGACTGTGACATACTAGATACATATATTTTTTAATCCCTAGAATCACTACTAAAATTAGATAGATAGATAGATAGATATAGATATAGCCAAATACTCAACTGGAAAATTAAAATGGAACTCTAAAACAATTCAAATAATTCAAAAAAGGTCAGGAAATGGAGACATGAAAGCAAATAAAAATAAATAAAGAGGGAACAAATAAACCAAATAATAAAATGGTAGATATAAACCCAACCAAACCAATAATTACATTAAATTTAAATGATATTAACACAAATTAAAAGACAGAGATTATTATATTGGATTCAGAGCAAAACCAAACCCAACTCTGTGTTGTCGACCGGAGCCCACTGGAATCAAAGTAAAAGGGTGGAAAGGAAATGCTGCTGATCAAAGGAAAGCTGGAATGACTATATTCACAGTGAAAAACCAGCTCCGAAGTAAGAAATATTACCATGGGTAAAGACAGATGATAAAGTGGTCACTTTCCCAAAAAAGAACTACATGTATATGCACCAACATTAGATCTTCAAAATATATGAAACAAAAACTGATAAAACTAAAAAGAGACCTAGAGAAACCCACATTGTACTTGGAGACTTCTCAATAATAAAGAACAACAGAAAACCAGCAAGGATATAAAAGACTTAAACAACACTAGCATCCACCCTCACCAAATTCATGTTTATAGCACATTCTGCGTAAGTAGAGCAGAGTAGATGTTATTCCTAGTGCACATGGAACATGCACGAAGGTGGACCATATCTGAGACATGAAACAAACTAATGAAAGATGTCTGGAAAAAAATCCCCTAATATTTGAAAATTAAGCAAAAACTTCTAATAACACATAAGTCAAATATGAAGTCACAAGAGAAGCTAGAAAATATTTTAATAAAGTGAAAATAAAAACCCAACATAGCAAAACCTAGAGGAATGGCTAACAAGTACTTAGAGAGAAACTGATAGCATTAAGTGCTTATGGTTTTAAAAAATGAAGTCTCTCAAATCAATGATTTAACTTTTCACAAGGAAAACAGAAAAAGAACAGATTAAACACCACGTAAAAACAGAAAGTAGGAAATAATAAATAGCATAAATCAAAGAAATAAAAAAAATAGAGAAAAATCAATCAAGCCAAAAGCTGACTTTTTAAAAAGATTAATAAAATTGATAAACACTTAGTTAATCCATCCAAGCAAAATAGACAAGATAAAAATTACCAGTGTAAGGAATGAAAGCAGTGGCATCATTAGAGATCCTACAAACATCAAAAGGATGATTAAAAAATTACAAATAATTTTTGTCTTTAAATTAGACAACTTAAGTGGAATAATTCCTTGAAAGGTACAAACTCCCAAAGCTTCTTCAGGACACACATAACCAAAAAGATATAGTTCAGATACCTTATGATGTGCTTGATTTGTAGTAAGATACTGCTCTCCAGGGTGATGTTCAGAGCACTTGCCAGGTACTGATTGAACTCCTCAAAGAACATTTCATTCCCTTCTTCATACTTCCCGTAGTTCTTTGAATATTCCTTCTGAATGCAGTGATTGGTCAAATGGCAGGTTTTGTCTTGGAAATTATCAACATGATACGGTTCTGACGCAGTCCGTAGCACACCCTCTCGATAGAGGTAGATATTATACTGGTGATCCACCAGGACCCAGCTTCTGCAAGTCAACAAAAGCAGTTTTACTGAAGTCCTCCAAAGTTCCTTCATATCAGAAATATATGTATCATCTTCACGCCCTGATTTTCCTGGTGGGGGGAGAGGAAGAAGGTAGGTTCTAACAGTACACAAGCAAGCCGAGACCACTAGCTAAGAGGGTGAACTACCACTGTAATGATCAAATAAAAAATTTCCCCACAGTAACGAGGTCACTTTGATCCATTCAAAAGAGAGCATTTTAAAGACATTTGATGGGTTTGTTTTAAAGGTTAATCTATAAAACCTTCATTTGCCATGCTTGGTGATTTTAAGTAATTGTAAGAAAAGACTGTTCATCCTGCAGCTGGTCTGACAAAGAATAGTGACCTGACATTAAGGCAGCAGAGACCAAGTCCTTTCTAAAGAGTAAACAGCAAGGCCAAGAGTGGGCTGAGCTGAGGGCCATTCAGCTTTGCAAAGCACCACACCTCTTCTTCTCAGCAGGCCCTTTGCTAAGAAAGTGTTAAGTCCAAAACCCTGGGGTGTGTTTATGAAATCCTTAAAAAGTGGGACACAAATAAGGTCAGGACACGTAATTTTTGTCAGAGTCACATGATCTGTTGTGTCTGAATTATGTGTTCCATGTGTATCTCTCTGCTTCTTCTACAAGTAAGGCCCGTATATTTATACCCTTCTTTTCAGATCCACAAGTCATTTTCATTAAAGAGAATAGTAAGTAAAAAAATAAATAAAAGAGGGGGGAGGAGGAGAGGAAGAAGGAAGAAGAAGGAAGGAGGAGAAGGAGGAGAAGAAGGAGAAGGAGGAGGAGGAGGAGAAAAAAAAGAAAAAATATTGAAAGAAAAAGGGAGAATTAGGTACAGAAGCTCAGTTCCATTCAGCTGTGCTCAATTTTGGTAACATACTAAAAACATTCCTTGTCACCCTCCTCACCATACAACACGCCACTGCATTTTTTTTAGATGAGTGAAAGAAAGGACTTGGATGCATTACCGAATGTCAAACTTGCGATGACCGGGCTCCAGGAGCAGAGGGCGCTCGAGGTATTTCTGGATCACGTGCACCTGGCCCTGGTTGTCTATGAAATCCAGAAGTTCTGCAGCATCGGATGAGATGAGGATGCCTTCGCCTAACAGGGCAACAACAAAATGAAAATTAGTGCGGTTCATCCCAAGAGGAAACGCTCTCTGCAAACCCAGAGGGGAGACACTGACAGCAGGAAACGCAGGCAGGAGGTTCTTACTGGTGGCTCATTCGGTTTTCTCCACCCTTCCCTTTTCTAGTCACTCACTCTCCCCTCCACCCGCCAAAGCACCCGGGTCATTCAACTTTCTCTTCATATAGGGTTGTAAACACTGGCTTGGCAAGCTGCGATCATGAAGTTTCATTTTGAAAGACACTCTAAATGCCTAAGCATGCTAAATAAATGCTGCTCTCCTTTTGATCACTGGCTACCGGATAAACATGAGGTATGTACTACCTGTGACCACTTTTAATGCTGTATCTTATGGAAATACCAGGAAGATTAGGGCATAGATACAAATGTACAAGTGGATTCCCTGAAGCTTTGTGACAGAAAAAAATTGGCTACATTCAAAGTATCTCTAAACTTTATCAACACTAAATAACATTAACAGCTTCACCAAGGTATATTTTACATACCATAAAATCCACCTTTTTAAAGGGTGGATTCAATGGTTTTAGGTATGTTCCAGCAACCATCACTACAATCTCATTTTAGAACATTTTCCTCGCCTTCAAAACACCCCATATCTACTAGCAGCCACTCCCCATTCCTTCCTTGCCCTAGCCCCTGACAGACAGTAACCTACTGTGGGTCTGCCTGCTCTAGATGTCTCATATAAGTGGAATCATCAAGCATGTGGCCTTTTTGTGTCTGGCTGCTTTCACCGACCACCCTGTTTTCCAGGTTCATCCACACTGTCGCACATGTCAGTGCTTCATGCCTCTGTCTGACAGAATATCATTCCATCGTATGGTTAGATCACATTTTGCTCAACCATTCACCAAATAACTGATGGACAGTTAGGTTATTTCCACTCTTGTTTGGCTCTGATGAGTAATGCTGCTATGAAAATTTACACAGTTTTATGTGCCCATATGTTTTCAATTCTTTGGGGAGTTACACCTAGGAGTGGAATAATCTGGTAATTCTATGTCTAACTTTTTGAGAGACTATCAAACTGCTTCCCAAAACTGATGCACCATTTTACATTCCCCCAATATATGAGAGTTCCAATTTTTCACATGCCTGCCAACACTTGCTATTATCTGTCTACATGATCACAGGCATCTCAGTGGGTGTGAAGTGGTACCTCATTGTGACTTTGATTGGTATTTTCCTAATAACTAATAATGTTGAGCATGTTTTCATGTGTTTATTGGCTTAGTTGTTTGTCTTCTTTGGAGAAATTTCTATTCAGATTCTTTGCTCACTTCTTAATTTGGATTATTTGTCTTTTTATTATTGAGTTATAAGAGTTCTATATACATTCTGGATGCAGCTGCCTTATAAGAGATATGATTTGCAAGCATCTTCTCCCATTGTACACAACTCCATTACTGCATGGACCCTCACGTTGCTCTTTTAAAGCCACAGCTGCCTCCCTCCCCACACCACCTCCCTGACAACTACTAATCTGCTCTCTATTTCTATAGTTTTGTCATTCCAGAAATGTCATAAAAATAGGATTATATGGTATGTGACCTTTGGGAATCAGTTTTTTCACAAATCCCTGCATAAATCCCTGGAGATTCATTCAAGTTGCTGCTTTTAGCAATAGTTCATTCCCTTCTAGTGCCGAGTAGTATTCTGTGGTATCAGTTCACCAAAGTTTGCTTAATCATTCACCGTAATCATTCAAAGTTTGCTAATCAACCCAGGAATTCTGGGTTGTTTTCAGTTTTGGGCTATTATGAATAAAGCTGCTGTGAACAATCACATATAGGCTTCGTGTGGACATGTTTTCATTTCTCTGGGACAAGTGTCCAAAAGTGATGCAACTGGATCTGGAGCTTACAGGGAAAGACCTCACTGGAGATGTACACATATGTAGATGTACATGTATGAGTCATTAGTATGTAGATAAATATTTAAGACTATGTAACTAGATGTGCTATCTACCCTCAAGGACTCAGATTAGAAGATTCAGTCATCTGAATACATCACCAGCCCTCGCTGGATAGCTCAGTTGGTTAGAGCATCATCTCGATATGCCAAAGTTGCAGGTTTGATCCCCAGTTGGAACACATACAAGAATCAACCAGTGAGTGCACAAGTTAAGTGGAATAATAAATTGATGTTTCTGTCTTTTTCTCTCTTTCCCTTCCCCTCTCTTTAAAATCAATAAAGACAAATATATCATTAAAAGTCAGCATACAATTGCACCAAGTACTGGGAACCTACAGAGACAGGAGGTAGGGACAACGGTGCCAACTCACCTTTGGCACCAGCAGATGACTTTGCAATCCAAACGTTGCCCTCTCCATCTTCCTTCTTTTTGTTATAAGAAGCCAGGAAGAATTCCCTTTCGTCTGTCCTTGAGTTAGGGATTGGTGGGTGAATTCCATTCTGTGCAGGAGGAGCTGGCGTCTTGAGATTAGTGGGATAAATCACATAGGACTCAGGGAACCATGTGCAGGACTCGGCCAGTTCTGGGCTTGTCTTGATTAGCCTGGAACATGACAGAGGGTCAATCTCCCTTCTTAGCACTCTGACCCTCTATCCAGAAAAGGCTGCGCTACCTCCAGAGCTCGCCAAGGAGGCTGGGTATAACGGGGGCCAGGGGCTGGTCTCCTTCTCATCCCAGTCTTTGCTCTTGGCCTCCCTGGGCCGACCTGCAATGCACTATCGGGTGCACATAGCTGTCCACGCAACCTTACAGGCCTGTGTCAGCTGGTTCAAAGGGACCTAATGTCCAGAACCTAGTGCTTTTCAAAATGCATCTCCAAGGAAACTTAACTTGAAATAATCCTGAGCCAACACCTTCCTGGCTTCAAGACAGACTAAAAGAGGAATCTTTCTAATGGAACACAGGACTCCAGTGGTCATAACTAAACGTACCTCCTGTCCTCGCCCTCCTCCCCCCCAAAAAATAACATGACATGACAGAAGATAAAGTCAGGCTCTGGGCAAGGCACTTTATAAACAGCAGGGCTTATAAAGGGCTTCCCACCATGTCTACTCTCCAGCTGGTCCCCCCAAGGGAGGCACCAGCACCCCATTCCATGGATCAGGCACTGGGTTACAGAGAAGTAAGTATGTCCCCCAATACTATGAAGGTAGTAAGACTCGGGCAGGATGCAAGTCCCTAAATCCCAAGTCCTGCCTCTGCACTGACCCTCGCTCCCTAGGGATCAGAGCCAGGGAGGAACCAAAGACATTCACGGGCCTGGCCCAAGCTGGGCTCCCTCTTCTGTAGACTGTTCATATTAAGTCTGTGTTAAGGTTCACCGGCAAAACCCAGTCTGTGAGCAAATGGCAGAAATAATGAAAAGGAATTTACAAGTGAGATTGAAAACAAAGTTATTTTAAAGTTAAAGACAACAGGATTTGAGTTACTTGAACTCAAAGGAACAGACAAATACATTTCGAATTCACTGAATGTCCAACCCTATCTGCATTGTCCAGTAGGGTGGCCACTAGCCCCATGCAGCTCCTGAGCACTTGAAATGTGGCCAATATGACTCAGGAACTGAATTTTAAATCTAGTTAAGTTTTAATTTAAAGACTAAAACAGAACATATTTGTCCATAGCACAACTTCCTTGTTTTGGTAGGAGGACATTGCACTTTCAGCACTGGAGAACCTAAGCCATTTTCGCTGCATCGCAGCATGCATGTCCGGTGCGTCTGTTGTTCTGGCAGCACACATAGACACGTCACTGTTCCACTCAGGGACAATAGATCGATTCAGTCCCCGTGGGTTTTTCCATGCACTTATGAAACATTATAATGTGCTTATTATGCAGGCAGCAAGAGTTACAGTGATAGCTAGGTAAATCATAATTGGTAACTGAAGTGAAATATAATTGTTTTTTTAGTTAAAAAATAGGCACTGAACATGTATAAAGGACCCGTGGACAAGGACAATGGGGGAGGACTGCATATGGGGGAGAGGGATGGGCAGGGTGGGAGAGAGCAATGGGAGAAATGGTAACAACTACAATTCATTGTGGTTGTCCACAATTCATTGTTCTACTCTCAGAACAAACCTCACTGTGTATAGGAGACATTTTCAGCAAATGCATAATAAATTTGATAAGCATCTCCCTCTCAACAGTCAAAAAAGAATCAGTGAAATTAGTGGCTGAAATTCAAATTAAATAAATTAAGTGATTCAGCAAAAAAATGTAAACAAATTTTTAATAGAATCTGTGCTTGCAACTTTGGTCAGGTATAAAATGGCCTGGATTCTACACACAAAAAGAAAATCATTTCAGATGGAAATGTGGTAAAAGAAATTATTTTGAGGAAAATACTAAAAAAACTTTTTACAAAAAGTGAACAAATTTAGTTCAGCCAGTTAAGTAATTGCCCATAGAGCACATAACACTTCTAACAATATTAAAGATTTATTCAAAACTTGAAAATTAAAAACATTCACTCTAGATGAATGGTGTGACAGAAGAGATGCACCCGAGTATGCTTTGGGTGTATTTCCCTCAAAGGATTTGCAAATATATGAAAAAATATTGTCAAATTGCAGTCTACAAAATATCAAACTCATTGTGTAGCTAGTTTTTGATCTTTTACACCTGTCAAAGAAGAGTTTCACCTACGTGTTTCGAAACATCAGTTTCTATCACAACAGACAGTATTCCAGCTGGGCTGAGTTAAAATTGGATTCACTGGGATTTTTTAAAAGACTGATATTTCCTTTATTGCTTCTTTCTACTGTCTGATACATCTTGGAAACATCTGACCTAGGTTTTCTGAAGCACACTCCATGGAAAGCATCATGGATACAGTTGTTAAAATAGTTCAGTATATACTTGCAAATACAGAACTGCTACAAGAAACAGAAGACAATGTTTAATGATGCTGTACTCTTTGCAAAGGATAGTCAGATGGAGAGTTTTGCAAAGATTTAGTGTACAGTTCATTCCAGCTCAGGTTTTCTTGAAATAAAAAGAATGCTTGACAAATCATTATTTTCAGTAATTCACACTTCACTCAATTATCAAAGATTGCAACTGGCAGTGCAACTCTCACACCGCTACAAACAAGCTAATTTTAAAGCTCTGAGGAAGGGAAAAGAAGACTTTATTTATGACCCAGTCAGACAGGTATGAAAGTTTATGTTCCAAGTTTATAATACAAGTCCACAATAATGATTTTACAAAATTTCGTATAATGTGACTTAATGTGCAGAAGATTTTAATTGTAACAGACAGCAAACTGGCTGCAAAAACTAAGGAAATTTTTGAAGAACACTTGGGTAGTGTTAATAAATTTGGAGTTTCTTTTCAGTTTATTCAATACCCTTTTGAATTTGACAATAGTACCACTGAGTTAACACAAGAGTTGGTGGATTTACTTTACTTGGATATAGTTTAAAAATGATATATGATTTTGCTTTAAAGCCAAGTGAATTCTTCTAATAAAATGAACCTGTTTTGTCAATGTACATGTGATTATTAAAGGACAATGATTTTGGGTATTCAATTCAGTTATTGAAAATTTCTTACATAGGTGGGAACAACTTGAGCATACAAGTAATTTTTAAAGCATAAATTTTTATGAAATCTACATATAAAACAAGGGGTTTGCAATGAAAATTTGGTGTCTAAATTAAGATGTGCTATAAATATAAAATATACACCAGATTTTGAAGACTCAGAATTTTTTTAAAAATCTGAAATATGTAATTTGTTTATGTTAATGACATGTCAAAATGATATTTTTCATTATTTGGTTAAATAAAATATATGATTAAAATACATTGCACCTGTTTCTTTGTACTAATTTATTGTGGCTACTAGGAAATTTAAAATCACACAGGTGGCTGGCATGCTATTTCTGTTGGACAGCGCTGGCCTACAGGATAATTTTGATTTGAAAGCCTTCATTTCCTATATAAAACAGAGACCAGTTTCTACAGAAGTCCCTTGCATTTGTCCCATTTCCTCATAAGCCCATTTGGAAAGAAATCATGAATGGAGATTTACATCTACAAGGGAGAAATGCTCTTGAGAGGAAAAGAGTCTCCAACCTGAGCCGGAAGACAAGCCCTCAGGGCTCTGAGTCTATGGCCTCAGTGAATTTCTGACTCTTCCTGAAATGACAGCAGGAGGCGCCTGCTGTACAGGATCCTGTGTGAGGTCTTGTCAAAGCCTCTGGGTGATGCCCAGGCATACTGCCCGCGGTTCCCTGTGCACAGGCAAGAATGGCCCTGGCCCAGCACTGACTGCCATGGCCCTGGGCAATCTAGCTGCCCTCTGCAAGCTGCCATTTAACATGGCTTTTTTTTTTTAACTTTCTGAGCCATTTTGAGCCATGCAAAATTATGGGAAGGAGACAGAATGACAAAGTGAGCCATCACCTTCTGGAATTACTACAGTCCCTCTCACGGTACCTGAGAGAATAAAGGACACTTGTGAAGGTGAGGACAACCCCAGGCTGTGTAAGTCAAGACATCACAGGCTGTGTCACATGCCACCAAGGGGCAAAGAGCAGGCATGATCACCACCATCCCATTTTACGGAGGGACCACTTGGGAGGGTGGGGGGTGGGGAGGTGTCAGCATGGCGCTGTCCAAGGTCCTAGGGACCAGCTGCCTACTCAGACCTGGTCAGGACTCCAGTCTTGTACTCACTCAACCTCGCTGCAGCTGCTAAATATGCAAATACATAGGATATATTTTACAGTATCCTCTGTTCCTACTTATAAAAGCAAAATTCTACTTTTATCTTTACATAAAAAATCACAGTAGGAAAAAGATTGAATAAGCATTTTATAGTAATCTCTAAATGAGTAATCTGGATAAACAATCATGCCTCATTTCTAGTTCTAGTGAAAAAAGCTTCTGCTCTGAATATATAATAAATATGTAATCAGAAGAAGACTTCAGAAAGTCTGGTCTCTGTTGGGAGTAGCTGGCAAAGCAGGAAAGCCCAGCCCTGAGAGAAGTGGATACGAAGTCACTAGGGTCAGTGAGTCTGAATGAAACAGGGCACGTTCCTATGGACACTCCACCTTGTAAATGTCTAGAGTCCAGAAAGAAACGTGCGTGGGGAGAGGGCAGGCGCACTGAGTCATGTCTCCCACGCTTTCTCCCCGGGATGGTTGGTATGGCTGCACGCACGCCTTCAGTGTCATCACGGGGAAACGACTGGGACTTGCTGCAGCCCTGACTTCAGGGGCCACTCCCGCCTTCCCTACTGAAATGATAACAATAGCAGTGGTGGCCATAACAACAGTAATAACAA
This sequence comes from Phyllostomus hastatus, assembly GCF_019186645.2. NCBI lineage: Eukaryota > Metazoa > Chordata > Mammalia > Chiroptera > Phyllostomidae > Phyllostomus > Phyllostomus hastatus. Next base: position 70,864,492 of record NW_025334041.1, on the reverse strand, counting down.
TAAGAACTTCCACTTACACGGTGTGAATTGCCAGGCAGGCATTATTCAAAGCCTTTGCATAAATTAATTCAATATCAACAATAACCCCGAGACATTTACTATTATTATTCCTATTTTACAGAAAAGGAAACAAAGGCAAAGAGAGTCAAATGCTCACTATAAACCCCTGTGCCCCACACTTCACATGCATCACCTCATTCCATCCTCACCACTACCCATGAGGGACATACTGAGGCTTAGATGGATGAGGAAATTTGCCTAAACTAACAGGAAGAGCTGGGATTACAAGATCAGCAGATAATATGGTTTCTCTGTCTTAGGATACTGTTCTTATGACACCTACCAAACCCAGCTTTGCAGAGGGGGGTGGTGTAGCAGATGTGGTTATGCCTCACCAGGTGTCCTTTCTGAGGGGGCTCTGGCTGCTCTGAGAGTGGCTGCCAAGGGCTTGTGTGTGTCCCTTCTCCAGGGACCAGCTGTGCCCAGAAATGTCTTACTCCTCACCACCATCACTGGATGACAGATACGGGAGTGTAAAACACTCACAGAAGAAACCCGTCCCAGGCTCCGAGTTTGGGAGCCTGGCCTCAGAGACAGACAGGCTTCACCAAGTGCTAGGTGGCAGAGTTCTGGATTGTAATCAAAGTAGCTCAGAGGAAGCTCCAAAACTGATATGTGTCAGCTTTTTAAATAAAAGTATTTTTGCCCTTTAGAAATAACCCCACATTTTTCCTTAAGTGCTTTGCAATGAAAGCTAACACCATGTATGAAAAAAAAGAACAGGTTTTAAAGAGCACTTACTTCACTAAAGAAGCTTTGCGACACAGTTTGTCAGCCCCCCTGTAGTAATTCACCAACTGCACCAGCCCAGGCTCGTGACCTGTGAACGAAAGGGAGGCTCAGAAGGGGTCGGGAACCGGCCAGCACCCATGCACAGAGAGCGAACAGCTGTGTCATGCCCAGCTTTCTCTCTCCCTTTCAGGACTGGTGATTCAAGAAGGAATCACTTTGCTACCCTGCGCCTGCATGGCCCCTTGCCTCAGCATTCCACTGGCACACGTAGTATCCTCATAGTGGATACTATAATATCAACATCATAGAGCTGTCTGAGACCACTGCTGCCTTTGTTTGTTCTTAAAAAAAAAAGATTTTATTTACTTATTTTCGAAGAGAGGGGAAGGGAGAGAGAAAGAAAGGGAAACATCGATGTGCAAGATACCCTGGTCAGTTGGTTACCTCTCACACACCCCCCAACAGGGGACCTAGCCCACAGCCCAGGCATGTGCCCTGATTGGTAATCAAACTGGAGACCTTTTGGTTTGCAGGCTGGCACTCAATCCACTGAGTCACATAAGCCAGGGCTGTTTGTTCTTAAGGTGGAGGGCTACTTCCTATTTCACCTCTCTCAGATGCCCACTGTACCCCTTCCTGGCTTAACACACTGACTTGTGAGTTACCTCTGTACAGTTAGGACTTCAGCGGAGTCATGCCCTGACCTCCCAAGCCTTGTTCCCTATAGCCATCAGGGAAGGCAGCAGAATTGATGCTTCTTGTTCTCCAGCATATCTGTGTTTGCAGGCTTGAAAGAAAGCCACCAGAAGGCAAGGGAAGGCAGCAGACTTTTTTCTGTGCATTACTCCACAAGGAAACTGATTTTCAGTAGATCTTATGGCAAGTCCCCTGCTCCATAAAATTAGAGCAGAAAAGATACAAATAAAAACAAAAGTCTACATTTTTGTTTAAAATCCTAAAAAAAAATGCATTGAATTCCCAGCAATGAAAGCACAAAGCCAAACAAAGGGAGTTTGAAGGTAAGACTAATTCACCTGAGAACAGTAGACAAGCGGATAGAAAGTTTCAAGCATTTCCTGGCTGTCACCAGCTTCCTGGCTCACACCTGGGCTGCCTACCTTCTCACCTGTGGCCCTGGCATCCTGACCCTTTACCTGATTTCTCTTTGGGATCCCCATGGTGCACTTTAAACAAAAGCTAAATATGTATGCAGTGAAGGCATGAAACTATTTTGCTGATGGGATGCGGCTTCTTTTCCCACACACACCAAGTGTTTACTGCTCATCTGCCGACTTTGTGGGGCCTGTTGAGGTCTAGACCTGCCGGGTGGTTTCTGCTCCTTCGTCCTAGTCCTGACTGCCACAGCAAGGCCATCGACCCTGCTACAACCCTGCCAGAGCCATTTCTGTTTTTAGTGCTAGGAGGCCATCTAAGCTTTTACAGCCAAGCACTACAAAGAGGAAGGAAGTCAGACAGGCTGGGAAGTGGACGGAGCAAGGAGGAAATGTTCCCAAAGGTAAGCGGATTTTCTTCTTTGAGGGAAGGTGTTCTCTGTGGAGGGGGAGGGCTTCTTGGGGAGAAAGTTAACAAAAGGGGATCTCAGGCAAGTCCCCTGTATTCCAGGATTTCTGGGGGGTTAGAGCCAACCCCACCATGCGTCATAACCGTGTATAACCGTCAAGAGAGGTTCCCGGTACCATCCCAAAGAAGATTCCAGTAAGGCTGTGCCGCCACACCCTCCACTCCCCACACTACCCCACGGCACACGCTCTCCCTTCAAAGGCTCTAAGCTCACAGGAGCCAGTAGGTTTTCAGCCCCTGCCCCTTCAACCTCCCCACCCCTGCCACACCTATTTCTAGAAACTGTTTCCTCTCCTGGACACAGAACACTGCTCTGTCTGGTTGCCCTCCAGGGCACGATGGCTCTTCTTCATTACCGATTCTCTGCTTGGGTCTTTGGCCTGCAATTAGGCCCCTACCCCAGGGAATTTTGGCAGGGAACACGGCTGTCAGGGCCGAGGCTGCGCGTCCCGTGACTGCGCAACGAAGAGACGCGCGGAGGCTACCTTCAGGTCCGTGGGAGGGTAGTTGAAGCCCCTGCTCAACTTCTGGATTACGTCATCTGAAGAGCAGTGCGAGCGCTCCGCACCCCCACCGCCCTCCCACAGAAGGCCACGTGCACCAGGTGGTGCTAAGCCAGCTCCAACCATGTGAAGTAAACAGGGTAGAGGGTGAACCCAGCGTCGTGTAAAATCTGCATGCAGCACCTCATTGTGAACCCACAATTGTGAACACACACTTTCTTTGGTGAAGCTAAAGAGTGGTCTGAAATCACAAGTCCCCAGACCTTCCGAAACTCCTGCTTTTGGAATCCAGATCTTTTCCAAGTCCCCTGGCGGTTTATCTGAGCCTTGGGGGAGCTGAATCTTCGGGGTTTTCACCACACACAAGTGCCCCTCCCGCGCCCACACCAGGCCGGGAGCAATCTTCCGGCCAGATATCACCCCGGGCCCGGCTTCTTGGAGCCTTCCCGCCCCGCGCTCGGCCTGCGGACCTGCCTGATCCGGGCGTCGGCCAGGCGTGGGGGGCATCAGGCCTGGGACTGGGGATGGGCAGAAGGGACGCCTGGCCCGGGGATGGGAGACATCGGACCTCGGAAGGAAGGGCGCCGGGCCTTGGGATGGAGGGGGCGGGGTGTGCGGCGCAAGGATGGGAGCGTCGGCTCGCGGGCTGTGGGCCGTGAACCCGGGGCCGCGCGGTGACTCGGGTCCGAATCCGATTCCGAAGACCAGAGACATTAAGAACGATGGTTTAGGCCTTTAGGGATCCGTGTCTTACCCGCCGGAGGAGTGACGGGGGAAAGATCCGTGGCCTTAACACAAAAGCGCTGGCTCTAGCCGGCCCCGGGGCGGGGTGCGGACGGGAACGGGGACGCTCACCCAGTCTTCCGAAGGGCAGCCGGTTCCGCTCTCCTAGCATCAGGTTGAACCTGGGGTTGTCCCGCCGTAGCCTCTTCCAGTGGCCGGAGGCGACCAGCAGCCGGGAGACCTCGGCGTAGACGCTGCTGTTCTCGTCGCGAACCACGAAAGTGAACATGGCTAGGCCGCCGGGGCCGGGCGCAGGGACCAGACCAGCTCCTCGTGGAACCCGCCGGCTCTTCGCAGAAGCCCGGGTCCTTGGGTCCTGGCCCCGTCACCAGGGTCTCCGCCCTGCGCGCAGGACTGGGAACTCCAACCACGCCCCGCCTCCGCGCGTCCCCGCTCCCCCAGGGTCCTGTTCCCGCCGCGTCCCAGCCGCCCAGCCCCGCGCGTTCCCAATTCCCCAGGGCCCTGCTGCAAAGGCTTGGGTCACCGCGACACCGCCCACCGCGTCCCCGCCCGGCGCACAGGCCCCACCCCTTGCACAAGCCTGCGCTCCTCCCTCCAGCGTCACCAGAGTCCCCGCCCCGCGTCCCGTCCCGTCCCGCCCCGCCTGTGTCAGGAGTCCCCGCCTGCGCGGCCCCACCCGCGTCCCGCGATCCGGCACAGCTGCGGAGCCGCAGGGCTCTGTGAGTCCCAGCTCGGGCTGCAGAGGCGCGGGGAGGTGCGCTGGAGAGGGACTCGGGCCTGGACTGCGTCCGCCCGAGCTCAAGGTTATAGCTGGCAGGGCGTGGGGGAGCGGGGATACAAACAGAAGGGCGATTTTTCCACCTACTATATTTAAGGGACATTTTGTGAATACAAACAAAAATTTTGAGGCCCGAGCTGTGTTCAAGATGTGCTTCCTTTCTTTTCCTGCTCTTGGATCACGAGGAACCCGCGGAGCGTTCTGGCGGCTGTGGTGCATTGAGGTCGAGACTACTTTCACTTGCTGAGACCCTCTGGGTGGCGCTCAGCGGGGTTGACTTTAGGTCTTTCTATAGGACTGGTTTCTGTACAAGCCCCAGGAGCCCGCGACAGACAGGTGTTGGGCCGTCACTTTCCCTTTTTCGGACATTGATTTCCCCTTCTGAGTGGGAAAGTGGTTCTTTATTATTTTTAAAATTTATTTATTTTTATTGTTGACTCGATTACAGATGTCTCCCATTTTCCCTAATTTTGTCCTCCTAAACCCAGCCTCCGCCCCTCTGCCCTTTATTTACCACATTGTTGTCTGTGTCCATAGGCTAAGCAAGTATGCATACATGTTCTTTGGCTAATTTCTTCCAGTCCCCTCACTCCCCAGTACCCTCCCTTCTGATACATGTCCAGCTGGCCCATGTAGCCATGTCTCTGTTTTTATTTTGTTCGTCAGTGAGGGGTTTTTAAAGTCCCTTCGAATTTTTGGTGCATTTGAGGAACAGAGAAACTTTCTACCCTCCTTCTATAAATCAATCACCCACATCAGGCAGTCTCCTCACCTCTTTACTCTTCACAGAAAAAAAAACATTCTGGTGCCTCTCTGTGTTGTCCTGAGCATCCTGTATGCAGGTATCTACCTCGAATATTATAAAGGTGTCCTTCTTTCTCCCATTTCTGCCTGTGTTTTCCGGGGTGGGAAGGTGTCAGCTTTCCCCAGGGGCTTCCTGCTCTGCCACCATCTGAAGACAGACACTGGCTGTGGTAAACTTTCTGCAGAAGAAATGGGGACGGCTCAGAAGTGGTGGGGTGCTTAACATGCTCCAGCCAGGCAACCCTCTGTTCCCTGGGGATAAGAGTCTGGAGCAGTGCTTGGCTTCCTCCCTGTGCAGTGGGTCTGTGGGATCTAGGCTGGGTGTAACAGGAGGGACTACTCCACCTCCTTTGCTACTATGATTGGTTAACACGGAAAAGTGATCCAAATCTGGCCAGTCTGATTTTCTTTGGAATTTTTCTACCAGAGCTATAAAGAGAAACTTTTTTTTGGTTTCCAACTGGAGTTGCTTAGCTGGAAAACTGTATGGGCTGCAGTGGAAGACTGCAGTGGAAGACTGCAGCTCTCTTAAAATCTTACGGAGGGAAGACCTTGTAAGAATTCAGCATGCCATCTGCTTTGCATTGGGCCCTGCCATGTGGGCATGCAAGTTCTTGTCAACAGAACATGAACAAAGTGACGTGCACCTCTCCCTAGTCTGGACCTTAGAATTCGAGCATGCCATCTCCTTCTCCTGGAGACAGGACATGCAGCCAATAACAATAGTGGAACCAAAGGATTTAAGAAACGTACTAAGACTCATTATATGCTGGGACACAAAGAAAGCCTTAACAGATTTCAAAGGATCAAATTTTGAATACTTTCTCTGACCTCAGTGGAATTAAGCTGCCTGGAAATTAAGTAATACAGCTTTTAAAACTGAGATATTTTTGACATATTTCATATTTGGTTAAGGTGTACAACATGTTGATTAACTAATGAAAACTGCAATTCCTACACTGAACACAACAAAATGTAATTGAGAGAAGTGTTTAAAGCCAAATAAATGGAAGCCTATACCATGTGCATTATGTATGGGAAGACTCAGAATTGTTAAGCTGTCAGCTGTTGCCAAAGTGACCGATAGATCAGTGCAACCCCAAACAAAATGTCGGCAGGGCTATTTGAGGAAATGACACAGCAATTCAAAAGTTATATAGAAATGCGAAAGACCAAGAATAGCAAAGGCATTCTTAAAGAAAATTGGAGGACTTACACTATCAAATATCAAGACTTATAAAACATAGTATTTAACTACAAAGCTACAGTAGTTGAGAAAGTATGATTTTTGGCACAAGGAGAGACAAATTGACCAATAAAAAGAGACCCACATCTATAGTCACTTGATTCACAATAGAGGTGACATCAGTGGGAGAAAGGATGAACTTTTTGATAAATGGAGCTGGGCCAATGGATATCCATTGGAAGACAAGATTAATCTCAACTTATACCTCACATAAAATCAGTGGTATTCATTGTGATCTAATGCTTCTAAATGTGAAAGGCAAAGCAATAAAGCTTTTAAAGGAAAACAGAAGAAAAACCTTTGTGATCTTACACTAGGTAAATATTTGTTAGAAAGAATACAAAAGTCTCTAAAAATAAAGGAAAAACCTGATAAATAGGCAGCTTTAAATTAAGAAATTTCACTCATTAAAAGACACCATTATGAGAATAAAAAGGAGGCCTGAACACTGTAGCTCGGTTGGGTATCATCCTGCAAAGCAAAAGGTCACCAGTTCGATGCCCCATCAGGGCACATGCGTGGTTTGTGGGCCAGGTGCCTGACTGGGCCACGTGTAGGAGGCAACTGACTGATGTTTCTCTCTCACATCAATTTTTTTTCTCCATCTCTTTCTCCCTCCCTTCCTTTCTCTAAAAATAAGTAAAATCTTAAAAATAAAAGTTATAAACCAAGCCAATAGGCTACTGAATAAAATGTCTATCTTCCTACCTTACTAATGTGTGTTTGTAAGGATGACCTGGAAGCCAGGACCTTTAGAACTCTCAGACTCATAGAGTCCATGCCTGAACCTGGTAATACTGGAAGACATGGCCCAGCCTCTGCTTAGGGCTGGCCCCTAGTTTCTTCCCACCTCTGACTCCATCCTGCACTGTGAGGAGTCATGCATGCCTGCATGGGGACACTGCAGCCAGGAAGCTGAAGTTCAATCCACAAGCAGCTCTTCTTTGGCTAGCACCCAGGCCCAGGGGTATGCACACAAGCGATGCCATTGACCCTTGGAGAATGGGCCCAGGGAAGGAGCCTGTGCAGCCCAGGACATGGGCTGAGGTATTTAGACAGTGAATTCTGGTTCTCAGACACCTAGCATAGTCTAGAAAGGGGTGGCTGTATCCTCAACATCCAAATGGACGTCCAAAGTCCTCACCCTTAGGGAAGGTCACAGCTAGGGCACGGCCAGACTGGGAGCCTCTAAAGCCAGGACCTTTCTCACACGGCCCAAGGGTCAAACTCCTAAGAAACTAGTTTCAGAATCCTCATCTCCCCGCTCCCCTCTTCCCCTCTCTCTGGAATTTGTGTCCTATACTTGGACACCAAAACAACCCCAATTTGTCTTTTCCTCATGGTCTCCGACGTCAGCACGGTCACTTGATGCTTCCCAGCCCTTCTTGCTTTAACCTCTTCACCTCTCCAGTCTTTGTGAACATCATGACCAGATTAATCTTTCCAAAACACAGCCGTCATCACGTCTGTCCATACAGCAAAATTGCCACGGTCATTGAAGCAGCGTCCTCAGTTTCAAATTCACAGCCTTCCCATCGAGTCTTCTTCCCACTGCATCTCTCCTGCCACACTGACCACACTCTCTCATCCAAAGTCTTGGAAGTGCCCTGGTCAGCATCAAGGTCAAATGAAAGTCTGCGGGATATAATTTTAAAGGTGAGTGTGTATTACCCCTTCCAAACCTGGTGAACTATGTCCCAGATGGATCATAAAGTCCCTAGTAATCAAAACGTTTAATTAGCCAGGAATTTCTGTCTCACAATCATGCCAAATAAAATAAGACTTATTACTCTTTCTTTGGCCTGAGGTCTTGGTTGCTCTTTCGCACTTTGGAGGTGGAACTGCCTCCCCCTTCAACAGAGCCTTTGGGCCACTCCCTGAGGAAGAGTGCCCACTCCCACCACCCCACTCCAGGGAACTGTCAAGGTCAAAGGCCCCGTCAGTTCAGTTCTACATTTCAGCCTGTCACATAAGGCCTGTCCATGATAAGTAAAACTTTCTGAAGGAAGAAAACTTCACAAAAACTTTTTGAAGAAAAAAAAATGGTTCCAATTGTGAACACTGATGAGATTTTTAAAATATAACTAGGAAGTTAAACAATAAAATGAAAAGCTCTCATGCAAAGGAAAAGTTTAATTGAAAATGCTTCTTCAGCCCTGGTTGGTACAGCTCAGTGGATTGAGCATGGGCTGCTAAACCAAAGGGTTGCTGGTTCAATTCCCAATCAGGGCACATTCCTGGGTTGCAGGCCATGACCCCCAGCAACCGTACACTGATGTTTCTCTCTCTCTCTCTCTCACTTTCTCCCTCCCTTCCCTCTCTAAAAATAAATAAATAAAATCTTTAAAAAAAAAAGCTGACATAAAAAAAAAAGAAAATGCTCCTTCTGACCTGACTGGTGTGGCTCAGTGGGTTGGGTGTCATCATGCAAACCAAGGTTGCTGGTTCAATTCCTCCTGGTCAGGGCACATTCCTGGGTTGTGGGCCAGGTATCTGGTTGGGGGCATGAGAGAGGCAACTGGTTATGTCTCTCTCCTTCCCTTCCCCTCTCTAAAAATAAATAAATAAAATCTTCTTAAAAATGAAAATGCTCCTCTGCCTCTCTCTGACATTGATTTCAGCAGGCTCTTCTTGCGTGTCATGCCGTGCAGACCTTTGTGGACAATGAGTCTTTTTTCTGTGAGCTTTCTCCACGAGCTCTCCCACTCCGGTTTGTGCATCCCAGTGCTGCTCCTTCTTGCACAAAAGGGGATTTGGGTCTGAGTTGAAAAACCGGTTTTTTCTCCTGTGTTTCTTTCTCTTGTGAGTCTGTCTCCTTCACTGCTCACACAGGAAACTTCTCTTTGACACCAGTGTGTGTGTGTGGCGGGGGGGGTTCCCCACTGGCAGTTCTTTGGGACACCAGCTGGGCATCCTTCAGTTCAACTGGATCCTGCCTGAATTGCAATCCCTCCCAATACTTTTGCCATTGTCTCTAATTCCTTGAATTGAGCTCGCTTTTCTTTCAATACCTAAGTGGCTTCTGTCTTCCTGAGCAGACACAACTCAAACACCCTAGTCTTTAGGAACTTAACTTGGGTAAAGGGGTGGGTGATAATTTGAAGAGGAAACAATTCTGAGGGGGTTGGCACTGTTTCCCACCTCTGTTTCCTCAGCTGTGAAGGGAAGTTATTAACACCTAATTAAACTGTTCTACAGATAAGTGAGATGATGTAGGGGAAAAAGCCTGGGGCACAGCTCATACCTAATCCATCTCTAAGTCTATTTCCATCCAGCTTAAGCCTCTAGTCCTTTATTGTTCAAAAGACACAGCGGCTGGAACGTTCACCCACAAACCAAAGGTTTGTGAAAATCCACACGAAGTAACTAGAAAGAAGCCATGTCAATTAAACGGCTCAGTCATTCACTGCCTCATCTTCGTTGGTCCCAGTGCCTAATTTCCTGTCAATTCCCTGCAACAGGGCTTTTGAAGACCTATCGCTGAGTGTTATTTTTATGACTGGATGGATTAAAACATTAGCTTCTTTCTCATGCCCTAATCTAGTTCCTACTCCTGTAGATAAGCAGGACTTTCAGTGGTTTGGAAACAGCCGACCTTCGGGAGGTCCATGCATAAGTTATGATGTTTGCTTGTTACCAATACCACCTGTGACGTCAGCAGCAGTGTCGGCTAACAGGTGTGGGAGATGCCACTGTCTTGACCTGCAGTGTGGATGTAGATTCCTGTTGCTGGTTAGACAAAGCAAACTGGATTTCTTACATTTAAAGTAAATCCTGTCCATCTGCTTTTTGGCTTTGAATGTGGAAGGTGTCTTCTCATCAAGGTAAGCAAACACGTCACATTCCCCCTTGGTAGTTCTCTGTGGCAGGCTGTACTCTCATGGTTGTCAATCAACTCTGCTCTTGGCATGAGATGGGGCTGGCTGATTTTTGGCGTATTCAGAAGCAGCGATAGTTACATTTTCCTTTCCTTATGTGTTAAGCTCTTTGTTATCTGGAATGATTCATTTTATAATACATTTTGGTGTTAAAATGTTTCATTAACAGAGTCCATACTAAATACATTGTGTGAGTGATCCATTTAAACACGAGAAGCCAAGATTCGCTAAAGTAAAAAAATAATACTAGACACAACAACCTCTTTTTTTTTTTTTTGGATAATTCAGACAGTGGGCCAGTATTTAGTAGCTCCCCCTTTCCCTGTGTGAGCAGGACTTTCCACCACCTGTGGTGGTAAAGACTGGAAGGTCCCAATAGCTCTGGGGCAGGAGGGGGGATTCCCAGGTCTCCAGAGCCCTGTCAGACCCAATCAAAATGGTTTGAACAAAACAAAAAAGAGTGTGTTGGAGGACAACTTTTTGCCTGAATCCAAGGGTTTAAGCAACATCTTTAGGACTTGGTCACACAGTCTCCACCCCTCGGGGGCTATATACACAGGCAGCCTCACTATGGGGGCAAAGCAGCTGTCAGAAGCTCCAGGCACAGAGTGCGGCTCTCCACAGGTATGAGTGGGGCTCAGCCCTAACTGGAGAGACTGAGGAAGGGTCTTAGCTCCACTTCTCTGGAAGCAGTAACTGGGACCGTGGTTTTGGGCATATGATGGAAGACACTCCCTTCAGGAAAAGCCTGTAGGAGAGGAAAGGAGACAAGAATGGGGTCTCAGGGGTCTCAGGTCAAATCTGACCTGGTCTGACCCACAGGATATGACCCTAGAGGTGAGGAGGCCTGACCGTTTACATGTCATATCATTCCGTCATTGGCTATGGTCTCCCAGGCGAAGGAATTACTCCCCAGGCAAAATAGGTCTTCTAGCTCCAAGCAATCCCCCAGGAGGGGCAGCTCCTGGGCCCCACAGCACCCTCTACAGGACAGTCAGTGGGACTCTTCCCGTGTGCTTCTTGGGTGCATCCCTGCTTTGGGAATGAGGGCTTCCAGACTCACAGAGTCTAGATTTGACATAAAAAAAAAAAAGCACAAATCCTTTTCAGTGGGACAGTGAGAAATGCCACTCCTATCTTCACTACTAGGTTCTGATGCCAGTGTGGCCGACCTTTTGGAAACACCACATGTCAACGGCTGCTCATTTAAGGAGTGTACCACATCTTGAAGAAAAGTGTCCCACTTTCATAGGGACCATTGATATGTCCAGTGCTATGTCCAGATTGGTTGCATTTTTTTAATCCTCACCCAAGGATATGTTTATTGATTTTAGAGAGAGAGAGAGAGATCAATCAGTTGCCTCCCGTACATGAACCCAATCTAGGTATGTTTCTCCCCAATCTAGGTATGTTTCTCTCTCTCTCTCTCCTCTCTCTCCCTCTGTCTCTCTAAAGTCAATAAATATGTAATATCCTTGGGTGAGGACTTAAAGAGAGAAAGAGAGAGAGAGAGAGAGAGAGAGAAGACAATATCTTTCTCCACCATGTGAGGACACCACAAGAAGGCAGCTAGCTGCAAACTGTGAACAGAGTCCTCACCAGACACCTGCCACGACCTTGATCTCGGACTCCTAGCCTCTAGAACTGAGAGAAAGAAATGTTTCTTGTTTAAGCACCCAGATGATGGTATTTTGTTGTAGCAGCCTGAACTAAAACATGTGGGTACAAAATACTGGCCCCCTGCCTCAGGGGGAGCAACTTTGCAATATGGTTTATGCTTTAGAGTGGCTCCCCCATGTATCAGGTCAAGTCACTGCTTGTCTCTGCCCCATTCCCTATCGTCTTAGTCCCTTCGGGCTGCTCTAACAGAATGCAGTACACAGGGTGGCTTATAAACCACAGAACTTTATTTCTCTGGCGGCTGGAAGTCCAAGGTCAAGGCATCGGCAGATTCAGTGTCTGGTGAGAGCCTGATTCCTGGATCATAGGTGGCTGCTTTCTCCTTGTGTCCTCATAGGATGGAAGGGGCAAGAAGGCCCTCTGGGGTCTTTTATAAGAACACAGACACCATTCACCAGGGCTCCAACCCTCGTGACCTAATCACTCCCAAATGTTCTACCTGTAATTACTCTAATAGTGGGGGTTAGGTTTCAGCATACAGATTTTGGGGGACACAACATCCAGACCATAGCACTGCCTTGCTTCACTCACTCAGCGACTGCTGTCGCCCAGACCCCTGTACCATGACATACTGTGTTTCAGGGAGTCCAGCCTGAGAAAGTCATCCCCAGGAAAGGCCTGGGGAGCAGCCGGAGGACAGGACTCTGGAACCGGGTTGCTCACCAGCCAGCTGGCACTGAGTACCCCATCCTCACTCTCAATGGAGTGTTGATTAACCTGTCATAATATTTAAAGTGTGTTTCAATTTCTCAATGACAGCTGACACACAATATTATGTTAGTTTCAGGTGTGCAGCATAGTGATTAGATGTTTATAACTTACACAGTGATCACCCCAGTAAGTCTACTGCCCCTCTGACACCACGCAGAACTGTCATAATTCAGCAGAGCGTTCACTAAAACTTTTACTTGTGGTGAATTGAAACAAGAAAGAGCCATAGAGGAGGTCCTCCCTCGTGCAATACTGTTGCTTTTTAGAGGTGCAGGAGAGACAGTAACTAAGGGTAGTAGACTTGTTTGATGCTACTGGGTATCATTGATTCTTGGAAGAGAGAAAACTGACTGTCTCAGAAAACAAACCTAATCAAAGCAAGTGTAAGAGTGCCAGGGCCTCCTGCACGATGTGCAGACCCCTCTCGCCTGCAGCTGGGGTTCACGGAGATGAAGACTGGGCGCAGGACTTGTTCTGAGAGCTGCGGACCTTCAGAGACAAGCCCTCACTGTCCTGAGCTCCTGCTGAGAGGCTAAGAAGCAAGCCCTTAAGCTTCCCAGAGGCCTTATTGTTTTACTGGGAGGATCCGAGAGGGACACCCTTCGTTGCTTTAAAGGGACCTTTGTGTGACAGAATGAGACTCTAGCCCCTTGATTTTCCTAACGTTTTGACATAATTTTGTACTGACACAGAAATATGTAGGCAATTTCATACTGCTTCTCTAAAGATAGTGTATTTTCTTTCTCTGGATGCTTTAAGGGTTTCCTTTGTGTTCAGTTTTCAGTAGTTGGATTTTTGTAGTGTTCCTAGGTGTGGAGTCATTTTTATAAAAGGTTTTTAAAATTTGTTTCTCCCAGCACAGGGCTTCTGGTTGGTCTGGGCTCTACTCCTCCGCCTCTGCCCAGAATTAACAAATGCCCTGAAGAAAACACATAGTCATTGATACTAACTCACGTCTGAAAGAGTCTCCCCTCTGGAATTTCAGTCTGTCTCACGATTCCTCCACAGTGATCTGATGTGTTCTAGAATGTAATGTGTCTGATTTATCTGACTTTTCTAGATATTACGGCAGGAACTTCAACCTCTTATAACCTATTTTTATTCTAACTAGAAGGGCAAGTCTGAAGTTCCTCTTTTTATTTCCATCTGAGGGAAATTTTAAATGAGAGAATAAAATTGAACTAATCATAGAATTTCAGCATAGGAAATTTGTCCACCCACACGATGCTTGAAATTTTTATATAATATCCTTGAGTTGTCATCCAGCCTTGCAAACTGCCTGGGGAAGGAAGTTTATTAACCCTCACGTCACAGTGCTCCCAGATCTTTGAGAGTGTTGTTCTGAGATGCCCATTCAAGGTAAAGGGGGGCCTTCCCCGGCCACGTGGCTTTCACCCTCATTCTGAGGAGCTTCAGAGTAAAGGTTGAGCAAAATGCGTGCCTTCTGCTTATGCAGTGCTGCAAATAATGGAGACCTCAGTCGTGTTTTATAATAATCACCATTATACTTCTGTTCACAGACAAAAAGAGATGGAGTATTTTGTCTTAGAAGATATCGGCTCCATGATTCAGAATGAGGCTATCAAGAGACTCCTCTCACCCATGACGGTTCAGCTGTGCCATCTGATCCTTTCCATGGAGAGGAGTGATGTGGACAGTGAGGCATTCGCCTCCCTGGAGGAGCCTGCAGAGGCATTGGCTCAGGCTAGTGAAGAGTTTGTGCAAATTGCTAAAAGGTAATGATTTCAGAAACCTATATGATCCTATTAACCAATGTCTCCCTAATAAATTTAATTTAAAAAGGTAATGATTTCAAAAAATTTGAGCCCCTTACCTGACATGTTTACAGAAGGAGTAACTAGAGCCTAATTAGAGTCAAGTCAGGTGTGAAATGTAAATTGATAAAACAGAAAGCAAACTCACTTAATGTGTTATTAGTTGGGTGTAATTTTGATATGCAAACATTTCAGAATTAGTGGACCAGCCTTTCCACTAAGAAGCAGTTGTATGTCCCATCAAAAGGTTTATAGGCTCATTCCTATTTCACAGATTATTAGTATTACAGAGATACAAATAAGAATTTTCAGTTGTCTAAACAGCATTTTCTTTCTTTTTAAAAAAGATTTTATTTATTTATTTATAGATAGAGGGGAAGGGAGGGAGAAAGAGAGGGAAACATCATTGTATGGTTGCCTCTCCTGTGCCTTCTACTGGGGACCTGGCCCACAACCCAGGCATGTACCCTGACTGGTAATTGAACCAGCAACCCATTGGTTCACAGGCCGGCACTCAATCCACTGCTCCACATCAGCCAGGGCTAAACATCATTTTCACGTCTGCCATTCAGTGCATCAGGCCTGGTTCCTTTAGTAAACCTGCATGCAAATTATTTCTATATTAAATTCCAGCCCCAAGGTTAATAGAAAAGGGCCTCACTACAACAAAACTGAATTCTATAAATGACAGTGGAATACAACTTACATGTTATAACAGAAGTGTTACATTTTTACTGTCCAAAATTTAATGTACATGGGAAACTCAAAAAATCCCTGGAATTTATTTATTTAAAAATTGTGTATTTATTCTTACATGTTTAAACATCAGGCACCCTCAAAGTGCTCTCCATTTGATGCAACACTCCTACTGCGATGTTTTTCCACTGCTCGAAGCGGTGTTGAACTCGTAGGTTTTGATGCCTTTTAGTGCTTCTGCCGTTTTTTAAAATTTAATCTTTATTGTAATTTTTTCCCAGTACCAATTAGTCCCGTTATGCCCCCCTCCCTTAGCAATCACCACATGGTTGTCCATGCCCATAAATCCTTTTTCCTTTTTGCTCAATCCCTCTACCCCCTATCTTCTGCCATTTTTTGTTTCACCTCTTCCACATAGACAAAACTGTTCCCTTGAGGACTTTTTAAATCTGGGGAAACAAAAAAAAGTTGCTCAGGGCAGGGTCGAGTGATGAGGGAGAGCACAGGCTCATGCTGTTTTTGGGCAAAAACTGCTGAGCACTCAGTGCAGTGTGGGCAGGTGCGCTCGTAAGTAACTCATCATGAAATGGATAAACGCTTTGGACGAGTCTTCAAAAAAAATTCACTGAAGCCAAACGCAGCCTCTCACAACAATGCCAACTTGTACACTAAAACAAATGGGTTCCTAGAACACTCACCTAGCAGGAGAAGCCCGTACAATGAGGGGCCTGCCCTCCAGAAGTTCTTTTTGGGTCCCCTCTCCTAGATACTGGAGCTAGATTCCCCATGTTTGAGTCCTGCCCCAACACTTACCTGTTGTCTGGCTACGCCCTGAAGCCTGTCTGAGCCTCACCTGTCAAGGCAGATGTGAAAACCAAACCTCCCTCACAGGCTGCCGTTGGGTCATGAGAAATAGTCCACACAAATCCAGGTACCTGGAACATGGTAGCATAGGACGATGGCTTCAGATATATCTTTAAAATAGAAAGAGTCTCGTAAATATGCTTCTCTTTCATCCAGCGGTGTGTACCGACCACCCACTAAGGTGTCAGACACTACTCTCGGTACTGAAACACAGCTGTGAGAAAGACATTCCCAGTCCCTGCCCTCAGGAGCAGAGGAGCAAACAGAGAAGAAAACATGTAACTATATCCACAGGGAAAAGCCAGACACTTATTTCTGCTGTAGTAGGTTATCGCAAAATTAGGAACCTGAAACAACACATCTTCATTATCTCACAGTTTTGTAGGTTAAAAGTTGGTGGACTTGGCTGGTGTCTTTGTTTCGGGTCTTACAAACCAAAATCGAGGTGTCTGCAGGCCTGACTCTTGCATAGAGCCTCTGGGAAGAATTTGTGCCCAGCTTCTTTCAGGTAGTTGGCCAAACCCTGGAGTCATGTAGTCATGGACCGAGGAATCCCTTTCTTACTGGCTGTCAGCCGGTGGCTGGTCTCTGCTCTTCCAGGCTGCCTGCATTCCATGCAAACCCTCCTGCCTGCAGGTCAGGCTCCTCTCAAGTTTCAAACCTCCCTGCCGTCTCCTTCTGCCTGCCTCCTCTGTTCAAGGGCTCATGTATTACATTGGACCCACCTGGATAGTCCAGGGTCATCTCCCTCATGTAAGGTCAGCTGATTATTACCATAATCCTATCTTCAGAGTCCCTTCTCAGCAGGGCCAGATTCAGATTTGATCAACTAGCCAGGAGGCGGGGATTTTGAGGCAGGAACATCTTTTGAACTGCCCACCACAGGACTTAACAATTAAATGTCATGCATGTTCTCAGATTGGGGACAATTAGCAAAATTTGAATATTGATTTTGGATTAGATAATAGCATTATGTTAGTGTATAATCCCCTGATTTTTGATGATTGTTCTGTGGTTGTGAAAATGAAAGTCCTTTCCACAGGGAATCCAAATTGAATTATTTTGAGGTGAAGAAGCACCATGTCTGGAACTTTCTATACACACACATGCATGCATGCATGCATGGACACACATGAATGCATGCACACACATCCACACGTGCACATACACATCTACACACATGCACACAGAGAAAGAGAATGCTAAAACGAACGTGGCAAAATAAGAACAACTGGTGAATCTGGCTATATCAGAGTTTCTTATATCATTTTTGCAACTTTTTTAAAGTTTTAAATTATATAAAAATAAAAGTTACAAAAATATTGTTGAAAATAATCCTGCTCAAAAGTTAAGCAAAGTGGAAACAAAGAGCATTCAGAATTGTACAAGACCTAAAAACATTAAGAATAGGGTCTCATATGGTCCATCAATGCTGCTTCTGGGCATCTACCCACAAGAAGTGAAAGCAGGGGCTCGGACAGGTGTTTGCACACCGCAGTTCGCAGCAGCATGATTCACAGCAGCCAGAAGGTGGAAGCAGCCCCAGTGTCCATGCACAACAAAATGGATAAACAAAATGTGGTGCATGCATACAATGGAATATTATTCAATCTTAAAAAGGAAGAAAATTCTGACCCATGCTACAACGTAGATGAGCCTTGAAGACCTAATGCTAACTGAATTAAGCCAGTCACAAAAAGAAAACCACATTGTATGATTCTATATGAGGTCCCTAAAGCAGTCAACTTCATAGAGACGGAGAGTACATGCTCCGGGTGCAGGGTGGGGAATACCAGGGGAGATGGGGAGTTGTTATTGTTTAATGAGACAGAGTTTCAGTTCAGGAAAATGAAAACTGTTCTGGAGGTGGATGGGTTGTGAATGTGCTTAATGCCACTGAACTGCACATTTAAAAAGGGTGAGATGGTAATGTTTGAGTCGTGTGTGCTTTAACACACACGTGAGAGATGTGGAGCTGGGGACTGTACATGGCATGGCCCGTTCATGTAACGTGAAAAAAAGGAAAGGAGAGAAACTTGCCAAAACATTGACTTAGGAGTTTGAGAATGTAGCGATTTTACACCAATTTCATACTCTTTTGTACATTCTAAGTTTTCTAACTCAAGGTATTTTGTAATCACAAAAAAAGATACACAGTAAATTTGAGAGAAGTTAAAAGTCCTTTTTGTCTGTTTTAATATAAATGCCTTTGCTATATTGTCTGTTCCAGGCATGTAAATTATTTATAAAGAGAATTACCTGTGCTCTTGACCATGGAAATGGTCCAGCCCATCCATCAGGGCAATACTGCAAATAATTCATGTTCTGGCCCCACCGGGTCTCCAGGCAGCTGCTGGGGCAGATCCCGGGAAGGGCCGACAGAGGCACTCAGCGCAGGGCATGCTAAGTGTTTGGCTGGCAGGTTCCAGTGCTTCTCTCTGCCGAGTAAGCTCTCAGCCAAAAAGAACTCACCAGGTCAGCAGACCAGTGTTGGTAGCAAGCCAGGCTTCAGGAAGACCCCACAAGAGAAGGCTAACACAAGTATATGCTTCTTTTTGCTCAAAAATGAAACTAATGATACATATTTAGAAAATGCAAATGAAATGAGGAAGAAAAGAATTACTCATAAGCCTATACCCCAGAGATAACCACAATGAACGTGGGGTGTATATTTGTTCCAGGTATTTCCCCTCTTTCTCTCTCCTTCCCACTCCCTTTTCCCATCCTTTTTTCTTCCCTATCCCTCCCTTAAAATTTTTTATAAAGAACTGTATGTGTGTATTCATATACACATATACCATATGTACACACGGGTATGTATATGTAAGTGGGTCTAATATATATACCCATACACACATGCATGGCCATGGCCATGGCCATATAAAGTTCGTCATACTGGCTGGTGAATAGGACAGGGCCCTTGGGTTGCCACTCCCAGGTGGCACCATCTGCTTCAGGTTCTGGGCAACTGAACAGGGCTTTGGGGTTGCTCTGCACAGTCAGCACGAGCATCACGGCGTCAGCCCTGGGAAAGACGGCGCTAGACACATCCTACCCACTCCACTTCACCGTCTGTCCCTCTGGGACCACCAGGTTAGGGCTTTCTAGCTACCTTTTTTCCTGACTTCTGGTGTAACTGCACTGTGTGATTTTTGAGGTGTGTTTTGTAGCCCAGCATTTAGTCTACATGGTTAAACGTGCCATGTGCTCCCTCATAGACAGGTATGCCGTTAGTGGGTGTAGTGTTCTGTGTATGTCATTTAGATCAAATCCATATGCCCAGATCTTCTGTCCCTATGGATTTTTTCCAGAGAAGTGTGATAAAAAGCTCTCACTGTACTCGCATTTAATTGTCTCTCAAGGTTTTCTAGGCTGTGCCTCATTCTTTCTTTGTCTTTCATGACGCTGGCACTATGATAAGTGCTGGTTGGTTATTTTGTAGAATGTCTGTCAATTTGGGTTTGGCATTGTTTTCATGATTAGGTTAAAGTTATGCATTTGTGGCAAGGATACCACAGAAGTGATGTTGTGTCTCTCATTTATGCATTCTATTGTGGTGTTTATATGATTTCACACTGGTGATTTCAAACTTCATCACTAGGTTAAGGTACTGTCTAATGGATATCTGCACTGTATTTTCCTTTGCAATTGGTATGTTGAAGTGCCTTCTGCAACTGTTATGTTTCCCTTCAAACTCTCATGCATCGGCTCTGTGTACCTTGCCTGCAAAATTGTTACTGTGATATTTGCCTACTGATAATTTATTTCCCTCATTCCCTCCACATTTGTTCCTTGGAATTCTTCTCTACAGAAAGGTTATTCTTCTTCTCCCTTTTACTCATTTATTCAGTTTTATTTTATTCAATTATTTATACATTACAGACTCATAGATATTTATTTCATTTAATGGGTTTTAATGCAATACTGTCAGCATTTATTTTATTCTTCACTTCTTTCCTGCTTTGGTCACAGGGGGGCTCCTTCCATTGGCTCCTGTGTCCTTCAGACACCTCTCCATGTTTTAAAGCACTTCCATGCTTTCCAGGTTCATCTTGTACTTTCCCAGACCAAGCTCTGGAATCAACCTCTCGCCCAGAGAGCCCTGGTTTCTTTATTGAAGAACAGCCTCTAGAAACCAAGAGGTGGGCTCCAGATATGCTCATGACTACAGGGTGCCATTGCCTCGGGCCTCTCAGCAGACAGAGCAAAGAAGACATGTACACATGCTGATCATGGACACACAGCCCTCGGTGCTCACTTCAATGCATCGGAGCACACATTCATGTGTAATGTTCATACACACGTCGTCATACTGGAATCATCCATTTCAGTGCGGCATCTCAGTTTCCTTCTCACCATCCCCTCTCCTTAGCTGTAGCTTCTTTCTCCAGCAGCGGGAATCCTCACTCCCATGATCCACAATAAATCACTTACTGGTTCAACCCCGGCATACACATGAAGTTGCAGACTGCACCTGTAACCACCTGAGGCAGAGGCGGACTAACTAGGGGGAAGTTTGTATGCAGCTCTTAATGTTTGCAGCTTGACCCTGTCCTGAAAAAGTGTTGTTCTCTAAAGTCACTTAGGTTAGTTCTTTTCTTTCCCAAAGTGCTTCCATGTTATTAACTTGTAACTATATGCATCTTCTGAATTCATCTTCTGAACTGTATTCATTGCTGCATCTGAATTACCATAAACTTAGCAGCTTAAAGCAACCCTATTTATTATCTCACATTGTCTGTGGTCAGGTGTAGGGGTAGCTGGGGTAGCTGGGCCTCTGGTTCCCTAGGCTGGGTGACCTGGGCGGCCCAAGTGTCCACTGGGCTGCCCTCTCACCTGAGGCTTGGGAGCCACATGAGCTCCCTGGCTGTGGGTAGAAGTCAACTCCTTGGGGTTGTAGAGCCAAGGCCCTGACATGTGGCTCTCTCTACAGTGTAGCAATTTGTTTCTTCGAGGTCAACAGCTGAGTGTCTCTTCAGGAAGGATCCACATCCTCTGTTAAGGGCTCGCCTGATTTGGTCAGGCCCACCCAAGATAATCTTTTGACTAACACAAGCCAACTGAAGAGGGACCTTAATTACATCTGAAAAAGTCCCTTTTGCCTGTGACATAACATGATCATACAGTGACATCATTCCAGACCGCAGGTCTGACCCACAGGCCAGGAGAGGCCGCTTTCATTTTTTTCACTTTTGTGTCCTGGAAATAACACATACTATCTGACAAATATACCCTTACTTTTTTATACAATATTCCATTGCCCATATTCCATTATGTGTATGAATGCACAACAACTTATTCAACCACTCTCTGGGCACTTAGGTTGTTTCCAGGATTTGAAATTATAAACAAGGCTACAACAAAAACCCTGTGCACATGTATTTTCCAGCTGATGGAGAAGGTGGATTCTTAGTTGAGGGATTTATGGGTTGAAATATACTATGTATTAAATATGTATTAAGTTATTTGTCTTTCGTAGAACATATTGGATTATATTATCCAACACACATGTATTAAGTGATAAAAGCAAAGTGTACAGTGTATAGTTACATTATCAGGTTTGCAAATATTGAAATATACATCACCCTGGCTGGTGTGGCTCAGTGTACAGTCTGGGGTTTGATTCCCAGTCAGGGCACATGTCTGGGTTGCGGGCCAGGCTCCCCAGTAGGGGGCGCACAGGAGACAACCACACATTGACGTTTCCCTCTCTTTCTCCTTCCCTTCCCTTCTGTCTCAAAATAAATAGATACAATCTTAAGAAAAAAGAGAAATATATCAGACGTTAAGGTTATCAGCCCTTTGTGTGTCATCTATATTCCAGATATCTTCTTCCAGTTTACCACCTGTCTTCTGACTTTCAAGTTTTTTTGCCACTTAAATTTTTCAAGTTTTTATGAAGTTAAATTTATCTACCTATTCTTCTATAGTCTTTGGCCTTTGACTCATAGTTACAAAGATCTCTCTACACCAAGATTAAAGAGAAATTCACTCATCTTTTCTTGTATGGTTTTGATTTTACATTTAAATTCCCTAATCCTTTTGGAGTCCATCTTGTGTACGAACTGAGATAGAGAACTCCCTTTATATTTTCCTGGATGGCTACTCAACTGTCCCAACATCATTTATTATAAAGTCTATCTTTACCCAAGTAATTCGAGATGCCACCTTTATCATTTTATGTGAGGTGATTTTAAAATACTGAATACAGTACATTCTGTATGCAAAATTGTAGTGCCTCTAGATAAAATTGTCTCCTTCTAGAGAGATTTTAGTTTTATTTTGGTGGGCAGTAAAACTAGGGAGAAGTCATTCTCCTCCAATCAAAGCCTTGAGATGATTCAAGACCAGTTTCAGTCTTTCTAAGGAAATGCCTCTTTCTAGTTTGTTCTTACTCCTAATGTGTAGCTTTTGGGGTCTCTACTGAAATCCTGGGGTGACCACCAGGTTCCCTCCATGTTGGCAAGACACAGACCCTGATTCTTGTTTTCTCAGCACCATGAGATGGCTAAGGTCATGGTGGGTGTAGCAGCCACTTTTCACCAAGTGGCTCTTGTTTTTACACCTCTTTTCACACCTCTTGGCTATGTTACTGAGGATTAAGTCCTGCTGCCTTGTTGTTCTTTAGAACCATAAAATATCTGGAATTTCTGTAGTATTTTATCTATCCTTTATGTGTTGTTGACAGAAAGCTTGGTCTGATACCTTCACAGCTTGAAGCAGAAATTTGAAAATGCTTACTACTATGACTCAAATTAGTAATTTCAAAGATCAAGCCAACAGTATCATTCAAGCCATAGGTTAAAAAGCAGAAAGATATAGAAATCATATATGAAAAAATAGTAGACATGGAAGACAGATTTAATTTGCAAATAATGGGAATTCTAGAAGGAGAAAAATGAAGACATTGAGGAGAGGCAATAATTAAACAAATACTAGAAGAAAATTCCTCTGAGACAATTAATGACCAAATCTATATGTAAAAACTGTTTCCTGGGTTCTAGGTGAGACTGTGGAGGAAAGATATCTATCTATCTATCTATCTATCTATCTATCTACCTATCTATCTATAAAACATATGTTGGTAAATTCTTATTGCTTTCAAACACACAAACAAAAAAACTACTTATAAAGGAAGCTCAGTTAGCCTGGTATCAGATAGACTGGCCTCAGAGCTTGTACCTGTGACTCTGGGAGCCAGAAGATGCTGGAATCAAATCTGTGGGCTGTAAGAGGACAGGCCTGTCACGAAGAGTGTGCCATTCAGCTCTGGATGGCATGACTCAGTGGATTGAGTGCTGGCCTGCAAACCAGAAGGTCACTGGTTCGATTCCCAGTCAGGGCACATACCTGGATTGCAGGCCAGGTCCCCATTTGGGGGCCCATGAGAGGCAACTGATCCGTGTAGCTCTCATACATCAATATTCCTCTCCCTCTCTTCCCCCTCTTCCCCTCTCTCTAAAAATAAAATCTTAAAAAAAAAAGAACATGCCATCCAGTCAACTTATCGTTCAGCAGACCAAATGCAGATGTGCAAGGACTTAGTGACTATCTCCCTATGAACCCCAACTCAAGAAGCCAAGAAAAATATTGATAAACAACTCTAACCCACAAATGGAAACCAGAGACCTCAAGAGAAGGGAAGATGAAGAAGAAGAGAACTTTGGAAAAGACAATATGTATGCTTGAAAGAGAAGATGCTAGGCTGAGGGAAACTCTAATTGTTGTTTCAAATTAAAAACATTAAACCAACTTGGAGAAATCTCAAAGTAGCGATGGGAGTAAGGAAAGAAAGAAAGACCAAAAAACATCCCAAAACTCTCAAGGAAGAGAGAGTGGAGAGTGAGGAGTTCAGCCAGCTGTCAGAGGACTATCTCTCCGTGTGAAGAACCTTGTGCTCAGGGTCATGCTGGGACACGGCCTTACATTGCCTGCACACTAGATGATACAATTTCACTCACACAGCCCTGATGCTTGAAAGCTGTTTCTCTCCTCCTTTTTGTTTTTAAATCCTCACCTGAGGATACATTTATTGATTTGAGAGAGAGAGAGAGAGACAAGGATGTCAGAGAGAAACATCAGTTGGCTGCTTCCTGCACACACCCTGACCAGGGATCGAAACCACAACCTTTTGGTGTACGGGACAACACTCCAACCGGCTGAGCTACCGGCCAGGATTCTTTCGCCTCCTTTTAATGCTGAGAAGTGAGAAAACCCAAGAAGTGAGGCTGTGTGGGCAAGGGCCCTACTCTGCTAATGAACAGCCGTCAGGGTGAGGGGTGTTGTATTTATGGGCTGGGCAGACTGATTGCCAGCTGCTGCTGTTGAGCAAATGTCCCACAAGGGGGTCCAAGTGGAATAAGGGGAGGAGACAGCTGTCACACATTCTTCCCTCTCTGCCCTTGCCCCCTGGTGTGTGCAGCATTTTGCCATGCTGGGCTGTTTGGCTGGTGTGACCCTGTGCATGGGGAACTCAGGGAACATTTCACATGAGGGTATCTGGAATGTTTGGGGCAGGAATGGGGGGAGCCTTGAAATCGGCTGCCACTCCTAAGGGACCACAAGCTGAGAGGAGCTTCTCAGTGACCATTTCAAGTTGGCAGTTCTGTGTCCTCCCAGCCTACAGTTCCAAAGGCACAGCCCCTCAGCCTTATTCGTAAGGAATCCCATATAAGGCTGTGGCTGGGTGGCTCAGTTGGTTGGAGGGTTGTCGGGTGCACCAAAATATTGTGGGTTCCATCCTGGTCCAGGAGGCAACTGATTGATGTTTCACTCACATCAGTGTTCCTATGTCTGTCTGTTTCTCTCTCCCTTCCCCTCTCTCTAAAAGCAATAAACATATTCTCGGGTGAGGATTTAAAAAAAAAAAAAGAAGAAGAACCATTATAAGGACAAGGACAGAGGGAGTGAGATTTCTCCTGTTTTGTTTTGTGTGGTGAGGGATTATTTTGAAAGAGGAGTGTCTGCAATCGCATGAACAGAACAGTTGCTGTGGACATCTGTGTTCACGGATGGCCTTTTGTTACATAAACCCCTCCTTGATAACATGGATTAAAATGAGATTCTACATATTTTTTCCTTTCAGAAAGAGGCATACTGTGTTTTGTATTAATTATACGTGTTCAGTGCAAAGAGAATGAGGGCAATTCAAGACGGAATAAAGTATGTTTTAAAACAGTGAGCTAGAGCCCCAGTTTAATGTACTCGTCTAGCCAAACGGTTCTCTGTGTAGATCTGCACGTGGCTGAGAACTAGAGATCTTGCCATCCGTGCTAGTCTGTAATTTGGTATCATTTATTCAACACTACATCTTGGAGAGGCTTCTGTCACAATAAAATACACCCATGTCACCTTTTAAAATTAATTTATTTTTAATTATAGTTGACATGCAAATTATATTAGTTTCAAGTGTACAACATAGTGATTACACATTTACATACCTTGTGATGTGATCACCACGATAAGCTTTGTAACCATCTGTCACCGTACAAAGTTATTACAATAATATTGACTCTATTCCCTGTGCTCTACCTATATCCCCATGACTTATTTTAGGGTGAAGGGGATTAAGATCTATGTCACTATTTTAATGGCTTCATGGCGCTCTGTAACTTCTAGGTATCATAATTCCCTGATGGGTGTGTTTCTTTGCTGTAACATTGCATGTTGGTAAATGCTGAGTGACAGCATGTCTGCAGGCTGGCGGGAGACTCAGAGGAGGAGTGGCTCCAGGAGGAAATGGGGCCTGCTGCCGACTCTCTCATCACATCTGGGAAGAACATCATGCTGGTAGCTCAGAAGCTCCATCTTCAGCCAGAATGCCAGAACCACCGGGAGGAGCTAGTGACCACAGCTCAGCAGATCCTGCTGGACACCATGAAGGTGAGGCTGATGTCAGCTGGCTGGCTGGTTGGTCTGGGTAGACAGTGCATTGCTAGGAGGCCTGGACAGGGCACGGCATTCTCACAGTGCACACCCTCCCAAGAGAGAATCCTGTCCAAGTTTCTGCCAAGATCACAGGCACAGAGTTTATTGCCAATTTAATAAACTGGCTAGGAGTGGAAGTTGCTGCAGGGAGTTGGGTTGACACACTGAGCTAGGGTCTATGATCTTGAACTCATGTGAAGCCCCTCTACCCCCACACTTGTCCACCAACCCCTAATAAAAAGGCATCACTGAGGAGCAATGGGGAGATGCTACAGAAACCTCTGCAGCTCTCAGCCTGTTTGGCAAACCTGGCTCCAGAATGAAAGTTCTGTTCGTTGGCCTACAGCTGGGTGGAACTCGGGGCCAGGACAGCCTCCCAGCCTCCAAATGCCCCCCACTCTCCATTCTGATGACAGTCCACCATCTGTTCTTTGCACAACTCTTCTTTGTTGGGACATGCTCCCTGTTCGAATGCATATGCCATCAGTATTGTCAAATATTAGTGATGCCCATCATTAAAACTTTAGTAGTGTGGGCTACTGTGGGGTGTGTTTGTAATTTAACAGAACCTCATTAAAGTAAGATGGAAATGAGGAGATGAGAGAGGCTGAGCCAGAGGGCTTGGGCACCTACTGGCAGGAGGAGGAGAGGAGAGAGAGGAGGGAAGGCAGGCTCTCAGAATGGCAGGTACCAGCTCAGTGGAAATGGACAGATAGAGTGAGGCAGGAGCAGTCAGGCTAGGAAAGATTCTCAGGGGTGCTTCCTGGACAGCCCCCTCCGGACCCCAACATCATCATCTAAACACTAAGTCCCTCCTACACACTCTTTTCTTGGTTATGTGTTGGTTACCATGGTGACCATTGATGGCCTCCTCTAACCTGGAGATAGGTACTCAAACCCAGACTGCACCCCACATGAGGTGTAGCTCGAATTTAGAAGGCCTTGCATTTTCAGTTACATCAAATGTTTTCTTTAAACGTCACTCCTAATGACTTTTTTTTAAAAAAATGTCACTCTGAGGTGACTTGTTTTTGGAGGGCAGGGAGGGGATGAAATTCAGTTCTGTTTAGTTTGGGGATGTTTTGGACGTGTATTTGTAAAACGGTGTGGGGTGGGCGAGGCTCTCTGTCACTCCAGAAAGGTGCAAACCTTTTCAAGCTCGCTACCTCCCCCACTGTCCCAACAGGTGCTGCTCCTGGAGGAAGCAGCGGCCGCAAGGACCATGGCTCGGGCGGCCGGCCGGTGCCTGACCTGTCTGGACGCGCTGGAGGCGGCAGGCTCGGGCACGCCCCGAGGCCCCTGGATTGACCTGGCCCGCGCGCTTCTGAGCCTGGGCCATGTGGGCGCGTGCTGGCAGGGTGGTCGATTACTGCAAGGCCGAGTCCCCGCCCTGCTCGCTGCTGTCCGCGCCCACCCCCTGGGCCCACCAGCGGCCGCTACCCGGCGCCGTCTGTTCGCTCTGGCCCGAGAGATTCTGGGCGAGCTGCTGGAGCGGCTGGAGCCCGGCGTCCCGGCGACACCGGCCTGCGCACCTGGTGCTCTCCTCCGGAACTTGCGGCAGCTGCGCACCCTGCTGGCCGCGCCCGGGCCTGAGCGCCTGCAGGGCGGGCTGGACTCGCTTCTGGCCGCAGTGCTCTGGCCCTGCATGAGCCTGGCCGCCGGCGCCGAGGCGCCGGAGAGGCAGCGCCTGGTGACTCCCTGCCGCCTCCTGCTGCAGCTGCGGGGCATGGGGCCGGAGGAGGAGCGCGTGATGCTTTGGGCCGCCACCGAGGCTCTCTCTCAAGGGGTGCGTGCCGGGCTGCTGCGCCAGATTCTGAGCACGTTCACCGACACGCAGAGTCCTCTGCAAAGGCTGGTCCAAGTCGCCTTGGCGACAGCACCAGTTACAAGTAGCTCCTGGTGCGCCAGCGAGGACGTGTCCGAGAGCATCCAGCTTCTTTTTGCTGCTTTCCATAAGCAGGCCCAGCAGATGCTCCGGGTGGGCCACTTGGTCTTGGTTTGCTCTCCCCGACAACAAACTGGCAAAGACTTGCAGGCCACCATGGTAGGCCTCTCGGGACTTGTGGTCACAGTGCAGCAGATTTTCTCACAAGGCCCACAAGGGTCTGGCCTGAACCGGAGCCCCTTGGTCCTGCACGCCTTGCTCCAGGGCTGGGCCAGGGTCTCTGAACGCCTGCTGGCATGTTTTGATGATGTTCTCAGTATTCCTGAGTTCCTGAGTGTATCCATTCAGGAAATGACCAAGCACTTGGACTTCTACACCTGGGCTTTGAGGAGTGGAGATTCCCGAGAGTTTCCCAGACTTGTGGCATACTTACAAGGCCGGGCCTCACACATTGTGCAGGTGATGAACAGGTACGTGGACCAACATCGAGACCCCATCTTCCGGAACGGCCTGAGAGTCTTGATCCAGCAGGTGGAGCAATCCTCTCTGGTCCTGGGTGCAGCTGCTGAGCGCTGTTCAAAGGGGCACAACTCTCAGGACACAGATGCATTTCTAGCTGTGGCAAAACACCTCATCTGTGCAGCTCAAAGCCTCGAAGAGGGGCTGGATGGAACTAACCACCCTGATATCCTCAGCCCTCTTCGAGACCAAGTCCAAAGGTTTGCCATGGTGAAGAGACAGCCTTGTGTTCTCCCCAGCCTCCAGGACTCTCCAGCTCCAGAACTGACACATGAGCGGGGGCCTGGGTTGGGGAAAAATGACCCAGGCACCTCCTATCCACTCAGGGACCATCTTTCCGGTCCCTGGATTCCCGACACCTGCACACAGAGTGGGGGCCCTCCACTCCTCACCCTCAGCAAACCCAGCCCTGCTGGAGAGAGCCGTAGCCACCAGGTGGTGTCCTCAGCTAGTGTCAACCCTCAGGAGCCCGGTGTAGCTATGGATGAAGCTCGAGAGTTCCTGGCTGGGGAGGGACCACTGGGGTCAGAGAGAATGAATGGACTCCAAGAAATCCCAACACTGGTACCTTCTGTTGCCGACCTAGCAGGAAAGACAACACACTGCCCAGCTGCTGGAACCAACCGGCTCCTAAAATTGTCTCTCCAGCTGTCCCAGAGAGCCAGTGACAACAGGCAGGGGCTGGTAGCTATGGCTGGTGACTGGTACCATCTGTGTCAACAGCTATTTTGTCATAGCTCAGCCGCTGATCTTCCAGGGAGCACAGCAGTATTCATGGAGCTTCAGCAGAATTTAGTTTTGATGGCCCAACTAACAGCCGAAACTGGGCCCGTGGATTTGGGTAAGAAGGACCCTGACTCAGCTAGGCATCCAGAAGCACTTTTACACATGCAGGGCAGACTGGAAGAGGTGGAAAGCCATGCTAAACAGCTGTTGGACACAGTTTTGGCCTCTGATGGTCTCCAAGCCCCTATTTCATGGGAGGAGAGCTTTGAGGACAGATGCCTTCTGTGGTCAGTGGCTGTCCAGGACCTGCTCCAGTGCATGGAGAGGCTAAACAGAAGACAAGGATGGTTCCTGGTGCCCCTGCGACAGGCTGTGAAGAACCAGCGGGGGCTGCAGGAAGGCTTGGCCCAGGTGGCAGATGTTTCTCAGAGGCTACAGGAGGCTGCCCGGCTGTCTAGGCTACTGTGTGGGGATGAGCAGGTAAAGGGCGAGGTCTCCTTTCTGTGCAGGGAAGTTCATGTGCTCACGGACGCTCTGCTGGATGTGGTGCAGATCCTGGCCTCCTCCCCCAGACCATCTCCCAGCCTGTCTACACGCTTTGAACTTCTCTGCTTGGAGCTCACTCTTAGAGCCAAGGCCCTGACTGGCCACCTTAGCAGCATCAATGCAGGCTATGGACAGGCCCTCCAAGATGCTCTTTGCCCAAGGCTGTGCGTCTTCGAAGACCCCCAGACCCCAGACCACAGGCCCCGCAGGCCGGAAAGCTCCCTGGAAAGAATGGTGTCTGGTGTCCAAACTGTGCAGGAGATTGTGGCAAGAGACCAGGAGTCTGGGCCCTGTCGGGAAGACCTTCTTGTGGCTCTGGAAGACATTCTTGTCCTTACCAAGGAAGTGGCCCAGAGGGTCTCTGTGCTCCAAGAGCACCCAGAGGATGTGGGAGTGCACATCCTGGAATGGCTTCAGTGGGAGTGGGCGGCCAAGGCCCACCATGCCGTGTTCCAGCTCCAGGCCTGGAACGGTGGTCACTCAGAGGCCTGGAGACTCCTGGCAAGGTTCTTGAAACCCAGTGATGAACTAGACCCTGCCCAGTCCTGGCCCCACCATGGGGAGGTTGTCTCAGGAGCTGCTGCAGCCGGCAGTGTGGATTCTCAGGGTGCTGCCCCAAGCAACACCCCAGGGAGCTCAGCAGGGACCTGCACGGCTGGTCCAGCCATCGCCAAGACTATTGCGGAAGATCTGGACATGGTAGGATAGTCAGCACGTTTCTCCTCCCCTCTTCAGCCCACTTTCTAGTAACCAAAACCCACTGCCAGAAAAGGTTGTCCCGGTGCCCGCCTGTATAACTCACATCTGGCAGGCAGCACAGGCAGCCTTTGAGAGCCCAGGGTCGGGAAGCAGATTGCCTGGGCTGCAGCTGCCTCTGCCATTTCCCAGCTCTGAGACCACAGAGAAGCTTTTCAGGTATTTTGACTTCAAGACTGTAGTCTAGAAAGTGGAAGCATTGATACCTTCCTGGCAGAGGGTCCATGAAAGCATCCATGTAAAATATGTGCACTTGCCTGACACATAGTAAGTTTCTTGTGCCTAGTGGCCATAATTACTGACCTTCATGAAGTTTTCCCAGTTGTCCCAGGTGGAGTGAGTCCCCTTGCTGCGACTGATAGCTGTCCCGTGGCTCTGGCTCCTTAGGCCACCTTTACCACCTGCTCCTGTCAAGGTTCTTTTGTTTGCAAGTGGCAGGGATCCAGGCTGATTTGGTGTAGGCAAAAAGAAGGGCTTGTGGGGACAGTGCTGGCACAGTCCTTCCTTCCTAGGGCAACAGACAGGATAGCTGGGCATTGCACATCCCAGACACTGGGTTGCCTTACTCAGACTGCGATCAAAGGCAGTGGGAGACGAAGCGGGTGGGCGGTGCTCTGGAAGCCCCCTAGCAGACTGCTCAGCCAGCACTTTATGCACAACCTGCTCCATCCCCTCTGTGACCTTGTGTTTGGCTGCCCAGACCCTCCCGACCCAACCCTGGGTCCTCTCCGGAGATAAAGCTGACCAGATCATGTGCTTCTCCATTCCACTGCTCTTTACTTCCCTCTTCTCATTAAAACATCATTACCTGAGAGGAGACAGTGTTCTCAAAGTGGCTGGGAGGGGGGCAGGCAGTTACCTTTTCCCTGCGGCCGAGTCCCCTCTGCTCAGGCTCCAGCCGTCTTGTAGGCTCTCCTTGCTCCACAGCCCCTGGGCCCATCAGCTCAGCTGCCCTGTGGGCTCCTCCTTTTCTGTTTCTCCACAGGGTCTTTCTGACACATACTCAATGCCACTGACTTCATTGACTGACACATTCTGTGTCTATCAGTTCACCTAACACATTCCCCTTCTCACCAAAACGTGCAGACAAGCGCACATCCCACCATTGCCAACCGCCCAGCACAGCTGCACCAGGAAGGAGACCACAGCAAGCTCATTCAGCCCCACCCCCTCCCCTTCTGTGAAGGGCACCCTCTCTCCTGCTGCAGGCTGCAGTGCCTGGGTGGAGAACAGGCCCACACTTCAAGCTTTCTGTTCCCGCAGGCAGTCCTCGTCCTCCACACAGAGCTCCAGGCTGAAAACAGCAGGACAAGGGCTCTGCCTCAGGGCCTGTCTTGTGAGGGCACAAAGGGAAGGGAGAATCACCACACATGGGGTGTCTGCCCCACTCTCTCACTAACTGGGGCTCCTGGGGTGCAGAGACACTCCTCCGTACAGCCCCCAAAACTGTGAGCACTTGTCAGAACGTGCTGGGGGGCATGCGGTTTGGCAAGGGGTTTGTGTGCATCTTCTGGGCACTTGTAAGTCACAACCTGGACGTTGTGCATTTCCAGCAAATAGTCAAAGCGGTTACAGTGCTTCCAACACTGTCCTAGGCCTCTTCATCACAGAAGAGCCTGGAGACTTTTCTAACTTTGTAAGCATAAGGCCCCTGACAGTTCAGTGAGACAAAAGTTGAAAAGAATATTTCCTACTTTCCTAACCCTTAGCTCAAAGGCCATCAAATCATCAGTTTGTCACTTGCTCCCTGTGTTCAGTCTCTGTAGTTCAGTCGTAGTCCCAGATGAGCTTCGTCCCTTTTCTTGTTCTCACCTCCGCAGGCCCATTGGGGATCCTGCTGGCCCTGTGTCATTTTGTCCCTCTCCAGAAAGGCTTCCACCGCACCTCCTAGCATTCAGGGGGCATCTTACCTGTCTGGAACAAGGCCAGTGAACAGGCTTCAGATTTAATTGAAGAAACCAACTGAAAAAAAAAAAACCCTCCCCCAAAAAACAATAGCAAAGCCAGGCGTGCACTGTGTACTGTGTTCTCATGTGCACTGACTTAGAAAGACTGCACTGTCAGCGGTGACATTCAGGGACGCCGTTGTACCTGTCTTTAGATCCTTCATGCCAAGCACAGTGTCTGGGCATTGCTGATGCACAGTAAGTGATTCTGAATGCTTGCTAGGAAGTGAAAGACAGCCAGGAAGTGCAGAAGAGATTCAGGTTTGGGGCGCAGTGATCGTGGAAGGCGTGGAGCAGGTGTTCAGGTGGAGGAACTCAGACCGCAGCTGTGCCACCCCTGTGGACATCCTGCCCCACCTCCACTCGCCTACCTGCTGGTTGCTCTTCTGACTCCTGGACAACTCCTGACCTGTCAGGATTCTTCCCACACGCCTGCTTGTTCCTGGGCCGGCTTGAGGACAAACACCCTCAATGTGAAGCCCACCCCCAGGGCAGGTCATCTAGACTGCAGCCTCTGCGGTCTCCTGGCCCCTGACTCATATATATCTCCTCACCTGCTACGTGGCAACTGCTCACTTAAACACCCACCTGAGCTCTGCAGCTATAGGGTATGGATCATCCCACCACTCCTCGGGCGGCTGGTCTTCTGATCGCACAGTAGCTGCAGCACCTTCCCACGAGATGGGAGCATGACAAACACTGGACGCAGCCCACCACCGGTGGCAGGGGCGGAAGGACACAGGCCACACGCAGGTGTGCCCACAGCCCTGGAGTGGCTACCCTGTGACTTCCATTCGTTTCTGGGATCAAGTAGAATCATGAACTTAAAACTCCTAATTTAGATGGAATTTACTATCAAGTTTGCGACCTCATGCCTTTCCAACAGCCGAGTCATATCCCTTCTGAGGCGTCAGTATGCTGTCACAGGGCTGGGGGAGACAACGGGCAGGCTCTCGGGTTGCTCCCCTCCTGCCCTCCTGCCCACTGAACCAGTGACAGGCCCTGCCCTGAGGAGCATGAGATCTGGCAGAGCCACTCCTGATCTTTGTCACTAAATTTGCCATTAAATGCAGAACAGCTGTGTGGATGTGGGTCTGGAAGAGATTCCAGGGAGGCCCCCCTCAGGGCCAGCTGGGAGTGTCCCTCCTGCTCTGCTGCTCTGAGTGTCAGGGGCTGCCCTGTTCCTCACTAGGAAATAGTGGGGGTGGGGGGGGGGTGGCGCATTACTCATAGCAGAGCTCTGAAGTTCTTCCATGTAACAAATGATGTGCAAATATTTGGGTTCCCAAAGTTGGAGTGTTCAGGGATTCCTGAATTTCTCCAAGAAGCCATAGATTCTAAACCTTTCTCCCAGGTAAGGCCCGGAAGTTCACTGAGGGAAAGAGCCTGTGATGCTTTAACTATACTGGGCTCTGAATACACAGTTTATGCAAATTATGGATGCATGGCCCTGAGTGACAGGGACTCCCTATTTCCTTTTCTAACTGTTTTTGGAGAAGGTGCTAAGGGCAGCTGGCACGTGGGGAATCGGGAAGCTCTCTTGGTTGCCTCTCTTCTTTAAAACATGACAAAGGTGCCATTAACTCCCCACTGGTAGTTGGGGTTCCAAACGTCAGGCATCTCACTGGCACTGTCTTCTCCCTACAGCGGCCGCCCTGCAGCACCCCTGGCGGCCTGGCCTGGCCGTGTGCTCAGCAGGGCCAGCCTCTCCAGGAGGACTGTGGCACAGACGGTGGGAACAGAATCACCCAGATGGCCCAGGACATGGCCAAGGAGGTGCTTCTGATGGCGCAGAGTTTGAGGAGGAGAGGACACCTCTTGGTACTTGGCCCCCTGGGGCTGTGGTGGTGGGTGGAGGACGGGGCACCGTGGGTGAAATCGGGGTCCAGCTGCCGCCTTCCAGACCCAGGCACCTCCTGGGACACACTTGGCTGCTCAGCCCCTGGCATTTTTACCTGCTCTTCTTTCTCTGGTGTATCATAAATGTCACTTCACTTCTCCCTCCCCCTACTCTTTTGGACTCAGTTACTACAGTGTTGTCTTATTCTACAAAGGAAGATCATTTGTCAGAAGCTGAACTTTAGTAAAATCTAGGATTCATTTTTATCCTGGAAGGATGAACTAAGAGGCCCTTTACATCCTTTAAAATCCCTCCAAGTAGAGGTAACAGGGCGACAGCCCTCTGCAGGACAGCCAGGTGGCCAGCACAGCTTGTGGGGGAGAGGCTGCTTTTCTCTGGTGGGGGTGGCAGCTTCCATCCTGCGTGACCCTTCCACATTCTCTCTGGCCCTTGTATTCATTCAATTTAGTGAAGGGTTATTTAGCATCAACACACCAACACTGAAAAAAATAAAAGTTCATGTACAGAGTAGGGGCAGAAGGAATAGCTAAAATGGCACCGAAACCATTTAGAAAACTTCCATGGAGGTCTGCCAGGTGCAGATGGCGCCACAGCCCATGGCCAGGCTGCCTGGGGCCCCGCTTCTCATTCTGGGTGGACAAGGGGTCCAAGTGAGAAGGCCGGCTGTCGGGGTGCCCCCCGACCGGTGACTGCCAAGCCAAACCCAGCAGCCCCAATACACCCACCACTCAGGCCACCACCAGCCAGTTTTTCACTGGAACAGTGACCCCAAGGTCATTAGGTCAGACCTGGCAGTGGTTCCCTCTTTTTGCTGACTCCCATTCTCTTTCCAAACACCCTTGATATCCTAATGCATCTAGGACTTGGGCGCTGGCCAAGGGGCCAGGAATACGCAAACCTTGCACCCTGTGGACTCCCCTGGGAAATGGCACCTAAAAAAAACAACAACAAAGGGTGATTTTAATAGTGAGGCTTGTGCCTGGTAAGATGAGTGACATGAAGAAATCTCCCCCAAACTTCAAATTCCCATCTGCCTACCAACCAGATTTTAAGCACCGAAGTGCCCGGCGCCCCTGAGTAAAACATGAGCATCTGAGATGGTGGTTAGGGAGCAGCAGGCTGCACGGGGGTGAGGAGCCCAGGAGTCCCGACCTGGGCTGGGAGATTCTGGGACACTCACCCGCAGTACCAGCCGTGTATGGCTCCTCAGCCCTGAGGCTGGGGTGCAGCTGGAGGAAGGCAGGAAGGTCAGGAGGGGTGTCCCTTGGAAAGGCTGAAAGTCAAGTGTCTCCTGTCTTGGCGGATCTACCCCAAACTACTTGCTCTCTTGTGGTCTGAGTTTTCTCTGGCACCTTTGAGAGTTGGGTTATGAATTCCAGAATATTACAGCTTGACCTCTTCAGTTGAACCCTTCTTCACACTGGAGCCTTCCCACAACATCATGATTTGTTTGTTCAACAAATATTGTTGAAGGTGAGACTACTTCATGATGCAAGGAGGAGAGGGAGCCCAAAGCGGTTCCTAATCAGAGCCAGGCATCATAGAAAGAAAGGGACCAGCAAAATTCAGTTCTGTCCAATAAGTTAGTGCCCATTCCTCACAGCATTTAGGGGGTCCCTCTACTGGGCAGGAGCAATAACAAGTCCAACTTCCTTTTAAATGTTTGCTGATCGCTTCCAACTCCACCTATTCCTACCTCTTCCCATGTCACCCCACATCTGGACAAGCCACTCAGAAAGCCCAGGACTGCCTCCTTGGTTGACTTGGGAAGTTCTGGGCACATGGACCCTGGCTGACATGTGGAAACCCTTCTTCAGGCTTCTCCCCAACCACAGTGAAAGCCAGGCCATTCATTCTTCTTTTCTGCTGCCCACACCTGATTGGGAGCCTGCTCTGCTGTTCCCCAGGAAACCTCATTCTGTGAGTAATTAACCTGTTCATACCACCTTGGTCCATGGGTGGCATCATCTGTGTGGACACCTGAAACAACTTTTAGACACTGTCCTGTCTTTGCTAGAGGGCGGTGACAGTGCACTTGTGGCCTTTCCTGAGTCTCCTCTTCCAAGCCATGTCCACATTCCTGTGAGCTACTGAAAGGTCACTTACCTGTTCACCCCAGACAAGCAGATGAGAGTAGTGCATCTTCTCTCAATACTCACCATTATAGTTAAGGTTTTATTTGGATAAAAGATTCTGTGGCTTAAAAAGGGAAAGATATGAATGGAAAACTCCTGATCTGGTCCAAGTCTCTTTAAATGAAGAAAAATATGCCCTACAAAGATTAAAATTTCAAATCAGCTACTTACTAGGTGGCTTCTGCCACCAGCCCGTTAACAACTATCAGCCCCCTTCTGGGAAGCTCCACAGGTGACTGTCCTCATATGCACCTTTGCTCCAGCCAAGACCCCCTTCAACCAGCCGTTTAATATGCCTGGTCCTTCTTAGGGCCTCATTTCTGCCCTGGGCCTGCTGAAAACTAACCCTGAGCCCAGTGCATGCCCCAGCTCCTTCCATAAAAGGCTATCATGACCAGGGGGCTGACTGCCTTGCCCTCAGCATCCCCCACAGACAGATGGGCCCCAACCACCTGCTGGTTTTCAGGACAATAAGCTTCTCACTAACCCAGGAGTGGCCTCTCTTGATGCTTCTGGAGAAGGTTCAGGACCAAGTTAAACTGTGTTCATTCTGGTGCCGAAGTAAGTTGTGCCGGGCACATTTTGGATGCTTTAGAATTCACCGCTGATTTCTTAGGGAAAACTGACGGCATTGCTTACCTACTTCTTGTTCTGTTATTTCTTTTGATACAGAGCAAAGAGCAGCTCATTGCCTCTGCTAGGAAAGTTGCGACTTCTGGACACAACTTCACCAGGCTTATCCGCATCATCGCTAAGAACTGCATAGACCACAGGTGTTCCCAGGAGCTTCTGTGTGTCATGGAACAGATCCAAACCATGAGCAACCAGCTCCGCATCATCTCCAGGTAGAAACGCCGTGGCGGGGATGGCTGCGGGGCACGGCTATGCTTGCGGTCTCTGGGCCCAGAGGGAGCGCTGGGAGCGCTGGGAGCGCAGTGGGGAGGAAATTCCTGTTTTGTACACTCCTTTTAATGTTTTATCCTCCAAGAGCTTACATTAATTTTGGAATTTCAAATGTTGAAAATATACAGAATTAATACAGAGGACCAAAAATACACTTAAGCCACTGTCACCTCTCATTTTATCACAAATATATTGGATAATATACATAGGAAAGACAAAAAAGACCTAACATGGAAAATTTGCTCTTGAGTAGGTACAAACAAAAGTGACTATAAAGAATTTTTAGAAATTAAATACGCCAGCACTGACATTTCCCACCTCCCTTTGCGACATCACACATGTATGCCAGTGTTCACACGCCATCACAAACAAAAGTGACCGATCTCTGCATTATAATCATACTTAAATTTTTTAAAAATATATTTTATTGATTATGCTATTGCAGTTGTCCCAATTTTTCCCCCTTTGTCCCCCCTCCACTCGGTACCCCATTCCCTCCAGCAATCCCCCCTTAGTTCCTCCCCATGTGATGTGCATGTAAATTCTGTGGCTGGTCAATATCCTATACTGTTCTAAACATCCCCATCTATTTTATACCTGCCAATTTGTAGTTCTTAATCCCTTCACCTTTTCCCCCATTCGCCCCCTTCCTCCTCCCAGCTGATAACCCTCTCTCCATTTCTGTGATTCTGTTCCTGTTCTGCTTGTTTACTTAGTTTGTTTTTTAGATTCGGTTGTTGATAGTTGTGCATTTGTTGCCATTTCAGTGTTCATAGTTTTGATCTTCTTTTTCTTATGTAGTTCCCTTTAACATTTCATATAATAATGGTATGGTAAGGATGAATTCCTTTAGCTTTACCTTATCTGGGAAGCACTTTATCTGCCCTTCAATTCCAAGTGATAGCTTTGCTAGATAGAGTAATCTAGGTTGTAGGTCCTTGTTTTTCATCACTTTGAATACTGTTTGCCAATCCCTTCTTGCCTGCAAGGTTTCTTTTGAGAAATCAGCTGCCAGTCTTAAGGGAACTCCTTTGTAGGTAACTCTCTGTTTTTCTCTTGCTGCTTTTAGGATTCTCTTTTTATTTTTAACCTCTGGCATTTTAATTATGATGTGCCTTGGTGTGGTCCTCTTTGGGTCCAACTTGTTTGGGACTCTGTACTTCTTGGACCTGTATGTCTATTTCCTTCACCAAAATAGAGAAGTTTTCTTTAATTATTTTTTCAAATAAGTTTTTAATTTCTGCCCTTCCCCTCTTCCTGCTGGAGTCCCTATGATTTGGATGTTGGTACATTTGGAGCTGTCCCAGAGGCTCCATATTCTTTTCTGTTTGTTTGTTTGTTTTTAATTCTTTTTTTCTTCTTGCTGTTCTGACTGAATATTTTTTTCTTTCTTATGTTTCAAATGATTGATTTGAATCTTGGCTTCATTCACACCACTGTTGGTTCCTTGTGGATTTTTCTTGATTTTACTTAATGCAACCTTCACTTCTGCCTGGGTCTTTTTTATGCTGTTACTATACCCAGTGATTTCTTTTTTTTAAATCTGAACTATCTTAGCATTTCTTTCTTTTTTTAATTGTTGTTCTATTATAATTATCCCAATTTTCCGTCATTGCTGTCCCCTACCCAACCTACCCCGAGCTCCCACAGTCAATCCCTACCTGGTTGTCCATGTTCATGGATCATTTATACCTGTTCGTTGATTAGACCCTTCCCCTTTTTTTCCCCCTCTTTATCCTCCTCCCCTCTGGTCACTGTCCATCCATTCCTTGTTTCCATGCCTCTGGTTCTATTTTGTTCATTTGTTTATTTCATTCATTAGGTTCCCCTTATAGGTGAGATCATATGATATTTGTATTTCACCACCTGACTTATTTCACTTAGCATAACACTCCCCAGTTCCATCCATGCTTTTGCAAAGAGTAGGAGCTCCCTCTTTCTTTCTGCTGCATAGTATTCCATTGTGTAAATGTACCACAGTTTTTTGATTGACTCATTTACTGATGGGCACTTAGGCTGTTTCCAGCACTTGGTTATTGTAAATAATGCTGCTATGAACATAGGGATGCATAGGTTCTTTTGAATTGTCATTTCAGAATTCTTAGGTTGTGATCCCAGTGGTAGGATTGCTGGTTCAAAAGGCAGTTGCCTTTTTAGTTTTTTGAAGAAATTTCATACTGTTTTCCATAGTGGCTGCAGCAGTCTGCATTCCCACTAACAGTGCACTACGGTTCCCTTTTCTCCACATCTGTGCCAGCATTTGTTGTTTGTTGATTTGTTAATGATGGCCATTCTGACTGGTGTGAGGAGGTGTCTCATTGTGATTTTAATTTGCATCCCTCTGATGACTAGTGTTGCTAAGCATCCTTTCATATGCCTGAGCCCTCTGTATATCCTCCTTGGAGAATGTCTGTACAGGTTCTTTGCCCATTTTTTCATTGGATTGTTTGTCTTTTGGTGTTGAGTTGTATGAGTTCTTTATATATTTTGGAGATCAAACCTTTGTGTGAGGTATCATTGGCAAATATGTTTTCCCATATGGTTGGTGCCCTTTTCATTTTGATGACATTTTCTTTAGCCATGCAGAAGATTTTTTAATTTGATGTAGTCCCATTTGTTTAGTCTTTCCTTTATTTCCCTTGCCCTAGAGGATATATCAGCAAAAATGTTGTTGCATGAGATATCTGAAATTTTACTCCTGTGTTTTCCTCTAGGACTTTTACCATGTCATGACTTATGTTTAAGTCTTTCATCCATTTTGAGTTTATTCTGGTATATGGTGTAAGTTGGTGGTCTAGTTTCATTTCTTTGCATGTACTATTCTAGTTCTCCCAACACCATTTATTGAAGAGGCTATTTTTACTCCATTTTATGCTCCTGTCCCCTTTGTCAAATATTAATTCACCATAGAGACATGGGTTTATTTCTGGTCTCTCTATTCTGTTCCACTGATCTATGTGTCTGTTCTTATGCCTGCATCAGATTGTCTTGATTACAGTGCCCTTGTAATACAGTTTGATGTCAGGTATTGCTATCAGGCCTCCTACTTTGCTCTTCTGTCTCAAGATTGCTGAGGCAATTTGGGGTCATTTTTGGTTCCATATACATTTTTGGAATATTTGTTCTAAATCTGTGAGGTATGTCATTGGTATTTTAATAGGGATTGTATTGAATCTATAGATTGCTTTGACATTTTAATAATGTTAGTTCTTCCAATCTATGAACACCATATATGCTTCCATTTATTCATATCTTCCTTAATTTCTTTCTTCAGTGTTCTGTAGTTTTCTGAGTACAGATGTTTTACCTCCTTGGTTAAATTTATTCCTAGATAGTTTATTTTTCTTGTTGCTATAGTAAATGGGATTTTTTTCCCTAGTTTCTGTTTCTGATATTTCATTGTTGGTGTACAAAAATGCCTTCAATTTCTGAATATTGACTTTGTACCCTGCTA
The DNA here is from genome assembly GCF_019186645.2 of Phyllostomus hastatus. Classification (NCBI taxonomy): domain Eukaryota; kingdom Metazoa; phylum Chordata; class Mammalia; order Chiroptera; family Phyllostomidae; genus Phyllostomus; species Phyllostomus hastatus. The sequence goes on along the minus strand of NW_025334041.1, from coordinate 70,823,782 downwards.
TTGAGCCAAATTCACTTGAGAAGTTTTTTGGTGGAACCTATAGGATTCTCTATGTACACTATCATGTCATCTGCAAGTAATTATGGTTTAATTTCCTCTTTTCCAATTTAGATGCCTTTTATTTCTTTTTCTTGTCTGATCACTGTGGCTAGGACTTCCCATAGTATGTTGAATAAAAGTGGTGAACATGGACACACTTGTCTTGTTCCAATCTTAGGGGGAAAATTTTTAGTTTTTGCCTGTTGGGTATGATGTTGGCTGTAGGTTTCTTGTATATGTATATGGCCTTTATTATATTGAGGTATGCTCCCTTTATCCCCACTTTGCTGAGGGTTTTTATCATAAATGGGTGCTATACTTTATCAAATGCTTTTTCAGTATTATTTATATAATCATATGGTTTTTGTCTTTCATTTTATTTATGTGGTATATTACATTTATTGATTTGTGACTATTATACTATACCTGCATCCCTTGGATGAATCCCATTTGATCATGGTGTATGATCTTTTTAATGTATTGTTGGATGTGGTTTGCCAATATTTTGTTAAGGATTTTAGCATCTGTGTTCATCAGAATATTAGCCTGTAGTTTTCTTTCTTTGTGTGTCTTTACCTGTTTTTAGAATTAGGGTAATACTTGCCTCATAAAATGAGTGTTGGAGTCTTCCCTGTTCTTGAATTTTTTTGAATAGTTTGAAAAGGATAGGATTAAGCTCTTCTCTAAGTATTTGGTAAAATTCACCTGTGAAGCTGTCCAGTCCAGGGCTTTTGCGTGCCTGGAGTTTTTTGATTACTGCTTCAATTTCACTGATTGTTATTGGCCGTTTCAGGCTTTCTGCTTCTTCTTGATTCAGTTTTGGAAGATTATACGTTTCTAGAAATTTGTCCATTTCACTCAGGTTGTCAAATTTCTTGGCATATAGTTGTTCATAGTGATTTCTTCTTTTTCTTTTTGTTTGTTTTTTTAAAAATATATTTTATTGATTATGCTATTACAGTTGTCCCATTTCCCTCCTCACTCCTCTCCACCTTGCACCCCCACACACATATTTCCCCCCTTTAGTTCATGTCCATGGGTCATACTTATAAGTTCTTTGGCTTCTACATTTCCCTTACTATTCTTACCCTCCCCCTGTCTATTTTCTCCCTACCATCTATGCTACTTATTCTCTGTACCTTTCTCCCTCTCTCCCCCTCCCACTCCCCTGTTGCTAACCCTCCATGTGATCTCCATTTCTGTGGTTCTGTTCCTGTTCTAGATGTTTGCTTAGTTTGTTTTTGTTTTTGTTTTAAGTGTGGTTGTTAATAATTGTGTGTTTGCTGTCATTTTACTGTACATGTTTTTTGTCTTCTTTTTCTTAGATAAGTCCCATTAGCATTTCATATAATAAGGGCCTGGTGATGATGAACTCCTTTAACCTGACTTTATCTGGGAAGTACTTTATCTGCCCTTCCATTCTAAATGAAAGCTTTGTTGGATAGAGCAATCTTAGATGTAGGTCCTTGTCTTTCATGACTTGGAATACTTCTTTCCAGCCCCTTCTTGCCTGCAAGGTCTCTTTTGAAAAATCAGCTGATAGTCTTATGGGAACTCCTTTGTAGGTAACTGTCTTCTTTTCTCTTGCTGCTTCTAAGATTCTCTCCTTATTTTTAATCTTGGGTAATGTAATTATGATGTGCCTTGATCTGTTCCTCCTTGGGTTCAACTTCTTTGGGACTCTCTGAGCTTCCTGGAAGTCTATTTCCTTTGCCAGATTGGGGAAGTTTTCCTTTATTATTTGTTCAAATAAGTTTTCAATTTCTTGCTCTTCCTCTTTTCCTTCTGGTACCCCTATAATTTGGATGTTGGCATGTTTAAAGATGTCCTGGAGGTTCCTAACCCTCTCCTCATTGTTTTGAATTCTTGTTACTTCATTCTTTTCTGGTTGGATGTTTCTTTTTTCCTTCTGACCCACTCCATTGATTTGAGTCCCAGTTTCCTTCCCATCACTATTGGTTCCCTCTACATTTTCCTTTATTTCACTTAGTGTGGCCTTCATTTTTTCATCTAATTTGCAACCAAATTCAACGAATTCTGTGAGTATCCTGATTACCAGTGTTTTGAACTGTGCATCTGATAGGTTGGCTATCTCTTCATCATTTAGTTGTATTTTTTCTGGAGCTTTGATCTGTTCTTTTGTTTGGGCCATTTTTTTTTGTCTTGACGCACCTGTTATGTAGGAGGGGTGGAGCCTTAGGTGTTCACGTGTGCGGGGCAACCCACGTGGCTGGGTTGTGATGCTGTACGTGGGACAGGTGTCACAGAGGGAACAGTGGCACTTGCTTGGCTCTCTGCCAGATTTCAGTCACTTTTCCTCCTTCTCCCAAGCAAATTGGGCCCTTCTGGTGCTGATTCCCATGTGGGTTCATTTGTGTATGTTCTAGGACCCTGTGGGTCTCTCTGACAAACTCTCCTATGAGGCTGGGAGTTTCTCCAGCTGCCTCAAGCCCCACAGGTGTTTTCAATTTGTGTTTTGAGGCTATATTTCCCTGTGCTGGGATCCTGAGTTGCGTGGTCTGTCTCACTCCCCAGTTTCACCTGGTTTATCTACACTCAAATGTGGGATCTCCTTCTGCCTTGTGCACCGTGCTGTGCTCCACAATCCGTCGCCTTGCTAGGTCTGCCAGCTGTCACCCATTGCACCTGGGGTCTGCCAGCCACTGCTTTGCTGAAAGTCCTCTCCACCCTGGTTGCCCGATTCTGCCCCCCCTACCAGTCTGGATGAATGTGTCTTCTTTAACTCCTTGGTTGTTGGACTTCCATACAGTTCAGTTTTTCATCGGTACTGGCTGTTTTTGTTTTTAAATTGTTGTTGTCCTTCTTTTGGTTGTGTGAGGAGGCACAGTGTGTCTACCTATGCCTCCATCTTGGCCGGAAGTCCTCATGGTAATTTCTTATAATCTTTTGTATTTTTGTGGTATTAGTTGTAATTTCTGATTTCTGATCTCTTTCATTTCTGAGTTTGTTTAGTTTGGTCATCTCTCTTTTTTTCTTGATGAGTCTTGTTAAAGGCTTGTCTGTTTTGTTTATCTTTTCAAAGAGCCAGCTCCTGGATTTATTGATCCTTTGAATTGTTCTTTTACTCTCTAGGTCATTTAATTCTGCTCTGATTTTGATTATTTCCTTCCTTCTATTCACCCTGGCCTTTGTTTGTTGTTGTTCCTCTAGTTCTTATAGATGTTGGGTTAGGTTGTTTGTTTGAAATGTTTCCACTTTTTTAAGGTAGGCCTGTATAGCTATGAACTTCCCTCTCAGGACTGCCTTCACTGTGTCCCATAGGTTTGGGGCTGTTGTGTGTTCATTTTCATTTGTTTCCAGAAACTTTTTGATTTCTTCCTTGATTTCATTGTTAACCCATTCATTAGTTAATAGCATGTTATTCAGTCTCCATGAATTTGAATGTTTTTGAATTTTTTTTCTTGAAGTTGGTTTCTAGTTTCAAGCCTCTATATTTGGAGAAGATGCTTGATATGATTTCAATTTTCTTGAATTTGTCAAGGCTTGGTTTGTGTCCTACCATGTGGTCTATGTTTGAAAATGTTCCATGTGCATTTGAAAAGAATGTATATTTTGTTTCTTTGGGGTGAAAGAAAGTCCATTTGATCTAGAGTATTGTTCAATGCCACAATCTCCTTGTTGAATCATTGCTTAGAAAATCTATCCATTGTTGACAATAGGGAGTTAAAATCTCCTACTATGAGTGTGTCACTGTTGATATCTTTCTTTCAGTCCTCCAAGATTTTCCTTATATATTTGGGTGCGTATATGTTTGCAAGGGTTATACCTTCTTGATGAATTATTCCCTTAAGTAGTATGAAGTGTCCTTCATTGTCTCTTTTTATGGCCTTTGCCTTGAAATCTATTTTGTCTGATGTAAGTATTGCTACCCCAGCTTTTTTTTTCATGTTTATTTGCTTGGAATATTTTTGTCCATCCCTTCACTTTCAGTCTGTGTACATCTTTTGTTCTGAGGTGGATCTTTTGTAGGCAGCATATATGCAGGTTCTGTTTTCTTATCCATTCAGCTACCTTATGTCTTTTGATTGGAGCATTTGATCCATTTACATTTAAGGTTATTTTTAATAGGTACTTATTCATTGCTATTTTTTCCCTTTGCACCTGTTTTCCTCTGTCTCTCACTCTTTTTCTTCATCTTCTTAAAGCAGTCTCATTAGAATGTCTTGTGATGCTGGTTTGGTGGAGGTGTATTCTTTTAGCTTTCTTTTGTATGAGAAACTCCTTATTTCATCTTCCATTTTAATTGAGAGCCTTGCTGGGTATAGTACTCTTGGTTGCAGGCCTTTGCTTTTCATTACTTGGAATATTTCTTGCACATTCTCTTCTGGCTTATCTTTCTGTTGAATAATCAGCTGTAGCCTTATCAGAGTTCCCTTGTATGTTACTAGCTGTTTTTCTCTTGCTGCCTTTAAGATGGTCTCTTTGTCTTTAAAGTTAGCCATTTTAACTATGATGTGTCTTGGAGTGAGCCTCTTTGGTTCATCTTGATTGGGACCCCTTTGTGCTTCCTGGAGTTGCATGACTTTTTCTCTCATCAAGTTAGGGAAGTTTTCTGGCATAACTTTTTCCAACAGGTTTTGTATTCCTTTCTCCTCTTCTTCTCCTTCTGGTATCCCTATGATACAGATATTATTATGCTCCATGTTTTTCTGCTGCTCCCCTAAACCCTCTTCATTCTTTGAGTCTTTTTTTGTTTTGTTGCCCTGTTGAGAATTTTCTTTCTACCTTGTCCTCAAGCTCACTAATTCGATCATCCACTTCATCTAGCCTGAATTTAATTATTTCTACTGTGTTCTTCATTTTAGATGTGGTATTCTTAATTTACTCCTGGCTCTTATTGATAGTTTCTATGTCCTTTATCATGCTAGTGTAGTTTGCAGTAAGTTCCTTGTAGCTTCCCTGGAGTTCATTATAGTTCTCACTGAGCTCAGTGAGCATCCTTGTAACCATTTTTTTTTATAAAGCAAGCTTTTTAAAAAAAGACTTTGTTTGTTTGTTTGTGTTTTAGAGAAAGGGAGGAGAAAGAGAGGGAGAGAAACATCAGTGTGTGGTTGCCTCTCATGCACCCCAAAATGGGGACCTAGCCTGCAACCAGGCATGTGCCATGACTGGGAATCAAACCAGTGACCCTTTGGCTCACAGGCTGGTGCTCAATCCACTGAGCCACACAGCCAGGGCTAGCCATTATTTTGAACTCAATGTCTGTTAGAATTTGTTTGACTCAATTTCATTTAGCACTCTTTCTGAGGATTCCTCCTTTCCTGTCAATTGAGGGTTTTTTTTTCCTTTGTCTCCCCATTTTAGGTGACTCTTCTTGTTTGTTTCTGCTTCTTAAATTAATGTGCTTTGACTCCCTGTCTTTATGGTATGACCTTCTGTGGTAGGAGATCTGTGGGACTCAGTGGTGCAGTTTCCTTGATCTCCTGAACTTGATGCTCTTGGTATGCCTTTTATGCCATTTATGTGTGCTCTCTGGTTGGAATTAGGTTTTGGTTGTTTTGGGTTGTTCTTTTGTGGGTTCTTCCCTCTGGATGGCTGACTGAGAGTCATCCCACTTACCACATCTTGTATGATATTGTACAGGTGCTTCTAGAACAAAACCAAACAGCCCTGGAAACAAAACCACACCCGCAAAATTAACCCCCACCCATAATCACACTATCAACAGCAAATGAGGCAGTATTAATAAAAGTATAAAGAGATTAAGACTATTATAAGAAAGAAAAAATGAATTTGAGATGATTAACTGAAATAAAAATGATTTTGAGATGGTAGAGGGAGGAGCAATAATAAAATTAGGGAATAGAGACAGGCAAAAAGAGAAATAAAAATTTACATCATAAAAAAGGGAAGGAAGTAGGCAGAATGGAGTAAGAGAAGGAAAGCATATAGTATTAGGTTAAACAGATTAAAATAAAAAGTAGTGAGAGAGAGAGAAAGGAACCAGATTGGAGGAAAAGATCCACCACAGCACTAACAACAATAATGAGCAAAGATTAATAAAAATGTGAGGTGAATAAGAGGGAAATAAGAAAGAAAGAGAAGCTTGAGATGTCTAGAGGAAAGAGAAGTGATTTTTGAGGTGATAAAGGGAGAAGGAATACTAAGAATGAGGGATGAAAACCAGGCTAAGATGAAAAAAAATAAAATTTAAAATGAAAAAAAGAAAGGGCAGGAGGAAGGCAAAATGGAGGAGGAGAGGGGAATGGTAAAATTTGAGATTTGAAATAAAGAAATAGTGAAGATCTAGGAATAAGATTGGCAAAATGCAACAACAACCATCATATTCACCAACAAGCAAAGACTGATAAATGTGCAGGGAGAATGAGGCTATTTTAAGAATGGCAGAAAGAATGTGAGATGACTAATGACAAGAAAAATGGTTTTGTGAGGCTGGATGGGGGAGAAAGAGTGAGTGTGTGGAATGGAAACAGTGATAGCAAGAGAGAAAATAAAATTTAAAAAGTAAGAGGAAAAAAGAAGGTAAAATGGAGTAAGAAGGGAGAAGCAAAATATGAGATTTGAAATAAACTATAATATAAAAACTAGTGACTTAATGTGCACAAATTTGAAGGACAAGGAATGAATGTTAAAGAGCTATGCAGAAGAGAAAATAACGCAAATCATGAAGAAGACCACAGTGGAATTTGTCTCAGTGTTTTCTCTTTCTGGATCTACCCTAGGTAGTGTCAGATGGTATCCCAGTCTGCCCCTAGGCAGCCTGTTCGAGATTACCAGGGATCTACAGTTAATGGCTAACTCCTTCCATTGTTAATCTACTCACTCTGTAATCAGCAGTCAAGATTAAGCACCAGGGGTGGGGCAGAGTAATTCTGCAAGTGGGGCTGTTGCTTCCCCTCAGGCTGATGCCCCATGGAGAAGAGTACTCTGCCTGAGCAAGAAGTCTCCTGCAGTATGGGAATGACTCAGCACAGGGATCCTGACAGCTGCTCCCTCACTTCTCTCCCCAAAGCCTCCATTCCCAGACTCTCTTCCAGCATCTCTAGTCCACTCTGCCCCCCACCCTTTGCCAGAGCCCAGGTAAGTGGCTGCAAATGCAATTGTGTGTGTTGGCCCTTTAAAAGGCTCTCTGTTGACTCTGTCTCTCTCTGTTAGACAGAAACCCTGTTGCTTTTTGCAGATGGATGTTATCTGGGTTCCTTTCCTGGCTTTGGTGCTGTAGGCTGGGGAGCCCAGTTTGTGGTTTAGACCCCACACTTCTCAGGGGGAACACCCTGGCTGCTGAACTTCAGCTGCCTCCCGTGGGAGCCCAGCCAGCCCCCTTGCATCTTCACACTCCATACTGGTCACATTGTGGTGAAGTGGTTTCTTTTGTCTGGCCATACTTATAAGGCTTCTCTCCAGCTATTGTTCAGTTGGTTATTCTGGATGATTTCTCTGCAATTTAGCTGTAATTCCAGATTGGTCCTGGGAGGAGGTTAGTGTAGGTAGCTTCTACTTACTCCTCTGACATTTTGGATCACACGGCCCCAAAGGTTTCTTTCAGCATCCTTATAACCAGTGTTTTGAACTCTGCATCTCATAGGTTGTTTATCACCATTTCATTTTGTTCTTTTCCTGGAGTTTTGTTCTGTTCTTTCCTTTGGGCCATATTTGTTAGTCTCCTCAATTTAGCAGCTTCTTTGTGTTTGTTTCTATGTATTAGGTAAAGCTGCTTTGACTCCCAGTCTTAGTACTGTGGCCTATTGCAGGAAAGGCACCTACAAATTGTATAGGGTGGAGCCTTAAGTAATCACCAGGGTGGAGCAACCCATCTCACCACTTTATGGCTCTCTGTGGGTGAGGAATCCAAGAGGGGACAAGGCTGCTGCCTGGCCTCTAGAGATTGACTGACAGGGAGCTGTCTCTTTGGAACTTACCCTCTTGCCAGTCACTTCACTTTCTCCTCTTCTCCCCATATGCCACTTTTGCCCTGGTGCTGAATCCCACAGGGGGAGAGTCTACATGCAGCCTAAGTCTGTTGCAGGCCTTTTAAGAGAAGTCTGTTGAGAATCCCACAGTTTCTTCCACCACCCCAACCCCCAGTGGTGTTTGCAACCAGAAGCTATAGGGACTTATCTCTCTGGTGCTGGTACCCTGGGCTGGGTGGTCTGGTCTGGGGCTGGGATCGCTCACTCCTGAGGTACCCTTCCTGATTTTTATCCAGCACACGTGGGTATGGGACCAGCCATTCCACTGCCTCTCTGCGCCTCCACATACCTGTGTGCCCCACCGTGTCTCTGCCCCTCCTACCCACCTGTGATGAATGTGGCTTCTTTAAATCCTTGGCTGTCAGACTGCCATATGGATACATTTTTTGACAAATCTGGGTGAAATTTGTTTTGTAGTCTAGTCGTAATTTTTGCTGTAGTTGTGCATGGAGGCAAAATGTGTTTACCTACACCTCCATCTTGGCCAGAAGTCTCTATAATCATGTTTAAATTTTGACCATTAGTTTTCTATTTATTTTTATACTAACCATATCTAACAAAAAAAGCCAGTTACCTCTAAAAATACATATATAAAACAAACAAGTGAGCAAAAGAGAACCAGAGACATGGAAATAAAGAACAAATGGATAGTAACCAGAGGGGAGGGGGAGGGGGATAACGGAAAAGAAGGGGAAGAGTCAAGTTAAGGAACATGTATGAAGGGCTCATGGACAAAGACAGCAGGGGGTGGGGACTAGGGTAGACTGTGGGACATGGTGGGTGGGTAGGGCAAGGGAGAGTAATGGGGAAAAATGGGGACAACTGTAATTGAAAAACAATAAAAATGTTGGCCCTGGCTGGTGTGGCTCAGTGGATTGAGTGCCAGCCTGAGAATCAAAGGGTCGCTGGTTCCATTTCCAGTCAGGCCACACACCTGGGTTGCAGGCTGGGTCCCCAGTAGGGGGTGCACAGGGGGCAACCACACATTGTTGTTTCTCTCCCTCTCTACCTCCCTTCCACTCTGGAAAAATAAATTAATAAAATCTTTTTAAAAAAGAAAAGAAAAAGAAAAACAATTTAAAAAATTATAATTAAAGCACACAAAAAAATAAATACAAATACATTAATTGAAAAAAGGAAGCATTTTCTGTGTCACCTGCCCAAGAAAAACTATGGCAGCACAGAGCTTATGTTCAGATGAATTCATTTAATGTGCCCAGACTGTGGAGTTGAGCAGTTTTTGCTGTCTCCTTCCCTCATCTCAGCTTTCATGTTGATGATATAAAACATTGTAATATAAATATGGACCGGTTTCATTTCAACCTGAGTGTGTTAATACCAGCAGTGTGCATTTATCACTAACAAACTTCTGTTAGTAATATTCTGATATTGCGGAAAAGCTGATAGATAAAACTGTTATCAATTATCATAAGGCATAAAAATAACATCACCAAGATCAGGTACATAAATTCTTTTTAAACCCAAAATAAAACCTGGTTATTGTTATCTAGGACAGTGATTTTCAACTGGTGTGCCACAGGAACTTTTCAAACATTCAGTCAGGGGCACTGGCCTCTTCTCCCTGAGATGGTCAAATAAACAAATGCCAACAGCCAACATAACAATAGGCATCCAGTGTGAATGAATAAAAATTATACCTATTTTTTGTCAGATAGGCAAAAAATAATACATTTTTGGTATGCTGCAGAATTTTAGTAATTAGTTTATGTGTGCCATGAGAGGAAAAAGGTTGAAAATCACTGATCTAGGAAATATTTCAGGCATGTGACCATCTCAAGATTAGCTACTCAAATTTCTCCACTTCAACTATAGGAACTGCAATTAATTTTAGCATTTCAAATACAGGTATTGTTGTAAGGGCACACAGGGTTTGTTTAAATCCCATATGGTAAAACACACAAAATGTGGAACTGACTCTATAAAGGAGGACGACCCTTCACAGGTCACTAGAAAGAGGATGCTGCCAGGGCCAGGCAGAGCCACACAGGGTCAGTTAAAAGCAGGAGTGAGCGGAAACAGGCAAGAGGCTTACTGTGGTTTTCGTGGGAAGGAATAGGCAAGGCAGGATGAGCAGGCCAAATGGGTTTAGGATTGGCAAATTTGAGTAATTTCAGTGGCTCTGCAAAACAGAGGCTGTCCCTCACTGTCTGGTATCTGGCCTAGTGTGGTGAGGGCAGGTAACAGTGGCCCGGAGTGAAAGAGCTCCACAGGGAGGTGGTGGGGTGTGGGGTTTGAGTCGGTTACTCTGCATATGGAAGGTGCACTTGTAGCTGAATCATTTACTCCAGGATTTGGCTACCCTTGGGAGGGGCAGTCTTTCCAAGGTCAGCAAAGTCCTAGGGTGTCAGTACATCAGACACAGAAGATAAAAGGGCGTGATTCATACAGATGTATTTGTCAAGCTCTCAAAAGATCTGAAAGCCCTGAGATTTTACCTGAGTTCATTACTTAGGTTTCACAGCATCTTCATTTTCATTGGTAAAAAACAACTTGTCTCACTGAATCTAGTTACATTGAGTTTTTTAAAAAATATCACTGAGGTATGTAATTCAATCAGGAAGTACCAGCCTGATCTTTGATTAGAACTTTTAAGTCCTGAACGCAATTCTATACAAAATGTCTTGTTCCCTTTCCTCATATATGGATGTTGGTATTTCTTCTGTACTGCTCTTCAGTTATTTTCATTAAAAACACTTCTTGTTAGTTTACAGATACAATATGAACTGGACCCTTTTAGTATCCAAACGCACGTTTTTATTTTAAAATGTCAAATTACACCATTAGAACAGTCTTTCTTTGAGTAGTCCCCACAAAGGCACATGTTGTAAACACTCTGGTATCTGGTTATTTGAGATTGCACCTCTTATCCAGTGTAATGTCAGCAGTTTTCCTCCTGCAAACCCCAGTGTAAAGGCCTCCCTGGCAAGAAGCAAGTCCTCCGAGGAGCTCCTGCTGGGAAATGCACAGCAGCTCCTGCATGCCGTCTCCAAGACCGTGAGGGCCGCGGAGGCTGCCAGTCTTAGGGTAAGTGCTGATCCCAAGCACAGGCGCTGGGCAGAGAGCTCACATGTGCGGTGCTGTGACTCGCCACCGCCTGACAAAAACATGATAAGCTTCACACATTCATGAGGAAACTATACCTGCCTCTTAGTTGTTAAATTCAACCTGATTCCGTCCCCAAACCTGCCGCCTGGCTCCGTGTGTTTCAGTTTGGCTGATTCCCATCCACCTACCTTCAGCTTCACTGATTCTTCCTGCAGTTGCTGATGAGCCTGTAAAAGCGTTCATCTTTTACCATGTTTTTTCTTATTTTTAGCATTTTCATTCAACTATTTCTAATAGTCTTTGTCTACTAAAAATTCCCCATCTGTTCATGCATTTTGTCTATGTTTCCCACTAAAGCCATTGATATATTAACCATGGTCATTTTTAACTTCCTATCTGATAGTTTCAACAAGTAGCTCATATCTGAATCTGGGTTGTTTGATTCCTTATCTCTTGACAGTGAATAGTTTTTCCTTTTTTTCTTTTTTGCGGGTCTTATAACTTTCCATTGAAAACGACTTTATGTGTAGACTGGTAGCGATGAACTGAATAGGATGTATGCCTGAAAATGGGCACCTGTCCTATGCCTTTGTGCGGGGGTGAGTCAGCACAGTCAGGGTATGAGCTGAGTGTGGCCTTTATTGTTATACTCATCCTTGATGCACCACCAGCTCCAAACTTTCTAGCATTACTTTTGTGTGTAGTTGGGGTTTGGGTTTTTACAAACATTCCCACTCCACTCTTAGACTGAGGCTGGCCTTGTGCGTGTGCACCTCAGAGCTGCTCTTCTCCAGGTTGTGCCTCTCCCATAGTTCATCACTGGTGACTCAATGGCTGGAGAGAAGGTGGTGGTGTTCATTGTCCACATTCAGCCTCAACTGTAGGCAGGCCCAGGGTCCCAGGTCCAGGGGTTGGGACTTTCTCAGTGATCCTTCTCCTTCCCCAGAAATAGGAGACTTTTACTGGTATGAACTCAGAATGGTTTTCTGCTCCTTCCCCAGGGGTACAGGCCTGTGTTCTATCCCCTTCTCCAGTCACAGTGGTCTTGACCTATGCCCTAGGAGTGACAGAACTGGCTACCCTTCCTTCAGTGACTTTGGGCTTTTGTTCCATAAGCAATGTGAGCGGAGCTTCATGCCTCTGTCACAGTGGTGGCTGCCCTCCTCCCCACTGCAAGGGCATTCCCAACTTCCTGCTCTGTCCAGACCATTCTCATGATGCCAGGGGAGGTCCTGGAGGAAGCCCGAGATCAGGTGTGGATTGTCCTTGGGTTGTGGCTCTAAGGAGTCCTATACTCACACTAGTGTCCACTTGGCCACTAGCAATTTGTTAAGAATTTTAGCTGAAGTCATCCTATCAGATTTTCTGGTAGTCTATCTTTTCCCTATACTCTGTCCTAAAGAAACCAGCGCTGCATCCCTGTCTGTACTTGGAAGTGGCTATCTTCTCTTAGATTTCAGGATAGTTAAATGCTTTTCAACCTCAGCTCTCTAATGCATTCAAGAAAAGTTATGATTTGGTGAGTCATTTGACTTCCCTGTTGTTAGGGTGAGAGTGGTACTCTTTCCAGCTTTCTACATCCTAAGTAGAAGCTGGAAATGGAAACTATTGGAATGCCTAAAAGAACACCTGTCCAGGGCCTCACCACACGCTTACACGCATATTATTCTACCTGCGAGACGGATCCCTGCCCCTTTGGGCTCCTTCGACCCTTTAGGCCCAAACTTAAATTTCACCTCCTTAGAAGGATGAAATACCCTCTCTATATCTAAACTAAATCACATCCAGTTCTCGCTGTTTTAGTGCCTTGTACAATTGTGTTAAGTGCCTTTTAGGACTTACCATAATTTATAGGTACATATTCATCTGGTTTTCACCTTGCATTTATATATTTGTCTGGCTCTTTTATTAGGATGTAAACTCTATGCAGTCAGACCTGCACTAGTGGGCTAGGCCATGGAGGTGCTAAGTACATAGAGGGAGAATCTTCATTTCAAGACTCATCCAGTGAAAAGTACTTGAAAAATGTGCATATTTTAGCTACAAGTTCCAGAGTTTCTTGACAATAAAGAAGGTTGACAGAAAAAGCTCAGACAGAGCTGGCCACGACAGAACAGGGTCACTCCCTCCAGCATGGCCTCCACTCCCAGCCTCCTGCTGACCCTGCAGTGCCAGCTGAGGCTGGGCCAGTCTCCACATCCCAATCTCTAGGCCACCTGTGTGCAGGTGAGCCTGGCAGTGAAGCCAAGTGTACACTTGTGTCCTGGCTCTGCTCAGGCTGCTGGCCAGATCCATGGGAAATTTGCCTAAAGCAAAATGAATAAGGCATAATCCAAAAGGAGGCAGAATTTGGGGTAAAGAGTTTTTAAATACTAGCTCATTTTCAGGACATTCTGTTGTGATGAATGTAAGATCCTTTGTGCTGTTATGCTTCTCCTTTAAAAATGAGTGGGTGCCAAAACACTCCAAACACTATTCCTTCACCTCTGCTAAATTAGGGCTGGAACATCAAAGAACCAGCCCCAACCTCTCTCACTAAGAGCTCCAATCAGTGGACACTGGGAAAGTGTGCACAGTGTTTCCCAGGATTTAACTATCTTTCTCCTTTCTCTCCTTCAGGGTTTGAGACAACTGTCCTCAGATCCAGAGGAACTGGAAGTTGCCGCCTTGTGCATGCAGTGGAGAAGGAAACTGGTACATCACAGACTTCGGGAAACCTCAAACCTGGACTGTGACGAGCTTGGCCTGCGGAAAACAGGCACAAAAACGCCCCCGCCCCTCGCAGCCCTGGTTCAAGAAGCATTATGAAAGCTGAGAAACATTCCCCAAGTCCAACTCTGTGTTTATGTGGGCACTGGCCTTGAGAGTCTGGTCACCAAACCAGCCTGTGGGGACACAAGGTGACACAGTGGAGTGCTGTGTCACCTTAGAAAATTAATTTTCTGTCTATCTTGCACCATGTTAGCTCAGCTTCATTCATATCATTCTCTTCCTTTCTATGTATCAAAGGCCTTTTGAGCCATGTATTGCCAAGTTTTTGGTGTCTGCCTTCCTGGAAATGGATGGCCAACACTGCCTCCTGGAATGTCTAACAAGGTATCTTCTCAATAAACTCTGGGCTCTGTGTGAGAATGGCACACCCTTTGGGACATCTGGAGGACTGTCTCTGAGCCAGTGTTCCAATGAAATATTAGCTGAGGCCTCAGAGTAAACACTACTTAGTCTGCTATAGTGAGCTCTGGGTACCATACACCCCAGATGCTGGATGGAAAGCAGGCTGCTCTTCAGCAAGAGTCTACAGGGCTGCAGAGTTTAGCCCACACACCTCGGATGTGGAAAGGAGTGGTTTGTATACCTTTATGGCATTGGGGTAGGGGTAGGGAATCCTGTAGCTATGTGTTGATCCTGGGGTTGATATCCATTATTCTCATCATTGACCACTGTACCTGCAGGCCTCTCATGTTGTGTCTATATCTGGCATCACTGTGACCCCTGTTTTTTTATTAGATGGAAAGTGTTTCCATGGAGCATCAACCAACCTCCCTCACTGACTTTGCTTCTCAGTTAATGGCTCAAGATAGTTGGGCAGGGTTGGGGGTGCTTCCCTGACTTCTGCTGTGTGGTCACCTCATTTTGTCAGAGAGCACCCATGCCACACAGGAACTGAGAGTGCCCAGGAGCATCAGGACACTGAGAAAATATACTCATTAAGCTTGGCTGCCACAGGACAGCGGTGAGGCTCCGTACTAGCCTCCTGGCTCTCATTACCCACGGCCCCCAAGGAAACAATCTGGACACACATCTGATCACACCACTCTCCTCCTTTTATTCAGGGTGCTCAGGGATGAGAAAAAGTCTTCTTTCCTTGACTCCATCCTTCACCCTAGTCCTCTTCTGCTTGGCCCCCTTTTAAGTAAAACTCTGGTCATTAGGTTTAAACTCTGGTCAAACTCTGATACATTGGAGGGAGAATAAAGAAAGTTAGACAATCATTTCAAACGAGGTTATGGTACTGCTGCAAAGACCCATTTTTGAACATCAAAGTTGAATATTACCTTCATTCTCTCTGTGTCCCTTGTAACAAACTGTAATAGTCTCCTTCTCTCCTCTGCACTGTCCCAGTTGGATGGATGTTGCAACCCATGCAATATTTTGCAAGCTCAGAAAGACAAAAGACAAATTTCATTCATAATCCTGAACATACCATACCTTTTAATGACTATTTCTGATACTACTTCACGGACAGAGATAAATCTCAGGGAGTAGAGAGGCTTCACTCATGTTTGGGAAAAGTGCTTCTAAGGATAATTAAGGATGCATAGGGACCCTCGGGAGACCTGGGCTGTGGCGTGCCCATACGTTCAGAGGAAACGCTGGTCAGCTTCAGTTATGGCTGATTCATCCTGTACTGGAATTTTGCTTTGCTTTATAGGCACACTTTGGTCTTTTCACTTTCTTGGGTGCTGTCCAAATGACAGTGGTGCCCATATTTCACTGTTCCAATGCCAACTGCAGCAGCGGACTGACTCATTGTTTTGAAGAGCCCAGAGAAAGAGCAATCAGTATTTTTTCTTACTCAGTAGGTGTTCAGTGTATTCACTGTCAGGAAAAGGTAAGTGTAAGTGTGTGAGCCTTTCCAAAGCTTTTCTAAGTTGAAACTAATTTATTCAGGCAATAAATATTTAACTGAACATTTTATTGATAGTGAAAAAAAGTAGCCTGCATAGATATATCACTGTGAGTATTTAATAATATATACCATTGGGCTATATTTATTTAATTCTGGCCAGTCCCCTACTTAAGCTTAAAGTAAAATTGTAACCCTTATTTGACCTTGATTACCAGACAAAGAGGGGGACTTAAGATCACCTTCTTTTAAGTCCCTTTCAAGGTTTTTTTTAAAAAACATGATTTTAATTCTTCTCCAGATAAAATTTAAAAAAATGTTTTTGTGCCTGGAAATATCAAGTCTTGAGTGGAGAGGAAGTTTGCTGTATGTGACGATCTTTGGAAAGCCGATGTGAACCTGTGAAGTCACCCAAAATGGATCCTAATAAGCCTCATAAGGGAAGGTGTTGTATCCCATTCTCAAGTAGTGCTCTGGCCAAGGATTTATTTACCACCCACTTCAACAAAACACAGAATGAGATTTTCTTTTTTTGTTTTTTTTAAATATATTTTATTGATTATGCTATTACAGTTGTCCCATCTCCCCCCACCCTGCACACCACCTCCCACCCACATTCCTCCCTGCCTTCTTAGTTCATGTTCATGGTCATATATGTAAGTTCTTTGGCTTCTACACTTCCTATACCTCCCCCTGTCTATTTTGTTCCTACCACTTATGCTTCTTATTCCCTGTACCTTTTCCCCCATTCTTCCCCCATCCTGTCCCTCCTGATAACCCTCTACGTGATCTCCATTTCTGTGATTCTGTTCCTGTTCTAGTTGTTTGCTTAGTCTGTTTTTCTTTTTAGGTTTGGTTGTTGGTAGTTGTGAGTTTGTTATTTTACTGTTCATATTTTTGATCTTCTTTTTCTTAGATAAGTCCCTTTAACATTTCATATAATAAGGGCTTGGTGATGAGGAACTCCTTTAACTTGACCTTATCTGGGAAGCACTTTATCTGCCCTTCCATTCTAAATGATAGCTTTGCTGGATAGAGTAATCTTGGGTGTAGGTCCTTGCCTTTCATGACTTGGAATACTTCTTTCCAGCTCCTTCTTGCCCATAAAATTTCTTTTGAGAAATCAGCTGATAGTCTTATGGTAACTCCTTTGTAGGTAACTGTCTCCTTTTCTTTTGCTGCTTTTAAGATTCTCTCCTTATCTTTAACCTTGGGTAATGTAATTATAATGTGCCTTGATGTGTGCTTCTTTGGGTCCAACTTCTTTGGGGCTCTCTGATTTTCCTGGGCTTCCTGGAAGTCTATTTTTGCCAGATTGGGGAAGTTCTCCTTTGTTATTTTTTCAATTAAGTTTTCCATTTCTTGCTCTTCCTCTTCTCCTTCTGGCACACCTATGATTCAGATGTTGGAATGTTTCAAGGTGTCTTGGAGGATCCTAAGCCTCTCCTCATTTTTTTGAATTCTCATTTCTTCATTCTGTTCTGGTTGAATGTTTCTTTCTTCCTTCTGCTCCAAATTGTTGATCTGAGTCTTGGTTTCCTTCCTGTCACTGTTGATTCCCTGTACATTTTCCTTTATTTCATTTTTCATAGCCTTCACTTATTCCTCTATTTTACGACCATATTGAATCAATTTTGTGACCATCCTGATTACCAGTGTTTTGAACTGTGCATCTGATAGGTTGGCTATCTCTTCATTGCTTAGTTGTATTTTTTCTGGAGCTTTGATCTGTTCATTTGGGACATTTTTTTTTTTGTCTTGGCGCACCTATTACATAGTAAGGGCCAGAACCTTAGGTATTCACCAGGGCAGGGCAACCCATGTTGCTGTGTTGTCATGCTGTGCAGGGGGTGGGGGAGGGTTCTAAGAAGGAACAATGCCAGTTGTTTAGCTTTCCAATGGTTTTCAGTCACTTCTGCTGCTACCCAAGAACAAATTGGGCCCTTCTGGTGCTGATTTCAGGGTGGGTGGTTTTTTGAATGTTCTAGGACCCTGTGAGTCTCTCCAATGAACCTCCTGTGAGGCTGGGGTTTTTTCCTGCCACCTCAACCCCCACAGATTTTTTCAGCCAAAAGTTTTGAGGCTTTATTTCCCCATGCTGGAAACCTGGGTTGTGTGGTCTGTCTCGCTCCCCAGTTTTTCCTCCCAGTTTATCCACACACAAATGTGGGACTGCCCATTCTGCCAGCCCTTGCCTTGCCCTGAGTCCTCTCTGCTCGGTTGCCCATCTCCACCCCTTCTATCAGTCTGGATGAATGTTTCTTCTCACACTCTTTGGTTGTCAGACTTCCATATAGCTCAATTTTCTGGCAGTTCTGGTTGTTTTTTGTTTTCAAATTTTTTGTTGTCTTTCTTTTGGTTGTGCAAGGAGGCACAGTATATGTACCCATGCCTCCATCTTGGTCAGAAGTCACAGAATGAGATTCTAAAGCTCCAGAAGACAGTGGAGAGACTACCAAAAATGATCTTTCATTCCCAGCTCTCATTTTGTGAAACCTGAGAAAACTATTCCTTGGGAAGTTAGATCAGCAAAATGAAACCAAGTTTGAACTAAGTAACTATAAATATAAACACCTGTAAAAGGTACTTGCGGACAATGGAATGAGTTCTTAAGAATTGAGAGTTGGGCATCAGTAATCTAAGTGGCTGAGCCCTTCTTGATCTGGGTACTGGAAAGCAGTATGTTTCAGACCAGGCAGGTGTATTTAAATACTGGCACTGCCAGCTATGTGACCTTAAACAAGCAATCCTCTCTACACTGTTTGCTCATCTTTGAAAAGGGAATGAGGGCCTGCCTCCCTGGACCATAATGTGTGCCCTGAGTGTACTTGCTATGGGGTTGTGAGATGATATGTGTAAATCCCCAGCACACTGCCATCAATTTAGATATATGGAGGTTTTACTGTAATTATTGTAAATGTTGTTCAGAAGACATGCCATTGCAGAGGATGAAGTCAGGGACAAAACCATCTCCAGTGTGAGGGTATTGGAGAGGGGCACGGTTAGCTTTGAATGATTAAGAAACATTATGTCCACCATACTTTTCTTTTGTTCCTTATAGTTTCTAATATGTGTCCTGTGATCATGTGATATTCACAACAAAGGAATGTAACTTCAGTTGCTTTGCAGTAAGTTATTGAAAAAGCAGTCCATCTTATCCATCTCTGTAACTCAGTACCCAATAGCACATGCTAAGTGCTCAAACACCATTTCTGAAGTAAGTGATGAGTCCTTGTTTTGTCAATGAGGAAGCGATGCTCAGTGACATTCTGACTGGTCCACTGCTACATCATACAGATGAGACTGCTAGCTCCCAGGGAAGAAGTATCCACAATCAGAGCTGTTTAACAGTTAAATCCATTGACTTCCAGTCAAGATGGTGGCTTAGGTAAACACAGCTTACCTCCTCGTACAACCACATCAAAATTACAACTAAAATATAAGATAACCATCACTCATAACCATCACAAATCAAGTTGAATGGAAGTCTGACAACTATGGAATTAAAGAAACCACATCCATCCAGACTGGGGATGGGGTGGGCACAAAACAGGCTGGTCCCACATCCACATGTGGTGGATAAAAATCTGGCAGGGATATCTCAGGAGCAAGGAGTCCCTGTCCCACACCAGGCCCTCCAGCCCAGGGTTTCAGTGCCAGGAAGATAAGTCTCCATAACTTCTGGCTACAAAAACCAGCAAGGATTGAGTCAGTAGAAGAAAATTCTGGAGCCCCAAGCAGTTCCTCTTAACAAACCCACACACGAACTTATTCAGACTCACTCCCTCTAACCTCTAGCACCAGTAGCATTGAAATGCACCAGTGGCATTCAGGAGAAACTAAAGTAGCACCAAGGTGAAAAGTGGGGAACATAAAGGCAGGCAGAGACCATTGTCCCTTTTCTGAACCCTCCTCACACAGAGCCACAGAGCCAACAGGCTGGCGCCATATCTAAGACTCCATCAGCCTGGCTAACACTGTTTACCTCACTCTGGATATCCCCAGAGGCTCCATCCCACCCAACTTGTCTTACAGGTCCACCCAAGCCTCTTTTCCATATGAATGACTCAGCTTATGCTTCACAACTTCCTAAATCCACTCAAATAAGCAACTGCCAGCCTCAGTGAGGCCCCAGCCCCTGTACCTCTTGCTAAGTGGCCCCAGGCCTGGCACTAGCAGTAACCAGCCTAGACTCACAGCTTGGCTTCACCTGGGAATCTCCAAGCCCAACATAAGTAGCAGACATCTCAGATTGCTTCATAGGTCAGGCAGAGTGGCCCTGGGAAAACACAGGAGGTTGGGGGGTGCTGACCTTGGCCTGCACCAGCCAGGAAACTCCAGAGCCTGTGAACCCAGTGAACAGCTATGGACCACATTGGAGTACCACCACCCTACCCTTGCACAGTTGATTCTCCATGGAGGGCAGAGTTTGGTGGTTAGTGGTCACAGCCAGTCCTTGCAGGTGACTGGCCTCAGTAAATCCCTCCCCTTGACCTGCCAATAGCAATCAAGTGTCAACTATAAGAGGAGGGTACACTCAGCCCACAAAAAGGGCACAACTTGAGCACCCAGCTTCGGTGATAGGAGAGGTTGTGCCACTAGACCCTACAGAACACTTACTAGATTAAGCCATGCTACCAAGATAGGCAGTCATAGCAGCTCTACCTAATACATAGAAACAAACACAGGGAGGCTATCAAAATGAGCAAAGAAATATGATCTGAATGAAAGAACAGATCAAAACTCCAGAAAAAGAACTAAACAAAAGAAGGTAAGTAATCTATCACATGCACAATTCAAAACACTGGATATAAGGATGCTCAAGGAACTTAGGAACTTGACAGCATAAAAACAAACATAGTCAGAAATGAAGGATACACTAATTGAAATAAAGAACAATTTACAAGGAAACAACAGTAGAGTTAATGAAGCTGAGAATCAAATCAATGATTTGGAACATAAGGAAGCAGAAAACAACCACACAGAACAAGAAGAAGAAAAGAGAAGCCCCCCAAAATGAAGATAGTGTAAGCAGCCTCTGGGACAACTTCAAGAGGTCCAACATTCTCATCACATGGGTGCCAGAAGGAGAAGAGAAAGAGCAAGAAATTGGAAATCTATTTGAAAAAAAATGAAATAAAACTTCCCTAATTTGGTGAAGGAAATAGACATGCAAGTCCAGGAAGCACAGAGAGTCCCATACAAGATAAATACAAAGAGGCCCACTCTGAGACACATCATAATGAAAATGCCAAAGATTAAAGATAAAGAGATATTCTTGAAAGCAGAAAGAGATAAAGCAGTTAGTTACTTACAGGGGAATTCCCATAAAGTCATGAAAAGCAGGGACCTACAGCCAAGATTGCTCTATTCAGCAAAGCTGTCATTTAGAATCAAAAGGCAGATAAGGAATTTCTCAGACAAGGTAGAGCTAAAGGAATTCATCATCACCAAGCCATAATTATAAGAAATGTTAAAGGGACTTGCAAAGAAGATCAAAATTATGAACAATAAAATGGAAAAAAAATACAAATCTATCAACGATTGAATCTAAAAAACAAACTAAGCAAACAAGAACATATACAGTATCATGGATATGGAGAGTGTTTTGATGGTTGCTAGATGGGATGGGGGTGTTGGGGAATGAGTGAAGTGGTGAGAGGATTAAAGAGTACAAATAAGTAGTTACAGAGTAGCCATTGGGATGTAAGGTACAGTATAGAAAATGGAGTGGCCAGAGAACTTATATGCATGACCCATGGACATAAACAATGGTGTAGGGATTGCCTGAGGGAGTAGGGCATGCTGGGTGGAGAAGGGTAAAGGGGGAAAAATTTGGACAACTGCAATAGTATAATCAATAAAATATAATTCAAAAAAGACAATTAAATCCAGTTCTCAACTTGGCTACCTGATTCAAGACTGAACATACAAGAAGGGAGGCCAGAAAGTTTTTTAATGAGGTTTCTTGACCTTTGAGGCAAGCATGAGAGTCACCTCATCATTGCTCCTGATCCTCGGAGGGAAGAATGACCAGGCTTTCTGAAAGCCTTTCCTGCTGTGAGATCCCACTTTGATCCTGGAGTTCCTACTCTGATCTAACCAGCACATTTGCTAGCAACCTCAGTTTCAGATCCTCTAAAAGAAAATTAATTTACACTAATGTGAGAGATTCTTCCCAGAACAAAGGCACTATTGGGAAGTAGGGCCTTAAATGCTGTTAGTCTGTGTGGTACATGTAGCACAACCTCTGTGGACTAAGGATATATTGAAGGACAAGCTCACCACTACCGTCTTCTTTCAGGAAGGCTAGCGGTGGGTTCCACTTATAAGCTCTTATACAAGTACACGGCTCCCCTTTATTGTGTCTTTAAATAATGAATATATATTACCACAAAGCAATGCACTGCCAGACAGATATTACTAGAAACATTTTTATTTAAAGTCAGACAATAGAAAGGTGTCACAGAAAAAAACTTACAAAAACTTGCAACAACAGAATGTATCCTTGGAAAAGTTATTTGTAAATGAGAATAATAGATATTCCTGATTTTACCAAGTGATTTGTTCATCCTTAAGCAGAATATATTTTGAAAAGAAGATTTAAAATTTAGTTAATCTACAATTGGTACTCACTAAAACCTTCCAGAGTGAAATAATCAAGGCAGCATTTCCCCAACATTTGATATATAACTTGGGGAATTAATAAGGCTAGACAGTTAAAAAAATCCCACTTCATACTGAATAGGTTTCATTTGGATTTCAGCCCATAGATGGTGATTAGATGGTGATTGTGGATCTGACAGAAAATAGGCCATAATAAGTCTGGACACAACTTCCCCTCCACACACACACACTGCATCTTAGGACACAAGTGCCACCAGTACCCTTGTCACATACAGGCACAGAGGCCCTAGAGTAAAAACAAGGTGACCTGGCACCTGGGATCTATGCTGAGCTCTTTCTAATCACAGGTGGGAGAACAGTGGATTTAAGACAAGGAATGAAGGTTTTTAAAACTGACAAGTATACAAACAACTATTTCTTGATTGTCATTTTTATAAGGAAATTCTACCCTTGGAAAGATATTCTCTTATTTGACTTCTCTCTCAAACATTTGGAGGGAAAATTCCTGTAATACACAGGTGGACTAAAACCTCTTAAATGTAATAATGGTTAGGTTGTTATTTATCACCTTCTCTACTTAAAAAGCATATAAAATGTATAGTTTATCACTGACAACTAACCCCAAGCTGTTGCCTGTAATGGAGGTTTGAGAATAACACTATGGATGAGTGTGACAGATCTCAGAGGGTGGAGAGTGGGGATTGCAAGAGATTAGCCAAAGAACATTCAGGTTCTGTCCCGATGGTATCCAGTCATATAATATGAAAAAGAGACATGTATTGAAAAAGATATGAGAAACATTGTGCATAGGACAATGACGCCTCAGTCCCCTTCAAAGTAGGCACTTTGGGACCTCACACAGTTCTCCCAATCACCATCAGCTACCCTGTCATATTTTTCTGAATCTCATCAACGGTCTGAAATCTTTCCTTTCAAAGGTAATTTTAGTTTTGGGAAAAGTCAGAAGTAGAAAGGGTGCCAAATCTGAGCTGTGGGTGGGTGGGTGGGTAGGGAAGGCTGAGTCACTTGGGTGACTTGACGTTTCGCCAAAAAACTGTGCACAGGATGTGATGCATGAGAGGGTGCATTGTTGTGACGAAGCTGCCAATCACCAGTTGCTCATAGCTGTGGCCTCCTGATTTATCTAAATAGTTTCCGCTGAGGAATGTTCAAGCTTAACACAAAATTTGATGCAGATTTGTTGCTCTACTTGCTCAGTCATTTTGAATGTGATGGCCACACAGTACACATGCTCACTCAGCTGTGTCTACCTCCTCAACTGACTATTACAGTGAAGTCTTCATTGTTCACATATGCTCATTCCAGTCCACTCTCCTTGTCTGCCAGGTTACATTGATGTCACACAAACTGTTCTCATTAACAGTGGCTGGACTTTTTCTGGACAGACCTCATATGCATAGCCCATGGACACAGACAACAAAGTGGTGAAAGCTGGGGGCGGGGGCTTGGTGGAGGTGGGCCAAGGGGGAGAATGGGGAATATCTGTAATAGTGTCAACAATAAAAAGAAGTTAGGCCTTTATATATTTAATTTCTTTACAATAAACTATATATTAGACCCCTGACAAAATATTAGCTGATGCAATCAGTCATCAATTCAAATGATTACAGCCAAGAAATCAACAGAAGGCTGCAACTAGAAAGGGCAGCAATGGAGAATTAGGAAAAGTCTCCAAGAGCAAAAATGTGTCATTAGAGACCTAGGCTAAGATCGTCCACACTCTGGTATTCCCGATTACTACGTACGGATGTACAAGGTGGACAAGAAGGCTGACAAGAAAACAATGGATTCATCTGAAACATGGTGGTTGGTGGATTGCTTTACAGATACTCCAGCCCACTAGAAAGATGAATAAGTAGGTCATAGAACAAATTAAGCCTGAAACATTTGCTTGAGGCAAAAATGACAAAATTGAAACTGTCCTACTTCAGGCACACTGTAAGAAGGGAGGGTTCTTGGGAACAGACAGTAATGCTGGGAAAAACAGGATAGCAGGAAGAGAGGAACACCAATGTGAGACAGGTTGGCTCCGTAAGAAAGCAACAGGTCTCAGTCCACAGGAGCTGAGTAGGGTACTGAGCACAGGACACTGTGGACATCAGTCATTTATGAGGTTGCCAGGAGTCAGGGACACTCAATGGTATGTAATACACACAGAGTAATGAGCCAAGAAGTATGGGGCCTAATAATTCACAGAGCTGATATTTTTTCTGAAATGCTATAGTTAGCTATGTATCAACTTTTCAAAGAATAAATTCTGTTTTAAAAAACAAGAGATTCAAGGATGAACAAAACTATAAAATATTATTCCAAGAACTCACAATCTCGTTTAAAGAGATAAAATTCCATTGTGCCCACAATGATTTTCTCAACTGTAGCACGTGGTCGTTCTGTTCCAAGAACAGAAGGTTCTGTTCTTTGTAATGTGGATGTTTAAGGGCCAGACACGAGACTCACATTAGAATGCAATTCATGACTTGACAGGGTAATTTACTGGCCATGGTGTTCAGAGAAAAAAGTGCTTTAATACTACTGGAAATTCACTACATTGGGCATATCTTCATAATTCTGATTGATACTATGAGGATTGAATGGGGGAAATTAGAGAAAGATATTTAAAATAAAAACATAAAACTCTGGTTATACAATTCCTTCCAGTTACACAATTCCTTTGGGTTACAGAAAGAATCCTTCATAAATCTGCAGGAATAAATTATTGATCTATTCAAACCTCTGCCATTAAGCAGTACAGTTACCTTGTAAGTCTGGAAGACTCTTAAAAGAGTTATGGATTATTGTAGAAACACTTAACTTCTCAGTAAAGCTGCCACAGCCCTACCTTTACATTGTTCAGTTGACCGCGTGAGGGGTGAGAGTAAGAATGAGAAGGTATGTGCCCTGTGTGTACTGAAAGAAGTGTAAATTATGAACTGTATTCCTTCTGATGCAATCATGGAATGGCTTTGCCACATTTGCTCTAATAGCTGACAGCATCTGTAAATTCTAAACCTAGATGGATATTGGGAAGCAATCATGAAGCAGTTAATAAAGCACTCACTGTGTGCCTAGAACTAGGCTTGTTACAATGGGGAAACAGAAAAGTAAGGAGACACATATGGGTCTTAACTTCAAAAGCATAAGATCCAATTTAAAATGTGCTGTAGAGATTCTAAATATTATGTTTATGTTAATCTAATGTCCTTTCTTACGCCCATATCCTTTCCAAAATAGGCAGGTTGATTTGAGCTTTGCTATTTTAATGAGTGTAACGATAATGTTTGTGAAAGTTATAAAGTAATTTTATATTTATACTTTAAAATAATAATTCATTTACCCCTTAAATCTATGCACAGTCAAAATTATCCCCATTTCATAGAGAAGGAACTAGACATGAGAGAAAACACTTGTAAGTCATATCAGAACAAGAATATGAATTTGTGGGCTTTAAACCTCCAGCCCTCGTAAGTTCTCATTTCCTCCCTACCTCCTAATTCAGGAGTATCAAACTCATTTTCACCGGGGGCCACATCAGCCTTGTGGTTGCCTTCAAAAGGCTGAATGTAATTTTAGGACTGTATAAATGTAACTTCTCCTTAACTAGGGGCAAGGAGCTTGGCACTGCCACCAGGTAGAAACAAGGTGCTGGGCCAGATAAAACAAGATGGAGGGCTGCATTTGGTTCACAGGCCTTGTGTTTGCCACCTGTGTTCTAATTTATAAAATGGCTTATGTGAATGCATATACAGAACTTACTTACTAATCAACTGTTCTTCCAGTGTTAAAATAATTAGGACTAGAAAGAAAAACTACCATTTAAAGTCCTATACAAGTCAACAGACACAGAAACCTAACCCAGTACTATTTCAAATTTCGGCTGCTTAGGTTGCAGCCTAACTGGGATTTGGTGCATACGTCTGGGTCACAGGGTAGTCGTCAGGAAACAGACCAAACCGCTGAGGCAGAGTTTGAAATCACTCTAACATGTGGTTCATTTTCGAGGTTCAGAATGAAGTCCTAACTGGGAAAGCTCTAGAGACAGGAGTTTGGAGCAAAAACTAAACAAGATATAGGAAAACACTTGCTTGATCTAAATAATGATCATCTGGGTATTGGAAATCAATATCCTGATACATCCTATCCTGTTCAACATCAGTGAACAAGCATAAAATTTGTTACAAACCAGTATGAATGCTTAAGTCACATCTCAATCAGTGAATCAAATCCATCCTTTAAGACACAAGTTACTTCTATTATCTGTAGATGTTTGGCTTCTAAAAATAGGGGCATAACTTGTTAGTGTACTACAGTGTAAATCAAATTACATGGATTCTAAAAACACCAATTCACCTTGAGGAGGAGCTTATTCATTGGAGAAAATGTCCACTTACTAAATTTTGGTGAGAAAACAGGAAAAAAAAAAGGACTGCAAAATAATCCAGGTTGACAGAATATACAGAATATCCCCTCAGCTAATGTTATCGCAATAAAAAAGCATCACAAATAGAAATCATTATTTTAAATATAAATAAAACATTTTCATATAAAATGTATTGTTGAATTTGAAAGTAAGTCTAAACTTTCTTGTAATATAGTCTCCAGGACATCAGCTGTTGCAATAGGGACTCGAGGATACCAAGTAAATGAATATTATAATTTGCATTAATGGTTTTTAAACCTTACTTTTTAATTGACCTTTTAACATCTGTCTTAGTAAGATATCTTCTGTTGCTCTGACTGGTGTCACTTCGTTGGGCATCATTCCACAAAGAGAAAGGTTGCCAGTTTGATTCCTGGTCAGGGCACATGCCTTGGTTGTGGGCCTGGTGTTTGGTTGGGGCACGTGCGGGAGGCAACTGATCAATGTTTCTCTCCCTTCCTCCCTCCCCTCCTCTCTAAGAATAAATAAATTAAATCTTTAAAAAAAATATTCTGTTAAGGATTTGGATTATATTTGGTCTTTAACAAAAATATAGATAATTTATATATCATAACAAAGATATATAGTTGTATATTATATATCATATATGTATATATAAGTATATATGATTATATATAATCTTTTTTGTCAGTTTTATCCATTTCAAGGATACTGAGTAAATGAACATTATAATTTGCATTAATGATTTTTAAACCTTACTTTTTAATTAATCTTTTAACATGTATTAGTAGTAAAAAATATCTTCTGTTAAGAATTTGGATTATATTTGGTTTTTAGCAAAGATAAATATATAATCTATATATAAAATAACAAAGATATATAACCATGTAACATTATAATTATATACAATATATACTTATATATAAGTTTATCTAAGTATACTTATAAATAAGATATTAAATATACAATTTTTGTCAGCTTTATCTATTTCAAGGAGTTTTCAATGAACAATAAAGTTTGTTTTAGACAACAAATCAGAAAATACTTTCTATGGTGGCTTCCAACTGCATTTTTAACCCCAAAATGGTATCCAGAGCCATTTTAGGCAACATCATAACCAAAATATAAATAGCAGGAATTCACGTTCCTTTAAACACAGTGAGCTTCTTAGGCTAGCAGGGTCCTGTTCACTTAACCCCATGGAAGCACAGAATCAGAGCAATAAAGGTCAAGGGTTAGGAAGTGAACATAAAGGACAGGCATTAACATAAACCATATACTATCTGAATGTTTTGTTTCACAGAAATAGTTTCCTACATATTTTTTTAAAGATTTTATTTATTTTTAGACAGAGGGGAAGGGAAGGAGAAAGAGAGGGAGAGATACATCAATGTGTGGTTGCCTGTCACATGCTCCCTTCTGGGGACCTGGCCTTGCGACCCAGGCATGTGCCCTGACTGGGAATTGAATGGGCGATCTTTTGGTTCGCAGGCTGGCGCTCGATCCACTGAGTTACATTAGCCAGGGCTCCTGTGTATTTTCAATATCACTTTTCAGGAGTAGCTGTTGTCACCCAAGGACTGATTTCCTGCATTGTCATCATCTTTTACACCAAAATGCTCCTTTTCAAGTTCCTTACTGTAATTGTTACTAGCAAATACTGTCATAATCCTCTAGTTCAAGACATGAATATCTGTGTAGTACTTAGTTTCCATTATAAATAATAAAGGTATAAAACAAATAAGGTTGCCATTCTTTTTTATACTGCAATAAATATACAAGAATGAGTATAAATTATTTTTTATAAAAATGCAATTTCTAACCAGTTTAGAACACTTCCAAACTATCAGGACATGGAGTATGTATTTACTCTGTTATAGAATGCCAGTCACATGAGATCTGAAAAATTCTTTATTGGTAGCCACACAGTTGACTATAACATCTCTGTGTTTTCTTGCTATTCAAGAGAAAATATGCAATAACTACAGACTCTCACTGGATCTTTTAAAATTTTATAAAAATTGCCAAAGTCATGATGAATACAATTATTGTGGATATATCATTTGAAAAAGTAATACAAATTATGCTGCTAAAGACAAAAAACATTAAAACACATAAACATCACAATGTGACAGCAGTAACTTATAACTATTTAATATGAAAAATTAAATTTAAAAAATTGTATCAGAGAACTTGGGAATTTTTCACTTTAGCAAAACAATCTATATATATCTAATTCCTATGGTACAATAAAAATACTTTTAAAAGATATGACATTCAAATGCTTTATTTACACAAATAATATTGTCCACACTAATAAAAGTGATGCCCTAAAACATGAACTGCTCTGCTAATTGTAATTAAAAAAATGTTTTCTTTACTTCATTTTACATTTTTGTTAGCAGTTAGCATTACATATCAATCCGTTATGTGTTGACAAATACAGAGGATCCTAGTCAAAATACTGTTTCCCAAAAGTAATGTACATCATATTGCTTGAAACAAACAAATCATATAAAAGTGGTAATCATTTATCCAAACATTGATTATGAAAGACAACTGGCATATATTCAGGCAGAGTGTTGAGTTCATATTGGTTTATTTACAATAAAACTATTTTTACCGACACTAACATGATAAATAAGTTTCTATGTCAATTGCTACAGTCTCTTAAATTTATAAAAATATTATATAAAATACCACAGCCTTTAGAGGATATAAATTCATGTGGTTCTGATACTAGCAGCTGAAAAGTGTTTATAATTTAAAAATAAATAAACTATAGAGGTAAACCAGTTACAAAACAGCAGAGGACTGCAATGGTCACGACTGAAAAGAATTGCCTAATTATAGCTAGCAAAATGGTGAAGCAGTTGGATCAAAAGTTTTAAAAACCTCTTTCAGAGATTTGTCATCTGTTTCTCCACTGGGGTCATCATCTGGGGTGGGGCTCTGCTGTCCCATCTGCCTTGACTGCCTTGGATCACTGTACTGGGGTCTAATTAAGCCTGTTAATGCCTGAATGGGAAGACTATGCACTGCGGGGACCTGAACTGCACAGGAGCTCCGGAGAACATTCGCCTGTGGGTCAGCTGGCCCATCAACAGTGACTTCCACATTTGGGATGGTTTTCTGTGGCAGGATTTCTTCTCCAGGAGAAAGCTCATTTTTGTCACCGCTTTTTAAACCACTACCTTTTTTCTGGTTCTCTGCATTTTCTGTTGCTCGCTCTGGTGTGGATGAAGAACCATGTTCCCTAGGGTCATACAAACTAATACCACTGAGAACTGAACTTGGAGTCCCCAGTGGAACGCTGGCTGAAGATGAGAGTTTAGGGGCATATGGAGGCAAAGTCCCAGGCCCAGAGTTGCTGGTTACTGCCACGGAGGGCTGTGACACACCAGGGCTTGGCTTGGCTAAGTGAGGGGCACCCTTTGATGCATGTGAATCCTTCGTAACTGCTTGCTGAGAAGCTGCACTGTGCAGTCTGTGAAGTCTAGGATCACATTTTTTTTGCAGCCTGGGGTCTCCTAATTTACTTGCTGAACTGTGCAAGTCCCCAAATTGTTCCAGGTAGCCTTCTCTGTTTGTTGTATTAATTTTGGCTTTGGCTGCTACTTTTGAATCGATGGGCACTGTGCTTTGATGGAGATCACTTTTTGCATTCCATAATCTACTGAGCCTCTGGTCAGCTATAAGCGGGGGCAGAGGTAAAGTAATTGAAGATACAGGGTCAGGTTTTGGTAAAGGGACTGGAAGTAAGTCTTCTGGAGCCCAAACAATGTGTTTTGCGAAGCTGGGCTTGGTGAGTGTAATATCCATTTTAATGTGACTGAACTGTCTCAGCTGCGACCTTGGATCCTGGAGCACTGCACCAGGGGGAGAGTCCAGAGGTATTAAGGAAGCTTTTTCTCTCAGTTCTCTTTCTGTGTCCTCTTCCTCATCATCTCCTCTCTTGTGTTTGACATTAGTGCCAGCATGTGCATGATGTAAATCACACTTGACTGCTCCAGCTGAGGAGCCTAGGTGCCCACTTCCATTCCCTCTTAGTTTCCTGGGATCCCACACAAGTCTGAGACCCTGTGTGGTAGACTCGGATTTTCTAATGTCTTGCCTTGGGATGGTCCTAAGTCGAGGATCAACAACCTGGTTTTCTTTACTCTTCTCTTTAGCAAGTCTTGGATCAGTAGGAGTGCCAGGTTCCAAGGAAGACTGTTGCTGATTCCTTAAAGTTTCTGTTTGTTTCTGTAATGTTTTCAGTATTGCTTTGACACTGCTCCCTTCATCCTCTTCGCTACTGGAATACCAGTTAACAGTATCATCTAAATGCAGACAAAGACTTATTATAAAGAATGAAGCCTTTGGATTTGGCCTTAATTAAGATAAAAAAGCACACGCTATTTCTGAAATAAATGTAGGGTTTCAACACTGGAATAAGATAGGATGTGGTATGACAATGATCAATTCCATTATTATAATCTATAAAGAAAGAGCTGTAATATTAGAACACATGCAGTGTCGTTCCAGCCAGAGACAGTTGGGGCCTCATTCTAATTGGCCAAAGAGAAGTTAGCATGGATGTGGTATAATAGGGTTCAGGTAGAAGGGAAAATACTCTGGGAAAGGAATATTAAAAAGCTTTGGATCTCTTTAATTCAAGCATCCCTTAGGCTCTGGATTTATCAAGATAGCAATGGGAAGACATAAAAATATATTTGGAAAGAAAACAAAACACTAATAAGGAAGCAATGGGAACTGAGCAAATGAGAGGTGAGGTAGAGATTGTTTATTTATAGTTTACTATATTTTGAGATGTAGTAAATTTTTTAAATGTGGCTACATTAGCTATTCAAGCATTAAATTAAACATAACAAATAAAACTAACATGCTTAAGTTTATATACTTGAGCTTTATGAGAACACTTTGGGCCTTACTCCTAAAGTGTGTTTATCCCTCATGTGTTAGACACAATGTTAAGAAGCTGAACTATCTATCGGAGGCCTGCTCTCTAGTCAAGTAAAAGGTATGATAGGATGAGTCTCCTCTTCTCCCTTCACAGACACAGACTGACTGAGTTGGAGACACACACACACACACACACACACACACACACACACACACACACCTATTTTAGACTATCCTGGATCAACAGACCATTGTAGATATTCCAATTTTACCTCCTTGCACTGCTTACTAATATTTTCTACCACATGAAACTCTAGTGTTACATACTTAAGTTTGAACCGAGCAGTGCTCACAAAACGAGAACTTTTTAGAGCAGGAATGTGGTTAGATGTAGAATACATTATGTCACAATGGCAAAAGGTTTGACTGGTATCTCAGGGTCTGGGAAAATGACTTCTAGACACTAGGTCTCTTTCCTTCTTTTCTTTGACCCCAAAGTCTAGAGCTGGGCTTGTGAATCACTTTAAATATTTCTGAAGAGTAACTTCACTCCTCACAGAATTTGTTACCTCATCCAAATAGGTAAGATGCTATCTTATTCTCACTTTCATGTCAATATATTTTATAAGCAGTAAAATCCCTTTTGGAATGACAATGAATATAGAACAGAAGGAAAGTGGGACAGCAGAGGTCAACAGAAAGCAGATACTAGATAGAAAATTATGGTTAACAGTTTTCTATCAAAGAACAGCTAATTTATAAGGGCATTAAAATCGATAAATGCAAACACAAAGAAGCCCTAGCTTGTCACAACTTTTTCTGTGTACAGAGAAAACAACACTTATAAAACATCACCAAAAATTGTATAATATTATAGTATAAAATCTATCATTCAGAAAAGTTTTGATTTTTTTTAAATTAAAAAAATCCTCCCATGAGAATATGTTTACTGATTTGAAAGAAATATTGATGTGAGACAGAGACATTGGTTAGTTGCCTCTTGAACGTACCCCAACTAGGGATCAAACTTGCAGCCTTTTGGTGTACAGGACAATGCTCCAACCAACTGAGCCACCCAGCCAAGAATGATTTTCTTGTTTATGAAAGCATGAAGCTCTGTAAGACTTTATAGAAAGCCTACCATTAAATAGTTGTTTCTAGAATTAAGTTTTCGCATTTAAAGGAATAAACATAAATTGTACAGGAAATGAAGTTATTAGGAATCCCTCATTTCCCTGTGATGTTAAATAAATGAAGAGTTATAGAACAAATAATGTTTACATAATAGCTTTTAACTACCTAATTTTGTTTATATACATATACATAGTTTTACATAGTTCTTCATAAATTCTATGTTTAAAAATGGCCAACTATATCAATTTTGTAATTTATAATAATTGGATGTTTTAAACATCTCTTTTAACTAAATCAACTGCTGTACACTTATCAATATCAAAAATACTAAGGTAAATTTATTGTCTGCATATAATCTTTTATATTAAATATAATATTCCTTAATCATATAGCAGAATCTGAAGTATACAGACTATGCCCATAAAAATTTCTCTAATAACTGAATCATTTTGAAGTTAGTCTAGAAGTCAAAATTCCTGAACCGTAAGGTATCCTGTTCCTTTTCTGTTTCTTTTCTTCCAAAACAAAAAGTCTGTTCACTTAGACCTTACACTCTAATTTCAGATCTAATCACTGGTTCAACTCAAACGCTCTGAAATTAACTGCTAAAATGTTGACAGTGCTAGAAACTACAATCTCCAAAAGAAAGGAGCTACCAGGTAAACCGAAAATAGGATAGATAGTTCAGAGGAACTCATTTTTAAACATTAACCTATTCAAAGGCATTTCAGGAAATGAATGACCCAAACAGGCAAGATGCTGCCATAACATCTGACATACCTTCTTCCTTGCTGGGTGCCCTCTGAGGTTGGGTGCTGCTTGGTTCTTCACCTTCTTGGTATTTCTGAGTAAGTCTAACAAAAAGAGCTCTCTGCACTGCAGGGAGGAGACATGGTGCAGGCAGGGGATCATGGCCTGTCATGTTACTGCTGCCATCACACCCACTCCCATGGTGAGAGGAGTCTTGAAGAATGGGAGGCTGATGCTGAGCAAACTCACCATGCCACAGCCCATCTACACACATAACATGGAAAAAGACAGACATTAATTCATCACAAAACTCCACTAGGGAATACCACTGTAAATTATAAGAAATTGAAGCTCTAATGATAATCACATTTGGTTAGCAAATTAGTGATTATAAATACTTTTTAAAGTTATCTCAAGTTCTACTGTTACAAATATTTGTTTAAATTTTAAACATTTTAAGGTCTAAATTTCATCACACTTTACACTTAGATTTAAAACATATTTTCTTATAATTTTAATGAAAAATAGGACTCCAAATATTTAAAATTAGAAGTGAGTTATTCTGAAAGGTAAACTTACCGCTAGAGTTATTAGGTGGCTGAAAATTAGGTACAGCATGATGTGAATAGTAATTATCATAAAACTCAGCTGGGTTTTGTAGGGACTCATAACTGGTGTTGAGCTGCATTTCAGAACCATGCAGGTGTGATGAGCCTGGAGCACAGTGATTTTCTCTGGGTACTTTTATCATGTGTTCTGTAAAGCCTGGACAATGGTATGCACCACTCATACCTGGTGCTGACAAGGATGCATCTGGCTGAACGAGTACTCCAGCTTGGCTGTGGGAACCTACCACTCCATGTGGACCAGGCGGCAAAGGTGGGCTCAGTGGCACTGGTAGACCAGGAGGTCCTGCACATGGATGATGTCCAGGGGAGCCTGGGTGCATCACAGGACTATTATGTCCCTGAGACATATTAGGTCCAGGACCTGGACTTGACCCAGAACTATAAATATGCTGAGGATGTGGGCTGCTTTCCTGAAATTGTGGTCCTGGTGGCGAGGCACTGCTATAAAATGCTGGTGGCCTGTAGACAGAAAGAATAATATTTCTTAGTTCAAAGAAAAAAGGGAAACAAGAAGGTCACATTTCTAAATGAATGTTAGTTACATGTGTTTTTCTCTATCAGAATAGAATACTTTTTCTAAGAAGCCATTTATTCCAAATTATCTGTAACTGGAAGTGCCCACATGTGGATCTTGACTTCACCTTAGCTCAGTTTCTTAATTGCTGTTTATTATCAGTTGTTCTAAAACTTACTCATTATTGGTATTTTGAAAAATACAGGAAGTACAAAGATAAATAAATCACCCCTAATCCCACCACCCAGAGATAAATGTTTTTGACTGATTCTCTTCTAGTTCTCATTGCAGTGTAGAGAGACTTGGAAGCTGGGTTAAGGATTCTATAGATTAAGATAATGGGAGGCAGCAGAGGATAGGGACACAGAGGACGTTGGGAGCAGCAATTGAGGTGTGTGCCACAACAGCTGCTATTTCTACTTGAGCTTACTCACATGATTAACAGGGATACAAGTTAGTTTCTTAATAAGAATGTCTAGGGGACAAAGACATGATGTTGGAGATGTTTGGCTCTTCTGGGAAGCTGTTATAAGGTTCAAGTGTCAAGTCCCAATGTTCTGGCTGCCCAGCTGTGCAACCTCAGCAGATTTTCTGCTAGACTATTCTGTGGTATAGCTGAGTTTTTCTCCTGGCTCCCTTTATTCTGGACTGCAAATAATACAAACTGGTCTCTGTGGTTTTGCCAGAAATTCTGTATGGTACTTACTGCTCTCTAATAAACCTCATCCTGCTTAAAAATAAATAAATAAATAATACTGGGTAATTTCTTTAAAAAAAAAAAAAGACAAAAAACAATAAATTTCTAGGGGGAAATTGCCACCATTTTTGAAATTTTTAACTTACTTCTTTCCAATCTTATGTGCTAAATCCACAGTAGGTTTTACAACTATTTCAAAAAGAGATGGAATTTTCTTGAAATCATCAGAGAGATCTGTCTGAAAATCATCTTCAGGATCAGAAAAGGGAAAGTGCTCTGCTGGAGTTGGCAGGAGCCCCACTCCCGGAGGGGGTTTGGGAAGAGGGGTTATGCCATGCTTCCTAAGTTCTTCTAACTCTCTTTCGTCCTCATTTGTGGGCTCCTCTTCAGTGTTCAATACCTGAAAGTGAGTAGCAAAGATTACATTAAAACAAGATTTCTTTTACATTTAAAACGATGACTTTAGTAAACTAGTTCTTTTAATAGAAAAACATATTAAGCTGCAATGGGTCATAGATAGTTAACTCATTTTTGATAAAGAGAATGAGGTTCAAACAGGTAAAGGATATTTCTCAAAATAAATTAACTTTTTAATGGCAGAACAAGAATGAGAATAAAAGACTTAATTCGTAGCCCAAAATTGCTGCTTTCCTAAAACACCGTATTAATGAGACATGGAAAAAGTCTTTGGCTTCTTAGCGGTTTTATAAAACATGATGCAAGTCAAACGAGTCTGTAGAGAGATGTAACAAATAATCAAGATAGAAAACTATTACTCACTTTGTCCAAAAGTTTCTTCGTTTCTT
Organism: Phyllostomus hastatus; assembly: GCF_019186645.2. NCBI lineage: Eukaryota > Metazoa > Chordata > Mammalia > Chiroptera > Phyllostomidae > Phyllostomus > Phyllostomus hastatus. The sequence continues at coordinate 70,787,637 of NW_025334041.1, read as the reverse complement.
TAGTCAAATCATCATGTGAAAATTTACACTTGTCTCCTTGGTAACATTTTGCTCCACTATGATAGAACTTGCATGGAAATTCATGTAAATAAAAATATTAAGGAATAGACCAAATATAATCAAACTAATATTTTTAAACCAAAAACATAACTGTGCTGAATGAATGGGACTTTATGATTATATATTTTACTGAATTTTCTATAATCATATCAGATAATTTATTCTAAGATTAAATACTTTAGTTATGCATCAAACCATTCAAAAAATTAAAATTTCTTTTACTCTACCAGAACTAGGAAACATTTTTTAAAGACAAATATTTGTAATTGTTATGCACACCTTATTATTTTCCATAATAATAAAATGTTATGCAGAACAAATGAGTTTTGTAGCAAGACCTTACATCCATGAAGAATAAGGAGCTTGATATGTCCTGTTAAAGTCAACCCAACAATGTGAGCTATAGGCTGGTCTGACTTAAAGGTCTCACTCTAGGCAGTAGAGACAAACTTCTAAAGAAGACATTACACCTATAAGTATGGTGGAAAATACACCATTTTTCAGATGCTGTATGTTTAAAAAGAATTTCTGGATCGTTTTAGGAATTTATTACTGCAATCATTACATTGTTAAGGTCAAAAGAGCAAAATTACACGATCATCTTAGCAAGTACGAACAGTGACTAATAAAATTCAAAATCCTCTTTGATTTAAAAAACTCTTAGTAAAATAAGAATATACTTAACTTGATTTTTAAAAAAAATCTATTTTAAAACTATAGCCACAAGTTAAAGCAAAAGGAAATAATCATTAAAATGTGTACTGTCTGCCACAATCATCATTATTTAACATTATTCTAGACATGTAGCCAACACATTTAAAATAGGAGGTATAAATTATTATTTACAGATGGCATGACTGTGAGAAAAAAACATAAGGATATACTGAAAGCTTTCAGAGTTTAAAAGGTGTCTGATTTCTGAAGAAATATGTCAAATCTAGAAAAAATGTTATTTCTTTTTCTTGAGTAAGACAAATTTACTACAATATTTTGATCAAGAAAGGAGGACCGTTTGCTACACACTTACAGAGGGAATGGTCAAACAGCACCAAGTGTAACAGTAGGGCAGAAGCTGAACTGTGCACACAGGGAAATTTGGGATCTGGTAAAGGTGCCATTTTAAATCGCTTGAAGATGAGAGAATGAGTTAATCATTTGGAAAAAAATTAGGTTCTTACTGCACATTATATATTAAAATAGAATCCATATGAAGTAAAGATGTAAATGCTAAATAAAAATACAACCTTCACAATCATAGCTTAATCACATTTTTATAAAAATTAGGTGTAAATGTTATCTCCACTCACAAACTTTAGCATAGAAAAAAATCTGAAAGACTTTATGCCATACTGTTAGCATAATTATTCCTGAAGAGTGACATTACTTTGCGTTATTTTTAAGTTAGCTTTAAAATTATCAAACATATACCAAAATAGAGAGAATAATATAATCAGCTCCCTCATGCTGGCCACATCAGTTTAACAATTTCACCATCTGTCCCTTTTGTGAGATCTATGCCCCCTATACTCTCCTCACAACTCTCCCTCAAAAACACATGAGTATTCAAAAGCATATTCCAAATACATTTAATATGTGAGCACCTCCATGTTTATTTCATATAGACAAGGAATATTTTTCTTAACAATCACAACCTTATCAATATGAAACATTAATGCATCTGTTTTACCTCTTTATCTACTACTACCCTGTCAACATACAAATTTTTCAAACTGTTTCAAAAAGTCTTTTTATAATTGCTTTGTTCAGATCAGGATTGAGATGAGATCCACACACTGGATCTAGTCAACATATATCTCAAGTTCCTTTATTGATCCCCATAAATTCCCACACCTTTTATTTTTTTATCATTTATTTGTTAATTTTAAACTTGTCATAGGTGTTTATTAAAATAAATACTCCCTATTGCATCATATCAAGAGGCATTTGATGTCTAATTGTTTCTTTTTAGTACTAAGATTGATCAGTTGGTACAGGTAGGTATTGTCAGCCCATTTCATCAATTACAGTTTCTCATCAACTTTCTACTTAATGATTTTAACAGCCATCAATAATCACTGCCCAAATCCATTAATTCACCAGAACTTGCAAAATGGTAGGCTGTTACGTCAGAGGGTGAACTCATGTGTAATTCTGCCAACACTTCCCAGCTCTCCTCCACAAGGATGCCCCATTTCACATTCCCAGCAACAAAGTCTCAGCATATCTATTTTTTCACAACTGTGCTAACAAAATGTGCTGTCACATTGTGGGGAAGGGGGGATTTTTACAAATCTGATGGCTACAAATGGTATCTTGGGCATAAAGTGCATTTCTCTTATTATAAACAGGATCGAGCATCTTTTCCTGTGTTTTGGGTCATTTGCATTTCTCTCTGTGAATTATCTATACCTCTTACTCCATTTTTCTTCCCAATATTTAGAAATTCAGATATCAGGCCATTACCTCTTTGTAAGTGACATAAGTTGCAAACAACTTTTCCCATTTTATTATTTATCTTTTACTTTTCTTATGCCATATTTTTGTTATGCAAATTTAAAAATTTTTATGCAGTCAAATTTTCAATCTTTTCCCTTATTCCTTCTGGATTTTAAGTCATACTTCTGTTTGAATAATAAAAAATTACATCCATATACACCTCTCATATTTGTATAGTTTTATCTTTATATTTAGGTCTATGATAATAGGGATATTTTTACTTTCCTTTTTTATATTATTTTTTGAACTAGACAAGACTACTTTAAATTCTATCTGGAAAAATAAATGTGAGACTCTACCAAATATCAAGTATGCTGGTGAGGTGGAAATAATCACAGCAAAGCAGCAAAGGTATGAGAACAAACCAATAATGGAGCCAAGCTGAAACTCTAGAACAAAAACATGGATATAAAACACTTCATCATGATAAAGATGAGTTTCAGATTGGGGGAGAAAGACTCCATTAGTCATTAATTGTAGTGAAAAAGCAGCTAGATATTTTGGAGGTGGGAGAGTTAACACAGACAGATATACTATATATTTTTTTAAAGGACTACTATAAACATACAGTGATATACCAGTTTAGGTGGGGACAGGCGTACAATTTAGATATATAGATTTCTAAAGGAAGAAGCAGGGAAGAATATACAGTGATAACTGGTGGTAAGATTTGATGAGACTTTGATTTTATAGTATACAACAATGATAATTTATTACTTATGAACCTAAGTAAAAATAATTAAGTCATAAAATAAATATTTTGCCACCTACTCCTTCAGGAACCACATGCTATTGAAATAGTTATGAGTACATTAAATACACAGTATCTTTATTTCACAGATTTTTTTCCAAAGGGAAGTTATTTATTTCATTTCCCTAAAGAATAAAACTTAGTCTGCCTTTTTGAAGTAAAATGGTTGACTAGATTTAGTTTATGTAATGTGTTGTTTTAAATTTAAAACCAAACTAGGCTTTCTAGGTTGTACATATGATTTTTAAACCCCTCAATTATGTTTTCAAACCTCAGTATTTTGGTTAACATATTTTTAGTAAAGGATATTATGCATGTAAATGCAGTTCTCCCCTTTAGTACAATATCCTTGTAAATAAAATTTGCAGATCTCTTTCTTCTTCTCCAACTCTGCATCATGATCAAATTTACATTGATCTCCCTGTTCACAAAAAGAAAAGAGAGGACGAAAAAAGGCACAATTGAATTGGATATTCTCCATGGCATTTCATAACTGAACTACGGTTATATCTTCAGTCTTTAAATAATGAGCTAATAATAATTCAAACAATTCCTTTGAGTTTTTGCCCAAGATGTTGGGTGTGGCTATGTGCAGAGCACACAGTGCCATGGCCCCAGGGGCCTCTGCCCACTCACCATGTCCAGCTGAGCTTCTGTGGGGCCTCTGGTGTGGCCATGTTTACAATGGGTCAGTAACAGTAACTACTTCCTAGGGTTGTTGTACAGATTAAATCATTTAATATTAGCAAACCACTTTGAACAGTAGTTGCCACATAGTCAGCACTGTTTATTTAAAAAATGTAATTTCAACAAATTACATTATTGTTCTAAAATATAATGAAATAAATTCTGATGTATATAGTATTTCCATCGAGATACATTTTGAAGAACTAGTTCTATTACAACTAAATGAGAAATGAAAAACCTAACCCCCATCAAAGGCTTAAATTTTAAAGAGTATTTTGGAAGTAAAATGATTTATGATACTGCTATAAATTTACCTTAATACATCTCCCTTCCAGAAAGTATTTACAGATTTGTTTTCCTTTGTGTTCCACTGTGTGCTGATTAATAAATTCCTGAGTCATTACCTTCCATTTTTTCCCTGGTTTATTATACTGTAAGAAAAAAATTTATTTTAATGCAACATATACAAATAGGTATAAAATGTACAGTCAAATGGATCTGGAAAGCAGTACAAACTATTAAAAGTGGTCACTATGAGACATTGGAGAGATAAGCTTCTTCAATGATTTTCAAGCTGCTTACTGCTACTAGTGGTTGCAAACCCTGTTGCTACTTTAATGAAGACACATAATTACATTAAAAAATAAAATTATAAAAAGCTTGAAAATTAACCATAATATTCAGTTTTGGCAAAGGAACAATAAAACATGCACTCTCACATAGTATTGATAGGTATGCTATAAAAGATTTCAAATATCTATATTGTTTGACATTTAGGATTATTCTAAAGCACAGGTGGCAAACACAAGGCCCATGGGCCAAATTTGACCCTCCATCTTGTTTTATCCAGCCCAGCACCTTGTTTCTACCTGGCAGCAGTACCGAGCTGTCATTTAACTGTTAAGAAGTAGTAACATTCACACAGTCCTAAAATTACATTCAGCCCTTTGAAGGCAACCACAAGGCTGGTGTGGCCCCCAGTGAAAATGAGATTGACACCCTGTTCTAAAGGAATTATCAGGGAGGCCCACAGAGGTTTATTCATAAAAATAACTACTGCAGAACTACTTCTGTAGTGGAAAAAAAAACCTAGAAACATTCTACACATCTAAAATATATCCCAATTTTATAATGAAGATAAAAAACTAAAAGAATATGTCTCCGTATTTAACAGTATATGTCTCCAGATGAATCTCTAAAATATTAGAGATTTTTTTGCATGTGTGGTTATTTTGTATTTTTTTTTAGGGAAAAAACTCAGGGAGGATGTATTACCTTTAATTTATAAATTTAAAAATATTAAGGGAAAAACGTGTATGCTGGAAAATTTCACAGCTCTAGTTGTTTTCCTTGGCTCTCCTCAGTCCCCAACTTGACTTCTGTTGAGTGTAAGAAGACTGAGTCAGGACAGGGGATGGTGTCTGGCCATGCTAAGGACTGCTATTCATGACGTTATGGAACAGCGCTGTTCTTCAAGCCCCCGGCATGCATGTGGTGGTGCGCTGTAGGAGTGCAGTGAGTATTTTTCCTTCTGATTTTATTCCAGTTTTCTCCTTTCCTTCAATTTACTAGAAGACTGAGAACAATGTTGTACAACCTACTGAAAATAAGAAGGTGCCTCATGGCAAACACTTGGCCGCAACATGCGGCTAGACTTAAATCTGATCTTCAGTGCTCATAGCTGAAATATACGTTATAATATAAGAATTCTTTTAAAAAACACAAGAAGGTCCTAGCAGGGTAGCTCAGTTGCTTAGGGTGCCATCCCAATACGCCAAGGTTGTGGGTATGATCCCTGGTAAGGGCACATACAAGAACCAACCAATGAATGCATAAATAAGTGAACACCAAGTCAATGTTTCTCTCTCTCTCTCTCTAAAAAAAAAAAATCAATACAATTTTTTTTAATTTAAAAAGCAAAAAATACCAAGAAAACAGATAATCCTAGAGGTTCTATTTAAAAATATAAGTACACCTAAATTGACCTAGGAAAGCACAATAAAATTACTTATAGTATACTCTAATAGGATCATTTACAATGTCTTAAATCTATGTATATTTGACTTTAAAACATTTTCTATTTACAGGCTCACTTAAAACAAGTAGATATAAATGACCAGCTCACATATGCTGTCTGTACAAAGAATCATGGCTCTAGTAAAATAGACAGCCAAAGAGAAGTTCATCATGCAAAGTCAGTAAGTCAAGTTGAGGAATAGAACTCTCAAACAGTAAAAATATTTGGTGATTATTACCAAATCCCCTGAAAAATGCACCAAGTAGTACCTATGTTTTATTAATAACTTAGTCTTTCTGTCAGTCTATGTTACTTTCTAATGATATGCCTCAGTGTCTCAATAGAGGATTTGGGTTTTTTGTTTTGTTTTTTCAGTTTAGTTCTGCTCAAATGAGTAGAAAGTATCTCATAACTATGAGAAACCTACCTGTAATCCAAGTATTCTAGAAAATCAAAGCAATTTTAACAAATAAAATTTTAGGACAAAATAAAGTACCTATAAGATCTGATCTTTTAAGATTGAGCCTACAGAAGAACCACAAAAGTCCTCTTATTAAGTAATTCCTAGAAGAATCACAGAAGTAATTTGGTTCATCACCCTCCCTGGACAAATATGAAAAATGCAATTAGAGAAGTTAGTGACTTACCAAAAGTCCCATGGCATATTTGCAGAGTCACTTAAGAAAACACAACTCAACAAAAAGGGAGGGAAAGGAAAACTGGAGGGAGAGAGGGAAACCCAAACCACCTACTGGGTCATTTTAATTTATTTACTCTAGAGGATGTATTATATTAGTACAAGGAACAAGAGCATTAAAGATGTTTTAAAAATACACTAGGAAGGGTATATAGAATGATCTACCAGGAAAAGAACATGTATTTACAGAAAATGTATTAGTTACTATAAAGACTAAAAAAATTTAAGAATCTTATGACCAGTAGAATGAATGTCTTTAAAATCCATTGAAAGTTGGCTTGTTCTGTGACAACGCTTGGGTTTTCAAGAAAACTAGTGCAGATGTGCAGGCATCCCTGAATTTATATGGCCTCTGGGGCTCTTACACTCCATGAAAAGGCTAGGATGGAAGTTGATCTACACTGGCCACTCAGCCATGCCCACTTGATCACAGAAGGGCCTGAATGTGAGCACTGTCCCGCTTATTTCTAAGATCACAAGACAATATCTATCATGACAACCCATAAACTGACATAGTCAGTGACATATTTTAAACTTAATAAATAAAAGAAAAATAGTCTAAATCTGATGAATGCAAAAGAAAGAATTTATTCTCACTTTCTATTATAGGATAAAGATTTTTTTACTTGCAGCCCAGATATGTAAATATCTAAAATGTTAGTGAAGGGACCCTTGGAGTTAATTTAATACTACTCTAGGTACTCTCATTTTACTGATTAAACAAACTGAAACTCAGAGACAGATAGCCACTTGCTTGAATAGCCATGCTTTCCTGGAAGTTTTTTTTTTTTTTCCTTTCACGTATAGGGTGTAGGTAATGCATGTAAAAGAAGGCTTACTTAGAAAGTATTCACACTAATTTAGTCTAGGGAAAGCAGCACATTCTAGAGGTCTACTAGTGTAGCAAGATGCACAGGCAGGTTAGAACCACCCAGAAATCCTAGGCTTGTTTCAAAGCTATTCAAAGGAATGTCAAACAGACTTCTCTATGCCTAATCTGCCCAAAGCCTTTATATGTTACCGCTGACTGAGAATCCCTAAGAGAAGTGTGGCATATTCAGGGTTCCCCAAATTTGTCTGGGCCTGAACTTCCTTTTTAGCCCATACCTATCAACACCTCCCTAAGTAGTATATTAAGGAGTACAATTGAAGAAATTTTTACCCATTATCTTTAAGCCCAGAGATAAGAAAGCCAAGCATTAACAAGTACAATATAGTGCTATCCCCTTATCTCAATCACGGTTGTAACTGTATAACCCACCCTTGCTCTGTAAATTCAGTCACACGTCACTGGAACCATGGCAGAATACAGAAAATACAAAGTTGCTACAGTTGAAATGTACATGTTTGAGTTCATTTCATCACATATTTATTCAATATCTAACATACATATGGTTCATCAGTTCATCTTTCCAACTGTTTATATCCCCTTTTATTCTCTTCCAATGTTCAACTCTAGTAAGTTAATTTACCATTATCTCCCTTCTTGGCACTACTACATATTATTACCATTTTATTGCTATTTGCATCTGGGGAAAATGACTCTAGCAAAGGAAGGCCTAACAGAGAACTACCAAACACACATTTTTGCTGTCAAACATATCACTTTTATTTTGAGGTGCTTTCAAATGTTACGATTTTGTTTGGAAATCACCTAAGTTTGCATCTCTATATTAGAATTGTGACTAATTAAAAAATAATTATTTTTTGGAATTTATTTATACTCATTTGATCTGAACTGGGAATTTGTCATTTAGTAGGAAAATAGCATTAAAATCACAATGTTTTCTTTGCAGCCAAATAGGTTAAAAGATGGAGAAGCTACTCTCCTCATTATGTATAAACTCTCAGTACCTCTTGAAAGTCATCCATTCCTGAAAACATATGGGGCCCTTTACTGGCTCTTCCCCCACGGTCTTTGCGCTTCATTTTCTTCAGCATACCTCGTCCACGACCAACATGAAAAGTTTTAACCCTCTGTTCAATACCTAAAAAAGTTAAGATGTACTTCAGATATTATAGAAAAACAGCACACCTGTCAATATATTAGTTTGTAGGAAACAGTTTATTTTTAATAGTCTATAATGTACAGTGCATTTTTCCCCTCTAGATTCAATGAAAAATATTAATTCAATCTTTACATTTTATTTCCTGAGTACTGTGCTTCTTATTCTTTTGCTTGAGAGATGTTAACAACATAAGGAAGACAAGGAACAAGGATGTACATGGCTGGAGAAGTCAAATTCAGTTTCATTTTTTTCAATTTTCTTTAGAATAAATAATACCAAGGCTTCTTGTTTTTTAGAGAATTAAATATTATATTCATCTTTATGGAAAACACTGTAGGTATTAGTGGTTAATTTATAGCAAATTGAGTTTTTATTGATAACTTTGGGTAGATAACACATACATCTCCATGTAAAATTTATACTTGTCTTTTACTTTTGATAAGTTGTTATTTAAAAGTATCTAAAAAGATACCCAAATGGCAATAGTTATGTATTAGGGTAGGAAGTTAAAATACAAAATGATTTTACCCAATCTTATTTTACCAAAGTCATAGTGAACTAATAAATTTTCAAATGATCTTAAACCTACAAAACAGCCAGTGAATATATGAAAAACATGTTTCACCCCATTAAAAAATTAAAATTTAAAAAATAACACACCAATTTTCACCTCAAATTATAGCATGGGTAGGGACTTGGAGAGTTTGGTATTTTCACACACTAGCAACATGTTATAAACTGCTACCTCACCTTTTTGATTTATTAACTTGGTATGTGAATCAAAAATCTTCAAATATGTGGCTATGTCTTTTTAATCAATTCTACATTTCAGAATTTATTCTTAAGAAAAATGTTTGCCAAGATGTTTTCTGAGATATGTATAAATATGCAAGATTAATCACAGAATTTTAAAAAACTGAGAGCAACTTAAATCTCAAATAATTACTGTATTTTGCCATGTATAATGTGCACTTTTTGCCCAAATTTTTGTGGGAAAAATAAGGATGGACATTATACATGGGTAGTACTAATTTCTATCTATATAAATGATTTTAATTCTTTTAGTTATGCTTATGCATTAAAAGCATAACTCTAGAAAGCAATAACAATATCTGTATGCAAAATAATACCCTGGAACACAATAATTGGTTTTGGTGAACTCGTGACCAATTTGCAATGAAAGCAGTTGCGGCCAATGACTCAAAGAAATGAAACAAAGAGAAATGTATTGTTATCCAGAGTAAGACAGACAATGCCAATTGTCACCCACTTGATGAGACAGGTGATGGCGACATTATTACCATAGGGTGAACAGTGCAGCTTTTCTCTTCATGCACTTTAGGTGGGAGAAATTATTGGAAAATCCCTTGGAAAATGTCAAAACAGTTTTCATACACGGTAAGCCTTAGGCTAAAAGGTATTAGTATGCTAAAAAGCATGGCAGCAGGGCTGCCGAGAGACACGCCGGACCTCCTCCCACAGGGAGTGTCATCAGACTGTGAGGCAATAGGAAGAAAAGCTCCTTCAGATGCCAGGACAGAAGAAGACAACAAGAGGGAAGCCTCTGAAGTGGCCGGAGGTGGGGCAGAAGGCAAAGACCAGGATTCGGGAGCAGCATCAAACTGGGATCTCTGTTTTAACCAACATGATACAAGGTAAAAGGATTGCATGAGAAAAAATACTGATGATCTCTCAGGGACACCTACATGGTGCTTTAACTTTGTAGAGGAGGTTTGAGCATGAGGACATGAATGAAACTTTCCCCCAAACTTCCGGCAGCCTATGAGACCCAAGTTTCAGAATTTCATTCTTATGTGACCAACTTCAAAAGACTCACAACTTTGAGCTGCCCCAAATCACCTACATGTCCTGCAAGCCAGCAGAACTGTGGACATCAAAGGAGCAAACACTATGGCTATTCAAATGAGTGGTCAGGAGAAAAAACATTTCACTGTTGTTCTAGCCTGTCGTGCAGATGGGACAAAGTTATCAACTATGATATCTTTAAAAGAAAAACATTTCCGAAAGATTCCAAGTGGAGTTATTGTCCATGTGCATGAAAAAGGATGCATGAATGAAGAAAGTGTGAAAATCTGGTTTAACAAAGCCTGGTCATGAAGGCCTGGAGGATTATTTGAAAAGCCAGCTTTGCTTATTTTTGATCACTTCAAAGCCATGTTACAGAAAGTGCAAAAGCAATCTCAGCAGACTTGAAAACCTAACTTGCAGTGATACCTGGTGGGTTAACCAGCCAACTACAACCTCTTGATGCTCTAGGGCTCTTTCAGGCCCTAATAAAGAGAGTGGACATCGTGAATGCAGTCAGCTGATAATGATTTCGTGCCTACAGGCAGGATCAAGAAAGCATCTGTTGCCTAGGTTTGTGATTGGATCCTAAGATCCTGGAATGGTGTCAAGGAGGAAGTGGTTGTGAACTTGTTTAAAAAATGTGGCATCAGCAATGCTATGGGTGGAACTGAGGACAGTGAAATTTACCAAGATGAGGAAAGTGACTCTTCAGAAGACATCGGAAATGCAGAAATTGAAGTAGACGATACTTCTGATATTGACAGTGATGAAGAGTTCTTGGCCTTCTGTGATGTATAAATATTGTGAATTTGTTACCAGTACATAACATTTCTTGTACCTTGTATCTGGTTCTTGTATTTTGTAATTATTTGTTACATAAAATTTCCTGTACCATATTATGTTAAAAAATAAATGCTAAGATTCCTTTATAATACAAAAAACAAGTATCTAAATTTCAATAAATACATAAATTGAATTAAAAAATTAGAAGAGAGAAAACAAACTTCTGGCCAAGATGGAGGCCTAGGTAGACACACTGTGCCTCCTCGCACAACCAAAAGAAGGACAACAACATTTAAAAACAAAAAACAACCAGAATTTACAGAAAATCAAACTGTATAGAAGTCCGACACCAAGGAGTTAAAGAAGAAACATTTACCCAGACCGGTAGGAAGGGCAGAGAGGGCTCATGGCAAGGCAGTGGCTGGCTGACCCAGCGAGGTGGTGGACTGTGGACCAGGTGGCCCCACATTCGCACGCAGGTAAACCAGGCAAAACTGGGAAGTGGGACAGGTTGCACAACCTAGGGTCTCAGGGCAGGGAAATAAAGCCTCAAACCACTGACTGAAACACCTGTGGGGGTTAAGGTGCCAGGAGAGACTCCCAGCCTCACAGGAGAGTTTGTTGGAGAGACCCACAGGGTCCTACAACCTACACAAACTCACCCACCTGGGAATCAGCACCAGAAGGGCCCAATTTGCTTGTGAGAAGTCGTGGAAGGGACTGAAATTCAGCAGAGAGCCAAGCAAGCGCCATTGTTCCCTCTCAGACCCTGCTCCAACATATAGTGTCACAACCCAGCCACGTGGGTTCCTCCGCCCCTCACTATGTAACAGACGCATCAAGACAAAAAAAAAAAAAAATGGCCCAAATGAAAGAACAGATTGAAGCCCCAGAGCAGATACAACTGTAACAGGGTGAAGCCAAGAGGGGAGCCCCAAATAGGGATTTGGAATGGGGCCCAGAACTCAGGGTGTCCAGGAAATATTAGGATGTCCTCACCTGCCGCCCCCACAGTTGTGGGTTGGGGGAAGGGACAAATGGAGCAGGGCCATTGGAAGCTGTTTTGTATAGCAATAGCTTTGCAGCTAATCTCTGGCATGGTCATTGAACATATCTATAACCTTTAACTGGTTACATAGATAGGTTAAATTGCTGTGGCCATACTCTGAGCCAGGGGAATGGAAGTAACTCCCCCCCCCCCATAAATGTAACTGTGGGGCTGGTCCCCTGAGTTACAGTGCCTGCGTGAGAGCTTGGAGATGACTGGCTCCATGACATGGGACCACACCTGCCCAGACTCACGATGGCAACCCAGTAAAGCTGGAAGGATATGAGAGTGCTGGCAAGTGTAGCCAACTGTGGGAGGAGTCCGAAATGGGGTTGCAGAGGACCACACGGCTCAGGCAGTGCAGAGAGAACCACAAGGCTTTGCCAGAGTGGGGACTCCCACAGCCATTGTGAAGAGAGGACCACTCGGCTGTGGCAACAGAAAGGAGAGCCACGCAGCTGTGGACATATAAGAGAGAACTACTCGGCTTTGCCAGAGTGGGGACCCCTGCAGCTTTAGAAGGGGGAACCACCACCCACCTTTAGCAGAGATCCCGGCAACACAGCTGATGGTGCTGGGAACTGAGGAAGGCCTACCAGCCAAGCACGGATTACTGGGAAGAACTGGGGGCTGCCTGAGCCACAGACTTCTATTTCTGTTCCTGAGATATGGTATCCCAGACTGGGCAAAGAGGGAAGGAAGGACTGTGTGTGTTTGTGGGTGTTTTAAGGGACTTTGGGATTTTGATGAAGGCATTAGGTCACTACTTTAAGTCTGTATAGCATTAAATAAACATTTCCTTTCCTTTTCACGAATCTCTGGCATTGACAAACATCTTTCCTCTGGTGGCAGACATAATGATTACGAACCTGGGGGGGTTCCTTTTGGTAACAGTATATCGTCCCAAGGCCCGCCTTGTTGTTCTGTAACACAACTGAGTAATGAAGAGATAGCCAACCTATCAGATGCACAGTTCAAAGCACAGTTCAAAGCACTGGTAATCAGGATGTTCACAGAATTAGTTGAATTTGGTCACAAATTAGATGAAAAAATGAAGGCTACACTAAGTGAAATTAAGGAAAATGCACAGGGAACCAATGGTGATGGGAAGGAAACTGGGACTCAAATCAATGGAGTGGGTCAGAAGGAAAAAAGAAACATCCAACCAGAAAAGAATGAAGTAACAAGAATGCAAAAAAATGAAGAGAGGCTTAGAAACCTCCAGGACATCTTTAAACATGCCAACATTCAAATTATAGGGGTGCCAGAAGGGGAAGAGGAAGAGCAAGAAATTGAAAATTTATTTGAACAAATAACAAAGGAGAACTTCCCCAATCTGGCAAAGGAATAGACTTTCAGGAATCTAGGGTGTTCACAGAGTCCCAAAGAAGTTGGACCCAAGGAGGAACACACCAAGGTACATTATAATTACATTACTCAAGATTAAAATGAAGGAGAGAATCCTAGAAGCAGTAAGAGATAAGGAGACAGTTACCTACAAAGGCGTTCCCATCAGACTGTCAGCTGATTGCTCAAAAGAGACCTTCCAGGCAAGAAGGGGCTGGAAAGAAGTATTCCAAGTCATGAAAGACAAGAACCTACATCCAAGATTGCTCTATCCAGCAAAGCTTTGATTTAGAATGGAAGGGCAGATAAAGTGCTTCTCAGATAAGGTCAAGTTAAAGGAGTTCATCACCACCAAGCCTTTATTATATGAAATGTTAAAGGGACTTATCTAAGAAAAAGAAGACAAAAACATGTACAGTAAAATGACAGCAACCTCACAATTATTAACAACCACACCTAAAACAAAAAGAAACTAAGCAAACAACTAGAACAGGAACAGAACCACAGAAATGGAGGTCACATGGAGGGTTAGCAACAGGGGAGTAGGAGGAGGAGAGAGGGGGAAAAGGTACAGAGAATAAGTAGTGTAGATGGTAGGGAGAAAATAGGGAGAGCGTAAGAATAGTATAGGAAATGTAGAAGCCAAAGAACTATATGTACATCCTGTGGACATGAACTAAAGGGGGGGAATGTGGGTGGGAGGGGGTGTGCAGGGCAGAGGAGAGTGAAGGGGAGAAATGGGACAACTGTAATAGCATAATCAATAAAATATATTAAAAAATGAGCAAAAAAATATTAAAAGATTTTCTTCCTGAAAGTTTGGGCTAAACACATGGGTGTGTACACAGCAATATGCAGTACTATCAAACAAACCCAATCAATTGTTAGAGAAATTATGATATATCTACTTAACTGAACAGAATGCAGGCATTAAAAGCTACTTGTTAACATAAGAATGACTGAGATACAGTTCAAAGTTAAAAGAGAAAAACAAATTACCACAGTATGAGTAATTTTTTATTTAAAATAACTGCCAGAAAAATTGTGAAAGAATGTATACCAAAAACGTTAAAGTTATTGTCTCTTGATGTAGGGATTCAAATTTTTTTTATCTTTGATCTTTGCTGGGTTATCTTTTCTACACAGACAAGAAGTTTTTTGCATTTGACCATATATTACTTTCATAATCTTGGGGAAATGAATGTCAAAAATAAAATTCAGCACTCAGTTCTTTAAGAGCAAAAATAGGAAGAGCCTGAAGGAAAAATCCCAATGAGAAAGGATGAAGAGGCTTCCACATTCCCGCTATTCCCATGTGGAGTTATCTTCACACCACTGTTTGACTCCAGCAATAGAATTATAACTACAGTAGTAGATGCACAGACAAATTCATTTCTCTTTAATTCAGAAAAGCCTAGCTTTCTATTTTTCGAAGGATTTTCTAGGAAATAAAAAGCCATAGAAATAAGCAAATTTACTTAAAATGGACTCCTTTTTTCAACGATAATTAAACAATGGGTACACAGGATTTTGCTGCCCACTATTAAACCTCAGCCTCATCTTGCTTCAGTTTTCTTGAGCCAGACACACTGACTGGACATTTCTTAAGCTTGATATGACCCTTATGTGACCCACAGTTTCTATGGCAACTTGCCCTGATTTTTCAGGGACCATATGTTCTCAATATAGCAGATAAATAGGTGATGACTAGAGAAATTTATTTATATTAGTTCTTATTTCCAATCTTGAAGGACATCCATAGTCCTAAGTACACTTGCATTGAAAAGGTGACCACCATATCGTAAAGCCTAACAAAAGAATAGCTTCCCAGAACTCTGTCCTTACAGGTCTAAAATAGATAAAATAATACACAGAGCAACAGAGACAATGGGAAAAGGTAGGTTATTTTTTATCAATATACTGTATTATACAGAAGGGAAGGGAAAAACAAGAAAATTGTTTCACACTTTTATATACTTTTAATATGTTAGAATATATTTCTAATTCAAATATGAAGATATATGGATCAAAATATTTGCAGATTTTTGTTCTCAGGGTCTACAAAATAAATAAAAATAAAAATAAAAATAAAAATAAATAAAAATTTAGGAACCACAAGAATAAATTGATCTTGAGAAAGGGCTAAGGAGTTAGCCCTTAAAGGGCTTAAGTTTTCATTCCACAGCTGCCTGTTTTAATAAGGTTCTCATATTCCAAAACAGATGGACAATTTCAAACTTACCTTGCTGAATTCCTTTCATTCTTTGTTTTTTCCCTGGTTCTTTAGAAAACGATGATCCTAACGCAATACTGGAGGGTTCTTTAGCTTGTCTGTATTGTTTCAGCTGACTGGCAAAATCTTCCTCCATTTCCTGACTGTAATTACCGAAGTTGTCATCACTGTAGTTACCGAAGTTGTCATCACTGTAGGTACTGTACTCACCATATTCTTTACTTTTATATTTCTTGTTATGTTGACTCTTCCTTGATGTCATGTAGCTTCCGGATATATATCCATGCTAAATGAAAATGGACAATTACTATTAGGATTTTTCAGTTACATATAGGAATTGATTAACATAGGACATCTTCCCCACCCCCCATAAAATTGGGAGAAAGAAGGAGACAGTTATTAGTTCTGCCTCTTGGTTAGTACTGATCTAGGACACTATTTAAAACTAAGTTAAAAAAGTAAATGCTATTCTAATATGATCAAATTTCATAATGTTCAAAGATCCTTGCTGGTATGTTTTATTCACTTTTTGCTTTCCATGTCCCATGTCTCAACATTTGTACATACAGGATACTTAAAAATCCACACCATCATATGTGAATTCCTTCCCCCCCAAACAGAAGAGGTCTTTCTGAAAGTAAGAAAAGTTTAGTAAAGAAGCTTGGGGGAGGGGTAGAAAATATATATAGTCTCCTAACATTAAAAAGTTCCCATTTACACATTGGAGTATATTATATTTAATAAAAAACTATATGTTTCAAAATTTTATAAAAAGAAAATGTTTTTTTCTGAGGTCTAATATTAAAAATAGATATTCACTAGAAATGAAAGACATGTAGTAAATAAACTGCTCAATAGGAACTGTTTATTATAGTATACCTTATTAACTTTACGACTTATTTCCTAAAGCATATGAAAACAGAAAACATACTTCAGTCCTAGAAGTTTATTTAATGACAGTATTCAAGCCTATATCTATTCACTAAAACACTTTTATTAGTTCTGTCATACCTTCTGTCAATTTTTATGAAAGAAAAAAACTGCATATAATTATAACTTGAGAACCCAGAAAAACCCAGAGGATGATTCATCTTTAGCTTAGTACATTTTAAATGTGATATAAAAATACTGCCATGGCAGAATACCAACAAAAGACTATGTGTTTTTAATAAAATGCAGAGAAACATTAAGTTCTTTTCAGTAGAGAAAATATGTAACTAATGCAGTCAAGAAAATCAATTAGCTCATCAATTTAAAATTTTGAAGACACTGTATTAGATTTTTCACTTATTTTAAACACTATTTTTAAAGTTTATAAACTGTTCTCAGTCTACCACTTCAGAAATTCAGAGGAGGAATCAAAATTAGACAAAAGGCAGTGTCTGTGACATTTCTAAAGAGGTCAATAAAATAAAACAAAAAGTAATTACTTAAGTTAAAGCTTAATTAGTTGAATGGTACCTACATTTCCTTTTATAAAAATGTAGTTACATTGATGCTTCAATGATATATTTCAATGCTTTATGACTAAAAATTACTGTTAATGGGTATAAATTCTTCTCTAGAGATTACAGATGTTTGTCACAAAATGCTTTTTCTTAATATTAATTTAATTTGATTTTTTCATAGCCTTTATAAAAATAATCTTCATATTCCTCATTTTTAAAATAGAATTATCCCTAGCTTTCAGGTTATCTCCTCCTTAGTTTTCCCAACTGCAAATATTCCTAAGGGCCCTTGAATGATATAAACACCCCATGCCAGGGCTCCCCGCACAGTGGAAGACTTCTAATGTGGCTTCCTGAGGGTCGGAGAGCCACCCACACTGACTACAGAGCAGCCCCATTAGTGACCTAGCAGAATGTCCACTTATGCTGCACATGTTCACCATCTGAATGACCAAAACACACGCACAAGCGAGGACCTAGGAAATGTTTTTTTAAAGCCCTCATGAAAAAAGATAAAAGCAATGAAAAAGCCTGTTAAGTTCTACTATAGGATATAGTTTCTCCAACCACTGTATTGACTGATTATTAGGCCATCTATACTGCTAGAAGACCGTTTCTGCCAACCAGGATCCAGCCCCATGCAATCTCTGTGAATGTGAAATGAGGGACCAGGAGGCCCTGGACAAAGATGAGGAAAAGGGAAGCTATATTGAGTCCTCTAATATTAATACTATATTCTATTTTTGGCTTGTAATTTTGTAGAAGTTGTATGAGTAGATACCTATATTTTAAGAAAATGGGATTTTTAAGATGTACTTAGGGTATTTTCTAATCTTAGTGGGTCAACTCTAAAACACATGTGGAGGAAATAGTATGGAACTTTCTCTTCTTCTAATGGCAGAGTAGGTAATTAATTTAGAGCAGTCTTCTTCCTAAAAAATATAGAAAAGATAGACAAAAATTTTTTCTCAAGTCCACTGTAGCTATCAGAGAGCTAATAATTAGTGAGGGATTAATGGAATATTAACTATAGAGCAGATGAAAATCCCTAAGCGACCAGCATTTATAGCTGTTTTTGCTCTGAGAGCATTAGCCCATCATGAAAAATCAGTCATAAGGTCCAACAGCATTTCTGATCTATAGGAACAAAAGGGGAGTCAGAGTCTGGAAAAAAGAGAAGCCTTAGCACCCCCCACCTCCCAAATTTGGAAGAATCTCAAAATGTGACTCAAAGGCTGCAGTCCAACCTTAAGTCATTAGGTGACCCAGAAAACTCAAATCCCGACAGTGGAATAAAGTTTGTATGAGTCAGCAGGAATCTAGAAAAAGCAAGTGAAAATCCTCTGAAAAACATGACTATCATCTTAAGCCTCAAGTTATGTATATAAAATGCACTGTATACAATACAAAAACAAATAAACAAACAAAAACCCAGGCATATAAGACCCCATAAAAAAGAACCACAAAAGCAACAGGTAAAAGAAATACAGAGTCCAGATGGTGGAATTTATGTGACATAAATTTTAAAATATCTGCATTTGCTATTTACAACTAAAAGACATGAGAATTTCAGAAGGTAAATTGAAAATACAAAAATTACTTTGAAGATATAAAAAGGAATCAAATAAATCTCTAGATGTGAAAAATACAAATACTGAAATGAAGAACCTAACAGATAAGTTTAAAGGCAAATCAGATCCCCTAAGGAGAAGAGGGCAGGAGAAGACAGAGATAAAGGATAAAGCAAAGCACATGCAGTAAAAGGTTAATCACAGGAAATCTGGGTGAGAGACACACAGGGGTGCATTCTGGTCACTTTTTTCTAAATTTTTGTGACAAAATAAAAAAATTACTAAAAATGAGAGTGAAATAAACAATTTCCCAATAAATGAAAGCGAAAATTTATTGACAGCAAACCCACACCACAAGAGATGATTTAAACTCAGAAGAGCACTGGAAATGAAATGTGAGTATATACAAATGATCACCCTTTTTTTTAAATTTCTTTAACTGAGTTCTTGAAACAAAATTGCATTGAATTGCATTGAATTGCATTGAATTACATTGACCCTACATGTAGGGATATATAATAGTCAATACATGACAATAACTATACTGTTTAAGAAATATGTGTCATGCCCTGGCTGGCGTAGCTTAGTGGATTAAGCGCAGGCTGCGAACCAAAGCAACGCAGGTTCGATTCCCAGTCAGGGCACATGCCTGGGTTGCAGGCCACAGCCCCCAGCAACCGCACATTGATGTTTCTCTCTCTCTTTCTTTCTCCCTCCCTTCCCTCTCTAAAAATAAATAAATAAAATCTTTAAAAAAATCTTAAAAAAAAAAAAAGAAAATATGTGTCACTTAAAACAAATGCCCTATTGTTTGTATGCACTAACTGTCCTTCACAGTGGCCTTCAAAGAAGGCTATGTACTTATTACAGTACTTCTGCCACTGTCTTCAATATTCTGTATCTCCTCTTTTGGAATTACTTTCAGTGACAGTGTATGAATCAAGAGCTTATATATCTCATTACTTGATATTTTCTGAAATAGCAATGCCCACCCTGAGCATTCTTCATTCACTGGAAGAGTTCACAAATGAATTTTGACTAATTCTAAAAAATAAATCCAAGTGCAAATGGTGAAATTTAGGTATACCACACCATTGTTTGCTGAAATAGCAATAATTTAAAAATTTTGTCATTAGCAGTAAAATAATTCTAATGAATAGTTGTTCAAATGTTTTGAGAAGTGGCAGCATCATTCACTTCAAGACTGTAGGACACGCTGAATGTGTATGTATATATACACAAATATATATTCTTATATGTACCTAGCTATATAAAATTATTAACTAGACTATAATTCTTTCCAAAGTTTAAAAAAGACATTTTATTAAAACTTATTTATCCAACGGTCACTGAGCAACTTCCACTCTAAAGATGGGAGTAGAGAAACAGAGGCAATAGGAAGAACTAGAACACACATAATAATGTGGTTTCTAAGCTTACAAGAGACTGGAAAACCAAATTACATGAAAGAATACATACAGCATTTGCAGACGAGCATATTAACAGATTGGCAGAAACCAGACCTCAGAAAGTCTGGGGTTTTTCAGATAGAAGCACAATGACCTGAACATTCTCCAGTGCTCCTGGGAATCTTTCTAGCACAAGTGATTTTTATACTGAAGACTTTGTTCATATAGTACAACATATTTAAGACAGATATAAAATTTATCATGTTTTAAAATGTTTTGTGTTTAAAACACTTCAAATAATTTTTCAATTTAAAGAGGTAGATGTCACAAAATTTAAATGTTGAAGCCTTAACCTCCAGTACCTCACAATGTATTTAGAGATCAGGACTTTAAAGTGGTATGATTAAGCAACAAAACAAACAAGCAAACAAAATAGAACCAGAGACATTGAAATTAAGAACAAACTGACAGTAACCAGAGGGGAGGCGGGAAGGGGTAATGAGGGGGAAAGGAGGAAGAGTTTTCAGGAACATCTATAGAGGACACATGGATAAAACTGAAAGTGGGGTAGGATCAAGCAATGGTAGGAAGTGGGGACGGCTGGGGTGGGGGAGAAATGGAGACAGCAATACTTGAACAACAGTAAAAAAAAGTTTAAGAAAAAGAAGACTCTCATTGGTATTTTGATAGGGATTGCATTGAGTATGTATATTTCTTTAGGTAGTAAAGATATTTTGACTATACTAATCCTTCCAATCCATGAACACAGTATATATCCTTCCATTTATTTGTGTCCTCTTCCATTTCTTTCTTCAATGTGCTTAATTTTTAAAGTGCTTAATGAAATACTTAATTTTTAAAATGCCAAACTTGTGCTAAAGTGCTAAAGTGTTAAATTTCTAAATACACAAACTTGATTTTAAAAACAACTTGTTAACGGGGAGTTGTCAATGAGTACAGAGTTTGTTTTGCAAGATAAAGTTCTGGAGATTGGCTGTGCAGCAATGTGAAACTACTTAACACTACTGAACTCTACACTTAAAAATGGTTAAGATGGTAAATTTATGTTAAGTGTATTTTTACCATGATTAAAAGAAATCTACAAGCAAAATAAATTAATAAGTAAAGTGGTGATTAAGACTGTCAGGGTGGGCCCTGATCCAATATGATTAGTGTCCTTATAAGAAGAAATGTGAACATGCAGAGACACACCAGGGGTACATGCTGCATAGAGGGATGATCACATGAGGACACAGTAGCAAGAAGGCGGCCATCTCTACAAGCCAAGAAGAAAGGCCCAAACAGTTCCTTCCCTTATCTTCAAGGAAACCACCCTGCTGTCACCTTGACCTTGGACTTCCAGTCTCCAGACTGTGAGAAAATAAATTTCTGTTGTTTAATCCACCTGGCCTGTAGTATTTTCTTATGGCAGACCAAGCACACTAATTAATACAAGATGTATTAATTACATTTAATACAAGATGTGTATTTAACTAAATTAAGATGTGTATTAATAAATTTAATACAAGATGTATTAAAGCATGTAACTTGTAAAATATTTTTTCAAAATATAAGAAAGCAAAGAATAGAACTGAAGTTTGATTTTTTTCCTTTTTTAAAAGCAGTACCTCAAAACCACAATGAATACAATTTCATACACATTAGGAAGGCTATTATTTTAAAAATCCCATAGAAAATATCATTTGACAAGGATGTGTAAAATCAGAAATCTTCATACATTGTTGGTGGGAATGTAAAACGATAAAGCCTTTGTGAGAAACAGTATGGTGGTTCCTCAGAAAGTTAAACGTAGAATTACCAAATAATCCAGAAATTCCATGGCTATGAACATACACCCATGTTGTGAGAATTACTCACAATGGCCAAAAGGTAGAAGCAACCCAAGTGTCCATCAACAGAGGAATGAACAAACAGAATGTTGTAGCGCTGACTGGTATGGCTCAGTGGGTTGGACGTCGACCAGCAAGGTGAAAGAGCACTAGTTTGATTCTTATCAGGGCACATGCCAGGGTTGTGGGTCAGGTCTCAGGTTGGGGGTATGTGAGAGGCAACCAAAAATGGATGTTTCTCTCCATCTTGTTCTCCCTCTCTTCCCCTCTCTCTAAAAGTAAATTCTATAAAAATCTTAAAACAAAACGTAATATATGGCCCTGGCTGGTGTGGCTCAGTGGTTGAGTGCTGGCCTGTGAAGCTAAGGGTCACACTGGTTCAATTCCCAGTCAGGGCACATACCTGGATTGTGGGCCAGGTCCCCAGTAGGGAGTGTGAGAGGCAACCACACATTGCTGTTTCTCTCCCTCTTTCTCCCTCCCTTCCCTTCGCTAAAAAATAAATAAAATCTTTTTTAAAAATGTGATATATGCATATAATGGAATATTATTCATCCTTAAAAGGAAAAAAATTGACACATGATACACTACAACATGGATGAACCTTGAAAAGATTATAAGCATAATAAGCCAGATACAAAAGGACAAATACCGTATGATTCCACCTATATGAGGGATCAGAGACACAAAGTATAACAGTAGTTATATGGGGATAGGGGAGGGGAAATGGGGTTTTATTGCTTAGTGGGAACACAGTTTCTGTTTGAGATGATGAAGAAGTTCTGGAAATGGATAGTGATGATGGTTGCACAACACTGTGAATCTACTTAATGCTACTGAACTATATTTAAGAATGGTTAAAATGGTAAATTTTATGTTATGTATACCTTATTATGATAAAAAAGGTAATACCTGAGAAAATGTGATGTCATAATCCCTGTAGAAACCAGTTCTTTTTTTGTGGGAACTTTCTGCATGTTCGACATCTGAATCAAGGCTGTAGTCTGAATTGTCATCACTAGATGGAGAATTATGCTAAAGAAGGAGAAAACAAATATGTTACCTTTGCAAAGAGAAGAATGTTGATTTTTTAAATTTTTTATTATATTATAGAATACCCATGGGGATGTGAAGTACAGCATAGGAAATGGAGCCGCTAAAGAACCTATGCATGACCCAGGGACATGAACAATAGTGTGGGGCTGGCCTGAGAGAGTGGGGATTAGAGGGGGCCAAAGGGGGAAAAATTGGGACAACTGTAGTAGAATAATCAATTATACATAATTAAAAAAATAAAACAAATAAGATGAGACTATTTCTAAACCTATCCAGTCTCCATGAGGTCTTTCATATACAAAACATTCCTGCAGCCTCTGTTCATGGTATTTCCCAACAGTGGAACATTTTCTCCCTTTCTTTTCTTTTCAAATTCCATTTTTTAAAAATATGAACTCTAATCCTTACTCCTGCCTACCTTTCTTCAGTGTCTTTTATGTTATTTGAACTGTAAAATTAGCACATTCCCAAATGTCTAACTTTGTACACTACATTTTATTACATAGTTTTCACTTGATAATTGTTTTTTTGTTTTTGTTTTTTTTTATATTTTATTTATTTATTTTTAGAGAGGGAAGGGAAGGAGATAGAGAGAGAAACATCAATGTGCGGTTGCTAGGAGTCATGGCCTGCAACCCAGGCATGTACCCTGACTGGGAATCAAACCTGTGACACTTTGGTTCACAGCCCATGCTCAATCCACTGAGCTACGCCAGCCAGGGTGATAATTGTTTTATGGCTATGATCAATGTACCTAATCTCACCAAATAAAATAAAAGCTCTCTGTAGAATTAATGTATTTTTCCTCTTTAATCAATGTATTTGCCATAACACTAGCCAATAAATTTGTATATACTATCTGCTTATTTCAGACTAGTTAAAGACTCTACAGACACATAAATTAACAAATCTTATAGGGAGAAAGTTTAATAAAACGAACCTTAGGGGAAAAGGGGTCTGGGACTAGTCACAGTATCCTAGGAGAAAGAGGTATTGAGCTGAGCCTTCCTACCTGAGATTGTATAACCTTCTAGCCTGGAGCAGAGGGCAGCCAGTAGGAGACAGGCCTGGGTTGCAAGCAAGAAATCAGCACATTGAACTGGTATGATGTTCTGTTATATTTCTAACAAAACTTAAAAAATTTTCTGACAGCAAAACAGATGCTAGAATGTTTCCTCTTCATTAGGCCATGTTATTTGTTTTCTGTGCAAGAATTGCTTTCTCACACAAAATCAAATGTGGTGTATACTTGGAACCAACTGGTAGAATTTGTGGGTTCAGTAGAAATGGAGCCTTCTCATACTCCAAGTAGGGAATTTGTGTTTTCTGTCTCTGAAACTTCAGTTCATCTTTACACACACGTTTGAGATGCCCCTCTATTATATACTAATTTTCCACAGGCATTCGGTCTATATCTAAGTTTATTTCCTGCTCTGTCGGTCTGTCTGTTTTCCATGTACCAGTATCACACTCCACTCCTTTAATAACTGAGGCTTTCCTATGTCATAGTATGTTAGGGTCACCCCATGTATTATTCCTATTTGGGTGTTCCTATATATTTCTGTATGGTAGTTTTAACGGTAAGTCCACAAATTTGTTATTCCCCTACCTTTAAGGCATGGGGATTCATTCCTCCCCCCTTGAGTGCAGGCTAGAACTAGAAACTCCCGTCCAGCAAATAGAATGTCAGAAGTGATGGCATGTGCCTCTGAGGTCAGGTTATAAAAAGACTGTAACTGTCATCATGGGGGCTCTGCTGGTTGCTCTCATTGTCAGTTCACTTGCTTGGGAGGAAGCCAGCTAAGACCATGAGGACATTGAGGCATCCTGCAGAGGGTCTACATGGTAAGGAGCCAAGAGAGTGAACTCGGAAGAGTATCCCGCTGCAGTTGAGCCTGGAGATTATTACAGCCTCAGGAGAAATGCTGAGCTACAGCTACCTAGTTCAGCTTCATGTACATTTCTGATCCACAGAGACAGGGAGATAAATTTTTGTTGGTTTAAATTTCTAAATAAGTTGTTGCAGCAGCATTTACTAACATGATTGTGATGTCCCAGAAGGCTGTGCCGCCATAACAAGTATCTACTGTAAAAGGTAGCAGTGGTTTGAGAACCAGGAAGCGGATATAGACTGGAAGGACTTAAAGAAGCATTAATTGGTGAAAATCTGAATTGTCTTGAATGATTGTTAGCAAAATTAGAGTGTGTGGCAACTTAAAGGAAAGTAAGAGCCCTGGCTGGTGTAGCTCAGTGGATTGAGTGCCAACCTGTGAACCAAAAGGTCTCTGGTTTGATTTCCAGTCAGGACACATGCCTGGGTTGTAGGCCAGGTCCCCAGTGGGGGCCACATGAAAGGCAACCACACATTGATGTTCTCTCTTTCTCCCTCCCTTCCCCTCTCTCTAAAAATTAATAAAATCTTAAAAAAGAGGAAAGTAACAAATATCTTACCAAAATTGGAAGAAGGGAGACCCTTGTTACCAAGTTTACTAAAATTGGAAGAAGGGAGATCCTTGTTATGTAGTGGTAGAAAAATCAGCAACAATGTTTGTTACGTTCAGGAATGTGAAAAACAGAAAATGTGTCTAATGAGCTAGGTGATCTGGTTAAAATTTTGAAAATATCCATCTATGAGGAAAGATAAATTAAAAGTTTCAAAAGTTTTTACCCTTAAAATATCTAATTTTATTTTTGTTTTTCCTATTTTCTTTATTAGTTTGGCCAATGGTTCAAAAAAGTTGTTGATTTTTTTAAACAACTTGTTTTTCATCTAATTTTCAAGTTCTGCTTGTAACATTACTATGTCCCTCCTATTTCTTTTTTTTTCTACTTAAAATATTTTATTTTATATTCAAAACTGGTTTATACAAATAAATACATATACATGTATTTAACAAGTGTTCAAAGTAGGTCTTCAAACTAATCTAGGCTATAAAAATAAGATTTTTGTTTTTCCAAAAACACTTTTGCCTCCTACTTTTACAGAAAGTTGGTGAGTCCTATGCTACTCTCCATGGGAAGAGAAAACCCATGGTTAGAGGAAAAGGTCCTACTTAAGATTAACAACAGATGACACAAAGGCCAGGATTCAAAACCAGTTCTTTGATTCCAGAGTCAGTTTTCTTTCATGATTGCAGGGAACAATATATTTTTTTTCTTTTTTTAAAATATATTTTATTGATTATGCTATAATCAACAGTTGTCCCCTTTTCCCCCTTCATTCCCCTCCACTCTGCACACCCTTTCCCACCCACATTCCCCCCCTTTAGTTCATTTCATGTCCATGTGTCATAAGTTCTTTAGCTTCTACATTTCCCTTACTATTCTTACCCTTCCCCTATTTCCTCCCTACCATCTACACTACTTATTCTCTGTACCTTTTCCCCCTCTCTCCTCCTCCTACTCCCCTGTTGCTAACCCTCCATGTGACCTCCATTTCTGTGGTTCTGTTCCTGTTCTAGTTGTTTGCTTAGTTTCTTTTTGTTTTAGGTGTGGTTGTTAATAATTGTGAGGTTGCTGTCATTTTACTGTACATGTTTTTTGTCTTCTTTTTCTTAGATAAGTCCCTTTAACATTTCATATAATAAAGGCTTGGTGGTGATGAACTCCTTTAACTTGACCTTATCTGAGAAGCACTTTATCTGCCCTTCCATTCTAAATCAAAGCTTTGCTGGATAGAGCAATCTTGGATGTAGGTTCTTGTCTTTCATGACTTGGAATACTTCTTTCCAGCCCCTTCTTGCCTGGAAGGTCTCTTTTGAGCAATCAGCTGACAGTCTGATGGGAACGCCTTTGTAGGTAACTGTCTCCTTATCTCTTACTGCTTCTAGGATTCTCTCCTTCATTTTAATCTTGGGTAATGTAATTGTGATGTGCCTTGGTGTGTTCTTCCTTGGGTCCAACTTCTTTGGGACTCTGTGAACTCCCTAGATTCCTAAAAGTCTATTTCCTTTGCCAGATTGGGGAAGTTCTCCTTTGTTATTTGTTCAAATAAATTTTCAATTTCTTGCTCTTCCTCTTCCCCTTCTGGCACCCCTATAATTTGGATGTTGGAACGTTTAAAGATGTCCTGGAGGTTTCTAAGCCTCTCTTCATTTTTTTGCATTCTTGTTTCTTCGTTCTTTTCTGGTTGGTTGGTTCTTTCTTCCTTCTAGTCCACTCCATTGATTTGAGTCCCAGTTTCCTTCCCATCACCATTGGTTCCCTGTGCATTTTCCTTAATTTCACTTAGTGTAGCCTTCATTTTTTCATCTAATTTGTGACCAAATTCAATCAATTCTGTGAGCATCCTGATTACCAGTGCTTTGAACTGTGCATCTGATAGTTTGGCTATCTCTTCATTGCTCAGTGGTATTTGCTCTGGGGCTTTGATCTGTTTTTTCATTGGGCCCTTTTTTTTTCTTTTTTTTTTGTCTGGTTGTGCCTGTTAAGTATGAGGGGCAGAGACTTAGATATTCCCCAGAGCAGGGCAACCCACATGGCTGGGTTGTGATGCTGTATGTGGGGCAGGGTCTGAGAGGGAACAATGGCATTTGCTCTATTCTCTGTTGGATTTCAGTCCCTTCTGCCACTTCCCCCAAACAAACTGGTCCTTTCTGATGCTGATTTACATGTGGGTGGGCTTGTGTACGTTCTAGGACCCTGTGGGTCTCTCCAACACACTCTCCTGTGAGGCTGAGAATCTCTCCCAGTACCTCAACCCCCACAGGTGTTTTCAATCAATGTTTTGAGGTTTTATTTCCCCAAGCTGGGACCCTGGGTTGTGTGGTCTGACTTGCTCCCCAGTTTCGCCTGGTTTATTTGCGTGCAAATGTGGGACTGCCTGGTCAGCCAGCCGCCTTGCGCACCATGCCCTGCTTCACAATTGCTGCCTTGCTGGGTCTGCCTGTTGCCACTCCGCACCCTGGGTCTTCCAGCTGCCGCCTGCATGCCCAGTGCCACCACTTCTTTTTGCTTCGACCTCTCTTTGCCAGGAAGCCCAACTCCACCCTTCCTACCAGTCTGGATGAATGTGTCTATTTTAACTCCTTGGTTGTCAGACTTCCATACAGTTCAATTTTCTGTCAGTTCTGGTTATTGTTTTGTTTCTAAATTGTTGTCCTTATTTTGGTTGTGTGAGGAGGCACAGTGTGTCTACCTATGCCTCCATCTTGGCCAGAAGTCCTCCCTCCTATTTCTTTAGTCTTACTTTGCGGTTTTCTAGTTTTTAGTACTATAGTTCTATAATTTTTCTTCTGGTAATCACTTTAGCTGTACTCCAATAACACTTAGATGTCAAGATTTTATCATCATTTTCATGAAATTCTGTAGTTTTAATGTGTACTCAGTTTTGTATACAAAAAGTATAGCAAGTATTCAAATTAAAAAACAAAGGCATTTTTGTTTCTTGACTTTGTTACTAATGTCTAGTTTTATTGCATTGTGGTTTATTGCATTGGAGTTTTCTTTGTGGCCTACAATATGGTTTGTTTGGATGTACTTGGCAAGGAAATACATTCTCAGGATATACAGCTTACTATATATTTATTATATTTCTTTAATATCCTTACCACCTTTTCATCTACCTGGTTAATTGTTTTGGGTTAAGGGAGGTATACTGGTATATCTCCTGTTATTAGTGTGTTCCTTCCTATTTCTTCTCATAGCTCCTATAGTTCCTGCTATATGAAGGTTTGTGTTTTGGATGATATGAAATATTAGTATCTTCACTGTAAGTTGTAACTACTAACATAAAATGCGCTTGTTTCTTTCAATGCCTTTTTGACCTAAACTTGACTTTTTCACATATCAATGTTGTGACTTCTACCTTCTCTTTCCATTTGCCTGTATAGCTTTACCCATTTTTAAAATCTTTCCTTTGTTCATAGCTCAGAGTTGGACTTTGCATTGTTTGGTATATCTTTTGGTATTTAGGAAGATGTGTGTTTAAGAGACTTATTATGCATGAATAAAGAGAGTGAAGCAAGGTAAGGATTTGGGTTAATAGATCCCCTCCACACATACCTATGTTTGGGTAGTCACCTCTTTGAGAGGCGGAGGTGGCACCACCTTTACCTGTCAATCAATATGTAACTCCCTCAACCCCATCCCACCAACTGTATAAGTCCTCAGAATAAAGGAAGAGTCCTCTTTTTTTGGCCACCTGGGTGTTTACACCCATCCACTGGTGACCCTGCTTTTGTCACCCTTGCTTTTGCTTTCCCATTAGAACTTAGCACTGATAAACTTTGCTTACATGATAGCAGGCTTGCTGATCTTTAATTCTCTACTGCATCAGTAAGAATGGAGTTTCTGAGAGTTTCTCCCGTGACATGTAAATTGTGCAGTGACTTAGATTTCACTCTTTTGTCTCCAGCCATTTGGACGCTATGAGTACAGTTTCTCACCTTTGGGGTAAAGGAAATGCTGTGCTGTGAGGGTGGGGCATTCAAAGGTGCTACTCCTGTATTTGGAGGGAGAAACAATGAAATCTGAAATAAGTGTCCAGTTCTGCCCTGGCTCCAAAGACAAAAGAGGCAATTCTTCCCTCCCACCCAAATCCTTGGCTGTCCCTGTGTGAGTGGAAGCCTCACAGAGGTGTCTGAGGTCCATCCCTAAGGAGTGCAGAGGCCTCACAGGGAACTCCCATCACCCACCACCTGTATTCCTTAGCCTTTTCTGATTCTAAATCTGGCCAGAAGAAAAGTCATTTAGATCGTGGGCCTGTTATAAACTTGCAGCATCTCTCCCCCAGGTGGCTTTTAGCTTCTCTCTCTCCTAGGTGGTTTCTCATAGCACCTTTCTTTTCTCTAGCACTTCAATTTACATTCAAATACCCCTGGCAGGACCTGCAAGGAGGGACAATGTTACATTTGCTAGGTGAAGGTCTTGCTCTCTCCCTCTCAAGAAACTGCTGCACCCTCGGGCAGGGGTCAAGCACTTAAAAGCCACTAGGGTGCTTGCTTCAACAAAGACATCCATGAGAGGATAAGCTGGGATGTGGATGGGCACAGAATGCTAGGTTTCCCACCAGCTGCAAGCAGAAGTCCACGTCAGAAGAGGCACACTGTAAAGCAATCACCTTTTAATCCTTGCAACATATTCCCCACTTAGGTTTAGTTCTCTGGAGAAGGCAAGATTTTAGCCCTTAGTGGAAACTGCTGGCTTTTCTAGGTTCTTTTCTCCTAATTATGCTTTGTCTTCACACATATTTGCTTCATTCTTAAGTTTCCCCCTCTTCATTTCATAATATACTCCTTAGGTGAAATGTCTGGTAACCTAATCACGTTTAAGTTTTAAGAGAATTATTATGCATAAACTATTTCCCTTATACTGCCATTTTCCATTAACCTGAATCAGTGTCTTCTTTACATACTGTTTGTTTACAAATAGAACCAATAATGAAATTAAACAGTAACTCCTTCTTCTGCTTTCTCTTTTTCATTCCTAGGATAATAATTTGAAGTATATCCTTTTATTCTCAGCTAATGTCTATAAGGTAATCAATAAGCTTATCCTGCTTACCTGTACTCTTCTGTTTTTCCTGACATTTTGACAGTTGCAATGTTCTGATAATAGTATTCTGCCCCTTTGTGTCCATTTAGTCCTTGTTTTATAAGTAAAATATGTGTGTGTGTAGATCATTTTCATTTTCTCACCCAGTCATTCATTCCAGTACCATTCAATTTTACATGGTCCTCTTACATTCTCAAGTGAAATAGAACGACAAAAGCCCCTCTCAGCTTCTGTTGCTGTTCCCAGTTTGACCCTCAGGCTTCTTCCATGTTCACTGGGGACCCGCCATTTGAGCGGAACACCTGTTGGCAATTTGTTTTCTGGAAGTTCCTTTACCTTCTCTCTGCTTCATTATGCAATTGTTGTTTGTGGTTTAGTCTTACACATTCGTATTTCTGACATTTGTGGGGATAACTTGTTAGTTCATTTTTTTGTAGATATTGCCAGTAAGTTTTTGATTTTGCTATCCTAATTGCTTTGTTTTTATGGGAGAAATTCAGGGGATTTCAAAAACTACATCACTCCCCTAAGTTCGTTGTCAGCTTTCCCTTCTCTACTCCAATTCACATCTATTCAGCATTCTGTTTTCTTGATAGCATTTGTTTTTTCATTGGTTCACTGCCTTTCTCCATCCCTTCTTCATCTCTAAAAGAAGAGAGACCTCTTCACTTATTACTGTAACCCCAAGCACACAGCACAGAAACTTCCACAGCAAGCATGTGATACATGTGAATAAACCAATAAATGGATGGACAATGCCAGTGTTGTTAATCTGTATCTGCAGAGAATGAAACTTTCTTTTCTTAAGCTTCAGCATCCCACAAACTTCCATCAATTAAAAAGATGTATTTTAATTTGCATTAAAAGCTACTTTATTTTTTAAATCTTTAAAGTAATTCATATAATATTCATGTTCAAAAATGTATTAATCACATAAAGATGTAATCCATGTTTTATTAGAAAATAGGCAATGATTTATACTTCCTAATCTTCAGTATTATATATTTCATAAAAATTTACCAAAAGAATAAAAAGTAGATTCTAACTAACCTTATGTTTCTCACGTTTTCTCCTTTTGGATTTTTTCTTCTCTCTTTCTTTCTTGTGTTTTTTCCTTGATTTTCTGTAGGCTTTCTCATTTTTCTGCTTCTCATCCTCTTTTGTTTCCTGTTCTTGTGTTTCTTCAAATCCTGCATCATCTATTTCACCATCTTCTAATTCACCATCTTCTCTGTAGAAGATAATGAAAATTTTAATTTTTAAATGTTAAATCTAAAACAAATTATTACAAAAACATTTCCAAAAGAAAAGAAGCATGTGATAAGCATTTAAGTTATAATAACTTAGATCAGGGTTGGCAAACTTTTTCTGTGAATGACCAGAGTGTAAGTAAATATTTTAAATTTGCTGGCCACATACAGTTTCTGTGACAAATTCTTCCCTTTTTTTCAAAATAACCTTCAAAAAATGTATGAACCAGTCTCAGCAGCCAAAGTGTGCCAACCTCTGACTCAGATTAAGATTACTGACTCTGACAAAATAAATGCATAAATGCAATACCATTCCAAAGTATTGCAATAGTTACCATCCACTAAAATACTTTATAAAAACGTGAAGCTAAAACACTTGAGGAAGAAAACAGAGACTCTAACTACAGAAGGGATTTTTAACTTAAGGACCTTTGACAACTATAAATAGTTTTAAGATAAAAGCAATCTATATTAATTTTCATCATCAGAGTAAACTTCAACAAGCAAATTTCAACAGGTAAATAACAAAACTTTAACCAAACAAAGCCAAGGCAGAATAGTAAATTCCTCAACTTGAATCTGGAAAAAATATTCATAGTAAAACCATAAATCTAATTCTACTTCCCAAATACCAGTATCTTTGCTATTATGGAGGCTGAATCCTAGAAACAAACCTTTATGTTGATTATGGCATGTTCACAATTATAGAAGCCAAAGTGTTCATTAATAGTATTTTTAAATGCAAATTCACCAATTGATCTACATGTGAAGATAAATACATAAAATAATTCTAACATTTAATCCTGCTTCCATACAGTTTGAAAAATGCAAAC
The DNA here is from genome assembly GCF_019186645.2 of Phyllostomus hastatus. Lineage (NCBI taxonomy): Eukaryota > Metazoa > Chordata > Mammalia > Chiroptera > Phyllostomidae > Phyllostomus > Phyllostomus hastatus. The sequence goes on along the minus strand of NW_025334041.1, from coordinate 70,754,789 downwards.
TACTACAAATAGTAGATGGTAGTACAGAAAGACAGATGTCTGTGTGTGACTGGAAGCAAATGAGAAGCACCAGAACTATCGTATGTGCATTTTACTTAAAATTACCACAAATGTGTGATTTCTAAAATGCAAAACTGATCACGTCACACTCCTGCTAAAAATCTTCAGTGATGATGCAATAGCTCACATTTGCATCAAAACAATTCACTGCGATGGAGGAGGTGGTCTCAACAAGATTGGCTATGAGCTGGAATTGCTGGACAGTGAGATATGTATATAAGAGGGTTAATTCTACAATTCTCACTTTATGGGTAAAGTTTTCTATGATAAAAAGGCAGTATCACTGACTGAGGAGGATGTCAAAACCCCTTGATATTGCCAAAAGGCCCTTTATCACAGAGTCCCTGCTTACCCAGCTATAGTACTTTCAATTTCCTTACTTTCCAAGCCTGAAATACTGACTTAGAGAACCTCATTGCCTGGCTTCTCTCAACACTCACCCCTCACTCCTTCACTTGGCTAATTCCAATTCAATCTTTAGGACTCAGTTTAGATGTCACTTTCTCCAAAAAGCCTCCACTAACTACCCACATTTAGGTGAAATGATCCATCCTAAGTACTCCCCTAATAATTCTCATCTCTTTATCACTGCACTCTAGACATTACATTTGAATAAGTTGTTCATTGGTTGGTGGAAGCAGGGTATATGAGTGTCTTTCATAGCTTATCTCTAACTCCTAACATGATACACTGCTGCTTACTGAATGACCAAATGTATAACATCCATAACCCTTGCCATTATAGAACAGCCCATGATATCATCCCAAACAGACAGTGAAATCAATGTTATTTTCTTGTAGTTTCTATTACAGAATCAAAGAGGTATATATCCATTCAGGTGAACTCGAAAATTTCTTGTAAGGCTAGGCATTCTAGCTGTTTTAAGAAAAAGGCTCTGAACTTTTATAATATAATAATGCTTTATGACCCAAGAAAAACGAGTGCATATATTCACCAAAAGACAAGTATGAGGATGTTCTTAGCAGCTTTAGGCATAATAGTGAAAATATTACAAACCACCTAAATCTCTATGAACAGGAGTGGATACATAAATTGATACCTTACTTATACAATACTATCAAGCAAATAAACTTAACTGCTATATACAGTATGAAGGAATCTCATGATATAATCATAAGAAGCCGGACATGAGAGATTCATTTGATGCCATTCACGTGCACCACAAATCCACGTTTACATTAAGTGAGAATAGTGATGACCTCTTGAAAGGTTGTAACTAACAAACACCAGGTACTAAGGAGCCTTCTGGGAGTTCAGGTATTCTGGATATTATCTGTGTACACTATATACACATATACTATGTGCAAAACTTCGTAAGTTGTACATTTAAGAATTGTTTTTTACTGTCTAATTTTACACTGTAAAATTTAAAATACAAACAGCAACAAAAAGCCCCATGGGTGCTCAGTATCTCTTCCAACTTGAGCTCCTTACAGCATTTTAAAAAAGATTTTATTTATTTATTTTTAGAGAGAGAAGGGAAGGAGAGAGGGAGCAAAACATCCATGTGTGGTTGCCTCTCGCACACCCCCTACTGGGGACCTGGCCCGCAACCCAACCAGTGATCCTTTGGTTCACAGGGCTGAGCTCAATCCACTGAGACACACCAGCCAGGGCGAGCTCCTTAAAGCATTTTTATCTTTTTTTTTTAATCTTTATTCAAGGACATTTTGCAATGTTTTTGTTTTGTTTTGAGAGAGACAGAGAAAAAAAACATCAATCAGTTGCCACCTGACATGTCTGGACTGGGGCTTGAACCTGTAAGCTGGTGCCATGACCAGCAATCGAACCCTCAATCCTCAGGTTATAAGATAACGCTCAACCAACTAGGCCACACTGGACAGGGCAGCATTTTTTTTAATCTTAAAACCACTAATTCATATTCAGCATTTTGACTACAGCTCCTTAAATACATAGAGCACTCAAGCTGAAAGTGCTGCATAGAATTAGAGTCCTTCTTCTTTACATAAATTCTTTCACTGTGAAAATACAGAAAGTTTTGCCCTGACTGGTGTGGCTCAGTGGGTTGGGTGTCATCCCACAAATTAAAAGGTTGACAATTTGATTCTCAGTCAGGGCACATGCCAGGACTCAACCTTGAGTTGGGGGCTTCCAAGAGACAACCCCCATTGATGTTTCTTTCTCTCTTTCTCCCTCCCTTCCCCTCACCCTAAAAATAAATCTTTATTCTTATTTTTTAAATAGTTTGTTGATTACACTACTAGTTGTCACATTTTTTTCTCCCCTTTACCCCTCTGCCCTGTGCTCTCTCTAGCATCTCCCCCCACCACCCCTTAGTTCGTGTCCATGGGTTGTAAATATCAGTTCTTTGGCTTCTCCATTTCCTGTACTATTCTTAACCTCCCCCCATCTATTTTGTACCTACTAATTATGCTTCTTATTCCTTTGTTCTTTTCCCCCATTCTCTCCATACCCCATCCCTCCTGTGATCTCCATCTCTGTGATTCTGTTCCTGTTCTAGCTGTTTGCTTATTCTGTTTCTCAGTGGGGTTTTTTTTTTTTTTGGTTCAGTTGTTGATAGTTGTGTTTGTTGTCATTTTATTGTTCATATTTTTTCTTCTTAGGTAAGTCCCTTAAACATTTCATATAATAAGGCTTGGTGATGATGAACTCCTTTAACTTGACCTTATCTGGGAAGCACCTTATCTGCCCTTCTATTCTAAATGATAGCTTTGCTGGATAAAGTAATCTTGGATGGAGGTCCTTGCCTTTCATGACTTGGAATACTTTCCAGCTCCTTCTTGTCTGCAAAGCTTCTTTTGAGAAGTCAGCTGATAATCTTATGGGAACTCCTTTGTAGGTAACTGTCTCCTCTTCTCTTGCTGCATTTAAGATTTTCTCCTTGCCTTTAATCTTGGGTAATGTAATTATGATGTCCTAGATGTGTTCCTCTTTGGATCCAACTTCTTTTGGATTCTCTGAGCTTCCTGGACTTGTATGTCTATTTCCTTTGCCATATTGGGTAAGTTTTCTTTCATTATTTTTTTTTTCAAAGAAGTTTTCAATTTCTTGTTCTTCCTCTTCTAGCACTCCAATGATTTGGATGTTGGAATGTTTAGAGTTGTCCCTGAGGCTCCTAAGCCTCTCCTTATTTTTGTGAATTGTTGTTTCTTCATTCTGTTCAGGTTGAATGTTTATTTCTTCCTTTTGTTTCAAATCATTGATATGAGTCCTGGTTTCCTTCCCTTCACTGTTGGTTCTCTGTACATTTTCCTTTATTTCACTTTGCATAGCTTTCCTTTCTTCCTTCATTTTGAGGCCATACTTAATATTTCTGTGAGCCTCCTGATTACCAGTGTTTTGAACTCTGCATCTGATAGGTTGGCTATCTCCTTGTTGCTTAGTTCTTTTTCCAGAATTTCGATCTGTTCTTTCATTTGGGCCATATATCTCTGCCTCAAGCACCTGTTACATTGTAAGGACCAGAGCCTTAGGTATTTACCAGGGCCAGGCAACCCACTTGGATGCATGGTGGTGCTGTATTTGGGAAGGGGCAGAGAGGGAACAATGCCACTTTCTCGGCTCTTGCCCGGATTTCAGTCACTTCCCCCATTATCCACAAGCAAAATTGCACCCTTCTAGTGCTGGCTGCAGGGTGGGTGGGCTTGTGTTTGTTCTAGGATCCTCCAATGGACTCTCCTGTGATACCGGCAGTTTCTCCTGCCACCACAACCCACACAGATTTTTATAGCCAGAGGTTTTAAAGCTTTCTTTCCCAGCGCTGGAAACAAGGGCTGTGCTGTCTGTCTCACTCCCCAGTTGCTCCTCCCTGTTTATCTACATGCTAATGTGGGACTGCCTGGTCTGCCAGCCACAGTCTTGATACACATCCTCTCTACCCTAGCTGCTCATCTCCACCCTTCCTACCAGTGTAGATGAATGTTTCTTCTTTAACTCCTTGGTTGTTGGACTTCCATACAGTTCAATTTTCTGGCAGTTCTGGTTGTATTTTGTTTTTAAATTGGTTGTTGTCCTTCTTTTTGTTGTCCACAAAAAGAAGTATACCTACCTATACCTCCATCTTGGCTGGAAGTCCATTTAGCAAATATTTATTCATTAGCTTCTCAGTGGGGATACAATGGCAAATAAGAAAGAGACATGGTTTTCTGTGATGAAGTTTTCAATCTAGTGGTGGCAGAGACAGACATCAAAGAATCACAAAAATAAAATAACAACCATACAAGTATATGAAGAAGGTAAACAGTGCTATGAACACACACAGCAGGGAAAGTCTGGAAGGCTCTGAGGAAGTCATGAATGAAGTGAGATGAGGAGTTAGCCAGAGAGATGAAGGGTGGGGGAGTGACCACTGGCAAACAGGAAATAGGATGAGCAAAATTTCTGTGTAGGACTGAGACAAAGCCAATGTCACTGGATCATAAAGAAAAGGAGGGAGACTGGTTCAAAATTATCCTGGAGTCATAGGTGACAGTAGGATCATGCAGAGCTTTGAGCATTCTGAGAGAAATAAGAAAGCTCTGAAGTGTTTCCAGGAAAGAAAGTGATATAATAAGGCTTCTTTTCTTACTGAATGAAAAGGAGACCTACAGCGACAGAACAGGTGCAGGGAAGCAGCTGGGACTGCTACACTACAATAATCCAGTGGGAACCTAAAAGAATGGCAGGTACATGGAGATTCTGACACTAGCCACACCCACTGTCACTGATGGGAAAGCTTTTTCCTCGACAATGTTGAGGAAGAAAAAATTCGTTAAAAACAACAAATATTGAGAAGTAAATAGGCTATTATCCTCCAGGAAATCCTCCTTGAATATTACAAACATTCCCATGATTTATACCCTTATATCATTATTATCATTATTACTGCTGAGACCACTTCTTTTCATAGCGTCAAGACTTTCTTTAAAAATAGTAAGGATATGGCCCTGGCTAGTGTGGCTCAGTGAACTGAGTGCTGGCCTATGAACCTAAGGGTCATAGTTCTATTCCCAGTCAGGGCACACACCTGTGTTGTGGGCCAGGTCCCCAGTAGGGTGCATGTGAGAGTCAACCACACACTGATGTTTTTCTCCTTCTCTTTCTCCCTCTTTTCCCCCCTCTCTCTAAAAATAAATAAATAAAATCTGTTAAAAAATATTAAGAATATGAATGAATAATGAGTTAATTTTCTATGTCATACTAGCATATAATTCCAATCATTCCAGCCTCAAAATTTTCAAAGTATACATAGGTACATACATATGTATACATCCATATGCATATATGTGTACATATATACATGCACATATATATCAGCTGGTGTAGGTAATGCATATATTAGTAACATATTAATGAAACATCTAAATGTAAGCAATATGTTTTCCTGATGAACTTCCCAGTATAAATTTGGTGCAGAGTACACCATGAAGTTGTAAGTTAAAAGACCTTCTGAAGAAACAAAAAGAGTCCTTACAGGGAGACATATGCTTTTATTTAAACACATTTTCAGATAATAAGAAAGATTAAAAACAAATTAGCCACACATACATTCAACTAAAGACCTTGAAAATGGGAAAACCCAAAAGAAAAAGAAGAATGAAAATAATAAATATAAAGACAGAAATCAATAAAATAACAAAAGCAATAGAGAATGTAAATAAAACTTCAGGCTATTTTTTAGAGGCATAACCATCCACCACTCACTATCATACCAGTTGGTCTCAGTATCCTACTGTCATGCTAATATAGATATGAACAACAGAAAATGTAAACAATTATATTTCAGCTGTGCCTTTAAAAGAGGACAAGTTGCCCTCACCAGTGTGGCTCAGTTCATTGGGCACTGTCCTACAAAGTGGAAGGTCTCCCATTCAATTCCAGGTCAGAGCACTGGCCCCACTATGGGTTCAGTCCTGGGATGGGGCGTGTATGAGAGGCAACCAGTCAATGTTTCTCTTCCACATAGATGTTTCTCTTTCTCTCTCCCTTCCCCTCTCTCTAAAAAATAAACAAAATCTTTTAAGAAAAAATAAAAGAGAACAAGTTAAGCTTGCAAGACCAAATACTACCTGGAACAGAACTTTTAAAAACCTTGGAGCCATGAGAGGGTTATGGATACATGACTTTTAACAAATAATTTTAAAACAATGCTCAATAATTTTAGTCTACATTTTTGATGATCTAATTCTTTCACTATCTGTCTATCTTTGATTCCAGCTAATGTGTTCATAATTAAATAATTCTGAAGCAAAATAACATCTTGATTTAACTTTGCAGTAAAAAATAAACTAGTGTGATGATAATTAACAATTATTGAACACTTACTATGCTGCCAGACATGTTGAATCAGTTTATTTCATCACCATGTGAATTCTATGAAGTACTATTATTATCCTCACTAACCAGGTGAAGAAAGGAGACAAAGCTTAACTAGCTGCTAATAGATGGCATAGCTAGAACCCAAACCCTCAGCACTCTGATTCTCAGGCCCATAATCTTAACCACAAGGGTTTGTTCTTAGTAAGAACTTGCAAATAGCTAAACCACTTCATAGTAGCTGATGTAAAGAAGATTATTTAAGTCCTGGCTGGGTAGCTCAGTTGGTTAGTGTTGTCCCAATATAACAAGGTTGCAGGCTTGACCCCTGGTCAGGGCACGTACAAGAAACAACCAATGAATGTATAAGTGGAACAGTCAATCTATGGTTTTCTCCCTCTCCGCTCCCCTAAACATCAATTTAAAAAACAGATTATTTAAGAACATCACCATTTGGTAGACAGCATATGAGAGTATTTACTGTAAAATTCCACACTTTTATGTTTAAAATTTTTCATAATAAAATACTGGGAAAAGGAGATTTAATCAATGCACCATTTAGGTGGTATTTTAAGAGATGATACAAAGACTGTTAAGGTTTGGAAGCTGAATTTTCTAATATGCAAAAGTACATATAAATTACTTCCATTCCACAGGAGTTATTTTAATGATTGTCAGGAAATGGCAGCCACCAGATTGGTTGGATTGATAATGCAGAACCTGGAGGTTATATACAGGGTATTCTTTTTTTTTTCTTATTGAACAGCACTTTTAAGTGCTCAAAGAAAATCAGCCAAAAAGTTTTAGTCAAAATTTTTATGTATAGGTTTTTTTAAGAGGTGAAAAAGACTTAAATCACACAGGGATTAAAAAAAAAGGATCTTCCTATTTCATTTCAGGATCTTACACAAGCTAATAAAGAGTGGTTCAGAGTAGGGGACAGCCTATTAGGTGAAAGCCTCCACATCAAAGTCAGAAGGAAAGAAAAGAGGGGAATGCTGAAAGAAATGAAAATTGCTGTTATCACTAAGATTTGCCATTTAATTAAAACAAAAAGGGGCTAAGCACCAATATCCAGACAAGAGAACAGAATACTAACAAAGCTGCCAGAGCAGCAATTTTCACCTAAAGTTAAAGAAGACTCAAACCAAAAACAAAACAAAATAAGCAAACAAAACCCCCTCTTATTTAATGAGGACTCAGTGTTCTGACCCAGTGAAGTCACCTGAAACTGGAAATTAAAGTAGGAGTGTTAAACAAAACAATAACCAACAATAGAGTTCTTAAAAAGACTAATTCATGCTTTAAATTCATGGCATGTTAAAACTGAATACTGTACTTAAGAAGACATCATTCATAGTAGGATAGAATAGAAGCTCTAGAGCTGGAAAACTCTGGGTCCAAGTCCTACTTCTCAGTCTTAAAGTACCTATATGAACCTGAACAAATTATCTCATATCCAATGTTCAGTTTGTTCATCTACAAATGGGAATAACCATTTCACCACTGCAGTTAAGAACTAAGTGAGATCAGTTAGGTAATCACTTAACACTGTACCTAGCAGACAGCTCTCAACTAAAGTCCTTTTCTCTTATGATTTCCTTGAAATAGATACATTTGAATAAAATGGGTATGCTACACTACAGGTACTTTCATTGAAATTGGGGAAGGTTATAAATCCAAGAGACATGGATTCTAAAAGGAAATTTCCCATATTTTCCTTCAGAGAATAAATAACAATGAAAAACTATCCAAAACAAGGAAAAGCAGAAAGGAAGCTAGAGTGCACAACTCTGAAGTCTATTCATGAGGGCATTTCTATTTATCCTATCATTAAGCAACACAACAACAACGTGTGTGAAAGCTCCCCTATTTCCAGTCTCTTGAATGCAACAACAAAACACAAGACAGGATGTAATACCCAGTGTTCAGAGTGACTATAGTAACAACAAATATTCATGATGACACAAAGTAACTTAAAAAAGAAAAAAAAATCAGTAACTATCTATTTAGTAAGATAGGAAGGCACACCATGCATTTTATTTACAAAGAGTTCCTTATTAAGAGTTTAAAAATATATCCTTAAATTTGTATATTTGACATCATGAATGTAAAGCATTCCATTCCTCAAATATCCTTTATGCCATAAGCTGGGACAGACAAAACTGTGAACTCATTTGCCACACTTTTTTTTGAGATTACATTTACAAAATTTTACATTTCATTCACTCATCTCACTAAGCTAAAATTCGCTTACTTTCATTCCCTTTCAATTCATCCTCTTGAATTAGGCTCTTCAGAGAACAAGAAATTCAACAGAAACAAATCCCAGCAAACAAAATACCCTCAGAATCTGAAAGCCAGAAAGGAATCTTCCAGGTGTCATTATGTCAAACAAAAGCTTAGAAAGTTTTGATGGATGAATATACAACAACTGCATGAAATTGCTTCTGACTCATTATCTAAAAAGGACACTTGTTCTGTAAGTGTCCCACTTCTGAAATTAACAGATATAAGATTAACTATAACATGAGCTACTGGGGCTTCAGGATTTGAGAGTGATAGAAGTTTGTTTGTTTTTTAAAGCAAAATTAGGCTTTGGCTTAAGTGTTGAGCTAAAGCAAGGGTGTCAAACTCCTTTTCACTGGGGGCCATATCAGCCTCATGGTTGCCTTAAAAGGGCCGAATATAATTTTAGGACTGTATAAATGTAACTTAACTACTCCTTAAAGTTAAGCGAGAGCTCAGCTCTGCTGCTGGGTAGAAACAAGGTGCTGGGCCAGATAAAACAAGGTGGGGGGCTGGATGCGGCCCACAGGCCTTGTGTTTGCTACATGTGAACTAAAGCATGTTTCTCCATTGCGCCTCAGTTGGCTTCAAGTCACTTCTGGTGTCTCTTAATGTGACATGATCAGGGATTGCATGACCATTAGGTCAGTATTATCCAATCAATGTAACAAAGTCATATATAAAAAAGCCATGTCATCTGAATTTACTGTTAGTATACATACTCATTTTCTAAGTTAAGAGGGTGTTTCAGGTACCACTTAGAATGAGAATCTCCTTATCAGATGAAGTATAAATGTACATAAATGCAAGAGAAAAATGCAATTAATGATTATAGGAGCTACTTTATAAAGAATATAAATTAACAATTTTCACATAATCAAACAAAAATGGAGTAATAATATGAGTGATTATTACTAGAGTAATAGAGTCATAGTTAGCTGATGACTTCAGGAAAAATACATCCTTTTTGAACTGATAAATGAATAAAATTTAAGTTAAATATATGAAGCTGAATTATACAAATTTTTGTCATAACTCTAACTTTGTTCAATTATTTGGCATACTAGTATTCACAACATTCAACAAAATAACTTCTGAAGATAATGTATAATTTTTAATTATTTACTTCTATGAATCTTTTGAGAAAAAATCCTATTTGGGAATTTGTATCTTTCGTGTGAACTAAAAACAGAATGTTAATTTTGTTACCTCAAAATTTCATAAGAAAAAACTTCGAAGTTATATGCCACATATTCAATCATCTTTGCTCCAGATATTTAAAAAATATGTAAAAAAGAAAAGGTTAGTGGAAAAAAAGTTCCCCCTACTATCTTGTATTCCACTAATCTTAGTTAAAAGTGGCCCTCCAGTCAGTACCCGTCATGTGCACTATAGCAATCACAGGAGCAACCTAGCAACAGGCAGTGCTGAAAATTGTTTCTGTACTGTTACGTCCTATTTTTTAGATCAGATCACTAAAATTTCTAATAATAAATTATAATAATTTGAAGAATATTTAAGATTTATCCATATATGCCAGAAGATTAATATATGATAATGATACTGGCTTCAGCCCCAGCTTTGGTTAAATACTGATTTTTCACACTTGGACATTTGGCATTCAAAAAAATGTGTATTTGGTGCAATGTATTTATATACCCAAAAGATGTAGGTTACTTTGCCCTTTCATTTGCTTACCCAAACTGTAATTTTAAGCAGACTCCTATGTTCTCCAGGGGTATAGAAATCAACCCACAACTCCCTTTATAGGCTTAAGAGTAGAGGTTGTAAAGAACTCAACCCTACACACATACCAGTGATCTAGCACCTTTTATTGTCAACTGCTAGTAAGCAAGGAAAATACAAATGAAAGAGGTATCACTTCTCATGATCTCTATGCATTTTCAATGACTCCCCTTAACGGATTGAAACTTTTGTTTTTTTTGTAGCTAAAAATTTGCAGATCTAAGTCTGTTAAATTTATTTCATATTCTCTTTAAATAGGTGAAAATTATTATTCTTTATAAATTCAATGTTTTAGATCCAGAAAAACTGTCATATAAAATTTATAATGAACTAGGATGAATTTGCCTATGATCAAGTAATAGCTCAAAAAGAAAAAACACAAACCCAAGTGTCCAGATCCCAACCCAGCATCTGATACCAGATTTACTATCATGATTTACAATCACAAGACAGACTGATTCTCATTCAGATGTTTACTCACCTTGGACAAGTTATTTACCCTCTGAATCTGTTTCCTAAACTATTAATATCTGTTTGTCATATACACCAAATGAATTAAAGTATGTGAATTATAAACAGCAATATATGTAAAACATCGAGTATCATGAGTTCTAAACCTAGGTTCTTTATTTTTCTACCGCTTTTATAATATATTGTTGTTGATTTTCATAATGACTTTATGTATAATTTTAATGACAATAACTTAGGACTCCTTTTAAAAACTCCTTGGAATTTGTTTTGGTCATTTATTTGCCCCTCAAGAATGTGGCAAATGAAAGTGGCTTATGAATGTGGCAAGAATGTGGTTTATGAAAGTTTAAGTATTAAAACAGTTCATTTAAAGTGTTAAGTCATATACTCACAATATAAACAAAGCCAAGCTAATATATATAATTTTACAATAGAGAAAGATTGCTCTTTACCAAGAGTAATAATTGTTGAAACTGCTTTTGCTAAGGTCATCCAGTGACTACTATCTGGGTCATATATGACATCAGCAGTCAACTAATACCTTCCAGGACCCAAACATCTCAAAAAAGATACTGGAAATAAGAACGCCCTCAGAAAGTTCAACCATAAATCCAAAACAAGATGAACCAGAACAGAGATTAGGAAGTCAGACACATGCAACAAAATAAAAGATGACTGACTAAATGTAAGATATTAACTTGCAATGAAAAGAAATTTATCTATCAGAGAGGAGGGCTGGTTAGCAACAGAAGTCATGAAAAAGAAAACATGGAGACAAATGTGGCCAGTGCCCACAGGAGCATGCCCAGGAGAGAGGACACCCTATAAGGCAGATAGATACAAAAATCTGCTTGGTGAATGTATTCTGGAGATGGAAATATCACTTTATCTGAGTCTGGTGCCATTTAAAATTATAGTCACTTATAATCAACTGCCTTGTTCTAATCCTATGTCTTGTTTGTTAGGCAACTTTTAGTAATTGGTTTTCCAGGTATTATTCTATATAAGAAAGAACATACTCCCTAATGCCAACATCTAATCCTCATTTTACATGACCAAATTGGCATTCTGATATGTACACATACACAATCTCTTGTGATGGTGATGTTTTTCCCTCAATAAAAGTTTCACCTCTAGCAGATTGAGTTCCCACTGATTTACTGTGACCTTGGAAAAATTTATCAGTCTCTTAGTGTCTGCTTCCTTGTTTGTAAAGATGGGGAATACTTCCCATAGTTGTTGTGAAAATTAAATAATTCGAAAATACTTAGAACCTGTCATATAGTAAGCACCAAACAAATGTTAGCCATTGGTATTTATTTTTGAGCATGAATTAACATACTGAGGTCTGACTAGCTCTGATCAGTTTCTGAACCTGAAAAAGTAAAGCAGGGCCACTGTGTTGTACAACTCCAGGGACATCTAAAAACGAAAGAATATGCTGACAGCAAGGAGAGGCTTGACCTGGTGAATTCAAACCATCTCTGTGAGGTTTTTTGGTAGTCAAATTGCTTGTCTGTCCAGGTGAAAACATAACTTCGTTGTGTAACAAGGGGTCACCAACTCAAATTCCTAAGTGGCTAGGCAGGTCGCCTAATGAGTGAAGATGACTTTGCTTGAGGGCTGAGTTTGCAGACTAAGTATGAGTGATAGGACTGTGAAGGTTGGAGACACAAATCAAGCCTGATGGCATTCAATCACAAGTATTTTTAGGCATTCTGTTCAGCAAACCACAATGTGGGCAGATATTACAGGCCTGAAGACCACAAGTTTGCATATCCTGTAGCACTCTTTCATTCAAACTTTTAAATGTCCTAATTTAGTATACTCTTACTTTCCTTTACCTACTCTGTGACCATCCCTTGTCCTTGGTTTCTAGAAAACTCCTATCTTCTTTCTGGTCTCCTCCACAAACCTGGGTGATGTCATCATTTCAACTAATATGTCTGCTGAAAACTCTCTGATCTTTATCTCTATTTCTATTAACTTTAAGAAATATTTCATGAATTTTGCCTCTTAATCTGCTTTCTCATTGCCAATGCTGTTGACCAGGAGCTCATCACCCAACTTCTAGACTTTTATGGTAGTTCTGACTCACTCCTTTCTTTCATGCTCTACATTCATCCAGCAGGAAATCCTATTGGTTCTACCTCAAACCATATCTGAAATCCAACAATTTTCACCACCCTGGCCTAAACCATCATAACCTGTCATTAAGGTTACTGCAGCAGCTTTCTCATTACCACTCTTACTAAAGAGTAACACCTCCTCTGTTCAAATCCTCCAGTGGCTTCCACCCCACTGAGTGAAATCCAAGTTCCTTACAATGGCTTACAAGGCCCGCACAATCACCCCGTTGTCCCATCTAACTTCATCTCTTACAGCTCTCCCCCTTCTTTGTTCTTTTCTGTAGCTACACTGCACCCTTGTTTTCCCCTAAATGACATTAGGTTCCTTCCCAGCTCTGGGCTTTTTCCACTTTCTGTTCCCCTTATCTGGAATGCTCCTCCCCTACATGTACTGGCCAGAATTGTTTCCTTTTCAGGGTTTTGCTCAAATGTTACTTTTCCAGTAAGTGCTTCCTTCAACACCCTATTTAAAATAGAAATACCCTTCCCACACCCATAGGATGCTCCATCTCCATTTATGCTTTATCATCTAACATGTTTTTTATGTTTATTGCCTCTTTCTCCAAAGAAAATGTAAGCTCCATTAGGTAAAGAATTTTATTATTTTCCCTAAGCCCAGAACAATATATATTTAAATATTAGGTGCTTAATACATAATGAAAGTGATTGAAAGCTCCCTAACTTGTCATATTCTACTGATTGCTCTTTCAGTAGTCAACTTTCTCCTAGTCTCAAGGTACCATATCCCAAAATACATCTGATCATTCTCCTGCTTAAAAAACTTTGTCAGTATCTATACATCCTTCAGGGTCTGACTCTTAATTCATTTAAGCCTTTTCCTCATTGCCTAAAATGTATTGTACATGCTCCACATGCTAACACTTTTACCATCCCTGAGTCTACCATTTCATTTCTCCATGCTTTTCACATATTTCTGCCTTTGCTTGGCCAAAACTTGTTCACACTCCAGACCTAGCTATCCCACAATGCCTCCCTGATGCTCCCACCTATGCCACCACTGCATTCAGTTTGCGCTTCCATTATACATGGTGCTATCATTAGGTATTCACCAATCTGTTTTTTCTACTAAATCATAAGATTCTGGAGAGCAAGTTCAGTGATGTTGTATTCAGATTTGTTTCCCCAGTGCTTAACACTATACTTGGCACAGAAATGTCTGTTGAATGAAAATTTAACAAATGAAATTTAAAGGTGAACGAAATAATTTTTCTCTAAGAGGCTAGGAAAAGAAAAATGTCTTCCTAAGAGTCAAAGTACTTTCCAACATCAAACCTGAACATGATGTCTGAGGGGTTTTTTTTTGTTTTTTGATAAAGAAAAACTCAACCTGATGTTTTAATAACAGTTAAATTAGCAGATTCAGGAATCAAAAATATATTGATAGTTTCAGTTTTGCAAGATGAAAAGAGTTCTGGAGATTGGCTGTACAACAATATGAATGTACTTAAGACCACTTAACTGCACACTTAAAAATGGTTAAGATGGTAAATTTTATGTTACGTGTATTTTACCACAATTAAAAATACAATTAATTAATTAATTGCCTAGTGAGGGAAGACATTTACTTCAGTAAACATACTAATTTACAAACCAGATATAGTGTAGAGCATCAAGTAAACTCTAATGTAAGAAGGTGCATCTGCAATTTAATTAAAATTACTGACATATTAAAGTGAGAAGGGAAATTGGAAGTAATGTAATTCAACTATCTGATTTCACAAACAAGAAAAATAATCACAGAAAAGAGAAGAGCATTAACCAAGTTAGAGGAAAAACTAGGATCAGAATCCAGGCTTTATTCAGAATGCAAGACTCTCCTAAAACACAAGCACATTATAATCCCAAGCAATTCCAAAAGTGAAGGCTAGCACTTACTGCATTACTTGCCTATGAAAATTTAATGAAAAGTGAAAATAATACTGCAGAGAGTAGTTGGCATAGCTGGGTTTTTATCTAGGTTCTATCTGTTGGATCTCAAACAAATACAGCACACTGTAATGCTACCCCATCTCATGGGATTAATGTGAGAATCAAATGAAAGCCCTATTCCAAATGAAAAGTATAATTATCTCCTCCATCCTCATTCCTCCAGATTCTCCAAGTCTCTCGGCAAGCCTCCCATCATTCTGCTGTGGGGGGTGACGGAAAGGAGATGGGGTGTAACCCCTACCGTTTTGACTAGGTGGGGTTCTCTTGTTCTTATTTTACGTAAGAAAGCCAAGTGGGAGAGGAGGGGAAAAAGGTAGGAAGGTTGCTCTTAATGAGCAAAGAATAACCTCTTACTGAAAGAAACAATTATCCATACCTCCTATCAATTAAAGACTCTGAGAATCATATGCTCTTTATACTGTTCATGTCAAAATTATCTTCTTCCCCAGTGAAGTCCTTGTAAAACTTTATAACTTTAGTACATTTCAGAAAATTGTACAATAGTTATTTGGATATACATTTATCTTTCCTACTCCACTGCAGATGTGTCAAAGCAAGGGCTCAGTATTTAGCCTTTAGGAGTTGTTTGTGAATTGTCTTACTTGGATCAACATTCAGCTGCAATACAAAGCCAGGTGGCTGGAGTTGTGCCTATAAGAACTGGATGAAAACGAAGACTGAATGAAAAAGGAAACAAGCATTTTATCCTCCTTTGACTTCCCCCAACCTCTATTATTTATTTCTAAAGGCCTAGTCAGAAGTCCTCCACGAACATTCTACATTGCCACATATTTGTATTTTTATATGAATAATACTTTATAAACAGTGTTTTCACTCTAGACATGAAAATATTTAAAGGAAAGTACACCAAATGGGTAATTTTTTAAAAAGCTAACTTATTTGGTAAACAAATCTTGTGCAAAATATTCACCATATAAAACATGTGCACAAAAACACTTTTTTAAAAAACATGTGCATTATGTGACTATCCATTCACATTCAGAATCTCATTCAAATGAAAACTATATTTTAATTTGTAGACTCAAAGCCGTTATAAATAAAAATCATAGGTATAACTTTTTTCCTGCACTCACAATATACATTAGTTTTCAAGAACATCAAAAAAAGAATATCCTGGAGACAAAGCCTATCTCCAAATACCAGAATTCATATACCTTCACCACCTAATTCACAGAAACTTTTAGTGCAGTATAAAATAACTATAATATAGATGCAAGAATATTTAAGGATTCCACGGATTGGTGCATTTTTTCCCAAATTTCTTCAGAATCACCAGGGAAGCTTATTAAAAATACAGATTACCAATATTCTCCCCTAGAGATTCTGATTCAGTTCCTCTGGGCAAGACAAAAATCTTTATTCCTCCAAGCAATTCAATTATTAAGTTTGGAAAGTAGTGATCTAGTATAGTTCTCAAATTAGCAGTTATTAGAATAATTTGAGCTTTTAAAAACCTTAAAACTTAGCCAGAGGCTCAGACATGGCAATGACATCACCACTTTTTAGAAGTTCCCCAGAGACATTTGAGAACCAGATCTTGCAGAATTGGAAAAATTCTTGTATAACTCTCTTACTAGTTAAGAAAGTAGGCTTGCTCAACTTCACAAAACTAAGTGGAGCTAGAACCATTTTTCCTGACTCCCGGTTCACTGTATTTTGATGTAGTTGTTTTGTTTTTCATGTTAAGTTGACCAAACCAAAAAAAGACAAAAGTGTGAAAAAATAAACTATCTCTTTTTGCCTCATAATACCACTTAACAACTGAATAAATTAAGATGGAGCAAATGTCGTTGCTTCAGAAATCACTAGGAAATATTTTCTTAGTCCTAATATAAAACAAAAAAGACTAAATATCACTACTACATTTTAAATTCTTACCAAGCTGTTAACATATCTTACAAAGAATTCTTTAAAAATTTCTTTTTAACTTCTAATTGTTTCAAAACTTCCAATTATTTTTAAAGTCTGGCATCACAGTTCCTTACTAGTAAAGTTATTTTGACACCTGAATTTGGTGACATGGTTTTCTCAGTACACAGACTGCGTAATTCTATATATTGAAGTGCCCTGTGAACTAACAGAAAACAGATTTTCTTCTTCCACACACACAAAAATGAATTGTAGCCTCCATTGGCAAAACCTCATCACCGGTTTGTCCAGATATTCAGAGTGGAAAACTTCTCAAGACATTAGTTAACCTATTCCAACCATTTTCTCATTTTAGTAACAAGATATGTAAAAACAACATGAAAAACATGTCAAGTGCAAGCTTACATACTCATAATTTTAAGTTGTTTTTTTTTTTGCTAAAAACTACTACATGTTTAATGCTTTCTGGTGATCTACTCCTATTAGTTCAGTATCAAAGTTGTCAAAGTATCATTTTTATCCCTCAAGGTTGCCAGATATTTAGGTATTTCAAATTTCCAAGTGTTTGTGATTTCTGCTTCTGGGCTTTTTTTTTTTAAGTGTTTGGAATGCTTTACAAAAAGCAGACCACATTACTCCACAGGTACAATATCTATACAGCCTATAGTACAACGTGTACTTTTGATTACTTAATTCCCAAAGGAGTAATTGCCAGGTTCTAGATTTCTAAATATTCTACATAAGAGTCAGATGCAATGGGTTTTGCAATCACATTTAATGGATTCTAGCAATATCAAGGAAAGCTCTCTTTTTCTTAACCATTAAAATATCAATGTTCAGGCATGTACTGCTTAACAAAGGGAATGTATTCTCAGAAATGCGTAGTTACGTGATTTCATCACTGTGTGAACATCAGGGTACACTTACAGAAACCTAGATGGTGCAGTCTGCTACTGTAACTGTATGTGCTGCATTTCTACAGGACTGGCAGTGCTGTGGGTCTGTTTACACCAGCATCACCACAAACAAGTGAATAGTGCCTTGTGCTAAAATGTTAGAACAGCGACAGGTCACTGGCCAATAGGAATTTTTCAGATCCATTACTGTGTAATCCTATAGGACCTCCGTGGTATATTTGATCCATTCTTGACCCAAACGTCATCCCCCGCCACCCCCCATCCCCCGCATAACACTGTAAGCTAAAAATCTAATCAAAACTTTAATATGCTGTTCAAGCTATTTAAAATCTGTAAATACCCCAAACCATTAAATGGAACCAAGAGTATGCCTATATGAAGGCATAGCAAAATCTAAAGAATCAGAATCTCAGTTAAATGTTCGAGTGATACACGTATTTACAAATTTGGGCTAGATGGGGAAATCCACGGACCTTCCACTAAGTGCTACAGTAAGGTTGGCAGAGCCTAAGTATTTGTGTTAACATTTTAAACTTGTATTTGCCATTTCAAGTACATGGCATTTCGGGTTGCTTAAATATTTCCTAAAAACAAAACAAAAACAAAAAACAAAAACAAAAAAACCCAAACATGTTTATTTTTCGGTAGGTGCTAGGGTACCAGTCAAAGACAACACCAGTTATTACCAGTTCGTGCCTGGTCCTGTCTGGCCCTGGCCCGCAGCCCCAGCCCGGGGCGGGGGTCGCACGTGCGGCGGGCGGGGCGGGAGGCCGGAAGGACCCGCGCGGTGGGCAGGGACGGGACAGGACGGGAGGGGGCCAGCCTCCCCACGGCCGCCAGCCCGGCCTTCCAGGGCGCCGTCCAGCGCGGCGGCCCGGAGACACCTCGGTCATGCAGGGCCCGCCCGCCCCCGCCCAGCCCTCTCCTCCGACACACAGACAGACAAGGTTCCGACCTGCCGCGCCCTGCGTGTTCACAGTCTGTCATGTTTGGTCAGGAGCGGGGCGGGGCTGCGGGCCGGTCTGCGGGGCACAGGACCCCGGCCGCCCGCCGTGACGAGGCGGTAAAAACTCACGGTTACTAGTGAGCGACACAGACACAGACTTTCCAGTCTGTTAACAACCACGCCAGAGAGATGGGCTCTCTGCAAACACGGGGCGCGGCCGCAGCCGACGCCGCCGCGCTAGTCTCTACTCGCCGCCGGCGGCCGAGGCTCGGAAGCGGGCGGGCGGAAGCGCCGCGACGCGGGGGTTTGGACAATGGCCGCAGTGGTGACTGCTCCTCACCGACATGGCGGCCCCGGGACGGCGCTCGACAAGATGGCGTCGCACACCAGCCCGGGGCTAGAGGCGCAATATCCCTCCGCGCGCCCCGCCCACATACCGCAGCACGTTGGCCATTGGATGAGGCGGCCGTCGGTAACTTCAGGGGTGGGTTCCCAGCCTTCGTGAATCCGCGGAGGCGGCTCGGTTCGGGTTGCGACGTCCGTCTAGAGGCGACCTCCGCCCGTGGGTTGGTGTGGCTTTCGTCTCAGGGCAATCAGGGACGCTGCCTACCAAAGTTTGCGGAGGCCCCTAACAAACGGCTTCTGAAGCCGTTCGCCGGTGTGGGTTACTTGGGGTAATAAAGATCGCGCACTGTTTACTGTTTTTTAAAATAAAATCTGTTGCTTAAATGATGGAGAAATGTACTTTCTCCTTAAAAGTTATAGTGAGCCTCTCTTTTTCTAATGTTTAGTGTTCCGGATCGCGTTTTGGGGAAAACAGCTTGGCTTAGTTCTGGAGGAAGATACCTTGATTTAGATGGTGGACTTCATGGTTGATCCTCCCAAATACCTGATTTCCTTTGTCTCTGCTTAGTGTGAATGAAAAGGGGCTACAGTAGGCCAGATGAGCTCAGGGGAGCCGCCTGGCAGGCTGGTGACCGAAAGTAGCTATCCAGGAGGGTCTGATCACAAATTGCTAACTGGGCAGGTCATGGCAGGTCGTCACGTTACAAGCCTGCAGCTTTCTTAGCAACTTCATTCTTTGCCTTAAGTGAGCCCTGTTCATTGTTCTTATGCATCTAGGATAACACGCTTTTAAAGGGTCAGGGTAATTTTCTTTTCCAACACCCCCACTGGCACCAAAGCAGACCATGAAACTCCTTGTTGTTACCTTGCCCATTTACTGACTGTAAATGTTCAATGTTAATTACCCCATACCCAACCGTGTAAAAAAGTTATGTATCTACATTTTGCTTTTTATCCAATTCTAATGATTTCAGTGCTTATCTTTCTCCCGCCTCCCTAATTTACCAACAGTGGATTTTGTGTACCTTATAATTTTCTCCTTTGCTTCTATTGCATAAAAGGGACGGGGAAACTGCCATTCTCCAGACTCCTTTTATACTAGTCGTAGCTTCCTCTTCCTGTGAAAATTACATCAGTACTGAGCTCAAATATTCCCCTTTCAAGATGACTTCCCAACCACACAGGCTGTCTTTTGAATCTTATTAGTTCTTGGTACTTCTTAATGAGCTTTTTGCCTAAAAGTGGGGTTTAACCCCATTGTATGACAAAACAAGTCACCTAAGCCGTCCGCACCTGTTTCCTCATCTAGAAAATGTTGAATACCACCTGTAGTACGAGGCCTGCCATTCTGTGAGCAATAGGTGGGTTGAATATGAAATAGGCCTGGTGCAGAGCAAGCGCCCAAGTCAATGGTAGCTACTGGGGTTTCGATTCAAAGGAGAATCCTAAAGACCAAGCCTAAAAACTATAGCAAATATTTTTTAAAAACGGGTCGTAAGGCACAAGAATATGCACAGACTTAGGGCGGTACTAGCGCGGGACCCTGGGGGATGGTAGAGCGCATGCGTAGTGGGGCTAGACTCGGTGGCCCAGAATGGGCGGGTAGCGCATGCGCCGGAAGCATTCGCGACTCTCATCACTTCTCTTTCCGCTCCCCCAGCTGCGGGACCCTGGACAGGAGGATGGATTTTGAGAATCTTTTCTCCAAACCTCCGAACCCGGCCTTGGGCAGTAAACTGCCCACGGGCTCCGATGCCATGGACTCCGACAACAGGTGATGCCCGATGTTTTCGGTCTGAACGCCGGGGCCCTAGCGGGTTCCGCCCCCTCGCGCTTTCGGTGGGCTCGGGACTGTGCAGGGCCTGGGGATATACGGGGCTCGGGGGCCTCTCGGACGTGGGGCGATGGTGCCGGGCGGGTGCGCGGGTAGAAACCGGAGGTGCGGCTCCCTACCTGAACGAGAGGGCGTCGGAATGCTCCCCTCCTGTTCCTCGGGACCTGTGACCCTATAGCACGTGTGAGCTGCTGGAAGACAGAGATCACCTGTCATTTTTCACGGACACGTGCTAGGCACTTTTTTTTTGTAGAAAATGCCAAACCGTCAATTCACCAAGCGGTGAAGAATAAGGAATGAATAGTATGCTTTTAGTCCACTGATCAGCATCAAAAGACCCTTAAAACCATCGTAAATCAGCAAACACCATTTAGATATATTTACTAAACAGGAACTGAGGCCGCTAGCCAAATGGCGCTAATTTATTGATCTCGTTCTTGGGGACGAGAATAGTTACACTTAAATATTCATTCACTCTTTTCCCTGTGATTTTGAAATGCTAAAAACCCACCTTATCTTCTAAACCTACATGTTTGCCACAATTTCCCTAGGCCAAAACCATAACACTGCCTTTATTCCTTTATTCCTCACATCTGCAATAAATCTCTTAATCTGGTTGATTTATCTCCGTAACACTCCAATCTTTTCGTTTCTCTCTGTCTCACAAACCTTAACTGGAACTATTGCTTTAATTCAGGCTCCCATTTAGAGCTTTACCTTGGTACTTTACAGAGAATGTCGTTTAATCTTAACCTTCAAGAGAAGATATTTTCACTTTTGTAGATGAGAAAGTTGAGACACAGAGATGATAAATAACTTGCCAAGATTACACAATGTAACTAGCAAAAGTAGGATTAAGTTACTTAGTCTTACTCAAGGACCCGTGATTTCATCTCTGTGCTTCTAGGGCACAATGGCTTAAATAAGACCTATAAATATTAAAAAGAGACAAAGACATTTACAGATGATAGGGTCATCTACAAAGGAAAAGCAGAGGAATCAATAAACTATCAAAATACATAAGAGAAATCAGCAAGGTGAATCACAAAAAAGACAGCGACATATAAAAAAACCAGTAGCAGCCATCAGTTTGAAAATTTTACTAAACTACTTTTATGACATTCTTATGACAATTTTGGATATTTCCCAAAATGTCAGCTGAAGAATGATATTGCATTATGGTTTTGGTGAGCACCCGTGAACTGTTACTCATTCATATCCTTTGCCTATCTTTCTCTTTAAAATTTTAGGATTTCTAGTCTGCAGATATGTACCCCCAATTTGTTATTTATCTTTTGGCTTTGCCTATGGCATTATTTTCAATGCATAAAGGTTTTTGTTTTAAATGGGTTTTTTCCTGGTAATTTTATTATGGAACTACTCATTTATTGAACACCTGCTAAGTACAGGACATTATTTAGGCCCTGGGAATATAGCAATAAACAAAAGAGATTAAAAAGGTTTGTACTCATGAGATTTATATTCTTGGGACACAGACAAATATATAAATGTATAACAGGTGCTCAAGTAATGTAATTCTGTTCAATGTCTTTTAGTTCTAATGTTGATAAGATGCCTTAGGAACCTAACTTTTGTGTATATTATTAGTTAGCCTATGGTAAAATTGGTTTAATTACTGCATGGGAGTTTAGGTGATCAGTGCCATAGAGCAAATGAAAGAAGGGTAGTTGGATAAGAAGGGAGGATAAGGATGGGCCCTGGCTGATGTGGCTCAGTGGCTTGAGTGCCAGCCTATGAAGGGGGGGCGCTGGTTCAATACCAGTTGGGGCACATGCCTGAGTTTTGGGCCATGTCTCTGGTGGGAGGCATGCGGGAGGCAGCCACACATTGGTGTTTCTCTCCCTCTCTTTCTCCCTTGCTTCCTGCCTCTAAAAATAAACAAATAAATAAATGAATTTTTAAAGAAAAGGATGGGACGGTGGGAAGGATGTAGGTATTTCAAAGAAGGTAGTTAAGGAAAGCCTCACTAACAACATCAATAAGTAATATTTGAGTAGGGACCCGAAGGAGGTGAGGGAGGTTGATGTTTAGTAGGAGAGTGTTCCATATACAGGGCCTGAGGTGCAGTGAGCTTGGTGTGATTGGGTGGTGGGAGCAAAGTGGCCAGAATGATGAGTGGAGTAAGAGTAGTCAGACTTGAGTGGTATTGGGTGGGTTAGGGGAAGCTGATCCTGCAGGGACTTGTAGGTTCCATTATAAGGATGTTGGCTTCTACCCTGAATGAGCTGAGAGGCCATTGG
Organism: Phyllostomus hastatus; assembly: GCF_019186645.2. Classification (NCBI taxonomy): domain Eukaryota; kingdom Metazoa; phylum Chordata; class Mammalia; order Chiroptera; family Phyllostomidae; genus Phyllostomus; species Phyllostomus hastatus. The sequence continues at coordinate 70,731,654 of NW_025334041.1, read as the reverse complement.
AGGGCTTTCAGCAGAAAAAGACAGTTTAGCCAGGTCATTCTGTATGTGTTGAGAGTAGAATGTAGATGAGCAAGAGTAGCTTGCATCATAGTATTAGTGGCAAGAAGTGGTCAAATATCGATATATTTTAAAAATAAAACGATGTCCTCATGGATTGGATGAGGGATATGAGAGAAGTCAAGGTCAACTTCAGGGCTTTTGGTCAGTATCATTAGAAGTTTGGAGTTGGAGTTTAAGATAGCAGAAAAATTAGATAAAAGTTCAGTTTTGCATGTATTAAGATTATGTCTAATAGACACCAGGTGGATATGTGAGTAGGGAGTTGGCTCTGCCTGCCTGGGTTTCAGTCTTAGCTCCACCATTTACTAGGTCTGTGATTTGTTACATAAGCTTTACATAATTCAGTTTTCTCATCTGTAAAACAGGCTTTTAAATAGTAGTATGTATGCCATAAGGTTCTTGTGATATGTGTAATGTCTATGAGACAGTGCCTGGCACAGAGTAATCAATCATAATGCAAGTATTAGCTGCTGTTGTCATTATTGTGCTGCCAAAGGATAGGTTATTTTTTGCTCCCTGTGATTCATTACTGAAAACCAGAGCAATGGAAGTCCACAGTGTTTGGCTTATTGACTCTTGCAATGGTAGCTTGTGTAGAAGGCTCAAAAAACTTCATAGCTGATCTGGTGGGTGTAATTCCAAAGCTCTGACTGCAGACAGATCAGTGGTAAACTGTTGGATTGGGTGGAGCTGTGAAGCCTGAGCCCCTCCTGGAACTTGGAAAGAAGCACAAAACCACCCTTCACATTCTTGTAGCGTGTTGTTTTGAGTATGTGTACATTGTCTAGTCCTCGCCTTTATCTGGCATGTAACACATGTCTTAAGCTTTATTTAGTAGCCACTACTTTCTGAGACAAAATTGTGTTTGGTGCCCCTATATTTGTAGCATCAACCGTTATTTAGGTTTCCTTATAAATTTTATTGGCTTCTTTGATCACTAGTTTTGTATTTCCCATCTTTATCTTTCTTGGGTTCACTTTTAGTTTTGACGGAATATCAAGTGATTGTTTCAGACGATGTATATACATGTTCAACTTCTCAGCCCTTGTGAGTATGAAAACCACTTCTCTTTCTCCTCTTCCCACTTAGAATGTAAGTTTGGGGCTCTCCAGGCCTGGGAAGGCACCCTGCATTCTCCCTGAAGTACTGGTCTTCCTTGCACTCTTCTTTGTGTGCTAACTCTTGCATGTCTCTGAGGTTCAGAAAGCCTCTGGCCCCCAAATCTAGGTCAGCTCCACCATTCTATGTGTTCTTCCTACATATACACCTGTTATTTATCACACTGTATTGAAATTGCTTTCCTTCTTTCTCCCAAGCAGATAGAAAGTTCTCAGAAGGCAGGGACAAGATCTGTTTTGTTGATTGTTGTGTCCTAGGATTTAAGGCCGGGGTCCTGGTATATGGTAGATACTCAGTATTTTTTGAATGAATGGAATGATAAGTGAATGGATAAATTTAAAAGCTGCTAATACTTGAACATTAAGGTTATGTGATGAGATCTAAAATTCCAGCTTTAGTTTTTACTCATATTTTACTCATAAACATGTTGCTATTTACTGCTCATTATAGTTTTGTTTAATATTATTTTTCTGGAGTATTTGGAGTAGAATTTGTATGTGGAATTTCTTTGAGAGCAAGTTGAAGGTTGTGGGGGGCTCTGCCCCACCCTGCCCCCAGACACCACGGATGAGAGTAAGTCTACCAAGACATGATCTGCTTGGGGAGGAAAGGTGGCCAATCTCTCACAGGAAAAGGACTAAGAGCCTTTTCCTCAATGGCTTTTATTGGGTTCGTTTACACAGGAATTCAGGTAAAGCTCATTACTCATTACTCATTACTCAGGAAGTAAGGATCAAATAACAAGGAACTCTGAGGGCCTATTTTGAGTCAGGGTCAGATAGCTAAAGAGCTGTAAAAAACTTTAAGGAACAAACTTACTCCTTCCTTGGACCCATATCATTCAATTGAGAGCATTCTAAACAAAGCAGGTTTCACAGGATTTTACATATTCTTTCTTAGGCCTGATCACCTGGGGAACCCGCCCTTTCCAGCACAAGGCTGCACCACCCTGTCATTGTTTCAGGCTTAAGTCAAGCAGGGAAAGTAAGGCAGCCAAGAGATTGGGAGATTTTCTCACAGACAATGAGGACTCAGGCTATGTCAAGGGTGAGGGTCCATCACCCCCTTTTGCTGTAGCCCCCAAAGTTCTTCCTTGGGGGCCTCCCATGTGATCGTACCTGTCTTAGGTCATTCCCCCCCTGGGGAGTCTTACCCGTCATTGGCTAACTGACCAAGCATTGGGGGCCAGGCAGGGTGAAGTAAAAGGAGCAGAAGCGGTGCTCCTGCCAGGGAGATAAGCTTTTGTCTCCTTGCTGGCTTATGGTAGAAAGTCTTTCCCTCAGCCTTAGCTTTGGCAGGGGTTACAGCTTCTGATACCAGGCAGGGCGGTTCCCAACAGAAGATAAGCCAAAGCTATGGATTTTGATGTTGTGATATGAACTCTTTTCAGGTTGAAAAAATCCTCTTGTGTTATTTGATATTTTTGCTACAGAATCGGTGATGAAATAGATGATACAGAAGTCGAAGAAACACAAGAAGAGAGAATAAAATGGAAAGTAAAACTGGAGTGTGCACATATTCCCAAAAAAGTAAGATAAGTTGGCATATTGGAAAAACAGATAGGGATGGGTGTGAGAGATTTTTAGGGATCTTGTTTATCTTGTTTTAGTTAGAATTTGAGACCCAGTTACACATATCAATCCTGGTTACAGTTTTTGAAAAATTTATCATTTAAGGATTTTGTCATTTACTGTGAACTGTTTCCAGTGCATTGCTTTTATGTTTGTTTTCCCTATTTCTGAAATGGGTTGTGAAGTGTTTCAAAAACGTCTTTTTAAATTACATCAAAATTTTAAGGATATTCATTGCTAACTTAATTAATCTTAGTGATTTAAGGCTTAAAGTTTGTATTAGTTTGCTAGGACTTCCGTAACAAAATACTACAAACTAGGAACTTAAAATGTAGACATTTATTGTCTCATGGTTCAAGAAGCTAGAAGTCCGAGCTCAGGGTGTTGGCAAGGTGGGTTTCTTCTTAGAGCCGTGAAGAGGAATCTGTCCCAGGCCTTTCCCAAACCTTCTGGTGGTTTGCTGCCGTCTTTCATGTTCCTTGGCTTGGCTTCCATAAGTATCGCCTTGATCTTTACCTACATGTTTGAATGGTGTCCTCCCTGTGTGCATGTCTGTGTCTGAATCTCCCCTTTGCATAAGGACACTGGTCATACAGGGTTAGAGCCCACCCTGGTACCTCATTTTAATTTTACATACAATGGCCCTATTTCCAAACAAAGTCATATTTTAAAGTACCGAGGTTTAGGACATAAGACTATGGGGGGGTGGGGCACACTCAACCCGTAACAAAGCCAATATCTGCTCCTTCTCTCTTGCCTCTTTTTTCTTTTGAACTTTTTTTAAATATGAATTTTAACACATTACAAAAGAATGGGTTTTAATTGACAATGAGACTCACAGACACAAATAGGCTTTCTTATGATACTCTTATACTCAGCTTTGTAAAAGGATATAAGACAAAATATAGCAGGTACAGCATCTTCAGCTCCTCAGGAAGCCTCTCAGCTACCCAAGTATATCACTTCTTTTGCCCTTTGGGGCATGTCTGGCTGCTGTGGACGAGAGCCAAGATTGATAGGAGAAAGTGCAGCTTGGATTTCCCACTAATTTTTTCTACTATTTTAGTAACTTGGCTCCAAAGTCCTCTAATCCACGTGTAATACGACCCCATCCAGGAGACAGGCTGGCACAGCGTTCTAGGATTGCCTTAGTAGTTCCCAAGAAACAGCACTGTGAGGAGAATGGACACCTAGATTATTCCTAAGGAGGCTTGCTGTAGCCAAAGCTCTTTACTCACAAGTGTGTAGAAGTTGAATGCATCTCAGTTAATTAAAAAGAAAGCACCCAGGTCAGCACATTGGAAGGCAAGGAAGATCATTACCATCAAAGCCTCTGGGCCTCCCTTCTCAGCCATACCCCTTGTTTCTTCCTAGAGATAAGTACAGTCCTAACTTGTGTATAAGTCACTGCCTTGCTCTTCTTTCCAGTTTTATTAAAGCTGTCACCCAGAAGAATACTGTTGTTTCTTTCCTGTTTTTGCACTTTATAGAAATAGAATAGTGCCCTATATGCTCTTTTTCTCAACATTGTATTTGTGAGATTTATATGGTGTATACATGTTTCTTTCTTTTCTCAGCTGCAGGGTATTCCGTTAGCTGAATGCAATAGGCTCCACTATTGGTAGACTTTGGTCTGATTCCCGTTTTTGGAGTTACGGACAACGCTGCTCCGTTTACACTTGAATCCTGCTGCGTGTGTGCAGTGGTTCCCCTTACAGTTTTGCTTTCCTTGGTTTCGGTTACCCACAGTCAGCCACGGTGTGAAAATATTAAATGGAGCAGTCCAAAAAGAAACAATTTTTAAGTTTTAAATTGCACAGTGTTCTGAGTAGTGTGGTGAAATCTCATACCGTCCCTCTCCATTCCGTTCCAGCCAATCGCTCTGTAGACGCTTCCAGCCCGTTGACCGCTTGGTGGCCATTTTGGTTATCAGATCAGTTGTGCTATCACAGTGCTTGTGTTCAAGTGACCCTGGTTTTTCTTAATAGTGGCCCCACAGCCAAAGAGTAGTGGTGCTGGCAATTTGGATATATCAAGAGGAGATGTAAGGTGCTTCCTTTCTGTGAAAAGGTATGAGTACTGCACAGTAAGACACTTTGAGAGAGAAAGAGACCACAGCCATATAATTTTTATTATAACAAATATGTTGTTACAATTGCTCAGTTTTATTAGTCATTGTTCATCTTCTACTGCGTCTAATTTATAAATTAAAATTCGTCATAGGTATGCATATTAGGACAAAACAGCATATAGAGAGTCTGATACCACCTGCAGTTTTAGGCATCCCCTGGGGGTCTTGGAATGGTCAGGTGGGGACAACCACATTTACACAGGAACGAACTACTGACTTTTTAAGCACCTTTGCCTTTACTGTAATGGCAACCTGTATTCCAGAGTGGTTCTGATTTTCCTTTTCCTCCAGAGGCAGCAATATGTATGAGGGACTGTATTTCTAGGATTCCACTCTTGACACTGTTATCTTTCTAATTTTTTGCCTTCTGGTGAGTATCACATTGTAACCCAGTGTGTATTTTCTTGATTACTATTGTGATGGACCATCTTTCCATATGTTTGTACATTTGGATTGACCCTCTTTTTTTTGTGCTTCTTAAGTCTTTTTGTCCTTTTTTTTTTTATTTTAAATCCTCACCCAAGAATATGTTTACTGATGGAGTGAGAGAGAGAAAACTGGCGGGAGAGGGGAGAAATACTGATGCGAGAAAGAAACATTGGTTGGTTGCCTTCCATTCATGCCCCAACTGGGGATTGAACCCACAACCCAGGCATGTGCCCTGACCAGGAATCGAATCCACGGCCTTCTGGTGCACAGGAAAATGCTCCAACCAACTGAGCAGCCCAGCCAGGACTGTCCTTTATTTAAACTGGTTTGTCTCTGATTGTTTTTATCTTCATTTATAGTTCTTTATTCTGGATATAAAGGGGTTTTTCCCTTCATTGTGGATTATGTGTTGCAAATATCTTCTTATTCTTCTGTGGCTTTCTTTCTACTCAGTGGTGTTTTGTGATGAAAAGTTTATAATTTTAATATATATACATTTGTTAAACTTCCCACTGCAGTTACTGCTTTCTATGTTTTATTCAAATATCCTGAGATAGAAATACTTTCCTACAGTGTCTTTATTGTTTTGCCTTTCACATTTAAGTTTATAATCACCCAGATTGATTTTTGTGTACACTATGAAGCAGAGGAACACAAATTCTGTTTTACTTTTCTTTTTCATCATCATACCCAATTGTTCTGGAGCCATTAATTGGGGAGAAAGGACTGTGTTTGCCCCAGTAGGTCTGCAGTGTCACCATTGTCAAAAATCAAGAGTTCATGTGCCAGTGGGTCTGTTTCTGGACCATTCTCCTCCACCAGTTTATTTGTCTGTTCTGTCCCTCACGACCTGTGTGAATTACTACAGTTTTATAATGAGTTTGGATATCAGGTAAGCAAGTCCTCACATCTTGGTTTTCTTCTTTATGTCTTGGCTATTCTTAGCCCTTTGCATTTTCATATAAATTTTAGGAGTTTGTCAAATTCCACAGAATATCCCAGTGGGAATTTTATTGGGAATGCATTGAATCTGTAGACCATTTAGGGGAGAATTGACATCTTCAGAACAAGGAGTTTTCTTTAGGTCCTTTTTCATCTCTGTCAACAGTGTTTATAATTTTCTTGGTAGATGTCTTACATCTTACACCCATTTTGTTAGACTTATTGCTTGGTGTTTGGTGAGGTTATTGTCAGTTACATCTTTTTTTATGTTGGTTTCTCATTTGGTTGGCATGTATAGTAATGCATGGGGTTAAACTTTTCAGTTCTTGTTAACCTTTCTGGAAATATCTTGAATTTGCCCTCATAGTTGATAGGTAGTTTCACTGAAATAGCATCAAGTTTGAGGTTATTGCTCCATTTTCTTCCATGCAGCCAGTGTTGCTAATGCAAAGTGTTGCCAGTCTGATTCAATTCCATTGTACGTATCCAGTTTTCCCTGGAAGCCTTTAGGTTCTTCTCTTTATTTTTTGGTGTTCATAAAGACTGTGAATCTTTTTTCATTTAGTGTGCTTAGTGTTTGGTGAGAATGTTCCCTCATACTCCACACATACCTTTCATATGTGAGGCATGTCTTCTTTTTTTATGTTTGTTCTCTTTGTCCTTTATATATATTTTAAAGATTTTACTTATTTACTTTTAGAGAGGGGAAGGGAGGGAGAGAGAAAGAGAAACATCAATGTGTGGTTGCCTCTCATGTGCCCCCACACTGGGTGCCTGGCTTGCAACCCAGGCATGTGCCCTGATTGGGAATCGAACCAGGAACCCTTTGGTTTGCAGGTCATTGCTCAGTCCATTGGACCACACCAGCCAAGTCCTTTATAATTTTAAAAAAATACTTATTTTTTTGTACAGAGGAGAAGGGAAGGAGAAAGAGGGATAAAAACACTAGTGTGAGAGAGAAACATGGACTGGTTGCCTCGTGTGAGCACCACTGGCGGGGATGGAATCTGCAGCCCAGGTGTGTGTCTGACCTGGGGATCAAACTGGTGACCTTTAGCTTTGCAGGCTGCTGCCCAACCAACTGAGTCACAGCAGTCAGGGCGTCTTTTATATTCTAAGACATTTCCTCTTTATCTTTATTTCATAAATCATAATTTAACCTTTCAAGAGTTATTTCTTGTTCTTTGTTTTGTTGCTGCGTTCTAGCATTATTTTGGGGGTATACTACTATTTAAATATTTTTGTGTATTTACTTTTAATTCTTAAGTTATTTTTTCCCCTTGGATCATATTTGCTTCTTCTGGATCAGTTTTTCCCATTTCCTGCCTTTTTGTTTTATACTCTAGATCGGGAGTCAGTAAACATTTTCTGTAAAGGACAAAACAGCAGAAAAAAGTTTTTGTAATACAGGTTTACTAATGAGAAGAATGGGATTCTTTTTGGGATAATAAATTGTTTAATTGGAGTTTGGAGTTAGTACTCCTATCAAAATTGATGGCAAAAAAAAATGAAAAACATTGATGGCAAAGATTTTTCTATTAGTATCAATCTGTAATTAGATTCTGTACACTTCCATCTTTGAAGACGTCTTTTACTGCAGACAGGTACTGCCTGCCAGTCCACAGCATGATTTTTATTGTGCATATTTATCTCTTAGAAGGCATTTGTAGAACTTTATTAGACTCTTCTCTTGAAGTTTGCCTTTTAGCATGTCATTACATTGCAGAGTAATCACTTCTGTTTTGAAGGTTAGGTGATAATTTCTCACAGAGTTAAATGGATCTTGAAGTGACATTTTTCTTTGCATTTGTATTAAAGTCACTGCTGTTTGAGCCTGGAAACCATACCAGCTGCAAATTTGGGTGGGAATGGATATCTCACTCTTTGTTTTATCTTTGGACAGCCCGGTGGTACTGAGCAGTATCAGTAACATCTCTCAGCTCTTTGAGAGCCAAGGAAAAGCACTTGATAGCATTTGTCTTTTTTTAATTGTCAAAATTTCTCCCAATTTCCTCATGTCCTTGAGCAACTGTTATTGCCAAAAGGCCAGTTGTCTTAAGTAACTTTATTTTCTCTGGCCACTTTTTCAATTGCTGCAATCAAACAAGATTTCATTAACTTGCCTTTAGCTGTCTTTGGTGGCCAGCAAGCAGCCCATTCAGAACCTTGCTTTGATTTCAGTCTCATTTTCATTTTTTATTTTTGTGAAGAAATAATTCTGTGATTATTTTGTTTTACTTTTTTGAATTTTTCTAACTATTGAGTTGGGACCATTGTGATGAATGCTTAGTATTGCAACATTGAACTATATTATGTTCTTTAAGCACTAAAGAATTATTACATAATCACCATAATGTTTTGTCATCTAATTGGACAACAAAGTAATCCATACTTCACTGCACCTTAAATATTGGGTTGGCTAAAAATTTTTTTTTCCATACGATGGCTCTTAGTAGTGCTTACTTGTTTTTAACTTCATTTGAAATAGTTTTGTTACATTATATTTTAACAGCTGTCATATTGGGCATATATTTAAAAAAAACAAAACAAAACACCTCATTAAAGCCCTGGCAGATGTAGCTCATTGGATGGAGTGTGGGCCTGCAAACCAAAGGGTCACTGGTTCAATTCCCAGTCAGGGAACATGCCTGGGTTGTGGGCCAGGTCTCCAGTAGGAGGTGTGCAAGAGGCAACCACACATTGATGTTTCTTTCCTTCTCTTTCTCCTTCCCTTCCCCTCTCTCTAAAAATAAATAAATAAAATCTTTAAAAAATAAAAAACTCATTAAAATTGATGAATAGTTGTACAGCCATTTTAATATTGAAGGAAGAAAATACACATTTTCAGCACATTATGTATGCTTTATTATTTTAAGAAGGGTAAAAACTCAACTGAAACACAAAGTATATGAAGAAGGTACTGTGACTGATCAAACGTATCAAAAATGGTTTGCAAAATTTCTTGGTATTATTGACATTTTGGCCAAATAATTCTTTGCTGTGGGGCTGTCTTATACATTGGAAGATGTTTAGCACCGCCCCAGCCTCTACTCACTACAAGCTAATAGCGGGAGATAGTCAACATACTCAAAATACCCAAATCAATAAAATTACTGATGAAAATGAAAAATGTGTCTTTTATTTTACAGAAAAAACTAAATGGACTTTTTGGCCAACCCAATACATGGCATTCGAAGTTCACTTTTCATGTTTTGACATGGTGGGTATGCACTGGAAATGAAAAAAATGTCAGGGCTTGGCAAAATGCTGTCACATTCTAACCGTCACTGAAATTTATAGTGCACTGAAGTGCTCCCAAATGCCAGAACGTGGAGAACTTGCTCCGAGGTCTTACTACCCACATAAGGAGACTTGGCTTTTCTCAAGCATTTTATTCAATTTCTGTAGAGGACAGTCTTCTCTTTCTGCCTATGGTAAACACCCCACTCCCCCTCTCTCTAAGGGTAAACTTCTCTTTGATTATGTTCTGGTGAGGGCTGGGCAGAGAGAACTTGTTATAATAGCTTTGTCTGTTTTAATGTAGAGTTTTAATTCGTCCTCAGTTATAGCCTCATTTCTCACATTCAACCTAAGCCCAGCCTCCACCTTAGAGCTTGCTTTTGTTTATCAAAAATCTGCCAAGAACTTGTTGAATTCCTCTCAGTTACTGGTGAGTGTACTTTATGTCCTCTCCACCCCCCCACCCTACCATGGAACTATGAATTTTTACATTTCTGTACTTTATTTTTGTGGAATGTCAGGAAGCTATACTGGTTCAATAAATTGTCCTGAATGAAAAGCATGAAAGTCTTTTACTTAAAACTACTTTATTTAAACTTCTTTACAAAAGGAGGAAAAGTTATAGTATGTTTGTATGCTGTCTAAGTTATATAGAAAACAGCAGATGTCAAAGTAGTGAGTTTATACTAGTTGGCATGAAGAAAAATATTTAAGCAGCATTTGTACTTGGTGTATTTTGGTGCCCTCTGAAGAGAATCATATCAGCTGGTAATACTCATCTCTAACATGTAGTAAAACAACATAGCTGATGATTGTCCTGGTTTTATTTATGGTGCTAAGTCATTTCATCTCTTTCTTTAATGCAAATAGATCAGACATATTATTACTTGTAATTAAAGAGGTCTGCTTCAGTAGCTTAGGCTGGCGTGTTTTATGCAAGGGGGACCCTTTGTCACTCACTTGGATTGTTGTAATATTTTGATTCAGATACTCAATGTAATCTTGTCTCTGTGTGCTTGACTAAGCTGAGCTTCATGGGAACTTTGGCTATTGAATGATTTTTTTTGGTTCTTTTGTGCCCACTAAATAAAATTAGCATAAAATCAAGGTAAACACAACAGTCATCACAGGAGTCAACCAGCTCTTTCATACAGGAGCAGATAGTGCATCTTTCCAACTTCATGAGCCACGTTGTCTCTGCCACAACTAAGCAGCCATAGATATAGGTGGGGAGTGACTGGGTGTGACTGTGTCCTGGCAAAACCTCATTTGCAAAAGCAGGAGGCCAGGCCAGTGTTTGCCAGCTCCTGACCAGAAGTTTTGTTTATAAGTTTTTTTATGGTATTAGTTGGCGGGGAAAAAGTGCTCTTTCTTGAGGATGTAGAGATGAAGAACTTGGTGGCCAGAAAACTGCTGGATTGATTGGTAGTCTAGGAAACTTTCTCAGTTTGTTTGCATTCTTCAAGCAGGAGCACATTCACTTTTCGAGGCCTACAGTCAGTAAACCTTTAAATCGGACCACCCAATATGGATTAGAATAGTGATTCTTCTGTTGTTTCTTGTTTGAGTTCTTTGCCTCTGTCAGTTATGAGAAGGTGGGTAAGAGACCAGGCCTGGAAGTGTTCTCTGGAGCAGGGTCATCGGCCAGTTCAACAATACAGGTGTCATCTCTACCTGACATCAGAATAGGGTACCCTAAAAAAAGAAGAATAAAAGGAGCCCTTTACACTTGGGTTTTTTAAATAAACTTTAATTGAAATATATTATACATATTGATTATAATTATTGAGCTGTTCACACCTGTGCAACCACTACTTGGCAATTTTTATACTCAAAGTGGCTCAAGCTGTCGGCTGTGATCACCCCAGGCCCTCCAGGGTCAGCTGCCAGCCCAGGGCTTCTGCTACAGTCGGTACCTCTGTTTGCAGCTGTCATCTCGGAACAGCTCCGTCAGCAGTCAGAAAAGGGTTTCTGAGAGTAAAGTTAACCTGTGTAGAGAATCGGGCAGCTCTTTCTTCCTTGTTGTTATGGCTGCCATCTCTTCTGCAAACAGTGCTATGAACTGTGGGGGAAAGAATAGGCTTTGGTAGCTATGATATATCTTTGTGTAGTGGGTTTTTAATTGTACCATTACCATTTACTTTTATGGAATCATGAGTTACTGAATTAAACCATTTAAAAGGAGAGTCAATGCAAATGGAGAAATGTGAACTATAATACTGTAATTTCTTTATACCAAATAATTAAGATTTGGGGGTTTACTCTTAATTCAGCAGAGTACATAGAGTGTACAAATTCAGAATCTTCCCTCAGATTATCTTTAAGGATGACTGTCGTGCCAGATATTTTTTTTTTTTTTTAATTCTGGGAAATTTCAAATGCAAAGGGTGGAAAGAGTAATGTACAAACCTTCTATACCTGTCACCCAACTTCAGCAGCGATTAGTGTATGGCCAGCCTTTGTTTCTTCTTTATAACCACATTATTTTGAGTCATGCTAGGTTTTTTAAATTGAAATTTTAATTTTTACTTAGTTTCGGCACTTTGGAAACCCTATAACATCACCGAAGAATTTGCAACGTAGAAAATCAAGAAGCAAGGACTATGATGTATACAGTGATAATGATATCTGCAATCAGGAATCAGAAGATAATTTTGCCAAAGAGCTTCAACAGTATATAAAAGCCAAAGAAATGGCAAATGCTGCTCAATCCTTACCATCTCCTGAAGAATCTGTGAAGAAAGAGGAAGCCAAGGGTACACAGAAAGGTAAAGGTCAAACTATTTTATCATTTAAGTAGCTATCCCCAACCCTGATGACACCAGGGACAGGTTACCTGGAAGACAGTTTTTCAAGGCGGACAGGGCATTGGTGGGCAACCTACGACTTCAAGTCTTATCTAGAGGAGCAGTCACAGTTGTCCATGAATTGGGCATTTTCTCAGATCATAGCTTTTATGGATCTTTCCACCAAATGTGAGCTTACGTGGCCGGAGACCACCCCCCACTAAGACCTGGCCACACAGTGTACGTTGCTCAGTTTGCAGGAGGAGCTGAGTTCAGGAGGAGGGTTATCAAAGGCCATGAGTACCTTGAAAGGGAGAACGCTAAACCCCGGATCCTGCATGTGTAAAGGGTGAACACGCCTGTTTATACTGCTGTCATCTGAAGACGAATTGACTTAATGTCAGGAATCGTAGTGGTCAGACTAAACTCAGACATACATTCTTTTAGATTACTAAACTGTAATTTAGCCATAGACAATGAGGATAAATGAGAATTATAAATGAAATTCTTTTTCTAAGGCTTGTATTTGTGTTTTTTCTAATTTTTTAAAATTTTTTCATTTACAGTTGGCATATAGTACTATCTTAGTTTCAGCGACTAGACACCATACATAGTTACCACAATATCATTGTATAAATGAAATTCTTAATTCTCATTTTACCGATTCCCCCCTTTAAATGTTTTTTCTGTGTAAGATGGTTCATAGATAAATTTAGTCTATTATGAAGTGTTTTCAGTGAAAAATGCATTAGTAATACATGCAGTTTTACTGTTAAGAGTGCTGTGGAGTTCCTAATTAGATCCAAAATACTCGGAATACACTTCAGAAGGATCTGGCTGGTGGCTAGTAAGACTGATTTCAGTCATTATCTTGTTTTTTTTTTCCAGACAATACTGTATATATTTTCACAGAGAATGCATTACGATACAGAATATATTGATTCTCTCTTTGATCTTTTAATCCCTCAGTTTCTAGGAAGACAGAGCAGCATGATGCCCATTTCATTCATTGAGCAGAACTTCTGGATTATTATAGAGTGTACTTTTAAAGAATAAACTGCTACTGTACTTTTATGTCATCATTAAAATTAACTTTTTGTTTTTAGCTGTTAAACAAAAAAAGAAAAACCTTAAAGCTGCCCACAAGAATGGTAAACAGAAGAAAATGAAGCGGAAATGGCCTGGCACTGCAGACAAGGGGTCCAGTGCATCACTGAGCAACAGTGGCTCGCAGGAACAGGTACAGGGACCATTCTGTCTTATCTTCAGTGGCAAGCCACAAAGTGAGGGTTATCAGTAGTGAAACCTCCAACCCGAGTGGCTTCCACGTTCTCCCTCATGCAGGAGCCATCAGCACCCACGTACAGCCTTTGTGTTGCACCAGATGTCCCGAATACATGCACACGAGCCCCTTGATCTTTGAGTGTAGTGCTGTCAGTGTCCATGGGAAAACAGATGGAGTAGCAGGGAGGAGATACAATAATCATAGGCTCATGTGAAAGGCCACAGAGCGTTACAAAGATTCTCCTGTTGTAATCCATGGTCTATTGGTTCTTGACTCCCTCTGGAAATTAAAAATGAATGTATCTGAACATTGGCCTTACCAACCACCCCCTACCATCCTTGTAGTTTGATTTTGCTTGTAGAAGTTCCTCTTCCTTGGTCTGTGTATGTAATCAGTGTGGGACAGTAAGTGATTCCTCTGCCTTTCTAAGGGCTTCTAAAATGTGTGGCAACTGTTTGTATTACGTTTGGCTGTAGGGACAAGTGGTAAAATACTAGAAATACCAAATATTATAGATTGAAACATATCGATGTAAAATCTTGTTCTGCCCCCTGTATTTTACAGATGAGAAATCTGAGGCCCCAGGGTTCAAGTGACTACCTGTGGTCACACAGGGCCTGGCCAGTGATGGGACTTTGTGTCTTCACCCCCATCAGTATTTCCTTTCATTTGGTTTACATTGATTTAAAAGGTTATTTGGGCAAAGCTGATAGCTCTTCTACATGAGGAACAAATTATAAACATACATGTCACAATTTAATAACATAACCAAATGAAACTAACTCTAAACATATTTATAAGACATATTTGGTAGTGCTAAGTGGAAATTTGACATTATTGCAAAGCTGACATATAAATGTACAGCCAGCATCCTTTGCACACACTATATTTCTCAAACTATTAAAAAGTTTGGTGTGCAGAAGCTAGAAGTTGTATGACAAATCAACACGCTAACGGTGGTTTATGCTTCTGAAGAGCTAAAAGGTACTCTGAAAACCCCCTTTGTTTTTTATATCTTTGTCACCATCTTGGAGGGTATAGTTGTAGTTATGTTTATTCGATCTGATTAGTATACTCAGCTCACACACAGAGAGCATCTCATTGAAATGAAACGTTCCACTGCTTTCAGTTCACCTTAACGATTTCCAGGTTGGTCTCAATTGATCTAAAGAGCCTTGGTCTTGCGCTTCACTTTTTATCACAAGTAGTAACACTTATATTTTTTAAGTATTTTTGATTCATTTAAAAAGTAAGAGCATGCCCTGGCTGGTGTGGCTCAGTGGACTGAGTGCCAAACTGTGATTCAAAGGGTCACCAGTTCGATTCCCAGTTGAGGTGCATGCCTGGGTTGTGGGCCAGGTCCCCAATATGCGGCGTGCAGGTGGCAACCGCACATTGATGTTTCTCTCCCTCTCTGTCTCCCTCCCTTCCCTTCTCCAAAAATAAATAAATAACATCTTTTTTAAAAAAGTAAGGGCAAAGTACAATAAAATATTCAGATTGTATAAATACTAATGTCCAATGATGGAATGCTGTTAAAACTTACAAAGCATTAATTGTTCAACTGGTATACAGAAGCCTAAATCTGTGCATCAAGGTAAATTTAGAAGAGTCGCCTCTTAATGTTTTATAGGTGGTTTAAAATAATTTTGTGCAGTGGAATAAAGTTTTCTGTTTCTCACATTTGTTTTTTTGTTTTTGTTTCCAAAGGATGTTAAACCTAAAGAGAAGCAGCACGTGCGAATGAGTCAGGGGTTTATCAACCAGCACACAGTGGAACGCAAGGGGAAACAAGTCTGTAAATACTTCCTTGAAAGGAAATGTATTAAGGTATAAAAATGTGTAAGCAAAAATATACTAAAATGTAAGATGTAGCAAAAATGTACTAAAACCAACTCCTGTTTCTATTAAACACTCTAAAAGCATACCTGTTTCCTTCTGGAAAAGGTTCATGTGGAAAATTTTACTATCCTTTTATGTTTAAGAAAGATATTTTCATTAAATGTTTTATATTACATATTATTTAGGAGTTAAGATTTTAAGTAGATAAATGTGACATGGTCATAAGATAACTCATTAAGAATTAGACTGTATAGATTCTAAGACTTTGGTTTTTTTCCTGGAGTTATTTGTTTATCTGAAGTTTAGTAGGAACTATAATTGACTTAACTGTGAGAAATAATGGCTTTGCCTTGTTCCTTCTCTTGGCTCAGGGAGATGAGTGTAAATTTGATCATGATGCAGAAATAGAGAAGAAAAAGGAAATGTGTAAATTTTATGTACAAGGATATTGTACCAGAGGTGAAAACTGTCTGTATTTGCATAATATCCTTTATCACAAGATATAACTTTACTCTTCCTAAATACTTACATTGCCATTTTAAATATGTATGATTTTGAGTGAAACCAGTGTTTTAGCTATGGCAAAAGTATGTCATCTAAGCCCAAATCAGTAAGTATTGAAATGATTAAATTGTACACAGATTTTTTTCCCCCTATAAGAAAAGAGGGATTCCTTAGAAATTCTGTCAGAAACATAGCAGGTTTCATGAGACCTGTTCAGGTCCCAGAAAGACTTTGTCAGGGTTTTTGCACTGACGTTCACTCATTAAATCTATATTCTTGTAAGCTCCTCCATGAGAAGAGGCAGGAACTGCATAATTCGCTTGAATGCTTGCTTTCTGTGTTCTGTACTTGCAGGGGTGTCTGAACTTCTGGTAAGTAAATTTACAGTTTTATCTTGGGCCACATTCATAGCCATCCTAGGCCTCATGTAGCCCATGGGCCGCAGGTTGGACACCCCTGCAGGGGTTAGCTGTCCCTTCATTTGAAGAATAACTCTCACTGCAGCGCTCATTGTGCAGACACATTATAAAAGCATGGAACATGAACATTGTAGGATAATAGCAGCTTTAGTCACTTTTCATTCATTTAGTACAAGAAATCTCAAATTACAACTTGAGAATCTTTTCCTAGGAAACAATGTTACCATTGTATAAATTGATCCTATTACATAAGGATCCAGATTTGTTAAGACATATCATTGTCATTGATTTTAATTCCTCTACTCCAAAAGAATGTTTTAAAAATAATCACACTTCTCAAGGTATTTATATATATACATCTCTTTCTTATATCAGTGGAGCCTGTCTGTAGTCTATTACATGAATAGAGATGAAGCAGAAAGTGTCCTGTGATATCCAGTAAGTTGATTTATTTAATCATCCTGAAATTAGATTTTTCATTTAACCCCATTAGTAATTTATTGTCTTAAATGGGGAATTTTAAATGAGCAGTTCAATGTTTCTACTAGTCAGAAGGGCCTTTAGGAAGAATAAAGTCCTTAAATGAATAACAAGTTATTTTAGTTGAATTAAGATTGTTCTCTTCCTTAACATTGGGATACATGAATATCCTTGTAAGTTTTACCATACAGGAACAAAATGTTACCAGGGAGAGCACTGCAAGTTTTCACACGCGCCTCTGACTGCCGAAACGCAGGAACTTTTGGCTAAAGTAAGTACAATTTTAGTCTTTTTAAAGGAATCTGAACTAAAGGTGAGAATTTGAAAAGCTACTGTTCTTGAACTACTGTTCTTGAAGGAAAGTGCCTCATAGCTTAGCATGTGACATATAGGAAGACTAATAATGTAAGAATTTACTTCTGTTTAGAATGCTATTATTCATTTATACATTTTTCCTTGTAGCTTAAAGGAAAAGTTACATTCATTGCTGGTGTAAATTGGAATGTTCTTAAAACTTTCAGTGAAGTTACAAGTGTTACTAGCTCAGCTAAAAAAGGAAATAGCAAATATGAGAAAGGTATTGCTGTTACACTCTTGGAAGGAAAGCTAAGGATCATTGGTTAATAAACATTTTAGTGTTACATCACAGAATACTCCAGTTACTTCAAAATGTTATCTTCAGATATTCTTTTAGTCTATGAGAAAGGATATTTGAAAAATAATAGCCATTTATATTCCCTCATTTTCCATGTGTTATTTGGAGTAATTATCTCTAAAATTAACTTGAAATACAAGTGAAAATAAAAGATTCTTTTAAAGCTAAACCATATGAACTTATGGCAGTTTTTTTGAGCATATGCAAATGTTAGCAAGTCAGAGGTGCTTATTTCTGATATTTTTAGGTTGTAAAATCTGAAGGGATACTCTGGAATTAGAATTTGTACCAAATATGTCATTTGAAATATATGTAGTGTGAAATATATATGGAAAAATGACATAAAATTTGTTTTTCAGTTTCTCAGGCAGTGTGAGATGATTACTAGGATGAATGTTATTGGGATCATGAGAAAATTACAGGCAGAGGATGACATACATGATAATGAATAAAAATAATTGTGATTTTTTTTTATACTAGGTTTTGGATACTGAAAAGAAGTCATGAAAATAAAAAACATTTAAAAAGGTAAAATTAGGATTTAGCACATTTCTTTTTTTCTTAAACATCTCTGGAAGTTGAAATGGAAACAAGGCTTTTACTTTTTCTCCAAAAAAAAAAAAAAAAATCATTTTCTCTCTCCTCCCCTACTAAAAAAGTTTTAAAATATTTGGTACATAGGTGCAGATATACAGGGTCTGGCAGAATTAACACCTACTTGAGTGTGATTGGTAGGGTAGTAATATGGGCGTAATAATTTATAATTTCAGTTTGAACAATTGACATAAAATATATGTTGTGCTTGATTGTGATATTGTTATGTTACAGAATTACATGCTTATGATTTTGTAATGAAAAATTTTGTAATAAAACAGGGCCATTATTTGTGCTGGACCCTGGATATTGTGGGTCTCCATGGACCAGCTTCCTCCTTTGGGTTTGTCATTATATTTTATTTTCCTCCTCTGTTTCTTTGTAAATTTACTGAAGGTACATGATTGACTAAATAGTATATTTGGTTGTGCTTGCATTTGGATTTTTTTAAATAGTATCATACTCTATATTAATTGGTGATCTGCTGTTTTCACTGAACATTACCCAAGATTTTTTAAAAAAATTTCATTTATATATTTTTAGAGAGAGGGAAGAAGGGAGAAAGAGAGGGAGAGAAACATCAATGTGTGGTTGCCTCTCACGCGCCCACTACTGGGGACCTGGCCTGCAACCCAGGCATGTGCCCTGACTGGGAGTTGAACCTGTGACCCTTTGGTTCACAGGCCAACACTCAGTCCACCGAGCCACACCAGCCAGGGCTTATCCTTCTAAGATTTATGTAGATGCATGCAGCTGTTACTCATTCATTTTTACTCCTACATCTCATTTCAGTCATTGAATGTTATAGTTTATTTAGTTTTTCTACTATTGATGGACACTGAGGTTTTCTTCAGTTTTTTAAATACTACAAATAATCGTGTTCCTGTCTCCTGGTATAAATGTGTGTGAGTTATCATGGGTGCATACCAAGGAGTAGAATTGTTGTATTATCTTAATATTTAAGAATTTAAGAATACATATAATATTCTTAAATAAACATTTAAGAATATTTAGAATTGTTGTATCATCTTAATATTTAAGATGATACCAATCTTCTATAAAATAGTTGTACCCCAGCCAACTGTGTAAAAGAACTGTGGATCCACTTGCTGATCTTTGTTTTCTTCAGACTTTTTTTTTAAACCAGTTTAGTAGGTGTAAAAATGGTGTCTTGTGGCTTTATTTTCAGTAAGTTCAATTTCTTTCTTATTAGCTTCTGAGTTTCACCTGTGGTGAAGTGCCTGTTACTGTCTTTTGCTTATGTTTCTGTTGGCCTGATTGCCCTCTATGAATCGGTTTCCTCTGTTGCTGATACAATCCTTTGTGAGGTACACGTGGCAGGTATTCCACTTGGTGGGCTCTCTTTTCACTTTTTTTGAGGTGTCTCAATGAGCAGAGTTACTTACCTTGACAGTCTTTTTCTCAGTTTTACTTTTTTATGTTTATATTTTAATCCCTTGGAAATTATCAGTTAAAATTTGCCACAATAATGGTTTTTAACAAATAGCCACAAACACTCTGTACCATGTAAAAAAAAAATTTCTTCTTCATGCATCTGCGGATTGGCTGGGTTGGCTCTACACACAGCAGGTTGACTGGATGGTTCTGCCCCACATTGTCTTCCTCGGATCCGTGGGCTAGCTGGGCGTGTTCACTTCATAGCAGCTCGAGAGCCCCATTTTTCATAACATTTACTCACAACCCATTGGCCAAAGTCCAGGAGTAGGAATTACACTCTGTGTACTTTCTCTGTGAGGAACTGCTAGATTACATGAAAAAGGATGTGGCTATGGATAAAAGGAGAATGGAAGAATCAAAACTAATAATTTCTTTTATTTAATGGTAAAGCTGAATAATATTTTATTGTATGTATATGCCATGTATAATGTGCACTTTTTGCCCACATTTTTGAGGGAAAAATAAGGATGCACATTATACACGGGTAGTTCTAATTCTCTGTGTAAGTGTATTTAATTTTATTTATGCTTATGCATTAAAAGATAAACTCTAGAAAGTAATAACGATATCTGTATGTTCAAAAATAAATGCTAAAATTCCTTTATAATACCAAAAAAAGTATCTAAATGTAAATAAAGAAAAAATTGATTTAAAAAATTAAAAGAATTTTTCCTGAAAGTTTGGGTCAAAAACATGGGTACACATTACACATGACAGAAAACAGTATTACATTTTACTCATTCATTTACCTGTTGATGGTCACTTGAGTTGCTTTCATTTTTTAACTGTTGTGAATAATGCTCTTATAGACATGGGTATATAAATATCTTTTTGAAACCCTACTTTCAATTCTAAATACATACCCAGAAGTAGAATTGAAAGATCATACGGTAATTTTTTTTTTTTTTTTAGATTTTATTTATTTATATTTAGAGAGGGGAAAGGAGGAGTAAAGAGGAAGAGAAACATCCATGTGTGGTTGCCACCTGAGCGCCCCCTACTGGGAACCAGGTCTGCAACCCAGGCATGTGCCCTGACTGGGAATCGAACTAGAGACCCTTTGGTTCACAGTCGGCTGCTCAATCCACTAAGCTACACCAGCCAGAGCCATTCTTTATTTCTGACTGGTCCTTTTTTTATGGTTTCTATATCTTTTTTCATGCTGTTGAGTAGCCTTATAATCATTACATTGAACTCTGTACCTGATAAATTGTTTGCCTCCATTTCATCTGGTTCTTCTGGAGAATTGTCTTCTATCATTTGGGGGTCTGTTTCTTTGTCTTCCCATTTTGGCTGCTACTTTGTATTTTCTACTTTAGTTGTTAAACTAATCCTGCTAAACTGATCAGTTGTTAAACTAATCAATCTGTAATCAGCCCACAGGCTTAAGCTCTCCTGGATGGGGCAGAGTAATTCCTGCAGGTCTATTGCTTCCTCTCAAGCAGATACCACTTGGAGGGGAGTGCTCTGCCTGAGAAAGATGGCTCCTGCAGTATGGGGATGACTCAGCAGACAGATACTGGTGGCTGTTCCTTCAGTTTTCTCCCCAGAGCCACCAACCCCACACTCCTCATGTGTCTCTAGTTCACTTTGCCCTCCTTTGCTAGAGCCCAGGGTAAGTGGCTGCAAACAGAATTTTGTGCATTGGCCCTTTAAGAGTCTCTCTGTGTCTCCAGCCATCTGTCCCTGATGGATAGAAACCCTTCTGCTTTTCACAGATGGCTGTTCTCTGGGGTCCTTTGTGGCTCTGGTGTAGAGACTGGGGAGCTCAGCTTGGGATTTAGACCCTACACTTCTCAAGGGGACCAACCCCCTGGCCACTGAAATATCCCTTTGGAACTTCAACTGCCACCTGTGGGAGCCCAGCCAGCCCTCTCACACCTTTTCCACACTCCCTACCAGTCTCGTTGTGGTGAAGTGGTTTCTTCTGTCTGCCCGTGGTTATAAGGCTTCTCTCCAGCTAGTGTTCAGTTGGTTATTCAGGATGATTTCTCTACAATTCAGTTGTAATTCCAGAAAGGTCTCGGTAGGAGGTTAGTGTAGCTTCCACTTACTCCTCTGCTATCTTGAATCTCCCCTCTATTTTCAATTTTTTAAGGAATCACCATACTGTTTTCTGCAGCATCTATACCAGCTTACCTTCCCATCAACAGTGCAGTGTTATAATTTCTCCACAGCCTCACCAGCACTGTGTGTGTGTGAGGGTATCTCATAGTTTTGATTTGCATTTCCCTAATGATTAGTGATGTTGAGCATCTTTTCATGTGTTTATTGACTGTTTGCACATCTTGTTTGAAGAATTGTCTGTTAAAGTCCTTTTCCCATTTTTGAATGGGGTGTTTTTTGTTGTTAAGTTTTAGGAGTTCTCTATATATTCTGGATATTAATCACTTAGAATATATGTGATTTGCAAGTATTTTCTCCAATTCTGTGGGTTGCCTTTTTACTCTATTGATAGCATCCTTTCTTGCACAAGATTTTAAAATTTTTATGAAGTCCAATTTGTTTATTTTTATTTTCTGTACCTTTGGGGTCATATTTAAGAAATTACTGCCAAATCCAATGTTGTGAAGCTTTTATCCTATGTTTTTTTGTTTGTTTGTTTTGTTTCTGAAAATTTTTTTCCACTACCATTCACTGTTTTTCCATTACTCCCTCCTCCCTGAAATCACTACACTGTTGTCCACATCTGAGTCCTTTTTCCTTTTTGCTCAATCCCTCCACCCCCTAACCTCCCCACCTCCACTTAGTCTATGTTTTCTTATAAGGGTCATAGAGCTCTAGCTGTAATGTTTAGATCTTTGATTCATTTTGTGTTAATTTTGTACGTGTTGTGAGGTAGGGGTCCAGCTTCATTCCTTTGCATGGATATCCAGTTTTCCCACCACCATCTGTGGAAAGGTGTCCTTTCCCCATTAAAGTGCCTTGGCTCCTTGTTGAAAATCATTTGACCAAATATGTGAGTGTTTATTTCTGGGTTCTGTATTCCATTCCATTGGTCTTTGTTCTTTTCCAAATGTGTTCTGGCTAATCGGGGCCACTTGAGATTTTGTATGAATTTTGGGATGGAGTTCTCCCCTCTGGATTTTGATAGGGATTACATTGAAACTGTAGGTCACTTTCTGTAGTGTTGACATCGTAACAGAATTAAGTCTTCTGATTCATGAACAAGGGCTCGTCTTTCATTTATTTATGTCTTTAAATTCCTGTAGCATTGTTTTGTAGTTTTCATGGTACAGTCTTTCTCCCTCTTGGCTAAGTTAATTCCTAAGTATTTGAATTCTTTTGTGATATAGTAAATAGAATTATTTTCTTAGCTTCCCTTTCAGATTATTTATTGTTAGTGTATAGAAATGTAACAGATTTTTGTTTGTTGACTGTGTATCCCATTACTTTGCTAAATTTGTTTATTGGTTTTATCAGTTTTTTTGTGGAATCTTTAAGTTTTCTACATGTGAGATCATTGGATGGCTGTTTTCTTAACATGATATGTTATACTTAGAAAGTCAGCAGCATACTTAATCAGCAAACAGTACAGGCATTTCCACTAGAAGAGTCCAATAGGACTGTCTAGTTTCTAAAAGTTGAAGAGAGTTCTCCTTTGAAAACATCTACATTGGGTACCAATTGCATTTAAGAATACCCTTAATGAAGCAGTAACAAGTATGCATGCTATTAAACCTCAATTCTTGAATGCCCATCTTTCAGTATTATGTCTAGCAGAATAGGAAGATGTACCAAATATTTTTACACACTAAGTGGTATTCTAAATACAAACACTTGTGCTATCATCTGAGTTCAAGCTGAATTAGCTGCATTTTTCTTTTTATGAATACTCTTTACTTAAAAGAACAACTGTGGGGCCAACTGGTTTCTTCAGATGTGCAGATTTGGCAGGCACCTTTCCACAAGTGAATGGAGTGACTTTGTCACTTCAAGGAAAACAACTGAAAATATTTGTTTTCAATTATAAAACTCTGGCATTTGAGCATAGGACAATTTTGGAATATTTTATGTGCATCTGTGAGCTTGAAAGCTTTCCTGTACGTAAAGATTTTTTTTGATGCGGTTGGTTGATGATGTTAAAGAATGTGGTTTTTAAAATACTGTATAATAGAACATTTGAAAAATCTGCACAGAGTATTAAGCTAACATTTTCCAAATAAACAATGTCTGACACTACTACAGAATTATGCATGGGTGAAACAGCTGCCCAGTGTGCAATACGGGATAATGGGTTTTCACGCAACAACGAAGAAAGTTTCCTGATGTGGTTTCAGATTTTGCATTACAACTGGAAATTTGTTTGCATTTACTTTTTTTTAACATAAAACTTCATTTAAAAAGCTTTTTCTAGTACTTTATTATTTTTAATTAAATTTATTGGGGTGACAGTGGTTAATAAATTATATAGGTTTCAGGTGTACAATTCTTAATACCTACCTGATCTATATATCACATTGTGTGTTTACCACCCAAAGTCAGATCTCCTTCTATCACCATTTGATCTCTGCATTTGCTTGTAATGTTCATTTGCCCATTACTTTATTTTTAGCTTTTCTGATTTTTAGGCTTATTTCTTATATGGAGCATACAGCTGGGTTCTGCTTGTGAGCCAAACCAAAAATTCTTTTCTTCTTTTGATAAGTGAATTAACCCATTCACATTTATTTAAATGACTGAACATTTGTGTTAGTTTCTGTCATTTTATATTATAGTCAATGTGTGTTTTATATATGCATGTTTTCCTTCTCCATGTTTTTTCTTTCTTTAATAAATACTACTTCCTTCAACTAATTTTTATTCTTCTTTTCCACTGTAGTCCAATAACCCTTACTAAGTTTCCATTCAAATCTTTCTTATAACACAGCCTTTATTTTTCATATGATTGTTTTCTTTATATTATTTCTGAGGCCAGTCCACTCTTGTTTCATTACTTCTGATTTTTTGTTCAGTTATGCCCTTAGTTTTTGAATTTCAATTCATTGCTTTTTCAGATTCCCAAACAGGGATATTTAATTCAGTTTGGATTTTTGTGTTACAGTTTTCTTCTGCTGTATGTTTTTCAGGCGGAGGGAAGAGGGTGGCTATGTTGGTTAATTTTCACCAGCTGAGGTGTTTTTGTTTTCTGTTTTCTTCTGTAGGTTTGTATAGATGAAGAGTGCTCATGCATACATTTGGGACTGTTCAAGACTGGTGATTTGGAGTGGTTTACTGGATTTTTCATTTAAAGCACCTTCTCGTATCATTATGGTGACATGCTGCTTCTTTAATGGATGGCACCCTCGGAGGGACAGAATCCAGTGTATAAGTGAAGGGGTTGTCTTCACCCAGCCGTTCAGCCGTTGGAGCGGGAGAGGAGACAGATGGCATGGCTGCTCGCTGCTGGGTAAATGTTGTGGTAGGAAAGTGCAGGAGTCTATTTGATTCATCTAGTTTTCTCAATAAAATAGGAAGCAGCATCAGGCTGAGTGAGGATGGATGAAGAGGTGCGAGACTGAAGAGAGAAAACTTGGGTTTCTCTTGGATAGAACACGGATGTACAGTTAGAAGTTTTCGTGTCATTGAATACGTGTACGGTATTTTTTAATGGTTGCTCACAGTTCTGTTTTATGACTTAAATTGTGGTTCTGTGATTTTTTAAAACCAGTTTTCTGTTGTTAGACATTTAAGTTGTTTCCAGTTTCTTATTACTCAAAATAAAAATGGTACAAAGACTCTTATTATATCCTTCCAAAACTTGGAGTTCTTAACTTTTTTGTTAAGATATAAGAATGGTTATCATTTTCATTGGTTCAGAAATTGTGGTCAGATTATACACTTATATAAAATGTAAGTTTTGGTATTGTGATGACACCTGTGACATGGTACTGAAATACAGAATTGTCCAAACACAAATAATGAGATTCTAAACATGCACTTTTATATAGTGGTATGGTGATTATTAGAAAAATACTGTGAAACAAACTGTCACTATTATATTGTTTTATTGCTGGGAAAAATAGTAACATCACTAAATTGCTGAATAGAGTACACCAAAAAATAAGAGTCCAAGTTACTTGGTTGCAACCTAATCCACTAAAGCAAGAGAAGAAATGAAGAGGCAAATGTGTCAGTAAAATCTCTTAAATTGCGTTCAGTCAAGTTAAAAGAGACACACTCTCGTAAATAATGTCCCGTGCACCTAAAGCAGCCATTAGGCTGTGTCCCTTGATTGTTATAGCAGCTTCCAATGGATGTGCCTCCATTTTCCACCTCATCTTCCCTAGTCCACTTTCCTTTCCTTAGTCAGAGCAGATTTTCCGGTGTGCTGCTTCAGCCATGCCCCTACTGTGTGATAATACCCTGAATCAGGATCTGTTTGTCTGCCTGGTGTTAAGTTTTTCTCTGGTCTCACCTTCTCAGCCTGCTGGGATTTAGTGCCTGCTGCCTTTGGCTCCTCTCTGCCCACCATGGTTTCCTCCTGTGATCTAAATCCCACTGACCCCTGCAGCTCCAAGCAGGTGTGCGTGTAATGGAACCACAGTTGGTTCAAGAACCTGGGGCAGAGGAAATATCAGTAAGAAAGTTGTAAAGAAAACTGTAATGGATATACACGTATGTGACCAGCGTGGTTATCATGGTTGTATTAAATTTGTCTGATTCTCTTTGGAGCCAAAACAAAAAGGATGAAGAGGTAATCTGTTTGCCTCTTACTATCAGAAAGGTACGATGCAAAACCTCTCCTAATAATAATTTCATAAAACAGTTCTTATGTAGGTCTTCATTATGTAAATCACTGAATAGAATGGACAGAGTTCTCACTTCTAAGATTCTGCACGACAGATTTCATGTAAGTTTTTTTGTGGTCAGTTACTAAAAGCCACGTGACAGCAAACTCAAATTCTGTCAGTTTGTAAGATAAGTATGTATAGCTTTTTGGTGTTTTGACTTGATCCAGGTGAACTTACGGAATCCAGACCCAGGGCTGTTAAGTGACGTGTCCCCTCTCTTCAGGGATTTCCTGACTTCCCGCACAGTTGTCTCAGTTCACTGGCTAGTTTCTGATAATCATGACCTTTGGGGCCAGGGAGGGGAGGGTTACAGTTACTGATGTCTTCCAAGATCACTTGTACAGGTCAAAATACTGTGATTTGGTGATCTGGCTTAAATAACAGGGCTTGTATTTCCGGTTAGAAGCACCAACCCCATATTGGGGGTTAGTGAGGTGAGGGTCTCTCAGCGGAAGCACTTGTGGAACAAATGCTAGGATCGTATACATAAAATCCTTCTGAATACTTACCACAGTTCTATCACTGGGGTTATGGTAGCAAAATCAGTTGTTACTGTTGACCAGTAAGGAAACCATGTGTATAAGAAGGTCGTCTCCTCACGTCCCTAGTTGTGTACCAACGTGTATCTGTGCTCCCCTTCTAACAACCCCATTCATGCTGAGATGTCCTTCCCTCTATGGCATTGTCAGTGCTTTGTGGATGGTGAGCCTTGGCCCCAACCCTTAGTGGTGTGTCAGCAAGGGTCTAAAGTTGTGGTTCTCAACTTTGGCTTCACATTGGGGTCACCTAGGCAGCCTTGTAAAAGATACTGCTGTCTGGGGCCCACTCCCAGAAATTCTGACTTGGGGGCGGGGCTGGGGTGTGGACATGAAGTTTTCAGTAGCTTCCGGGTGATTCCAAAGCACTGCCAAAGTTGAAAACCACTGGTCTCAACAAATATTGGAAGTGCCACTCTTTTTGCAGCAGTTGGTTTAGGCTTGAGATAGGAATGCATGTCCTCTAGTACACTTCTGGAAAAGTGATCATCACTTAAGATACACAGGAAGAGGCTAGACATTGCTGTGTCTGAATGTGACGCCCAGAACGGATGCAGCTGCCTAATGACTTCAAGGGGAGCTAGCAGACCAGCTGAAGATGACAGAGAGGAAAGTTAAGAAGAAGCTGGGTCCTTGATACCTGAGCCATGGAATATACCAGCCTTAGGAGACAGCCAACCTTCAGCATGCATGTTACACCACATGAAATTTTATATACATATAAAATATATATATTTTTTACTGTTCAAGCCTTTTTGACTTGGGTCCTCTTGCAGCCAAAGGCAAGATAATAAATGTGAGCCAGGAATCAAACCTACGTTCATCTATCCAAGTCCACGTTTCTGCCCCTCACCCCTCTGCACCAAAGGCTTTGTTCAGTCTTGACTCCTGTTGGCAGCACGCAGTGAGAAGCTGGTGTAAGAAAGGAGGGAACACGACAGCGGCAAGGGGTAGGCCTGTGAGAGGGTTAGGACGAAAGGGGAGAACGTACTTGCTTAGTAGGGAGGGATGAGCCACCCAGCTCACCTCAGGATGCTGTTGGTTGATTCCTGTGAGATTTGCAACGCTACATTATTTAAAAATGTGGAAAAGTAAACTTGGCTGTGTCATTAATTCTGGGGTACACATTGTTACAGCTAACATCACTGTGATTGGATTGTCTTTTACAGTTGATAGAATGTCACATTTTAATTGGCAGTTTACTTGTATTGGCACATAAAAACGGTGGGTCTTATTTAGTGACACATGATTTGAATATAATTTTAAACTGAAGTTTATATGCATATAGTCAAAAGTTTACTGTGAAAGGAAATGTACAAAATTTATTTTGGATTAATAAAATTTAAAAACAAAAAGGTTTGTTATGAAAAAGAATGGTTTGTGTTTCTTCCCCATCCCCTCTCTACTCTGTGGGAGGCAGAGTAGTAAGATGGCTCCCAGGACCCTGCACCCTGGTGTGCTCAAACCCTCCCTCTGAATCGGCATCACTGCGAGTGCTGGGTTTCTTAGGATTGATTTACGATACACATTGAAGATGAAGCAGTTTTACTTTTGCATAATTAAGGTCTCAAGTCACTTGGTTTTGAGTTCATCGAAAGGGAGATGTTCCTGGGTGGGTCTCAACTAATCACATGAACCCTTAAAAGACACTGGGCTCTTCCTAAGGTCAGAAGTGAGACGCAGCAGGGGGGTTTTCCTGCCAGCCTTGAAGAGGTTGCCCTGCTGTGAGAGGGCCATGGGAGCTCCAGTCTTAGAGCCACAGGTTGCTGAGTTCTGCCAATGAACCCTGAATGAACTTGGAAGAGGTGCTCCAGGCTCATTTTGTATGTTCCCACCTCAGTCCTCAAATCAGCCCTTTCTCAAAGGAGCCCCAAATTTTTTTCATTGCTCCTGAGTCTGGTCAGATGATGGCTTGAGAATATAGCTTCTCAGTGAGCTGTTACATAGATCAAAAGCGATGGTTCGGGGGCCTCTTGAGCTCCGGGTCTTTCTACTCGCTGGTGACCCCCGGGTGCTAGTTGTTACAGTTACTGTAGCTGTAGGCTGGGGAGGGGAGAGAGGTCCAGGCAGGTCTTTGCACCAGCCATTTACCAAGGTTCAGCTGTTTGTCCTCAGTAAATTCTCTTTGAATCCATCTCTTTGAACTTAATTTCCAGAATTCTGGAAAAAAAAATGGCTTTAGACTGTTTTTGCCAGAGTTCCCCCATGACATTTGTGAAGTGGATTTTCAGAACTCCTCAGTTGCTTTTCCAGAGGTGGAAGCCTTGCCCACTCTTCAGTGTTGTTTGACATCACAACACCTTCCTTCTGCAGCTTCTGTCTGCACTTGAGTAACAGTTGTTCGTGACTGGTAGGAAGACTGATGCGTGCCATCTTCAAGTCCTTTTCTTCCAGAGTGCCCCTTGCCTGCCTGGCTGTCCAGGGACTCATCCTCCTGGCAAGAGGCCCCTCGTTCCAGAGTATTCAGGATGTTCACTCAGCTCCAAAATTTTAAACTACTTTTTTAAGGGGTTCTACAGAAGTGGCCTTATTTATCATTCATGTAATTATTAAGTAAATATGAGTTTTGTATTCCAACTGTACTAAAAAATACTTCAAATTTATTTGCCTGGATATGTTGCTTGGCAGGTATATCTGTTACATAATAATATAAACTGGACTTTAATCTTGGACTTCCTGAACAAATTTGTGATTCAGCCCCACATCTGCTGACAAACCAGCTCTTTTCAGCTTTCCGTGTGCCCACAGACTGCAAGCCAACTTAAACTTCCTCCTGTAGCTGAACTCAGTTAGGTAAACCCGGAATCAACAGAAGTGCCCCTTATTTCAGCCAAATGCACATAAAACAGCCATTTCAGTCCATGAAGAAGGAAAACCCGGTCCCAGTGAATTCCTGATTGTCCCAGGGGCTGAATGCCTGTCCTTGTGCTGCCGTGAAGGGCGCTGTGTTCTCAGGAGCTGGGGAGGTGATGTGGGCCGAGTTCCTCCTGCCCGGGCCCTGCTGCTCCCGCTCCTGGCTGCCAGCAGTTCTTCAGGTTGTGTGTTCTTTGGGACGCACCCTACAGCTAGATTTTTACCAGGAAAAGGCAAGAGGGAAAAAACGACCTTGACTTTTTCAATGGGATGTACAGGATCTTCCATCTGGGGGCCAAAAGGCAAGGCAAGGAAGGGAAATGTGAGGAATGGGGAGACCTTGGAGAGAGTCGGCCAGGAAGACACTGCTGGTGCCCTGTGAAATCTCAGTGAGAACACGGTGGCTGTGAGGGGGATGTGGTGTGGGGCTGCGTGCAGGACCACGAACGGGCCTCCTGGGCCCACCCACGGCTTGCTTAGCAGGGGCTGTGGTCCAGAACCCTGCAGGCCGATCACAGGACTGGGAAATGGGCGTTCAGGGTAGCAGGGACCTGCATCCGTCTCATGTTGGCCTTTCTCTTCCTTGAAGGCTTCACCCCCATGTCCTCTGCTGTCGAGGCAGCTGAACACCGGGCAAGGCACCCTCTCCCTCCCCTCTTCTGGGCTTGGCAGCTCTCACACCCTTGTTTTAAATTGCCTTCCCTGATGGTCTGGAGCAGCACGGGGGCATTCTGTCTTGTTCAAGGCCATGTCCCTGCGAGGATCAGGCACATGAAAAGCCCTCACTGAATTGTCATTAAATCATTAAGGTATTAAACATCGAAAGGGAACTGCTGTTGGCCCCCAACCATAAGAAAAACAGCGGACTTCTAGGTGAAAGAACGAAAAGGATTATTTTAATGTTTAAGGTTCGCAGTGGAAGTGGCAAACCAAGAAACAACACTGATGGGAGTGGTGTGTCCAAGTAATTCAAGAATTCCCCAGACAAGGGCAAAAACAAAGGAGAGGAGATAAGAGAATTGAGAGAGGAGAATGTGAGTAATCAGCAGGTGGATTCCTGATGCTTCCTTCTATGTGACATTCAAATGCATGTGTGAGGTGCCTTCCAGGGCTTAGCACAGTTCCTGCTGAGCAAACCTTCCTCCTTTCTCATTTGCAGACATGGGACTCTTAACCAGCTGGTGGTCACCAGCTGCCTAGTGCGCACCTCACGGTCACACCCTCACGGTCACACCCTCACGGTCATACCCATGGGTCCAGGGACTGTGGTAGAGACCACTGGTTGCTTGAGCTGGGAGTTGAGGCCCATCTCTCAAAGACCGCCTGGACCCCACTTACAGCCAACAAAGTCAGGTTTATCAGTTGCTGCAGCAAGAGAAAGGTGGCATTTCAGGGGACCATGACATCTCAGCAGGAGGGTCTTAGGGAAAGATAATTATGGAGATTTTGCGATCAGAGGAAGTCCTCAGATGGTCTTCCCTGGCAGGGTGGGTCTGGTGTGTCAGGTAGAGAGTTACTGGCAGAGTGAGTGGTCTTGTCTTTCTGAGGAGCCGGTGTCAGGTGTTTATGTTCAGCCAGGGTGATGCGGGTGCTCTGGAGCATATAGTTCACAGGTTGTGTGAGTCCTGAGGCAGCCTCTGAAAAGCCGGACCCAAAGGGTGAGGGGAAGGCAGCTGGGGAGGCAGTGCTGGCCCCTGCAGAGTCTGAGGGAGAGCAACTCTCATTCTGTCCCCAATCCTCTATCCCCAGAGTCAATGAACCTCTTTATGAAACATGCTGACTGATGCTTTGTTTCAGCTTTTATTGCTGAAAAAAAAGTAGAGTTATATCATTACTTGCTATAAAATTAGACAACTTCTCTTTCAAGAAAAAGAAAAACGGACACCATGTTTGAAAAGCAGCCTCCGATATGTTCCGGGTGTGACCTGCACTCATGGCAAGGTGACCTTCTCTGTGATCTGGGATTACCGAGGAGAAGGACGGCCGGGCGGGGCAGCGGGCTTTCCAGGAGAAGTGTGTGCTTGGCAGGTGGTGGTTGTCCGTGTTCCCGGGGACAGAGATGACTGACCCTCAACAGATGTTCTGGAAGGGAGACTGGGGTACAAGGTGTCTGAACTTCCTATGGCTGCTGTAACAGGACCTTAGCCTGGGAGCCTGACAACAACAAATGTGTCCTTTCGCCGTCTGGGGGCCAGAAGTCTGAGGTCAAGGCATAGGCAGGGCCAAGTTCCCTCTGAAGGCTCCAGGGGAGGGTCTCTCCTGCCTCTTCCAGCTTCTGGTGGTTCCTGGCAATCCTTGGCATATCTTGGCTCTGACGGTGTTAACTCCAGTCTCTGCCTTCGCCTTCTGCCTGTATATGTGTCTGTGTCTCTGTTTGGTTTTCTTATAAAGTTACCAGTTGTTGGATTAAGGCCCACCCTAATCTAAGATGATGTCATTTTAACCTAACTAATTATATATGCAAAAACCTCTTTCCAAGCAATGTCCCAGTCACAGATACCAGGCATTAGGACTTGAACATACCTTTTTGGAGGACACAGTTCAGCCAACAACTGAAGGCTTATTCTGCTCCCAAGGTAAGAGGTTAGGACAGAGGCTGGGTTTGCCTTCAGGACCTAAAACTCTTCCACGTCACTGGGAAGTCAGCCTCGACCTTGAGACACACCATTCTAGGCTGGCTTGGCAGTTGCAAGCATTAGTTATATGTGCGGTTTTCTTGTGTGTTTTTCGTAAAGCTGGTATAAGGAACTGAGTTCATTCTACTCCTCAGACCATAGTTTGATATCGCCATCAATGGTGAGGGAGTCTCTGTTTTATTCTCTTTTTGTCCTGTGTCACTCAGGAGAGCTGTGCTGAAATAACAGACAATCCTAAAATCTGATGGCCTGACACAACGAAGGATGGGTTTTTGCACATTCTGCAAAAATGTGCAAAATGACCACAGCGTGGTCAGCAGCTCACGATATCACTGGGGAACCTGAGCTGACAGGGCAGCCTCACCTGAGCAGGGCCAGCTGCCACTTGAGGGGGAGAGGATGCTGGGGGCTCCACTGTCACAGCCGGATAGTGGCACAGCAGATCCTCAGTGTCATTTGATTACGGCATTGATGAGGTGCTATAGGGACTTAACCCCGTTTATATCAGTTAGCCTGTTGTAAAACTGGTTTTGTTATATGTTGTTTCACTTAAAATTGTAGGACACACAGTGATTTGGCCCTGGGAGACTTGCACCCCTTCCTAGTCAGGACCCGGCCCACCAGGCCCAGACATTGGACACAGAAGTGCCAGCCTACAGCAGGCCCAAAGTGGGGACAGTGGGAGGCATTTGGCCAAATGCATTAACATCTGCCACGAAACCATCTGTTTTCTTTTGTAGCTTCTCTGTCTGTGGTTTCTGCGAAGATTTTGCATATGTACGAGGCCCTCACTCCTGTTTTCTTCACACTCATCTTTTTTTTTTTTAATTTTTAAAATACCTGTATTGATTTCAGAGAGAGAGGAAGAGAGAGAGAGAGAGAGAGAGAGAGAGAGAGAGAAACATTGATTCGAGAGAGAAACGTTCATTGGTTGCCTCCCATACTCGTCCTGACTGGGGAGTGAACCTGCAACCCCGGCAGGTGCCCTGATGGAGAATCAAACCCCCTACCTTTCAGTGTATGGGACAACACTCCAACCAACTGGGCCACACCACCAAGGGCATACCCGTCTTTCTAATATTCCCTTCCCCAACCCATTGTCTCAGGACCCTGCTCTTGACAAACTAAATTAAAGCCAGCTTATTGGTGGCAGTGATGGGTGGCCCCTCTCAGCACATTCACATTGGTCTCATTAATCGTCAGTCCGCAGACGAGTACTGAGCACCCAGCAGGGTGGGCAGGGGCTGGGGCGGCATCAGCCAAGATGCAGACAAGAGGCCTGTGCTTGTGGAGCTGGGGTTCTAGCCTGGGAGACCAGGATGCTCTGGGCTTCCAACGACAAGATTCCAACTCAGACCCACTTAACACCATTACCATGCCATTGCATGGAACAGGAGTTCAGAGGCGGGAAAGTTCTGGGCAGATATCAGCTGGGACCCCAGCCCCATTTCCCTCAGCTCTGCCTTTCACTGGGAGGCATGTTCTTTCCAAGAACCAGCTTCTCTCATTGTGGAAAAAAAAATGGCCTCCAGCATATTTCTTCTCATTTAGTGGAGAAGAGGCCTTTTTATCCACATAGGAAAAGGGCCCTTCCCTTCACGCTGCCTGGGACAGTCCCTGGACACATGGACACATCACAGCCCCTGGAGAATGCTATGCATGGCTGCCTTGGACACTCACTGGCCCAGGATGATTCACTGTGGTTGCCTTGAAGCCCAGGTGGTGAGGGTGGTGGTCACTTTCTCTGAGACACAGGCTGGAATGAGGAGTGTGTCAGTTTGCCGGGGCTGCCGTGATAAAGCACCAAACCTGTGTTTTTTCACAATTCTGGACACTAGAAATCTGAGGTCAAGGTGTTAGTCGGCAAAGTTGATTTCTTCTGAGGCCTCTCTCCCTGGCTTGCAGGCGGCTGCCCTCTCCCCCCTGGTCTTCCATGTGAAGACATGGTCTTCCTCTGTGTGTGTCTGCATCCTCATCTCTCTTTATAAAGATACCACTCATATGGGATATGTACCCGCCCTGATGGCCTCACTTTAACCTTATGTCTTTAAAGATCCCATCTCCAAGTACAGTCACATTCTGAGGCCCTGGGGGTCAGGACTTCAACATACGAATTTGGGGTGGGACACAGTTCAGCCCATGACAAGGAGGAAAGGGGGTCTGAGCAAAATGGGCTTCTTCATGGAGAAGAAGAAAGGGGGGCTGGATCCTGGGTGGGGAACCAATAGCATCTGTGCTTTGGGGAGAGACAGAAAACACCAGGTAAAGAAACACATTCATTCCAGATAGTGAAAGGTGTTTTTGAAGAAAATGCAACAGGGTAAGGGGATTGGGGAGACTGCAGAGGGAAGAGCAGCACCGGCAAGGGTGGCTGGGACAGCCTGAGAAGGGGAGCTCTGAGCCACCCCAAGTGAAGAGCTGAGCAAGGTGGGAATGAGCTTGGCTGCGTCAAGGGGCAGGAAGGAGGCTGGCGCATGTGGATGCAGGAGTGTCTTCAGTGTGGGCCAGATCACTCAGGGCTCCGGGAGGCGGGGCTGCGCTCTAAGATCCAGCTGCCTTTGGGAAATAGCGTGTACTCCGCAGAAACCCATCTGTCCTATGGGCAGGCTCCAGCACTGGCGTGAGACAGACGTCCAACTTTCAGGGCCCAGCCTCACCTGGCACGCCCTGCTGGCTGAAGGCAGGAATGGAGGTGTGGTGCCTGCAGGGCTCGGTCAGGGTGAGGAACACTTCCAGGGAAGGGACCTGATGGCTGCGTGGGGAGGACAAGCGGGCTGAAGTAGGAGAGGTCTTTACAGACACCCATCTGACCACTGAGCCAGCTGCAAAAGGAAGGCAGGCGGACAGCGGTACAGTGCCCCAGCATAAGTGAGCGAGGTGCTTGCCACGAGCCTGCTTTTCCCTTGAAAGTAGATCTAAAGAGCTTCCTGGAGATAAAGGACTGGATTGCAAAAGTCTAATTTTTCCTTTAAAGGTGGTCAGATTCAGAAAATTCTTCCAAGTCATACTGTCTGGTCTGCAAGTCAGCTGACATTTCTGTGGCTTGCCAATGCTGGTCTGGTTGGAAATCCTCCTTGCCCCTGAGTGTGGCCTGCATCTCCCACCAGAGTTCCTCTAACCAGAACATTTCAAGTGCTAACTTCTTCATGACCTGGTCCTGACCCTGCCAGTGGTCTCTTTCCCCGACCTCTGACCCTGGCATGTTTACAGCGCCATTGGGCTTTGACTACTTGTACCGTAGTCAAAGGTATCCTCTTGAGGGAGAGGTGAGACCTCTCCCAATGTGAGTATAAACCCTGTCTCTGGCAGGGATCGTCTGTCTGAACAGAACACCTATAACAGCTTGAGCATGAAGGAAAGGACACGGAGTTTCTGGTAAACCCACAGGAAGCCAGGTTTCATAAGACCCCACACAGAAGACGAGGAGCAGCAGTTTAAAACATGGCCCTGAACCCTTTGAAACAGCTCAGTTCAACTCACCCCAACGCAGCAAGGACTCACTGGTCCATGTCCACTTCCCTTAACTCAGTGTTGTTTGTGACTCCTTCAACCAACAATGTATGGCACAGGTGACCCTAGGTGACTTCTGAGGGGTCATGAAGGCCATATAGCTTCTACCTTGTTTTCTGGACACTCACACTAGGAACCCTGAATTACCATGTCAGGAGTCCTACCCTTCTGAAGCCACCATGCTCTGAAGAAGCTAATCCACGTGAAGAGCCCAAAGAAAGCTGTCTGCCCACCGGTCCTGCCTGCAAGGTTGCCCCGCTCAGGCCAGCATGACCCTCCAGGTGACCCGGGCCCTGCTGGGAGTGTGCCTGACTGAGGGGGGTGCGGATGTCATTGAGCAAATGTGGACCATCTCCCTGTGCTCCATTGAGTTCCTGCCCCATAGAATCCATGAGCATGATGAAAATAACTGTTTTAAGCTGCTAAATTTGGGAATATTTTATAACAGCACTAATAGCCAAAACAAAAATATATATAGGCTTTGTCCCTGCAGGTCCCCCAGGGCCTCCTGTTCCCTTGCTTTCCAAGTCAGGGTCACTGTTGTCTCCATGATGCTGCCTTTGTGCCCACGAGCCCAGTGGGTCAGCCCAGGCCTCCTTTTATCACTGCTGCATTCACTCACTCAAAATTCTGAGTCACAGTCCAAACCGCAGGGGCCGGATCTAACTGCCACTACACTCGATGACAGTGTTCGCAGCATCTAGGCCACATGGGCAGCTGAGCCGCACGCATTCCCCAGGTGCTGGCCACCCTCACTTGCTGCTTTCACTTTCACGGTACCATACCTCCCTCCCTGGGATCACAGCCTGCCCTCATTACGTGTGCATGATCGTCTCATGTGCTGAAATGTCGGCCCTGCAAAGTCAGCATCCCTGTCCGCCTGGCCATCCACTAGATCCTAAGCAACTAAAACAGTTTCTGGAGTGTGGGAGTCATTCAGGAATTTTTATGCAGCTTAGAAAAACCTACAGATTTTCAAATGTACAAGGTAAAAGTTGCAAAAGCCTACCTTCCACCTGCACACTGTAAGCTTGGTAAGAGCCGAGGTGGAGGCTGGTGGGACAGGACCACCGAGTCTGATGTTACAGCATGGTGATGTTACACCATGCTGTAACATGCCCAGGTTCCCACAGACCATCAAGTTTACTGTGACTTTGCAGTGATATATTGCTTTAAACTTAATATCCTTTTTGTTTGCTAGTATGGGAGGTACTACACTTTATAAATAAGATGATTTTTAAAAAGTTATCCAAAGACCTAGCTACCTTTCCATCACTGAGGAGCCAGTGATCCAGTTGGCTTGTCTCCTCTCTTCCGGTGGCTGCCGACAGCTACCACAGTTCCAGTGTGAGCGGGCGGGTGGCTGCGGAACAGCCCTCCACTCCCGCCTCTCTGTTCTCCGGGGCGGCGGGCAGGTGCAATGTGCGGATGTGAGAACCAGGGGCACCCCCGGCCCTTCTTTGTTTCAGGAATATGACTCTTATATATTGTTGGGGGAGAGAAAGCAGTAGAATCCCTACAGAGGAACAACTGGCCCCATAGAGATGCAAAGGCAAAATACAAAAAGACAAATGCATATTGCTGCAGTATTTTTAATACGAAAGGACTGGAAACAACCCAAATGTCAATCAACAGTTACTGGTTAGATAAACACTAGTATATCCTTATAACAGAACAATTTGTAGGAGAATGTTCTGTCTGAATCTGTGGAGTGATGTCCAATATATTGTTAAGGAAAAAATACAAGATTGAGGAAAGTATAAAATAGCATGCTGTCTTTTTCCATTTGTTTATATCTTTTAAATGAAAGGGCAAAATGGAAAAAAGATCAATTATCCATGGCAGGACAAGGTAATAAGATGGAGGGAATACAGGATACAGACTCTCTGAATACAGTTCATTTTGTGAATTTGGCTTTGGAACCACATAGTTTACCGTTTTAAAAAAGTCGTTTATTTTAAAAAATTAACATGAAAAGCAGTCCCTAAGAATTTAAAGCAACACCAAGTGACTAACCCTAACCATAGTTCAAGTTCAGGGTAAAACCACAGAGGGAGGAACTGTTCCAAGTTCGTTTAAAACAGTCATCTGTGCATCCCTAAAGGTACAGACCCTAAGGGCGGAAAGAACTGCAGGAGAAAACTTTAACTGTTTTCAGTAATTACTTTTGTGATGATTTTGGCATTGTTCTTCTGAGGACTTAAGACAACATGTAATTACTTTGGTGGTTTTGAGAAGGCGGTTTTCCAGATGAGAGAAAGAAGAACAGGTATAAGGTCAATGAGGTTATATTAAAAACCCTGCACTTCTGAGTTGAATTCAAAATACCAACATAAATTCATGTGGTGTTTTTTTCTTAAAAAAAAAAAACAACAAAAGCTAACAGTACATATTTCCTAGTTCTGTCTGCTAAAATCAAGAAACAAAGACCAAACCACTACCACACAGCACTGCTAGCACCTCAATTTTATCTACAATTATCACTCTCTACCGAAAGGAACCAGGGTCCCTGGGGAAGTGGATGACGTCGTGGCTGGGCCACAGAATACACAAGATGACTACGAAACCATCAAAGACCCCCAGGGTCATGTCAAAAGGAATCAGCCAACTTGAAGCAGTTTCCGAGGGCCACAGAGGGCACAATCTGAGCAACAGGAAGAACAGTAACTGCGATGGATGGAAACATGCATCCACTGTGTTCTAACCATGAGTTCCTCATGTACTCAGCAAACAAAACAACTGTGTCCACCCTGTTCACCCTGTCCACCCTGGACCTCACAAAGGAGTGAAAGTCAAGGACTTACGCTGCCTTTCCTATACACATGAAAGCTCAAGATAACCGACTAACTGGTGAAAAGAGGTTTCTCTTTGCAGAGTATGCCAGCTAGTAAACAAAAAAGAAACAGCAGCACTAGAATATTATTTGCAACCCCTAAAGGAGTCTTGGTTCTATCAATACACATCAGAGGCTGCTAACATCAGAAAAGCAGAGTCAACAAGAGATTCTATGGCTCCCACCTGAAGCACCTATTACTACCAAGAAGGTAGTCTTGCAAAACTAAACCTAAGTGGCCCCTGATTAAATCTCTAGACATAAATATTGATATATAAGAAACAGAGGGGATGGAGGAACATGTCAAAAGACTTAACAGAGAAGCACTCAGGAAAACCCAGACTGTGAGAAATTCTACAGGACAAATGACCCAGTACTATCTTCCAACACGCCTCCAGGTTCTACAAACAGAACTAAGATGTGAGATCCATTGTACAGATGGCAGGAGACTTAAGAGGCATATCAACAAATTACAAATCATGGACCCAATTCAAACAAACAGGAAAAATATTTGGAGGTATTAAGGTATCACTAATTTTTTAGGTATGATTGGTATTGAGGTTGTACTTTTTGAAAGTATTTGTGGTTTAGAGAAACATGTTTAAAATATGTACAAATGGAATGATGTGATTGATGTCCAGGGTCTGCTTCAAAACTGTCATGGTGGGGTGAGGGGCGGGGCGAGAAGAGAGACGGAACAAGACCGAGGCTGGTGATTCAGACATGAGCTCGTTACACTAGTCTCTCTGCTTTTGAATGTGTTTGCAACTGTGCATGATAAAAAGCTTTAAAACCCTGCTGCCAAGCATTATGAAACTATGTTTCCTGGACATGGGTGAAAATTACTAGCTGTAACTGTTAGAGACTCTGAGCTGGCACAGGTTGGCGCTATAAAAAGACAAAGGAGAATTATTTTCCACAGGGAAATGAGGTGAGAGAGAAGAGAGAACACAAGATTACCCAAGACTGGCCCAGGCGTGAACCACAGGCGGGGCCCAGGCACCCGCATTCTACGTGGTGCTGTGATGGTGAATCTCAGTGACGCAAACTTCTGCTTTAGACTGGGCCTGTGGGGCATCCAAGTTACCGTACACCAGTGTAGGTGGGACACCTGATCTGGGGGCCCTCTGCACGCCTCACCTGGGAGGTGAGAGGCTCGTGTCTGGGAGCCACCCCTGCCCCCAGCAAGGAGAAAGCACACAACGCTGTGCTTCTTCCTTCCCACAACATGGCCAGGCCCTTGGACTCTCGCAGCTGGTGCTCTGCGTGCGGACTGGGTGGCCTGCAGGCTTCTGAACCGTCACCCAGCATTTGGAAACACAAGGCTGTGGCCTACAGTTTTCATAGTCTTGCAACAACCTGGACAAGCAGATTTTCAAGCTCTGGTTCTGTTGCTGGAGAGATGGCAGCCAGGCCCATGGGAGAAGGAGAAAAACATCAAAGACAACTTTTGAGTGCGTCTCACTCTTTGTCTGACAAAATAAGACAAGGATAGCACCCCACAAACATCCTGATGTGGGCTTGACCACCAACCTGGCAGCACACACCCTCTGGCTCCATGTCATAGCAAGGCAAATACAAAGAGTTTTAAAGTAACACATCTGGGGTGAAATCTCACCTAGATTAACATGTATTTGGACACTGAAACTTCCTCACACCTCAGCCAACTTCTAAGTTTTAACCTGAATGGTGTCTCCCACCCCACCCCACCCGGACCCGCCCCATGCCCAGCCCTAGCTGGTCCTTGGAGGGCATCTCCCCTGGCTCATCCTCCAGAAGTAAAAGGCCTAGGGTCAAGGGCAATTCAAGCATCTTCTTAAACTCCTCAGGGCTAGGAGATGCCTTATCAATCTGTCATTTGGTCAGGCCAGATTTCCACTGGGGGAGCAATCCCACGTTCGCCTGTGTTCTTTCTCCGTTATTTATCTTAGTGGGTGCAGTCTCGATGGGAAGAGAACAAGGCGCCCCCTTCCACAAGGAACGGGCCAGCTCATGTTCAGGGACAGGCAAGGTGGGCAGGGAGAAGCAATAAGCTTTATTAATTCAGTTAGAATACCAGGCTATGTTTTGAGATACGATTTCTTAAAAAGAATTAATTCAGACAGAATCTATTCTTTAATGTTGGTATCTCATTCTAGAAGAATCTGTGTGGGGTGCCAGGCCCTGCATACCTCTCTGGCTGGCAAGCATGTCACAGAGGGGACACAGATCAGAGTAGAATTCTGGGTGGTGGCCAAGGACCCACCCCAGCACCGTGCACACAGGGCGTGCATGGTGTGATGCTCAGCACGACCGTGACAGTGCAGGGCTGACAAGCCCCCCAGATACACACCTCAGGCCCCCACTCTCCCGCTAATTCAAACTCACAGAGGCACTCACACAGCACTTTCAAAAGCTGCCCATTCCCCTGGAAAAGAGACTTTGAAAAGTTAGTACATAATTGAAGGAAACAACTTTAAAGCAGGAAACAGAAGTGACTGCAGCAGCCCAGGTGTTGTGACGGCCCTTCTGTGCGCTGTGGCCAGAGCACAGCACTGCCCTGGACCCCTGGGTGAACGAGCAGCCGGGCAGCCAGGCAGGGAGGGGTGTCTCACAGTCAGTGCCCACGGCTGAGCCTTCGGAGGAGAGACATGAGCCCTGATTGCCACACTCCGTACTCATGCACCCTTAGAAGTCATATGGGGACACAAAGATGGTGACCTTGGACACGTGGTTGGCCTGGAAGGAGCGGTCCAGGTATTCTGACATGTCAACGTCCACCTCCAGTGTCTGTGGCCCCTCCAGGGTCTGGACCAGGATCAGCTCCCCCGTCTGGCGATCTGCACGCTGCATCACGAAGTGGCCGCGGCTGTTTCCACCCACGATGCCGAACCGAAGGCTGTTGGGCCCAGGTCGGCCGGGCACCGAGGCCATGGCCATGCGGAAAAGTGTGATGGGCGTTGTCAGGTTGGAGGGCAGAGACAGGTAGTGGAAGGAGATGGTCTTGGGCAGGTGGCGGCAGGGTCTGCTGTCCATGGGGCAGGGGTTTCGTTCACACTGACTGGGTCAGGGAGGCAAGACATAAGCAGTCAGCCTTGGGGAGGCGCAGAGGGCTGCCCTGACCTGGCTTGTCCCTGCTTGCCCTCTTATGGACACCACCAGAGTGACCTTTCCCAGCCACTGGTCCCTCAGCACAGGTGCCCAGAGCTACAAGCAAGTGAGTGTGGCTGGTGTCCAGGTGGCCAAGGAAGAAGCATTCCCCCAACCCACATGTATGTGTATTTGCACGTTTCTGTGTGAGTGTGCATGTATGCTATCCCTATAGCTTTAACAGAAGAATAACGCCACGGAAGGTTAAATAGCATTGGCAATGCTGGTATTCAAGCAGGCACCCTTCTGCACATGCTGAGACCTCCAGCAGGCAACTGGCAACATCCTGCATTGCAGCACTCCACAGGTGGTGAACGCCCGTCTGCCTTAACTATCTGGGTCGGGGTCATGAGGAAGGGCTTCTGACGTTGCCCACACAAACACTGATGCAGATAAGCTAACTTAGGGAGTCACAACATGGTAATTAATGCAGGTCCAGCATCACATCTGGCTGTTAGTTAAGGATGGCCCCAAGGCTATGACATGTAGGCCCCTCTTCACTCAGTGGCTCCTGAGGTCTTCCCTCTCACTAATAGCTGCCACTCTCAGGGCACTGCTTTTCTCACTGCTTCCACTCTGCTGTGGCCACCCTCACCCCGAAATATCCAGGTGTCTGAGCTTGGGAAGTCGATTCATTCTAAAGACGATGCTAGAGCTCTTGTGATCTTTTTCAGAAGAAACTTTATGTACTTTGTCATAGTTGTAGTTTTTCTCCCTTAAAGGCCTGGCTCTCACCTTTTGAAAAGAAAGAGCTCCATTAAGGAGCTCTTCTGAGGTTCCTAGAAGCCAAACCTTCTAGCACCAGTGGAAAAGCCAGGTGATACAATGTTACAAAGTGTGCAGGGTGTGCTGTGTGAGCACAGGAAGGCAATCCTCCCCCATCGGGGTGATGTGCACCTGCCTCCTGGCCACATCACCCAGCGGTCTTCCCTCCCTGGAGTGTGGCACTGGGGGGCTGAGTGCCACCACCCCCCGTGTCAGCAGGCAGCACTGGAAAGTTACTGCTGTCGGGACAAACTGGGTCCCGATTGCACAGAACACCAATGCAGGTCATGTAACCACTAAAGGGAACCCAGACTCTCAGCTCCTCGCTTTTCCTCTTTTCTCAGATGTAAATGCACCTTCTCCCAAGAACCTTTGGAAAATGCAGCCCCACCGCCCTGGGATACTCACAAGGGAGATGTCTTCACATAGCTCACATTGCCACTGCTCTCGGGGCACTCAGGACTGACGCACTGGAAGCCTCCCCCAGTGTTGATGCACGTGGTTCCCCGGGGACACAGGTGCTGTGGGCTCACACACTCATCAACATCTGAAATATGGGCACCCAGTGAGGGTGAAGTCCCCTCTGTCACTGACAGGGCCACTGGATTGTGGTGTCCCACATGTGGTGAGCTTTCCCAACATTCACACTGTTTCTTAGAGTGGGGAACTCTCCCCTCTGATCCTGTCCTCCCTCCTGGGTATGAGAGCTTACAGAGGGGCTGGGCAGCACAAGAGTGCTCCCGCCAGATGTGCCTCCTCCTCAGCCAAGGGGCCTGAGTCTCCCCTCCATGGCTGGTATCATGCCCTTAATGATCAAGTTGCTAAAAGCTTCTTACTCAGCCTCACCCACACCCAATGCAGATGGTGTCACTCTTTTGTATGAGTTCTCTGCTCCCTTCACAGGTGAGCTTTCCCACTGCAGGAAGGACAGATGGATGGATTAGAGCTGCATGGATGGA
Source organism: Phyllostomus hastatus (assembly GCF_019186645.2). Classification (NCBI taxonomy): domain Eukaryota; kingdom Metazoa; phylum Chordata; class Mammalia; order Chiroptera; family Phyllostomidae; genus Phyllostomus; species Phyllostomus hastatus. The sequence goes on along the minus strand of NW_025334041.1, from coordinate 70,688,145 downwards.
TGGACGGATGGATGAAAGAGATAGATTGATGAGAGAGATGGATGGATGGGTGCTTGGATGAGAGAGATGGATGACGATGGATGGGTTGGTGTGTGAATAGATGAATGCATGCGTGGATGGGTAGATGGATGGAAAAGATGGGTGGGTGGATGGACAGATGGACAGACAAATGAATGAGAAAGATGGAATGACAGATGTATGGATGGATGATTGCTATCTGATACCTTCTCCTGCTCCAGTCCCAAGCTACCCATTCCTCTGAGTCCTGCAGTGGAACCTCAATAGGGTGTCACTGGGGAGCCGCCTCCTCATTCCCACAGCCTATGGAGGAGCCCTCTGCCCTCTCCCCCTCCCTCTCCCCCAGCAGCTCAAAGCTCTCTTCTGTGTCCTGTCTCCATGGGTGACAGCGGAGGACACAGGTCTGTCTCTCTTCTAATGTGAGGCAGGCTTGGGGTAGCAGACCCAGTCTCCTGGAACCCAGAGACCCTGTATGGCATTGGGGTTCCAGGGCAGAGACCCAGGGGGACCACACTAGGACACAGTGACTGTAAGGTGCGTCCCTTTCAGAGGCTGATGCAGGCCTGCACAGCTGCGGAGAAGACGCATTATGCCAGGAGCCTCACATCTTCTCACACTGCGGGACATGGGGACCAACTGGCTGCTCTTCCTTTGGGTCCAGTCTTGGCTGAAAGCATTGCTGAGTGCGAGGACATGACCTGACCCTGAAAACAGTTACTTGCACAAGGTCGAAAGAGACTATTTGCCAGGATGGTTAAGTAACTCTCTTTCCTATTTATGTCAATGACGGTGTAGCCTGATTTGAGAGGTACCTTAGTGGGTAGTTTTTAAAAGATTGAATATAGTTGAGACTTTGACTCCCTAACACCCACTGCATCCCCATTCTGAAGTCCTAGCAGGTCATGGGAGCAGCAAGTGTCCAGGTGCAGAGAGCCCCTCTTCTGCCCTGCAGCACCTGCCTCTGGTGCACGGTCACTCACCCTCACAGCTCTTCCGGTCAGGCAGGGTCCGGTATCCGCTGGGGCAAGCACAGCGGTAGGAGCCGGGTGTGTTCACGCAGGTGTGCATGCAGAGCCGGGGCCGTCCCTCCTGCCCGTAGAGCTCACATTCATTCACATCTAGGGACAGAAGTGCCTGGTGTGAGTCTGGAAGCCATGCAGTGAGCCCTATCCCCAGCAGAACATGGGAAGGAGGCCAGGCATATCCCCATTCTCCTGAGCCAAGGGCCCAGAAGGCATAGGGAGGAGTGAGGGAGCTGACCAGGCTGGTGAAAGAGGAAAGGGAGACCCCACAGAGGCTGGCCTAGCACCAGGCAGCCCAGAGGGCTAGCCCGCTGCAGCCCCAGACTGCCGGCCTGGTCTGTGGCCCCATGGTTGGGAATGGAGGGAGAGGGTCTGGTTTGTGCTGCTGTACAATGAAGTCGTTGGCACCAACTGACCAAGTCTCATTCAGGCCTGGACCACTGGTTTGAGTGGTTTTTGGAAGGCGCTTTGGTGATCAGGATGGTTACTAGAAGTGGCCCTGCTGGTAAAGCTAAGCCCAGAAGGGGCCAGGATGAGCCCCAGGCACCTGCTCAGTTCAGCAGTCTACCAGGGCAGCCCCCACCCCTGTTGACTCCAGCCAGGGTACAGGGAGGAGGAGCTCAGGGCTGTGTCAGACTAGTAAGCAGGGCTTGGATTGAGGCCCCGCCAGGTTCTAACTGGAGTGAGCCCAGGATCCTCTGGCTACTTTCTCACGACTCTCCCCCTCCCAAATTATCTAGGGATAATCCATCCCTAAGTGGGATGGAGTGTTAGCTCCATCTTAGTGACTGTCTTAGCAGACACTAGGTCAACAATGACCTAAAACCACAGTGGGCAGGCTCTCTGAGACCACGCTTCTCCTTTGTGCCCTGGGTGAGGATTGGGTGCGCCTAGGAGGAGAACTGTAGGAGCCCCCTTCCCTCCTGTGTCCCCCCTGCTGTGCCCTTCCCTGGTGGTGGAAGCCCCTATGTGACCCCTGCTCCGTGTACCCTCCCCTTCGGCGCTCCTACCTACCCTGGCAGACATTGTCGCCGCCGGCTGCGCGGCTCAGTTGGAAACCGGCCTCGCAGCTGCAGTGCCTAGTCCTCTCCACCTGCGCGCAGCGGGGCGCCCGGCTGAAGGCTGGGTCATCCGCCAGTCGCTCCGGGCCCGCTGCAGGGAGAAGTCACATCAGGGTCAACCCCTCCTGCTGGCCGAACCTGGAGAAGGGCCGGGGAGCTAGACCCGCAGCCCCTCTGAACTTACTCTAAAGGCGGGGGAACAAGGGCCGAGATTCTCCAAACCCCCGCGGACCAGCCCACCCAGGGGAGCGCGGCACAACTGGCAGGCACGCGCTGCGCGCTGGGGCTGCAGGGCAGTGAATCCCGAGTCTTTGTTCAAAGAAGCTTGCCACACACCCAATGCTAACAGCCATCGCTGCAGTTCAAACACCACTTTTGGGGGTTCTTTTGTGTTGTATTCTTTTTACTTTTCCAAAGTGTTTAAGCTTTTTGTTTGTTTTTTAACCAAGAACAGAAATCAATTTTCTAACCAAAAGAAAAAATGTGTTAGTTTTTGGAAGTTTTTAAAGAATTTTTAGCTCTCACATGGTTAGGGAAGATGTAGAGGGTAAAGGTGAGGGGGTGCACAAGCAGACACGCTGCAGGACCCACTTGACTGGTCCCTTAGAGGAGTTGGATTCAAAGACACAAGCAGAAGGGTTATGGGAGTGTGGGGCGGGGGAATGGGCACCGAGTTCCAGATTTGCGATGTGACAAAAGTTCTGGGGATGGGTGGTTGTGCAACAATGTGAATGCACTTAAGGCCACTGAACTGCACACTTAAAATGGTTAAATGGTCAATTTTATGTTTTTTATATTTTACCACAATAGAAAAAAAGGTGAATGGATTGAAGAAAGGGCACCAGAACAAAGGCTTTCCTCAAGAAGTTAGGAAGACACAGGTGAGCAAGCAGCCCAGTGTCTGCTGGGAGGTCTATGGATTCTGTGAGGAAGGAGCTGGCTTTGTCCCTCCTTCTCTTCTCGGTGGGGCGCCCTGTCTTGGGATACTTTATACATAAGGTGCCCCTGGGCCTGAGGAACAATTGCCTAAAGGTCTGTCAGTGTCCAGCACCAGCACATCTGGGTTGAAAGGGGGTCCATTTCTTTTTTTGTCCTGCTTGTAAGTTGTGGAGGCAGTGGGGCCTGCCTCCCACCTCAGTTTACCTAGAGAGCAGCCCCCACCCCTGCACCCCCCTCTCCGGACACAGGAACTAGTTAGTGGGGCCTCTGGGCTCCCAGGAGAACAGCCTCATCCTGAGAAAACTCCCAGCAGGCTGAACAGAATCAAGATACATAAAGCAGCAAATCTCTGGGGGCAACACTTAAGTGTGACCTTGGACGGGTCCACAAGGACATCAAGTATTGACAGAGCTCCTACAAGCCACATGTTCCTCCTCCCCACACTGAGATGCCACACAAAAATCAGAGGACATGCCAAGGTTTGGGGGCAAAGGAATAGGACATTTAGGATCTGACTTTTTTATATAGGACATTTTGGTTGCACCACAGTGTGGGAACTGCCATTTACCCTGTAGATTCCATATTGGATTGTCCCATCCTCTGCACAGCAGCTGCTGTGTGTCTTCCAGACCTTCTGGCTGGAGGGACATCGGGCCCCGTGTGGACGACCTCACCACCGGTCAGAGGAAAAGTCACCCAGCTCTAAAGACACCTGACTCCTAACAGTAACTACGGACTTCGAGAATGTGATGGGAGTGCTGGGAAGGAAAAGCCCCTCTGCTGGTCAGTCTGCAGAGGAAAAACTGACCAGGGAAGGTGGCAGCAGGGAAACATCTCAGGTCCAACCCCAATCTGGGGAGTTTTCAGGTTGTGAGTCAGTCCTTCCCTTTGAATTTTCTTCCATGGAAAGGATGAAAATTCTGGGTTCACAAAAGAGCCAAACTCCATCCCCAGTAACCACCTCAGAGAACCAGAGAGATCAGTGGATGTGACGTGGGGAGGAAGAGCCCACTCGCCGACCTGCCTGCATCTGGTGACCCTTGACCACAGCCCCCCCGCAGTGGACATTCTCACCCCGCCCTGAACAGCTACGCACCCATCTGGGCCGGGTGCTGACAGCGGCTCCCGGTCCTTCCCGGAGGACAAAGGCACGTGTACTGGTTGACTCCTTCTAAACACGTCCCACCATTTTGACAAGGCTGGCTGGAGCATTCGCTGATATCTAGGAATAGAAATAATTTTCAAACAAGAGTGACTGAGTTCTGACTCTAAAACAGACAAAACACAAAGATGGGTGAACATTCTTTACAAGGCAGTTGGACTCCAGTGCTCCGCCTCCCCTCTCTGCCCCTAACACTGCCCCAATGCAGAAGCTAAGCTGCAGCCCACCCTCCATTCAGCAAGCCACGTGGCCTGGCCAACCTGAAGCTCTCAACCTGAAGCCCATCGCCTGCCCCTGTCAGCCAGCACGCAGATAGAAGCTTTCAGACAGGAACTAAGAGGAGTTTTAAGGGAGCTGAGGGGGGGATGGCCCGTGGATTGTACAGAGATGGGGAAATGCATTCTTTCCAGTCCCTCCAAGAAGCCCTCCTATGGGACCAGAGTTCTCCTGACCTTTGGCCTCTCCTTAATGTTGGAAAAGGAAACTATTCCTTGCTCATCTATACAACAGTCCTGTGGAAAAGCTATATAGAGAGAGATACATATTTAAAAGTTTAATAGGTTTTTCTCTGTGTGGTACTTTTTCTTATTTATGCTTTTTTGTCCTCTCGCATTTTTCCACAATGGACATTTATAAATTTTCTAAATAAGAAAACAATGATCTTTTGAAACCCTCAGGCCCCATCCACATTTTGTGAACTCCTTAAGCCCAGCTTTGGTGGCAGCATTCCGGCACCAGAGGCAGGTCTGTGGGCCCACCGAGCAGACCATGAACTCTGGGGAAGACGAGTCAGAAACTTGTCCTGAGTTGTACCAGAGCATCCCTTCCCACTGTGTCCATCGAGAGGAAGGAAAGGTCTTTGCTCCTGATGAGAACAGGAGCCTCATGTGGACGGTTGGCGTCCTCATGACTGGGGTGTCTTGTAATCTAGAATATGGTTTGCACTCCTCATAGAAGGACCCAGACCATGAGATCCTGCTTGTACTGGGAGGAGCCATCTCAACTTCTCAGAAACCTCAGCCTGGCTGTGCTGCCCCCACAGGCTCTGGGTTCAGACGACCCGACTCCAGGGACGTGACTGGAACTGCACTGCACACAAAGCCACAGGGCTCAGAGCTCCTGTTTCCACCCTGTTGTCCAGCTCCCATCCTTTCTCACCAGCAAAGCCTGCAAGCTGCAGACCACGAGGCCATGATGTTGTGGGCACGAAGCCAGGGCGTGAACACTAGTGTCTTTCAGTCTGGCCCCAGCGGGACCAGCACCACAGTCTGTCTCTGGCCTGGCCTCCAGCAGAAGCATGGAGCCTGGCTGCACCTGGACAATGGGGTGCAGGTGGGGTGGGGGCTGTGCCCAGGTGTCCCAGGCCCTCCTCCTCGGGGTCTCATGGCCCAAGGTTTTCATTTATAGATGGGGCCACACAGACTCTTATCTTCATCCACGCTTGGAGGCGGGCCATGGCCAGGGGCCCAGTCCCGGTGCCCACTGATGTCCTGACTGAAGTCCAGCTGTCACCACATCGCATCTGTCTCAGGCAGTGGCACTCAGTTACATGCATGGTGACTTCAGAGCTATGAAGAGGGGCTGGAGGAGCTGTGGAGAGGCCGGGAGGCGAAAGCCCAGTGTTGGCTCTGTGGACGTGCTTGCTGCTCAGTGAGCACGTACGGGCTCAGTGGTTCGCATGCGTGATCTGATTTCTTGTCCCCTTACTTCCAATTCTTTCCCGCATTTCTGTCATCTGGTTCCAAACTTTCCAGTTCTCCCATCACCTCACTTCTGAGGTTTAGTAATTTTTCATTATGCCATCCTATCATAGTTTTTATCTTTTTAAAATTTCTGGCTGCTTGTTTGGAAATATTAGTTATAGCTCCCTGGCATTTCTTCACCATCTGTAGACCTTATTGTCTATTTTCCTATTACAGTGTGCACAGGATTTGACGAGTCCTTTCCCATTACTCAGGTGCTGCAGAAGTAAGTTTCCTGTGGACCTTTTCTGACTCCCGAACCACAGATGTCATGGTTATGTTGTTTTCGGCGTGGGTCACCCTGCTCAGCTCTGCCCTTTTCAACTCCCCCCCCATCTTCTCTGGACCACCTCTTTCATTTGCCTGATTTTCCTTGTAGGGCTCAATTTGGATTCTCCTCCCATAGAGTCTCCACAATATTGAGGCTTGTCCTGAGCGCCCTGAGAGTTCCGAGGGGCTGAACTGCTCAAGAAACAGAGATGGCCTATCGGAAAGATGAGCCCACACCTGAGGAAATTGGCCCGGGAAGACCAGCACTGAGATGGAGCCTAATAAAACTATTGAATTTTTTTTTAAGAAAAGAAAAAGAAAAAATTAGGCCCTGGCCAGGTAGCTCAGTTGGTTGGAGCATTTCCTAATACACCAAGGTTGCAGGTTCAATCCCAGGTTGGGGCACATACAAGAATCAACCAATGAATGCACAAATAAGTGAAACAACAAATCAAATTGATGTTTCTCTCTCTTTTTGCCTTTCTCTGTCTCTCAAATCAATAAACACAAAAGAAAGAAAAAGAAAATATCCTTTGGCATCCAGGCAGAAAGTCTCCTTAGTCATGATGGCAAGAACAATACCAATTAAAACAGAAGATACAGAGGAATGTATTGAAGATACTCAAGGAAAAAAATGAGACAGGTGTTTTATACCCAATCAAGATGACACCCAGTGGTAAAGTTACACTTTTTTGAAAGTTGTTGGATTGCCCTTAGGATCTTCTTGAGGAGCTGACTGAGGAAATGTCCCCATGAAGGTGGTGGATATCACCAAGGTGTATCGGGGACTACCCAGCAGAAGTCTATAGTGCTGTCTTGCCTGAATGAAACAAACTCTCACCTGAGTCTGGTCAAGCCTCTGGAGTTCGCTCCCAGTTTATAAGGATACAGAGCAAAGGCACAAACTCCCAGTTACAAGATAAGCAAGTCCCAGGAGTAATTCACAAATGACTGTAGGATGTATAGGAAAGGGGTTAAGAGAGTAACTCCTAAGAGCTCTCATCAGCAGGAAAAAAACCTCCTTTTCTTTGTATCTCCATCCGGTGATGGGAATCTCTCAGGATCAAGGGGAAGTCCAGGTACTGGCACCGCCCCCGGTGGTCTGCCTGTCACGCAGCTTGTATCTCCCGACTGGTCTGCAAGCTGGTGGTACCTGTAACCACCCTTCAAACCCTTTTTTGCCAGGAGAGGGGAAACAAAGTCCAGACCCATGAATGTAGTGCTGCTTGTCCTGCACCTCCCAGCCAACCCACGCCCCTCTGGAGAGACGGCACATTTTCTGATGCTCCTGTATATTTGCAAGTTACTTGTACATTCCAATGCTGCTCTTCCAAACCTACTTGTTCATGTAATACCCGAATTCTCTCTTCAATTCCTGGGCTAAAATCATGGATGTTCTGCCCCAGCAGATGTCCTATGAAGCCTGCCCTGAGAATGACTGGTATGCGTGAAGTTTTGACCATAAATTTTTGAAAAGCCAAAATGTAATGTGTGCCAGGTCTGATTTACCTCAACATCAAGAAAGCACTGTTTTCAAGTCCAACAGAGAGAAGAGAAGCCTTTCATGCCTCGCTCTCACCCAGCGGTCTCCCCTGGAGCCAGTCTACACCAAGTCCCAAAACAGTCACAAAGGACACCTGAGGAATTTCTTCAAGCCCTCTGGTCACCAACAGCCTCGCAAACAAACTGCAGCCCCAGAACGAATTAGCCACGAGGAGCATTTCTGTGCAGTGTCTCCTCATGTCCGCCCCACAACCACAGAAGGCATCTTGCCCCAGCATCTGTAAGAGCAGAGTGAGATGTTGAGGAACAGACTGCAGGGTCAGACTGTCTGGGTGTGAATCAGCTCAGCCTGCCCCTCAGCGCTGTGGCCTTGGACATGATCCTTCTGTGCCTCAATTTCCCCATACACAAAACAAGACTAAATTGTTGGGGGGATTTAGGGTGCTCCTGCAGATGGAGCTGAGTCATCAGACATGGTGGCTGCTGCCCTGCGGTTCAGGAGTGGTGGGGGGAATCAGGCAGAAATTGTTCCAAAGGATGACCCGTTCTCCCTAGTGAGGCCTTGCAGGGCTGCAATGGGCCCAGCCCCCGGGGCGGGTTAGGAGGGACCAACCTCTGCAGCGGGGCTGCTCCCCTGTCCAGGTGCCGTTGGGAAGGCACACCACGCTGCTAGGCCCAACCAGCTGGAACCCAGGGTCGCAGGTAAAATGGACTTCGTGATCCACTAAGTACTTGCTTCCAAACTTTCTGCCATCTGGAGGGGCATTCAGAGCAGGGCAGGAAACTATAAGGAGAAAAGGAAGGACCACAGAAATTTAGGCAGCACTCTCAGCGACCAGGCTTCTCGTCCTCTGGTGCCTCTCTGTGGAGGGCCTACTCCAGATTACACGCCAGGCTGGACATTTTAAGTCATGTCATGTCTCAGTAAATCCGCAGAGCATGCTTGTCATGGATAACTGCCCACTCCGTGAAAGATGAGGAGACCATGGCTTAGGGACACTGGGTGCTGTTTGTAGGCCTCACCACGCAGAGAGGTCAGAGTGGGACTCCCCACAGCTGTGCTAACTCCACACAGCTGTGCTCCCCACTCTCGGAGCTTCAGGCTGGGTTCAGCCCCACACATAGGCCTTGGCTTCTACTCTTCTCTCTGCCTGGAATGTTCTTTCCCCAGAAAGTCCCATCTCTGGCTCTTTCCCACTCACATGGGTCTCCACCTGAATGTAAGCCCCTCCCAGACTGTTCTCTGCCCACCACAATTTGCGAAACCTCCCAGGGCACCTGTTATTCTGTGAGCTCCCTTTGTTTCTTTCCTGGATTTGTGACCACTGGAAGCATCTTATCACCATGTTTGTTTCCACATCTGTTGCCAGTTTCCACATCTGTCTCCAGGATGCAACTCAAGGGGGGACTATGCCTGGCCTATGTCCCTGCTGCTTGCCCAGTCCAGTTCAGCGCCTACCCCATAGTGAGCACCCCATAAATGGTCCTTGAACCCCTGAGTAAGTGAAAAAGTATCTATTGTGTTCTAACTATGTGCCAGGCACTTGGGCTAATCAGTGAACAAAACAGACAAATCCCTGCTCTCAGAAGCTCTTTCTAGCAATGGAGAGGCCATAGATAACCGAGATCCAAGTGCAAAGGGCAGAGTGAGGTAAGAGGTGATAAGTGTCACATGGAAAACAGAGCAGGGAACAGTGTTGGGCTGCACAGTGAGGGTGAGGTCCTGAGTGAGGGGCCAGGGGAGGCCTCACTGGAGCCAAGAGGGGAAGATGGTGGAGACATAACCACGCAGAACCCAGGAGGACAGAGGGGACAAGCCAGTGCCTGGCAGGTCTGAGGAATGTAAGGGGGACCAATGTCAAGGGGGAAAGGACTGCAGTCTCTTTGGGGTGGAAAATCTTTAAAACGGTCAGAAAAGGGAAACCACCCGCTGGAGTAATCCACAGGTAAACCATACCTGCACAGATAGAACAGTCCCTGGCACACAGCTGGTGCTCAACAAATGTTAGTTCAAGTAAAGAATGGATAAACATAATTTCAAATCAATTTGCAGCCCTGGCCAGTGTGGCTCACTTGGTTGGAGCATCATCCCATAAACTGAAAGGTCACAGGTTCGATTCCTGGTCAGAGTGCATGACCAGGTTGAGAGTTCCGTCCCCACTTGGGGCAAGGACCAGAGGCAACACTAGTTTGTCTCTCATATCGATGTTTCTCTCCCTCCTTTTCCTTCTCTCTAAAATGAATAAGCATGTCCTTGAGTAAAATTAATTAACTAATTAATTCTTTAAAAATGTAAAAATCAATTTGCAGTCACTTCCCAAGTGGGAACCAAAACCACCTGTCCAGTAGACAGTGCGCCCCGTGGACAGTGCGCCCCACGGCTGGTTCATGTCACTGCAAACACATCCCAGTGAGTCTGCGGGCCACAGAGAAGCCCCCTGCACCTTATTGCAGTGAGGTCGACGTACACAGAATGAGATCAGCGAGAGCTACTCTGGCGATGGGAAGTGAATGAAACGTTCCCAGGAAAGAAAAGCTGGGAAAGCAGCAGGAGATAATTAGCAGAGAAGCCAGAAACGGAAGGCCTGGGATTCTGCTGAACTAGAAATTATTCTTCCCGACTCTCAGAAAATGCCCTTTAAAAAAAAAGCAAAAGCTAATTTCCCACTACCTGCAGTTTGATCTGGGGTGAGCTTCTGGCTCCCGTGACCCAGGTGCGGTCACCCCACCCTGTGGTGGGGGTCCCAACAGCTGCCGGCCCCCATGTCCAACACACGGGACAGACAGAATGAATGGTGGCATTTTTTTTAAAAAAGAGAATTGACCGCCTAAAAATTTCTTCAAGGAAGAAAGACCCTGAATCTGAGGACAAGAAGGTTAGTGATTTAACAATATACCTTTCTCTCTGTATTACTCAACGGAGGCCTCTAATACAGGCCAGTGGGATTTTTTAAAAACACTTTATTCATTTATTTTTGGGGAGAGGGGACGGGAGGGAGAAAGAGAAGGAGAGAAACATTGATGTGGGAGAGAAACATCGATCAGTTGCCTCTCACATGCACACCTACCAGGGACCTGGCCCGCCACCCGGGCATGTGCCCTGACCAGGAACCCAACGGGCAACCTTTTGGTTTGCAGGACAACACACCAGTCAGGGCCAGGTGGTGGTTTCACAAACTATCTGCTGCAGGTTCTTCTTTGAAACCCCCAGCTACGGCAGGCAGCTCTGGTCCCATGAAAACAGATAGGATCTGTGGAGTTGGGCCTGCAGCAGGAGAAGAAGTCACTAGATCTGGGACCTGCTACTGCTAACTCACTTCTTTTGGCCTTGGTTTCCCATCTGTAGGAGAAAGGGTAGGCGCCCTAGCTTGCTTCCTGGTGTCTGGCCGTGCTGAGCCCCCCAAGGAGCCCACGTTGCCTGGAAGAGTTAAGGGGCCTGGCCAACAGTCTGGCTGTGCGCCTGGGATGCTGAGGAAACCAGGAGTTGACTTGGGGCTGTTGAGACTCTGGATTGGACACCATCATCTCTGAAAATGTGTGAAATCCAGCACCTTCCCTGGGAAACATCATCTCATACAACCAAGAAGGTCCTTGATAATTCATATCAAGTGAGTGAATGATGTCAGATACAACATAGGCTCCTGCCTCCCCACCCCCAACCTGAGACCCCATCAACCCGAGAAGAGACCAGAGGAAATCCCGCCACCCACTTCTCGGTCTTGGCAATGCGAAAGCTGTTACTGGGACAAGCAAGAGATCACCCCAGCGTCGATCAGAGCCACTCACTGTAACCTCGCCAGGCAGTCAGACGTGTGCTCAGCCCCGCCCCACTGGTGCGAGTGGGAGACCCCTGTTGGAGGACTAGTCTTCATGCCTGCAAAAACTGCAGCCAGCATTGGTTCATGGATGGTACCAGGTGTGCCACCCTGGTGTAGCCGGTAGTGATGGGGACATTGCATGTGTTCAGGGAGGGCATGTGTGGGAACTCTCTGTGCTTGCCACTCTGTTTTCCTGTGCACTTAACAGTCTTCTAAAAGTTACTGTTCAATTTTAAAACTTCACACTGGAGGCAACTGGAATCTCCCTGGGTGGGGACAGGGAAGGGAAAAGTTCTTGCTGTAAAGGTGGTGACTTTTGAGGGTCCTGTGAACATAATATGTAAGCGTGAGTACTGTGAATCCTAGAATGAAAAGCTCTAAGAGGAAACCAGTGACATTCAGACAGGGAGGAGTTCTGCAGGAAGCAGCAAATGAGGCAGGGAGAGGCCTGGGAACCCACTGTAAGACACGGTGAAGAGTGACAGGTGGGGATGGGAGAGAACCCACAGGCGAAGGGCCTAAATATCCTGTGCCCAGTGGTGCCAACTAGGGGACCCACCTGGGGGGCCGTCCAGACCCACTCTGTTCGCAGAGCTCTGCAGCGCGGCCAGCCGGCTCCTCACACTGCGGAGGCCCTCGCTGAAGCGGGTCTCCTGAACCTTCAGCAGCTGCTGCAACTGGCGGATGGCCGTGAGGACCTGCTGCTTGTTGAGGCAGTTCTGGGGACAGAAAGATCACCACCACCACCACCCACTACAGCTGGTTCACTTGCTCTGGGCTTCCAGAAGCCACCCAGAGCCCTGGCCCAAAGGATGATATGAAGGTGGCCTTGTGGGCATTTTTCCGTGCCTAGAGTTCCCACTGGACCAAATGACACCCCAACCACATGTATCACAGCCCCCATTCACCCTTCGATAGAAGAAAAACTCCTATCTTCAGAGCAAAGAGCAAAACTGATGATGCTATGTGATTGGGTGGGTAGACAATGATTTGTACCCAAAGTGCCTTATAATCAGTAGTCTTTACTCCAAGACTTCCCCAGCTCTTCCCTCTAAATTAATGCTCTGAACATGAGCCTCTGTGAACTTTTTCTTTCTTTCTCCCTTGTACTTGTTAAAACCAGGTGGGCAATACAGCCTATAAAACAGGGAAACCAGGAATGCTCCATGGTTCACATACCTTAAAAATGTAACAGGGTAAATAAGAAACTCAATAGAGTTAAAGAAACATTTAACAAAAGTCAACACCCAGCTCTGATAATATTTCAAAAGCTTAAAAAAAAAAGAACAGAATAAGGAGGCTTGCGCTGTTCATGATACAGACTAACTTAAAGCAACATCCAGCATCATTCTTAGTGATAGGAGCTTTAAGGTTCCTAGTCTCAGTTGTCTGCAAGACCTGAGAGGGTGGGGGGAGTGCCGCATAAATACAGTGGGGGGTGATAGGGTTCTCGGCCTTGGGGCTCACCTTGGGGCTGTGCGTTACCTCAGCATGGCCCGGTCTGACCTGACTCATTACCTGCACAGAAAAAGGAAAACATTAAGAAGATGATGATGGTTTTCTGCAGTGAAAGGCTTATGGATCATTTTTCATTTAAATTTTTATATTTAATTTTTTTCTACAATGAGTATTAGTTTTATAATTTGATTTTTTTCTAAAAGGGCATCAGGGTAGCGGGGTGTCACGGGGCCTCTGGCCTGGCCACCAGGGTGGAAACAGAGTCACCACCGCTCTCCCAGGGAGGCTGCCAGGCCGCTGCACCTTGGAGAGTTTGCCAAACAGATGACTCACCAGGCTGATTCAATGGGCACTTTTGACAAAGCTGAATCCCCAGCTGCCCCTGGAACCCGTGAACCCATGGGGAATCCTTGGCTCCATCCACCCTGACCAGGACCTGACGGGGCCTGGCCCTAAGCAGCTGCTGGGAAGAGGAGCTTTGTTTGTCTCCTTCTTCCTCCCCCACGTGTCCTTCCCACTCTGGCCCGGGGCACCCGGCCAGTGGCCTCCTGCGGCCCTACCTAGCCAGCACTGCGCAGCCATCCTATCCTGCCCTGGTTTCCCACACCCACGTCCTCTTCCTCAAAAAAGAGCTGCTTTATAGATGGCTTCATGGCTCTGTGTGATTTACATTTGTGAAGTTCACAATTTACAAAGCTGTTGGCCACCTCGAAGAGTATTACTGGCTGGAGCAACCCCATGAGAAAAGCTTGGGATTGTGTCTGTCACAGGTGAAGACAGAGAGGCTGGACGTCCAACAGCTTTCCCCAGATCATGGGGCTTAGGAGCAGTGGAGCCAGGCTGGGGACCCCGCTGGCTCCCGCCCCTGGCCACCCTAGCTGTCAGAGACTCTCTGTACTGCCTTGTGCCCTATCTCATTTGTTCTCCGCAGGCTCCTGTGTGGTGAGGGGTCTTCTTGATTCATTTGCATTAGGAGTTGGTAACTCGATGGCCCAAGCAAAATACCCCACAGGAGTGAATTTCTAACTCTCGTGCAAATTTCAGGTTGGGTAGTGTGGATGGTGGGGCCAGAAGTGGAGAGGCAGTGAAGGGAAGGAAACATCCCTCCCCAGGCTGAGCTAAGCAAGCACCTGCCTCTCTAGCTGGGAGGGGGCTTCCTGGGCCGGAGCTGCACCGCAGACACAGAAGGACTGTTTTGAAATTGTAGAGAAAAGGTTGGTCCAAGATCTCTGTCGAGAGCACGGGGGTGACATGGGGCCCCAGGAAGTAGAGAAAGAAGGGGAGCATGTGCGAAGGGGAATGGTCCCAGCAGCCAAGCGTGTCTAACCCAGTGCTGCTAGGTCTGGGCACAGCTCTCCTCCGAGTCCAGAGACACTTCACAGAGCCCTTCTTAACACCCGCACTGTGGAAACTGGGCACCAGCTGCTTTCCCCTAAGTGCTCATTAGGGGTGAGACTGGCTTATTCAGTTGTAATGGAAAACCTTCAGACCAAGAACACAAAGGCAGAGGGGGAGAGGGGGAAGCTGTGGGAGGACTTGCTGAGGGCGGGTTGGGAAGCCCTGGCCCTCTCAGGGATGACGCTAACGGAACATGGTGTGATTGAAGAAGATCCTTGTGAGCCTAGAAGTAAATCTACGCACAGATGGTCAACTATTTAGGACAAAGGAGCCAAGAACATACAATGGGGGAAGGAGAGTCTCTTCAACCAGTGGTATTGGGAAAACAGAACAGCCACAGGCAAAAGAACAGAACAAGACCCCTATCCGCACCATACACAGATACCATCTCAAGCTGTATTCAAACTTTGACTGTAAAATGTGAAACCATAAATCTCCTAGAAGGAAACATAGGTAGTAAGCTCCTTAACACCAGTCTTGGTGATGATTTTTTGGATTTCACAGCAAAAGCAAAATAAACAAGTGGGAGCACATCAAGCTAAAAAGCTTTTGCACAACAAAAGAAACCATCAACCAAATGAGAAGGTAGCCTACTGCATGGGAGAAAATAATGATAATATATCAAATAATATATCAGATAATGGATTATTATTCAAAATATATAAATAACTCATACAAGTCAACAGCAAACAATCCTATTTAAAAATGGGCAGAGGATATAAATAGACATTCTCCCAAAGAGGACATACGGATAACCAACAGGTACATGAAAAGGTGTGCAGCATCACTAATGAGGGAGATGCAAATCAAAACCACAGTGAGACATCACCTCACACCTGTCAGAGTGGCTACTGCCAACAAATCAACGAACGAGTGCTGGCGAGGTTGTGCTCCTCTGGTGGGAGTGCAGGCTGGCACGGCCACTAGGGAAAGCAATTCCACTTCCGGGTATTAATCTGAAGAAAATGAAAACACTAATTCAAAAAGATATATGCACTCCTATGTTCACTACAAGCATTGTTTTCAATAGCCAAGACATGGAAACAACCTAAGTGGATGACTGGAAAAAGATGTGATATAGGCAATTCAGCCATAAAAAAGGAAGAAAATCCTGCCCTTTGCAAAAACATGGATAGACCTTGAGGGCGTTATGCTACATGAAGTAAGTCAGATGGAGAAAGATAATACCGTATGATCTCATTTATACATGGAATGTAGAAAAAGAAACTCATGGACACAGGGAATAGACTGGTGGCTGCCGGAGGCTGGAGCTGAGAGGAGGTGAAAGCAGTGGAAGGCGATCAAAAGATAAAAAGCTCTAGTTCTAAAGGTAAGCCCAGGGGACCTAGTGTACACACAGCAGGGTGACTCTAACCTGCAGTGCTGGGCTGTGTATTGGGAAGCTGCTGAGAGAGTGGATCATAAAAGTTCTCATCACAAGACAGACAAATGTGTCACTCTGTGAGTTGGTGGGTATAAACTAGATTTACCGTGGTGATCGTTTCATGATATGTGCACATGTATCGAGTCACTGTTGTACCCCTGAAACTAATCCATGTTATATGGCAAGCAGAACTCAAGCAAAACTGGAAGAAACAAAAAGAAAGTCCCCAAGAGGGGAAAAAGAAAAAAGAAGGAGGATTCTTGTAGTCTTGGAGAGCCAGCCCAGGTGCCAGGGAAATGGAGAGATTTAGTGCCTGGGGACGTGACTTTCGATGAGTCTCCTTGATCCCCAAGTGCTGAGTGGAGCCCTTGGGAGCCATGCTCAGAGTCTGTCACCTGTCCTCAGAGTCGGGTGCAGGTGTGACTGAATGCAACTGCAGAGCCAGGTGACAAGGCTGGAATCCTCAAGACCAAGGCAGGTGCTCAAGAGGTCTGCACCATGGACATAAACAGGGGGCCATGGGGGAGACTGAAGACTTGAGTGCGTCCCCTTCTCACACTAAGCGGCTTTATCATGTCACTTGATCGTAAAACTCCCTGTAAAACATCAAAACAAAAACCAGAGACACCACTGCTAACTTCTGTTCAGTTTTCACTTCTGGATGGCAGACACAGAGAGTCATTGTCACACGCTGGTTAGTCAGCTTTCTCATCGACACTGGGTTGTGGCATCATCTGACACTGAGAAGCAGAGCAGCCTGTGGGACCTCGGCCTCGATTTCGCTTGTTCCCTGTGCTCTTTTCAGCCTGGGGAGCGGGCTCCCTGCCCCCTCCATCTGTCTGCCCACTCACCTTCCCACACTCACCCCACCTCCTGCTCTGAGCCAGGAGAAGCCCTGGCCTAGAACAAACCATTTCTTTCTTTGCAAATGGAACCTTGATGAGGTCAGCCAAGGGACTGCAGGGGCCTCCAAGGCTTGGGGACAGGAAGCAGGATGGCCCCTCAAATGCAGATGTCACCACCTGCATTTCAGCCTGGCCCTGCCATGGCAAAGTGCTGGCTTTGGGTAGTCCCTTCCCACCTCAGGGGCTCAGGCCCCAGCTCTAATCAGCCACAAGCTCCACTCTGGTGGAGCTTCAGGAGCTGACCTCCCCCTCGAACAAAGGCTCCTGACTGCTGTGACTGGGTGAAGGTCAAGTCCACACCCAGGAAGGAAGGCCTGTCCCAGAGGCCGAGGAGGCCCATGTCGGAGCCCCACCTCCACACACCTCTCGCAGGGTCCTCGAGGGGCCCTCATTTTTAACTTGTTTTTCGCTTCAGATGGTGGAAGTTTCCATCTCTTCAAAACCTGGTTGCATACCTGGCTTACATCACAGATGATAAGTAATGTAAAGTAGTCTCTATTTCTTTGAATTAAAACCTTATTTGAAATGGAACCAAGGAAGGACATTCAACGAAATCTTTCCATCTTTGAGGGGAAAAAATCTAGATTTACCATTTCTGTCATCAGACTCTTCAAAGGGATGGCACTTGGTCTAACTGGACGCCAACAGCAGTGTTTGCAGAGAACACCTGAACCACTGAGAGAGGCAGCAATGAGTCACCCCATCCAGCCCTTCCTGCGCCGGGGTGGGGGTGGCAGAGATTGTTGTGGAACACAGGCCAGTGCTGACACCTGGGAGGGAGGGGACTGGTCGTAAGGCTCTTGGGAGCAATGAGGCCACAGAACCCCTCTCCATCTGCCTCGCACCATACCCAGGGAAAGTCGTGTCCACCGCCCCCCAGTGCTTTCTCTCACAGCACCTACTGTGATGGATCTAATGGAGAGGCCACCAGCTCACGAGACTCCCCTTTCTCTGGGCCTGGCCAGCACTCAGTGCAGGTGGACCTGCAGAGCCACTTCACACCCAAGACCCTACCTGTGGGCCCAGGGGTGGTTGAGACAGTCACCCCTGGATGTGTGTTGCCACACCCCAACTTGCCCTGTCACCATGCTGGAACTTGGTGGGCCTGACCCCCTCCCCCCATCCCATCCAGGCCTCCTGGACTTCTGGGCTCAATTTATACATAAGTTTAAGACATAGACAGAGTCTGCTCTCAAGGCACAGAAGGGAGTGGGTGAAGCTCCAGGGATGCGTGGGCTGCACGGGGTGAAAGTCCTGAGGCTTTTGTTCTCACATGACCTGGCTCCATGGTCTCCTCACAGTGAGTGTTGGAACAGTGACTCTTTCCAAGAACCACCCTGGTGACAGTAGAGCTCCATGACCCCTGAAGCGGCCACAGGCGACCCCTCAAACCTGGAGGGGCCATCTCCAGGGCTGGTTTCCCGAGCCACAACTATGCGTCATGTCAGCATTTCGCTAACGGGAACACAGCTGTTTTGCTACCTTTGGGCTGTGAGAGGGCCGAGCGCACTTGCCAAGTGTGTGCCTGCTAGCCAAGGCTCTCGGCCCTCGGCATCTGAGTCATGCCGAATCTGCACGTGGTTTTCTCCAGAAGTTATTTTCATTTTAGACCAAGTCGGAGGTGGGTCATAACTCCCTCGACTTCTCCCATCCCAGCGACCTCTGCCCGGCACCTACGTGGAGGAGGAGAGAAAGTGGGTGCTCCTGGGGGAAGGCCCTGTGGGCCTCAGGGTTCTCCAGAGAAACAGAACCGATAGGATATGTGTGGCGCACCCTTACATCTGAGACAGGCAGGATGAGAGGCAGAGAGATTTGTTCTGAGGACCTGGCACTCGAGACTGTGGGGGCTGCGAGTCCAATCTGCAGGGTGGGCGGCAGGCTGGAGACCTGGGGAGAGTGGAGGCTGCAGCTCGAGTGCAAGGCGTGTGGAGGAGAGTTCCTGCCTTCTTGGGATGTCGGTCTTTTGGACGAGACCCACGCGCATCATGGAGGGCAACCTGCTACACGATTTAATGCTAATCATGTCTAAAAATATCTTCACAGCGACTCCTAGATTGGTGTTTGACTCGCTGTCTGGGTGTACGGCCCAGCTGAGTGGACACATGAAGTAACTGTCTCCTTCAGCCAGAGCCTCCCTCTAGGGCCCGGGCCCCGGGTGTTCAGGCATCTTGTTTTTTTACCATCCTGGATGCTCATAATTGCACGCTTACACCCCGAGCCCCCTTCTTGTCTATTTCTTTTAAATGGTC
Organism: Phyllostomus hastatus; assembly: GCF_019186645.2. Lineage (NCBI taxonomy): Eukaryota > Metazoa > Chordata > Mammalia > Chiroptera > Phyllostomidae > Phyllostomus > Phyllostomus hastatus. The sequence continues at coordinate 70,669,216 of NW_025334041.1, read as the reverse complement.
GTGGGAGCTGTGACAGCAATGGGTGCCTAGAGCCAGCACTGTGGCCACGCTTCACACGAGTCACTTGTGAGACACTCACACCAACTGTGGGAGGCGGCACCTTTACTGCACCCGCTGCACAGACGAGGAAGCCAAGGGGCCGCGGCGCCACACTGAAGACTTAAACCCAGTGCACCTTCTCCAGGCCCCGACGAGGCAGGGTGGCAGGGCCCACTTTAGAAGTGTCCTCAGGGACCCCATGAGTCACCTCTACCTGCCTCCTGACTCACTCATTTCACAGCACCCCTTGCTGCTCTCAACGTCCAGCTCTGGTCACCTGTCCCTGGGCCGCTTTGCAGGTCTGAGGGCAGAAAACAAGCTGCAGACAACTCTGAACCCTCACCACCAAGGACAGGCCCAGGGTGCATGCTAGAAGCCCGCACGAACAAGCCAACAAACAGACGATGACGGAGGAGAGCGGGCAGGCAGTAGTGTGTGCCCGGGGCAACCCTACTCAAACTGCCACCCAGTCCCACCCGGTTCTTTCACCTGCCTGCTTCTCAGCTCAGTTCTGTCCAGTTGCCACATTCATCAGAGACTTGGCCTTTTATAGTATCGACGTTATCTGCAGTCAATATCTCCCCTAACGCCCTTCCATTCAGAGACCATGCTCACCAGTGGGAACCAGGATGAGAGGTTCAGAGAAAGCTCCCAGGCTGTTCATGGCCCTCTGAGCCCCCACTGTCCTCCCCATCACTGCCCGATACACACAGACCCTGCCAAGAATGTTCTACTGGTGCTGGTTGTTTTAGGATGTGGCACATGTGTGTGTGTGTCCACATGTGATCCAAGATTTATGTGTGTACTGAAAACTGACATCTGGATTTTGCTGGAAGGCCGGATCTTCTGCGGTCAGCTCTGAGGAGGTGGGGGCGAGAGGGTGGGCAGGGGGAGGGCCTGGTCCTGGCAGGAAGTGTGGGCAAACCCGCAGGAGGGACAGTGAGTGCTGCGCGCTGGGCCTGGTTCCTTATTCTTAGATGAACTAACCTGGGGCTGTGAAGGCGAAATAAAATACGTGGTGCTTTCAGATCTTTCTACTTTCTCTAGAAAAACATCCTCAGTGTTTCTGGGCACAACTGAAACTGTCTTGTCTTGGACTGTGGCATTTCTGTCCCACCTGCTCTCCATGTCCTCACTTTTCCCTTCATAATCTATGAGTTCAGAGGCCAGACAGCATCCGTTCCATGTTAAAAATCCGCCAGTGGCTCCCGCCAGGAGAAATTAGGCACCCTCCTCACCATGGAGCTGACTGTGTACTTGCTGCTACAACAGATCAGCATGAACTTGGCAGCTTATAGCAACACAAAATCATTGTCTCACAGTTCTGTAGGTCAGAAGTCCGACGTGGGTCTCACTGGGCTAAAATCAGAGTAACATTCCCAGGTTTCGTGGGATAAGAACGCAGTTATCTTTGGAGGGGGACACTATTCTGCCTACAGAGCCTTATGTGGTTGAGCCCTGCCATCTACACCTGAGCCCGGGTCCAGCGCCTTCCTCTGTGCGCTGAGCTTTTTATTTGGAACCTTTCTGTTTCTCTACACACCTCAGCAAGCTCATTTCCCCCACCCAGGGCCTTTGCACTGGCGATTTCCCAGAAAATCTGCACCTGGCCCTCGAAAGTCAGGCTCCCATCATTCCACTTCCACTAGAAGTCTGGTTCTCAGAGTCCTGACTTGCCTGTTGAGTACACAGTAGCCTCCCAGCCTCCCTTCAACACAGCACTGTTCCAGTTGTCTGCTTTTGATACTTCTCAGGTTTATGCTTTTCTCTCTCTGCTCGGCAGCTACGGGACAGCAGGACCTGAGTGGGCCTCATCTTCTCTCCCCTGACTTGTACCATGAGCTCATTGTAGACCCGGTTCTCTGAATGACATTCATTTCCTCCTTCATAGGACCCCATGAGAAGGATATGTCTATTATCCCCACGGGTCAGGGCAGGACACTGAGTCACAAGAGGCAGGAACTTGTCCCAGGTCGCTCAGCAGGAGGAGAGGTGCCAGGACAGGGCCAGGCACTGGGCACCATCCCCCCTTGCTGCTCTGCCTTCCAGCCCCAAAACGGTAGGACAGTCTCAGGATGCAGGGGTTGAATGTGTGCATCACCTTCTTAGCTAGACTCCTTCTGGGAGGGTAAAACCTCTAATTATACAATCAGAGAAAAGGCTGAAGTGGGAGGCGTGCAGGTGGTATGCACATGTGTGCAGGTGTTCTCACCTCAGTGTAAATGACTGCCTGGTGTCGTGCCTCTCTACAAGCAGCTGTTCTGTCCTCCCTCTGACACTCTGCCTTGGAGCTCTGGGGCTCTGTCCTTTTCTTCCTATCAGCCAGGAACCATCTGGTCCTCTCAGCTCCCTGGGCAGTGCACTCAGGTGTTGGTCATGCTATCGGACCCAAGTCCCTCCAGCACAGGTCACAGAGCAGAGGGGAGGGGTCCTCCTGGGTGCAGTGCACCCTCTTCTTTGGGAAGGGTCCAGAGGTAACATCATCTCCAGTGAAAAGTGAAACACCAGAGTCAGTGGCCAATCAAACGGCCACAGTGGACCAAGGGTCAACTTGGGGATTCTGGAGTCTCTGGAGTTCCACTGACGTCTGCCCACCCCTCTAGTCCTCTATGTGAACAACTGTGCCACCTTAGCCTTACTGGGACACCCAGCCCCAGGACACGCTCCTTGGGCCTTGTTTCCCCTGGAAGGATTCTGGCAGCCTGACGTTCCCACACATGGTGGACGTAAATCATCACTTCCTTAAGGCGCACATGTTACTTACCGAAATGGGTAAGGTTAGGTAGTGTCCAGTTACCGGTGCTTATTTTCCTTAAGGAAAATGTATATAATGGCCTCATTTTAGGTCCCAGGAAGTTCTGGGAAGTGTGGAAGATGCTGGTGGAGGGTTTGAAAGGATCTAGAAAGTTCTACCACCCAGACAATCTGCCCTGATGTCCCCAGAGCTGCACAACCCATGGAAAGATCAGCAGGAGTCCAGCAGCCCCACCACTGTCCCTATGGGTCAAGGCAGTGACCAGGACAGTCAGGCCTGTCAACAGTAGAGAGATGAACACTCCTCCTACGGCAGCTGGCAGGGCCGCAGCCCTGGGCGGGTGTGTGGAGGGAGGTGCGGTGTCCAAGTGGCGCAGGGGGCAGCCTCACATCACAGACTCAGATGGCTTGGTGGGCCTGGGATCAAGCCTGGTGTCCACAGGATCCTCCAGGGCAAATGGAGGCAGGAGTGCATGGGATCCTGGCTCAAAGACACCAGGCAGACCGGACCAGAGAAACCACAGCTGGCTGCTCTCAGTCCACACCCTTGGCGCTCACTGCCCAAGGCCCAGGGACCAGAAGCTGCCCCGAGTGGCCAAAGAAGCCTTGACTTCACTCTGCGGTCAGGGCCGCCTGTGGCAGGACTTGAGTCCTCTTCCTAAAGGTGCCAGGGAAAGGTGGAGATGGCTGGAGAAAGCCCACCACACGAGCAAGGCCTCCCTCCGCCCATTCTCACTGTGATTTCAGCCTTTCGTCCACACACAGGGGCCTGCAGGGAGTGAATCTCTGGGTCCGTGTGATGGCAGGTTTGCAGAAATAGCCACAGGCCTCCTGCCCCATGCCCACACTACTTGCAAAGAAACTGACCAATTTCCCATTGAGAGGGAAATCTGTTTTCCCACCTCTCAGATCTGGGTTGGCCTTGTGACCTGCTTTGGCCAACAGGATGCAGTGGAAGCAATGCACCAGTCCCAGGATTGGGCCTGTATTAACTGCATTGTCTGGTTTCTGTGTTTGATGTTTTGGCATCTGGGGCCTTGTGGACTCAAACCTGCCAACCGCTAAAGCTATCGGACAACCGAACACCCTCCCTGCCCAGCAGCACACCTTTATTTGCAAAGCAGCTCATCCAGAGCCCATTCCCCCTGCCTCTTCTGCTCTTACACTTGGGAGCCACCAATACCCCATGCCCACCCACTGCAGTCCATTTACCCCAACAGCCCCAGGTCAGGAACCAGAAAACTAGGGCAGCCCCACACTGCAATCCTGCTAAAATTACTCCAACCAGCCAATCATAACCTCATTAGCTCCCTCACCCTGTCTCACCCATTTCTTCCCTCAAAATCCAGTAAAAACTTTCCCAAGTTTCTGTGTGCCCCCTCCTCCTAGGAACTGTGTGCAACAAACTGCCTTTTCAGTGGCAGGCATCTCCTGATCTGCTGACCTCACTGCACCTGGATAAAACTTAAATCTCAGGTCCATTTTAGGAGAGGGTCTCAAAAGCTCTTGTGCATTCTGCTCAGTCTTGGTGTCTGCACCACTGCCAAGTGAAAGCCCAGGCTGGCCTGCTGGAGGGTGAGAGGTCGGTTAGAGCAGAGCCCACATGAACCAGCCCAGACCCACCAGCCCCAGCCAACCTGGTGGCTATGCACAGACCACGAGGAGCCCAGTCCAGACCAGCTGAGGCTGAAGCAGATCAGCAGAACCGCCTGGCGAGCCCAGCTCAAACCAGCCCCATATGCTAACTCCAGACCCAGAGCAGCTCTTCCAAAATCAAAGACAGGCTCCTTGTCTGTTTTGTTTCTAGCACCCAGGCCATTGCAGGCACCAAACAGTGTACTTGTTTTATGAATCACCCCCATTTTTGATCTGGACGGTTCACATGTCCTTGTTGCTTCAGCTCACTGCCACGCGTCGGTGGAACATAGGGCCTTGTGTGCAGGAACGCCCACTGCAGGGGCTGGCAGATCCTCCTGGTGCTGCACCCACAGCAGATACCCTACTCAGTCCTGGTGGCCTCTTGCTGAGCTCTAACATCAACACCCACCTCAACCTAGACGCCAGGCCCCCCCACCCAAATCAGCAGCTAAACCGATGTAGGTAAGCTGACCACACCCTGGTGGGAAGGAACACGCTCAGGCTTTCATTTGTCCAGCTTTCCTGAGCCAGAGCCTGTGTTTTCTAGACATGGCTTCCTCCTTCTTGACTTACATTCTTGTAGTATTAAACATATTCTCAAGAAAATGATGTTTTAATTTGCCATCCGTTCAGCCTTCCCAAATCACTTCCCTGCTGTAAATATCACACTTTTCCTTCCCTGAACCTTTAAAGCAGTCTGCAGAGGCACCACTATCCCCACACTGGAGATGGGGAGGCTGATGTGCCCAAGAGAGTGGCAGCTGAAGCCTCATGTTGGGAGCCAGGCACAGGAAGGAGACAGGGGAGGAAGGCTGCTCCACCCACTGCCCCTTCCGATTTGGTGAAGGGAGAGGGGGTGCTGTGGGGCAGTCAATCCCCATCCCTTAAATTGAGAACAAATGAACTGAAGAAAATCCCATATGCTTCCATGTGCTACAAATATATGAGTGGAAATAAAAATTAAAATACCATTTTTAAAAGATCCAAAAATAAAAGATCCAAAAATAAATTACTTAGGCATAAGTCTAATAAAGTATATTTATGTTGAAACTAAAAAATGCAAATGAAAGAAATCAAAGTTCTAAATAAATGAAAAGACATATTTTGTTCACACTTTGAAAGACTCAATATTGTTTAGATGCCAATTTTCCCCTAATTGTTTGGGAGATTTAATGCAGTCCCCCCCAAAATTCTAATAGGATATTTTTTGTAGATGCAGACAAGCTGATTCTAAACTTTTTTTTTAAAGATTTTATTTATTTATTTTTTAGAGAGGGAGGGGAGGGAGAAAGAGAGAGAGAGAGAAAGAGCAATGTGCGGTTGCTGGGGGCCATGGCCTGCAACCCAGGCATGTGCCCTGACTGGGAATCGAACCTACGACACTTTGGTTTGTAGCCCGAGCTCAATTCACTGAGCTACGCCAGTCAGGGCCTTGATTCTAAACTTTTAATGGAAAGGCAAAGAAACTAGAATAGCCAAAACAATTTTGAAAAATAACAAAATCTACCCAATTTTAAGTCTTCCTATAAAGTTACAGCAATCAAAGTGGAGTGTTACTGGCAGAAATAGATCCATACATGTGTAAGGAGTTGATTTTTGACAAAGTTGCTGAGACTATTCAATGGCAATTCAGCAATCTTTTCAACAAATAGTGTTGAAAACAATTGGAAATTTATATGCAAAAATTAATCTTCAATGTACACCTCAGACTTGCCATCAAAAGCATGATCCATAAAAATAAAAAATGGACCAACTGGACTTCATCAAAACTTAACAGCTTTGTTCTGAGAAAGAAACTTAGACACACTACCAACTGAGAGAAAATACTTGCAATTCACATAGCTGAAAAAGGACTTGTATTTAGAATCCACAAAGAACACTAAAACTTAATAAGAAAGCATTCCATTTTTTAATGGGGCAGAAGGCGTGAGAAGACACTTCACCCAGTGGACTACTCATATGACAGACAAATAAGCACATGAAAAGCTTCCCAAAGCAACTGGTCCTTAGGGGAATGGAAATCAAAGCCACCATGAGATACCTCTACACACCTATGAGAGTGACCTGGGAGCAAACAAAGCAGGCTGTGGTCGGTGCTACTGAGGATGCAGAGTAATCGGGTCTTTACACACAGCTGGTGGGAACATAAAATGACCCAACTAATAGGAAAGACAGTTTGGGAGTTTCTTCCAAAGTTAACACACACTTACCATATGACTCAACAATCCCACTCCTGGATGTTTACTCAAGAGAAATGAATATTTACATTCACACAAAGAGCTGCGTGGGAACGTCCATAGCAGCTCTATTCATAATCACCCAAAACTGGAAATGACACCAGGGGTGTCACTCAGTTCAGCGGGGCACCGATCAACACACTGCGGTGCTCCCACACGGTGGGACACTGCTCAGCAACAGTAGGAAGAGAAAACCCCACATGTACTAGGAACAACTCCGAAGAACTGTAAATGCGCCAGGCTCCATTTGTAAAGCCAGATCAAAGGCTGTGCACTCTTTGATTTGGTTCCTGTGACACTGCAGATGAGACAGACCACAGAGAGGGAAAACAGGTTGGTCTGGGGCTGGTGGGACTGTCCCGTACCGTGACGATGGTGGTGGTGGTGGTTAACACGTAGAGTTCCGTGGTTACAATCACAGAATGTACACCAAACACATTTTTCCCCATTAAACTATAGAAAGCAACATTTCAATTGGGAGGAGCAATCAGGATAATTAACTTCTCACTGATGGTGGAATCTGGAGCCCTGTGACATCTAATCGCAAAGAGAGGCTTTGGGGAGAGGGAAGCCATCTGTAATACCATAGACAACCCCCCTAGTCAAGGAGCATGCTGAGACCCTGAACTCCCTGCTCACCTAGGACAGGGGTTTGTTAAATGTTTTCCTCTTCAGAGTGGGCAGCAGTTTTAAGAAAGGGCTGCCACTCATGGGATCCCCACACTGCTCAACCTCCCCTCTTCCTCCACGACTACCTGCTCTCCATCAGCAGGTCACTTGCAAAGTGACTTAGGACAGATGCACTAATACGAGGAACACAATTGGAAAGCCACAGAGGGCTGCAGGAGCAGACGAGACTGCCCATCCCCATGAGAGCACTGCTGCAGACCCTCACAGAAGCAACCTCCCTGTAACACACATGTGCTCATACGCACGCACAGACACAGCAATGTACACACACACAACCAAGCATCCATACAGACACAAAGACGTGTGCACACAGTCACAGACACCTACAGACACACACGCCATATCTCCCGTGCGCTGTCACCTAATACCATACAGTGAGCACACAGTGGAAACGGAGGCATCCCAGACAGGGCTGTAGGCTGCAGTCGGGCTGTCCCTGGGGCCCTCAGGGTGTGTGTGCCCCACCAGTCTCCTCTGTGGCACGTCATTCTCCAAATACTTGCTGAGTTGAGTTCCCATCCAGTCAACAGGTCTGGCCCGTGGCTCATCCTGCATTCAGGTCGGGTGAACTCCTAGTACACAAGTCACCTCAGGTGCTCATGAATTAAATCCTTTCTCCACTCAAGTTCTTCTGCTCTTGGCCCCTTCCTAGGTCCATAGCTTTTAACTCTTAAAGCTGGAGTTCCCCTGGGTTTCAAGCACCTGCTTGGTTAAAATCACCACAGCCAAGTTTAAAAATAGTGATGCCTAAGCCCCAACCCAGACCAACTGAGTCAGAATCTCTCAGTTAGGCAGGCATCAGGATTTCTAGAATATCCCAGGTGACCAGAGGCTGTCCAGCTGGTCCACTCGGGCCAGCACCAGCAGGACCAAGCTCCATTCATTCCACTGAGCTCCTACTGGGTGCTGGCCCCTGGCCCTGTACTGGGGAAGACAGATAATAACTTGAAATCTATCACAATGAATCACTATAAAACATCACCTGTCATGTGCTGAAGCCCTGCAGAGTCCGATAAGGAAAATACAAGGGTGGGGAGGGGCCTGTTCAGAGTGGGCTTGAGGAAGCAGCTGTGAAGAAGTGCTAATTCTGACAGACACCTGGAAGATGAGGAGGAGCCAAGTGGAGTGTTCCTGAGGCCTTGCTTATGGTTTGCCCCTCAGGCTTCCCCAGACAGCGGCTGGGAGAGACCTCCAACCACACAGGACTTTGGGTGAAGGACAGTCTCACTAGAATTTTTAAACCAGTTTCCGTGGACAATCTCTTCGCCCACTTTCTCCCTCACAAAGCCTAGTGAGGGGGACAGAAGTTCTTGTAGGTAAAGAAGGAAACCTTTAAAGGATAAGGACTTTGAGAAAACCTGGTGGGGATCGGCTAGATCTCCCAGGAACAGTGCCACACCTCTGAGGACGGCTAAGGTCTCACCTGTTTTCCAGGAAACCTGGAGAGACAGAGCCCCCATAAAATCAGACGATGGCAGACAGGACTCTCAGCGTCTCCTTGCACATCCAGTCCACCTACCCCTCCACTGGTTTGGAGACACACTTGTTTGTGCCTCTGGCTCTCGGCTCTGGGCTTGATGTTGTGTTTTGTTTTGCAATCTGCAGAGTGGGTGAGAGGCCCCTGGATGGATCCACTATGGTCCTACGCGAGGCCCCTGCTACCTGGTGGCTGATAGCTTCCCGAGTGCCTGCTGACCACTTCTGCAGTAATGCCACCCAGGTCTGGTCTGAACTGAGTTCTCCCTGCCTGGCCCCTGCACCCGTGGGGCTTCTGGGAAGCCATAGGGGCGCCCACCTGGTTCAGAAATTGAGTGCAGGCAAGAGTGTCTGTGGGAAAGGGGAAAGGCCTGGAGCCCAAGGAGAAAGACTACTTTTACTCCACTCCTTCTGGCTGTGCGACTTGGAGTAAGTCACAGTCTCCCTGGGCCTCAGCTCCCTCGTCTGCAAAATGGGGCGACAGCAGTCACCTGGCCTCACAGCACTGCTCTGGTTGGTGTTTAGCAGAGACTACTCCTCAGTCATTGGGGCACAGTGAGCAGGCTTCACTTCCCTTGGTTACCGGTACTGTCGTGGGCAGTATTTGGGTGTGCTGGCTGCACACCTGCCACACAGATCATGGGGGCGGAGGGGGCGCCTCTGGCCACCAGAGCTCACCGAGGGGTGCTGGCTCTGAGTTCGGCACTTCTACTTCCACCTTTGGAAGACACATTTTTATCTGCAGTCTTTTTTCAAAAATAAATAAATTGAGGTGACATTGGTTAATAACATTATATACGTTTCAGTGTACAGTTCTATAATACATCTTCTGTATATTGCACTGTGTGCATTCTTAATTTTAATCATTGGTTCTCACTGGTTAATATAAAAGTGAATCTGGTCAAATAAACCCTGTGAGACTCCAATGCATACAAATGCAAGGAGGGAAAGTGAACAGCGAGCCCGCGCGGGTGGAAAAGGACACGCAGCCCGAACCCAGCCCCCGAGGGGAAGTACCGAGAACCACGGCGGTGGGATAGATGGAGTTAAAGCAGGGGATGGGAAGTGGAAGGGCGGGGACACTCCGACCCAGCTGGTAACCAACACCTCTCCCGAGGACTCAGGAGAGACCACCGTCTCAAAACCCAGGGAGACCTTCCCCCAACCCGACCCCCGCGGAGCTCCCGCGACCGGGGCGCACGGACTGTGCAGCGAGCAGGGTCCCCAGCGCTACCGGCGGTGCGTCTGGAGGACGGGTGGGGCTGGCACTTCTCTCCGAAAACCCGACCCAGTCCCAAATCGCCCCAAGCCCCCCGCCCACACTTCCAATGGAGAGTAGCCCAGGTCCTGCGCGTCGGCCAGAAGGCGGCGGTGACTGAGCTGGGCACTGACCTGGGCACTGAGCTGCCCCGGGCCGGCGACGAGCAGTAGCAGCAGAAGGAGAGCTCGGGGACCGTGGGGCCGCATCTCGCGGGTCCGGACCTCTCTGCCTGGGACGGAACGACGCTGTCCGACTGATGCCGAGAGGGTCCAGCGGATGCCGAGTGGGTCCACCCGATGCTGAGTGTGTCCAGCCCACAGGGTCAGGGAGGTGGAAGGGCAACTGGCTGCCCGGGAGGGGAGGAGAGGGGAACGCAGTCCGGCCGGTGCGCGTGGCCTGGGGTGCCTGCGGCCACCAGCGTCCATGGTCCAACAGTGGGGGGTGAGGGGGGAGGGAGGCGCCGGCCCCCAGGCCAGGAAGGAGGAGGGGCCACCCGGCCAGGAATGCGCCTGGAGCGAGCCCAGCCCCGGCCCGGGAGGCGGCGCGACGCCAGGACGTGGACGGCCGGCGTCCCCAGGGCCGCCCCCGACCCCGGGGGAAGGCGGCGGGGTCCGCGCATCAGCACTAGGCCGGGGCGCCCACCCATGCAAGGCCTCCTGGCAGGCCCCTTTTCAGCTGGATGCTGACACCCCTCCAGCAGCAAGTGTGACTCCCACCCAGGCCTGCCCACTCCACAGCGTGCACGGACACCGTCCCCCACTGCAGTGTGGCTAGGAGATGGGTTTCACAAACTCTACAGGAGGCAGACTAAGTTCTCCATCCGAGTAGACTAGTGTCCTTTTAAATAATTCTGTTGGGGTCTAGGGACTCCACGCACGGGGACTAGGAATCGACAGCCCGCCACCCTCCAGACGAAGGGGAAGCCGCTTAAAATGGAGGCGAGTTATGGGGACACTGGACGCTTTGCTGCAGCGGGAGGGAAGTAGGGCCGGGCAGGGCAGACGGGAGCAGTCTGAAGTGCCCTGTGCCTGGGGGCTGTGGGAGGAACCAGATGGTCTCCTCCAGCTCCTGGAAAACATTATCTAAGTTCTCACTGGAAAATGTTTTCAGAGGCAACACTGCAGATGGCATGGTGCACACCACATGTGCCAAGCCTCCAATCTAGTCCTTTTCTGCATGTCACTTAGCAGAGCCCTCTTGGGGCTCAGCAGGCTGCAGCCTCCGAGCAGGAGCTGTTTTCCTTGGAAAGCAGAAGGGGTTTGGGAATCCCCTGGGAAGCGTGAGGCAGTGTGCAGGTGGGCACCTGAGTGTTCACTACCCAGAAAATCCCATGGTGCCTCTCTGCCCACCTTCCTGTCAGAGGAAGTGGAGGGGCCCATGTGAGTGCACTTTGCATTCCTGGTGCGACATCCTGAAGAGAGACCTGCTCAGACATTCCTGCTCCCTTGTCCAGGTGGAGGGGGCCAGGCAGCCTGTGGAGGCTGTGGTTTACTGCCTCAGTCTCTTGTGTGTCTGCTGTCTCTGCCCAAGCCACCATCCCCCTTTCTCTCTGCACCCACCTCAGCCCACTACTGCAAGGGTTCGTTCTGGCTATCGTGGTCGAGTTTGCTTTGTGTTTTATCCCACCTGTTTACCTGGCAGCCTCCCCTGGGAGGCCAGGCTGCTGGGACCTAGACGCTGGCCTTCTTTCCTCTTCTTTTGCCCCCTCTATGGGTTCATAAAGCTGGAAGAGACCTTGATTTCACGATTTCCCGGATGAAGAAAGTGAATTGGGTGTGGTTGAGTGACTTGCCCAGGAGATGCAAACTGGGAGCTCAGGGCTCCCCCCAGAGCCATGTGGGCAGGACAGGCCGCCTTCAGTCAGTCTCATCCCACCTTCCATGTAAATACACGGTCACAGGACTGCAGGAGTTTTATTTGCAAGAACTGAGGTTTGGGGGAATTTGGGGGCTGTTTTTTGTTTGTAGTTTTTTCTCTTCTTACTAATTTCCATTTGCTACCCTTGTCCTATGGCCGCCTTCTGTTTAGTACTGTGGCATCTGGTCTGAACCAGCCGTCTGAGGCCTTGCTGCCTCTTCTCCGTCCTCACTGCCCTTGAGTGGCAGTGGTGGGGGCAGGCCCTACAAAGCCAGGCCCTGCCACGTTGGTCTACAAGCAGACAGACTGTGACCTTAAGCCAAGCACCCTGTATTTGGGGCTCCTCAAATGAACCTTTCACTTAACATAATGGGCCTGTCAGCTCTATTGTTGCTTCTGTCTACACTAGAACATCCAGCCTAAGAAAAATTCTTTTAAGAATGTATTTGAGCCAAACTAATGACAATTGCCGGGAAGCAAAATCTCAATGGATTGGGAAAATGCTCCAGTAAATGGCAATTTTACAGCTTATTTTATACATGTGAATCAAAGGAGGAGACATAAGGAAGGCTGCATGAAATCCATTAGTGGTAGAAAAAGGGGGTGAGAGAAAGCAAAGTGGGGAAATCTCTGGTATTGGATAAAAAATAAAATGGAGAGACACATACTTCTTTTTAAATGTGTTTTATAAAGACTTTATTTATTTTTTAGAGAGGAGGAGGGAGGGAGAGAGAGAGAAACATCAGTATGTGTGGTTGCCTCTCGCATGCCTCCTACTGGGGACCTGGCCCACAACCCAGGCATGTGCCCTGACTGGGAATCGAACCTGAGACACATACTTCTTTTACACAGGTGAGTACAGGACAGTTAACATTTACATCACAGAGAGATGGTATTTGGGGAGTAAGATAACAATGAAGGGTTCTGTGGTCTGTGCTCTGCTCTGACATTTCAGAGGTGTATTATTTTAGATGCAAAGAGACAACAGACAAAATCACTTAAGGTAAAGATTGACCTCTGTCAAGGAGGCTCTATAGAACTTGACTACCTGCTATGACTTGTGTTTAGTTAGGGATTTTTGTGTTCGAACCATCCTATGTGGTTCCTTTGGTCTCTGAGTGTGTAAGGTCCACCATGCAGGCCTCCCTGAGCTTGTCAGGTTTAGTGTGTGTGGCCCCCTTTTTTTTGTCCATACTTCTGTCTCTATATTTAGTTTTCAAGGAATATTCTTGAGTGTTGGGGGATTAGTGAGGTAGGGGATATGCACATCTAAAGAAAATATTTCTAAAGTGTTTGCAAAATGAATTGCTTTCTCTGAGCTCGGTACGCTCTTTGACATGTTTGTATTCCTTGTCTTACATGGGAATGCAAAGCCAGGTAGGAGGATTTACTGTGGAAATGAAAGACCTGACCAGGAGTGCCACCCAGGTGAAGTCGGGCTACCTGGCAGGGCCCTTTGGTCCCGCATGGGGCACCCACACCACCAGGCTCCCCTTTGGGTTCCATGGGCTTCTTACCAAGTTATCTGTGGCTGAATCGTGCCTGATGGCTCATCTGGGGCTGCTTCTCTGTCTAGCTTTTTCACTCCATGTCCGTCTGTGTTTCTCAATGTCATCAGCCCCCACTGACCCCCTACAAGGGTCACAGAAACACAGCCCCATGTGCTGGCCTTGCCCAAAATGATAGGGCAGCATGGGGGTGAGTGGTGGGGCAGCAGCACAGCCCATTCATTGCACAAACACTACAAAATGTACGTTGGGCACAGCCCTGGGCACAACGCTGTCACATCTAGAGCCCCAGCCAACAAAACTGTGCAGTCCCACCCTGGCTGGTGTGGCTCAGTTGTTGAATTGTCATCTCATGCACACAAAGGTCATGGGTTCGAGCCCAGGTCAGGGCACACATGGGAAGCCACCAGTCAATGTCTCTCTCTTACATTGATGTTCCTCTCTCTCTCTCAGTCTCTCTCCTTTCCTCTCTCTCTAATATTAATAAATGTACCTTGGGTGAGTATTTTTAGAAAGTGCAGTCCTGTGTTGAACTTTGAAGAGACTGTGTGCCCAAGTATGATGTCATGACAGCCAGAAGAGACATTTCCCCCTGGAAAATCGTTTCTAATTTTATAAAATGAAAATCTGTAGAAAAAACAGATTTACTGTGCCATGATTAAAGACCAAACTCCATCACCATCTGCTAAAAGGAGGAAAATGTTGCAAATCCATGAATGCCATTCCAAGTGCCTCTGGAAGTGGCCGAGTGGTGGGTGCAGTCAAGGACACACAGTCCGTGACATGAGACCGGACCTTACCCCTGCATGCTGCTGGTGTGGCCTCACAGCTCTCCTAATCTTCGAGGCTTGTTTCTTCATTCATATAATGGGAACAGTGTTTATCTGAAGAGTTGTTATGAAGTTTCAAAATAAAGAATATGAAGTGTCTAACACAGTGCCTGGCGTGTAGTGGGTGCTCAGTTAAGGAGACCCTTGTCTAAATTGACTCCGAGGGCCCTTCATATGGGGACAACATAAAGGAACCAAATCTCAAGCACCCACCATAGGCTAGGCCCCCTGTTAAGCATTTCACAACAAACTAGCAGAATGAGCCCCATTATGATCCCCATTTTGCAGATTGGGAAACTGAGGCTTAGGCTGCTTCAATAAGTTGTCCAAGCTCCAAACATCCGAGTGGTAACTGGGAGAGGCACTTGGATGTGTGCGTGGGGGAGCATGCTGCCCGCTGTGCGGCGCCGCTGGAGGCCCAAGCAGAAGGACTTACTCCCGTGCTCCGTGGCCCATGTTTGATGGTTTCTAAGGTAGATATATCAAAATTAGCTTCAGGAGAAAATTTCCAGGGTGCATTTTTACTGTAAATTGTGATTACAACTATATAGGTTAAGCCTAATTTCAATACCTCCAAGGAACTGTCGAAATTAATTCTTAAGTCTGGCATTTCACACTCAGTATTTTCAAACCAAGGTGGCTCTGCCAGGTGACTCTCTCTGCCTTCCAGATGCACCCTGCACCTTTCCCACCCGCTGTCCATCCCGGGGTCCAGCCTGTAGGGACCACAGTGACAGGCGATCGTGCCCTCTGTCCTCTGGCTGGGTAGTGGCCAGTGAGATGCCCAGTGGGAAAGCAGCTGGACAAGGGTGATGTCATGAGGTTGAGTCAAGCTGTGTTCCTTGATAGATCGCCCCTCTTTTCAAGGGGACCTGTTCTCCACGACCTTTCTCCTTGGGGGCTCCAGTGGCCACTCTCCCTCTCATCCTCCTTGGTCTCAGCGTAGTAACAGCGCCTGCATTAGTAGCCCTGGAACAGGGCGCTCCCTGGTTGGTATTTCAACCAAAGATACGGTCCTGTCCAAATCTTTGTAAAAAAGTCCCCTTCAAATTATCCTCACTTGAGCAAGCTGTCTCTTGGCTTTTGACTATGAGAGTGATCACTAGCAATAAGTTGAAAATGTTTTGCCTCTAGAATTGTGGCTCTAACAGGAAATGGGGTAAAATAGACGTTTGATTTAAGCTTGTATCCCACATATGGGGAAGGCCCTGAGCGATATTGACTAACCAGTGCCCCCTCCTCCCTTACCGACACAATCCGATTTTTGTTCAGGGCTGTAATATACCCAGTTAAACACGTGCCCCCCAACCTCTTCAGACTTCCCTGAGATTTAGACTCTCATAATGCAGACCCTACTGGCTCTGTGACCTCCTTCCAGCTAAAGAGAGGGAAGTGAAATCGATTGAGTGGGGCTGCTTTGAGATTTCCTGTTTATTCATTTATTATAGACATTTTTTCTGTTAGGGCCTTGAGCATAGATACAATCGCTGTTTTAAAATCCTTGACTGATAATTCACTGTCTGTTACCCTCTCAGCATCAGTGCCACTGACTGTCTCCTGAGTAGGGATCATTTTTTTCTGGTTTGCTGGTATGCCCAAT
This sequence comes from Phyllostomus hastatus, assembly GCF_019186645.2. Taxonomy (NCBI): domain Eukaryota; kingdom Metazoa; phylum Chordata; class Mammalia; order Chiroptera; family Phyllostomidae; genus Phyllostomus; species Phyllostomus hastatus. The sequence continues at coordinate 70,653,326 of NW_025334041.1, read as the reverse complement.
TATTTGGATTGTATCTAGGGACTGTGAATGATATCTTATAGACACTCCTTATTCTGTTATGTTACTCTGAACATCATTTTAAAATTGAGATATAATTCACGTACTGTGAAATTCACCATATTAAAGGATACAATACATGGTGGTTGTAAGTATATTGTTCAAATCATGCAACCATCACCACTGTCCAATTCCTGGGTATTTTATCACCACAAAAAGAAACCTGTGCACATTAGCAGTCACCCTCATCCCACCACCCCCTCAGTACCTGGTGACAGCTAACTTACTTCCTTTCTTCATGGATTTGTCTATTCTGGACATTTTGTAAAAATAGAATCACATAATATGTGGCTTTTGGTGGCTGCCTTCTTTCACTAAGCATGATATTTTTAAGGCTATTTTCATATTGTAGCATCTCTCAGCACTTCATTCCTTTGTATGGTTGAATAATATTCCATTGTGTGAATATACCTTATTTTGTTTATTTGTCAGTCGATGGGCAATTGAGCTGTTTCTAATCTGTGGCTATTAGGAATAATGCTGCTAGGAACATGTGTGTAAACACACATTTTCATTTCTCTCAGGTACATACCTAGCAGTGGGCTTCCTGAGTCACTGGGTAATTCTTTAATCATCTGATGAACTGATGGACTGGCTGTGCCATTTCACATTCCTGCCAGCATTTGTAAGGGTTCCACATCCTCACCAATGCCAGTTATTTTCTCTTTGCATAAAAATAAAAGTGAGCATTATTGTTAGAGCCATTTTAGTGACTATGAAGTTATATTGAGGTTATGATTTGCATTTCCCTGATGACTAATAATGTAGATCAACAATTTTTAATCTTTTCATCTAATGGCCCACATAAACTAAGTACTAAAATTCTGTGGCACACCCCAAAATACATTTTTTGCCAATCTGACAAAAAATAAATATAATTTTGATTGATTTACAAAAAATAAATAATAGTAATTACCTACCCTTTTTGCTCCCAAGTGATTTTTTAAAAAATCAAATGCCTAATACTTGTGTCTAAAGATTTCTGGCACCAGGAATTAACCAATCAGATACAGCCTTATTATGTGACATGACCAATAAGATACAACTCTATTATATGACCTATATATTTATGGTTCAAGACAGGGCATTCACACCAGACAGCTATTGTTGTGCTGTCTATTGTTATTTTTTCATTTGATAATCTGAGGGAAAAGAGGTCAGTGCCCTGACTAAACAGTCAGGTATTGCATGCTTTAAAAATTTTTGTGGCGCATGGGTTGAAAATCGTTGCTGCAGAGCATGTTTCCATGTGCTCATTGGTTAGATGTAGGTCTTCCCCTAGGAAAATGTCTGCTTCAGTCTTTTGCCATTGTCTTTGCTGAGTTATTGTCTTTATATTACTGAGTGAATGGAGTTCTTTATTTATAAATTTTTACTGTTATTATTTTTTTACAAAAGTCTATGTGATATTTATTAAACTTAGTTTCTCCAATGGCGGTTTAGCACAGTCCATTATATAGTCTAGATATATGATTTGAAAATATTTTCTCCCATCCATTCATTGACTTTCCTTTATTTATTGAATTTATTGAAGTGACATCAGTTAACAAAATTATTTTGGTTTCAGGCGCACAATTCTGAAATACATCATCTGTATAATACATGATCTGTGTGCTCACCATCCCAAGCCAAGTCTCCCTCCATCACTCTTCACCCCCCATACCCTCATCTACCTCCCCCACCCTCTTTCCTTCTGGTCATCACCACACTGCTGTCTGTGTCTGTGAGGGTTTTCCTTAATCTTGCCACCTTTTCCCCACCCTCCGGCCCCTCTCCCTTCTGGCAGTTGTCAGTCTGTTCTCTATCTATGACTCAGTTTGTATTTGTTTGTTAGTTTATTTTGTTAATTAGATTCTGCATATGAATGAAATCATATGGTACTTGTCTTTCTCAGACTGGCTTAATTTACTTAGCACAATGCTCTCCAGGTCCATCCACACTGTCGCAAAGGTAAGATTTCCTTCTTTTTTTGTGGCCAAGTTGAATTCTGTTGAATACATATACCACAGATTTTTTTTATCCCCTCATCTACTGATGGGCACTTGGGCTGCTTCCAAATCTTGGCTATTATAAAGAATGCTGCAATGAACACAGGGATGCATATATTCTTTCCAATTAGTGTTTCAGATTCCTTCAGATATATTTCCAGAAGTGGAATTGCTGGATCATAAGGCAGTTCCATTTTTAATTTTTTGAGGAAACTCTATACTGCTTTCCACATTGGCTGCACCAGTCTGCATTCCAACCAACAGTGCACTAGGGTTCCCTTTTCTCAACATCCTCACCAACACTTGTTTGTTAACTTATTGATGATAGGCATTTTGACTGTTGTGATATCTTATTGTGGTTTTAATTAGCATTTCTCTAATGATTAGTGTCATTGGACATCTTTTCATATGTCTATTGGCCATCTGTGTGTCCTCTTTGCAGAGGTGTCTGTTTAGGCCCTTTGCCCATTTCGTAATTGGATTGTTTGTTTTTCTGGTGTTGGGTTGTATAACGTCTTTACAAATTTTGGATATTCACCTCTTATCAGATGTATAATTGATGAATATGTTTTCCCATTAAATGGGTAGTCTTTTCATTTTTGTTGATGGTTTCCTTTGATGTGCAAAACTTTTAAATTTGATGTTGTCCCATTTGTTTATTTTGTTTTCCTTGCCCAAGGCAATATATCAGCAAAAATATTGCTATGAGGAATTTCTGAGGTTTTACTGCCTATTTCTTCTTCTAGGATTTTTTTAAAAAGATTTTATTTATTTATTTTTAGAGAGGGAAGGGAGGGAGAAAGAGAGAGAGAGAGAGAAACATCAATGTGCGGTTGCTGGGGGTCATGGCCTGCAACCCAGGCATGTACCCTGACTGGGAATCGAACCTGCGACACTTTGGTTCACAGCCCGCACTCAATCCACTGAGCTACACCAGCCAGGGCTTCTTCTAGGATTTTTATGACCTAATCTTGAAGTCTTTAATCTATTTTGAGTTTATACTTGTGTATGGTGTAAGAAGGTGGTCTAGTTTATTGTTTTTGCATGTATTGGTCCAATTTTCCCAACACTATTGAATAAACTATCTTTGCCTCATTGTCTGTTTTTGCCTATTTTGTGAAACATTCATTGACAAGCAAAGTATGGGTTTATTTCTGCTCTGTTCCAGTCATCTATATATCTGCTTTTATGCCAGTATCAGACTGGTTTGATGACTATGGCCTTGTAGTATAGTTTGATATCAGGTAGTGTGTTACCTGATAGGAAATGGCCTTGAGCAGGTCTGCCTCAAGCCAGCCTGTAGTATGTAGGTTCTTGACTTCGTGTAGGTGACAACACAGGTCCAGGTGATTTTGAGAGTAAGTTTATTAAGGTTGGGGGCAGTGAAACAAGGAAGGGCTTAGGGTAGAAGAAGTAACTGGAGAGAGCCTAGGCAGTGCTCTGCTTTGGCTCCCTAGAAAAGTTATAGCAAAGGAGTGAGCCAAGGTGGGGCTGCTTGTAGCTCACTAGGAGGTCAGAGAGAAAGAGGGTCCTAGAGACAGGATCGGAGATAAGCCCAGGAAGAGCTGCTGCTACCCACTGCCCACCTGGCTGCAAGTCTCCTGGGGATCCTCAGAGTTTAGGAGGAAATAAAATGTTCATGCCAGGGAAGGAGCATGGCATTGGGTGTGCTACAGAGCGAGCCAGCACTGAGTCTTTGTCCTGAGGGCTTTTTATCATTTCTCTGCGGGTGAGAATCTTAGGGGAGGGTTTTTAGCAGAATATCCATCAGCTTTCCAGGTGCATTTTTAATATGCTGATGTGTCAAAATGAGCACATAGGGGAATTTGGGAATATTTTTTGGTCTGCTATACTGTTTTATTTTGGGTCTGTCTGGCTTTTAATGGGGTTTTTATTATTTGTTCCCCTGACTTCATCTGTCCTTGGGTTTAGCTGGCACAAATTACATTAATTGGATCTCTGTTCTTTATTTCCCAGACCAGGGAAATTGAAGCTATGTATTCTTCGGTTAGGGAGGAGATATAAGCCATTTGCTCTCAAGTGTCCTTGGTAAGGGGAAATAAGGTCTTGCAATTTCCCAGCTGGCTATAAGTTGCTCAAACTGTTTGGCCTTGTTTAATTTTCTTGTCTCAGTTTCCCCATTCCACTTGCCCAGGAATCTTCCTAGCTTCTTCTTATCCTGTCACAGTGTGATTCCTCCAACTTTGTTCTTCTTTCTCAAGATTGCTGTGGCTATTCAGGGTCTTATGTGGTTCCATATAAATTCTTGGAATATTTGTTCTAGTTCTGTGAAATACACCATTGGAATCTTCATAGGAATTGTGTTGCATCTATAGGTTGCTTTGGGTGGTATGGACATTTTAATGATGTTAATTCTTCCCATCCATAAGCATGGTCTGTGCTTCCACTTATTTGCATCTTCTTCTATTTCTTTCTTCAGTGTCTTATAATTTCCCAAGTATGGGTCTTTTACATCTTTGGTTAAATCGATTCCTAGGTTTTCTATTTTTTTGAAGCAATTGTGAATGGGATTTTTTTTTTTTTTAGTTTTCCTTTCTAATAGCTCATTATTGGTGTATAAAAATGCAACTGATTTCTGGATATTTACTTTGTATCCTGCTATTTTAGTGAATCCATTTATCAGTTCTAGTAGTTTTTGGTGAAATTTATAGGGTTCTCTATATACGATATGATGTCATCTTCTTCCTTTCCAATTTGGATGCCTTTTGCTTCCTTTTGTCTGACTGCAGTGGCTAGGACTTCCAGTACTATGTTGAATGGGAGTGGTGAAAGCAGACATCTCTGGGTTGATTTTTCACTTTTTTGATAGTGTCCTTTGAAGCACAAACATTTTTAATTTTAAAGTCCAGTTTTTCTGTTTTTTTTTATTGCTTGTGTTTTTTTTGTGAAACATCTAAGAATTCTTTGCCAAATCCAAATTCATGAAGATTTATATATATTTTCTTCTGAGAATTTTACAGCTTTAGCACTTAAATTTAGGTCTTTGGTCCATTTTAAGTTCATTATTACAGATGTTATGAGAAGCCCCACTTCATTCTTTTGTATATGGCTGTCCAGTTGCCCAGCACAGTTTGGTGAGGAGACAGTGTTTCCTTATTGAATGCTATTGCTGCCCTTGTTGGAATGAATTAACCTTAGCTGTATGTATGGGTTTAGTTCTGGGCTGTCAATTTTATTCTGTTGATCTATATGCCGTCTCTCTTTATTTCAGTACCGCAGTCTTGACTGTAGTTGCTTTGTACTGTATTCTTTTTTTATTCTCACCCAAGGACATGATCTTAGAGAGAGGGGAAGGGAAGGAGAGAAGAGAAACATCGATGTGAGAGAGAAACATCAATCGGTTGCCTCTCGTGCGCACCCTGACCAGGAACCAAACCTGCAACCTAGACACGTGCCCTCACTAGGAATTGACCCTGACCTCTTGATTTACAGGACAACGCTCCAACCAAGTGAGCCAGACCAGCCAGGGCACTTTATACTGCTTTGAAGTCAAGAAATTAAGAGACCTACTTCTTTTCCAAGATTATTTCAGCTGTTCTGTGTCCTCTGAAATTCCACATGAATGTTACTATCAATTTATACAATGAAATTGTCTGGAGCAATGAATGGGATCACATGGAATCTGTAGTCCGATTTTGGAAACACTGCCGTTGTAAGTCTTCTGGTCCATGGACATGGGATTTTGTTCAGATTATTATCTTATTTAATTTCTTTCAGTGATGTTTTGTAATTTTCAGTGTTCAAGTTTTGTACTTCTTTTGTCAGATTTATTTTTATAAGGAAATGTTTTTAAGATTTTATTTATTTTTAGAGAGGGGGGAAGGGAGGGGGAAAGAGAGGGAGAGAAACATCGATCAATTGCTTCTCACATGTCCCCAACGGGACAGGCCTGCAACCCAGGCAAGTGCCCTGAATGGGAATTGAACCAGTGACCTTTCACTTTGCAGGAGGATGCTCAACCAACTGAGCTATGCCAGTCAGGGCCAGATTTATTTCAAAGTATTTTAGTCTCTGTGATGCTATTGTAAATGAAAAACTTCATATTCAAGTGTGAAGTGTGCTATTGTTCATTGCACATTTACAGAAACACGATTGGTTTTTGTACATTGACCCTGTATCCCACAACCTTTCTGAACTGATGATTAGTTCTAGTATTTATAGTAGATTCATTAGAACTTTCTATACACAAGACCATGTAATATGGGAACATATTTTTGCTTCTTCCTTTTCAATTTCAAAAACTTATTTCTTTTTCTTGTCTGGTTTCCACACTGGAAGTTCCAGTACTATGTTGAATGGAAGTGGTAAGAATGGGCATCTTTGTCTTGTACCTTCTTAGAAGGAGAGCAGCCAGGTTTTTTGCCATTGAATATGTTAGCTGTGGGTTTTTGTAGATGCCCTTCATCATACTGAGACAGTTCCTAGTTTGTTGAGTGTTTTTATCACATTCCAGGTGTGCAGTTTTGGCTATATTTTCTGCATCTATTAAAATGACCATGGTATGTTTGTTAGTTTGTCCTATTGATATAATGTATTGTATTAATTTTCAGATGTTAAAACATTCTTGCTTTCCTGGGATAAACCTTGGTTGGATTTTAATTTCCTTGTCACTTCTGCACTACATGTTTTTGAATTATTTTCTTAGTGGTTGCCTTGGGGTTTACCGTTAACATCTTAATTGACATCAATTTAGTTCTGATTAATACCAACTTAATTTTAGTAACATGCAAGACATTGCTTCTACGTAGCTCTTTCCCCCTGGTTTTATGCTGTTATTATAGCATAATTACATCTGTGTACATTTTGTGCCCATCAACCTAGATTTATAATTATTTCACTAATGAAATAATTTAAATCTGAAAGAAGAGAAAAAGGACTTACAAAGTAAAAACATTTATACTGTCTTTTATATTTACCTACATATTTTTTTGTTCATGTGGATTCAACTTACTGTTTAGTGTTCTTTTGTTTCAGCCTGAAGTGTACCCTTTAATATTTCTTATAAGGCAGGGCTACTAGCAACAAAATTCTCTGGGCTGTTTTTGTTTGGGAGTGTCTTTATTTTTTATTCATTTTTAATGGATAGTTTGCCTAGATTAAACAAAAAAAAATAGGTGACAAGACCCCCACCACTTCTTTCAGTACTTTGGATACATCATCCCATTGCCTCTTCCACCAAGGTTTCCGATGAGAAATTGGCTTTACTCTAACTGAGTATCCCTTCTATGTGGTGTCACTTCTCCCTTGTTCTTTAAAAATTCTCTTTGCCTTTGGCGTTTGATGGTGTGATTATGATGTGTTTTAATGGATCTCTATGAGTTTACCCAACTTGGAGTTTGTTAACCTTTGTGGATATGTGAAGGTTTTTTTAAAAAAGTCAAATTTGGGGTTTTTAGCCATTACATCTTCAACTATTCTTTCTGCCTCTTTCTTCCCTCTTTTTCCCTACAAGTGCAGTGTTGTAGGTTTAATGGTGTAGGTTCGAAGAATCTCTGAGGCTCTGTTCATTTTTCCTCACTCCATTTACTTTTTACTCCCCAGCCTAAGTAATCTAAATTGACCTTTATTCAAGTTCACTTGTTCTTTATCCTACCTGTTAAAATTGTTGTTGGGCCTCTCTAGTGATTTTTTTCATTTGTTATTGTACTTTTCAACAGAAAAGTATGTCCATATACTTTCCATTTGGTTCATTTTTGTAATTGCTCTCTCTTTACTAATACCCTCTGTTTGGTAAGACTTCACTCTAGTTCTTCATACTTCACACTTCACTCTATGAAGACTTCATACTTCACTCTAGTTCTTTAGTCATGGTTTTCTTTAGTTCATTGAATACATTTAAAATAAGTGATTTAAAAGTTCTTGTTTAACACACCCAACATCTGGGCTTTCTCAAGAACATTGTATACTGATTTTCTCCTGTGTTTAAACCATACTTGTTTCTTTGCTTGTATCTTTTTTTTGGGTGAAAACTGGACATTTTAAGAAATGTAACATGGAAACAATTGAAATCAGATCCCTTCCCCTTCCCAGGACTTTTCATTGTTGCTGCTCATTGATAATTGTTGATTTACCTGAATTAATTTTGTATTGTTTGTAATACATGGCTACCACAGTCTTGACTCAGTTTTCTACTGGTTGGCTAATTATCGATTTTCTTAAACTCTTGGAACCAGCAGATCTCCTGGTATTGGTCAATGTCCGAGTGTGTGCAGGGTGAGGCACACCCACGGCACTCATCCAGCTGGGTTGCGCCTCTGCCTTAGCCTTCACCTCCTGCTTTTTGCCGCCTTTGCTGAGCGAGCATAGGGTTCTCTGCACACTCGTGGCTTTTTGGATCCCTAGAAATGTGCTAGCGCTTTTCAATGTCTCTAAGTCATCACTTTCTTTAGTGTTTTCCTTTTAAGGTTTTTTTGTTGCTGGTCTACTGTTTGTCTCAATTTTTATTTATTGACTCTGGCAGCTCAACATTGAAACACTTGACTGCAAATGTTTTTAACAAACCCCACCAAGGAAAAGGGGTTTTAGTACTCTGCAGGCTCTCACCTGACATCAAATAAAGGCAAGCACTTTTAGTGGGGTTTCCAAGGAAGCACTAGGCAGTTTCCTTGGAGTTGAGGCTTTGAAAGATCTTCAGCTCCATTCTGCTCCCTTCAGTATTGGGAACGTGGGCTCCTAAGTTTGAAAGCCACTGCTGAGCCAGGGCTCCAGGAAGGGGAGTAGGACAAACTAAAACCAAGTTTGGTGTTCTTACTGAAATGCAGGCATTTTTCTTGAGTAAATGCCTCTTAGGTTGTTGCAAGACTGGTTCATTTCCAGAGTTCTAAAAAGGTTAATGCTGAAAGTTTTAATGAGTTTTTAATTATTTTTATGGAGGGACAAGCTTTCAGAGGTCCTTACTCCCCCTCCTCCCCCCATTTTCTGATGTTACCCTCAAATTATTTTTAAGCAGGAAGTTTACATGTTTAGATTCAAGCTAAACTTTTTCTCCTGTTAGCAGAAATCTTAGCTCTCTGTTTTCAGCTTTAGAAGGGAGAGTGGAGTCTGCACCACATATGCATGGTCCAGTGAACTGGGAGGTTATACACAGACGTGGTGTCTTTTTTCCTTGGTTCTCTCATTCAGGAATTCTTTCACTTTCTGGCCACTGTGGTTCTTCAAACCTCTGTCTTCAAGTTTAACAAAATAGCAGGCTTTATATCTGGGTTTAATTTCCCCATTTGACACAAACTCTGGCCTATCAGGTAAAAAGTCACAAAAATAGGAAATTCATTGAGTGCTGTTCCCTTCAACCAAGTGTTGAGTGTCTTCCAGTATGTTCCTGCTTTTTGTTTCTCTCGCATGTCTTTAAGTAGTGGTTATTTTAATTGTTTATAGTCTGTGGGGCAGGTTGGTCCAAGAGAAGGTACTTCTTCATTACCAGAACTTGAAATCCACAAGTGCATTTGATAATAATAAGTTCATTATTTAAAAAGCAACTCCATAGTTACTGAAAAGGCCAGCTTGTTCATTCTCCTCTTAAATGTCTAAAATAACTCTTTGGGAGCAGATCTATTAATGCCCAAAGTTGTTTTTTTTTTTTAAGGGAAGATAAAATATATGGAATATTTTATTTTCATTATGTTCATAGTGTCAAAAATAGACACCGTCCCTAACTTTCTGGACTCTACTCTGCCCCAGAGAAATCTCCACTTAGCAAATTAAGCAGTAGAGAATCAGAGGTAGGATTATTTACAGAGAAACAAGAATTTGGAGGCTAGACTGAAAGATGAGAAAGTCACATAAAATGATGTAGTAAGGACTAAAAAAGCATATAAAGTATTTTTCAAGCTGTGATGTACAGTTCAGCCAGCCCTCAAGGACCCAGAGGTGAGGAGAGCAACCTGGGAGACAGGCTTTAACTCTGGTGCGACGGACCTGGAGCGAAAGAAGGTTTGTGCTTCGCCATTTTCTCCTCTGTGAGACGATCTCAGAGGCCCCTTCCAGCTTTCAGGTTCAAATTCTGAGGGAGGCTGGAAATACACCAACACGATAAATGTTTTACCAGGTTGGTGGCACTCTGTGTGTACATTTTGGATATTTTGTTTCAACTCTAAATTTGTTTAATGGCATTTTAGTAAGTAAATGTAGATTTATGGTTTTTTTTTAAATGGAAGAATTAGAGACCAAAATTTTGAGTTAGATCCCTTCAGAAATGCCACTTTGGCACCATCTGCTGGGGAACTTTTAAAATATTTTCTGTATGTAACCTTTCTTACTACTTTACCGAAATGATTTAAAGGAAAAACTGTTGATCTTTACATCTAAATTGAGTACCCTGTCAGCTTGTGTTAGTAGAAATTTAGGTATAAATTCAGTATCACTTAAGGGGCACAGAACACATGTAAACAAATCTTAGAATGTATTTGAATTTTATGTGCATGCATCTGTTTCAGCTGAGTCTGACAATGTTTGCTGCACTTTTCATAATGACCTTGACTGTCTTTTGAAGGCCTGTGCACCAGGTACTTGATACACATTATGTTACTTGGTTCTCTAACAAGCAAACACTTTCTCCCAGGACATTGACGACTCAAGGATGCTTCACAGCAGTACTACACCAGCCTGTCACTTGCCAGGAGGGTGCTCTTGGGCAGGTTACTGAACACTGTTTTCTTATTGATAAACTCACTGGTGGACCTGCCACGGCACAATGAGACAATGGTTAGGAAAGCCTGGCCCTACGCACTCCACTCTCCCTAAATCACCGTCACTGCTATTCCAACTTGCTTTTCCTCTGGAAACACCCGCCTTGGCTGTCCCCAGGACCGGCAGCATTTCCATCCACTTGGGACAGGATGGGTTTCACTTACTAAAGGATTAAGCTGTGGTCTGAGACAACACTTATTTCTGGAGTTTCTGGTATCACATAGCCCAGTTATGGCACTATAACTGTCTACATAATTATTTCTCAATGTTTACCTGAAAAATTGGGACGGAACAGGCTTTTAAGTCTCCCTCAGTCTGTTGCCCCAAAGGAACCTGTGGTAGAAGCTCTTGGTTGTCTACCCAAATCCATCTACCCCTTGCGCAGCACTGGAGCAGCAGGCAGGCGCGGAGCTGCTGAATCCCCAGTGTGACTGGCAGTCTGCTGCAGCCAGGCTGGCTAAGCTTTTGCCAACAGAATACGCCGTGAAGTGATGTGCGCCACTGACAGTTTGCGCCCTACAAAACGTCCCAGGTTGGAGGAGTTGTCCCTGTCTGCTGGAGGATTGCGGTGACGGGCCCTGGAGATGGCGGCCCACAGACAGAAGTCAACCGTGGGTCCCCCGAGGGACTGGGGGGCAGGACTGCCCTGCCCACTTCTACACCCAACCTACAACCCCTACATAATTAAGAAATACCCTTTTCAGTCTTAACTACCGAAATGTTGTGATCAGGTTGCGACCATGGCCACGCTGAACCGAAACAGTGACCACAGGTGCCACTGTGAGGCATTTCCATTCAGCCCTTCCTATTACATGGAAAATAGTTCACGTGTGCCTGTGTACCGTACTTCTTACAGTAAGTATTTTTCTGTGTTACACATTCTTCATAATAATTTAATGGCTGCAGTGTTCTGTAAGTAGCTGGTTAAACTGTAGGTCACTTTTTACTCTATTGTTGACATTTGGTTTGTTTCTAATTTTGTCTCTAACTAATGCCATTATGAACATTTTTTGTGCAGAAGCCTTATTCTACATTTTGAATTACTTTAAAAACCATCATCAGAGTTGGCATTATTCCCAGGTTATAAACACACTGCTGAACTTCTTTCACAAAGACTGAATCAAATACATTGCCATCATTAATGTGCTAATTTCATCAGACTTTGAAAGCAAAAGGATTTTACAAATATGTAAGAGTGTACATTTAGGTCAAGTGGATTTTAAAAAATTTCCCAATCTTTTATTTTGCATTTCTTTGATCACCACTGAAGTTGAACACTTTTACGTGCTTGCTAATTAGCTGTACCTTCTCTTAAAAATTTTATGTCCTGCCATAAACTGGAGTCTACATTTTCTGTAGATTTACACAATCTAGCACTAATAGATATTATCAAGAATCAATAATCCAAAAATTCAGAAAGCAATTTATTAAAAGTCAGAACAAATATTAAGGCACAAAATACATCATCTTTTCAAACAAAAATCTTTGAAATAGCTTTGTCCTACATTCAAAGCAACTTCTTCCTTATACAATAATTTAACTTTTTTAAATAGAAAAATATAACTACTTAAGTCCCTAAATTTCTTCCCAAATACATTTTTCTATTTCTTAAGAAGTTTCTTAGTGCGTAGTTAAGCTTCAGTATTATAATGTACACTTTCTTGGAAGTCCTGTTTGCCATTTGCACAGCTGCTATGTTTAGGACTCTACTTGTCAGTATGAGACTGGTGTTCTGTGCTGCCGACTGCATGCTGTTGGCCGTACAAAGACACAAGCGCCAACACCAGGGACTTGGAAATAGCATAAGATCTCAACATTAAACCAGTCATGTGTAGCTTAGTGCAACAGACTCAAACCCCTTTTTTAAAAAGGATATAAAAAATCAACGGTATATGTACATTTTTATACTTTCAGCCTTGACATTCTAGTAGTGCAAACATAATGTACCATATTACAGGGGTAAAGCTGGTCTGCCCTACAGGATAGGGAAGATTAAAAAATTATTTTCTTTACAGAAAAAGTATGGAAACATCATCTCTCAGCCTTAAAAATTCATATTCATCTATTTTTCTAATTTTTGAAATAAACTTAATTATCCTTTAAAGTAGATACTAATACTAATCTAACCCAAATAGTGAAAATTCCCTTTTAAGCAAATTTCACACATCATGTAAATCTAACATGAACTGCAAAATGCTTTTCTAAGCCTTCTGTCTAGAAAAACATAAAACTGGACTATTATTCTCAGATCTCTTCATTAATATATTGGAAGACCCATCTGGATGGCATCCTAAGAATAAACTAATCTGACCTTGATGAGCAATTTCTGGAACCTTCACGCAGAAGCAGGATGACAGCTTCACAATGGCCCTGGGCGCTACTTGGCCATGTGTCCTTTCTATGAACAAGCAGTCCTAGGGCGCCCCCTCCTGTTCATAGGAGGAGGTTCAGAAGACCCTGCCCAAGAATTCTTGATTCGGGTCCCTGGACATCAGCAGAGGACACAGTAATCACTCACGGACAGTGACGGACACAGTGCAGGCCCTTTGAAAAATAGCATTTCTGACAGGCCATCGGGAGGAAACCCTACCTGCTTTGGATGGTGAGGGAAGCCTGCACTTCAGTCTACAGCTAAGCCACCTAGGTTCCAGCATTAATTTTTCTGGCCGCAGGAAGCAGCGTTTTTATAAACACTACTGAGATTACTAGGTCAGAGGCAGTTTGCTGCCTCACACTGACCATCAGCCCCCAATCTCACCCCACTAGCCGGCAGCTCCTACGGGCCAGACGCCCAGGATTCTACATTCAAAATTCAGCTATAGGAGTTGGGGTGAATCTTCCTTGAAATCCAGGCAGTGGTATTAGATAAAAATTGAGGAATGAGAGGGCAGTGGTCACCTCCTGATCTGAAACAACTTGGGCGGGGGGCGAAATACACCAAAACCAGAGAGGACATGAATGGTGGGACATGCACAGGGTGGGAGCCCCGGAGAGTGGGATACTGGGAAAGGACTGGAACCTACACCAGGAACTCGGACACTCTTCTAGGAAGGACACCCAAAGTGACAGCATCTTGACCAGCATGTCCTGTTCAGTACAACACCTAATGAAGGTCACTACTTTAAGTCACTACTGAAAATAAATTGGAAAGTATCTTTCAAGAGACTATTGGAAATAAATCCTTTTTTACTAGCCCTTGTGAAATAGGTAAATGAGAAACAAATTCCAAAGAAAAAATTTTGAAAAAATCTTTTGTGGCTTCACAATGAAATTAAAAAACAGAAAAGTTGTATTTAAGAGCTTATAGTGGGGAGGACTTCAATGCTTCTCAATCATAATTCCCTGGAGTCAGTCCTGATTTACAAGGTTAGATCTCCTTCCAAGAAAGACACACACGATCCCGACTTTCACTCCTGCTCTAAATGCCCGCCAGCCCTGCATCTCTGGTCACTAAAGCAGCAGGCAGCACATTTCCATCGCACTACTTTCAATGGCCTTTCACGTTTAGAATGTTCTGCATTAAAAATAATTAAAACAAAAAATTTCAAATCACACATTGCAATGTAACAAAATAATGTATAAACCATGGTTAAAGGTTAAGAAATTAGTTGCAAGATTAACAGTGATGTACTGTACAGTTAAACATATGTGATATCATGAAATCAAGTATGCCAAGGTTACACACAAGATAAGGTCCTAGCTTCCTCCAGGGTAACCCGGGAGGAAGAGCTCTGGCGAGCTGCGCGGCCAGGTGTCCACAGCCTGCCCCAGGCAGGTTCAGCAGCAGCACGTGCACATACAGCCTGAGTGAGGGGACAGTGGCAGAGCAAATCTTTGGAAGTGACCCTCAAGACCTCTCTCTCCATGTACTTGTGTCCACTGAGCTCAAAGAGAGAAGGTGTCCATGACTTGTGTGCACCGTGGTAATGAAAACCAGGTCTTTGTGCAAGCGTGCGCACTCTCACAGGACAGCCATGTAAATGTCCTATGTTCCAATGTAAACCAAATGTCACTTATTATCAAACTGCTTCAGTACAAAAGTAAAGGAAATTCTTACTGCACCCAGCTAAATATAAACCCAGGAGATGGAGGCAGTGTTTGACCACACTTCGTCTACCTCTAAAATCATGGAAAGAACAGTGGGAGTGTTTACGTTAAAAACAAACAAACAAACAGTTTAAAGCTGAAAGTGCCATATTTTCCAAGAAAAACATACAACCCAATCTACATATCTGCCACCCATTCGCTCAGGTCATTTGGGCATACACTGATCATAATACTTTTCTCACATTATTTCTAAGTCCAGGCAATTTAAAGGACAGGAACTGACATTCAAGAGCTGCTTAAAAAGGGTGTAGAACCCGTCCACCACTTAAATTCTTAATTTTAATACACAGATTTCAAGATAATGCAGTCAGAACTTGTCGCATGACTTCTTTGAGTCCTGGGGAGTCCTTCACTGGTAACTAGGTCTCATGCATATGGTTCCAATCACATTATCTTTTCTGAAGAGAACATTTTTTCTGCCATTTCAGATCTGGTCATGATTTCCTAAAAACAAACAAACAAACAAACAAACAAAGATACTCATCAAAGTGTAGATGCTTCTTCCAGAACCCACCAAATTCTCTAATCTTTCAATAGTCATGATTTTTGTGGGGACGTGAGTATATTCCACAGTATGCAAAGAAGTATTAGATACAGAAAATAAAACCATATAACCCATATTTCCTAGTGCATACAAGGGCGGGGACCCCCCAAACCCTGGAATTATCTTCTGGAGGGCAGGCCCCCTATAATACAGGCTTCCCCCACTAGGTGAGTGTTCTAAAGCCTGCGTTCAGCCTCAGTGAATTGTTTTTGAAGACTGTCAGTGTTTTTGCCCATTTCATGATGGGTGACTTTGAGTGCACCTGCCCACATCGCACTGAGTGGTCAGCAGTTTTTGACCAAAAACGGCATGACCCTTGTGCCCCATCCTCCCTATTCACCCAATCTTGCCACAAGTAGCCTTTTCCCCCCTCAAATGAAAAAAGTCCTGAAAGGGAAATGTTTTGCTGACATGGAAGAGGTGAAATAAGAAATGGTGGAAGCACTAAGAGGCATCAAAATTGACGAGTTCAAAAACTGTTTCAAGCAGTGGAAAAATGTTTTGATGGATGTACTGCATCAAATGGAGAGCACTTTGAAGGAGACTGAAGTTCAAACATGTAATAAACACACAATTTTTAATAAATAAATTCCAGGTTTTTGGGGGTCCACCCTCCCATATAGTCAATTAATTACCTGCTGAGTTCAGGAAGCATTAACGTCCCATTAGCTAGAGCACATTTTGAGCTCAGACTTACCAGGGAGCAGCAGGGACAGGAGTTTGTCTGGAGATTTGCTTCACTTTACCAACTAATGAACTTTTAAGTTATAAATCAATGATTTATCGTATGAATGCTATAAAGGCCCTTTTAAGAACAGTTTCACGGCAACGGCAGTTACAAATCCTGAGGCCTGGCTGCTTTTCACCCAGGCACAGGTGCGCTGTAGCCTCTCAGAACTCCCCACCCCAAGACAATCGGTCAGCAGGCTGACGCCAGAGCCACTGCCCTTGCCTCCAGGAACAAGCCGCGGCTCCCTCCTTGCAAGTCCCTGCTCAGCACCACTGACTGCCCTGGACTCTCTTTGCGGAAGCTGATGTTCCCGCAGCCCTCCTCGCAGCAATTCTTACACTTCAGACTCCCGCCTGTCTCGGGCCACTTTTCAATGTCCAGGTGATCCCTAACTAATTCCCTCCCCAAAGCCTTCCTACATCTGCATCCTCTATTCAAATGTCCTTAGTAAATGAAAATCAGTCAGAAATCCTAACACCCCAGCAAAATATCAGCAAGTATGAGATTATTTAGACCAAGCAGCCATCTTCTAAACTCTACCCATATATGAGATACTCAAAATTTCATAAAATAGTTCTCCCCTCTTTTAATGGGTTGGCCAAAAAGTTTGATTTTTTTCTGTAAGATGGCTCTAATAGCACTTAGTTGTTTTTAATGTCTTTCAAAACAATTTTGTTTATATTGTATTGTGACAGCTGTCATATCAGCCTGCATTTGAAAAAAATTTATCAAATTGATGAATTTTTGTGTAGCCGTTTTAATACTGAAGATGGAAGAAAATATACAACATTTTAGGCATGTTATACTTTATTATTTCATGAAAGGTAAAAATGCAACTGAAATGCTTAAAAAGATCTGTGCAGTACACGGAGAAGGTGCGGTGCTGATGGAACGTGTGAAAAGTGGTCTGTGCAGTGCTGTGCTGGAGAGTTCGCCCTGGGCGATGCTCCACCGTCAGGGAGACTGGTGGAAGCCGACAGCGATCAAATGGGGAATTGAGACGATCAACGCTGTACCACCTGGGAGACAGCCGATATACTCAAAATGCCAAATCAATAAAGTCCTCAGTGAAAATGAAAAACGTGTCTTTTATCTTACAGAAGAAACCACATGGACCTCTTGGCCAGCCCAGTCCACCAAAAAGCATTTATCTTGCTCCCATTTTACATGAAGATCCAGTTCCTTTAAGCTTTACCCACAAATCAACAGTGTCTTTTAGCCTGCTCAATCTGCACCTGTTTTAGAAAGTAACTTTCAGAATTTCTTTCTGAAATGCACTTCTACTTTGTGAAAAATAATAGCCCCAAGAAAGTTAGTGAAAATATATTTTACCTCATCTGAATCTACTAACACTGGAAGAGCTCTGAAAAAGAAAGAAAAAAATGTTGATGGTTACTGAAAGGCTGGTGTATCTATGGAAGATGAGTGGGACACACGTGGCTGCTCCACTACCCACCTCCCAGCCGGACGCAGCCAAGGAGCCGGTGGGGCTCCCCAGCTGCCATGGAGGACTTTTACTGCTGTTGTTTCTAAGAGCCCCAAAGGGGTGAACTGGCACATTCATATAGTGAAATGCTATGCAGCCCCCTAGAAGGTATGACTCCTCCAGGAACAAAAGTTTAAAAACTGATACGAGTCATCTACAGGTACATATTCAGGACAGCAGCACCTTTGAGAAAGCGAGGTCATGGCTTGGGAGGAAAACAAGGTGGTTCTTAGGACAGGCAGTGTTCTACTTTTTGATCTGGGTGCCGGTTACATGAGTGTGCTCGCATTAAAAATTTACTGAGCTACACACTCATTTAGAATGTGTACACTTTTACGAATGCGTGCTGTACCCCCACAAACTTCAGTAAAAAACTAACTGAAATGTGAAAATAATCATAACTTCAAAACGGAAACTACAGAGGCGGAGAGAAAGCGAGACCAGCAGCGCTGGAAGAGGCTGTGCTAGGGGGACGTCTGCGCCCGAGCTGCGCCAGCGAACGACCCCACACACGCGGCCCCAAACACTCGTTTGCCAGCCCTGCCGGTTTCTACCTCGACTGCACAGCCAGTGTCTGAGTGGCACTGTGCTGTCCAATTTGAGAACCCACGTGCTTCTGAGAGAACTCGGCAATGAATTAGGTGGACTTCAGTCATCACTTCACTATGTATGTACGTATCAAATCATTGCGATGTACACCTGATATGTACATAAGCCTTATTAAAATATACACATGCTTAAAAAAGAGGGATGAGCAAACATTATAAAAGGTGGGAAAATATTTATGGAATCAGGTGTTTGTTTAATTCCATGTCTTTATTGTCATTGACTGGGCGTAAGCTAACACAGTACACTGGAGAGAGAAAAAACTACCTAACAGAAGCTTTGCTTGGGAAAAATAATATGATAAAAAGACAAGTGTAGCCTCGATGTGTGAGAAAGCTTTGAGGGAGCACCTGAAGGGCACGTCTGTGCCAGGCCACAACCTGAAAGTCCCATCCACACTTAAGCCCAAGGGTGGATGCTACCTGCAGTGCAGTCCCTAGTGATGGAGGAACAGACACTGGGAGACAAACTGATGTGCGAACCTGACGTAATGAAAGGAGCTTGTTTGGAACAACATCACTAAGGAAAATCCAGGGGGAGACAGCTTCTGGGGAGACAGGAACCAGAACCCGAGAGTCTGAGCACAGTCATTGGGCACTTAGCTCCTTGTTCACAAATAAATACTAGCTGCCTCAAAAGTGGGTCTGCTAGGTAAGTAACTACCTAAAACTTATTCAGATGTATTCAGAGCCACGAAGAGGAAGGCAGATGATGCTAAGCTGAACTTTAAGGCTGGTCAGAGATAAGGAAAAGCCATAATGAACATGACCACATATGAGTAGCTCATGATACAGCAGATCACACGGTCATTCATCATCAGTTTAAACTTCCTATGACTTACAAAACTTTTGTTTTATTTTTACAGATGTATAAAAAAGGTTTCCCTGTGTATGAAGTCTAACTTCCACACATGCTATGTGAAGTGTACATTTATTTTGAGGAGCATTGCACTAAATTTCTTGTGTTAGTTTTCAGAAGTGAACAACACAGATTTCTAAGAATCTAAAACACTGGAAACTAATTTGGATTATACAGCTCTACTCATTTCACATAAACTGTTCATGAGAACATATGAGATCTCTAAGTCTTTTATAGTCCGAAAGAATTTTTGTAATCAAGCACATATTTCTATTTACAGGAAGAAGAATAAAGTGATGACTTCCCAAAACATGAAGAAAATTGCCAGGAGCCCTACTGCTTTCCAGGAAGTGGGGATTCTGCTGGGATAACTTCCTTCTGAAGTACTTAGGACCAAGTTACCAAATCTGGAAGACAACAGTTGTCACATAATCTGAATCTTTCCACACACCTTTGCTCAAAAACACCTGAAATCCCTAAAGATTGCAAATAAAGCCAAACACAATCTGTGGTTTTCAGCATTTCCAGCAGAGCACCACAAACTGGAAATTACATGTAAGCAGAGAAGTAAATGCCACTTCTAACAGATTCCCTGTTGTCACCACGAGCTCATGAGCACACAGTGGGAAAAGAGAAGTTTGAGGGATTGTGTGAAGAGTAGAGGGGAGGGAGGACAGCCAAAACAAAGACATAACCAACCTCAGCAAAAACCCCAACACTAAACACCAAAGCACTGAGTAAAGGCTGGTGACCTACTACAGGGACGGGGCTTACAGTGAGCAGAATCGAACGGAGTGGCTTGGACAGGCATCCAGGCTTCTGGTCAAGATGGAGGCGTAGGTAAACATGGCTCACTTCCTTGTACAACCATCAAAATTACAACTAAACTACAGAACCACCACCACTCAGAACCATCAGAAATCAAGCTGATGGAAGTCTCACAACTATAGAAAGAAACCACATCCATCTGGACTGGTAGGAGACACACAGACATGGAACGGGCAGGTGCTACACCCACATGTGGTGAATAAAAATTCAGGAGGGGATATCTCTGGAGTGAGAGAGCTCAGCTCAACACCAAACCTCCCAGCCCAGGGTTCCAGTGCCAGATGGATACATCCTGAGCACAGTTTGAGTAGGTGGGGCCCGCACATGAACTTACTCAGACTATGCCCTATAGCTCCACACTGGGGTAGCAGCTTGAAAGGCACCAGTGGCATATAGAGAGAAACCGAAGTGTCTGGCATTAAGGTGAGAACTGGGGGACAGCTTTCTCCCAGAAAGAAAGGCAGGCAGAGGCCACTGTTCCTTTTCTGAGCCTTCCCTGCACAAACCTTGAGGGCTGGCAGGCAGAGGCCATATCTGAGAATTCATCAACCTGGCTCACATGGTTTTCTCTGCCCTGGGGAATACCTGAAACTCTGACCCACCCAACTTATGACCCAGGCAAGCTGTTAACAGTGGCTTTTCCACACGAATGGCTGATCTCCACTCAACTTCACGTCTTTCTAAATGCACTCAAGCAACAACCAGCTTCAGTAAGTGCCCAATTCCTGTACCTCTGGCTAAGTGGCCTCAAGCCCAGCACTAGCAGCAGCCAGCTATGGATCAGTTTGGCATCGCCTGAGCTCCTCCAAGCTCATTACAAATAGCAGCTATCTGCAGATTGCTTTGTAGCTCGTGATGAGGGGCTCTAGGCAGAACACAGGCTGTGGCTGACCCTGGCCTGGACCACTCAAAGAACCCCAGAGCCTGTGGGCCCAGTGGATAGTTGCAGACCACATGGGAGCACCAGAACCCTGCCCCTACACAGCTGATCTTCCGTGGAGGTCAGAAGTTGGTGGTCAGTGGCCATAGCCAGTCCTTGCAGCTGACTGACCTGAGGAAATCCCTCCCATTGACCTGCCAACAGCAAGCCAGGCTCAGTTACAAGAGGAGGGTGTACTCAGACCACATGAAGGGCACACTTTGAGTTTCCAGCTTGGTTGATAGGGGAGGCTGTGCCACTGGACCCTATAGGATACCTACTGCATTAGGCCATGCTACCAAGATACAGAGTCACAGCAGCTCTACCTAATACATAGAAACAAACACAGGGATGCTGTCAAAATGAAGAGACAAAGAAACACAGCCCAAATGAAAGAACAGATCAAAGCTCCAGAAAAAGTACTAAACAAAATGAAAATGAGCAAATTATCAGATGTACAATTCAAAACACTGGACATAAGGATGCTCAAGGAACTTAGTGAGGTTCTCAACAGCATAAAAACAGATATAGTCAGAAACAAAGGATACACTAATTGAAATAAAGAACAATTTATAGAGAATCAAAAGTAGAATGGATGAAGCTGAGAATCAAAGCAACAATATGGAACATAAGGAAACAAAAAACAACCAATCAGAACAAGAAGAAGAAAAAAAATAAAAAAAACAAGGATAGTATAAGCAACCTCTGGGACAACTTTAAGAGTTCCAACATTTGCCTCATAGGGGTGCCAGAAGGAGAAGAGAAAGAGCAACAAATTGGAAATCTATTTGAAAAAATAATGAAAGAAAACTTCCCTCATTTGTTGAATGAAATAGACATGCAAATCCAAGGAGAAGAGAGAGTCCCAAATAAGGTGGATGCAAACAGGCCCAAACCGAGACACATCATAATTAAAATGCCAAAGGTTAAAGATAAAAAGAATCTGAAAAGCCGCAAGAGAAAAGCAGTTAGTGACCTATAGGGGAGTTCCCATCAGACTATCAGGTGATTTCTCAAGAGTCGTTGCAGGCTAGAAGGATTGGCAAGAAATATTCCAAGTCATGAAAAGGAGGGACCTTCAGGCAAGACTGTTCTACACAGCAAACCTATCATTTAGAACCAAAGAGTAGATAAGGAACTTCCCAGACAAGAAAAAAGTAAAAGAGTTAATCATCACCAAACCATTATTATACGAAATGTTAAAAGGGACTTATTTAAGAAAAAGAAGAAGATAAACTATGAACAATAAAATGGCAATAAACAACACACCTATTAACAACTGAATCTAATAAACTAAACAAACAAGAACAGAGAGAGAGAATCATGGATGCAGAGACTGTTTTGATAGTTGCCGGATGGGAAGGTGTTGGCGGGGAATGGGTGAAGAGGTGAGGGGATTAAGAAGTACATATTGGGCCCTAGCTGGTGTGGCTCAGTGGATTGAGTGCTGGCCTGTGAATCAAAGGGTCACTGGTTCGATTCTCAGTCTAGGGAACATGCCTAGGTTGCAGGACACGTCCCAGTTAGGGGGCACGCCTGAGGCAACCAGACACTGATGTTTCTTTCCCTCTCCCCTCCTCTCTCTAAAATAAATATATAAAATATTTTAAAAATAAAAAAAGAAGTACAAATTGGTAGTCAAAGAATAGCCAGAGGAATATAAAGTACAGTACAGGAAATAGAGTAGTCAAAGAACTTATATGCATGACCCATGGACATGAACAATGGTGTGGGGACTGCCTGAGGAAGTGTGGTATGCTGGGTGGGTGAGGGGAGGGGGAAAATTGGGACAATTGTATACTTTAAAAGAAAAAAAAACCAAATGTAGTAGCTTGAACAGTCATGGTTTTCAGGGGAAAGTCAAACACACAGAGGAGTGGTATTCCTCAGAAACATGACAGCACAGTGAATAAAAAAGGAAGAAAGCAAAGTTAAAGACTCTGCAAAAATAAAAGAAAAAATAAGATAACACCAACCTCTCTTCTCTCCAAACTTCCCATCTCAACCACATTACCCACAAATGAAACTATAATTTATGTAACTTGATGAAAGAAAGCACTCAAACTAGGCAGTCTCACCACAAAGTGCCTAGAAATAGGAAAAACAGAGAAAACCAACTCCATATAATGGTGGAGAAGAAAAAAACAAAAAGAAAAATCAAGACATTTTTCAGTGGAAGAGAGCTATAGCTATAATACAACTCTCCAAATTAAACAAATTAAAAAGAACATTTGGTGATATTAAAAACAATAATAAATTTAATTTTAAAAAAACAATAAATAAATTTAAATTTCTAGAGTAAGAAGTTTAAAAACCAAGAACAAAAATGGATAAAAACAAAAGAGGAAGAAAATAAAAGAATTAAACACCCGGAAATAATTAAAGGAAAAGACAAAATCATCCCTATAATGAAAAAATAGCAAGGTTGCTATGGAAGAATAAATATAAATAAAAATTTAATATGTGGTAAGGAGACAACTAAGAGAATGAGAATGATGAAAAGGAAGAAGTAAAAATAATCATAGAGAAACTGTTGAAAATGGAAGATAGTAGGTAAAGGTGAAAAGAAAAGATCAGATGATTCCTCCCACACAAAGATGTATATAAACATAGACAAAATTATTAAAAACAAGTAGTTGAAGGCACTGCAAAATAACCAAGGGGAGTGGGTATACTGATCCAAGTAGCTCAGCAAATTCCAAGGAGCATATGCAAAAAGAAAACCACATCTAAGCACATTACAAAGACACTGCAGGAAGCCAAATACTATAAAAAATCTGAAGAGCAGTAAAATAAATGACACATTACACACAAGAGAACAAAAATACAATACAACTGACTTCTCTACAAAAACTATACAAAGAGAAGGTACTGGAAGGACATGCTGCAAGTGTTCAAACAAAAGTCAACCAAGAATTTTGTATCCAGCAAAACTATCCTTCAAGAAAGGAGGGTAAAGAACCCTGGCTGGTGTGGCTCAGTGGACTGAGTGCCAACCTGAGAACCAAAGGGTCGCCAGTTCAATTCCCAGTCAGGGGACATGCCTGGGTTGCAGGCCAAGCCCCTGGTGGGGAGCATGCGAGAGGCAACTACACATTGATGTTTCTCTCCCTCTCTTTCTCTCTCCCTTCCCCTGTCTCTAAAAATAAGTAAATAAAATCTTTAAAAAAATTACTTTATAAACAAAGGAGGGCAAACAAATACATTTTCATATAAATAAAAGTGAGAAAATTTGTTTCTAGCAGAAATATATTATAAAAAATAATAAAGACCTATAGGAGATGGTGATAATTCAAGACATACAAGAAGGAAAGTACTAGTAAATGCATGGCTAAATATAAAGGAATATATATACACCTATTTTCCTTTTCTATCAAAAAATATAATAGTGTATTGTTAGTATAATATATATGTTGTCCCCACTTTGCATAAATCTGATGTGTGTGAATTTAAATTACTATAATTTAGTTAAGTAACACTGGTTCCTTAACAGGACAGTTCAAATTTCAGTTACTAAAAAGCACAAGATACCATAACCACTAAAAGAGCTAAAGCCAAAAAGGTGAGCAATAACAGGTGTTGATACAGATGTGGAGAAACGAAAAGCCTCATACATTACTATAGGAATAAAAACGGTTCAGCTGCTGGGAAAACAGCCTGGCACTTCTCCAAAATATTAAACATACACTCACCATATGATCTAACAATTCCATTTTTAGGTATATACCCAAGAGAAATGAAAATATATGTCCACACAATGCCAAGAATCACCATATTCACGGTGATGAAAACCAAAGATAAGGGAGAAAATCCTGAAGGCAGCCAAAAAACTAAACAAAACAAAAATTCCACAAATAGAACCCAGGTAATATATGGAGGAACAAAGAAGAACTAAACCAGACTTCTTTCTGAAATTATGAAAGCTGGAGGACATCAAGTAACAATCTTTGAAGTGTTAAGAGAAAAAAACTACGAATTCTATACCCAGCAAAAATACCTTTCAAAAAAGCTAAAACAGAGCCCTGGCTGGCGTAGCTCAGTGGATTGAGCGCGAGCTGCAAACCAAAGTGTCACAGGTTCGATTCCCAGCCAGGGTACATGCCTGGGTTACAGGCCATAACCCCCAGCAACTGCACATTGATGTTTCTCTCTCTATCTCCCTCCCTTCCCTCTCTAAAAAAAAAAAAAATCTTAAAAAAAAAAGCTAAAACAAAGACTTTTTCAGACAATAAAACCTGACAGATCATTGCCAGGATACCTGCACTGCCATGAAGGGTATTCTTCAGGCAATCAGAGTGCCATACTAACAGGAACTGTCTGAATAGGAAGCAAATGGGAACAGGAAAAGGAAGGAACAATAAGTGAAA
Organism: Phyllostomus hastatus; assembly: GCF_019186645.2. Lineage (NCBI taxonomy): Eukaryota > Metazoa > Chordata > Mammalia > Chiroptera > Phyllostomidae > Phyllostomus > Phyllostomus hastatus. Next base: position 70,628,130 of record NW_025334041.1, on the reverse strand, counting down.
ACATCACATCTGTCTATCCTGACTACTTTCCACTGTGGAACTGGCTCTGGAATGCTAGGGTTAAACAGAACATTGATCAAGAAGACCCTGAATAGTTCAAAGTTCCCAAAGGGACTTCATCTGCACTCTATTTTTCCTGTGCTCACATTTTTCTTCCAAAAGCTTTCCTGCTATACGTGATTGTGTGGTTATGTGTTAAAGAAAAGTATTCTACATGTGTTTGAACTTTACCAAAATAAAAAAGTTAAAACAAAATAAAATGATTCAATCCTATAAACAAAGATCAGAAAAGGCTGGAGTTGGTAGTAGAGTACAAGTATTAAAATAGTTATTGTACAGTGGAAAAGAGTGAAGACAGACAATCCAATTAAAAAATGGGCAAAGGACCTGAATAGATATTCTCCAAACAGGACATACAGATGGTCAATAGACATATGGAAAGATGCTCAATGTCGCTAATCATCAGAGAGATGCAAATTAGAACTACAACAAGATATCACCTCACAACTGTCAGAATGGCTGTCATCAATAAATCAACAAACAACAAGTGCTGGTGAGGATTTGGAGAAAAGGGAACCCTTGTGCACTACTGGTGGGAATGCAGACTGATACAGTCACTGTGAAAGGCAGTAGGAGATACCTCAAAAAAATTAAAGATGAAACTGCCTTATGACCCAGTGACTCCATTTCTGGGAATTTATCCAAAGAAACCCGAAACATTAATTTGAAAGAATATGTGAATTCCTGAGTGCACTGCAGCATCATTTACACTAGCCAAGATCTGAAAGCAAGTGTCCATCAGTAGATGAGTGGATAAAACAATTATGGGACATTTACACGATGGAATACTACTTGGCCATGAAAAAAAGAAAATTTTACCCTTTGTGACAGCATGGATGCATCTGGAGAACATTATGCTAAGTGAAATAAACTAGTCAGAGAAAGACAAACACCGTACGATTTCACTCATCTGCAGTATGTAACGAACAAGCTGAACTAACAAGCAAAATAAAGACACACTCATAGAAAGAAAGCAGGACAACAGCTGACGGGTAGAGAGGTCACAGGGTGGGAGGACTGAGAAAAAAAGAAAAAGGACTCATGGACATGGACAGCACTGTGCTGGCTGTGAGGGGGAGAGAGGTGGGTGGATGGGGAAGAAGGTATAATGGGGATAAATGGTAATGGAAAAAACAGAATAAAAAACTAAATAATTTTTAAAAAGAAAAGGGGGAGAGAAAGACAGATCAAGGTAAGGGTGTGTTTTCTTTGCAATTCAACATGCACTAACTCGGTCATTTACTAATGAAAGGGGCTATAAAACCGTGGAGGTGTGAGGGCTTAAAAGCACGTGACAAAGTATGAACTTATTTCTTCACATTTGAGCCTAAATTTAGATTCAAACTCCAATAGGATATTTACACATCTGTGAATGAAGAGGGAATATTTTCTTCCACCCACTTCAAGTCTTCATCCTGTGGAAATATTTACATATTAATAAATATTTACACATTAATATTTATATATTATATAGATATTTGCATGTTGCTTAATATTACTTGAAAATGGAATTTTTAAATAGAATATATATAAAATTTAAGTATTTAAAATCAAATGCATGCCATTCTTTTAATTTCTATATATCCTAAGAAATTGTCACTCATGCCACAAAGAAATTATACCAGTATTTTCTTAAAGAGGCAAACAAACAAAAATTTGAATTTTTAATTTTTGTATTCTTGGTTTTAGTGAGATGCACAGTTGGTTTTGTCCTAGAAACAAAACAAAACAAAACATAAAAATACAAAGAATAGACCTATACAATAGAAAAATGCAAGAATATTGATTTGCATTGATTTTTTGCTCTCTGCATTCAGTCTGATACTCACATAAATTTCTGAATTATTAAAGACAATTAAATATGTACATTACTCACAAAGTTATCAGAAGTAGCAGGTTTAGCTGTTCCATTGGAAACAGTTTTGGAGGTTCTTAATTTTATTCCTTCAGCTATAATAAGAAATATTATAAAGATACATATATTAAAATTACAAAATATTTTCCTTCATGGCCTCATATTTAATAACTCCACAGGAGTAATATTATATATGTTTTTAAAGGAAGTGTTAATAGTATTTCTATTTGGTTCTCCTTCCTTCTCCTCGTTCTGGTCCTTCTCTTTTTTTTTAAAGTTTCCATGTTTCCTGAAATTTACCTTGTCTTCACCAATCTATCCCTGTTGAGTCTTTAATACATTTGTAATGCTTATTTTAAAGTTCCTTCCTTCTAAGTGTAATGTCTGTGCCACTTCCAGCTCCCTGCTGACTGGATGTTCCACTAACTACGGGTCACAGTGTCTGGTTCCATCCCCGTCTGTTACTTTGCCACTGCGCGCTGGGCACTGACAGTGGCGTCACACAGGTTCTGGGTTCTCTCACCTTCCTCTGGGAAGTGTTGTGTTGTGTCCTAGCAGGCATTCAAATAACTGATTAGAGTATTAAGGTAAAATTAATAAAATGATAAAATGCTTTGTAGGAATTAATAGAAAGATGAAATTAGCACCAAAAACATAGTAAGAAATGCTTTGGGTATGACCAGGAATTACAGATGTGCCTAATTTTAAAGAGCAAGAAGAGGTGACTGAAAGAAACTGAGTAATCACCAAGAAGATGAATATATACCAAACCATGCTTGTGAAAAGCAGTGTGCCTACCTCAATACTCAGAGCAAACCAGTAACAAAAAGCTCAAACTACATTAATCATCTTGAAAATTTCATTACTGACTTCTCTTCTTACAAGTATCTAGCATACATATAATAGTTTAAAAATATATATGTACCGCCCTGGCTGTCGTAGCTCAGTGGATTGAGTGCGGGCTGCGAACCAAAGTGTCGCAGTTCGATTCCTAGTCAGGGTACATGCCTGGGTTGCAGGCCATGACCCCCAGCAACCGCACATTGATGTTTCTCTCTCTCTCTCTTTCTCCCTCCCTTCCCTCTCTGAAAATAAATAAATAAAATCTTTAAAAAAAATAAAATAAAAATATATATGTTATAAGAAAAAAAGTATCTGACCTTGAGCATCACAGGTAAAGGTACAATAATTCTTTGTTATAATATATACATGGTCATTCAATAAGAAACACATCACTCACTTAAATTTTCCGATGTTACCGTAAATTCTTCAACTTCATCATCAGAATCATCTATTAAGGGCATGAAGGCATACCTATGTCATAAACAAGAAGTTGTTTTACTAGTGTGTTTAAGGTTGTTCAACCTTCAGTTTATGGCTAAAAGGGTTATTGCACACAAGCAAATCTAAAACTTTGAGTTTTTTCATAAATTAAAATAAAAATTTAATTATTTTACGCTCAAATAGAAAGGTTATTGTGAAGAATGGTGAACCTAAGCATCCGTAGCCCCGCTGGTAAGAGCAGAAATGAGAGGGATCAATCTGGAGAGCAGTTCTGCAACACATCCTGTTCAGGGAGGGGCCTGCCTGCCTGCGGTGCTCCTCCCCACCTCGGGTCTGCCTCCCTCCCTACACCTTTTAACTCATGCCCTAACAAAAGGGAAACTGCTAATCTGATAGGTGAGAATAAAGCACATGATTGAGCCACACTTACTAGGTCCAAGAGCACTCAGAAAGCATTGCTGATAGTAATAGCAGAAAAAAAAACCCCTAGAAACAAAGTGTCTAGTATTCAGGAACTGCTTAATAAATTATGCTACATTCATAACCTGGAATGCCATATAGCCATTAAGCCCTGGCCAGGTGGTTCAGTTGGTAGAAGTGCTGTCCCATACACCAAAAAGGCTGTGGGTTTGATCCCTAGTCTGGGTGTGTACAGGAGGCAACCAATTGATGTTTCTCTCTCACATCTATGTTTCTTTATCTCTCCCCTCCGACCTTTCCTCTCTCTCTGAAGTCAATAAACATATCCTCAGGTGAGATTTAAAGAAAAAAAGAAAAAAGTAATGTGGAAGATCTACATGGGATGATGTGGGTACATTCCAAAAAGGTGCAGAGTAGTGCATACATGTATGTGTGCATGTACTACTGTTATTATTGTATGACTGGTACATATTTGTACATTTTCCCCTCATAGTGCTTTTCTTGGGGAATAGGAATGAGGCGAGGGAAGGTGGGGTTCCCCATCACATGTGGTCTAAAGCACAATCTTCTGAACTTAGCATTCAAACTCTTCTTGATTATGGTCCCACCTTCCTTTGCAGTTTTACCTCTTTCCAGTGTAAGCATCATTAACCACACTGCATGCCTTGATGACCTCCAAAGCAGACCTCATTTCCCTACTACTCCAGAAGTGTACTTACACTCTTCCCCAGCCCTGTCTCTTACTGCCCTGCCCCTTTCCTTAAGGCGAAACATAAATGCTGCCTTTTGGAGTCTTCCTTACCCCACCTCTGTGTGCCCCCTGGACTCACTTTACACATTTCTGATTTCACCATCTTGCATCTGTTCTGTGTGCCTCCCTGCTGGACTATATACTCCCAGCAAGCATGGACTACTTCCCCACAGTCTCTATAAACATGGTGTTAAGTGTAGCAGGTGATCAACAAATGCTTGCCAAACTTGACTTTTCCTATGTTAGGTACCTTTGATTATTTGCTGATGGTCTCCACAAAAACATTATTACAATAAGGATAAGTGAAAAAAGGAAGCTCCAAAATGCACCATCAACCCAACTTTCCATCCAGTCCTATAAGGACAATTCAAACATGAAAAGTTAACTTTCTGATAAACATAAATACACAGATTTCTAATTCAAATAGTGTACAATCACAAGCACTAATGAAATTGTCCAATCAATTAAGTCTATATACATTTTTAAATGAAACATAAAAACTAAGAAATGTTATCTTTCTAAAATCAACATCAATTCGTGCTTCAGCTTCATAGCCAATCAGATGAATAAAATCCTAACATAAATTATATAGTATAGTATCATGAAAAGAGTAAGAGCTTAAAGGTACTTCAGAGATCATTTAATGTGTTTTCTATATGGGAACAGACACGGGACAGGTTAACAGCACAATGAGAATCAGGATGAGAACGGGTGCATAGTCCCCTCTCAGCTGCGCTTCTGCTTTCTATGGTTTTCATTACCTGTGGTCAATTGCAATCCGAAAAAAATAAAGTCCAGAAATAAACAATTCAAAAGAAATTTTAAGAGAAGATCATGTTCACATTACATATATTATAATTGTCCTATTTTATTACTAGTTATTGTTGTTAATCTCTTACTGTGCCTGATTTATAAATTAAACTTTATCACAGGTGTATATGTAGAGAAGAAAACATAGTGTATACAGAGGGTTTGGTACTATCCAGTTTCAGGTGTCCACTGGGGGGTCTTGGGATGTGTCCCCCACGGATAAAGAGGGCCTGCTGTATTTTTGACATTAGTCTCTCTGATGGAAAAATATCAATGCAGTATTTTTCCCAGTAGGTTGTTCTGCTTTTAGTGAGACAAGAAATTTTATCATATATGCTTGAAATGTTTCTAAAGGGCTGTTTAACATTATAAACATTCCCTTCCATAAACAGTTCGGGTTAACAGAAAGATCTAGAAAACAAAAATAAAAATCCAAAAGATATCCTTAGAACTCCAAGAGAAAAATACTGAGGTGAGGGAAGGAGAAAAAAGGAATTCTAAAAAGTCAGTCTCTTATCTCATTAACTCATCCCTAGGATAGCAGAGGTCCAGGACCCTCAGAGGGCTGTTTATAGCTGTTCATATGGAAGTGGAGACAAGCTCCTAATCAAGATGCCCTGAAAAGAGGGCCTTTTAGAGTTTTAGGCTAAGAAACAGATCTTCTTCTAACTTGAGAATTTGTGGCTTACAGTCCCATTAGATATAGAACAGTCCAAATTCATGGTTTGCAGGAAGAAAAGGATTTCCTGTTACCTTAAAATATACAGTAGAGAATCATCTTTCAACATCTACTTTGGAAGGTGAGAAAAGAGCATAGCTGGAAAAGCAGATTTAGGAGAAACTTTGCAGATTCATAGAAGGGGCAACAACAGTTTTTATAATTCTACATAAAATAATTCAAGGTAAACAGAAAATCTCCTCTAGAAGTACTTTAATTTACAAAGACAAACTAAATTCTTAAAAATGACACAAAACAAAATAGTATAATTAAAAACAAAAACCGTTTAAATAGATTATACTTACTGATCGACATTTTGCAAATCTAAATGTTTTAGTTGTCCACACCATAAACACTACAGAAGCTGAAACACACCAAAAAAGTCACATATGAAGGAAAAGAAAAGTCATCCTGAAATAATTTACTATAATAAGAAAAGTTCGATACTTACCCAGAACTGCAAAGATCAGAGTATTTGTAAAGTGCCTATACAAAGAAAATTTCACCATGTTCTTCCTTAGCCTCAGAGTCTTCATAGTTTGTGCTAAACTTATAAAAATGTGAAAAGGTTAAGGAAAAACATTTTAAATAGTAATAAACAGTTAAAATCAAAATCAAAATAAGAATCTTCTACATTTCCAAAACTGGTATCACTAAATATAGTTCCATTAACTTAACAGTAATAAAAACACAGAAAATGTCACCTGAGCCAATACTATATAATCATGATACTGATTTATTGCAATTTTGCTTTACTGTCTACTGCTGTCTGACCAGATAAACTCAGAGGAAAACACACGCAAGAAGCCCCACGAAGCCCCGCTCTTCCACGCGGAGCCCCTAGACCACAGGACAGAGCCACACAACCTGCCTGCCCCTCCAGCGAGGTTCTCTGATTTCCCACAGGGCTTGGGCTTTTCTGTCTCTTTCTTTTGTTTTCTTCTCGTCTATTCTATCTTTTCATGCCCATAATTAAGAAATCGGAACACCTATCAATTCCCTTTTATCAATTAAAATGGAAATATGTCAAATAAAACAAATCTGAACTTAGAAAAGGAGAGACTTCATTCAAGAGATGATTGCAAAAGGGAGAATGTTTGAACTGTAAGATCTTTAGAAGTGAAGTCCCAACCATCACACAGGAAAGGGCTTTTACAGGGAGAGGAAACAGGACTAGAAAGCTTAGGTGCGGGGAAGTGGGTGGCGTGAAGGACAATCAGTCAGGGAGTGACTTTCCTGAGATCTGCAGACTCTCGCAGGGCCTTTCCAGAGGGCTTGGGTAAACAAGAGCTCAGGAACCTGAGGGAAGGAGACAGCTCAGTTTGGTCCAGATTGGTCACTGGGTACATAGGTCTGAGCCTGGCCTTGTCACAGGTAAACCAGGGGCCTTGGGGAGTCTCACTAAGTCCTACAGAAGAAGGAGGTTCTTTGTAGTACGTTTTTTCCCAGAAGGCAAAAGGGTGGGGTCTTTCCTCACCACAGTGGTTCTCCAGGAGCACAGGCTCTGGTGAAGTTCGCTACTGTCAGGTACGAAGAAGTCAGAAGGGACTTCTTCACAGGCTCCTCAATAGCAAGCCTGGGCCGGAGCCAGAGCTCCGTCTGTCAGTGGGAGTTGCTCCTGGTGCACAGCACCAAGCTTTGATCATGAACCACACACAGAAATTACAGAGCACAGCAAAAGAATGCAAGGGGAAAATTTCCCATTTATGCCTCCTATTTGAAATTCCACATACTAGTCAAAAACTTCTCAGTACCTAAACCTACCAAAACTGCTTTTCAACTTTTCTGAATGAGCAAAATGCTGCAAAAGATCAATGTCTAAAATAACACAATCCAACCAATTATGGCTACTGTCAGAATTTACAAAAATGCAAATGTGCTATACATTCCTTAAACATTACCAAGACAAATACTTTTTAGAAATTCTTGATGAAAACCAATTTTCTATGTTAAAAATCTGGTGCCACTTTAAAATTCAGAAGTGCCCTGACTGGTGTGGCTCAGTGGATTGAGTGCCAGCCTGCAAACCGAAAGGTCGCCAGTTTGATTCCCAGTCACGGCACGTGCCTGGCTTGCGGGCCAGGTCCCCAGGCCCATAAGAAGCAACCAGTTGATGTGTCTTTCCCTCTCTTCCTCCCTTCCCCATTCTCTAAAAAATGTAAAATCTAAAAAAAAATATTAAAAAGTAAATAAAATTCAAAAGTGTTTTTAAAAGCCAAGGAATAAAAAGATCAAAAGCAAATTCAGAACTGCCTAAGCCTGCACTTACCAAGACACTGCTAATGCAGGGAAAGCTTAAACCATCTCTCACATTAGAGGGAAGTGGTTAGGAAAGCAGATGGCCCATCATCCTGAGTGAGCGTCCACAGGCCCCCGCTGCCGTACGAAAGGATATCCACCAGCACAAGCCAGAGTCAAGAAGAGACAGAGGGAGGCTGGCCAGAAGCACAAGATCAGAGTCATTTGCCTGCAGCAAAACAGCGAAAAAAATAAAGCAAGCAAAAAAAAGGAAGGGGGTTCATGAGAAAGGCTGTGCTTTGAACTTTTTAGGCTATTTCTGTTATCACTTTAGAAGTAGATTTGTACAGGATTAGCCTCAGTTAAGCTCACCAAAAGCAAAGGAAGCAAGGGTCCTTATGAGAGCTCTCACTTCTCTAAGGAGTCCTGCTTCTCTGCTTATCATTCGTGTCATTTAGGAAACCCACTCTCTTGTACAGACAGAGAAAGCAATTTTCAGTGCAGTAATGAAAATTACCAAACAGCAATCTAAAAGCAAGCACCAGGAATTCAGTTTTAAGCAGAAATAGATACTAAATTTCCTTCTCTCACCATGAAACACTAATGAAAATAATTTTAATTTCTGGATTTCTTCGTGACTTTTATCCCAAACATCTTTATTAAAAATATTAATAATTAGCCCTGGTTGGTGTAGCTCAATGGGTTGAGCATGGGCCTGTCAACCAGAGGGTCACCGGTTTGATTCCCCAGTCAGGGCACTTGCCTGGGTTGTGGGCAGGGTCCCCAGTTGGGGGCATGTGAGAGACAACCACACATTGTTGTTTCTCTCCCTCTCTTTCTCCTTCCTTTCCCCTCTCTCTAGAAATAAATAAGTAAAATCTTTAAAAATATATTAATAATCAATTCCATTTCTGGGATTATACCCTAAGAATCCTGAAACACCAATTCAAAAGAACCTATGCACCCCAATGTTCATAGCAGCATTATTTATAATAGCCAAGAGCTGGAAACAGCCTAAGTCCCCATCAGTAAATGAGTGGATCAAAAAACTATGGCACATTTATACAATGGCATACTATGCAGCAGAAAGAAAGGAGCTCCAGATGAAACTGGAGAGCATTATGCTAAGTGAAATAAGCCAGGCAAGAAAAGACAAATAGCATATGATCTCACCATTAAGTGGAAACTAATCAACAAAATAAACAAGCAAGCAAAACAGAACTAGAGATATGGAAATAAAGAACAGAGGGGAGGAGAGAGGGGAGTAACAGAGGGAAGGTAAGGGTTGTCAGGAACACGTATAAAGGACCCATGGACAAAGATAATGGGGGAGGGGAGAGGGCTGAAGACGGGAGGTGGGGGTGAGTAAGGCAGGGGAGAGTAATGGGGTGGAAATAGGGACAACTATAATTGAACAATAAAAAATTTTTAAAAATATATTAATAATCAACCCTGACAGATGTGGCTCAGTTGGCTGGGCATCATCTCCCAAGGTGAATGTTGCAAGTTCAATTCCCACTCAGGGCACATGCCTGGGCTGTGGGTTCAGTTCCACTGAGGCACGTGTGGGAAGCAACTGATGACGTTTCTCTCCCTCTTTTTCTCCCTCCCTTCCCCTCTCTCTAAAACTAAATAAGTACAATCTTTAAAAATGTTAAGAGTTGATATTGTTCCTTACTAATCTTTCACCTTGTTTTCCTTAACTTCCCACCCCAACCTGGCTCCTTCTGTGTTGGAACAGACAGAAGCCAATGCTGTCCATAAAGGAGAGAAATTACCCTCATTCGAATCCAGATGTAGCCAGAGCATCCGAGCTGCAGTCCTGCCCGCCTCCCAGGGCCGGGGAGCATCCCCTGCCGTGACGCACCTCTCAGAACAGGACCTGCGGCCCTTGGCCGGAACGTGGTTCATGTGTAGAACCAGGGATGGACTTCACCTTTTTAACAATCAAACGTCTTCAAATGTGTTTTAATGCAGAAAATATGAAAATTACTATGGTATTGTGTTTATAGCACTCTCAGAGAAGATCAGATTTATCTAATTTTATTCAATAAACTTGGATTCTAAACTAGTAGCTCTGGACAGAAGTAGAATGTGATTTTCATTCAAGTTTGGTCAGAAACAACTCTTTAAATCAAGTATTATGTCTTAGCTGGACACCCCTAGACACGAGGGGATCCACGAATATCTTCTGGGAGGTTTTTAAACGCCCCACTGCAGGCAAACACCTATGTGGGTGGGGAGCACGTCCACGGTCTGTGCAGAGAGGCTCTGGGCTTCCTTACACTTTCTAAGGTGTGTCTGATCCCAGGACCCAAGCAAGGCTGAGGACCACTGCTTTAGAGAATAAGGGTAACAAATTTAAAGGTTTCGTTTTGCTGTCACTTGGAAGCAAACTGAGAACCCACAAAGAGACGTTAAAGAACAGGTAGACCTGGCTTAGGGAAAACCGCCTACGAGGCCCTCAGAAAAGCCTTAGCGCCACGTTTGCTAGTGCAGCTGCTTCCTTGTAGAGAAAGGACACAGGCAAGTAGAGTCAATTCCCCTCGCCCTTCCCCTGAGGGACAGAGATGAGAAAATGAAAAAAAGTGCAAGGAACGCAAAAGAACATGCAATGTTCAAAGCTAAAATGCAAGTAGCAAAGACAATGGAAACAAAAACCTTGGTAAAAATAAAACCTGCCCTGACTGGTGTGACTCAGTGGACTGAACACAGGCCTTCAAACTGAAGAGTTGCCGGTTCAGTTCCCGGTTGGGGCACATGCCGGCCGGGGTTGCGAGCCAGGGGGCCATGCGAGAGCCAACCAATCAAGGTTTCCCTTACATACTGATATTTCTCTCCCACCCTTCCTGTCTCTCTAAAAAATTAAATAAGTAAAATCTTTACAAAAAGTAAACATAAAACCCATCTATAGGAAAGTTTCCGAGAGAACATAAATGTAGAAGAAATAAATGAAAATACTATTCTGGGATCTGCAAGACCCTACTTTCTGCTCTCACCAGGTCATAGAGTCTCTAGAATTCCTCCCATTTCCATGAGAGGCCCCAACAGGCAGAAATACACATTGGGGATCCCCAGGCTCAAATGAGTCCCGAATTAGTAAGGGGTCCTCAAGGATCAGCCCACACTGCCCTAGAACTTCTGCTGTACTATGATTTCTGCCCTCACCTTCGCCAGACCTGCTCTCCCACTGCCCCATTGCCACCTCTTCAATGACGGAAGCTGGTGTGCCTTGGGAATTCCTCTGTGGCACTGGCCACTGCTGACCACTCCTCCTTACTGAAGCTCTCCCCGCCCCCACTCTGTGACAATTCCTGGTTCTCCCACCTCCCTTCACCCTGGTGCACCTTCCATGAACGATCTGCCCACCCGGCCACCCGGCTCCTCTCCTCTCACTGGTCTACATGTTCTCCTTGGGCCACTACCATGGCCGCATCTTCTCCCGTACAAAGATGATCTCTAACCTGCGCCACCAGTTCTGACTCTTCCTCACACTAATTCGCCAGCAGCACAAATCTCATCCATTCCGGTCCCTTCTCCAAGATCACCACCTTGATAATAGCAGCGCTGCCTCCAGCCGCCCAAATAAGGCCCGTGAGACTTCTCTGGAGACTTTTCTCCTTCTTCTGCCACAGTTTCTAGCAAGTCTGTCACACGGAATTTTTTCTTCACTTCCTCTGCAATATTTCTAACCCTCACCATGTCTTCCTCGGACCACGGTAGATGACTTCTTACTAGACTTTCTGTATGTAATCTCTCCTTTTCCAAGCCATCTCTTTATGTCATCGCTGAATTCTTTCTCACAGAGATCCTGTGTTTTTCACCTGTGCAGCTTCAACTCCCTCTACTTCCTACCTTCAGAGGAAACTCTTAAACCCTTGAGCAAGTTGCTCTATCCTTCCCTCCGGCCCCACCTTCCTCGACTCTCCACACACGCTCCCCTACAGGCTGCTAGTCTGGGACATTCTACCACTGTCCCTGTATTTCACGCCTAACCAGAAGGCTTCTTCCCTGATTCTCAGTTCTCTTCCTTCTAGACCCCTATTTGTCCTCCCAGTCTCGATTTAAATGTCACCATCTCTATGAAGTCTTTCCTCATTTCACATCAGAATTATCTTTTCTCTTTCCTCTGCCTGCAAAACAACCCGCTAAAATGGAGATAACTATTTCCATGTTCCTTCTAGTTACGTGTTTGTCTCTTCTACCAGACTATGAATTCCTTAAATGCGGAGACTGTATCTTTTTCTTCCAAGCCTCCTCAGCACTGGGCACATAGTAAGTACTTAAGTTTGCTGAACTAAATAGAAAGAAACAAACATATTCTTTATTTGGGGAGTTGTTACTTTTTCACCTTCAACTAAAATTCCTGTGTTGAGGTAATAATAATGCAAAACTGTATTTCTTTCTATTATTATTACAAATAAAAGTAATATGATTTTAGTGCCATAATAAACTATTTTAGAAGGACACTGTAAAGGATATGAACCATACAAAAATGGAGTCAATAACTGCTAAAATAATGTCACCAAAAAGAACAGCTAAATGGTTAGAACCCTGAAAGATAAAAATGGGAAAAAATGCCGACAGTTTCATTATATTACAGGAATTATCTGATGAAGAAAAACAATTAAGGTCACAGCATCGCTTTACAAAGGCCATATAAAATACCTTTACTTACTCACAGAACTGTTTTTAGCACATAAAAATGATCTGTTTTGTCAACAACTTGTTTGGGGACAAGGTCAAAATGAATTCTGGAATGGCAGGTAACAAGCACCACGACCCAGCCCCACCAGGGCAACTGTGTGCACCTCTCCTCTCCACACCAGACCTACAGCCACAGATACTAGTGACTTGGACCCTCCTCTTTCCTACTGCATGCAAAGGATGTGGAAAAAGTAAAACAAGGAAAAGTAACTGAGTGGAAGGGAAAAACAAACTATAGGTTATTAGCCACTTATTTAAGAGCTGACAGAGAAGTGTATGTAAAACATTTATCTACAATGCTATGTAAAATTTTAAGGAAATACAATGTATACACTATATCTTACGTGTGAAATATTTATCTTTTCTGTTTTTTTCTGTAGATATTAGTTTCCTGTGAGTGACATGAAAATGCAGAGTTTTTCATTATTACGTAAAGATAAATACCGTATTTTGCTTTGTATAATGTGAACCCACATTTTCGGCCCAAACTTTAGGAAAAAAATCTTTCATTTTAATTTTTTTAATTCAATTTTTAATTTATTTATATTTAGATACTAGTTTTTTGTGTGTTATAAGGACTGTTAGCATTGAACATATGGTACAACAAATTTTATGTGACAGATAATTCCAAAACACAAAAACAGATATAAGGTACAAGAAATGTTATGTACTGGTGACAAATTTACGATATTTATGCATCATAGAAGGCCAAGAACTCTTCATCACTGTCCATATCAGAAGTATTGTCTTCTTCAATTTCTACATCATCAGTGTCTTCGGAAGAGTCACTTTCCTCATCCCGGTAAACTTCCTCAGTTCCCTTCGCAGCATTAGCAGATGCTGCATTTTTTAAACGATTTCACAACCACTTCCTTCTTGACACAGCTCCACAATCTTGAGATCTAATAACAAACATGGGTGACAAGATGCTTTCTTTACCCTGCCTGTAGGCATCAAATCATTACCAGCTGACGGCATCCAGGACGTCCACTCTTTCTTCATTAGGGCCTTAAAGGGCTCGTTTTCTGACACATCAAGGGGTTGCAGTTGGCTCGTTAGCCCAACAGGTATCACTGCAAGTTGGGTTTTCAAGTCTGCTGAGATTGTTTTGCACTTTCTGTAACATGGCTTTGAAGTGATCAAAAATAAACAAAGCTGGTTTTTCAAGTTAATTCTCCAGGCCTTTGTGACCAGGTTTTATTAACTAAGATTTTCACGCCTTCTTCATTCATCCATCCTTTTTCATGCACATGGACAATAACTCCACTTGGAGAATTTTCTTTTGGAAATGTTTTTCTTTTAAAGATGATCATAGGTGGCAGCTTTGTCCCATCTGCACGACAGGCTAGAACAACAGTGAAATGTTTTTTCTCCTGACCACTTGTTTTAACAGCCACGGCCTTAGTTCATTTGATGTCCACAGTTCTGCTGGCTTGCACATCAAATGTGAGTGGGACCTCATCCGTACTGGTGATCTGGGACAGCTCAAAGTTGTGAGTCTTTCGAAAGTTGGTCACATAAGAATGAAAGTTGATTCTAAACATTTCTAAAGTTGATTCTCATAGGCTGCTGGAAGTTTGGGGTAAGTTTCATTTGTGTCCTCGTGTTCAAACCTCTCTTCATAAAGTTAAAGCACCACGTAGGTGTCCCTGAGAGTCATCAATGTTTTTTCTCGTGCAATCCTTTTACCTTCTTCTTGTATCATGTTGGTCAAAACAGAGATCCCAGTTTGACGCTGCTCCCGAATCCTGGTCTTTGCCTTCTGCCCCACCTCCGGCCACTTCAGAGGCTTCCCTCTCGTTGCCTTCTTCTGTCCTGGCATCTGAAGGAGCTTTTCTTCCTGCTGCTCACAGTCTGATGACGCTCCCTGTGGGAGGAGGCCCGGTGCATCTCTCGGCAGCCCTGCTGCCATGCTTTTTAGCATACTAATACCTTTTAGCCTAAGGCTTACCGTGTATGAAAACTGTTTTGACATTTTCCAAGGGATTTTCCAATAATTTCTCCCACCTAAAGTGCATGAAGAGAAAAGCTGCACTGTTCACCCTATGGTAATAATGTCGCCATCACCTATCTCATCAAGTGGGTGACAATTGGCATTGTCTGTCTTACTCAGGATAACAATACATTGCTCTTTGTTTCATTTCTTTGACTCACTGGCCACAACTGCTTTCACTGCAAGTTGGTCACGAGTTCACCAAAACCGATTATTGCATTCCAGGGTATTATTTTGCATACAGATATTGTTATTGCTTTCTAGAGTTACACTTCCAATGCATAAGCATAAATTAAAGAATTAAAAATATTTATATACATATGGAATTAGTACTACCCATGTATAATGTGAAACCTTACTTTTCCCTCAAAAATTTGAGCATAAGTACACATTATACATGGCAAAATACGGTACCCCTTTCAAGAGTCAAAGACTTAAACAGCAGGTGCATCCAGCACAGAATGTAGGTGTAGTGAGACAACAGGAAGAAGAATGAGGCTTTCTAACACTATGCAACAAGTGTCCTGCTTCAGGGGACAGAGCAGACATGTGATGTGACCTCACAGGCAATATACAGATGAACCGCTCTGCGCAGTCATCTGATTTATAGATCTAAGCCATGACACTGTAGGCAAAAGTTACAATGTTCTTTAAACCAAGTAAAAAATAGTAAGTTCTTATACTATGAACATCTCTGAGGTGCAGCCAGGTCTGGGGCTGTTGGGAAGTGCTTCCTTCACAGTCAACCACATCACCTTAGGAAGTGCTCTGCCTTGCCTTTTACTTTCTGAAAGTATTAAGAATAAAAATATTCCATAGGAAATAAAGCTCAAATTGAGCCTTCTGTATCAATTTCCTGCCTTTAAAAATTCATCTTAGGAGATATTTGTTATCAACAACATAAGGGGTGGTGGTGGAATTATGCAGTTTTTACCCCAATGACTCTCATCACGCCTTCGACCACCGCGAAGATAAAGTAGAGAAGCCCCAGTCCGATCACCCGGTGCATGACTGTCCCTAAGCGCGGCCTGGAAGTGGGAAGAGAAAGCAGGAAACAAGAAAAAAAAAAGGCACAGTAAATCAGATGCATCTGAATAGTCACTGGCTCCATGTCCAACACCAGGGAGGCCACCACCTAATCAGGTCAGTCTGCTCCCACCCTGAGGTGCTTTATTTTAGGAAACACCACATTTCCTGGGAACCAGGCAGCAACAGGCCCAGAAAATGGGCCTCCTTCTCTGGCGCTGGAAGCAATAGAGGATTTTGCTGCTGAAATGTCAGGATATGATCCACCTTACCACACAGCCCAGGTGCGAGTTCACAGGAGGTAAGAGTAGACCAAAGAAACCCGGGAAGCTAAGGGCCAACTCCCCAGTGTCACTGGCAGAAATAATAATTTAACTCGTTTACTAACATTAATTAAAAAACAATTCTGGGATATGTTTTACTAGCCAGAATCTGCTGATTTATGACTTGGGCAGAGAAAGAGCAGGGATATGAAGAGACCAAATTCAATTACCTTCCTTCTCTCAATACCCCAAACCAGAAGAATTTAGTTTCCATTCTTTAAATTCAAAGGAATCAAAATAACAGTTTGAGTTTTCCAAAATATAAATGAGTGGGGAAAACACAAAGAGGGCAATTAACAATGCGAAAACAAGTGAAATTTCATGACACTTTCAAAGTCCAAATTTATTGCACATACATTTTAGCTCAATAATCCTCTTCTCAGAATTAATTAGAAGAAAATAGTGGTTTTGAAAAAATACTTAAGATTGTCATTTTAAAACAAAAATGTAAGTAAAAATTAAACTAGTATCCATAGCTCGTATTTCAGACCAGTTGCCTAATTCGGTTGATCTGAATTCTGACCCACAGCCTCTAACTGGACCCTCCAACAGCCAGAAGCATTACTGCCCTCCCTCTGGGGGAGCTGAAACCGCAGGCTGCAGTGAAGGGATGTGCTCCCTCCCTCTGGGGGAGCTGAAACCACAGGCCGCAGTGAAGGGATGTGCTCACAAAGGCTGTGCCCTTGCCACTGTACACCCACACCCAGGCACCTGACGTTCATAACTAGAACCGTGAGGTACATGAGATGCCACAAGAGGGGCTTGTGTTCTATATACTGTATCAAACCCCCGACCCCAGAGCAAAGCATTTGAGGAGGAATCTCAATAAAAGCCCAATGAAAATAAGGTCTCCTGGCTAAAATCTTCCTAAATATACCAACCCTGGGCTCACACGCATACATGTGTGCATTTGGTGCTATTTACTGGATGCCTGCTCTATACCAGGGACAGCACGGGGGCATCATGGCACACAGGAACAAAACAGGCAAAACTCCTACTCCACTCATATGGCAGGGGGAGGGCAACAAATACTAATGTATACATGGAGTAGTCTTGTAGAGAGGATGGGGGCTCTGTGCGGAGGGCGTGTACCATGCACCACAGTCGAGTCCTGGCAGGGGTCTCTTCCTGGGGAGATGACAGAGGAGCAGAGCTGACAGAAGTGAGGGGGTACAGCATGCTCAGGTCTGTAGAAGAGGCCTCCACTGCAAGGAAGTGTGTCGTGTTCAAGGAACAGCAACAGCAAGATAGCCAGAGGATGTGGCAGTGTTCAAAATGGAGAAGGTAGTAGAGGAGGTCAGCCATCAGAAAAGCCACAGAAGGAATTTTGGTTTGATTAAGTAAAATGAGCAAGAAAGTAAGGAGATCTGAGTTACATTTCAAAAGGATCACCTTAGCTGCTGCTGTCTGAACAGAATGACAGGAGACAAGGGCAGAGGCAGGGAAACCAGGCAAAGGGCCCCAGGTGTTCACAAGAATCCCTGCTGGATCAAGACTGTATGCTGACGGAAGAGGTGAGCACATGAGAGGGGAGGGCCAGTGGAAGGTGAGGATCAAAAAGCCAAAGGCCGCACCGGGTCCGGGTCCAAGGGCGACTGGAGCTGACAGATCAGAGTAAGTGAACAGGAAAGGGGTGGTGGCAGCTAAAAAGTGAATTGCTTAAAATTGTGATAAACAAGAGGGTGCAACTGTGCAGAGTAATAAAGTCTAGAAAATGGCCTTGTGTCTTATCTGAGGTGAGATAAAGGTGAAGAAAGCAGAGGTGATGAGGCGAGATCAGGTTCAACTGATCCTTCAACTGAAGGATCAACCCCAAGGATCCTGAATGCACAGGGAATGGAGGACCTGCTGAGGAAACAGGGAAGCAAGTGCTGAGGGAGCTAAGGGAGGAGAGGAGAAACCTGGGGCCCCAGTAAGAAGATGGAGCAGGTGGTCCAGCCAGGTGGCCTGAGGTCTAGGAGTCAGAGGGTTTTAGGAAGAAGGAAGAAGAATGGTCTAAAGAGGATAAACTCTTTCATATTCAGGCCCCATGATTCACAGGGGTGAGAGGAAAGACCTGCTCGAGAGAGCTGGGAAGCAGCCAGTGCTTATTCATGGAACTGTATAAAGCTGAGGACCATATCAAATAGTCAGTGTGTGGACACCCCTTCGGAACAGTTCCGCAGATACTTCCCCCGGGTGTTTGTATAATGCTACTGAGAAGCGCCCGCCTCACGGGTACCAGCAGAGAGGGGCGGATCACAGGACTGATGTCCAACATCTTTCCAGCACAGCAGGACTTACTTCACAATGCCGTATCCCAGGCTCATGATGATCACCAGGAGGCGGGCCAGCGTCCTCTTAACTGCAGATATCAACTCCGCAAATATCAACAAACCTTGGGCTGAGGAGAAAGAAAGAAATCCGCTCACTGTGTGTACATCTGGAGTCCTGCCACCAATCCTAAATATGTACCATGTATGACATCTAACCTCAGGCAGATTGGCCATATTTGATTTCAAAGGCATCTAATACAACTGATATTAAAAACCTCAGTTAAAGGGATTCATAACGTGCTAAAGAATTGACTCCATTTGTCTTTTTTTTAATCCTCACCCAAGGATATGTTTATTGCTTTTAGAGAGAGAAGAACGGAGGAAGAGGAGAAGGGGAGGGAGGGAGAGAGAAACGTCAACTGGTTGCCGCCTGTATCTGCCCAACCAGGGATCAAACCCACAATCTAGGTATGTGCCCTAACCAGGAATCGAACCTGGAACCTCTTCGTGTATGGGACAATGCTCCAACCAACTGAGCCACCTGGTCAGGGCCACTCCATATCTCATTAGCTCTATAGGGCACAGCTTTCTTGTATCAGCATAAAATCTGTCTACCTTAACTTCCCTCCATATTCAATCTTTCCCCTTGAGATGACAAAGAACAACATCCCTCTTTTTGTTCTATAAATATCTACCCACAATGTCCCCTAGAGTTCTCTGGATGTCACCATCATTTATTTATTTGTGCTCCTACAGTGTGGCTGTAACAGTAATAGACACATTATGATCCCTGCCTCCTAGAGCCTGTACTCTGGTTAGGACAGGCAACAGGCAACAGATGAAACCCAGCCTGGTAAGTGACAGAGGTAACACAATCTTGCCCCAGACTGTGAAGAAAGCCAACCTACTCCACACGTTGGGAGGTACATGAGGGTCCAGATAACTTTCTCAGTGGCAGTGACATCTAAATCAGGATCTGAAGGCAAAGCAAGAGTGAACTACCTGGGGGGAAGACAGGGGAAAACAGAAATAAATGGCACATGAGGGAGCACGGAGAAGACAAGAAGAAAAGCAAAATGTGCTCCAAGAAGTGGAGGGAGATTCAGCATGTCTGCAGCTGAGCTATAAGCGGAGTGCTTAGAAAAGAGGCTGGGACAGAGAAGGAACAATCACATGGGTTTGCAGGCCACATTCTGAGTCTAGACTTGAAGCTAAGGATTGTGGGTAGTCAAAGACAGTAAAGGGGGTAAAATGGAATCAATAAACCACAGCCCAGGCCCCAATCTGCCCCATACATGTTTCTGTAAATAAAGTTTTATTGGAACACAGCCATGTCCACTTGTTTGCAGCTGCTTTCATGTTACAAGAGCAGAGCTGATCAGCTGCAACAGAGGGTGTGTAGCCTGCAAAGTCTAAAATATTTACTATATGGCAGAAAGAGTTTCCAGACCCTTGAAATAAAACGGATAGCTTTATTTTACTTTGTAAATGCAGGACTGCTGTAGTTAATGGCTTAGACCGGAACTGGACCGCAGGTGAGGAAATGCCTAGGGGCTGTTCCAGAAATCTGGGAAGACAAGAGTGCTGGCAGTGAAGATGGAGAGAATCAGAAAGTACCCAGAAACCAGACATGAATCCACCTCATTACTCTTGTTTCAGCTCATGTTCTCCACCTTGTCTCCACCTTGAAGAGGTACAGACAGACGTACTTTACTCCACTTTCCCATGACCAATCCAGGGCACGAAGTCAACCTAATACACTTTTCATATGCTCCCTTTGGGTCTTAACAATCACCGCTCCCATCCCTTTAAAGTCTCTCCTTCCAGAAACAATACTGAGCAAGAGAGCCTAGGTGACAAATTCCCATCGGGGAAAATCACACATTAGCCCCTGCCTAGTGTCCTGGCACCTCTCCTCTTCCATGGGACTCCTCAGACACTGGTAGCAGTCTGGGGTCTGTCCCCAAGCCCTGCTGGGGTCATCCCAGACCAAGGGCTTGAAGCTCCTGAGGACAGCAGATGGATCACAGGCTTTGGTTGCCCTTGCCAGAGTCCACACCACCCTTGACCCTGTCACGTAAGGGACTGCCTCTAACAGCAGAGGGGCTTAGCTGCCCCTCCAGCATTCATGGGCACTTCAACCCCGGCCACCAGCAGCAGCCTCACCTTGCCTTCCTTATTTGGTTACAGCACAAACACAAAAAAGTCACTAAAACTCCTTGCAGAGTAGTAATACCTCTCATGGGCCTCCCTGGATCCTTGTCCTTTCTTTATTCTTTTGTACGAGTCCTTTCAAATTTTTTATTTGGTAAAATGAAAACATTCCCTAGCACAGAGAAGGTGGTAAATAAAATCCCATGTACCATCACTCGGCTTCAGTAATTATCAGCATTATGCCAGATTTGTTTCATCTGGATCAACTCCCTTTTCTTCCTCTAGAGTATTTTTAAAAATGCCCCAATAGACATAAGCTCACCCTTTGACAATCTGGGCCGAGCTCCTTATAACTAGACCCTCAGAAGCACATTCTTGAGTGCGTTTAGCCCTTCTGGGCTCTCTCCCTTCTGAGGTTAAGTGACTGCATCAACTGACTTCTCTAACTTCTTGACACCTACCTTCTAGAAGCCTGGGCACACAGTGCAGATGCCCAACCACACACCCTCCCTGCTAATCACACATAAATGTCACAGGAGGGCCTGCGTGTGAGAGAAGAGGTGGGACAATGAAAGAAGGCTGCGGGCACCACCCACTGTACTCCCTGTGGGCAAATTTTCTTTTTTGGAGGGGAAAGGAGAAGGGGGTAGGGGAAAAAAACCAGACATCTACTACAAACTGCACCTAAAGCTCCCCATCCAGCCTTTGTGTTGTTTTAACCCAGTTGCAGCAGCTGAACCTTACTTAGTGAACGGAATTTTCTTCTCCACAGGAGGAAAGGGAAGGTCAAGCAAGAAGAAAAATGAACAACGAAGAGGACACACGTGCTGGCCCAGGTCAGAGTTCCACCATGACAGTCTCTTCATGGCCTCCTTCCTCTTCACCCACAGCTTGGCTCAAACCCTGAGGACCCACAGATCACACTGTGTTTATGGAGAAAGTCACAACTTACTTGACAGCCCAGTGCTGTTGATGTTTTGGTATTCAGCATAAAAAACTGCTTTTTCGAGCATTCCCAGGAAAATGACAGCTGCAATCCAGAACTGGATTCTTAATATATCCTTCCAATAACAGGCAGACCACATCAGCCAGAGCACACCATAAAAAATATAGACAATGCACATCACCATGTAAAACTGTAGAGAGAGAAGCAATTTTAATCAGTTAAGTTTTTCTATTACTTGAAAAATCAACATTTGTACATTCAACTATCAATGCTTTATTTTCCAGTGACTCTGAAAATAGAGGGTTATATCAGGGCACTAGCTACTAAGGGATTACCATCACTGAGCTCTTAAAATTTTTAACTTTCCAATTAGGATACAAAATTCACTTTTAGAAAATGATGAAACATACTCACAATCATGAGAGGCCAATCTGAGGCAGAGAGATATCCTTTTGGTCCCATCATAGAGAGAGAAACTGATGAAAGTGAGGGTAGGATAAAGAAAGTAAAGAGTTAAATTTACAATCAGCTTCCTCTTAAGTTTTAAACATAAGCTCATTTCACAGAAGGCTCCAAGAATACAAACCAAGCTAACAAATGCTGAATTTTTACCTAGCACACACAGATACTGCATAGTTACCATTGTTTGATTATACCACCTCATCAAGATACCTAGTACACACTTGGTTATAAAACCTGGGCCAAATCTCACCTCATGAAGAGAGCAGACTTGCACTGGTCACGGTCTGACCCCTGCTGAGTCACCAACCTCCTGAGGACCTTGTCTCCCTTCATGTAATGGGTAAATGACTGACCTCAAGCATCTAATCTGGGTTGTCGTCTAAGTGATAATAAACAGAGTGTCCAGAACAGTGAAAAACTCACTTAGCAACTGTTCCAGTTTCTAACTAGCAGGAGCTCAACCCCGCCTGCTAGTGTTGGAGGGAGGCATACCACGTGGATGGAAGGGGGCAGCAGCGAGGTAGCAGAATGGCATCAAAGTCCCTGCTCCCTCCATGTGACATGGCCTGGCCCACATATCACCTCCAGAAGGAAGCTCTACTTCACATTACTCCAGATTGGCCACCGCCACCAGCTTCCCCCACAAGACACCAGCTCTTTGCCTATCTGCAGTGATGCCTGTTCATCCTACTGCTTTCTGCACCCTTCCCCAGGCTGGGTGCCTCTCAGAGGCGGAGCCTAGTTTCCTCACTGTGTCCCCAGTGGATGGGCCAGAGCAGAATGCAAATCCTCAGAACCCTCACATGCTGTTGGCTACTGTCAGCCCACCAGACGCCTGCTCTGGAAAATGACAGCCAAAGCAATTCCAGGACATGTGAGGCATTTGTTCCCTTGAAGCTGCTTATAGCGAGGATGCTCTTTCCCTGGGCTCTGAGAACCATGGCTTACTGAGCCACAGAGGGGCGACCCTGTTGGGGCTGGGGAGCTCACAGACTCCAGGAGCCACAGTTGCCAGCCATGCCACTTCTACTCCTTAGCTATACACTGATGTTTTAAAAAACTTTATTTATTTTTTATCCTCTTTTTCTTAAATAAGGCCCTTTAATATTTCACACAATAATGGTAAAAAAACCTTAAAGAACAACAATTTTTAAACCCTGATTATGGCCAGTTTCAAGAAACAATATAATCTACCTCATGAACAATTAAGATCTTGCCTGCCCCTTTGCTTTTTTCTAAAATCTGGAAGGATGAAGAATTTTCTATCCAACTATGAAGTTTAAAACTTTTCCATTTAACTTAAGATACCTAAGTATAAAGTTTTAAGTCCCCCAAATATATTCATTTTTGTGATGAACAGAAATGCATTTTTGAGTGATGTGTTTTTAACAGAGAATGGAGATTTGGGTCAAGACAAAAATACAAAATACAGTAAAAGCAGACAAAAAACATGCATGTAGTTTAACTGTACCATTCAAATTCCAGTTTGCATTGGTTTCTTCTGTTTTAAATGAAACGATAAGGAGATGAAACCCATCCCTCTGTGTTCTTGCAACAACATCCTGAGCACGAAAAAAACCCCTTTGTTATTTAATTGCTATATAAGATAGAGATAAATAATTATTTACCACATTTTAAAACAACTTTTAATAAGTAAACTGGGTTATTTTTTAAAAGCACAGATAACACAGAGAAAAGGAAGGGTGGGCAGTGAGAAGACCCTCCCCCTGCCATTTTTTACCATCCTCTTTTCAGACCTGAAGGGATGGAGGAGGAGAAAAGCCTTCTCCACTCTTTAATATTTTCTACTTCTTATATTTCTACAGACTTCCCCCTAATGTTACCATTCTGTGTTTTATTTAATACTGCCATTCAAATAGTTTCTCTTCCCTTATTTTATCCAAATATCATCAAGCATTCAGTTTTCAGTGTGTTTTTTAAACTGAACTGTGGGAGGAAGAAGTCAGATTAACACTGTGAGAAATGACTCATATTCCATACATAGCTAAATTATTTAAACCCTTCAAGGTACTAAGTTACTAGCAGTCCCACTGGTGACTCTAACTGCTGCTGTAATGTCTGTGACCCCTTCAATGACCCACATAACTGGATCAAACTTCTCACATTCCTTCTTGCTGAATATTTCCCCTTTCCCTTTTACTTCACCCTCCCCCACCTGTGCCAGTTTGTGCAGCGTCTGTGCCCCCCGACCCCACTGCAGGAATGCCTTTCTACTCTTGGGCTCTCTTTAAGACAGTGAAAGAAAACAAGAAATGTGAAGGCACAATATAAAAGCAAATATTAAGTTCTCCTAAATCTGTTCACCGTGCCTACACACAGCTCCTTCTAACCCTTTTGGCCTCTAGGTTTTCTGACTTTCAGTAATTCCCCAAAACACCAAATTTTCTCTCCCCTCCATGCTACATTCATGGTTTCTACCTATTTCTTTACATCCTTAATGACGATACATACCAGCCCATTGCTATGCTATCTTCAGCATTTGAAAGCAAATTTTATTTTGTGAAAGAAAAGGCTGCATATGAGTTAACCTTAAATTATAACTTTAAAGAGATTTTTAAACAAAGATGGAAATAAGGCTATACAAAATTCATATAGACATATTTATTATTTTAAATAAAGGTTCTTTTCTCTTTCCTAATTCTAATAACCCTACTTTACATCACTCTCCAAGTGGTCTATCCATTAGCAGATTCTTTTCAGTCTTTCTATAGCTTGTATACATTTGATTCAAAGACAAATAAAATGACTTACCATTGATTCTTCTTGGTTTGAAACATTTCTGATATTTGTAACTAGTTCTTTATTCTGGAAAGAATAAATTCTATTTAATATTACTGCATTTCTATGGGGATAATTTGAACAATTAAGAAAAAATGTGTTATGAAAAAAGTACAAAGGTGAACATCAGAGAACAAATTTCACTGTATCCCAAACATGAGTAACAAAATCCTGCTTCGGAAAAATTACTTCCTTAATCAGGAGAGTGGCTATGGTTGGTGGTGGCGGGGGGCGGGGGCGGGAGGCATGGGATACCAGGAACTAAAAGACAGCTCCAGGTGCTAAAATATTCATCAAGCTACATACTTGTGATATGCACACTTTGTTACATGTTCATTACAATATCATAAATTTTTAAGTAATCCCTTTAAAAATTCTACCAAAGATATATTTTCATTTCAGAATTTATAGAACAGAAAACAAGTTAAAATGACCCATAGGCTCACGACTCAGGAATGATTGCTGGTGACACTTTAGAATCTGACCTTCCACACTGGGAGGGAGCAAGTGCACACAGAAGGAGAGTGCCTTCCCGAGAGCTAAATGCTGACAGCCTGTGCTAAGAGCAGCAGACCACGGAGTGAGCGCCGTGGTCGCTGGTAACCCTGACTCGTGCTGCACTGGCAGAGCAATGGAGCTTAGAGAACAAGTGAGTTGACAGCAGGTCAGTGGAGGGACAGTGAAGGGACACTGCCACAGAGGGGTACAAAGAAATGGAACGATGGTGCCAACACCTTACTCCTTGGGCACTATGACATTCAGAAAGATTTAAGTCTAAAAACTAACAAATTAAGCACCTTAATGAAATGCCTGGTGAAACAGAATTTAAGCTGATATTTGTATACACTGGAAATAAAATAAATTCTGCTTTAACACGGCAAGACAAGGTACTCACGTATAATGAGGGAAACACCTGTAGGTTACTGTTGCAATCTAAGTTTTCATTTTTTGTTGTCCAACATTCGATGTTCTTGAAATAATTACCACAAAAGTCTTCACCAACACTTTCATGTTTTTGTGACAGCTCCTACCCAACGTAAAGTTTTGTTATAATGTATTTCCATACTTATCCAAGAAGATAAATAAAATTTAATATCTAAATAACACCTAAAATTTCTTCAGTTTGGACACTTGAAAATATGTAGAGCAAGGTACAGAAAAAAAGGTTTGAATATAATTTTAAGTAAAATTGAGAAACCATAACATTTTAGTCATTCCAATGTGCTCAGAGACAGTAATACATAATACAACCATAATCTTACAGTAAAAAGTGTTTAAGGTGTTTTGAAGTATACAATACTTTGTCCTGGGGCTACTTCCATCTTATACCAAGTATAAATGACCTTAGAGAGAAAGAAAGCAGCATTTAACAAGGAGGAAAGACAAACCAGATACTTGGCAACATGGAGCAAACGTGCAAACACAACTGAGGGCAGGGGACACATTCGTTCACACATGAGGACCTGGGGTTCTTCCTGCCTATATGCAGGAATAAAACCTAATGGCAACTCCCAGTCACCAAAAAAGGGTAGGTGGGCTTCTACCGGCCAACTATGGGACAACTTGAGCAAAATAAGTAAAAACAGTAATAGACTATAATTCACAATGAAGTAAAAACCAGTTGAGTCCATACTGATGACTGACTGCAAGGTAAGACTGAAGAAAAAAGAGAGAGGATCTCATAGCAGAATGCTAACACATGTAGGAGAAAGCAGATTAGAAAATCACCATGTAGCAAAGATCAGTGTAGAAACTGGAGAAAAATCAAAGGATGTGAAAATAAGAACTTATGAGGAACAGGATACATATTTACATACAAAGTATTTTTTTCCCAAATTACTGTTAATAACAAAGAGAAAAGCAGTCACTTTACAGTGGAGGAAACTGGCAGACACTTCCCCAACCAACTGACCAAACATGGGACAAACCTGAATTCTCTGGTCTGTCTGTCTGCTCAAAATATAACCTGAATCCAATCATGGGGAAACATCGGGAATACTCAAATTTAAGGACATTTTGTAAAACTAAATGGCTTGTACACTTCAAATATATCAATGTCATATCATGAAAGACAAAAACAAAACAAAAAAACAAAAAAACTACAGAAATGCAATGTGATTCTACATTGGTTCCTGTACCAAGAAAAAAAGAAAAGGGGGGGAAAAAAAAACCCCCTGCTAAAAGAGATGTTATTGGGACACTGGCAAAATTTTAATAAGGTCTATTTATTAGGTAATAGTACTGTTATCGATGCTAAATGTCCTGAATTTGACCACTATACTTTGTAATCTAACTGAATATTGTTGTTCCTAGGAAACACATAATATACACTGAAGTATTTAGTGTGAAGGGGTAAAATATTTGGGAATAAAATAAAAAAGGCAGTATTCAATGAAAATGACATTTTTCACCTCAAATGAAAAGATAATAGAAATGAAAGTATGGAAATCCACACATTATTCAAACTAGAAGCCAACAGACCCAGATCAGCTGAAAAGGAACCATGGGGAGCAGCACTGGGAGAAATGCTGGGGTGGAAACACTCGTGCCTGGGAAATACTGCAGGGCCCGGGCAGGACACACCCGGCTGCCCCTCTTCCCCTCTCTCACAGCTCCCCGCCTTCTCCCCACCCCCACCCCAAACTCCCTGATGGGTCCTTCCCTTCCTCACCTCTTTCTGAGACCTGCTCATACTAAATCTATGTATACTTAAGTAAGTTCTAGGTGTTATGTTACTAACTTTTTTAATAAAGTGAAACTTATACTTCTTTCCTAAATTAAGTTTATTTTGGTTTGTATGTGACCCACTGTCCTTTTATCAGTGGTTCCTACATGTCTGACTTAATAAACCTTTACTATCATTTTTTACAAATACAAGGAAACTAAAAGATTTGTATTCTAGCCCTGGTTGGGTAGTTCAGTTGGTTAGGCTGTTGTCCCAATATGTCAAGGTTGTATGTTTGATCTTTGATCAGGGCACACAAGAATCGTGTTGGGAACCGCCCTGCCTGGTTTCAGAAGCTGTAGGCCCCCATGGCTAAGGCTGAGTGAGAGACCTTGGGACCTTAAGCCACTGAGGAGACAAAGCTTGTTTCTGTGGCAGGGGCGCTGACTCTGCCCCCTTTACTTCACCCTGCTTGGCCTCTAGCCTGATCAGTTAGCCAATGACGGGTAAGAATCTTCAAGGGAGGGATGACCTAAGACAGGCATGGTCATGAAGGGGCCCCTAGGGAAGGATTTCGGGGACTATAGAAAAAAAGGGTGATGAATCCTTGCCCCTTGGCTTTGACATAGCCCGAGTCTTCATTCTGTCTGCGAGAAGTCTCCTTATCTCTTGGCTGCCTTACTTACCCTGCCTGACTTAAGTATGAAACAATGATAGAGGGTGGTGCAGCCCTGTGCTGGAAAGGGTGGGTTCTCCAGGCCATTAGACCTAAGAAAGAATGCATAAAATCCTATGAAACCTGCTTTGCTAAGAATGCCCTCAGTTTTTTCAAAAGGGTCTGAGCAGGAAATGAGTTTGTTTCCCAAAGTTTTATAGCCCTTTAGCTAACTGACCCTGACTCAGAATAAGCCCTCATAGTTCTTTGTATATTACCTATTGTTTGATCCTTACTGCCTTACAATGATTGATGAGCTTTACCTGTATTCCTGTATAAATTGAACCCAATAAAAGCCCATTGAGGAAAAGGCTCTTGGCCTTTCTCCTTTGAGAGATCGGCCACCTTTCTTCCCCAAGCACAGCATGTCTTGGTAGACTTATTCTCATCTGCGGAGGACTGGGGGCGGCAGGCAGAGCCCCCCCACAGAATCAACCAATGAACGATAAATAAGTGGAATAACAAATCAATGTTTCTCTCTCTCTCTCTCCCCCCTTCCTCTCTCTTTCTCTAAAATCAATAAAAATTTTTTTAAAAGATTTCTTAAAAAAAAAAAAAAGATTTGTATTCTTCTCAGAAAGCATATACTTTGATAGGATTACAGTACATATTATATAAGACCCAAAATATCTCTGTGGCACTATAATCTATATTTCTAGCCTCCTCACCAGATGAGCTAATAAATTTTTATACTTATAATTTTCCTTCATAGCTTTATATACACACATTAAAAATTTGTGTTAATGAGATATCATCTCACACCTATCAGAATGGCTATCATCAATAAATCAACAAACAACAAGTGTTGGCAAGCCTGTGGAGAAAAGGGAACACTCATGTACTGCTGGTGCAGTTAAATTGGGCAGCCACTGTGGGAAACAGTGTGGAGGTTCCGCAAAAAGTTAATAGGGCTACAGCATGACCCAGCAATTCCTCTTCTGAGTAATTTGTCCAAAAAATATGAAAACACTAATTCATGAATATATATGCACCCTTATGTTCACTGCATCGTTAACCATAATAGCCATGATATGGAAACAACCTAGTGTCTTTCAGTTGAAAGATTTGATGTGGCACATATATACAATGGAACATTAGCCATATAAAAGAATGAAACATTGCCATTTGTGATAACACAGATGAATCTTGACAATATTATGCTAGGTAAAATAAGTAGGACCAAAAACTGCGTGATTTCACTCACACTTGGAATAAGTAAGAAAAAGTAACAAATGAACTAACAAAACAAACAAAAACACACTAAAAAACAACAGTATGGTGGTTATCAGAGGGGAAGGAGGGATGGAGAAGGGCAAATGGGGTAAAGGGGGTCAAATATAAGGTGACAGAAGGAGACTAGACTTTGGGTGATGAACACGCTACAGAGTACACGGATATCAAATTATACTGTTGTATACCTGAAATTTATATAATGTCATTAACCAATATTACCTCAATATACTTTTTTATTTACTTTTAATGTTTTATTGATTTTTAGAGAGAAGAAGGGAGGAAAGTGGGAAGGGGAGGGGAGGGAAAGAAACATCCATTTGTTGTTCTGTTTATTTATGCATTCATTGATTGATTTTTGTGTGTACCCTGATCAGGGATTAAACCTGCAACCTTGGAGAATCAGGATGATGCTCTAACCAACTAAGCCTCCAGGCCAGGGTCTATAAATATAACTTTAAAAAAAACTGTGTTTTACTTACATTCAGCTGAGAATATTCATTTTGACAGGTATAATGCTTCAAATGCCACTCTATGGTAAACTTCACAGGCCCGGAACAATGGAATGACTTAACTGTTTAGGAAAAGAAAGTCTCAATTTTCAATAATAATATACATACTCCAATATAAACTTCAGGTTTCAAGAATGTCATTTAAAATAGGTTACCTCAATAAAAAAGTAAGTAAAACATACTTAATTTCTCTAAAAGTCACTGAAAAATGAGACAGGTAAATTCATCAAATTTAAATAGAATCAGTTAACCAAAAGTTGCTATACTACTATTGCATCTATATGTAAAGTCCAATGTCAAAAATCAACCGAGTGGCCAGACATGTTGACACTGCTTACCTCAGCCTAAAAGGTTCTCTTCACTGACTTACTCATTCAAAACATACTGAGCAAGCACCCCTTGTGCCAAGAAGGGACATAATGGGAATCTAGAACAGTCTCTGTCCTTTACATAAGAGGTATCAGGGGAACGGAGGGTTAACAATGAACAGGCCCCAGCATAAAGAATGGGGTGCTGCCAGGCTTGCTGGAGGAGGAGGCCTATAACTGAAGAAGGAGCAGGAGTTAGCAGGTGAGGAGGAGGGCGGAAGAGGACATGCGAATGCTCAGGGTAAGTGAGTGCCTGGCATGAGTACACCTGTCTGAAAACAGCGTGCTATGCTTAGAACACAGAGAAGGAGAGCTGGAGAAAAATTCATAAGGGTTATTATGCTCTGCTGGGGAGTTTTCCTTTTTTCTGAGTATTACAAAGGACCACCAAATGTTTCAGGTAGGAGAATAACAACACTACACAGACTGAAGAGAATTAAGTCTAGAATAAGACAAAACTCTTTTGAAAGTGCTGTTACAACATGGCAGCAAGTCATCAGAGAGAGGGCAAAGAAGCCACAGCATCTTTTATGACCTAGCATCTTAAGTGACATAGCACTACTTCTGCCATATTCCACCGGTCAGACCAACCTTGATATTATAACGCAGAGGACCACACGAAGTCATGAATACTAGGAGGCAGGGGCCATTGTGAGCCATTATGAAGGTAACCAAAGGGAACTCAAACTGAGACCAGAAACTGACTTCCAGGGGCTGTGACTGGTAGAATGTCAAAGGCACAGCACCCAAGAGTTGGGAGCTACATGGAGAAAAAGTAAATGAACTCTGCACAGATAGCCCGTTGAATGTCTGGCTGCATAGGAGCCTGCCCACGCACAGGGAGAAGCCCAACAATTCTGAGTAGTTCAGAGGCCTCACTGAATACATCAAGCCCTGGGGAGAGACACGGAAGGGTCACACCTGACAGGGTGCTAAGTCAGCCCTGGAATAAAGGCTGCTCCAGATTCATCCTAAAAGAATTTAAAATATAATTGGAAAGGATCTGATAGCATGTTAGATGACCTTTATCAGACTGAGGAAGTTTTTCTAGTTTTTTTGAAAGTTTTTATCATGAATGAGTATTAAGTTTTTCCTAATACTTTTCTATATATATATATAGAGAGAGAGAGAGAGAGAGAGTGATTATATAACATATTTTATTGTTAATATAATTACATTGAGAAATGTTCAACAGTAGCTCTATATGATGGCATCTTGAATGAGGCAGCAAATGAGTGGTCACCTAAGGGAAAGCCAGAAGACTAATCCACCAAACAATAAGGCCAGACACCAAACGACTCAATGCTTAGCTCGCAGGCACTAAAATCTGGCTCTGTGAGAACACTGAGACTCAGTCTCAGGCCTTCACCAAACCACCAGTGCAGATGTATAAACTAGAACATCCAATTACTCCCTTAAATGAACAGTAAATGAAAATGGAAGTATGACTTCTGGTCAAGATGGCAGCATAGGTAAATACGGTTCACACAACCACAAACAAATTACAACTAAAATATAAAACAACCATCACTCAGAACTATCAGAAATCAAGTTCAATGGAAGTCTGACAACTACAGAATTAAAGAAGCCACATCCACCCAGAGTAGTGGGAGGGGTGGAGATGTGGAATGGGCTGGTCCCACATCCATATGCAGTAGAAAAAACTCAGGAGGGACTTCTCAGTAGTGAGGAGTCCCAGCCCCACACTAGGCCCCCAGCCCAGGGTTCTAGTGCCAGGAAGATAAGTCCTCATAAGTTCTGGCTGCAAAAACCAGGGGAGGATTGAGTTAGTGGAAGAAACTTCTGGAGTCCCAAGCAGTTCCTCTTAAAGAACTCACACATGGACTCACACAGACACACACCTTCTGGCTGCAGCACCACTGGTGTAGTAGCTTGAAAGGCATACAGGGAGGAACTGAAGTGTCTGGCATCTAGGTGGGAGCTGGGGGACAGCTTTCTCCCAGAGAGAAATGTAGGCAGAGGCCATTGTTACTTTTCTGAGCCCTCCCCCGACAGATCCACAGAGCTATATCTGAGATTCCATCTACCTGTTGGCCCTGCCCTGGAGATCCCCTGGGAGTTTGTCCTACCCAAATTACTGGTCCACCAAGACTGTTAACCACAATTTTTCATACAAATGGCTGGTCTTGGCTCACGCTTCACAACTTCTTAAATCCTATCAAACAAGAAACAGCTAAGTGGCCCCAGGCCCAGCACTAGCAGCAGCCAGCCTAGATTCACAACTTGACTGTAGCTGGGAATCTCCAAGCCCAGCACAAATAGCAGACATCTCAGATTGCTTTATAGCTCAGGCAGGGTGGCCCTGAGCAGAACATAGGTGGGGGCTCACCTTGGCCTGCACACCAGGGAAACCCCATAGCTGGTGCACCCAGCAGACAGCTACAGACCACACTGGAGCACCATAACCTTGCCCCTGCACAGCTGACTCTCTAGATAGTGGAGGCTGGCGGCCAGTGGTTATAGGAAGTCCTTGCAGGTGACTGACCTGGGTTAATTCCCTCCCATTGTCTGCCAACAGCAAGCAAGGCTCAACTACAAGAGGGTGTACTCAGCCCACATGAAGGGCACACCTCGAGTGGCCAGCTTGGGTGAAAGGCGAGGCTGTGCCACTGGACCCTACAGGTCACCTACTGCATTAGGCCATGCTATCAAGGCAAGGGGGTTATAGCAGCTCTACCTAATACACAGAAACAAACACAGGGAGGCTGCCAAAATGAAGAGACAAAGAAACATAGTCCAAATGAAAGAACAGATCAACACTCCAGAAAAAGAACTAAACAAAAGGAGGTAAGCAATCTATCACATGCACAATTCAAAACACTGGATATAAGGATGTTCAAGGAACTTAGTGAGGACCTCAACAGCATAAAAACAGACACAGTCAGAAATGAAGGATACACTAATTGAAATAAAGAACAATTTACAAGGAAACAACGGTAGAGTAGATGAAGCTAAAAATCAAACCAATGATTTGGAACATAAGGTATTAAAAAATAACCAATCACAACAACAAGGAGGTAAAAGAATCCAAAAAAATGAGGATAGTTTAAGGAGCCTCTGGAACAACTTAAAGCATCTCAACATTCACATCATAGAAGTGCCAGAAGAAGTAGATAAAGAGCAAGAAATTGGAAATCTATCTGAAAAAACAGTGAAAGAAAACTTCCCTAAGTTGGTGAAAGAAATAGACATGAAGTCCAGGAAGTAGAGTCCCACACAAGACAGATGCAAAAAGGCCCACTCCAAGACACATCATAACTAAAATGCCAAAAGTTAAACAGAGAATGTTAAAAGTAGCAAGAGAAATGCAGTTGGTTATCTACAGTTGCTTACCATAAGATTGTCAGCTGATTTCTCAAAAGCAGCTTTGTAGGCTAGAAGGGATTAGCAAGAAGTATTCAAAGTCATGAAAAGCAGGGACTTACAGCCAAGATTGCTCTACCCAGCAAAGATATCATGTAGAATTGAAGGGCAGATAAAGAACTTCCCAGAGAAGAAAAGACTAAAGGAGTTCACCATCACCAAACCTAGATTGATTGAATGCAGAGACCTAAAAAAAAAATGGATGGGTAACAATGAACTAACTCTCTCCTGTTAGCATGCCACCCTGGATGACCAATGGTGATGAGAAGGCTGTTTGGTGAGCCTGGCACCAGAACCAAGAGGCTCAGGTGGATGCTACTTCCACACCTGCTAGCCACATGTCTTCACACTTTTGCTCCTAATTCCTGCTGCTCATTTTTTCTTCAGATGTCTTGACTGTGGTCTACTCTTAGGCTGATCTCTGACATTATGTATGGACTTTTTAAAAAAAGATTTTATTTATTTTTTAGAGAAGAAGGAAGGGAGAAAGAGATGGACAGAAACACTGATGTGTGGTTGCCTCTCGCAAGCCCCCTCCTGGGGACCTGGCCCACAACCCAGGCATGTGCCCTGACTAGGAATCGAACCCACAATCCTTTGGTTTGCAGGCTGGCACAGCCAGGCTGTGTTGACTTTTTTAAAAAAATCCAATTCTGTGTCTCACTGGTCTATATAACTTTTTTCCCCACATAACTTCTTTGCACCAGTCTTTTAAATCTTATTTGTCTAGATATTGAGACATAAATTCATTAAAGCAATCAGATGCCAAAGTTTTTTCTTCACCCACTTTGGACTTTAATTTCCTCTTAACCAGCTCCTATCAATGCTGATGATCTGATATCACCAGGCTGCTTTGAACCACCTCTGCTTTGTAGCTGATAGCTGGCCCACTTCCCTCAATAAAGACCCATGTATGGCAGACTTGACCAACAAATGACCAGAGCATGGAGTGACAGCAAAAGTACTCATGGCTTTGGATTCCCAGGAAGCCAATCTGTGTTACCACCCCCCAAAATTTCTCCTCAGCCCAAAACTTTAACCCTGGTAAACAAATTACCCAGTCAAGGTATGGAAACACAAAGAGGAAGTTGGACCACATTAAATATGATCCAATTTAAACTCATTAAAAACACTGAAAATCTCAAGATCCTCGCACAGCAGTGTTCACATGGACAACACAGTCCCTCACAAATATTTTCACTTTCATAAGCCCTAAAAGCCTAATGAAAATGTTAGCTTCTTGTACTTTTTATTTATACTATAATCAAATATATGTATTTTAAAAATTTTGAGGGGCAAAAAGGTTTTATCACAATTATGACATTTCATACACTTATAAAAGGAATTTATCTAGTTTTAAAAGCCGAGATCTAGAGTCAAATTTCACAGAAGTCAAATACTTTTTTGCTGAAGCCAACTTTATTGGACTTTAATTATAATTTTTAAAGAACGATCATATTACATGTTCTGAGACAGAAAAACCTATTCTTGAAAATAAGCAAGACTTGACGGAAACAAAAGAAACCCTTAAAATGTTAGAACCACTTAAAAACAAAATATTTGCCTAGCTTATAAAATACAATAGTATTATAAATGCTTACATTTATGTATTAGTTTATAACATATTTACATGTTACTTGTCTATAATAGAGTTATATTAGTATTGTTACTTTATAAAACTTACCAGAAAACTTGATATCAGTTGAGTTATACATAATTTTCCTAAATATCAAAGGCCCTGATTTCTAAAATGAAAAACAACATAGAAAAATCATGTTAAAATTTTCTTCCCTACTGTTTCCAAGAGTATAGCTTTACTCTGGAAAACATGTAGTTCTAATCCTTGCTGTCCTCCCTATGACCAGAGTGATTACTTTTAAAAAATATAAATCTGATCACATTACTCATTTGCTTAAACCCTTGCCCACATCTCACCTCCCTGCAGTTGGCAGGAGGCTCTGGAACACCCCTGCCTCCGCGTCCCAGTCAGGGGCCAGCAACACCTAGGAGGTGAGGGCTGCTGCCAGTGTACCACCATGTACCTGCAGTTGGTGTCTGTGTGACAGTACTTCTGATAAAATACCCAGCCCTTTCCCATACTGTGCATTTACAGCAGACCAGTGAGGAACTGCAGCTCATACAGCCCTCCATCATCAGGGCTACTCACTTCTCTAGGACCTTTCTTTCAGCTCCTCCAAAGTATGTACTCCTTCCACTCAAAAATGTACTTAAAAACCCTTCCCTGTCACTCTTTCTTCACCTCATCAATTCCTTCTTACCCTCCAAAGCCCAGTTCCAAAGTCCCTTCCTCAGGAAGTCTTCCACCATTCCCCACACCAGGCCAGGCCCTCCCTTACATGTTCTCTAGGACCCATTCTTCTTTACAACCCCTCCCACAACTAAAACTAGAAAATGTACGTGTTAGTTGTTAGATGTCTGCCCTCACCAAGAATAAAAATGCTGTGAGAAGGGACTGTGTTAAATCAACAAGTGGTTAGGAATGAAAGAAAAACAGAACAGGCAGCTCTTTCCTGAAAACCCCTCCACCTTCCCCAACATAGTTTCAACAGTAACTATAAATAACAGAATCCCCAGCCCCAGTCAACAATAAAACCCACAGCCCAGATCCCTCCTCTGAGTGCCAGATCCAGCTGCCTAAAGGTCATGTCCACTGGGATTTCCGACACCCATTCCATACCAACCTTCCCTAAACCATATACACTCCTCACCACCTCTTCCGGCACTGTTCATATTGGTTGTAGATGATGCCACCCAGTCACCAAGGCTCCTTCCAGTTACCTCACCTCCACTGCCCACCTCCCAAGACATGCCTATTTATCTCATAAACACTCCCCAAACTTAGCTCTTGCTCTCCATTCCTGCTACCACTGCCCTAACTCAGGCCCTCAACATTTTCTGCCTCCACTTCCATAATAAACTAACTCGTACCTTTGCCTCCAGATCTGATCCTGAGATACCAGCCACAGTGGAGCTCTCTTAAAGCTCGGGTTTACTAAATCCTTCAATGGCTCTCCCTCATTCACACCCAAAAGGTGCTACAAGTGGCCTGGGGGCATAACCCAACTTATAAATGGTTTTTTTTGGTTTTTTTTTTAGCAAACAAGGGGCCCTTTTTAAAAAAAGTCTTTAATTCATTCACATAATACAAATATGGATTCTGACTTTTAAAAAAGTAGACCTGGCAGTTCGTGCCTAGCCTGCCATATAGTATCCATCAGTGGGGCTGGATGGCAGTTACCCTTTTCATAAGGGGCATGCGACCTTAGTCCACTGCACACCCCCCACTGCTCCCCCCAGTCCTGAACCCAGCTCACTTCACTCACTAATACTATTTATCTCAGACCTCTCAGGTCCTTGAGTTTAGACCCCTGGCATCAGGTTCAAGGCCAAGCTACGACACAGAAGGCTTATCTTATGGTGGCCTGAGTCTCCTGTAACACTCCTGACAGAACAGCACTCAGCAGAAACAACAGCAATTTTTTTCAGTGCTGCTGCTCTACTCACTCCTTCTTTACCAAGGTGACACCTACTCATCTTTTAAGATCCAGCCAGCCACTGACTCCAGAAAGTGGGACTGGGTGCTCATGTAATATATCCCAAGAATGCCACCAGGTATGTAATTCCTACTCAGGAATCTGCTGTCCTTACTGTGTGGGCTTTGTGAGAAAAGGGACTGTTTTCTGAAACTCACCTTTGCAACAGCAATGGCCAGTGAAGTGCATGGCACACAGTAGGTGCTTAAACTATTTGCTGATCTTTACAATCAAAACCACCATTGGACAGATTTGTAGTACAAATGAAAGGAAGCTCTACTCTCAGGATCTGAAATTCTGAAAACTTGAAATAGGAAAAAATTCAGCCCATTCTTTGCAAAGAAGGGCTTTATGGGCTGCTCCTGACCTGAGTCACACAGGACTACAGATTATGTGGGACCAAGGAAAAGTGTCTCTTCTTCAGGCAGGAATCAAAGTCATTCTGTCTCCGTGGCCTTTGGAGTTTCGCCATTCAAAGTATCCTTGGCAAAGATCCTTATAGATATGGTTAAGTCATTTAGCAATCTGTATGCAGCTGATTCACTTCCAATATTGTTCACTGCCTTAGTTTAATGACACTGCCCATTCACTTCAGAAGCTGAGTATGGTTCTCCGAGCTTTGCTTCTTACTGATCAGAGAAACGCAACACACATGCGCAGGCTCTACCACTGCGGCACAAAAGAGGGCACTAACCCACTAGGATCCTGTTAGAAATGGTTGCCCTGGGTTGTAAAGATTCTTAAGATTGCTACTTTCGTTCTTATGTGCAGCTTTTATGTTGTGGGAAACATAGTTTCTGATACTACTTTTTCTGGTTGAGAACACCAAAATATGAGTTTTTGCCTTTATAACTTGGACATCATTTCCATGGGTGTGGGAAATGCGTCAAAGATAGTCGAGTCATCCCATCTAGAGATAACTCTTCGATTTCCGGTCCCTTTTTAACACGACTCTCCAAAATGCTACCTCCTGCGCTTGCCCACATCCACCCCCCATCCCACATCTGTCCCACACCCACTGGACGCCAAGTGCTGAGACGCCTATCCTGGAGGGAGAGTTCCCACAGACTGCGGCCTGCACACTAGCCCCCAGACGCTCTATCTGCACACCTAGGCTCCCAGCACTGCGGAACTCTGGGGCCCACTAACAGGGAACAGGGTGGGTGGCTCCGGCGGGTACCCCTCCCACAGGCAGAGAAAGCGGAAGCGGCATGCGCACTTTCTTCTTTCTGCCGGAACTGAACTGGAGTCTCCTGCGTGGCCTCACGGTGTGGCCTGCGAACAGCCTGGAGAGCGGTGCGGGATGTCGCTGAACACAGAGGCCAGGGTCGGTCCTCAAACGAGTCCTGAAAGGGCTACAGAGCAACCGACCCCCGCGCGGACGGACCCGTCACCCCCACTCCCCGCCTAGCAGAGGACGGGCGCCCGCGGGATGGAGCCTGCCTGGGCACGCGGGCCGAGTGGTACCACTTACGTCGCTGACCGTCATTGCCCAGAGCCCAGGCTCGGGGACGGCGCGCACTGCCACCGGGGCCCAGCAGAGCAGGCAGAGCGTGGCGCGCATCAGCAGAGCCCTCTCCGGCGGGCTGCGGCGCGCAGCGGCCATCTTGACGATGAGGCCACCAGGCTCCGCCGCAGCACCTGTGCCGCTCCGCCCCGAGGCAAGGGTGTTCGGTCCGGGAAGCCCGGGCCGGGTGGCAGTTGGAGGAGGAGCGGGAGCGTGGGAAGTAGGGCGGGCGTGCGGGGGGCGAGGCCATGGTGGGGGCGGGGCCAGGGTGAGGGCGGGGTCGGAAGGGAGCCTTGAGGCGGGGCTCTGGGCTGGTCTAAGTGAAGGCGGGTTCAGTAGGGAGCAGGTCTCTTGTCCCAGATTCCGCCTTGACACTGGGGTTCTCAGCCGTGAGAGTACGGGGTGGAGTTCCAAGTTAAAGTACTGTTCCGTGGGTCTCAGTTTCTTGTATCCGCTGCACATGCCCCTATCTGGGTCCTCTCAGCTTAGAGGAAACAGATGGCTCTGTAAATTCATGAAACGTACTTTGAGGTCGGGGTCAGCAGAACCCAAGGCATTGTGCTTTGAACAGAATAGTTAAAAAATTTCAGAACACATAAAATTGCCTTATCACTTTAAAGTTCAGAGGGGCAGGGGGTTGGGGTGCTTTGTCCAGCATTTTTGGCCATGAAGCTGAATAAATGTATTGTTGTCAAAGAGAACTATTTTTATTATTATTATCGAATGTAAATAATGTCAAGAGGGAGAATACAACCCTGGATTAACATTGTTATTAACGTACACTAGGATGGATTTATAGTTCAGAGTCCCTGGCTGTCTTATCAGTCACCCTGGCCACTTTCAGCAGGTAATTGAGGGTCTAGTGTGTACTGGAGATGACACGTTCTTCCGCCTTTCCCAGCAAGCAGTGCTGTGCCTGTGTCGGTGGGAGTAGCGGTGTCACAGGAACATCCATCACAATTTTAGAGGGTAGGTCAGGTGGGAAGAGAGGACATGAAATGACATTAGGATCTACAGAAATTAGAAGTGAGTTAGCTGTGGAAGTCAGGCGTAGGTTTGAAGGCGTTTTGGTTAAGCACAGCCTGTGCCAAGGCCTGGGGGAACTGTAAGACCTTCCAGATGACTAGATTTTGGTGTGAGATGGATATGGGAAAGACTGGGAATATTTAAACAGAACCAGAACATACAGGTCTTCTTAAGCCCCATTAGGAATATAGTGCTTTAGTCTAAGGACTTCAAACAGGCAATCATGGTTTTTAAGCAAGGTTGATGAGGTGACCAGAAACGTCATTTTTGTTGTCATATGAAAACTGTTAAGGTGGGCAATAGAATGACTAGTTAAATAATATTTCAAAAATTTTATAACCAGTTAAGAATAAGGTGCAGTAATTTAGAGTTGGTGATCTCAACCACAGAAGTAGCTGTGAAGATGGAGATTTGGAAGATTCTATAGACGTGGGGAGTGGAGAATTTAAATAAGAAAACCTGGTGATTGATTAGATATTGGGGCTTAGGAAGGAGAGGCTGGTATCATGGTTTCTGGCTGGAACAAGTGAGCTATGGAACTTCCAGAGGAGGAGAAAATGTGAACACATTAGGTCCAAGCTCTCCCTGGGAGCAATATAGTGAAAATGAATCTGATGTTGGGAAAAGCAATTGGGATTTTGTGGTCATCCTCATGTAGACAGAGTTTGAAGAGGGTGAGGCTGCCAAGGGAGACCAGAAGAGTGGGAGGAGAGGAGCAGTGGAGGCTGGATCCTGAGGAATAAAGGGTCATGAAAGGCATAATCAGCAATTGGGACTCAACCCCGGCCATGCAGGAAAGTCACTGAGGAGTTTTACAAAATACCCAGTTATCAATTCTAGAAAGATTGGAAGTGAATATAGTATAGTTTTTAGTCTACCTGGATATTCCCATAATCCTCCCCTAAGATAGCATAACCCAAAAACCACGGGCAATGTGCATAACACATCAAGACAAAGTATCCCTCATAAAGGTGCAAATACAAGTAGTTGTTATCAAGTAGGAAACAAGGGGAACAATGAGATATCCGATGGACCTGAGATAGGGAAATCCCAAATCCCCCCTAGGTACTCACTGGAAATCCAAGTTTGGAGGCAGAACAGAGGAGGAGCTCCCATACAATCTGATTTGCAAGTGAAGGCAAATGTTTGGAAGGTTCTGCAGAAGTCTGGGCCTTACACATTCTTGAATCTAACAAGTGTACACTTTCATACAGACATTGTTCCATGATGAAGAGAAACTTGGAAGCAGAATTCAAATTTAGCAGGACAGGGACAATATGAGAGAAAGAGAAGATTCTGATAAAAGTGGATGAGGTAAACAGAGCCAACAGATTGGAGCAAGTTCAAGGCCATTTTCTTAAAGTAGTTCATAAAAACAAGAGGCAGCTATAGAGGATGAAGCTAGAAATTGTATTCAGTACTTCCTAAAAGTTTAATAAAATTAATTTAATATAAGATGAGCAATAGTGAAATTTATGGAAATATAAAAGAGAATGTGGAGCAGAATATATCCCTTCTGGGAATGAAAGCATACCAGAAAGAAGTACCCACAAAAGAGCTGAAACTGCAAACTACTATTTCAAAATGAAATGAAAAATTAGTAAAATGAAAGGAGATAGGTGGTAGAATTCAGGAAAGAATTAGAAATGAAAACAGAGATAAAGACTGAGGTAGAAGGAACACGAAGGTGAATAAAAATCTTAAAAATATAGAGAGGTAAAAGTGAGATGAGTATTAAAATCCAAAATAAATGAAGATGTAAAAGTTTAAAACATTCAAATAAGAACTATGAGACTTTTTCTTCTTAATTCTCACCTGAGGAAATGTTTGTTGATCTTAGGGAGGAAGGAAGAGAGAGAGAGAGAGAGAGAGAAACATCAATTGCTTGCCTGCTGTACATACCCCAACTGATTAAACCTGCAACCTAGGTATGGGTCCTGACTAGGAATCGAACCTGCAAGCATTTTTTGGTGTAGGAACAAGTTCCAACAACTGAGCCACTGGCCAGGGCAAAATTAAGAATTTTTGAAAGAGAAGATCCTTTGTGCATTCAGGTAAAAAAAATGAAGAGTCTAAGAAAAACTCAGATTGTCATATAAAATTTTGATAATAATGCTTTGTACCAGAAGACAATGAAATAGCATCCTTAAGTTATGCTGTGAAAGAAAATGAGCTCTAAGGGCTTTTTTTTTAAAGTAAATACATTTTTTAAAGATTTTATTTACTTATTTGGAGAGAAGGGAAGGTAGGAAGAAAGAGAGGGAGAGAAACATCAATACGAGAGACAAACATTGCTCACTTGCCTCTGAGATCCCCAACCAGGGACCAGGCTGGCGACCCCAGCATGTGCCCTGGCTGGGAATTGAATTGGCAACCTTTTGCTTTGCAAGATGATGCCCAACCAATTGAACCATGCTGGCCAGGGTTCTAAGGGTTTTTTAAAATTCATCCACATGCCAGGTACAAAAATGTTGCCAATAGTATTATTTGTACTGGTCCCAAACTGGGAACAACCCAATTGTCCATCAGCACTAGAATGGATAAACTATTCTTCCAACTGAATTCAGCAATGAGTGAATGAACCTCAGCTATACAGAGTCACATGACTGAATCTCACAAAGCGCGACATTGGGCTGAAGAAGCCAAACACAAAAGGATACATATGGTATAGTTATGTTTTCATTTACAAAAAGTTCAGAAACAGGCAAAACTAACTTATGGTGTTAGAAGCCAGGATTATATACAGTGAGTTGGATTCTGCAGGGCCTCACCCAGTTTGAGCCATGGTTCTCATATTGGCCAGCAGTGCTTTCCAATGAGCAATGATGGGGACTTTGAGGTTCTGTAATTCTGATCTGTCAAATGCCCCTTGGTGGGGAATACTGACTGAAGAGGGATAAGAAGTTTTCTCCAGGGGCCAGCAATGTTTTTTCTCTTGATCTGAGTGCTGGTCTGTGGTGGATACTGGCCAGCAGTATTCATCCCTGCTGCGCATGCTCATCAAAACACGAGAAAAACATACCCAGAGACAACAGGGGCCTGTGGGGAAATAGGGACAAAAAGGCCACTCTCTCTAGGGGAGAGCATCCCCTCTTTCCACCCAAGCACGTTTTTATTAAGAATTACAGACACAGTTTGTGGATTCACAGTCTGGCAGGAAAGATCAAAAGGAATAGGTAATTTTCAAAGGGACTGACAGAACTCCTGCTGGGATTCTGGGCAGTTTGGAGTTTTATCATTTGAAAGGACTACAGGGCCCAAAAGTCTAGTTTTGTTTTCCTGTCTGTGCCTTCATATTTCTAATTTAATAACATTCTCCAGCAAGCAGATCTCACAGGATCTTGCATATTCTATGTTCCAGGCCTGATTACCCCGGGGGTCCCCAATTCTGATCTGGGCTGTTTCGCCCCTGCTATTTCTGCAGGCCTGAGTCAGGCAGAGGAGACAAAGGCAGCCAGGAGACTTGCAATACTCACAACTAAGAACAAGGACTCAGGCTTTGACAAACCCGAGGGGGCAGGGGTCGATGTCGATCACCCCTTCATTTCCACAGCCCAGAGTCTCTTCCCTGAGGCCTCCTCATGATCATACCTGTCTTAGGCAATTCCCCCCATGGGAAATCTTACCAGTCATTGGCTAACTGATCAAGCATAGGAGGCCAGGCACAGAACAGGCAGCGTTCATGCCAGGGAAGTAAGTTTTGTCTCCTTAGAGGCTCCTGGTCTGGAGGTCTCTCACTCAGCCTAAGTCATGGGGGGTTACAGCTTCCTGAGATCAGGCAGGGCGGACCCCAACACTGGTCACATAGGAGAGTTAGTTCAGTGTACCAATCTGTACACTTAGTTGTGTACTTTTCTAAATGTGTGTTAACCTTTAATTAAAATGTAAAAGAGAAGAGATAAAAGAAAATATATCCATATGCCTATTTTTGCAAAAATAAAGGAGAAATAAAACTGAAATAATGAAATGGGTTAGCTATAGATAGGATGGAAGGATTAGAAATAAGAGTCACTTCTATTATACTTTTTGTTGGTTTTGACTTTTGAATCTCATTAATGTTTTACATACTGAAAGAATTAGAATAAAGAGTTCTGGCCAACATGGAGGCATAGGTAGAAACACTTTGCTTCCTCGCACAATCAAAAGAGGATATCAAACAATCTAAAAACAATAAACAACCAGAAGTGCCAGAAAATCAAACTGCATGGAACTCCAGCAAACAAGGAGTTAAAGAAACATTCACTCAGACCTGTAGGAGGGGCGGAGGTGGGAGACCGACAACGAAGTGGAGACAACTCACAGCGAGGCAGTGGACCGCATGGGCCAGGCAGGGCTGACTGAATGGGAAACTAAGACTCAGAGTGGCTGTAAACTACTGTGGGGGTTACCATG
Organism: Phyllostomus hastatus; assembly: GCF_019186645.2. NCBI lineage: Eukaryota > Metazoa > Chordata > Mammalia > Chiroptera > Phyllostomidae > Phyllostomus > Phyllostomus hastatus. Next base: position 70,583,976 of record NW_025334041.1, on the reverse strand, counting down.
GCGGGTGAAACCCTCAGTCTCACACAAGAGTTCATTGGAAAGTGGGGCTAGAGAGGAGCAAACAAGCTGCATTGTTCCCTCTCTCACCCTTCCCCCACAGAGACCACCACAAAGAAGCCAAGAGGGCTGCCCTGCCCTGCCCAATACCTAAGGCCCCGCCCCTTAAAACGTAACAGGCATGTGGAGACAAAGAAATATGGCCCAAATGAAAGAGCAGATCAAAGCTCGAGAAAAAGAGTTAAGTGACAGGGAGATAGCCAGCCTATATAATGCAGAGTTCAAAACACTGGTAATCAGGATACCCACAGAAATGATTGAACTTGGGGGTAAAATGAAGGATGAAATGAAGGCTACCCAAAGTGAAATAATGCAAAATATCCAGGGAACCAACAGTGAAGGGAAGGAAACCAGGACTTGACGATTTAGAACAAAAGGAAGAAATAAACATCCAGTCAGAACAGAATGAAGAAACAAGAATTCAAAAAAATGAGGAGGAACTTAGGAACCTCTGGGACAACTCTAAACATTCCAACATCAGAATCATAGGGGTGCCAGAAGGAGAAGAACGAGGGCAAGAAGTTGAAAACTTATTTGAACAGATAATGAAGGACAACTTCCCCAATCTGGTGAGGGAAAAAGAATTCCAGGAAATCTAGGAAGCCCAGGGAGTCCCAAAGAAATTGGACCCAAGGAGGAACATACAAAGACACATCATTATTACATTACCCAAGATTAAAGATAAAGAGAGAATCTTAAAAGCAGCAAGAGAAAAGGAGACAGTTACCTACAAAGGAGTGATCATAAGACTATCAGCTGGTTTCTCAAAAGAAACCTTACAGGCAAGAAGGGGCTGGAAAGAAGTATTTGAAGGCAAGGACCTCCATCCAAGATTACTCTATCCAGCAAAGCTATCATTTAGAATGGGAGGGCAGATGAAGTACTTCCCAGATAAGGTAAAGTTAAAAGACTTCGTCATTACCAAGCCCTTATTATATGAAATATTAAAGGGACTTATCTAAGAAACAGAAGAAGATCAAAAACTATGAACAGTAAAATGACAACCAACTCACAACTATGAACAACTGAACCTAAAAAACAAAAACTAAAAATAAGCAAACAACTAGAACAGGAACAGAATCAGAGAAATGGAGATCACATGGAGTGTTTTCAGTGGAGAGGGGGAGGGGAATAATGGAGGGAAAAGGTACAGGGAAGAAGAAGCATAATTGGTAGGCATAAAATAGATGGGGAGAGGTTAAGAATAGTATAGGAAACAGAGAAGTCAAAGAACTTACATGTATAAAAAATGGATATGAACTAAGGGGGGATACTGGAGGGCTGGGGGATGCAGGGTGGAGGGAGGATAAAGGGGAGAAAAAATTGGGAAAACTGTAATAGTATAATCAATAAAATATACTTTAAAAACCCCTATAAATAAAAATAAAAATTTAAGCCACTCTTCTGAAAAACAGAATTAAACTAAAATCAATAGAGGAGCTAAATGGAATAAAATTAGAAACAAGTGAACATACATAACTTTCAAATGAATAAACATAGCACAATGAAGGGAGAAAACAACTTTCTCAAGATTTTTTTTTATTTTTTTATTAAATTCATTGGGGTGACATTGGTTAGTAAAATTACATAGGTTTCAAAGTATACAATTTTAATATATTGTGTTGACCACCCTAACTCTCCTTCTATCACCATTTATCCCTCCTTTACCCTCGTCTACCTCCCTCCATACACCCTCTGGTAATCATCATACTGTTGTTTGTGTCTGAGTTGGGTTTTTTCTTCCTAATCCTGTCATCTTTCTCGCCCACCCCCACAATCCTCCTGGCCTCTGACAGCTATAAGTCTGGTCTCTATGAATCTGATTCTGTTTTGTTAGTTTATTTTGCTTGTTAGTTCCACATGAGTGAAATTATATGGAAATCATTGTCTTTCTCTGACTGGTTTATTTCACTTAGCATAATGCTCTCCTGGTTCATCCATGCTGTTGCAAAGAGTAAGATTTCCTTCTTTTTTATGGCTGAGTACTATTCCATTGTGTAAATGTCTTGGTTGCTCTGTCCACTCATCTAATAAGGGACACTTGGGTTGCTTCTAAATCTTGGCTTTTGTAAATAATGCTGCAGTGAACATAGGGGTACACATATTCTTTTGGATTAGCATGTTGGGTTTCTTTGGATATATTCCCATCAGTGAAATTGCTAGGTCATAAGGCAGTTCCATTTTTAATTTTTTTGAGGTAACTTCATACTGTTTTTACAGTGGCTACACCACTCTGCATTCCCACCCATAGTACACAGGGGTTCCCTTTTCTCCTCATCCTCACCAACACTTGTTTGTTGATTTATTCATGACCAACATTCTTACAGGTATGAGGTGATATCTCATTGTGGTTTTAATTAGCATTTCTCTGATGATTAGTGACATTGAGCATTTTTCATATGCTTATTGACCATCTATATGTCCTCTTTGGAGAAGTGTCTCTTCGTCCTTTGCCCATTTTTTAATTAGATTTCTTGTTTTTTTTTTGGTATTGAGTTTGGAAAAGGTCTTAATAAATTTTGGATATTAACCCCTTATCAGATGTATCATTAGCAAATATGTTCTCCTATTTAGTAGGCTGTCTTTCATTTTGTTGATGGTTTCTTTTGCTGTGCAAAAATTTTTTAGTTTGATGTAGTCCCATTTGTTTATTTTTCTTTTCTTTCCCTTGACTGAGGTGATGTATAAAAGCTGATGCAGACACTGGCCCGCAGTGTCCGAGTCATTATGGATGAAATGAGACATTCACATGGACTACTGAGTCCGGTGGAGGAAAAGAGACAGCATGCCTTTTCTCTCAAGGGGAGCAAAAGCCTTGGCCCTTGCCGTGACCTGCCTTTATTGGGTTTCTCAGCACATTACATGATGGTCCTCATTTACTGTGCACAGGTTCGCTTTAGGTGGTTACCTTTTACAGAAAACAAAGGAGCCAATGCTGCTAATCACATCACAGAAGAGGAATATTTGCAAATGAAAAGGCAAAAGTGGTTGAAGCAGTTACACTCATCCTTAGAAGGTTTCGCATGGATTTTAGGAAGTTACTTTGTAGTAAATGTCCTTAATTCAGGGTGAGGGAGTTTTTAGCAAAAAGCAAGACTCAAAGTGGCCTAGGCACATTGCAGGCCTGATTCCCCACAGGAGAACCTATCCATGGGCGTGGGTCCTGTGCATCTCTGAGTGGGAGCTGGGCCCACGCCACACAGAACAGTCTCCTACATGTTCTCCAATTTAGTAGATTGTCTTTTCATTTTGTTGATGGTTTCCTTTGCTGTGCAAAAAATTTTTAGTTTCATGTAATCCCATTTGTTTATTTTTCTTTTCTTTCCCTTGTCTGAGGTGATATATAAAAAATATATTGCTAAGAGAAATGGCTGAGATTTTACTGCCTATGTTTTCCTGTAGGATTTTATGGTTTCAAGTCTACCATTTAAGTCTTAAATCCATTTTGACTTTATTTTTGTGTATAGTGTAAAAAAGTGGTCTAGTTTCATTTTTTTTTGTGAGTACCTGTCCAATTCTCCCAATACCATTTACTGAATAGAGTATCATTACCCCATTGTATGTTTTTTCCTCCTTTGTAAAAAATCAATCATAAAGGTGTGGGTTTATTTCTGGGCCTTCTATTCTGGTTCGATTGATCTATGTGTCTGTTTTTATGCCAGTACCATACTGTTTTGATTACTATGGCCTTACAGTATAGTTTGATAATAAATAGTGTGATTCCTCCAACTTTGTTCTTCTTTTTCAAGATTGCTGTGGCTATTTGGGGTCTTTTGTGGTTCCACATAAATTTTTAGAATATATGTTCTAGTTCTGTGAAATATGCCACTGGTGTCTTGATAGAAATTGCATTGAATCTACAAATTGTTTTGGGTAATATGGACTTTTTAACTTTGTTAATTCTTCCTTACCATGAACATGGTATATGCTTCCACTTATTTGTATCTTCTACAGTTTCTCTCTTCAGTGTCATAATTTTCCAAGTGCACGTCTTTTACATCCTTGGTTAGGTTTATTCATAGGTATTTTATTTTATTTTATTTTTTGATGCAATTGTGAACGGGATTGTTTTCTTCCTAGTTCATTATTGGTGTATAAAATTCAAATGATTTCTGGATGTTTATTTTGTATCCTGCTACTTTACTGAATTCATTTATTCTAGTAGATTTTTGGTGGACTCTTTGGGGTTCTGTATATACATGTTGGGGACCATCACCTCTGGTTCTTGCAGCAATAACCCTCAGGCAGTATGGCCTGAGCCTGGGCGCAGCACCAGAAGTCAAACGTGGCTGGAGGGAAGTAGCAGCAGGTTCCCAGGGGAAGGCGTCCCAGAACATGATCCTTTGTACAAGGTAAACAAACCTATTAATCAACTTAGGCAATTGTATTCTGCTTATTGAAGCATTTAGCTTTGCAGCCAGGCTGACCTTTACATACGTAGTTTATGTTTAACTCACATCTTGCTTAGTAGTTATACATCACTTTGTTAGCTTTAGAGGACACTGTCTTTTTCTATAGGATAAGAAAATTGTGCAAAGATTTATGTGGCAACTGACACTCCCTGTTCTCTGTTTCACAAACTATGTATGCTTTTGTACTGAAAACCAATTTTCCAAGTTTAGGGGATGATTTACGGTGAATAAGAATCACAAGGTACCTGGGGAAAAGCGAATAAAAGCTCTGTGAGAAGATTGGTCAGGAGCACTCTCTCTCTACAGAGGGCTGCTCCCACTTTCTCTCTCCAGGTAAAAAAGTTCAAGTTGGGCCTGGATTGTCTTTCATATGCATCTCGGGAGACTGGCTGGACCAGAATCCGACATACATTCTTATGTCATCTGCAAATAATGACAATTCTACAGCTTCCTTTCCAATTTGGTAGTAGTTTTTGGTGAAATCTTTAGGATTCTCAATATATGTTATCATGTCATCTGCTAATAATGACAATTTTACCACCTCTTTTCCAATTTGGATGCCTTTTATTTATTCTTTTTGTCTGATTGCTGTGGCTAGGGCTTGTAGTACTATGTTGAGTAAGAGAGGTGAAAGCAAACACCCCTATCTGGTTCCCAATCTTAAGGGGAACGTTTGTAGTTTCTGACCACTGAGTGTGATGCTGGCAGTGGGTTTGCCTTTACTACATTGAGGTATGATCCCTCTGTTTCCACTTTGCTGAGAGTTTTCATCACAAATGGGTGCTGGATTGTATCGAATGCTTTTTCTGCATCTATTGATGTGATAACATGGTTTTTGTCTTTCATTTGGTTTATGTGGTATCACGTGTATTGATTTGTGAATATTGTACTAACCTTGCATTCACAGATAAATTTCATTTGACTATGGTGTATGATGCTTTTAATATGTTGCTGGATCCAGTTTGCTAATAGTTTGTTGAGGATTTTAGCATCTATGCTCACCAGTTACTGGTCTATAATTTTCTTTCTTTGAAGTATCTTTATCTGGGTTTAGAATTAGGATAATGCTGGCCTGGTAAAATGAGTTTGGGAGTCTTCCCTTCTCTTGCAATTTTGGAATAGTTTGAGAAGGATAGGTGTTAGCTCTTCTTGGAATATTTGGAAAAATTCATCTGTGAAGCCATCTGGTCCAGGAATTTTGTTTGTTGGTAGTTTTTTTGATCACTGCTTCAATTTCACTGGTTGTAATTGGTCTGTTCAGATTCTCTGATTCTTCCTGATTCAGTTTGGGAGATTGATTATTTCTAGGAATCTATGCATTTCATCTAGATTGTCCAATTTATTGGCATATAGTTGTTTGTAATATTTTCTTACAATCCTTTGTATTTCTTTGGTATCCATTGTTACTTCTCTTCTCATTTCTGACTTTATTTAATTGGGTCCTTTCTCTTTTTTTCTTAATGAGTCTGGTTACAGGTTCATCAATCTAGCTTATCTTTGCAAAGAACCAGCTCTTGGTTTCTCTGATCTTGTGTATGTTTTTAGACTCTATTTTATTTACTTGTCTGATGTTTATTATTTCCTTTACTCTACTCACTTTTGGGCTTTGTTTGTTGTTTTTTCTAGTTCCTTTAAGTATAAAGTTGGATTTTTTTATCTGAGATTTTTCTTGTTTCGGAGGTAGGCCTTAATGGTATAAATTTCCCTCTTTGTGCTGTTTTTGCCGTGTCCCGAAGAATTTGGTTGTTGTGTTCTTGTTTTCCTATGGCTCATGGTATCCTGTGATTTCTTCCTTGATCTCCTTGTTAACCCATTCATTGTGTAGTACCATGTTATTTAGCTTCCATGTCTTCGTGTATTTTCAGTTTTTTTTCTTGTAATTGATTTCCAGTTTCATACCATTAGGGTCAGAGAAGATGCTTGATCTGATTTCAATCTTTTTAAATTTATTGAGGCTTGTTTTGTGTCCTAACATGTGGTCTATCCAAGAAAATGTGCCATGTGTACTTGAAAGGCATGTATGTTCTGATATTTTGGTGAGAAATACCCCAGGAATATCAATTAAATGCATCTATCTAGTGTGTAATTTAAGGCCACTGTTTCCTTGTTGATTTTCTGTCTGGAAGATCTATCCTTTGATGTCTGTGGGGAGTTAAAACTCCCTACTGTGACTGCATTACTATCAATATCTCCCTTTATATCTATCAAGATTTGCTTTTCATATTTTGGTTGCTCCTGTGTTGGGTATGTTAGGTAGGATGGGTAGTAAACCAAGGCTGGGAGGAAGAGGGAGACATGTCTCATTCATTAACTCAGTAGTCTTAAGTCTGGTTTGAAGATTGCCAGGTGTTCTGAAAATCAGAAGAAAAACCATGATAGCACAGGAGGAGGGGAGCCCTTGAAATTCTGTATGTGTCATTTCCACTAGCTAAGACAGAAAGCCTTTGAAACTGTGTATTAATCTCAAGGTCTGGAGTGGGGATGAGAAGTAGGAACCTAGAAGCTGGTTGCAAGCACAAAACCCCTAAACTTTAATAGTCGGGACACTCAGACTTGCAGCTTTGTGTTAAAGTGTATAGTACAAACTTACTAACAAACTTCCTACCTTATTTCCAGTATACATGGGGCACTCAAACTAGCTGGGTGCTTGCTTACAGCTGCTTGCTCAATAAATTTGCTATCTCATTTCCACTATGTGTGTTGTCTCTCACCTGAATTCTCTTCTCTTGTGAGTGAGGCAAGAATTGAGGAGGCGGAGGCCCCTGATTTAGGTCTCCCTGGTAACAGGTACATAAATGTTTTCAAGAGTTATATCGTCTTGTTGGATTGCTCCCTTTGTCATTATGTAGTGACCTTCCTTGCCTCTTACTATATAACCTTTGTTTTAAAGTATATTTTTCAGATATACTATTGCTCCCCCAGCTTTTTTTCCTTTCTATTTTCGTGAAATATCTTTTTCTATCCCTTTACTTTTAATCTGTATGTATCCTTCCTTCTGAGGTGGGTCTTTTGTAGACAGCATATATATGGGTCTTGTTTACTTATCCATTCTGCTACAGTATGTCTTTTGATTGGAGCATTTAAGCCATTACATTTAAAGTGATCAATGATAGGCATATATTTATTGCCATTTTATTCTTTTAACTATGTTCCTTTCTCCTCCTCCTCAAAGACCCTTTAACATTTCTTATAATACTGGTTTGATGGTAATGAACTCCTTTAGCTTTGTCTTGTCTGGGAAGCTGTTTATTTCTCCTACAATTTTAAGTAATAACCTTGCTGGGTAGAGTAGTCTTTGTTGTAGTCCCTTGCTTTCACTTAAAATATTATGGGAGCTCCTTTGTAGGTAACTGTCTTTCTCTTGATTTTTTAAAAATTCTCTCTTTGTCTTTAATTTTTGCCAGTTTAATTACGTTGTGTGTTGGTGTGGGCTTCTTAGGGTTCATCTTGTTTGGGAATCTCTATGTTTTTCCTGGATTTGAGTGTCTTTCTCCTTCACAAGGTTAGGGAAGTTTTCAGTCATTATCTCTTCAAATAGGTTCTCAATCCCTTGCTCTGTCTCTTCTTCTGGTACACCTATGATGTGGATGTTGTTACACTTCAAGTTGTCCCAAGGTCCCTTAAACTATCCATATTTTTAAAAATTCCTTTTTATTTTTGCTATTTTTACTGTGTGTGTTTTGAACCTTGTCTTACAAATTGCTGATTTGATCCTCTGCTTTATTGAAACCCCTGTTTATTCCTTCCAGTGTACTCCTCATTTCCAATATTGTATTCTTCATTTCTTTTTTAAAAAAGACTTTATTTATTTGTTTTTATTGGGAGGAGAAGGGAAGGAGAAAGAGAGGGAGAGAAACACCAATGGATTGTAAATGGGCATCAGTTGCCAACCAAGGACCTGGCCTGCAACCTAAGCATATGCCCTGACCAGGAACTGAATTGGTGACCTTTTGGTCTGCAGGCTAGCACTGAATCCACTGTGAGCATCCTTATAATCATTGCTTTGAACTCTCTACCTGATAAATTGCTTGCCTCTACTTCATTCAGTTTTTTTTTCCTGGAGATTTATCCTGTTCTTTCACTGGTGGCATGTTTCTTTGTCTCTGCGTTTTGGGTGCCCCTTTTTGCTTACTTCTATATATTAGATAGATCACCAATGGCTCCCAGTCTTAGTGGGGTGGCCTTATGTAGTGGGTGTCCTATGGGGTTCAGTGGTGCAGTCTCCTTGATCACCTGAGCTGGGTGCTCCAGGAATGTCCCTTGTGTGGGTTATATGGACCCTCCTGTTGTAATTCAGTCTTGATTGCTATTGGCCCATTCATGCATGGGATCAACACTCAGAGTGGCTGATGGTGAGGCTGAACCCTGACCATGGCATGAGAGCTGCTGTGCTGCTGCTGACCACATGATGTGGAATTTGCCTCATTAGGGTCTATTCACTGCTGAGATCTCTCTTTGAATATGCTATTTATGAAGGCTATTGGATTCTGCTCTTACGCTGTCTGAAACTGGCCACTAGTCTTTATTATGGGCCTCTTGGAAGGGATTCTGGTGCAGACCAATGTCAAACATTGCCTGTGAATGGCCCTGGGCAACCCATTTTGAGCTATAAGCAATCCACAGTTTGTGGCTGCCTCTGCTATTCCTGGGTGCACAGGGGAAGGACCAAGCTGTGCGCCAAGGCTGACTTTTTACCAGCACTGGGCATGAAGGCAGATCAGCAAAAGTCCCAAGGCACCACAAGATCTGCCTCTGCCTGCCTCCACCTGCAAGCTACCTGTTAGGCCCAGTCACTGAAAGAGCCTCTGGCTGTACTCAAGTTGCATGAGGAAGGTTCTTGGTGAGTCACCAGGTTAGGGGCAAATGGTGTTCACCAGATTGATACAGGTTCAAACCTGGTGTCAGTGCTGGGTCTGGGGCCACATGGCTAATGTCCCAGGGTATACCAAGTCTATCTGCCACCTGTGGGTGCTCATACGCCTTTGGGTTTGGGTGAGGTCTCAGGGAGTCGTCAGGGTGAGGTCAACAGGGTTTATCAGTCCTAAACAGACCAAGGTTTGGCTGTGTGAAGGGAGGGCTCTGCTTCTGTTGGGCGTGTGAGGGGAAAAAATCAAGAAAATGTTTTGAACACAATGTTTTCAGCATAAAACCTCAGACTATGAAAATGATAAAAAGAAATATAAATAAATATTAAGCTCTAGATAGTGTATTTGTCTTTTACAGTGATATAGGATAGCAATTTTGAGACTCATTTCTATGTATCCCAGAAGTAATTATATGAAGGATGACGGGAACTAGGTTTCCCACTGACAAAGAAAATAGTTCAGATATGGAAATGAGAAAGACAAAAATGAACCCTGTAATACTGGCTTGTAACCGAAGCTGTATATGAATTCATCTTTTAGAATTAGATACATGAGTAGATGTAGATGTGTATGTACACTTATTTATATTTCCTTGCTTTGATTACTGAAGTGACCTAGTGACACCTCCGTGGCAGTGAGCACATCTAGCACTGTTCTGGTTCATAAATGCCCTTCTCCACTAAAATAAACAAGGGCTCCTTGGAGAAGTGGCTAATTGTGGAGATAGATAGAGAAGGTCACGATGAACTTGGAGCATCTTGTTTTGTTAGAAAGTAAGAACATGGTCAAAGAACAAGGAAAACATGTCAGAAGAACACAGGCACCAGTTTGAGGGGACTCCCACCCACTGACCAGATCTGGGACAATTTGAGCACCAAAACAAATAACGATAGCAGTAAATTGTAACTCATTGAATTGAGAAAGAATCCATGAGTCCATACTGATAGAAACAAGTAAATGACTAAGTATATAAATGGAAAGTAAGAAAATCTCTTCCATATAGTACACGGGTGTCAAACTGATTTTCACATCAACCTCGAAGTTGCCTTCAAAGGGCCGAATGTAATGTTAGGATTGTATACATGTAACTACTCCTTAATAATTAAGGGAGAGCTCAGCACTGCTGCAGGTAGAAACAAGGTGCTGGGCCGGATAAAACAAGGTGGAGGGCCAGATTCGGTCTGTAGGTCTTGTGTTTGCCACCTGTGGTATAGTACAATACCAACAAATAAATATAGAAGGAATGACAGCATTTGAAAATCATTTGGTAACTGTTATATAATTATCTGACAGTCCTAAAAATTGTCGAGGTCATGGAACAGACTTCAGGGAACACTTAGAGACCAAGGGTACTAAAGAAACAAGATCACTAAATGCGACTGTGATCTTAGATTGGATCCTGAATGAGAAAAATAAATTGTTTTGTTACAAAGGAAATTATTAGGACAATCGGTGAAATTTGAACAAACACTATACAACAGAAAATAGTTTTCCATCAATTTCCATTCCCTGAATGTGAAAACTATACCATTATCACCCTGTTAGAGAATGTTCTCATTCTTGGGAAATACACACTGCAGTGTTTAGGGGTAAAGGGGCATCTTGTCTGAACTTACCCTCCCGTGGTTCAGAAAGAAATGTCGGGGTCCAGCCTCAGCGGGTCTCAGGGTCTCCAAAGGAGGAACGGCTTGGTGAAGGAGACAGACACCAGATGGGGTGCTGGAGGACAGCCAGGCTCTTGGCCTGGCTGACTCTCGAGAAGAATCAATCTTTATTTTTATAGGGGAGGTTATACAACATTCAGTGGAGCAGGTGCATAGCGTGATTATTAAAACAAATGGTTACCATAGGAATAACTTCAAAAAGTCCAGAAGGTTTTACAGATCAATCATGTTAGACAAAGAAATAATCGAAAAGCACAGGAGGTCCCACAGACCAACAAAGGTTATTTCGACCAAGAGGGTTATCAATCAGATAGCCAACAAAGCTATTTGGGCACAACATTTCAGGTGCCAATTAATAACTAAATGTCTACTAAGGTTCTATAGATTGGGTTAAAAAGGGTGCAAGGGGTGATTTAAAAGTCAGCTATTATTTATTAAGGTTAGATTGTCTAAGTTAGATAAATGGTCTTTTGCCTAGGTTTGTTGACTTATACATCTTGGGGGGCGATGGTTTGTATTCGTTTCCATGTATTGAAATTACTATATTTAATTAAAACTCTTTCCTTCTTTACCCACCTGGTCCCATTAATAACCACTCCTGTCCAGAGTATGGAGGGGTAGTGGCTCTAATAAATCTTGAGCTTTTAAGTGGTGACTCCTTAAGGAGCATTCCTAGCAACAGCTTCCTTCAACGTTCTAGCAGCTGGTCTGCCCATAGTTTAATTTTGTCTTTAACTTTCCAGGTGGGGGAAGCAGGCAGCATTAGGGTTGCTAGGGGGCTCTATTCTGTGGTCAGCAAGTCATTTCATGCAGAATCAGAGGCATCATGCAGATTTTTTGTTATAAAGCACAGGTGTCCAAAAATCCTACCACCTATTGCTAGCAGGGACAGGCACACAGGAGGAGATAGACAGGAGATCCGGCCACAGTTGCCTCTGCTGTGCAGATGCGTCTCATCTGACCCGACTATGTCAAGTGTCGGCTCTTGGTCAGCTCCAGACAAAGAAACAATACACACACAGAGTAAGAGAATGACAAACCTGATGAGGTAAATATTAACCACTGAGAAATCTGGATCTTCTCCCTTCTTGCAACTTTTCCATAAGTTCGAAGTCATTTCAAATTAAAAGCTCACGTTTCCCAAACCCCATACAGGGACATTTACCTCAGTGTCCACATGAATGAAAGATTTGTGATTACTTGGTCAGAATGTATTGGCGATTGGTTTATTGCCAGTCTGCTTTGCTCATTCTCTTTTGAGTCTTATGGGGTATTTCTAAAGCTACAATATAGTTTCAGTTTATAATTCTAAATTATACAATATAATTTCCAAGGAACAACAAGTAATACAAAATTTATGAAGAGCTGACTGTAGGCTGGGGCTGAAAGATCCCCACCACCGGACACTGGACCAGCACCAGCTCTGGCAGAGTTTATTGCAACTGATGTAAAACATCATGGCCCAGTGACTGCCACAGGGGGAAACAAGGCAGCAGCTGAGGCCACGGGCATCCCTGAGCTCAAAATTCAATCCTGTTAATCAAATGTTTCTGGGTATGGTTAACAGCAAGAACAAATAGGTGCTATTTTTACATAAAACTGTACTTTTCTGTATTACTTTTACTTAAGATATTTGGATTATATGAGAAATATTAAAAGATTGTTACACAAAACCCCTTTTCACATACTTCCAGTTGTCTTTGACTATTTTCCTTAATCTATGTTCTCATAAATGACCTTAGTTTTGAGTCAAGGCTCACATATACATAAATGTGAAAATTGAAGCTCCGATAGTTCCTTTTCACAAGAAACTTGTAATCATATATCATATAAGTATTTTTGTGTCACATTTTCATTGTTTACTAAGGCTGTGCAGACCTCTCCTATGCCACCATTAAATTCATGGGCACTAAGAAACAGAATAATTTCTAAAACACTAGCCAGTTCTCACCAGCAGGTGGCAGTAGCAGACTGAACATATTTTATGTAAGAGAGTGTTTACACTAAATGTCTTTCTAACCCAGAATTTACTGTCTAGCTTCCATTGGTGATGCTATACCTGTATAGGCCTCTAATTTAAATCATTAAAACCTTAAAAAAAATTAACTCCAGTCATTGTTTCAGCCATGTTTTGCAGAATCATCCCCCATTCCCAAAGTTTATTGGGCAGATTACAGAATGCCTTGTTACTTTCAAATCTATGTGGTTTTAATCTTCAACCCCATCTTTACTGGAGCCATTTTTCCATCCTCAGACATCTGAAAATATCTTTGCTCCTCCACACTCAGGGGTGGAGAGACACGTCTGTCTCTGACAACATCCTCCCCTGACTCTTCTGCAGTGGGCTGGGGCTCATTGACAGCAGAGGGAAAGTTACATGCATTGTACATATGAAACTAATATAATATTTCCTGTCAACTGTAGTTGAAAAATAAATTTGGAAAAAGAAAAAAACCTTAATGCAGTCAACAAACAAGTGTGCCTTACGCAGTGCTGGGTACTGCACATTTGTGCATGTTGCCCATAATAGATTTAGCAGGAATAATACCTTATGAAAGAGCAATTATTTTCACTTCTTATTTAGGGAATTTTTCTATTCTATTATCACCTACTTTCCAAGGCAGATTAGAATTAACATCATCAACTGAACCAATCAAATAGAATTTGGTACCTGCTACATCCGAGGCACTTCCTGGATAGGGAGGGATAAGATGGACAAGTACAGGCCGTGCCATCACTACAAGGAGGTGCCTATCCACAGAGCTCGTGATGCAAGGCAGAATGGCTAAAGTCCTGAGTGTGGATATCAAAAGTGTGTTAGGCCTGAGCCTTCCGGTTAAGATGGCAGACATGGCTCACCTCTTGCACAATCACATCAGAATTACAACTAAAACATAGAACAACCATCACTCAGGAACATCAGAAATTGAGTTGAATAGAAGTCTGACAACTGTGGAATTGAAGACATCATATCTAGCCAGATACTGGCTAGAAGGGGCATGGATGCAGAAAGGGCTGTCCCCACACCCATGAAGATAAAAATTCGGGAGGGATATCTCAGGATCGAGGAGTCCCAGACCCACACCAGGCCCCCCAGTCCAGGATTACAATGCCAGGAAGATAAGTCCCCACAACTTCTGGCTGCGAAAACCAGTGGGGATTGAGTTGGTGGAGGAGGCTGCTGGAACCCCAAGCAGTTCCTCTTGGGGAACCCACACATGGACTCACCTACTCAGATGCACTCCCTCTGAGCTCCAGCACTGGGGTGGCAGCTGGAAGGGCACCAGTGGCACACAGGGAGAGGCTGAAGTGTCTGGCATCAGGGCGAGCAGAGGCAACTGTCCCTTTGCTGAGCCTTCCTGCCATAGAGCTGGTAGGCTGGTGCCATATCTGAGAAAATTACACTAAAGCACATCATGCGCAAATTGCACAAAATCAGTGGTAAAAACATCTTAAAAGCAGTCAGAGAAAAAAGACATGTTACATACAAAGGGAAAAATTATAAGGATGACATCTTTCTTGTCAGAAACAACGCAAGCAAGAAGACAATGGAGAAACACTTCAAATAGTACTCAAAGGAAAAAATCTTCTAACTTAAAATTCAACAGCCTGCAGAAACATCTTCAAAAACAAAGGAAAAATAAACATTTCAGATCTGTAAAAACTGAAAGAAGTCATCACGAGAAGGCCAGCCCTGGAGGTTATCAGTTCACAAGATGATTGCAGATGGAAAACTGGGGCACTGGGGATGGGGACAGTGTGTTGATACAGGGTGCGGCAAAAGGAGGTTTACAGCTGTGAGCACATGAAACATGGAGTTTATTCTTGTATTATCATTTATTAGTTATTATATTATTTTCCATATGAACAACTGTACACCTACTTTGCCCCACCCTATATATAAGATCTTTTCTTGTAATTGAAATATTTTAAGAAGATATTTTACTGTTTAAACACAAAAACACTATTCTGAGGTCTATAACATATAACAATATGTATATGGGGTGGACCCCCCCCCCCGACAAAAACACAATTATCTTCTGGAGGGTGGGCTCCTTGTAGTACAGGCTTCCCCTACTAGGTGAGGGTTCTAGAACCCATCTGTATCAGTGTAACAACTGGTGTTGTTGTGAGAGGCTGCATTCAGTTTCAGTGAATTTTTTTTGAAGATTCTTTCAAAGTGTTTATCCATTTCAGGATGGGTGACTTACGAGCGCACCTGCCCACACCACACTGAGTGTTCAGCAGTTTTGGACCAAAAGCAACATGACCCCCATGCCCCACCCTCCCTAGTCACCTGATCTCACCTCAAGTGACTTTTTCATGTTTCTCCAGATGAAAAAAGTCCTCAAAGGGAAACATTTTGCCAATGTGAAAGAGGTGAAGCAAAAAAACAGGGGAAGCACTAAAAGGCATCAAAATCTGAGTTAAAAAAACTGAGCAGTGGGAAAAGTCTCTATGGGTGTATTGCATCAAATGGAGAGTACTTTGAAGGTGACTGAAGTTTAAACATGTAAGAATAAATACACAGTATTTTATAAGTAAATTCCATTTTTGGGGTCCTTCTCATATATATATGTAAAACCCATGGCCCAGGGAAGGAGAAATGGAAATACACCATTGTAAAGTTTTTACATTATATTTGATGTGGTTTATCAATTGAATATAGACTGTGATAAGTTGAGCATATTTACTATTAATCATAAAGCAACCACTAGAAGAACAAAAGCAAAAAGTTGTCAGTAATGAACCAAGATAGGAGATAAAATAGAATCATAAAAAATATTTCATTTTTTTCAAAAAAGGCAGAAAACTGGATTAAGAGAATGAATAACAAATAGGACAAATAAAAAATAATTGCAAGATGACTGATTCAAAACCAACCATATCATAATCATATTAAAATGTAAACCATCTATCCTAATTTGAAAGCAGCAATGTCTGCCCTGGCTGAAGTGGCTCTTGATTGGTTGGAGCGTCATCCCATTCTGTAAACTGAAAGGTCTTGGGTTTGATTCCCAGTCAGGGCACATGCCTTGGTTGAGGGTTTGGTCCCTAGTCTGGGTGCATACAGGAAGCAACTGATCGATGTTTCTCTATCACATTGATGTTTCTCTCTCTCTCTCTTTCTTTCTCCTTCCCTTCCCCTTTTTCTAAAACCACTAAGATGTATTCGGGTGAGGATAAATAAATAAATAAAATGTCAGCAATGTCAGGCAGCAATGTCAGACTGGTTGAGAAAAAACAGTATCTCACTATATGCTACCTACAAAAAAGGTACTTTAAATATAAAGACACGAATAGGTTAAATGGAAAGAATGAAAAATGACATGACCTGCTAACAGTATAAAAAGGAAAGCTGGAATGACTATATTAACATCAAACTGGATTTCACAGCAGAGAATATTATGAAGGATTTAGGGAAAGCCATTTCATAATGAGACAGGAGTCACTTCATCAGAAAGACATAAAAATCCTATATATTTATGCTTCTAATAACAGAACCTAAGATGAATAAAGCAAAAACTGGCAGGAAATTTAGAAAAATCCACAATTATAGTCAGAGATATGAGTAGTCTTCCCTAAATAGCTAACAGAAAAAGTAAACCCAAAATCTGTAAGAATATAGTGGACTCGAACAACACTACTGACTGACTTGAACTAATTAATCATAATAGAATATTCCACTCCCATACAGCAAAGTACACACTCTTTCAAATTCACATAGAACATCTGCTAGATAGACCATACTCTGGGAAAATGTCCATATTGGTGAATTTGGAGCAGCGCATAAATGAGTGTTTGTGGGGGAGGAAAACAACTTTCTCCTCTATCTTCCTAGGTTCTCTAGCTGGGATCCTGTAAATTAGACTGACAAAAACAAGCAAACAAACAAACAAACAAACAAACATTAACAAGAGAAAAACAGGCAGCTTCAACCTGATTCTCAGCTTCTCATTTTCCTCTCTGAACAACATGAGCTTCAGCGCATGCTCCAACTTCTCCACAAGCTACTGGACACTGGGCTCCATGTAGTTGCCCAGCTACTGGATTTGGCTGGCCAGCAACGCAGCTAGCATCTATGCAGGCACTGGCAGCTCAGGCCCCCAGATCTCAATATCCCACTCCACCAGTGTGCAGGGCAGCTGGGGATCTGGGGGCCTGGCTGCAGGGATGACCAGGGGTCTGGTGGGCATAGGGGGCACCCAGAGTGAGAAGACTATGCAATGCCTGAAGGACCACCTGGCCTCCTACTGGAGAGGGTGAGAAGCCTGGAGGCTGATAATTGGAGACTGGAGAGCAAAATGTGGGAACACCTAGAGAAGAAGGGACTCTGGGCCAGAGACTGGGGGCATTATTTCAAGACCATCAAGGACCTGAGGGCTCAGATCTTTGCAAATCCTGTGGACAGTGCCCACATTGTTCTGCAGATTGACGATGCCCACCTTGCAGTTGATGACTTCAGAGTCAAGTGTGAGATGGAGTTGGCCATGCACCAGTCTGTGGAGAATGGCATCAATGGGCTCCGAAAGGTCACTGATGACCAATATCACTCGGCTGCAGCTGGAGACAGAGACCAAGGTTCTCAAGGAGGAGCTGCTCTTCATGAAGAAGAACCACGAGGAGGAAATAAATGGTTTACAAAACCAGATTGCAAATTCTGGGTTGACCGTTAAGTTGGATGCCCCCAAATCTCAGGACCTTGGCAAAATCATGGCAGACATCTGGGCCCAGTATGATAAGCTAGTTCGGAAGAACCAAGAGGAGCTAGACAAGTACTGGTCCCTTCAGACTGAAGAGAACACCACATTGGTCACCTTTCAGACTGCTGAGATAGATGCTGCTGAGATGACACTAATGGAACCGATACGTACGGTCCAGTCATTGGAGACTGACCTGGACTCAGTGAGGAATCTGAAGGTCAGTTTGGAGAACAGCCCAAGGGAGGTGGCAATGTACTATGCCATTGGATGGAACAACTCAATGGGATCCTGCTGCACCTGGAGTCAGAGTGGGGCCCAGACTCAGGCTGAGGGGCAGCGCCAGGCCCAGGAGTATGAAGCCCTGCTGAACATCAAGGTCAAGCTGGAGGCTGAGATTGCCACCTAGTGCAGCCTCCTGGAAGAAAGGGAGGACTTCAATCTTGTTGATGCTCTGGACAAAAGCACCTCCTTACAAACCATCCAAAAGACCAGGATTGTGGATGGCAAACTGGTGTCTGAGATCAACAACGGCAGAGTTTTGAGGCATGAAAGGCAGCAGAAGTCAGGCATCCCTTGTTAGGGCAAGAGGCCAATAAAAAGTTGAGACTTAAAAAAAAACAAACAAGAGAAAAACAAGTGGTTAATAAACATGTGTACATGTGGGAGAACTCAGTGATGAGTAACTCAAAAGGCTGGTTAGAACTTGGGCTTATACAGTTTCCTATCAAAGACCAGTACATTGTAGAGAGGTGACAATGACGAAAGAAGAGTGGTTTTAGTCTTCCACGGGGGCAAGCTGTGACACGGTAAATGCATGGGGGAAACTAATGGGATCAGATTTGTTTGTGAGGGTCCATCTTGGCTGACTTGCCATCTTCTTTATCATCATAAAATTTTCCCAGCAGAGAAAATTTATGTTAGTCTTCATTTGTCAGAAGTTTCTGCTTTGGGTCAGATAGGGGAAGCTTGGAGAAAGTTTCTTTCTGCATCTGTTGATTCTCAGTTGCCTCCAGCTCAAAATAATCCCTATGCCACAGTGGTATATCTAGAGGTGGCACACTCTAATGTCCTACATGATATTAATATGCACACTTTTCTATATATCTGAAATATGTCCTAATTTAAAACATTGTAAAAACCAAAAGTTTTGTCTAATTTTTTTCCAAGGTAATTACTCAGATTTAGTGTTTTATCTATTGAATATATTGAAGTAGAAATGAAGAATCATCTATTGATTATATTAGGAATCCTTAAGGGAGAGTTTACTTTTCACCATGTTCAGAAAGATACAAGATAAAGGAAGATTTCAGATATTTAAAGGGGAAAGTAATACTTTTTAAAAAGCAATTTTATTGTGGTATAACTTGCATACCATAAAAACCACCCATTGTAAGTTGAAAGTCAAGAATTTTTAGTAAATTTTACAGAATTCTGCAACTAACATGACAGTCTAGTTTTAGAACACTTCCTTTGCCCCTTTGTGACATTTCACAACATGAATGACACAATACAGTATGTAGTCTTTAGCATTTGCCTGCTTTCACTTAGCATCACATTTCTGAGACTCAATAGGTCATAGTACATACATATCAGTAGTTCTTCCCTTCTACTGCTAAATAGTGTTCCATTATGGGATATACCACGCTTTGTTTATGCACTCACCAGTTGATGGACGTCTGAGTTGTTTTCTGTTTTATATTGTTATAAATAATGCTGCTATGAGCATTCACATACATGTCTTTGTGTGGACATAAGTTTTTATTTGCTGGGTAGTTTCCAAGAAGTAGAAATCCTTTGGATTATGACAAGTTTGTTTTTAATTTTTTAAGAAACTTCCAGTCCTTTCCTGGCCAAGATGGAGGCATAGGTAGATATACTTTGCCTCCTTGAACAACCAAAAGAAGGACAACAGCAAATTTAAAAACAAAAAATAACCAGAACTTCCATAAAGCTGAACTGTAAAGAAGTCCAAAAACCATGGAGTTAAAGAAGAAACATTCATCCAGACCAGTAGGAGGGGTGGAGACAGGCAGCTGGGTTGGAGAGGACAAGCAGCAAGGAAGCCAGCTGGAGGACCAGGTGGGTGCGGTTGCTGGTGGACTGGGCAATGTCACATTTGTGGGCGGATAAACTGGGAGGAACAACTGTGGAGCAAGATAGACCATGCAACCCAGGGTTCCAATGCATGGAAATAAAGCCTAAAAACCTCTGGCTGTAAAACCTGTAGGGGTTGCAGTAGCAGGAGAAACTGCCAGCCTCACAGCAGAGTTTGTTGGAGAGACCCACAGGGTCCTAGAATGTACACAAATACACCAACCTGGGAATCGGCACCAGAAGGGCCCAGTTTGCTTGTGGGCGGTGGGGGAAGTGACTGAAAGCCATCTGAGAGCTGAGCAAGCAGCATGATTCTCTCTTGGACCCCTCCCCCACATACTACAGAGCCACAACACAGAGATGTGGGTTGCCCCGCCCTTGCAAATACTTAAGGATCTTCCCCTTACTATGTAACAGGCACACCCAGACAAAAAATATGGCCCAAATGAAAGAACAAATCAAAGCTCCAAAAACAGAACTAAGTGATGAAGAGCTAGCCAATCTATCCAATGCAGAATTCAAAATACTGGTAATCAGGATGCTCACAGAAATGGCTGAATATGGTCTCAAAATAGAGGAAAAAGTGAAGGCTATAAAAAGTGAAATAAAGGAAAATGTACAGAGAACCAACAGTGAAGGGAAGGAAATTGGGACTCAAATTAATGATCTGGAAAGAAGGAAGAAATAAACATTCAACTGGAAGAGAATGAAGAAATAAGAATTCACAAAAATGAGGACAGGCTTAATAACCTCTGGGACAACTTTAAACATTACAACATCCAAATCATAGGGGTGCCAGAAGGAAAAAAGGAAGAGCAAGAAATTGAAAACTTATTTCAAAACATAATGAAGAAGGACTTCCCCAATCTGGCAAAGGAAATAGACTTCCAGGAAGTCCAGGAAGCTCAGAGAGTCCCTAAGAAGTTGGACCCAAGGAAGCACATAGCAAGGCACATCATAATTACATTACCCAAGATTAAAGATGAGAAAATCTTAAAAGCAGCAAGAGAAAAGGAGATGGTTCCTTACAAAGGAGTTCCCATAAGGCTATCAGCTGATTTCTCAAAAGAAATCTTGCAGGCAAGAAGGGGCTGGAAAGAAGTATTCCAAGTCATGAAAGGCAAGGACCTCCATCCAAGATTACTCTATCCAGCAAAGCTTTCATTTAGAATGGAAGGGCAGATAAAGTGCTTCCCAGATAAGGTCAAGTTAAAGCAGTTCATCATCACCAAGCCCTTATTATATGAAATGTTAAAGGGACATATCTAAGGAAAAGAAAATTAAAACTATGAACAGTAAAATGACAACAAACTCACAATTATCAACAACTGAACCTAAAAAAACAAAAACAAACTAAACAAACAACTAGAACAGGAACAGAATCACAGAAATGGAGATCACATTGAGGGTTATCAGTGGTGAGAGGGAGGGGGAAATAGGGGAAAAGGTACAGGAAATAAAAAGCATAAATGGTAGGTACAAAATAGACAGGGGGATGCTAAGAATAGTATGGGAAATGGAGAAGCCAAAGAACTTATATGTATGACCCATGGACATGAACTCAGGGGGAGGGAATGCTGGTGGGAGGGTGGGTGCAGGGCAGAGGGGAATAAGTGGGGTGGGGGGAGTGGGACAATTGTAATAGTATAATCAATAAAATATATTTGAAAAGAAGAAACTGCCAAACTCTTTTCTAAAGTGACTCTGTTTTCTCCAATAGCAATGCACCAAGTGTCTCAGGCCTCCGTATCTTTGCCGACACCCGGTGTTTGTCTTCACTACAGCCATCCCAGCGTTCATGAAGTGGTGTCTCACTGTGTGGTTTCACTTTCATCTCCCAAATGGCTAATGACGTTGAGAATTATTGTCATTTCATTCTCTTAAGAGCATCTTTCACAGAACAATATTCTAAAATTTTGAAGAAGTCAAGTTTATCCATTTATCCTTTTATGGACTGTGCCTAACTCAAGGTCACAGAGATTTTCTCCTGTGCCTTCTTCTAGAAGTTTTAGCTGTTCCATTTAGGTCTATAATCCATTTTGAGTTAATTTCTGTGTATTTTTCTTTTTTCTTTTTGGCTGATGGATCTCCATTGTTACAACTACATTTCTTTAAAAGTTTTGAGTCTTTGTTCTTTTTCCAAAGTATTTTTGTTGCAGAAGATCCCTCCACCCCTGGTGGTCTTGTTACTCTGCTTCTTTTTGCCCACCACTGATTAAGAACTGTGGCTCTCAGTGCCAGCGTCTGGTGAAAAGGAAAGGAACTATTTATTCAAAAGTTCTACAGGTTCAGAATAATGGTGGGATGTCACCATTAAATCCCAAAGTCCCTTTAAAACACCCACAAACACAGTCCTGCCTCCCCTTGCCAAACCAGTCCAGTCCGGGGCACCATATCCCAGGAACGGAAATAGGAGGTCCATAGCTCAGCTAGGCTCCTGTTCTTAATCCAGAATCACGTGGCACTTCCTCACGGTATGCCAGTGGGAGTCCTGCATCCTTTTAAACCACGTGACCAAGACCCCCCAGGACTGCTACACGGTCAAGGGGCTTCTCCTTCCCCAGCCACATGGTCAAGAGCCCTGCACAGCTGCTACATTCTTCATTTCTGCTTCTTTCTAAGCTGTGTGGTCAAAAGAGTTCCCTGTGTGCTCCCAAACCACATGGCACAAAGCCCCAGATGGCTACCTTGCCTGGGTTTACGTCCTGGCACAAATCTTCCTCCATAACCTCATTTCCGACTCCTCCCACATTGGCTACACCTGCCAGTAGTCTGGTTTTTTCTGCCTTTCTCCCCGCCATTGTTAGTCTGGGCAAGCATGGCCCCTTGATGTAGGAGCTGCCTCCAAATCGCTCTTGCAGGCGCCAGATGCCCCTCCGACTATACCACATCACAGGTTAGAGTCACACCCACCTCTCTGGCTCTGAGTGCAGGCACAGCTTTTTAACGTTATTAAAACACTGGCCAAGGTTTACACACACAAAGCAGCTCTCAGTGGCCCTGCTTCCCTCATCCCCCAAGTGATAGCTGTGGGGGTTTTCTCTGTTTTAGGGGATCTGCAGCTCAGCACCCTTTTATGTTTTGGTTCTTTGCATTACTATATACATATTAGGGTCAGCTTCTCAATTTCTACAAAAAAACTGCAGGGATTTTTATTGCAATTATGTTGAAATTATAGATCAATTTGGGAAGAACTGTCAGCTTGGCAATTTGGGATGTTTCCATCCATGAACATGAAGTGTCTTCCCAGTTCTTCAGAGCTTCTTCATTTTCGTCAGCATTTTGTGTTTTTCAGTGCACATGTCTTGCACTTCAGATGTTAGATTTGTTTCCACATATTTTATTCTTTTAGATAGCATCGTGACTAGAATTTTTCTTCATTTCATATTTTCATTGTTCACACTACAAATGGCAATGATTTTTGCATGTCGATCTTACATCCTGTGACCTTTCTAAAATCACTGGTTACCTCTCATTTCTTTGTTCTGCGCATGGATTACTTGGGATTTTTCTACATACACAATTATCTTATCTGTGAGTAAAGAAAGCTTACTACCTCTTTTCCAACCTGGGCACCTTGCTTTGTTTTCTGTAATTTTATATCCTACGGGGCAGGACTGTGAGCACCTGATCTCTAGTGCTGGGGTTTGTCAGAGTCTCAGTAGCACTTGAGACTCAGCTGATCTGCTTGCCGTGGCACTGATGAACTTGGTGTGCAAGTCAGGGCATCCTGAAGATATTCTTTAAAAGAGAGGGTGCACTGGAGGCCGTCTGTTCCCTCCTCTGGGCTGTGACTCATGACAGCAAGGCCTTGATGGCTATTGTTGGAAAGCCCCGGAACAGAGCCTTCTTCTCTGTGAAATGTTGGGAGTGGGGGAGTTGATTACATGTCCTCATGCGACTTGTTCCCATAGAATTTATAATTGTGCAGTCTTAATAAACCCATGAATCAGTTTATGGTTATAGCATCCTTAAGGGGCATCTTTCAAATTTCTGTATGTACAACCTATTCTAGTAGAAGAATTGTACACGAAAATATCCTGAAGTAGTGGTCTTTGGGTTACAGTTTGTAGAAGCAATCATTACATTTAAATACAAAAGAGCTAAGTCATTTAGACATGCTTTTTAAAGCTGAAAATAAGGGAAGTTTTACTTCTGTTCTTAGAGCTTTAAAAGAGAGAAAATCCACATGTAGAAACACTTCATTACTGAAATGTTCATTAAAGAAAACAAAACTTCCTTTTTCCATTTGTCACCCAAGATTAATAAAAGGGCTTTAGAGAAGTTAAGTTGCTGTTGTAGCTGATTTACTTTGTGGTTAAGTTACTTTCCCGTTGACTCAGCAAATGCTCCAGCTTGTTTTGCTGATGACCAGAAGTTGCAAAGGTCAGGACTAGTCTGGCAAGAGTCAATCTGGTTTCTAAGATAAGAAACTGGTGTTTGGCCTGTTTCCTCAGCAGGGAACCTCTGCTTGGTGGGGAGGAGATGTGGAGGTGGAGGGAGAACCTCACCCTCCCCAGAGGGCACTGACTCCCCTCAGGTACCCAAGTCCTGTTGATGAAGCCATCACTGCTCGCCCTCACGCACATCTGGGGAGGGGCGGGCCCTGAGGCTGACAGTAACTGAACTCAGGGGGAGACTGACAGGAGGGCATCTTTGGGCATTGGCGTGTCCAGATCTGCCCACCTCTGAGCCCAACAGTCATTGGAGGTGAGCGATGGGGGCCAGTCCTCCCCGCTGCACCCCACCAATTGCCCAACTGTGAGCATCACTGGTAAAGATGAATTTTTTTCTTCTCCAGTCAGTTTGTATTATTTTGGAGTGAGTTGGTAACAGAATCAGGGTAAATATTTCTAATGTGACAAATGGTGAGTTTGTATGCCATAAGGAATGAAAATGTGAGAAGCCTCTAAGAAGTGTCAAGTTCTCTCAGCCAGCCTGCTGCCCACTTCCTACACAGCCACCCAGGGGTGCAGGGGAAAGCGTGGCCATGTTTACAGTGCACCCGTGGGAACTCAGGCTCCAGGCCAGTCAAGCAACCTGCCCTATTGCTCAAGGACGGTGTGTGGGACAGGGTCCTGTCCAGCCTTTGCCGCTGGCTATGTCCCTGATCCTGAGACCCTGCCCCTCACTTCTCCTTCCTATTCAGTAAAAAAAGTCAGGAAAACGAGGCAGGGTGGGGTGGAGGGAGAAGAGGGGAGAAAAGGAAAAAAAGCACAAAGAACCCTCACAAGGCACATCTAGTCTCCACCTGCAGGTCACGAGTGTTTCTGTATTTCTCCTGCCTTGTTGGCCGACCCCCTGGCCCTGGCCAAGCCTGGCTGAAGACAAAGACCCAGCCTGTTCCTCTGTTTTCTCTCCCCCATTGTTGGCCTGTAAGAGCCACTTACGAAAGCACTTAGAGTTTACACAAAAGAGAACTTGAAAGGCTATTTTTAGTTCATGCTCAGAAGACAGTACCCGAGTTTGCTAGCGTGGAGCCCCTGAACGTCCGTTCTTTCAAAACTTTCAGACATTCAAACATGGCTGAGAGGACACTGGGGTTGCAAAGTTCTGTGAGATTTCCAGTGTCTGAATGATGGAGATCCTGCTTGTTTTCCTCCTGGGAAAAGCACATGGGTTGTGAAGGGGCTGCTCCTCACACCCCGGGTGACGCAGGCCTCAGTGCATGGCTGCAGGTGGACGAAGGGCCTTTCTCTGTTTGCCGAGGTCTCAGGAAAAGCCAGAAGCCACCCCTGCCTCACTTCTCTACTTTCCTTGGCGGACCTGGTCCAGGCATCCCAGCCCTCCTCAGGCCACGCAGCACACACGCAGCAAACAGGACAGGGCCCGGGCCGCCGTGGGGATCTGATGAACTACTCATTATATATTTGTTGACATTAAATAACTAAAAGTGGAACTATGAAACAGAGTACAGTAAGCCCTCACTAAACAGCCTCGATAGGTCCTTGGAAACTGTGGCTTAAGCAAAGCGACATACGATGAAACTATCTTTACCAGAACTTTACCAGCTAAACAAGAACGAAGTTCCTACATCTTACAACCTTCTAAATAAAAGACCCAAAACACTCCTAATATTAAACACGGAATAAATGAGAGCTTTACATACATTTAAGAGAAAAGAATAAAAACATCTAAGATGACGATTTTCCAGCCCACTGATTCCAGTGGATGGACCCTTCCCCAGCTGCGCAGGGCACCAGGCGGGACCACCCTGGATGGGACCTGCTCCCTCGCAGGTCCACTCACCCACACTCCCTCCGCCTGGGACGGTGCAGCCCACAGACTCGCCTCACGTCCACATCTCTGTGATGCGATAGGAGACCAGGGTCCCTGGAGAAAACCCACACAGACCCGGGGAGACAGTGCCAACTCCACGCAGAGGGTGACCCTGGCCCCAAACCAATTTTATTCTCATTAATGTTACAATGAAATGATGTTATTCAAGGACCTGCTGTATATTAGCTGGTTAATATGAAATTTATATAAAGCTTCCAAATAAGTTTTTTTAATTTGTTCACAGACATGAACACGCCTTTAACGTTAGGCTTGTTTGTGTGTTTTTGCTTGAACTAACCAGGCAGCTCCTGATTGAGACTATAATGATGAGTTATTCACATTCTCCATAGTCACCGTCAACAAGAAACTTTGCTCAAGGAAAGAGCATAAAAAACAACTGATTTTGATTTTTTAAAAACAACTATTCAAAAATTTCTAACAGTAGAAATGATTTTCCTATTCTTTCACTGATAAAATGTGATGCTGGCATTTCTTGTAACAGTGCAGATTCTTTTTCTACCCTCAGAACTTTCTAGTATGGGCACTTCACAGTAACAGGGGAGCTGCTTACCCTGGAGTCAGGGACACCGGGGCTGGCAGTCAGGACCAGGATCCACGCTGGGAAGGCCACGGCCCCGGGCCTGGTGCAGAAGCTGATCCTCACAGGCTGCGGTGGCCTGCATGAGGCTCCGGCAGTAGTCCCAGGCCAGTCGTGCTGCCCCGAGGGCTGAGGAATCAACTGACCGCATCAGGCTGCTGCTCTTGTGAGCAGAGTAAGGTAGCCGCTGCCTGCCTCAGTCTGCCCGTCTGTGATGTAGAGCTAATAGTACCTGGTAGGGTTGTTGGGAGGACTGAGTGAGAGCTGTGCCTGGCACATAGTAAGTACCATCTCCGTTTTTTAATTACATTAAAAAGGTTTGCCCCTGGCTGGATAGCTCAGTTGGTTAAAGCGTGGTCCTGAAACACCAAGGCTGCAGGTTTGATCTGAGGTCAGGGCAAATACTAGAATCAACCAATGAATGCACCAATAAATGAAACAACAAATTGATGTCTCTCTCTCTCTCTTTCCCCCCTCCCCCCTTAAAAATCAATAAGTAAAAATACTGGAAAAAAAAAGGCCGAGAGGCCCTGGCACAGACCCTGCAGTCCCATGCTTGGAACCAGCCAGAAGCAGATGGTTTGGAATTGTCATTCCTGCCTCCTCTAGGTGTGGGCCACCACAGACCACTCTCATGAAGTGAGACCTTGGCAGCCTCACTTCATGACCCGCACAGGACAATGGCACTGGCACCGTGGTTGTGATGCAGATGCACAGGTTAGTCCTGTGAAGAGCTGGGAATGCGGCGGGTGCTCAGAGACAAGGCTGCTGCGAGGAAGGCCCGGGACGCGGGCGCAGGCGGTGGGGCACCAGGCCTGCCCCCTGCCGCGCCTGCCGCCCAGGCAGCAGAGTCCTCCCCTGTCCGACGCTCTCTGACAAGTCATCTGAAGTCCTCCCATTCACGCTGCACTTTTCAGCCTCTTCACATTTTCTGTTCTTCACCTTTGGTCTCTTCAGAATGTTTTTTCTGATTTTTAAGGAACACCCAAGAACTGCCAGAGCAAGTGCCTTAAGGGTCGGGCACCAAGGGAATGAATTCCTTCGCAAAGACACGAGGCTACCGGCGACCTGTCTCTCCAAGTCAACCAAGCACAACCCATCCTTCCTCATTCGTATTTTATTAGAGAGTTGTATCAAAGAATTAATCAGTTATGAAACTTTAAATATCAAAAGTCATTCTTATCAAACAGATGATTCACAAAAGAATATCAGATTTTTCTTAAGACCAGAAACTGTGTCAAATGTGACATTTCATTTTACAAATAGTTTTACATTTAATAGTCAGAAAAAAGATAGAGAACTTTAAAAAAAAACTTTGTGCAAATGTTAACATCAAGGAGCAGCTCTAGAGATGAAGCTGTTAAAGCTTAAATTTTAAAATCTGCAAGATAAGTGACATAAAATAAGTCTTCTCTTATTAAAATATAGTATCTATATCTCTTTCCACCATATACATACATATTTTTCTCTTTAAATAAATACTGTGTGTTTTTAACGACGACGCACTTAACAACAATCATCGGGTGCTTCCGGGCCGTGGCGTTCACTTGGCGAGGAAGACAGACACCAGAAACTCCGGGTGCAGGAGGGTCTCGGAGGCAGAGGAAGCTCTCTGGTTTGGGACTGTCAGTCGGATCTCCTTACACAAGGGCTTCTGAGGCTTCCAAGGAGTCGTCCGCAAACAGAAGTTCATCTGGCGGTGGGCTCCCCAAGGGTAGCGTGCTGCACTGGGACCAGGAGACCCCATTCCTTACAGGCCTGTCCTCCAGGAAAACACCGCTGGTGCCCACTGTCCCTGTTGCTGAGGCGGCAGAAGCCAGGTCTTCCCAGTTCTCGCTGCCCGCATTTAGAATGTACCTTCCCTCCTGAGGTCCATTCTCGTGCACCTGTGCCGTGACCACGCTGACTGCAGCTCGGGACGTGCAGGCAGCGATGATGGAGTCCGGGTCGATGTCCATGTCCAGCTGCGTGAGCGCGGGGCCCTCTGCCAGGCCCTCGCCGCTCTCTGGAAACTGGGTGTTGATGTAAACGACCTCAGCTTTGTCCTGCGCTTCTGGCAAACTTTCTAAGAGCTTTTCCAGATGCAGCCTCAACATAGAAAAGGTGGGCCGGTCCAAGGGCTCCGCCCTCCAGCAGGAGTGCATGATTCCATACCTACGAGCAGAGAGCACGAGTTACCTGAGTTACCTCAGCACTGAGCGTAGTCCACCCTGTTTCCCCCTCGTCTTGGGTTTTATCGCAGTTTAATCTACACTAAGTTTGCTTTTTGAAAATTACTGAAGTTCTCCTTGTGCCATAATATTTGGTTGGCTTGTATCAATGTTCCATGGTGTGTGATAGTACTCCTCTGTCTGCAGGAATACAGGACATACTATGGCCTATGGACCAAACCTGGCCCATGGTCTGTTTTGTGAATTAAGTTTTAGTGGACTACATACAGGTACATTGATTTGTTTCTGTGTGGCTGCTTCCACTGCAAAGGCAGAGTTAAGTAGTTGCCACAGAGACCATATGGACTCAAAATCAAAATTGTCTACTACTTGGCCCTTTACAGAAAAAGTGTGTTGCCCCCCGTTCTGCACCATCTGACTGGACTTGTCATCAGGAGAGCTGAGTAAGAAGGGCCTGGGGGGGGGGGGGATGAAGGAGTGTGTGCCTCACCAAGTGGGTGTTTGTGGGCACTGCTACACTTAATCTTTTCAACAGTCCTTGTTACGATGCAATGAGAAGGAGAGTGGGCTCAGGACGCTACAGAACATGCCATGGCTATGTGGGCAGCAGCGGGCAGTGGGGGAACTGGCTTCCGACCACCGGGGCTTGTCACCACACCCCTGCTGTGCTCAGCAGGGAAGGCTCCCTTCAGGGGCGTCCTCACTCCCTGTGAAACTAAGAATTATGGTGAAGGGACACTGACAGGAGCACCGCAAAACAGGGAGCTGACCGAATTGGGAAGACTGAGCTTCACCACCATTTCATTTGGATTCTTTTCTGTTTCCAGAAAATTGATATTCGTGGGTAAGGAAATGATCCAAATCTTAATCATCTGACACATGTAGTAGATTGCTGCTATCTTGTGAACCTAAATATGCAATTCCTATATTCACAAGTAATCACATCCTGTAGAACTTTGGCTAATTCTACTCACACACACGCACAGATAGATCTCATTCATGCAGATGCATGACAATCAATATCTGCACTTCTTACTTTTCAGCTTCTACCAACAAGGCATGGGCTTCTGGGAGGCGGTGAGCACAGGACCCTGAGCCACCAAACAGCAGGCCCGTGTCCCCGACAAGCCCAACTTGCTCCTGCATATCGGCTCAGCCTTCTGACTCTCCGTTTTACCTTCACAAGACAGATGCTAAGACTTGGCAAACAGCTTCTGTGTCCATGATTGAGGTTTTTATGGTGTAAATTGATTTGTATGGCTTCCTTGATTTCCACAGAGCCTTGACTGTTTGCAGTCTGAGATGAGCTTGGAGAAATTCTGTTCTTAGAGACACTTCCCTTTTATTAGGCCACGAAGGCACTGTTACTTAATTTATCATCATTTATTCCATGTCTTAGGAGAAAGTGTTTACACAGTCCAGCGATTTTCAACTGTGCGCTACAAGAATTTTTAAAACATGCAGTACCTGACTATTTAGTCAGGGGCACTGACCTCTTTTTCCTTAGGTTGTCAAATAAAAAAAATGACAACAGTCAACACAATAATAGGCATCTGATGTGAATGAATCAAAATTATGCCCATTTATTTTTGTAGGATTGGCAAAAATATATTTTTATGGTGCCACCAAGTTTTAGTAATTAGTTTGTGTGCCATGAGATGAAAAAGGTTGAAAATCGCTGACACAATCTAGATTCTTCTTCATACGACATTGTAACAATGTTACTTTCAAAGTTCTTTTCCTTTTCCTCTCAGCCCTTTATGAAACACATAACCACGTAAACACGACCTGCAGACACGGCAGCGCATGCGCTGCCTGAGCCACTCCCGCGGTGGTGGGCCTAGGGGGGCGGCAGCAGGGCCGTCCTTGGCCGGTAAGGGAGGCCTGAGATGGTCAGTGATTTCAACTTCAGATACGGGAAAAACCTGAAGTTTGGCAGGTGCCTTTGTAAATGGTCACGTTTGTTTTTCTAGTGCGACTTTTGTAAGAGATATAATCACAGAGGGTGCTGGGGCCGGGGGAGCAGAGGATGAGGTTATTGTGTCCCTGGGGACAGAGCTTCAGCTTCCTCAGATGAAAGGGCTCCGGAGCTGATGGTGGTGATGGCTGCACAGCAAGGCAAATGTACCTGCACTACTGAACTATGCATTTGAAAATCGTTAAGATGGTAAACAGTAGTTTTTTTTAAAAGGAGTTGAAAACATGCAATCATACAAATCTATACAATGTATGGACTTATGAATTTACCCACATTTGTCGGGCACCTGCTTTTCCCTGGCTCTGAGGGTGGCCGAATGTGTCACATCGGCTCAGAGAAGGGCCACCAGAGAGGCCGGCGTCCTGTTCGCAGCACATGTCTCTCTAGCGCTACTCGGGGTCTGAGCTCTGACAGCTGGTGCAGGGCAAGCCCCCCTGCCCTGCTTCCCGGGGCCTGAGATGCCACAGGTGGAAGCGGAGGGACTGATCAGTAAGTGCAGGAGGGTGTCCGGGAGGGGGAAGGCGGGTGCAAGCTGCGTGATGTCGACGTGCCACCATTTCCTCACGCACGGTGAGGGAGTGCAAGCACACGACGCCAGGCCCCGCCAGCCTGGGCTCCTCTGATTCCGTGGTGTTACTGGCAGGGCTGGAGGGCAGGGGCACTCTGAAGGATATCTGCCAGTTGATGTGGCGCAGTGGGATAAAGAAAGACCATGGTGGCTCCTGAGTGTCCCTGGAGGGTGAGGGCAGTGAGCGCCAATGCACGAACCACAGGGGTCAGCTGGTAGGGATGTCTGGCAGCAGGGAGGCCATGAGCTCAGCTGAGGAAATGCCCTACAGAGATGACGAGGGCATCGTACAGAGTGGCCTCTTGGGCCAGGGGAGAAGACCAGCCATCTGGTCAGTTGGAGGTGGGCGACACCCCGAGAAGAGGCAGCCTCGGAGGGCAGGATGGAGGAGCAGGGCACGGAGTGCGTTCTGTCACACCGTTACACTTCTTAGAGCTGGCCTCAAAAACACCGAGGGGCAAGGACCACAGGTGTGAACTCATCTCAGCTAAGGCTGGACAGCAAATGAAGGTGAGAAGCTCAGAAGTGTGTCTCATTTTTAAAAGAAAATGTCCCAGGTATGGAAAGAGAGGCCCCTTTGTTGGCCAGCATGCAGATAGGATGGGGGCCCAAGAAGGAGGCCTGGTTCCAGCCTGAGGTACAGGGCCAGCGGGAAGGGGGCGGCTCCCACGGGGCCACCCGACCCTCCTGACCACGTGGCGTGTGCCGACTCTGCAGCTCTCACCTAATTGCTCCTTCAGAAAACCGAGTCAGCGTTCTTCCTCTGGCTCTGCGCGAGGCCCCGAAAAACCACAGTGTGACACAGCCCAGACCTTGTTAAAGCCTCAGATAATCGCTGCGAATACTAACTGCTTGTGGTGCCAAACAGAAGCCAAGAAGGAAACAGCCACAAAACTCTTCATTCAGCATTGTTTGGGTAAAGCAGCTTCCCCCTTTTCAGAAGCAATATCTCATTCACGTGGCCTTTCAAAAACTACCACGAAACCCCAGATCTAACTTAATTAGGATTTCAGAATGTTTTTAAAGGGCTTCATGTTTTTTCTTTCTGTCGTTAACATTAGAGTTTACAACCTCAGTAACGACAGCCCCAGCCGCAAGGCAGGCTGAGGCCCTGACCAACGAAGCTCCCTTCTGGGAATGCCCACGCTCATGTGAGTTCTCCATGTGCATGTATTAAAATTTGATATCCTCCTGTTAAAAAAATAAAATAAAAGTAAAGCTTCCTTCTGTTTGGCTTGGATGAGGTCTGAGAGGCCTGCATGCCGCCTAACTTGGCGCTCCCCCGTGTGAGGGAGCAGGGCCAGAGTGGGGTGTGCGTGTGACCGTCGGGGGGGGGGTCCCACACATGCCCCCGCCCAGCAGTTCCGAGCCTGAGCCCACGCAGGCCTAAGGTCCTAAAATCTTGCCGAATATGGAGAAAATGTCTGTAACCCCTGTTATGTGGGGAAGGTACTCAACACTAGGAAGTTTTATATCACAAGCTGGAGGCAATGCCACAAGCAATTATTTTAAGAAGGTCAGCAAATGCTTTGGGCAGATGGGCCTGTAACGATGCTGTTACCAATCAGCACCACATGTGACTCGTGCTGTGTGCCTCCCGCAGGCTGAACACACCCTGCACGTTCTGGGACCCTCCCAACACCTCTGACGAATTCGATACTAGACTATAGGGAACCATTCCGAGTGGTGTGGCAATGTAGCCCAGCCCCCACTCAAGGCCAGTGGGGAGCGAGGTCCGGCACACCGGAGCCAGGCCCACAGATAGGTTCTCCCGTGGAGAATCCTAGGTACAGGCCTGCATTGTACCTAGGCTGCTATGAGACTTGATTTTGCTAAAACTCCCTCACCCTGGATTGAGGCAGCAATGTTTACTGCCTATCTCTAAAGTAACTTCCTAATGTCTGTGCTAAACCTGCCAAGTAAGGAGTGTAACCAGTTCAACCACCTTTCCCTTTGATCTGTAACATCCTTCTCTTTGAAGTAATCAGCAACATTCTTTCCTTTGTTTTCTGTAAAAGGTAATCACCTACAGCGAACCTGTGCATAGAAAATGAGGACCATCCTCAATGTAATGTATCCAGAAAAGCAATAAAAACCTGTCCAGGCAGGGGCTGGGGCCCTCTCTCTCACTTAGAGAGTGGCCATGCTGTCTCCTTTTCCCCACAGGACATCTGTAGTCCATGTGAATTTGTTCATTGTGGCCACAACACACGGATCCTGCCAGCCAGGGTCCGCATCACTACACTGTATCTGTGGCTAATAGTGAGGCACAGAGAGGTCAAGTCAGCTTCAAGGCCTCCTCCATGGGTAGCTGGAGGCAGCACCTGGCCCCTGCGCCTTGTGAGCCTGGGCCTGTCCCGCACTGCCCGCCCTGGAGAGGAGGGGCCTGTCAGGAACGGGCTGTGCACTGTGGGCCTGCACACCCAGAGCTGATGCTCTCGCACCGGGCTGAGAACCCGGTCTCCCGCAGAGTGCTTTAAGACATACACTCCTGGGCTCACTTTGCTCAAGCGGACTCTCAGTGCCCAGGCACAGAGCTGAGGAATCGCACAGTGAGGACACCCCTCGTGCGATTCTGACGGCCAGCCTGACCTCAGACCTCGGAGCCGTGGGCTTAGGTGTCTAGACTTCCTGAGCACAGACTTTACTGCAGTGTGTTTGTTTGGAACACTGCATACTCAGGGGGAGAAGCACGACAGCCGCTCAAGAGGGCAAG
The DNA here is from genome assembly GCF_019186645.2 of Phyllostomus hastatus. Classification (NCBI taxonomy): domain Eukaryota; kingdom Metazoa; phylum Chordata; class Mammalia; order Chiroptera; family Phyllostomidae; genus Phyllostomus; species Phyllostomus hastatus. The sequence continues at coordinate 70,549,870 of NW_025334041.1, read as the reverse complement.
TGGCCATTCGGATTCCCACGTGCAGTACATCAGCCCATTCACCCAGGGAGTATTTCCTAGAGGTGCCTGCAGACCTGTGGGACGTGCTGGCCCACTGCACACGTGCACGCACCTCCTCTCCCACCAGGAGAGGCTCCAGCCTGGATGTGCCGCCTCTGTGCACACGGTCTGGCTGAAAATGGCCCCACTCCCTGTGGCTGTGTGTCCCCAGGTCTTCGAAGACCCACTGGCTGGCCCATAGAGGTGCCTGGTGACATGGAGAAGCTCACTCACAGTTCGTCCAGGCAGTCCTCTGGCTGCTTCAGCCTGTGGCCATGGAGAAGATAGTCGTATATCTCATGGTTCTGGATTCCGGGGTAGGGCATCATTCCCCGAGTTGCAATTTCCCACATGGTCACACCAAATGCCCACTGAGAACAAAGCAACAAGAAGTTCAGATGTGAGTCCTTTCAGAAAGGCTGAATGGACTTTTTCATTTGGAAAGGTCATTTCCGAAAGCCCTGATGACTGCACAAAGCTGACAATTGTGCCTGGGATGCTGCACTCCCAACACAGCAGCGACGTGGGGTTGGAGCGTCACAGCCCCTGTTTTCTGCTGAGGCTGCTCTGGGAACTCTGACAAAGCAGAGAGAGTCTCTTGAGTGCTTTCTTTCCTCATCTCTGGATGAAGGGGCAACCACACAGCACCTTTTCTATAGCATTTCGGTCCCACAGAGCCACTGCATGAACCTACTGAATTTAACATGAATATCTTAGTTGTGGGCAATACATCACTATATAGTAGCAAATGAAAATGGGACTACATTACGGGCTCATGTAAAGACAGATCTTTTGAATGTCAGGGGACATCACCAGAATCTAGGATTCCATCTGAATGAGTATCTAGCAATAAATATGAGAGATGTGAGCATGCCTCCAACAGTCGGTTTGTCAGAGTAAAATGTTTGGCAACACCAGCTAAGTCACTTCATTTAGCGTGGTTCACCTCTGAAACTCAAGGTCCTGAATCAAAATTTTGTACCTACCACGTCACTTTTACTGGTGTAGACTCGGTCCGCGAGGCTCTCTATTGCAATCCACTTCACAGGCATCTTAGCGATGCGGCCCTGGCGGTAGTAATCACCACTGTAAATCTTCTTAGAGAGGCCAAAGTCCGCAACACACACAGTCATGTCATCTCGCAACCTACAGAGAGGGAATTCGAGCCCTCAGACACGTCACAGGCAAAGCTTGAAAGCACAGGCCTGCATCACACACAGCTGAGAACAGGCATGCTAAGTGGCCCAAAGGCACAGACCCACCAGCCCGGGAGGGTCCTGCTTGGGGACCAAGGGCAGAGGGCCTGTGTGGGGATCTGGACCAGCAAGGCTGCCTGTGCACAAGGATGGAGATGCCCGGACGGGGGAGCGGAGCCACACAGGACGAGCAGAAGGAGCCCAGCTCAAATCCAAGCCTCTGTGACTTGAGTGCCTCAGCAGCCTTCCTGCCTGAACTTTGGAAGCGGCACTGGCTCTGTGGACCAAGGGAGCCTCCTGGCAGCTTGGGGAAAGTGGGGACGTACACTCCATGAGAGAGGACCCCGGACTCCCTGCAAACACGGCCAGGTGGTACTTGAGGAGTTACTTGAAAAAATTAAAGACATACAATCACATTTATAGCCCAACTTGTTAAAACACACCCTACACAAGAAGGAGAAGGAAGAGAAGAAATGAGTGGTCTGGAGGGAGGGCGGTGACTGTCCCTGCTTTCCCGACACTGACTTTTAAAACTAGATGTCCCACTCCCTGGGAGACCCTCAGTTCAGGGCAAACTGACAGCTGGTCACCCTATCTGGGAGGAAAAACATGTAGGAAATGTTAAGGGGAATAGAGATTTTCACAGGTCTCCCTCCACTGTAGAAAAACCATTTAAATAAAGAAAAACAAGACCCTTCCCGGCTTTCAAAAACTGGGGAACGTGTTTGGGGCTGGTCAGGAGGCGGGCAGGCCCCACTGCCATGGCTTCAACCACGAAGAGCGAATAAAAGCAACAAATTTCAGGAACATTCCCTCTCCTTGGAGCAGCAAATTAAAATCAAGACACAGCTATTCTCTTGGAGATTCACAGCAGACAGTGGCTCTGTTGGGGCAGGGTGAAGAGGGGAGAACATAAGCTCAAGGTCCTGCGTCCGTCCTGGTCGCCCTGGTCGGTGCAGAACAGAGCGTCTTCACGAGGCAGCACCACGAGAACTCAGGGACAGACCTTCCCGAGTTTCATTACTGACTGCAACAGCGACAGGCCACCCCTGCACCCCTGCCACAAACTCCAACACGGCGCAGCCCAACCCCCCAGGACGCAGCAGGACCCTTACATGCAGTTTCGAGCAGCTAAGTCTCGATGAAGGAAATTCCTGTTGCTCAGATACTCCATCCCCTGGGCGATGTCCACCATGAACTTCACCAGTGTCTGCACAGGAATATACTGGCAGATGGAGCAAGAAAGAAGATTACTTTTTAAAGAAAAACTTGCAAATTATCTCTGCCTGGGGGAAAACAGTGTTTTTACATCTTAAATATGTGGCTGTGAAACATGGAAACAAACCTTTCATTTCTGGATCACTAATAGCACAACTAAGGTTTTAAAAAAGGAATGAAAAAAAACAAGAAGACAAAAAACAAACACTAAAACTGATTGGCAGACATCACATTTTTTCCTCTCCCCACATTTAAAAGTACTGACAGTGAAGAACATTCGTTCCCAAGTTCTGAGATCCAGTGGGATCCTCTGTGTCCAGAGTGGCTGTGGACCAACCACGTGAGCCACACAGAGAGGGGACTCAAGGGTGGTCTGCTTTCATGGAGGGGGAATTTGTGTGGGGGCAGGGGGCAATGTTTTGAGGCAAAAAGTCCCCGTTAAAGGAGCTGTGCACCTGCATCTGCTATCACTTTAATTTGAAATGTTTTCAAAGATACTTTTCTATTAGAGAGAAATTAGGATGGTCTTTGCTCCTTATCATGGAAATTCACATTTTTGTTCCTCTAGGACCCTCCTGTAAGTTTCAGCAGTCTGGTGTTCCCTCCACGTGGTGGAAGTACACCAGGCTGCTGTGTTAGAAACCTCCCAGGTTGGAACTGATTCTAAGGGTCGCGACAAAAGAAGCTCTCTCTCGCCCTGACTGGCTTGGGCATTGTCCTGCAACTCTTAAGGTCGCTGGTTTGATTTCTGGTCAGGGCACATGCCTGGGTTGTGGGTTTGGTCCCCGGTCGGAGCACAAACAAGAGGCAACTGATCAATATTTCTCTCAAACATCAACATTTCTCTCCTTCTCTCTCTCCCTTGCTTCCCCTCTAAAAATAAGTAAATAAAATCTTAAAAAGAAGGAGCCCTCTCTGTAGTGATGCATGTGCGAATGCAGCCAGAGCCCAAGAGAGAAGGGTTTACAGGCTCCTGGCAACCACAAACGTATCCATCCATGACATCCCTTCCTCCACACACTGGATTTGTCATGTTTAGTCTGGGCGGCGTGAGTCCTCTGAGTGGCAGTAAGAAAGCCATTGAAGCCACATAAACACTTTAATGACTCATGTTTCCCAGCTAAGATCTGTGTCAATCACCCGTGGTCTATGCAGCCAAATGCTTTTGTTGTCCTTTACCTTTACATGATGAAGTTGTTAAAAAAAAGTACACAGGTCAGGAAGGAAAGTCATATGCCTGTGTTCTGTATATTCAGGGCTTTAATTTCCTGGGTGCTAATTTCCAGAGACAGATTTGGATACCAAGAAATATCAAATCTGCTCACATTCATGAAGGTATAATGAATATCAGGAACTACTCATTTGTGTATTTTTTCTTGCAACAATGATTTTATTCTTGCAAATTGTGACCACAAGTCATTTAAAAGATAATTGCGTGGTAGAACTAATAAATGAGTTCAACAAGGTTGCAGGACACTAGATTGATATACAAAGATCAACTGTACTTCTAGACACTAGCAGTGAACAATGTGAAAATGAAATCAAGAAAACAATTTTATCTGCATAAAAATGAAAAATGAAATCTTTAGGAATAAACTTAACAAAAGAATTGCAAAACTTATACTTTGACAACTACAACATGCAAGAAACTAAAGATCATCTGAACAAAGGAAACGACAACCTGGGTCCATGCACCGGAGCCCAGGGCAGAGGGGCACTGAGGCCCAGCTGCAGGGACACGGTGTGCAGCTGAGACCTCATCCTGGCCCACACAGGCAGGAACAGATGGTATTTATTCCCCCAAAATGGACGGAACCGATAGCAAGGAAAAAGTCTGAACAAAAGCTTGATTTTCCAGTTTCTCTGTGCACTTTGTGACTTTCAGCTCTATTTATGGCTATAAAAGTATTAAAATATGGAAATATATTCCTTTTTCATGTTAATAAGACATGGAGTCAGTTTCCAACATTGGAGATATACTTGTATTTTCGCAAATAGAAACTGTTCACTAGTCAGTGAAGCGCTGTGTGGTTGTTGCTCGTTACTTTGTTGTTCACAAGAATGGGAGATGACATCAGCATGTTTGGCCGGCACAGACAAGCCGCTTCTGAGATCGTGTGGAAGGGCAACAAAACTAGAAAAGCAGAAACAATTCTGGAAAGTAGAATGAATCTGGAGGAATCTCACTACGCGATTTTAAGAATTACAATAAAGCTGCAGCAACCAGCACGCAGATTCTGCCGCAGAGGGGCTCAGGAGGAAGAGAAAGATGGGTGGGGCAAGCTCGCCCGCTGTGTCTCCGTTAGACAGCTCAGGGCACCTCCCTCTGAAAACTGAGTGGGGCCCTACAGCCAGCCATCTCAGAGTGAACAAGTGAAAAAGAGGTGACTTCAAAAGAAGCAGGCCACTCTGATAGCGCTTCGATAGACCGTGCTCCCCGCTGCCCCTCCCCCCACAAATAGGACTAACAGGATCTGGGAGCAGGCCTGCTGTGAGGGAGGACACCCCATTTCAGCCTCTGGGGTGCACAGTGAGCACCAAACAAAGGCTAAAGTCCTGGCTTTCCCTCATTTATTTTCTGGGTTGGACTCCGAGGTCGTCCAGGCCTTGTCACGGCTGGGAAGTGCCCAGAGGCCATGCACCTGGTGATGAATTACCTTTGATCCCGCCTCCAGTCGGGAGTAGAGTAAATAGGTATGCAGGTCCCCGTACTTCATAAAGGGTAAAATCACCATGGGCTTTGGGCTGCCTTGAGAGCCCATTTCTATACAAACACCTGAAATTAAGAGCAGAGTTAGTTACAAAGAGCCCTTGTCAGCAGTGGCCAGAAAAAACACGGCAGCAGCTCGGGCCAAATCGAAACCACGTGCTGCTGAGTGAACAGCAAAGAAAACAAACGTGCTCAGACTCACACACCATGTTCCAGAACATGGAACTTGAACTGAGTCCACATCTTGGCGTTTTTTATCTCTCAGATTAGCGCCAATCTCTGCATGAGAGCTCTCAAAGATTAAGGTATAACAAGTTTGGCTGCCTAGAAACCTGGGTTTTCGTTGTGCTGAGTCCAAGTGAGAGGCAGTGACTGCATTAGAATTCAGGAGCAAAGCAGTTCCACGTGTGAGTTAAACACTGGCTCGTGTGAAGATGTGCACTGAAACCAAATGCTTAAAACTCCGAAAGGTATTCTGAGGGCCTTTAGATAAAATCCACCCTCCTGTTGTAACGGTGATACAGAGGGAAATCTGCAACCCCGTTTACCATGGAATTCCAGAACTAGAGCCTGCCTGTCACCTGACACCAAGCTTGAAAAGCCAGTCTGGCACATTTGGGTGCAATTACAAAGCATGATTGTTCTCAGTCTGCTGAAGACAATAGTTGCAAACGAGTAACAGTAGTTTCTTTGACAAAATATTGTATCCAGACATTAGTATTCACATCTCCCTTAAGTGTCAAAGACACTTTGAAAGTTCCCCAAAGAATTCAGTGCTTATTAAATTGCAGGAGAGCAAACATAAGTCGTCAGAATATCCCCTTATTTTTAGGCTGCTCGCCCTCCTGGAATGGTGTGTTGCTTACACAGCAGCCCCTGGAACCTGACCTCCCTTTTGTGCTTTTTAGCTAGTGGTGCTAACAGCCAAATTCTAACATTAAATCCTGTCCCATTTTTACCCATTTTGCCATCAGCCTCCAAAAGTGTGACTGTAAGGAGAAGCCGTTGGGGTGAAAAGCCCCACATTTTGAATCACTTTGGGTTACACCAGGTAGCCCCTGGGCACAGAGTGGATGAGCCAGCCCTGGCCCCAGCCCCGCCTCTCTTGAGGTACCTAGGAGCCGGATGACATTTGGGTGGCTGAAGTCTTTCATGCAGGCGGCCTCGCTGAGGAACTCCTCAATCTCTCGCTGAGAAAAGCTGTCCACTGAAAGGAGAAATGGGAAATCTCAGGCATGAATAATGTGCTCCATGAAGGGAAGGGGCAACAGCAATTTTGTTCTCTAAGAGTAGAATTGGTGAACACATGAGTGCTGGTCAGGGGCTGGGTGTGGGGACACAGGGTGTGAGACGTCTGCAGGACACTGTGACCGTGAGGTTAGGTACTTGTCAAACCCACAGGCTGTACATACAACACATGTGAACTAATGTAGCCCATGGACTTCAGTCACTAGTGTTTGAATGTGGGTCCGTCAACTGTAAAAAACACACCACGCTCGTGCAATGTGTTAACATAGGAGGGCTGTGTATGGGGGGTACACGGGGACTCTGTACTGACTGCCCAGTTGTTCTATAAACCCAACACTGCTCTAAAAATTAAAGTGTATTAGTTTAAAAAAATCTTAAGCAAATCCAATTGATCTGTTGCAATCCGTTTGGCCTTAAAAAAAGAAGGAACATATGCCCTCTCTCTCTGTGCCATGCAAGCCTGCTTGCTCAGTCCTGCGTTGGGAGCTGGATACACTTTCACACTAAGTTTCTGGAATTAATCCAACTTAAGAGGCACATTTAAAAGGCTACACTAAGGGACATAAGTCAGTGACAAGAGGACACACAGTGTGGGGCCCCACTTGTACGAGGCAGGCAGACGAGTCACATTCACAGACAGAAATGGAAGGGGCCGTGCTGGGGGCCGGGGGCTGAGAGTTGTATAAGGAACCAAGTTTCAGTTCTGCAAGATGAAGAGGTTCGGGAGATGATGGTGGTGGTGGTGGTTGCACAACAACAAGAATGCACTTAAAGCCACTGGAGTTAGAAATGTTTAGTTTACCACAATGAAAACTAAACAAAAACACACCTAAAGCCAGGTGTGCCTTAGGGAGTCTGCTTCAACAGGGTACAAGGATTAACTAAAATTACTTGAGAGCATCTAGAAGTGTCAGTACATCCAATGGGTTTACTATATATTACTTTTCCTATAACGTTTAAAAAATATAAAAACTAATTCTATAGACCTGCAAAATGTCTGCCCCTTGGTCCTCACCTTTAGCCTTTGCTGCAAACAATGTGGGCGGAACAAAAAGGGGCAGGGGGTCTGCCTGCAAACCCCTCCCCCAGCGGCCAACAGCCAGGCAAAAGCAGAGAAGCCCACAATTAGAGGCCAGAGACTAGTCTTTTGATCTTTGATAATTAGCATGAATCCAACTTGAATGCAAGTTATTCTAATTAAGTTGAAGAAGAACAGAGCCAAAGCCAGAGACAACAGGTCCCAGGCTCAGCTCCTCTGACTGGGTCCCCTCAGTAAGTGGGGACGATGGGGGGGGCCTCCCCTCGGACACACTGGGAGGTCCCAGGGCAATAATGCGAGGCAGCACCAGTGCTGAGTGTGGCTCCATGCAGGATTCAGGGGACATGCCACACAATCGAGGTGCACATTACGGGTGCCCAGCTGAACAGCCAATGAATTGAACTGAGACAATCATGGGGCCACCTGCTGCCACCACATCAGCCCTACCCAGAGATTCATGCCTTACCTGGAGTCATTAATGAAAGAAAATGAATGACATGTCATTGCCTTGAGGGTGACGACTATGCAGTGCAGGTATGAAGAGCTCATTAGAGTAACTGTAACGAGGCAGCACCCTGGGTGGCCCTCTGACCCATTGGCGACCATGATTGCGACCCTCGAACTGCAGCCTGGTTTCACGGAGCCCCAGACTGTGGAGTGGCTGTCCACACCCAGAAGGATGGTCTGATGGGTGATAACTCACACTTCATGGTCTTCACGGCCACTTTCTGGGAGGTTCCGTCTTGCTGAGTAAGACTTCCTTCCATCACAGACCCAAACTCTCCTGTAAAACCAAATGACACCTGTGTGGGCCTTGTGCAAAATCTCCCCTGACCACAGAAACACCACGGCACCAGGGCCTGTTTTCCCTCGGCCTAAGTGCCCCCCACACGGCGGCTGGGAAGAGCGGCCAGGCCACCCACACGTGCAAACCAGGGCACAGCCCAGGCAGTGACGTCCTGCTTGTCACCACCATGGTTGGCGTGGACTTAGCTTGGTTCACTTTACTACAGGACAACACAGAAAATGTTTTCAAAATTCATAAAGTAGAAACTCTGAACACTGTCACCACTCATCCTAGTATGAGGTTGACAAATTAAATGTGTTTTCATACTGAACTAGGAAGGTGCTAGCAATGACAAGCTTGACAATGAGAGGAATAAATGCACGTGAGAGAGCAACCCCCAGTGAATTAATTACGTGCCTTCCAGGGGAGGCAGGGCATTCACATTCTCAGGGCCTGCTCTGCACCAGGCAATGCAGAGCCTCACCCGTGTGCCAAATCTTCGTTTCAAAAGCACTATTTTTTCATTTTAGGTGATAAAACAGACTACTCGTATTATCAAAGTCACAAAATAGTATTTATCTAATAATATGCACAGGGTCTGGCAGAAGTGACACCATGGAGCGTGGCTGGTAGGCTCGTGTCCGTGTCTGGCGCGAGAAGGAGAGCAGTTTGAACCTCTCACCTAACATGTCCCCGGGTGTGCTTGAGTGTGATGCTGTCATGTTACAGAATTCCAAGTCAGTGATTTTGTAATAAAAGATTTGGTATAGATTACCAGCTCGTAAAGAAGGGGTGTTATTTGTGCTGGACCCTGAGTTTTAAAAAATTACTGTGAACTGCTTTCTTACCCCATCTGTTAAAAGAATTAAACTGCTTTACCTTCACCCAGAATTTTCCCAAGAATTAGAAGGTTCCTGTCAATCACAACATCTTCCAGCTTATTCTGCAGCTCCTCGCTGACTCCCAAGCTGCGTACTATAAAAGAAGTGACAGGGGACATGTGAGTTGTCACAGTGTTTCCTTTCATTTGAACATAATTCAAATTATTTAAAAAGTCCATAAAATAGCTAAACACTTTTCCCATTTTATACCCCATAAATCTCACCACTGCCCCACAAATTGCCAGTAATAAAATACCACACTTAATTCTGCTATGATTAAAGTGAGTAAAATGAATCCTTTGGAACAAGATTAATTCTGAGCGTCTACAAAAATCTGAACCATATTTCTCCTTCTGGTGTGTGCTATCAGCAGCTGGAAACCCCATTCCTGTTGGGTAGGTTCTCCCCTGACCAGGAGGGCAACAGAGAAGTCAACAGATTTTTTCCAGTGCAGTGTTTACTGTTATATCCCAAGGACGGGGTACAAAGGAGCCCCCGGGCAGCTCCCATCCTGCCTGCCAGGGCAGGAGGCGCAGAAGCCACAGGAAACACAGAGCAGGAGCGCCTGCTCATGCTTGGGCTCGGCGCGTGGAGCCCCTTGTGCCCACACGGACAGTGCTACACTGAGCACTGGGGGAGGATTGGAGAACCAGACCTGGTGCCACGAGGCGCAGATATGCAGCACTGGCAGGAAGGGTCATCAGTGAGCGCAGTTGCCCAGGGGAGGGAGACCCATTCAACGGCTACCTGGCAAAGAACTCAGTTTGTGCACCAGCAGGCAATGCGCACGGCTTTGAGAGAAGAATAAAACTCAGATAATCTGGACACTTTAGCTATCAGTGAAAACACTACCCAAATGGTCCTCCAATTAAGGAAACAAATTGGTCTAAATTAAGAATTTTTTAAAATATAAGAACATCTAAAAGCCAAAACTTCTAGATTAGAAAAGTAAGGAAATTATAACATTCTATATCACATGAGTGTTTATTTCATAGCAACCTGTATTTCATCATTCTTGTATCTGGCTGGTTGTTGTGGCTGTTCTGCCAAACACACAGTTTAAACTTGGAAGTCATACTTTCTACACAGCCTCGGAAATTACCCGAGAACATACAATGATCTGTTTATTCCCCCTTCAACTAGGAGAGTGCCCACTCTGATGCAGCAGAGCCCAAACCACTATTGGTACAAAGTGTCTTAGCAAATCGTTCTCTGACTTGAGTGCCAGCAAAAACAAAAAATAACAAGCTCTGAAACTGTGACATGTTTTGTTGTTTTCTTTAAATCCCTGACTCCTGCACACATCTCCCGTCACCCAGGAGTTCCTTTGCCCTCCATGTTTCACGCATTTGGAGGCCCTCACCCGGCCACTTTGCCCCACATTTCCCGTAAACGGGCCGGCAGTGAAGCACAGGACCAGGTCCGACCACATCCTTGCTGCTTGCTGAGGGCATGTTGCCCATTAAAAATATCCATTCTTTGACTTCCGTGGCTTTTGTGAGATATCTGTCACCGAACTTGTGTTTCTCTCTTCACTCTCAACTATTTTAACTTTTACCCAAAAAAGGGAAATGGAAGAAAGCTTACAGGTGAGTTGGATGGCTCGCCGACAGAAGGACTTCTTTGCTGTGTAATTGACGACCAGTTCCAAATCCTCCCCCGTGAAGGCGGTCCTGGGTGACAGAACATGGACATCTCGAGTTCTCCAACGGCAGGTGCTGGCCCCCTGCCTTGGCTCTCCCAGCTCATTTGCTCTTTGACCTACATTTTTAAATCAGCTTGCCAAGCGATCAACAACCCTGCAGCCGATTAGATTGTGATTATACCGAATTTATGGCTAACTCAGGGGAAAAAACCCACTCTCAGACAAAACTGAGCCTTCTCATCCATAGGCATGCTACACATTTCCCATTTACTCAAGTCATCTTCTGCATTTTTGGTAAAGGTTGCTAATTTTTCCCCACAAAGTTCTTGAACATCTATTGAGTTTATTCCTATGAACATGATAGTTTTCATTGTGTTGTGGGTGAAATCTCATTCTAGCACTTTGTCTTCCATGTATTTTCAAACCAGAATCAAAATATTTTTATAACATGTGCCCGGCTGGTGTGGCTCAGTGGATTGAGCACCGGCCTGCGAGCCAAAGGGTCACTGGTCTGATTCCCAGTCAGGACACATGCCTGGGTTGCAGGCCAGGTCCTCAGTGGGGGGTGTGTGAGAGGCAACCATACATTGATTTTCCTCTCCCACTTTCTCCCTCCCTTCCCCTCTCTTTAAAAATAAATAAAATTAAAGAATATATTTTTACAACATGTAATGGCCTAAAAGCATTTCCTCCTAAAGGAAAGCAGGAAAAGAGGGTGCCTAGGGAAGACTTCAGAGGAAGTGAAACGGTGCTGAGTTTCCACAGACTGGGGAGGGCAGCACAACTACACGCAGTTCTAGGTGCTTGGCTAAGCCTCCAAAGGCAAAGCAGCACCCTCTGCTTCTGTGCCTGCCGCTCCCGATTCCTCAGCTGCTTGTCCAGGGGCCCCCAGCTGGCCCCTGGGGCTCAGGCCCACCACGGCAGCTTTGACCAACATCCCGAAGGCTCTGTCTTTACCGAGCCTACCTTTGAGGGGCCTGAGCAATGTGTCCATGCATTATTCTCTTTAAGTCATTGTTTCCTCAGCAATAATGATGTATGCCTCCTTGATGACACAAACTGCATGTGGCCACTACTTTTGAGGACACCAACCTCTTCGACTCGGCACCTCTCCATTAATGACGGTGTCTGAATGTCTCACAGTGAGAAAACTGATAATAACCTTGGAGAGCACTTAGAGCGAGGTAACACAACGGAAACCTGGATACATTAGAAGACTCATCTAAGGGACAGAATGAATGCCAGACCCCAGGCATCACATTCTGCAGCCTGGTGCTGTCCCTTTGTGGGCCAGACTCCCAGCACCACGGGGCCTTTACATGTGTTGTCCTTTTTGGCTGAAATGCTCTTCCCTCCCTCTCACCTAATCAACACTTGTGCTTTCTCCAGCTTTTACCTCAGGTGTCAGCTCTGCAGGGAGGCCCTTCCTTCCTTCCTTCCTCTTTTAAAAAAGATTTTACTTATTTATTTTTACAGAGAGGGGAAGGGAAGGAGAAAGAGAAGGAGAGAAACATCAATGTGTGGTTGCTCCCATGCACCCCCTACTGGGGACCACAACTCAGTCATGTGCCCTGACTGGGAATTGAACCTTTGACCCTTTGGTTCACAGGCCAGCACTTAATCCACTGAGCCACACCAGCCAGGGCCTTTCCTGCCTTTCTTAATGCAATCAATCTGCTGCTGTATACTCATAAAGTTCCTTTTATATAGAATTTTTCACAGCTGCCATTTGATATTAAGTTTTGTGATGACTGCCTGATTCCCTGCTAATGGGAGTCCCACAAAGGCAGGAGCAGTGCCTGCTTTGTCCCATCGTGCCCCAGGCATTCCCAGTCCCCAGCACCTGGCAGGCCTTCAGCGAGCCACTCCTGCACCTCTGCAGAGGGTCTCTGCAATAAGCCCGAACTACAGACTCTGGGGTGTACTTCAGTCAACCCAGGATGTAGGTGAGATTTTGTCCATGCCTTTAAAATTGTCACTTTTAGAATTTACATACTAAGATATACTCATTACAAGGATAGAGTTGTTAAGCACAGTGAGTACCTGACTACAAGACTGAGGTGGACACACGTAAACGACAGCCCGGCCTCCATGTCCCCGGGAGTTTCTGAAGGAACGCCCCATGCTAAGGCTGTGGAGCCAGGAGAGGGGCCGCATAGCTCCCTCCCTCCTTTATCCAGTCCCACTCCGAGCTGTCAACAACCTGCCTCTTTTATAAAACACCTCCTCCACCCTGAGAGGGACAAACTGGATCTCACGGAAACCCACACTCTCTGCACAGGCTGGAGTGGAGCGCTGAGTTCCGGAAACAACACTGACACGTGCAGCCTGTGTGCCCAGGCTTCTCTGCTGGGGCTTCTCGTTTCCCTGACTCCACTGCTGTTTGGCTGTAAAAGCCATATGCACAGAAAATAAGAAAAGAGCTTATAAATTTGACTGTGAAAATATACAGTTTTTCTCTATTGGAAAAATAACTGATCATTACAGAAAATGTGTAAAATACAGGAGAAAAACAGAAAACAGAATTGCTAATGCTTTGGTGAATTTTCTTCTAGTATTTCATTTGCACATGCATCTGTTTGATTTTTGTTAGTGATTCAGATCATTTAAAGACTTCTAAAAAAGTCCTCATTTACAGCAACCGAGTTTGGTTACCGAAGGCCCGCTGATGGCCTTCTCTGCCAGTGAGCCCTCCAGGCCGGCTCTCCCTGCCGGCTGCCGCTGCAGCACTGGCCTCGTGAGGACACTGTCTGCCCAGGGGGAGTGCAGGACAGGGCACCCAGCTGGAACCCTGAGCAGCTGGTCCAGCAGGACAGGCATTGTCACTTGGCATAACCACCTCATCAATACCACTGAAGAGAACATTTTTACCTGGGACACTTACCCGAACCGTGTCTCTTGGACTCTTTTTCTGATGGCCAGAGAAACATACAAAAGCAGCCCAATCAGAACAAGTCCGCAGAAGCAGCCAAGGATGATGAGCACGGGGTCTGTGTTGCCAGGTGCTGGAGTTGACGAGGGGGCAACGTCTACCCAACCTGGTAAAAGATCAATGAAAGTGACTCAGAACATCTCTTCGGGATCTGCAACACACACAAAACACTGGCTTGTAACAGGGAAGGGCAGAGAATCATGAGCTTTATTTGGAACTAGTCCTTCTAGATTCCGTGATCCACAAACACAGGCGGTCCCGCTGTGACAGTGCAAGCTGAGACTATGCAGGGTGCTCTCAGGGACCAGTGGGTGACTGTCAGCCACAAAGATACAAGGAAGTGAAAAAACGATCAAATTAATACGACTGGCACACTGTAATTAAAATACTAGAACACTGAGAATTAGAATGCTTATTTCTTTGTAAACACTTATCAAGAGTAGTGTGAACATGGCTGCCTCCTTCCAGTCGTATAACTTATGCTGTGGACAGAATCTACTTTCTGTGCCTGCGAATCGTCACGCTCCATTCTCAGTGTGGATCCACTTCCAACATCTTATCCTTTGTGCCTCCAGTGCTGTGCAGTGTCTCTCAGAGTTCCTTCATGGGAAGGTCTCTGCTGGCATGCCTTCCTCTGGAACATCTCCATCCTTTGGGGCACGATCACTTCATTCATGTGGGTAAGCTCACCTTCTCTGAGTCCCTGGTTACGTATCTAGAGTCTGTGAGCTATTTCTCCCATAATTCCACACATATTCAACCCAAATTTTACTGTGACACTCCTCCTTTCTTCACTACACTTTCATCTCTGTTGGCCAACTCCCTCTTTCAGTTACCCATTTTTGCAAGATGTCACATGGGTCTGTCACTTGTAGACAAGACAGCAGCACAGTGACATGCCTTAGATGTGAGTGAACTGAATAACAGAAGTGCAGTGACCAACCACCACCAGACTTTGAGATGCAGTGCACTGGGCATGGTCGCAATGAGCCTGTTATTTACGTGGATTTGTGGACCGAAGAGCTGGTGGTGCAGTGTATATGCTCCGCAGTTCTCACAGTTAATACACCATAGCTCACATTTGAACCATACTGTTAAGGAATGGGTTTAACTCAAAGGGGTAACAGAAATGTATGCATACTGGAATCATGCAAAGCGCTGACTGCAATTATGGCAAAGCTCTTTAATAATTCTGGACAGTTTATTATGTATCAAGGTAAAAGCCCTACCATCCTTTAAAAATTTTTTTGTTTTAATCCTCATCCAAGGACATGTTTCATTGCTTTTAGATACAGGAAGTGGGGTAGGGGAGAGAGAGAGAGAGAGAAAAACACCGATGTAACAGGGAGACAAAGACTGGAAGGCACCAATCTTTTTGTAGGCTCCCCGAGTGGGGACCAAACCTGCAACCTAAGCATGTGTCCTGACCAGGAATCAAACCCATAACCTTGCAGTGTACAGGATGACACTCCAACCAACTGAGCCATCCAGCCAGGGCCAAAGCTCTGTCATCTTAAAGTCTGATTTTAAAAACTGTGCCTTTAGAATCAGAATGTCATTGTCTTTGAATTTCTACCAGGCAGACAAGCCTGTGCCCCCATCGCCAGTTACTAATGGTTCCAGGTACACAGCCTATGGGCTGCAGGACCTGTAAAATGGCTCCACTTGTTCACTAAAGAGACAGTTTGTGAGGGTCGTTGACAGAGACCGCCTGGAACCCACTGGTCTACTCACAAGTCCTGTCTGCTGTGAGTACAAAGGCCGTGTCTGCAAGGACTTGTGAAAGCCCAGGGTGCACTGATACAGATGTCTGTGCATGGAGCTGATCACAGCAGTTTAGCATCGAAGAACCAAACCCAGAGCACCATCAGAACAGAACTGCCTCCCCTTGTCTATGAGGTGAGCACAGCGTTGGGGCCACTTGGGGCACCACGGTGGCACCTTGCCGAAGGATACTCCAACAACATGGAAAAGCCAGCACGCAGCCTGGGCACTTAGCTCAGGGAGCCTAGGGCCGTCTGAGGGAGGTATCTGCAGGAGATACTGTGTGTTCTGGATTGGTCAATCATGGAGCATGCTGGCCAAGGCCTGAATGGGCAGTAACTTGGCAAGCGGCACCGATTAAAGCAGTAAAACAAGCACTAGCTTAACAGTACCAATTCTAGAGAGTGAAGTATCTGCCTTTCCAACATTCAGTCAGTATACATCATTTAACTGTACTTGGTAATCCAAGTCAAACAAGGCACCGTGAGTGGACCAATCCTAGTAAGTTAGAGCCATTCACAGTCATGCTACTGGGAAGACTCACATGTTGGTGAGGGATGTTACCCTATCAACTCTCTTTACCATGGCAAAAATTCCCTTTGGCCCCTAAGTTTCAATCTTAACCCAGCCATCCACTCTCTGGCAACCTGTGCACGACCTGGGCAGACCTGCTCCAGCAGCCCACAGGGAGCCCGGCTCTCACCGTGTACAGGGACGAATGTTTTCACTGGGGCACTGAAAGGTCCGACCCCTCCTGTGGTGACAGCGGCGACCCTCACTGTGCATGTGGCATTGTGGACTTGAACAGGAATCTGCGCATGGCTGCCATTTTGACCGACTTCTTCAAACAGCTCTTTCTGGGAATGAACAAGAAGGAAAGGAAATGAAACATGGCACTGCCTGGGGAGTGTCACCTGCTCCACCACAGTCCCTCCTGAGGGAAGTCACCACCCCCCCCCCCCACACCCTAGGGCCGTGGCCATGCCTGCACACTGTCCCTTCCCTCACTCAGGCCACAGCCTGAGAACAAAAGCGCAGGGACGCAGGATGGGCTGGCAGCACCAGGGCTGTGAGGGCACAACCCTGAGTTGTGAGTGGCAGTGAAGGCGCCTCTGCAAGAGGGGGGCACAGAGCCCAGCAGCCAGATGACGCGAGCGAGGTAACTCCAGACTCCCCGGGACTCCCACAGGGCACTGCCCAGGAGCCTTGCTGCACCTGACACTGGTCGCCTGCCAGCCTCCCTCAGACCAGTGCAAGTGGGCTTGTTCCTATAAGAATTCTGACTAAAATCTCCATTAAGGAAGTTACTGACAATATTTTTTTGCTACCAGTGTTATAAATGCACAATTTGCCCAATTTAAAAAAATCTGGTTTTATTATTAGTTGTGTTTGAAAGCCACTGCCAAGTAACATGTGCCATTATGACACAGAAGAAAATGACTTTTGAAAAAATAACCAAGACCTGCACCACCAGGGGGCTCAATTGGTTGGGTGTCATTGTGCAAACCAAAAGGTCACAGGTTCGATTCCCGGTCAGGGCACATGCCTGGGTTTTAGGTTCGGTCCCCAGTTGGGTATTTACAGAAGGCAGCCATTCGATGTTTCTCACTCATATCAATGTTTCTCTCCCTTCCTACTTCTCCCTCTAAAAAAAACGAAACAAAGAAAAAGTAACCAGGACTAAGTGTTTATACAGCTCTCTACCCTTTGTTTCCAAACCTCAGATGTAACGCTGGTCTCTGCGGTAGGAAACTAATTGTGTGTCTGGGGCTGGCTTTTCAGATGGAAACTGGATGGATTCTGGAAATCTGATTTCACAGAGAGAAAGGAGGCTGTCATATCATATGGGGCACAGATGTCACGGGTCCCCTGTGAACAGAGGGGCCTGGTTTGGGGGCAACATCATCCCCTGGTCACTCAGTCACATGCAGTCTCTTCTAACCATCACCGAGGGGGCAGCCAGGGAGAGGGCCATCCCACCCTTGTGGCCAGAGGTGGGGGGAACCTGGGTCAGCCCCCAGAGGCTGTCTCTAAATCTGACAGGCAGTGGCCATCAGGTCCCAGAAA
This sequence comes from Phyllostomus hastatus, assembly GCF_019186645.2. NCBI lineage: Eukaryota > Metazoa > Chordata > Mammalia > Chiroptera > Phyllostomidae > Phyllostomus > Phyllostomus hastatus. Next base: position 70,532,344 of record NW_025334041.1, on the reverse strand, counting down.
CGCCTCAGATAGTGATGATAAGGGAAAACACGGACTGAAAAGTTATGGGTTTTTCTATCCCATTGGACTCTGTTGTTGCAGAAAGACTTGTCACAGGTTTTTTTTTGTTTGTTAATTAAGTGAACAAATTAATAATTACAATTTTGGGGAATATTCAGGCAATTATCTTTTTAGAAACAGCATGTATTTATGGCAAACACAGTTTTTGTCTAAAATTGAAATATATTTGACATGTAAATTGGGTGAATTTAAGATGTATAACATGTTGATTTGAAACATTCATATATTACATAATTGCTATTGCAGCCATAGTTAACACTTCTATTACATCTTGTAATTACCATTTCCTTTTAGTGGGTGTGGTAATGAAGACCAGGTCTCTTGGCAAGTTGATGATCACACTATAACACTGTTGTCTGTATTCGCTGTACTGTGCATTAAATCTGCAGGACTTATATGCTGACGTGCGGCATGTTTGTCCCAAACCCAGTTCTGCTTCTGGGTCACCTGGTCATTCTCTAATTTGTGGGGGACAGGAAATCCCCAGGCAGCGTAACTCCCTGGCCCCGCCACCCTGCGGCGAGTGAGGCGGGCGGCCGAGGACACCACGCCGGTCTCAGCGCTGGCCACCTGGCAGCTCCTCAGGCGCACAGCTCCGGGCCTTACCAGGGCACAGGTCTGTTTCCAGTTCCACATTTCCGCCTGCACTCAAATATGAGACCTCACTTATGAGAGAAATTACCTCAAAATAGAGAAAAATGGATAACTGTGAAAGAATTAAATCTCTAGAAGGAGAGAAATCCTAACAAAAACAGAATTACCCTTTTGGAAATAAATGTAAAAGCCCTTTATGATACCGGTTGGCTTAGGGCCTACACCTGACTATGAAAACCTAGAGAAGTGACTTTTTAATTTCCCCGTCCTACCCTTAAACGACTAAAGAGCTAATCCGTGTGCAGTGCTTGGCAGGGCGCCTGGCCTGCAGCGAGCGTCGGCCAAGTGCAGCGATGGCACCCTTCACAGCCGCGGCCCTCGGGCTGGACCGAAGTGCCGCTGTGACTGGTGCGGGGCACCGCTTCCTGGACACACGTGTTGAAAAGACATAAAAACTATTCACTCTAGGAGTGCAATTATAATACATTTTGAAGTAGTGATTAGAAAGATGCATGATAAACATTTTAGTGGAGATTTAACAATTTTTTTCTAAAAATAGCCTTAAATGGTAACCTCTAATATTGTCTTAAAATGATCAGTGTTTTAAAAAAGTAATGTCCTCAATCCTTTCTGTTTTGATGCCAAATGTGTAAAGAGAGGTGTGACCATATCCACATCCTCAAATATTATTTTAATTTTGATTCTGACAGCTGACAGAGAAACTCATTTAATAATCACATACACGGTCCCGACCAGGTAGCTCAGTTGGTTAGAGCATCGTCCTGATATGCCCAGGTTGTGGGTTTGATCCCTGGTCCCCAGTCAGGGCACATACAAGAATCAACCAATGAATGCGTAAATAATAAGTGGAATGACAAATTAATGTTTTTCTCTCTCCCTCTCTCTTTCTCTGTCAAAGGCAATAAAAAAATTACACACATGTGGGAGCTGACCTGTGTGCATACCCCCCGTCGTGTCAGGTGCCAAGTGCAGAAGGTGGGGCTGCGTTGCTGGCACGACACGGTCTGGCCGTGGGCTCACGGTGTGGGCCGACTGCACATGTCTCGTTTACGGCTTTCATGTTCTCCAACACAGGCCGATCTCCTCAAAGACTTAAAATACAAGAGCGATTTCAGGAAATGGAATTGGAAATACAGTATGACATTGATTACAACTTGACTCATGGATAAAACAGGTAGACCTTGCCTAGTGGGGAATGTAAAAGCACATCTTCTGAAACAGTATGACTTGTTTCTCATGTGGGCATTAGTTCATTAGGGTGATCTCAGTGGTGTTTGTGTTATCAAAAGGCTTTAATATCTTCACCTCGGTGAGAAGGTACAACCCTATCTTTTTAACTGTATTTAAGAATATGACCCTTTTTATTGCCTCAGAGAACAGCAACATTCAGTTGGGAAGGACTAGCAGATAAAAGTTTCTGTAATGTTAGCTGATACATAGAAACAAACACAGGAAGGCTGCCAAAACGAGAAGACAAAGAAACATGGCCCAGATGAAAGAACAGATCAAAACTCCACAAAAAGAACTATACAAAATGGAGACAAGCAATCTACTAGATGCAAAGTTCAAAATACTGGTTCTAAGGATGCTCAAGGAACTTAGGGAAAGAATAGGTGAACTGAGTGAGAACTTCAGCAAAGAGAGAGGAAACAAAAACAGAACTAGAAGACATAAAAGAAAACCAGTCAGAAATGAAGAATACACTAACTGAAATGAAGAATATATTATGTCCTGGTTGATGTGGCTCAGTGGATTGAGTGCCAGGCTGCACTGCGAACTAAAATGTCACTGGTTTGATTCCCAGTCAGGGCACGTGCCTGGGTTGTGGGCCAGGTCCCTGGTTGGGGGTGTGCAAGAGGCAACCAATTGATGTTTCTCTTCCACATTGATGTTTCTTGCCCTTTCTCCCTCCCTCTCTCTGAAAATAAATAAATAACATCTTAAAAAAAGAGAATATATTACTACAAAAAATCAGCAGAGGAATAAATGAAGCAGAGGATCAGAGATTTGGAAGATAACAAGGGAGAAAATACCCAATCAGAATAGCAAGAACAAAAAAGAGTCCAAAAATGTAAGGATGGTATAAAAAGTCTCTGGGACAACTTCAACTCTGTCTCTGTACCAACATTCACATCATGGGGGTGCTGGAAGAAGAAAAGAGAGAGCAAAAAGGTGAAAACTTATTTGAAAAAATAATGATGGAAAACAGGGGCCTTGCAAAGGAAATAAACATACAAGTCTAGAAAGTACAGAGAGTCCCAAACAAGATGAACTCAAATAAGCTTATACCAAGACATATCATAATTAAAATGCAAAAGTTTAAAGACAAAGAGAGAATCTTAAAAGCAACAAGACAGAAGCAGTTACTTACATTCAAGAGAGCTCCCAAAAGACTGTTACCTGAGTTCTCAAAAGAACCTTTGCAGGACAGAAGGGAGTGGCACAAAATATTCAAAGTGATAAAAAGCAAGAACCTGCAACCAAGATTACTAACCTAGCAAAGCTATCATTTAGCATTGAAAGATAAAGAGCTTCTCAGACAAGAAAAAGCTAAAGTAGTTCATCACCACCAAACCAGTATCACATAAATGTTAAAGGGACTTCTTTAAGAAGAAGAAGAAGAAACTGATAAAAAATATGAATAAAATGGCAATAAAAACATATCTATCAACAATTACTTTAAATGAAAATGGACAAAATGCTCCAATCAAAAAACATATGGAAGCTGAATGGATAACAAAACAAGACCCTTACATATGCTGCTACAAGAGACATACTTTAGATTGAAAGACACACAAAGACTGAAAGTAAAGAGATGGAATCAGATACTTCATGAAGTGGAAACAAACAAAAAAGAGCTTTGGTAGCAATACTTACACCAGACAAAATAGATTTTAAAACAGAGGCTATATAAGAGAGACAAAGGAGGCCTCAGCAATTCCACTTCTGTGATGCAGACACTGGCCCGCAGTATCCGAGTCATTATGGATGAAATGAGACATTCACATGGGCTACCGAGTCCGGTGGCGGAAAAGGGACAGCATGCCTTTTCTCTCAAGGGGAGCAAAAGCTCTTGCTGTGACCTGCCTTTATTGGGTTTCTCAGCACATTACATGATGGTCCTCATTTACTGTGCACAGGTTCGCTTTAGGTGGTTGCCTTTTACAGGAGACAAAGGAGAGAGTGCCGCTAATCACATCACAGAAGAGGAATATTTGGAAATGAAAAGGCAAAAGTGGTTAAACTGGTTAAACTCATCCTTGGAAGGTTTAGCATGGATTTTAGGAAGTTACTTTGCAGTAAATGTCCTCAATTCAGGGTGAGGGAGTTTTTTTAGCAAGAGCAAGACTCAAAGTGGCCTAGGCACATTTCAGGCCTGATTCCCCACAGGAGAACCTATCCGTGGGCATGGGTCCTGTGCATCTCAGAGTAGGAGCTGGGCCTACACCATGCAGAATGGTCTCCTACACTTCTGGTTACCAGTATTTTGCTGTGTATAATGTTAACTTTTTTGCCCAAATTTTTGAGGGAAAAATAAGGATGCACATAACATATTAGTATAATAACTACATATCATGGGTATAATAATGTATATACTAATCATGTATAATGCAAACAGAAACATGAGTGCTCATTGCACCCAGCAAAATGGGGTACTTACCTGAAAAAAACCCAGAACACTAATTAAAAAAAGGCATATACATCCATATGTTTGTTGCAGCATTATGTACAATAGTCAAGATATGGAAGCAACCTAAGTCTCTATCAATAGATGAGTGGGTAAAGAAGAAATGGAGCATGTACACATTAGAGTATGGCTCAGCCATGAAAAAGAATGAAATCTTGTCATCTGCAACAATGTGGATGGACTTAGACGCAATTGTGCTAAGTGAAGTAAGTCAGACAGAAGAAGATAAATGTCATATTTCACTTACATGTGAAATCTAAAAACCAAACAACTGAACAAGCAAAACAGAAACATATTCATAGATACAGGGATATTCTGATGGTTGCCAGGTGGAAGGGGAACTGGTGATGGGTGAAAAAGGTGAAGGGATTAAGAAGTATAAATTGGTAGTTACAGAATAGTCACGGTTGTAAACTACAGCACAGAGAACACAGTCAACAATATTGTAATAACCAAGTATGGTATCAGAGAGTCTAGATTTATCAGAGTGATTATTAAGTTATATAAATGTCTAATCACTGGCTTGTACACATGAAACTAATATAATACTCTTTGTTAACTGTAATTAAAAAATTAAAAATTACTTAAAATAAAAAACAAAGCAAAAGAATTGTCCCATTCAGAGAAAAATTCTCCCGGTGGTTGAAAGGTCTGCCAGGTCCATGTGTGGAGTCCACAGTGCCGTAAACACCTACAGAGAAAGTCCAAGGTCCTGCATTCAGACAGTGCAAAGGTAGGCAAGACATGCTCCAGTGTCAAGGAGAAGGGACCACGCTTGCTCCTGACTTTGGACTTTTATTGAAAAAGCAAAGGGCATAAGAAAAATAGAACAAAAAGAAAAGAATAAATGATGTCTGCATGGTAAATACCAGAAGTTTCTTAGTCTGGAAGTGACACAATAGTTGTGATAACAAAGGTATAAACTTTGAAAGCCAGGTTTTCAGCATAACTGCAATAATTCACCCAAAGGCCATTCCAACAGAGTCCCAAAAGTGCATACAAAAACTACTCTTATTAGAGCCATGACTGGGAATCTCTTTGAAAAATATCCAGTTCTGTTGCCTTCATAAAGATGATAGATGTGGATTTAGTAACAGTTCTCTTAAAATGGAAATGAAAGGACAACTTTGAGAGATGAAGTTGTGCCCAACTCTTGCTCCTTGGAAATGAAGGGCATCTGAGAAATAGATGTGAAGGGCAGAGGGCGTTTCAACTTCACTTCAGGTTTCAGGCTCCTCCCAGGGTTGGCTGTTCGTGTGTTTGTATTTGCCTCCCGTTGCAGCTCATGAGCAGGAAGCTCAGCGGCATCAGAGGATTTGTCCAAAGTAAAGTGAGGCCACTAACTCTTCTGTTGTCATAAACCATCACAATGCACAAAGTATAGCATGATTTCAGGGCAAGTGACCTTCTCATTGGGATGACCCAGCATCTCCGAGGAGGCAATGACTGGAAAGGTCACAGCCCTAACTGTAGCAGCACTGTTCTTGCTGCATCATCTCTCCTGCCCTTCAGCTTGTCTCCCTTTAAAGAAGGAGCTGCCACCCATGCCAGAGGAGGAGTACAAAGGACCTTAACTGTCTACCAGTAATCACTGCCCTCTGCCAACCAGAGGGGAAAAAAAATTCCCACTGAATTGAAACAGAATGATTGTCCTTCCTATACTATCGTAAGGATTTAGCATTATGAAAAGGAGCCGTCCTCTAAGATTTGATTCTCCCGACCCAGCCACAGTGCAAACGCCGCTAATCCACAGGCACCCGCACAAAGCCCTTGGACAGGAGTCTGGGGAGGTGAGGCTCCTTCTGTCACAGCTGCAACTCTCTCACTCAGGGTTTGACTGGTGCCAAAAGCAGCCTGTAATGCTTTACTATGAGACACGAGAAATCATGGACTTCTAAGCCCTCTTCTGTCCCCTCTATTTTCATCAGCTGCTTCCTGGTAGGTAAACTGAGGCAACAAAAGGAAAAGAATGACTTTCAACTGTCCTATTGGAAAATAGCAGTTTTGGTAAAAGTTGAATGACGGGAGCTTGAAAATGACTCTAACAAGCTTGGATGTCCTCGTGCTTTCTCCTGCCAAGAAGCTGTGCTACTTCCATCTACCCCATCGCAGAGAAGCCAGCATCTCCTCAACCCTCCTCCTCTCCCAGGTGAGAAGGGGGCCTGTCTGGGGCCTGCCCGGCCTCTCCACCCAGGCCTCATTGCTCAGCCGCGTCCCCCACTTCTGTCCTCGACCAAGTGCTCCCCCCATAGCCGTGACTGGTACACCTCACAGCAATCAAGTCAGGGTGTCTGTCTGGCTTGACTCTGTCTGGCTTGACTGGAGTCTGCCCTAAAAATGTCGCTCCACTGGAAGGGCACTGGCTGGTACTTAGGGGGGCAGTCACAATTTCACACGTAGACCTTTCTGCTTTTTGTTTGCTACTGTGCAAAGAAGCTAGCATTTACACCAGACAGTCCTTACTGTACTACAGAGGATGTGCCATCTCTGTTGATAAAATGGGGGGCACCTGACATTCTGACACATTGATGTACCCCCAGTTCCAGCACAGATTGCTATTCAGTCAACACTCACTGACTATGTCCATCGTTAATTTTATGTAGCAATGGCACTCAAACATGTGGTCAAACACTCACCTGGATGTTGCTGTGAAAGGTATTTTTTAGATGAGATTAATATTTATATCTTGAGCTTAAGAGGAGAAATCAGGGTTGCCTTCAGGGATGAGGATGCCCTCAGGACCCCTGCCCTCTTCTCCCAGCTAGTGTGCCCCTCCCCTAGTCACACTGCAGGGGTCGGGGACAGGGTCATCCTTACATTCTCAGTGAGCAGCAGGAGTGAGCTTCTGAGTGACCTGCCAGTGGGCAGTATGCTCTGGTGGAAAGAAGGCAGATTGAAGGCTGCTTTAAACAAACTCAACTTTCTCATTTGTGGAAGGGTAATAGTCATATTAGCCACCTCAGTAATATACATCTCTCCAACTGGACTCCTAAATTCCAGGTGCCCATTGGCTCCCTTGCCATCTACCAAACTCTGTCTGATGCCTTGACCAGCTCTCAGGGCCCTGCAGACATGGCCGTGACTCTCCGGTCCAGCTCCCCCTCACACCTCGCCCCTAGACACCCCTACAAGCATTCATGTTCCAGGGCCTTGAGTGAGTCACGATCCCTGAAAGCTGTCACATTGTGCCTCGTCTCTTGTTATCTTTCTCCCTCTGGAACTCCTCCATCATCTGGGATTACTACAAACCCAGATTAAGTACCACCTTTACCGGAGAGGCATGCGCACGGGCCGAGCGTCCTTGCACATCCTTGCTGAGCAGGCAAACTGCAAGGCCTAACCAACCCTGACCCTGAGCCATACTGGGCCTGGTCACAGAGGCAGTGAAGTCAGTCATGGTGGCAGCGGTGAGACCACTGCCAACTGTACAGCGCATGGGCTGTTTGTTCTCGCCGCACAGGGTGCCGAGCTGCCGGCCTGAGAACCCTCAGTAAATGGGCCCATCGCACAGCTCCAAGGAGCTTGGGGCCAGGGAACCCACACACCAGGCTGCCGCTGCTGCTGTCTGCTGTGCTGTGGGTGACAAACACTTTGCTCTGATTGGTTCAGACTTGTGTCTAATTTCATCTCCTATGGAGATGTGTCAAGGCAACGTGTTGTTTGCTGAGCCCCCTTCTTCAGGGTCTGGTACCCTTTGCTATTTTCTGTGTGGCTGGTTCTTCCCTGATAGTCTTCTTAAGAAAAGTGTCCCCTGGAATTTTAAGAGGTTATGAATTGCTGGCCTGCTAAGCCCTGAAGTTTCTCAACCACCTGCTTCGTTTATGTGGGTAGTGTACACATCTATCTACAAGCGCCCAAGCTCCCTGAAGGCAGAAATCAGGTGATAACAAAGATGAGTTCCACAGATATATACTGAGTAAATAAATGAATGGATAAATGAGTAATGAGGAAATGCCAAAGATTCCTTGACATTTTATTAACTATTCAGTCACCTCTAACTTATGATCTCCATACCCCACTGAAAGTTGCCTTGCCTATCTCAGTAACACTTGGAATTCTCACAACAAAACGAAAGCTTCTAATACAGTGTTAAGCCAGCAAATCAGAGGAGACAGACACGCTCTGTTGGCGCTCAGACTTACGGAAGCATCGGCACTCTGCCACACGTGGGACACCCGGTAGCCCACCAGGTCCCCGTTCTGCCGCTGAATTGGAGGCTTGATCCACCTGACATCCAGCTTGTTAGCAGATTCATTCAGAAACACAGTGACATTCAAAGGTGCTACCGATGGGGCTAAAAGGAAACGGAGAGAAGGATGAGGAACCACAAAGAAAAGCACACAGAGACTCAGTCTCTTCTTGGTTTCTGAATGTTTGGTTTTCACACGTTCCAGGAAGGCACTCAAATGAGATTGAGACAAACAGCACATTTTCACCCCCTTTTCAATCAAGGGCCATTGAGATAGCACATGAGTTTGGAAAAGTCAGCCCTTTCCAAACTAAAAGATCAAGGAAGAGGAAGACAGGGAAGGCAGTATGGGGCAGGGGGTGCGGGCACCAGGACTCCCCCGGGGGAAGCAAAGCAGACACACTTGAACAGGGTCCTCCATCAGAAACCTGAGGGGCAGAAGGTCAACCAGACCAAGTGGACATGAAGTCTGTGTCATGTGAGACGCACACGGCAGGGAACTCCGCATACCTCAGAAAGAAACCACCACTTTAACGTCCAGAGGCAGGTGACCGATGGTCTGAAGAGAACTAGTCAGTCAGGACATTACTGTCTGTGTATAAGACGTCTCATTAGTGCAGATCCGAGGCTCAAATGTTAATTACTAGGCTAGGAGTCAGGGCACAGCGTTTGGCCTGGTTTTCACTCTCCTGTTTATAGTAGATTCTGCTAAGGCACACACCTAGTTATGTCAAGACATCATCTTCTCACAAGGATAATGAAAGTTAAAGCACTTTGGAAAGTATGTACATACAATGTATATTGGGAAACAGGTCAAGGTCACTACTACATTCTTTTTGGGAGGGAGGAACCTTGACTATATTTATCAAAATGGAAAATAGTATGTTCTTTTACCAAGTATTTTATTTCCAGGAATTTTATCTATAAAAATTCTCTTGTGGGTAGCATTATATTCATTGAAACAAAACAGTGACAAAAAGGAATAAATGTAGTTGTCAATAATAGTGATATAATGAATAAATTTTGATACATTTTTCCAATGGACACCTTACAATTTGGTTGGTAAAGAAAAAAAGGTAGATCACGTGTATTGATATGAAAAAATATCTAATGGAGGTAAAGATCAAATGGCTAAAAAGTATAACCAATGAGTATTTTAGAAATTTAAAAAGTGTTTTATATATATAAAAGAATAAAGACAATTGGAATAATATATACCACATTGTTGCCTGTGGTCGTATATTTCTAATACGCCTGACAGGGAAAGAAGAGGGAACCCTAACCTTCATCTCTGCTGGCCCAGGAGCAGTTGGGAGGAATTTCAGCACAGGACACATCATACAGCTGAAGCTGCATCTGTGAAATGACTCACACTTCCAAATCTGCTGTGGAATTTATGGATTAACGTGGCCCACTCAACATGTTCTTACATCTGCTCCTCTAAAGATCCCTCTATGATGATAGTAAGGAATTTAAAACAGTATAAACTCGTAAGGTTAAGAGGAGTCAATAGTGGAAGAGAAATTTCAACATATAATTGAAAGCTGAAAAAGAAACAAAGAAGGTGTAATTAACTCAGTAAGCTAATTCTCCCAAAAGCACCAGGAGAGACTCAGAAGCTGTGGGCCCAGGTATTCAAACTGGAAGACTGACAGTTTGATACAGAAGTTGTTAGTCCTTGAGATTCCTCTAACCTATTCCCACACACCTGGCAGTATCTCCCTCAAATTCCCACAGGAGGCAGGATACCTTATTGTATGAACTGAGATGCCTATGGACTCAAGAGTACCAATAGAATGGAGGCAGGAGAGGGGCTAGACTGGCAAGTGGGGAAATAAGTAAAAGTCTGTGCCCTGAATGAGGACGACTCCACCTTACCTGTCCTCCTCACCTGGCTGCTATTCATGAGGCAGCGAACAGGAGACTTCTTTTCTAGAGAAAGTGAGAAGTCGCAGAGGAAAGAAAACCAATATTGACACTTGGGGATACCCTAACCCACTTAAGGTCACTGCCCAATCACCTGACAGTGATGTCTACAAACCCCACCCACAGTCTCAGAGCATCCAATCAAATTGCTGGTTCTGCACTTTTCAGTAGGAGTGGACAGTGGACGATCAGCAGAGGTCAAGGAAGCGAGGACCAAAGGACACACATGGGAGGGGGTCAGAGGATACAGAGCCAATGTAGGGAACTGGAGAAAACTGAAGCAACAAACACATGATAATTAATATACCCAAAGATAGGTAAAGGTTCTCATACATGAGAATGGAAAAAGAAATTGTCAGTGAAATAGAAAACTCTTGAAATTAGCAATATGATAAAATAAAGTATTTAATAGAAGAATTAGAAAAGAAATCTAGCCAACCTCCAAAAGAGTGGAATAAAAATTTAAGAGGTCAATTTGAGAAAAGAAAATTGAGGAAGCCATCAAAGAGGTCCAACAACTGTCTAATACAATTTCTGGACAGAAAAACAGAACATTTTCAAAGAAAAAAATGTTTCAGAAAAAGTCTCAAAACCAAAACACTTGCATTTCTAGGTCAAAAGGGCCACTTAAAGGTCATGATGATGACAAACGAATTCCACATCACAGCCCATCATGGCCCCACAATTAGAGAAAAAGTATTTTAAAAAACAAATTAAACAGTTCATGGAGAAAACATATCAGAGTTCTCCACAGTAACTCTTGAAGATCAAAAACAACGCAGAAATACTTTTCAAATTTTGAGAGAAAATAATTTCCAACATAAAATTCTGTATTAGGAAAAACTATTACTCCAGTATGACATAAAGACATGCAAGTTCCCACAGTTTTTATATTTTATACATACTTTCCCTGGAGCAATACTTTCCCCTTGACAATGCATTCCATGAAAATGAGGGAGTGAACCAAGAAAGACAAACTCCTGGGAGAAGGCTATGGAGCCACGAGGATGACTCTGGAGGGAGACAGGAAAGCAACATATGAGAGAATTAAAGATAACAGTGCCTGGGCCTCACTCAGGGCTGGGAGTCGTGTCTGTTCTCCACTATCAGATGGGGAAATCTGACGAGTCAAGGAGAACCGGGCAGAGCACACACAGTGGTCTCATCTCACCAGTGAGTAAGAGTGGACTCAACAGAGTGAACACTGTTCTTGCCCTGCCTCACAGGTCTGAAAAGCAAGATCCAAAAGGATCAAACTCTTTCCAATAGTTTAACAATGTCCCCCCAAACAGCTTAATACTTACAGGAATATAAAAATACCTAGTACCCCACAAGGTTGAACTCACATTGTTAGGAATTCAGTCAAAGATTACTAGCTACACAAAGAAATTGCAAAGTCCTCTACCTAACACGAATATAAAATGAATCCATTAAAACTGCCCCAGAAATAACACAGATGTTAGAATTAGTGAGGACATTAAAATAGTTATTACAACTGCATTCCATGTGATCCAAAAGTTAAGTACAAACATGAAAGATACAAAAATTACAATGTGAGAGATGAAATACACACTAGGTAGAATTAATGGAAGATTAGATACCACAGAAGTCCGATAAATTTGAAAACATCATAGAAACTATCCAAAATAAAACAAAGAAAACCAGGGGAAAAAACTGAGTATCAATGAGTTATGAGGCAACTTCAAGTGATCAAATTCGAGGTCTGCCCGGAAAAAGTCCAGCCATTGTTAATATGACGAGAATAGTTTACATGACGTCAGTGTAACCTCGCAGCAAGGAGAATGGACCGGAATGCACGTGCATGAAAATGACGACTTCACTGTACTAGTCAGTGGGGGTTGTAGGCACCATTGAGTGACCATGTGTACTGTGTGGCCATCACATTCAAAATGACTAAGTGAGTAGAGCAACAAATATTCATCAAATTTTGCGTTAAGCTTGAACATTCCTTTCCAGAAACTATTTGGATGATTCAGAAGCCCGCAGCTATGGTGATTGGCAGCTTCATCACAACATTGCGCCTGCTCCTGCATCAGGTCTCATGCAGACTTTTTGGCAAAACATCAAAATCACCTATGTGACTCAGTCCTCCTACAGCCCAGAATTGGTGGACTATGACTTCTGGCTTTTCCAAAAACTAAAATAATCTTTGAAAGGGAAGAGCTTTCAGACTGTTGATGAGATTCAGGAAAACATGACATGGTAGCTGATGGCAATTAGGAGAACTGTGTGAGGTATCAAGGTGTCTACTTTGAAGGAGACTGAGGTGTCATTGTCCTATGTACAATGTTTCTTGTATCTTCTTCAATAAATGTCTCTTTTTCATAGTACATGGCTGGGTACTTTCTGGACAGATCTTGCATATATGTGATTGGAGTCCTTTTAGAAGGAGAGGGGTGGGAACAGAAAAAATATTTGAAAAAGCAATTGCTAAAGTCTTTACAAATTGGATGCAAACCATAAACACAGAGATCCAAGAAATTCAATGACCCACAAGTATAAGCACTATAAAAAAAAATTATGCCAGCTGGTGTGGCTCAGTTGGTTGGAGCATCGTCCTGTAAACTGAAAAGTCGTGGGTTTGATTCCCGGTCAGGGCACATGCCTAGGTTACAGGTTTAGTCCCTGGTTAGGGTGCATGGGAGAGGCAACCAATGATGTTTCCCACATTGATGTTTCTGTTTCTCTCCTACTCTTTCCCTATCTCCCTCTCTAAGATCAATAAGCATATCCTCGGGTGAGGATTAAAAAAATTATACCAAAGCACATCACAAATTGCTCAAAGTCAATAACAGAGGGAAAACCAGAGACAAATACATGCAGATACATTGCATACAGAGGAACAAATAAAGACTACTATAGATTTCTTAATAGAAATAATTCAAGCAAGAAGACAGTGATGCAAAATTTTTAAAGTACTGAAAGGTAAAAAAGAAAAATGAACCTAGAATCCTATATCTAGTAAAAATATCTTTCAAAAACAAAGGCAAAGAAATATATCAAAGGTAAAATAAAGATTTTCCTCAGACATGCAGAAGCTCAGCCTCACCAGATCCATAGTGTAAAAAATGATGAAGGCCTTTAGGAAAGAAAGTGATGCTGCATGAAAATGTGGGTCTATATCAATAAATGAGTAAAATTAGAAATAGTAACTTTATGGGTATATATGTTTTTTTCTAATTATATAAGTCACCCTAAAAAACTTACTGATTGGAGTTCTAGCCAAGATGGAGGCGTAGGTAGAAACCCTTCACTTCCTTGCACAACCGAAAGGAGGATAACAACTAATCTAAAATCAATAAACAACCAGAAGCACCAGGAAATCAAACTGCATGGAACTCCAACAACCATGGAATTAAAGAAAAACTCAACCAGAACAACCAGACCAGTAAGGTCGAGGTCAGCTCGGGGCAACTCAGAAAAACCGAGGCGAGGTGGCTGAGGGGCAGGGCTGGCTGCTGAGCTCTGTGGGTTGTGTGGGCAGGGCTGACTTAGGGGGAAAACTGAGACTCAGAGTTGACTGTGGGCTAAGGCTGGGGTTGCTGCAGTGGGAGTTTCTCCCAGTCTGACACGAGAGTTCGAGAGTTCCCTGAAAAGTGCACTAGAGACGAGCACTGTTTCCTCTGTGGCCCCTCCCCCACAGGCAGCACCACAGCAAGGAGGGTGGCCCCATCTGGTAAACGCTTAAGGCCCTGCCCCCTTACAACCTAGCAGCTGCATGGAGACAAAGAAATATGGCCCAAAAGAAAGAACAGAGCAAAACCTCAGAACTAAGTGATGAGGAGATTGCCAACCTATCTGATGAAGAATTTAAAGCCCTGGTAATCAAAATGCTCGCAACACTGATTCAGCTTGGTTGAAAAATGAAAGAACAAATAAAAGATACCCAAAATGAAATAAAGCAAAATATTCAGGGGACCAACCGTGACAGGAAGGGAACCAGGAGTCAAAGCAACGATTTGGAACAAAAGGAAGAAATAAATATCCCACCAGATCAGAATGCAGAAATAAGCATTTAAAAAAAAAATGAAGAGATTCTTACAAACCTCTGGGACAACCTGAAATGTTCCAATATCTACATTATAGGGGTGCCAGAAGGAGAAGAACAACAGTAAGAAATTGAAAACTTATTTGAAAAAATAATAAAGGAAAACTTCCCCAATCTGGCGAACGAATAGACTTCCGGGAAGTCCAGGAAGCCCAGAGAGTCCCAAAGAAGTTGGACCCAAGGAAGCACACAGCAAGGCACATCATAATTACATTACCCAAGATTAAAGATGAGAAAATCCTAAAAGCAGCAAGAGAAAAGGAGACAGTTAACTACAAAGGAGTTCCCATTAGATTATCAGCTGATTTCTCAAAAGAAATCTTACAGGAAAGAAGGGGCTGGAAAGAAATATTTGAAATCATGAAAAGCAAGGACCTACATCCAAGATTACTCTACCAGCAAAGCTATCATTTAGAATGGAAAGGCAGATAAAGTGCTTCCCAGATAAGGTCAAGTTAAAGGAGTTCATCATCACCAAGCCATTATTATATGAAACATTAAAGGGACTTATCTAAGAAAAAGAAGATAAAAAATATGCACAATTAAATGATAACAAATTCACAACTATCAATAAATGAACCTAAAAGAAAAGAAAAACAACAATAACAAAAACTAAGCAAACAACCAGAACAGGAACAGAACCAGAGAAATGGGCATCACACAGAGGGAGTTCAGTGGGGAAGGGGAAGGAAGGAATAGGGGGGAAAAGGTTCAGGGAAGAAGCAGAATAATTAGTAGGCATAAAATAGATGGGGAGAGAGAAAAATGGTACAGGAAACAGAGGACTCAAAGAACTTATATGTACAACCCATGGACATGAACTAAGTAAGGGAATGCTGGAGGGGGGATAAAGTGGGGGAATTGGGAAAACTGTAATAGCATAATCAATCAAAAATACTTAAAAACTTACAGATTGAACAAAAATAATCACAATGTCATGTGGATTTATAACGCATGTAAAACTAAAATGGATAACAGCAATTGTACAAATATCAGGAGGAGCACATGGAAGCATATACTGTTTGAAGGCTCCTGCACGACACGTGACGAGGTGTAACGTTGCTGAAGGTAAACAGTGATAAGTTAAACAGGTATGCTATCAACCCTAAAGCAACCACAAGAAAAACAGGAAGCAAGAGTCACAGCTAATAAGCAAACAAAGGAGATAAAATAGAGTAAAAATATTCCATTAACCCCAAAGAAGGAAGAAAAAGGGAACGATAGATAAAACAAATAAAAATGTGATAGATTTCAACCTAACTTTTAAACATAAAGTTTAAAGATGTAAATGAAATTTGCTATGAGCAAGACAATATGAATAATCACATTACGTTTTAATGGATTAAATACCCCAACTTAAAGGCAGAGATTGTGAATGGATTCAAAAGCAAGACTCAAGTACATGTTTCCTAAATGAAACCCATTTTAAATATGAAGATAGAATTAAGTTAAAAATAAGGATGAAACAAAGATATACCATGGAATGAGAAGCTAAAATGGCTATTATAATATCAGACAAAGTAGACTTCACAGAGGATATTACCAAGGATAAAGAAAATAATTTCATAATGATAAAGCAATTTATTAGGAGAACATAGCAATTTTAACATTTATGCAAAAAATAACAGAGCTTCAAGACATTTAAAACAAAACCTGCTAGAGAACTGCAAATAGATATAGATAAAACCACAGTTATAACCACAGATTTCAATGCTTCTTTCTAAGTAATTGATAGAAGTAGGAAGAAAATCAATAAAGATACAATTTGAAAAACATGATCAATCAACTTCAACAAGATGACATTTATAGAGTACGCCATCTAATACAAGCAGAATACACATTTCTCTACACGTGCACAGCAAACATTTATCAAGACAGACCATATTACGGACCATAAAATGAGTTTCAATGAATTATGTTCTCCAGACCCAACAAAATAAAATTAGAAATCAAAATGCAGATCTCCAGAAAACCCCCTAAATATTTGAAAACTAAGATACACACCTGAATAACTAATGGGCAAAGAAGAAATCAGAAAGTATTTTGAACTTACTGAAAATGGAACTCAGCGTATAAAAATTGTTCTCAAAGGTTTTCCTTTCTCATTTGAGAAAAGGAGACAACTTACTATTTAGGCACTAGCGTTCCATTTCTGCGAGCACTAAGCCCTAACAGTCTCTGATCTGGAAGTGTCACACAGTCTACGGAGACCAGCTCACTGACCGTGCAGGGCTGGAGTTAAGGGCACAGAAGAGGTGCTGCGTGCTCTAGAACTCTCACTGGGAAGAATGAAGACTGTGTGGCTCGAATGTAACAGAATTACAATATTTACTCCACTATTCATAGACAAGGAAAAAAATCTCGGAACTCAAAAACAGCACACAGAAAATTTTTTAAAGTGTAAAGATGTAAATGAAATTTGCTATGAGCAAGAAAATACAGAGATAACATCACCTACTGTGTAGGGCTGCTATGAGGATCTAATGAGACAATGCACACAGTGTCTGGTGAATGTTAGCCAACTTCAAATTCATTCGTTTTCTTGAGTTTGATGCTATGAGTAATAACATTTTTTGTTGTTATATTTTAATTGAAATAATATATGCTATAAAGAATGTGCTGCTATTAATATCTTCTTATACCAAAACATAATACCTATATGTAGTGTTTAAGTTTCTTTCTTATTTTCACTGGCCACCACAATAAAAATTTCCTCTGGAAACAAAGACCAAAGAAAGCAGTTTAAACTCTAAATCAGGCCACTGGGAGGGACTTGTTTAATCCCATGCCATTAGAAGCAATATACTGAATGCCAGGAATTACCTCCTTCGGTCGTGCTGGCCAGGATCCAAGGGCTCCACGCAGACCAGCCAATCTCATTCCTGCAGGACACGCCAATGCTGTAATTAGCCAGAGCTCGCAGCTGCTTGATTTGATACAGAGGTGGAGAAGCAGAGGTGTTAAAAATCATGATGGAGCCATTACTCAGAGGATCAACTTCCTTGACCTAAGTGAAGAGTGAAGAGGTGGACCCGGCATTAGTAAGGTAGTGGGAATGTCAGACGTGGGGCTCTCAGGCATCCCGAGCATGTGGCCCTTCCTGTCACAGAAAGGAAGTACTTGCTTCCTTCCAGGCCACGCACCAATGTCCCCACCAGCATTACTGACTGTTACTCATGCTGCCGGAGCAACAATGGAGGACCCGAGGAAGGACCTAAAATAAGTGTTCTCAGTGTGGCAGACAACAAAGTAAATAATTATCATTATATTAGGATTATTATAATACATGTTATGAAATAGCCCTTCCTTTCTCAGAACCACCTCAAGTCTTGGTTTCTTACAGCTGTTTCACAGAACACGCACAAAGTCAACAGACATGTGGTGACACGGCCTCCAAGGTGCTATTCAGACCTTTAAAGGGAACCTTTTCCGAACCTACTTTAGAAGATGGGATACTGGATTTTGTTTTAATCTGTATTTCTTTTCATCATGTGTCCTGAGGACCCTCTGCTCTTCCTTGAGGAGAATTTTAGTGTGTTTATTATTCTTTCCCCCAGTCCACCCCAGTATAAGTTCACTCCAAAAGCAAACACAGATAAGGTAGGCTTTATGACATTTTTTGGTGTGGAGACACAGGAAAGAGCCATTTATACCTCACCCAACAAACTTTTCTCCAAATCATTTTAAAACATATCAGCTCTCTCTCTGAGTTCCTTCTCTTTGCTCTTCCTTCCATAAACCCTGCCATCTCCCCACCTCCCTCTCTAGGTGCCCTCTGTCTGCACAGGCAGGGGAGGGGATTCCCAGCAAAAATCTCTCTTGGTTTCCTGAAGCATACCTCCCGTCTGGGAATGGGGAAACTGGGGAGTGTTTTTTCACCACACATTTAAAAAATTTCTATAAAATAGAGCACTTATAAAATCAGAAAGACAAAATAGTATTGAATAAAAAAAATAACCAAAGGCAATTTGGGAAAAAAATCATAAACCCTATATTTATTCCTGATAATAATAGGCTGGCAATCGTGGGGCGTGGATATACAATGCTGTCATTTCAGGATATAGGTGCTGAAATTTAGGCCAAGGAGCCACAGATAACATTTCTGAATTCCAAATCCACTAGCGACACCTCATGGGAGGTGCTGGGGCTGAGCCTGACCTCTGACTAACAATCAGAGACCTCACTGGGTGACAAGAAGCACCAGCTGGCCCGAAGAGCTACAGTGAGCTACTAGTTCATCTTGGTGGTGGCTATTGGCAGAAACCACTTTGTTTCTTCACTTTAGAGTAAGCACTTCCTTTCCGGTGACCAACCACATAAACTAAGGTGGAGGAGACCTGTGGTTCCCAGCCACCCATTTTGGGAGCAATGTGTAGAGCATTTCCAGGCACAAGACACCCCTTGAGAGCACGTTCCTGGAAGACGACAAGGTCTATTAACAGTCCTGCTCAGTGGGTCCTGGGGGAAAAGAGGGGATGAAACAGCAAGAAGTACATGGCAGAGTTAAAAATAGACCTGGAATATGCAGCCCAAAAATGGGTGAAGAAAGGGATTGGTGTCAGGACCTAAGGAAGTGGGAGGGCGTGTCCTGCTGCGGCATGGATCTGAATCTCGGCCAGAACATTCATTTGTTACCGAGTCAGAGTTTAAAACTGTAATGGACTCGGAACTTACTACAAAACTATCCTTGGTTCCTTTAGAAATGGAATATATTATTAATCTGCAGAATATAAATTTTAACTTCTCACAACAGTCCTGACTAACCCTGTTAGCAGTGCAGGAGAAAACAAAGGGCCCAGTTATATTAGGACCAGATGGCTTCTCCTGTGATTTCTACCAGATATTTAGAAAGAAGGAAGAACAACCTTCCACAAACTCTTCCAAGAAATAGTAAAGGAGGAACACCTATTTCACAAGGCCAATATCACCCACATAGTGAAACCAGAAGCAGCCAACACAAGAAAACTACAGCCCACTATCTCTTTTTGATATAGACACAAAGAGACAGCAGCGAGGGCTGCCCAGTGCTGTGACTAAGAACCACCAAACTGTATGCTTTAAATGAGTGAATACTATGGTATGTGAAATATACCTCCAAAAAAACTGTTAAGAAGTATTCCTAGTGAGGACTTTGTAGACACACCAGAATTCCTGACACTTACCAGGACTTGGGAGGTTTACAAGTGACGCTGGGCAAGGACTAAGCAAGGCTGGGGGTGGCAGGGTGCGGGTGCAGACTACTGGGGGGACAATGCGTGTTTTCCTTCTTCAAAGCAAGGGCAGCTGTTAGACAACAGTGGGAGGCAGTGAGGGGCGGGAAACTGATCCCATTTGGTATTAAAAACATCTGGCTGTCAACCCAAAATTCTTTGGAAGTCACTTCCTTAAGGTGAGTGGGTATAAATGGCCTGTGTCAGATTAACATGTTTTTGACTAATCAGACCAGACATTTATGAAACTAAGAACAAATCCTGACCATACTGTATGATAAAGTACCAGGCAGAACACATTTACGTTTTTAGCAGATAATCAGCATGCATTCACTACCTGTCCCCACACCCAATGTCTCTCCTGACACACGGAGGTGCAAGTGGCTCTGAGTACTGATAGTGGCATAAGCATCCCAGCCTCAAACCTGGTCCTGCCCCTCCGGTCTCTGGGCCTGCAGTGCTATGTGGGTTTCAGTGAGACAGCGTCTGCAAAGCCCCTAGGCTGTTTTAGGCACTCAGGAAACAAAGAGCAGGGTTACTTTCCAAGTTTACAAAACTAACACTCAGAGCAGAGATTACATCACGGCACGGAATCATTGTAGGATGGCTAACCTCTATTTTATACCAGTTTTAGGTAGTGTTTAAAAATGGGTGAACCCTTTGCAAGGCTTGTATGGCTCAGATTTCCCGGGCAAGGGGCAAAGTGCTACATTCAGTAGCAAAGATAACCCAGCTCTTGCCTTCATGCCTGTCCTTTATGGACACCAGCCCAGGAGAAGCCAGAATGACGAGTACCTGGCTTCCTGAACTCCTGGTCACAAGCCAGTCCTACTTTAGGGGTGTGTTTTTGACCTGGCCAAAAGTGATGTTCCCTGGCCTCACAGTTCCCCCTGGTTGGGCCCTGACCACTCATAGGAGGGAGGCAGCGTCCTGGGGCAGAAGACCATAGATGGTGCACACAGGTGAATGGTGAGGTGGGAGGAGGTCAAAGACTCTCAATAGAGGTGTTGAGATGTCCTCAGCGCCCATCCACAGGAGAAAGGAAAAGTCAGGGAGACCTACAGGACACCAACAGTGACTCCTTTCTGTACTCTTGAGGTTCGTTTACCTGAATGCTGCAATTGCTGAACTCAGAGTATCCATCAAAGCCCGGGACCCAGGAGATGAGGAGGCCATGTGCGCTCTTGTTGTGAAGGCTGACTTCAGCTGGTGGGGAAGGCAGGACTGCGTGAACACAAAGACACGCGCGCAAGCACAGTTAGAAAACACAGGAGGCCAGGCGGCCAAACAGGCACATTAATACAAAGCCTCTTTCCATTTCTTAAGATTAGAAAAATTAAACACAAGTTTTAAAGAAGAGCCACCCTATGCCTGAGGGCAACTGTATTAACCTACAGACAGGCTTTCCAGTGATGGGGTGGCTCTGCCTGGGGTGGGTGGGGGGACACAGGCCCGTTTCTCTGCCCACAGACGAAGGGAGAGCTTTTAGCTGGAAAGGATGTGGAGACGTCCATCTCCTTGACTGAGCTCACACCCACGGTTCTGCAGTGTGCAGGTGCCTTGCTGGGCGCTCCGTGGAGAAGGGACACAGCCCTGCTCTTGCGGAGCTCTTGCCTGAGTTGGGGTACCTATTGAGCAGAGGATAAGAGTGTCCTGTGCAGAGAAGAGATGGGTCCCAGGAGTATGTGTGTGCGTGTGTCTGTGTGTGTGCATGTGTGTTTAGGGGGACCATAACGAGTGTGCGATGACCTCGACCACACATGGGATGTGAACACGGATTTCAATTAGAATCTAAGAAGAATCTGAAGTTTGGGGGGGTCTTACTTTTTTGTGCTAAATTTAATTTTTTTTTTAGATTTTATTTATTTATTTTTAGAGAGGGAAGGGAAGGAGAGAGAGAGAGAGCGACATCAATGTGTGGTTGCTGGGGGTCATGGCCTGCAACCCAGGCATGTACCCTGACTGGGAATCAAACCTGCGACACTTTGGATCACAGCCCAAGCTCAATCCACTGAGCTATGCCAGCCAGGCTAAATTTAATTCTTAATTAGTCACTTTTAATAAAACATGATGACTGATGTTGTGTGCCTACTATGTACCCCACTTTATGGTCTCCACCTCATCTCATTATTATTGGAACCCTATCAGAGAGGTCGTCTTACCATCTCCATCCACAGACTCAGAAACTGAGGATCACAGAAATGAAAACTTGATAAAGCTCACAGAGCAGGGGAATGCAAACTGGAATTGAACCAGGTCTGCCTGATCCCAGGGCTAGTGTCCCTCAACAGGACACGGGAGGCTGGTTGAGGGGCAGTAAGCTGACCAGTGTGAGCACCAGCAGGGACTGGGCATCTGATCACCATTTGGCCGGCCGGCCGGATGGCCCAGGGCACAGCTGGGTGCCCTCTAAACTCAGTTCCCTCTTTCACTGCTGGGGCAGTAACACCACTCTTCCAGGGGCTGTGGTGCAGGTTCAAGGAGCTGACACGCCAAGGGCTGAGGGAGGCGTGGAGGTGGGGAAGGAAGTAACAGGATGGGCGGGAGGCCTGGGCCATGCTAAGTGCACACTGGGTGGCATGTTCAGTAGTTTCAGTTTTACCAGCAGATATGCAGCCTGGTGAGTGGGGGAGGGGGAGCATTTTGTTTGACTCACTCCCCCAAAATAGGTTAGCTGTAGAACTGCCATAAAATGCCTGCTTTCCCACATCAAAATTTGGCCACAGGCACTATAGTTAATAGCAGATTAGAAGAAGGGAGTCTTCGTTGCTTTGACAGAAATTTTTAAATAAATAAAAGCTGAGAACTTAAGTTTTGGAAATAGGGTTTATTTTTTAAAAAGCTGCGATCCTGTGAGAAGCAAAAATGAAAAAAGTATTCCACTTTTTCTGGATTTTTAGGATGTTTATACTTGATGAAAATGGCTTTATATATTTATGCCCACTCATGCATTTTTGAAATCACCGACATTTCCTCTAAAAGTGGCAGTGATGGGATTCGGAATAGAGGAAGGAAGTCATACAGCTCCTCCAGCGGTGATGTGCGATGGGCTCATTTTTTCCTCCCAACGAACTTTTAGAAAATGCCCCCTCATTAAGAACAAATACCGAAACACAGAATTTGCCTGAATTTCTGTGAGAGTGGGTAAGGCAGATGATTTGAAATGGGATAAAAAGGCAGTATTTACATTTGGGTTTTCCTTTCTTTTCAGGTTTCAGCTTTAAATGCCTTTCATCCCACAGAAACAGGAGGAAGAAGCAGCTGATTGGATTGGACTGTCTCCACATAAGCCTTCCATTACCTTATGTCCCAGCTTAAAGGAAGCAAGGGGGACTGGGAGGCGAGGAGAAAAAGACTGGAGCAGGAGAGGGACCCTGCCCTGCTCGCCCCCCAGCTCTGAGCAGCAGCAGCAGCAGCTGCCCTGGGGAGGGCAGAGCCCACTCCTGGACCAAGGACTCCAGCCGCCCCCACCCCAGGGGCTCTTCAAGGAGTGACCAGAACTAGTTCAGGCTGGAAGAGGGAAAAATGAAAACGGGGGCTGAGGTGCTGAAGGTAAACATTTCAGCCTATTTTCTTCTCAGACTGAGCAGAGCTAAACTGGCCAGTGTTTACCAAACTTATGTGCCAGGCACTGGTGTGAGTGCTTTAATGATATAATCTCATTTAGCCTTGAGAACAGGTAGGTTCTGTAATTACCCCATTTTACAGAGGGGACACAAGCCAGAGAGGTCAGGTGACTTGTCCAAGTTCACAGAGGCAGTCAGTAGGGACGCCCGGGCTTTAGCTGTCCCCCCGCACCCAACTCCCAAACACGCTCAAGGGACAGGCTCTGCTTCTCACCTTTGATGTTGACCTGTATGCCCTTGGACACGGTCAGCCCCTTGTCATTGTGGGCCTCGCAGCTGAAGACTGCCGTCTCGGTCAGACCTGAAGCGGAAGGAGACCGTGAGACCACCAGCAGAAAATCCGGCCACCGCTCCACAGAACCCTGCGGGTGTCTGGGCATGCTTTCACTTCCTGGTTCATTGCCTCAAGCCATACATGCAAAATTAATTTTAAAAGTGTTCTGATGTTTTGAAAAAGAAAAAAAAAAACACCTGGGATTAAACACTGCATACCAAGGCGCAACCAGGGGCCTGAGAGGCAGTGGTCCTCCATTCAAAGCCTTTCTTTTTCTCTGAGGGGGAGACGCATCAGGCAACAAAGCACTATCATTTAGAGTTTTAAATTTCTACAAGGAGGTGTGGGAGTCGCAAACCCCAATATCAAGAAAAGTGGTCTCGGAGGCTCCCTGTGTAATCCGCTGGGCTTTAGCTGCCCAGTACAGCACGGACACTTCACAGTTTCAAAAACAGCAGGATAAAACCCACAGTTTAAAGAATTTCAGATGATCTGTTGTAATGAGTCCTTATTTAATAGTAAAAAGTCACTCAACTCATTAGGAATTATTATACAAACATGGTAACAGTGCTAAATAAAAAGAAATTTTAAATTATTTCCAAAGCATGAAGATTCTGATTCATTAATTTTAAGTAGAAAGGAAGAGAGGTGATCCAGATATAATCCCACTTTCCAGTGAAGGAACCCGGGGAAATGGCTGATTCTCGGATGGGAGCAAGGCTGAGCCCGGGGCACAACACAACACAAACAGAGCATCACAGACATGCAGGCCCACCCACGGAGCGGGTGCGACAGACACACAGGAGCAACTGAAAGCACTTCCAGCGGCCACAACTGGAACAACATGAGCAAGAACAGAGAAGTGCCATTGGATTGTAACCTAAAGTGTAAAACAAATGCCCATGAGTCTACACTGATATAAATACACGATAAGAAGGGGAGACTAGGAAAACCTCCCCAAGAATTAACATGGGTGCTCTGCCCTCAGGAGGGAGCGTAACTCACCCTACTAAAGCGTGGGCCATGCACAGTGACTTCCTTCCAAAGAGGACAGTGTGGAAAGGAAAACAAAAGAAAAACTTTAGCCTGGAGAAACTGAAAAACACTGACTCACCCAGATGATCGAGGTCAATGCCAACGATGATAAGTCACGCTGACAGAGTGTCTCCTGGATACCCTGTGATGCCAGTGGCACTCCCCCTCTGCAGTCTTCCTCCTCAAACAGATTACCCAAGTCTACTCACAAGGAAAACCACGGGCAGGTCCAACTGTGGGCCAGTCTACGAACCTGTCCTTCCTCCTAAAAACTGTCAAGGTCACTCTGACAGCTGTCAGACAGGAGAGGGGTTGAAAAATGCAATGGGAGTAAGTAAAAAACACAAAACTTCAGAGACACAGACAATAGTATGGTGATTGCCAGAGGGAAGGGGGATGGGGGTGGGTAGAAAGGGGGTGTGAGGGGGTAAATGGTGATGGAAAGTGACTTCTCACTTGCAGTGATGAACACACAATACAATACACACATGATGTATTATAGAACTGTACATGTGAAACCAGTGTCATCCTAATCAATTCAATTAAAAAATACATTTAAAAAAACTGTCAAGGTCACTGAAAACAAAAACAGTTGGCGACACTGTCACAGCCAAGAGGAGCCCAAGCAGACCTGGCAACTAAACCCTGAATGAAATCCTGGAATAGCGAAAGGACTTAGGTAAAAACAAAGGAAATGTGAATGAGGTATGGACTTCAGTTAATAACACCGCACCAGTATTGGCTCATCAATTGTAACAAATGTGCCATATTAAGGTACAACAGGAGGGGATGGTGGGGGAGAGAATTCTCTGTCCCATTTCCACAAGTTTTCTGTAACTCTAAAAACTATTTTAGAAATTAAAAAGGTTACATTTTAAAAACACAGCCATATATACCCTCTGAAAACTTCTGTCTCTGGCAGAAAGGACAATCATGAAGTGGAAGAAGACAGCCAGACAGAATTCCTGAAAATACACCACCATTTGCTTCTTGCCTGAAAAGCTTGTTTTGTTTTCTTTTATGGATCTACTTGCATAGGCAATGTTCCCTCTGATATTTTTAAAATTCAAAGCTTGACAGGAATGAAGTAGTTAAATATTTAAAAAACCAAAAGGAACATGCTGCCAGGCATGAACCAAGAAAGGCCAGTGGCCAGAGGGCGGGAGTGGATCTAGGAAGAAATGCAAATCCAATCCCTTCTGTGCTGGTGCTTTTCCAGAGAGAGTTTGTCCCGAGTCTAACGCAGCCCCTGCGGCGGGGAATGGACCTCTGGGCCTCTGTCCTACTATCCTGTGGTGACCATTCACTTGCTAAAATAATATTATATCAGAAGCAGACATTTCAGGTATTTTAACTTAGAGAGTTAAAATGCATGCCTCCAGCCTAACGGAGGAGTATTTTCATTGGAGGAGTATTTCTGTCTGGCTGGAGGAAAACCCTATGGACTGCTAAGCTAGATCCTGCAGACAGCTGCAGGTGCCCAGAAGCTACAGCTCCAGGTAGCATCCAGGCTCTTTTCCCAGTTGGTCAACTCCTCTCAAGTCAGGGATGAGGCCACTAACAGCCTCTGTGGTAGTTTAGAAAATATTTACTGCACTTCGGAGACGTATTTCTTTCAAATACGCGAAGGCCTTGCCTCTGGGGTCTTTGTAGCTGCTGCTTGATTTCTGCCCAAAGAATTTTAAAAAATATGTGTAGCCTCTCACACATTTTCAAGTTTGCATGTTAAACTGTTCCTAATTTAAACAGCTGCTAAGAATGTAATTTCAGGTACCCTGAATACATCCTGACATTCTCTGGTAAAGCTCCTCTGAAGGGTCCGTGCACAGGAAGGCATGTGCTTTTCCAGAGGCTGTGTGCTGTGCGATGCCGTTAGGTCTATTAGCTTTTGAAAGAGCTTGTGTATCCTTGTGTTAGAGAAGTTTTCAGTTTTGATTTCTGATTCAGTACGTATCAACCGAGAGAATTCACATAACCCAAACTCACATAACCTGGGTTCTCAATAATTTTTAAACTTTAATTTCACAGGTATCTTGAGACCAAAGCGTCTGAGAACTGAGGCCCCACAGTGACTTGAGATAAGTCTGAGCGGGTCTCTTTTCTTTTGTGAAGTGAGGGAGCAATGATATGGATGCAGGAAATCAGAGGGACAGAAGAGGTGGCACAGCACCTGGACTTAGGCACTTTGTTGAGCTTGGATTTTAGGAAAGATGACACCCTGGGTGAGGATGAAGACACAGACCCCTCTAAGCCACCTTGGGGCCCCTGTGACACTTTGCTTCTCATGCTGAAGTATCACTTTCCACTTTCCAGTTGTAAGCTCCCAACCAACATGTGCATGTTGCAAGGCGCCATGAACTTGCAACACTTGACTTATATTTAGAAAAATCAGCTTTGGCTCAATCAGAAGACACAGGGAGTAGCTTTTTTTTGGGTGCTTGAGCTGACATTTGCAGGCTAAAGCCAGTCACCAGAATTCAATGACTGTTGCAAGTTCCCAGGTTCTCTTGGGAAACACTTGAGAACAAAGCACCAGTCACATTCTGGCCGTGAGGGAAAAGCTGGCCCTTCCGTAAACCAGGGGGACGAGTGGGTTTCACTGAGATGCAACCTAGCGTCCTTCAGGCCTTCAGGGTTTATCGATGCAGGAAGTAGAAGTGTTTATCATGGGACATGACTCCAGGTTAAACGGGAAGTCCATTTTCCTCTTTGTGTTTCTTGTCAGAGTGAACACAAAGTCAGGAAAACCATCTGTAGCAAACTCCCTGCCCCCCACCCCCTTTCAGAACCACCCAGACAGAGCCAACCACTGATGACAGCAGTTCCCAACAGATGCTCCGTACGTAGGTGCTGGCAGAGAGAGTGGAAGCTGGTCCAAACCAGTGAACTTTCTCCAAAACTAGATGGGCACTGGGGCCAAGTACAGTCTTCTTTGCTTACTGTATGTTACACTTCTTTTGGCACAAGCAGCCCAACGAGAGAGACTCACTCAGCCTGGGGTGGACACAGCAACGGGTGTGCCCAGGAGAGACAGCTCCCTCTCACTGTCCGGCCTTCCCTCTGGGGGAACACAAACCACCAGACTGGAATAGACCTGCAAGTTCTATACCCAAACTCTGTGGCTTTCCACGGAAAAAATGATCCAGCCCTCAGTCTCTGCCCTACCACCCACTCCACCCCCTGCCACCATGCCCCCCACAGTGCCCCAGCCCCCTGCACATCCTCTGCCCAGGCTGTCCCTGATTCCATTAAATTGCACCCAACCCCAAGATGGCTCAGGCCCCTCTTGCCTGGTTTTCTGCTGGTTTAAAAGAAAGAGAGCCTCTGACACAAAGTCTGAAAGATATTTTAAGGAACATTCAGTCACAGGATGTTCCCTTGAGGAAAGGACATTCAGAACTGCTGAGGGAGCAACTTCTAAGAGCACAGTTAGGCCAATTCCTTGAGTTCTGGTTTAAGCAATTCAGTCCTTTCATCCCCGCCGCCCCCCGCCCCCCGGGGTCTATCTTTCTACCAAAAGAAGCAAGAAACAGAAGAATATGCTGCATGACGGAAGGAACTTATGCTCACTAACTCTGAACGCACTGTTTGCCCTGAATTCATTCACTTACCTAGTTCTTACTGTGTACCAGACATTTTTCCAGGCATTGGGGGCGTGTCCACAAATAAAGCAAAAGCCTCTGCCCTTACACATCTCACATCTCATGTAGGACGTGGGCGAGAAACAATAACCTCTTCAGTAAGTGTGCCCTTAGAAGGTGATCAGTACTATGAAAAAGCAGGAGGGGCTCAGAAGGCCCGAGGTGAGTGGAGCAGTGGGCTGTGATTTTAAACACGTGGGTCAGACTGGTTTCTTGAGAAATGTCCTCTGAGGAGAGTCAGAGTGAGGGAATGGGCCAAGTTTTCACTGGAGGCGACGGCACGGTCTCGGTAGAAAAGCAGGTAGGGCAGGCCTTTGCGCTGTCCTCTAAGTAGAGTGGGAAAGCTGGAGCTTTGGGCAGAAGATGGACATGATCTAACACGTTTCACTGGGACCATGCCAGCTGCCATAAAAAGACTAGAATAATAAAGCATGTGGGTCCCTAACTCACTCCAGTTTTTTCCTGGTCTGTAAAACAGGTATTAAGAGTGACTATCACACCTTGCTATAAAGTTCAAAGTAAATCTTTATAGAAAGCACTGTGAGAATAATGAACTGATTTATGTAAGGACAAGAGTCTCAAGGGCTGGGCAGCTCTAAATGCTATCCTGTCCTTGCTAAATGTTAAAATGTAGTGCGGTATTTTGCAGACCAGCTGTAAACAGGGTAATCTTGGAGGGGGAGGAGCAAAACCCAACCTGATAAATGTAACTAAAAAGAAGAAATCAACATGTTATTGACCAAACAGTATACATAAGCAATGTTGTAAATACCTTTCAAGAATCATGTCTGGTTCTTGAACAGAACGCCCTGAGCAGCAAACCCCTTGAGTTCAGTGACATTACTATTGCTATTACTATGAATATTAATTAATAAGTATATCCAACTAACTAAAAAACTAGCTTAGGTGTGTGTGTCCTAAATGTAGATTTAAATATAAAATAGGTATGTAAAAAAACAGAAAGATCAGCATAAGTCTACCTACCACTCTTATTAGGAAGGTAGGTCACAATTGATAGTAACTACTGCATGTAAAAATTTGTAATAGAACAATTGAGTCATTCCTGAAGGCTGCTTCTGTACCAAGGACTTTTCATTCATTATTTCTCTGGAACCTCATAAATGTTCCATGAAGTAGACACAGTTATTATGCCCACTTTATACAAAGAAGTTGAGTAGCTTGCCTTGGGGCACACGACAGTGAGGGAGCATTAGTCTTGAATGTCGAAGCTGGGGAGCTTCACCTCTAGCCTAGAATAAATACATCCTACCGCTAAATACCATGCAGCAAATTCTTTTCACAGTTCTTCTCTGTTGGCGCAACTGAGTTTTGCCCTGACAAAGTGGTTCTTTAAAAAGAAAAAAAACCCTTTGTTTTGAAATAATTTTGACTCATAAGAAATTGCAGAAATAGTACAGAGTTCATGTCCACCCTTCACTCAGCTTCCCCTGCTGATAAGATCTTACACAATTATAGAACATCCACTAAAACCAGGAAAGTGACCTGGTGCAATAGCATAACTAAAATACAAATCTGAAACTGATTCAGATTTTGCCAGTTTCTGTTTTGTTTTGTTTTGTTTTGGGAAGGACGAGTGTATATTGTAGTTCTATGAAATTTTATTACAGGTTGTGCAGAGAAATAGAACTGTTCCATTACCGAAAAGAAGCTCATTTCTGCTAACCCTTTTGGGAACATCCTCCTCCAACCTAAACTCGGCCAGAGCTGGTCCATCTGCCATCACTACAACCCTGTCATTTTGAGGCTATTACATAAATGAAACCCTACAGCATGGAACCTTTGAGATTGGCTTGTTGACTCAGAATAATGTCCTTTATCTTAAAGATAGCTCTTACATCACTAGTCAAAAAAACTGGTATCAAGGACACAGTGTGTGCCCTTCCTGTTCATAAACTCGCTAGTTCAGAGCAGCATCCACAATCGAGGCTCTTCACATGCTTCCTTAGGTCAAACTCTCTCAGTCAGGGATCAGGAAGGTTTACCCGAGGGTGAATTTCAAGGCAGAACTGTGCCTCCCTGCACACACCCTGCTTTACATCAGTATGCAACCCTCTGCAGGCATCTCAGGTCAGAATGGCTTATTGACTTTAGAGAGATGGGAAGGGAAGTAGAGAGGGAGAGGAACAGCAATGCGAGAGAGAAGCATCCATAGGTTTCCTCCTGTATGTGCCTTAACCTGGACCAAACCTGCAACTTGGGTACGTGCCCTGGCAGGGAGCTGAACCTGTGACCTTTTGGTTTACCAGACTATCCTCCAAACAACTGAGCCACACCGGCCAGGGCTATGTCACTCTTCTCGATGTTACAAAGTTCAGGTGCTTGGGCATAGCCCGACCGGCTGCCTGGGTCTCACGGACAGCCCGGCACAAGCCCTGCATCAGAAGCCTGCACTCAGGGCCCTTCTTCCTTCTGCACCTACAAAATGGATGTAGAAAACCCTGTTCTATCCATTTCACAGAACTGGTTAAAGATGGAAATGAGAAAAGAGATAAGACTTGAAGTACAAAAATAATCATGCAAATACAAGTTACTTTATAGTATCACTGGGTCTCTTTGTTCCAGTGAAGGGACCTAAGACATGGGACTGTCATTCGTTTGTTTGTTCACTAGTTCATTCATTTGGTCTCACAGTTCTACCAGGCACTGTGTTGGGTGATGGGGGCTAAGCTAATTAATAATTGATATATGATAATCACAGTTATTAACAACTAAGGGGGCAGACAAGCAGATGGTTCTGCCTCCATGTGGTGGGGAGGTACAAGGGCTTATGGAAGAGGCTCTCTGGGGGCACAGACAAGCCCAGGGTGTCTAGCAAGGTGTTCAGAGAAGAATTACGCAGGGGTTCAAAGATGTTTACATAAGCAACAGAAAAAAATTAAAACCTACATGTTCATCAACAAGGGAATGGTTAAGTAAATTATGGTCCATCCACTCACCATGGCCACTTCACAAACGACAGGGCAGGTACCCGAGCGCACACTCGGAACTCGCTACTTGCCTGGCTGTCAGTGCGCACGCGTGCGAAGGCAGTTTAAGAAGTGGGAGAGGCCTGGACGCAGGGGAGCCAAAGGCTGGCGGTGGGTTCAGTCCCGTAGGGCGGTAAAAGCATACAGAAAAAAGGGAGATTTTCACTTTTTGTTTTATGTTTGTGATAGGAATGTTTTGGAGTGAATATTTGTTCACATATTATTCATGTATTAACAAGGCTGGAATTAATCTGCACAAGCATTATCATTCACACTTGAAGGAAAATCACTTATACACACACACACGTAGAAAAGAATAGGAAGAAAACACATTAGTATTTTCATTGTAATTGTAAATGTGTAATAAGCTGTAAAAGCAGTTTTCTGAATTTTCTACATTTTCAACATATGATCATTTAATAACTATGCGAAATAAAGGTTTCAAAAGTCTTATCGTGAATTAAGTATAGATTCACAGAAAGATGTAAAGAAATACACAGGGAAGATGCTGTTTCCTTCACCCTATGTCCCCAGTGTGAACGGTCCATATAACCTAAGTCTCTTGTCAAAACCAAGAACAGAGCATCCAAAACACAGGAGCCTTCCCTGTACCTCACGCACGTCCTCTCGATGCTTCCAGAAACCAAAGGAGGTGGTGAATGTTGAGTTTAAGGTTAACTGAAACCCCCAGGTCTTTTTCCTCATTAACTTGACGCAAAGCCAAAGCTCTCTCACTTCTGGTCTATTTAATTAATTTTGGAATCATATTCTACCATGTGACATTCATCCTTATAAAAGTTTAATCCACTGTCCCAGCCTACTGAACCTATTTTGAACCTTGACCCATTGGACCAGCAGATTTTCTCCCTGCTTTGTGCCAGCTGCCATTACGTTGTTGGTGGAAATCCCGACTCTGATCCAACCCACAGCGGAGCCAAAGACCTGTTAATAAAGGCAGCCTCTGAGTTGATATCAGTCCATGAAATCAGTGTTCTTGGCTACTGTTCAACCCATGATAAGTCTGTTTACTTTTATTTTTTCCACTTATTTCTCCATCTTGTCTCCTGACACATCCTCTAGTAACTATCACAGAAAGACTGGAAATCAGTTTGGAATTGATTTTGAAATCAGGCCTGACACTGCTAGTGAGCTAAACTCCTGGATAAGATCGTTTTCCACATCCTTATAGGCACCAACTGGATATGCCCTTTTCAAGTTTTGCTGTGTATTTCCATGTCTCATGATTCCATACTTAGCAGGATCAATGTCATTTCCTTATGAAAACAGGACACTCTGTCCATTTCCATTTATCTAGAACTTTTCTTCTTCTGTATGATTTCAGAGTAATCAGAAGTGTATTTCTGTGATATGATCTACGAATTCTTTTAACACCCAAGGCCACAAGTGATTTATCTCAGCTCAGAGATCTGATTTATTTACAAGTGGCCAGATACATCCTTACAACTGCCACCTACTTGGGGTTCCACGTTCTGAGGTCTATATTTTACTCTCTCTAATTTGAAGATTTTTTCTTCAGTGGAGAAGATAGATGCAAAATAGGAATTGAGAAGTTAATAACCTAATAGCATGCTTTTCAAAATAGCCTTTATGTGATACTGTGATTTCACAAAACTACGTGTGATAAATTTACATAGAGCCACATGCGAGCCACACACATACTCACGAGTCTGTGTAGAGCTGGTACCAGTGTCAGTTCCCTGGTTTTGTTTTGTTTTTTAAAGATTTTATTTATTTATTTTAGAGAGGAGAAAGGAGGGAGAAAGGGAGGGAAACATCAATGTGTGTTTGCCTCACAAGTATCTCCTACTGGGGACCTGACCCACAACCCAGGCATGTGCCCTGACTGGGAATTGAACCAACAACTCTTTGGTTCACAGGCCGGCACTCAACCCACTGAGCAACATGAGCCAGAGCAGTTTCCTGGGTTTGACAGTAGACTTATGCTATATGAAATGTTCATACTGGGGATGTAGGATGTGGATGGAGCAACTGGAACGCTCCTCCATGGCTCTGGGGAACATACCATGGTTCAACCCCTTTGGAGAACAGATTCCTAATTTCTTTAAAAGTTAAACATATGCTTACATATGATTCAGCTGCTGCTTTCCCAGCTATTTATCCAAGGGAAATAAAAATATATGTCCCCCAAGAGACTCACACATAAATATTCATAGTTATCCATAGTAGCTAATAGCCATAAATATCTCAAATGTTCACGGAATGAATGAATAACAAAATACAGCACTTTCCTACA
Source organism: Phyllostomus hastatus (assembly GCF_019186645.2). NCBI lineage: Eukaryota > Metazoa > Chordata > Mammalia > Chiroptera > Phyllostomidae > Phyllostomus > Phyllostomus hastatus. Next base: position 70,498,749 of record NW_025334041.1, on the reverse strand, counting down.
ACAGAGCACTGTCACAATAATAAGTAATGCACTGCTGACAGAACAATGTGGGTGAATCTCAAACACATCACACTGAGCCAAAGAATTCTGACACAGAAGAATACACACTTTCTGACTCCATTTATTTAAAGCAGGAGACCAGGCAACACTAATCTGAGGACAGACACCAGGACAGGGCTGCCTGTGGGAGATGGGGCCCAATCAGAAGGGAGGAGGGGGAAGCTCCTGAGGTGACAGCCACCTTATGCATCTTAATTCACGTGGTCGTTACAGGCGTCTCTACACTTATCAAACTCACTGAGGTGTGCGCTCAAGTTCTATGCATTTCACTTACTTGTAGGTCACCTTTACCTCAATGAAGGAAATCTTTATGAGACTTCAGAACAACCAACTTAGAGAGGATGGAGTATATTTTTTAAAACCAACTTTGAAAAGAAGTTACTGATGGTCAACTCCTTGGAGAAACTCAAAGGAAACTTAGATGAAGGCAGAGGAAACCATAATGTTCCTGGTGGAGTCAGGAGTTAGAAAAGTGATTCAATACCTATAGGCAGGCATTCACTTGCTGATCCATTCTGGCCAGAATATTTAGTGACTAACACTACCGGTCAGGCACTGCCTTGGGAGAGACCAAGCCCTTGTCCTTACTGAGCACATACTCTCTAAGAGAGATAATAAACAAACAGGGTCATTATAAACAGGGCAATAAGGAAGTCCACAAGGATTCGTGATTGGAAGTCAACAAAAAGGTGGCAAAATCTAAAACAGCTCAGGGTGACCAGGAAAGGCTTCACTGAAGAAGTGTTATTTGAGTTGTGTCACAGAACAAAGGGCAGATGGCCGAACGCTGCAGGCAGACAAAAGAGAGAGTGCAAAGGTCCTGAGGCAGGAGGAGGGCGATGCGCTGAGGAAATGAAAGACAACCCGTGTGAGTGGTGCTCAGAGAGAAGGGAGAGTGGGATGGGGTTGGCTTGGTGAGTTGGGCGGAGGCAGGAAGGACTCTGAGTGACCGTTTAAGACAACAGCAAGCCACGGAAGGGCTTCCAGCAGGCAAGTGACATGATCTGCCACACGGAGGAAGATTTAGAGTGAGGACAAGGCTGAGAGCAAGACCAGCTAGGAAACTACTGGAGTGGGGCTGACAAGGGCTGACGGTGACGAGGACCAGGACGCTGCACCAGAGATGAAGAAAAGACAGATTTTGGATGTACTGTAGAAGCAAAACTGATGGAACTTGCTGTACACGCGTGTGAAAAATGAGAAAAAGAAAGGACAGGCAAATGGTGGTATCTCTTACTAAGATGAGAAATTCAGGGCAGAACAAGTCCAGGAGAAGATCAAGAGCTTCATTTTAAGATGCCAACAAATCCAGCAAGTGGAAATGCCAGCGAAACAGTTGGTTACATGAGCCTGAAGTGTAGGAGAGAGGTCTGGGCTAGAGAAGCAGTTTGAAGTTACCATCACACAGATGGGGCTGAAGCCAGCAGCCCAAAGGAGCTGTCCCAGAATGGGTCTCAGGAGAAAAGAAGTGGGTCCAGGACTGAGCCCTAGGGCACCAGCTGCCCTAGGGCACCAGCCATTCAGAACTCCTGCCACAGACACAGAAGGAGCCCTGAGGTTCAAGGAAGCAAAAAGACAGCTTCCAGGAGCCACCGCCACATCCTCAGTGCCCAGAACATCTTCTGCTTACAGAAGTCTGAAATGCATGAACAAAGAAAGGGTTAGGGGTGTGGGGTTCAGAATGAGTCATGCCAAGATGTGCCTCTGTGAGAAACTTCTGGCCCTCCCTTCACTGCCTGGATAACTTGAATTAGAGGGCCTGCCCATAAGAAGAGATTACCAGAGATAACCTCTTTTGACCTATGTGCCAGGACAAACTTCCATCTACCGAACACCTGGTTCTCCCTGCAATGATCCTCTGAATCCCCAAGGCACCTTACCTCCTCCCTAGTTCAAGATATCTTACTTACACTATGGTTTCTGTCTCTGAACCGCTCCTGTCTGGGGGAGGGGAGGGTCTCTAACTCTATCATGTATGTGTGATTCCCACACACACGTATGCATTAAATTTGGTCATTTTCTCTTGCTAATCTGCCTCATGTCTATTTGATTATCAGACCAGCAGAATAACCCTGAAGATACAGAAGAAAGGTTCTCCCTCCCCCACAGGGGTGGTACCCTGGCCAGAGGTTGCTGAAAGACGCAATGGGAAGAGCAAACAGGAACATCAACGGCGTTGACTCTAGAACATAGTTAGAGCGATGGGAACCAAGTTGGGGCACTTCCCTTTGGATGGACATCAAGACGACCACTGACCAGCAATGCAGCCCCAATCCCATGATGACTCACTCACTTGGCCCACAGTGGCCTCTGTGACACATGCGGTCACGCCTTACAGTCACACCCCACTGAGGTCTTCCCATCACTGACTCCTGAAGTGCCGGACCTGCCAGGCCAGTGAGTCCATGGCCCCTATGGGAGATGTGAGGAGGCTCCACTGCCTGGCTGGCGGATTCCAGCCGCATCTCCACCTGAACCACCAACACCCTTGGGAAGGGAGAGCATTCAGCTACTTCCCAGCTCTCACCAGGGAGTCCCGCCTGCCTCCCCAGCTACTGGTCCCGCACCTCAGCCACCACACCTGTTTCCATCCTCTCGGTTCACGGCACGCTCACCAAAGCTTTTCTCCTGAGAGGAAATAAAGAAATCAGCACAGACTCACCAGGAACAGTTAGCACAGATGGGGATTTTTCAGGCCATTCATTCACACGGCTGCTGTTTTGAATCCAGAAAATGCTGACAGGCTCTGGTGGACCCACGGCCTGACAGGTGAGGTTGAAGGCAGTGTTTCTGGTGACGTTCATGCTCTCAGGCTGCCTGGTAAAGTGAGGAAGTCCTGCAGAGAACGGATTAACAGAAGGAATGCTTCCAATCCACAGGCAAAGGCAGAGAGAGCCCTAGGGGGAATGGAAATTACCAGAACTGGGCTACCTCAGGTCCAAACCCCAGTTCTCACCTGAAAGCTGGGTAAGAAAGAAAACAGAGGCTAATCTCCATCAGTCTAGCTCCAGCTGACCTTCCAGGACACTTTCCCAAAGGGCTTGTTATGGTGACTCGGAACTGGTTTGACCAGCAGAGAGGCCTGGCTGGTTGGAAATCAGGCCGTGCTCACACTCTGTGGGCAGGCCGGCAGGTTCAGCACTCCTCACCAGAACAAACAGTGAAAAACCAAGCCACACAATAGGTCTGCTGCTTTTGAGGACAACCTACTGTGTGTGAGGCTGCCAGATGGGTTACATGAATTTTAAGTTCTGTGCACGTGTGGAGGGCTGAACGCCTTTCAAAGCACAGTCTTGTGAAAACACTGTAGATGCAGTTACACAGCCACAGCCCTAAGACCTCCGACTGGAGTTCCAGGATCAAGGCCGTGAGGAAAGGCACTTCAGGAATGTCTCAGAGGAACGCAAGCAACTCACTTATTTGGGACGTGTGCCAAAAATGCATCAGGTGAACTAACTGTCCTCACACATGGAAACTGTGTTCTTTTGGGACTGGGAACTCACGGACCTACCTGGTCCCAACAGGAATAATGTAAAGAGGTAAAGGGAAAACATTTTTCCTGCTTCAAAGTTTTGCAAAACTCTATCTGGACCTAACATGAACCTGTCCGGGCATTTTTCTGAGATTTTGACAAGTTAAATGTCCTGTAAATATTTTTCCCAGATAAACAGCAAATGTACGAGCCACCCCTACCCACAATGCTGAAGTAACACTAGATTTCAGTGTGGAATGGCCCAGAACAAAGCTGTAAGAGAGACTGCTGAGGGCCTGCCTCTCTCAGGCCTCCTGCAGCATTAGTGCCTATACGGTGTGTGTTTATAAAAGAATGGGTAGCAGGAGCCTTTTTGTGGAAGATGTTTCCAGTTGAATTTCCCCGAAAAGCTATTCACTTGCTCTACAGCCTGTATAAATGAGGGTCCGGAAAAAAGGGCCCTCATAGGAAAGAGAGGTGTTCCCATAGTCTGCCAGCACGGAACCCTAGGGGGCAGCACCTGGGTGGTGAGGAGTGACCACCAGGGTGGTCAAAATAAAGTCACTTCCTCCTTGAAGCCTCCCTTGACAGACCCTGCCATTGCAGAACCAGGCATGTAAACCTGGAGACCCAGGAACCTGGGCTCACTGGCTGGCTCACTTGTGCATTCCCCACAGGAGTTCAAATTCCTTCAGGGCAGAGACGGCTTCTCCTCATCCCGTGTCTCACTTCTCACCCCCACTGAGCCCAGCTCCTCTCATGGCCTGGAACTGCACAGAACCAAGCCCCGACAAGTCCCAGGGCCCTGAAAAAAGGCCTGGCCGAGCTGTCGGCCCTGTCCAGGGAAGCCACTCACCCTCCCTGGTCTCACCGCCCACATACACAGGTCGGGAAGAGATGCTGGATAACAAGCAAACTGCCACCTGACCAGGTGAGTGGCACCTGGTGCCAGCACTGAGAGCTGGATAATGACATGCATTTGCTGTCTTTAAAAAAGTCATCAACTCTCTTTAGTGTATATAACCTCAGGACAAAAAAGCCAATAATCTCTTTAATTTCAGGCCTATTGCCTAGGCTGGAGCTAAAACTTTAACAATTGAATTCATTTCATTATTACCTAAAGACTAAAAAGAAGATTGGCTCATATAAACTCAGTGCTTCTGGATCTGCAGCATTTGCAAATGGAGTCATAAATGGGCCTGCCGCACTGTAGAGTACTACAGGCAAAGCAGTTAATACTGGCCACTCTGCCACCTCTGTACTTACGTTGTACTTCAACGTAGATGGGGTCAGACACAATATCTTCGTTGTTTATGTTCATCTTACAGACATATGACCCACTGTCTGAATGCTGCACGCTGGTTATGCTTTAGAGAAAACACATGAAGACATTTACAGTCACTACCCTTCGAGCTCCAATACAGAAACAACATTCTTCAACTTCTATGACATATGCTGTGATGTTAACCTTACATATAGACATGGCTAGGTCATGGTGCCTAGACATTTTGTCTAACACCACTTTAGATGATTCTGGGAAGGTAGCTTTCCGATGAGATTAAATTGAAATCATCAGATTCCAACTAAAGCAGATGACCCTCCATAATGGGGGTGGGCCTTATCCAGTCAGTCGAAGGCCTATGAACAGAGACGGAGGTCCTCTGAAAAAGAGGAATTCAGCCTCCAAACAGCCTTGGGACCCAAAACCGCAGTAGTGATGCTTCCATGGGCATCCAGCTGACATCCTGCAGATTTCAGATGTGCCAGCATCCAGAGTCATGGTGGCCAGTTCTTGACAACAAATGACTCTAATCCCTATGTTACTGGTCTTGACTTCTATGGTAGACTCCAGTTGGAGTGCTGGCCCTTCAAGGCATTTTGCAAATCTGAAGTGTTGTTTGGGTGTTCGCCATGGCTTTTGGGGGCCAGGGGCAACTGTTCCATATCCCAAATGACCCTCTGTGATCAGAACACATTTCATTATATATACACATACAGAATCTTGCCTCGTTTTAACATTCACCTCATTTCTCAGAAGAGCAATTATCATGAAAAGGGAGGGGGGTGAGGGGGTGGGCCGGCACTGGCCCTTTGGCCTGTTTGGACTTAGCGGGGACTAGGTCACCATTTGGAAAAGGCATCACTGACATCAGACGGCTGTATCTGCAACAGCCACATGGAGGGGAGCGTTACAGGGGGCAGGGTGCAAGTCTCTGTATCGCTGGTGTGGCCACGCCCCACTTTAACAAGTTCACATTCATATTCTTTTATTATAAAGCAACATTTTTTTTGTTTTTCTTGTATTATAGCATGGACACTATGTTATAATATATCTGAGAGTAAAAGATGGCCTTGGCTCTAAAAGGCTAAGAATCCTGCTTTCCACCTTTCCAGTGTGTTTACAAACAAGAACTACACAACATAGGTGAACCCTACAGTTTGTGGGCAGTGGGAAGGGTGAGGGGAGGAGGGACACTGTGAAATGCTCTCAGATGTTCTTCCACAGAGGGTGCTCTACTCACCCTCTGCTCATCAGACACAGCAAAGACTGTGGCTGGGGGAGAAAAAGAGAAAAGGAAAACATGGAGGGGTCCACATACTTAGCAGTTTACACCTGATGCAACTTATTTATCCAAAGCAAAATAAAAGCCACCCTTCAACTGGTCAGGGGCTGAGGCTTAAGGTTCAAAAGAGAAGAGGAAGCTGACAAGGTCAAGGGGGCCCCACCAACCTTGGCAACATTTGGCAGCCGACAGAGGGTAACATGGCGCCATCAAGGCAGTGAGGCCCCTAGGGCTTGAGGGGCCACGGCTGCCTTGGGTCAAACACATGGTTTTCAGAACATATACTGGACATTTTAAATACAACTTCCCTCCAACAACATCATTTTGCAAATCCCCATTGGCCTATGCTAAACATAGCAACTAAATTCCATGTCCAGTGTGGTGTCAGTCCGAAGCAGGGGACCAGGCTGCTTGGGTTAACATCACCTCCATATTGCTCCCAGGACCCAAGTATGTGACTGTCACCTGTCACCTGCATTTCCTGATGGGCCAATGTGAGTGGCACCCCACTGACAGGATACTCTGACTTCCCCTTTCCTTTCATGCTGTGTAGGAGAAAATTAATTCTTGAACACACCTGATGAATGAATGTTGAATGTGGAGAGGACCCAGAGTGAAGGAAAGACCAGATCTCTCCATGTTTTAGGGCAGGAGCTGAATGTCACAATGTCCAGAGGTCACCAGGAAAACAGACAAGACAGAAAGAGACCTCACAGGACAAGTATCTCCACATAAGGGGCTGACCCTCCCCTGGTATCTCCCTGGATGTCATGGTGACAGGAAGGAGCTGGAGAAAGAGGGAGAGAAACGTGTCTGCCGTGGTGTCCTGCCCATAGTAAGTAAGTTAAGGGGCTGGATGGTGCATCCTGGTTTTAGCAGCTCCTAAAAACTCTCCCCAGCTGACTGGTCAGTCTAGTCTTCTTTGCATTTCCAAGGGAAACCAAGGTTCATAGCTACTGCAGAGGGAGTTCTTTCCACATGGTTCACAAGTTCACTTTACAAGATGTGTCACTTTTTTCAGGCAAGACCTGGGATTCCATGGAGTGGAGGACAAGATCTGATAGGCTGAGGACACCCATGCCTTGGGACCCCAGTGTGGCAGCAGGCTTGCCAGATGCCACGAAGAGCCAGCAACCAGGAAGAAAGTGACAGCCAGAGAGGGATGTAGTGCAGGACCCCAGGAAGGCACCTGAGGGGGATGCAGAACACACCCAAGTAACCACCAGGCAGCACACCCTGGGACACAGAAGTCAGACTGCACAGAACGCCCAGGAGGACTTTCAGCCAACCAGCAAGGAAAATTCAGGTCAGGACTAGAAAAGGGGACAGAGGGAATGTGACCAAACTGTCTTCAGTCATTTGTAGACGAAAAAGGGGGTCTGTGGAAAGTAACTTTATAGGATGATCTGATTCTAAATTCTTAACCAGCTGGTCATGGTTGGTAGGCATGTGCCAGGTATATAACTTTTAGTAGAAGGTTTATCTTTGCCTTCAAAAAGCATTGTGTATTGTTTCTGTGCATCCAGGTTAACACACCTTAGAAATAAACTGTGACCACCCTCAAGATAGCACATAGTCTTGCTAATTATCCCATAATCCCATCCCCTCCTTGATTTCCCTGTCCTTCACGTAATCTTCCCTCCTTTGCCTCCTTAATTTCAAATGCCTAAAAGAAGCTGTAAAATTGTTATTCTTGGGAGCATTTGAGATCTTGCTCCCAAGTTTATGTCACCTGTTTGCCTCAAATAAATTCTTATAAAAATTCTCAGAGTTCTGGTAAAGATGGCTGGTGTAGGTAAATGAAGCACTTGAATCCTCCCACAATCAAAATTACAACTAAACTACAGAATGGTTATCATTCAGACCACCTGATATCTAGCTGAACATAACATAAGTCCTACAACTAAGGATATAAAGAAGCGGCCAGGGAGACAGGTAGGAGGGGAAGAGACATGAAACGGGCAGGCCCCACACACACATGGCAGATAAAAACCAGGAGGGATATCTTGGATGTGGAGGTCCACCCCCTGAGGAGTGAGGCACCCCAGCCCCACACCAGGCTTGCCAGCACAGGGTTCCCGCGGCAGGAGAAGAAGTCCCCATACCCTCTAAAGACCAGCAGGAATTGTGGCTGAGTGAGATGCAAGGATTCTGCAGCCCCAAACTTTCCTCTTAATGGGCCTGTGCATGGATTTACTAGTACTCATGTGCTCTGATCTCAGTGCTGGGGCAGCAGGAACTATTGGGAAGAATGGAAGTGTCTGGCATCAGGGCAAAAGGTGAAGAGATAGCTTGCTCCCAGACAGAAGTGCTGGCAGAGGCCATTGCTCCTTTTCTGGGCCCTCCCCGCACAGATTCATGAGGCAGGTGTCAAGTATAAGTCTCCTTCAACCTAGCTAACACTGTTCTCCCCACCCTGGTGATTTCCTGAGACCTCACCCCATCCAACATGGGGCCCACATAAGCCATTTCTAGTGGCTTTTCCATACCAATGGCCTTGTGTGACTCATGCTTTGGACATTCCCAAACTCTCTCAAGCAAGCAGCATCTGGCCTCAGCATATCCCATATCTCTTGCTAAGAGGCCCCAGGCCCAGCACCAGTGGCAGCCAGGAAGTTTGCAGCTTGGCCTCTCCAGGGCACCTTGAAGCCCAGCACAAGGAGCAGCCATTTGCAGATAGCTTTGTAGATTTTGCCAGGTGGCCGTGGGTAGGGCACAGGCAGTGGCTGACCTTGGTTTGCACTTCTGGGATGTCTCAGAGCCACTGTAACTGGTGGACCTCAGACCATGCAGGACTACCACTCGACCACCTCTCCAAGTGACTCACTCAAGAGGGGGGACTTGGCAGGCACCAAAGCCCCACTGAAGCATATCCTGTTCTGTGAGGTTAGCCCCTACACAGCACTCCTCCACTGTAGTTCCAGCCAGTCCTCATAGCCAATAGACCTGGTGGTGAATCCGTAGTAGCGATATGCCAACAGTAATGAAGGCTCAAGTATAAAAAAGGGTGCACATAGCCTCTGGGGGTGGGGGAAGGAAGGGCCCACCTGCAGCCCTGCCTCAAGTTACTTTGGAGGTTGGCCATTGGGCCCTACAGGACACCTTTTGCATAAGGCCACTCTACTAAAACCAGGAGATCTACTAGCTCTACCTAATACACAGAAACAAACACAGGGAAGCAGCCAAAATGAGGAGACAAAGAAACAGGCCCCAAATAAAAGAGAAAGCTCCATAAATAGAACTAAATGAAATGGAAGCAAGCAAACTAACGGACACAGAGTTCAAAACGATGGTTATAAGAGTGTTCAAGGTACTTAATGAGAACTTCAACAGCATAAAAAAAAAGAACATAAAAAAACATAAAAAAGAACCAGTCAGAAATGAAGAATACAGTAACTGAAATGAATACATTATAGGGAACCAACAGTAGAGTAGATGAAACAGAGGACCAAATCAGCACTTTGGAAGATAAGAAAGCAGAAAACACCCAATCAGAACAGTAAAAACAAAAAGGAATCCCCAAAATTAAGATAGTATAAGAAGCCTCTGGGACAACCCCAAACATACCAACATTCACATCGTGGGGGTGCCAGAAGGGACAGAGAGAAAGCAAGGAATTGAAAACCTATTTGAAAAAATAATGACAGAAAACTTCCCTAACCTGGTGAAGGAAACAGACATACAAGTCCAGGAAGCACAGAGAGTCCCAAAAAGTATGAACCCAAAAAGTCCCACACCAACACACATCATAATTAAAACTCAAAAGGTTAAAGACAAAGAATCTGGAAGCAGCAAGACAAAAGCAGTTACCCACAAGGGAGTTTTCAAATGACTGTCAGCTATTTTTTTTAACAGAAACTTTGCAGGCCAAAAAGGATTGATGTGAACTATTCAAAGTGTTGAAAAGCAAGGACCTACAACCAAGACTGCTCTACTCTAAAAGCTGTCATTTAGAATCAAAGGACAAAGAGCCTCCTAGATAAGAATAAGCTAAAGGAGTTCATCACAACCAAACCAGTATTACAAGAAATGTCAAAGGGCCTTCTTTAAGAAGAAGAAGTAAACAAATGATTAAAATATGAATAATAAAATGGCAATAAATACACATCTATCAATAATCATAACACTTTAAATGCAAATGGGTTGAATGCTCTAATGAAAGACATACAGTGACTGGAAGGATAACAAGAGTCTTACTTCATATTGAAGGGCGCACAGAGACTGAAAGTAGAGGGGTGGGAAAAGATATTTCATGAAAATGGAAACAAACAAAAACGTGTGGTAGCAATATTTATACCAGACAAAGAATATATAATTTAAAACAAAGGCTATGTAACAAGAAACAAAGAAGGACTTAGTAATTCCACTTCTGGGTATTTATCTGAAGAAACCCAAGACACCAAATCAAAAAGATGCTAAATCAAAAGACATACATCCATATGTTCATTGCAGCATTATTTACAAATAGACAAACTATGGAAGCGACCTGTGTCATCAGTAGATGAATGGATAGAGAAATGGTGCATGTGCACAATGGATTATGCCTCAGCCATGAAAAAGAATGAAACCTTGCCATCCGCAATGATATAAATAAACCTAGAGGGTATTGTACTGAGGGAAATATATCAGACAGAGAAAGACAAATGCCATATAATTTAACTTATATGTAAAGTCGTAATGAAAATAAATGGACAAGCAGAACAAGAACAGACTCATAGACACGGAAATCATTTTGATGTTGTCAGATGGGAGGGGCCTCAGGGGGATGAGTGAAAAAGGTGAGCAGATGAAGAAGTTCAAATTGGCTGTTACAAAATAGTCACGGGGATGTAGTACAGAATCAGGAATATAGTCCATAATGTTATAATAATTACGTATGGCATCATACAGGTACTAGATTTATCAGGGTGATCACGTACTTACATAATGACTGGTCACTGGGTTGTAGACCTGAAACTAATGTAATACTGAATATCAACTGTAATTAAAAAATAAAACATTATTTAAAGTAAAAGAAAATTCTCTACAGATTTGGACAGTTCTTATGCTGACACATCCGTGTCAGGAAGAGCTTAGGGGTAAGAGAAGGACTGTGTGCATCAGTTAGCAAGTCCACATCCGTGGCATCCTTGCCCTACAGCAAAGGCCAGGTTTTTCACAAAGAACCCTAAGTGTTATTTCCACACATTGAGGAAAGGCTCCCAAGCTGAAGGCAGGGGAGGGTGGGCTGGAGGCAAGAAGGAGTGGTGTCCCCGGGGCCCTCCCTGCCTGCAGCAGCAACAGCGGCAGTCTCCATGCAGACTCAGCAGGAAAGGCTCTGGGCTCACAACAGCAATGTGCACGTTCCAACAGCCAGGAACTGTCCCAGCGAGAACACAGAAAGCGGGGGCATGATTCAAGAAAACGCCCAGTCCTGGAAATCTGGGCCAGCCCTCAGCAGGCCCCTCAGTGGGCAGCACAGTGGGAGAGAAAAGACCTACTCAGGGGCTTCACCAGGGAATGTCACAAGCCCGAGGCAAAGTGGAGATCCCAAAGCTTCCGGAGGAAAGAGAAGCAGGTCATTTACCCATGAACCAAAGTAGCAAGAACAAATTTGAGAGTGAAAAGGAAGTATATTGATGACCTCCAAGTGACAGCAGGAAATTATTCTGTATCACACCAAATTCCCTAAAGGTGAGGCTAAGAAACAAAATGGTGTTTTCAGAGATGCAAGCCCCAGGATGCCAGTGAGGATGGGTTCAATGCCAAGCGAGGGAGTGAATGCCAAGAAGGGGCCTGGGCTCCTGGGAGCAGCAGCTGGGAGTCAGGAGGACTGAGGGTCCCCGTGAGGAGCACAAAGATGGCTCAGCTGGGCCCCAGACCACAGCAGGAGAGGGGATGGCTTTCGGACAGGCGTTGCCAGAGAAAAACTCAGGCTGATCATTTTGTGACTTTGAGGAGAAATGCCTATTTTCATGTAGAGTTCAGAGAAGTGACTGAGAAGTGATTTTCTAAGTGATTGATGCTTAGAAAATTAAGCAAACTAGCGAGCAAGGAAACAATATTTACTTCAGGGAAATAAAAATGCTAAGAAATAAATGTGATTACCATCTATGACATGATTCAGCTGAAAGCAGCATTCATACAGCCCCAACGATGTGAGCCACGGGTACTGAGTCACCACAGCTGCGAGGAACGCTCTATTAGCTTAGTCCACACGCTGGGGCCTGGCACACACTCAGCCCAAGCACTGAACCTCTGGGAAGATGCCCGAGGAATGGGTGACTTCAGCTCCCCATGGGCAAAGGGTTGGAGGTTGAGTGGGAGAGAGAAGTTTTGAAGAGTTAAAATATTCTACTACATGAATGCACTGCTTTCAAAAAGGTATAAAAATCCCCTAAAATTTTGGCCAAGTACAAACATCTGAACCAGGTGGAGCCACAGGATGTATACAGATCGGCCATGGCGTCTACACAGGAGCCACCTGGACAGACCACAGGGCAAGCAGCTGCAGAGCCTGTCACGCCATGGCAGCCTTGCCTGTGCTGGCCCCAGAATGTCCTCAAGGGACAAGCAGTGCCTCTGTGTCCCTAGGACCTGTCCTACCTGGGCTAGGTGGCTCAGAAATGGCTCTTATGTAGCAGGTAAGCTCTAAAGCCTTCTTAAAAGAAATACAAAAAGGACAACTATTGTACATTTTCACTTATATGAGGTTCCTAGAGAGGAGAAATTCACAGAAAAGGAATATAGAACGGAGGCTACAGGAGGTGGGGGAGAGGGATGGGGAGTTAGTGCTTCCCGAGTGAGGAGTTTCTGTTCCGAAGAATGGAAATGCTCGGAGATGACGGTGGCGATGGCCGCACCACATGTGAATGTGCTCAATGCCACTGAACTGCATGCTTGGAAAGGGTTAAAGTGGTAAAGTTTACTTACATATATGTCACCATGATTAAAAAATGAAAAATATAAAACAATTTTAAAAGAAATGCAAAGATGCACTGATATGTGTCCTGTCTACCTGTCACAGACCAAATGGTGCTGGTGGCTTGCCTCTGGTTACTGGTGTGAAAAGTCTTGTCTAAAGTGAGCTGAAAGAAAGTCTCCTGAGTATGAAGCAGGTTACAGTGTCAGTGATCTGTGGCCACTGGTAACTTTTCCAGCTGGTGGTTTGACTTAAGAAATTGTGTCCTTGTTTTCTACAGATGTTTTGCTACTTTGTCATGTATGATTCCATTGGGGGCCACCAGAAGCAGCAGGTGTCAGACCTTACAGGGCAGCTGTGGGCATGGGTGTGTCAAACACCAGCTGCTTAGGGTTCAAGAAACCCACAGGGTACAGGAAACCCAACTGACCACTTCACATCTTCACAGAGAAAATCGACTAAGAAAGCAAGGTCCTCTCAGCTTTAGTGATGGGAACCATCAAAAAGCCCTCAACTACACAGAAAACAAACCACAAAAATGTTCCCTTTGCCAAGAAATCACTGATCTGTGGGCCTACCAGCCATAGGAGCACCAGCTCCCATTTTGCTGAGAGCTGCCTCCCAGTCGCTGGGCTGATGGCCAGTGCCCCCTGGGATGCTTCACCTGGAAGGACACATTCCCAGCTCAGCACCAGGTCACTCTCACACCAGGCCCAAGAGCTCATTATACCCAGGGGGGCTACAACCAACTGGAAAGAGATCTTCCATGCAGACTCTCTGATACTAGTCTACATTCTGCATGGACCTGTGGAGCTGCAAACACAGAGCAGAGGCTGTTCTGTACTGAGGAGGCCTTTGTTTTAGAACCATCAACCTCAGAATGTTGAAAGAGAGGGGAAACACGTACCTGAAGGACGCAATCACTGCTGTGGCTTCCTCATCTGGATAAAAGTGAGTCACTGCATGATGTGCCCCAAGCAGCTCCTTCCCATCTTTCCACCAAGAAATATGGGTGTCCTGGTACGTGTTAGGTATGCTGATTGAACAGTTAAACTTGACATCTTTGTGTTCAGAAAGTATTATATGGCTAACTGTGTGATCAAATGCAAGAGGTGGTATGAGCTTGGAGCCGGCTGAGGTCACGCTGGGAAGGGCTGCGTTTCCTGTGTGGGATCTTCCAGGGAGAACTACTGGCAGCACCATAAAAGGCTGGGTCCCATTGGTGGGGGGAAAGGCAGGTGGCACAATGTCAGCCAGGTCTCCTGGGGATGGCAGGCTGGGCATGGATTCTTTCCTCTCCTCGGCCAGAGCTGCAAAACAGAACAGCGACTTTTAGCCTTTTAAATATACTGGAGTTCTCCAAGTAGGCTCTCAACTTATGAGGCTCCGATGAGGGAGAAGTGGGGCACCCTCACTGCCCTAGGAACGCACATGCAGGAGGTTCAGAGACAGAAAGTGAATGTGGATATAAAAGACTTCCTGAGCAAAGGACAAGGAAAGGGGCCTTGGGGGCTTCAAAGGGTGGGACGATAAGAAGAGTGTCTGCTTGGTAAACAGAAGTTTGTCCTTCCCTACAGATAAGTTAAAAGAGGTTATGGCTGATAATCTCTTATTATGGGTTAGGCTTCTAATACAAGTTCTTCTAGGCAGTTGAGAGGGGCACAGTGACCCTTGAGCCTGGAAGAGACTAAAGTTGTCTTTAATCCACATGCCACAGGCACATTTTGGAGTAACTTCTTCTGAACCATACACCCCCATCAAAGACATTTTTTTTTGTGAGTGAGTCATCCCCAAGTCCTTCTGTTGCCAGTGGAAATTGGGGTTCTTCCATGAAGTTGCAAGAAGAGCATTTCAGGGATGCATGCATGGGAGAATGAGGGGTAGGGGTAAGATTTATTGGAGCTGGCTAGCTTAGTCTCCGTTTGCAGCTGGCTGGGCCCACGTGGCTGCAATGGACCTGCACTTGGAGCGTGCAGCTACGGAGAGGGAATACAGCAAACAGGTGAGCAAATGGGGCAATGTGTGCCCCCTGAGAGGGTCCTTTGTTAAGCTTTGATTGTATTTCCTTGGGCTTGGGAAGGGATAAGATTTCTACTAAAGTAACCAATCTCATTCCTGGTTCTTCCCAGGATTCTCTTGAGTCCTCCCTCTATCCAATTTCTTTCCTAGATCTTCTGGATGTGAGGGTTTCATGCCCTCATCTAATCTGATTCTCTTCCCAGATTAGGCACCTCCCCTTCATGGCCACCATCTTGGCACCTCCTGTGCATGCTCCTAGGTTGACACTGAAAGGCTGGTCCCTCCTCCCTACGATGAGGGTGTTGGGGGGTAGAGGGATGCCAATCCCCTTGGTGGGGATGCAGTCGTTCCCTGGGGTGTCTGAAGCTGTGACTTCCAGACTGAATCAGGCCCCAACAGTTTATCTTTCTCTTTTATTATCTCCTAGCTGCCCATGCTAACACTTCATAGCCTCAAGAGTATGGCAGGAAGGTGACTGCACCGGAGATCACTTTCTATCTGCCTGGTCACAAGACTGTGCCACAAATCTGGCCAGCAGCCTTGGAAGGCTTCTACTGGTCACAGAGAGACCCATCCCTAGGTATGCTGGCAGGGAGGGGGGTTCAATGTATCCTCATGTCACCAGCTACAGAATGACTTGGGGCTTCTAGCAAAATGCTTGCCAGCTGGAATGGACCTAGAGAAATTTTCATTTCATATGGCTCATAACTATTTCTAAAATTATAGCCTCATAATAGTTGTACTTTTTGTTCTTTTAATGGTGTTTTTGGAACATACATTCTATGCTGGTTGCTACATATTCAAACACACTGACCATAATTCTGCTGAAACAGGCAGGTAGGAGAAACACAGGACTGGCATTCTATAGGCAGTGACTGAAGTACACCAAGGCCCTGATCCCTGCTCGAGGGCTGTGCCTCCTGTCATGTTCAAGATATCACACCCTCCTGAGCTCCTGAGTGCGTGTGTGCAGAGTGGAGTGGTCTCTACTTAGGGTTGTTCCAGATTTAGTAAGAATGTGCAATGCCAGACTTGACTTTGGGAGATGAACAAACAATACAACATACAGATGATGTATTATAGAAGTGTATACTTGAAACCTATATAATTTTATTAACCAATGTCACCCTAATCAATTCTATAAAAATAAAAAAACACAAGAAAAAAAGAAATAATTTAAAAAAAGAATGCATGACACCCACTTAAACTTGAATTTCAGATCAACGGCACGTAATTTTTAGTGTAAGTATCCAGCTAAGCACTTATTTGGTTAATTGAGCTACAAGCAGGAGACCTGGGGGCAGAAGGAGGGACCTGAGAATGTACTCCTCCGGCCTCCTCCCTGCCAAGTCTCTCTGGACTGCAAACACGCCTCAGCTGAAGGCCATAGTTCCAGTCACTGAGCCATATCCACATGACTTTCTCCCATGCCAGGTCTACTCCCCTGGCTGCTGCATTTGGGAACGTCTCAGGATAAAGATCAGGGTGGAAGAGAAGAGATTTCACTGGAAGGAACTAGGGAACACTCACTGCCTGTCCTTACACTGAAGTTTCAGGGGCTGTGGGGTACAGGGCCCTCTGCATGCTTTGGTGGAGGGTTGTGTGGGACAGCCTTGACCAGTCATGCAGACAGGTGAGTGTGCCGGGGCTGGGGTGTCCATTTATCCCAGGGCCAGGAGATCAGGGTGACTCAACTCCCCAGGCAAGCCTGACATGTGAGTGTGGGCCTGTGCTTCCAGTAGGAGGAGGAGAAGCCCAGTGCCTGGGGCCCTTCCAGCCCCCACCTTGCTCTGATTTGAGGTGCTTTCTGCAGTAATGAAGGCTCTAGCTGTTTACCTATGCCCTGCACACTCTTTTTCTTCAGTCTTTGAAGTCCTCCCAGCCCACCTCTGCCCCTTACACTGCAAACTTACCTCCAGTCCCTCCAACTCACTGAGCTCCAGCGAGCCAGGTTTTGCTCAAATTACTATTTTTTTCTTTAAATATATGAAACTTTCATAGAAGGCATTAAGTAGATTGAGGAAAGCAAACAATACTTTTTTTGGTTTGTTCAATTTACTTAAAAACACTTGACCTTTCTTATTACAAATGTCACACAGTCTGTTGTGAAGAATTCAAATATTTATAGAAGCATACATAGACAATATAAAATAGAAACCTGTTTTGTAATCCCAACCCTGCAATTTAACCTCTGATTACAGTTTGGGGTATAACCCTCGTTTTCTATGAGCAGAGCTCACTAAGCAAACTGATGGCAGGGCCTCGCCCATGCAGATGACGTCACTGGAGGTGGGAGGCAGCCACACCCACCCCATAATCACTGTGCACCGCAGAAAAGATAACTGGTCTCCACGAGGTCATCTGCCAGAAGTCAGTAAAATGACTTAATTGCCAACAAACATTTATATAACACCTCCTGGGACTCAGAGTTACTGTGATAGTCTATTGGGGTCACAAAGGTACCTGCCCAGGAGAGAGGAGCAGAGGATCCCAGGATTAAACAGGAAAGGACATGGCTCCCTGATCCCTCCCCATAGCAACTGGTCAGCCCTCCCAGGTGGGTGCTGGGCCCCCACCTTTGATCACTCATTCAGTTCCTTCTCCCTGCTGGACCCACTGAGAGCCCCCCTGAGCCCTCACACACACGCCATAGCCAGTTCAAACAGGTGCTCAAAATAGGTGTGTTGTATGAGTAAGTAAAGGCATAAATGGGGAGAAGGCAGGGATGCACAGGGTTTCGGGGGGCAGAGGTGGCAGGAAAATGGAGAGAAAGAAGAGGTCTTAATGGTCTGGGAACACCAATTTCGCTGTCAAGTGGTACCGCTGTGAGCCCTGAATCCCGGGAGAAGCAGCAGGATTTCTGAAGGTATCTGTGCACGGGAGGGGAGGAGCTGTGCTGGACCAGAGCACCAGGCAGAAGGAGGCCTGGAAGTGGGGAAACCCACCAGGAAGATACCAAAGACCCAAATTCAGGAGCAGCCAAAAAGGGTGAAGGACACAGGCAGCAGAAGAGGCTGACCACGTCACCATTCTCTCCATCACCACCATTTCACACAAGAAAGTCGGTCTGACCCAAATACTGAGGAGGGTCATAGTCTCGAAGCACAGGGCAGTTCCCCGGAGTGGTCACTCAGCATCTTTATCCTGCCTGCTGCTTGAAGAATGCAGGGTGTGAGGCTGTTTGAGGTTCAGTCTCCTTACGGTGAAAATGGGGATGGATAAAGGGTCACTGCTTTGATTCCCAGTCAGGGCACATTCTTCAGTTGCAGGCCAGTTCCCCAGTAGGGGGCCCGTGAGAGGCAACCATACATTGATGTTTCTCTCCCTCTCTTCCCCTCTCTGTAAAAATAAATAAATTCTTTTTAAAAAATGGAGATGGAATAACAGTGCTGCCCAAGACAGCCATTAGAAGAAAAAAAGTATTGTTATGTTTGGGTCATAGTAAGCACTTGGTCAATCTTGGCTATTGTTTATACTGTTTTCTCATTTTATTATGAATCAGTGAAAACCTGCCACGGTGCAGTCCTCAAGAACTGCTGATGTGTAGGGTGGGGGCTGCAGTCCACAGGGTTGGTGAGGCTCCCTCTGGAATTTTGTGTTGGGGAGTAGGGTATTGCCATTCACATGGTGGCCTGCATGAATGGTGCTTGAGAGCTGAGTGAGTGTGGATCATGTGCAAAAAGGCAAAATGAAAGTCATTCCAAAGCTTTGAACCCAAGGGCAATGATCCATTAAGAATTTCATCGTAAGCTGCCAATTTTTCACTGTTCTTACTACTTCAGTTGTATGATGTCTTTCCTGTTTTTTTTTTTCCTCCCAAAGTGGATTACTTTAAAATTACTCTGCGGAAAGTGATGTAGGGGAAGGTCACACCAAAAAATTTAAAACTTTCCACTTTCATTATTAACCTGTTCTCATTAACTCATCTTCAGGGTCACAACAGCGAATGTGGGGGCCCAGCTTGCTCTACAATCACCATTGCAGAGACAATGATTAGCCAGTGTGAGATGTGCGAAAATCCAGAGACTTCATGAGAATATGTGCCCCTTTCTGCAAAGCACCTTCTCTTAGGTTATTTCCTTATGTGGCTGGGCTAGTGGCTAAAGTGAGAAGTTTAACCTTATGAGTGACCTTGGATAAGTGGCTTCCCACTCAGTTCCAAGAGAAGCTGCCCAGGTGTTCCAGCAGCTGGAGGTCAACTATAGGGGGCCACACCCATCCAGCCCTGGAGAGACACTATGGCAAACACTTTTTCTGCCCAGCACAGAGCAGACCCATCAGGTATGAGTAGCAAATGTGTATTCATCCAACAAAGAAATAGGTCAGGCATACTACCCATTGATTCATGTGACTTTGCCTTGTTCTCCTGAACAAATTTGTCTGTAGCTTTCTTGAAGTCTGGAGGTAGCATCCTGTGAATTCAATATGGTGAAGGGAATGGAGTTGACATGCAGTGAACACCTATGCAATAAATGGGTGTGATGTGGGCACTGTGCTGAACAGTGTGCCAGCAGGGAAAAAAGGTGGTCCAGGCAAGAACACTGCTGCATTGGGAGAGGCAGTGTGGTGGGACTGCCTCTGAAGCAGCATTGCTTCTGCCAACCACAAGCAGCCACAGTGGGTCAGATGTTTAGGGATCTTAGTCACTTAGACTCAAGACTGGTCAGTTAGGGGCTGCTAGTAAAGAAGCTTTTTTCTGAGTGATGAACTTGCACATCCTAGAGACTTCCAGCCAAGATGGAGGCAGAGATAGATATGCTTTGTCTCCCTGCACAACCAAAGAAGGACAACAACAAATTTAAAAGTGAAAAATAACCAGAAATGCCAGAGAACCTAACTATATGGAAATCTAACAACAAAGGAATTTAAGAAGAAACATTCATTAGGATGGTATGGGGGGGGGAGATGGGGAGTGGGGTGAAGAGGACACATGGCAAGGTGGTGGCTGGAGGACTGGGCAGCTCTACGTTTGTGTGTGGATAAACTAGGAGGAACAACTGGAGAGTGAGACAGACTGTGCTACTCAGGGTTCAAGTGTGGGGAAATAAAGCCTAAAAACCTCTGGCTATAAAAGGCTGTGGGGGTTGCAGCAGTGGGAAAAACTGCCTTCATCACAAGAGAGTTCACTGGAGAGACCCACAGGGTCCTAGAATGTACACAAACCCACTTACCTGGGAATCAGCACCAGAAGAGCCCAGTTTGCTTGTGGGTAGTGGGGGAAGTGACGGAAAGCCAGTGAGAGGCGAGCAAGTGGCATTGCTTCCTCTCAGGCATGGGTTACCCCACCTTGGTGAATGCCCCTAAGGCTCTGCCCCTTACAACATAACAGGCAAAGAACATACCCAGACAAAGAAATATGGCCCAAATGAAGGAACAGATCAAAGCTCCAAAAATAGAATTAAGCAATGAAGATATAGCCAACCTATCAGATGCACAGTTCAAAACACTGGTGATCAGGATACTCACAGAAATGGTTAAGTATGGTTGCACAATAGATGAAAAAGCGAAGCTATGCAAAGTGAAATAAAGAAAAATAAAGAGGGGACCAATAGTGAAGGGAAAGAAACTGGTTCTGAAATCAATGATTTAGAGCAGAAGGAAGAAAAAAACATACAACCAGAACAGAACAAAGAAACAAGAATTCAAAAGAAATGAGGAGAGGCTTAGGAACCTCCGTGACAACTTTAAACGTTCCAACATCTGAATCATTGGGGTGCCAGAAGGAGAAGAGGAAGAGCAAGAAACGGAAAACTTATTTGAAAACATAATGAAGAAACTTCCCAAATCTGGCAAAGGAAATAGACTTCTAGGGAGTCCAGGAAGCTCAGAGAGTCCAAAAGAAATTGGACCCAAAGAGGAACACACCAAGGCACATCATAATTACATTACCCAAGATTAAAGATAAGGAGAGAATCTTAAAAGCAGCAAAAAGAAAGGAGACAGCTACCTACAAAGGAGTTCCCATAAGACTATTAGCTGATTTCTCAAAAGAAATCTTGCAGGCAAAAAGGGACTGGAAAGGGGTATTTGAAGGCAAGGACCTCCATCCAAGATTACTCTATCCAGCAAAGCTATCATTTAGAATGGAAGGGCAGATAAAGTGCTTCCCAGATAAGGTCAAGTTAAAGGAGTTCATCATCACCAAGCCCTCATTATATGAAATGTTAAAGGGACTTATTGAAGAAAAAGAAGACCAAAACTATGAACAGTAAAATAACAACAAACTCACAACTATCAACAACTAAATCTTAAAAAAAAAACAAAAAACAAACAAAAACCCAAATTGAACTAAGCAAACAACTAGAGCAGGAACAGAATCACAGAAATGGAGATCACTGGAGTGTTATCAGCAGGAAGAGGGAGGGGGAGAATGGGGGAAAGGTACAGGGAGTAAGAAGCATAAATGGTAGGTACAAAATAGATGGGGGGAGGTTAAGAAGAGTATAGGAAATGGAGAATCAAATAACTTATATGTACGACCCATGGACATGAACTAAAGGGGGGAATGCTTGTGGGAGAGGAGGTGCAGGGTGGAAGGGTTAAAAGGGAAGGAAAAAAAGCGGAACAACTATAATAGCATAATTAATGAAATATATTTTTTAAAGATTTTATTTATTTATTTTTAGAGAGGGAAGGGAGGGAGATAGAGAGAGAAGTATCAATGTGAGGTTGCTGGTGGTCATGGCCTGCAACATAGGCATGTACGAAATATATTTTAAAACAATGAAAGAATTTGTGCATCCCAAATCCAGAAATGTCTGCAGAGTGCATGCTGAGCATGCATGATAGCTGGAGGGTTGGGGCAGTATTGGCTGGTGGTTGGCCAGCAGCTCTTCAGTTAGAGTGTGCCCAGTCCCTCACATGGAGATATATCCTCAGGGGAAGTGCTTTACCCTGTGGGATCCCCTGCCGGGATCAGAGTCCCTTGGTGGAAGGGGGTGATGAGATGTACAAGTCCACCAGCACACTGCGCAGGTCCTGGCTGATGTGGGAACCAGGGCTGGGATTACCAGGAAGGTGTGTTTTAGACAAGGCACAGGCAATGGCAACACTGGAGCAGCGCAAGCACCAGCCACAAACCAGAGGAAAATATCTACTTCCAACCTGTGGCCAAAAGGCTCTGGGCTCTGGGGAACTGGTCTAGTGCTGGCCTGCACACCCTCTCCTAGCAGGAACACCCGTAGGTCCTCCTGAAGACTCCTATCTCAGGAGGATACAGGGAGCAGCAGCTGCTGAAGTTGCAGGTCCCAGAGTCCCAGAGTTGCAGGTACAGTAGCTGCGCTGAGTGGCCTCCTGGCCCTGGAGGGCTGGGCAGGTGGAAAGTGTAGGCTGGTGGCCCTGTCTGATTCCTCTGCCCTCAGGTATCAGGTGCCCTCAGCCTGCTTCACAGCCCTAAGAACTGAGTGGCAGGATAAGGGCAGGGCTGAAGCATCGGTCTGTGGGACCTCTGCCCTGCTCTTCCTCAGACAGCACAATGGGCAGAGGCATGAGCCCAGGTCTCTGAACTTCAGCCCAAACATCAGCAGGCTGAGGTGGGGGGACATGGGGGTGCTGTAGAAATGAGGAGTGTCCTTGTACTCCCAGGGGTTCTCTGCCTCCACCTGTGGAGCATGTGTGGCCAAGGATCAGGATGGCAGCCTGGGGATGGCACTGCCCGGTCACACCAGCCTGCTGCCTGCCTGGCTTTGCTGTCCAGCAGCCCTGCAGTGGAGGACAGAGAATCCTGCTGGGGTGGACCCAAAAGGCTCTTGGCCTCCAGAATCCCATTTATGTCCACGCCCCTGCCACCCAAGAGAGAGGCCCTGCTTACACTGGTGCCTCTGCCTGCGATTCTGGCTGATATTTGCTATTCACATTGTGTCTGTAGGCCACCTCCCTGTCACAGTTTAAGGACTCCTCCCCACCTCTACCCCTGTTGGATGTAGCCAAACCCAAAACAAACAGAACTTCCTACTTAGTGTTACTTCACTTTATGTCAAAGCCAAGAATTCTCCAGTGATAAAGAGCAGCAACAATAATGAAGGAGAGAAAACTTTGACCTGAGCTCGGGTGACGGAGGTTCTCAAGTGGTAAATGGTAAACATTAACCTCTGGAGCAACTGCACTCAGCCCCTTGGAGTTAGCTGGCCTGACAGGGGCTGTGTGCGCCCGAGGTGGTCCCAGCCTCTGTATGGTGGCGGGGCTGCCAGTGGGAACCCATCGAGATGTCTGCGCAGTGAAGACAGTGAAGTCAGGGACAAAACAGGGTCCTGGTGCAGGTTTTCCACAAGAGTCCCAGCAGGCACGGGCTGCCAGGTGAAAAAACAGGACGCCCAGTTACACCTGCATTTCAGATGGATGTGCAGGATGATATACTCAGTCAAATAAACCTAACTTGGTATCACTTTGCAGAAGTAGCCCCAGGGAGTTCACCAGTAGGGCACAGGCTAGG
Organism: Phyllostomus hastatus; assembly: GCF_019186645.2. Lineage (NCBI taxonomy): Eukaryota > Metazoa > Chordata > Mammalia > Chiroptera > Phyllostomidae > Phyllostomus > Phyllostomus hastatus. The sequence goes on along the minus strand of NW_025334041.1, from coordinate 70,475,302 downwards.
GGAAGAGTGGGTCTGGGGGGCACAGAGAAACCACAGCACACCCATCTCTCTGAGTCCTCACCTGGAGGTGTGAAGTGCTCTCACCTCTGAGCAGGAACGATGATTATCAGGTGTTTTCCCACTTACCCGCTTACTGGGTGCCCATACACTAGCTTATGAGACAGAGAGAGAGATGGACCTGGGCCTCTCCCCAGGCCTCGTGCACACACACTTCAGCAGTGGGAGCCCCAAGGGCCTTCAGGGGCTTTAGGCAGCTCCTCACCATCCCCTTCGGCCCGAACCCCACTCAGGGTGGCATTTTCTTGGTAGAAGTACTTTGCAAAAAAAGCTCCCCAAGCAAGCTGCAGTCCTCAGTTATCTCTGTGGGGGCACCAATGCAACCAGAAAAGAGAATTCCAGAACCTGACCCTGACACTCCACCATGCTCTCCACTCTCCCCCAACCTCTCAAACCAGTGGAACACCAGCTTCCCCAGGGAGGGTTGTAAAGCTCTGACGCCTGGGCTCACACACAACTGGAGTCCATTAGCCAGGGGTGCAGCTGGGCATCAGAGTTTTAGGAAATCTCTTCTAGTGATTCTAACGTGCCAGGACCAGATACCCTGCTTTAAGGAATGAATCACATCACCTTAGTTGGGGTGTCCCTGAGGGCCTGGCCGGAGAACCCCCATGCTCAAGATCCAGGTTTGAATGCACACAAGTTGGGAGTGTGGTGAGTGTAAGGACTCAGGGTGAGACAGATAGGGGTACCCCAGCTCACCCTTACTGAGGCCAGGGGACCTTGAGCAAGTCACCTGAACATCTAAGACTCAGAGTCCTCATACAGAGCCAGAAGGTAACATCAAGTGTCTCGGGTGAGAGCAGAAGATGCACACAGAACACTGTGCACAATGCCTGTTGTGCACAGACATGCAACACGTGGCAGTTACTATTTCATAACACAAAACGCACGATCTTACTTCAAAGGTGCCACTAGGCATGCACAGACTATCGATGCTAAACGTATGGAACTGATTATGCCTTAGACGGACTATTCAGCCTCTTGCAGTGAAAGAGGAATATATGTTTACTTAGCCAAGGGCTTTCCCTCTCTTTCCCCTTTGGCAGCACGCCAAGTGTCAGAGAAAGACACTGAAGGAACACTTTCTGGCCAGGGTCTTGCGGCACCTTCCCCTTGTGAGTCTGAGGCTGGTTCTCCCTGAGGGCCAGATGTGACTTTCCCAAGACCCAAGAGCAACTCTCAGACTCACCATTTCTTTCCTCCACAAACCACCCCCAACACAGACCCTAGCCCACCAAAGAATTACCTCCAAACACAGATGTAGGACTTCCAGTCAAGATGGAGGTGTAGGTAAAAATGGCTCACCTACTTGCACAACCACATTAAAATCACAATGGAACCATAGCATAACCATCACTCAGAACTGCCAGAAATCCGACAACTATAGAATTGAAGGCACCACATCCACCCAGGCTGGTAGGAGGGATGAAGACAAGAACAGGCTGGTCCCACACCCACCGGCCCACACCCATGTGTAGTGGATAAAAATCCCAGAAGAATATCTCAGGAGAGAGGAGTCCCAGCCCCATACCTAGCCCCCACCTCAGGGTTCCAGTGCCAGGAAGATAAATCCCCATAACTTCTAGCTATAAAACCCAGCAAGTACTGAGTCAGTGGAAGAAACTTCTTGAGTCCCCAGTGGTTTCTCTTAAAGAACACACATACATAGATTTACTCAGACTCACTCCCTCTGAGCTCTAACACCAGGGTAGTAGCTTGAAAGGCACCAGTGGCATCCAGGGAGGAACAGAAGTGTCTGGCATCAAGGCAAGGGCTGGGAGACAGCTTTCTCTCAGAAAGAAAAGCAGGCAGAGGCTATTGTCCCTCCTCTAAATCCTTCCCCAGCAGAGCCACAAAGCCACAGAACCAGTAGGTGGGTACCACATTTGAGACTCCATCAACCTGCCTAACACTGTTTGCCCTGCCCTGAAGATCCCCCTTAGGCTCTGCCCCACCCAACTTACAGCCCACCAAACTGTTAACAAGCTTTTCCATATCAATGGCTGGTCTTGGCTCATGCTTCACAACTTCTTAAAACCTCTCAAACAAGGCACAGCCAGCCAGAGTGAGCCCCCAGACTAAGTAGCACTTGCTAAGTAGCCCCAAGCCCAGCACTAGCAACAGTCAGCCTAAGTTCACAGCTTGGCTTCACCTGGGAACCTCCAAGCCCAGCACAAATTGCAGCCAACTCAGACTCCTGTATAGATCAGGCAGGATGGCCCCAAAAAGAATGTAGGTGGGGGCTGACCTTGGCCTGCACCATCTGGGAAACCACAGGGCCTGAGCACCCACAAACTGCTACAGACCATGTTGGAGTGCCACCACCCTGTTCCTGCACAGCTGATCCTCCACAGATGGTGGAGGGTGGTGCTCAGTGGTCACAGCCTGTTCTTGCAGCTGACTGGACTGGGTAAATCCCACCCATTGATCTGCCAACAGCAACCAAGGCTCAACAACAAGAGGAAGGTGTACCCAGACTACACAAAGGGCCCACCTTGAGTACCAAGCTAGGATGACGGGGAAGGCTGTGCCACTGGACCTGACAGCATACCTACTACATTAGGCCATACTACCAAGACAGTCATAACAGCTCTACCTAATACATAGAAAGAAACACAGGGAGGCTGCCAAAGTGAAGAGACGAAGAAACATGGTCCAAATGAAAGAACAGATCAAAACTCCAGAAAAAGAACTAAACAAAATGGAGATAAGCAATCTATCAGATGCAGAATTCAAAACACTGGTTATAAGGATGCTAAAGGAACTTAGTAAGGACCTCAACAGCATAAAAAATATAGTCATAAATGAAGGATACACTAATTGAAATAAAGAACAATTTATAAGGGAACAACAAGAGATTGAATGAAGCCAAGAATCAAATAAATGATTTGGAACATAAGGTAGCAGACAATAACCAATCACAACAACAAGAAGAAAAAACAATTAAAAAAAATGAGGATAGTGTAAGCAGCCTCTGGGACAACTTCAAGCATTCCAACATTCACAGCATGGAGGTGGGCCAGAAGGGAAAGAGCAAGAAATTGGAAATCTATTTGAAAAAATAATGAAAGAAAATTTTCTTAATTTGGTGAATGAAATATCCAAGAAGTACAGAGAGTCCCAAACAAGATGGATGCAAAGAGGCCCACTCTAAAACACATCATAATTAAATCGCCAGAGGTTAAAGATAAAGAAAGAATCTTAAAAGGAGCAAGAACAAAGCAAGTAGTTACCTACAGCAAATCCCCATAAGACTGTCAGCTGATTCTCAAAAGAAACTTTGCAGGCTAGAAAAGACTGGCAAGAAATACTCAAAGTCATGAAAAGCAGGGACTTATTGCCAAGGTTGCTCTACTCAGCAAAGCTATCATTTAGAATCAAAGGGCAGGTACAGAGCTTCCCAGAGAAGAAAAAACTAAAGGAGTTCATCATCACCAAACCATTATTATATGAAATTTTAGAGGGATTTATTTAAAAAAAGAAGATCAAAAACTATGAACAAAATGCTAGTAAATACATATTTATCAACAACTGAATCTAAGAAAGAAATGAAACAAACAAAAACAGAGTAGATAAATAAACTATGATATATTCACATATTTGCCTATGAAGATAGATGAACTAGGGCAACACTTTTCAACTCAGATAAATCTAACAAACTTAACACCGAGTGAAAAAGCAAGCTGAAGAAGACAGTACACCATTAATGTGAAATTGTCTAACAGGTGCATGGCAGCAGCTGCCAGTATCCCCCTCAATGCTCATACACCCTCTTCCTACAAATGGGACCTGATCTCACTCAGGGTAGCAACTTGTCTAACATGCTTGATTTGCCCTCTTACTTGTAGCTTGAAGTGGTCAGGGAAATGTAAGCACAAGTCAACAGCGTGGAGCTCCACATAAAGTTATCACCCTCTTTCCATGGCTGCGTAGCTCAGTTGGTTAGAGCATCGTCCCAACACGCCAAGGTTACAGGTTTGATCCCGATCAGGGCATGTGCAAGAGTTGACCAGTGAATGCATAAATGGGTGGGGCAACAGAACAATGCTTCTCTTTCTCTAAAATAAATAAATTAAAAATAAAAAGTTATCATCTTCTTGTGTCCTAAAAAGAACAGACTTGGCCCTGGCTGGTGTGGCTCAGTGGATTGAGTGGCTGGTGTGGCTCAGTGGAGTGAGCGCTAGCCTGTGAACTGAAAGGTCACTGGTTTGATTCCCAGTCAGGGCACAGGCCTGGGTTGTAGGCCAGGTTTCCAGTTGGGGGCACGCGAGAGGCTGCCCATCCATGTATCTCTCACACATTGATGTTTCTCTCCCTTTCTCCCTCCCTTCCCCTCTCTCTAAAAAAATAATTAAATAAAATCTTTAAAAAAAAGAACAGATTTTGTTCGTATAAAAGTTTGCCTTTTGTGCTTCCTGCTTCCTTCTGTTTGGAATGCAAATGAAATGCCCAGAGGTGCAGCAGCCATCCTGAGGCAGTGGGCTCCAACACCACATACTAAAGATGCCAGGTAAAGAGGCAGGAAGAGTCAGGTCCCAGGCCACATCCTGGAGCCTCTGTCCCAACGCCAGCCTGGCAGTCCTCAAACTGCTTGTCAAATGGGAGAAATACCTCTCTTTGGGTTCACTGAAGTGAGGTTTTCTCTTACATGCAGCCAGACGGAAACCCAAACTGACATTCAGGAAAACCACACTGTAGAGTGCTGCCAGCACAATTTTATCTAGTCAAAGTATAAAGAGGTGCCTGGGAATTAAAGCACCTACTATGGGGAAGCGGCTTTCTCTGAGGGAGAGGAGGCAGGGGATGAGAATGGCGAGAGGAGAAGAGGGTACTACCTCTGTACTGCTGATGGTCGGTTTCTTAGGCTGTGTGGTGAGTACAGAGGTAAATTTTATTACCCTTTATGTCCTTTTGTGTATCTGAAATATTTCATAACAGGATATGAATATAAAGAAAAACAGCAGGTGAAAAAAACAAAACATAATGGTAAAAGAGAAAGTTCACACCCTGGTTGGTGTGCCTCTGGACTGAGTACCAGCCTGCAAACCAAAGGGTCGCTGGTTCGATTCCCAGTCAGGACACATGCCTGGGTTGCAGGCCAGGTCCCCAGTTGGGGGAGCATGAGAGGCAACCACACATTGATGTTTTCCTCTCTTTCTCTCTCTCTCCTTCCCCCTCCCTTCCCCTCTGTCTAAAATTAAATAAAACAAAATCTTTTTTTAAAAAAAATAGAGAGAGAAAGTTCGGCCCTTATGTTGACCAGCTGGCCCACTGGATAACGATGGCAGGATCCCTCCCCAAGTGGGTCACATGAGAGGCTTCAACCTTCCTTCCACCCATCAGTCCAAATAGCATAACGGCACTTGGCTTGAGGAACTGTCCAGCCCTGCAGTTGTCACCTTGGTCAAAGATTGCCACCTTCCTTGGGTAAACATAACCATCTCATTTCTACCCTCATTGTCAGGGTCTAACGGGGGAAAGGGCCTGAGGATCTCCAGCCCTACTCAGAAGTTGGATGCACTGGATCTGTGGAGGGTAATGTGTGTACCCCAAAGACTGAGTCCACGTGTCCTGGGTGGGGCCTGGGCATCTGTATTGTGAAAAGCTTCCTCATTGACTCTCTCCTCATCCTGGAAGTTCATATCAAACCTGGGATGAGAAGGTACTTCTCTGGACGCCCAAAGTGTTTTGTTTTTCTTCCTAACTAATGCTTCAGATCTAATGCTAACCCTAATGAGCTTCCTTTTTTCTTCGCTCCAGAACTTTCAAAGAACATTGTTCTCATCCACAAATCTGCAAATCACATGCTAGAGCTGTAAATAGCCTTACAGGCTACTTCCCCTTCCTGTGTGGGGACAGCCAACCAGGGGTGAGTGAAAACCCGCCTGCAGGTGTGGCTGCATTGGGAGCCACTGACACAAATCAGCTGGCCATGGGCGGGGCAGTCAGTCCTGGATGGGAACCACATTCAGCAAGGCTGGGTCCCTGTTCTACTATTCTGCACCAAGACAGCCTGCTCTGACTTCTAAAAACCATCATTTTCCAAAACCATGATGCGGCCAGTCTACTAGCAGCTTTAACAATCCTTAAGCTTAAAACAGCAAAGCAATTGCTTCTCCCCAATAAGCAAGGCTTTCCCTTGTGAGACGACCAGAGGCAAGACTGCAGCTAAGGCAAAGTCTCAGTAAGGTGTTTATTGTTCCGGAATGTGGAGGTAACTGGACACCCCTTCCCCGAAAAGAAAGATCTGTCCCATTTGCCTGATTATAGGTGCCAGCTGCCTCAGTCCCGAAGATGGGCCCCTCCTTGAAGCAGCCAGGGCAGGAACTACCCCCCGTGACCAGAGCTTGCTGGGAACTTGGGCAGCTCGGCAGATGCTAGGCAGCACCTTTGAAGGGAGCAAGAAATATCTAAGACATCACTAGTGACCAAGTACAAGGAGAAACACGAGAGCATAAAAAGAAACCCTACACACTGAGATATGAAATGGGTTTTCTCCAAGGTAAGTCTCTCAAATATTCTTAGCTTTTGGTGTCAAAATTTTCTTATATGACCTTGTCCAAACATAAAGTCAACATTTGTTTCTCTCCCTCCCTCTGTCCCCCCAACCCCTGCTCCTTTCCCATCCCTGCCACCCAAGACTCAATGGAAAATCCATTTTACCTTTAAGGAAAGAAAGAAGCACTGACAGTGGATAAAATGGACAAAAGGATGAAATAAAATGCTTTAGAATTGAGTGCAGGTTTCTCGGTGAAATGTGGAAGGCATAATCACCCTTCATCACTTTAAAACCCAAGGCCTGCAGGCGGCAGGGCCCACTGGGTGCTGCTGCGTAGGAGCGGCTCAGGGAGTGGGAATGACACAGCTACCAAGGAGGGCTGCCCGGCTGCATGGTCTTACAAGAGTGGGGAGGACCTGGACCTTGGCTGCAGTCAAGAATCTCCCTCACATGTAGTTCAAAGCCACGGTTCAGATGAAGCAAACTCAGGACTCCCCGGAGGGAGAAAGTGGGAGTTAGCTCCTGCCCCAAATCCTGACGGGATCCCCAACCCTTGCGAGGCTGAGGCAGAGGGCCTGAGCAAGGAAGGGGTAACAAGAGGGTACAGGTTCCTTTCCTGTCAGGGATCAGCAAATGACTGAGTGCAAGAGGCAGGTCAGGACTTCCCCAGGTACACCTAAAGGCCCGCTCACACCTGCTGCCAACAGGCAGTATCAGGTCAGGAGAGCACCTGGGCATGCACACTGGACACAGGCACACCAGGTACGCACAGATCAGGCAGAAGCACACACGTACCAGGCAGGTACACAGAGGCTGATCTAAGAAACACTGCCATATTTTCCATCCACTGCAGCCAAAAGACTTCACTTGATAAACCTGGTTTTGGCTGGTAAGAAGGAAATTTTTGGATGTTTATACTCAAAAAACAAAAACAAAACAAAACAACACACCCACACTGACGCAGTTATGTGGGAGAGTAGAGCAGGAACTGGCCTTCGTTTTTAACCTCCCGGAGAAGCACATGACAGGAAGCTATTCCTGGACTGAGTTCAGTCTGAATGCAGCAAGTGAAGGTAAGGGGGCGGCAGGGCGGGGGCGGCAGGGCAGGCCCGGCCTGTCCGTGACAAGTGTGGGCTCTGCAAGGGAAATGCCAGGAAACAAAATCCTAAAGGACAGAGCCAGGCCTCAGGCCTTGTCCCAGAGGGAACTGGGGGTGGCCCACAGTTCTGCCCTCATAGTTCAAGGTGCAATTTAGGGTACATTTTGATGAGAAAAGAACTTACCCTTTAACACTGTCTGTCCAGGTAAAACAATTACCCCAAAATTTGAGTTCACTCTGGCCAGGTAGATCAGTTGTTTAGAGCGGTGCCCCAATAAACCAGGCTACGGGTTTGATCCCCAGTCAGGGGACATGTAAGATCAGCTAATGAGTGCGTAAATGAGTGAGACAGCATATCCATGTCTGCATCTGCCTCTGTCTCTGTCTCTCACCCCACACCTTCCCTCTCTCTGTCTAAAAATCAATCAATAAAAAAATTTTAAAAATATTGGCCCTGACCGGCATGGTTTAGTTGGTTGTGCCCTGACTGGAAATGGGACCAGCGGCATGGGTCGCTGGTCCCATTCCCAGTCAGGGCACAGGCCTGGGTTGCAGGTTCAGTCCCTGGCTGGGGTGCATGCGAGAGGCAACCAATCAATATTTCTCTCTCACATTGATGTTTCTCCCCCTCCTTTTCCCTCTCTTCCCCTTACTCTAGAAGCAAATAAATAAAACCTTTTAAAAAACTGAGCTCAGAAGAATGGAGGAAGCCACTGGTAGTGATGGCTAATATTTCTGCAGCACATACTATGTGCCAGTAGCTCCTTTCATCCCCCCACAATTCCGTGAATAACTGAGAGTCCCAATGACCAGAGAGGAAACCGAGGCTGGCCAGGCAGGACAGGGGTGAGCTTGATGGCTACTCATCTGTGAGCCAAGCCCCTGTTAAGCACTTCATTCCAGGCGAGTGCTTTCTCCAGTTTCTACGATAGATAGATCGTTAACCTCCTGCTAAGACACATACCAACCACAGCCTCCTGCTCTGGGCTGAGATGAAGTCTGTGATCCTGGGCCAAAGCTAAGACGCTCAGGGCCACCACCGCCTGAGCGTTGGCAACCTGCCCCTGCTGAGGAGCTGCTCAATCTGCGTTTTCAACATAAAAACCTCAGCTTCTGACTTTTGTTCTAGTTGGAATAGTTAAGAGAATATAGAACACACTAACATGCTATAAAGGGGTTAATGGAGTCCAAAAATCTATTTTCTCTTAATGTCCTAATTTTTCTAGTAATGAAATCACTTTGGCATCACAGTGAAATTAAAGGTGATTTTTCTACAAACCAAGACCCTGCCACCCACACCTTCCAGAAGAGGTCACAGGAGCTGCAGCAATTCTGTTCCTGGGAAAATCAGCAGAGAGAGGGACACGGGAGTGTATGTGAGGCCATGGAGGCCTGGCCCTGGATGTTATCTGGACAATCACCAACTGAGCACCTGAGATGGGCTCAGCACTGTGCCATCTGCCACCAGGGGGTCAGAAGCATCATCAGGAATTAAAAATGGGGGGGGGGGAGAGAGAGACTGGATGGGGAAGGAGTGAGAGAAGGCCCCATCAGAAAATCTGAGCTGAAACCACAATCAGAAGGGGCCAGCAAGCAAAGACCTTGGAGAAAGACTCAGCCCGAGGACACGTCCACTGCAGAAGTGCTGGGAAGGAGACCCTGTGGCTGAGGTATCCTGAACAAGAGAGGCAACTGGGAATGAGTCAACAGGAGTGAGAGGCCCCGTGAGACCTTTCAATCCCTGGGAAGGAATGAAAAGCCACCTGAGGATTCTAAACCAGGACAACACAGCCCGACTCATCTTCAAATCTCACTCTGGCTACTGAGTGGGCCATTTGCAGTAGTGCTCATCTGCAGGTGGGAAATGGCCGTTACTCTTGTGTTCACTTCCAATGGCCATGGTTCAGCCTGTCTACCTGGCAGCATGTTCCCAATTCACAGGCATGCAAAGAGTCAACTTGTTCAGGAGCAACTCCGGCTACTAACTCCTTGGCCCTGGCATAGGATTATCTGGAAATTATTTCTAAAACTAAGATTGAAAAACCACATTATTGTAATATAAAACATTATTATACTGTGTTCAGCACTTTAAGAAAGTGGATCAGATTCTGGCCAAGATGGAGGCATAGGTAGATACGTATTACTTCCTTGTACAACTAAAAGAAGGACAACAACCAATTTAAAAACAAAAATCAACCAGAACTGCCAGAAAATCAACTGTCTGGAAGACAGACAACCAAGAAGCTAAAAAAGAAACATTCATCCAGACTGGTAGAAGGGGCAGAGATGGGTATCTGGGACAGAGCAGACACATGGCAAGGTGGCTGTTAGTGGACTAGGCAGTCCCACATTCACATGCAGATAAACCGGGAGGAACAACTAGGGAATAAGACACACCATGCAACCCAGGGTTCCAGTGCAGGGAAATAAAGCCTCAAAACCCCTGGCTATAAAAATCTGTCTGGGCTGCAGCAGAGAGATAAACTTCCAGTCTCACAGGAAAGTCCACTGGAGAGACCCATGGGGTCATAGAATGTACACAAGTCCATTCACCCAGAAATCAGCACCAGAAGGGCCCAATTTGCTTATGGGGCAGGGGGAAGTGACTGAAAGTGGGGCAAGAGCCAGACAAGTGGCATTGTTCCCTCTCTGACTCCTTCCTCACATACAGCACGGCAGTACAGTGACGTGGGTTGCCCCACCCTGGCGAGTACCTAAGGCTCCACCCCTTACAATGTAACAGGTGTTCCAAGACAAAGAAACATGGCCCAAACTAAAGAATAGATCAAAACTCCAGAAAAAGAACTAAGCAATGACGAGACAGAAAACCTCTCAGGTGCAGAGTTCAAAACACTGATAATCAGGATGCTCACAGAAATGCTTGAGTACAGATGGGAAATAAAGGAAGAAGTGAAGGCTATACATAGTGAAATAAAGAAAAATTTATAGGGAACCAACAGTGAAGGGAAGAAAACTGGGACTCAAATAAACAATTTGGAATAGAAGGAAGAAGGAACCAAACACTTAATCAGACAGAATGAAGAAACAAAACTTCAAAAAAAATGAAGAGAGGCTTAGGAACTTCTGGGAAACTTTAAATATTCCAACATCTGAATCATAGGGGTGCCAGAAGAAGAAGAGGAAGAACAAGAAATTGAAAACTTATTTGAAAAAACAATGAAGGAAAACTTCCCCAATCTGGCAAAGGAAATAGACATGCAAGTCCAGGAAGCTCAGATAGTGCCAAAGAAATCGGACCCAAAGAGGAACACACCAAGGCACATCATCATTAAGTTACCAAAGATTAAAGATAAAGAGAGAATCTTAAAAACAGCAAGAGAAAAGGAGACAGCTACCTACAAAGGAGTTCCCATAAGACTATCAGCTGGTTTCTCAGAAGAAACCTTACAGGCAAGATGGGGCTGGAAAGAACTATTCAAAGTTATGAAAAGCAAGGACCTACATCCAAGAGTACTCTATCCAGCAAAGCTATTATTTAGATTATTGGAAGGGCAGATAAAGTGCTTCCCAGATAAGGTCAAGTTAAAGGGGCTCATCATCACCAAGCCCTTCTTGTATGAAATGTTCAAGGGTCTTATCTAAGAAAAAGATCAAAACTATGAACAGTAAAATGACAACCAACTCACAACTATCAACAATAGAACCTAAAAAACAAAAACAGCACTGGCTGGTGTAACTCAGTGGATTGAATGCTGGCCTGTGAATCAAAGGGTCGCTGGTTTGATTCCCAGTCTAGGGCACATGCCTGGATTGCAGACCAGGTCCCCAGTAGGAGGTTCCTGAGAGGCAACCATACATTGATATTTCTCTCCATTTCTTTCTCCCACCCTTCCCCTCTATCTATAAATAAATAAAATCTTAAAACAAACAAACAAACAAACAAACAAACTGAGACAGCAACTAGAACAGGAACAGAATCACAGAAATGGAGATCATATGGAGGATTATCAGTGGAGAGGGGGAGGATGGAGAATGGGGAAAAAGGTACTGGAAATAAGAAGCATAATTGTTACATACAAAATAGACAGGGGAAGGTTAAGAATAGTAGGAAATGGAGAAGCCAAAGAAATGATATGTACAGCCCATGGACATGAACTAAAGTCGGGGGAAGGGGGGGACAATGCTGAAAGGGAAGGTAGTGCAGGGTAGAGGGGGATAAAGGGGAGAAAAAAAAGGGCAACCGTAATAGCATAATCAATAAAATATACTTAAAAATACAAATTAAAAGAACAGAAAAGAAAAAGAAAGTGGATCACAGTAACTTCTCTAAAATTACTCACTTGGCCCCGATAGTGAACTGTGGTTCAGTGGGTTGAGCGCTGGCCTATGAACCAAAAGGCTGCTTGTTCGATTCACTGTCAGGGCACGTGGCTGGGTTGTAGGCCAGGTCCCGGGTTGGGGGGTGCACCAAAAGCAACTGGTCAATGTTTCTCTCCCTCTCTTTCTCCCTCCCTTACCCTCTTTTAAATAATAAATAAAATCTTTACAAATAAATAAATAAAAATAAAAATCATTTATGTGTGACATATGCCCTGCTTACTTCCAGAAAGCACTTCAGGCCATTGTTAATAAAGCCTAAGAAACAGGACAAATTAAAGTGTTCCCTGGGAAGTGGATGGTATGTTACAGTATCAGTTTGAGAGGAATACACTAACATTTAAGAGCTTTAAGTGTAGCTGTATACACAGCTTTGTCATAGGCCAGGCTCTGGAAATGCCTCCACTGTCGCCTACTTTTACATTCCTCCTCTACCCCACCCCCCTCCAGCACCCAATAGGAACCCCGCCCCCTTTGCCAGGTTTTGTTGTACACTAGCACCCCCACGGGAGACTGATCAGACAGGGAGGACTGAATGCCTCTAGGTCAGCAGTTTCACTACTGCTTCCCTACAGTTTTGAAGGATGGGATTTGTGTTTATGCGGCTGGGAGGATTCCTGGGTTAGAGTGATGGGTAAATGTGAATTATTTATCCATTCTTCCACAGTGCAGAGTCCACACACACAACCCAGTAGACCCTGTCTCATAAAGATACCACGTGGACCCACAATATGAAAATCTTAAAACTAGATGGAGAATCTAATTTCCATTTTAAATCTCTTCGCTACAGCACTCTTACTTTTGCACTGAGTCTGACAGTGAGAATCCCAGTCTTTAAGCTCTTTTTAAGGTAAGTGCTAACAGTGTCAGACATTTCCCAAGTAAATTCAAGGTAAAAAGCAAAATTAGAACAAGAAAAATGAAAAAATGTTTCATTTTTCCTGCTGTGTGGATTGTAACAGACCTTTGATAATCTGACTAAAGCTAATTGTCAGCTATGAAAGCTTTTCTATTACAACTTTTTAAAAAATTCAGAAAAACTCTCTTTAAATATCTCACACCAAAACTAGCATTCCCATTACTTTTCCAATACTTTTCTCCAGATTCACTAGTTCTAAGACTACTTACAGCCAGCCCTCACTAGTAAAAACTAACAGACTGGCAGGTGATGAGAAGTGGGTCTGGCACAAATGCCGAGGAATTTGTGAGGGTTTGGGGGTGGGGTGGAGAACGGGCTCGTTTTAGTTCTTTGACTGGTTGTGGCTTCTGATGTTTGTTTCAAATTGCTTGTTGCCCCAAATTATGAATTGCTTAGATGTAATTTAATGTGCAAAAAGAGGCACTGCTTAAGAATTTTTCGTTTGGCTGTGATGAGTGTGACTCAGTGGGTTGGGCATCACGTGGCAAATCACAAATCCAGAGGTGGTCCATTAGATTTCAGGCCAGGGCACATGCCTGGGTTGCCCACCAACTTCCAAGTTGGGGGCCAGCCAGAGGCAACCGATGGATGATTCTCTCCAATGTTGGTGGGTATTTTCCTCTCTTTCTCCCTCCCTTCCCCTTTATCTGAAAGTAAGTGAATAAAATTTTTTTATAAGTCTATTTAAAAAGTAATTTTTTATTTGACCAACTGACCTTTCAAAGGAAATCATCAAAGGAAAAGTTTTAAGTAAACTGCCTAACAGTAACTTGCACTTTCCAGGTATTCTTAAAAAACACCTTTCACTCTAATAGGTGAAAGCGACTCACCCATACTCATCATCAAAAAAATCCGCACACTGGATGGAAACAGTTAGCCTAGGAAAAATGCCTGCCGTGTGTTTATTTAGCATACCTTTCACACACAAACACGCCCCCCCCCCCGCCCCTTTTCTTTGTCTTTTTTGCGAAGGCCTGGTTAAGTTTCTCCCTGCTTCCAGGAGAAGTGGATCCCGACCAGACTTCTACCCTTCCTCCTTTTCCCCTCACCCCCGAAGCAGCCGTGGGTGCAGAACCGGCCCCGCAGATCGCGGACCGGCCTGTGCTCGCCCAGCCAGCGACTACACTGGGTTACCTCTGGGCACATGTGGCTGAACAGGGGTGAACCTAGACCACATCCTGTGGGACAACACCAGGAATACAGAAGGCGTCCCCGTTCTCCTGGGCCTGCACAGGCCGTCCTGCAGAGGGGCGGTAGCATTGCCCACGGGGACCCAGTGACAGCCGCTGGAAGGCCACTCCTCCCCGGCTCCGGCCTGGGTCCAGCGGGCCAAACAGCCACCCCAAGTCTGCAGCCTGCGCGTGTGTGGGCGCAGATCCCGGGGAAGGTTGCTGGGGGACCTCAGACCTTCTGCCAAAGCTGGTCCAGCCACACAGAGGGATGCAGGAAAGTTCCCCCCACCCCCACCCCCGCCATTCCTGCCAGACAAGAGACCACGGGCCCCTCCGCGGAGAACCTGGGGACTTAGAGCGCGCCCGCGAGCGCCATTTCTTCCACGCAGAAAGGGGCTCCCAGTGACCCCCACCCGTACCACGGGACCTACACGGCAGGCCCTGGCGCTCTGGCTCTGGTCTGCTGTGCGCCCTTCGGTCCCAACACTGGGTAGGAGGAGTATTTGCAAACTTACCCAGTAGCTGGCCGCACTCCCCCTCACTGCCTACTGAAGCCCCCGCCCCGGGCCCCGATCCCGGTAATCCTAACACCGGCCCTCCTCCACCACCTTCACCCAGGTCCTCGACTCCGTCTGCTCTCTCCCTTAGCCACAGCCCACAGCCCCCACCCCCGAGCCTGTGGGCCGCATGCCCCTTCTCCCAGACCCCGTGCCCTGCGCACTCACAGCCCAACGAAAGCCGAGGGATGAAGAGCCAAGGAAGCAGCAGCAACCAGAGCAGCCACGGCGGCGGCCGCAGCAGCACCTGCCCCATCCCGGGGCGCAGTTCTGGAAATTCTTCCCAACCTGTGGGCCACCGGGCCAGCGGAGTTACGTAGCCTGGTGGTGGGCAGCGGGAGCTGGACGCTCAGCTGGGAGGTGCCTAACTCGGACAGGGGTGGAACGCTGGAAAGGGGCGGGACCGGCAGGAGAGCAAGGGGCGGGCCCAGGGCAAAAAGGGGACCCTAGGGCCGGAGCTGAGAGGAAGAAAGGGGAAGGAGAGGGACTGGCGTGGAGGCTCATCACGGGGAGGCATGGCGTTGGCAGGGGTGAGAAGAAAGGGACCGGTCTCCTGGCGCCCTGCGTCCAGCTGAGCTCCTGGGGCACCGACCAAAGTTGTGGCGCCCGCCAGGCGCGGAGCAGCTGGTGCCCCAGGGAGGCAGAGCAGGAGGAAGAACTCGATGCTGCAGGAGCAAAGAACAACAACGAATGCAGAGCAGGAATGCGAAGAGGCAGGTACTGACTTCAAGGTTTTGTACCACTGTGCTAGCCAGCTGCTTTGACTGGGATCCCAGCTAGTCACTGCATACTCATTGGATTGCCCACTGCGCTTCTTGTGCCTGGCCCATAGGAGGCGCACAACACACCCCAGTTGAAGGGAGGCGGAATGAATTCCACCTAACCTCTGACACTAAATTCTGAGACTGGAAAGTGTACTTTTTCAATCATAGACATTTCACTTGCAGGAAATTATTGTGAAATAATTGCATAAATGTTCAGAGATACTGATACAAAGATGATCATCACGGAATTATCCATAAGGCAGAAAACAAAACAATGTTAAGTCCATTCATTAGAGCTAAATTTCACACTTTATGGCAGACCAGAACAAAAGATCCTAGAAGGTATTTTTCAGAAATATCTTTAATGTTATGCTTCCGCTCAAGATGGAGGTGCGGGTAGGCATGCTTCGCCTCCTCGTGTGACCACAAGAAGAATCACAACTAAGCTCAAACAAAAATCACCCAGAGCTGGCAGAAAATGGAACTGTATAGAAGTCTGACAGCCAAGCATTTGAAAAGCCACACTCATCCAGATGGGCAGGAGGGGCAGAGTCTGGGGACCGGGCAGAAAGGCCACGGAGTGGTGCGGGAGGTGGCAGAGGGCAGAGCAGGTGGCCCCACATTCTCGTGTGGTGGGTAATACTCAGGAGGGATGCCTTGGGAGCAAGCGATCCCAGGCCCAGGCCAGAGGGCACAGCCCATGGCCCCAGAGCCGGGAAGACACAGCCTCATATTTCTGGCTGTAAAAACCGGGGGGGGGGGTGTTCAGGGGGCAGAAGAAACTGCCAGTTTCCTTTAAAAGGCCCACAGGAACTTAGAACATTGGCAAGCCCACCCACTCTGGGAATCACCACCAGGGCCACAGCTAGGAGGATGCCAGTGGCATAACGATGGGGGTGCAGTTACTGGAAATTGGGGTGAGTGATGGACAAACCTCCAGAAGCCAGGCAGAGGCACTGTCCCCTCTCTGACCCCTCCCTGCACACAGACACCAAGTGGTGAAGTGGGGGGGCCCACCCTGGCTTACCCCACTTAGCTATTCACCTAACGCTCTGTCTCATGCAAGTTAACAGGTGCGCTCAGACAAGGAGTCAAGCAGCTCTACCTCATACACAGAAACAGCACAGGGAGGCTGCCAAATTGAGGAAACAAAGAAATATGGCCCTCGAGGAGGAATAGGACAACACCTCAGAAAAAGAGCTCAATGAAATGGAGAGAGCCAACCTATCAGATGCAGAGCTGAAAACACTGGTGATCAGGATGCTCAGAGAACTCACGAGGTACAGCAGAAGCATAGGGGAAGAAATGAAGGCTACGCTGGGGGAAACAAAGACAAATGCATGGGGAAGCAACAGTGGAGGGAAGGAAGCCAGGATTCAAATCAATGATTTGGAACAAAAGGAAGAAATAAACCTTCAGCCAGAACATAAATAAGAAACAAATTTTTTGAAAAAGGAGAGTATGAGAAGACTCTGGGACAACTGCAAAAATGCCAACATCTGAATCATAGGGGTGCCAGGAGGAGAAGAGGAAGAGCAAGAAATAAAAAACCCATTTGAAAAAATAATGGAAGAAAACGTCCCTAAGTTGACAAAGGAAATGGATATACAAGTCCAGGAAGTACAAAGAGTCTCAAACAAGTTGGTCCCAAAGATACCACACCAAGACACATCATAACTAAAATACCAAAAGTTAAAGAGAGAATCTTAAAAGTAGCAAGAGAAAAGCAGAGTTGCCTACAAAGGGGTTCCCATAAGACTGTCTGCTGAATTCTCAAAAGAAACCTTGTAGGCAAGAAGGGGCTGGCAAGAAGTATTCAAAGTGATGAAAAGCAAGACCCTACAACCATGATTGCTCTATCCAGCAAAGTTATCATTTAGAATGGGAGGGCAGATAAAGTGCTTCTCAGATAAGGTCAAATTAAAGGAGTTTATCATCACCAAGCCCTTATAGTATGAAATGTTAAAGGGACTTATTTAAGAAAGAGAAGACCATCAAGTATGAACAGGAAAATGACAACAAACTTACTACTATCAACAACTGAATCTAAAAAAAAGCAAACAAACTAGGCAAACAACTAGAACAGGCACAGAATCATAGATATGGAGATCATTTGGAGGGTTGTCACCTGGGAGGGGATGAAAATTGCTTCTTGAAACTGATAGCTTATTCCCTGGTCTTGTCCTTGCAAACCCCAGTACCGGGCCTACCACTTTCACAGGGTTTCTGCTGGGAGGGATGCCTCCGACCATCTCCCTGCTGGTTCAGCCTGCTCTCAGGGCCCGGGGACACCTGGCTCTGAGGCAGAACCTCATATTCGGTCTGCCCTCTGGTGTGAGGATGCTCGGCTCTGGTGCAGACCTCTAGGCCGTTTGAGTTGGGACCTCTTTCTCAAACCTTTCCCCCACCCCTGCCCCCTCAGTTGTTCTCCTGCCTGAGATATTGTTCCCTTTTCTTTTTCATAGTTCTCATCATGGGCAGTGCTCAGTTGACCCCACCCAAGGATTCCCTGTTCGGTTGTCCACTTAAGAACTTGAAGGCTCTGGGCCAACCTCAGGGCCAAGCCCTGATTTTCTATGGTGACATGGCCTGGCCTCAATACAAACTGGGTGACTAGGAAGTCTGGCTCATGAACAGAATCTCATAACTATAATACTGTCCCCCATCACGTGACTCTTCAACACCCCTTCTATCTCCTCTCCCTACTTCTCCTTCTGGAGACCTGAGAGCTGCTAAATCCTGGGAAAAATTGGGCCTGCATCTCAATGCAGAGAAAAAAGTGGCATTTTAAACTCAAGCTGATTTTCTACCCATTTGCCTGATGCTTGCTTTTCCTTCTCTACTTTTTTGAAGTGCAAACACCTGGTCTTATTCAAGAAGTCTTGTCTAGGGCATTGTTTAAATACAAATTTGGGGGAAGTAATTCTTATCAAACAGGGGAAAACCTTAGCTATATCTGAGCAAATCAGTTTAGTTTACTGCAGCTATTCCTTTCTAAATCACTAAATTCTGATAAAAGATATTGAATATCAAGGTGTTTTGAAATAAAACATAAAATACCAAAACACAGATGGCTAGACCTGCTTTTGACTTTTCATTACAAAGAGGCTGTGGAGTGGCTTTGGAGCTGTAGGTAAATGTCTTGTGCTTTATTGGAGGTGCATTTCCTGAAAGTGAGGGTGTGTTTGCCAGCAGAGGAACTTGTTTGTAACGACCATGAGAGGTGTGCACAAGCCAATCTAGGGAATGCCGTTGCTTACTTTTTAATCATTATGTGAAATTAAGGCTTCCAAAAGTTAAGTTCAAATTAAGTTGGAAAGAAATCGTATGGTGTTAATAATAGAAGGCATGAACATGGAGATACAATTTTAAAGGACAGGGGTTGAAAGTAAATTACTATAAAGAATGGCTATTTCTAAAGGGATAAGAAAGTTTGTGAAAGTTGCAGAAAGGTTTGTGAAGGTTGTGAAAGTTTTAAATTTATGAAAAAAAGAAAGCTCAGGCTCCAGTACCCCTTCCTCCACCTAATTTCTCCCTGGTGACATTCTGTGATGACTCTAGTAGCACCTACAGTTATTTCCTTTACACTTTCTCCTGCCCTCATCGGCATGGGGAGTAAATCCCGTCAGCTGTGGAATAAATCCTTCATCAAAATGTGTTTTGTCACCCTGGCTGGTATGGCTCAGTGGATTGAGTGCTGGCCTGTGAACCAAAGGGTCACTGGTTCAATTCCCAGTCAGGGCACATGCCTGGGTTGTGGGCCAGATCCTCAGTTGGGGGCCTGTGAGAGGCAGCTGATTGGTGTTTCTCTTGCATATCGATGTCTCTCTCTCTCTCTCTCTCCTTCCCTTCCTCTTTCTCTAAAAATAAATAAATAAAGTCTTTAAAAATGTGTTTTGTTAATGCTGAGATAGAAAGTAAACCTGCCCTCTGGACATGGAGTCACCCTACATGACTGTCCCCAGGTGACCACTGGGACATGAGGTCCAGTGAGTCAGGAAAACATCACCCCTAACATTTGAAGGTATATATTTCTTCTCTTTTGTTCGATGCTCTGGTTGTTGGTAAGGCCACCCTCAGGGCATGGGGTAAACACATCCACGTGTCAAACAGCTTTCTCTCTCAAACATGCTTTCTTTCTCTCTGCCCCTGTGGCTTTCTCAAATGGGCTTCCTATTGAGTGGGGTAAATCTATTCCCAGGGCATCTGCATAATGCTCCCGTCATTGGGAAGGCTACCTTCAGACACAGGAAACACATCAGTCTCTTTGTATTTCTCAACTAGTGTGGACTATAACTCTTGGTCCTGCATCTGGAGCATATACCTATCTTCTGTTACCAAGTTTCCAACCTTTCAGGGGGCCAAAGCAGCCATGCCCTGCTGCTAGGCTATTTCCACCACTCACTACCAGTGAGCTTTTATTGAGAGTCTCATGTATTCTTGCTTAGTATTTAGGACCTTCCATCCCTTTTCCAGTCTTCTTGAAAGCAGTCAAAAGCAAATAGGAGAAATCTTACACTTTTTCTGCAAATATTAGTAATTCAAATTATGTGTATGGTCTTCATGTGTTCGGTCTTCATGCGCGTGGTCTTTGCATGACATGCATTTGTCTCTGTGTCACATGTGGTGCACTTTTTGCCTCCAGATGGCCTAGCTAGGGTGAGTTAGGGTGTAATGTTCTATTGGCCTAAAAATATTAAGTACTTATATAAATTAAGCAGAATCCTATGTTCTGAACAAAAATATTTGATATTAAAACTGGTTTTAAGTTTGATTAATGTCTTTTAGGGTTATTACCAAAAATGTGTTGTTTTTCCAAAAGTTTATATTATAATCTTTTGGTTAAGTATATTTGACAACCTTCTCAAAGTTTCAACTTTAAAAAACTGAGAAATAACTTTGAGTTATTCCAGTGGGTCCCTGGAATACCTCAAGGATTGGTTCTCTCCTTACACAAAAAAAATTTTGAATTAATTAGGCCAATTTATTATGTTCAAGATTACATGGGAATCTTTGCCAAACAGAATAATAATAACTATTTTATTCATATGCATATATTTTTATCAAAATAGATTTTCTAGGAAAGTTTCACTGTCCTAGTGTCACTGTCCTGCCCCAGGGAGAAACTTGCAAAGATTCAGAATCAAGTTCAAACAGGAAGTTCTCAGGGGTGACAGGTGTCCTGTCAGTGACGCTGGACAAGCCAAGAGTGATGTTCCCTGTGGGGACATTAAGCAGCAGTGCTCTGGGTGTTTGTAACTCACATGTTGGGATTATGTGAATTGTTTCCAAGGCTCAATGCACACTTCTGGTAAGTCCTGTACAGCGTTTTAAAGCCTTGCATACTCTTAGGTCTTTATATATATTAAGATTATATATGTATAATCTTAATAATATTTATATTACATTATATATAATATATCACCTACTATATAATATATTATATATAATAAATATAATAATATACTATATATTAATATATATTAATATAGTATATGTATAATGTTAAATCCAAGAAAAATGGGCTTTATATTGTTATGTCATCCCATAGTAATTCTTACTTATCAAGAAATTGTTATCTTGAAATATTATATTTTACAAAGAAGCAAAGTTATTCATTAATTGCATTTTAATTGGATCTACAACCATGCCATTTTAAATTTGGTAATTTATAAACTGTCACTGTTTTACTATAATGCATTTGCAAATGTATCTTTGAATAGGTTCATGAAAAAGACACTGACTTACTCTAAATTATAGGTATCTAAGTAGTTCATAGAAATACCGGCTAATAATCAAGACAAACAATATTGGTTATATGGAACTAAAGGAACTAAAGGTAATTGTTCTTATGATTTTGTTCAAAACATTGTTAATTTTAAATCTTTTTGTTTTATAGATATAAGGAAACGTTTTCCCCAGGAACAATTGGTGAATTATACCTTTGTTTGCAATATTGAGACATTTATATTTTTCTCCCTACCTAATCCCTCCAGAGTTTGGCAACTCTCAATGAGTAAGTGTTATTTTCATGGCAACTTGTTTGCATAAACTCAGTAAGAATCTGGTCTCTTTATAACAGTGCCAGTTTCCAAAAGTGGCCTTATTAGCCAAGTCTTTGTCTGGAATGTCGTGACTGAAAGAGTCATGCCTGGAATCTGCATGTCACCAGAAAGCCTGAAGGAATTAAGCCCCTTGGAGAAACGGCCTGGTGCCTTGCTTTGTTACGTGGTTCATGGCAGTCTTTCCAGGTTAGGGACAAAGATTGCTTCCCTGACAGATGACAATAAAAAAACCTCAGGATATTTTGGGGGCCTCAAAAACTTGAGGAACCCACTCAAACTAATAGATATTTCAGACAAAGCCAGATGGCAACTGTGTGGCTTGGCTTCCTTGCCCTGAGAGGCTGGCTGAAGCTCAGTCCACAGGTTCTGTGTAAAATTCCAGCAAAGCAAATTTGAAAGAACCTATATGATCAAT
Organism: Phyllostomus hastatus; assembly: GCF_019186645.2. NCBI lineage: Eukaryota > Metazoa > Chordata > Mammalia > Chiroptera > Phyllostomidae > Phyllostomus > Phyllostomus hastatus. The sequence goes on along the minus strand of NW_025334041.1, from coordinate 70,453,414 downwards.
TACTGTTCTTGTTGTGTTCATGCAAATAATCAGGCCAAACTGACACTGGGCTTAATGTAGTCTCTTTGATAGAATGAGGGTGATTTGAGGGAGAGAAATTGTGTTTCAATGGAAATCGCAGCATCCAACTGTCACCCACAAATGGATTGAATCCTACTTTTTCTAGTTTCCTTCCAAGCTGATGCTTCATTTTTTCATCCTGTGACTTGCAATCATTGACAGCTACTGATGCAGTGTCAGCTGTACAAAATTCACCTACCATATTTTTTGGACTATAAGACGCACGGTTTCCCCCCAAATTTGGGAGGAATAATGGTTGTTAATGCTGCTGTTGAGTTCTGTTTACATTTACATTGGTGAAATATGTTATTTATGTTATTAAATATTTTACCACATTTTTTGCTTCAAAAATGTTTTCTCTATTTTCCTCCTCTAAAACCTAGGTGAATGTTATGATCCAAAAAATATGGTACTACCCTGCCTCTCCCTTTCTGGGATTTTAAGTTCAATATCTGGTCTTGGTTTTCCTGACTAATTCCCTTCCTAGGACCTGTAGCAGCCTTTTTCTTCTTGTTTTTAGGCTATGTGTCCTCAAATAACTCATATTCTTCATTCAACAGAACATTCAGGCTCTGGAAGATTCCCTCCATAATTGACTTCCAGCCATAGCTCTTGCTTTTTGGGCTGCCCAATTCCACCCTCTTCTCCTTAATAACCCATACGTGGACCCATAGCCAGGGACAGCTCTACATTCCTAGCCCGCCTGAAGTAGTAACAACAAGAGGCCTTTGTTCCTACTCCCCAAAACCAGGGCTGGGCCAGGTCATTAAGAATACAACCAGAGTGGGCAATGAAAGGGTAAAGCCAGAGCCATTAGCTCTGGTGGCACCATTTGCTGAGCAGACCTGTGACCTTGTTAAACATGACTCCCCTTTTACTCTTCTGAGTTTATGTCCCCAGGACTGGAATTACTGGAAAGCAAGAACAGAACTAACCTCTCCCCACAGACACAGGCAGAAGATAACATTGGAACAAACTGCAGTCTCCTGTTTCCAGCAGCCCAGGGGCCACGCAGCAGCCACCCCCACCCTTTTTTAATCCATTTATAATCCAGTAAAAACTTAAAGCCCCACCCCTCAATGCTGGTGTCTCTCTCCACACCACCCCCCTCTCCTTTCTTGGACAGTGAATAAAAACTTTATTCTCTATACTTTCTTCTCTTTGTCAATTCTTTCACAGCCCACGTCACTGACCACCCTAACATTAATCCAAAGCTATGGGCATTTGAAAAGCAATTGGGTTAGTTTTGGTATACAATTTGTATGAGCACTCATTTGTTTTAAGCCAATTGAACAGGGCTCTTTGCCAATCCACATTTGCATTGCCAGATGAATTTTGGCAATACTATCTAGCAATAGAAAGACACCATTCTCTGCAACAGACAGACAAAGTCACACACTGGCAGATGGACCACGTGGAGTGTTGGCTGAGATGGCCAAAATTTTTGCATGCCCTATGAATTCCTTCAAGATGTTTTCATAACTCAGTTGGTTAGAGCATTATATTGATACAACCAAGGTTGCAGGCTCATTCCCTAGTCAGGGCACATACCAGGCTCAATCAATGAGTGCATAAATGAGTGTACCAACAAATCAACTTCTTTTCTCTCTCCTTCTCCCCATTTTCTTCCTCTCTAAAAATCAATAAATAAAATTTTCAAAATGTTGCAACATAAAAAAAATACATAAAGATGTTTTTTGGAATCAAAGAATGCATTTCATTGTCTCCAAGAGGTTTGAGAGTCTGTCCTCCAAGGTTTCCCATTAAGGTGGACTAATCCACAAACACACTGAAAGAAAATGGAAAGCATGGGTTCACAATCAAGGCGGGCAGTTCGGAAAGTAAAGAGAGTGGTTCCCCAAGGCCTGAGTTTGGAAAGGGGCATATTTTTCCAGGAGGGGGGAGATAAAGAAAACGGCTGCACGGGCACAAGGAAAGTGCAGAGGGCAGGCAGTTGCGGTCGGCAATGGGGTGCCGGTAAGTGAGGGGTCTTGCCAGGCTTTTATTAGCAAACCTGGCTGTAGAGCCGCTAGCCCATGGGTCAGAGGACAACTTTTCCAACGATCCCCCTTTTGTTCCAGTTTTGCAGGCACTGGTATTCTTTTTAATTTATCAAGGCATTTACCCAATTTTTTAATTAGCTTTACTTTAAGGGAGTCAATAGTAGCCTCTTGATTTTATTCATAGCTCTCAAGTCACCAGTTTAAAAAAAAAAGCAAACAAAAAGCGCTCATTATTTATGCATAGTATTTTCTTTGTTCCAGTTGAAAACCCAATGAAACAAGCTTTGGGGTTTCAAAGGAATCTCACCTTGGCCAACAAAGCCTGAGATCATCGTGTGATTTTTGTCCAAAGGTCTAGCTAATTGCAGTTCTATGGACCACCATTTTCTCACATGTACTTAACCTAAGTCCAGACAGTGGCTGATTAGCATGTGAAAATTTGGAGCATAGGTCCACCGTCTTTTACTCTTACGAAGGCGTCCTTTTGAGTGCCTGTTAGCATGAGTGTCCTCACACACCTTATGGACGAGGCCTAGTCCCCACCTGGAGGATAGCTTGCTGGTACCAAAAGCAACCAGGTGATAACCTTCCTAGGTACAAGAAGCTACAGAGAAAAGCCCTCCCTGGGGCATGCTTTCCCTCTTGCCAAGCAAGACTGAGGGATACCCCTCCTCAGCAACAAACCCAAATCACATGGAGGGGCCCTCTCTGTCTAAACTCATGAACCAAGGACACCAAGTGAGGGTTCCCTACCTCAACCTAATGAAGTCGCTGAGACCTCAAACACAAGCATGGGAGGACTTGGATCTGAGAGACTTACCTGGGACCCTCAGGTGCCACTAGGAAGACAACTGGAGCACAAGTGCAAGTTCCAGATGCTTTGGTTTCAGGAAAAGGTCAGGATATCAGATCAAGTATGAAGCAGAACAGTATGACTGTGGGAGAACCCCGTGTCCAGGCCCTTCTCCAGCTAGACTGCTCTGCTCTGCTTTGGTCTGCTGCACTCACTGCAGTCTGGCGAGGGGCGCTCCATTCTGCCCTGCACTCCTTTCCTCCGCTCTGCTCCAGCAGACATCCTCAGTGTTTCATCTTTGGGATTACAATTTTGTCATGAGTGTATGTTCATGATATGGTGTTTCTTGTAAGTCATCCAGGCAACTACTCGGCTGGCTGCCTGCTGAGCAGCCCAGCACCAGGGAATAGGCAAGAGTCAGTCACACACAGTAACTCTGTTATTCACTCAGCTTTTATTGAAGGCAGGTTCACTCAAAGTAGAACATCAACTTACATTAATATCCTATTAACACTGTAATGGTCTAAGAGAAATATAACATACACACCCAGCACTAAATGGAGGATAACAAACCTGAGTCCCAGAGTCTCAGTCTGCAGGTATAGAAGACAGCAGACCGGGGAAGGGAAATGTCAGCATCTTGTAAGGAAGGATCTCCAGAGCCAGGTGGGCAGCGGGGCAGCCCCAGTACCCGGGGCAGCAGGGTGGAGCCGCCGGAGGCCAATCCAAGGCAGCTCAGTGTGGCGAGGAGCAGCACTCTGGTGTGTGGGGCTGGGCTGTCTCAGCAGTGCTCTGGAGCCTGCCTCAGTTATGCTGGAAAGTGGTGTGTTCCACCCTTCTGGGTCTCTTGCACAAGGGTCTTGGCCCCCTGACGCCAAGTGTGCAATTTGCTCACGAGGACATGGGTGTGTGCCGTGGCTGCTGTGATCGGCACCCCTGCTGGCTGCTGTGGACTTTCCCCAGGAGCCTCTCTATGGGAGGTCCCGCTCCGCACACACAGCTCTTCTGAACATCCAGAGTGTGTCCCCTTACCAGAAGTGTCCAGCATGATGGGAACTGAAGTGTCAGGCTGACTGGCAGGCATCTTGTTGCCATAAGCGACTCCATTTTCTTTTGTATCATTTATGCCGTCTGGATCGGACCCTGCCATTTACTGGTCCTGCTGTCCACAAGTTTCGGCCTAGAAGCACCATATTCAGTGCAAAGAGACAGTGTGCTCTCCCAGCCAGGGGGTCTGACTTATAAACACAGAAGTCCGTGCCCCTGGGGTTTTTGCCAATCGAGGACTCCAAATCCTGCTTAAATAAATAAACATCGCCCCTCCCATGGACAAATAAGCCTTGGGGAGAAATTGTGAGGTAGGTGGGGGTGTTTTCCCTCCCTCCTGGCTTTCAGGGCACATTCAAAAGAAGCCTCCAATGGCGTTCTCCACCTAGAGCAGAAGGAGCTTGCCCAGGGACCCTGGAGTCCCAGCTGCGTCCCCACTGGTGATGACGAGGTCGAAACGCCCACCTGGACACTCAGTCACGCCTGATGTTCTTGGCCTTGAGTGCCCTGCAGGCCAACTTGGACCGGGGCTCCAGCTGGCAGGACAGGGTGTAACTACAGGACAGAGAGGCACCTGTGAGCTCCCAGGAGCCACACCTCAGGTGTCCTTCCCGTGTCAGGTGCCCCAGGAGATGCTACAGCACGAGATCTGGGGCTGAGCAGGGAGCCACAGACACAGGTTCTCTGGACTGGCCAGCAGGGGAGTCCACCCTCGCCCTCGCCCACATCCTGCCCGGCCTCACCTCTCCTTCTTGCTGAGCCGCTCCAGGGCCCAGAACCAGGCCCCGAATCGCTCCTCGGGCTCTATGCTGTAGAGCTGAGCAGCCTGCTGCAGGAGCACGATCTCCTCCAACACTTTGAGTTCCTGGGGCCCGAGGGAGGGGGAGGATGCAGACAGTGGCAGAGCAGGGGGTGAGGGTGGGGCAGGGGACTGCTTCTGGGCCTTTGCACACATAGCACCCTCCTCCCCCGAATTCCACCCAGGCCCTGCCTGTGCTCACAGGTGGGCCTTGCCAGCCCCTCCTGCTGGAAGTTATCCTTGATGCCATCCTGCTATGCCCAGCCACCACCTTGAAAGGTTCCCCACTTCCATTCTCAGATTCTCCCAGCAAATGTCAGATGTAGGGGATGGAGCCAGCAGTATGCTGGCCAGGGTGTCTCTGACTCCCTCTCCCATCCCCTGCCCCCCAGGGAGTGTCATAGCTACTCACCTTCCTCTTCTTTGCTAAATTTTTCACGTGTCCCTGGAAGGCAGACAGCCAGGGTCCATCAGAAAAAGACCCCCAGCCATGACTGCCCCCATGCCCACTCTTTCTCAGGTAAAACTTGGTCAGGTCCTAGGGGGCCCAGGACACACACAAACACAGCTCTAGGACTCAGGACAGGCTCTGGGCTCCAGAGGAGAGGGGACGTGGATGGATCCCTGTTATGGGCATGCTGCCCCCACTCCTGGGGGTGGCTATGCTCTGAGCTCAGGGCTCAGGACTGAGGCGGGGCGCTCTCCTCCCCAAATATCAATCCTGGTCACCCCAGCCAGGGCCCCAGGGCACAAACCTCAGGGTAGTCTTATATGGCAGTGTGCAGCATCCCCAGGTCACTGACATATATTCCGAGGAAGGGGACACACTGGGCAATCGGGGAGAGGGGGGCGTGAGCTCCTGCTCTCAGGTGCCCCCACAGACCCTCCCCTGACAGGCTCCCCCCGTCAGCCTCCAGGCCCAACCCCTGGTAACCACAGGCAGCAGCCCAGGACCCTTCCAGCCTCCCCTCAGTTCCCCCTTCCCTCACGCTCTAACACCAGGCTCCTCCTAATCCAATCTCAGGACCCACTTTGGGCAAATCACAGGGTCTGAGAGCCCAGGCCCAGGCCCACCCCCAGGGCCACCCTGCACTGGTCTCCGCCAGGCCCTCCTTCTGGTCACTTGCTAGGGGAGGGTTTCAGGGTCTGCGGGAGCAGGAGGCGGGGCTGCAGGAGAAAGGCCTCCTTCTTTGCCCTGGAGGCCTCCAGCTGGGAGGGCAGAGCCCCCTCTCCTCTGACCCCTTGGAGCCCCCAGATGGGCTCACTCACTTTCTTCTGCTGCCTCTTCAGAGCTCCCCGGAGGTGCATCAGCAGAGTGGCAAACCTGGAGGGCCGCTTCTGCCAAGGTCAGGACAGGGTCACTGAGGCCATACTGCCCTCACCCCAAGTCACCCCAAAACTCCTCACCCCAGACCCTGAACAACTGGACCCAAGTCAGCTGGTACCGATGCTGCTCTGCCCCCCAGCATGCTCTGATTCCAGAACACTCCCAGCCACGACACTCACTCAGTGCGGGACCTGGGGCCCGGGGCCCGGCCTCCCTGAGCCCATTTCAACCTCTGGAAAGGGTGAGAGCTCCACCCAGCTCAGGGGCTCTCTTGAGGACTCACGGTCGTACTCCTGTTGGCGTTGTTCTCACCCTCCGCCCTTGGGGTGGACCGGGACAGAGAGCTCTGCACAGTCCTTTCCTGCCTTGACCTTCATGACTACCCTGGGAGGCCTGCAGTGCAGGATGGTCAGCCCCATTTCACTCCCGAGGACACAGGGACCAACAGGGGACAGTGACTGGCTCAGGGGCCCACAGAGGAGAGGCCTCCTGTGCCTCCCAGCCAGAGGCATTGTGCCACCTGCCTGCACCTCACCCCAAGCCTCCCCAATGACCAGAGCTCAGGTTGTGCCCACGCTCCCGTCTGGGCGGAGCCCAGGATGCACAGGGTTCCCCGCATCCTGGTTGAGCACATCCTGCCTGCCCCGCCCCACCGGTTCTGTGTCCACCAGGTTGCGACCGCGGCCATACCGGCCTCCACCTCCCCCCCAGGGAGCCCAGGACCCTCCCCTAAACAGCAGTCTTCTGCATCCACTCAGGACGGCACCCTGATGTCCCCCAGTGTCTGTCAGGGTAGGGGATGGCAGGAAACCTTCACTGGTCCTTGACAGGAAGCTACTGAGGTCTGTTCGAGGAAGGATGCACTGAGAATCCGTCAGTGCCCCAGACACCTCTCAGACGCAATCTGGCCTGTGTTGCCGCCCCCTGGGCGCTGGGGGAGAATCCTGACTCTGACTGACTAGCAGTGAGAGCTCTGGGGCACAGCGGGGAGTCACAGAGTGCACTCCTCTCTGTCTCTGGTCCTGCAGTCGGGACTGAGGCCCAGCAGCCCCTTGGTGCACCTGGCGGGCTGGAATCCCTGCAGTGCCCGTCCCCGGGGCAGGCGGGGTGCCCTCCTCTTGGAGATGTGGTGAAGACTGAAGGAGCCCCAGGGATTTGGCTTCCTGAGGACACTCTGGGCTAGTTTAGGGAAGAAGGGACCCCATCCACCCATCCACCCAACAGCCTGGATGGCCCAGCAGCCCGGAAGCCAGAGACCCACTCAGTCTGCCAGGCCGGCACCCCTGTGCTGGAGCTGCCCAGCCTCCACCAGTTCATGCTGTGACCCGGGCCTCCTGCGCCTTACACTGCCCCCACCTGCCCATGGACCACACAGCTCCATCTTCCTGTTAATCAGACGCATAGCAGGGCCATTTTCAGAGAATCTTGAAGTGACAAAGCAGCAAAAAAGCCTCATCCCGCACAGTCCACCCCCTCACACCCTGCTCCCTTCCCACACCTCCAGCCCGGGCTCTGTGTTCCTGAGCTGCTTGGTGGTCATCCCATCCACGTCTTGAAAGAGTTTTCTCAGCATAACTGAGCTCCTCCTGAGGGTGTGGGAGAGGGAAAGACACGTTGAGGAAGAACGGGGGAGATCAGTTAAGGGCAAACTGCTTTTGACAATGTAAGGTTTTAAACTCCCTGGTGAGGGTTTTCCCTGGGTCCTGTGAGCAGGGAGGTCTTTGGGGAACCGGGGCAGAGTCCCCTATGGGCCACCTGGCCTTCCATTCCCATTTCTGTTGAGCAGCTCTGCTTTGACAAGGTTTGGGTCAACTGGGCACAAAATCATGTTGCTAGAAACACTTGAAACTCTCCAGGTGTTTCTTGCTCTGTCTGTCACCCTGAGGTGCCAGGGAAGCTCAGAGACCTCACCCAACCACCCAGTCCGTGTCAGCAGGGTGGGCTCCTCCCAGGAGGTGGCAGCTGCTGAGGGGACATTGGGACACATATGGGAGGCACCTCACCATCCGTCCTCTCATGGGGAGGGGCCTACATACCGGGAAACTTTCTCCCAGGTCTTTTTTAGCCGATGGAGTGGCACGCTCCTGAAGGCCGATACTATTGCGTGCAGTGAAACCATGTTGCCCAGGGTCTTGCACTCCTGTGGAGGGAAGCGATGAGCTGTGAGGTGGGGGCTGGATTTCTCCCTTCAGTGCCCCCCAGGGACAGCCCTCCTGGGTGGGACAGATGCTCAGGGTGGGCCCCTTTAGGCACCAAAGGCCAACATTCACTGAGAGGAGGATCTTAGCTCAGCCCAGGGGGGGAGCCAGCTAGGAAGTGAGCCTCCCACCCTGGGACCTGAAAGTCAGGTCAGCGTGCCCCTGACACTAAGGACCTAGTAAGTGTGCTGGGGCTCAGACCTCAGACCTCAACCCTGAGAGCTGGTCCAGCAGGAGAGGCACTTTCTAAGGCTCGGGAGAGGTGCTCTGCTGGGCCTCCCATCACATACCTGGGCCACCTTGATCCAGTGCTCCACCACTTTGGCCCTGTCCCTGGCCTTCATGCTTGGGTCTCCCAGGCAGGTGGTGACCACACAGGAGACCAGAGAGTTATATTGTGTGATGGTGGCACTGACAGTGTGCGCCCAGTGCTGTCTTCCGGGCTTGTTCTTCAGGGGCCAGATGGAGCCCAGGTACTAGTGGGGTAGCACCTGCTTGAACAGCTCCTGGGGAGGAAGGGGAGTGTCACCCAGCCCTGCCCCACCCTAGCTCAGTGTCCCCAGTCCCCTGACAGGATCACACTGGTCAAAAAGCAAAAGCTCAGGAAGCTGAGGATGTGGCCTGAGCCTTCTGGTGTCCCTGGGATTCATTCTCTGTCCACTGAGGACATCCAGCACTGGATGACCCAGGACCCAAGCCACGTGGGGAAAGGGTCAGGAGCATCTTCCCCAGCCCGTCCTCACTGACTCTGGGCTCCAGAAAGCAGCTTAGTGTGCTCATCCTAAGGGGGCATCTCCCAGCATCCCGGTCAGCGCTGAGCTCCGAATTCCTGTTCAGTGCACACTCCTCTGTGGCCGCTACAACCATGGGCTTTGTTTGTCTGTGTCCCTTGGACTTAAGTACGCCTCTGGTGCCTAATCAGGGCTGAAGCTACTGAGTCTCTTGGGCAAGTGAATGGTCCATCCATGTACCTGGCTGCCCACAGCGAGATCCCCTCCTCGCCTACTGGGCCAGGACCCAGCCAGCTTTCTGTGTGATGCTGCATTCTGAGCAGCAGGCCCTGCGAGTGTCCACACACACTGTGCACAGGTGGGCAGGGAAGGCTTGGGCATTGACAAAGTTGCCCAGGACCCATGGGTGGTGTGTGCTGATGGTGTGGTTTGGATCCAGGTCATGGGAGTGTGGGCCAGGAACAGGCAGGTGGGGCGCTGACAGCACAGGGAAGGCTTGTACCCCCATCCTCAGAGGCCCAGTGCTCACCACGTCCATCCCTGTCAGTTGCTCTGCCACCAGCCTGGGAGGGAAGGTCAGGATGTTCTGCTTCTCCTCCCTTACAAGGGGCTTAGTGGTCACAGCCCCTGGGGTGTGTGGTCCTGGGGGTGGAGCAGGCGGTCCAGCTGGCTCCAGCTCATGAGGTGGCCCTGGGGCTGAAGGTGGGGTTGGTGCCGGCCCCAGGTCTGGTGGAAGGGCAGGCGGAGGTGACACTGGCTCCAGCACTAGGTCGGGTGGGGCAGGATCCGGGCCCAGGACAGGCCCTTCCAGTGGCACTGGAGTGCTCAGGAGCTGTGGAGGTGGATCTGGAGCAGGGAAAAGAGACAGGTTCATATACATGCCTGTGTTTTCCATGTCTTTCCAGAGACAGGAAAGGAGCCAATGCCTTTAAGGGAGCTCTGGCCTTCCCCTCCCACCCGTACCCCCCAGTCCTCATCATCTCCCAAGGCTGCAGTCCCCTCACCTTCCAGCCTCGCCTCACTGGACTCTGGACGCTCCAGCTCTAGCCGAAGCGTCTGGGTGAGGCTCACCAGGTTTGCAGCAGGGAAGCTGACCTCCACATAGGCCTGCCTCACAATGAGCCAGGGATTCAGCAGGGGGCTGGCCCAAGTGTCTTATCTGGTGTGGCCAGCGTCCCCACACAGAAGCCAGACTCCTGGGGGAGGTAGGTGGGCAGCAGAGTCAGGTTCCTGGCTTTTCCTTCCACACACCCTCCCCTGGCACCCTTGCTTAAACTTGGGACTTCACGCCTTCCCCTGCCCATCCAGGGGACGGCCCCATGCTACCCTGGACTCCTGTGGTTGTCCTGGGAGCAGCAGTCCTGGTGATCCAGCAGGTTGAACACAGAGTGTGCGTGGTCTCTTCTTCCCCCTGACAGTTCTCCCGAAGGTGCTGTGCCCGGCCCACCCCCGCCTTCCATGCACCTGGGCATCTGGACTGAGGACTGAGACACACTTGTGAGCAGCCTGCTCACCACAATCCTGCTTTGAGCCTGCCAGCGGGGGTCGGGTGAGATGGATGTGGAGAACAGCAAGCAGAGTGGGATGGGTCTCTGGTGCAGAAGGGGCTCTAGGGCGCAACTCGTCCCAGCCTCCCTCTGCTTCTAAGAGAACTGGGACCCCTTCCACAAGTCTCCTTGAGTCCTGACCTCTGGGAGTGGAAGCCACCAGAGCTCAGCCCACCCTTGGGAATGAGCAGACCTGTAAGATCACAGTTCTGCCAGGCCCTGGCCAACTACAGTCCCCACTTTGCAGAACCAGGAGGCCCTCCTTCTGGACCCCCAAGGCCACTCACTGTTTCATCTGGTCGTGTGGGGGTGTCTCCCTGGTCATTATAAGGAGGTAGGCCTCCAGACGTTGAAGAGACCCGTATGCAGTCAGGTCTGGATGGTGGAAAGGACCTGTGAATGATGTCTAGTGTGACTGTCTCATTCACTCACTACAAGTGAGGCCTAGGGATCATGTCTGTTCCATTCATTCATTCAGTTACACTAAGTATCTTCAAATGTGCCTGCTGGGTGTCAGCACTTAAAACACATTGCCAAGCATATGAAGTTTGACCAGAACCATCCCACAGATCTGAGTGGGCCTGGAACCCCTTGCTACCCAGAGAACCCTAACCTGGCTACACCAGAGAAAAGGACAAAGATCAGCTAAGTGGATTCCAAACTCCTTGACAGGTTGTTTTCCACGTGCCTTTCCAAACTCAGAAATGCCACAGGCCACTGATGGGCGAACCTGGTGACATTTCATGCAGGGGAGAGAAGTAAGTGCCATGAACAACCACAGGGTGACCAGCCCTTTGTGCAGAGCTGGGCAGCTGCTAGGACCTGCCAAGGCTGGTCTCCAAATGTAGTCACTTCAAACTCCTGTGGGGGTTTATCCTCTACCACCCCAGCTTTCAGAGGAGCACACTGAGGCTCAGACAGACTTGGGGACCCTTTCAAGACACAAAGCTAGCGGTGGGCAGAGTCAGCACTGTGCCAAAGTGGGGGCATGAGTTCACCCAGTAAGCAGCAGGTCCAGGAAGCACTGGGCTGTGGAGAAGGCCGGGTGGGTGGACACGAAGGTGGAGATGTGGCGGGTGTATCCACCCAGGAAAGCCGGTACCATGAGCTCCATCACCTTCTCCAGGGTGCCTCCCTGGAGGGCCCGCATCCTGCAGGCCTCCTGCAGGTCAGGTGTTAACTCGGGTGCACCCTGAGTGGGACAAAGGAGGGACACACAGTCAGTGGCATCACCATGACTCCCAGGAGGACTGAGTTCTGTCTCAAGCTCACCCAGGAACTCCCGGGCTCTCAGGGACATGGGAAGGAGAGACACAGGTGTGCCCTCCCCGAACACTTGTAGGTTGTAAAACGACCATTTAACTTCGGTGGGTGGGTGAGGGGTGTGGTTGTGCAGTTGTACTTTCTAGGCAATTTTTTGGGCAGAAGAATGTCAACCCTCCTTGCATTGAGTCTGTATTAAGAGTGTCGTCCCCACGAGTCCTCAACAGACATCTCTGGCATAGAAATGAGAACACAGAGGATTCGGGATGTCATGTGGCTTCTCAGGGTCCTGCGGGTCAGAACTGGGAACGGTCCTGCGTGACGTTCCCTGCAGCTCCCTCAGACGTCTGGCGTGGATGGAGAGTGTCTGGGGAAGCTTGCCCCTGCCCAGTTTAGACATAGTGCACAGGATAGACACGGCCCATGAAAGGCAGGGACTTCAAAACAGACATTTAATTTCTCCTCCATTGACTTGAAAGGTGTTTGAGACCCTCACTGTAAAGGTCCCGGATTCCAGAAAGGGGGAAATGCCTGGAGACTGCAGACTGGACAGAGCCAATCACAGGCAGGCATCTGGGCAGCAGCCTTGGGAAGGAGCAATCCATGTGGCAGGTGAAAACCTGAGAGGTGACTCAAAGTACCAGGGAGGGGATTACAAGTCAAGGAACACTGCGATTGCCTTGGACAGCTTGGCATCAGGTGGGTCAGAACCCACAAGAGTGAGAAATCCCCAGGCCAGGCTGGGCGCAAGGCAGCAGCTATCCTGAGCAACGGCTGTTGGCACTGTCGCTGCTCCAGCCTCTTCCATTTGGAATCTGTCTGCACCTGTTAAATTATACATGTGCACGTCCTTACTCCAGCAGTCCCGTCCCTGGCCACTTATCTCCACCTGGGGACAGTATATATCGCGGTGAATTGTGTCCCCCAAATTCCATGACTTTGTAACCCGTGGAACTTCACTACATGCCTGTGTTAGGACTTAGGGTCTTTCAGGAAGGAGTGAAGTTTGAGTTCACTGCATCATGGGACCTGATGCAGTGTGACTGGTGTCCTTTGAAGAGGTGAGGAGGACACAAGGACACGTGGAGCCCAGAGGGGAGTCCATGTGACTCAGAGATGGCCGACAGCCATCTGCCAGCCAAGCAGAGGCCCCTGTGGAGAAGGCAGCCCAGCCGACATGCTCCACTCTACCATCTAGGCTCCCGAACTGTGAGGAAAGGAATGTGTGCGGTTTACGCCTCCTGTCGTGGTCCCGGGTCACAGCAGCCTGAGAAACTGACATAGTCCCCCCGTACACACTTCAGTGTTTCCCGCGGCACTGCTGAAATGGCACTGAATGGAGTTTGTCGAGGCCCAACAGCACTGAGAGGCTGCATCGCTGAGGCCGAGGTCCTCCCTTACAAAACAGTAAGAACATTCGTGAAGCCACAGCTCCAGGCCTGGCTAGGCCTTGTCATATGTTGTGGATGACGAGCAGCAGAGAACCATATAGAAGAGCTTCCTCCCACCCTTCCCTCGTGCATGTGTAAACCATGATGACACGTGTGAGGATGTGCAGACTTGGTGATGGTGTCCACGGACAGTGGAGCTGACTGCTCCCTAGCATCTCTGGGCTGGGTACTTAAGACAAGAAATAGCAAAATGCAGATGTGCTCGTGCTCTGCTGTGAGGGAAACAATGCACTGTTCTCTCTAATATTCCTTCAAATATGGGAGCAGTGTCTCTACCACCCCGTGGAGCTGGTGGGATGAGTGGAGGTCCAGGTGGGGTGTGCATGGGACCGTGGGAGTCTCCAGTGGGGACGCTCTGCAGGGTCTCAGGGGGCTCCCAGCTTTGAGTGTGGATTCTTGTCCCTCCCTGCTCGTCCTGGGGTCCTAGATGCAGAGACCCCTCTGGACCAGCTCTCACCTCAGACCAGGGCTGGATGGTGTTGTTGGCCTCCTGCACCTGCCCCTTAGCCCAGTAGGTGGTGTAGTTGGGCCCATGGCCTGGTGCCTCCATGATGTCCTGGGTGGAGCTCTGCAGAGATAGAGCTGGGCACTGAGCTATCCCTGTAGGCTCAGGAAGCTGTGCCTCTGTGTAATGGCAGGTCTAGCAAAGTGGTACACAGTCCCCCAGGCCACAGTGGGGATGTCCCCTCAGCCCTGCCAAAGAGACAGCACAACTGAATCCTGTCAGCAGGGAAAGGCTGAATCACTGCGGACAATCACCTCCTTCATGAAATATTATGGAGGTGAATATGGCCACCGCTCCTCACCTGGCCGGCCTACAGCGGTTCCCTGTGCTTCCTGAGGATACAGATTGCAGGAAATGTACCCCATACCATACTCCCGCCTCCTGTGTTTTTGTGCAAACCACCGTATCAAGAGTGATGGTACATAAGGCTCTGGGAAGGTCTGCAAGGACCCTGGAGGTGGCTGGACCCCAGGGTGCCTGGGCAGGCAGAGAAACAATAGAAAGCAGTGAAATGCAGAGACAGCAAGGATTTTGTTTGCTCTGTGCTTCCAAGGGAAATGGTAAAACTCTATTCATATTCCTTCCCTGCCAGGAATCGGGTGAGGAGGATTGGAGGCAAAGATGTTATGAGGGGAGTGGTCCTTTGAAAGGTTTGAAGCCCCAGATTTGAGTCTGGCTCCTAGTCCCACCCCAGTCAGCCTGGGGTCCTAGGGGTGTGCCCACTCTCACCTCAGACGGGCACTGGATGGGGTTCCTGGCCAGGCCCTCTTGTCCAACATACCGGTCGATGGTGTCGGGCAACCCCTCAGCCAGCTCCTCCATGATGTCTGGGGTGGAGCACTAGGAAGACAGAGATGGGTCCCAGACCAGGAGGCATCAGGGGCCTCCCTGGGCACGGCCCCTGGGGCAGACGCCCACCCCGAGTTCTGCTCCCGACAGCAGACACAGAGGGAAAGACCTCCAGCCAGTGAGGGGACACGATTACAACTTGAGGACCCCTGATGAACTAGGGGGCAGGGCAGCCTAGGCCCCAGCACTCAGCTTCCCATCCTGCCAGCCATCAGCTGGGCAATGAACATGACCGACCCACCAGGCTTTCAACCCTTAACACTCTGCTCTGGCCCAGGGTGAGTGCCCCTCCTCCCTCGCTTTCCCTCAGCACACCAGACACACTCACACAGGCAGGATGGGAGGGAGGGGCGTGTGGCTGCCCGAGTGGGGCCCAGTTGGGGCCTGGTCTGGAATGGCCTGCCCTGGGCTGCCCTCTGTTTCCTGAGGGTGCCTCGGGCCAGAGGATGAGAGATGTTTGAGGCGAGGTCTGTGCCAACGCCTAAAACAAGTAAGACTCTGGGCTTTCTTCTGCCCAGAGCCTCGGGAAGTTGGGAAACACCACGGAATCATCCTCCTCTCTTAACTGGTTACTGTCAAGTGAATGGATAGGGATGCCTGGTTACCAGAGTTCTAAATTCCCTTGTGACCTGTCCCGAATGAAATGGTGAGGTGCCCCCTCCAGGTTCCATTACCTGGGGCCCTTCCTACCAGGAGAGCCACCCACAGCCCCCTGGGGGCCGTTGACCGCTACCTGACCTTGCCCACGGCGTCTGCATACCTGTGTGATGATGTCCCACACAGCCCTCCCCACAGCCCCCTGGGAACTGGCCAGGGTCCCAGCCCTGGGCAGAGAGCTGAGTGCGGACCTTCTGCACTTGAGCTCCTTTGAAAACTCAGCCTCCTTACCGAGGCTCACGGTGCCTTCCCTGTGAACTGAAACCGGGTTCTGCTGGTGGCCCCGAGTGCAGAGCAGCCACCTGCAGGGGTCACCAGTCTCCTTCCCGCCCTGAGGGGATGTCTGGGTGCAGAAGCCACGTTTCCCACCGGCAGGTGCTGTGACCCCCGGACAAAACCTTTGGCATTCATCACTCCCCGACAACGTAGCGCACATTAAATCTTCATGTTTTACTTTTGTCCCTCAAGTCTCCTGCACCCTGTAGGTGGGGATGGGTCCTGGTCAGGTTTTGTGTTTTCACTTCCATTGCCCAAGGACGTGGAATACATTGTACTGTGGCAGGGCCTTAACAAATACGTGGTGAATGCATGCTTGAATGAGACTGGTGTTTTTAGCCCATTTTGGAATCGGGAAGACGAAGACTCAGAAACATAATGAGTTGGGACCCCTCGCACAAGCTGCAGGAACCACACACAGGTGCTCCCTCTGACCCCGAGGCTCACTACGCTCACCTCCCCCAGGTCACTGACTGACTACAACCCCAGAGAGGGCTGTCTGCCGGAACGCACACCAGTCTGGGTGCACGTGGCCCCCGAGCATCAGTCCTGGCTCTTCCAAATCTGAGGACTCGACACATCGTCTCTGAGCCTGGGAGGGTTTATTGGAGGTTGAATGTGGATGGAAAGCCCCTCCTGCCCGAATAAACCAGCAAAAGTCAATTACCTTTCTCCATCCCTCGAATTCACAGCCAGTGTTTCCAGCACGCTTCTCCTTTCAATGAGACTCCTCCCCTTTCAAACCTGCCTTCGACTTCTGAGCCAGTGGAGCTGGCAGAGCTCACTGAGGTGGGCACCGCCTCAGAGAAGCCACGCTCCTGGCCCACGCCTGGGAGCCCACATGCCCAGGGGCCTCCTTGAGAATCACCTTGTGGAAAGGGCATGGTAGTAGAGAGGAGTACCTGGAGGAGAACCAGCAGGGGTTCCTAGAGGAGTATTCAGAGGAGTTCCCAGGGGAATGCCCAGGGGAAGACCTGGAGGAGGACCTGGAGGAGCAGTACTAGGCTGCACTGAAGAGGGGGTGGGATGTTGCTCAGCCTGTCCCTTGCATGGGACTCCCACCCCGGCTCCCCTGGCTTCTCAGAGAAAACCCATTAAGGTCCCCATGGAGGTGGCTTCCCAGTGGCAGCTGTGCACCCCGTCTACTTTGGCAGTGAACAATTACATGCCTGTTGGGGGATTGGATAAAAATAAAGTGGCCACATCAGTTTGGTTTGGCTGCCTGTGGCTTTAGCACAGGGACAACACTGTCCCCTCACTCAGCACTAACCATTGTCCCTTTCTATCCCCATTCAGCCAACACTGCACCCCCAGTCAGGACCCACTGGACCCCTGTGCAACTGCCTGTGCAACTGTTCAAGGAGCCAGGGTCTCTGTGGTTTCTGATCTTCCAGGCTCAGTGGCCTCAATTCTTCCTCAGGAGGAATGCCAAGGTCAGTCCCTCTGGGCTCATGACAATGACCTCTCTGAACCTGAGTGTCCTGCCAGGGTCATGGACCTCTCTGTTCCTCCCAGAGCCAGGGCTGCTCTTCCCACGCACCCAGCGCCCCACCCTCGTGGCAGCAGGTTCACCCATTACCTCCCTCCCTGCCATCCCAGGAGTCTCTTCCACTGACCCTCTGCCCAGGCAGCCCCAGGGGGCAGTCTCCCTTTCTCTCTGACCTGGCTTCTCTTCTATGGGCCCCACGCCCAGTTCACTTCTAGCCTGGGGCCATCTCACCCTTCAGTTCTGTGGCAGGAAGGCTCCGGACTTTGTTGAAGCTCCTCATTCTCATTTTACCTAACCTGACCTTTCTTAAGTTGGGAGAAGGAGGACAAGTTGAAAGGAAGGAGAGCAAAGTGTGGCAATAAACGTTAGTGTGAGAGATCAGCTGATTATCTGTTGCGCGTGGGTCACCAGCCAGCAGTGACCACAGAACACTGTGGACGGCTCGACAATAAACACGCAAGAAAAAACGACACATGCACAGAGACAGACTAGTTTCTGTCGGGAAGTAGGGACGAAATGGCCACCCCCCCTAGTGGGGAGCGTGCTGATTTACCGTCCATACCTGCTTTTATTGGGATCATTTTGCATAATAATTCAGGTAAAGTACAGTAGTCATTAGGGGGAAGTAAGGAACCATAGAAAATAAAGAACTCTGCCGGTCTATTGAGTTGGGGGTCAAAGAGCTGTAAGACTGAGGAACAAAATAACTTCCTCCTAAGACCCTTCTCATTCAACTGAGAGCATTCTAAAAAAAGAAGGTTTCACAGTAATTGACATGTTCTTTCTTAGGCCTGATCACCCTGGGGAATCCGCACTTCTCAGTAGAGCTGCACCACCCTGTCAAGGGAACTAAGGCAACTGGGAGACAAGGAGGTTTTTTCCCAGATGCTGGGAACTCAGGCTATGTCAAAGCCGAGGAGCGAGGGTCCATCACCCCCTTTTGCTGCAGCCCCCCAAGTCCTTCTTTTGGGGGGCCTCCCAAAGTGATCGTGCCTGTCTTAGGTCGTTCCCTCCGTGGGGAATCTTACCCGTCTTTGGCTAACCGACCAAGCTTTTTGGGGTTCAGTCATGAATAAAGCAGCAGAAGTAGCATTCCTGCCAGGAAGATAAGCTTTTGTCTCCTTGCTGGCTCACGGTTCCAAGGGCGTTCCCTTAGCTTTAGCCTAGGCGGGGGTTTCAGCTCCTGATACCAGTCAGGGCGGTTCCCAACAATTATCTAAATGTTGTCTTTGCCGCACCCCGCTGTTCCTCTGAATGAAGCCAAGGAACGCACCTTGAGGCATTTTTAAAATCAGGATTTTATTACAGAGGAGCAGAGTTTCAATCATCACATAAACAGTTCACACAGACACTTTCTGGAAAGTGACAATCATACAAGCTGTCTGTGTGGAGGGGCGGCATCAGTGCCATCCCTGGGCTTGGCTCTGCCCTCCATCGTTCCTGCCCACCCCATGAGCTTTGTATGCATCAGGGGACAGGTTTGCAGATGTCTGTGATCTCTCCAAGGACACAGCGTGGGTGAGCGGAGGTTCCCTGCTTCGCACCAGGTCTGGGGGGCCTGGCCCTGTTCCCCTGGTCTCTGAGGGTGGAGCCCCACTCAGACCAAGGCACACAGCCAGAAAGTCACATGGAGCTGCCTAGGGCACCAGCTACAGCCTCGAGCAGCTCTGACCCCCAGAGCTCAGGGAGGACACCGGGGGATCCCCACGTTTGGCTTCTGTTACCCATTTCTGAGCTTTCCCCTGGATGAGGGCTGTGACCACATCACAGCACGTTTGCTCAGCACAGTCTGAATCAGAACCTGGTGAAATGGACACGTTCTTGTGAAAACATAAACACACTCTTCTTCTTCTTCACCAAAGGGTGTGGGGAACCAAGCCCCCAGGAAGGGGTCAAGAGTTAGGGTCCTGCATTGTGAGAATGATGCTTGGGCCTGTTCCTTGGCCTCGGGGGAGGTGACCTGACACTACCCCGGCCTTGTGTGTTATCGGATTGTTCCCAAGAGAAGGACGGGGAGGTGCCGGAGCCTTGGGGCGATGCGTCGTGTCCTTGGAGTTAATCTAAACCAGGATGTTCTGTACGTGACCTGAAGGGGTGTGTAAACTTTCTTGAACAAAGACTCTCTTCGTGTAGCAAGCATTCTATTTTTAGAACATCTCACTATATAATGACAGGAGTTTTCAATAAACTTGCCTTTTGCCACCAGAGCAACTGGTCGCTCTCTCTTTTCAGTCCGTCACTGCGCGTCTCGAACCCACTGCCTCGCTGGCCGCGGCAAGTGGCGCCCGAACAAGGGACCGGAACCAGAGGTCTTCGGGGGACCACCAGAGTCCTGAGATTGACGACAGCAGAGCCTGACAGGACCGCTGCTACAGGGGCCCAGTAAGTATACGAAACAAAAAGAAAAACGGAAGTAGCAGGGAGCAGACGAAGAGAGCTAATAAAAATGGGGGGTTTCACTTTCTACTGAGAGGGAACTTTTTGAGCAGGTATTATGTTCACTATTGAGGGGACGGGGAATTTCCACGTCGAAAGGGCAAATCCATCACTTTGTAGATTTCATTCAGCAGATCTGCCCGTGGTTTCCGGAAGAAGGGACTATAAATATAGATACGTGGAAGAAAGTGGGGGAGCGCATCAGAGAACATTATCAGACTAATGGTCCTGAGAAGACACCTGTAGATGCGTTCTCTCTTTGGTCTCTTGTTCGAGACTGCTTAAGGGGGGATTCTGAACTTGCCAAGTGGGAGCGCAGCACGCGGGGCAGTCTCCGTGCTGCTCGCTCGGCGGAGAATCTATATTCCCCTCCACCTCCGCCCGACCGCACCCCCCTAAAATGAGAACCGCCAAGTATGATCAGTCAGAAGTGAACTTATCGGAGAAACCGCGGGTTCCCGGTCCAGCAGAAGTTGATTGGGGGGACCTTGCTGACCAGACAGCATCGTATCACCCCCCTCAGGAGGTGTTCCTCGCCTCGGCTGAGGATGAGAAGCCGGCCGGCGAGGCGGATCTAACCCTGAAAGAATTATTGTCTGTGCTTAAAGAATTAAGGGATGAGCGAGTTCAAGAGGGCGTGAAACCGTTAAGAAGTAAACGGGTGCGGTCCGCGCAGTCCTCACGGAGGATTCAACCCGGCGGCGGGTCCCGCCGTGCCGGCGGCCCGGCGGATCTTTCCCGCTTCCCCGTGCCTCCCGGTCCCTCCCCCCCGCCCTTCCCCTCCCCCGCCACCCGGCGGGTGCGTGGGGCCGGGCGGGCGGGGCCGGGGGTGGGGTCGCCGGGGGACCGCCCCCCGGCCGGCGACCGGCCGCCGCAGGGCGCATTTCCGCCGCGGCGGTGCGCCGCGACCGGCTCCGGGACGGCTGGGAAGGCCGGCGGGGAAGGTGGCTCGGGGGGCCCCGTCTCGTTCCCCCCTCGCGGGGGGGTCGGGCGGGGGCCCGCCCTCCCGAGTGTTACAGCCCCCCGGCAGCAGCGCTCGCCGCATCCCGGGGCCGAGGAAGCCGAGACCGTCGCCGCGCTCGGCCCTGGCAGTTAATTATCATTCCCACCTCGCTGACACCAACAGGCGTTCTCTACCAACAGGGTATTTTGCAATGGCTCCATGGCTCTGCCACCCCGCGGAAAGCCCTTCTTTCCTACCCTACCCTGGTGGCGGAGCGCGTTCAGCAAGGCCGTAAATTATCTATACAAGTCCTAGGTAAGGATCCTCCCACAATTATTATCCCCTATACTGCAGAGCAATATTCTTGGTTGATGAATTTTAATGACTCCTTTGCTCTTGCCTTTGAAGGGTTTGCAGGTGAAATAGCTCATCACCTCCCGCATGACAAGATTCTACAGTTCGCGCACGTTGCCTCTTTCACTTTTCCTAAGGTTGTCGTCAGTGACCCCATCGCAGGAGCCATTTCTCTCTTCACTGACGGCTCCTCTAATGGCAGAGCATCTTTAGTTACTCCTGATAAAACTTATGTATGGTCCACCTCCTTTTCATCTGCACAGGAAGTTGAGCTCTATGCAGTGTCCCGCGCGTTAAAGCTTTTTCAGCAAGCAATCAATCTTTACACTGACAGTCAATATATCGTTCAGTGCCTTATCTGTCCTTGAAACAGTCCCTCTGATCCATACTCACAACCCTACTATTTTCCAATTATTCCTTACAATTCAATCCCTCCTTCAATCTCGTTCTTCCCCTTGTTTTGTCGGACATATTCGAGGTCACTCCCGGCTCCCCGGTCCTCTTGCGCAAGGTAATCATTTTGCTGATCTTCATACACAAGTCTATCTGTCACAGGTACAGCAAGCTACGGATTCTCATGCCCTTCACCATCAGTCAGCCCGCTCGTTACGATATCAATTCCGCTTGACCAAAGATGCCGCACGACAGATTGTCAAGTCATGCTCTTCCTGTGCTCCCTTATCCCCTGTTCCTCATTTTGGCGTCAACCCTAGGGGCCTTCGCCCTAACGATCTCTGGCAGATGGATGTAACCCACCTTCCCTCCTTCGGGAAACTTCAATATTTACATGTTACGATTGACACCTGTTCTCATTTTTTATGCGCTACAGCTCTTCCCGGCGAAAACACCCGTAACGTTATTCTTCACCTCCTTTCCTGTTTTGCCGTTTTAGGAACCCCTCGCGTATTGAAAACTGATAATGCTCCCGCCTATACCAACCATACTTTTCACAATTTTTGTCTCTCTTTTCGAATTATTCACAAAACCGGTATCCCTTATAATCCACAGGGCCAAGGACTTGTTGAACGTGCCCATCTTACTTTGAAACACCAGCTTACTAAACTAAAAAGGGGGGAGATGGTATGATCCTCGGTCCCCGAAGTTACTGTTAGCCCATTCCCTTTTCGTTTTAAATTTCCTCACTCTAGATACCGAGGGGCGCTCTGCAGCTGACTGTCATTGGAGCCCACGTATGAGTCAATACCCACAAGTTTATTGGAGAGATCCCATTGACGGGTCACGCCATGGCCCAGACCCAGTATTAATATGGGGAAGAGGGTATGTGTGTGTTTTTCCTACAGACGCTGAGGCTCCTCGTTGGCTGCCTGAACGCTGTGTTCGTCATGCCCAAGAGCAAAATTCGCAAGCTGATGAGAAGGATAGAGAAGATGTCGCTGACGACACAGCCTCGGATCAGGAGGCCGGAGAAGAAGCTGCGCCGGCTGGCGCTGTTACTTAGCCTTATCTGGCTCTTGAGGCTGTCGGTGAGCGCTGAGGTGTATTGGGCTTTCGTCCCGAACCCCCCTGTCATGCACCCAGTCACTTGGGAAGACAACGAGTTCATTCCAGTTTATGTCAACAACACCCAAGTACTGGGCACCCCTTCCGTCGGACACGTGATACCAGTGAGTGCGATGGTCAATTATTCAGGCATATCTACGACGCAGCCGCTTTGCTTCTCCACCTCTCTGGCAAACTGTACTCTTATTCAGAGGTATGAGGACTGGGACAGTGACTTTAGTAATGGGACTCATTGGGGTGTTGATATGCTGTATTTGAAACGCAACAATACCTCCGCCACGATTGGCGTAGGAACTCCCCCTGCCGACATTCCAACTTGCAGAAGTCGGACCCCGTCGCCCAGCCAATGGGGACCGGCCTGGAGAATTTGCCATCTCAATCAAACAGTTTGCGACCAAGGGGTTTGTGACTGGAGTGACTTTCGCAACGGCTCGTTGCGGCCTCAAAAATCTTCTCTACGGAATTTGGACCAAAAAACAATAGAACCTATCAGACTATGTTGTGGAAAGCTGTGGCCTCTCTTCAGTATATTACCATAGCAAAGAGAGCGGTCCAGTGGATGCACATAGGAGCCCAAGACGCCATCTCTTGGTCTGGAAATCAGAAGAATGTTTCTGTGATAGCTTGTGTACCCGACCCTTTCGCGTTCATTGCTGGAGACTTGCAGGTCTCTCATAATACTGTATATAACCTAACCTGTGATCAGTGCTATCTAACTAACTGCCTTAATTTATCTATGAATGTTAGTTCATTTGCTGTATTGAAACAACCTTCTTTTGCCTTTGTACCTGTTAACCTTTCCACCCCTTGGTATGAGGACCCTAGTTTTGCTATCATCCAAAAGGTTAATGACTTAATGTTGGCCCGCACAAAATGGTTCGTAGGAATGCTCATTGCAGGAATATCTGCCTTAATTGTCCTAAACAAGAAAGGGGGAGATGTGGGGGAACCAAGCCCCCCAGGAAGGGGTCAAGAGTTAGGGTCCTGCATTGTGAGAATGATGCTTGGGCCTGTTCCTTGGCCTCGGGGAGGTGACCTGACACTACCCCCGGCCTTGTGTGTTATCGGATTGTTCCCAAGAGAAGGACGGGGAGGTGCCGGAGCCTTGGGGCGATGCGTCGTGTCCTTGGAGTTAATCTAAACCAGGATGTTCTGTACGTGACCTGAAGGGGTGTGTAAACTTTCTTGAACAAAGACTCTCTTCGTGTAGCAAGCATTCTATTTTTAGAACATCTCACTATATAATGACAGGAGTTTTCAATAAACTTGCCTTTTGCCACCAGAGCAACTGGTCGCTCTCTCTTTTCAGTCCGTCACTGCGCGTCTCGAACCCACTGCCTCGCTGGCTGCGGCAAAAGGGAAGCTAAGCCTTTCACTGGTTTGAGAGATTTCCATTTTCCTGCCTTTCATCACCTTTTCTCAGCTTGTTTTGATGGCCCATAACATTGACCTTAAGAAAGAAATGAAGGTAAACAACCTGGCAAGTCCAAGCATGTGGTTCCCGGCTGCACCAGCAGCAGACCCTGGAGAGAGAGAGAGAGAGAGCTGGAGGGGAGGCCTGGGTGGGCCTCACGACCACCCCACACCTGTCCCGTCCTCATGAGGGACAGAGTGCCTTGCGGGCTCCTGTCTCTGTGAGCCTCCCATACATAACCATGTGGGCTAATTCTTTACAAGAAGTTTCTCTCTCTATCTCCCTCTCTGTCTCTCTCTCTTCCTCTCAGTCTCGTTCTCAGTCTGTGTCTTTTTGTTCCCCTGGAGATTCCTCAGTAACACAGATGGCATTGAGAAGGCAGGAACTGAAACATTAAAATCTTTCCTGAATCCATAACCTGACCAGATCAGCCGTGTCCTCATTGAGAAAAAAAGGGGCCCCGAGTCTCCAAAGTGTTCAGAATGAGGCCAGTGCCCAGAATGCTCTCTGGCCCCCACCTCTCTGCCTGGGAAACCAGAGCTGTGAACTGTGTGAATGGAAACAAGGCAGAGGGACATGAAGGACCAGGAAACCTGCAGAGCCCTGGACCCTCTCACCTGCTTCTCCCACCTGGAATCTCCTGACTCCTCCCACTCAGAATGCTCCCAGAAGAGCACAGGACCCAGGCAGAGTTGGCCTGATACCCAGGCCCAGCGCCACACACCCGACTCCCAGCCTGACCCCGGCAGCTTGGTAGTTCGGCCAGTCCCGTGTTCCTGCTGAGCTGCTGGGAGCCACCTAACATTATCTGAGAGCATCAGGATCCCTCTCACTGTGACTGGGACCCAGGTCCCTGAAGGAGTTTCTCCCACCCCCTCAGACCTTGTCTGCTAAAAGGAAAAACAGAGGTCCCTCCAGCAGTCTGTGGTAGCCATCCTCTCCTCCCTGCCTCTCTGCTGATGGCCCTCGGCCCCAGACAGGTCCTGACTCCTTCTTACCAGCACAGCTGTTACAGAACAGACAAGGGGGGCCTGGTACTATATACTATTATTTAAGAGGCCCCCAGGTCTGTCATGTCCGCCGCCCGAGGAAAGACGTCTCTCAATGCCAGAGATTCGTGAAAAGGAAAGGAAATGTTTATTTAGTGCTATACTAACTTAAAGTAGTGACCTAATGTCTTTATCAAAAATCCTAAAGTCCCCTAAAACACCCACAAACACAGTCACAGTCCTTCCTTCCTTCCCCCTTTGCCCAGTCCAGAGTACCGTATCTCAGGGAAGGAAAACGAAGTCCATGGCTCAGGCAGTCCTCTGGTTCTTAGTTAGTCCTCCTTCTCAACTGGGAGACCTCCCTGGGTTCCCGGCACCCTCGGCTGAGTTGCCGGGGTTTCTGCTAAAACCAGGTGGTGGTTCCCCTTCTAAAGCTGTGGGGGTCCGCACTCTGTCCAGGCCTCGTGGTTCTCCCTCTCAGGGCTGCGGGAAGGGGAGAGTCCCCACTCTGCCAAAGCCGCGTGGTTCTCTCTCTCAGGGCTGTGCATGGCTCTTCTTCCTAAAACACCACGGTTCTCTCTCTCTGGGATGCGCATGGCTCTCCTTCTCAGGGCTGCGCATGGCTCTCTCCCTCTCAAGGCTGCACATGGTTCACCTCCTCAGCGCTGCGCATGGCTTTCCTTCTCAGGGCTGCACATGGTTCTCCACTCTGTTAAAGACGCATAGTTCTCTCCCCTATGGCTGCGGGAAGGGAGAGTCCTCACTCTGCCAAAGCCGCGTGGTTCTCTTTCCTAATGGCCACCAAGTCTGGGTTTTAAATCCCCGCAGCCAATCTTCCTCTGCAGCCTCATTTCCGACTCCTCCCACACTCGGCTTCACATGCCGGAACTCGTATCCTTCCAGCTTTACTGGGCTGCCATCTTGAATCTGGGCAGGTGTGGCCCCATGTCCTGGAGCCAATCTTCTCGGAGCTCCCAGGCAGGCGCTGTAGCTTGGGGGATCTGCCCCCAGTCACTTGTTGGTGGGGAAGTTATTTCCATTCCCCTGGCTCAGAGATGATCACAGCTATTTAACATATCCATACAACCAGCCAAAGGCTATAGATATGTTAAATGACCACACCAGAGGGTAGCTGCAAGGCTGTTGCTATGCAAAACAGCTCTCAATGGCCCTGCTCCATTTGTCCCTTCCCTCAACCCACACCCTGGGTGGGGGGTTGGAGACATCTTAAATCTCCTGGACACCTTAAGTTCTGGACCCCATTTCAAATGCCTATTTGGGGTCCCCCCTCTTGGCTGCACCCTGTAACACAGCCTCTGTTTCTGCCTGTCGATTTGGTCCAAAGGGCTATGCCATCAGCCTAATTCCTCACGGGTAGGGGCATCTTCAGATGAGCTGAAAGTTCGGGGTTGTTTCTCCTGCAGTGCTAAGTGCCTGGTCCAGGCCTGGCCACAGGGATTACCTGAAGAGTCCAGGGTCTCTCAGAGGGGTCTGGGGCCTCAGTGTGATTGGGGGGTGGGGGTGGGGAGGAGTGGATGAGGGAAATGGATGCACTGCTGCAGGGCCTGGCTGGGCTGCTCTGGAAATCCAAGCATCCCAGTGACAGGAGCACTGACACTGATGCTAGAAAGCCCCGTCCCATGGCCCCGGAAGCTGGCCATAGTCTGTGATGACAGTACGGATACAGTCTACAGGTATGTTTATTATTGTTGGTTTTCAATGTGGAAAGAACCAAGCATCCCTGGAATCAATCTCCCCTAGTTTTTGGCATAATTGTGGGTACATGCTTTTGAATTTTATGGGCCAGTGTTTTTATTATTTGTTTTTTAAAGATTTTAGTTGTGTATTTTCAGAAAGGCAGAAGAGAGGTAGAGAAACATAGGTGTGTGAGAGAAACATCAGTGTGTGGTTACTTCTCTCAGGCCCCTAACCAGGGACCTGGCCCACAACCCAGGCATATGCCCTGACTGGGAATTGAACTGGTGACGTTTTGGTTCACAGGCTGGCACTCAGTCAATCCCCTGAGCCACACCAAATAAAGATATTGGCAAATACTTTTAAATGAATCTTTCTCTATCTTCACGAAGGATATTGACTTATGGTATTCTTGTCGGGCAGCATTTTCTTGCTATGATTTCAGGTTCTACCTTTTAATATATTTTGTCTGCTCTGGCGGTTACTAAGTCCTCTGAATGTCCATACAGTTTAGCTTCAGTATATAATTTTCTTCATAATTTTCCACAAGGAAATCTCAGCCCCTGAAAGCTACGCTGATACTTTTCTGCTCAGTATTTTAGGGAAAAACATCACCAATTGTAGATAAGCATTTCAGAACACAGAGGGCTAAGTAATATTTTCTACTTCATTCTTTGAGGACAATAACCTGAAATCATAGGACCAATTGGAGGACCTACACTACATGACCTCAAGGTTTCCTATAAAGCTAGAGCAATCACGAGTGTGTGCCTGGCATAAAGACAGACCTACCAGTATGGATGAATGGAATAGAGTAGAAACTCTAAGAAATAAACCTTGATGTCTCTGCTCAAGAGATTTCAAATAAAGGTTCCAAGGTTACTCAAAGGGAAGGAATGAGACTATTGCCAACAAATCATGCTGGAACAATGGCTAACCATATGTGATGTCAAAGGAATTAACTTATTTGCAAGAAAATACTTGTATATAGAATACATAAAGAACTTTCAAAGTCCAAAAGTAAGCAAAAAGCTACAGTTTGGGAAATAAGGGAAAGATCTGAACAAACGCTTCATCAAAAACTATAATTGGGTGGACAAATAGCACCGAAAAGATGCTCAGGTCATTTGACATAGGAAACGTAAATTAAAACCACAGAGTTTACCACTGCACGCCCACTGGAATGGCTACTACAAAAACGATGACCAATACCAGTGTTTAAATGTGGAAGACTTGGGAGTCTCACACATTCCTAGTGAGCATGTCAATTACTCCACATTGGAACAGTAAACAAGATTGATACAGCTTTACTCAGACTCATTAAGAAAAAAGAGTCAGAAAACACAAATAAATAAAATCAGAACCAAAGTGCAGAAGTTACAAATGACAGCAATCAAGTCAAATCAGTAACCAAAAAGACTGCCAACAAACAGAAGTCTTGGATGGAATCGCTTCACAGGTGAATTTTGTCAAACATTAAAAGCAGGAGGAACACCTGTCCTTCTCAAACTCTCCCAGGAATTCAAGAGGAGGGAAGGCTGTCAAGCTCATTTTAAGAGGCCACCATTACCCCGATTGCAGAAAGGACAAAGACATTACCAAAATACTACATATAGGTCAATATCCATGATGAACTTAGATGCAAAAATCCTCAAGAAACTATCAGCAAAATGAAAGTGGCAATATGTGACAGAGATCACACAGAAAATTCAAGTGGGATTAAGGCTGGGAGGCAACACTGGTTCCATACACACAGATCAGTGAAGACGGTGCACCACACTAAAGACAGAGGAAGGGTAACGGGCATGTGCTCCTATGAACACATGCAGAAAAACATCTGACACAACCCCGATGGCCCCATGTGTGATTAAGAACACTCAGCAAATTGGGATGAAAGGAAACGTAGCTCAACATAATAAAGGCCGTGTATGGCTAACCCACAGCTAACTTCATACTCAAAGGGGAAGAGCTAAATGCGTTTTTACTTAAGATCAGTAACAAGACAGGACTGTCCACTTCTGTCCCTTTTATTCAACATAGTACTGGAAGACTTAGCAACAGGAATCAGAGAAGAAAGAAAGGGCATCCAGCCCTGGCTGGTGTGGCTCAGTGGGGTGAGTGCTGGCCTGCGAACTGAAAGGTCAATTGTTCGATTCCCAGTCAGGGCACATTCCTGGGTTGCAGGTCAGGTCCCCACCTGATCCGTGAGAGGTAACGGATCGATGTATCTCTCACATATTGATGTTTCTTTCCCTCTCTTTCTCCCCCCACTTCCCCTCTGTGCAAAAACAAATAAATAAAATCTTTCTAAAACAAATAGGGCATCCAAATAAACATGGGAGAAGTATAACCGTCATTATAGCAGATGACATAATACTTTATATAAGAACTCTCAAGAGTCTTTAAAAAATAGTAAAACTGACGAATGAAGTCCGTAAAGTAGCAGGATACAAAATTAATATTCAGAAGTCAGCTGTGCTTCTATACACCCCCCCAAAAATCACTAATTATCAGATAATTAGGAAAACAATCCTGTGTAACAATAAAGTAGCTAGAAATAAGTTTCACCAGGGAGGTACAGGCCTGTACTTAGAGAAATATAAGACAGTGGAGAAAGATGCTGGGGAAGGCATCAACAGATGGAAGCCCTTACTGTGTTCATGAAAAGGCAGAATTAAGATTGGTAAAATCCCCATACTTCCCAGAACAATCTCTAGATTCAAAGCAATCTTATCAGAACAAATGGAATTTTGCATAGAACTAAAACAAATAATCTTAAATTTTATATGCAACCACAAAAAGCTGCAAATAGCCACAGCAACCTCAAGAAAGAAGAACAAAACTAAAGGTGTTATGCCACCTGACATCAAACTATACTCTAAGGCCATAGGATTCAAAACAGCATGGTACTGACACAGCAGAACATAGATCAATGGAACATAATGAAGAGACCAGAAATAAACCCAGGCTTATCTGGTCAATTGATGTGTGACAAAGCAAGCAGGAACATAGAATGGGGTAAAGAGATGCCAGTCAATGAATGGCTTTTGGAAAATTGGAGAGATCCATACCTAAAAATGCATCTAGACTTCCTGCTTATACCATGTACAAGGAGAAAGTCTGAATTAAAGACTTAAATGTGAGGCATGAAAATCCTAAAAGATAACACATGCAGTAAACTCTCTGACATGTCTCTTAGTAATATTTGTTCTGATCTATCTCTTCAAGCATGGGAAAGAAAAGAAAAAAATAAACAAACTGCACTAAATTAAAAAGGTTTTGCCAGAAATAAACATCAGCAAAACAAAAAGATAAGATACTGAATGGGAGAAGGTATTTGCCAATGATATGTCACATAAGGGGTTAATATACAAACTTGATGAAGAACTCACACAAGTCAACACTAGAAAAACAAACAAGCTGATTAAAAAATGATCAGTGGACCTGAATAAACACTCCAAAGAATAAGTCCTGATGACCAATAGAAAAGTGACAAGATGCTCAACATCGCTCATCATCAGAGAAATGCAAATTATAATCACAGTGAGAGAGCACCACACACCTATCAGAATGCCTATGGTCAATAAAACAACAAACAATGTTGGTGAGGATGTGGAGACAAGGGAACCCACGTGTCCTGTTGGTGAGACTGCCATTGGTGCAGCCACTATGAAAACCACTATGGAATTTCCTCGAAAAATAAAAAATAGCACTACCTTATGACTCAGCAATTCCACTTCTGGTCATATGCCTGAAAAAAACAACAAAACACTAAGTTGACAAGACCTGTATACCCCTATGTTCACTGTGGCATTATTTACCATACTTGAGAAGCTGAGGGAACCCAACTGCCCAGCAACAGACAAGTGGATAAAGCAGAAGTGACTTGCATATAACAATGGAATATCATGCAGCCTTAAAACAAGAATGAAATCTTACCATTTGTGAAAACACGGGTGGACCTAGAGGGAATTATGCTAAGTGAAGTAAGTCAGACAGAGAAAAACAAATGTCACATGATTTCACTTCTCTGTGAAATTTAAAGAACAAAATAAGTGAACAAACAGAACACAAATGTATTAATAGATACGGAGAACAGAGTGAAGGGTGACAGAGAGAAAGGCAGTTAGGGGCACTGGGTGGAAAAGTGGAGAGATTAAGAAGTACAAATTGGTAGTTCAAAAGTTGTCACGGGGGCAGCCCTCACTCAGGCACTCCTGAGCCTTTTCTCTCCCCTTTGTTTTCCCCCATGTGCCCTGTATTTCTTTCACATACCTGCCCTTCCCCTTTCCCTTTCCCCTTCCCCTTTCCCCAGGTGCCTTCTGTCTGCCTTTCTCTCTCCTAAGCTCCGAGGGCCCTCTTGTGCCCATGCAAAAAGAGAACTTGTTTTCTGAGCCCACCCAGCCCAGTTGGCTCACTTCTTCCATGGCTCACTTCTTCTGCCTCAGTGAGTTTCTAAATTAACTTGTGCTTGTAAAAACTACTCAACTATATAACAAGTATTTTTGCATGGGAATAAGGTATGATCTAAAGTTCTGTTTTCTTTAAAAATTAAATTCCATGTTAATATAATTCTACAGAAAAGAATTTGGATTCCTGTTAATATTTGCTTTTTTTCCCTTTTGGAATGGAATGAGGTTAGGAAAAAGGGGACAAAAATGTAACAAAACATCTCTATTCTATTAGTAAATCACTAGTAGAGACTAAGTAATAAGATTTTTGGAAAAAGTAATCTAGGGAAGAAGGTAAAACACCAGACAGCAAAAGATGCTATAAGGTTCCAATATAATCAAGACTTCTGGTCAAGATGGCAGCATAGGCAGACATGTCTCACCTCTTCACACCATCACACCAAAATTACCAGTAAAATGTAGAACAACTATCACTCAAGAATGTCAGAAATTGAGCTGATGTAAGACTGACAACCACAAAATCGAGTTGAATGGAGGCCTTAAAACTATGGAATTCAAGAAAGCACATCCATCCAATCTGGAAGGAGGGGCACAGACATGGAAAATTCTGGTCCCACCCCCACTAGTGGTGGACAAAACTTCAGAAGGGATACCTTGGGATTCTGGAGTCCCAGCCCCACACCAGGCCCCCAAGGTCAAGGTACCAGTGCCAGGAAGATAACTCACCACAACTGCTGGCTGCAAAACCCATCGGGGATTGATTCGGTGAAAGAAACTTCTGGAGCCCCAAGCAGTTGCTCTTCAAGAATCAATATATGGAATCACCCACTCAGACTGACTCCCTTTGAGCTCCAGCTCCAGGGAAGCATCTTGAAAGACACCAGTGGTATAGAGGGAGCAACTGAAGTGTCTGGCATGAAGGTGAGCAGAGGTTATGGTCTCTTTGCTAAAGTCTTCCCTCACAGAGCCAGCAAGCTGGTGTCATATCTGAGATCCATCAAGCTGGCTAACACTGTTTGAACAGCCTTGAGGATCCCCAGAGGCTCTGCCCCACACAACTTATGGGCCCACCCACCCACTTTGCCGTAAGAATGGCTGGTCTTGCCTCCTAAATGCCATCAAACAAGCAACAGCTGGCTTTAGTGAGCCCTAGGGAAGCCAGATTAGATTCACAGCTTGGCTTTACCTGGGAACCTCCAAGCCCAGCCCAAGAAGCAGCCATCTCCAATCAAGGTGGCTGCTTTACAGCTCAGGACATCTGAGCTGAAACCCAAATCAGAAGGAGCCAGCAAGCAAAGACCTTGGAGAAAGACTCAGCCCGAGGACACGCCCACTGCAGAAGTGCTGGGGAGGAGACCCTGTGGCTGAGGCATCCTGAACAAGAGAGGCAACTGGGAATGAGTCAAAAGGAGTGAGAGGCCCCGTGAGACCTTTCAATCCCTGGGAAGGAATGAAAAGCCACCTGAGGATTCTAAACTAGGACAACACAGTCCGACTCATCTTCAAATCTCACTCTGGCTATTGCATGGGCCATTTGCAGTAGTGCTCATCTGCAGGTGGGAAATGGCCGTTACTCTTGTGTTCACTTGCAATGGCCCTGGCTCAGCCTGTCTGCCTGGCAGCATGTTCCCAATTCACAGGCATGTAAAGAGTCGACTTGTTTAGGAGCACCTCCAACTACTAACTCCCTGGGCTTGGCCCTAGGATTATCTGGAAGTTATTTCTAAAACTAAGATTGAAAATCCACATTATTGTAATATAAAACATAATTATACTCTATTCAGCACTTTAAGAAAGTGGATAAGAATAACTGTCTAAAAATTATTTATTTGTCCCTAGCTGGTGTGGCTCAGTGGTTGAATGCTCCCAAAAGGTCACCAGTTTGATTCCTGGTCAGGGCACCTGTCTGGGTTATGGGCCAAGTCCCTGGCTAGTGGCCAACCAGTCTGTTTCTCTCCTTCTCTTTCTCCCTCCCTACCATCTTTCTAAATAATCAATACAATCTTTAAAAATAGCCCAGGCTAGTATGGCTCAGTGGATTCAGTGCCTGGCTTGGGAACCAAAGGGGGGCTAGTGTGGCTCCCAGTCAGGACACAAGCCTAGGATGCAGGCCAGGTTGCCACTAGGGGGCACTCCAGAGTCAACCCCACATTGGTGTTTCTCTCCCTCTCTTTCTCCCTCCTTTCCCCCCTCTCTAAAAACAAAGAAAGAAAGTCTTAAAAAACAAATCAAAACAAAATTAGACCAAGGGTCTAATTTCTCTGTTGAATCTCTTTGCTACGGCACTAACACGTCTACTCTGGTTCTGACAGTGACAATCTCAGTCTTTAAGCTCTTCATAAGGTAAGTGCTAACAGTGTCAGACATCTCCCAGGTAAATTCAAGATGAAAAGTAAAAATAGCACAAGAAAAATGAAGAAATGTTTCATTCTACCTGCTGTGTGGACAGTAACAGACCTTTGATGACTATGTGACTAAAGCTGATTGCCAGCTATGAAAGCTTTTCTATTACAACTTTTTAAAAGTTTAGAAAAACTCTCTTTAAATATCTTACACCAAAACTAGCATTCCCATTACTTTTCCAATACTTTTCTCCTGATTCACTAGTTCTAAGACTACTTACAGCCAGCCCTCACTACTAAAAAAATTAACAAATTAATTTTAACAGACTGTTAAAATTAACAGACAAAAATTAACAGAAAATTAACAGATGATGAGAAATGGGTCTGGCACAAATGCTGAGGAATTTTTGAGGGCTTGGGGGGTGGGGAGAAAATGGGCTCGTTTTAGTTCTTTTGTTGTGACTTTTGATGTTTCTTTCAAATTGCTTGTTGCCCCCGATTGTAAATTGCTTAGATGTAGTCAGCGTACACAAAGGGGCACTGCTTAAGAAGTTTTTCATTTGCCTGAGCCTGACGATTGTGGCTCAGTGGGCTGGGCAGCCTCCTGCACATCCCATGTCCAAAGGTGACAGGCTGGATTCCGAGTCAGGGCGCATACCTGGGCTGTGCGCCAGGTCCCCAGGTGGGGGCGAGCGAGAGGCAACCGATCCCTGGGTGATGCTCTCCAACATCAGTGTTTCTCTCCCTCTCTCCCTCCCTTCCCCTTTCTCTAGGAACAAATAAATTATTTTTAAAAATATCTATTTGAAAAGAGGATTGTTCATTTGACCAACCCGGCTTTCAAGGGAATACTTTTAAGTAAACTGCTTAACAGTAACTTGCACTTTCCAGGAATTCTTAAACAACACCTTTGACTCTAACAGGTGAAAGCGACTCAGCCATATTCACTGTCAAAACGACCTGCACGCTGGATGGAAATAGGCCAGACAAGGGAAAATGCCTGCGATGTGTTTAGTTAGCACGGCCCTCCGCCTTTTCTTTGTCTTTTTTGCGAAGGCCTGGTTAAGTTTCTCCCTGCTTCCAGGAGAAGTGGATCGCGACCAGACTTCTACCCTTCCTCCTTTTCCCCTCACCCCCGAAGCAGCCGTGGGTGCAGAACCGGCCCCGCAGATCGCGGACCGGCCTGTGCTCGCCCAGCCAGCGACTACACTGGGTTACCTCTGGGCACATGTGGCTGAACAGGGGTGAACCTAGACCACATCCTGTGGGACAACACCAGGAATACAGAAGGCGTCCCCGTTCTCCTGGCCCCGCACCCCACAGGCCGTCCTGCAAAGGGGCGGTAGCCTTGCCCACCGGGACCCAGTGACAGCCGCTGGAAGGCCACTCCTCCCCGGCTCCGGCCTGGGTCCAGCGGGCCAAACAGCCACCCCAACTCTGCAGCCTGCGCGTGTGTGGGCGCAGATCAGGGGAAGGTTGCTGAAGGGCCCTCAGAGCTCCGGCTGAAGCGGGTGCAGCCCTACAGAGGGATCCGGAGAACTTTTCCCCGGCATTCCTGCCCAGACTTGCGATCACCGCCCCTCCGCGGAGAACCTGGGGACTTAGAGCGCGCCCGCGAGCTGGCTTCCTCCTCGCAGAAAGGGGCTCCCAGTGACCCCCACCCGTACCACGGGACGCGCCTAACACGGCCGGCCCTGGCGCTCTGGCTCTGGTCTGCTGTGCGCCTTGCGGTGCCGGCCTGGGTGGGTGGACTGGGCATTTGCAATCTTGCCCAGTAGCTGGGTGCACTCCTCCTGGCTGCCTACCGATGCCCCCGCCCCGCGCACCCTCCGGACCTCCCACCTCCCAACACCCTCCCTCCCTCCCGCCTCACACTGGGTTTCCCGAAGAGCCCCGCCCCTCCCACAGCCCCAGCCCGCAATCCTCTGAGCCTCGCACACCTCTCCCAGACCCCACATCTCGCGCACTCTTCGCCTCTCTGAAGCCGGGGGATGAAAACACAAGGAAACAGCAGCAGCAGCGGCAGCGGCGGCCGGGCCTGCCCCATCCCAGGCCGGGGGTCTGTGAAGTCATCTCAGAACCCTTGGGCGGGCCACCAGGCAGAGCTAGGCAGTGGGAGGTCAGGGGCTCCAGGAGAACAGCTGGGAGGGGCGGCACTCCGGCAGGGGCTGAAAGCTGGAAGCGGGAGGGACCAGGGGTCCAGGAACAAAGGGGACTTGCGGAGCGAAGGGGACCAGCCATAGCTGGGAGCTGAGAGGAAGGGAGAAGGAGAGGGATGGGATGGAGGCCCATCGTGGGTAGGTGCGGCCTAGGAGGGGGTGAAGAGAAAGGGACCGGACTTCTAGCGCCCAGATGTCCAGCTGAGCTCCTGGGGAGCCCGCCAAAGTTGTAGGGTCCCCCAGGCGCAGAGCAGCTAGCACCCCGTGTTTCCCTGGGAGGCAGAGTGGGAGGAAGAACTCGATGCTGCTGGATAGATGAACAACAAGGGAAAGCGCAGAGCTGGAGGGCGAAGAGGCAGGTACTGACTTCAAGGTTCTGTACTGCTGTGCTCCCTGCTTTGACTGGGATCCCAGCTAGTCACTGCACACTCTTTGGATTGCCCACTGCGCTTCTAGTGCCTAGCCCATAGGAGGCGCACAACACACCCCTGTTGAAGGGAGGCGGGATGAATTCCACCTAACCTCTGACACTAAACTCTGAGACTGCAAAGTGTACTTTTTCAATCATAGACATTTCACTTGCAGAAAATTATTGTGAAATAATTGGATAAATGTTCAGAGATACTGATACAAAGATGATCATCACGGAATTATCCATAAGGCAGAAAACAAAACAATGTTAAGTCCATTCATTAGAGCTAAATTTCACACTTTATGGCAGACCAGGACAAAAGATCCTAGAAGGTATTTCTCAGAAATATCTTTAATGTTATGCTTCCACTCAAGATGGAGGCGCGGGTAGACATGCTTTGCCTCCTCGTGTGACCACAAGAAGAATCAGAGCTAAGCTCAAACAAAAATCACCCAGAGCTGGCAGAAAATGGAACTGTATGGAAGCCTGACAGCCAAGCATTTGAAAAGCCACACTCATCCAGATGGGCAGGAGGGGCAGAGTCTGGGGACCGGGCAGAAAGGCCACGGAGTGGTGCGGGAGGTGGCAGAGGGCAGAGCAGGCGGCCCCACATTCTCCTGTGGTGGGTAACACTCAGGAGGGATGCCTTGGGAGCAAGCGATCCCAGGCCCAGGCCAGAGGGCACAGCCCATGGCCCCAGAGCCAGGAAGACACAGCCTCATACTTCTGGCTGTAAAAACCGGGGCGGGGGTGTTCAGGGGGCAGAAGAAACTGCCAGTTTCCTTTAAAGGGCCCACAGGAACTTAGAACATTGGCAAGCCCACCCACTCTGGGAATCACCACCAGGGCCACAGCTAGGAGGATGCCAGTGGCATAACGGATGGGGGTGCAGTTACTGGAAATTGGGGTGAGTGATGGACAAACCTCCAGATGCCAGGCAGAGGCATTGTCCCCTCTCTGACCCCGCCCTGCACACAGACACCAAGTGGTGAAGTGGGGGGCCCCACCCTGCTTACCCACTTAGCTATTCACCTAACGCTCTGTCTCATGCAAGTTAACAGGTGCGCTCAGACAAGGAGTCAAGCAGCTCTACCCCATACACAGAAACAGCACAGGGAGGCTGCCAAATTGAGGAAACAAAGAAATATGGCCCGCAAGGAGGAATAGAACAACACCTGAGAAAAAGAGCTCACTGAAATGGAGAGAGCCAACCTATCAGATGCAGGGCTCAAAACACTGGTGATCAGGATGCTCACAGAACTCACGAGGTACAGCAGAAGCATAAGGGAAGAAATGAAGGCTACACTGGGGGAAATAAAGGCACATGCACGGGGAAACAACAGTGAAGGGAAGGAAGCCAGGATTCAAATCAACAATTTGGAACATAAGGCAGAAGTAAACCTTCAACCAGGACAGAAAGAGGAAACAAGAATTTTTTTAAATGAGGAGAGTATGAGAAGACTCTGGGACAACTGCAAAACTTCCAGCATCTGCATCACAGTGGTGCCAGAAGGAGAAGAGGAAGAACAAGAAATTGAAAACTCATTTGAAAAAATACTGGAAGAGAACATCCCTACCTTGGCAAAGGAAATATATATACAAGTCCAGGAAGCACATAAAGTCTGAACCAGTTGGACCCTGGGGTAACACTGCCCCTGGGCTCATGAGGCCTGCTGGGTGGGGAGGATCAGGGAAAGAGGGCAGGGGGTGCACAGGGGGTCCACCCTGGGTGGGTGCGCAGGTGCTGGAAAGGTTTGCCTGCATCCACCTGAGTAAATGCAGGAAGGCTTGCAGGAGGAGAATGATGAGCCTGCTCAGACCCCAATGACAGCAGGAGTTGCAAAGAAAAAAGATCTGGCCTCAAACATGTTTCAAAAGATGAACAGGGAAGAGCCTTCACAGCTCTTTGGGGCCTGGAGTGGGGAGCAGGGGGCAGGTTCCCTTGCAGGGCTGTGACCTGGATACTTATCCCCCTGCTGGCCACACCCCCTCCCCTCAGGACTTGCTGTTTGCTGGCTGGAGGTGGGTTCATGTGGGATAGCTTGGTCCCTGCTTTGTTGTTTTCCTCCCCTGTTCTGTCCCCTCCTTCCTGGCGCAGGGAGGCAAAAGGGTGGGTGTGGGGCAAGAAGTTCTGCTTTCGATCTCTTAGGCCTTTCTTCTCCTAGAGTGGCTGCTGTCCCCAAATTCATGGCACCCCTTGATTTCTCAGTCTTCCAACCTTCTCCTCTCAGCTGATCTGACCAGACCAGCAGATGACACATCTAGGGGACACAAAGTAGTCTCTAGGCTTATAGGGAGGGGTTTTTGTGAGGTCAGGGACTTGGGGAGGGAGTGGCCTTTGATTTATTTTTTTTTTTCAGTTCCTGTCCTTGCTTTCTTCTTGGGCTGTGGGTCTTCCTCAGCTGAGCTGTTTATGCCTGAGGCCCAGGTGGGCCTATTCTCACCAAAGACAGCTCCCCTTGGAGAATCTCACCTGCCACCCCTGGAGCTCCATGGGAGCCTGAACTGACTTGCTAGAAGTCATATTCCCACCAGGACCTTTCCACATCCAACTTGCTGCCTGACTTCTGATGCATGAGCCTGGGTGATTTCTAGCACTCTGAAGGGGCAGAGAGGAGAGGGACACTTGTGGTAGAGAGAGGAAAAGTCTCTGAAATCGGCTTTCTAGTACGCTGGCCCCCACAGCATGCCCACCAAGAGAGGGTGAGGGCTGGTGTCCCCTCCCCGGTTCCCTCCTCCCCTCTCTGGCTCTCATGGCCGCTCCTGGTGGCCTTTCCGGGAGCACTCTGGTGTGGGCTGCTAAGACAGGGAGTCTGCACGTTGCCCAGTGGGGAGAGGGCAGCATGGAGAGGACCGGGCTGTACCCTCCTCAGGGGCAGATAATGGTGGGAAAGAACAGCATGACACTTGAACTCGGGGAACCAGATGTGGTCTCAAGGAAGGCAGGTGTGGTAGCTTTGAGTTGCTGAGGCAGAACCTGGCTGGGGAAGGGCAGCCTCATGGTTGAGAGGAGGGGCCTGTGGAATGGTTCAGCCCAGGAGCCAGTCCCAAACCTGCCAGCTTCTGGCCAGTCAAGTAAACTCTTGTTTTCTCAGTTTTCTCATCTGTAAAATGGGGCAAACTTACACCTTGACTGTTGTGGGCAGACAGGTTGACAAAAGGGATAAAATGAGAATGCAGTTCAAGTGTCTGGAGCGGTTCCTGGACGTGGTTGTTGTCAGTGAACAGCAGGCATGATAGAGGGAGGTGTTGGTAAGAAGTCTGGCAGCTCTGATCTGGGAGACATCCCCTACCCTAGATGAGCCTCTCACATGATGAGGGGATACGACCTAGAACTCAGAGTCTGGGTAAGCCCCAGGATTGTGGGTGGCAGGGTGCAAGCAGGAGTATGAGAGCCCCTGATGTAACGGGCTGGCCCTTGGCAGCCCTCCACCGCTCTCTTCATGCTGGACAGTTGAGAGCTATGGCTGGCTTGGATCAGCCTGCAGCTCTCTTCCCCAGCAGCCTTGCCCCGAGCTGCCTCTGCCCTCTCAGAAAGGCAGGGCAGCACAGGGTTTAAGGACCTGCACACTGGGCTTTCTCTCCCAGTTCTGAGACTTCTTAGCAGCAAGTTACTTAAATGTTTCCTCATTTCTACAAAGGTCCTGATAATCGCAGAAGGTCCTGATAAACTGGGCCCTGGCTGGTGTGGCTCAGTGGGTTGAGTGCCAGCCTGTGAACCAAAAGGTCTCCAGTTCCATTCCCAGTCAGGGCACATGCCTGGGTTGCAGGCCAGGTCTCTGGTTGGAGGCATGCGAGAGGCAACCACACATCGAATTTTCTCCCTTTTGCCCCTCCCTTTTGCCCCTCCCTTCCCCTCTCTCTAAAAAGTAGAGAACATCTTTAAAAAACATAATCATAGAATTGTACAGATAAAATGAGACAACACCTACAATATCGTCCCCAAACCATAACAAGCTGTGAAAATAGCAGTGTTGGGGTCCCTCTCAGGCCCGGCTCTGTGTGATGATGGTCATGGTGGTGGCTGGGGTGCGAGGCATGTCCAGAGCCCCCAAAGGTCCTCTGTCAGTGGGGTAGTCTTTGAGGTGAGGATTTCATTGCAGACTTTCCAAATAAACGCAGAAGGAATTCTCACAATGCAATGTAACATGATACACCAGGACATTGGTACCGGCCCTTTCCCCTCAGTAGAGCCATATGGGACCGTCAGGGGTCTGAAAATCCTGAGAGCTCCTCCACTGTTTCCCTCTGGCTTTTACCTTCAGCTCCCTTCCTAGAACACCAGCGTGTGCTGTGAAGAACCCGCCCAGGGCTGGTGGGACAGTGCCTAGACCCTGGCCCTGGGAAGGCAGAGGCTGTGGGCTCAGTGTGGGGTGGTACCAGTGTTCCTTTTTTCATCCCAAAGAGGAAACCTGTTGTGACCATGGACAGGCTGCTCACTGAGGCCCCTGAGAGGCTGTCAGCCCTGGTCAGACAGAGCCATTGTTTTATGGGGAGCCTCTGGGAGGCCTGTGGCTGAGGAGGACTTAGGTTTGACAGCAGAGTCTTCTCGCCTGAGAACTCTTGAGGAGGGTGGGTTTGTGGGCATGGGAAGGCACCCTGAGCAAAATGCAGCCAGTGGCACATGATGTTCTATCTCAGGTCATGAATTAATTAATTTATTTATTTATGTATTAAATATACTTTATAGATTATGCTAGTACCACTGTCCCATTACCCCCCTTCATTCCCCTCCACCCTGCACACCCTCTCCCACCCACATTTCCCCCATTTAGTTCATGTCCACGGGCTATACATACCAGTTCTTTGGCTTCTCCATTTCCTATACTATTCTTAACCTCCCCCTGTCTATTTTTTACCTACCATTTATGCTTCTTATTCCCTGTACCTTTTCCCCCATTCTTCCCCCTCCCCCTCCCCATGATAACCCTCCATGTGATCTCCATTTCTGTGATTCTGTTCCTCTTCTAGTTGTTTGCTTAGTGGGTTTTTGTTTTTTATTTTTAGGTTCAGTTGTTGATAGTTGTGAGTTTGTTGTCATTTTACTGTTCATAGTTGTGATCATCTTCTTTTTCTTCAATAAGCCCCTTTAATATTTCATAGAATAAGGGCTGGGTGATGATGAACTCCTTTAACTTGACCTTATCTGAGAAGCACTTTATCTGCCCTCCCATTCTAGATGATAGCTTTGCTGGATAGAGCAATCTTGGATGTAGGGCCTTGTCTTTCATGACTTGGAATACTTCTTTCCAGCCCCTTCTTGCCTGTAAGGTCTCTTTTGAGAAATCAGCTGACAGTCTGATGGAAACTTCTTTGTAGGTTACTGTCTCCTTACCTCTTGCTGCTTCTAGGATTCTCTCCTTCATTTTTACCTTGGCTAATGTAATTGTGATGTGCCTTGGTGTGTTCCTCCTTGGGTCCAACTTCTTTGGGACTCTTTGAGCTTCCTGGACTTCCTGGAAGTCTATTTCCTTTGCCAGATTGGGGAAGTTCTCCTTTACTATTTGTTCAAATAACTTTTCCACTTGTTGCTCTTCCTCTTCCCCTTCTGGTTCCCCTATAATTTGGATGTTGGAACGTTCAAAGATGTCCTGGAGGTTCCGAAGCCTCTCCTCATTTTTTTGAATTCTTATTTCTTCCTTCTTTCCTGATTGTATGTTTCTTTCTTCCTTCTGGTCCACTCCATTGATGTGAGACCCAGCTTTCTTTCCATCATTATTGGCTCCCTGGGCATTTTTCTTCGTTTCACTTATGGTAGCCTTCATTTTTTCATCTAATTTGCGACCAAAGTCAACCAATTCTGTGAGCATCCTGATCACCAGTGCTTTGAATTGTGCATCGGATAGGTTGGCTATCTCTTGGTCGCTTACTTGTATTTGCTGTGGAGCTTTGATCTGTTCTTCTGTTTGAGCCTTATTTTGTTTGTTTGTCCAGGCTGTTACTTTGAGGGGCAGAGCCTTAGGTGTTCACCAGGGCAGGTCAACCCAGTTGTTGGGTTGTGATGCTGTATGTGGGGGCAGGTTCTGAGGTGAAACAATGGCCCTTGCTCCACTCTCTGCCAGCTTTCAGTCCTTTCTGCTGCTTCCCCCAAGCAAACTGGGCCTTTCTGGTGCTAATTCCCATGTGCGTGGGCTTGTGCATATTCTAGAGCCCTGTGGGTCTCTCCAACAAACTCTCCTGTGAGGCTGGTAGTCTCTCCCTGTGCCTCAACCCCCACAGGTGTTTTCAATCAGTGCCCCGAGGCTCTATTTCCTGGCGCTGGGACCCTGGGACTGCCCAGTCAGCCACCTGCCTTGTGAGCAGTGCCTCGCTTCACGATCGCCGCCTCGCTAGGTCTGCCCATTGCCACCCCGAGCCCGGGGTCTGCCAGCCACCACCCGTGTGCCCAGGGTCCACCCGCTGTGGTCTTGCATGCCTGGGATGCTTGCTCCCAGTGCCACTGCTTTTTGTGCTGTGACCCCTCTCCACCCAGCTGCCTGACTCCATCCTTCCTGCTGATCTGGATGAACATGTCTGTTTTAACTCCTTGGTTGTCTGACTTCCATACAGTTCAATTTTCTGTCAGTTCTGGTTGTTATTCTGTTTCTAAATTGTTGTTGTCCCTATCTTGGTTGTGTGAGGAGGCACAGTGTGTCCTCCTACACCTCCATCTTGGCCAGAAGTCCTCAGCTTCAGGTCATGAAGTTTTAACTTAGCATTTTTTTTTTTGGTGATAAGAAAAAATTTCATTTGATAGATTTCACAATGCAGATAGTTTTTTCTCATTTTATGACTATTAGACATTTCTAAATGCTACTTAATGAAGTTTTCTGTTCTTATATAAAATCTAAATGATCTAAAAATGTAAATTAAAATCTATTCATGGCCAGAGATATAACTCAGGCTATTAGTGCCATCCTAGGGACTCATCAATATTCTGATGAATCTGACTTCATTTTGAAACAATTACACAGGACAAGGTGGCAGCCTCTGACACTGGACCTGAGGCTGAGAGTGGCTCTCTGTGCTGTGATGGAGCTCTGGTGCGGTTCCTGCAGAGCATCTAACTGAACACCCCTGGGTCTCCTGCAGCTTCCTGGATTCAAATTAGGAACAAATTAAAGTCAGATTCAGATTCAGTGCTGACTCAATCTGAAGACTTTTGTCCCAAGATAAAGATCAGAGTTTGGGCCAAATTTGCTTTGAGCTATTCTCTCCAAAGCATTGAGCAGGAAAAATTGTACTAATTCTGGTCTGAAAAGTAATGGTTGTATATGAAATGTTTTTGCAACCTTTTCTGGGAAAAAAAATTGAATCCCTGGTAAAATTGTGAAGTAGTTTTCCGGTAATCTTTAATAAGACTAAGATTCTAATGATCTTTCACCAGGAATATTTTCTTAAACCCAACTTAATAACAACTATCTGACCATGTAGATTTCCCAATAAAATATCCCCACCAAAGTGCAAACTTTCAAGAGGGCTGTTAGAGATCTCTTTTCTTGCAGCTAGTTCCTTCAAATAAAAATATAAAGGTGGTAATTGAAGAATTTAGAAACTATTTTTAACAAACCTTAACCTTTTCCTAAGGCTCTCCCCAAACCCTGTTGATGCCATTTGCTTTGAACTCTCAGCAGAATGGGTATAATCGTTTGTCGTACCAAAAGAACCAACCTCCACTTTGTTTTTGAGAAATGTGATCAGTTATTTACTAAGAGGAATAAAAAGAACAGAGAGATAAGAGGAGGCAGAAGGAAGTTAGGAAAAGGAAAGGGAAGGAGAAACATTTCTGCTCACAGTAAACCATGGCAGCAGCTTTCTCACAGAGCTCCATCACCCTTCCTGCACACAGAGAGTGGTGGGATTGGGGTGAGTCAGGAGAATAGGAGTAGGAAACCAGAGAAGTCCTGGGAGTGGAGTCACATGGAGTCATTCTATAGGATCTGAGGATCCTATAGGCCACTGTGAGGATCTGAGCTTCCAATCGAATCCCGGGTGGAGGAGTGACTGTGAGGAGGCAGGGAGATGGGTTAGAAGGCTGAGGCTGATACAAACAGTCCAGGTGGGAGATGATGGTGGCTGGACCAGAGGGACAGCATTGGAGGCAATGAGAAGTGGCAGCCCTGTGTTGTATTGTGAAGGTAGAGACACCGGCCCACATAATTGAAAACCAAGAGTTACGTGGGCATGTGTTGCTGAAGACAAGGGGCTTTACTCCTGGAGTTTCAAGTTTACTTTATTGTCAAGGTAACAATGGAGTCTTCTAACAAACAAACTGGGCATAGTGTGCATAGCTTTACCATAAGGACCTTGTAAAGTACTGTACTTACCCTTTGCTTAGCTTTTTTATGTTTGTTTTATTTTCACTTAAAATTTAATTTCACTAACCCCTTTGTCTGTAGTCCCCTGGTATAATGTTCTTTTTAAAAATAAGACTTCAATTCTCTCTTTGGAGTAAATATGACAATAATGACAACTGCTAACTTAACTGTGGTGAGGTGCTCTTCTAAACTGCCCCAGTAACTACTGTCACCCCATCA
The DNA here is from genome assembly GCF_019186645.2 of Phyllostomus hastatus. Taxonomy (NCBI): domain Eukaryota; kingdom Metazoa; phylum Chordata; class Mammalia; order Chiroptera; family Phyllostomidae; genus Phyllostomus; species Phyllostomus hastatus. The sequence continues at coordinate 70,409,226 of NW_025334041.1, read as the reverse complement.
TGAGAGGGGAAAACTGGGTGCAGGCAGTTAGTTTGTGTGAGGCTCAGACCTCCTGAACAATGAGGGACACCACCACCTCCCAGACAGACCTGCCTGTGTTTGCACCCTCATAATCTTGAAAGAGGTCAAACTGTACATTGAAAAAGTATAAACAAGCTCCAATTTGAACATGATAGGAGTGGATTTGATAAACAAAACTACAATGTGGAGCTTCAGTTTTCAATCTTTCTGACCGTTACCTCCATCTGGGGCATCAGGGCCCAAAGGAAGACATCATAACTCTCTTCACAGTGTTGTCACCAGGAGCCCAGTGCCAGGAGGAAGCCAAGCCTCACAGGAGCAAGGGAGACAGCAAAGCTGATGGAAAGATTTCAGGCACCAGCATGATCACTAGGGCAATAAATTTGCATATGAACAAGGCCAGCTGCTATGGGGGTTAAAGATCAAAATAAACAAACTAGAAAGAGCAACCCTGGATTTTAAAGTTAAACAAACTTGTGTGTGAATCCTGGATCCAACACATGCTCCCTGTTTCCCCCTGAAAATCACCCTCTCAATAGCCCTATAAAAGGAAGATAAGAACCCCTGCCTCCTAAGTTTGTTGAGATGTGTACTTGAAAGTCTGTTGCCAAGTCAACTCCACTACCTCTTATTCACCTATGTCGGCTAAAGGAATAGTCAAATCTAGAAATCGTCCTCTTTCTTTATTCATACTTCTGCCAGCTTAGCCCTCCAAACTCACCGTCTTGAACCTGTCACTGAACCCCCTCCCTCAGGAGTCTCCTCATTCCATAAGTGAAGCACACCACTGCCAGAGGCCCTGAGTGGTGTGGGCCCAACCTTCTCAGGGGCAGCCCTGAAGGACACACCTGAACAATATCTGCTATTCATAGAGTGTTATGCTGTGCCTACCATCGTTATGTTTTACACAATTCATAACAATTCCATGGGGTATGTACCATTGTCCTCCTTTTGCAGACAAGGAAATTGAGGCATGAAGATATTGAATGAATCACCTAAAGCCTCACTGCCACTATGTGACACATAGGTACCCTGCTCCAGATCTGGACTCTACCACTCTCTCCCTACAGATGGAATTAACTTTCTAGTGAAGTAGAAAGACATACACACCATTCATTCTTTTAAAAAAAAAGGTGGTGGGCACAATGTCAGTCACATGAAGATGTTAACATTGGGGCCCAGAGGAGAGACTTGGTGGGCAAGGAAAGACTTTCTAGTGCGATGAGGGTTAAAAGAGGAGCCCTCCAGCACTGATGCACAGGAGACACATCCGAAGGGCGACTACGACTGTGACACTTTCTTGTTTCAGCCCTGTAATAACTTCCCATTGGAGGCACCATACAAACCCCAGTCACCCCCAGATCTGGCCTCCACATACTTCCCTGATTTTACCACCGTTGTCCACAAGTTTACCCGTCTCTATGTCCTGGACCTGCCAATCTTATGCCAGAACCAGGGCATTTGCACTTACTGTTCCCATTGCTTGGGATTCCCTTCCCTCCTCCTCCTCCTCCTCCTTTGTAGCTGAGCCCTCTTCACAACCAATTCCCTGATCACTCAAGCTAAAGTTTTCTCACTCAAAGTTATTCTTTATCACATTGCCCTCTTCATCTTTTTCAAACCACTTTTTAGTATGTGAAATTACCCATTGTCTGTCTGTCTATCTATCAATCTATCCTCTATCTCTTCACTAATCCTTCCATCCCTTGAGTGTAAAACTTGGTCTTGTGATACTGTATTCCAGTGTGTAGGTCAGGGCCTCTGTATATGTTGAATGAATGATGGGTTGCCTGTGAGGCATCAGAGGGGAGATTTCTGGATCTCAGGGGAGAATTCCTAGAGGGAGAAGGATTAGAGTTGGATTCAACTGAGTGACATTTAGAAAAGAGGAAGGAAATTCATACTGGAGTAGAGGTTGACCCTCTCTTCCCTCTAAAATAGCAATTCAGATTAAAAAAATTGAACTTCACAATGAGCTGTTCTAATGTACTAGAATGACTAAATGTCAGACAAGGAGGACGGAAATCTGGGCTGTTGTCCTGATTCTTCAACTAATTTATCTCAAGACTCCCCATCCCTGGATTTCAGATTGCCCACCTGAGAAGTGAGTGAGTGGGACTCGATTGGTCTCTAAATCCCCCTTCACCTCTCAGATTCCAGAGGATAAATTTTCAGCATCCATTTTTTCATGAAGATGGTGCTCAAAGCAAAGTAGGAAGCCCTGCCCCTCCCAAAGCTGAAGCCAAGGCAAAGGATTTGAAAACAAATAAAGCAGTGCCAAAAGGTGTCCACAGCCACAAAAAAAAAAAAAAGATCTGCACATCACCCACCATCCAAGGCCTAAGACACTGTGGCTCCTAAGGCAGCCTAAATATTCCTGGAAGAGCACCCCCCAGGAGAAAGAAGCTTGATCACTATGCCACCACCAAGTTCCCCCTGAATACCAAGTCAGTCATGAAGGAGATGGAAGACAACGGTACACTTGTGTTCATTATGGAGGTCAAGGCCAACAAGCACTAGATCAGATAGGCTGTGAAGAAGCTCTATGACAGTGACATGGTCAAGGTCAACACCCTGATCAGGCCTGATGGGGAGAAGAAGGCATATGTTTGATGGGCCCCAGTCTATGATGCTTTGGATGTTGCCAACAAAATTGGGATCATCTAAACTGAGTCCAACTGGCTAATTCTAAATATTAAAATTTTATACCAAAAAAACAATTTTTTTCAGCATCCTTACCTAGTCACTGTCTATGTGAGGAGTTGGACTGATGCTTCTACCCGTGGCCATACACACTCTGCCCTGCTGCCCTTGAGCAGACATCCTCCAGGTTGAGAATATTAATATTAACTTTAAGTGGCCAACAGGTGGAGCCACTCTCCGAGGCACTGAGCTTTCCAATTAGAAGTTACTTTGAGTGTTCTGGGAGCCGGATTATGCACAAAAAATAGCCCAGGCTGATGTTTGTAAATACGTTTTAGGGCTGGTGCTGGCTCACATGGGATGAGAAAGAACTGACACATAACCAGCTACAGAGACAAAGAGAAATATGGGAAGGGAGCTGAGGAGAGCAGTCTCCTTTCAGAGAGTTTCTGCAGCCAGTCTCAGCAGGGGGCTGGGTCTGCAGCACTCACTGTGGCCCAGTGGTCCCCATGTTTTCATCCAGCTCTCCACCCCACTGTGTGGCCTCCCACAGCCCTGAACTCAAGGCCATGAAGATGCTACAATCCTCATTTTTGGAGAGAATAAGGGACAGTTGTTTCTCTGACCCAGGGACTCTGGCCTGGGGGCCCTGCAACTGTCTCTACAGGAGGCAAAGGCAGGTGGCAGGTGGGGACTAGGGAGAAGACCGAAAAGACTGTCTCCTCTGAAATCTATTCTCATTCTCTGACAAACTCTACAAATGTGCATTGAATCCATAATCTGTGCCAGGCCTCCCCAAGACGAAGCTGACCTGGCCTTCAAGAACTCTGAGGCCAGCAGGCAGACAAGGGCATAGACGGGGTGGTAGGGCATTGTGGGTAGTGGAACAACTGATCTACAGTGGCTCACTCTAATTCTGACGGGGATACAGCTTGTCAGGACAGGCTCATGAAGGAGGTGACACAAAAGCTGAGAATTGGAGCAGATGAGGAAGACAGGGGATCCAGGCAAAGGGAATTGTTGGAACAAAGGTATGGGCCACAAGAGAGAGCCTGGATCTTGGGGGCTGAAAACACTTGGTATGGTTGGGACTTTGATTTTAAGCAGATAGCACAGAGGCAGGAAGGAGAGCAAGTCTGCACATAAAATCTAAAGGGCTACATGTGCCATGGTGAGGAGCCTGGCATTATTCGAGAGTAATGGATAGTCACCAAAGGGTTTTAGGCAGGACAGTGGTGTAGTCGGACAATTTAGAAGAAGGGCCGTGGCTGTGGCATTGTGCTGAGATTAATTCGAGGGCTATGTGAGGTAGGGCCTGAGCCACACTGACAGGGCAGAGCTTTGCAGCAAAGTGATGAAGACTGACTCAGGGCTGAGGCCACAGGGACGGAATGGAAGCAGAGAATAGGGGACACTCTTGGAAAAAGGAGCAGCTGCTCTGGCAGCAACATCAGCCAAAGAACAATAAGCCCCAACAATGGGTCCAAAATCATCCTTTTATTAATTCCACAAGAGAGAATAATGTATGTGTAAATCAGGTTGCATCTTCACTGGGTGACGGCCGAGGATGTTTGAAGACCTTGTTGTCCACTTTCTTTGTTCTCTCACTTCCTCTGATGAAATCATTTGAAAATCACAAGTTTCATGTGACTTGGATTGTCCAAACCTCAGCTGTATGCACAGTGTCACTTCCAGTGTCTCCTAAATGCCTGTTCTCAGTGAATGAGATGAAGCAGGAATCAAAGCCAGAAAAACTTCGATTATGAAGCCGCATGGGTCGTGGAACTGGTTCCCCCTGACAGCTGTTTTCATTTATTGTTTGTATTAATTCCCCCAGCACATTGATTGGGCCTCTCCCCACCCATACTCATCCTGACCAGGCACAGCGTGGACTTGGGGAGGTGAGTCAACCACTGGTGGGAAGAAGGACTCTTCCCAGAGTCCATTGCTGTGCATCTGCTGGGTCCATCTTCTCTCTGAACTCTTTACAAAATCCCTGCATGGCTCCTGGCTGCTTGCCCAGCAGCAGAATCCCAGAGAGGGAAGGTGGGGTGGGGTCCATCCTGAAGAGGGGGCTGGCTGTGCCCACTGCCATCTGCAGCTCCATGACCCACAGCCACACCCATAGCGTGGGAAGTGGCAAAGCACCAATCCCAGCCCCCACACGGGGCTCTGTCCTTGGTAAGGTCCCACTGGTGTCCATGGACAACATGACACTAACAAAAGTCCCCCAAACTCAAGAAAAAAAGAACATAGTCTTAAAAAAGCCCAATTCAGGAGCTAAGGTACAATCCAGGGTTCTCCTTGTCATGGGCTAGAGGTCAAAATTGTTGGCTGATAGTCACGAATTTATTACCAACCAGCCATGAAAATTTCAGCCAGTTACTTAAATGCTGAGCCTAAGGCATCCTTTTTTTCCCCTCCCGAATGACAAATGAGAGAGTTTAATGGCTGGTCTCCAAGTTCCTTCTATCTGTAGGGGGTCTCTGGCTCTCGTACAGTAGTTTTACTTACTGATTCAGTGCGATTATTGGGCTGAGCAGAGAACATTCCAGGGAAACTTAGGGGCAGGACAGTCCTGAGTTTATACCAGGGGTGAGTTAATGTGGTAAACTAATAACTGGGTTCCACAGCCCTACAGATAGATCTAGAAAGAAATGGAACTTCTTGATGCTCACCAGGGCCAGAGGTGGGACACTCAGGGCAGTGGACATAGGTGGTCTAGTGGACAGGGCTACCAGAATGGGAGGAAACACCATGCAGCTTTGCTGCGCTGTGTTCCCATGGAGATGCTAATGCGTGGTTTTCCCCTCTGTAAAACAAGGCCAATACTTCCTTCCTTGCAGGGTTATAGTGAGTGTTAACTGTGACCATGGATGAGTGGCAGAGATGGCTGGCTGCTCCCCAAAATGCATGCTGCAGAAAGTGGGATCCCAGCAGGGGTCTGTTTTCTGGACCCTTTTATATGGCGGCTGGATTATGAGACCAAGTTCCAGCCTCAGAATAAGGGTGGGAATAATGTTACACTTTGAAGTCTGTTCTGTAAAACTCTCAGGTGATCCTTTATCTTCTCCACTACTCCATCCATCAACAGGAGGCTGGTGACTAGAGAGGCCTTGGAGTTCAGGTCCTCAGGATGGCAAGGTATCTTTCAGCCTGGCTCTCTGAAAATGCGTGTCCCAGCTCCCCTGCCCCATCCTCACTCCCCCACCAGCAGGAAATTAGTTACTCCTACATTAAGTCAATGAAATTCACATCAGTCTGTTATAGCAGTTAATGTTACCTTATCAACCCAGTGTTGGAGGACCTAGCACTGTGTCTAACATATAGGAAGTGTCCAATAAATGACTCCCTTTTACCATCATCTAAGCCTACAGCAGGCAGTGTACTACTTGTTAGAAAAGGTCTGTGAGCAAGACACATCCATACTCAAGGAGCTTGCAGACTGTGGGAAATCCAGACAATAACCAGGAGTTTACATCCCATTGTGATAAAGGCTCTGGCAGGGGTGGGCCCAGAATGGCATGACCTGTGGAGGGGGCGCCTCCCCCAGTGCAGGAAACTTAGTGAACATCATGTAACAGCTTCACTCTGCTTTCTCTGGGCAGCCCTCCCTGGACTCTCAAGTGCAGTCAGGAGCTCCCCACTGTGCAGGCAGCTGAGGGCTGACAGTGGTTAGAGGGCATACCGTGGGTGGTGAGAAGTGACGCTGGAAAGAGAGCAGCTATCAGATAAGGAAGATCCCACACACCGCCTGAAGGAGGCTGGAGCTGATCCTCCAACGCTGGTGAACCACTGAAGAAATGTAGATGCGAGAGATGCAGAAATGCCTGCTCTTCAGACACATCCCAGCTGAACTGTGTTGGAGTAGGGCCTAGCGGGGAGGAAGGGAGACCAAGGATCCTGGATCCTGTCCTAATCCATAGGAGATGGCTGGTAATTAGGAACAGCTAACATTCTGACCACTCTATGCTAAAAAACACCCTTTAGAGTGTTTCACAAGTATTAACAACCTATGTCGGTACAATTGCATCCCCAATTCAGAGGTGAGGAAACTAAACTCTGTGATGGTAAATAAATTGCTGAAGGTAGGTCAGGCCACCCAGGAACTCAAATTCCAGAATCCGTACCTAGGCCCTCAGGCAATGATACACTGCTATGCACTTGGGTAGGAACTGAGAGAGTGGGGATGGAGACAAGCAGTGAAGTGAAAAGCGGTGAAAAGAGCCCAGGACTCAGTGGGGCCCTGACAGGGAAGTCAGAGCAGTGCACAGCCTCCCGGTCTCAGCAGCTTCTGGGGATGGGGGCACCCCGCACTGTCTTAGCTTCCTAGGGCTATTGTAACAAATTGCAATTTGTTACAATTGCAATTGTAACAAATGGTGGCTGAAAACAGCAGAAATGTATTCTATCACAGTTCAGGAGGCCAGAAGTCGAAAGTCAAGGTGATATCAGGGTTGGTTCCTTTTGAAGGCTCTGAAGGGGAATCCATTCATGCCTCCCCCCAGCCTTTGGTGGCCACTAGCAACCCTTGGCATTTCTTGCCTTGTAGTAAGGTTGCACCAGCCTCTGCTTCCATGTTCACATGGCCTTCTCTTTTCTCTTTTCTTCCCAGGACACGTCATTGGATTTAGGGCCAAATCCAGGATGATCTCATCTAGAGATCCTTACATTAATTACATCTGCCAAGACTCTTTTCCCCAATAAGGTCACACTCACAGGTCCAGATGGACAAATCTTTTGGGAGAGGACCATTTAGCCCGTTACACCCACCAAGGTCAGGAACCCAGAAGGAGAAAGATGTCTTACGTAAGCTAATGTGAGTTCCCTTTTTAGTATGCTGGGACTGAACGTTTTGTGAGACTTCTGAATAGCAATATCTGGTAGATGGTTAGATAAATGAATCTCAAGTCTTGTCTGAGAGCTCTCAGTTCTGGGAATCAGAAATCTTCAATAAGAGGGTGGGGGAAATGCCCCAGGGAACACATATTGGGACAAAGAGACGAGAATTAGGGCAAAAGAAAGATGAAGCTTTAGATCCAGAGGACAACAAGGAGCTCATACAGGAGTCTGAGAAGAAATGGCCCAAGTGGCTTGAGACTGGTGTGGGGAGTCACAGAACAGAAAGGAGAGGAGAGGTCAATGTGGGTGCAGTGGGCCTGGCAATGAAAGGAAAGGAGCAGCTGGTGAAGGTCCTGGGCAGTGGCTGCATTGTTCAGCTTCACTGAGATGTTTTGGGGCCTTAGGGACACAGCTTCAGATGATGGAGGGAGGTAAACTCCAGAGGGCACGGACAATGCTTTCACCAAGCTTCACTGTAAATGGGAAAGAAAGGATGAGCTGTGTTCAGAGGTGGACAGGATGAGATGCAAGAAACTAGGGGAGAGGGAAGATCTGGGGAAAGAAGGCCGAAAGGCAAGGGAAGGAGTGGGTAACCAGGATGAGAATGGCTGTAGGTAGTCTGTTGTTTTGAAAGCCGGAAGTAGAGGCAGGCAAGTGCCCAGTGCCACCTGTTTTCTCTGTGAAGAAGGAGATAAGGCTTCCTGTAGGAAAACAGTGGGAATGGAGGAGGGGAAGTTTGAGGACCATCAAGAAGATTTTAAATAGCTACTGTGGGAAATGAAGATGACTCGGGGACAGAAGGGTGTTTCGGCAGTATCGGGTGGGGTTGGAGACCATAAGTGTTCTCTGGCAGCATACGGCACAGTGTGTGAATCAGTCAGTTGCACAGGTGCCTAGTTAGAAGTATCCAAGGAAAATGCAACAAAAACATCACAGGGCAGAGACTGAAGGACATTGGCAAAGAAGGTTGAAGGCACAGGCCCCAAAGCCCATGTCCAAGGAAGAAGGAGGGAAAGACAGATGGATGGATGGGAGACCAGAGGGTCAGCACTGGTGTACACAGATTGGGGGGAGGGGAGGAGTAGGCAGCCGGGGGCACAGGGGACCATGAGCAAAGAATTGTGTGCCTGTTTAAATCAGGGACTCTGTTCCAGATGGTGGCAGGATCCAAGTGTGACAAATGGTGGCTCCAAGGAACAGAGAGCATGCCATTCTTTGTGGGGTTCCCTAGAAGCAGAGCTTAGGCATGGATTCTTTTTTGTTTTTTAATCCTCACCCAAGGATATATTTTCAGTGCTTTCAGAGAGAGAGGAAGGGAGACAGAGGGAGGAAGGGGTTGGGGATAGAGATAGAGAAAGAGAGAGACAGACATCGATGTGAGAGAGAAACATCGTTTGGTTGCCTCCATATATGCCCTGACTGGAGACTGAAACCACAACCTACACATGTGTCCTGACCGAGGATTGAACCTGCAGCCTTTCAGTTTACAGAACAATGCTCCAACCAACTGAGCCACACTGGACAAAGCAAGGTAGGGAGGTAGGGATTCTTGTGTAATTATTGTGATTTAGTACTTTATCGAGGGGGTGCTCTTAGCAGAAGGGAGGCAAAGGAAGAAGATGAAGCCAGGGAAGAAAGGTAAACAATGATGTGGTCTTGCCTGGAGACGATTCAGCCAAGGGAGCTCTGGGGCACTAATTGTACCAATTAATTGGCCCCAACCAAAGGCAAGGGGCCAGCCTTTTGTGCTTCCCACGCCAGTCAGCTGTTGGTCACTGGCACAAGGTGGCCCTGTTTGCTTGAGGGTGATTCTGCAGAGAAAGGGGCAGCTGTGAGCAGCTGGGTCCCAGTAATACAGGTGCTCAGATGATGCTTTTGCTCATGACAATGAAGTCATGAGGACTGCTTCCGAGACACGGATATCTTTGTATCCCTAGCACTGTGGCCAGAGGCAGAGCAGCCTATGGCTGAACCAGCAGGAAAGGGACTCCTGTTTTCGTTTTCATCCTTGGCTGTGGGTTTGGTTTCATTGGACTTCCCAATGTAAAGGAGGGCTCATGGAAAGATAGAAATCTCACTTACTTGCATACCTTGCCCTCTTTTCATTGAATGAGTGGACAAATGAATGGAAATCCTGTACTCAGTGTCATGGTGATGGCCAGAACAGGCTCTGTGGCCCCTTGCAGGTCTGAACCCTGTGGAGAGGCATGAAGAAAACCCTAGGAAAAGCATTTTCAGGATTTCTGACAAGTGGAGGAGGGCTGTGGGTCTAGGGTTCCTTTGGTTTTGGTCTTGGTTAAGCTTGTCCATCTGCCCTGAAAGACCATGGCACAGGCAGCCTCCTAACTCATCAACAGGGAACCTGCTGTGACAGTGAATTCCAGTCCTGAGATGCAGGGGAAATGCCAGGGACTTCTGTACCTCTGAACCCAAGTCAGTGGAGGAGCCAAGATCCTAGTGCCATGACTCAGGTAAAGGAGACATGACTGGAGCACTGATTCAAGGGCTGGGATGGGGGGTGTGGGTAGAGAAAAGAAGGCAAACCTCAGGTCCCTCTCAGACTTGAGAAGTCACAACTTTGCAAAGGCCCTTGGAGGGGCCTCTGTTCTCTTCAGACAGGAAACTGAGGTCCCCAAAGAATCATAGCCACTGTCTTAGGTTACGAGGGCTGTCATGACAAAGTACCATGGACTGGGAGGACTTAAACAACAGAAATTTCTTCACAATTCTGGAGGCTAGAAGTTTGAGATCAAGGTGTCCCTAGCAGGGCTGCTTTCTCCTGAGTCCTCTCCCCTCAGCCTGTAGATAGCACCTCCCCCTGGGTCTGCAAGTGGCCTTCTCTGTGTGCCTGAGTCCTCATTTCCTTGTCCTATAAGCAGACCAGTCATGTTGGATTAGGGCCCATGCATCTGACCTCATTTTACCTTAATCGCCTCTTTAAAGACTAATCTCCAAATACAGTCACATTCTGAGGTCCTGGCAGTCAGGGCTTCAACACACAAATATTGAAGGGATGGAGTTCAGCTCACACCCCCATGACCCATTTATTGCAGAAGCTGGCATAGTAGGATACAAACAGCAAACCACCTCATTCTTTCTTATCACACTCATTCAGTGTGCTATGGACATTCCCCTGCCCCCAACCCGGGGATGAAGTCTCAGGCTGGTCTCAGCTCTTCCAGTTGTCCTCAATAAACAAACAGACAAAGAAATGTATTTCTGTCTAACATGAAAACTTCCAGACTCTTTGTCCCATCTAAACCTTCTCTCTTCCATGGCAGCACTTGGCCATGACCCCTGATCTGAGTCAGGTACAAGTTCTTAAGTCTCCCTCCATCCCAGAGGGCCATGGATAGAGCTCCCCATGTGAGTTTATTTCCTCCTCCCTCCCTGGATATTAGGTGGCAAGTGAGCAGGGAGCCATACTCAGCAAAATGAAGCTCTCCAAAGAAACCTTCCCTGTCCACTCTTCAACCTTTCTTCAGGCTGAGGACTGAAGAATTATTGTACCATTTTCACATGCTCTGCATACACAGTCTGTCACTATGTTATTGGCGTCAGCCTTTGGGGTCTCAGCAGAAATAGAGAAAGCCTCTGTTCAACATCCTATAGATTTTTCCACATAATTTCTTTCTTTTAATTTCTTTTTATTTTTTTTAGGGAGGGAAGGGAGAGAGAGAGAGAGAGAGAAACATCAATGTGCGGTTGCTGGGGTTATGGCCTGCAACCCAGGAATGTACCCTGGCTGGGAATCAAACCTGGGACACTTTGGTTCCCAGCCCGCGCTCAATCCACTGAGCTACGCCAGCCAGGGCTTAGATTTTTCCACATAATTTCAATGCCATAATTTATCTGTGCATGTGTGGGAATAGTAGTGGGGTGCACAGACTGTTGGGACAGGGCCTGGGGCCAAGAAAGAAATGGGATTTAAGAGTAGGGAGAGGTTATGAAGGCCCTTAAATATCAGGGTGTGGCGTGGAGGCTCTTCTTTATTTAATTTTTCTAAAAGATTTTAGTTATTTATTTTTAGAGGGAGGGGGAGGGAGGGAGAAAGAAAGGGAGAAAAACATCACTGCGAGAGAGAAACATTGATTGGTTGCCTCTTGCACACACCCCAACTGGGAACCGGGCCCACGACCCAGGCATGTTCCATGGCCAGGAATCAAACACGTAACTTTTTGTTTTGTGGGATGATGCCCAACCAACTCCATCACACCTTCCAGGGCAAAGTGGGAGCTTTTCAAAAACACTAGTGATCCCAGATATTTTTCAGTGGTGGCTTTCAACTTGAAAACAAAATGCAAGAGAATCTGATTGCATGCAACCAATTAAAGTAGAGGTTCTTGAGTAGCAGCCAGGATGAGAATCTGAAATTTCTGGTCTCCTTGGCCTCCTCTGTCCACGGCTGGTCCCTCCACAATACTTCTAATGCTCCAGGAGTCTGTGGAGCACAGGAAGTAGCCACCTTTGTAAGGAAAGGTTTTGGGGACACAGAAACCAACTTTGAAGAAACCACTACTCCACATGCACTGTGCTGTGTGCCATCTGTAGGCACAGGATCCTTGGGATCCCTATAAAGTCAGAGACAGGATCCTGAATAGTGGCGTCTTTGAAACCAAGCAGCTGATACTCTTTCAGGCTCCTCTCCATCTTGTGCCCCAGCCCATAAGAGAAGTTAAGGTGCTTCACTGAGTTCATCAATGATTGAGAGCAAAGGTATATTATTCAAATACTGCTGTAATAATACTGGGTAATGCACAATTCCCACAGTCTCTCTGGTTCATTAAAACAAAGACTTAGGTGATGTTCACAGGTGGGTAGGTTCACTGTGACACTGCTGGTATCTGCCAGGTTTGGCTTGAGTCAGCTGGGATTGGCTGAGGTTAGCTCTAGACAGTGGGCTTGGTTGATCTCTACTGCACATGTCGACTTACCCTAGGAGCAGCAGCCTCCTGGATGTTTTTCTTCTCATGGTGAGTGGAGGCATAAAAGGAAGCTGGTGGAGCCTTGCCGCTGCTCTGGAAGTTTCAAGTCAACACAGGCACCTGTCACTTCCACCCACATTTCACGAACCAATGAAAATCATATGGCCAAGGGCAAAGTGAGATTGATGGGAAAGCTGAGCAGGCACCAACCCAGATGCATATCTCTTCTTCTCATTCTCCAAGCCGTGCCCATAACCTTCCAGGGCTACTCCAGTTGGTCGGTCCCATCCAGTAAGAGTTCTGCTTCTCAGATCTTCACCAAGCTTGACTTTTGTCCTTCTCACTCAGCTGTCTCCTGAGTGAGACTGCAGGTGCCTTAGACACTGAGTTTCCTTTGCTGCCCAGGTGGCAACAGCCATTGCTTGGTCAATCAATATACACTGCTTGATGGATGGATGGAGAAAGGACCCAGAAAACTTCCCTGGAAGGGTGAGGCAGAGTGATAAACTCAGGGTCACCCCACCATTTTTTTAACCACCAGCTGCTGCCTTGAAACATGGCATGTGATGGAAAGAACAAATGCCTGAGAGTCAGAGACACTCAGGCTGCAATTACAACTCTACCAGCCTCCAGTTCTGTGACCTCAGACAAGTTGCTTGGCCTTACAATGACTACAATTTCTTATCTGTAAAAAGGGAGGAATAGTAATTACTTTGCAGGATGATTACTATTTTTCAAACATACTCACACAGCCCTGCCTCAAGGCCTTCATGCTTGCTGTTCTGTCTCTGTAAGTCATTATTCCCATTTCACTTACGTCATGTCTCCGCCAAAATGCCATCTGGTCAGAAGCCTTCTCCAGTTTTACATAAAACAGCACACACCTGCTCTTACACTCCATCTCCTTGCCCTGCATGCTTTCCTGTTGTGTTTATCAACACTCAATCTCTGTTTATCTGCTTCATTACTGTCTGTGTACTTCTCAAACATAAGGTACACTTTGCAGGGGACTGGGACTTGGTTGTTTTAACCATTTTAATAATCCCTGTATGCCCGTGGCCCAGTGTCATGCCTGGATGCTGTTTATTAAATAGTAAACATGGATAAACTGTAAGGTTTGAATGGGACTGTGTCTGCATAGTTCCAACCTAGTGCCTGGCATGTGGCACACAATCAGTCAATGGTAGCAATGTCCTGTTCCAGCTTGTCCCCACTCAGAGTCCCACCTGATCTCTCTGCCCTCGATGCAGAGGACACAGCTCACCAGAGGAGGGAGCTGATCATCTGGGGCACCAGCCCATATGCAGACTTGGGCACATACTTAAGACTTTCCCATTCATTTTCTTTCTCCACCTGTAGCAAACAGAAGAGCCTTGATCTTGTGGGAGCCTGGGGTCTGCTCCATTATTGGTATTTCCAGCGAGGGTCTATGACGTGTCATCACCCAGATTCACCATGTGAATCACAGGCATTCAGCTCATTCCTAAATGCCGTCCTCTGGGTAAAGCAGAAAATCAAGCCAGAAAACTCAGCTGTAATGAAACACAGGCATAATTCCATTTTGATCTTTTAAAGAAGCCTCTATAGTAGAATGTGTCAATATGACTTGTGAACCTGAAACTCTTCTATACAGAAAACTCAAGAAATCCCTTAGTGGTGACTCTGGCCCCTATAGTATGAAACTTATAAGCTCTGAAGGAGTGGGATAATGCTGTAAAAATGAGGGATTAAAGCACAGATAGTTCTGTAAAGGAAATTACTGTCTAGCTTAAAGTTCAAAACCCTGGTGTCATTGGTGTTTTCAGATTTGGGGTGCTTTGCTTAAAATCAAGAGAAGTGAGCTTCAGAGGTTCATGATGAAAAAGTCTGTGGGTTCAAGGTGAGCAGGAATCCTGTGTGCTGGGCTGTGGGATCTGTCCTTTTGGTAGCTTCCCAGCCATGTTCATACATGGGGCACTCAGTGAGGGTGTTCTGACAGGGGAGAATGCGGACACATCAAAGACCAAAGGAGGGAGGGAGTACTGAGGGGAGGGTGCAGGAGAACCTCCACTGGAGGCACTTGAACTGCATCTTAAAGAGAGCAGGTGCTCAGCAAGTCAGCCACACAGAGAAAGGCATGCTGAGTGAGGGAACCAGCCTGCGTGAAGGTGCATGGGACCCAGGGGAGCAGCGCCAGTTCAGGAACTGTCCCACACTTGGTAAGATGAGATTTTTCTTTCTTTCTCTCTACCGAGGACAGTACCAAACATTGTCACATTGGGTATGAGACAAATTTTTTTTTATTTGTAATTTTTTACAAGGGCCTTGAGAAAGTGTACTGTACGGCCTCTGCTCCTAAAAGTGACTTTGTCAGAGGCTCTGCCTTTCAGGCCAGCGGAATGTCTATGGAAGAAAGTCTATTGGCCTTCAAAGAGGGCCCAGAGAAGCATAACTACCCTCTAGCCTCCCCTGGAATAAGTTTGTATGTGCGCACACACACACACACACCTTGCTTCCTGGCCTATCACAATTTATACATGTGTTTCCCTGTCCTTGCAATCTGAAATCAGATCATCTATTCTCATTCTGAACTCCCTCTTAAGTTCGGAACGGCTCGTCCATGACCAACTTCATGCTACTAAACTGACCTAGGAGATTCGTAACCATCTGGGTGCCTCTACCTCCCCAGCCCCATCTCTGACCATCCCTGTTTGGCATTTTCTACTCAATCATCAAACCACTAGTTCTTTGTACTCATGCTCCCACTTCTTTCTTCCTAATCTGACACATTGTTCTTCCCCAAAGACCTTCCTGTCTCTGTCTGCCTGGTCACTTCCTGCTCCACCTCAACCCTTAGCTCAAGCTTTGTGTCCAGTTGTCCTGCCCAGGGCAGGGCACACGCCTGTTTGAATCAGGAGACCCCACCCTGGGCACCCAGAGCATACAAGGCATAGCACCGCTGGGACTTGCTACCTTCTTTTTATACAACCTCTCCCCTCCCCAGGGTTGACTTTCCCACTGGGCTGGTGCTCGGGACCCCAGTATTTTCAGAGGTAGATGAAAATGTTTTAATTCCTTTAAAAATCAGAAGAGAAAACTAATAAGATATGGTCATGTAATCATGAGTGCAGCCCAGATGTTATTCCTCTTTATACCAATGCAGTCATAAAATATAATTTTAAATGAAAAAAGGGTTTTTTGTTTAACAGAAGAAGAGGCCCATGAAGAGCAAAATTCCTTGGGCCTTGAAAGCCTTAAAGCAGCCTTGCCTCCTCCTCTCCATCAGGTGATGAGTCCTTGAGACGCTGCTCTCCTAGCTCCTGGTGCCCTGGTGCCCCAGCTCAGCACCTGGGCTGCATGCTCAGTAAAGGAGTGTTGAAGAAACTGGGTCATTGGGGATCAGGGGCAAAGGGAAGGCTGCTTTCAGTGTATCTGTGAGGGACCTGTGACACTGAATCCAAAGAAATTAGTCCCTGTGACCGCTAAAGTCCACTTTTAAGGGCTAAGACAAAGGAACCAAGGATGATCTGAAATATTGGGGGAAATCTAAATACAACAGGCTTCCAGGCTAGTCTGTTTGTAGGTTTCAAAATCAATGAAATGGTTCTGCATTGTGATGATATGCAAGAATTAGTTCTAGCTGGGTCTTCAAAAGCAATCATGTAAAAAAAGCAGGATTCCAGAGGCAGCCCTCAAGACCAAAGGTACTAGCTGAGTTAGATAGATCCACAGGAAGGAGTCACAGGTGATACATTTTCATTTGGTTGTGATTGTTCAATTGTATGGTTCCTGGGGTAATAATCACTGGTAGTGAAAGTTCTCATTTCTGTAGGCAAATGACATAATAACAGATAAATTCTAGCCTATAGTAATAGAATCAGGAAGTAGAAAGTTCTCAGTCACAAACTCCTAGGCTTGGTAAACTAGTAAGCTCTTTAGAGAGCATTTTATGGCCTCTGCCATTGTACAGATGAGGAAACTGAGGTCCCCAGTCAAGGAATGACTGGCCCAAAGAGAGAGGATGAGAATGAACACATGGCTTCAGTCCCTGACCATCTGGCCATGCTGCACACCCTGCCACATGAGAAAGCAAGAGAAAGGACCATGCAAATACTCCTTCCCTTTAAAGCTTTAAGCTACTTAGGATTCTCTGGTTGAGGGCAAAGGGTAGCTGTGGCAGTACAGAGGGCTATTGATGTTATGAAATTTTGGTGTTATTTGGAAGAAGTTAAATATATTGACTAATTATAGAATTTAAGGTAAGTGTGCATATATGTAAGTATGGATATGTATGTATTCCTTCGACAGTGATTAAAAAAAATTGAGGGATGGGGGAGGGTGTGAATCAACCCAAAAGGAGGCAGAAGAGGAATAAAAAGAAAGACAAAAAACTGGACATTATGAGTAGAACTGAAAAAAGGATATATTGGTATAATCACTTTTGAAAATGATTTTACATTGCCCAATGGATTGAAATGGATGTGTTTTTGACACATTACCATATATTAAAGACACTTGTAATCTATGTTAGGAAATATGTTAAAAACTATGAGCATTTCTTGTAAGAAAAAATACTCTGTCATCAGGAGAATGGATACATAAATTGTAACAATTTATACAATAGTGACAGAATAATGGACTTAAACTTCATGCATTAGCACAGATGAACCTCAAATAAATGAGGTTGAGTGAAAAAAACAAGCCAGGAAAATAAAAATTATTGGATTCAATGTATATAGTGTTCAGATACAGACAAAACTGTGTATTGTGCTGTTTTAAGTGTGCAGACAAATAAGGTCAAGATCTACAGAAATAAAAAAAAATTAACAACTCAGGAAAGTAGTGGCCTCTGGGGGGAAGGGAAGGGAAGGGAAGGGAAGGGAAGGGAAGGGAAGGGAAGGGAAGGGAAGGGAAGGGAAGGGAAGGGAAGGGAAGGGAAGGGAAGGGAAGGGAAGGGAAGGGAAGGGAAGGGAAGGGAAGGGAAGGGAAGGGAAGGGAAGGGGACTAGGGAGAGGTACACAAAGCTTTCAGAAAAGTTGGTAATTAAGCCAAATGATGGGTATCTGGGTGCTCATTTTCTTACTATTCTTTAAAGTATAGATATGTGCCATGTACAATTATTTGCGTGTTTTAAAATGTTTTTTTAAAGTAGTAAAAGGAATAGGAGGTGCACGAATGACGAGAATGTCTGGGGAGAAAATGATGGACCATCTCCAGTTCCACAGGGAAACGGTGTGCAGGTTTCTCAGAGGACAGGATGCCCATTTTGGAAGGGTGAATGGAAGATCTCCAAAGGAAGGGGAGACCAGTACCAGCAAGCCCAGAGGCCATCCACATCATGGACAGTGGAAAAGTACAAGGTGTTGCGAGTGTGTAGCACGGAGCCTGTGCTTTACACACACACCTGGGGGTGGTGAGGCTGAAAAGGAGGCAGGCATGAGGGCTTGTTTAGAGCCTTGCTTGCGCTCCTGTGTCATAAACAGGAAGACATTAGCAGACTTGGAAATTCCCCTTAGTGATGGTCCAAGATGTCTAATGTGGGTGACAAGAATGAAATTCATTTTAAGTGAAGCACAAATAAATCTTTATTCTGAATAGCCTTGCAGCATGCTCTTTCAGGAAGCTAGAATGTGAATCTCAACTCAGGTAGGACTGGAAGGATTGATCTCTTGGGCAGGAAGGGAACTGATGTTTCAATAGGCACAGGCTGTCAACATTACAGGAAAGCAAACATACAAAACCTCTTTCCCTGTGACTGGAAAATCATGAAAATATTAAATCCTTTACTTTTTAAATTTTTTTGCTTTCACCTACAGCATCAAATGTTAGATGCTTTAAAATTCAGATGGAGCTCTAACCGCATGGCTTGGCTGGGGCATTGTTCTGTGAACCAAAACATTGCTGGTTCAATTCCCAGTCAGGGCACTTCCTGGGTTTCATGTTTGGTCCCCGGCTGGGGTATGTATGGGAGTCAACCTATCAATATTTTTCTCTCTCCCTTCCTTTCTCTATAAAATCATCAATCAATAAAAATTAAAAAAATAAAATAGTATTTGGATGGAGAGATCATGGCTAGGAAAGAAGGAAATTGCCCAGAATCAGTCACAGTAGGGAATGCCAGGGCAGTGATTAGAACCCAGGGTTTCTAGGAGCTCTGAAAGAGATTATGAACCTGGAAACCTAAAGTCCATGAATGGTGGGTGTGAACATGAGGGCCAATCCCCTCTATAGTGAGGTCTCAGGCAGAGAAAGTGAGAGCTTTCATTTGTGGACACTGGTGCTTATAAGATGTGAAGTCCTCCTTATATACAAGCTGACCTTAGAGGAGGAAGTGTTACAGAACAGCAATTGGGGTTCTGCTGCCAGCCACCAACCTCTAGGCAAAAATTCCAGAGGCAAAGGTTTGGTGACAAAGGAAAGGAGTCTTTATTCAAAATCAGTTACTTAAGCCTATCGAGTCACAACTTTAAACACTTAAGCCTGTCAGTTAAGGCTAAATTCTAACACCTGAGTTCTCCTAGCTTTTTCCCTGTTAGTATCTATAGGGCTAGGTTACAAACTAGAACAACATAATACACAAAAGCTACGCAATTCCAGAATGGCAAGCTTCTGCCTTAGAGCCTGTTCCATCTAGAACATCCGAAGAATGAGCCTGCCACCCTCTCTCTGTCAGGCCAGCCCAAAATTCCTTCCCATACAAAATACTATCTGGTGAGAAATGCAGGCAGCTGAGCACGACCACCCAGGCATCCTCCAGGAAGAAGAGCCTGAGAGCCAGAGCCAGAGCCAGAGCCAGAGCCAGAGCCAGAGCCAGAACTAGCTCAGGAGCCAGACTGCTCTCTCTGAGCCAGCCAGCCCTCTTTTTATTTCCATTGGCTCTGGAGGCATTCAGCTTCTCAGCCAATCCCACACTAGATTGTCCACAATTGCCTTGGTAAACTCCTATGGCTCCTCCCTACTTCTCCCCAGTGATCTGAGTCATGTTAATCAGATCTCTTTGTATCAGAAAGAGGAAGGGATCTGATGAGAAGGGAGGGCTGGGAGAGGGTATGCCAGGCTCAAAGTCTTTCTAAGTGGAAAATGACTGAATCCCAATCTATTACAGGGGTAGGGCACCAACTGCCTTAAAGGGGTTGTGGGATCTCTGTTCAGGGAATTCAGAGGCCAGTACCTGTGTGGACAAATTCCTCCAGTTTTCCAGTTTTGCTAACCATGGCCAGCTCTCATCTGACGGTTTAATAAGGAGTGTGTTTCAATATTGAGTGCTCACTCTACAGGCAAATGAAAATGCAATGCTCATTTTCATTTAAATATTCTGTCTAGGAATTACATTCACTTGTGTCCAAGTTAGGGATGACCTGACATAAATTTCTCTCCTTTTGTGGAGCCATAGGTGGTGTCAGATCTATTTTCATTTTTATATGTATAGTTTTTCTTCATGCTATGAGATGGGTGTATGCCCCTTGCAATGATGCTGTAAAACAGTATTTATTGTTGCATCATTCTGCCATGGGTCCTCAGATGCAACAGAGTCAAACAATGACCCTTGAAGTAGATTATCCACGCAGAGTAAAATTGCGGTGAGATCCAGTGAAAAAGGATATGATGAGTCCCAACCAGCAGAGCTATGTATGCAGAAGCAGGTGCTTCACAATAAATAGACACACAGGAAACATCACAAGATGACACCAGGAAAGAACCTGCTTGTGAAGTTTAAGGAAAAGAAATAGAACCTGAGGTTTTATGAAAAAAATTCCTTTGATGCTTGAGGTTTTATGAAAAAAAATTACTTTGATGCTTGATGTAAGCATTTGTGTGTGTGTGTGTGTGTGTGTGTGTGTGTGTGTGTGTTTACTTATAAGTTGTAAAACTCAAAGGAATTCTTTGGTTTTTGTTTTGTTGTTGTATCTTCCCTGTTCCATTAGGAAAAATGATCAAAACAGAAGTACTTGAGGAGATAAAGCAGTTAACTGAGTTGTTGAAGTACCCCCCCAAGCCCCTGTAGAAGGGTACAGGATACCCTTGAGAAGCATCTCAAGGGTGTCATGCTGGCCATTGTAATAGGAAAGGCGTTTGAGAGTCAGTGAACAGATGGCTGCTTAGTCCCAAGAAAATTGTTCCTGGGACAGGCTAAGAATCTGGAAGTATTCTGAAGATGCCTGAGAGTCTGGGCCTTTTCACATTAAATATTTTCTTACATAAATTGAATTGTTCATATTATCTTGAAAATCAATGTAATGTTGAAATTATTCCCTGGGAAGAGGATGATGAAGCATTCTTATTCTTTTAAAGTACACCCCACTCTCCTCTTCCCATTGGTAAGATTCTTTCCTGTCTTCCTGGTACACTTGCCAAGCTCCTCAGTTGAGTGCATTTTTAGGATTCATTTGTTGTATCTCTTAGGCTTTTAGATATTGAGCAGGTTTGCCTTCTCCATAATGTCTTGGTTGCAATTATACTAATTATACACAGTTACTCTATTCCATTCCCTACCTTCACATATATATTTCACAGTCTTTCTCTTGGACAAAATTCCTATCTTTTGGGTATTTTTTGTCCCCAGTACAATCCTTTGTACTAATATTTTGGTTTTCCAGTAGTTTGTAGACTCCCTCAGCAATGTTGATATGAAGAATTCCCAGACAAGCAAATCCTGGTATGCCTCTATTTCTCCAGAAAATGGTATTGTATATTCAACAAACAGTGTACATTTTTCATCTTCCAAAGTCCACCTAACAATCTTCTTAAAAATATTCTATTTATTTCTAGAGATATGTTCCCTGACTGGGAATTGAACCGGGAACTCTTTGGTTCTCAGTCTGGCACTCAATCCTCTGAACTACACCAACCAGGACCCAGCTAACAATCTTTATCACCTTCTGGCCTCTTAGAAATTTAAGGGTCATCCTAAATTAAATGTAACTTTCCTTAGGCCACCCAATGAGTTAGAAGAACTCTTGACAGTTGTTGCCTCAGTGGTGCTAAGATCATGGGTATTTCACAAGGAATCTACTGGGTATTTGATTAGGGGATTTTGAGTCTATGGTCTCTGGTCATGTCAGATCCTGATGTTAAATGACCCATTCTCTGCTCTGGGTTTTTGTCACTCATGGCTTCCTCCCTGCTCTTGCTGTCAACAAATTTATGTTCTCCATTCAGAACAAATGCCACCTGTACACTCAAGTGTGCAAACACAGACACACACAGACCACACCTTTCACCTCCTTTGACCATGCTATTTTCCTCCTCAAACATCAAGGGAAGCATAAGACAGATGAGCAAGGCGACTTGGTGTCCCTTTGCTGCAGTTAATTGCTTCCCATTCTGTATCTTGTGCTCAGTGCTCCACGGAATCCAACCATTATTTGCTGGAAACTGTACTAAAGTGTTGAGGTTGCAAATTTGAACAAGATATTGCCCATGCCTGCTGGTTGTTCACCAGTGGTTGTGTAAATAAATACTTGATCAACAAGAGAAATGAGAGATTATATGACTTCCCAGGAGTCCCAAAGACAATGACTATGAAAAGATGACTAGAATACAGGTTGCTTGCATTCTAGTCAGGGACTTTAGAAAACTTTTGCGGAATGAAAAATATGCATTAATTTTTATTATAATAAAGCAAAAGATGGCTTAGTAAATAAATTTAATTCCCATATGTGTGAGGAGCTCCCAAATGTCTCAAGGAATAGATAGGCAAAAGGAAGAAGGAAAAAGAGAAGGAGGAGGAGGAGAAGAGAGGGAAGGGAAAGGAGGGAAAGAAAACTATAAAAAAAATAGATGGTAGGCCCTGGCTAGTGTGGCTCAGTGAATTGAGTGATGGCCTGCGAGCCAAATAGTCACCGATTCAATTCCCAGTCAGGGCACATACCTGGGTTGAAGGCCAGGTCCCCGGTAGGAGGTATGTAAGAGGCAACCCCACATTGGTGTATATCTCCCTCTCTTTCTCTGTCCCTTTCCCCCCTCTCTAAAAATAAATAAATAAATAGGATCTTTAAAGAAATAGATGCTAGAATATACTATTCTAGCATTCTACTTTAAGAGGATGAATACCAAACTGTAATTGCCAATCAATCCTGCTCCAAGCTTCTGAAGGAGGCTCCCAAGTCCTCTGGGTCAGCATTGCTTCTGGACTAGAAGTAGGAAATATGGGCTGTGAGAGGCCAGGTGTTGAGCATCTCAGCAATAACAGTTCATATTGGATTTTCTAATCAGGGAATGTAGGATCCTTCCAAAAGACTCAGAAGAGGCAGGAGTTGGGCATTTGTGGTGGTGTCCCCAACTTAGCTCTGCCAGATCCCCAAAGACACAAAGGATATGCAAACCAATTGACTCAGTCGATTGAACATCATCCTGAAAAGTGAAGGGTCACTGGTTCCATTCCTAGTCAGGGCCCATGCCTGGGTTGTGGGTTTGGTCCCCAGACAGATGAGGTGTGTGTGAGAGGCAACTGATCAATGTTTGCCTTCCACATTGATATTTCTCTCCCTCTTTCTTCTGCCCTTCCCCTCTAAGAAATAAAAACAAATAAAATAATATCTTTAAAAAATTATGATGAAATGGAAAAAGCCTAACCTTCAGGTCCAAGTACCTCGTCCTTGTCCAAATTCCTAATGTGCAACCTCAGTCATGTCACTTTACTCCCTAGCACATGTTTTCTTGTGTCAAACAGCAGAATAATGATGCCTTGAACTAGAAGACAGTGTTTCTGGGGCTCTATCAGAACCACCTTGGGCTTCCTGCTCTTTCTTTTCCAGGTTCTGGCTCAAGCAATGAGAGATGTATGTCCTTCTATTCCCCTACAGAAACTGGGGACATAAAAATGGACTCTTTGTTATTGATCCCAGTTCACTGAAATCCTCAGGTGTGTTAGGAGGGCAAAAATATTTTGAGAGTTACTGAGCTTAAGTGATTCCTGTGCAAAACATCTATGAATGTGTTTTTGTGTATGCTATGGATAAATGTAGTTTTGAACAAGATTTTTATTTTATTTTATTATTTTATTTTTGTTCTATTACAGTTGTCCCAATTTCCCCCATTTCTGTCCCTTGTCCTGCATCCCCACTCTCTCTCCCTCAGTCAATCCCCACCCTGTTGTCCTTGTCCATGGGTTCTTTATACATGTTCCTTGACTAGACCCTTCCCCTTCTTTCCCCCATCCTCCCACTTCCTTCTCCCCTTTGTCACTGTCAGTCTGTTCCTTATTCCATGTCTCTGGTTCTATTTTGTCATTTTCTGTTTTGTTCATTAGGTCCTACTTATAGGCGAGGTAATATGGTATTTGTCTTTCACCAACTGGCTTATTTCACTTAGCATAATGGTCTCCAGTTCCATCCACGCTGTCACAAAAGGTAGGAGTTCCTTCTTTCCTTCTGCTGTGTAGTATTCCATTGTGCAAATGTACCACAGTTTTTGATCCACTAATTTACTGATGGGCACTTAGGTTGTTTCCAGCATTTGGCAATTGTAAATAGCACTGCTATGAATATAGAGCTGCACAGGATCTTTTGAATTGGTGTTTCAGGATCCTTAGGGTATAACCCCAGCGGTGGAATCACTGAACCAAAGGCAGTTGCACTTTTAGCTTTCTGAGGAAATTCCCTACTGTTTTCCACAGTGGCTGCACCAGTCTGCATTCCCACCAACAATGTACTAGGGTTCCCTTTTTTCCACATCCTCGCCAGCACTTGCTCTTTATTGATTTGTTTATGATGGCCATTCTGACCAGTTTGAGGTGCAATCTCAGTGTGGTTTTAATTTGAATCTCTCTGATGGCTAGTGATGTTGAGCATCCTTTCATATATCTATTGGCCATCTGTATGTCCTCCTTGTGGAAGTGTCTATTCAGGTCCTTTGCCCATTTTTTAATTGGATTGTTTGTCTTCCTTGTGTTGAGTTGTACGAGATCTCTATATATTGTATGAGATCTCAAACCATTGTCTGAGGTATCTTTGGCAAATATGTTTTCCCATATGGTTGTTTCCCCTTTCATTTTGATGATGTTTTCTTTAGCTGTGCAGAAGCTTTTTAATTTGATGCAGTCCCCTTTGTTTATTCTTTCCTTTATTTCCCTTGCCCTAGGAGATATATTGGCAAAAAGGTTGTTGCGTGGGATACCTGAAATTTTACTGCATATGTTTTCCTCTTGGACTTTTATGGTATCACGGCTAATATTTAAGTCTTTTATCCGTCTTGAGTTTATTCTAGTGTATGGTGTAAGTTGGTGGTCGAGTTTCATTTTTTTTGCATGTACCTGTCCATCTCTCCCAACACCATTTTTGAAGAGGCTGCTTTTCCTCCATTTTATGCTCGGGCCCCCTTTGCCAAGTATTAATTGACCATAGAGACCTGGGTTTATTACTGGGCTTTCTATTCTGTACCACTGATCTATTTGTCTGTTCTTATGCCAATACCAGGCTGTTTTGATTAACATGGCCATATAATGTAGTTTGATATCAAGTATTGTGTCCTTTCTACTTTGTTCTTCTTTTTCAAGATTACCAAGGCTATTAGGGGCCAGTTTTGGTTCCATATAAATTTTTGAAATATTTATTCTAAATCTGTGAAATATGTCATTGGTATTTTAATAAGGATTGCACTGAATCTATAGATGCTTTATGTAGTATA
Organism: Phyllostomus hastatus; assembly: GCF_019186645.2. Lineage (NCBI taxonomy): Eukaryota > Metazoa > Chordata > Mammalia > Chiroptera > Phyllostomidae > Phyllostomus > Phyllostomus hastatus. Next base: position 70,384,189 of record NW_025334041.1, on the reverse strand, counting down.
GACATTTTAATGATGTTAATTCTTCCAATCCATGAATATGGTATATGCTTTCATTTATTTATATCTTTCTTAATTTCTTTCTTCAGTGTCGTGTAGTTTTCTGAGTACAGGTCTTTTACCTCCTTGGTTAGGTTTATTCCTAGGTACTTTATTTTTCTTGTTGCTATGGTAAAAGGAATTTTTTCCTCTAGTTTCTGTTTCTGATACTCTTTGTGTACAAAAATGCCTTTGATTTCTGAATATTGACTTTGTAACCTACTATTTTACCAAATTCTCTTATTAGGTAGAGTAGTTTTTTGGTGGAGCCTATAGTGTTTTCTATGTACACTATCATGTCATCTTCAAACAAGGACAGTTTTACTTCCTCCTTTCCAATGTGGATGCCTCTTATTTCTTTTTCTTGTCTGATTGCTGTGGCTGGAACTTATAATACTATGTTGAATAGAAGTGATGAAAGTGGACACTTTTGTCTGGTTCCTGATCTTAGTAGGAAAGCTTTTAGTTTTGCCCATCGAGTATGATGGTGGCTGTAGGTTTCCCATATGTGGCCTTTATTATGTTGAAGTATGCTCCCTCTATTCCCACTTTGCTAAGTGTTTTTATCATAAACAGGTGCTATACTTAATTGAATGTTTTTTCAACATCTATTGATATGATCATGTGATTTTTGTCTTTCATTTTGTTTCTGTGGTGTATTACATTTAATGATTTGCAAGTACTGTACCATCCTTGCATCCTTGGGATGAAACCCACTTGATCATGGTATATGATCTTTTTTAATGTATTGTTGGATCCAGATTGCCAATATTTGGTTGAGGATTTTTGCATCTATGTTCATCAGTGATATTGGCCTGAAGTTTTCTTTCTTTGTTGTGTCTTTCTCTGGTTTTGGGATTAGGATAAAACTGGCCTCATAGAAAGAGTTTGGGAGTATTCCCTCTTCTTGGATTTTTTGAAATAGTTTGAGGAGGATAGGAGCTAGCACTTTACTAAATGTTTGCTAACATTCTCCTGTGAAGCCATCTGGTCCAGGGCTTTTGTGTTACAAGATTTTTTTAATTACTGCTTCAATTTCACTAGTTGTTCTATTCACTCTTTTCTTCACTAGTTGGTCTATTCAGGCTTTCTGCTTCTTCTTAATTCAGTTTTGGAAGATTTTATGTTTCTAGAAATTCATCCATTTCACCCAGGTTGTCAAGTTTCTTGAAATATAGTTATTCATAGTAATTTCTTACAATCCTTAGTATATCTATAGTATAAGTAGTAATTTCTCCTCTGCTGTTTCTGATTTTACATATTTGGGTCCTCTCTCTTCTTTTCTTGATGAGTGTGGTTAAACACTTGTTTTGTTTATCTTTTCAGAGAACCAGTTTCTGGATTTTGATCCTTTGAATTGTTCTTTTAGTCTCCATGCCATTTAATTCTGCTCTGATCTTGATTATTTCCTTCTTTCTCCTCACTTTGAGCTTTGTTTGTTGTTGTTACTCTGGTTCTTGTAGATGTAGGGTTAGGTTATTATTTGAGATTTTTCTATCTTTTTTAGGTAGGCCTCTATTGCTATGAACTTCTCCCTCCTAAAAGCCTTTGCTGTGTCCCATAAATTTGGAGCTGTTGTGTGTTCATTTTTATTTGTTTTGAGAAAATTTTTGATCCTTCCTTGACCTCATTGTTAACCCATTCATTATTTAACAATATGTTATTCAGTCTCCATGTTTTTGAATTTTTCCTTGAAGTTGGTTTCTAGTTTCAAGCCATTATGATCCAAGAAGATGCTAGATAGGTTTTCAACTTTCTTGAGTGTGTTGAGGTTTGTTTTGTGTCCTACCATGTGGTCTATTTTTTAAAATGTTCCATGTGCATTTGAAAAGTATGTATACTTTGCTTCTTTGGAGTGAAAATTTCTGTATATATCAATTAAGTCCATTTGATCTAGAGTGTTGCTCAGTGCCACAATATCCTTGTTGATTCTTTGCTTGCAATATCTATCCATAATTGTTGACAATGGGTTATTAAAATCCCCTACAATGAGTTGCTATTCATTTTTCTTGAAGTCCTCCAAGATTTCCCTTATATATTTGGGTGCTCGCTCCTATGTTGGGTACATATGTATTTATGAGGGTTATATCTTCTTGATGGATTTTCCCTTTAGGATATGAAATGTCCTATTTTGTCTCTTTTATGGCCTTTGTTTTGAAATTTATTTTCTCTGATATAAGTACTGCTATCCCAACTTTTTTCATGTCTGTTTGCTTGGATACTTCTTTCCAAGTTTTTATTTCTTTATTTTTAGAGAGAGGGGAAAGGAGGGAAAAAGAGAGGGAGAGAAACATTAATGTGTGGTTGCCTCTCACACACCCCCACTGGGAACATGGCCAACAACCCAGGGATGTGTTCTGACTGGGAATCAAACTGGCAGCCCTTTGGTTTGCAGCCTGGCACTCAATCCACTGAGTCACACCAGCCAGTCATTTCATCTTCTTAAAGCAGTCCCTTTAGCATATCTTGCAATGCTTGTTTCGTGTAGATGTATTCTTCTAGCCCTCCCCCCCCCACACACTTTTTTTGGTCTGGGAAACTCCTATTTCACCTTCCATTTTAAATGAGAGCCTTGCTTGTTGGAGTGGTCTTGGTTGCAGGCCTTTGCTTTTCATTACTTGGAATATTTCTTGCCATTCCCTTATGGCTTGTATTGTTTCTGTTGAGAAATCAACTGATAGGAGCTTCTACTTGTCATTTCAGAAATGGCAGCTCTGCTGGGAGGGATGTTCTCTGGGCAGCCATCTGGGCCCCTGTCCACTGTTGGGACTGCCTGGCCAGGCTTTGCTTCTTCAGGCCATGCCAGGTGTTCAAGGTCTTCTCTGACTACCTTGGTGGATGAGTTGGAGTCATCTTTCGAGGCTTGCTTTGCTTCTCTGGTGAGTCAGGATTATATTAATGGCACAGATCAGAAAGAACTATGAACTGGTGTTGATCAGTGGATACAGAACTTTCTGGGTATTGTAAGACAGACACAATGTTTTTTTTTCTACCAAAAAATTGCAGTTAGATGTCTCAGAGTTGAGGAACAAATTACAGCAGAAACACTTGACAAAGCTGCGACATTGGCAGTAGGTGCTGAAGGACATCAAAGGGCAGCACAAGAAGCAAGCTGACATCCCTCAGGGCTCCTTGGCCTACCTCATGCAGGTGTCTGCTAATACCCCTGCACCCATGAAACACACCTGAGGAAAAGTGGCATGAGAGTGAGCCTACATGTGAGTCAGTGCAAACAGTTCTTGCCAAGCTTCACTTCTGAGTGGCATGGCATTTTGGAAGGACTCTGTCAGAGAACGAGATGACTTTAGTTGCATGCTCTTACTAAAATGTTCCCCCTATTTTTATAAGCTCTTATTTTTTATTACTTTATAAAATGCCCATAGCATAGCTTAGGTAAACTGTGTGTGTGTGTGTGTGTGTGTGTGTGTGTATTTTTAAACATAAGTTAGTGTAGGGGAAATGGAGTCAGTCTGGCTCCCTCATCACCTGATACACAGTGTTCCCATAACCTTGAGAATGGGCCCATATGCACAAAATCCACACTCTGTTATATAATATCTTGACACCTTGCCAGCTTTGTGTGCATTTAATATATAAGGTGATGCAGACTCCAGGAGTCTGTGGGTTGTGGATGAGGTAAACAAATTCACATGGACTACTGCATCCTATGGAGAAAAAGGGATGGCCAACCACTCCCTCAAGAGGAGAGCAGGACAAACTTTTGCCTGGACAAACTTTTATTGCTTTCCAGTTTCATTACATCAAAGAAGATTCTCATTATTTCAAGATTTAGTTAAGTGATTACTTATTACAGATAATGAAAAAAGAAAAAAGTTGCAAATGCAAGGGAACGATAAAAATGATTGGTTTGGTTACATTTTGTCCTTGGGACATCTTAGCACAGACTTTAGGGAGTTGCTTCAAAGATATAGATTAAACATCTGCAGTCTTAACTCAGGGTGAGGGAGTTTTAGCAAAAGCAGGTCTCATACCACCCTGGGTACAATGCAGGCCTGATTCCCCATGGGAAAGCCGATCTGCACACCTGGCTCCTGTGTGCCACCTTGCATTTGATTGGTTTTCCAGATCAGTACTGGGCTACATTTGCCACTGCCATGCTGATCGGTTCTCTGTAAGGAGGGAGTTGGGACTTCCCGAGGTGTGACACACCGTGCAACACGAGGCTTGCGGCATGTATGGATTGCTCCACCCTTGAATAAAGGCATGTCAGGCATTCCCACGGCTCCATGAATTCTCTTCTGTCTGCCTGAGTCCTGAGTGAAACTTCCCGGCCTTGAAAGGCTGTAAGACAGACAGTATGATGCTATTAACATTCCTTTTTGTGTACTGCTTGTTTTTATTTTTAAATTTTTGTGTAACTTTTAATTTCTTTGTATTTCCAGTTTTAGATTAGTTTGTATCATTTGAGGGAAAAACAATTTGAATGATATGATCTGTGAATCAGGCAGTGAGGGTTTGGGTTGTAAGTCTTTTATGTTAATTACCACCCCTTCACCTAGTGGTAGTATGTAAAAATATGTACACATGCCATGTTTCAAGACTTTGAACTACCTAGGAAGAGGAATCTAATGCAACAATGTTTGTAATGCTTTCAGAGCTCTCAGAATGGGGATACTTTGTAAACAGGTTGGAAGAGGACAGTGATACCCTAGGTTAGTGTAGTAACGTTGCAATAGAATCCTTAAGTTGATGTTGACTCCCGTTTGGGGTAAGTTTATATCTTGTGTGTTGCTTATTTACTTGCGGGGTTTGGGGATGTAGTACAAGCAATAATATGCTAGGTTTTTTAATGTTCAGCAGTAATGAATCAGTTTAAGTAACAGACTCACCATGCTCTCAATGATGTGACTTGGGCAGTGGTGAAGGGTAATGGTTAAAGCTCCCTGTGATAGCCTTTTTTTGTTTTGACTTTTGTTTGCTTGAGCCATTTGTGTTTTAGGGTTTTGGATCAGAAAATTTCCATTAAGGAAGGCTCTTGCTAATGGATTGTACTGATTCTAAGGGACAGGGCCTTGGGGTGGGGAAAGGCCTGCAGAATGACCCTCGTTGACTTACTCTCCACAAAGCACATATTTGGGAAGACATTTTAGCCTCTCGTTGGTCACACAGGCCAACACATTCTTTACTGATCTGCTTCTGAGAAATACACTGGTGCTGTGCATGGCTCTCCCTAAATGAGGGAGACAGCTTTCCTTTCTTGGCTGCTTAGTCTCCAACTAGATTACATCTCTTTACACTCCACTGTCTTCTGAACAAGCAGTACTTCCAGGGCGTGGTTTCTTGATTCATTTTTGTTTTCTCCAGCCTTGAAGGCCTCTCCCCCGCCACACACAGGCACCCACTCACAGTGCCATCTGGCCTGGCTGCGTCCTGGACCCTGAAGCCCCCAGATGCTCTCTCTACTGCACCAGGACACAGGACTTCCTATCTCCTACCAGCCTTACATGGTGCTCCCTCGAGGGTTAGTAATTTGTATCTGACTCTCTGAAATTGTCAATCTATCCATTTTTTAGGCTTCTTGCTATTCTCTGTCCTTTCTCTTTTTTTTTTACGTTTTTCTTCTCTTTAAAATCTCATTCTAACCTAGCTGAAGAAAAAATCTATTTTAATGTCCTACGCAAAGTTGTACCTTTCCAAATTGTTTCAGCTGTTAAAGTTTTTCATTGTTTATGTGTTTTACTTCAAGTTTCTTTTACCTTATCTTTAAATTTTAACTTTACTTCACCCTGGCTGGTGTGGCTCAATGGAATGAGTGCCAGCCTGTGAACCATAAGGTTGCCAGTTCAATTCCCAGTCAGGGCACACACCTGGGTTGTGAGCCAGGTCCCCAGCTGGAGGCATGTAAGAGGCAACCATACATTGATGTTTCTCTCCCTCTCTTTCTCCCTCCCCTCTCCTCTCTCTAAAAATAAAGAAATAAAATCTTTTTTATTTTAATCATTGTTCAAGTACAGTTTTCTCCCTTTTACTCCCAATCTAGCCCACCCACCCAGCCCTCCCCACTTCCCTCCCATTACCATCCTCCCCCTAGTTTTTGTCCTTGTGTCCTTTAAATTTGTTCCTGTAAACCCTTCCCGTTCTCCCCTGAAATTCCCTCTTCTCTCCCCTCTGGTCACTGTCAGCCTGTCCTCTCTTTCAGTGTCTTTGGTTATATTTTGCTTGTTTCTTTGTTTTGTTGTTTAGGTTCCTGTTAAAGGTGAGATCATATGGTATTTGTCTTTCACTGCCTGGCTTATTTCGCTTAGCATAATGCTTTCCAGCTCCATCCATGCTGTTGCAAAGGGTAGGAGCTCCTTCTTTCTTTCTGCTGCATAGAATTCCATTGTGTAAATGTACCATAGTTTTTTGACCCATTCATTCACTGATGGGCATCTACATTGCTTCCAGCACCTAGCTATTGTAAATTGTGCTGCTATGAACATTGGGGTGCATAAGTTCTTTTGGACTGGTGTTTTAGTGTTCTTAGGATATAGTCCCAGCAGCGGAATTGCTGGGTCAAAAGGCAGATCCATTTTTAGTTTTCTGAGGAAGTTCCATACTGCTTTCCATAATGATTGTACCAGTCTGCAGTCCCACCAACAGTGCACTAGGGACCCCTTTTCTCCACAGCATCTCCAACACTTGTTGTTTGTTGCTTTGTTTATGATGGCTATTCTGACTGGTGTGAAGTGGTATCTCATTGTGGTTTTAATTTTCATCTCTCTGATAGCTAGCGATATTGAACATCGTTTCATGTGTCTTTGGATTTTCTGTATGTCCTCCTTGGAGAAGTGTCTGTTCAAGTCCTTTGCCCATTTTTTAATTGGGTTGCTTGTCTTCTTAGAGTGAAGTCGTGTAAGTTCTTTATATATTTGGAGATTAAACCCTTGTCTGAGGTATCATTGGCAAATATGTTTTCCCATACAGTTGGTTCTCTTTTTATTTTGATACTGTTTTCTTTAGCTGTGCAGAAGCTTTTTATTTTGATGAGGTCCCATTTGTTTATTCTTTCCTTTATGTCCCTTGCTCTAGGGGACATATCAGTAAAAAATTTCTGTGTGAAATATCTGAGATTGTCTTACCTACGTTCTCCTCTAGGACTTTAATGGTGTCATGTTTTATATTTAAGTCTTTTATCCACCTTGAATTTATTTTTGTATGAGGTGTAAGTTGGTGCTCGAGTTTCATTTTTTTTGCACGTAGCTGTCCAGTTCTCCCAACACCATTTGTTGAAGAGGCAATTTTTACTCCATTTTATGTTGCTGCCTCCTTTGTCAAATATTAATTGACCGTAGAGACTTGGGTTTATTTCTGGGCTCTCTGTTCTGTTCCATTGGTCATGTGCCTGTTTTTATGCCAGTACGAGGCTGTTTTGATTACAGTGGCCTTGTTGTATAGTTTAGTGTCAGGTATTGTGATCCCTCCTACTTTGCTCTTCTTTCTCAAAATGCAACAACTATTTGGGGTCCTTTATGATTCCATATAAATTTTTGAAGTGTTTGTTCTATGTCTGTGAAATAAGCCATTGGTACTTTAATAGGTATTGCATTGAATGTGTAAATTGCTTTGGGTAGTATGGACATTTTGATGATATTAATTCTTCCAATCCATGAACATGGTATATGTTTCCATTTGTTTGTGTCTTCCTTGATTTCTTTCCTCAGTGTTATGTAGTTTTCTGAATACAGGTCTTTTACCTCTTTGATTAGGTTTATTCCTAGATATTTTATTTTTCTTTTTGCTATTTCAAATGGGATTTTTTTCTTGATTTCTGCTTCTGCTGTTTCATTGTTGGTGTACAGAAATGCCTTTGATTTCTGGATATTGACTTTGTATCCTGCTGTTTTGCCAAATTCATGTATTAGATCAAACGGTTTTTTGGTGGAGTCTAGGATTTTCTATGTATACTATCATGTCATCTGCAAACAGTGACAGTTTTGTTTCCTCCTTTTCGATTTGGATGCCTTTTATTTTTTTTTCTTGTCTGATCACTGTGGCTAAAACTTCCAGTACTATATTGAATACAAGTGGTGAAAGTGGACAGCCTTGTCTTGTTCCTGATCTTAGTGGAAAAGATTTTAATTTTTGCCCATTGAGTATGATGTTGGCTGTAGGTCTCTCATATATGGCCTTTATTATGTTGAGGAATGCTCCCTCTATTCCCACTTGGCTGAGTGTTTTTATCATAAATGGGTGCTGTACCCTATCAAATGCTTTTTCTGCATCTATTGATATGATCATGTGGTTTTTGTCTTTGCTTTTGTTTATGTGATGTATTACATTTACTGACTTGTGAGTATTGTACCATCCTTGCATCCCTGGAATGAATCCCACTGGGTCATGGTGTATGATCTAAGAAATAAAATCTTTAAATAAAATAAAATTTACCTTTACTTCTTTTACTCTTCGACCTTCCCTTTATTACCCTACTTTATTTTCTTTTCGCTATTTCTTCCCTTTCTCCTGTCTCCCTCTCTCCTCTCATCACTTCCAAAGATCTCCCTGTGTGGCCTCAGGTGTGCTGTGGAATTCCCAGGCCTGTAAGTAATAAACCTTCCCTCCCCCAAGCTCCTAATGAGTTTTCCAGTGGTTGTCGCTGAAAAACTGTCTTGCAATCACAATAAGGACTTCAAGGTCTGGTCCAGCCACAACATTTGTTATTGATAGGCTGAGACAGTATAGGAAACAGTATTAGGTAAGATACTTGTCCAAATTAGGTGAAAATCACAACACATAAACATTCTACCAATCATCCCCCACTGGCATCCATGGCCAAGCCCGTATTTTTAGAAGCCTGCTCTGGGCATCTCAACTTTTGCAGCTACCTGCCATTGCCAAGTGCGTTTCACCCTCCCTCGCGTTTGAAGTCCCCTTGCTCCCTATGTCGCGTACCTCAGAGGTCTTGCCTCTGGTTCAGCTCTATCATTATTATCTTCCTAGTTTCTTATCCTTCAAACAAGCATTAAAGATGTTTCTACTCATTCTGTGGGAATGTACATTTACACAGCAAAATGTGTGTGTGGTATTTCTTGCGCTATTCTTAAAAAGAATGTTTTGTATTGTCTTACTTTAATAAACTTTTACCTAAGAGGTGAAGAGTTTCCAGGAAGGAAGATCTTGTATACAAACATGTTTTCCGTAAGGACAAACACCATGAACGCGAGACGGCGGTAATCTGATAATTTTAATAATCTTTTTCACTTGTGCTGTCAATCAGAACCCCCTGCCCAGAGGAGAGGCGGGGTCTAGAGGCTGGGCGGGGTCATTCTGGCTGGAGCCCAGCAAACCTTGAGCTGAGCTCCCCTGCCTTCAGTGCGGAGGAAGTGGGCTTCAGGAGGAAAAGGGCAAAGAGTCTTGACCAAAGTGAAACTGGGGCGGGGGACAGGACCAAAAAGGAAATGTACCAAGGGTGAGGCGGGTGGGAGAGCAGGTAAAACCGTTAACGCCTGCTGCCTGGCGCTCCAGAGTGTAAACCGACCAGCTGGTTCTGAGCATTTCTGGGTCGCCTTCCCGTTCTGACACAGCGCTGTGCTGGGCTTGGCTGCTGGTGGGCCTTGGGAGGCCGGGGGAGGGGTGAACAGTGGCCTAGCGTTAGGGGTGAATTGTCAAGCAAAACTGGGATTAGGAGAGCCCCAAGAAGAAAAATCTTGAGGACATTCTTAGGGCCTGAGGGCCTCTCCCACTTTCCTGAAAGGGAAAGGGAACTGCAGGCCCCTGACCCAAGAGGAGTCCCCAGGGCAGTGGAGGGAAAGGCACTGCCTCACCGTGCAGGGGAAGGAAGCTGCCCCGTTGTCCTCCAGGGCCAGGTTGAACCGAGGTGCGCCCACCAGACCAAGAGACTGCAAGGGCATCTGCTTCTTGCCTGCACCTGGGAGGCCCTGTGTCACCTAGGGGCACCTGCCCGACCCTGTCCCTCTGTGTCCCTGTGTGAGAACAAGGGTACCTCTAGGCAAAGGAAGGGAACACTTAAATAGGTCTTCAAGCTCCTGCCTGTGCTGCCTGAGGTGGTAACAGCCACAGGGCTAATGCACAGCAGGAGCTGATCCCCAGTCACTCCACCTAGAAGGGCCAGTGGGGGGTTTGCAATGGTTTCTCTGGCAGCGTTTAACCTTCAAGGCTTCAGACCTGGAGCCTCACATCCTGATTTGGGCTTGGGCAGCATCTGGAGGCCAGTCCCCAGGGCTGACAACCGGTGGAGGATATCTCAAGTGATACACGGGAGTGACAACCTCCCCTGGGCTCATGAGGCCTGCTGGATGGGAAGGATCAGGGAAAGAGGGCAGGGGTGCATTCTGGGTGGGTGCACAGGTGCTGGAAAGGTTTGCCTGCATCCAAATGAGTAAATGCAGGAAGGCTTGCAGGAGGAGAATGATGAGCCTGCTCAGACCCCAATGACAGCCGGAGTTGCAAAGAAAAAAGATCTGGCCTCGAACATGTTTCAAAAGATGAACAGGGAAGAGCCTTCACAGTTCTTTGGGGCCTGGAGTGGGAAGCAGGGGGCAGGTTCCCTTGCAGGGCTGTGACCTGGATACTTATCCCCCTGCTGGCTACACCCCCTCCCCTCAGGACTTGCTGTTTGCTGGCTGGAGGTGGGTTCATGTGGGATAGCTTGGTCCCTGCTTTGTTGTTTTCCTCCCCTGTTCTGTCCCCTCCTTCCTGGCGCAGGGAGGCAAAAGGGTGGGCATGGGGCAGGAAGCTCTGCTCTGGATCTCTTAGGCCTTTCTTCTTCTGGAGTGCCTGCTGTCCCCAAATTCATGGCACCCCTTGATTTCTCAGTCTTCCAACCTCCTCTCAGCTGATCTGACCAGACTGGCAGATGACACATCTAGGGGACACAAAGCAGTCTCTAGGCTTATAGGGAGGGGTTTTTGTGAGGTCAGGGACTTGGGGAGGGAGCGGCCTTTAATTTATTTATTTTTTTTCAGTTCCTGTCCTTGCTTTCTTCTTGGGCTGTGGATCTTCCTCAGCTGAGCTTTTAATGCCTGAGGCCCAGCTGGGCATATTTTCACCAAGGACAGCTCCCCTTAGAGAATCTCACCTGCCACCCCTGGAGCTCCATGGGAGCCTGAACTGACTTGCTAGAAGTCATATTCCCACCAGGACCTTTCCACATCCAACTTGCTGCCTGACTTCTGATGCATGAGCCTGGGTGATTTCTAGCACTATGAAGGGGCAGAGAGGAGAAGGACACTTGTGGTGGACAGAGGAAAAGTCTGTGAAATCAGCCCACTCTTCTAGTACGCTGGCCCCCACAGCATGCCCACCAAGAGAGGGTGAGGGCTGGTGTCACCTCCGAGGCCCCTACCTCCCACCTCCGGCTCTAATGGCTGCTCCTGGTAGCCTTTCCAGGAGCACTCTGGTGTGGGCTGCTAAGACAGCGAGTCTGCAAGGTGCCCAGTGGGGAGAGGGCAGCATGGAGAGGACCGGGCTGTACCCTCCTCAGGGGCAGATAATGGTGGGAAAGAACAGCATGACACTTGAACTCGGGGAACCATATGTGGTCTCAAGGAGGGCAGGTGTGGTAGCTTTGAGTTGCTGAGACAGAACCTGGCTGGGGAAGGGCAGCCTCATGGTTGAGAGGAGGAGCCTGTGGAATGGCTCAGCCCAGGAGCCAGTCCCAAACCTGCCAGCTTCTGGCCAGTCAAGTAAACTCTTGTTTTCTCAGTTTTCTCATCTGTAAAATGGGGCAAACTTACACCTTGACTGTTGTGGGCAGACAGGTTGACAAAAGGGATAAAATGAGAATGCAGTTCAAGTGTCTGGAGCGGTTCCTGGACGTGGTTGTTGTCAGTGAACAGCAGGCATGGTGGAGGGAGGTGTTGGTAACAAGTCTGGCAGCTCTGATCTGGGAGACATCCCCCACCCTAGACAAGCCTCTCACGTGATGAGGGGATACGACCTAGAACTCAGAGCCTGGGTAAGCCCCAGGATTGTGGGTGGCAGGTTGCAAGCAGGAGTATGAGAGCCCCTGATGTAACGGGCTGGCCCTTGGCAGCCCTCCACCGCTCTCTTCATGCTGGACAGTTGAGAGCTATGGCTGGCTTGGATCAGCCTGCAGCTCTCTTCCCCAGCAGCCTTGCCCTGAGCTGCCTCTGCCCTCTCAGAAAGGCAAGGCAGGGCAGCACAGGGTTTAAGGACCTGCACACTGAGCTTTCTCTCCCAGTTCTGAGACTTCTTAGCAGCAAGTTACTTAAATGTTTCCTCATTTCTACAGAGGTCCTGATAGTCACAGAACTGGGCCCTGGCTGGTGTGGCTCGGTGGGTTGAGTGCCAGCCTGTGAACCAAAAGGTCTCCAGTTCCATTCCCAGTCAGAGCACATGCCTGGGTTGCAGGCCAGGTCTCTGGTTGGAGGCATGCGAGAGGCAACCACACATCGAATTTTCTCCCTTTTGCCCCTCCCTTTTGCCCCTCCCTTCCCCTCTCTCTAAAAAGTAGAGAACATCTTTAAAAAACATAATCATAGAATTGTACAGATAAAATGAGACAACACCTACAATATCGTCCCCAAACCATAACAAGCTGTGAAAATAGCAGTGTTGGGGTCCCTCTCAGGCCCGGCTCTGTGTGATGATGGTCATGGTGGTAGCTGGGGTGCGAGGCACGTCCAGAGCCCCCAAAGGTCCTCTGTCAGTGGGGTAGTCTTTGAGGTGAGGATTTCATTGCAGACTTCCCAAATAAACGCAGAGGGAATTCTCACAATGCAATGTAACAGAATACACTAGGACATTGGTACCTGCCCTTTCCCCTCAGTAGAGTCATATGGGACCGTCAGGGGTCTGAAAATCCTGAGAGCTCCTCCACTGTTTCCCTCTGGCTTTTACCTTCAGCTCCCTTCCTAGAACACCAGCGTGTGCTGTGAAGAACCCACCCAGGGCTGGTGGGACAGTGCTTAGAACCTGGCCCTCGGAAGACAGAGGCTATGGGCTCTTTGTGGGGTGGGACCAGTGTTCCTTTTTTCATCCCAAAGAGGAAACCTGTTGTGATCATGGACAGGCTGCTCACTGTGGCCCCTGAGAGGCTGTCAGCCCTGGTCAGACAGAGCCATTGTTTTATGGGGAGCCTTTGGGAGGCCTGTGGCTGAGGAGGACTTAGGTTTGACACCAGAGTCTTCTGGCCTGAGAACCCTTGAGGAGGGTGGGTTTGTGGGCATGGGAAGGCACCCTGAGGAAAATGTAGCCAGTGGGCCTGAGGGTGGGGTGGTCTTTGAGGGCGCCCACCTCTCCCCCTCAGCCTCCAGATGCCCGGCACAGCACTGTTGTGGGTAGATGGCACATGATTCCGAAGCCTGCTCTCCGGTGTGACTTGCGCTTAGGAAGCAGCTGAGGCCACAAGGGCCCCTGGCTTCTTCGGCTCCTGTCCCAGCCCCTGACGTGGAGTTGGAGGCCTGCGGGACTGTGTGGGAGGTCTGCTCTGGCTGCCAGCGCAGGGTGTGGCTGTGCTTAGAGCCAGTCAGTGGGACACAGGTGGCTCCATCTCCCTAGCCATGGGGCAGTTTTTATTTGGGTTGCTTGAGCAGCAGTGTCTCTGTCCCCTGTCAGAGTGCAGGGCTGCCCCAGGCAGGCACAGCAGCTTCTGCTTCCCTCCACAGCTGGCACTGGGCGTGAACCCCACCTCTGCCCTGTTCTCCCCTCCCTAGGGGCAGTTGGGGGCAGGCACTACTCAGCAGAGCCTCCATCTCGGGTGACCTTGAGGGCTGTCCCTTTCCTCTGAGGGAGGTTGCCCCCCTCATTTGTCATTACTGCCACTGGGTGCTGTGACTCTCTGGCCTTGCCCAGATGTTCCCCCCCACCTCCCCTCCCTGCTCAGGGCCAGACCACGAGCACAGCGACAGGGGCTCTGCGTGTTCTCTGGGCCACAGGACTGCTTCCTCCCACTCCTCTGCAACACCCTGTGGTCGTGAAGAAGCTCTGTCCTTCCCCACTGCCAGGCAACGAGAAGGAGTCCTCAGTGTGGACCCGCAGCCCCATCAGGGGAGAGTCTGATGGCATTGCTTTTCACTGAGCTGCCTGAGGACCCTTAGGTTCCCTCCTCCTCCAGGGCGTGGGGCTCCCCAGGCCTAGCTCAGGGAGCAGGAAGTGAGTCCAGAGCCCAGAAAATTCAGCTCCCAGGAGGTGGAGTTTCACAGGAGCTGCACAGGGAAGGGCTTTGTCCCTGGCCACCTTGACCTTCAGCTGACCCTGGGGTGGGGACTGGAAGCACAGCCCTTAGTCCTGGAATTCTAATGTGAGAGCTGCAAGAGCCTTAGATATGTGGAAATTGAGGCTGGGGCAGCAGGAGGACACAAACTCCACAGTCAGGGAGGGCAGGCCTCGGTGTGGCCTCTGTTACGCCCTGGCACCAGAAGAGATGGGATTGGGGCCCTGTGTGCAACCCAAGGCACTTTCTGTGGAAGCACCCGTGGAGTGTACTGAGAGGGGGACACTTCAGCTGGGATGGGAGAGGGGGCCTTGAGACTATGTAGGGGCCCGGTGGGCATCTAACCCAAAGGCCTTTCTGGAGTGCCTGGGCAGAGGCTGAGGGGGCCACAGGGGATATGGCCTCGCCAGCCTCCATGGCGGGAGGACGCAGTCTCCTTAGGAGGATGGATGCCCCCATTTGGAGGAAGGGCCACCTCCAGGGGCTCTATTTTGGCACCTAGCCAGGGAGCACTGGCGATGTTCAGAGCAGCAGACCCATTAGAGTCGCTGTGGTGAGGGAAGGCCTCCTGGAGGAGGGGCACACCCCACAGACCTGTGAGGCCGGCTGGCTCTCAGAGAGCCTGTCTGCCACTCCTCCCCTGTGAGCTCCCACACCGACAGCATGCGAGGCTGTGTGTAGGGTTTTTCTGCCCTGTTGGCCTCGTGTCCCACCCATTAGGCCCCTTTTAGGTGCTGCCACTGTTCTGAGGACTTAACTTAGCTCACAGCTGTCTCTAGAGACACAGGTACTGTTACTGGGTTTAACAGACGGGGAAACACAGAGGAGCAAAATGACCTGTGTAAGACACGCAGTACATGGCAGAGCCAGTAGTCGGACCCAGCGCCTGGCTGCACATTCTGTGTCCTTCACCAGCCACCCAGCCCTACCCCCATCTCTGATCCACCGCAGCCCCCACAGTTCAGCTCAGCAGGGACCCGTGAGCTCCCGCTGTCCCCCCAGGGCTCCCGGCTCCTCCCCAAGCAGACCTGGGGGTGACGCTGGGGGCCCTGTGGGCATAACCTGCTCTCCAGTGTGAGGCTTGTCTGTGGCCCCTGCATCCATTGTGTCTGTCTTGGGAAAAGGGTGTGCCTGGCACTTTGCAAAGGGAAGGGATTGCTGCCACCAGGGTGTTTCTCAGGAGTCCGGGGGAGGCCTGGGAAACTGCCTTGCAGCCCCTACTCTCCCCCCAGCACAGGGAGATGTGCTCCCATTGGCTTCTGCACTAGAGCAGGGCTAGGGGCATCAGCAGATACTGGACCTTTGCCCTTTCCCAAGTCCTCAGTGCTTGTTTTGCTGTGGCAGAATGCTCAGGAGCCCTACAGCTCCTCCCCTGCAGCAATGTAGGTGCAGGTCCTGGCCTTTTTTCTCTGTTGACAGGGCCATGGGGTCAGGGCTTTAGAGGAAACAAGGTGGAGAAAATATATAGAAATTTTCCTAAATGGGTGAAAGTATGTTTGAGACAAGACTTACACAGGAAGGATATTTAACGTAGAAAGCAGCATATACAAAGTGTGAGAGCCCTGGCTGGTGTGGCTCAGTGGATGGAGAGCCAGCCTGTGAACCAAAGGGTCGCCAGTTACATTCCCAATCTAGGGCACGTGCCTGGCTTGCCAGCCAGGTCCCCAGAAGGGGGCACGCCAGTGGCAACCACACATTGACATTTGTCTCTCTCACTTTCTCCCTCCCTTCCCCTATCTCTGAAAGGAAATAAATAAAATGTCTTTAAAAAGTTTTTTAAAAGTGTGCAAGAAAGAAATGGCCAAAAAAAGGGCAAACTCACTGGATTTGGGGTGATCTGGGTGGGCTTCCTAGGAGAGGGGGTACTTTCAATGACCAGTGGGATGTGTATGGGGGGCTGGGCAAATTTCTGGGAAGGAGGCTGTCCCCCTGGAAGGGCAGGCGGGTTTGGTGGGGAGCAGATGGGAGCCAAGCTGAGTTTCCAATGTGCCTCTGCCAGCAAAACAGCCTTTACTTCCTGCTTCTGGAGTAGTTCCCCTGGTTCATTCCAGAGGGACAGAGGATGCACAGTGAAAAAGCTCCCTCACCTTCAGCCAACACTACCAGCTCCAAAGCTGTTCCAGGCATTTAAAAGCCAGTGCGTTATGTACCTTCTCCTCCTTTTTATTTTTGTTTGCACACATGTACCATTCTCCACACACAGGTCTCTACTTATGGCCAACCTGACCTCCCACAAGGGGATGTTTATTGTTCGTCTGTACCTGTAGTGAATCTGAACCGAGAGCTGGGCAGAGGGGACAGCGCTACTTAGGCTTCCCCTCTGTGCCCCAATACTCCTCTCTGGCGTGAATATGGGGTTAGGAGCAAACTCGGGTAGGGGCGTGGTTAAGCCTTATTCTGCTGTCTGCCAAAGAGCCCCTGGGAGAAGTCATCTTGCTGGTTCTTTCCTCCCTCCTGGGCGGGGTCCTCACTGCTTGGTCCTCGGCCTCCTCCCTCCCATGGGGCCCATGACAGCCTATAAAAGGCCCTCGGCAGACAATAAATCCAAATCTTTATGTGTAATTTGCCTGCTTTTCAGAGTGCTGTCCCAGCATCACCTCACTTTGTTCTTCCTGGAGGCAGGCAGGGTGACCCTCACTTTTACTGGGGTCTCAGGTAGAATGACCTGTCCAAGGTCACATGACTCCTTCGTGGCAGCCAGATTTCTGACCTGCAAGCCCAGGGCTTTCCCCCTACCTCGTGCTTTTGGTCACACATGCGTTCTGTTGCTGTCTGTGGTGGTTAGACTGGTGTCCGGGCACTGGTGCAGCTGTTCCTCCTGCTGGGTGGGTGCGGTCGTGGCCATGTCTGAGGCAGCTGAGGGCCGAAGCCTTCAGAGCCTTCTGCTGTAGGGAGGATAAGGAGACGACTATGAGCCAAGGTGCTTCTGCCCAGGAGGGAGGGAGGCAGACCTGACTGGGTCTGCAGGGAGCTGAGTGAGCCATGAGCAGGCAGACAGGGTCCACTAACAAAGTGAGGGCTCAGGGCTACAGGGACTATGGGTACCAGGCAGAATGGCAGAACTCAAAATCCAAGACTCACTGACAGGAGGATCTTAGCTCAGCCCAAGGAAGGAGCAAATTGGGAAGTGAGCTGCCTACCACTGGAACCAGAGAGTCAGGTAGCATGCCCTGGCACAAAGGACCTAGTAAGTGTGCTGGGGCTCAGACCTCAGACCTCAACCCTGAGAGCTGGTCCAGCAGGAGAGGCACTTTCTAAGGCTCGGGAGAGGCGCTCTGCTGGGCCTCCCATCACATACCTGGGCCACCTTGATCCAGTGCTCCACCACTTTGGCCCTGTCCCTGGCCTTCATGCTTGGGTCCCCCAGGCAGGTGGTGACCACACAGGAGACCAGAGAGTTATATTGTGTGATGGTGGCACTGACAGTGTGCGCCCGGTGCTGTCTTCCGGGCTTGTTCTTCGGGGGCCAGATGGAGCCCAGGCACTGGTGGGGTAGCACCTGCTTGAACAGCTCCTGGGGAGGAAGGGGAGTGTCACCCAGCCCTGCCCCACCCTAGCTCAGTGTCCCCAGTCCCCTGACAGGATCACACTGGTCAAAAAGCAAAAGCTCAGGAAGCTGAGGATGTGGCCTGAGCCTTCTGGTGTCCCTGGGATTCATTCTCTGTCCACTGAGGACATCCAGCACTGGATGACCCAGGACCCAAGCCACGTGGGGAAGGGGCAGGAGCATCTTCCCCAGCCCGTCCTCACTGACTCTGGGCTCCAGAAAGCAGCTTAGTGTGCTCATCCTAAGGGGGCATCTCCCAGCATCCCGGTCAGCGCTGAGCTCCGAATTCCTGTTCAGTGCACACTCCTCTGTGGCTGCTACAACCATGGGCTTTGTTTGTCTGTGTCCCTTGGACTTAAGTACGCCTCTGGTGCCTAATCAGGGCTGAAGCTACTGAGTCTCTTGGGCAAGTGAATGGTCCATCCATGTACCTGGGTGCTCACAGGGAGATCCCCTCCTCGCCTACTGGGCCAGGACCCAGCCAGCTTTTTGTGTGATGCTGCACTCTGAGCAGCAGGCCCTGTGAGTGTCCACAGGTGGGCAGGGAAGGCTTGGGCATTGACAAAGTTGCCCAGGACCCATGGGTGGTGTGTGCTGATGGTGTGGTTTGGATCCAGGTCATGGGAGTGTGGGCCAGGAACAGGCAGGTGGGGCGCTGACAGCACAGGGAAGGCTTGTCCCCCCATCCTCAGAGGCCCAGTGCTCACCACGTCCATCCCTGTCAGTTGCTCTGCCACCAGCCTGGGAGGGAAGGTCAGGATGTTCTGCTTCTCCTCCCTTACAAGGGGCTTAGTGGTCACAGCCCCTGGGGTGTGTGGTCCTGGGTGTGGAGCAGGTGGTCCAGCTGGCTCCAGCTCATGAGGTGGCCCTGGGGCTGAAGGTGGGGTTGGTGCCTGCCCCAGGTCTGGTGGAAGGGCAGGTGGAGGTGACACTGGCTCCAGCACTAGGTCGGGTGGAGCAGGATCCGGGCCCAGGACAGGCCCTTCCAGTGGCACTGGAGTGCTCAGGAGCTGTGGAGGTGGATCTGGAGCAGGGTAACGAGACAGGTTCCAACACATGCCTGAGTTTCTGAGCCTTTCCAGAGACAGGAAAGGAGCCACTGTCTCTGAGGGAACTCCAGTCCTTGTCTCCCTTCCCCGCCCCCCCCATGCCCTTGAACATCTTCCAAGACTACAGTCCTCTCACCTCGTAGCTCAGCCTCATTGGGCTCTAGATGCTCCAGCCCTAGTGGAAGAATGTGTAGGTGGCTCACCAGGTTTGCAGCAGGGCAGCTGACCTCCACCAAGGCCTGCTTCAGAATGAGCCAAGGATACAGTAGGGTGGCTAAACCATTGTGTGTGCTCTGTCCAGATTCCAGACATAGAAGCAATGGGCCGACGGGGAGGAAGTGATTCACCAGAATTACATTTCTGGCTTTTCCTTCCACACGACCTCCCATGAGACCCTTGTTTAAACCTGAGCTTTGATGCTTGCCCCTGCCCATCCAGGAAACAGTCCCAAGCCACTCTGGACCCCTGTGGTTGTCCTGGGAACAGCAGTCCTGGTGACCCAACACGTTGAACACAGAGTGTGTGTGGTCTCTTCTTCCCACTGACAGTTCTCCTGACAATCCTGTACCCGACCCACCTCAGCCCCCAATGCACCTGGGCATCTGGAATGAGGACTGAGACAGACTTGTGAGCAGGGCTGTGGAGAAAAGCAGGCAGGGCATGAGGGTCTGTCTTGGGAAAGGGACTCTAAGGGACAATTCATCCCAGCTTCCCCACCTGTTCTAGGGGCCCTGGGAACCCATCCACAATTCTCTTTGACTTCTGCCTTCTGAAGTGGAAGCCACCAGACCTCAGTGCACCCTTGAGAATCAGCAGTAGTATATGGTCAGGGTTCTGCCAGGCCCTGTCCACATACAGCCCTCACCCTGAGACACAGGACGCCTTCCTTCTGGACCCATCAACACTCACTTTTTATCTGATCTTGTGGTGTGTCACCTTGGTCATTATATGGGAATATGTCTTCAGGTGTACAGAGACATTGATGGCATCAGATCTGGTGGATGGTAGACAGAACCTGAGAATGATGTGACTGACTCTCCTGCTAGGACTGAGGCTTAGACCTTGGGTCTGTGTCATTCACTGAATAATGCTAAGTGTCTCCAAAAGTGTTTGCTGGTGGTGAGGGCTTAATACACATTGTTGAAGATATGAACTCTATCCGGAGCCATCTCCCATATGAGAGTGGGCCTGGTGCCCCCTCCACTTCCCAAAGAACCCTAATCTGGTAAGACCAGGGATCAGGAAAAGACGCATCTAGGTAGAATCTCAGACTGCTTGGCAGGTTGTTGTCCATGTGCCTTTCCAAACTCAGAAATGCCACAGGCCACTGATGGGCGAAGCTGGTGACATTTCATGCAGGTGGGAGAAGTAAGTGCCATGAACAACCACAGGGTGACCAGCCCTTTGTGCAGAGCCGGGCAGCTGCTAGGACCTGCCAAGGCTGGTCTCCAATGTAGTCACTTCAAACTCCTGTGGGGTTTATTCTCTACCACCCCAGCTTTCAGAGGAGCACACTGATGCTCAGACAAACTTGGGGACCTTTTCAAGACACAAAGCTAGCGATGGGCAGAGTCAGCACTGTGCCAAAAGAGGGGGCATTGGTTCACCCAGTAAGCAGCAGGTCCAGGAAGCGGTGAGCTCTGGAGAAACTCGGGTAGATGGACATGAAGGTGGAGTTTTGGTGGGTAAATCTTGGAAAGATTCCACCAAGGAATCTTGTACCACAGATGCCATCACCCTCTCCAGGGTGCCTACCAGGAGGGCCCATGTGCTGCAGGCCTCCTACAGGTCAGGTGTTAACTCAGGTGCACCCTGAGTGGGACAAAGGAGGGACACACAGTCAGCGGCATCACCATGACTCCCCAGGAGGACTGAGGTCCGTCTCAAGCTCACCCAGGGACTGGCGGGCTCTCAGGGACATGGAAAGTGGAGGCATTGAGGTGCTCTTGTGGAATAGTTCTAGGTTTCAAAACTACGATTTAAGATTGGTGGGGTGTGTTTGCATGTGTATTTACATTGTACTTTCTAGGCATTTTTTTTAGCAGAACATCAGACCTCTTTGCATTGAGTCTGTATTAAGAGTGTTGTCCCCACAAGTCCTCAACAGACATCTTTGGCATAGAGATGAGAACACAGAGGCTTC
Organism: Phyllostomus hastatus; assembly: GCF_019186645.2. Taxonomy (NCBI): domain Eukaryota; kingdom Metazoa; phylum Chordata; class Mammalia; order Chiroptera; family Phyllostomidae; genus Phyllostomus; species Phyllostomus hastatus. Next base: position 70,363,277 of record NW_025334041.1, on the reverse strand, counting down.
GGGATGTCACGTGGCTTCTCAGGGTCCTGCAGGTGAGAACTGGGAAAAGTCCTGCGTGATGTTCCCTCCAGCTCCCTCAGACGTCTGGCGTGGATGGAGAGTGTCTGGGGAAGCTTGCCCCTCCCCAGTTTAGACATAGTGCACAGGGTAGACACGGCCCATGAAAGGCAGGGACTACAAAACAGACGCTTAATTTCTCCTCCATTGACTTGAAAGGGTATTTGAGACCCTTACTGTAAAGGTCCCAGATTCCACAGAGGAGGAAATGCCTGGAGACTCCAGACTGGACAGAGCCAATCACAGGCAGGCATCTGGGCAGCAGCCTCGGGAAGGAGCAATCCATGTGGCAGGTGAAAACCTGATAGGGGACTCAAAGTACCAGGGAGGGGATTACAAGTCAAGGAACACTGGGATTCCTTGGACAGCTTGGCATCAGGTGGGTCAGAACCCACAAGAGTGAGAAATCCCCAGGCCAGGCTGGGCGCAAGGCAGCAGCTATACTGAGCAACGGCTATTGGCGCTGTCGCTGCTCCAGCCTCTTCCATTTGGAATCTGTCTGCACCTGTTAAATTATACATGTGCACATCCTTGCTCCAGCAGTCCCATCCCTGGCCACATATCACCACCTTGGGACAGTATATATCGGGGTGAATTGTGTCCCCCAAACTCCATGACTTTGTAACCCGTGGAACTTCACTACATGCCTGTGTTAGGACTTAGGGTCTTTCAGGAAGGAGTGAAGTTTGAGTTCACTGCATCATGGGACCTGATGCAGTGTGACTGGTGTCCTTTGAAGAGGTGAGGAGGACACAAGGACACGTGGAGCCCAGAGGGGAGTCCATGTGACTCCGAGATGGCCGACAGCCATCTGCCAGCCAAGCAGAGGCCCCTGTGGAGAAGGCAGCCCAGCCGACATGCTCCACTCTACCATCTAGGCTCCCGAACTGTGAGGAAAGGAATGTGCGGCTTACGCCTCCTGTTGTGTTCCCGCGTCACAGCAGCCCGAGCAAACTGACACAGTCCCCCCGTACACACTTCAGTGTTTCCCGCGGCACTGCTGAAATGGCACTGAATGGAGTTTGTCGAGGCCCAACAGCACTGGAGAGGCTGCATCGCTGAGGCCGAGGTCCTCCCTTACAAAACAGTAAGAACATCGTGAAGCCACAGCTCCAGGCCTGGCTAGGCCTTATCATATGTTGTGGATGACGAGCAGCAGAGAACCATATAGAAGAGCTTCCTCCCATCCTCCCCTCGTGCATGTGTAAGCCATGATGACACGTGTGAGGATGTGCAGACTTGGAGACGGTCTGCAAGGACAATGGAGCTGACAGCCCCCAGCATCCATGGGCCGGGTCCTTAAGACAAGAAACAGCAAAATGCAGATGTGCTTATGCTCTGCTGTGAGGGAAACAATGCAGTTTTTTCTCTAATATTCCTTCAAATATGTGAGGAGTGTCTCTACACCCTGTGGAGTTGGTGGGAGGAGTGGAGGTCCAGGTGCGGTGTGCATGGGACCGTGGGAGTCTCCAGTGGGGACGCTCTGCAGGGTCTCAGGGGGCTCCCAGCTTTGAGTGTGGATTCTTGTCCCTCCCTGCTCATCCTGGGGTCCTGGATGCAGAGACCCCTCTGGACAAGCTCTCACCTCAGAGCAGCACTGGATGGTGTTTTTGGCCCACTGCACCCGCCCCTTGGCACCTCATAGGTGGTGTAGATGGGCCTGTGGCCTGACGCCTCCACGATGTCCTGGGTGGAGCTCTGCAGAGATAGAGCTGGGCACTGAGCTATCCCTGTAGGCTCAGGAAGCTGTGCCTCTGTGTAATGGCAGGCCTAGCAAAGTGGTACCCAGTCCCCCAGGGCACAGTGGGGATGTCCTCTCAGCCCTGCCAAAGAGACAGCACAACTGAATCCTGTCAGCAGGGAAAGGCTGAATCACTGCGGACAATCACGTCCTTCATGAAATATTATGGAGATGAATACGGCCACCGCTCCTCACCTGGCCGGCCTACAGCAGTTCCCTGTGCTTCCTGAGGATACAGATTGCAGGAAATGTACCCAATACCATACTCCCGCCTCCTGTGTTTTTGTGCAAACCACCATATCAAGAGTGATGGTACATAAGGCTCTGGGAAGGTCTGCAAGGACCGTGGAGCTGGCTGGTCCCCAGGGTGCCTGGGCAGGCAGAAAAACAATAGAAAGCAGTGAAATGCAGAGACAGCAAGGATTTTGTTTGCTCTGTGGTTCCAACACAAATGTTAAAACTCTATTCATATTCCTTCCCTGCCAGGAATCCGGTGAAGAGGATTGGAGGCAAAGATGTTATGAGGGGAGAGGTCCTTTGAAAGGTTTGAAGCCCCAGATTTGAGTCTGGCTCCTAGTCCCACCCCAGTCAGCCTGGGGTCTTAGGGGTGGGCCTACTCTCACCTCAGACGGGCACTGGATGGGGTTCCTGGCCAGGCCCTCTTGTCCAACATACCGGTCGATGGTGTCAGGCAACCCCTCAGCCAGCTCCTCCACAATGTCCGGGGTGGAGCGCTAGGAAGACAGAGCTGGGTCCCAGACCAGGAGGCATCGAGGCCTCCCTGGGCACGGCCCCTGGGGCAGACGCCCACCCCGAGCTCTGCTCCCGACAGCAGACACAGAGGGAAAGACCTCCAGCCAGTGAGGGGACACGATGACAGCTTGTGGACTCCCGATGAACTAGGGGGCAGGGCAGCCTGGGCCCCAGCACTCAGCTTCCCATCCTGCCAGCCATCAGCTGGGCAATGAACATGACCGACCCACCAGGCTTTCAACCCTTAATACTCTGCTCTGGCCCAGGGTGAGTGCCCCTCCTCCCACACTTTCCTTCAGCACACCAGACACACTCACACAGGCAGGATGGGAGGGAGGGGCGTGTGGCCGCCCGAGTGGGGCCCAGTTGGGGCCTGGTCTGGAATGGCCTGCCCTGGGCTGCCCTCTGTTACCTGAGGGTGCCTCGGGCCAGAGGCTGAGAGATGTCTGAGGCGAGGCCTGTGCCAACGCCTAAAACAAGTGAGACTCTGGGCTTTCTTCTGCCCAGAGCCTCGGGAAGTCGGGAAACACCAAGGAATCATCCTTCTCTCTTAACTGGTTGCAGACAAGTGAGCCGTTAGGGGTGCTTGGTTACCAGAGTTCTAAATTCCCTTGTGACCTGTCACCAATCAAATGGTGAGGTGCCCCCTCCAGGTTCCATTACCTGGGGCCCTTCCTACCAGGAGAGCCACCCACAGCCCCCTGGGGGCCGTTGACCGCTACCCGACCTTGCCCACGGCGTCTGCATACCTGTGTGATGATGTCCCACACAGCCCTCCCCACAGCCCCCCTGGGAACTGGCCAGGGTCCCAGCCCTGGGCAGAGAGCTGAGTGCGGACCTTCTGCACTTGGGCTCCTTTGAAAACTCAGCCTCCTTACCGAGGCTCACGGTGCCTTCCCTGTGAACTGAAACCGGGTTCTGCTGGTGGCCCCGAGTGCAGAGCAGCCACCTGCAGGGGTCACCAGTCTCCTTCCCGCCCTGAGGGGATGTCTCGGTTCAGAAGCCACGTTTCCCACGGGCAGGTGCTGTGACCCCCGGACAAAACCTTTGGCATTCATCACTCCCCGGCAACGTAGCGCACATTAAATCTTCATGTTTTACTTTTGTCCCTCAAGTCCCCTGCACCCTGTAGGTGGGGATGGGTCCTGGTCAGGTTTTGTGTGTTTTCACTTCCATTGCCCAAGGACCTGGAATACATTGTACTGTGGCAGGGCCTTAATAAATACGTGGTGAATGAATGCTTGAATGAGACTGGTGTTGTCCACCCATTTTGGAGTCGGAAAGAGGAACCTGAGAAACATAGTGAGTTGGGGCCCCTCGCACAAGCTGCGGGAACCACACACAGGTGCTCCCTCTGACCCCGAGGCTCACTACGCTCACCTTCCCCAGGTCACTGACTGACTACAACCCCAGAGAGGGCTGTCTGCCGGAACGCACACCAGTCTGCGTGCACGTGGCCCCCGAGCATCAGTCCTGGCTCTTCCAATCTGAGGACTCGACACAACGTCTCTGAGCCTGGGAGGGTTTATTGGAGGTTGAATGTGGATGGAAAGCCCCTCCGGCCCGAATAAAACCAGCAAAAGTCAATTACCTGTCTCCATCCCTCGAGTTCACAGCCAAGGTTTCCAGCACGCTTCTCCTTTCAATGAGACTCCTCCCCTTTCAAACCTGCCTTCAACTTCTGAGCCAGTGGAGCTGGCAGAGCTCACTGAGGTGGGCACCGCCTCAGAGAAGCCACGCTCCTGGCCCACGCCTGGGAGCCCACATGCCCAGGGCCCTCCTTGAGAATCACCTTGTGGAAAGGGCATGGTAGTAGAGAGGAGTACCTGGAGGAGAACCAGCAGGGGTTCCTAGAGGAGTGCCCAGGGGAGTGCCCAAGGGAGTGCCCAGAGGAGTTCCCAGAGTAGTGCCGAGGGGAGGACCTGGAGGAAGACCTGGACGAGCGGTACTAGGCAGCACTGAGGAGGGGGTGGGATGTTGCTCAGCCTGTCCCTTGCATGGGACTCCCACCCCGGCTCCCCTGGCTTCTCAGAGAAAACCCATTAAGGTCCCCATGGAGGTGGCTTCCCAGTGGCACCTGCACACCCCGTCTACTTTGGCAGTGGACGATTACATGCCTCTTGGGGGATTGGATAAAAATAAAGTGGCCACATCAGTTTGGTTTGTCTGCCTGTGGCTTTAGCACAGGGACAACACTGTCCCCTCACTCAGCACTAACCATTGTCCCTTTCTATCCCCATTCAGCCAACACTGCACCCCCAGTCAGGACCCACTGGACCCCCTCAGTTCTTTGACTAGCCAGGGTTTCTGTGTTTTCTGATCTTCCAGGCCCAGTGGCCTCAATTCCTCCTCAGGAGGAATGTCAAGGTCAGTCCCTCTGGGCTCATGAGAATGACCTCTCTCAGCCTGAGCGTCCCTTCAGGGTCATGGGCTTCTCTGCTCCTCCCAGAGCCAGGGCTGCTCTTGCCAGTCACCCAGTGCACCACGCCCGTGGCAGCAGGTTCACCCATTAACCCATTACCTCCCTCGCTGCCATCCCACGAGTCTCTTCCACTGACTCTCTGTCCAGGCAGCCCCAGGGGACAGTCTCCCTTCCTCTCTGACCCCCAGAGCTCAGGGAGGACCCCAGGGGATGCCCATGTTTGGCTTCTGTTACCCATTTCTGAGCTTTCCTCCTGATGATGGCTGTGACCACATCACAGCACGTTTACCAAGAGCACTCTGAATCAGACCCTGGTGAAATGGACACATTCTTGTGAAAACATAAACACCCTCTTCTTCTTCACCAAAGGTGAAATAAGCCTTTCACTGGTCTGAGAGATTTCCATTTCCCTGCCTTTCATCGCCTTTTCTCAGCTTGTTTTGATGGCCCATAACATTGACCTTAAGAAAGAAATGAAGATAAACAACCTGGCAAGTCCAAGCATGTGATTCCCGGCTGCACCAGCAGCAGACTCTGGAGAGAGAGAGAGAGAGAGAGCTGGAGGGGAGGCCTGGGTGGGCCTCACGACCACCCACCTGTCCTGTCCTCATGGGGGACAGAGTGCCTTGCGGGCTCCTGTCTCTGTGAGCCTCCCATACATAACCATGTGAGCTAATTCTTTACAAGAAGTTTCTCTCTCTATCTCCCTCTCTGTCTCTCTCTCTTCCTCTCAGTCTCGTTCTCAGTCTGTGTCTTTTTGTTCCCCTGGAGATTCCTCAGTAACACAGATGGCATTAAGAAGGCAGGAACTGAAACATTAAAATCTTTCCTGAATCCATAACCTGACCAGATCAGCTGTGTCCTCATTGAGAAAAAAGGGGTCCTGAATCTCCAAAGTGTTCAGAATGAGGCCAGTGCCCAGAATGCTCTCTGGCCCCACCTCTCTGCCTGGGAATAACTGTCTAAAAATTATTTATTTGTCCTTAGCTGGTGTGGCTCAGTGGTTGAATGCTCCCAAAAGGTCACCAGTTTGATTCCTGGTCAGGGCACCTGTCTGCGTTATGGGCCAAGTCCCTGGCTAGTGGCCAACCAGGCAATGTTTCTCTCTTTCTCCTTCTCCATCCCTTATCCTCTTCTAAATAATCAATAAATTCTTTAAAAATAGCCCAGGCTAGTATGGCTCAGTGGATTCAGTGCCTGCCTTGGGAACCAAAGAGGGGCTAGGGTGGCTCCCAGTCAGGACTCAAGCCTAGGATGCAAGCCAGGTTGCCACTAGGGGGCACTCCAGAGTCAACCCCACATTGGTGTTTCTCTCCCTCTCTTTCTCCCTCCTTTCCCCTCTCTCTAAAAACAAAGAAAGAAAGTCTTAAAAAACAAATCAAAACAAAACTAGACCAAGGGTCTAATTTCTATGTTGAATCCCTTTGCTACGGCACTAACACGTCTACTCTGGTTCTGACAGTGACAATCTCAGTCTTTAAGCTCTTCATAAGGGAAGTGCTAACAGTGTCAGACATCTCCCAGGTAAATTCAAGATGAAAAGCAAAACTAGCACAAGAAAAATGAAGAAATGTTTCATTCTACCTGCTGTGTGGACAGTAACAGACCTTTGATGACTATGTGACTAAAGCTGATTGCCAGCTATGAAAGCTTTTCTATTACAACTTTTTAAAAGTTTAGAAAAACTCTCTTTAAATATCTTACACCAAAACTAGCATTCCCATTACTTTTCCAATACTTTTCTCCTGATTCACTAGTTCTAAGACTACTTACAGCCAGCCCTCACTACTAAAAAAATTAACAGACAAATTAATTTTAACAGACTGTTAAAATTAACAGACAAAAATTAACAGAAAATTAACAGATGATGAGAAATGGGTCTGGCACAAATGCTGAGGAATTTTTGAGGGCTTGGGGGTGGGGAGAAAATGGGCTGGTTTTAGTTCTTTTGTTGTGACTTTTGATGTTTCTTTCAAATTGCTTGTTGCCCCCGATTGTAAATTGCTTAGATGTAGTCAGCGTACACAAAGGGGCACTGCTTAAGAAGTTTTTCGTTTGCCTGAGCCTGACGAGTGTGGCTCAGTGGGCTGAGCAGCCTCCTGCACATCCCATGTCCAAAGGCGGCAGCTTGGATTCCGAGTCAGGGCGCATACCTGGGCTGTGCGCCAGGTCCCCAGGTGGGGGCGAGCGGGAGGCAACCGATCCCTGGGTGATGCTCTCCAACATCAGTGTTTCTCTCCCTCTCTCCCTCCCTTCCCCTTCCTCTAGAAACAAATTATTTTTTTAAATATCTATTTGAAAAGCAAATTGTTCATTTCACCAACCCGGCTTTCAAGGGAATACTTTTAAGTAAACTGCTTAACAGTAACTTGCACTTTCCAGGAATTCTTAAAAAACACCTTTGACTCTAACAGGTGAAAGCGACTCAGCCATATTCACTGTCAAAACGACCTGCACGCTGGATGGAAATAGGCCAGACAAGGGAAAAATGCCTGCGATGTGTTTAGTTAGCACGGCCCTCCGCCTTTTCTTTGTCTTTTTTGCGAAGGCCTGGTTAAGTTTCTCCCTGCTTCCAGGAGAAGTGGATCGAGACCAGACTTCTACCCTTCCTCCTTTTCCCCTCACCCCCGAAGCAGCCGTGGGTGCAGAACCGGCCCCGCAGATCGCGGACCGGCCTGTGCTCGCCCAGCCAGCGACTACACTGGGTTACCTCTGGGCACATGTGGCTGAACAGGGGTGAACCTAGACCACATCCTGTGGGACAACACCAGGAATACAGAAGGCGTCCCCGTTCTCCTGGCCCCGCACCCCACAGGCCGTCCTGCAAAGGGGCGGTAGCCTTGCCCACCGGGACCCAGTGACAGCCGCTGGAAGGCCACTCCTCCCCGGCTCCGGCCTGGGTCCAGCGGGCCAAACAGCCACCCCAACTCTGCAGCCTGCGCGTGTGTGGGCGCAGATCAGGGGAAGGTTGCTGAAGGGCCCTCAGAGCTCCGGCTGAAGCGGGTGCAGCCCTACAGAGGGATCCGGAGAACTTTTCCCCGGCATTCCTGCCCAGACTTGCGATCACCGCCCCTCCGCGGAGAACCTGGGGACTTAGAGCGCGCCCGCGAGCTGGCTTCCTCCTCGCAGAAAGGGGCTCCCAGTGACCCCCACCCGTACCACGGGACGCGCCTAACACGGCCGGCCCTGGCGCTCTGGCTCTGGTCTGCTGTGCGCCTTGCGGTGCCGGCCTGGGTGGGTGGACTGGGCATTTGCAATCTTGCCCAGTAGCTGGGTGCACTCCTCCTGGCTGCCTACCGATGCCCCCCTGCCCCGCGCACCCTCCGGACCTCCCACCTCCCAACACCCTCCCTCCCTCCCGCCTCACACTGGGTTTCCCGAAGAGCCCCGCCCCTCCCACAGCCCCCAGCCCGCAATCCTCTGAGCCTCGCACACCTCTCCCAGACCCCACATCTCGCGCACTCTTCGCCTCTCTGAAGCCGGGGGATGAAAACACAAGGAAACAGCAGCAGCAGCGGCAGCGGCGGCCGGGCCTGCCCCATCCCAGGCCGGGGGTCTGTGAAGTCATCTCAGAACCCTTGGGCGGGCCACCAGGCAGAGCTAGGCAGTGGGAGGTCAGGGGCTCCAGGCGAACAGCTGGGAGGGGCGGCACTCCGGCAGGGGCTGAAAGCTGGAAGCGGGAGGGACCAGGGGTCCAGGAACAAAGGGGACTTGCGGAGTGAAGGGGACCAGCCATAGCTGGGAGCTGAGAGGAAGGGAGAAGGAGAGGGATGGGATGGAGGCCCATCGTGGGTAGGTGCGGCCTAGGAGGGGGTGAAGAGGAAGAAGGGACCGGACTTCTAGCGCCCAGATGTCCAGCTGAGCTCCTGGGGAGCCCGCCAAAGTTGTGGGGTCCCCCAGGCGCAGAGCAGCTAGCACCCCGAGTTTCCCTGGGAGGCAGAGTGGGAGGAAGAACATGGCGCTGCTGGATAGATGAACATCAAGGGAAAGCGCAGAGCTGGAGGGCGAAGAGGCAGGTACTAACTTCAAGGTTCTGTACTGCTGTGCTCCCTGCTTTGACTGGGATCCCAGCTAGTCACTGCACACTCCTTGGATTGCCCACTGCGCTTCTAGTGCCTGGCCCATAGGAGGCGCACAACACACACCTGTTGAAGGGAGGCGGGATGAATTCCACCTAACCTCTGACACTAAACTCTGAGACTGCAAAGTGTACTTTTTCAATCATAGACATTTCACTTGCAGAAAATTATTGTGAAATAATTGGATAAATGTTCAGAGATACTGATACAAAGATGATCATCACGGAATTATCCATAAGGCAGAAAACAAAACAATGTTAAGTCCATTCATTAGAGCTAAATTTCACACTTTATGGCAGACCAGGACAAAAGATCCTAGAAGGTATTTCTCAGAAATATCTTTAATGTTATGCTTCCGCTCAAGATGGAGGCGCGGGTAGACATGCTTTGCCTCCTCGTGTGACCACAAGAAGAATCAGAGCTAAGCTCAAACAAAAATCACCCAGAGCTGGCAGAAAATGGAATTGTATGGAAGCCTGACAGCCAAGCATTTGAAAAGCCACACTCATCCAGATGGGCAGGAGGGGCAGAGTCTGGGGAACGGGCAGAAAGGCCACGGAGTGGTGCGGGAGGTGGCAGAGGGCAGAGCAGGCGGCCCCACATTCTCGTGTGGTGGGTAACACTCAGGAGGGATGCCTTGGGAGCAAGCGATCCCAGGCCCAGGCCAGAGGGCACAGCCCATGGTCCCAGAGCCGGGAAGACACAGCCTCATACTTCTGGCTGTAAAAACCAGGGCGGGGGGCGGGGGTTAGGTGGCAGAAGAAACTGCCAGTTCCCTTTAAAGGGCCCACAGGAACTTAGAACATTGGCAAGCCCACCCACTCTGGGAATCACCACCAGGGCCATAGGTAAAAAGATGCCAGTGGCATAACGGATGGGGGTGCAGTCACTGGAAATTGGGGTGAGTAATGGGCAAACCTCCAGAAGCCAGGCAGAGGCACTGTCCCCTCTCTGACCCCTCCCTGCACACAGACACCAAGTGGTGAAGTGGGGGGCCCCACCCTGCTTCCCACTTAGCTATTCACCTAACGCTCTGTCTCATGCAAGTTAACAGGTGCGCTCAGACAAGGAGTCAAGCAGCTCTACCCCATACACAGAAACAGCACAGGGAGGCTGCCAAATTGAGGAAACAAAGAAATATGGCCCGCAAGGAGGAATAGAACAACACCTGAGAAAAAGAGCTCACTGAAATGGAGAGAGCCAACCTATCAGATGCAGGGCTCAAAACACTGGTGATCAGGATGCTCACAGAACTCACGAGGTACAGCAGAAGCATAAGGGAAGAAATGAAGGCTACACTGGGGCAAATAAAGACACATGCATGGGGAAGCAACAGTGGAGGGAAGGAAGCCAGGATTCAAATCAACGATTTGGAACATAAGGCAGAAATAAACCTTCAACCAGAACATAAGTAAGAAACAAATTTTTTTTGAAAAAGGAGAGTATGAGAAGACTCTGGGACAACTGCAAAACTGCCAGCCTCGGCATCACAGTGGTACCAGAAGAAGAAGAAGAGTGAAAATTGAAAACTCCTTTCAAAAAAAATACTGGAAGAGAACATCCCTACCTTGGCAAAGGAAATAGATATACAAATCCAGGAAGCACAAAGAGTCTGAACCAGTTGGACTCTAGGGTAACACCTCCCCTGGGCTCATGAGGCCTGCTGGATGGGGAGGATCAGGGAAAGAGGGCAGGGGTGCACCCTGGGTGGGTGCACAGGTCCTGGAAAGGTTTGCCTGCATCCAACTGAGTAAATGCAGGAAGGATTGCAGCAGGAGAATGATGAGCCTGCTCAGACCCCAATGACAGCAGGAGTTGCAAAGAAAAAAGATCTGGCCTTGATTATTTTTCAAATGATGAACAGGGAAGAGCCTTCACAGCTCTTTGGGGCCTGGAGTGGGAAGCAGGGGGCAGGTTCCCTGAAGGGCTGTGACCTGGATGCTAGTCCCCCTCTGCTGGGCAACGCCCTCTCCTCGGGACTTGCTGTTTGCTGGCTGGAGGTGCGCTCATGTGGGAAAGCTTGGTCCCTGCTTTGTTGTTTTCCTCCCCTGTTCTGTCCCCTCCTTCCTGGCTCAGGGAGGCAAAAGGGTGGGTGTGGGGCAGGAAGCTCTGCCCTGGATCTCTTAGGCTTTTCTTTTCTTTTGTTTGATAAGTTGTTTTTATTTTTAATTTTTAAAAATATATTGATTGTGCTATTACAGTTATTCCATATTTTCTCGCTTTCATTCCCCTATGCCCTGTACCCCTGTCCCAAAATCATCCCCCCTCCCTTAATTCATGACTGTAGGTTGTGCATATAAGTTCTTTGGCTTCTCCATTTCCCATACTATTCTTAATATCCCCTTGTCTATTTTTTACCTACCATTTATCCTTCTTATTCCCTGCACATTTTCCCCCATTCTACTCCCTCACCATCCCCACTGATAACCCTCCTTGTGATCTCCATTTCTGTGAACCATTCCTGTTCCA